>NC_133903.1:23954107-26768273 GCF_964199755.1 Larus michahellis | reverse complement strand
ACACACGCTCCAGACTTTCGTAGTAAGGGGATGCGTTTCATGGCGATAAAAAAGGAGGACCGGCGTGGCTCACCTGGTGGGGCTGGGGAAGGAGATGATGGTGACCAGCACGGGCTCATTCACCAACGGAGGCTGCTGGTACAACTGGGCTGTAAGTCCCTTCCTCTGGCTCCTTGTGGTCTTCATCAGCAAGGAAAAGCCCAGGCGATGCCAGCAGAGCCGTCTGGAGCTGTGTGACGGGCACGAAGCCTCCCCAAGGGGATGGATGGCCGAGAGACCCAGGGGCTTCCCAGCCCACCTTAGCACCAGGGTTCAGGACTCTCAGCTGCAAAGCAGAAAGAGCTTTAATTTTTGTCCAGCCAACTTTAAATGAGCTGTCCTCTTAGAAAACAGATGCTTAAAAGTTGTAGACAAACACGGACAAAGTGGGATACCCCCCAAAAGGCTGCTTTAAATAGAGACTTCATTTCATCCGGATGTCTTATTCCAGTAAAATCTTATCTGCAAGTTTCAGGGCTGCCTGGGAAATCTTGCTGCCTCACCGGGGAAAAGGATATTTAAAAAGGATTAAATCTGACAGTCTTATACCGAAAGTGGATTTTTAAGACATAAGCAAAGATTCAAGAGGAAAAGGTTAGTGGGCTGTTGAAAAACGCAACTGCATTTAGGCTCATAAAGCTTAATTTCTAGTTAGCTATTAACAGACTGAACGTGACGGGCCATGCTGACTGCCGGGCTCAGGTACTGATGGAGGGATGCCATCCAGAGGACCTGGACAGGCTTGAGAGGTGGGCCTGTGGGAAACCTCATGACGTTCAACCAGGCCAAGTGCAAGGTCCTGCACCTGCGTCATGGCAATCCCAGGCACAAATACAGGCTGGGCGGAGAATGGATTGAGAGCAGCCCTGAGGAGAGGGACTTGGGGGTGAGTGATGGTGGATGAGAAGCTCAACATGAGCTGGCAATGTGTGCTTGCAGCCCAGAAAGCCAACCACATGCTGGGCTGCATCAAAAGAAGCGTGGCCAGCAGGGCGAGGGAGGTGATTCTGCCCCTCTACTCCCCTCTGGTGAGACCCCACCTGGAGTACTGCGTACAGCTCTTGGACTCCCAACATAAGAAGGACATGGACCTGTTGGAGTGGGTCCAGAGGAGGCCACGAAGATGCTCAGAAGGCTGGAGCCCCTCTGCTGTGAGGACAGGCTGAGAGAGTTGGGGGTGTTCAGCCTGGAGAAGAGAAGGCTCTGGGGAGACCTTAGAGGCCCTTCCAGTACCTGAAGGGGGCTACAGGAAGGATGGGGAGGGACTCTGGATCAGGGAGTGTAGTGATAGGACAAGGGGCAGCAGTTTTACACTGAAAGAGGGGAGATTTAGATTGGATATCAGGAAGAAATTCTTTCCTGTGAGGGTGGTGAGGCACTGGAACAGGTTGCCCAGAGAAGCTGTGGCTGCCCCATCCCTGGAGGTGTTCAAGGCCAGGCTGGATGGGGCTTGGAACAGCCTGGTCTGGTGGGAGGTGTCCCTGCCCAGGGCAGGGGGGTGGAATAAGGTGATCTTTAAGGTCCCTTCCAACCTGAACCATTCTGTGATTCTATGCTCTGGCGGTGATGGGAAGGGAGGGGAGCCAAAGCCCCCCCTTTCAGCACAAAGCCCCACCAGGCCACTCACCCCCAAACGCTGACAAGGTCCTAGGTGAGCAGTGAGCACTTTTCGTTGGGGGGGACACAACAGCAGGCTCACGAAAGCAGGCGTTAAGAAAGGGTTGGCTGGTGTATTCGCACTCCACTGCTGAGAAAAATTTTGACTTGAGTTTAAAGTATATTAGACACCAGAGAGCCCACTCCTCCTTCGGTCTCGAAGAGTTCTCGTCTCTTTCCCTCATTCCACAGGAAAACTCTTGCATCGATGGCTCAGCTCACCCTGCAGCTATGGAGTAACTCAAACCAATCAAATTGGCTCCTTGGCCAATACGGCTTGCTCCAATTAGCTTCGGCTTTAAAACAGAGCAAGAAAGATATAAATTCTGTTTCACGCAGGTCCCGTCTATATTTCTCCCCAAATATTGAAATGACATTTCTGCCCACTGACAAGAGGACCTTGGAAAAGACTCTCTGGATAGTTCATTTGCTGGAAAAAGAATTGACAGGCCAATTAATCTCACAGCCTGTGACTTTTAAAGCTGCACTGTCGGCGTAGGCGCTCCGGGATGAGAGCAAGAGAGGTTGCATAAACAGCACAAGACACTGCCGTCCCAGAGACGTGAAGCCTCTTGTGCTGTCAGTCTAAGCCCTTGTCCCACACAGGGTCCCCACAGAAAAGGCCCCCAAAAAAGAAGCACTTTGCTTCCCATTTTCTTTCCTACCTAATGGTCTCGCTCTGTGATGGCCTCCCTGATGCTCGCCAGAAATTCACCTCTGGTTTTCACCACGGAGAAGCCTGATTTGTGCACGGCGAGCTCCTTACAGAATCACAGACTCACAGAATGGTAGGGGTTGGAAGGGACCTCTGGAGATCACCCAGTCCAAGCCCCTGCCAGAGCAGGGTCACCCAGAGCAGGTGGCACAGGAACGCGTCCAGGCGGGTTTGGAATGTCTCCAGAGACGGAGACTCCACCACCTCTCTGGGCAGCCTGTGCCAGGGCTCTGCCACCCTCAAAGGAAAGAATCATAGAATCATAGGGTTGGAAGGGACCTCTGGAGATCATCTAGTCCAACCCCCCTGCCAGAGCAGGGTCACCTAGAGCAGGTTACACAGGAACATGTCCAGGCGGGTTTTGAATGTCTCCAGAGTTGGAGACTCCACCACCTCTCTGGGCAGCCTGTTCCAGTGCTCTGTCACCCTCAGGGTAAAGAAGTTCCTCCTCATGTTTAGGTGGAACTTCCTATGTTCAAGTTTGTGCCCATTGCCTCTTGTCCTGTCCCCGGGCACCACTGAAAAGAGCCTGGCCCCATCCTCCTGACACCCACCCTTTAAGTATTTATAAGCGTTGATAAGGTCACCCCTCAGCCGTCTTTTTTCCAGACTGAAGAGACCCAAATCCCTCAGCCTTTCCTCATAAGAGAGGTGTTCCAGTCCCCCAATCATCTTTGTAGCCCTCTGCTGCACCCTTTCCAGCAGTTCCCTGTCCCTCTTGAACCGGGGAGCCCAGGACTGGACACAGTACTCCAGGTGCGGCCTCACCAAGGCAGAGTAGAGGGGGAGGATGACCTCCCTCGACCTGCTGGCCACGCTCTTCTTGATGCATCCCAGGATGCCATTGGCCTTCTTGGCCACAAGGGCACATTGCTGGCTCATGGTCATCCTGTTGTCCACCAGGACTCCCAGGTCTCTTTCCACAGAGCTGCTCTCCAGCAGGTCAGCACCCAACCTGTACTGGTGCATGGGGTTGTTCCTTCCCAGGTGCAGCACCCTACACTTGCCCTTGTTGAACTTCATAAGGTTCCTCTCTGCCCAACTCTCCAACCTGTCCAGGTCTCTCTGTATGGCGGCACAGCCTTCCGGTGTGTCAGCCACCCCACCCAGCTTGGTGTCATCAGCAAACTTGCTGAGGGCGCACTCTATCCCCTCATCCAGGTCATTGATGAATATGTTGAAGAGGACTGGACCCAGTACTGACCCCTGGGGAACACCACTCGTCACTGGTCTCCAACTAGACTCTGTGCCCCTAATCACAACCCTCTGAGCTCTATCTTTCAACCAGTTTTCTATCCACCCCACTGTCCATTCATCTAACCCGCACTTCCTAAGCTTCCCTATGAGGATGCTGTGGGAGACCGTGTCAAACGCCTTGCTTAAGTCAAGGTAGACCACATCTACCGCCCTCCCCTCATCTATCCATCTAGTCATGCCATCGTAGAAGGCTATCAGATTAGTCAGACATGATTTCCCCTTGGTGAATCCATGCTGAGTACTTCTGATAGCTTTCCTTTCCTCCACGTGCCTTGAGATGACACCCAGAACGAGCTGTTCCATCATCTTTCCAGGGATGGAGGTGAGGCTGACCGGCCTGTAGTTCCCCGGCTCCTCCTTCTTGCCTTTCTTGAAGACTGGAGTGACATTGGCTTTCCTCCAGTCCCCAGGCACCTCGCCTGTTCTCCAGGACTTTTCAAAGATGATGGAGAGCGGCCCAGCAATGACTTCTGCCAGCTCCCTCAGCACTCTCGGGTGCATCCCATCAGGGCCCATGGACTTGTGAATATCTAGATGATCTAATTGGTCCCTCACTCGCTCCTCCTCAACCCAAGGGAAGTCGTCTTCTTTCCCTGTTACTTTATTCAATGCCTGGGACTCCTGAGGGCTGGGCCGAGCAGAAAAGACCGAAGCAAAGAAGGCATTCAGTAACTCTGCCTTCTCCACATCCTCCGTCACCATGACTCCTGCCTCATTCAGCAGTGGGCCTACAACTTCTCTGGTCTTCCTTTTGCTTCCAATATACTTGTAGAAGCTCTTTTTGTTGTGCTTGATGTCCCTAGCCAGGTCTAATTCCAAGGCGGCCTTGGCTTTCCTTGTTTCATCCCTGCACGCTCTGGTGGCATTCTTGTAATCCTCCCAAGGGGTCAGTCCCTTCTTCCACTTATTATAAACTTCCTTCTTCCACTTGAGCTTTTTCTGAAGCTCCCTGCTCAACCATGCAGGTCTCCTGCGTCCCTTGGCCGATTTCTTTCTCTTAGGGATGCACCGATCCTGAGCTTGGAGGAAGTGAGATGGAACTTCCTGTGGTCAAGTTTGTGCCCATTACCTCTTGTCCTGTCGCTGGGCACCACTGAGAAGAGCCTGGCCCCATCCCCCTGACACCCACCCTTTCAGTATTGATAAGCATTGATAAGATCCCCCCTCAGTCGTCTTTTTTGCAGACTGAAAAGACCCAAATCCCTCAGCCTTTCTTCAGAAGAGAGGTGTTCCAGTCCCTTCTTCGTCTTGGTAGCCCTTTGCTGTCCTGTCTCCAGCAGTTCCCTGTCCTTCTTGAACTGGGGAGCCCAGAACTGGACCCAGCACTCCAGATGTGGCCTCACAGGGCAGAGTAGAGGGGGAGGATGACCTCCCTACACCTGCTTACCCAGCCCTCCATTGCCTGCAAACCCCAACGCCCCTTGCCAAATAATTCTGCACGCACTTGGGAAAGGGCAGCCACCACCATGTGGCTCAGCCCCACCAGACAAGGCCACCAAGCTGCCGGCCACAGCTCTCCAAGGCTGGGTCTCCATCACATGTCTGCCCCCCAGCATGGATTTAGGGGTGCAGCTCCCACCGTCATGCCTCAGGGGGGGCGGTGGTGGCTTTCTGGGCAGCTGGTCATGTCTGTGACCTTACTGGGTACAAACCATTCCCACGCAAATGATCGGCTCAGCCTTTCAGCCCATTTTTTAGCATTAATTACCTTGTTCCTCATTTTTATTCTTCTTCTCTTCTCTCCAGGTATAAAACCACCTTGGGCTATCGGGCGCTTTTCGGCACAGCTTAAATCCTCTCTGACTCCTGCACTTAATCTTTGCCAGGAAAAAGGCCTCCGCTGGGGTAGCAGTTTCCTCGGCTGGGATATCAGTTGCCTTGGCCCCATCTCTAAAGAGCCAGAAGAAACAGCAGCGCTTCCATGCCGTTTTGTTCTTGCTGCTATCTCCTGATCCGCAGATTGAATTCATGCTGCCTTCTCCTAGCCTTGATCCCAAGGCTGGATTAATGGGATTAACTTCCAGCTTTCTTTACAACCTTTCTCCCAAGAGCTGACTTAAGTACCACCCAGTGACATCCCTCAGCATCTCATGCTGCATCCCCGGTGGGCACCAGTGTCCCCCTTCCATCCTTCCCTGGCAGCAGTTTTCCAGGCAAGAAGATGCCCCAGGAGGACAGGACGGTCCAAAAACCCGCCAGCAGAAATGCTGCCAAGGCAGGATCGCTGTGACCCGAGCTGTGTCAAGTGCCATCGAGAGCCTGGCAATCACTGGGAGCTGCCCGCTGCCCCCCACCAGCCACCACCCGTAGCCTGTTTCTAAATTCACCAGGAAACTAGAGCTGCTCATTCCAATGCAGACCCAAAATTCCCACCGCGGCCCCCGCCGCAAACGAGTTAGACCTTTGCGCTGCCCCTAACGCATGGGAAAATTGCTTTTCGACTCTGCGCTTACAAAAAAGCAGCCGTGCATCACTTACCGATACTGAGCCCCTTTAGAAAAACATGGTTTTGCTCCGCTCTAATTGCTTCAAACGAAGCAATTGCATTACGCTCCGCCCCCCCACCTTCATTCTACCTCCCCGACAGACGCTCTCCACCAGCTCGCTACGTTTGCCCTCAACATGGATTAGATCTCGCTGCTCAGGCGGGTGAAAAAAGTGGCCGCCCTGCCCATCACAACTTGCTGGGATGCAAACGGGCTCCAATGGGTTTCCCGAATCCCTAACGCAGGCTGGGAACTGGGGAACAGGAACCGACCATGATAGGATGAGGGGTAATGGTTTTAAACTGAAAGAGGGGAGATTTAGATTGGATATCAGGAAGAAATTCTTTCCTGTGAGGGTGGTGAGGCACTGGAACAGGCTGCCCAGAGAAGCTGTGGCTGCCCCATCCCTGGAGGTGTTCAAGGCCAGGCTGGATGGGGCTTGGAGCAGCCTGGGCTGGTGGGAGGTGTCCCTGCCCAGGGCAGGGGGCTGGAACTGGGTGATCTTTAAGGTCCCTTCCAACCCAAACCATTCTATGATTCTACAACCAGGCTGGAAAGAGGTCCTTAGGAAAGAGAGAGGCCAGGCGGCTCTTCTCTGCGAAGCAGGGATGCAGCCACGCTCCTTTGCTCACCCTCGGCTCCTCACCCGGAGCTTTTGCTGCTGTTTCTGCAGCTTGAGGCTCAGCCTGGCTCTGCTCCTGTCCCAGCAGGAGCTGGTGTCCCCTGGGGGACACCTGGAGTCTTGCAAGCTCGGGACAGGGAGGCGTCACTTCTCTGCTAACCTAGAACTTTGGGTGAAAAGTAGAATAAATAGCCTTACAAAGCTGGCACACTTAAATATGATACAGGTGGGGCCATAATTCACCTGACCTTGTATCTCACATCATTTCTAATGACATTTGTCATTGATAAGCAGCTTGTCACTTCCCTCTGCTCTCAGACTGCCGCTGCAGAGCACGGGGTGTCCCTCCTGCAGATGTTCGCACCTGGGAAACACTCCCGTGGGAAATGTCACCGCTCCGGGTTTATTCCCTCTCCTGCCACAATTTTCCCACGCAACATTCAGCAGTCAGCAAGGGGCAGGGGACCGAAGGGACCGGGACCATTCTGCTTCAGGATGGCCCCGTGCCACCACCTCCGGGCCAACACGCAGAGGGACTCGCAGCTTCTCCAGGGACAGCATCACCCGGGATGGAGCGGGAATGCCACCTCCAAGCTGCGATGCCCTGTGGAAAAGCAGTGCACTGGGAAGTGTCGGGGCACAAGGGTTAAAGCACCAGCAGGGCGGGCGCTGCTGGTGCGATGGCTCGGACACTGCCAGGGCTCTGGCCCGGGGCTGGTAGCTCTCCCGTGGTCCCTGTGCCACGGCTCCCCACGTGTGCGCACACACAGGCACACACAGTCCTCCTGCCTGCCTCGGGAATCTGCCCATCGCCATGGCAACGGCGGTGACATCAGGCACTGCAAACGTTACTCCAATGACTAATTGCGTTACGAACAGCAAGCCAAATTACTGAAACAATTGCCAGGCCCCAGAGATCTGTACCTAACATCCCGGGCAGATGCCAAAACGTGTCCTTCACCTGCAGGGATGCCAGGCAGGGCTGGAGGAGGACAGCTGGGGACTTTCTCCTGGGCTCGGATGCGGGCACAGAGGGGCCATTTCAGCTCCAACCCACTTTTACTATGAATCCTAATTTTCTGAGGCTCCTTGAGAGCTGTTTTGTACCTGTTTGAGCTGCCTGGTTAGTGCCTGAAGGGCTGCTCTTGCTTCAGCAAGGCTGGTGGCATCCTCATTGCAGGAGGAGATGCTGCACAGCCAGGACGGGACCCTGGGCACCCAAAGCTGGGGACCATGGACCGGTGGCATCTGCCTCTGCAAAAAAAAAAAAAAAAAAAAATAAAGAATAGCCACTTCTTAAATTTTGCGATTTCCTCGGAACCTTGAAGGGCAGCCCAGACACCTTCCATCCTGTTGGCGCAGCAGAGAGGAGCATCGTACCCGCAACCATCCTACAGCACAGCGGGTGTCCCAGGCGGGGGATGCTGATTGTCCCCTCCGTACATAATTCTGCAGAATTCATCCAACTTCAGACCAAGCAAAAACTCTGGGGAGAAGGCACTTTGCTACAACAGCCGATGCGAAGGGCAGTCAGGGGGTTAGCTAGTAATCTATTTTGCTTTTAAGTGACAAATACCATAAAAAGGGCAAGAGGCAACTCACCAGATGGGACAAAGAAACCCTCGCTCTCAGCAGGCAGCATCCATGTGCAGGGCTGACCCCTTGCAGACTCCTTTCCTCCGTGATCTGATGGATCCTGTAGCCATCGGGGAAAAAAAGAAAAAAACAAACCAAACCAGGCCTGCTCTGTTTGCTTATTCATTTATATATTTTAATTCCCTTCTTTAAGATAGCACGATGGCTTATTGCATCAGCAATTTATAACTCCCGGCTCCCCTACAGCATCCTAGCTATTTACAGCTCTGTATTATTTACTGCCTGACACTGAAATAAGAAACATTATGCAAATATGTCAGGGAATTATTCGGGCGCCCCAGATGCAGCCGGGAGGACACCGGTGTTCGCATCCCTGTGCCGCATTTAACCCTCCGTCGCCCAACCTGCAGGCAGGGCAGCAGAGGTCCCTTCCTCCCCACAGCAGCCCCCAACCCCCACCTCTGCATCCTCCTCCAGGCCCTTGAGGACGACTACGAGAGTGGGCGCTGACTGTGCGTAATCATGTTAATTAGTGAAAGACACTGATTTCACCCTTGCGCCGCTCTAGGTAACATTAATTACAGCAGAAGGCACTGCTAACACAGAGGCGTTCCTTCCCATGCCCGAGACCTCGGCGACGTCCAGCCGCTGGGGAGGACGGGTGGCGCGCCAGTACTTAGGAATTACCACCGTACGTTCTTCTGGGGCTCCACGAATCCGTTTAACACCGCAGCTCTACTCATAAATCCCCACCCAACACCAAAAAAAGGAGCTATGTCCTTGAAGTTAAGGACAGACCGGTCATTTTATTTTCCCCAACAAGTAAATATATTATTATTATTATTATCATTATTTTGTTTTCTTTTCTTTTCTACACAAAAGTGCACTTTTTCCCCACAGGCTGCCGGGGGGCTTGGGCTGCAGTCGAGGATGGCGGGGAGCCTGCATCAGCTCTTCCCCGTTAATAGCCTCATTTAGGCAGCCATCCCCCGCAGCGCCCATTAACACGCACGAGAGAGCGCCCGGAGGTGAGAGCTCCACTAATCAAATGTGCTATTAAGATCCTAATCCATTTCATTAGCCCGTTTCATTTGACACTCAGCGAGGCTCAGAGACGCTCCGCTCCGTGGAATGGGGATGACCGCGCACGGCCCGTCCTGTGGAAAAATAATCCTTTTCATTAGGCCCCTAATTCCCTTTTATCCTTCAGCAGTTTATTTCTAAAGGCAAAGGGCACCGGGGATGTGCATCTCTGGCAGAGATGCCCTGGATTTTCCCTTCCTGTGCGTGGAGTGTAAGACCAGGAGGGATGCACAAACGTCAGCAATATCCCCCAAAAAAGCCCTGAAAATAGCCCACTCCATTATTCGATCACGTATTACCGGACCGCATTTTGGGGATGTTATCTAGAAGACCCTCCAGTGAATATTTTGGAGACTGAAACGATTAAATACTTTAGCCCCCATCTGAAATAATTTCTAAGTTACAATCTCTCTCAGCCATGTGAAGCGGGATGCGGAATTAAATACAGATTTTTTTCAGGAGGCTGGTGAACCAGCAAGCTGAACTTGCACCAGTGCGTTAGGCGGACGGGCTGGCACCACCTAATTTTTGGTACAGATTCTGTATCGTCTCTTCAAAAACAAATGGGCATAATGATGCGTGACTCCGCCTGGGAATTGTACATGGATTCGTGGGGATTTTGTACGTGGAGAAAGGTCTTAAGTCATCAGATAAACAGGTCTTACGTTATCAGATAAGCATTCCTAACTATGTGAACTTCCCACAAAGAAACACACTTGAAACTGCGTGAAACCTTCAGACAATTAAAGGAATATTTTATGAAATAATAAGTTTGTGAAGATAAGGTTCACCTCAAGGACTAGGTCGTGGCAGTTCTTCGGAAATAGCTGGGGAAAATCCCTACAGCACACCGCAACGCTCCCACTGAACGAAGCTGAAATGGTTCCACTGCGGATTTAGCAAGCTGCTGCCTGAAAGTAACCTCCTCCCCGGGTGCCTGAGGGGTATTTGGGAGCAGCCCCATTGCCAGCCACCCTTCCAGGCCACGCGCCGGGCACCAGAACCCCCCTAAGCTCACCCCAGATGCGGCTGCTGGCTGGTCCCTGGAAGGAGAAGGGATGAGATGGCCACAGCCAGGCTGGGGGGCAGGTCCATCCTCACCAGGTCGGGC
The DNA here is from genome assembly GCF_964199755.1 of Larus michahellis. Lineage (NCBI taxonomy): Eukaryota > Metazoa > Chordata > Aves > Charadriiformes > Laridae > Larus > Larus michahellis. The sequence continues at coordinate 26,757,708 of NC_133903.1, read as the reverse complement.
TGGCAGGGCATGAAGCGGGTAGATGGAGCCCTGGAGCACCCTGTAGCATCCTCCCTTGGCCACATAGCCCCCTTGGCAGGGTCTCCAGGTCCACCCGGCTTCACCTTGCTCAACATATCACTGTCCAGGACTGTGGCACACACCTCGGTTCCCATCCCCAAGCAACCGGTGAAAAGTGAAGGAGCTACAGCCTGGTGACGTCCTCCTTGCTGTTTCTCGCTGGGGTTGCTACTTGAGCCGAGGGAAACTGGGAGAAGCCCTGTCCCCACAGCCAGATGCTGCAATGGAGGGGATGAGCAGCAGACAGAGCATCTCTTCCAGTAGGACTTTTAGTCTGGAAAAAAGATGAGCGAGGGGGCATCTTATCAACGCTTATCAATACTGAAAGGGGGGGTGTCAGGAGGATGGGGCCAGGCTCTTCTCAGTGGTGCCCAGCGACAGGACAAGGGGTAACGGGCACAAACTTGACCATAGGAAGTTCCATCTCAACGTGAGGAGGAACTTCTTTCCTGTGAGGGTGGCAGAGCCCTGGCACAGGCTGCCCAGAGAGGTGCTGGAGTCTCCGTCTCTGGAGACATTCCAACCCCGCCTGGACGCGTTCCTGTGCCACCTGCTCTGGGTGACCCTGCTCTGGCAGGGGCTTGGACTGGATGATCTCCAGAGGTCCCTTCCAACCCCCACCATTCTGTGACTCTGTGACTCTTATGGGGACTCAGGCCCCTTTGATAATTTATTAGCATACAGAGCCCCTGCAGCCAAAACAGCAAAATCCCTGTTTCTTCCTCTGTTCTAACCCATTTCTTTCGAGACAAACAATTTCTGAGCAACTGATGCAAGAAAAAAAAATATTTTAAAAAGCATCTTTGCCCTTAGAAATTCAATCCCATCTGCTCCCTCAGCGCTGCCTGGGGCATTCGCCTCCCCACGATGCAGCCGGCAAAGGGAAATTCAGCTCCCACCTGGGAAATCCAACTGGGACCACCCCCGGGCGGCCTCTTCAAAGTGTTCCTGGGGGGGATCCCTGGGAAAGGCGGCTCCACCACAGGCACCCCTGCTGCTCCATAGGGTCCCCATTGGAAAAATGGAGCTCAAAGCCCAGCGACACATCGCTGTGCTTGGGAAAATGGTGGCAGGAAAGGGGAGGGATGCGCAGCGCTGCCGGCGGGGAGGGCAGGGAGCTGCTGGCCGGCTCCAGACCCACGGGGGGCTGCCCTTGGAGATGCCCCCCAGGGCCAAACACACACGTCTAGCCGGGGCTCGCCTTCCAGAGCAGCAGCAGCACGGGCAGAAATGCTAAGCTGTAGCCAAAATGGGAGGGAATACCCCCACCAGCTCCTCGGCGCAGGCTCGGTGTGACCCACATTAACTACGCGTGGCACCACTGCGTTAAGCACCGCCAGCACCAGGAGACCTCACCCCTGGGTTTTTCTCTTGAAGTGTACAAGAAAGATACTTTTTTTTAAAAAAATACACTGTCACCTCCAAATAAAATTAAACGCAGGCAAGTGAAAAATCCCAGCTGAGCAGTGAGACCATCCATCATTCCCTTTCCCATCCCTGCCGGCCGCAGGGGCTGGAGCATGGCTGTGGCTGGTGGGCAGAGGTGTGCTCCGGCAGAAAGCATGGTCTCCAGCCCCCTGGGCTCTGCGATGGCCTCCCTGGGGGGTTTCCAAGCCCTGTGAGCCCACCCTGTCCCGATTGCAGCTCCCAGGGCCACAGCAGAGCCGAGCACCCTCGCGGGGATGGCAGCTCGGGGTGACGCCGTCCCTCCCTGCTGTGGTCCTGCCCTTCCCATCCCGCACACCCCTCCTTCCCTGCAGCACTTATGGCCCAAATTGTGGCCATCTGACCTTCAGTGGCAACACCGGCTTGTGCCCGTCCTGTGCCGCGAGCCACCGTCTCCCGGCCGCGACGCCGGTGCCGGGAGGTGCAGACCCCGAGTGCGTCAATGAAAAGCTCTTCTTGACTTAGTGCTATGAATTACAGCATGATCTAAAGGCCCATTAAAGGCTGCTTTCTAGAACAAATGCTGCCCCCGTGGCTAATCAGCAGAATATTCCCTTCATTGAGAGACAAAATTAATATCGCTGTTTGGCAGACGCGACGATGCCGAGTAAATAACTTGCAATTGAGCTTTATTGTTACGACGCCTTTCGTTGCGGGCCTCGGCCTCGCGAGGGTGGCAATGAAGAAAGGAGGATGCGAATGGAAACCTGCAAGACCCTGAAATAAATGCGCGCCCAGAAACCTGCGGGAAGCCGGGGATTCATAGGGGATGTCACTGCGCACGGGGCAGCCCGGCCACCCGGCCCTGTCCCCTCGCGGTGGCAGCCAGCAGGCAGGGGGACAGGCACGCAGCCTTGGCCAGGACACGTCCCCGAGCCCCGCGGCCAGCCCCGACCCTCAGCTGGGGGCTTTACAGAGTGTTTTCCTTTCGAAAATGGGTTTGTAAAGAGAGACGGTGCTCTGTCAGCAGCGTGAAAGCTGGCGTTAATCAAGGGTGATAGCATGGGCTCCTCGCAGGCGGTTAGCATTATAAAATACATATTAGCATTTTTAATATTAATCAAAAAAATCCGTTAACAGAAGCTAATTAGAAAGCTCATTTACTCAGAGGGCCTGAATTAATGCTGTGTCTCAGGGCCATGAAGCACTGGCACAGAGGGAATGTCCCCCAGCTCCTGTCTTATCCACACCTCGCTCGTCCCACACCCCAGGCGGGACCCTCTGCTCCCAGCTCACATCCAGGGGCTAATCCCGATCCCGGGGTCCCGAACCACCTTGTGCCAAACAGGGGATGAGCTGCGCTTCGGAGCTCACCATCAGCCCAAGCCTTACCCCTGCTGCCCGCCGAGCCCCCGGCAGGATTCTGTACAGGGCACAGCAAAGGGCTACCAAGATGATGAGGGGACTGGAACACCTCTCTCATGAAGAAAGGCTGAGGGATTTGGGTCTTTTCAGTCTGCAAAAAAGACGACTGAGGGGGGGATCTTATCCATGCTTATCAATACTGAAGGGGTGGGTGTCAGGAGGATGGGGCCAGGCTCTTCTCAGTGGTGCCCAGCGACAGGACAAGGGGTAACGGGCACAAACTTGACCATAGGAAGTTCCATCTCAACGTGAGGAGGAACTTCTTTCCTGTGAGGGTGGCAGAGCCCTGGCACAGGCTGCCCAGAGAGGTGCTGGAGTCTCCGTCTCTGGAGACATTCCAAACCCGCCTGGATGCGTTCCTGTGCCACCTGCTCTGGGTGACCCTGCTCTGGCAGGGGCTTGGACGAGATGATCTCCAGAGGTCCCTTCCAACCCCCACCAGTCTGTGAGTCAGTGAGGAGCGGGTGTTTGACAGCACTAACAGTGCAGCCCAGAGAAGCCCAGTCGTTACAGGGGCCTGGGTGGGGCTGGACCAGCGCAAGAGGCTGCGATTTCTGTGCTTGCATCCCTGCCCTTCATCCCTCATGGAATCACAGAATGGTGAATCCCTAGCAAGGGATGAGGAGGGGGACAGCAACAGGAGAAGGGGAGGGCTGGGGGTCCCACCAACTCCCCCCTGCTACGCTCCGTGGCCAACCTGAGTCCATAGGGAGCCTTCACATCAAAGCATCCCGAGAAAAACTCTTTCTGTGGCCAGACCCCTCGTGCTCTGCATCCTCCTGGGACCTGGCTGTTAGCGCAGCCCCTGCACCCACCAGGGGACAGCCCAGGGAAGCTGAAAATCACCAAAATTACAAAAGGCAGGCACAGAATCTTAGAATCATAGACTGTGTTGGGTTGGAAGGGACCTCTAAAGGCCATCTAGTCCAACCCCCCTGCAGTAAGCAGGAAATCTTCAACTAGATCAGGTTGCTCAGAGCCTCATCAAGCCTGGCCTTGAAGGTGTCTATGATTAAGCAAAACCCTTTACTTGCCCCCGAAATGCTGGGAAGACTTTGCCAGCGGAGCAGTCAGACTAGCAGCAAATAGGAGCTTTTTTTACCTTGGATTTGTATTTGTAGCACGAAGGGCATTTGGTGGCTCCTTGCGAGACAAGCCCAAGGGCAGGCAGGGTTGCTCACCCCGCCCCTGCATCCCGCTCCCATCGTGCTCCGCTGAGCCATTCCGTCCTTCCACGGGTTCCGCAGCTCCGCTGCCTCCAGAGCGGCCGTGGGCTGCTGCGAGGCAAAGGAGGCGTCCTGCAAAACCACCAGGCTGCGTTAATAAGGTCAGATGGGAGAAGCAGCGCGTTGGTGGGGGCTGAGAGCCTGCCTGGGCAGCCACCCCAGCCAGTTCCTTGCTTGCTTGTCTTTGAGGCAGCCAGCCACACTAGAAAGCTAATGCTCAAATATTTCTTAGGAATACTTAATGCTAAATAAAAACACGGCTTCGTCCCAGCCCGGCTGCGGGGGCCATGCCTCTGCCCTCCCTTCCTGCTGTCCCTCTCAGCCCCCCTGGCAGCCACAGGGGGATGCTTTCCCCGGCTGCTGGGGGCTGCCCAAGGCACAGATGTAGAATCACAGAATGGTTCGGGTTGGAAGGGACCTTAAAGATCACCCAGTTCCAACCCCCTGCCCTGGGCAGGGACACCTCCCAGGAGACCAGGCTGCTCAAAGCCCCATCCAGCCTGGCCTTGAACACCTCCAGGGATGGGGCATGTGTGAACGCCCACCAAGCCCACTCCAGCCGTTAGCAGCCCATCCTCCCACAGGAGCCGGTGGAGGAATCCCCCAGGGAACCCAAAACACTCGATGCTGGAAATCACTACTCCCAGCAGCTCTTATTTTTAAACACAGGTTGCAGCCCTTGTTTACCAGCAGACGCGGTGCTGTCAGGAGCAGCGACTGCAGATGCCTTGCTTGCCTTTTGCAAAGCAAACCTCCTGTTTTGACTGCAAGCTGATGGCTGCTCAGTTATTTGGGGAGGAGTATTTCTAGCTCCACAGCACAAGCCGGAGTTATCAGCCAATTAAATATTTCTGGCCAATTCTGTTTTCCTCGCAAGATGTTTGGAAGGCGAGCACCGGTTACATCAGAGAAATGGGTTAAACTGGGCTCTTCTATAAACAGCTCCGTGCTGGCCTACCAGAAACTACGGACACAGAAGTCCTGGAAAAGCTTCTCTTAAAGCTACGCTTGGAAGCCATCCATCACCAGAGGGAGCGTGGTTTCCACACTGCGGCAGTAACTCAGCCCGTCTTCCATGAAGCGTTAACAGAGCACGAAGCAAAAGGCCACGCGCTCCCAGCCCCCAAGAGGAGGGTCACTGCGGTGGGGGCTTCCTACAGGCTGGCTTTTGCTCTGAGCTCTCACCAGGTGAACGCCTGGGACAGCCCTTTCCTGCCCAAGCTCTGCCAGGAGCACCCTGCGACTGCATGCAGCGTCTCTGGCAGGTGTCGATTCAACCCTGGTTTCCCACTTTTCCAGCATGGGCCATCACCTCTAAAATGATCCTGTCTTCCCGAGATCACTTAGAAACCCTGGATCCAAACCCAAACCAAACCAGCTCCCGTTAGGATGCACCAAACAGGGAGAACTGCTGTTGCAGCCACTTCTAAAAACCAAAAACCGAAACTGTCTATTCCAGATGTTCGGGCAGCTTCACCACCACCGTTCCCCCACCACGCGAGTTCCCCCACCACGTGTGACTCCCTCTTTCCCAGCTTCTCCAGCCGATTCCCACCCTTCTCTGGCCAACTCCATCAACAATTTAAGGGCAGGTTACTGCTTTTCCCAGGGAAACGGACACCCAGCGTGGTGACACGGCAAAGGACAAACCACTTCACAGCTTGTGTCTCTGCTTTTCAGCCCGTAGTGGGTTGTTTACAACACTCTCCAGTTGGTGTGAAGTAATACTTAACATTTACCGAGCCCGTGGATGAAACGTACCGCCTGAGTCATCTCCTGCCTGTCACAGCATCTGCCAGAGACCAGCCAGTCATTTGGCTGCTGGTTGCCACGTGTCTCCCAGGGCAGCCATTCCTCCCTCTGCAGCATCTTCAGGGTTTTAAACTGAAAGAGGGGAGATTTAGATTGGATATCAGGAAGCAATTCTTTCCTGTGAGGGTGGTGAGGCACTGGAGCAGGTTGCCCAGAGAAGCTGTGGCTGCCCCATCCCTGGAGGTGTTCAAGGCCAGGCTGGATGGGGCTTGGAGCAGCCTGGTCTGGTGGGAGGTGTCCCTGCCCAGGGCAGGGGGGTGGAACTGGATGGTCTTCAAGGTCCCTTCCAATCCAAGCCATTCTATGATCTTTGACTGCTGACATGGGGCCAAGCCACTGCTGAACAAGAAGGTCATTGCAGCCTTTAAAACCAGCGGGTATGGTAGCGGGGTGACAGAAGTCAGCCTAAACAAGGACAGGAGAACGCTTCACATGCCACAGTAACAGTATGAGCTGACAAACACCTATTTGTTCCTAGGCTATAGCCTGTTAAGTGTGACTGCAGTCATCCAATCCACATTCCCGCCTTCAAGGACTACCAAGATGATGAGGGGACTGGAACACCTCTCTCATGAAGAAAGGCTGAGGGATTTGGGTCTTTTCAGTCTGCAAAAAAGACGACTGAGGGGGGATCTTATCCATGCTTATCAATACTGAAAGGGTGGGTGTCAGGAGGATGGGGCCAGGCTCTTCTCAGTGGTGCCCAGGGACAGGACAAGGGGTAATGGGCACAAACTTGACCATAGGAAGTTCCATCTCAACGTGAGGAGGAACTTCTTTCCTTTGAGGGTGGCAGAGCCCTGGCACAGGCTGCCCAGAGAGGTGGTGGAGTCTCCGTCTCTGGAGACATTCCAAACCCGCCTGGACGCGTTCCTGTGCCACCTGCTCTGGGTGACCCCGCTCTGGCAGGGGCTTGGACTGGATGATCTCCAGAGGTCCCTTCCAACCCCCACCATTCTGTGAGTCTGTGATTGCAGCTGGTGTTAATCCAGGGAAGGTTTTCTTAAGCTTTTAAGTGATGTTTATCATACGGCATCTCCCAGCAGTACCACAGAGAGCCGATGCCTCACCAAGCTCACAGGGACCAGAAAGCATCTGTATTTCAGACGCATTGGATGCCTCAAACGCAATCAAAAGCTGTGACCAGTCACCGAGGCATGACCACAGCTCAGTCCCTTTGCGTCCGGCTCCTGCAGAGGTGCTATGATTTTTAAAAGGCAGCCTTCCCAGGAAAACCACCCTCCAAAATTTGACGTGTGAGAGCATCAAGCCCTTAAAGTACCTCCTGCTTTGTGCTCTCCGTGCTGCTGCTGAGAAGAGCTATTGGTTTTAAAAATGCTGCCAGCTCAGAACGCCCTGCTCACCTTCAACGGGGGCTGCAGAGTATCTGCTAATTAGTCCCCGAAACAAAAAGCAGTGGGAAATTGGTGCCAGAAAATAAAAACTACACTTGCCTGTGGTCTTCACACGAGGTGTCTGAAGTGCGCAACACCAGCACGGCACCACGGCTGGAGAGGCGATCTCCTTTCAAGCTGCTCTCAGCTGCAACTCCTCTCGATGCAGACGCTGGGACCAGCAGCGCCAGCTCCAACCCGCTGGTTCTCCTTGATGGCTTCTCATTCATAGTACGGCCACCTCAGCGCAGTGATTTGTGCCACGCAGTAAATGCAGCTGTCTGCAATTCACTGTGAGCACTTTTATACTTCACACACACACACAGAGACACGCTGAGGGCCATCACTTTTACATTTCACCAGAGAGAAAAAAATCATTCCTCAGGGTCAAGGAGGGGAAAGGCACTGCCAGTTGTGGTCTCTGCTGAAACGGGATCCTTGGGTGAACACCACACGAAGCGCCGAGCAGTGACGTAGGAAATAAGCCATCCCATGAGCGAGTGGGACGTTCAAGTGGACGGCAGCATCAGACATGGTGGCATTCAGCATTAAGGCAACCCTGAGAAGCCACAGCAAGGCATGAGCTAGACCCACACCTGAATCCAAATGCTCCCGCCACCCTCAAGAATGTTTGCCTGCTCTTCCCTGTCAAACATCCCAGGAGAACAAAGGATCTTTTGAGGGCAATGTTTTAAACCTAAATGCCATGCAGTATGAAAACTCCCTTGTATAAAAGCCGAAGGAGGATATAAAATGCTCAGAGAGAGAGAGACTGGTGCTGCCTCTCTTGTTAGTTCTAGGATATATTTTTTCTTTCCCATTCATGAATAATTTTCTGTGAAACCTGTGTCTGAGTAAGTCCTCTTGTGCATTGAAGTTCGGCAGCCCTGGAGCCAACATCGTCCCAAAGTTGTACTGGCTCAGAACAGTTCAGTGCTTGGTACCCTGCACCGACAGTGATGGTTTGAAGAGCAGAGCGATGTGGATAGGCTTTTGAAGGACAGGGCTATTCTCCCAGGAGCAGCTGCAGCATGGGGCCACTTGCCTCAGAGATGGAGCTCACGGATGGAGCCCACTGGTTGTGACTGACAGCCTCGGTCAACGCACAACAAACACCCCGCTCCTGCGGGCTCTCCTGTCCGTGTAGGGTTGACTGGAGTTGAGGTCTCCAGCTGAGAATTGCATTTCCCACCAGCCTTGCTCAAGCTTGGTCCTCGGAGAAGCCACCAGGTCCACGCAGAGGAAAGACGGTCTGTAACTTGGCCCGTATTAAACTGAGCTTGGGTACTCCCGGCCTACCAGCAATGCTGCGTTCCACTGGGTGAAACTGGGGCAAACAGCCCTCCCTGCATGGCTCTGCGCTGCCGTTTGCGTTGCCGCTCACTCCTGCAAAACCTGCGTGGGAACCCACACGGGTGGTGCAGATGAGCAGGGGCTGGAAGCATCTGAAGTTTAGTCTGTGCAGCAGAAACCAGGAGACCTGAGCTTTGTCCCCCCACTCCCACCTGCACATGGTCCCCCTGCGGAGCAGCAACCGTACAGATGCCTGGGAAGAGATCCGGAAAGGTTCCTCATGTTTGGAAAGCTGAGTGAGCCAAGAGCAGCTGGGAAGCAGCGACACCACCAAGCTGGGGTAGCAGACAGAAATCCAGATGGAGGAAAGGCCATTGCTCATAGCAATTCACAAATGGAAAGCAAACAGGTTTGTTTTTTTTTTAATTTATTTATTCCTGAAAGTGTACAACTAGAACATAAAAATATTCCTTGGTGAAAGCAAAACAGGAAAGGGTAGGAAATGAATGCCAAGTGAAAAACATTTGCATGTTCCAAGGGAAGAAGCCTCCAGAGACAGAGCCTGGAGACTCCTCAAGCTTGGAAGTTAAGGTCATATTTCTATTTTACAGAAACTTCCTATAGCAGATCCATAAGTTATCTCATCGTGACTCATAACTCGGTGGAATGGGCTTCTAGTTTGTTCTCTTTGAGAACCCAATTATTTCAAGTGCATCGCACCAATAAATGAAATCAGTGTACTACTTTATTTATTATTAGGCATTTGTTTTTCCTCACGGTGACTGCATTATAGCTGCCACAAATACGCAAACCAGCTGAATTAAAACAGCACACTTTCTTGAACGTTTCCAATCTCTCTAAGCTTTGGTACTTTGCATGTTCTCCAATACCTGGATTATTCTGACTAATGAACTCTTTCATTTGCTAGAAAATATTGAATGCAATTAGTACTTCAGTGTGCAGCCTCCAAGTATGCTGTGCCTAGCAGCTGAGCGCTGTGAAAGAGCCCAGTGCTTGGCAGAAGAACTGGAAATCCAAAAGATAACAGGGAGATTTACGCACGCTCCCACCAAGGCCTGCTGCAGAATTTAATTGGCAAGGTTAGCAATAAAGGGGCTGCAGAAAAACATCACTGAGGTTATGGCCCCAGTGCAAGCCACAAAGCAGTAAAAAGTTACGATTCCCAGGCTTAAAAATTAGAACTCACATTTGGTTCCTCACCTCGCGCTCCCCCACATCAAGCTGCACAATGTGTTCTGATCCAGTCAGCCTGTTCCTTCGCTCTTCTCAGTCCAGCTTTATCTCTTCAAGGGGGGATGCAAATCACTCGGTCCAAGCCTTCCGCAATTTCATCCAGCCTCCGCCGGCACTCCTCCTGCAGCTGCTTCAGCTCTCTCCCCAGGCTGGCCTCTCTCAGCTGCAGGTCCCTGATCACCTCTGCAGCGCTGACAGCTGAAACAGGCTCCTTGGATACACACCCGTCGAAGCCCGTTTTGCTGGCAGGATGTTTGCTTCTGAACACCAGTCTGCACGAACCGTGCATTTTCTTTTTTTCGGGAGCACAAAGGGATGTAAGATCTAGCAGTTTCAGTTCAACCCTTTCCTGTATCTTTCTAGCAGCGGCAGAGAAGCCCTCCTTCTCTAGTTCTTCCTCTCTTGTTTTCACCTGTAGAGAGAAGAAAGAAAGGGTTAAAAAAAAAAAAAGAGTAGGGTAGATGTCTATGAAAAATTCCTCCCACCAAGAAACAACACAAAACATTATGTTTGGACTAGGATGTACCACAGAGAAGAGAGCCAAGCGTGAACGTAAACCTAAGTGGGCTGGAGCCCCTCTCCTGTGAGGACAGGCTGAGAGGGTCGGGGTTGTTCAGCCTGGAGAAGAGAAGGCTCCGGGGAGACCTTAGAGCCCCTTCCAGTACCTGAAGGGGGCTACAGGAAGGATGGGGAGGGGCTGTTTGCAAGGGCATGTAGCGATGGGACGAGGGGCAATGGTTTGAAACTAGAGCAGGGCAGGTTTAGATGAGACATTAGGAAGAAGTTCTTTACACTGAGGGTGGTGAGACACTGGCCCAGGTTGCCCAGAGAGGTAGTGGAGGCCCCATCCCTGGAGACATTCAAGGCCAGGCTTGATGAGGCTCTGAGCAACCTGATCTAGTTGAAGATGTCCCTGCTCACTGCAGGGGGGTTGGACTGGATGGCCTTTAGAGGTCCCTTCCAACCCAACGCAGTCTATGACCCTATGAAGTGTGTGGCAGTGAAAACTGAATTATGCTGACACCTGCTTTCTAACAGGCAGCAGCCTCAGTGACCAAAAAGCTGCCTGTAGTTACTAGTTTGCAGACTCACAGCCCACCAGGCCCTCCAGCGATGACTAATACACAAGGGCTCTGTGTGCTTCCCTCTTCCCAAGGGGTCGACGGTTTGTCCTCAGAGCAAAACATAGGGAGCAAAAAGGGAGACCCAGCAGAGCAACCTCCATCACTGCTGTGCTTTAAGCCACCCCATTGTCCTAACACATTAATTGCCCCATGAATAACAATATTCATTCAGTTTGCAAACGCTTTCTGCACTTGGCAATGCTAAGAAGTAGGGACGACAACTGTAAGCTAGAAATTCCCTTAATTCTCCGTTCTCATTATGGGGTAAACAAATAGGAAAAGGAAAATAATGGAGCAGAGACAAAAAAGTAGAGGCTAAAACCAAAACGAATACCAAGCAGCACACCTTCACTGAAGACAGGCCCAATAAAACAAAGCTTTTCTCGTGACAGAATCACAGTCTGGATTATAAAAGCAATTTTATATAAACTGGGATTGCTCCAAAGCATTTGATTTAATGTTCTCTAACAATTTGATTTGAAGAACTTGCAAGATGGTAATTGCCTTGCCAATTTTACTAGTGGATTAAACATGAATACAGTGACTCATCTCAAAATGTAGTCATTAGTGGGGGAAATATCCGTAAGGAGAGGTTCCCGGTGCTCAGGCCTTCAGGGAAACGGTTCTTGGCCCAATGGCGCTTTCTGTTTCTGCTACGGCAACAAGCTGCCAAAATCAGCTCAGCCAAAAAGCAGCGAAGTCTCAGAAAAGCAATGCTGCCTCTGCAACCTGTGCAAGTCCCAGAGCTCTCCTGGAACCTGTGCGCAGTTCTTGAAGCTCATGCTTCAAAAAACACAGGAAAAGAGAGAACAGGATTCAAAGGCAGGTCACCCGTGACTCACAGCCCAGAAAACAAGCCGTATAGGGTGGAACTTCAAGAACTCAAACTAGTTCATTCATGGAGACAGATATATAATCTGTTTTAGATCCTAAAAGAAAGCGGTGAGAGACCAGACTTTGCCGACATAGCCACGCAAAGATCAAACGGATGAAAATTTGAGTTGGATACTCAGCTTCAGAATAAGACATTGTTTCCTACTGCGAGGATAATAAACCATGAAATGGTTCATTGCAGCTCCAGGGATGAATCCTTTGGCCAAAGCTCAGCTCAGGTCAAGCTCCGTGCTAATGATACTCCCTTCCAGCCTTGAATTGTTCTGCAACCCCTCCCCTTCTCTGGCCACGGGTGAAGCTGAACAACTCCTTGGGGTTTTAAATCTGCAGATCTGCATTATGATATTGGTACCTCGCATATGAGGGCTTTGACGAGTTCCCTGTAAAGTCAGGGATGTTTTGGCATCTCTCTGAAGCACCAGAGATCAGTCAGAGCTCAAAGCAGCAGCTGCAAGGACAAGAGTCCTAAAGTACCAAAGATCCCCCTGCCTTTGCCGCTGCCAAGCTCCAACTGCTCAGGGTCAAACCAGCTGCCATATCTGGAGACAAAAAGGATTTTTTCCGTAGATCAGTAGGGAAAGTTTTAGTACTGAAACAAATTCAGAAGCTTTTGACATACAGGGGCTCAGATGACATTCTCTTACAGTGAAAAATGCTGCAGGCACGAGGGCTGCAGTCACAGTTAAACTCCCCGCTGACACCAACTTCACCAGGGCTTCACCACTCACTCACCCCAAGTCTTTCATCAGAATATCTTCATGTGTTTTCCAGCCAAGTAATTAATCTTCTCCAATCCTCTCCCCTCCTCCCTGCCCCGACTCCGCTCAAAAAAATCAATCAAATCAGGAAAGGAGTAAATTTTTCCTAACACATTAAAGGCTTTATCGATGCAGAACCATCTGTTAAAGGAGACCTCCGTTGATTAAGGCATTTGAATAGAGAGAGTTGAAGCCGAGAGCAGTCTGTCTTTGCCCTTGTCCAAGAACCAAGGGACTCTCTTTATCATAATCCCCAAGGAATCCCAGGACATCTCTTGCTGTTGGCTAAAAGAATATCTGAGGTCCAATTCTCTAATGCCACTATAGAAGAAACAAAACTGAAAAAAATAAATTCAATGTTATCTGGTCTCCCCACTGCCAATGAATAAATGGAAAATGATGTTTGCACAAAGTGGATTTAACACTGGAATCCAGGATGGGAAAAATTTCCCATTACTTACAAAGAACAAAATCACTCGGCAAACAGAGCCCAGAAAATGTTATTTATTTTTTGCATTAAGCTCAGGCAGAATAGTAGGGCTGTATAAAAGGATTCCTAAGGAAACATAGGTTTTCATACTCTCCACTGGTGACAAAACTGGAGAATTTTATTACCCATTGTGCAAGGCACTGGGTGAAGAGCATGCTCCTCTCAGCACTGAGTGCATTGAGCTCTAACTCATAGCGAAAACAGGAATAGGAATTACTATACTGAAGCACGAGCAGCTGTAAGGACAAGGACAACAGCCTTTCAGTTCGGCAGTCAGGGAAGCAGAAGTCCAACAAAATCTGAGTATCAGAAAGGCACCGCACACATCATCTTCTGTTAAGGGGACCAATATTTCCTGGGACAACATCAGATAAATTTAACAGGGGAAATGTTCAAAATAATGAATATGAAATAAGAGAACAAATTTAGCAAAGCACTATTTATTTCCTATCAGCCCAATCTGGAATTGGAAAGCTAGCTCGAGTTCTTATGTTGCACTGTTCTTCCCGGCAAGCTCTGCCACCGTATGTATGTCCACAAATACTCTTGTTGCGGTCTGTAGATTTTAATAGCTAAAAATCTCTGAGGGTTACCTTTGAGTAATATTCTTTACTCTTCACATCCTGAATGCTTGTGAAAAAGCTCAATAACCTCCTTGTGAATGGTTAATTGATGCTCTTTAACAGCTTGATGTCTCTCATTAGTCAGCACACAATGATTACTCTATGCAGCAAAACAATCCCAGCAGAGCACTTTCTATTAAACAAACATATTGTAAAAGAATTAGGAGCCTCAGCATTTTGTGTCTGCCCGTCTCTATCCCACAGCTCTGCCTTTCAGTCTCAATCTACCAGCTGGAAGTTGAATTCCCAATTAGGTACGTAGCGCTGTCTGACAACTGCCGCACATCCTCGCCGAATAAATACAACATGATAATAATTGTTTCCACTTCTACAGAACCAACCTCATCCCAAAGGGACGCGGTGCATTTGAAGAAAAGCGATGCCGAACGTAGAGGGAATCAGCTGATGAGGGATCAGCATCTTCAAACTGACATACATCCCGCTCTGGGGCAGCGCTGATCTGGTTAGCTCTTCACAACAGCACAACACAGCAGGTGCTCACACACCGTAACTGAGTCCACATCCCTGTGCTGTCCCTCTGCATGCTCCAGAGTCAACATACCCTACAAGGTTTCACACTCCCAAAACCATGATGAACTAGCAGGAACTTTCCGTGGCACTGGAGTACTGTGTCCAGCTCTGGAGCCCTCAGCACAAGAAGGACATGGACCTGTTGGAGTGGGTCCAGAGGAGGGCCACAAAGATGATCTGAGGGCTGAAGCCCCTCTGCTGTGAAGACAGGAGTGAGAGAGTTGGGGTTGTTCAGCCTGGAGAAGAGAAGGCTCCAGGGAGACCTTAGAGCCCCTTCCAGTCCCTAACGGGGGCCACAGGAAGGATGGGGAGGGGCTGTTTGCAAGGGCATGTAGCGATGGGACGAGGGGCAATGGTTTGAAACTAGAGCAGGGTGGGTTTAGATGAGACATTAGGAAGAAGTTCTTTACACTGAGGGTGGTGAGACACTGGCCCAGGTTGCCCAGAGAGGTGGTGGAGGCCCCATCCCTGGAGACATTCAAGGCCAGGCGTGATGAGGCTCTGAGCAACCTGATCTAGTTGAAGATGTCCCTGCTCACTGCAGGGGGGTTGGACTGGATGGCCTTTAGAGGTCCCTTCCAACCCAACACAGTCTATGGTTCTAAGTGTCCTCACCAGCCCTACGAGGGCTGCAGATGGACAGATGCCACAAACGCACACGGAGGCAAGCACTCCTGCTGGGCTCTTTCTAGCTCTTCTCCTCACTGTGTCACTGACCGCTGTTTGGGACAGGATAGTAGCCAAACTGCCCTAAGTGCTAGATGGTCTCCTTTAAAATAAGTTTTCAAAAAAAGCACTATAGTTTTTCAAAAGGGATTAAAAAGTAAAAGCTAAAGGGAAAAGTGTAATAATTCTCATGTTCTAAGGAGAAGCCAATGAGCTGGTGTGGTTGCAGACAGGAGCGTTGCATCCTAGATCACAGACTGAAAAGGGGCTGAAGTGACCGACAGCCTGCGCTGCCCTCCCCAAAGCTGTCACAGTGCAGAGGGCTGCGGTGCACACAGACAGGAATACGCAAAGGAATAAGCACTAGAATAAAACAAATCTCTTCAGCATGAGGGCGGGCAGGGACAGGTGGCCTCTAGTTGCTGAAGCGGTGGAACTAAGCCAGGCGGGACATCCATCAAGCGTGGAAAGGGACAGCACCACAACTGATGCTGCGTTCCCAAAAACATCCAGGTGGAGGCCCGATTGAGGAAAATGGCCAAGCCAAAACAGAAGAGGCTGGGCCAGACCAGAGTTGGAACAGGGCAAAGAGGCAAGGCACATCCAACAAACAGGCTGAGCGGAAGGCTTGCCTCAGTCCCCACCATGGTGGATTAACTCATGCACTGATGCACAGGAGAGACCTCAAGCCTGAAACACCTACACACATGAACAACTCCCCCAAGACTTCCTCACCCCTACCTTCTCTGAAATGTCTTCTAACCTTAGGTACCACTGGCTGTCCTTTTCATCCAGACAGCACTCTCGGCTGTTTTCAGTCCTGCGAGCCCTCTGGCTTTGAATAAATTTTCTAGCCCTGAGTTCAGCCGGCAAATCGTGGAAAAGGTAATCCGTTGCCCGTTTTAAATAAGCTGCCGTCCAGTTTCTTTGCGTGTTCCACTGTTTTGAGGCCAGAACAGTGATACCCAAATTCACCTCCTCTGGGCTACATGTCATCTGGACAGTCCCAGTCTTTCAGCTGCCCATCTTGTGGGGGTCTACTTCTATCAACTGCTTGGGTGACCTATACATTTAGCTCATTTGATGTCTCCTCAAAGAGGAGACCTTCCAGCCCTTCACAATTACTGCTGTGGTTTCCTCAGCTCCCTCTCACACTTGCCTGCACCTTGTTGGTAATGAGCTTCCCAGAGCTTTGTCTGTCATTCCATGTGGCACAGAAACATCCCCGAGAGGCTGATCTGTCTCAGAGTTTTAGCAGCTCGCTAATGAGAAGTGCAGCAAAAACGATGCACAAAATGATTCTTTCTCTGCTAAGAAGCTAGCTGGATGTGAAGGTATTTGGAGAGAATTTTACCAACACGCAAGACATCCCAAAGAGATGCTAAGAGATCTAGACAACCACCTCGCGTTATTTAAAGCATTTCCAGTAATGACCTAACAAAAGTGACAATCTTCCAAATGCTGGAAAGTCAACACTTCAGCTTGTTAAAACTTCACATGGCAACCTGAAAGCTTCGGCAAGCAAATGAACGCTCTGCCTCTCAGTTACCTACTTGAATGAAGCCGCTCACTAGAGATGAAGTTTAAAACACAGCATTAATGAAAGGTCTAAACACCTGTTTTGAGGAAGAGAGAGTGGGGGGAGGCATAGGAGCATTTCCATGTTGTGATCGCGTTGTTGGCAGCTTCAAGGAAGGAGCAGCAAACCAAATTGTGGGAGCTCCTTTTGAAGCGGATGATAAAGACCAGAATCACGTCATTATTTTTAAAACGCAATCTCTTCAAATTATTCTAGGAGTTTTGCAGAAATGGCTGTAATAACAGTATTGTTCAGAAAAAAAAATAAAAAACTGCACAAGCCTCGAAATGGCACATTTTCTGCCTCCAGTCCTATCTGTCCCCTCGTTCTCTCTTGTATTTCTCTCAGGAATAGGGAGAAGACCCCATGTGCGTACAGCAGGAAATACAAATGATTCTTGCCATTCTGTACAGGTGCTACGAACCACGGTGCCTGCCTTTGCTGGAAGACGCAGTGCAGCCTGCTCCTTTGTCCTCCATGGCACGAGGAACAAACAGAAACATCTCAGATCTTGTCTTTTTGGGTTGGGGAGCGAAAGGAAATTAGGAAATCTGAACGGACGCAATATCCAAGCCACCAAGTCATACTGCCTTTGCTATCGGGGCATAATCACCCAACACCTTTCATAAACTCATCTAGTTCCTCTGAAAATATCAAAGAGCATTTGACTTGCAGAATTTTTTATTCCTGAAGGAAGCTCATTTCCGAGCTTTATTTTAAAGCTATCACGTCTACGATGGCCCCCTGTACGTGGGGAGTTGGAAGAGGTGAAGTGAAATATTACAGGCTTAGAAATAGATGATTAATAAGGGGCCAGATCACAGAAATAGAAAAGACCTGCCGGGTCAGCCAGCACCTGGCTCCGAACAGCCCCCCAGCACATTGCAATATCCCAAGCACGGGCCCCAAGAGGCTTTCCCCGGATTAGAGGAGCTGCCCAGAGCTCTCGGTCTCCATGTACACTGAGCAGACTCGCATTCAACAGACAAGCATTAATTATAGAGAAAGATCTGTGAGCAAAAAATGAAAGCGGGATAAGCACAGTGATACTGGCATCGCTCGGAGACTGCCGGCATGGATGCTGTGCAGAAATCCTGGCAGCTGAGTGCTGGAAACCAGGCGTGACAAATTAAGGTTAGTTTAGGAGTTTTCAGTTTTCCAGACTGGAATCCAGATCAGTCAGGGGGCTGAACCTCGCAAACACTTGTCTTTAATCAGTACAAGCCTGAAAAACACTTCATAAATGGTAATTATTTATACCCTTTGCTGTCTTATGGTTTCTATCTAGTGTTTATTCCACCACCCCCTCCTATCCCCCAAGAAGAACCTTGCAGAGCTGCAATCCCAGCTGACAGTCTATCTGGGATACAGAAAACAGGATAGAGGAGGATTTGCAGGCTACTTTTAAGAAAGCCCTCCTTGTCAGCACTGAAAAAACAGCACGAAGTACAAAAGGAAAGAGAGCAAAAGGAAATAATAAGCCAAAGGATCAATAACATAGAAGGATGAGGAGCAGAGTCCATTATAAGCATAACAGAAAGACCTGTAAGTATTAAATAAAAGTGGAATCCAATAAAAACAGTCACAGGGATTCCACAATTCCCACCCACAACCTCTTTGTGCTTCTCTACAAGAATTTCCTGGCTACACAATAGACATTCTGTGCCTTGTGGTACATAGAGCAGCACGGAAAAACACGCACCATGGTCTGTCTGCAAAAGAAGATGCCCAAGCAGAGCTCCTCTCAAACATCGCTCGAGAAAACAAGAACCGAGCAAGCCAACACCGTCGCTCTCCGCATTTGTCACTGCTTTCTGTACAGAACAGTTGGGAATAACCCAAGTGTTTTGTGCGCCCGCGTGTTCCCAGAGGCATAAAAATAAAACCTTTTTCACACATAAGTACGGTGAGGGCTTTACACTTTAACAATAATCAAGTAATAATTTGGCTAGGGGGGCAGTTTCTTTTAACAAAAATGTTTGCTTTTTTGTTTTTGAACACTCATGATTAAGTGTACGACAAATGCTTCCCCCTTCCTTAGCTACAGACAGTGACCCATTCAGCCTCAGAGAAGCAGAGAAAGGCACCGTTTCAAGGGATGCTGTGAATGCATAAGTGATGGAAAATCAAATCCTGTAGCTCCTACTTTTGGGCAAAATTGCAGGAGGGCAGGAGCCTGCAGAGCCTATGAAGTTCAAACATTTGCTGAACAGTGAATTCCAAGAAAATCAGACCCCCAACCTTCAGAAAAACATCTAAAGGCATTTGCTGCTTATACAAAAAAAAAAAACAAAAACAAAAACAAAACAAACAAAAAAACCAACCCTGAGTTAAAGCAAAAGCAGTATCTGCAATCAGCTGTTCTGGAATCACTGCAACACTGAGTAAGCAGGTGTTTTACTATGAAAAAAAATCTTACTCTAATTTCGAATTCATGTCTTATAGTAACTTGCCCAAATGTAATTTCAAACCTCTAAGAAAGTTATAGAGTCAGTACTGCAGCTCTATAAAACTTGTCTCATTGAATCAAGCTTCTTTGCTGTAAGCTTTCAAGGTTTTTAATTTTCTGCAGCAATTTCTACACACCGAAGAGTAACCAGTTAAAACCGCTGGAAACCATCATTTTCTGGTTTAATAGCTGAACGCTTCCCACACTGTCCTGCCTAAATGAGGTTTCTTTCTTCTTGTGAGATCCTTGACTGTACACAGAGACTTGATGTTCTTCTGAAATAGGCCTTTTAATACTGATGTTCATGCATTTATGGATTTCAAGTCATAATAAACTGTTTGATTAGTCAAACCTACCACAAGGCACAGGCTACGGTATCTCACCGAGTAACTTCTGCAATGTTCTACTCCATTTTGGTAAGCTACGGGGTCTCTTCTAGAAACACAAACTTTTGGTTTTTTAAACACAGGCTCCAGCAGATCAAGAAACTACCCTGTCACTGTGATATCTCAGAAGTGAAACACATTTATGGTTTAAAATATGCCCTTGTTCGGTGAGTTGCCCCTCAGCTACTGGGTCTTCTTACACTACCTTTCACCTGAAGTCATACTCTCAAAACTCAGCTTCTAAGAACTTGCAGCACATGATCCGGCTATAACTTTGCCTTAGTTAAACTACAGTTTTCTCACCTCTCAAAAAAAACCAGACCGAATAATTCCTTCGTTACCCCTCCTTGAATCCTTCCCAACCTTTCAACCATTTCCCAATTGTGATGGTGATTTAAGTGGGGCCAACACATTTCATTAAGCTCTGAATTGTGATCTACGTCTTAACCGTCATTTAATGACCAGCAGCAGATAGCAACACTTAATTGCCAATAACCTAACAACTTTTCCATGACCCGTTACCATTCCCTTTATTTCATAAAAGTATGAAATGGAGAGGTTTGCACATACCCAAAGCCCGATGCTGCAGGCAGAGCAAACTGGTTGGAGGTACATCCATTGCTATTTCTCGCTAAACCCAAATCCCGGCAAGGAACTCAAAATAGTTTCTTTTGGCTTAACAATAATTACAACTGCTAAAGCAAAACTTCACCTTAATATAATTACTAATTTCTACCACTCGTTATTAGTTCAGTAAGAGGAAAAAAATCTCAGGCCTTTGGAATTGGAGGTGAATAAATGAAAGGGGTGATCCAAATTAATATTAATGGAGGCATTATTTGCACCATAAACTATGAAGACGTTTTAGAAGGGTTGTAAAGCTGAGCTACAGCAACTGACAGAAGATGTAATTATACAAGCAGCTGCATTCCAAATTTTGCCCGGATTTGCAATTTTCTGCAATTAGAGAGGAATATGTGCATCTCCATCTTATGCATTTTAAGCAAGACATTCACTATTCAAATGCTAGCTCCCAGGCACACCTATTGTCAGTCCAAAACAAATTGACAGGGAAGCCACAGAGAGGCAACCTATTTTATCTAGGAATAGAAGGCCATCTTTTAGCTGGGGGGAGGAGTCCTCTGAGGAGAGTCTAAAAATATAGTTTTAATACCAGGAACGCACATAGCTGCATGCGAGGAGAACAGCTAGCGCGGTCTGGCAGGGCACTGCTGCTCCGTGCTGCCTTTTATTAGACACTGAATACTGCAAAGAACTTCGCAAGCTTTCAGAACGACATCCACGCTGCTCTCTGACGGAAAGCTTTTAGATGGTGAGAAAGCACAGTAATGGAAAGCCAGAAGTTAATGAAAGCATTTGAATGAGATAATTTCATAAAGAGGAGTGACCTGATCTTGTCTGAATGGGTAATGTTTCTGTTGGGTTGGTTTGTTTTTTTTTTCTTTGTGTTTTTTTTTGTTGTTGTTTTTGTTTTTTTAAGATAATCAAATAAGTCTGTATTTAGACTCAGGTATCTAAATACCACATTGACAGGAGTCAGAAAAGTCAGTTTACCTTAAGACAAAGGAAAAAGGATACAGGATTAAGAAAACAGGAATGAACAACATTAAGATTTTTCGGGGTCTTTACCAGAAAAATAGAAAGTATACCTCCAAATATCAACAAGAAACCCAAAAGCAGACGCCTGATAAAAGCATCACCTGTTTGCTGAGCATATAAGTATCTATTATACAGGCAAAGCAAAAGGCAAATTAATCCTCTTAGGCCTAAAAGCAACT
Organism: Larus michahellis; assembly: GCF_964199755.1. NCBI lineage: Eukaryota > Metazoa > Chordata > Aves > Charadriiformes > Laridae > Larus > Larus michahellis. The sequence goes on along the minus strand of NC_133903.1, from coordinate 26,736,559 downwards.
GAACTCTGTGATTGCTGTGCAGTGAGCCCACGGGAGCAGGCTTGCTTACAGTAAGGGCTTCACCCAGCTTTCCTCCTGCAATGGAGCTGCCCTGGATCCTGCAGTTGAACAGATGCACGAAGAGGCAGTTGCTTCAAGGACAGCCTTTGGGTTGGATTGCTGAAGGACATACCTGTGGCAAACAGCCCAGAATGAAGGCAGCTATGCCGAAAGCCTCATGAGATACATCCCTCTTCCATAAAGCTACAAAAAAGTTTTCTGTTGTATGTATATTTTCTGAACTCTCTGTTCCTGAGTTTTTGACATAAGTAATTTGCTTTTCCAGAGGTTAACTTTTGAGGAGAACAAGTGAACTCAAAGAAAAAAAAACTAGACGGGACTCCAAAACGTAATGTGATTTTTCTATTGCAGCTACTCTGTGGGCAGAAGCAGAAGAATCACAGAATGGTTTGGGTTGGAAGGGACTAGTTCCAACCCAAAGATCATCTAGTTCCACCGCCCTGCCCTGGGCAGGGACACCTCCCACCAGACCAGGCTGCTCCAAGCCCCATCCAGCCTGGCCTTGAACACCTCCAGGAATGGGGCATCCACAACCACCTCCTTTCAGTTTGAGATCGTTACCCCTCATCCTATCATTACACTCTTAAAATAATAAATGGTCTTTGAAGAAATCATCAATTTCTGCATCACCTCTGTTCAGCTAAAGAGGATGCCAGTGATGCCAGCACAAAAAGAGCAGACATGAAGCATCAGCAAGAGCGTACCACATGACGTCCAGAATCACCATGCTCCAGAGCCAGGAGCTCATCTAGAAACTCTTCAGCTGCTTCCCAAGAAGATAAGCAAGACTGACACCCACCATGGTCCTGCTGCTCTCCAGAAGGTGGGGCAGCTCCAGGCCAGAGCATCAAACTTGCAGCTTCTTTACCACCTACTACAAGGAGAGACAGCTCAGACTTGTGGAAGTCCCATATGCCACACAATTCTGAATGTGTGCCACAGGGATTAAGTGACAAACACCTATTTCCTTCTCCAAATTATAAATCTCCAGCGTTTTATAGTAATTAAAAAAATACCCTTCTAACAGCCTGGCCTTTTATAATGCATTTCTTTTTAACTACAGTTTTCTCTCTAGACTTTTCAAAATCCTTGAATTCAATTAGAAGATCACACAAATTAACGTAGTAATAGGCACATACTGAAAATATATGATACGAAAACCAGAGCATGTCAGTGTAAGTAATTTAGACACTTGCAAAAAGGCTGCAGTGCTACTTTGAAAAAAGACCCTGACAACTACAAATTACAAAGGAAGGCAACAGACAAGTATTGCTTCGTATAATAAATTGCTCACTTATTTTTCAATTTGTTCTTCCAAACTTTTATCTGGGGCAGCAGAGACAAACACTGATGATACGAGATACCATCTCAGATCTAAGTGACTTGCAGAAGCTTGGAGGACTCCACTTTGTTTTAAGCAGAGCTTTATCACCGTGCAACAGGAAAACAGCTGCTTTAGAACCTGTGCTGCTTGTGACTTGCGCTTCTCTATATTATCCTGCTTTGGGAGAACGGCATGTGAAACAAATGCAAGCAATGTAGGCCAAAACCAAAAGGAATGTTTATAAAACCCACTCCTAGAATATGCAGATGAGAGGAAGATATTACCACCTTAGTCATAAAATTTTTTAGAAAAAAGTCTTTCTTACGCAAAAATTACAAGGAAAATGAAAAAAACGCAGAAAAAACCCCCAACAAACCCATATGACTTTTAGTGAGTTTCTTCACCTCCAAACTGGTTTGGTTTTCAGTTAGAAAATACTCCCTTGTCCCCTCCAGGGGCTTTGCCATGACGACAGCAGAACCTCCACCAGCTCCCAGCCCTGCAGCTCTTCTCTGCTTTTGCGGGAGCCAGGAGCAGCGCATCCACAGCAGCAAAGGTCACTCCGGCAACCCAGCCTGTCCCCACCGATGGCATCAGGCAAATGAACTTTAAATCCCAGGTGAAGCTTCATCTACGTACAACATTTTCAGCGTTTCAGTGAAAAAGCAGACATTTTTCTAAAGCCGCTTTAAAAGTTTAAAATGCATTTAGTGGTTTCTCTTATTAGCTCCCAGTTTTGATAGCGAGGAGCAGCTGTAGGTGGATGGAAAGCTACTTGAACAGCCATCATGACTCTTGCAGCAGTCAAAGGCTGGGCCCTACAGCTTGTCTGCAAAGGGGAAAAAAAAAACCAAACAGCTCTCATGATTTTGAGAGAGGCAATAAGATAAAGAGTTAAAAGTAGTGAGTTCTGAGCTCAGAAGTGTACTTAAGCTTTATTTAGATGCATTTCTGGCTGGGAAGAAGAGATGTGACAATATTAAATTACAGATTTATGTCAGCTCTTCTACGGGCACAAGGGACAAAGACAGAAATGAGTTGGATACTTTTTTTCTTATGATCAAGTACGCTTGATTTCAGGGCAGACGGCTGAGAGAACAAGGCCAAGGTTTTAAGAAAAAAGGACACTCAAAGTTAAGCTTTGAATGCATGAACGCAAACAGCCCTTCTAAAAGCACCTCTATCAACTCTACTGCAAAGTACGCGACACTTGTAACTCCTGCTGGTGGAGGAGGAACCCATCCCGACAGCCTGCCCCGAGCTATAAGGCAAGCCAGATACCTCCTGGAAGTTACTGTCCCCAAAACCCACTCTGAAAGGGTCAGTAAAACACACTAATAGTGTTTCAGGTAGAGCTGCTCCAAAATACAGCCACTGGCTATGGTGTTTAATATGGTTTCTGCCAGCCAGAATTAGCTATGTCCCCGAGATATTGCCCTCGTGGAGGATAACGTTTGTTGCAGCAGCTCACCATTTGCAAGAATCTCAAAATCCAGCAACCTCGTGGTCACAGGTACCCCAAATCCCACCCATCAGCCTCCAAGCTCTTCCCCTTCGAAAGATAAAGGTGGTGTTGGAAGCTGCAATCTTAGGTACCTTGCACATCAGAGCCCTACAGGCATTCCTAGTCTTCATCCATGTATTACTGTGTGTTTTAACTGTGAGAACATAAGTACTACAATTATTTCTTAAAAATGCACTAAAACATTTACAATGGCTACAAAACACATTCACATTCTCTCATCGGAATGGGTTTTTTTTACAGTTTATTGTTAAATAAAGCTCATCTAAAATTTATTGGAGTGTAATTCTTCAGCTGCATTTACTACGTGTTTCATTGCCTTGGTCGGTATCCAACATCTTGGCAAATAATGCGAGTAAAATATTAACACTGGTTATTGATTATACTTTAACTGATCCTGTCACCTGAGCAAACATTCCGCGTTTCAGCAAAGAAAGGGAAAACAGCATCTTTTGGGAAGCAAGAAAAACTTTCACCCACGCTTACTTCAAACCCCAGAGTTCTGCACACAAAACAGGAGACAGCACTCAAGTTTTTAATGTTTCACTCTTCCCTAAGGAGCTGGAGTCTTTTAGAATATATAAGCCCCATGAAAAATGTCAGGCCGGGTAATTTATTTTCAGTCAGGTTTTTTTTGTGTGTTTGAAATCAGTCTGCTGATTTAGCAACTGGTACACGGAGTCTCTTTGTCTCTCACACAGTTCAGCACTCATTCAGCAATCTGCAGAGCAAGTTGCATCTGCAAACGAAGAATAAATACTTATCTTTTTCATCTCTTTGTATGCTGCAAGCTTAACATTGACTATTCAAGTCTGACCAACCTGCGCAGAGTACTCAGAAGCGAGCAAGATTCTTTCAAAAATCTCCCTGCTGTGCTTATCTGCAGTAACTTTCCACACGCGCGCCAGCCTTAAACAAGGCTAGCCAGGGGCTTCAGGTCTAACGCAAAAGTCAGATCCTGCTGTTAAGAGGAGAACCGAGGCACAGAGGTGGTTTCTGTCCTCCTTCCAACACAAGAGAGAGCACACTGCCCTCCAGGAACCATCATTTGGATCTACCACAGCCTCCATGGCCACAAACAAGCAGCCTCAGATCTCCTGCTAGGAATATTGCCGAGTGACAAATACAAGAATGCAAGAAAATACACAAGCAAAAAGTGAAAACACACATTAGGATCTTCCTTCCTACCGCTTACAGCAGATCCATGCTTTCTAATAACCTAAATCTAATAACATGGCAATTCCATCAGCAGCAAATTTAATCCTGCATTTAACTAAATAAGAATGACACATAAAAGCCATTAGCCTTGTCCCTCCTTGCCATCCTCCTGTCCATGTCCTCCATTGCTCCCTTTGATGGATGTTTCTGTTGATCTCTCTGGGTTTCTTCCCCCGACCCAGGCATCTGGGCCCAGCCAACCATGCATTTCCAAAAGCTGCTCTTGTGGCCTTGCTAGTTCTTCAATTTCTTTTTGCATGAAAAGCTTCACTGACAGCTGCTCGGCACTCCAGATGGAGGTTTGCAAACACAAAGTGGAAGAGAGAAATGCACTGGGACCGGGGAAGGGGCAGGGGAAGGGAATGTGCTGACTGAGGAAATACGCCGGCACCGAACCATTCCCTACCACTCCTCCACTTCCTGCGCCCCAGACAGCCTGGATAATTAACTTCTTGCTATACTAACATCTTTATATTAGCAGGAAGCCCAGAGAACTAGAATAAACAGCAGAAATAGCAAAGACGAAACGTGAATGGTTTGCTTTAAAAAAAAGAAAGAGCTTTTGCCAAGCCTTCAGAGAGTTCTCCAGCCAGAGCTCAGCTGCCCCTTTGCCACAAGCTCTGGGTTTAACGCAGCAGAAACACAACTCGGCCCTGCACTGGTGGAGGAGGGAACGCGGCACGCCAGCAGCCAGGCCTTACTGTCTGCCCTCACATGGTGTAACAAATAATAAGACTTTAGTATTTTCTCCATCCACATACCTGCAATGCACTTTATTTCCACGCAGGTTAGCCGCACACGCAGCACAGCCACCACGCACCGGCAGTGGCTACCCAGGTACACACCACTCCTCATCCACCTCCTCCAATTCATTATGGGGCTTCCAGAAGAACTTTGGAAGCGCACTTCTTTATCTACTCAAAGTTCAACTCAAGCTCGGTCAGAAAAACAAACACCAAAAAACCCCCACCAAAACCCATAAGGATGTAGAACTATGTTCCAGCATCAGCCTCTGGAGCTGCTTCTGTACTTCAAATAGCAAAGCCTTAAATCAAAGTGCATCAAAAAACATTCGGTCTTTTATAAATGTATGATTCTTGGGAAAAAAAATAAACAAAAAATCTCCTTTTACTAGACTCTACAAGGTCTCCAGCGGTGATGAGCTGGTGGTGGCAAAAATTTCGAGTGAATCACAGGACTCTTGGGATGGAGCTGAAGCCTCTCTGCATTTCAGCCCACGCCATCGCCACTTGATGGAGCGCCCCAGGTCACTCCTGCCACCACCACTGACCACCCCTGCACCTCCCCTCTCCCTAGCGAGAAAAAACAGAACATCCCTCTCCCATACAGCCCTTCCCCAACGCACTATGAATCCAAAGGGCATCTCTTCCGAAACAGGCAGCCCCGCATTCTCCCACCCCATCGAGGCTGTGGGTGCAACGGTTTGGGGGTTACTGAATGGAAGAGGAGGTGACCGATCAAGAGAAAAATACGGAAACAAAGACAAAATGCGGGTTTTGGTGTGCTCTTCCACTGTCACTAAGGAAATCTAATATGGGACGGGGATTAGAACCTCTGAAGCCTCAACTCAGGTGCAATGTGAGCCAAGGGTGCAAGAACCGCCACCAGTATTTCTGGAGAGGACTTCAATGTGGAAGGAGCATGTTCGAGCTCAGATTAATTCCGCTAAGTCTTTCCAGGACATGCTTCAGAGGTGTATGCATGAGCAAGCTCCATCCCATCATATCACCATCTCAAAGGAGTCTGGCTTGCTTTAAAATGCTAGTGAACACAGAGGATCCCAAGATACAATATCCCAAGGTTCAACAAAAGCTCAGTATGGTGTGAGCGTTTATGTGATTAAAACTGAAAAAAAAAAAAATCAACATTTGGAGTCAAAATATTCTGTACTCCAGCTTGTGGATGCCAAATGTTTAAAACAGCCTGGAATAAAATCCCCTCTCAAGTAGAGGAGTAGGTAAGATGAAATATTCAGAAAACAAAAAAGCAAACAAACAAACAAGTTCTCTTCTGGAATTAGCAGTTTTCGTCTTTTACAGTAAAGTTTGTTTCCAAGAGGAGAAACATTTTTAAAGCCTAAGCATTTCACTGAACTTTTTCATCACTTACAAATCCCCAAAATGTCACTGAAGAAGTGACGATTATTTGCCCAGTATTGCATGGAAAAGAACAAAGCCAACAGTAAGAAAGCCCCATATTCAGATCTTCTCCTCCAAGATTCTGAACACGCTGCTGCCTAGAGATGGGTATCAGTTAAAATGGCATATTAATCAGGGTTTCACAAATCACCCAAATCCCATGGCAACATTCAGATGTCTTCTAGCGAATATCCTTGAAAGGGGAAATGGTTTCAGGGTCATTCCAAACACATAAGCAAAGAGCCGGGGGCAGGCAGAAACAAACAAAAGAAAAGAACAAAACCAAAGACACAAATGAAAGAAAATAGGAAAAATAAGTTAATTTTGAAAGATTTAAGATCGATAGTTTTAGCTACCGAAATCACAGTGGGAAAATGATCAAACTTGCAACAAATAGACACATTGCCTCCAAAATCCCATCCTGAATAACAAGCAGTTGTGTTTAGCGGTACAAACCAGACACGGTGGCGTAGCGATGACTTTTAACAGACCTGAAATACCTCTACATAGCTTTAAATACATAAATCACACATTTTTCATAAGTGAAACAGACTTCAACAGGTTTTCAAGCCCAATCCACAGTCTTAGAGCAGGTCCAACTCCTCTTCAGCCGCCTCTGACTGATATTCGCCTAACCTGGTTTGTGCAGGGTCCAAGGATGGAGACTTCACAGCTTCCCAGGAGACCTACTCCGATGTTTCTCTGCCCTGGGCATTAGAAATTTTATTTCCTTAGTACCTAATTAGAATTTCTGTGTTACATTTTACACCCTTTCTTGTCGCATTCACTGAGGACATGGGGAAAAAAATGAAAAAAAATAATCCTTCCTCCACAGAAAACTTCTTCATATTCAAAGACTCATATACTTCACCTTAGTCCTTCCATTTTTAAGATGAAGACCTTACGTTCCAGACTTAGGATGATTTTAATTTTTCTATTCTGGCTCTCCCCAATTTCTCTCCTGAAACACGATGCTCAAAACTGGCTGTAAAGAAAGAGCAACTGTACCTTGTTATAGCAATGCTCCATCTAACCCAGCACTGTCTCCAATCTCGTCAATAGCAAATAGCTAGGGAATAAGTTTAGGAACAGATTATGTATATGTGTATATGTATGTATGTATATGTATATATAAAACAACACCCTCACTGGAAGATACAACTTCCTAAACTCCAGTAGTTTGCAGCTGAAGGACTTTCCTGACCAGAGAATATTTTTCATATTTCTTGCTTAACAATTGGTTTTTTTCTTCATTAATTTGTCCAGTAATTTCCTTTAGGTTCACCCATCATGAGAACAAAGGAGCATCAGAAGAACAGTAAAAAGTGTCTCCTCCTGCTCCAGTGCGATACCCCTCTTCATTCTCTCCTCTTCTAGTGCCAGGAGACCCAGCCTAATTAAATTCCCCTTGCAGAGAAACACTTTCACAGCTTGGGCCATCATCACTTCCCCTCACTGTGCTTTTCAGCTCAACCACATCTTTTGGGTTTTTTTGAGTTAGGACTGGGACCAGAACTCCACACAGCATTCCAGGAATATTTTAAGTTTTGCTTTCTTTCGCTTTCCTAACAATTCTTAGGATTTAGTTTGCTATTTTTGACCACTCACATTGCCACGGAACTACCATTATAACCCTAAAAGCTCATGCAGGTGACAGAAAAAACACACATGTAAAATTATGAGTCTCCCTTCAGATGCATTTTGATGGATTTATCTCTCTCCATCCAATTTTATCTGACATTTTACCACTTCACCACTCAGCACAAGGGCCCTCAGTCATCTTTTGCTGCTGTCCTTCACGTGTGCTCTCGGGGATTTAGCCTCATCTCAACCTGGGCACCTCGCTATGCACCTCCTCCTTTCCCAGAGCATCGTCCCCAGGCCGGTATTGGCCACCGCCTCCGCAAACTGACCACAGCCGCCTCCTCGCCGCTTCCTGCTCCAGGGTCAGAGGAAAGACGGCCACGTGGGCAGGTTATTTGTGTTGAGAATCTTTTCAGAGACTTTATCAAATGCCATTTGTAAATGCAATTAAGCAACGTCAATCCAACTCCCTTGCCCAGACGCTCACTGTTCCATTTAAAGAGCTCCAGGAGATTTTAGATTCCTGATTCCTCTCTGCAAAAACTGTGCTGCCTCCTCCCCAGCACATCACATTTCAGCGTGTGCCCTTAATTCTTTTCTTCAGAACAGTTTCTACTCAGTTGCCTGGCACAGACATTAGGCCTACTGGTAACAACAGACATAATTACTCTGGATTATCACATTTTCCGTGAAGTACAAGGTAGTGTGCACAAGAGCTATAATAAACTGCACCGTCCCCCAGCCGGGCACGCCTGTGAGAGCCAAGATAACTTCCAGATGTCTCAGTATCGCAAGATAAAAAGTTAGAGATAATGACCACTTTACCTGCCGCTATATCTTCTCTTTGTTTGACTAAAATAAAAAAAAAAACACAGAAGAAAAGATTTGATAAGCTTATTTCTCCAGGGAAAAGACTGAAGGGGGCAGAGACATACATTTGATAGAGGAGCCTGCATTCAGCAAGCATCCTAAATGGGGGGGGGGGGAAGCAGGCTACAGGCGGAAAGCATCACATAAGTAGCAACACTATTCAAAAGAAGGGTTGATATAAAGAGGATTGATGGAGAGTCATCTGACCCCCAGCATTCCAAAAAAACATTGTTGTGCAGCATTGCAAAACAATTCTGTTCCAGGGCATGTAGAAGAGGAGGCACTTGTGATAAACAATCCTTTTAACAGCGCACAAAGATGCACCCCATTTGTTTCCCACAGTTGTAAACTCACATGACATTCACTGAATCTCAGGAACACTGGAACTTGACCAGCCGTCGTTCAAATCCAATTTGAATATTTCAAAGTACAACGAAGAATTCATCGGTAAATCTTTCTGGACTTCATTTCCAGATTTAAGCATAAAAAAAAGATTCAGTGTGATTATTCTACAACACTTAACGTAAAAAAAAACCAACAAAAAAAACAGGAAAAAAAGGAGAGTTTATGACCTTTGGAAGAAGAGGCAGGCAACTCAGCAGGACTACAAGGATGTCGTGAGGCTATGCAGGGAGAAAATCTGAAGGGTCAAAGCCCAACTAGAACTTAATCTGGTCACTGCCGTAAAAGACAATAAAAAAATGTTTCTACAAATACATTAGCAACAAAAAGAGGGCTACGGAGATTCTCCATCCTTTACTGGATGCAGGGGGAAACACAGTGACAAAGAGTAAGGCTGAGGTACTTAATGCCTTCTTTGCCTCCGTCTTTAATAGTAAGACCAGTTGTTCCCTGAGTTCCCAGCCCCCTGAGCTGGAAGACAGGGAGCAGAATGAAGCTCCCATAATCCAAGAAGAAATGGTTAGTGAGCTGCTACACTCCTTAGGCACACACAAGTCTATGCAGCTGGGTGGGATCTCCACCCAAGGGTACTGAAGGAGCTGGTGGAAGTGCTCATAAAGACCCTTTCCATCATTTACCAGCAGTCCTAGCTAACCGGGGAGGTCCCAGCTGACTGGAAGTTAGCAAATGTGACACCCATCTACAAGAAGGGACAAAAGGAGGGTCCAGGGAACTACAGGCCTGACGGTCTGACCTTGATACCTGGGAAGGTTATGGAGCAGATCATCTTGAGTGCCATCACGTGGCACATACAGGACAACCAGGTGATCAGGCCCACTCAACATGGGTTTATGAAAGGCAGGTCCTGCTTGACAAACCTGATCTCCTTCTATGACAAGGCGACCCACTTAGGGGATGAGGGAGGCCGTAGATGTTGTCTACCTAGACTTTAGTAAAGCCATTGACACCATTTCCCACAGCATTCTCCTAGAGAAACTGGCTGCTTATGGCTTGGAGGGGCATACTCTTCGTTGTGTAAAAAAACTGACTGGATGGCCAGGCCCAAAGAGTTATGGTGCATGGAGTTAAATCCAGTTGGCAGCTGGTAACAAGTGGTGTTCCCCAGGGCTCACTATTGGGGCCAGTTCTTTTAATATCTTTATCAATGACCTGGACGAGGGGATTGAGTGCACCCTCAGTCAGTTTGCAGATGACACCATGTTGGGCAGGAGCATTGATCTGCTTGAAGGTAGGAAGCCCCTACAGAGGGATCTGGACAGGCTGAGTCAATGTCCCAAGGCCAAAGGTCTGAGGTTCAACAAGGCCAAGTGCCAGATCCTGCACTTGGGTCAAAACAACCCCATGCAGCGCTACAGGATTGGGGAAGAGTGGCTGGAGAGCTGCGTGGCAGAAAAGGACAACGGCCAGCAGTGAGCCCAGGTGGCCAAGGCGGCCAACAGCATCCTGGCTTGTACCACAAACAGTGTGGCCAGCAGGACTAGGGAAGCAATTGTCCCCCTGTCACCTTGGCACTGGTGAGGCCGCACCTTGAGTACTGTGTTCAGTTTTAGGCCCCTCACTACAAGAAAGACATTGAGGTGCTGGAGCATATCTAAAGAAAAGCAACAAAGCTGGCTGAAGGGTCTAGAGGTCTAGAAGATTGTAGCAAGATGGGGGTTGGTCTCTTCTCCCAAGTAACAAGTGATAGGACAAGAAGAAATGGCCTCAAGTTGTGCCAGGGGAGCTTTAGGATGGATATTAGGAAAAATTTCTTCACTGAAAGGGTTATCAAACATTGTAATAGGCTGCACAGGGAAGCGGCTGAATCACCACCCCTGGAGGTATTTAAAAGATGGGTAGATGTGGTGCTTAGGGACATGGTTTAGTGGTGGACTTGGCAGTATTAGGTTAACAGTTGGACTCAATGATTTTAAAGGTCTTTTGCAAACTAAACGATTCTATAATATTTAACAGCATATATATTGTTATATTTAAGAGGAGTCAGAGCATATCTTGCTTTGGAAATCATGCACCGGAAATTCTATTTTTAGAATTCAAGGCCTGAGTTGTCCTGCGACAGTCATGTCTCTTTTGCCATAAAAACCAACCAAATCTGATGACACTAGAGACCTGCCCAGTACAGTACTCCATCACTGACAGTAATCGACAGCAAGTGCCTAGAGAAGACTGTAAGACAAAGGCAAATATACAAGAGATGCTTGCTCAGAATATGCCCCCAGCATGCAACAATTTTTACTCCTGCAACTTCCTAAGCTTGTAACTCATATCTATATATTTAATATTCCTTGATGGGTTTATTCTTCCAAGAACGTGTCCAACAGATTTTGAACCCATGTACACTGCTTATATCCAGAGTACCTTGTGGGAAGAAGTTCCATACTCTGTGTGAAGCAGGAGCTCCTTGTGCCTGTCTCCATCCAACTGATCCTGACTAGTTCCTTATCCTCAAAGGAACAGAGAGTGATCAGCTCCCCACACGCTTTTTCCAAGCCAGACCCTTCTGAACTCTTGGGCAAATAACCTCTTGATCTGACAACCTGCAACTTTTCATTTTGTTAGCTGATCTATAATCCTGTCCATCAACACTTTGAACTAAAAAAAAAAAAAAAAAAAAAACCCAACCAAAAAAAAACAAAACAAAAAAACCCCAAGCAAACAAGCAAAAAAATCCTCTCTCCTGAGTTAACACAGACACAGAACAGCAATACAGCGTTTTTGTTAGTGCTCTATGTGCCCCAACTGTTTCTTTCACTTTTTCTCCATCCACAGATTTCATAGATTCTCTGGTATCTTTCTTTCCTCTCGATGCCTGAAAAAAATTACCAGTTTTTATGCCTGCATCTTCATCATATCTTCTCCTTCTGCCAGCATGTAAATATTCAGATTCACCTTCTACATCTACATTAACAGCTCCTTTACCTTATGCCCCACCACCACCTCCGGGTGCTTCCCAGTGTCTCCCCATCCCTATGTCAGCGAATACCATGTACACTTCCTTCATATCACCTGCTCTCCTCCGCAGCCAGCCTCCCACAGCCAGTCTGTTCTTCCACCAAATCTTGTGCTCAGTCCCTTCTCTCACTTCACAGGTTTCGAATCCTTCTTTTTCCTTCCCCCATCAGACATTTCAAAGACTACTAACTCAGTGAAAGATGACAAGCTCTGGCCTCTCCTACCCTCCTTTCCTTGCAAATACCTATCTTTATTTTTCTCATTATAACCACTACTGATGTGTTCAACTTGCTGCCTCTGTCCCCTCCAGGGGCTGCCATGATTGCCTCCTCTTCTCTTCTCTCCTCTGCAACCCCTATCCTTTGATACCTTCCCTTCCAAAAGAACACTTATTTTGTTTCAGCATGCTGCCTCTCCGTGACACAGATGCCTACTTTGTGTTTGAAGGATCACCTGGCATGCTGTGGGCATAAACAGACAAGTAACTGTAGATCTGAAATCAAGATCGCAGCAAGGCTGACACAGAGCAGCAACAGGGAGGCTGCGCTAGGATGGGCCGTAGCTGAAAAATATAGGATCTTAAAAGCCACTAATGATCAAGACCGCCACCCAAAGGCTTACCTTCTCACACCACGCAGCCTTTCGGTGGGTTACAAGCTTATGCAGTTGGTCGTGGAGAGTCATTAGATCTCTGGATAACCTGTCCATTTGCCCAGTCAGACCGTCAGCCCAGGGGCAGCATGAGGTCGCCTTTGACAGCCCGCTTTTCTCTACGTGAGCGTCCTGGGACTCGCACATATTTCCCTCTTCAGCCATATTATCTAGCACAGTTTCCTAAAGGAGAAACAATAAGAGTTACTTTTCAGCAGGAGCTAAAATGGTTTCCCCCTCTACATCTTCTTGGTAATTCATCACTAGGAATTCACTGCTGCCATCTCAGTATACAGTTGCTCCACAATTTCAGAGCTATTTTAAGAGATAACCTCCTCAGTTCACTATAACATATTTCTACATTAACAGAAAACTTATGCTACTAAACTAGCTTATGTTAGAAAGCGCTGCATACTGTGAGCTGCACTAAAGCATAAAGTAACGTTCACGGGACAGAGATCACCTGTACTGCAGAAGCTCTAGATATGGCCCATCCCCTCAAACTCCGAGGTTGGATGCACTTTGGCTTATTGTAACAAAGTGATGACTAAGGAGGAGACACATGCTTACACTGTTCAGGACAGCCCCATCTGCTATATGGCACAGTAAGTTGTTACACCCACAGGACCACTTGTGCCCATGTAAAACTCTACAAGTTGAGGAACCCCAAGAGATCCCTGCTCCAGGCTGTTCAGGAGCTCTGTCAGCTCTGCTTGACCATGGGCACCTAGCTGGTTCCATAATTACTTCTGCAACTGCTTTGGAGCAGCAACTGTTATTTGAAATACTCAAAAAATTACCAAATAATTTCAGAGTTCTTGAAATGCATGTACCTATACACCATAGTGCACAGATCCTGTAGAAAAGGTTTTCAAGCCAGGGTAGCAGAGCACAACTAAAAGGCCCAGCCCTCCTCACTCAAAGCGTATTAAATATTTATTTCCATATTGTTATCAAGAAGAAATAGGAGAGGTCAATCTCTTTTAAAGACGTAATTCGCATTCAAAATTATCTTTAGAAATTGGAGAAGTAATTTGAAAACAGCAAGAGGAAATTCAGCAGTTGAGCTGAACTGAGTTCAGCTGAGGTCTACACGTGGGCAAGGAAAAACCAAATGTATAATTACTGGCTCAGCAGCAACACTGCTGGAAGGGAACTCAGAAACCCAGAGGTCACCAATGTCATACTGTCAAAGTCAAGTACCATTTTAGAAAGCACAAACACAAGTCTCCATGATAGATGAGCACTGACTAACACTGACATACAGGTGAGGTACCTGAAGTTAAACACAGACAAATGGGAGGGAAAGTCCCATATGGGAGCAGCAGCAACCATCAGAAGTTTGAATGAATGGTCTACAAGGAGACATTGAGAGAACCAATTTTGTTTAACCTAGAAACGGGGCTGGGAAGGCAGGGACATGCTAACGGCGTTGACTTACATAAAAGATTGCTATAAAGAGGATGGGAATTTTTTTTTTTCCCCCACTTTTTCTTCTCTGCAGGTAGGTTAAAAAACTTGGCTTAACTCACAGCAAGGGATTCTTAGGCTCATACAAGGAAAAACTTTGTAAGATAGCTCAGAATGGCAAAAGACACCCTACAAAACCTCCTTTCTCAGCGAGCATCAGCATTGCAAACTGGCACAAGCAGCACTGAGGCCAGCAGCTCATATTGCCCAAAGGTCCATCTCATGACAATGCACGGATGTTCTGGGCACCGACAGGCTAAGAAACTGCATGGAAATAAACCAAAGCTTTTTGGGGTTTGTTGGTTTTGATTGGTTTGTTTGGTTTTTAATTTGAAATTTATTACATGACAGAACTTTAAAGTGACATTACTGCAGTCACTCCAGTTGCTGTAGTTATAGAAGCATAGAATGGTTCGGGTTGGAAGGGACCTTGAAGATCACTTAGTTCCACCTCCATGCCGTGGGCAGGGACACCTCCCACCAGCCCAGGCTGCTCAAAGCCCCATCCAGCCTGGCCTTGAACACCTCCAGGGATGGGGCAGCCACAGCTTCTCTGGGCAACCTGGGCCAGTGCCTCACCACCCTCAGTGTAAAGAACTTCTTCCTAACGTCTCATCTAAATCTCCCCTCTTTCAGTTTAAAACAGTTCCCCCTCGTCCTATCGCTCCACTCCCCAGTAAAGAGTCCCTCCCCATCTTTCCTGTAGCCCCCGTTTAGGTACTGGAAGGGGCTCTAAGGTCTCCCCGGAGCCTTCTCTTCTCCAGGCTGAACAACCCCAAATGCTCCTGCCCACAGCCCTCAGGAAGACCTGGCAGTAGCTTTGCAAGAATCATCCCATCCATCAGATCAGCAATGCAAAACAAATGCTAAGTGGAAAGAGAAAACTACTGTATCCTCAAAGTACATCTGAATCCCATACATCCCACAGCACCCGGGAACAACCACCATCTTCAGCAAAACAAAAGAAAAAGGCAAATCCACCATCCAGCCTGTTGAACAATGTAAAAAGATGTGCTGGTCAGGTTTTTTGCAAGTATTTCTTTAGGGTTTAACTCCAGGAAGCACATTAACACTCGCAATACTCCCCACACTGGTCATCATGTCACAGGCAAAGGTTTTGGTGGATACACTGAAATGCCGTAACACTTGCAGTTACATTTTGCGTATTTGGGGCCAGGCTTCTGATAGTGTTGATGCTTTCCAAACAACCGTAAGATAGTAGACACGTAAAGCAAAAACCATTACAGAAGGAATAGCAATTTTAATGGCTCTGCAATGGAAGTACTCTTCAAGACAGGTGAGGTAATTTTACACTCCTTTGCCTTGCTTTTAATATAGAAGGCAGCATATAGGCAATTAACAGTCAGCTCACTGATTCTCAAAATTTTGTGAAGTCATACAGCTAACGTGGTGCTCTAAAGAATTATTTTCAGCAACTGTGAAAGGGCAAAAGTTGTAGAGAGAATTGAGATGGATGGTACCGTTTACACTCACTTGAGAAATCGTAAGATGCACAAAGAAAGGCTTATTGATTTTCTTATGATCATTCAACACAGTTCAAGGGGAAATCGGCAATTGCAACACACTATTTGTCTGGGAAAAATGAAGTTGTTTTCAATATCAGCTGCTTGCAAATTTAGTTGTTCTCAAGTCTGCAATAAAGCTTAGAGGCCCCTCTTCTGGAAAGCCATTTAATTTTAAGCAATTGTACGACTGCTATGTTTAAAAAACATTAAAGAGATGAAGATCAGACGTTTTCATTTGTGTTAACTATCTGAAATTCTGCCACTCTGCCCTGCAATTCCTCAGCTCAGCTGGGCAAGTCTTACAGAAGAAAATAGAGGGACGAAGGAGAACTAAGAAAACACGCCTTACTTTACCAAAGGTTTTTTCCTTTTTCTCAAGTGCTGTTGAACAGTTGGTTTGCAGCATTTATTTTTGTGGCAAGGGGCCTTTGGAAGTGGCCAGCTATTTGTTAGAGTCAAGAAAGCTGCACCCTTCAAGATCAGTTTGATTCATTACCATCCACTGCCAATAAACTGGTTCCAGTTGCTTCCACTCCAGATAGGCTTCGAGTTGCATGGTTTCAGAGTCCAGAAGCTGTAATAGCTACAGGAAAGGAGACAAAGGAAAGAAAATCAGGTAACATTGGTCACTTGTGGACTAAATGAAATGTGTGTTTGGTCTGAAGTGTCAGTAGTACAGGGGACAACACTGGGTTACTTTACAAGAACATTGTACAACCAGCTGCAGAAATGTGATGTGAAACACCTTTCCCAGCATCAACAATTTATTCCTCACCCCAAATATACAAACACCATCAGCTTTTGAAATGTGAGTTTCCATATTGTTTTGAGGGATCAAAGAGCCGTAATTCTGATATATTAACGCCTAGATACGTGACCATCTTCAAATCTTCTATGCTTCTTGACTACCAAAATAAGCTATGTTTCTCCAAGAGTATTTTTTTCATCTACCCATTCACTCACATTTATCAAGGCTGTAAGATCTAAACACCTTCTTCTCTTCCAGGCCATGTATAGCCTTCTGTCAGCTAAAACTTACACCATTGGTCTTGGACTGGGTCTCCTCAATTCGACAGTAATGACTCCAACTGCGATATGCAGGTACTTTGATTAGTCCAACATATCTCCTTCCCATGCTGCTCCCACACCTGTGCAAAACTCAGAACTCCAGTATCTCCAGTTCTCTCTGCCTCCTCCCCAAAAACCTTTCATCCCTTATTTGCATCACTCAAACTGAGATGATCTCTGATGTTCTGAAATAGCATGGAAGAACTCCCTCTAAAAACGTTATGCATTTTATAAATTGTCTGATCTGCTGCACGAGGAATCCCTCCCTTTACCTGAGAGCACCTGAAGGAGAGATATTATGTTTTAGCTGTACAAATTATACATTTTTCATAAATATATATATTTATGTGTACGTATACACACGTATACACACATGTATACACACACATATATGGAGAAAGAGACATTCCAAGACTAAGTATTTATATATCAGTACAACAAAAGTTCTTAGAAAGAATGATAGATGAACAAATTAGGTATAAATCAGAGCTTACCATCTTTAAAAATGTCAGTACTGGCCATATATTTGAAATGAATTATTTTATCAACAGTCTGATGCCAAAGGCAACTTTTTAAGATGACACACAAACAGTATACGGTCTCAAAGACAATGATAAGGACCAGATCAGTACCAGCTAAACCTACCTGATACAGACAACTATCTTCTGCTGTCTTTGTTGGCTTTAGTTACTTACTACATAACATATAATTTAAGTAACTGCAAAGCATGAGTTGACTTTGCAATTTTATTCTGCAGATAGAACTTTAAGATCAAGAACTCAAAGAAAGGAACGCACTTTGCGAGAGTAACTGCTGGAAATTATGAGCAGTTTGCTCTAAAACACTGCTGGATCCAAAATACAATTATCACACATTTGTTCGCACAACTGACACTTGGCATTATGCTTAATGACTTTGCTAGTTTCAAGCTCAGCTGGTATATGAAAGGTGGAAGAATGAGTTTCTGTCTCCTTTTTTCTTTTCTCCTTTTTTTTTCATAGGTGTATCTATGGCACAAACAGCTTACATTATGTGATCTGATGCTGGCAATAAAACCCAGCCAAAAAGTTGATTAAATATTCAGGCAACAGCTAAGTTACTTGATTTTAAACTAGCTTTGTAATACAGTCATGAGCTGTGAGTGATTGCAGTAGAGAACATGTCTTGTGACAGTTAAAGAGGGCTGAAGGTTGGAATGGGGAGCTTTTCAGCTGAAGCGTTCGAAAAAAAAAATCTTAGTAAAAACAGTCGTCATCTTTAGTTTTAGTCTCACTAGATCCTGAATGTTAAAAAAAGTCATATGCCACGTGCTTTCACAAGTGCAAGGATATGGTCATGAAACCTCACCAACAGATCATTTACAGGTTCGGAGTTAACTGACCTGAACAACAATCAAAGCTTCCTGAGCTGCCTCCTAAGCTCGAGCCTTTCAGGATCTTTTGCATTTGGGTTTTTTTTGTTGCCTTTTTTATTTTTTTTAAAACTGCTCCATTAGTCATGTAAAACTTGAACAGCTCATTTGAAAACATTCGTCTGATTCACCTACTTATCGCATCCTCACCATTCACTAAGGTATTACCACCCTCAGAAATATCAGGCCAGCAACTGTGTGCTAGATCGTTTCAGCCGTAAATGAGTAATGGGATGACTACGCCGCTCATCCTAGGAGGACAGTTTTCAACCTAGCTGCCGTGACAGCGTTAGGCAGGCTAGAAGAGCCAACATTTGCGTTTCTGCCCCGAGGGACTGAAGGCACTGGTCCTGGATGCCAATATCCTCTGCCATCCCTTACATGGGTCTTGAAAGACTCTGGTGTTATCGCAGCAGGGAGAATAAAGCAAAACGCAATAAAAACTAATGTACTACAAATATCATAGAATGGTTCAAGTTAGAAAGAACCTTAAAGACCATCTAGTTCCAACCCCCTGCCCTGGGCAGGGACACCTCCCACCAGACCAGGCTGCTCAAAGCCCCATCCAGCCTGGCCTTGAACACCTCCAGGGATGGGGCAACCACAGCTTCTCTGGGCAACCTGTTCCAGTGCCTCACCACCCTCACAGGAAAGAATTTCTTCCTAATATCCAATCTAAATCTCCCCTCCTTCAGTTTGAAACTGTTGCCCCTTGTCTTAGCGCTCTACTCCCTGATAAAGAGTCCCTCCCCATCTTTCCTGTAGCCCCCTTTAGGGACTGGAAGGGCCTCTAAGGTCTCCCCAGAGCCTTCTCTTCTCCAGGCTGAACAACCCCAACTCTCTCAGCCTGTCCTCACAGCAGAGGGGCTCCAGCCCTCTGATCACTTCGTGGCCTCCTCTGGACCCATTCCAACAGGTCCATGTCCTTCTTGTGCTGAGGACTCCAGAGCTGGATGCAGTACTGCAGGTGGGATCTCACCAGAGCGGAGTAGAGGGGGAGAATCACCTCCCTCAACCTGCTGGCCATGCTTCTTTTGATGAAGCCCAGGATACCTTAGCAAAAACCATAAAAACAAATAAATGTTCAAGGCAGGGACAGGACAACAGACTGTATGTCTGCTCGCCATGAATTTGGTCACAAGGAGAGTCTCCACATGACCCAGAGGTGACAGCTTTTCATCCAGACATACCTGCACTTAGCAAATGAACAGCTGTCTATATCAGCCAGCTTCTTTCCCTCAACCGCATCCTCTACTCAAGGTTCTCACGAGCATTTATTGTTCTTTAACTAAACTTTGCATTTCGTCATGAAGAGATCAAGGGCATGCGTTTTCTTGTGTCGCTCATCACAGTCATGCCACAGCTGGTATTTCAGCTCTATTTGCAGTTGTGGAAACCAAAGCCCAAATTGTGCCTCTGCATTTTCCCCAAACACAGTACCTTTTCTTATTTAGTACCAACAACAGTTCACACAGATGCCTTTATATGTGAGAAGCAGTTCCACTTCTGCTGCTACACAAATCTCTCAAGATGTAAGACAAACTCACAAGCTACAACTAAAGCTGTCCTTGACCTAAGGACCCAGATGCTGACATGCCTCCTAATGAAATTTAAAGACTAACATCCGCAGAAAAGCACTAATTTTGTCTCATGAACAACGTGAAGTGGCAAGTCAAAAATGAGCCTCATATGGATATCAAAGTGATGCTTAGGGATAACATATGAAAATTGTCTTCCTCTCCACATAAAATTAAGACAATGAAATCCATTTCCTTCATTCTTCTGGAGGAAGTTATTGTTCTAAAATACTTACACTGAGAGAAAAAAGTAATGACAAATTCAAATTGCTCATCTCTGTGGAGACGTAATTCCATAATGAATGCTGAGAGCAAACACTTTGCAGTAACAACTTCTCTAAACCATTGTAAAGAAACCTTCACTGGTGCAAACGCCTTGCAAGCAACAGCTTTGCTATACAGGCTAAACTGTGTTTAACTGAGCTGTCTCAGAGCAGGCTGCCAGGAAACCTCAGAGTGGTGCAGAAGAACACGAACTCTATAAAGAATCATAGAATCATATAAAATCATAGAATGGTTTGGGTTAGAAGGGACTTTAAGGATTATCTAGCTCCAATGCCCTGCCCTGCGCAGGGACACCTCCCACCAGACCAGGCTGCTCCAAGCCCCATCCAGCCTGGCCTTGAACACCTCCAGGGATGGGGCAGCCACAGCTTCTCTGGGCAACCTGTTCCACCGCCTCACCACCCTCACAGGAGAGAACTTATTCCTAATATCTAATCTAAATCTCCCCTCTTTCAGTTTGAAACCGTTACCCCTCGTCCTATTGCTCCATTCCCTGATCCAGAGTCCCTCCCCATCTTTCCTGCAGGCCCCCTTTAGGGACTGGAAGGGGCTCTAAGGTCTCCGCAGAGCCTTCTCTTCTCCAGACTGAACAACCCTCTGACAGGCGGCTGTGACCTCCAAAGCCAAACACCCTGCATCCAATGCGGGTCATGGAACTCAGGAAAACTGGGGAAACTGCATAAGTCCTAGGTGACAACATCTTCTAGGTGGCTTTGGATACTCAACAAGAGGCTAAAGTTGAGTCCTCTTTGGTATCCACAAATCTAACTCACACCAAAATCATTATTTAAACATATTTGTAATTACTTTTTCTGTTGAGATATTAATCTTTTTCATATTATTTACTAGCATATTGCTAAATTCATTGATGCTTGCAGACTCTTACAAAAATCAATATTTAATAATTTGCAGCATAATGCATCCTTTTCACAGGCTGAGTTCCAGAGAGCTCCCCGCAACAAGTATTTAATCTCTGATGCCCACAGATCATAATTCAACTACCATATCAGTGCAAAAGTATTTTTAATCAAAAATTACTCTGTCTAAATATTCAGAAAATTATCCTATTGTTAGACACACAAAAAAAGGCCTTTCAGCAATAAATTACGTTTCTTGGCTCAGGGGCAAAATACTGCTGATTCATCACGTATTCATGTGTGACTGTAGATAGAAAACTTGCCTTGGACTCCAGATCACTGCCAACCTCACTCCAAATGCCAATATCTCAGGTGCGACTCAAGGTTTGAGACAGGGTTGGCTTCGTATGAAAGCTTATACGGGGAAAGTATCAAGAGACTATTTCATACTTTGATTCATTTAATAAAAAAGGCTTTATTCAACTTCAATTTTGGTAATCTGGATACTACTGCTTAATATCTAAGAAGCGCAGGAGAGAAGCAAAGCAGAGAAGTTCTTTCCAAAAAATGCAAAGAAAGGGGTGAATACACATGAAAAGCTTACACAATTTACATTACCAGTAGTAAACCATAACTGGGATTAAGGCTTCAGAGACTAACCAAGCACCAGGTGAAATAAACAATTTACAGCACAGCATCTCTGCTATCAAGTCAAAACTCCCTTACCAAAAAAAATAAGCAAACCTTGACAAATGAGAGCCTCTCGGCAGGCAGGCTGTTAGCTGGATGACATTTGGTTTTAAATGGCACATACTGCCCAAACTGCACATTAGCAGGGCTAAGTTTTGAGACACCAACCCCCCCCTCAGAAAAAAAAAAAAAACAGAGAAAATGTTGCTATCATAAACATCCGAGGCTGGGACAAAAAACACCACTGTAGGTGGATGCGCTCAGCGCTCCAAGATTCAGTTCCACATTGTGATTCCTTCAGAAGCAAAGCTGGTTTAAGACATTCCCAAATATCCCTTGAAGGCTGAAGCAAAAATAAATAGGCCTGAAAACTAGAAAGTCACGCTGGAGTAGTGCGATGTACAAGCAGCCGAAGAGCGAAAACCAACAGACCAATAAGCAGCCTCTAGCCACCAGGCAAATAAAGATCTGCTCAAGTCATTCCTCTGCCTGTGAAATATCGCTGAGGGTTGTGATAGAGCAGGAGAAACGCTGCAGCCCAACCATCACAAGGCAGGTGGATCAGAAAGGCTCCTGGATGACAGAAGTGGTTGAGAACTTCTCCCACTACCAGCCGTGGACGTCACAGGGACCTTGACCAAAACGCTAGCAGGGACGGGGAAAGGCCCTCTGTGGCTCCAGAAGCAGGTATTTCTGTGTCTGCTAAGCGTCATCTCTTTTGGAATTGTAACGGTATTTTTTTGTGGTGCGGACTGTAAGGGAAAACAGGACTTGGATCTTTTGCAGAAGATAAAATACATACAATACAAAACACAGCAGCTTTGGGTGGAGAAGTGTAATTCTAGATGTGCACAAAACCTCCAACACCTATAATAAAATACGTGACTTTTCCACTCACCAACACCAGTTTTGTACCACCACAGCTCAAACTTCAGTTCGGCTATCTCAGGTTTACATTGCGGAGAGCAGGGAATCAAACCACTAGTTAAAAACTTAAGTGACAAAGATCATCCTTATAAAATGTAATTGCTATTTATGGAGGGATTTAGAAAACAGCTGTTTAAAATGACACTGAAAGAAAATGGAATTCAAAGCAAACAAAGTGAGGCATTTGGCACATAAGAATCGTACTGCAGCTTTCCCATTGATAGGCAATGAACAGAGATGTACTAACAGTGACATTCATTCGCAGAGGAACAGGTCAGTGAATAGACCACTTCTTCCCCCCCCCGGTGGAAATAACACATATTAAAACAGGAAAAAAGATCAGGAAAAAGAAGACTGAAGGGTGAGTTTTATACTTTAACAGCCAAGGTCAAGATGCATGAGAATGGAAAAGGTACATATTTTCTTCCACAAAGGTACCACTAAATTTGGGTGCCTAACTTGGCATACCTGAAGAGCCAAATTTTTGGGCAGTACGCTTAGTCCTCAGTCAAAGCGCATCCAGTAGGTACCAAAAAAATCACAATTTACTTTAGAGAAATCTCAGCCAGAGGATTTCAAAGGAAAGCACCAAATTGTATCACGGTACTGCCTGACAGCTGTTCATATTTTGTACTGCCAACCAGAACCCCCGCGTAGCTGATGTCGAAAAAGATCATTATGCATCTGCTTTTATTCATACTGTTTCTGTACACAGAACAAAGCATTATCCACACTCAAGTTTTTTCATCCCGCCCCCCCCCCATATACTTTCCTATTTTACTGTATTTTTAACAGGACAAAAAAACACACATAGAAATCAACAGAAACAAGCAATTTCTACTTTGCTTTTTAAACTCATCAGAATTGAGAATTGATGCCACGCTTCTGAACAGTACCAATATCCTGGTTTCTGTATGTTTCCACACCATGAAGAAGTGCCAGTCACAGGAGGAGCATTTCCTTTTCTCTGGGTGTGTTGTGACTACTGACTTCAGCAGGGAACAAACCCTTTAGGTTTTACCCTCCCCCCTTTATTATCCCATCCATCCTTGCCACCAGCTTATTATATCCACCTACTGTATCCTTCCTTGACATCCTTATCCTGCATTTGACAGTGAATAGACAAAAACACTATCCTTATCCAAAGCTAAAGAAATGCTTCTTTTTAAAAAAAAAATAAATAAAAATCATCCTGTAATGCAAACGCCTACTAAGCCAAGAGGCTGCCTTTTTTCCTTCCCTTGAGCTTCAGTACTTTCTCTTCAAAATAAAGGACTATGTAGCACAAGTGATCTCTTAAACTCTTTTCCGTATAGGTTCATCTGTTCTCAACTGAGCAGACCACAGGCTGCCAGTCCCAAAGGCCATGTAAGGTCCCCACGCCTCCTCTTCCCTCCCTGTCTGCTCCCGGCGAGAACCGGGGCTCGGAGGCACAAGGGAGGTGCCTTCCTCGCACAGACCTTCCCATGGGTGCCTGCCAGCTCCCTGTCATCTTCTTTCCCTACTGACCTGTGAGGACCAGGTGGTCCTTAACCTAGGACTGACATCCAGGGCTTCCCCAGCTCTGCTTCATGGGACAGCTCATCCAGGATGGAGCTACCTGGCTTCACCTGCGCTCCCAGGGCACCAAGAGGTGTACATCATGACTAGGACTGGCTTCTACAGCATCCACAGCAACAGAATCACAGACTGGCTGGGGTTGGAAGGGACCTCTGGAGATCATCTCGTCCAAGCCCCTGCCAGAGCAGGGTCACCCAGAGCAGGTGGCACAGGAACGCGTCCAGGCGGGTTTGGAATGTCTCCAGAGACGGAGACTCCACCACCTCTCTGGGCAGCCTGTGCCAGGGCTCTGCCACCCTCAAAGGAAAGAAGGTCCTCCTCATGTTGAGATGGAACTTCCTATGGTCAAGTTTGTGCCCATTACCCCTTGTCCTGTCCCTGGGCACCACTGAGAAGAGCCTGGCCCCATCCCCCTGACACTCACCCTTTACGTATCAATAAGCATTGATAAGATCCCACCTCAGCCGTCTTTTTTCCAGACTGAAGAGACCCAAATCCCTCAGCCTTTCTTCATGAGAGAGGTGTTCCAGTCCCCTCATCATCTTGGTAGCCCTTTGCTGTCCCCTCTCCAGCAGTTCCCTGTCCTTCTTGAACCGGGGAGCCCAGAACTGGACACAGTACTCCAAATGTGGCCTCACCAGGGCAGAGTAGAGGGGGAGGATGACCTCCCTCGACCTGGTGGCCACACTCTTCTTGGTGCACCCCAGGATGCCATTGGCCTTCTTGGCCACGAGGGCACATTGCTGGCTCATGGTCATCCTGTTGTCCCCCAGGACTCCCAAGTCTCTTTCAGCTGAGCTGCTCTCCAGCAGGTCAGCCCCCAACCTGTACTGGTGCATGGGGTTATTCCTCCCCAGGTGCAGCACCCTACACTTGCCCTTATTGAATTTCATAAGGTTCCTCTTTGCCCAGCTCTCTAGCCTGTCCAGGTCTCTCTGTATGGCAAAACCCAACCTCTAAGCACTAATAAATACTAATGTTAAATAAAATGTACCTCTCACCGAAAGACAGAAGAAGAAACATAAAGAAGAGGAGCTTTCACCATCGGAGACCCAACAGCACACAGATGTATCACAGATGTTCATGTTAGTTTAAGAACGTCGATATGCGGATTAGTCTACGCTTGCCAACTTGAGATGAATACGGTTTCTCCCAGCGTAGCTCTTCTTTGACAAGCCATCATAGCCTATCACGCATGCAGATATTTTCATACATTTTAAATTATGCACTATTGACTAGAGAAACTACTAATTTAAAGTCTGCTACAGTCTCCCTGATGTCAATTCACTTCTCTTGCTAGTCTCTTAACACAGTCCTTTAAATTAAGCGACAAACACACTTAAAAAGAACCACAAATCCAAAACCACTTGCAAAGCATGAGTAACAGCTTATTTTATAACTCTATTTTCTCGGCTACTTAAGAAAACCAAGAATACCTGCCAGTAGAGCTGAGTTAACATTATGGGCCAATTGCACACGAAGTTTAATTTTGCAAGGCTATAAAAAAACCCTCTACCAGTCTCCTCCCAATCTGAGCTGCGTTCTCACCTCTAAACAACAGATTTCAGTTCAGTTCAGCTTTCCACCAACAGTTTAGTTGTGACCAAAACCATTGCAATATATGAATTTAACTGGCATTTGCTTCTTTAACTAGCATGAGGCTAGAGAACGCAGTGGTCCTGTTGTGCTTGGCTTTCCGGATGGGTCTTTTTGATGCATCGGTGGATGCAGGACAATGGAGGTCCCAGCGAAGGATCACAAGATCATCACAGCTCCGGGGCACTTCAGGATCAGCCTTCATCACTAGCCGTATTTTGGCACAAGAGCGACAAGCCTGAAGTCCCTTTTCTGTTAGAAGCTGATAACTGATTTCTCCTTTGGATGGAAACAACAACAAAGATGCTCTGCCCTCTCTAGTGACTACTGTGAGCTTCACGACACAATTCAAGAGACGAGATATGAGTTTTAAAGCTCCTCACCTTAACGTTTCTTTCCTGAGATTTAATTTGTTCCTTCAGGGCCCAATACCCCAGTTAAGATCCACCAGGCTGGACCAATGGGACCCTTTCAGATTCCATCACCAAAGAAGGGCAGCAAGTAAGCGACTCTCACTCTGAAGCCTCCTACCAAGGAAGGTTAAGAGGCAGCATGACTAGGGTATTTTGGAGACAAGACACACCTCCCACACCAGCCTCAACTGCCCCAGCTGATAAATGGGAATTTCATCGTTCAGCTTACAGACATGATGCTGGTACAACCTTTTCCGTAGCACTGTATGGGACCACAGGGCTCCCTGTGCTGGCCCAAAGCATCACCTGAGCTGGGGCAGTTTGCTCCCACCCCGGGGACATTTAGCACTTCCACCAAAAAAAATTATCCAATGCCAACAGATGACAAAACACCTCAGCCTTGTCTCTCCAACTTATTAATTCCAGCTGCATTGTCTCAGGTGGAATTACATTATAGTATGTCACTGTCATTGTCACTGTCACAGCATTCAAATTATGTTAAGTACGGCATAAAACAAGCAAAAGCACAAAAGCAGCAGTGAAACTCAGTATCATCCTATCAGCTTTTCTGTCACTGGCAATCACAACCAAGTGTTCATAGCAGTCAAGCCACACAGCGCAGTTCCTGCTTCAGTGCAGTATGTATCTACTGTGGTTCAGAGATACCTTCCTTTCTTATGGCGTAGGAGACTAAGATATTGCTGCTACACAGTCCAACAATTTATGGAGCCCGTGATAAACCACTGCATCATTTTTCAAGGACCAAGAACTCTACATGCTTGGTCAATAAAATGTACTAAGTAATAACTCATCCCAAAAAAGTGGTGATGGCAACTCCAGAACTGCAGCTCTATTAACTCCTTTTTTTTTTTGTATGGATAAGTTTAGCTGAAGGCAATATTAGTGACAAATTGCAGCCTGGGGAAATTTTCAGATCAAGGTAATAATGCCATGAGGTAGAATGATTTGCTTTAGTGTTGCCATATAATGCTGCCAGTTCTTCCAATGGGACACTAATTGCAGCCAGAGGCCACCTTGCTTGAAAAATATCTGAAGAAATATTTTAGCACTAAAACTGTCTGCAGTAATCAAGAAATAAAGCATCCTTCCCAAGAAGGGGCACTGGGAAGGTGAAATCGGGTACAGAGTTCAACAACTAAATGATTCACGGCTGGGTGACAAGTCAGTGCTTGTCAGCTGAAGAAGCTAGTCTCAACGTCAATGTTGTCAGCTGCGGAGCAGAACCACGTAGGTGGGAAGGGACCTCTGGAGGTCCATAATCCAATCTCCCACTGAAAGCAAGGTGCTCAGGGCTCTCTCCAGCATCAACAACAGACATCACCCTTTCTCCAGGATCTGGTTCCAGAGTTTGACCATCCTCATGGCCATTTTTTCCCCTTATATCTGGACAGGATTGCTCACATTCCAACTGGTGTCTGTTACCCCTTCTCCTGTCCCAGCGCACCTTTGAGAAGATCCTGGTCCGTGGCTCCAGCCCTGGCCACCTCCTTACTGGACTTGCTCCTGTTTGCTACTGCCATTGTGCTGGGGAGCCCAAACTGGACACCTTGCACTCAGTCTCGCAAGTGCCGGGCAGAGGGAGAAGATCCCTTCCTTGGCCCTGCCGGCTGCATTCCTGCTAAAACAGCCCGGGATGGAGTCAGCCTTTGCTGCCTGGGCACACTACTGGCTCCTAGGCAACTTTTTATCCACTTAGACCCCCAGGGGTTAGTTGTTTTTTTTTTGGAAAGCTGCTTATTAAGTAGTCAGCTCCCAGTCTGTACCATTGCAAGTGGTTATTCAGGCCTTTGCACTAGCTTTTACTGAGCTTCCTAAGGCTCCTCTCAGCTCATTTCTCCGGCCCATCTCGGTCCCCCTGAACGGCAGCGCTGCCCTCCAGTGTATTATTATTCCCTACTATTCCCAATTTGGCATTGTCCGCACACTTGCTGGT
This sequence comes from Larus michahellis, assembly GCF_964199755.1. Classification (NCBI taxonomy): domain Eukaryota; kingdom Metazoa; phylum Chordata; class Aves; order Charadriiformes; family Laridae; genus Larus; species Larus michahellis. Next base: position 26,708,462 of record NC_133903.1, on the reverse strand, counting down.
GGTGTGCTCCATCCCATCATTCATGCCACGAATAAGATGTTACGCAGTACTGGCCCAAAAGCTGATCCCAGAGGGACGCCACTAACAACCAGACACCATTTTGAGTTCAGTGGCCCAAATAATTTTCCAATCACATTATCACTCCCTTACCCAGACTTCCCTTAACTAACTTAGCTATAAGGATATAAGGACTTTCCACTAATGATACATAAACACAAGCACATTCTCTGTCCCTATGCACCTTTCTGAAAGCTCTTTAATTACATGTCTTTGCCTCCTTCTGGGATGGGATGCTCCAAGACTGCTTTGAAAGGGAACCACTGGCAGGATCTGAGGGGACTGCGGAGGTGGAAAGTGCTTGTCCTGGAGCAGGTGGAACTGAACCAGACAGTAACAGCAGGCATCAGATGAGCAGAAAACCATCTGACGCCACAGACAGTTGCAGGGAAGGAGAAACAGAGGAGACTGTTTTGATCATATTCATTCTTTGAGATTTAAAGCAGTTTAGCTCCTGCAGAGGCTTCTTTCTTTCTACAGCATGAGGAAGAGTCACTCTATACATTTCTAGCCTCTCCAGCCTCCCTAAATTAACTCTCCCACGGGTACCCATTCATCCCTTCTCCTGTCATCAACCCCAAACTTCCACCCCGACTTCCAGCTGCTTCTTAGCTCTGGATAGTCCTCGTCCATTTTCCAGACAGGATCTGGAAGCCGAGCCCCACTGCATCTGGAGGGGGGTAAAACGAGGACGAACAGAGAAGTTAGGAGAGGAATTCCTCACCCAAGACAACTGGTCCGCTGTCTGCCCCAACAGGAGACCACACAAAGCATCCAAAGGCAAGTCATTTAATTTTTTTTTCAAAGTCTTCCCTTCTAAAATTGACTTGAATCTGCCTTAGAAACACCAATATACGTTATCTTGCACAATTTGCTTGCTCTTGCTTCTACAGTGCACAGATGGACAGAGCCTTTCACTTCCCTAAGAAGGATCAGGAACTCAGCTGCAAGTAGACACTGTCTAAAAGCAGCTTTGAAGCCATTTGACCTCTGTAATTCTTCCTGATTTTACACGGATGACAAGGGTTCAGGCATCTGCTCTGCCTCATTTTTGCAAATGAGTAGCTGATCCACTCTTTCCAACAGGTTTCAGTAACTACTGTAGCAAACCACGTTTTATGTGATGAATGTCAGCAAACGAACTGAAAACCCAATTGCCTACAGTGTTTCGGAAGGAAAAATGACATGGCAGCCTACCTCCTCCTTCTGTAGAGGGAATCATTAAAAAAAGGCAGGAATAAAATTCTTTGTTCCTGACACGCAGCACAGGGTGGGCAGCACACGCTGTCACTGACAGTTTCTTTGCTTTCTTCGTGCTTATTCTTTCCTTGTGATGAAATGTGAAAAGGAAAAATGATATCTGAATCACTGAGAGGTTTTTTTATTTCATTTTTAAATTGTTTTCTCAGTAGCCACTCTCCTACTCGACAGGAAATACATAACAACAACCAAATCACCCCATTTGTAAGACAGTATCCACTGCTGCTCCAGTAATTGTAAGGAGGGGTTCCCATGTACATAGCCAGAAGAAACCAAATACAACAGCTTTTTCCAATTTCAATAACCTTCAATGTACCAAGCTTCAAACCAACAGAGCCTTCTCCTGGAAAAAACAGCAGTAGTAAGTATTTTGGATTTTCAAGGTGATCTAGGCAGTCCCGCTAGGAGGACCAAAACGCTTTAATATACTGTACTGAACATCCTGACGCACAAGGAAAATGTGGGTTTCCCCGTACAGCTCATCCTCCCCGCAGACTCTGAGCCTCTACCCATCGCAGTGTAGCAGATTCCACTGTGCACAGCACCACAGCAGGCACTCTGCTCCTGACGTGACCACCAAAAGACTAAACTAGGCATCTAGAAAGGAAAAAAAAAATTAAAAAAAAAAAAAGTCTTTCAAACAACATAACCCATGGGCATTTAAAGCCAGTTTTCGCACCGTTGTTCAGCTTATATATCAATATCAGGACACCAAAGGGAAATGAGTAGTGTAGGACAGGGCAGGACTCTCGGACAGGGTCAGAAAGCCAGCTCAGACGAGGCAAGTGTCCCTGCCGCACTTCTCATCCTGCTCATCATACACCAGCACAGAGGCTATATTTCGTTTGAGCCTGCAGGTGACCTTCATATTAAATGCATCCGTGGAGCCTCCATTCTTTCTTCTTTGAACAACCACCATCAAAAAACCAAGTACTCTGGATCACTCAGCTCCCTCAAGCTTTCTCATGTGAGCCTCCAGGCCTGCTGCACTTAGGTGCTGGAGCCCCATATATAATTCAATATGTTACCAGATCTGCTCTGCAGTGTTAGTATGTCAGCTCCCGTGTTAGTTCTCACCAGTCTGACTACCGTGCATGTAAAATGTCTAAAGTAACTGCGGCTGGAACAACATAGAACATTAAGTAATTTAACAGGGGGGAAAAAAAAAAAGCATTGGCTCTGCCTGGCAGCGTTGTCCAGACTTAAATGGCAGTAAGTATGTTTTACACTTTTAATGCACAATCCAGTATGATAACTGCTAAGGTTTGGAAACTTGAAGCATTCAAAGTTAAAAAGTGACAAATTCAAGTTGCCTAAACAACACGAATTTCACCATCCCATGTGTATAAGGTCTAGAATTATGTGACCAAAATATTTTCCTTCATAATTTGCCTCACCAAAGGCACAGAATGGCTGCTGCTCAATCCACAAGCTATTCCTTTTCCTTCTAAATTGCATATTATTCTGACTATTCTTCAGAGGGAAGCCATGGACTTATTTGCTATACATCATTCAAATCCCATTCTGAAGACAGAATTTTTATCTTCCGCATAAACAAGTTATCTTTCCTAATGACCCATGTGAGATGAGATGATAGTATTATTGTCGCTTTACAATTGGGAAATGAAAGCAGAGAGATGAAAGTTAAATGCTTCCATTTCTTTTGGATGCCTTAACTGAGACTTCTGAGACCGGATTTCCAGAGAATTTAAAAATTAGTGTACAGCACTTCACCGATACATCTACCCAACGCGACTCAACAACTTGCAGAGATGCTTTGGGTAGTTTTCATTGAGTTAGTTCCCGAGCCAACGTAGCCACAGCATGCTGCCTCGGCTGCTCAGCTCTAGTGGAAGAAACCAGGCAGCTGGCCCAGGTTGCATCAACACACACCACCATACTGACTCCAGGATCCAGCCCAATGCTTCAGCAGAGCCACGTGCTGCAAGGACCTACTACACCACCTGGGGTTAAATCTGACATTACTAGATGATGCTGCCTGCGCTGCTGAAACTCTTGAGGGGCTACAAGCAGAGGTCACACCAAGTTCAGTAGCAGCTTGGAACACTCGACATTTCATAGAATCATATAAAATCATAAATGGTTTGGGGTTAGAAGGGACCTTGAAGATCACCCAGTTCCAACCCCCTGCCCTGGGCAGGGACACCTCCCACCAGACCAGGCTGCTCAAAGCCCCATCCAGCCTGGCCTTGAACACCTCCAGGGATGGGGCAGCCACAGCTTCTCTGGGCAACCTGTTCCAGTGCCTCACCACCCTCACAGGAAAGAATTTCTTCCTAATATCCAATCTAAATCTCCACTCTTTCAGTTTGAAACCGTTACCCCTTGTCCTATTGCTCCATTCCCTGATAAAGAGTCCCTCCCCATCTCTCCTATAGGCCCCCATTAGGTACTGGAAGGCTGCCATAATGTCTCCCCGGAGCCTTCTCTTCTCCAGGCTGAACAACCCCAACTCTCTCAGCCTGTCCTCACAGCAGAGGGGCTCCAGCCCTCTGAGCATCTTCGTGGCCCACAAATCAGATCCCTGAGCATCAAATTAGATGCACAAAAAATGGGAAACACCCCACGAGCAGCTCACCATGGAAAGTCTAGTTTAAGTACCTTGCCACGGGGAACTTGAAAACTCAAAGGCAGAGTAGTATTGCAGCTCTCCAGAACTAAGCTCCACTGCCTGGGCTATTAAGGTTTCCTTCCTCTTCTGACAGGTCTCCCATTCTTGCTGCTACTTCTTCACCTTCATCAACCACTTTCTCCACCACAGCTCTGACTCAGAAACACGGCACTCGGCACTCTGAGCGATACAATAGTTCTAGGATAAAATATCCTAATAAACATAAAGTAATACTACTAATATTACACTGCATCACCTTACTCCAATTTAGACTATTAATTTCTGTGTTTTTTTAAAATGATACTTTTGAAGATTCCTCCTACAGCAGCAGAGATACCCATCGCTTATCTGCAGGATCAGACCTTTGGGTCAGACTAACTCTCCTCTCTAGTCTTGACCTTTCTGTCTATATTCACCCCCTCCTGCTGCAGCCTCTCTTCAGTGCCTCGCTCAGTCTCTTTTCCCCCAGATAATCTGAATTCTTTCACATCATCAGAGCCACCTTGCCTCCCTGCTGCCCTCACGCGAGCCCCTTGTCCAGGGGTCGCTTTCAGCTCCTGACTTCACTGAACGTGAGCCAAAGCCAAGAGGCTCTTCACTGTCCATCCTACCCCTTACCTCTGCCTGTCCAGAGCCCTGCTCCTGCTCCCAGCCTGCAGCTCCTAACACAGTCAGTCCATGTTCCCCGTGTTCTTCAGTGAATACTGTTAGAATGGTTTAGTAAAAGCAAGTTAAAGACAGGAAGACAGGAAAACCTGAATACTTTAAAAGGGCATAGCATTTGCTATTTTTATTCAAAGCGCTGTGGCGAGCGTAATTATGCAAATTTGAAAAAACTTGTCATAATTGACCTTTTCAAAACATGTGTGTCCATGGGTCTAACATACAATTCATTGGTGAATCCTGAAATTTATTAAAGGTCAGAAGTTCTACAACTTCTTCTCATTTCATCATTAAAGAACTTATTTAAGAGGCGCCCAGCAGCAATCATTAATGAAAAACAAACTTGCTTAAAAACAGGTAAAAATTTTGATGCATTGGGTTAGAAAAACCTGTACCTTTAAAAAGTTCTGTAAAAGGAAAAAAAGAAAAACACCCAAATTGTTCTTGCTACAGAATCTACCAGCTTACTTGTTGTTCTGAAAGTGCAACAATGCCAGAATCCAAAGATTCTGGTCATTTGAAGCCTTGTAAGCAGATTTAGTAAATGGTTCAGGAGTCACTACTGTTTCAAACTAAGTTTATTGTGGCAGTGCATAGAGTAAGTCTCAAATCTCATTGTGTCTAGATCCTTTGGGGCTGGGCTGGCTCTTCTACCCTACTGCTCTCCAAGAACTGTCTCACAGACCTTTGTATGCCTTTGGAAAAGGCCGTTCTCCACCTTTCCAATCTCATTCTTAGCAACACAATCTCTCCCCACCCTGAAAATCAGTTTGGGCTCCAACCTTTCTATGAAGAGCTCACACAGAGCCTGGCAAAACACCTAGTAAAATGAAACTTCATGAAGATTTCTGTGGAGTCAAGACTGACCAAGGAGAGATTTCAGACAGAACACGCACAGGAAAAAAAAAAACCAAAACAAAACCCCCACATTTTCACAAATACTTACAAGAGCAGTTACTCTTGAACTTTATGCGGTATTTTTTATGCAGGGTCCACTTGAGAATTTTCAAGTATTTTTTCTTTCAAGAAACTGAAACACGATGACAAATAGGTAAAGCTGTCCTTAATTAGAACAGTAGTTATAACATGAAATACTGATCCTGTTCCATGGTAGAAATGACAGAACTATGGCTTTTACCAAGGGAATGAAGCAATGAACATAAAAAAGCTGAGGACCAGATCAAACAGAATTGGTTGCCAGAGCATCAGAGGATGATGAGGATCAGAGGATGTCAGATGAAAATGAATCTACAACAATTTATACCAATAAAGGCAGCTTGTCCTTCAAGCTCAAGGTCATTTTTTTCAGAAAAAGAACAAATCTTTTTTTGTGCAATTTGCACGCACTACAAGCTCTTGCTTCTTGAATTCATCTTTCCACACAGCAGCATCACGGACTATAGTACGAATGGGATTTTTTTTCCATTGGTACCTACACTCTGAGAAATGTATTAGTTCAACTGTTTCTTGTACAACAGATGGAAGGACATCATAAAATATCAGATGGTCCCCTAGCAGGCTCTTTGAAATTCAAATAAGGCTACATATCCTTCGCCCCTGCCACACAAGACCATAACAGGGTTGATTACAGAAATGCTACATACTAGCACAGGTCTGTGTCAAATCAGTAATGTGACACAGCGTCAAGCTTAACAGCAGGGTTTTAACTGTTTATTTTCATTTAGCCCCTGCCTGCAGCATCTGTCACGACCAGGAACACTCCATGAAGTCCCAAACAACCAGCACAAGGACATCAAATATAGCCTGGTACTCAGCAGCTGGAATTATCCTGCCATAGTTATTCCATTTTCATCCAAGATAGTCAGCAATTTAGGATGCATTTCTGGAGATAATGCAGTACCAAAGCAATTATTCAGTAACCTGCTGAATAACTTATATTAGATAACAGACTTCACTTTTGCTGCTCTGCCTTCACATACATTTCAGGAGGTGGTGCTGTCACTGGGATGGAAATGGACCAAAAACTCTCACAAGGTGTTTGTGCACTGAATATACTGGTTGATCTTACCGTTTAATATGCCTATGCATATAAAATACTTCAGCAGATCAGGATGACTTTATGCAAGAAATGCACAAGCCCACACGTGCATGCACATGACGCAAACTGAAGACTCAACTTTCATGCAAAGTAACTAGTAAATGCACGTTCAACATTTTTTGAAAATTCAAAGCCCATCAGTTTCTAATGCTCCCAATTTGAATGTACTTGTTTGGAAAAGAACAGCAGCTCTTTAGTGCTTTGCATCAATTCAAACCATGGGCTATTACTCATAGAGAATAAACCTGTTGTGTCATCCATCTGTAACAGCCATCTGGGACAGATGTTTTAAACGGAAACTGCCAGGAGATTTAGGGTCCACAATCAACTTATCTTACAACTTGATCATTTACCCCTGAATGCCCCAATAAGAAATTATGGAGTCCCATCTGACCGAAGGAAGCAATACACATACTGCACATTGGCTTCCTTCCCCGATCCATGAATAGTCCAGGAAGCAGATCAATGCTACGCCCATACCATCCTATTCCATCCCACCCAATCCCTGCTGCTTGGAGAGCTAAAGCTCACCTGAACTTTTTCTGGGCATGGAATTGACCACACATAATGCACGCAAAGTCAGACTGACTATTTGTTTGCTCTTATTTACTTGCTACCAAGGAACTTAGTTCCTTAAGCCAAAGAAATTCGCTTTAAAGTGTGTTAATGATCAGCAGGTATAAATATTTTTCATAAAATTCCGAAACAAAATTATTAGGTATTCACGCCCAAGTTCTATGAATTTCTCTGCATGTCCATCTGGCAGACAGCTGCATTAGCTATTTGCTGTCACATGCAGTAAATTGATCTACTGGCATTTAAAGGTGTCATCTTTACTCATTACGGTTTCAATGATTGCTCCAGCACTGCCAGTGTTGTACCAACGACCTGAGTTCTGACTACAGCTTTTCATCTCTGCTAGTCACAAAACCAGCAAGATTAATTCCACTTATAAAGCAGTATAAGAAGAGACAGAAGATACTGAAGGACTAGGCTGCTTTGCTTCAGAGTTCATTGATCTCTATACGGTAACAATTCGAGGAGAACGTTAATTTAATGACTCTGAAGTGCAACATACATTTTTCAGATTGAGGTAAAACATCAGAACTGGTGACACTGCAACACAGAATTAAGGTAAATGGGTTTCATAGACAAGAATGGGATTATATTATGCTCACAGTGATGAAAAACTACCCAATTGCTCCCACATCACGACCACTGTCCTCAGTCACAGAATCACAGAATTGTAGGCGGTGGAAGGGACCTTCAGAGATCATCTAGTCCAACCCCCTGCCAGAGCAGGGTCACCTACAGCAGGCTGGACAGTGGCAAGAGGGATGTGACTGCCCCCTCACAAGATAGACCATACTGCCCTGAAGAGTTTGGGGCAGATGTTTGTTACCCTTAGCCACATCTGCATGCTCTCCCCAGTCCATTTCTAAACTATTTTAGCTGCAGTGCCAGAGACCAGAACACCATTTCTGCCCGGAGGTATTTCGGGCTGGCAAACAACAGCAGCCCCCCGGTGTCACTGAGGGACTGTTTAAAAGCAAGCAGTACTGACACAGCTTGGAAAACATACCAAAACACAAGACATTCAAGATGCACTAGACTATGTTCTAGCACACTCTAAGTGATACACACAAGAGGTTTTCAAGAAAAGACACAATGAACATCCACGCTCCTAGCAATACACAGGCTGTTGCGTGCTGCTGTGCTTTAATTGTCCCCAATTTGCACGCTTTAGCACAACCTGGCAGGCAAAGGAGTCCATAACCACCACGAGTGACCGAGGCGCTTCTGCTGAGAAAATGACCACGAGCATATTTCTCATGCAACACTCTTCCAGCCGGGGAATGCTCAAGACGACATGACAGCATCTTGGGAAAGAAAGGACGTACCTTTAGAGGGCGAGAGCTAACATGAACCAGCACATGTGCTTCAACTGGAAATTCAACACCAGCTGAAATAACATCACCTCCCATTCACTGACACCCCCCCGGGCGGCAGAGGAACTAAGCACGGTGGTGATCTGCAACTCCCAGCCGCACACATACATAACCACAGCCAAGGCAGACCGTGGGAAAATCTGGAATTTTGATCATGCCTCACTAGAGAAAAACATAATTAAAACTATTACACTTGGAAAACGTCCAGCTCTATGAATCTGACAAAGACATTTATGACAATAAAAGAATAATAATGTCCAGTAAAATCCCTGTACATAAAAGCACTAAAAGAGGTTTATAGTCAGAAATCCAAGAGAAGAACATTTTAAACAAGTTAATGTGAAACTTCTATAGGAAGGAAATAGCATGATTTTTTCCATTTTTTAAACTGATGTTTAAATTCACAGCTATCTGTATCCCATCGCACTTCTGTCAGACTAAACATGTCTTGTTTTATTACAGGTCAGCGCAACTTATCTCTTGGGATATTTTTGATGAAAATGAACTCTAGGCTTTAGAAAAAACAGCCCAATGTCCTTTCTGCGACAGCTAATTTTTGACACTTCGATCCCCTTTGCATTTCTACCCTTTGAAGGATGCCTAACATGAGAAGGAATTCATAACACCATCCACCAAGAGGGGTGCATTACAGTAAGACATATTGATGTGCTTGCTCTTTTTATTGATCCATGCAGCAGGTTGTTATTTGAGGTAACATTAAGAGAAATGTCACATTACTTAAAGAGAAAAAAATTATTTCACAGTTTTGGGAAAAAAACATTTGGCAAAATGCTGCCATCTGCACCAATATTTGAAAACCAAGCTATTCAAATATGCATAATTTACTTAATCTTATCAAGATATTTGAAAATTAGAGGGGTTTTACTACATTTTCCAAAGAAACATCACTTTGCATACAGAATATGATATCCATCTAGAAAACTGACACTTGAAACAGCCTTGCCTTTTCAAGTCCATACCACCTCATTATACCAGGTTCTTCATACATACTGAGCGTATGACTTCTGGAAGTTGCTTTTGGAAAATAAGGATGAAGGGAGACAAAAACTACAAAGATGGCTCAAATGATGACAATAAGAATTTTAAATCTCTCGAAAATATGTATACTAAAGAGTTGTGATGATTTCCTGCAATTTTTCCTGTTTATTTTAGAATTGGGCACAAGAGAGCGGCTTAGAGGAACCCCTTTTCTTGAAGAGTTTCAGGAGGTTAAGAATTTCAAAGCTGATTATGCTGACAAACAATTCCAATTTCGGAGCAGTCCAAGCAGCACGTGACATAAGAAAATAACTTTCTTATGCACTGGAGCCTGTTTGGGATTGCACCTGTTAGAGCCCAGAAACTGGAGACGGAGACCACGGCCACCCACAGTTTATTTGAAGAAAACATCTTCTGCCACCCTGCCTGTGTCAGTGATCACCCTTGTTTTGGAGGGGTGTCCCTTGTTTCATCTATTTGCTGTTTAAGCCTGGAAAAGGTGGAACGAAGCCTCCGCAGATTTTAACTAAGCAACATAGCTGCCCACTAAGCCTTCTTTACTATAGCACTTTACCTAACCACAATGTTTAAAATACAAAAAGATTCTTTCAATTTTATCCTGAGCCTCCGCTGAACAGCACACCCGAACCAGACAGCGCTCAAGAAAGAAAACTCCTGGAATGATTCATTAATAGCACAGTCAAATCCAAATAGACTATGGTAGAGTATCATTAGACTTTACTGTAACAGATCAGTGACATATTCAGGGTAAGGCTTTGGAAAAAGATAGTTGGAAAGTCTTTCTACACCCCTGGAAGTTTCTAGTACCAGCCCAGCAGACCTTTCTGGACATTTGCTAAGCTCTGGAAGACTATAAAGTACAGGCTTCAGAGGACTCTGCTGCTGTGTGTTCCGAGCTGCTGAGCAAACCATAGGAGAGGGACTGTGAAGCAGAAATGGAAAAAAAAAAAAACCTCAAGCTGACTTAGCCATGTGCTCTAGAAAAACAATGCTTTTTCCAGGAAAATGTTCTAAACAGCTGAACCTTATCAAGAGACTGGACGTAAGCCGATCCTCCAAGGAATGCTCAGTAATGAAAGATTAACATGCACTTTACTTTTGGGGTTTTGAACATAAGACTATCTCCCACCTTCAAATCTATTTTTCTGAATATCTTTGTACGCGGTATTTACAACGACCACTTCTGTTCTTAAGGTAGCAGCAGAAAGAATATCTTCTTTGAGTAAACAGATTTGGATAGACTGCAGAAATTTGCCAAATATTGACTTTGTTAGGGCTGAGCTTAAAATTTCAATCTTGTTTCAGTTTCAAGTAGAATGAAACTTTACAAACTGATTTGTAAAACAAATGTATTATATTACATTAAAACATGTGAATTGTACTAGTTCAAATAATAAACTGAAACGTCTATGAAAACTGAGTATTTGAGAGCAGCAGAAATATATAATTAAGGCTAAAACAGTACAGTAGGAAAAATGTTGTGTCCTTGGACATTCTGTCTGAACACATAAGGAAACACTATTTTACTGTGAGAATGACTGAGCATGAAGCAGATCACCCAGAGAAGCTGTGGAGTCTCCATCCTTGGAGATGTTAAAAAAAAGCAAACTATCTGGCCATGGTCATGGGCAGCCTGCTCTAGGTGACTCTGCTTGAGCAGGGGGGTTGGACCAGATGACCTCCAGAGGTCTCTTCCAACCTCAACCATTCTATGCTTCTAAAATACTTCTCAAAAATAAAGTCCCTTACTACCATCCAAAAAGGTAGTCAACTCGTACAATTTCTGGAACTAGTGAATGCTAGCATCAGATGTGCTTTGGTTCCCCTGGAGAGATGAATCAGATCTCTCCACGTTCTCACTGTCAACCCACTCAGGCAAGGTCACAGGCAGACACTCTGCCTGCCTGGCCCAGATGTGCTTACTGGTAGTGTACAACAGCAGTCAGCCAACCCATCTAGAATGTTTTAGTCTACAAGCCTTTTCTTCAGTGGCACTTTCAGTCAAGTGTCTCCCCACTCCCTGACTACCAGTTTTTAACAAAATTTAGCCTAATACCTTTGCATCTATGTTTTATCAAACTGGAAGAAACCATTTGTTGAATACAAGTTATAAGTGAGGAAACTGACAATTCAAAATAGAAGCCCTTATTTCTGTTAGAAACCAAGTTAAAAACATGTTGCATGGTGTGCAGCTGCTGAGCAATGTTTGTGTAAAGCATACTATGCATCCAAGAATTACAGCTGAAGCATTACCTGCTTGTAGTTCTCCGGTTGCCTAACGAGATCCGTTTCTGTGGCAGAAAAATGGCCAAGGATCTGGTCCATATGAGAGCCACTAGTGAATAAATGGATCTGGAATAGATTAAATTAAAAGATATTTGTCAGTACAAGGGCCAGATCATTAACAGCATCATTAGCTACCCTCTAAATGGCTGCGTGGATTGAAATGGTGATGTGAACCAGCGGTTACAAGCCCATTCCCAATGGACAAGCACAAGTGTAACTACTACCACCAAAACAGACCTTTTTAAAACAGCCTGCAGGAAATGATGATCACTCAGCACAATCATCTCACAAAATGGTCCATCTGCCAGTGCTACCAGAACCACATGCAGGAATTGCTACTGCTGCCGTCACAGTAAAACTGAAAGATTTCTCTCTTCATCCTGTCTTAGTGCCTTTTTCCTTACACTACACACTCTCTTGTGCATACCACGAAAGGAAAAAACATTTACACAGATAGCAGAAGTCTTAACAGAGGTAAAGGATACCCTCAGCACAATTTTTGATCTCTTCTTTTAAAGCAGAAAATGCTACCCAGTCACAGTAAGTTTCTCTTTTGCTGCTATATATTGTTGCCTTTTGCTTACTGGGACCTTGTCCCAGCTGTGCTGGTGATGGTATCATCAATTACTTGGCGAAGAAGCTTCCCAAGTTAGTCAAGGGAACAATAAAAAGCAATTCCTCCTATTCAGAGCTGATCCCTTTGTTACTGTAATAACTGCAGCTGCCAAACAAGATAGCAGTGCACATTTGTCAGACAATCGCTCATATTTCATTAATATTTCTGCCAGAAGACAGAGAATGTTTCCTGCTTTTCTTCCTTTATTCTAATATGAACTTTATCATACACTTGGGTATTGACAACTATTTTAAACTTGACAGGCACTGGGTAATTATCAACCCTTCCCTGAAACTTCAGAATATTTTAGCGTTCCTTTCCCAAAACTCACTTCTGGTGACAACCATCTGTCACATGTGCAGAGCTATGTGAGTTTAAAAATAAAAAAGCACCTCCCCACACAATGTTCTTCCTTTCTACTTGCCTCTCCTCTCCCTGCTGCATTCTTGTGTAACTCTGGATGCCAAACCTTTGGGCCTCCAGCACCAGCGATGCATTTCAGCCCGTCTTCAAAAGAATGTTGCGGCAGCATCACCAGCTTAAGCTCAAAACAAATACTCTAAAGCTGTAACAATAGAGGAATAAGGTGTTCCCCTGAGACCAGACTAGATGGGTATTGGAATAATCCAGCATTTGTAACTGGAATAATCCAGCATTTGTATTTTTGCTTTTACAATCTGTTACTGATAACCACAACATACCGAAGATGAGAGAAGGCTTAAGGAGGAAAACAGTATGAAAGTAAAAGCAGCAGGTGAGCCAGGGAGAGACAGAGCATGTGCAGCTGTTGTGAACGGCCCCAAGATGGACTGAGGAGGTGGCAGGTCTCATTTAACCTTACACCAACCTTTGCGTGAGAGTACAGGCACAGCACCCACAAAGCATCACTTCTGGGGAGCTCCCAGTACCAATTCCTAAACGCTTAGGCACCCTGCAAGGGAGCTCAGCCTGTCTAATTCACCTAAGAGAAGATGAAAAGGTTCCTAGTTCACTCACACCTGCACTAGAGGAAAAACTTCTACTGCATTAAAGACTGCCTACTGAGATCTAGTGGCAAATTCACTTCAGGAAAAAAACCAAAGATTTTTCAAACCAAATATCTCAAGACCAAAAAAAAAAAAAAAAAAGATGTAATTAACCAATGTAGTAATTTACAGAGTAACGTGATAGATTCTTCATGCCAAGATACAGATGAATCTAACAATTGTAGTTTAGCTCACTCATCAATTACTGACAATGGGGTAATCACCCAGCACCAGTCTCTGCCCTCTGTTATTCAGAGATCAAGACTTTGTCCTTGTCCCTTTACTCTGTTACTACAACATCAGATATATAGATACAACCAACGCGCTGTAATAATACCTTATTTCATATTGATTGTCTTAGAAGAGGCACAAGAAACCATTCCGTTCATAGGAGGTATTTCCCAGGGCTGCTCTGCATTCTTACTGACAGAATAAAACACCTCCTATTACAGTCTCCCAGCATATTACAGCCATTATTGTCATTTCACCATGATCTGATACTGCCAATTATGTTAAACTCCTCGTCTATCATGAAGACTCCAACTTAACATAATTTTAGTCCTACGAACTTATACGCATATCCATAATCGTATGTTCACCTGCTTAACAGAATTCACCTCTGAACCCAATCCAACCTTTCCTGTGTTTCAGGTGTGATTTCTGTCCTAGTCTTTAGTGGATGGAGGGCAGCTGAAAACACCCACGGGAAATCCATCGGTTTTGCAGAAACTCACTTATTCCGCTATTTCTTTTCACAGGCTGATAGTGGCAGAGTGCATTTAACAGGCCCAAAAAACAATGCCGGTTTTAATCCACTTAGGTTCCCACCTGTTTTTCTGAAACCATGCAAGGTTTCTCATTCACATTTTTTAAGTCAAAGCGGTAATTCAAAGCCTAACTAAAACCAGCTCCTCTCCCCTATGAATTCAAGAGGGATCAAAAACCAGGCAGACAGATATTCCTCTGGCACTTGACAGAAAGAGGAAGAAACTGAACAGAAAGAACCAAGAGGGTGTGTCTTAACACAGTAATTTATCCTTCACGCTTCCATATATTTGAAGGTATACCAGGTAAATATGTACCACTGAGAATTTCGAGGGAATTATAATGGTGTTACTATATTATACTTTCAAAGCAGGCCAACCTGTCCGTGTTGAGAAGCCATTATAATATTATTCAACAGCTCATAGCCTCAGGCTGCAAAATTCCTCAGCAACAGAGAAGTTAAGATTTCCCTGAGGAAGTTTTTCCTCCTACAGCAGGACATGTGTAAGCTTCAACATGCCTTCTGGGAGCTGAAGTTGCTGAAAAGCAGCTCATCAGAAGAGCTAGCAAAGAGAACAGCCAGTTAGGCCACCTAACAAGCAATTCCCAACACGACTGGCTGCAGCTCCAGAGAGGCTTCTCTCTCCAGTAACCTACACTGGTTACTGCAGAACTTCATACTATCAACCTGAAGTGGCTGTGGGCAGGACAGGGTAGATAGGGACACCAGCAATCACAGACTCACAGAATGGCAGGGGTTGGAAGGGACCTCTGGAGATCATCCAGTCCAACCCCCTGCCAGAGCAGGGTCACCCAGAGCAGGTGGCACAGGAATGCGTCCAGGCGGGTTTGGAATGTCTCCAGAGACGGAGACTCCACCACCTCTCTGGGCAGCCTGTGCCAGGGCTCTGCCACCCTCAAAGGAAAGGAGTTCCTCCTCACATTGAGATGGAATTTCCTATGGTCAAGTTTGTGCCCGTTATCCCTTGTCCTGTCCCTGGACACCACTGAGAAGAGCCTCCTGACACCCACCCTTTACGTATTGGTAAGCATTGATAAGATCCCCCCTCAGTGATCTTTTTTGCAGACTGAAGAGACCCAAATCCCTCAGCCTTTCTTCATAAAAGAGATGTTCCAGTCCCCGAATCATCTTGGTAGCCCTTGAAGCCCAATCACTTTAAGTTATCAGTTGTGTGCTTTGGAGAAAGAAAAGCCATTAATTTTTGCCTGTTTCCCCCTCATATTTCCCTCCTACTGCTCCCTTTCCCTTTCTTCAGGCAGTACAGTACTATTTCATTAAGACATGAGTCATCACTTGTAACCTGAAGGTACATGTCCCTGATCACCCAAGTGATTCAGAATTTTTTCCACAAAATCATAGAAATTGAAAAGACCTTTGGAGGTCCTAAGTCCTACCTCCTGCTCTAACCAGGACTATTGCCAACATCACTTTGTGAGTCTTGGAAACCTCTGAGGATGGAAACCATTCAGCGTCTCTGGTGACCTGCTCCAATGCTACCCATCATCCCAGAGAAGCTTTTTCTAATACACCTGAACCTTCCACACTATCATCAGTGGCTCCTTCCCCTTTGTCTTCTGCTACTGCTGCGAAGACGATGGAACCATCTTTGTAACCACCCACCAAATCGCTGAAGGCAGCCATTAGGTAACCTCCTCCTCAGCCTCCTCTCCACCAGAACAAACAAGCCCAACTCCCTCAACCTCTTCTTGGAGGTCATGCCCAACTCAGCTAGTCCTTGACTATCTGGGTAGCCTCTTGCTGGATCTTCTACGTACAATTCTTACTTCCAGTAGCAATATCCATAACTTAAAAAATACAGAGTGGAAAAGCAGTCATCGCCTGAATAAGAACATATTTTTCAAGTGTGATGCTTTTTTCTCAGAAAGCCCCCAATAGAGAATATGGTATTTTAGAGCCCGTGTGAGTCACAGAACGAAATCTGTGGAAGTGTCGCCGCTACTTGGCAAAAATTATAGCTCGTGATCAGCAGTAAATAAGACTGTTCCGCAGTTGAGATACATAACCTGTTAAGTTATTAAACAGAGAGAATAAAAGCCATAATTATCATTTTGTAGAGAAAACCCTCTGTAAATCTGTCAACATAATTAAAAAACATAACACTCATTAGCCTCTTGCATACTGTGTTTGTGGTTTATATGAGAAAAGCAGCAGCTTGTATAGAGGTCATATTGGGTCAGCTCGGTCTTCTAACACGTAGCAGACTGGTTTAAAAGTTTTAAAATTAATGCACCAGCACAGCCACAATTTCTCTATAAAGAGTCAGGAAATACCAATTATTGTTTATGCAGCTGTTAAGTTGTATAAGTATGTTATATTTTGTGTTACTGTAAATGTTAACATTAATGTGGCACTGTAATGAAGTCCCTTCCAAAGTCACTTTTGCCTTTCAATTTTCCTGCCTTTAATTCAGGCTAAAATATAAATCAGAGCACTGCACTTTATTACAGCTCTGAACAGAACTCCTACAGTTGCACATATGTATTTGAGTATGTATAATATCAATGTGTGATCATATATGCGGGAGCTGGGGCTCCAATCTATCCTCCTATGTATCATATTGATGATGGCAGCCCTCTACATACACTGCAGAGCATAGTCAGAATCACAGAATGTATTGGGTTGGACAGCACCTTTAAAGGCCATCTAGTCCAACCCCCCTGCAGTGAGCAGGGACATCTTCAACTAGATCAGGTTGCTCAGAGCCTCATCAAGCCTGGCCTTGAATGTCTCCAGGGATGGGGCCTCCACCACCTCTCTGGGCAACCTGGGCCAGTGTCATCACCAGCACTGCTTACCGCTTTCAATTTTGTCCAGCTATGACAGTTGGAGAAGATAGTAATGGTAGCTTTGGGAAACTGGATGAACAGAGAAACATTCTTCCTCCTGCTTATTCTTCCAGATTCTGGAAATCGTGGTCCAGGGAACTGCAGCATAACCCGTGTCTTGTATTTGTCTGACTGTAACAATCATAACTTTAGCAAACATTTTTCCTCGGACAACCACGGGGGGGAAAAGAAGTCCAAGTTTATTTCAAAGTACAGTCTCCACAGGGGGTCATAATCTCCCCTGTCAACAAGTTTAGCATGTTGCCCAAGCAGCACATCTCTTCATCCTTTCAGTGCCTGACCTGGACCACTGAGAGTGTCTATGTTTGTACACGAGGGCCCAGGTTCGACCTGCTCTTAATTCTTCCTTGGTCTCATTAACCGCAAGCTGAGGTATTGAAGCTGCCTAATGATTTGTTACTGCCAAGTACTACATAAATCAGAGAACTGATGATGAGATACGAAGATATTTGCTTCACCTACTATAAAAATCAGCATACCTTAAATAGAGGTAGCTTATCAAGGGGAGAAGATGCCAATCATTTCATTTGAGTTTTATATCACTAAGCCACCTCTCCCAATAGCATCACTGTGTGTAATCTCAGCGCAAAAGCCGAGGACCGCACCTGCACTTATGGTGAATTGCTGTCTTAGTTCCCAGATCAGGAAAGCACATTCACAGCAGGCAATGAGAAGCAAAAAAGTTATTTTAGATGCTGCACACACAGCACCTGATTTTTCCCTAGGGCTGTCAATCAGGCATCTTCCCTAGCAATCAATTCATGTAAAGAGCAAAATGTAACCTCATTACAGTTTTCAGCATTGCTCTGTCAGACATGGGATTAAAACCAAGAAGACATCTTCATTCAAAACCCTCTTGTTCCGATTCTGACAACTTTCTGATAAATGTTGCTCTTTGAGGAGAAATTTCTCAAAACTGTTCTTAGTCTCAAAAGGTTTTCTGTGAAGGTTCTGGGTACAATACCAAGAGGTTCCATACAAGTTACCTGAAGAGATATGAATGGAGAAAGAGGGCCTATTTCTGAATAACTTTTAGGACTATCTTTAGAACCATTTTTTTTTTTAAATTTGTCTCTGCAGTCACTGCCACTATCAACTTTGGGACTGCAGGCTGTTTCCATCCTATGCAGACATGATGCTCCCAGATGTCTGTGATTTTCAGACAGGCATGTTAACATTGTTCATAAATGGGAACAGAACTGGAATCTTAGCAATAGAGAGACCGCTATTGATTCCTGATGTAAAAGCAGGTAGATTTTGTGTTCTGCTCAGATGTTCCCTAGTACTTCAGAAAGGGAAACTGCATTTTATTTTGCTGCTATTACTTCCAACATCCATGTTCAATATTTTGAATCCACATTTCCAAGAGCTTATAATTCTGAATCACTACTTCTTATCTGTGGGACCAGCATGCTCTGTGTTGCTTCTACTGGACGTTTTCTGAGAAAAATGGAGACAGCATATGGTTGCAGAAGTGACTAATGTGTCAACCTGCAAGAGAGACTTTTATACAACAATTATACCCTTACGAACACTGTGCATACTTTATTTTCTCATGGTTCTGCCCCGCTGGGGAAAGGTGGGGGTATCTATTTAGAGTAATTCACCCTTACCTACAGAAAATGCAGAACTAGCAAACAAGAATAATTTGTACATTTAGCACTAGCTGACAAGGCTTTTAAATAATAAACAATGCCATACTGAGTTAGAAGAATCATTTACCTTGTGCAAAATTTTGCATTGCTCTTGGTGCTGAGCATGCAAACTCCGCCACTGGAACCTTAGCCTCCCATTTAGCCACTGAAGGTATCGAACATCTATTCTGTCTCCTAGCGCATATTCAGGTGCCATTTCAGTTGTGCTTTTCTGGCTGTTAGGCAGAGCATCTTCACACTAAAAGCAGAACCGAACAGCAAAATGTTTTCAGTTAGCTTCAGCACTTTCAAATCATTCAGCAATGAAGAACATACAAGGCAAATAGGCCAAAGAGGAAAAAAATGCCCAAAAAAGGAAGGAAGTTCCAGCAGTAGAAAGAAATTGTAATCTTTTAGAATACAGGGCTGGGAACAGCCTAAACAAGTACGGAAGTCTGGAACAAATATCAGCTTCTCAGCTATGACGTGCTGAGCTCTCTCCTCTCCTGTCTTTCATTTTCCATACCCAGGAAGACACAGTGTTCCTGACACAGCAAGCATGTTCTTTACCCAGATGGGGGTGGGGGTGAGGGGAATCACGTTTTGACTAGATTCTAATAAGCCAAAGAACATAAAAAACAGACTTAGCACCTCCAGCATCTTCCCAAAAGTGCTGCAAGCTGTATTTGGTGACCCCGTTTTGTAAATCAATGCCTTATATAGAGACAAAACTGTGGGCCTGTGCTTACTCAGATATTTTCTTTTCTCCATCCAGCATTTCCCTTCTTGCAGGATAGAGGAAAAGAAACAATCATTCAGCTGACATTGGCCAGGAGTCCACAGAGCCGCTCCCAGCTACAGTTGCACCACCTGTCTTCCCTTGTTTTGCCTTTCTCTAGAGCAATTGGGAAAGAAGGGAGAAGCTAAAAGTTTCCTTTTGTTCATCCTGTCCCACTTTCCTTCTGCCGCAGGAAAAAAAAAAAAAAAAAACACAAAAAACCCACAAAAAAACCCCAACAAGTACCACCTTCATCTTCTGGATGAAATTTCTCCTTGGCTAATGGTATAAAGCAAGACAGACATTTCTGTCCTGTCTCTTTTGCAAGGAACAAGGAGGGAATTCTGCCTCCCCAGCCTCTTGCACAAAGAGATCATTCACATTTACAACGGATCTCTCTCTCCATTTTCAGCTAAGACTCCTGCAGATTGCAAATTAAAAAGGGAGGAAGACACGGGTTGTTTTACTTATGATGCCAGTAACGTCACTTAAAGTAAGGCTGAGCTGTCACCTTCATACAGCCTATAGAAAGTACATACAATAAACACAGTCCGTAATTCCCCATTTTTTACTACAGCATATCATAAGAAGTAGAAATAACACAGAACCGCAAAGGCCTCGATATTCAGAACGCAGGTTCGCCAGCTAAAAGTGTCCTTCAGTTGTTGGATTCTCAAGACATTTCTTTAAAGTAGAAATATAAAAAGCCTACTTCAAACACTACTGTTTTCAAGAAAACACTTAAGCAGATATTTGGACCCATGCATGGACCTTGATGGTATTTAAACATATGTGCTTCCCTGCTTCACAGACTTCCATGTTCAATAAAATTTTATAAAGATTTCAGTTGGCAGGCAAAGCTTGAATGTAATTTCAATTTGGATCCTAAACTAAAAATGCAAACTGTAAGACGAAGAGAGCTTAATCTTGCCTTAAATGCAGATTTCAGCTGAGGTGTATCTATAACCGTGATCAAATAACCCCCTAGTGCTTGTTTTAACCTAAATATCACCTCAGTTGACAGGACCTCTAATAGAATGAGTGTTCATACTGTTTATAAGCACAAAAATGCTGTTCTGGTCACATAACAAAAGGTATCGAGATTAAAAGTTTTTTTCCCTTTGCTCTGTGGCTCAGATAAATGCAAGCTATAAATCACAGGGGCGCAGGGCTGGTAAAGGGCTTTTCCTTTTAAAGGCACAGATCCATCTTTAAAATAAAAAAGACAATATCTCCTTGATGCCAAGTGCAATGTCACTCTTTTTCCTCAGATGCCTCCAGCACCGTGTCCCTAGATCAAATGCCACCGTGTCCTAGGGCGCTGCAGTCCTAGCTAAGCACCTTCATGGTTCAGATTGCCTTGCCCCCAGCAGGAGAGCTTTCTGGACTATGAAACTGTAAAGATACGATTGCCAAGTTGTCCATAAAGCACGATGAGCCAAGCAATTGGATATTAGTCACTACAGCAGAGAAAACGCATGTGTAAACAACATTAAAACACTTCACGTAAACAGCCAGAAAGCTGCAAGGCCAAAGACAGACCTGGGACTCCCAGATTAAAATCTGCATTTTCCATAATTTACAGTTCAATTCCAACTTCCCTGGTTAGAGGGTTCAGAACAGCACAAATACTGCTCTCCTGGGGATTCATTTCAGGAGGGAACGGCATTAGACTCGATTGCTTTGGCAGTACAGTGACAAACACCATGCAGAGCTAATTTTATTGTAGAAACCTGCCTTATTAATATTAAAATAAGGAAGCCAGCCAATGCATTTTTTAAACAGGATCTCTCTATTATTTATTTCACAAACTGCACAAAAAATTTACTTTTGCTACGAAATACTTAGCCTGGCATAAAGTAAACAAGGTAAAAAAATAAAAGGTCTTACATGTTATACTGTGACCTCAATTTCTAGTCCCATCTTTACAATCTAAGACTATTTACTGCTCTCCCAGTGGGAGAAAAATCACTAAAATACCAGCCCAAGCTACAGCCTTTGCTTTAAATATCACTGTGAATTTATCTAATCTATACAGCAATATGGGTACACACCTACATTCACTTCTGAGATACAGAAGTGCATGTTATTTAGTCGAAGTCATAAAGAGAGCAGCCAAAACAACTACCTAGGGCTCTCAATGGCCTCCTCGCGCTTGGAATGCTCCACACCAGCTCTGGAAGAGATAATTTCATAGCCACTTACCAGAAAAGCTTCTTGCTTGTAAGCTGTTTGCTGCAATTAATGGTTCTCTCTGATTCTGAGAAGGGAGGCGCATGGACTCCAGCCACAGAACAATGCCAGAGGCTTGCAGTACAAAAGCCACATCAACACGTAGTGATACCCTCATTGCAGTGTCAGAGTCTCTTCCCATTGCACTGGTGATATCGGAGCTAGTCTTGACAAACTGGACGATGTGGACTCGACAGAGCATCTGTTATCAGCATAACTTAAGCAGAAGCTAGAATGAAGCCCCTCAATTCCACTCCCACTGTCACTCACCCCAAATGAGCCTTTCTGCCCTAAAAGCGGACAGTATTGCTGTTAGAAGATCTCAATATCCATTTATTGGCAAGGCTCAGAAAAGTAAGCACAACCCTGATGAAGGTGACGTGCATATATTTACATGAACTCTCTTTGTGCCAATTCCAGAGCTATCAGCCTGCCTGCACTTAGGCAGAACTTAAACCCAGCTCTCCTGTGGTAAAAGATCCAGGCAAATAACGAGCTACGCCCCATAATAAATACACATTCCAGGACACCACGCATCACCATCCCAACTAAGGTAGCTCACAAACTACAGAACCTACCCCAAGCTTATAAATGTATCTCTGGCTTAGTCAGAGCTAAACACAGTTGATGTCCTAAGAGCACATATTTAAAATTTCTGCAAGGCAGCCTAGAATTCAGCCTCCAACACCACATGTTTTTTGCTCTAAACATTTATCCCCAGGCTATTTCAAGTCCTATTGTTACGAAAAAAGATGCCAGATCGTTCTCAAAATGTGTGAATGTATTTGTGGTTAGACAATGCAGGAAGCGCAAAAAAAAGCCAACACAGTTCTCCTGCCACAAGTGCTCTGAGCAGACAAGTCAGATTCACGAAACACACTGAACTGAAAAAAGACATTCAATATAAAAGTACTTAAAAGTACTCAGAGGAAAAGAATAAAGGGTGGGAGAAAGCAGTGTGAAAAAAGGCATGGTGATATATCAATTTTCATTCACGTTCCATACATCTGAGCAAACAACTTGCATGCCACTTGCTTAGAGAGAAATTAAAGATTAAGAAGTTTCAACTTTTAAAACAGAAATAAAGCTTTTCTTTTTGGCTTGAAATACAAAGCAATCCCATGTTCCTGAAAATCGAAGCGCAGTTCTACCAACAATGGATGGAGATAAATTAAACAAGTACGTCATCATATAAATAGTTTATCAAAGAACAACATAAGCATCCTTGTGTTTGTAGACATGTGAGAAGGGAGCATTTTTTGCACTACTTGCTCCATTTGAGAATTTCAGTGACCTGGCACGCAGTTGACCTTGCTCTGTTCGTACACTTTGAATTAAACAAACTCCAAAAATTGTTTTAAAGCAAAATTCCTTGCAGATTCAGTGGCGATCTTGCAATATGCCACAAGCCGTACTGGAAAGAAAACCCTTTGTTGTGCAACTTCATCACACTTCTACACTTTCTGTACTTTCCCAATTCATGTAGGTATCTTAATGCTTATAAATTCTTACCTTAATAAATTTACTATGCCCTGTACACACAAAGGAAATGAAAAGGCCTGTGCTGCCTGCATTGCTGTAAAAGCAAGGCGATGGCAGGGATAGTTCCCCGAGAGATGCTCTTTTGCAACAAGGAGCTGCCACCTGTCGGTAAACAACAGACCCCAGCCATCAGCGGCTCAGCCCCAGCACGCTGTGGCTTTTCCCAGGACATCTTCCAAATCTCTCCAAGGATCAGCTCTCTGCATCCGTATTTGGACGGCCAGCAAGCAGCTTGCTGCTCTTCCCGTGGACAAGCAGCCCTACCGGAACATGGATAAACACGTTTAACTCATGGATATGCATTAAGTCAATTCCCTGACATTAATCTTTGAGCAAAGCAAAATAAAGCACCCGCCAGTAAAAACCACTAACGCACGCTCCCACCCCTCTGCTCACTTTCACGTCAGTTAATCTGGGTCTAGAGAGAAACTATGTACTCTCACGTACTGCCCAAATCTTACCTACACTAAGCATGCAGCCTGGTATCACAAAGGTGGGAAAGAATGTATCTAAATCCCTCGCTGCAGGACTCAGGAAAGGGAAAGCAATCACATAAATCAAGCTAATAAAGTGCTTCTGCAGCTTTTACTGAGGGCTCATTCTGAACCGCTCATAATTCAGACAACGGTTTTGATGTGACATAACATATGTTAACCTGTGTAATTACCGATCTTTAAACAGAGTGTAATTTTTTTTTTTCAAAATTAAACACCATAGCCAGAAATAACAGCATCAGACATGCTTTCCTAATTAATACAGCCATATATCTATCTGCAGGAGGGTAAAATGCAAAAAGGAACAATTTGAACAGATGAATGTGAAAGGGACAACACTATTTTCATTAACAGCACCATCAACAACACTAATTGGATTTCCTCCTAGACAAGGTAGGATCCAGATTAGATGCACACATAGAAAGATAGATGGTGTAAGAACCCTCTCCCACATGATGCACATACCAATTAAATATCCAGAAAATTGCACAGAAGAATGTGTTTTCCACAAACACTAGTGCTCACAACATAGAAGTTATGCTCATAGCCTATTCAGCAATTAAAAAGAGGAAAATCTTATGATTCCGCAAGGCCTTTTAGCTTTTGAATTTCACTGCCTTTTGTAAAAATTGCTACTCACAACAGCACTCCCGAGAGCTCTGCTAGTATCCAATTGGCAAAAAGTGAAAAAAAGAAGGTGCTGAAGGACGACAGCAAATGTGAACACAGCTCCTACCCATCCCTGCCTTGTTTAGACAAGCCTGGCTGGCAGTAGCCACAGCCCTGAGGCACTAGGGCAAGTCAGTCCCTTATCCCACCCCTCCTCGCTCATTCAGGAGGTTACTTGAGAGCTCAGCAATACAGCAAAAGCACTATGCCTTTAACAGAGCCCAGCAGCAGCACTTCATCTTTGGAGCTGCAAGGTCGAGGGTACTGCTTCCATCAAAAACATTTAAATCCCAAAGCTCACCACATCATGTATTCAGACAAAATGTGGAAACCAAATATACTAAAACCAAACCCGTGGCAGGGTGGACCTTAACTCACAGATCAACGCGTGTTGCAGGGCTCAAGAAATGCAATACATATAGTGCCTTGCACTGCATTTCCTCCGCCTGCAGCTGCAGCCCAGCTTGCCTGCGTCCATTTTGCTCCACTGTGTCAAGTTGCTGGGCTGGGGGTAAGCAGTGAAGAGAGAAAGATGCAGCACGCTATATCAGCAGCAAACCTGGAGGCAAGAGGCCAACTGGAGAACAAACAGTAACTGCCCTCCAGGAGAGGAGAGGCAGAGCTCTGCCATACACAGAAGGTCTGCCGTGCCCTTCTTTGCACGCTCCTTTTGTCCTCCTGAGGAAAAAAGCACTTTATTTCATAGAATGATAGAATGTGTTGGGTTGGAAGGGACCTCTAAAGGCCATCTAGTCCAACCCCCCTGCAGTGAGCAGGGACATCTTCAACTAGATGTCGTTGCTCAGAGCCTCATCAAGCCTGGCCTTGAATGTCTCCAGGGATGGGGCCTCCACCACCTCTCCGGGCAACCTGGGCCAGTGTCTCACCACCCTCAGTGTAAAGAACTTCTTCCTAATGTCTCATCTAAACCCACCCTGCTCTAGTTTCAAACCATTGCCCCTCATTCTATCGCTATATGCCCTTGCAAACAGCCCCTCTGTCTTTCCTGTAGCCCCCTTCAGGTACTGGAAGGGGCTCTAAGGTCTCCCTGGAGCCTTCTCTTCTCCAGGCTGAACAACCCCAACTCTCTCAGCCTGTCTTCATACGAGAAGTGCTTTCAAAAGATCCTCCAACGACAGCTAAACCCTGATCACTTGAAGTGGGACATCAAAAGCAGAGGATGTTCTCATTTAAATCAGAAGGCCCAGAGCAAAGATAAATCAGAAGGTGCCAAAGGTACCAGCTGCTCCCTGCCACTGGAGGGCAGGAGAGGCAATAGAACATCTTAAAAATCCCTCGGTTTCCCCAGCAGACAGGGAAGGACCTCCCTGCACAGGATTTCCAAGTACAAAATATCAGTATGACCATGCTAAACCTTCTTATTAGCGTGCCAGTCCCCATCTTCCTCTCCTCACATGAAAACTCACACTTGAGCCCGTGGGTAGAACCCCATCCAGAAGACATCAGCTGGAACATCAGGTTCAGGCATTACTGGAGAAACAGCGTCTCAATAACTTATAAGCCTTTCTGATCATTTCAGACTCCTCTTTTAGAGCATTTTACCTTGACATGCTGTCTAAAGAAAAAAAAAAAACTTCTTAAAAATGTATTCACTGTGTTGGGCAAAAATAAATGTTATTAACCCCACATTTAGCAGTGCACCACAGGGAATTGTTTTTCATTGGGAAAAAGGTTCCATGCGAATTACGAAGCATGGAATTGAAAAAAAAAAACCAAAGCACACAAAAGATCAGAAGGAATAGCATATATATATGCACATGCAGAACGACAGGGAGACAATTTCAGCTGTCACCTGTAACTTGTGCCTTAACACACACACAAAAGAAGTATATTTCAAGAGTCCAAAGTGAAACGTGCTCCAGTTCTTGTATGGCAAAAACATATTCCTAATTTAATCACCTCTGACCACAAAATATGTTTTAGCCTACAAGCAATATTAGTAACTAAAGATGAAAATTAACACTTCAGGGTTTAATGGTTACCTATTCCAAAAGCAACTTTAAAAAGTGCAAAAGGCAGAAAAGCACAATTCAAGCCTTTTTCTCCCTTAGTTTCTGGCAGCAGAGGCTAATAGACCACAGGAGCCCAGTGAGCTCTGGAGGTCCGGCCCTGGTGCTACCCCAGCAGAGATGGTGCGGGGAGGGGTGCTGCACCCCCCCCAAACACATCAGGCAAAGCAGCACTCCTCGCTGCCAAAAATGAGGCGAGGGAAATCCTGCAGGAGAAACTTTAGGGATCCTGCGCCTTCTGTTTCGGTTCCAGGGACAGCTTTTTAAAAAGCATTCCTTGGCAGCTACTGAGTATGGCAACAACAGTAGCAAAAAAGGGCAAAAAGATAAATGGTGAGAGTTAGTAGGAAGACAGGAGGACAAAGAGAATAGAAGTGTAAGCGCAGTGAACAAGGGAGGGAAATCAAAAAATGAACACTGACAGGCTAATATAGCCCATAAAGATCTGGAAAGTAATTATGCTTCTGAGTCAGAATCAATAGGTTAATAAAATTCCATTCTCCACCCCCTCTGGAATAGGTGAAGAGGGGAAAAACCCCAGAAAATTTATATTTACTGACACTAGTGCCAAAGTTTTCCTGGTTTTCTGCTGGGGGGAACATCAAGCTTGGCTGATACATTAACACTTTCCTCTAATAACATGGTTTATGGAACAGCAGTGACTCTCAACATTTCTATAAGAGCAAGGCATTTCAACAACAAGATTAGACCAAGCATAAGCCTTACGCTATATTGGAAGCAGCCAGCGAGCCAAGCTAGACCGTGACAAACAAAAGATTAATCAAATTGCAAACCTAAGAGTCAGAAGGCATGTTTAGTTTCATTTTTCCCCACCAGAAGTAATTAAACAAAGTTCACTTTGGCATGCCAGACAGACACGCATGAATTCCAACTATAATAGCCATAATGGCTCTATTTGTTGATTACTGTAAATTCCCAAAAGGGGAGGGGCGTCCAATTTCACTCAGAGGGCAAGAAGCAAGCAGTGGGAATTAGTGGAACCAAGAACCAGTGTTTGTACAACATGTCCTGGTGATAATGAGGGCTATAACATCACTACTGCCATCTAAAAAAACTCAACAGCCTCCATGCATAATTAAATTACGGGGCACAGATAGATTAATTTCAGCTCTAGAAATAATACCAGTACAGGCAGTATTCCTCCCTGGAAACAGAGAGAATACACGCTCACAGAGTACTGCTATTATCTGCACAAACCATCATAGATTTGGAGAAAGCTGTGATGATATCGCTAAAATTTTAAAAGCAAGGCAAAAATTATTAAGTCAAATACCGAATGTGCTAAAAAGGCAGGTTTATATCAAACAATTATCTGCTTCTCAGAGAGAGAGAGAGAGAATATGAGAACTCCCCAGGTCGGCCTTACAGGCTCAGTGAAGTACAGTGTTTCACCCACTCATTTTCAGATGTGTTTTGTACTCCAGGATTTTCATGTGTAAATAGGCATCGATGAACGGCACTTGAGAATAATCTGCATGTACATGATCACCAAAACCAGAAAGGATGTTAAAATGGACATCACAGCGGTGCATATTTGAGACAGAAATCCACAAGGGGTATAAAACGCCTTTGAAGACAATGTCCACCAATTAATCACCCAGTGCTTTAAGGCAATAACAACAGGCAAGAATTCCCAAGTAGACACTTCTGTAAATCAGTGTGAACCCCCCAATCCAGATTGTACTTACGTCTTTATAGATCTAATGGAACTAGTGACTACTAAAGGTCTGAACTTTCACTCACTGCTTCTGGAGTCACCAACCTACTGACAGATCAGCACACTAAATTCAGAGAAGGGACTGGCACTGCGGCAGCCAGGTACCAGAATTTGACATTCACCATCGATCCCCTCTTTCCCCTCCTCTTTCCCCTGCTCAGCAGCACAGGCTCCAGGCAGCTTGTTTAACCGTCACCCCCCTTCCACTTATAAAGTCCATATACTGAAACTGCTGGAGAAGGGACATCAAAGGACTACAGAGATGATGAGGGGACTGGAACACCTCTCTCATGAAGAAAGACTGAGGGATTTGGGTCTCTTCAGTCTGGAGAAAAGACGACTGAGGGGGGATCTTATCCATGCTTATCAATACTGAAAGGGTGGGTGTCAGGAGGATGGGGCCAGGCTCTTCTCAGTGGTGCCCAGGGACAGGACAAGGGGTAACGGGCACAAACTTGACCATAGGAAGTTCCATCTCAATGTGAGGAGGAACTTCTTTCCTTTGAGGGTGGCAGAGCCCTGGCACAGGCTGCCCAGAGAGGTGGTGGAGTCTCCGTCTCTGGAGACATTCCAAACCCGCCTGGACGCGTTCCTGTGCCACCTGCTCTGGGTGACCCTGCTCTGGCAGGGGGTTGGACTGGGTGATCTCCAGAGGTCCCTTCCAACCCCAGCCAGTCTGTGATTCTGTGAAGAGAGCCACGGGTGGAAGGCTAGAGAGGGCAGCAGCTCCTCCAGTCCTGCTCGCTTGGGCATCCCGCAGCAGGCAGGCAGCGCCCTTCCAAAAAGCCAAGCTGGAGGCCACACAAGACAAGGTGCCCTGAAGGATTTTCTTAACTAGCACACAAAAGCAGGCAACCCATATAACCATTCTAGGCTACCAACCATACCCGGCCTTACCAACAATTACCTCAAGATTATTTTTTTTAATTACATTAGCCACATTAAGCACTACCTCCTACCACCTTAACCCTTTCATCATGCTTTCACCACTGTTTCGTTTATAATTGCTTGACTTTTAATTCTGAAGATGTAAGTGCATGTAAAATTAAGCATGTAGAAGCCTTCCCTGGCTCAGGATCTTAAGATTATGAATTCCTTGCAGCGGTTGAGCTCCATGTCCATCATGTGTCATGAATACCCTTGTCCCTCTATAAATAACCAGCCTGAAATCCTTTAGAGCTGATGGAAGTGTTCAATTTGCAGGGGAAGAAAACTGTTGCTAAGGAACTGCAAAGAAGAAAAGGCCAGAGAGTGGTAATCTGAAATTAAATGAAAGGAATTAATTTAACTGGCCCTTGATATGTTGGGTATTTGGCATATTATCAGCAGTTTAGCAGCCTGTAGGCTTTGTTTCAAACTTCGGCTAGAAAGAATAGTCAGAACACAATTGTACCCTTAATTTAGGGATTAGCTGCATTCTCTCTTCTTCATACAACAGATCCTGTCCATTTTTCAGTCAAAATTTGAACAACAGCTATGCCTACAGTTCTTGAGACTCTGTTTTTTTAGATGAAGACAAAGGGTAAGGATTTTCTTCACATTTATTCTCACCAGTAGCCCAACAGATGTGCTTCACCAGTCAGTACTGGTTTTCATGCTTTGCTGATTTTGGCAGAGATCTCAGCAGTGCACCGAACCAAATACTATTTCATGGATTTTTGTTTTGCAACATTTTCATTTCAGGAAAATATTTTCAACTGTTTATAATCATTTAAAAAAAAAAAATGACTCCACGCAGCGGAAGATTTTAAGCTCTTACTCAGCTGTGAATTTCAATTGTTTTAAAGAGCACTTCTTTTTCGAGACAGATCTTCCTCTAGTGAAGCTGTTTCCCTCTTCTTTTACTTTTTTCTTTCAATTTACTTAAATAGAAGAGAGTTACAACTGGCATGTTACATCTCTGGCATGTTTAGCGACGCCTTTATAATTTGTTACACATCTTCCAACACTTCAGCTTAAGTATCACAAATGCCTGGTATTTAACATTCCCATAGTCAACATTCCAGCACTTCAATTGTTCAAGTTGTACTTTAACTCACAAGATGTCAGGCATCAGACAGACACCCTCGCCACTTTCCTTTCTTACTAGGATTTTAGGGGCTATATTGTTGAACACTGTCTGACTGATGAAGAGACTCTGCCACATGAAGGTATCCCATAAAATAACAACAGCTATCAAGTAACAATATATAACAATAAGAAAACTATAACACTTTTATGCAACAAACAGCAGGCTTTCATGAGTGATTTACAAGGAACTGATGACTTAATCAAAATGAGGTGTGTAACCCATCTACCTTCTCCTTCACACTCACCATTACCTCCTTAACTGTGCATCCATAAATCTTAATTTGGGTGGGTCTCACTGGTAGAATTTAATGGTTTTGTAATGCCTAGTTGATCAAATAAAAGATAAAACCTGTCCCTCACAATTCTTTTTAACTTTCTTGTGATGCAGAATCACAAAACACACTATTTACACATTCTCCGCTGTAACTACATTCTATCATTTTTCCCATGAACATTATTTTTATTGGAGTATGAAAACTTGCTAGATGAACACCAAACAAGAAACGCTGCTGTTAATACAAGGAGCTTTACATACACATGCTAACTCCAATTCCCAGTCTATAAAACTTTTCTCTGGCCTATTGAAAAAAGAAAGTAAAATCCAGACCTGTAAACCTTACCAAACACTGTTTTTTGGTTTTTTTTTATTGGATAAAAACATGAAATATGTATTCCATGCTTTTTGAGAAAGACAGGTAGAGCAGGTTAGAATTGCAGTGAAAGGCACAGCAGTAATTTTCTTAGTGTGCCTCTGTGTGGCCGTAAGAGATAACATTGTATTACCACAGTTCTTTCAGCTCTTTTTGGCAAATGCAAAACTTAAGACCTTCCGAGAAAATAACACGGGTGCTGCCCCATTTCCTGAATTCATCTCGCTGCTGCACTTCACTCATTGCTCTTTTGTAATAGAAATTACGGACACAAAAAATAATCTGCTACCATACAAGAAAAACAAGAAAGAGAAGTTTAAAGTGAAATGTTCTCCAGAAGTATGTTTTTCCTAAAGCCTCAAGGCAACCTCCACATCACCGGCAGGCACCACCACACACACCCAATACACCAGGAATGGCCTCTTGTGCTCCCTATTCTGTGCAGCAAACAGCTGTAGTTAGCAAGAGGGGTCCGTTTTCTCAAAACACTGTTAATGATGTTGTTACAAAGGTGACTCTTCCCTTTGAACTGTTTTCCATTTGTACAAGTATTTTCCTTCCAAAAAGGAAGCTTTCCAAACTCTCGCATTCCTGCTTTGCTGTCTCCTAGAAAATTTCTAGAAAACCAAGCATCCTACAGTGTTGGGGAGCACATATACATGACCATGAAGACCACGAGGTCTTAGACATTACAAGATATCAGCAGGTAGGGTTTCTGACCTACAGCATCCTCTGCCAAAAAATGAGAATTCTATGAGCCTGTAATTTTGAACAAAACTAACCAGTAATTAACATCTGACCAGATGAAAATGACTTAAAACTCACAACCATCCAGAGAGGCCTGGGCCACACTAACGCATTGCACTGATCAGTTTCAATTCAGCCTATGTTATCAGCTATGTTAAGAGCAGGGACAGTTTATTTGCAACAAATGAGATAAAACATGGAAAAAAACATCAACATCTCTCCTGAGCTTCTCTGCCCTCCAGAGCAACTGTTTATACATGCACATGCGCTCTTAAATGCAAGGAATGGAATTTAAAAGCGGTATTACCAAACATTATTAGACTGTGGTTTTGTGGGGGTTTTTGCCTTTTTTTTTTTTCTTTTGATCACTTACATATTGCAGCTAACGCAGACATACAGCTATCCTTAGCTTACTTCAGAGCAGGCTTCCTATGTGCTAACATCTTTTTACTGATGGAAACAATAACATACCCCACTGTGCTCTCAAGGAGGCTACAAGGTCATTAGTTACCCCAAGAGCAGTAGCTGCCATTTGAGCTCTTGGTGTTTTTAAAAAGAACTATTTGCCTTAGGATTACTTGCTCTATGCAATGTCAACATAGCCAGCATTCACAGAAAACCTGTTTGCCCACACTGCAGCACCACCCATGCTACAGTCTGGAAGCACAAAAGTGAGACGCACAGAGATCAAATTTACTTACTTGCACTCCTCCACACTGGTCTCACCTATATTGGAAATAAAAAGCAAGGGGTGGGAGTTTGAGAAAGAGAAGGAACCCAGATCACCTGCACACAGAAAATTTAGAGAAGGGAAAGAAAACAGGTCCCAGATGCTGGCCCCTTTAAGTTTTTTTTAAAGCTGAACTAAGGTATTTATTTGTAAATACACTGAGGTACCACACATTACACACTAGCAGCAACACGGCTGCTGTCACAGAACATTACTTACGGACAGAGAAGATGGAATGACACAAACATGCTCACCGTGCACACAGAGGTTTCATCCCCAGTCTTTACTCTGTTCCGAGCCAAAAGCTGCTCCAAGAGGCTGACTCTGTGCAATAGCCAGGAAAATGCCAGCAGCAGCTCCCGACTACCCGCTGAGCCGTCGGAGGGGAGCCGATAGAGTTCTGGCCTGCCATAGCCATGGTACCACAGCGCTGATTTTACAAACCTAATTTGGTTATCTGAAAAGAAGAAAACAATGAAGAATAACACACTGCACTACTCAATGTATTTACCCATTCAGTTCCAGAAACTGCTGCCTCCTCTGAGCTCAGGATTTTTAAACAAGCCTATGATTAGTGGAGGACAGTGGAGACCACAGTCTTTATCAACAACTGATAAAGGACAGGAGGTAAAGGGTAAAAGCCTTCCTTATGCTGACCCATTCTGATCTACAGGAACCACTGCTAAGGGAAAAGAAGAAATTCAAAGTCAAGATCAAGACCAGTAATGGCCTCTGGGAGATTAACAAAGGCAAAAAAGGTAAATAGCCCTCCCCACTATAACAGGACTCCAGTTCACCTATTCATTTTTTATGAGCCACCAAACATGCTATAAATTAGTAAACACTGAGTCACTTTACTCCTGAATGAAATTGGAATATAGAGATAGGAGTTTTACAGCCTGCTGCAAATCTCTGAGCCCAGTGAGCAGGCAGAGATAATGCAGCATACCACGCTGCATACCAGACCACATGGACTATTTAATTCTCAGGAATGCTCTGATCTGTACTCCTTCACACCAGCAAATGTTATGTGACAGCTACTAGACAGGCACTACAGAACTGTAAAATACTGAGGAAACACAGAGAAAATTGTTATTAAAAAGGGTTCTAACCAGTAAGCC
The DNA here is from genome assembly GCF_964199755.1 of Larus michahellis. Classification (NCBI taxonomy): domain Eukaryota; kingdom Metazoa; phylum Chordata; class Aves; order Charadriiformes; family Laridae; genus Larus; species Larus michahellis. Next base: position 26,674,806 of record NC_133903.1, on the reverse strand, counting down.
TCAGCTCTGTACTAAGTTAAAACTATAATAAAGAACATAATTAGGGGGCACAATGATAAGTAATACATACTGGGGAAGAACCAACAGTTGTTTTAAAAGAAAGTCCTGCTCAAAAAGCTACTTGAGTTCTCCAAAGGCAACAACAAGCGATTTAAGGAAGATTCAATCAATGCAGGACATTTAGAGTTCCCAGTGGGATTCAACTGGCACAAAGAAACTAAGCCACTGTGGTGGAGGGAGAGGGGAGGCCCTTGAATCAATGACAAGTGCCTAGCAGACAAGAACCAGAGTGTAGGAACAAATGGTGGTTTCACATGAGGGCTCTCTGCTAAGGAGTTGCTGTCCAACCAACTCAAAATGACACACAGACAACGTGACAGTGACAGAAAATTTGGTGCTGATGTGATATTACTCAGTAGTAAGGAATGCAGGCAGATCGTGAAGGATGGCAGAACCTAATGAGCCCAAGCTTTAAAATAACAAGATAAAATTCTTTTTAGAAAAAATGAAAATTGATGCACACAAGCGAAAAAACAATCCTAACTTTACTGACACAGCAATGGTCTTAGAGCCGACCGCTGGACTCAGGAATACAATATCACACTTGGTTCTCATATGCATCCAAAAGGAAACTGAGTGTGAGAAACCTAGAAAGGAGACTAAACAGATCACAGGGAACAATATTATATTGTTGTTTATATCCACTGTGACCCCACATCTCACGTTCACAGTGTTATTTTATTTCTTGAGTCTCAAAAAGGTTACAGAAGACTTGGAAAAAAACAAAGAGAAAGGACAAGTGCAATCACAAGTACAGAACAGCTTCACTGTAACAACTGATTACATAGGCCAAGAAGATGACTGGGAACAGAAATGCCAAAACTATTTAAAACCATAAGTGCTGTGGAATGGGGGAATAGGGAATAATTTATTTGTGCGACATTCAATACACGACTGTGAGCACCAAAGTTAGCAAACATGCGAATAAAAACAAGTTGAAGAGATGTTCTTCACGCATACAGAGGAGCTCTGTAATTTCTGGCCACTATGGACACTGAGAGTTACACAAGCTCAAGGAGGAACTGGATTTACAGAAGAGGAGTTCATAGAAGTTTATGAAATTCAAAGATATCCTCTCTGGTTTGGGAAGTCTGAGATGTAAGTTACTGGAGGCTGAAAGAATACCCCCCTGAAAGCATCCTTCTGTATTTGTTCTTTCCTTTCCCCTGGGCATACAGTTTGACAGCTGCCACAGCTGGATGGAGCTAGAGGAACCTTCAGTTTGATCCACTTACAAAGTAAGGAAGAAAGCTGTTCCCCTTTTCCAGTGTAATGCTTCGGTATCTCCATAGAGTTTCATAAAAAAGGTAGACACTCACACACATAAAAATAACAGGAAGTACAAGCCTCGTGCAATCAGGGATTGTCACTGCTTTCCTTAATTAACATACCAATTCATCACATTACATACTCATTTGCCTCCTCCTTGCCACTTGTGGTAAAAATATCCCTTTAGCATTTGTCTGGCATCGACTGCTGCAGCTCAAAAACCACATAATGACCAACTTCAAAACAAAAAACAAGAAAAAAAAAAATCCTGTTGCTTTCAAAAGGAATTTGTTAGTTACAAGAGACTCTCACAGGGAAGAGTGGCTGATTTAACTTGATTTGCAAAATGCGAAAGAAGTCTTATCCACAAAAAAGCAATACAAAGCCAAGACACAGGGAGGAGCTGTAAGCTGACCTGTGATGGTAACCCTATAGGAACAGCACATTCCTACAGCTCTGCTGAGGCTGAAAGGAGCTGGTAGTCATAAAGAGCCACCAAGCCCTTTGCGCCTTGACAAACCAGAGGAAGGTGTATTGTTTGCACTGTTTGACCAACTTTAGGATTTAGGGAAACAAGACTGTGGATCCTTAAGGAGATAGGCCTACTTCCAGAGTGTTCCTCAGGCCAAATACGCAGCTGAAACTGTTACACAGATTACTACACATCTTCAGCAACAGAAGCAAGAATACATGATTGGCCACATGACATCTACAAATGAATTCCCGACAAAGACATTAACCATGACTGAACAACAAAAAACAAGATCAGGAGCATGATTAAGCAGGTGACACGATGGTGCAGAGCTACTAATTTTTTGCAGGACTAGTGTTTTGCATAGCAGAGCTTCTGCAGAGACACATGACAGTTGGACAATTGGTTTTAAACCTAGCTTGCTTCTGCATTACAGGCAGAAAAAGGAGACCCAAACCCTAAATCACTCTGTATGCTCTTTTTGCAGAAACCTGTGAATGTAAAAACAAGCAGCTTCCCTTCACGATGCCAGGGTGGCAGAAACACACACGGTTTGCTAAAAATCTTGCTGCAGATACGCACTCCAATCCCTCATGCACAGGGAGAACACTCAGATTAGAGATTTCATTTTGATCACTCTTGAACATTCTCACATGAGCTAGGTTTTCATGTTGCCCTTTCCTTTTCATTGTGCATTTGTCAAGAAAGGAACAGGTAAAGGCAAAAATACTCCAAAAGGAAGGAACATCAGTACATAACTTTCCTCCTTTTTCAAAGCAAACAAGCTTCACATGCTGCCATCTGCAGTTCATGGTGCTCCCCAAGAAATCACACATAAAAGAGAAGGAACAGAGAGCAAGCCAGGTATTTTTTTCCTTTATCACCATTTCCCTGCCCTGAAATACCACTCAGGACCAGATCCACCAAAGCACTTTGCCACCTGAATTTCTGTGTTGGTTTAGTCCTTTATCTCCCCATATTTCATCACTCCCCCTGCAACACATTGTCCTCACATGAGAGGGTACGATTGGTGAGTATCAGGCAGGAATTGTGGATAAGCGGTCAAAGCATGGATCTGGAACTGGGCCTCAAAGAGCCTTTCCATGACCTTAGAGAAGTCACTTAGCTTTTCTCATCGCTAAAGCTCTGCTTACATTGAAATGGTTCTCAGATAAATGGCAGTAGAGGCTAAATAGGTACTCAAGACCAAGATGGATTCCTCCATAACATGCAGCTGAGAGAGAGGAAAAAAACATCACTCAGATAGCAGATAACTCAAACATAGCAGTTGCTCAAACACCTCCTCTTTGACAACATCTTCTTACAACATTTCATTAGGATTAGGCAATTTATAGACAGAGAGACCCTCACAGTCCTTCCAACTAATCCCCTTCTGCCTGCACGTATTTATAAGAGTACGTTCAGCAAGTAAGACCAAGCTGTGAATAAACCTTAGGGTTCAGCTCTGTTAAAACTATACTCAAGCTGTGTTCTTCCTCTTTGTGAATCCTGCAGAATATTTTCAGTGAATTACAACATGATATTCAAATAAGGGTTATGCATTAGCCTGGCAGGCTAAGATGGAAAAGAACTAAATCAAGTCCAAGAACAGGCACAAATACATTACTTCATGCACTCAGGCAAGAAACACCTGCATAGGTACTGGTGTTATGGGAAACTACTGCTGCAGAAGAACATTTTCTGCTTCATTTGTCAAACAAACAAAAATATATTGCCACTCCAGTCCTCTTTCCCATACTATAAAAAGTGAATTGAGACTCCAGAAAAGAAACATTTCCTCCAACTATCTAAACGCATACTGCACTGCTACCTGGTATGGTTGTTAGGTTCTTAACCAAGTCTATCAGCGCTCAGCCTCTGGGAAGAAAGAGCAGCATGAAACCACTAATCACGACTTCATCGGTAAGGTTATGCTCAGAGTACTATTACACAGCTAACTGACTCATATTCTGCTGATGAGAAACCCATTGTTCTGACATGTTTAAGGGGCTGGAGTGTATTAATGGCTTCCCAGCAAAGTTTACAGTAAGTGTTTTTTGCTGTGTGAAGAAAAAATTCTTCCAAAATGAGAAACCGAAAGAGCCATTTGCAGAATTTTATGACCACTGACTGATAGGCTTCGGTGGGGTTTCTGGTTTCTTTTCCCAAGAATGCAATAGTTCCTACATTTTAAAACGTCAAATTGTGTGGGTTCTTTTTAGATGTGATTTTTCAAATATTTTCTTTTTTTGCTAGCTAGGCAATAAAATACATCAACCATTTAAAAACACAATGCAGAAAGTTTTTCTAAACATCACATCACAACAATAACAAGGGAAAGACTAGTAGCTGTCCTATTCAAAGCAAATTTAATCTCTAAAATTCACCTACATGACAAGATCAAATCAAAAACTGACTAATGAAAACTACTAACTCAAAACAGAAATATACACTGGGGTGCAACTTCGAAAGCCACTAGATAAAAAGGACTTCCCAGATCAAGGAAAAATTTTCTGGGAAAATCTGTCCTTTTCCATGTGCAAAATCTGTAAGAGCATTCTGTCCTTGCAACACACTGTTTTCTTCTAGCACCTCACAACTGCAAACGGCCCAATATCTGTAACGTAGTCCTTGAAACATAGGTCTCGCTCTACAGAGTAGTGAGAAGAACCACTCTGACCCCAACACCACACGCAGACCACAGGCCAAAGCTGTGTTTCCTTTGGAAAATCTTTTAGCCTAAACAAAAGGAAGGGTACAAGACCGTCTGAGTATAGGTTCTCTTTTCCAGAAAGCTGTTCCTATGCCAATGCACACAGTAACCCTCATACTGAAGGAGTCTTCACAGCCTTCCTCTGGGACCTGGCAACTGCAGCTCTCCTTGTTTTAGCTCAGATAATTAAGAGGCTGTACAAAAACAACAAAGAAAGGAATGCCTGATCAATGGACTAAAGCACTAGACATGGATTAGAGGAATCCATTTCAATTTTTTGTGGTGCTACAGGATCCTGTGCAAACCTGAGAAAGTTATTTAGTCCCTATGTCCAAGGCTTCCACTTCATTTCTGTGAAATAAATACATGAAGACCATAAGCGTTCCAGAGCAGGGACAGAGAAGGCACGCAGTAAAATATTGATCGCATTTCACAGCAGACAACTCATTCACTTGGCCAAGCAAAGGTAATTAGTGCAATTTGAAAAACTGAACAGCTATCCAACCTGACTCTCAGCTTTAATCACTGAGTTGAGACTAAACAAGTTTCTTAAAAACCAGCTCAGCAGTTCTGAGCAGAACCACACATTGCTACCTTGCAATCTACCAGCAGAGGCTGGGTTTGCTCTCTCTAGAGCCGGCAGCCTGCCACATGCACATGGAAATCCCATCTCCAAATGCTACAAGCAGTTAACATGGGAGCAGCCAGGATTCAACAAGGCCGCATTTGTGCAGGACCACCTCAAAGCAGCTGTAGGACACAGCCAATAAATCAAGCTACCATACACAGCAGATTGTGGATGAGAAGAAGAGCAAGAACAGCTGAATGAAAAATAGCAGTCCTGTGAGTAACTCAGAACCATGCTGATTTCCTGCTGAGCTACCAACAAAACTATGCTGGTTTTGCTCCACACTCCTTGAGAGATATCATCTGCAATGCTTAGCCACTTTTAACTCCGTTTACAGAGCCATCGGGTTCCCAGCTCTTCAGTGTCTAAAGCTATCTTGCTTAGTTTTTTTTGTTTGTTTTTAAAAGCAAAAGTGGATTTAAAGTGACTTTAGTCCGAGGAGACTTCTATCCATCACAGACAGTCTCATTCTCAAAACTTACTCTGACAACAAAAGGGCTCTAGACAGACAGCTTTCAAGAGCGAAGTCTGGGGAGTCGTATCCTACTCGGAATAACACACACTTAAGAAGTAAATAGTGCTCTGTCATTGCAAGAAGCCAACATGCATTCAGCTTCTCTCTGGAATAGTGGCCCTGCCCACAGAGATATTCACACACACTTTATTTTTTGTTTTGCCTAGAACTCCAATCCAAAACACTGTCTTTATGGTTCATATTCCCTGACATAGGACTTGCTAGAAAATTAACCACAGAACCATGCATCATACATGGAATGGGGAAAGAAGGAATCAAAGGGGAAACAAAAAATAAATCTATTTCTGCAATTATCTCTGCAGATGCTGAGAATGCATAAGATCATCGCAGAGATTTACCTGCAGTAAAATGTCACAGGGAAACAAAAGTCCCTAGCAGATGCAAGAGCGTACCGGTTTCCTGGACAAAGCAAGCCAAAGAGGAGTTAACCTACCTGCACAGCTGTGACATAACAGTAAATTGGTGGCACAGGTATTCAAAACGGAGCATTCCTGACAGGGAGAAAGCAGCCAAAGAAAAGATGCTACAAAACCAGTCCCAGTATCTTCCCGGGACAGATGGAAACCACACAGACAGACTGACTAGGTTACCTATGGCATCAGACTCGGTCCACTTGCCTCCATGGATTTGTTTCAGAAGAGCGTAGAGCAGCCTCCAGAAATCCAGGCTCTGCAAAAGAAAGAGAGGGTGGGAGGAGATCAGCAGGCAAAATATCTGCCATATATTTAGTCCTAATTAGGCAATTAAGCCCCTATCTGAGCATCAGGTGTTACATGGAGGAGCACACCTACATCTCACCAACACTGTTGAATCAGACAGGTTCATGTATTAGCTGTCTTACAAACGCTACCTACAGTAAGGTGCACTCAAAAAGAGAAGGGCTACTAACACTGGCTGCACAGCAAGACACAGCACTCCTACTTTGAGGCACAGGCATACAGGAACATGGCTTCCAAAATATCTGCTCTGATATAACCACATATCACAGAATGATAGGGACCTCTACAGATCATCTAGTCCAACCCCTCTGCCAAAGCAGGTTCACCTAGAAACCTAGGTTCCTGGGTTCACCTAGGAACGCATCCAGGCGGGTTTGGAATGTCTCCAGAGACAGAGACTCCACCACCTCTCTGGGCAGCCTGTGCCAGGGCTCTGCCATCCTCAAAGGAAAGAAGTTCCTCCTCACGTTGAGATGGAACTTCCTATGGTCAGGTTTGTGCCCGTTGCTTCTTGTTCTGTTGCTGGGCACCTCTGAGAAGAGTCTGGCCCCATCCTCTTGACACCCGCCTTTTAGATATTTATAAGCATTGCTGAGATCCCCTCTCAGTCTTCTCTTCTCCAGGCTAAACACACCCAGATGTCTGTCTTTCCTCATAAGAAATGCTCCAGTTCCCTGATCATCTTCATAGCCCTCCACTGGACTCTCTCCAGTAGTTCCTTGTCTTTCTTGAACTGCAGAGCCCAGAACTGGACACAGTACTGCAGGTGTGGCCTCACTAGGGCAGAATAGAGGGGGAGGATGACCTCCCTTGCCCTGCTGGCCACACTCTTTTTAACGCACCCCAGCAGACCTTTGGCCTTCTTGGCCACAAGGGCACATTGCTGGCTCAGGGTCAACTTGTTGTCCAACAGGACTCCCAGGTCCTTCTCCGCAGAGCTATTTTCCAGCAGGTCAACCCCTAGTCTGTACCAGTGCACGTGGTTATTCCTCCTTAGGTGCAGGACCCCACACTTGCCTTTGTTGAACTTCATAAGGTTCCTCTCCGCCCAACTCTCCGGCCTGCCCAGGTCTCACTGTATGGCGGCACAGCCTTCTGGTGTGTCAGCCAGCCCTCTCAGTTTGGTATCAACGGCAAACATGCTAAGGATACGCTCTGTCCCCTCATCCAGGTCACTGATAAATATGTTGAACAAGACTGGACGCAGTACTGACCCCTTGAGAACACCGCTAGCTACAAGCCTCCAGCTAGACTCTTTGCTGCTGATCACAACCCTCTGAGCTCTGCCATTCAGCAAATTCTCAATCCACCTCACTGTCCACTCATCTAACCCACACTTCCTAAGCTTACCTATGGGGATGTTATGGGAGACAGTGCCAAAAACCTTACTGAAGTGGAGGTAGAAAACATCCACTGCCCTCCCTTCACCCACCCAGCCAGTCATGCCATCATAGAAGGCTATTGGATTGGTCAAGCATGATTTCCCCTTGGTGAATCCATGCTGACCACTCCCGATAACCTTCTTTTGCTCCGAATACTTAAAGATGACATCCAGATTAACTGTTCCATCACCTTTCTAGGGATGGAGGTGAGGCTGACTGGCCTGTACCTTCCTGGGTCCTCCTTCTTGCCCTTTTTGAAGCCTGGAGTTACACTGGCTTTCCTCCAGTCCTCAGGCACCTCTCCTTTTCTCCATGACCTTTCAAAGATGATGGAGAGTGGCTTCACAATAACATCTGCCAGCTCCCTCAGCACTCATGGGTGCTTCCCATCGGGGCCCATGGATTTGCGGATGTTGAGCTTGCCTAAATGACAAAGGCACAGGTCACCTCTTGCACAACTCGTCCATAGTCAAACAAGAACTTGAAGACGCTGAAAAGATGTGACCGTATCAAAAACTCACAAACAAGAGGCAGCACACAATGAGTTGTTGGAACCGGAAATCATTTCTCGGCCACAGAGGGACAGCATGCTGATAAACTGAAACAATGATTCTTACAGTTGGAATTTCAGTCAACACTCATAAAATGCTTAAAACAGCTAACCGAGCGAGTGGAGCACCCTGTGTGTGAGCTGGAGGCCTTGCAAGCATCACTCTGTAAAGCCCTGACACAGAAAGACCCATGCTGGTGTACAGTAAAGGGAAGAAAACCTCAGGTGCCACTAGGAAAGTGCTGCCGACCACGGTGAAATACCAAGCTTGATGTTAAAACCACCAGAAAACAATGCCTTGTCCAGAGCAGCGAGTCTGAGGAGTAGCACAACGCAGTGCCGGCTGGGGCCCACACTAAGGTCTCCCCACCCGAGCCCCGGCCCCACAAAGCTGTCCCTGTCCCCGGGCCTAGTCCCACTTGGTTGCCCCCGTCCCTGTCCCCGGGCCCAGTCCCACTTGGCTGCCCCCACCCTGTGCCCCCAGGAGGGCGCGGAAAGCGTGTGTGTGGAGGGGTGGCCGCTAGGCAACAGCGGGCTCCGCTGGCGAAGGCCGCCCCGGGGCGGCGCGCGCTCACCGCCTGCGGCCGGTCGAACCTGGCGCGGCGGAGGGTGTCGGGGGCGGGTCGGGCGCGGGGTGGCAGGGCCCGGCACAGCGCACCGACGGCGGCCGGCAGCCCCCGACCCGGCTGCTGACCCTGCTGCTCCTGCTCCTGCTGCCGCCGCCTCATCCCGCTCCGCCGCCGCTTCCCGCCCTCTGCCGGCGCGCGGCGGGCGCATGCGCAGAGCGGTGGGAAGGGGCGGGCACTTCCGCTGAGCCCCGCCCGCTGCGGCGCCCCCTGGCGGCTGGGAGGGAGCACGGCGCCCGCCGGGGGAGCGACACGCGTGGGCGGCCCCCCCCGCTGTCTCCGCGGCTTCTCCCGGCTCGACGGTGTTCACCGTGTTTACACCCCCTCTGCTCATGCCCTGGGGCAGAGAACTCACCGCTCGCCTCCCCTGGGAAGTCACCCGAATGGGGAGTGCCCAGGGGGACGGCACGCGCGCAGGTCACGGCTTGCCACCAGCGGCTGCCAAGGCAGGGTCACCCCAAGCCACACACGCGGCTCCCGGCCGGCCAAAATCTTCCTCCACCAAGCTTCCCCCACCCTGCCTGGCTGAAAGAGTTATTGCAAAACCCCTCTTTGGCTTTTCCAAAAATGTGGTTCTGCTGCCATCCGCCCAAGAAAACGTTTCTGGGCCGAGCGGGTTTTGGCAGCAGGGCATCGGCTCCGATCCCAGGCTTCCCACCTTCCTCTCCATGCCATGGCGTGCGACACAGGCAGCCCGGGTCCCCAGGTGTATAAGCTCTTAATTGATGCAATGCCAGGGATTCATCCTTTGGGAGGGGGCAGCGAGGGGAGGAACGGTTCTGCCGTTTGGGACGCAGCCTGAGTCCCTGAGATGAAGAGCCCATCTCGCGGCTGGGGTTTTCATGGCCAAAACCTGGCCCCAAGGTGGATTCCCGCTGCGGGCAGTAGGGAGGGAGCACCACCAGGGATGCTGGTCCCCTCCACCAGCACAGCAGGGATCCTCCTGAGATGGGGCTGTCCCTGCCTGCACATAAGACCCACTCGAAACCTCCATTGATGGTTTCTTGGCCAATTAACCACTTCATAACCCATTTAACGTGCTAGCGATGAATCTAGCATGATGCTTTTCCCTTTTTTTTTCCCCAGCCATCTGAACACCATGAAAAAACAAAACCACGTAAAATTCCTTCTGGCTACGGAATGGCCTCTTGCAGCCAAGCGGCTGCTCACAACGAGGAGAGAAATCGCGTTGGTCGGTCTGACAAAACCTTCAGCAAAGCCCACTTGCTAACGTGAACTGCATTTGCCCTCGTTCCCTCCGGCCCCTCCTGCCTCCCACCCCGGTGCCGGGGAGCGCGGCCCTTTCTGACGCCGAGCACAGCATTAATGCTCTCCCAGTCCCGCAGATCCTGGCTGCTGCTCCTGCCGTCCCTGAAAGGACCCCTGGGTGTGAGTTATCCAGGCTTAAGGATTTTTAAAATATCTTCTCTAGCAGCTGTTGTCTCACATCCTCCTTCTTTCCTAATGGTCTGGAAAGCATTTTCATTATCCCTTGTCCAGCTCTAGCTCAGCGATCTCTATCCAGTTCTTTGCTCGCCTTCCTAACAGGTTTGGCATCTCCATACGGTTCCTTCCCTTTGGTTCCCAACAGCCCATAAAGTCCTTTTGTATTGCTCAGTGCCTTATCGGACCTGGATAATCCTCTGCTGTCTTTGGCATCCTTCTTGGCTTTCTGTACCTTGCTGCTATCGGGCGCTGTCTGGTCCCTCCATGACACATCGCTTCTCTATTTCCCCGTCCCTGCTGCAGTCTCCGGGCAGGAGGACCTTCATCTGGAGCCAATTTCCTGTGTTTTCTTGACCATTCCATAAACCCTGCTCAAAGCCATCCCTGTCCCTACACACATTCCTCTCTCTAGGCCTTTTCTCCCTGGGGCAGCTGCCTGCTTTGCCGCCGTCGAGACAAGGGCTCTCCTGCAGCACCCAGTGCACGCACGAGTGGGTGGTCCTGCCCTTCACCCCTGCCTCTGGGCTCCTGTGCCCCAGCCAACGCACCAGTCCCCCGGCCAGCGAGCATCATCACCCAATGTGGGAGCAGCAGCTGGGATGCAGGACACCGCGGCACGCCAAGAGCCCCTACAACACCTCTCCATCCTGCTGGCTGGACCAGCCCCATGGCGCCCCGGAGCCGAGCTGGTCACCCTCTTGGCCGGCATCTCCCGGTCCCGTGGCTCCCCCGGCACACAGCCCCGTGGGCGCAGCTGACACAAGACGCCTGGCGCTGCGGAGGGTTGGCACCCGGCCATGGGAGAGTCGGACGCCAGGCGGCAAATCCCAGGCTCTCCGGCGCGGCACGGCGGGGGCTCTGTCCCGACATGCGAGGCCCCGCTTATCTGCTCTGCCGGCTGCTTGGGCGGTTTTCCCAGGGTGGGAGAAGCTGATGGGAAGGCGATGGTTTCCTGCTGTAGAGATAGACCTTGTGCTCTGCACAGATGAAGGAGGTGACAGTGCGATGGCCCCGGCGTCCTGTCCCAGCAGGGATGGCAATGCCATCCCACTGGGAGCAGAGCCCTTGCTGCATCCAGGTCACCCTCGCTTCCCTTGTCCTGATCCCCGATCCCACAGGGACTGACGATGCAACGAGCAATGACTGACTGACACACGCTCTGGTGTCACCGTGGGCACCTTTGAGGTCACAGGAACCCAGTGGAAGCCTCCAGGGTCCTCTGTATGACAGGGGGAAGCAGGATGGACATGGCTTATCAGCTTGACCTGCCCAGCTGCTCCTCTGGGCCCCCCATCTCTGCTCCACCATGGAGGCACCTTCAGGAGGGGCACGCTGCAGGTTGTCCCAGCAGTGGGAGCAGCCATGGGGACCACAAAGGGAAGGGAAGGTCCAGGTAGGTACCGAGAGGCCAGGGATGCTCCTCCTGGGGAGAAGTCACTGGGCTTTGGCCTCTGTCGGCTCCCCGCGCTCGCCTGATGCCGCACAGCCACGCAGCCAGCCGTTGTCGGCGCGATGTGTCACTTGGGGTCATTTCCGCCCCGGGTGATTCAGCCAGGGCCGAGGGCGCGTGTTTGCACCCGTGCCATGGCAACCCGTCGCCACAGGCGGCCCCGCTGTTTGCAGCCGTTGCCAGAGCTGACGGCCGCATCCCATTGCCTCATGCAGATTGTATGCAATAACGGCAATCTCTGCTCGCTCCGGCAGCAGCACGGCTTCCTGGTGTCACCTCGGCACAACCCTGCCAAGGGGAAGGTGTGAGCTCTCCTCCTGGGGAAACAACTCCTTTGCTCTTTATTTTTGTTATTTTATTTATTTCTTTTAATGCTTTTATCCCCGTGAAGGCATAGGCAGGAGCCAGCCTGCCTCCCGGCTGGGCCCCCAGGCTGTGCATCGGTGCTTCCCACGCTCCGCCACCAGCTCAGGGCCGCCGGAGCTCGGCTCCTCTCCTCTCCTCTCCTCTCCTCTCCTCTCCTCTCCTCTCCTCTCCTCTCCTCTCCTCTCCTCTCCTCTCCTCTCCTCTCCTCTCCTCTCCCTTCCTCTTTTCTCTCCAGCAGCAGCCATTGGAGCAGCCATCAGAGCAGAGAGCAGCTGCTGCCCTTGCCGGTGGAGGGAGGCTTTGGGTGGCCGTAGCACTCCACACCCTGAGCAGACCAGGCTGGATGCACCGCTTCCTATCGCAAACATTTCCAGCTCCTTCCCAATGCTCTGCCGGCTCTATTATACACACGCGCTCCCCCCTCGCTGGGATGCCGGGTTAATCCAAGTGGGCAAAGGTACAGTCTGTACCTCTGTCTGTACAGAATGTCATGCTGTCAGGAAGGAGCGGAGGAGTGAACACAGGCAAATGTGGGGCAGCGATGCTCAGCCCCACGCCGCCTGGAGAAGGGTCGGGGATCACAGCTCCCACCGGGCACAGAGCAGCCCCAGCATCTGCTGCTGATGACCCATTGTGGGCTCGTGTCTCCGCCAGCCGAGAAGACCTCCTTGGCTGGAGAGAGGATGGTGCCTTCCTCACCCGCCACCCTGGGATCTCTGCTGATGGAGCTCAGCCGTCCCCACGCTCAGAGCAGCCACGTCAGGTCGCAAATAGGCATCTCCTTGATGAAAAGCAATGAGCTGCCTCCTGGCACCACCCTCGCAGGGGTGCTGGTATTGCTGGGATGGCCAGCACACCTTTGGCACACTAAGTCACATCACGAAGGTCACTGGATCACCGAGAGGGACCATAACGGCTACACAAATACTCTAGTGCAGGTTTTCCTGGACACAGTCAATTAAGTCTGTAATGGGCCTGGGGGGGGCTGCAGCGCCAAAATTCAAGGTCAGGTCCCAGCAGTTGGATGCTTAAGAGAGGCGTTGGTGTTTCGGGGCCTCTGAAACAGCATCTGCACTTTCAGTATGATAAGCAAAAGATTAGAAAAAAAAGATCTGGCATCATACAATTCTCCATTCTCGGGACTTTCACCCTTTCCTTTTTTCTTAAATAGCCAAGTTGACATTCCTCTGCACAGAGGGAAACTCCACCTGCTCTCTTATCCCCTGGGCCTTTAACCCAAGACTCACTGAAGAAAGACAGAGGCTTCAGTGGGAAGATCTTCCCCCTTGGAAACTCTCCCTGTTTCCTTGAAAATAACGCAAGAGAAGTAAAATCCATCTCTAGCACTTGCATGCCAACGTTTCTTCTCAGGCTCCTTGCTGGGGAAAAGCCAGCCTGGCAAACGTCCCCAGCTCCTCTCCAACACTGGATTGGCAGCAGCAGTGATGATGGAGCAGCCCACCCCCTCCTCTCCTTGCTCCCTGGCTAGACCTCAGTCTCCAGTACCATGATTCATGGTCTCATCTGCTTCTCGTTATGCCTCTGGTCACCTCCCTTTTACCCACAGCCCCTCTGCCTTCAGCACCTTCAGCTGCTTCACTATTTGCTTGGGGATGTTGTTCCCCATCAGGAATGAGGTTTGACCCCCTCTTTGCCACCTCTGCAAAGCTGTTTCTGCTGGCGGCACGGGGCTTCCCCAACCTGCTGCTTTGCAGGGCTGGGCTGGGAAGTCCCCGCTCCCCGCGCGAGCTTGCAGAGCTCCTGCTGCCCGACCTCGGCTGCACGGCCCCCTCTCGCCATTGCCCGGATAAGAATGCAGATTTCTGAGGTGTTAGGAGACGGGCAGACACTTTCTCGAGCTAGAAGATAGCAGAACTCTGTGAGTTTGACACAAATCAGCCTTAAAAGTACCCAAAAGAGTGGGGAGCTGGGTACCACCCAGTTACCCCATGAGCCCCGCACAGCAAAAAGAGCAGGAAGCCCCTGCAGCCGCAGCCCCCGTGCCACGCTCCCCCAGCCCTGCCCGTCCCTGAGGGGGACACAGCTTTGTTTGCAGAAACACACCATCAGGGAAACAAACCACTGACACCCCCCGTGCCATGCCACAAGGGCTGCCATGGCCCCGAGGCACCGGAGTCTGCACCGGTGAGACGCAAAATCACCACAAGGGAAGTGCGAAAGGTGTCACATCAGTGTCCCCATCAGTGCTGGCAGGGGAGGGTCAGTGGCCCCACCAGCAGATCAGTGAGACAGCATTGAACCAGACCCTCCCCCCCGGCTCCCCAGCACGTGTTAGCCCAGATGTGAGCCACAGATGGCTCCCGCGGCGATGCTGGCAGGACACAGCCTTGTCCCTGGGCTGCGGCGGCTGCTAGGACAGCCCTAGGCAGCGATGCTGAGGGCAGCAACTTCTGTAAGGCTTCCAGTAAGCCGTCCCCTCACCAGCTGCGGGCTCAGGGACGCATCTGTCCCCTGCTTCGGATTAAGGTCTGCCCCATCTGCGATGGGAGGAAGATGCAGGGCGAGGCGACCCACACCCGCCCCTCCTGCAATCTGCCTTCACTGGGGGCTGAAGCAACACCAACGCCTCTCGCAGATCAGCTTGAAGGACCCCCCCCAGCCCCCTTTCTGCCCCCCTCTCCTTTTTTCTTCTGTACAGAAAGCCGCAGAGCTGGGGCGGGGAACAGCAGCAGTTTAGTTTCTGAACCCGTCCTGTTTCCTGTCCTTTGCCAAAACCTCTTCTGCTTCCCTCCTCAGGGCGCTGGGCTCGCCCGCACCCAGCTGCCGGAGGAACGGGTGATGTTGTTTGTGTTGGGTTTTTTTTTTGTCACAGTGATGAAGTGTTTATAGCAACTATCACCCCGCAATCCGCAAACTTCACTGATCTCAGCCCAAGCTTCCGAAATAATGGCAGAGGAAGCACAGCCCCTTCCCCCGGGATCAGCAATGCTGGTGTTTCAGGTTGTCAAAGCTGGGGACCTTCGTGCTGGGCATCACCATGATGGACATCACCCAGCACCTTTTGCTTTCCCAGATGAGCACCTTGGGGCTGGGGCCATGCCCTGACCCCACCTGCAATGGCAGCGATAGCCCTGTGGCTGCTGGCTGGTGACCAGGAGGGACGTGGGGGCTGCCAGCCACCCCCCAAGGCTCTCCTCCCTGCTGCAAGACTACCCAGTAGGGCACATCAAGTCGGCATCCCTCATCTTCTCCCCAAAAAGGCTGGGATTTGCCCTGAGCATCCTGCTCTCACCAGCTTCCCTGTTGCAGGAGCAGCAAAGCCAGGACATCGCTGCGCTGGGAGGGGAGGGACCGTCTGTGCCCGTTCCCAGCTCCCACTGGGACTCAGAGCCGAGACCATGGCAGATGAGCTTGCGCTGGAAGCCACGCTGCTGCCTGTCTATGCAGCTCATGCTCCAGGCCGCGGAGATTTACTGTTCAAGGGAGAAAATACTGTTTGCTGACAGCCCACCTCCCCAGCACGCCAGCCGCTGCCGAGCCTCCCTGCACCTCGGAGGGGAGCGCCTGGCTCGGGTGCAGATCTCCTACCCAAATGTGATACAGCTGTTCCTGCTTCCTCTCCAAAGAGCAAAGTGAGGGTTTTTTTTTTTAAAAAAATCGATTTGTCATGTATTTTCTTTGACCAAGGCTCCTTGCAGATGTGTCCCGTGCCTGAACTGCCCAACCTCGCGGCATCAGGGCCGGAGCAGGCAGAGAGCACAACTTGTACGAGCACTGCACTCGGAGGGGAGTATCCTGACGGCAAGTCCTGGGGCTAAACGCCATCTCAGTGGGAGTGCCTGTTGCAGGGCAGGCAGAGGAATACACCAGTCAGGAGTTTTTTGGGGGGAAATCAATACCCAAGGGCTTGTCCCCAGAACTTGCTTGAGGGATCTCCAGTTTTGACCCTCCGGCACGGCGCAGAGCGGGGCAGCTGCAGGGTCGGGTTTAGCTTCTTTGCAGGTTTCCTGAGGCCACCTGGACCTCGCACAGTTCCTACATCCCTCCGTGCACCCTGGGGCAGGGAGAGCCGTCCCCAGCCACCACACCTACGTGTCAAATCGGTGGCAGGGACCGAAGCACATGGTGAACAGCAACACCCTGCCTCCTGCCCCAGCTGCAGCCACTGCCCACAGAAAGGGCTTTCAGCTGGAGGACTGGATGGCCAGAAGGCAGAAACTGTTTTTCCGTACCTCTCACTGGTTCCCTGCTCCTCCCTTCTAGCCTGGCCCCTTGCACCTGGAATTTGCCACCCCTGAAAAGTTCTGGTGCAGGGCCCTGTTGGGAAAGACCGGGAGCCCAATTCACAGGTCCCTTTCACAGCTGGACACACTTATGCAAGCCCAGAGGGTGATGAGGCTTGCGTTTGCCGTTATTTTTAACGCTGAGGGTAAACGCCATCTCACTGGCACGCTGGAGGCTGCCGAGATGGTATCACTAGTCTGCTTTGAAGCTGGGTTCATGGAGGAGAGCCGTGTCCCCGGTGCTCTGGGGGCGGGCTGGGCACCATCAGAGCAGCACCACGGGTGCTGGTATCCCGGGGAGGCTGCTGGCGAGGGCAGCGGTGGGAGCGGGAGGGCAGGGGGCCCTACGAGCCCTGGCTAGCTGGGAGGCACGGCGGTGGCCGCACAGCAGTAGCCGGGGTTTGCCTTTGCCACAGACACCCGCCTGCGTTGTGCTGAGCGGGTGGGAGGCCAGGCAGCGCCGGCTGGGCGAGTTCGTCCCACTCAAGTGGGCTTCGTGGGTGCTGAGCCTTTTGGCAGCGGGCACACGGGACGTTTTAAGGTGCTTATCAGGTCGGGCTGCTTTTGACACCGAAGACTTTGACATTAGACATGTCCCCCTGACCCCTGAGGGTTTTGGCCAAGTCCCAGGAAGGCCAGCGTGACAGTTAGATGCAGAGCAGTCTCTAAGGAAATGCATGTGTAAACCCTAGACAAAAATACCCCAGTGCGTTATGACGTATCTCTGAGTATGTAAATGTGGTGGTTCAGGTTAGGGAAAGACATGGTTAAGAAACCATTTTAGAAACATCCCTCAAGCCGACATCTTTTACATCTGTCGGCTCTGTTCTTGCAGCGGGGCAAAGAGGCTGAAACACGAAGGAGCACAGCGCTTGCGAGCCAGCTCTCGCTTTGTAACGCTGCGCCTTCGCTTTTCTTACCGAGGGAGGCTGGCTCGGCCTCGACGGTAACCTCCGCCTCATGTGGCCTTTCCGTGGGGCTGCTGAGAGTGAAAGCAGCAAACACCGGGTTTTCCTGATGTGGCAGTCAACCACCTCCTTGCCCCAGCCGAGGGCTGCAAAGTGCCATCTCAGATGCTGGAGCAAAGAGCTGGGGGTTGCCCACGGGCATGGCTTTCCAGCAGGCACTGCCAGGGGCCGGGATGGAGCCAGGAGGCTGGTGAGTGCTGGAGAGACCACGGGTCAGCAGGCTCAGACCCTTGCCCAGCAGCTCTGTGTGCCTCTGCTCTAACCCTGTTACAGGCAACGAGGTGGCTCATGGCAGGAGCCACCCCGCTCTGAGCTCCTGCGAATGTCATGACACAGACCCAGCGGGGCCGTGGGTGGGGTAGGACCTTCCCCCCGAGCCCAGGAAGAACAAGCCCCCAACACGATACCCACTACCCCTTTCCCTTGGGGCACGCTCAGCCCCGGTGCCCACAGCACCCGGGGGCTGCTCTTGCCCTGTGTGGCTCGGGCAGCCCCTGGGTTGGGCAACCATGGGCAGGACCCCATGCACGCCAGGAGCAAAAGCCCACGGAGTCACCACACAGTGTGGGGCTCCATACAGAGGCCACGTGGGGTCCTTAAGCAGGTGGCAAGTGCTTTGTAAACGAGTCCCGCAGGACCCCCCTCCCTTAACAGAGAGCACAACCGCTACATGGGGGAAGCATCTTTCAATCTGGGTTTATTAAAGACTGAGAATACAACTGTGGGCCCAGCCACGACAGCTGGATGCCAAAAGCAGGGCTGGGTTTTGGCTGGAAGGGTGCGGTCTCCTCTCCAGGCAGCCTTCAGCCATACCGGCCAAATTTCCTCGCCGGCAGGGCGTCCCAACGCCCCCAACCTGGCAGTGCTCCATCTGGAGTGGAGCCCCCTTTCCACACCAGCCCCAGCCTCGGTTACTTATTGCTTTTAAGGTGCTAGTTTAGTACAGAGTGAATGAAAAACAAAAATGCATGTCTGTCGCGGGTGCGTTTGCGCTGTCTTCGGGGGCTGTGCTGGGAACCCTGGCCATCAGACCTGGAGAGGGATGGAAGAGAGGAGCAGATGAAGTCAGGCTGGGAGCGGAGACATCCCAGGGATAACGGTGCTCCGGGGCACACCCTGTCTTTCCCGACCGGCCACAAAGCAAAAAGCCTTTGGCGTCCGCTGCCAGAGCTGACGGTCGCATGGGGCTGGTGGAGAGGAGGAGCTGGCACCCAGCAGGTTGCTCCCGAGCACCGGCGCAATGCAGCGGAATGCCTGCCTTCCCCGCTTGCCTGGAGGGGGACACACAGCCCCCCGGCCAGCCCGCGCAGCCAGAGGCAGAAGGGGAGCTCCGAGGGGAGGCACCAACCTGAGGGTTACTTGAACGTGTGGCTCTCGGCTCCTCCCCGGCCGAACCCTGGAAGCGGGAGAGAGCGGGGTCAGCATCGCTGCGGGATGGCGAGCGCACAGAGGGGTGCACCTCGCCGAGAGACTGGAACCCCGAGCCCCCTTCCCCTCCCTCCCACAGCCCCAGCCACAGCAACCCTACCTTTGGGCCCGAACAAGGCGGCATAGCAGGGGTGGTTGCAGTACGGCTTGCCATCGTGCTGCAGGGAGAGGGAAAGAGCATCAGCCCCGACCGTCCCCGACAGCCCTCTGCCCACCCCACCGCCCCTGCAGCCCCTAGCTGGGGGGGGACAGGGACCTCCCGGGCAGCAAACCTCACCTCTGCATGGCCTCCAGATGTCAGGGTCTTGTTACACTTCTCGCATCTCAAGCAAGGCCGGTGCCAGTCCTTCCCCAGAGAAGTCACCTTCTCGGCTGCCACGGAAAGGAGCTGGGTTAGTTGAGGCACTGAACGGGCACAACAGGTCGGTTTTGGCAGGTCGGCCTCCCTGCCACCAACCCTAGGGAGGACATTTTGGGGCATTTTCTGAAGTCTATTTGTCCGGGACAGCGGGCGATGTGTTTCAAACCCAAGTGCTCACTGTGCACACACATCACCATGCACATACCCAGGTACCTGGATCTGCACACCACCACATCCATGCGGATGGACCAACTTCTACCCATCTTCCAAAGATTTGGCAACCTCTCCCCTTCCAACACCAGCCTGCAAGGGGATGAACCTCTCTCCAGCCCGCTGGAGCCCAAGCAATCTTTTTTTGCAGGGGTGAAGGGGGGATGCTGGCAAGGACTGGGGGAGGCAAAGCCATCGCCATGCTCTGCCCCAACACAAACCAGTCCCCTCCAGACACCGGCGGTCTGGCCAAGGCTCTGATTTTGCACACACTGTGGCAAACCAGAGCGGAGCTGGAGCTTGGCCGGGGTTCAGGCGGCCGCGGAGGGGCAACGTGCTGTTTGCTGGGGCCGTGACATGTTTATGGAGAACAGGGTGGCTTTTAATTGCGGCACAGCGGGGGAGGAGGGTATTTTCTGCAGACGCATGCATGAGCTCTTCATATTGGCAGCTGCACTCCTGGGGATTTATTAAGTGATAAAGCAGAGCTTTCCACAGGAACCCTGTCCGAGCACTGTCCCCATGCCTGCAAAAGGAGGTCGAGCAATGGGACCGAGAACATGGCCCGGGGGCGGGCCCTCGGCAGCCTGAAGCACCTCTTCTTTGGAGTCCAAATACGTCCACAACAGCTTATGCAAGGCGGCTGCAGAGGTGGGAGCGGGGGCAGCGCCCAAATGTCACGAGGCAGCCCCGCTGCCATCTCCCAGCGCCACAAAGAGCCTCCTGTGCCCGCAGCCCGGCGGGGGCCGCAGAGTCCTCCCCCCCGGGCAGTCCAGGAACCCGCGCCTAGCCCATGGTGGGGCCCTCCCATCCCAGGGTTTCTGGAAGGAGCTCAGCCTCCCCACCTCTCGCCCAAGTGTTTGCCCCAGCACTCAGGCAGGAGCGCCGCCAAGGCTCGCTGCAGCAGGGCTCCCTCCGGCTCTCCGCCACCCGGGCGAGATTCCCCTGGAAAGCTGGTGGTCACCCTGCAGACCCCATCCCAAGTCCTCTCGGCGTCATCTCCTCCTCACCCCTGCTCTCTACAAATGCGATTTGGCCAAAAACAGCCCGAGGAACGCGTGAGTAGGACCACCAGGCTCCGAGAGTCCCGGGGTGCTTGCTCTGCCTCTCTGCCAGCATTCCTTATCTCCAAGCACAAAAATCAGGCAGTGAGCTTGGTCCTCCACCCACTTTGGAACCCTCCTTGGCCTCTGCATCAACAGAGATGGTTTCGTAAGAGCCGCCTGATAAGGGCTGGGGCCAAACCCCTCCTTGGTCAAACGGCCCCGTCCCCGCGCTGCCACGGCTGCACCTGTAGGCACAGCAAAGCCAGCTCACCCCGGCTGGGATCACAGCAGATCTGCAGGGACATGGGAAAAGCAGACACTGACACCAGCGCCTTGGTAGCTCTTGGTATTGAGCCACGTGGGTAAATGAGGTGCCCCAGGATTCTTTGTTGCAGGAGGGAGCCACAAACTGTATTGTGCCAAAAAAACACACCTCAAAGCCTGGCTGCAGGCAGCGAGAGATGTTCCCCAGCCACAGGAGCCACATCCCCAGCAGCCCTCCAAGGCAGCACCCCCCCAGCCCCCGCACACACCCCCCAGGGTGGGCATCATTAAGGGACACGGTGCTTTGGCAGGGAGAGCAGCCCCTCTGCTTGAGCCCCCCATTTCTTCGGCAGAGCAGAAGCAGAAGCTGGGGCGGGCACACAAGCGGAGCGGAAATAAGGCAGAGAGAGCAGAAGTCACCAACGGTACTCGGGTTCCAGCTCCCTCATCTCTAGTAAATTAAAAAGCAGGGAGTGCGTACAAGCTGCTCCCAGCAAACCCCTTCCAGTGCAGCTAAACCGGGGAAGCGGGGAGGTCTGGCAGCTGGAGCCTGCCTGTTCCTGCTGCCGGCAGGTCAAGAGGCTCAGACCCCCTCAAATATCACTGGGCAGGACAGCAGAACCATGGCACCAGGAGGTGCAGGAACCTGGAGCTTCGGGTAGGGACACCTGCCTGAAGCACAGCAGCAGAAAGCAGCCCAAGGCGGCTCATGGCCAGCCTGCAATGGCGGCTTGAAAATAACACCCCAGGGCTGTCATCTTACTCTGCTAAGTCACGCAGGACAACATGTGGGCAACCCACTGACCCAGCAACATGCCCGAGGGCAGGATTTGCCCTCCGGAAGGTGCTTGCTTGCCCACCCAGGGTTTCAGAGCAGCGAGCTGCACTGGCCGGGCCTTTGGGCTCCAAAGTGACAGGGGGCTGTGGGTGATGCTGTGGGAAGGAACCAGGGCTGAGCTCCCGCCCCATGCCGTGGCCCCGTCTGCAGGCTGGGGGTACCCACCGCACCCCACACTGTGCAGCCGGGCACCTCCTCCTCAGCTGGATTCACAGGGATGGCCACCCGGGGCACCCACGGCGCAGGGGCGCGCGAATTTCGGGGCACCCCAAGAATTCGCAGCGCTGGGGCGCACGAATTTCGGGGCACCCCAAGAATTCGCAGCGCTGGGGCGCACAACATCGGGGCACCCAGGAACCCTCAGCGCTGGGGGGTGCACAGGCACCTGTAAGCACCAGGGTGCGCCGGGGACCCCAATCCCGGCAGAGTGCGGCATCGGGGCACCCCGGCTTAAGCAGCCCAACGGTCCCCTCCCGGGGGGGGACGGGACGGGAAGCCCTTACCGAAGTAGACCTCCTTCTGGCAGCGGGGACACTTGGGCATGCTGGCGGCTGGGCTGGGCTCAGCTCGGCTGGCCGCTGGCTCCGGCTGTGGGATGCTCGGCGCCGGCCCCGCCGGAGTCACTGCTCGCCCGCCCCGCCCAGATGTGCGGCCCCGCCCAGATGTGCCGCCCCGTCCGCAGTTGGAGGCAGCCGCCCCGGGGCACAGCCCTGCAAGGGCTCCCAGGGACCCCGCACCCCTTCCATCCCGCACTCCTTCCATCCCGCACCCCCTTCCACCCTACACCACTTTCATCCTGACCCCCTTCTATTCTGCACCCCTTCCATCCTGACCCCCTTCTGTCCTGACCCCCTTCTGTCCCACAACTCTTCCATCCTGACCCCCTTTCAACCTGGACCCCTTCCACCCTGCACCCCTTCTGTCCTGACCCCCTTCCTTCCTGCACCCCTTCCACCCTGCACCCTCTTCCATCCTGATCCCCTTTCATCCTGGACCCCTTCCGTCCTGACCCTCTTCCATCCCGCACCCCCTTCCATCCTGACCCCCACAATCCCTCCACCTGCACCCCCCGTGCCCTTTGCACCCTTACACCCCACACCCCCTGCACCCCACTCTCTGCAGCCCTGGCCCCCTGCACCCCGACTCCCTGCCCACGCTTTTACTGTGCGGGTGGCCGAGACCCCTGCTGTGAGCGGGGCTAGAGGTGTGACTGGCATCTGCCGATTAACTGCACCCCCAGATGAAGATTTATGGGGCGCTGACCACCAGGGCTCACCCCCTCCGAGCACAAATCCCTGTCTCCCAAGGGAGTGTGGAAGTCGCCCCTCGGGCAGTGTCTCCTGCCCGTGGGGAAGTGTGGGGTACGAGGTGAAGCAGGGGGGAGCCACAGGGCTGTAACCCTGCTCTTGCAGGACCTCTGGAATGGTGTGGGTGTGGGACGTGGCTCCGCTCACCCCAAAGAGCCAGCCCATCCACGTCGCTGACTGTTGTCATTTTATTAGGAGCAAGGACTCGCTGTTCCTTTGTGCTTGGCTGAGAAGGAAACGAAAAGGTCTGTTTTGTATGAAACAATCCTCCCCAGGGCGCGTTGCTGCGCTGCAAAGGTCACGAGGGCTTGTGAAACCCATCACCAAGACGCCTGGCGTCTGCCTCCCGAAACGCAGGGCACAAACAGCTCACCCATGGGTGCAGGAGAGGTGGCAAGCTGTGCCCGGAGGCGCAGTTCATGGTTCAACTGGGATTGCTTTATGACTCAGATTGGCTCCAGTTTCCCTTCCCAGCGGGAGCCTGCGTCTCGCTGATGCTCCCCCGCTGCGCCCTTCATCCCAGTGTCACCCCCACCTGCCGGCAGCCCCACCGCAGGCTGGGGACCCCCTCCGGCACACCGCTGGGCTTGGTAGGGCGTCCAGCAGCGTGGCAGGGAGACATCACTGGGAAGCCCGCCACCGGCTGAGGCGTGAGTCACGCCGAGACAGTGTCTCACAGTGTGGGAGGAGAGGGGTGTCCTGCAAGGGCAGCTGCCTCCGCCCTGCCTCCTCCCCGTCCTTCCCACCCTGAGGCACCACGCACATGCAAGTACTGTATTCCAGCCACACCACGTCCCCCCCAGCACCGAGCCGCAGCATCCCATGGGCGCCCAGGCCTGGACCCCCTCCCTGCACCATGCAGGGCACTGCTGGCACCCTGATGAAATATGGGGGACAGGGCATGTCCTGTCCCCTCTCCGGTGGCCCTGCTTCCCCTCCCACACGGTGCCAGGCTGCTTTGAGGCCCCTGCCCGGCTAGGACAGCCAGGCTTTCGCTGCGCTCCCTTTTAAGGCAGGTTTTGTGCCGGCGGGCAGCTGAGAACTGGCCTCTCGCAAGTCTCCTCCAGCTGGCCCAGCCCTGCGGCCGGTCCCTGCGGACCACTCAGCCTGCGGCAGGAATGCTCCCGGCCCGGCCAGGGCAGCCTGTGACCCCACATGGCACCGCACGACGACCGACCCAGCTGAAGCAGAGCCCAGCCGCCCCCTCCCCTCGGCTCCCCAGCCCCCCTGGTCCAGCCTGGCCAGCGCCGCTGCGGGGATGCTCACGCCTTGGGCTACTGCCAGTCGGCTTCACGAAGGGGTGAGCCGACATGTGGTGTGCTGTGCAAACCTCCGGGAATTACGGCCAGACAATATTGGGGAGAAGGTTGCCATGGGTCAGTAGCCCCAGTTTCTACGCCCTGCCAGGGCTGTGCACGCATCCTGCTCATCGCCACCGCCCTGCTCTCATCCCATCAGTGGGTGGGCACGCGCGGCAGCACGGTGAAGAAGCCTGGCAGGGAGGGAGGAAGGGCTGCAGGGTCTCCCGGTGCACGGCAGCACCTCAGGAGCCTGTGGGATGCGGCCTCTTGCTAGTTTTACAGGGAGCGAGTCCATAAACACCCCTAATGCCGGTGTGTGAAAGCCATCAGCGCGCCACAGCAGGGCAATAAACTGAGCCCTTGACGGCCCGTGCTGGAGGGAGCCGGCTGGAAACGCTGCAGCAGCCCCATGTTTGGAGTCACCACCCCTTCTAACACCCACAGCCCCCCCCGGCAGCCAAAACCATGGCTGTGCACAAGATGTTTCAGAGTGGCGGTGAGCAGCGGCCAGCTCGTCCCTCTGCAGTGGAACACTGCCCATGGCACCGTGTCCCAGGGCCGCGGGCAAGCTCTGGCGCTGGGCAGAGAGCCACAGGAGAAGGGCAGAGGCAGTGTCTCCAGCAAAGCACCACTTCAAAGCAAGGTTCATAGCCTGCCAGGGATACAACCCGGCCAACACCATGGGAGAACAGCCTCCTCAGCAAACCACAGCGTTATCTTATCTGGAGACCTTGTTCCAGGCTAATTTACCCTATTCGAGCAGAGCACGCCTGGGCTGTCTGTGCCCTCTGATAGGAATCTGTGTGTGAGGCTCCATCCCGGAGCATCAGGCGTCAGCACTCGTCGATGATGACGGAGCAACAGCCCTCGGAAAAACGTGGGCTGTCCCGTTTGTTTGTTTGGGTGGTGTTGTTATGGCCAGAGTCCCCTCCCCGGTCCCTGAGTGAGCACCGGCCAGAGCCAGCGCCGCCTTCCCCAGGTCCGTCTGCGGCGTATTTGGTGCAAGGTCCTCGCAGCCCCCAAAGGCCCCCCCTCCAAGTGTTTCCCAAGCTTTTGGAGCAGGTTTTCCAGGCCAGAGCTCCCAGGCATACCGGAGCCATGGGCACACGCCACCTGCCCAAATACCCTCCTCGAGCAACTCGGCCCCTGGTAATTATCCAAGCAATGACTGGAAAAGTCACTGGCATTTTAGCAGGGCGGGTAACATAAGCCGATTTGGGTTTGTTTTGCTAACACAGCAAGAAAAAAAAACAGCTATTTCCGCGTAGCGAAGCAGCCCATCTGCCAGGGCGGCAGCTCCTGGCTCCCCTCCTGCCCCATCTTGCTGGAGAAGCCGGAGGGGGATGTCCCATGCTTCTCACATCACAGCCCCCAGCACATTTGTACAGTGGGGGGGGGGGGGGTGATGCATCGGTGAAGGCACGACCCGGGGTGGGGGGGCTGGTGGCATCCCAATCCCTTATTTTTGCAACACTTGCACGCCCTGCAAAATTGCCCTCATTTTTCATATTTCAGCCTGCGCTTGGGCAAGTCAAGGGCCCGCTCGGCCAAAACGATTTGTTTTCTAAAATATGCCCAACCCAGCTCAAAATGGGACTCTAATTTGACAAGAAAATTATAAGGTGCCTTAAAAAAAAAAAGCCCAGCAGAGGCTGGGGGGAGCTGCCAGGCACGTGATCCCATCAAAAGGCCCACAAGATGCCGTCGTCGGGGCGACATGGGGTACCCCACGGCGGGGGGGCCATGCACACACCCCCCCTCCACCCACTCGCCTTCCATCACCTCCGGATTTGCACACGGCTAATCCCATTACCGGCCGGCTGGGAAAACAACAGCACGAAGGGCGGCTGTCAGGGCAAATTACACCCTAAGGAAAAACGCTGGGGTACGTCTTCATAAAGCTGACAGGCGGCCGACGGCTGGGAGTAGTCGGGAAAGAGGACGGCAGCGGGAAAGGCAGTGCGGGAGCTGGGGGGTTTTGGGGAAAGGGCTCGGAAAAGGCCACCCTGGGGGATGCTGGCAGGGCAGCCCAGTACACCCACCAGCGCGCTGCCACTGGTTGCTGTGAAGCCCCAAAAGGTTGGAGCCTGTGAGACACACTCGCTGCCCTCCCAGCCATGGTGCGGAGTCCATCCTGCTGTGGGCGCGGGCGTTCACATGGCTGTTTCACAGACTCACAGAATGGTGGGGGTTGGAAGGGACCTCTGGAGATCACCCAGTCCCAGCCCCTGCCAGAGCAGGGTCACCCAGAGCAGGTGGCACAGGAACGCGTCCAGGCGGGGTTGGAATGTCTCCAGAGACGGAGACTCCAGCACCTCTCTGGGCAGCCTGTGCCAGGGCTCTGCCACCCTCACAGGAAAGAAGGTCCTCCTCATGTTGAGATGGAACTTCCTATGGTCAAGTTTCCAGCAAAAACTGTAAAAACCTTTCCAGGCCGGTTCAGGCAGCTGGCTGGGTCAGCTTGCCCCGCTTGCCGGGTCAGCTCTCCACCTCAAGAGCCAGGGTGTGAATGATTATCACGCGGTTAATATTACACCGTGCCAGCAGTGACAGAGGGGAGTCCCCGGGCCAGCTCCTGAGGCACTGCCACACGGCACAGGGACTCGGTGGGGATGGGATAAACCCTGCTGACAGGACAGCATGGGGCCATGCCACGGATGCAATCCGGGATTTCCATCTGTAGGGCAGAAGGGCGCGGTAGCCCTCACCCGCCGCTCCAACCCCTCCAAGTCCCCGCTACATGGAAAAATCTCCTCCGGTTCCATCCAGGCACTGTTCCCTCAGTCTCCCTGCATACGGTCTGGCCAAAGTCTCTGCTACCATCTGCTCTTTTCCGCAAGCTTTCCATTAGTGGCAGCCCAAGGAAACCTCCTGGGTAAGTCCTGCCGGGGCAGGGTTTGGTGCATTTTCCTGGCACGGCCCCAGCTGTTTCGGTTGTGGCTGTCGCATCCAGCCAGGATCTGTCGAGGAAGCAACGCCCGCTGCTTTGGGAAGCCGCCCAGCGCCCGTGAGGCATCTCCTCTGCCTGCTGGGGAGGTGTACGTCCATGCTGAGGGCTGTGGGCACCTCGCAGGGGACCAGTGCCAGGGACCACGTCCCCAGCCCTGCCCTGGCGCGGGGCACTCACCCGGCAGCGCCGTTTGCCCTGGGGTGGGTCCAGGCTGTCGACACCACACCTTCTGTTCCTGGTTAAAAATTCACTGGGGCCGAGGCGAAAGGGGCGCGGAGGTGTTTGCGCTCCCTGTCAGCATGGTCACACCATGGTGACAGCACGGGGAGGGGAGAGGGACGTCGCTGCCCCGCTCTGCCCTACCCAAGCAAGACGGAGGGGCACGACAGAGGAGAGCGAGAGGAGGACCCACAGGTTTGTACGCCCATTGGTGGCGCGCACACCTCCATCCCACCAGCAGCAGTATTCCCAGCAGTATTCCTCCCCAGCAAGCAGCCCCAGGACACTCCAGGAGTCGTCCCCCCGAGCCCCCAGGGTGCTGCTCACCCCATCTGGTGATATAAAGGCTGCTGCAGAGCCCAGCCTACATCCTGGGGGGAAATTCCCAGGCGGCAACCAGCCGGGCAGCCGCTGAGGAGCGGAGCCAGCACCTTCCTCCCGGTGCCATGGCCGGAGGCAGGACAGGCAGCTCTCCCTGTGCGACAGCCCGGTGCACTGCGGTGGAAGTGGGATTTACAGCCCAAACCCTCCTCTGCTTGGCTTCATGCTGTTTCTCCATCCCTGCCTGCCCTCTTACACCCTCACCAGTATTTACCCCCAGTACTTTAACATCCGCCCCGGGGCCGAGCTAAAGCCCAGCCAAGCCAGGGAGAGCCACGCCGCTGACTTCAGAGGGTATTGGAGCCCATTCCTGGCCCTTGTGGAAGCAAGCTGTGCTTACTGCGTTGCTTTTAATATCCCGTCTTAAATCACATCTTCCAGCACTTCAGCCCTTTTGGCTCCTACTTATTGAACTTCCCAGCAAATGCTTTAAATGCGTCTCGCTTCACTGCCCATCCGTGCTGCTCCGGTGCCCAGTGCGTCAGGGCTGTCCTGGAGCCACAGCCCCGCTGTCCTGCCATCTCCCTGCATTTTGGGAGCCCCTCCACACCACCATGCTGCATCTCCCGTCCCTCCCTCCCTCCTTTCCCTAGCTCAGATGTTGTAGCACGGGGCTGCCCTCCCCATTCCTAGCCCCGCCAAGTCCCTCCCTGGTGTTTTCTGTGCGTGCAGCCCACCCTGCCGCTGTGGGACCAGCCTTCGTATACCCACCTGTCCCTTTTCTGGGTCACTAATGACAGCACAAGTGACGCAGCCCCTTCTTTAGTGGCACAGGCGCCTTCAGCCATCTGTGGAGAAGCACCACTAGGTGACAATCCTGCTCCTCCCGCCACCCGGGAATACCCAGGTTGGCATCCGTCACCAGAAGGGCCCTCAAAACAGGTTGCCCACATGGTGGGATCCCTGCCCTGCGCCCAGCAAGGATCTGCAAGGCACGGCTCCCTGCTGAGCTGGGCTGGCTCCAAGGAAAGCTCCCAGGAAAGCTGGGAGCCAGCAAGGGTAGTCGCCCAAGGACAAGTTCACAGGGCTTGGGGGATTTCCAAGCAAAGCTGCATCCACTTTGTTCTCTGTTTTCCTCCGTACCCTGGAGAGCATGTCTGTAATCACCAGAGCCCTCCAACTTTTTTATCCCACTAGCAAGTCCGAGCCGAAAAAAAAAAAAAGAAATATTTGACATCCCCAAGGGGAAGGATGCTTTCCAAGCCTCAAGTAAGGGAGCATTTTCTGCTCACATAGGCCTCCCAAAAATAAATGCAAAAATGCACCAAGGGTTAGAGGCCGGAGCGGTGTTCTCTACTCGAGCAAGGTGCCACTCTGCTGTGTCGGTGCCACAGTCCCCACACCGACCTGGCAGGGCAGGGACAGCCCCAACGCCCCGGCACACACACACGGATAACTCCATGTGGAATCCCAAAGACCTGCTACATCCTTCAGCTTCCTGGTCTTAACAGCCCACCCGCTGTACCTGGGGGCCACCTTCTGCCACAAAGGGTGCCCAGCCTACCCCACCACATTGGGGTCAGGGGGACAACGAGGAGACATCACCCACCTGGAGCCTGAGCCGCCGGGTTGTCCCTTTGGAGTAGCAGGAGGCTGTGATGGATGCAGGCTTCCCAGCATGCCCTTGCGCAGCAGAGATGAATTTTCTCTATTTTTATTTTCATTGCATTCCCCCGATACAACTCTCATGGGGAAAAGAAAATGTAAGCAAAAAAAAAAAAAAAAAAGAAAGGAGGAGGAGAAACAAACAAAAAAAAAAGCCAGCTCCAGATCAAAATAAAATCCTGCATTTGATGGCTGCTGCCTGGCAGCAGGATGCTGTACCTGCCCTGTATCCCTTCACGCTCAGAACTAACCCAAGTACCAGCCATTGGGGCATCCCCTTCTACCCCTAAAACGCCTTCCCCCCTATCTCAAGACCTCTGGCTTAAATAGCCCCCAGCAGCCCTGCATCAGCTCCTTCCCGCCCTATCACGCTCTCGGTCTCAGGTGAAGGCCCTCTGCAGCCAGCATCCCACCCGGAGGCACTGCAGGGGACCCTGCTGCTTGGTCCTTCATGGGGGGGACAGGGCCAGGGCCCACGGCAAGGATGCTGTAAGGGCCGGGTGCATGGCGTGGGGCTAGGTGGGTGCTGGGGAGGGCAGTGATACCCGCCCCCCCCCGAGCTGCAGGCAGGGTGGTAGGGATTAAAATCAGCCTGTGCAATCCATCGGGGAAACTCCCTGCTGCAGGGGGTTGCTGCGGGCTAGCAAAACAGCTGGCATATTAAGCTCGTTAATTAATGATGATGAATAAGGGTTGCCACAAGTGCTGGATTCGCACCAAGGGCTTTGCCGGCAGCTGCACCAGGTCCAAGACAGGCAATGGGGAGCCCCAGGGAACCCCCCCCGGCCCCGGGGACCCCACCACTGCTCCTACATGGGGCAAACGTGGCAAAGTTTGGCTGCGAGAGACCAAAATCTCTGCTGCGGGTCAGGAAGGAGGCGGCAGAACCACACTGCTCTGATTCCCACAGCAGCCTTGTCCCTTAAAGCACCAGAGGGGTCAAGTCGCTATAGAAACCCCACCAAAACATGAACACACAGAGCCCATTTCCCGGACCGGGAACCGCGCTGCCGAGCCCTCTGTGCCTGGGAAAAGGCTGTATGTTGCTGGGATCGCTGCCGGGAAGGCGCAAGGCCGGGGGCTGTGGCCGGCAGCCCCCATCCCTCTCCTGCACGGTGATGGAGCCGCTCCGGCGCCGAGGCTGCTACAAGGATGTGAGACATCGCAGGGGCCACCCGCTCTCCACTTTTCCCTGCAAACAGGGCCGGCGGGGTGCCTGTGTCCCCCAGGGGGGGCCACGGCCAGCAGGCAGCCCGACAGGACTCTTGTAAGAACCTGCCGGAAGGGACAAGCAGGAGCAGCGGTTCCCAGAGCCGGTGTTTGCCTTGGCAGCCCCAGCCTCTGCGCCTTGCTTTCCAGACACCGAGCTCCTAGGGGGAATAGCTGGATGTCTAAAACCAGGCCTGGCAGCGGGGCTGGTATCTGGCTGGGGATATGGCAGCTCCCAGGGGTTGGGGGGTGTGGGATGGCCCGTGCCCCCACACTGCATTCCACCGGGCTGGGCTTTCCCACCAGCGCTGCCCCACTCAGGCAGTGCGCCTGCGCCAGGCTGGGGGGAACAGTGTCCCCTGCTGTGTCACATCCTTCCTTCTCTTGGTTTTCCACCTTGCAAAGCCAGGGAGGATCCCATCCCATCCCATCCCTCTGCAGGGCCAGCACAGCCTCCTACAAGCCCATCCCTGCTCACAGCCCAGGGAGCGGCCATGGCTTGTGCTGCACCAAGAGCAGCAGGGGCTTGGGCAACTCGGGCTGCTCTGTCTTGCCCCAGGAGGAGCCAGCTGGGACAGGAGCCTGGTGGCAGGGTCCCCACACTGTCCCGGGACTGGAGGGATGCTGCGTAGCACGCACAGCTTCCCCCGCCTCCGCCCCAGAGCTGAGCCAAACAACGCATGTCTCCAAACCTTTATTGTCAGCAAATAACAAAAGTCAGCCCCACGGCGGCACAGGGAGCCCGGAGAGAGCTGGGTGCTGGCACCCCAGGGCTCAGTGCCCCAAGGACACCCCTGCACCAGCCCCCTCCCTGGCCGCCTGGGCAGCAGCAGGGCTGGGCGTGCACGGGGGGGGAACGGGTGAGACTGGGGGGGGGGGGACGGGGACGTGTCATTCTCCAAAGCGAGGGGCACATTTACAACTGCTTATAAATAAACAACAACAACGAGAAACCTCCGGCTCTGGGAAGCAGGCGGGCGTCCCGCCACCGAGCCGCCAGCCCAATGCGCTCTGCCCTCCGAAGGTGGGGAGCAGCCCACTCCCCCCTCCCCCCAGGGCTGCGGCCACCGCATACCACCCAGCACAGGCTCTGCTGCCGTGGGGGACCAGGCTAGGGGGACCACCGACCCAAACCAGCCAGCAGAGCGGGTTGGGCACCTGCCTGGCTGCACGTACAGGGTGCAAGGATGGGGATGCAGGGAGGTGCCAGACCCTGCAACCCCAAGGGTGGCTGGGGTGGGATGTGGGCCCTGGGGAGAGCGAGAGCCAGGTCATGGAGCCCAGGAAGGGCAAGGAGAAGGGCGGTGCTGCCAGATGGGCCAGAGCCCTCAGGGGACACGCATGTCCCCAGCGGCTGGTGAGGAACAGGCCTGGGTGCCCTGACCATCAGCTCCCACCCCCAAGCGCCGTGGGATGCCTGCCCAGCTCCATTGCCCGCGGTGCAGAGGGCAGTTGGGAGCAACCTCCCATGGTGGGACTCCTGCCTCCCATGGTGGGACTCCTGCCACCACCGTCCCCCTGCTTTCAGCCCTTTGGGTGCCACCGGCTGTCCCCTGCAGGCAGTGACATCCCCGCTCTGCCACCTCTCACACTCGGGGGGGCTGGTGGGAGGGCTGGGAAGGGCAGAGCGCATTGGGAACCACCAGAGACACCTTCTACCTTTGCTTTTAAACACTGAAGCTTATATTAGAGACTATGATATATAACCCAGGTGGGCAGGGCCGTCCTGCCCGGAGTAGAAACAGCAGAGAGAGCACAGGTCCGTGGCCAGCCTGGCAAGGGTCTGCTCCGGCTGTGAGCAGGAGGTTAGTACGGGGGGGCACAGAGCGGGCGGCCGGGCAGGGGGACACCGTCTAGGGCTGGTTCTTTGCCTCGGGGTCTTTGTCGTAGATGTAGCTTCCCACAGCTCCGGTGTTGACGCCTGCACGGGGTGGGGAGATGCAAGAGGGTGAGGACGTGGGTGGGAAGGTGGCACGCTCCAGGGAGATGTCCCCTCTGGGCGGTGGCCTGAGCATCGAGAGCAGTAGCCCCGGTGGGGCATGTGCCCCTGGACCAGCTCCCCACCCCACGCACCCCCCAGGCACTCACCCTTGGGCCCGAAGAGGATCCCGTAGCAGGGCTTGTGGCAGTATGGCTGTCCGTCATGCTGTGTGGGGCAGAGGGAGAATCATAGAGTCTTCATGGTTGCAAAGGACCTTTGAGATCATCGAGTCCAACCATACCAGGTCACCCGGGGTGGGGAAAGGCCGGTCCCCAGGACACATCCCCCTGGCTGGGCACCTCTCCCACCCCGTGCGTCCCCAGCAGACAGCTGCACCCCAGCACCTCTGGGCTGCAGGGGCTGCCACGCCGGCACGACACAGCACAGCTCAGCCAGGACATGTCACGCCAGCATCCCCCATGCGCGATGCCCGGGGATCTCGGGGCCAGGACATCCTTACCTCGGCGTGGCCCCCCGGGGTCAGCGTCTTGCTGCAGCGCTCGCAGCGTAGGCAGGGACGGTGCCAGTCCTTCCCCAGCGAAGTCACCTTCTCGGCTAGAGCGGGGACAAGGAGGGAAGGTCATGCCGGCCCCCCAGCACACATGCCGAGGGCGAAGCAAGCCCCGTGGGCACATCACCTCTGCGTACAAAATCCCAAGGCAGCCCTGTGCACCCCAGTCTCCCGCATCTCTCCCACCCCTCTGCTGCCCCACAGGTGACAGAGGGTGGCCAAGGACAGCTATGAAGCCCACGCCACCCACCTGGGAGGGGACAGCAGGGGACAGGATGCACCCAGGAGCTCCTCCAAGAGGACCCATCCCTGTAGGCTCCTCAGGCACATCCCTCTCTGCCCCCCAACCCCACCTCTGAGCCAAAACCCCCTCCCCCAGCCCCTCTGTGTGCCCCACGGGTCCTGCATGGAGCCCCTGCACTGTGGGGATGTGCCACCCCAGGGCACGCACCCACTGCCTGCTCGCCACCTTACCAAAGTAGACTCTCTTGCCGCAGCGCGGGCACATGTTGGGCTCCCCGGTGAAGGTGGTGACACTGGAGGCTGGAAGGAGACAGGTCAGGGGTGTGGGAAGCGAAGGGACATCTCAGCCAGGACACGTGGGTGCGGAGGACCCCATACACATGCCCTGCACCCCACACCATCACCAAATGTGTCCAGTTCTGGCCTCCTTGGTTCAAGAAGGACAGGGAACTGCTGGAGAGGGGACAGCAAAGGGCTACCAAGATGCTGAGGGGACTGGAACACCTCTCTCATGAAGAAAGGCTGAGGGATTTGGGTCTCTTCAATCTGGAAAAAAGACGACTGAGGGGGGATCTTATCAATGCTTATCAATACTGAAAGGGTAGGTGTCAGGAGGATGGGGCCAGGCTCTTCTCAGTGACACCCAGTGACAGGACAAGGGGTAACGGGCACAAACTTGACCATAGGAAGTTCCATCTCAACATGAGGAGGAACTTCTTTCCTTTGAGGGTGGCAGAGCCCTGGCACAGGCTGCCCAGAGAGGTGGTGGAGTCTCCGTCTCTGGAGACATTCCAAACCTGCCTGGACGCGTTCCTGTGCCACCTGCTCTGGGTGACCCTGCTCTGGCAGGGGCTTGGACTGGATGATCTCCAGAGGTCCCTTCCAACCCCCGCCATTCTGTGAGTCTGTGAAACACAGTGGCTCTGGACCAGCTGAGCACCATGGCAGAGGGCCAGTCTGCCCGTCCTGCCCTGCCCCTCACCTTTGCTGGGTCCCTTGGGGGGCGCCGCGTTGACCTTCCTCTCCTCCACCTTCACCGGGTGCTCGATGGGTCCCGGGGCGGTCTGCCCCTCGATCTGCGGCTTCTCATAGATGTAGGACCCAGCACCACCGATGTTCACCCCTGCAAGTGGGGCAGAGAGAGGTTGCGGTGGGCTGGGAGCACGGGAGGTCTCCATCCTCCCCCCAGCCCCCCGTCCCACCTCCCCTGGCCCCGCTCAGCCACAGGGACACTGTAGACACCGCTGCGCCTCAGCCCCGGCTTGCTGTCTCCTGACTCAGGCTTTCTCCAGACGCGTCTGGGATAGGAGAGCAACTCCACCTTCTGTTTGAATGGGAATTTGTTTTTGAAATATATTAAAAAAAAAAAAAAAAAAAAAAAGGCGGCTGTCAGGCCGGATCCCTCCCTCATTCCCTCCCTCCAGCAGCTCTCCTCTCCCTCTGCACAAGGGGGCAGCAGGGTTGGGACTGCAAAGTGCTGGTTGATGCTCAGCCCATGCCAGCCTGGCTCCTGGAGGCGGCTTTCAGGGCCATAGCTCCCCGCCAGCGGGGATGGGGGGGACCTGTACCCTCCGGCAGCCCTGGGCACGGCTGCACGGACACGGGGGCAGCACGGACGTACCTTTGGGGCCAAACAGCGTGGCGTAGCAGGGCTTGTGGCAGAAGGGCTTCCCATCGTGCTGGGGAGAGAGGGGAGTGTTAGGATGCCGAGTGGCGACCGCGATTCCCTCTGGATCGCTTCCATGCCCACTGGTGTTCAGAGATCTCCATGGCCATGCCTACACCCCCCAAAAGGCACCCAGCCTGTGGGTCTGCCGGTGACGGCCTGACCTGACCCCCCACACTTGAGGGTTTCGCCTGCATCAAGCACTCCACACGGGGCTGGAGCACCAGCAGCCCGCGGCACTTCAGCGGAGAGGCACCTCCAAGCCCCGCCCTGGCCAAGGGCCACCGAGACCTGGAGTATTGTGTCCAGCTCTGGAGCACTCAGCACAAGAAGGACATGGACCTGTTGGAGCAGGGCCAGAGGAGGCCATGAAGTGATCCGAGGGCTGGAGCCCCTCTGCTGTGAGGACAGGCTGAGAGAGTTGGGGGTGTTCAGCCTGGAGAAGAGAAGGCTCCGGGGAGACATTATGGCAGCCTTCCAGTACCTAATGGGGGCCTATAGGAGAGATGGGGAGGGACTCTTTATCAGGGAATGGAGCAATAGGACAAGGGGCAACAGTTTCAAACTGAAAGAGGGGAGATTTTGATTAGATATTAGGAAGCAATTCTTTCCTGTGAGGGTGGTGAGGCACTGGAAGAGGTTGCCCAGAGAAGCTGTGGCTGCCCCATCCCTGGAGGTGTTCAAGGCCAGGCTGGATGGGGCTTTGAGCAGCCTGGTCTGGTGGGAGGTGTCCCTGCCCAGGGCAGGGGATGGAACTGGATGATCCTTAAGGTCCCTTCCAACCTGAACCATTTTGTGATTCTATGCCCCAGCAACGCTTTGCCCGTTAAGCATCCTGCGCGCAGTCAGGCTGTTACTAGGCACGCACACGCAGCACTGTGGCTTCCACCCTCCCCCTCCTCGCCTTGGCCCGAGATCAGAGGCCCCGTGCGGGCGCTGGTCCCAGCCCAGGCACTATCAGCCCTGCTATCGGCCGGGGGCGATTATCGCAGGAAGGCATGAAGCGGGGATAAGCCCCGGAGCTCCCCACAGCCGTTTCTCATGGGCCAGCGGGAACTGAGTTCCAGGAGAAAAGAAAGAGCATTTGTGGCGAGGGCAGAAGGGCTGCCATGCCACCGCCCCGTTGGGAAAACCCCAACGGGACCCCGTCCTCAGGCCAAAAACCCAACCCCCCCATCACTTCCATTCAGCTCTGAGCCCTGCTTCATGTCCCCCGTGCTCCTGCCCTCCATCCCCTCTCACTGCAAGGCAAAGATGCCTGGCCCCAGGGTGGCAGCTGAGCGGAAGCCATGTCCCTTCCCTTGCCACCCCGAGTGGTGCCGTGCCCAAGGCGAGGGCTGGCGGCGGCGGGGGGCACGGCTGGGGGGCGAGCAGGCGGCAGGCTGGGCAGCAGGCAGCTGCCAAACACTGCAAGGCATAAATACCAGTGTGCTCGCAGTGTTACCATGCCGGAGGGGAGGGTAAACATTTAGCTGGTCTCCCCGCGACACCTTCCCAACCCAGACCAACATGCTGGCTTGAAAGGAGGGAGAAAAAGCAGGGAAGGGCCAAATCCTGCTGCTGGAGCAGTCGGTGGGGGCTTGGCTGCCATCCCCTTTGGGAGCAGAATCCAGCCTTATATGGAGAAGTAGCAAATGCCCAGGGCTTAACCTGGCCCGAAGCGCAGATCCACCCGCACAGCCCCATCCTCCCCGGCAGAACTGGCCCTGCTCCCCGCCACGGGCTGGTGGCAACCAGAATGGCTGTCCCTGCTGCCACTGCCTGCTCCCCAGCTGCGCCGCCTGCTTAAAACCGCGCTAAAGAGCTGGTGACACTCTGGCATGACAGGCACTGCGCAAAACCCAGGGCTCCATGTGTCACGCTGGGGTGACACAAGAAAAAACACAGTTGCTCCCAAGCCCCAGCAGCTGCCGCTGCCAGCACGGCACCCTTGTGCTCCCAAGCACTGGGCAGCCGCGGTGGCATCACACTCCAGAGCAAGCCCCAGGGCACCGAAAGCACCGGTGTCGAGCTAGCATCACCATGGCAACCAGTGTATCCCTGATTTTTGGTGTTTTTAACGACACCGCCATGCACCCGCATGCCTTCAAAGCCACCGCGATGCCCAAACAAGCCTGCCCGGTGCACGGAGCTGCTTCAAGTGCTTGCCAGGGCATGCCAAGCCCCACCACAGGCTGCCTGGGAGCCCACACGGGGCTGGGCACCACACACGGTGCCAGCACCACTCTGTGGCTTGCCCAGCACCACGCGCGACAGCTCTGGACCACCACGGGGCGCAGCATCTGAAGCCACAGCGTGCGCTCCTGGGCTTGCGTGCCACAGGGACAGCCCATCCGCATGGCATCGGGTACCTGCCCCAGCCCGATTCCTGGGACTCCCTGTCTCTGAAGTGCTGGAGAGATCACCAGGCCCCCCCTGCATGGCACTGCATCTTCCCCCACCCCGTCCGCCCCCGCGGCTCTTACCTCGGCGTGCCCGCCCGGGGTCAGGGTCTTGTTGCAGCGCTCACACTTCAGGCAGAACTTGTGCCAGTCCTTGCCCAAGGAGGACACCTTCTCGGCTGCAGGGAACACGAGAAAGGGGTAAGCGACTGCCCAGCACCTGCAGAAACCCCTGGGGAAGCCAGGCTCCGGGCACCAACCGGGGGGGGCCGCGCTCGGGATGGGGGCGCTGCTCAATGGTGTGCTGTGCAAATCAACCACGGTGCAGGCACCACGCTGCTGCAGCCCCGCAAGGTCCCCGGGGCCATTTCAGGCCGTGGGCACAAACCTCCCCAGCCTCTGACCCCCCCCCAGCGCCGGCTCTGCCATCGCGCAGACCCCCTCTCCCACGCGCCACTCCAGCAACGGTAGCGTTTCCCTCCACGTCTATTTTTACCCGCCACCTTACCCAGCGTGACCCTGCTCCCATTCAAATATTTGGTGTTACCATGCCCACCCCGTTACTCATGCCTCCCCCACGCACACCCAGCCTCTCGGGCTCTTGGGAGCCTTGGCCAGAGCTTCCCCCCCCGCTGCTGCTCCCAGGACACCCCCTTGCCCCCAGCCAGGAGGACGGGACAGGAAACATCCTCCAAGGATGGAGGTTTGGCACTGGAAAACACCCTTCCCTTGGGCGCGCGGGTGCTCGCCCCTCGCCCCCAGGCCAGGAACAGGCGCAACGTGCAGATGGGTGCGCGGGTGCCATCCCTGCCTTCCCCCACCACCACCACCCCGCCAAGTGCCACGAACCTGCGGAGCAACCCGCTGCCGTCACTGAAAACAGTTTCAGAGCATCCGTGGGCAAATTTAGGGAAGGAAAATGCTTCGAGACCGGTTGCACCTCCTCCAGCTGGCCCCAAGCTGTACGTCTTCGGGAGCACCCCGGGAGGTAACACGGGCTGCCAGACCTCGTCCTGCATCCCCGGCCTCCTGCCATCCCCCCTCTCTCCCAGCTCCTGGGGGGCCGGGCGCTGCCCCGTCCCCCCCGCCGATTCCCATACACCCTTCGCTCTCCCCCACACATGTGCGGAGACAGCTGGAAAACAGCATGATCCCGTTAAAGCCACCGTAAAACTAAATCATAAGAGCCAAATAAAACATTTAACAAGCAAATAAAAGCGAAACCGGAGCCTGGCCCTGCTCTGCAAGAAGACCTCCTCCGTGACGGCGGGTTTCCCAGCCTTTTTTTCCCCTGAGGACCTCAGCAAATGTCACCTGTTTGCAGCAGGTCAAGATGGGGGTCAAGAGCTCCCCCAGGGCAGGTCCTGGCTTCCAGAGCCACCCTCCTCCCAAGGCAAACAGCTGCGTCCGGGGCACGCTGCGAGGCCAAGATAAGCCAAAACAACTGCCATCGCCACCCAAAAAGCGGGATGGCAGAGGAGGGTAGTGCGAGGGGGCAGAGCCAGAGCCACTTCACCGGGGTGCAGGGGAGAGCCCCCAGAGCAGCCCCAAGCAAGTGCGTGGAGGACGGGCTCGGGGAACCAGCCTCAGCACCTCCAAACCGACCTCCTGGTGATGCCATGAGTGAGCCCAGGTTGGACCAAACCCCAGGCGGGAGCAGATGGCAGGGGGAAGGGATGCCCCGCCACAGCCAGGGCTCTGTGCCCGCCTGCTCAAAGCCCCCAGGGCAAATCCCTGCTGGGGCCACCAAGCCCGGGGACTCGGGAGGGCTCCTGCATCCCCAGCCTCTCGCAGCGGGCACCTGCCCTCCCCTGCCTCTGCAGCCCTCGCCTGCCCCAGGGCGCACAGCTCACAGCCCGCCCAGCGCTCCCCAAAAGTGAGGGGGACGCAGAGGTCCCAGCAGCCCGCTGCCTTGGGGCTGTCGAGTGAGCCCTGCGTTCCCCCCACATGCTTCCCCAGCCCTCCCCGGCAGGAACGGGTGCCTCCCTGGGGTGGCCAGGGAGGGCAAGGGGAGCGTGATGGTCTGCAAGCCGAGGCAGGGGCTTCGGGCCAAAGGGCCGCTGGGCTCTGTCACAGCAGATGCGCGGCCAGGCCGGTCCGCGCTTCGGCTGCATCACCCCCGGCTCCCCCCGCCGTCACGGCCCCGGGGACAAAGCAAGGAGGAAACTCCCAGCGGTTGTTTTCCGGAGGCCATTGGAATTACAGCCGGCCACAGCCCACACCAGCTCCTTCCTGCCCCCACGAGATGGGATGCCCCCCCCAAGCCCCCGCTCTGTAATATTTCAGGCAGCTGTAAATCCCTGCTGCTCCCTGATGAATGCACCCCCCCGCCAAGGTGTCCTTTGGCCACGAAGAGCAAAAGGGACCTCGCCAGCACCCGCAGCCCCGGCAGAGCACAGGGCAGGAGGTGGCCCGGGGCACCATCCTGCTCCCGGGGCACGGGGACATCCTGGGAACCACAGGGGCTGCCCCTTGCCCGCGGGTGGAAATGCCACGCAGAGGTTGCTCAGGCATCCTCTGGCTGCAAACAAGGGCTCGGGGGGGGGGCCACAGCAGGGCGGGACAGCCGGGACAGTTTTCCAGGCGGCATTGTTCGCGCTGAGCAGAGGAAGCAGCTTGGAGCCACCCCAGCCCATTTCCAGGGCAGCGGCATCCCGTCCGCGCTGGCCCATAAATCACTGCCGAGGGAAAGCACCAGCGCCCAGACTTCCTGTCACCCGGCCACATCTGCTCCGCTGTTGCATCAGCTCCAGAGGAGAAGTCCCTGACCATGTCCTCCCGCCACGGCAGAGACCCCCAGGCAGCTGCTGGGGGAAGCCCCGCTCCGCACCATGACCCGACATGTTGGGAAGGGATGCCCACGTCCTCTCAGCATCACACCGAACGCAGGCACGATCCCACACCTACACACTCAGCCCGTGGCAAGATCATAGAATCATAAAACAGTCTCTGTTGGAAAGGACCTTGAAGATCATCTAGTTCCAACCCCCTGCCCTGGGCAGGGACACCTCCCACCAGACCAGGCTGCTCAAAGCCCCATCCAGCCTGGCCTTGAACACCTCCAGGGATGGGGCAGCCACAGCTTCTCTGGGCAACCTCTTCCAGTGCCTCACCACCCTCACAGGAAAGAATTTCTTCCTAATATCTAATCAAAATCTCCCCTCTTTCAGTTTGAAACTGTTACCCCATTTCCTATCACTACACCCCCTGATAAAGAGTCCCTCCCCATCCTTCCTGTAGCCCCCTTCAGGTACTGGAAGGGGCTCTAAGGTCTCCCCAGAGCCTTCTCTTCTCCAGGCTGAACAACCCCAACTCTCCCAGCCTGTCCTCACAGCAGAGGGGCTCCAGCCCTCTGAGCATCTTCATGGCCTCCTCTGGCCCCGCTCCAACTGGTCCATGTCCTTCTTGTGCTGGGGGCTCCAGAGCTGGATGCAGTCCTCCAGGTGGGGTCTCACCAGAGCGGAGCAGAGGGGCAGAATCACCTCCCTTGACCTGCTGGCCACACTTCTTTTGATGGCTCCCCTCAAGATGCTCCCCTCAAGTCCACCAAATTTAAACCATCCATGCAGCATCCCCCAGGGAGGGCAGAGCTAAGGGCACTCAGCTGCAGGAATTTGGCCTCCACCAAATGTGCGTGACTCGGGGTTTGCTTGCCCTGGATTACCTGCCTTGCCATGGGTGGGCAACCGAGTGCCGTCCCTGTGGAGGAGAGGTGGAGGCCCGGCCGGGTGCAGGACGTAGCCGTGGGGTGGATTCGCACTGTGCAGGGGGTGCAGCCCATGCCGATGAAGCCAGAGCCAGGGAAAACCAGAGGCAAGGAGCAGGAAAGCGCCGGTGGGGGCTGCTGAGACAGACAGCCTGCTCCGCGGGCTCTGCGGCAGCCCCACCCTGGAGACAACGCAGCTCATCCCATAATTACCTGCCGTGCCCGGGCAAGGCAGCTGGCGCGGGCCAGAGGTGGGAGCATCTTGTTGGGGTGGGAAGGGAGCATCCCTCCTCCCAGCCCCAGCGCCGGGGGCTGCACCGAGCCGGCTCCGGGCCCTCATACAGGTATTTCCATGGCCTGACGTCAGCGCTGCTTCCAGCCCGGGGCTTATTCAGCAAAAACAAGCGTAGACCATGGCCGCGTCTCTGCGAAGGGCTGGGCTGCGCCCCACGCATTCCACCGCAGCCCCGGGAGGGCGCGGGGAAGGGCTGACGAAGCCCAGCCCAGCCGTAAAGATGCCAAATCCCCACAGGGACCCCAGCGACCAGGTGGCCCTGGAGGAGAGGGATGCTGTCAGACCCACCGCAGATGTGCTTCAAAGCGTTCGCGGGCACAAAAGAATGAATAAAAGAGAAGAGCGCAGGGAAAGGAGCCCGGTAAATGCCTGAAAACAAAGCTGAGAGCCCAGGCAGTGGCAGCCCAGTCCCGTCCCCTCCCCAGCTTCTTGCAGCGCGGCCAGGAGACGGAAAAGGCGGAGGGATGGCTTGAGGAGCTCCTGCCATGCCGCGCCACCAGCCGCAATGCCCCCCCCAGCCCCCCGGGAAGGGTCCGCTCTGCCTTCCCACCACCCTGTCCCCTCCTGCCCTCCTCAGGCACGGCCAGGCAGCGCCTCTCCCCCCCCGTCCCACAGCCCGCCCCGACGGTTACGCCACGCTGTGATTTTCTGGCCAAGACGTATATATTTAGCTCCTCCGCAGCAAGGCAAGGCGAGCCCTCCGGCCCCGAGCCGCTGGCTTGCTGGGCTGCCTCCAAGAGCACAACAAAGCCAGCTCAGTACAGCCTCACCGGAGCCGGGCTGGGAGAATGAGGAATACCCCACGTGGGGGGAGGTCCTGCTTCCCGGGGCTTCACTTCCAGCCAACTGGGGAGGCTCCCGCTCTGGTTCACAGGGCCAAGGCAGCACCCAGCAAGTGCCCCTCCATTTTCCATGGGGCTGCTGTCCTTCATCCAGCAGCATCCCCACGAGATAGAGTCACAGAATCGCCCAGGTTGGAAGGGACCTTTCAGATCATGGAGTCAACCATCAGCCTAACTCTGACAAAACCCATCACTAAACCATGTCTCTAAGCACTGCGTCTGCCCGGCTTTTAAATACCTCCAGGGATGGTGCCTCAGCCACT
Source organism: Larus michahellis (assembly GCF_964199755.1). Lineage (NCBI taxonomy): Eukaryota > Metazoa > Chordata > Aves > Charadriiformes > Laridae > Larus > Larus michahellis. Next base: position 26,632,371 of record NC_133903.1, on the reverse strand, counting down.
TCCCTGGGCAGCCTGTCCCAATGCTTGATAACCCTTTCAGCGCAAAAAATTTTCCTAATATCCAGTCTAAACCTCCCCTGGCACAACTTGAGGCCGTTTCCTCTTGTCCCATCGCCTGTTACTTGGGAGAAGAGACCAACCCGCCCTGGCTACCCCCTCCTTTCGGGGAGCTGTAGAGAGCGAGAAGGTCTCCCCTCAGCCTCCTTTTCTCCAGGCTGAACACCCCCAGCTCCCTCAGCCGCTCCTCACCAGACTCGTGCTCCAGACCCCTCACCAGCTCCATTACCCTTCTCTGGGCCCGCTCCAGCACCTCAATGATTCCCTCCGGCTCCGAGGCCGGGCAGCTTGACCACGGCTGCACTGGGAGAGGGTCAGCAGCGTTTCCTGCCAGGCAGTGGGTTCAGCCAGGGCTGAGCCCAAGAAATCAGCCACTTTCTTGCTGACCGCATGCAGGCGGGACCCCCGGGCAGGTGCAGCCCTCCTCTCCCCCACAGCGAGGGGCAGAGCGGCCGGCGGAGAGCCGGGGCACGGGCAGGCACACAAGCAACTCCCCTCCCTGGGTAACGGCTGATCCAGAGCACGATGTTCCTCCTGCGCCCTGAGATACCATCTCTGGCGGGCAGCGCGGGGAGGATGAGACAGTTTCCTGGCCCGTGTCAGCGGGAGTGGGACTGGGAGACACACTGGAGCAGCCAAGCCTGTCCAAGGGCCCCTCCAGCCGCATGGCTCCTCACCTCCCCAGCCTGCTGGCCACGGGGCACAACCAGCTCCAAGCAGGGTTTGGCCCAGGGCTGTGGGAAACACAGTGTGAACAGAGACGGCAGCAGGAGAGGATGCTCAGCACCTCCCCGGGGGCCGCAGCACCGGTGCCCCCCAGCAGCAAGTGCACGGCAGGCTGGTGGAAGAGCTCTCCCCACCCGCGTGCCAGGACGTCTCCCCCACCATCGCCTCCCTGGTTGCGTCAGCAACTCGGTTGCTTATGGCCAGCAGGTGGAGGGAGGTGATTCTGCCCCTCTGCTCCCCTCTGGTGGGACCCCACCTGGAGTGTACTGCGTCCAGCTCTGGAGCCCTCAGCACAAGAAGGACATGGACCTGTTGGAGCGGGGCCAGAGGAGGCCACGAAGTGATCCGAGGGCTGGAGCCCCTCTGCTGTGAGGACAGGCTGAGAGAGTTGGGGGTGTTCAGCCTGGAGAAGAGAAGGCTCTGGGGAGACCTTAGAGCCCCTTCCAGTACCTAAAGGGGGCTACAGGAAGGATGGGGAGGGACTCTTTATCAGGGAGTGGAGTGATAGGAAATGGGGTAACGGTTTTACACTGAAGAAGGGGAGATTTAGATTAGATATCAGGAAGAAATTCTTCCCTGTGAGGGTGGTGAGGCACTGGAACAGGTTGCCCAGAGAAGCTGTGGCTGCCCCATCCCTGGAGGCGTTCAAGGCCAGGCTGAATGGGGCTTTGAGCAGCCTGGTCTGGTGGGAGGTGTCCCTGCCCAGGGCAGGGGGGTGGAACTGGGTGATCTTTAAGGTCCCTTCCAACTCGAACCATTCAATGATTGTATGATTCAGGGCCTCCCAGCCCACTGGCAGGAGCGATGGGCACCACCACCCACCTCCGCTGAAAGCGGCACCACGGCACATGCTCCAGGCTCCGTATTTGATTGCAACACTGCAGTGACAGATTTTCCATTACCTCTTGCTGGGGCGTTCCTGCTCCGCCTTTCCTTGCCTTTCCTCTCCAGCCCCATCACCTCACCTCTCCCCATCCCTGTTGCTCCTGCCAGGGACAGGGAGGGAGGATGGGAACACTAGGAGCTCTGCCCGAGACCTGCCCAGGACCGGAGACGTGGCTGCAGAGCTCTAAAACAGGACACCAAACGGAGTTGCTCTGGACCAGCCGGGCTTGCAGAGAGCTGCCTGCCAGCCCCGAGCCTCCAGCACCCACGGCCCTGGGGGCACCGCAGCTCCCGCAGGCTGGTGGCACGGGGAGAGAAGGGCACCCAGGCTGGCCAGCACAAACCCCTTGCGGGCACATCCACGTGGATCCGTGTGTCCCACAGCTCCCTGCTCACAAACAGGCACACGAGATGCCAGCACCGCAGCGTGTAGGAGCCCCAGCAGCTCCAGCAAAGAGCAAGGGGACCCAGACCTCGCACCATCCCATCCCGCCCTCCCACAGATAACTTTCTGTAGCTCACGCGATTTTCCTGAGGGAAAAGAGCTAATCAGCCCCATCCTTCAGCTTCCCACAGAGGCATCCCCCCCCGCCATCCCCAGCAGGGACCTGCGCTGAGAGCAGGGAACCGGTGCATCCTTAGTTACCATCCTGCGAGGTCCACGCAACGCTCTGAGAGCCATGTGGGCGCAGGCAGGTACCCAAGGAGCCCAGCCAGCCTTCGTGCCAGCAAGCCAGGGGCCGTGCCGACCGCACTTGAAGAGCCGCTTCCTTTGTTAGGGACAGCTGTCATCGAAATAAAGCCCTCTCCTGCCCGGCCGCTGCCGGGCCACTGTCTCCCAACAGCCCGTGCCCGGAGCCAAGGACAGCGGTTACTCATTAATTGCAAGAGCAGCTTCTGCAGCTTGGATTTCTGCTGGGAGGGCACCCCCCGCCTTGCTGCGCCCCATGTCCAGCTACACCCCCCTCCTCCAGCACGCTCGGGACACCGGTGCCGGCTGTGGCCACCCCAAGCACACCGGGCTTGCACCCCCCTCCTTTCCCAGCTGGATGTGTCCCTGTCCTTGATCCCCCTCCAAACCGTCCCCGGAGAGCGGCTTTGCTGTCCCAGCTGCTGGCACAGACAGGACAAACCCTGGGGCTACCCATGTGCTTTTGGGATGCCCCTTCCCAAAGAAACAGAGCAGCAGCCCCCCCGCCGGCCCTCCGACACCCAGAGAGCTCCCCAAAAGCCGCCCCGCCGCACGTGCGCTTGCTGCATCCCCAGGGCTTTCGCCTGCCTCGCGCTTGGGATGGGAAAACAGGAAACCCCCCACCGCCGCCATCCCCCGCAGTTCCCTGGGAAGAGAGGACAGGAGGCGGAAAGGCTTGGCCAGGGCTCCCGGCGACCCTGCAAAACTCATTTGAGGCTAGTGATGCAAAAAGGGGAGCTGGGGAAAAGCACGGCTGTTTGGCTGCAGGCGACGCTGGTCCCTCCGGCGATTCCTGCCAGGAGAGAGAATCCAACCCCAACCCACCGCCACCTGCCAGCGTGGGATGGGAACCAGCCCCGGCAGCGCTGCTCCCCCGGTTAAACGTTCGCTTCATCCCTCCGGCCTCCCCAAAGCAGGAAAAGTTAGCCCCAGCCGCTCCTGGAAACAATGTCACAGACCTCAGTCTGCTTTGAGAAAAGAAAAAAAAAAATAGAAAAAAAGCCAGAAAACTATTTTTATATTTCCCTGTGCTTTTTAAAGGAAAAAAAGCTCATTCTGCAGCTCAGGAAACGCCCACATCCTCCTGACTGCGCAGGGAGGAGCCCGCTGGATTTTTCCAGGGAGCATGAAGCAACAGGCAGGCTGGAAATGAGTTTTCCATGGGTACCCGCCGCTGTTGGCGTTGGTCAGCCGCACAAGGCACCGCGCGGGGCCAGGAACGGGACGCAGTGGCATTTCTCACACATGACCCACGGCTGCAATCCCAGGCATTCGGGAAGTCGAGAGTCGCCAGCGTTCATTCAGCGCAGGCGAAGAGCGCTCCCGAACAAGCGGGGCTTTATGAATCACCTCCCCGCTAAGCTCCGGGCCGGCCGAGGAATTCACAAGCGTTAACCAAACCCCGGGCGCAAGCGCTCCCATCGCCTTCCCGCCTCCCGTCGGGAGGAAACCCCTGGAGCCGCGTCCCCGAAAGGCGGCTCACAGGTCGCACCCAGTTTCTGTGCATTAAATAAACGGACCTGGGTTTATTCTGCCGGAGCCTGGGCAGTTCCTCAAGGAAAAGCTCAAGGCATCAGCAAGGACATGCTCCAGCCTATCTCAACTCCGAGCACGGAGAAGTTTTGGGCTCGCTCCTGTTTTGACTCACCCCCCGATCTCTCTTAGGGGCAGCAGGGGCCACACGGCCCATGGTGTGATGGGGGCTGCCATTCCCCCTGCTGCCAGGTACCTTCCGCAGGGGGATAGAACAGGGAAGCCGAGGAGCAGCAGAGACCTGGACATGGACCACTACACCTACAGACACCCACCGGGGGAGAGAGAGAGCCAACACGCAGTTGGGGGCAGGGGGTACAGCATCGCACCCCCCCAAATCACATCCCCAAAAGACCCACAGGTCCCCCAGCACGCGGGGAGAGAGAAAGAGAGCGGGCACCGCTGGGGGCTGGCGCGTCACCTCCCAGCACAGCCTGGCCACCGCCGGCAGCGAGGCGGGGGTCCCCGAGCCCGGCCTCGGCCCCCCCACGCAGGGCAGGCTCGTCCCCAGGGCGAGAGGAGTGACTCCGACCCCGGGCCAGTGCCCAGCTGGCTGGACAGACACACTATTTTCTGCTTAAAAAGGAAAAGATTCACACAAGGAAAGACATCCAAGGGGCTGAGCCCTTCCTACCCCCACGCAAATAGGTTTATTTAAAGGAGGAAGAGAGCAAATTCCTATTTCTCTGTGTTTACTTGGAGATGGCCGGAAAGGAATGAAAGCACCAATGCCTCCAACGCCCAGGCACCATCAGGACCCTTTGGTATTTCTCCACCAAACAACCGTCCTGAGGCAGCGGGGGCTGGACCCTGGAGCGCCACAGGGAGGGGGGGCAGGCAGGCAGCCCCAGGCCAGGCCAGCTGGACTCTGTGGCCAGCAGGTCCTGGGAGGCAGCTTGGACTGGGGCGCTGGATCTGTTCCCAGGGCCACACTGAGCCTGCACCACAGCCCCGAGGAAGCCCACCCCAAGGATGCCCACCCCGAGGATGCCCAAGCCGAGGCAGGGTCACCCCCCCGCAGGGGGACAGCGGGCTGGGACACGCTCCTGGAGGAGTGGCGGTGAGGCACCAGGGCAGGGGATCGGCCCTCTCTCCCACCTCCGCCCTCGGCATCTCCCGCAACCCGGGCGACGGCACGCACCCCGGGATGCCCGACGGGAGACACCCCAGCCCCGGTTCCCAGAGATCCTGACTGGCCACAACCCCAAGCAGGGCTCTGGGAGACCTGCAGGGACTCGCTGCTGCCCCAAAGCCGGCCCGGGCATGCCGAGATGGACCTCTGAGCCCAGACGCTGCCTTTGAAAAAGTCCCGGAGAAACCCCAAAACCATTCATTAGCTCACACACACCCCCCCGCCCCCGGGAGCAGCCCGCCGAGGGCTGGGTGAGAGGCGAGGTGGCGAGGGGTGAGCGGCACACCTGGAGCGAGGTTTGCAGGGAATGGGAACAAATTGGCTGGGAGAAGGTTTTGTTTGCACCTGCCACCGCCTGCTCCACCGCACCAAGAGAAACACACGCTCACCACCCCCCCAGCTCATGGCAGCCCCCTGTCCGTGTCGGATGGGCTGGGTTCCCCTATGACCCAAGCCGGTGGGGACAAGGGGACGTGAACCCCCACCCCAGCACCAAAACAGCCTGCGAGCACACACACACACACACCACCCCCCCCAACCAGCGCTCCTCACCCCCTGTTTCACCTCCTCAGCCCAGGGAGCAGGGGAGGGTGCCCGGGACCCCCCCTGCCACCCGCACCCCCCGTGTCCCCCGCCCCGGGGACAACCGACAGCATCCCCCAGCACGACGGGGGTTCGGAGGCGGGGGGGCAGAGCAGAGGGGCCGCAGCCGATGCCGGGGGCGGGGGGGGTGGTCCAGGGGCGAAGCAGCTGGTGCCAGGGAGGGGGGGCTCTGGGTGCGCCCCGCCGGGGACCCGCGGCCGAGCGGGGACCGGGGGATGCGCCGGGCGTTGGGGAGGGCGGCCCCGGGGACACACCCCGGCGCCGGGAAGGAGAAGAGGAGCCGGGGATGCACCGGGGCTTGGGGAAGGCGGGGACGAGCGGCGGGGTTTGGGGGGGGGGCAAGGACCGGGGATGGTGCCGGGGATGCGCCCCTTCTCGGGGAGGGGGATGCGGGGCCGGGCCCCGGGGATGCGCTCACCGAAGTAGACGGTCTTGTCGCACTTGGGGCACTTGGATGCCATGGCGGGGGAGCGGAGCGCAGCCGAGCCGTGCCGAGCAGAGCCGTGCCGAGCCGTTCGCCCCGCTCCGCCCGGCCCCCGCCCACTGGCCCCGCCGCCGCCGCCCGGGCGGGGGGGGGCCGGGGCGGGGCTGCCCGCCGAGCCTCTGCCCGGCTCGGTGCGGCACAGCCCGGCCCCCCCCGGTAACGGCGGCGTCTCCAGCGCGGCAGGTGCACGGTCCCGGCCGGCGGAGCCCCCCCGCCCGGGCTAACCCACCCCCCCACCCCCCGGTAATTCTTCCCGGGTAAAAATTAAAAAGGTTGCAAATTAAGCCGGGGGAGCTGTGGGTTGTTAATCAGCTCGTTGCCCGGTCCCCTGCGGCGCACGCCCGAGCAGCGGTGCCACCTCGAGTCCCGCATCCCCGCGGGCTGGCACCGACCCCCGGCACCAGCCGGGCCCATTGCCACAGCCCCCGGGAGAGATGGTGCGAGCACAGGAGCCATCTCGCCCCCTCTTTTAGGGACAGTGGGGCGTCTGGGGGGGTGCTCTCAAACTCGGGGCGCACGCACGCAGCCCTGCGCGGTGGGAGAGACGGAGTGCGCAGCTGCAGAGGGGCGCACGGCTGGCTGCTGTGGTCTTTTGGGGTGGCAGATGGGTGTCTGAGGAAGCCCAGCGCCAAATGCGCCGGCCAAGAGACCACTGGCTGCATCCTGACAGCAGCCGCCCTCGGAGAGCCTGGCCCCGGTGCAGGGGCACACACGGCCACGGCGCTGCGGGAGCGGGTTTGGTGGGAGGGTGGCAGGGTGGGATGGAGGGCGCAGGGGCTGGCGGTGCGTGCAGAGGGGGCCGACAGCAGCCCCCCGGCCACGGGAAGCGCCGTGCCTGCGCCGGGTATTCTTAGCCACATTTTTTCCGGATGGGGTAACCGAGAAACCCAGATTAAGTAGCCGGGACAACAGGCCTGATACGGGAGACCTTGGCGGGGGGACGAGGGCGAGAGGCCCTGGGGGAGCAGAGATAGCGGTGAGGGCAGGCGGGCCAGAGGAGGGAGGAAGGCACGTCGCCCGGTGGCCTTGCTGGCACGGCATGGCACGCATGGCACGGCGTCACGGGGCAGCGCTGCCCATCACGGGCACGCCGTGCTCCCGGGATGTGAGGTGAGGCTACTGGTCCCGGGGCCAGCCCCAGCACGTGGGCTCAGGCATCTCCCAAACCATCTGCCAAGTGAGCAGACGCACTGGCTGCCCCAGCGCCCTCAGCCCTTCCCCGCCATGACCCTGCTCCGCCAGCACAGGCCGCCTTGCCACAGCGCCCAGCAGCCCCCCTGGTTCCCGGCGCCATTTTGCTCCGTTGCCATGGAAACGCCCATGTCAAAAAATCCCTCTGGCTGCTGCTGCCGCCGCTGCCGCTGCGAAGGGATGGATGCTCAGGGAGCCATGAAGCAACGCCGAGGCGGGAGCAAGCTTCGCCCGCTCTAAAGGGTGCCCCATGGTGGGGTGCAGACCCCCCGCACCACGGGAAGCCCCTCTGTGCCCGGATGGCGGCATCCTGCACCACGGGGCTGCTGCGGGCGGCGGGTGCCGGGGAGGGGGGTGCTCAGGGGAGGCCAGCGGGACACCAGGGCCCTTGGCTGGGGTGCTCCGGGGGGCTGCAGCCCTGCATCGCGGCCCCCCAGGCAGGGGTCGGGTGCGGGTAAACAGGAAATCTGCCGCTCCCGCAGCGAACTCCTTGCATTATTCATCAGCCGGCAGCCTGGCTCTCCTCCGCCGCCATTGTCATCTAATTCCTCCTTTCTCTGCCGGCAGCTGGTGCGGCTGCCAAGCTCCTGCCTGTCCCCAGGCACAGAGACGGCACCGGCAAGGGAACCCAGGGCTCCAGGGTGGGATGGGGTGACCCATGGGGCCGGATGGGATGGGGGTTGCTTGACAGCGGGTTTCCCCGTCGGCCGCCCACCCAGCCGGCTCAGAAGGACCCAGGCGTCCCCGTCACTCCATGCCCAGCTGCTGTCACAACAATGTGGGGCTTTGTGGCCCGCAGGGTCCCCGGGGACGCCCCGGCCCTACACGGCCCCAGGGAGGGGTGGCTGAGCCCCGCGGGCCCCAGGATGGAGCCAGTTCTGCCAGGGCAAGGCAGGAGCCGGGGATTTGTGGAGGTATTGATTTCTGGCGGGCCAGCTGCCCACGCCGGCACAGCCCCATGGCCGCTCCTGCGGGTCCCTCTGCAGTACGTGGTGTATCTGCTGCCCTAAGGCACCCCATGGCCATGGGCAGGTGCCAGCACCCTGCCAGCAGCATCATCCCTGCGCCCGCAGCGGCTCCTCTCCCCCGCTGCGAGGGACATCCCCAAAAGAGCCTGCTGTCTAAATCCTCTGGATCCGTAGAAAATCTCAGCTGGTGTCCCGGGGGGGGCAGGAGGAGGAGGAGAAGGAGGAGGAGGAAGGAGGCTGCATCATTCCAACAGCACATGCGGGGCAGGCACAGGTGACACCCCAGGCTCGGCCGCGCTGCAGAGCCAGCCCCGAGCCCAGCTCTGACCCACCGCGGGCTTTTCACACATAGAGGCTGGGGGGAATTAAGACAAATCACCTAAAGGTGTGAATCCCTGCCTGTAAATGCGCTAAATCCCAAGCGGATATGCTCGTTCTGGAGCAAAGTGGCTTTAACTGGCCGTGTCTTAATCTGCCTTGGCTTAGTCTCGGCATGCTCCCGCTCCGAGGGCAGGGCTGTCCCGGGGACAGCGGGACGGGTGACTCAAGTGGCAATGGCAGGGATGGCACGGCTGCTGTGGGGCCAGCATGCCCGGTGCCGGGCACAGGAGCGCACCCATGGCACAGCCTGCTGCTTGGGGGGGACGCGGGATGTGTGCAGTGACGTGGCGCACATCCGTGACTCCGCTGTGCCAAATCCCTGGGCAGCTGCATTAACGCCCAGACCAGAGAGCTGTCTGCCACAGCGCCGAGGCTGGGAGGAGAGGGCTGGGGACCAGCCCAGGGAATCATCTTGATGCATTTTGTGTCAAAAATTTGGAGCTCCATCCCCACCCGTAGTCTGAGCCGGGGTTTCCCTGGCAGCAGGTGCCAAAGCTTCAGCACCCAGAGGAGGTTTTCCTGGGGGTGCGATGCACCCCACAGCAACCCCCGGGGATGTCCTCGCCGAGGGGACCATCCCGCCGGTGGCGGGTGACCCATTTTCCCCGATGGCACTGGGCCCCGCGCAGCGTCGGGGTCTCCTGAGCCGCCGTGGCCAGCTGGCTCCCCGGGCCCGGCACATGGTGCCCCGGGCAGCACCGATGCTTGATCTCTGCTGATCTGGCCGTGCCTGTAATTAGCCATTTGGGGGGGGAAAGGGGGCATGGCGGGGACTTCCTTCGCAGCGCCTGGCAGCCCAGCATCCCCCTCCTTGATGAAGTGGGGGGGTTAACCCGGCCCCTTCCCGCAGGGATGCTGCAGGGATGCAGCTCCTGCTCTGCTCCATGCAGGAGCCACATCCCTGCAGCATCCTCCTTCCCAGGCAGGAATGAGACCAAAGCAAGGCCAGGCCCTGGTGCCAGCTTGGGTGGCCGTCCCCTGGGCAGCAGCAACCGCCCCTGGGCCCAAGGGGGGCTGTGAGCTGTTGGGGGAGGTGTTTTGGGGACCCTGCCAGGCCAGCCCTGGCCTTGAAGCAGGGATCACCTCCGCCCAGAGCCTTCGAAAAGCGTGAGGCTATTTGGGACCTCGTCCTAGGGCAGGTCAACCAGAGAGCTTTGCAGGGAGATTAAGGGAAAGTAAGGAATAAATAAGGAATAACTTTCCCCAGGCTGCCTCTCCTTTGGCTCACCTCTCCCCCTCCCCACGCGGACTCCCCTCGGCTCTTTCTTCTTCCTTCAGATGCAAATACCACAAAAACTCACGAAGTGAGATGGAGACGCTCGGACGGGGAAGCTGGAAAGCTTTCCTCTGCTCGCCTCTGCTTGTGTCTCTCATGTTTTCTGGCACCTCAGATGAGTTGGATTTGTTACAGGGCAAGAAGAGACTCGGGGGGGGGAAACATCCAATAAAAAAGGCTAAAGAAAACCAAGCTGCTGCTGGCCGGGTTCACCCAGAGGACAGTCATCGATGCGTGGCCCTGCAGAACTCCAGCTGGCACGTTGTGGGCATCTGGACCCCTCCATCCCCCCTGTCAGGGTCCCCCCCAGGGTGACACGCTGTGTCTTTCTGCCACCCCCAGAGCTCCCGCACCCCCACAGGCAGCCCAGGGCTGAGTGCTTGTGGTGACAAATGGCAAAGCGGCCGGCTGCGGCCACAAGCTGTGGCGACTGATGGCCACTGACCGCCAGCTGCCCCAGCTCTGGCCCCCTTTTGCCTTGGTCCTCGCTGTTTGGTGGGAGGTTCATGGCAAAACCGGTTGGGCTCCCACCCGTGGGGAGCCCTGGGCTGGCTGGGATGGGGAGGCAGCCACAGGCAGGGGGGACACAGCCCACATGTGCCCAGGCTGGCTGCCGAAGGGTGGCTGCGGGATAAGCACACGTCTCGGGAAGGGGAGCCCAGGGGCTTAGGGATGGGAAGGTGGAGGATCGGAGTAAGAGCGTCCCGAGGGGCTGGCAGGAGCTGGGTCTCGTCACGCGGCACATGCCACCGGCCAGGGCTTGGCATGTCACCTCCCGGCCCCGGCACCTGCTATCTGGAGCTCCGACCATCCACTTGTCGCTCCTCTCCTTTAAAAGGCATCCCAGCCCCCGCCGTTATCAGGCAGGGCAGATAGCGCTGTCAGGCCTACGATAAACGGGTTCACGGACGTCCTGCTTGTCCTTGCAAGCGGGAATGGATGTCCCCAATGTCCCTGCGTGCCCTTCCCAAGGGACAGGAGTCACTGAGCATCCCAGCAGGCTGCACGCGGACGCCGAGGATGCAGATACTTGGCATGGAGCACATGAACCTCCATGAGGCGGGATACAGGTGCCTGGAAAGCGGAGCTCTAACCAAAAAAACATCAGGAAACCAGCCGGAGAGAGGGGAGCACGGCTCTCCCACCCCCAGGGGAACCCAGCACTGCGGTGGGGCTGCGGGGGGGAGGCCGTGGGGAGGGCGGCTGGCAACAGCGGCTCTCCCCTGGCTTTTCCGGGGGAAGGAAAGGGTGTCCCAAGGGACAGGCTGTGCTCAGAGCTGGGCTTTGGTGGCAAAGTTCAGCGCCCGGCGAGGCTGCAGAGGGTGGTTTGTCATTAAATTCTCCCTGACCACGTGGCCCCCTCCCGGACACTCTGTGGCCAGAGGTCAGGCTGGCCATGGTGCAACATGGCTTTCAGCAGCCAGCGTGGTGGCAGCACAAGTGTGGAGGACAACTTTCACTCTCTGTGGCCCACGTGCACGCCACCTCACAGCTGTTGGTGAGCTCCTGGGGCAGGCATGGGGCTGGACACACGTAACCCAGTGCCACACAGGCACTGCGATGTCCCCATGTCCCCTTACACCACTGCATTCTCCTTCAGGAGCACCAGACGGAAGACCCACCCACTAAGATGCATTTGCCTCCGGTCCCCACCAGACATTCCATTCCACCAGACCTCAGAGCCCCTTCCAGTACCTAAAGGGGGCTACAGGAGAGCTGGGTACGGACTCTTGATCAGGGAGTGGAGCGATAGGACATGGGGTAAGGGTTCTAAACTGAAAGAGGGTAGATTTAGATTAGATATCAGGAAGAAATTCTTTCCTGTGAGGGTGGTGAGACACTGGAACAGGTTGCCCAGAGAAGCTGTGGCTGCCCCATCCCTGGAGGTGTTCAAGGCCAGGCTGGATGGGGCTTTGAGCAGCCTGGTCTGGTGGCAGGTGTCCCTGCCCAGGGCAGGGGATGGGACTGGGTGATCTGTAAGGTCCTTGCAACCCGAACCATTCTGTGATTCCGGGCATTTTCCTGGGAAATGAGTGTAAAAAACCACCCGGCCTGGCTCCACATCCTCACGCTCCCCTCTTGTATGTCCTGCAGGGGGGCAGCCAGGAGGCAGGCAGCAGGGAACAAACCCCACTCCCGCTGGAACCACTCGGATAGAAAAATCTCCAAACAAGCGTGACCTGGCTGAAACCCTGTGGCGAGGACCTGTAAATCTGCTGGCTGTGAGGCTGCCAGCATCCCATGGAGCACTGGATCCAGGTGGAGAGTCCCCATGCGGCAGGGAGGGGAGGAAGCTGTCTGCAGAAAGATGCTGAATTTATGTTACTGGCATTCGGCTCCAGGAATGCGGTGGAGGAACTCGCAAAGCCCAGGGCAGGAATCAAGTATGCTTCAGCCCTGACCTCGCCTGACTTTGTTCCAGGCTGAGGAGGAGCTGGGGATGAGCTCCTGGCGCCGCAACCCGTCCAAATTTACCGTGTGGTCAAGGACAGGGAACTGCTGGAGAGGGGACAGCAAAGGGCTACCAAGATGATGAGGGGACTGGAACATCTCTCCCATGAGGAAAGGCTGAGGGATTTGGGTCTCTTCAGTCTGGAAAAAAGACGACTGAGGGGGGATCTTATCCATGCTTATCAATACGTAAAGGGTGGGTGTCAGGGGGATGGGGCCAGGCTCTTCTCAGTGGTGCCCAGGGACAGGACAAGGGGTAATGGGCACAAACTTGACCATAGGAAGTTCCATCTCAACGTGAGGAGGAACTTCTTTCCTGTGAGGGTGGCAGAGCCCTGGCACAGGCTGCCCAGAGAGGTGGTGGAGTCTCCGTCTCTGGAGACATTCCAAACCCGCCTGGACGCGTTCCTGTGCCACCTGCTCTGGGTGACCCTGCTCTGGCAGGGGGTTGGACTGGGTGATCTCCAGAAGTCCCTTCCAACCCGCAGCACTCTGTGAGTGTGTGTGCATTTTCTGGCAATGGCTTCCCGCTCCTGAGAGCCGACACGGGTGAAACGTGATTGTCAGAGGCCGAGTCTTTCACCAGGTTTCAAAGCCAGCCAAGCGGGGCAAAACCCTTCTGTTCAGCCCCCAGGAAGGAAGGGGAGGGCAGAGGGACAGGGGGGACACATCAGCCTCCTCCCTCGGGGAGGGCAGTAAGGACCTCACGTGCTCCAAACATGGGGGGTCACAGCAGATCCCATTACTGTTGCCTCTCCTGGAAAAGTATTGACTAAAAAAGCACATTTACAGGAAAACAAACAAACAAACGCTCGCCAGCTAGAGAGGACTGTCATGCTGGGGCTTGCCTTTCTGCACCGATCTCCCTTTCCTCCCTCCAACACTGCTGCCAAGGCTTATTTTAAAAGTGGTTTTAAGCCCTCTGATGGATTGAGAAAAACAGAAGAGCTTCTCTAACTGTATCGAACCCCTTCCTCCTCCTCCTCCTGCCCCCAGGCAAAATCTGCTAGATTTTATTCTCCGTCTCCTCAGAAATGCCCCAGGCTGGCACAACTCCCATACCGCTACTCTGCACACCACCGTGTACCCGGGCCATCATCTGAGCAGGTTGGCTGCCGCCTCCTCCTCCTCCTCGGCCCTACCTCGGCGGTGGAAAGCAGCTCCGCCATGACGCAAACTGACCATCCCGAAAGAGACTCCCTTCTCAGGCTTCCCAAGGTCTGGCTTGTGTAATGCTCGCACGGAGAGCCAGAGCCTGCAGCAGAGCTGGCACGGGCTCCAGATTTCCATTTCAAAGTAAAATTTCAGCGCCTATTTTGCTTTACAGCTCTCCAGTAGTGTCCTGGGTTCCAGCCCACCTCCCCCAGCAGGAATGCCAGGTTCGGAATTGTTAGTTTTGGTCACGCTTGGCTTCTTTTTCATGTTATTTCAACAGGGCTGTTACAGAGAGTGCGCTGCCTTCATGCTACAGCATCAAAAGCAGAGGTCACAGGGAGCTGCTACTGACGAGCTGGTAAAATTCGAAAGGCCAAGTAAAAAAAATCCTGAAGTTAACTAAAAAGAGAATAAAAATCTGTAACAAAAACATTTTATCAAAGCATTATAGGAATGTTTGGATTTTTGCTTTGTTTTTAAAAGGCTTTCCTGACCAGCTCCCAGCTACTTTTAAGCCTGTAACATCGTAAGCATCATAGCGGGTCTGGAGGCCAGCGCGTTCCATCCACGTGAGCATCCAAGGGATCGGAGCCGAGCCTGTGCCGTGCCTGCTCCCCCCTCTGCCAGGCAGAAAAAGCAAGCGAAGGACGGGGATGCCAGGGACAAACGGTTACGGGAAAATATCCAAACACTCGTGGCAAAACTTTACCGCAGACTGGAGACGCTGCGCCGGGCGGGCGAGCGCTTCCGAACGCCAGGCTCTGCACCACGGAGCTAATGCCAGCCCAGCGTCTCCCACGGGAATCTGTCCCCTACGGTCTCAAGGGCTCTTTAGCAGGTGTAAAAGCAGGGGGTGGATGGGACACTGAAAACGGGACGCCGACACCTGGGTTTTTATTTATTTATATATTTTTGCAGGGCTCTAGGGAAGGAGGGTGAATAATCAAAGGGAAATCCCTGCAGCAAGGGCAGATGAATGCGAATACAGAAGAGCTGTTGGTACAGGAGAGGCTTAGTGACAGCAGGCGGCTTAAGAGAGTGCGGGCTGGGGCTTGAGTAGCTCAGTGGTGGGACCTACCAGTCACTCTGCACCTCTCAAAAGCCCGCTATTTTCCTTTGTTTGCTACAGGTTTCTAACAAGCCCTCTCCCAAGCGGGTACAAACATAAGCCAGGGAAACACAAGGGAGTGAAGTCTGCTACCGCACACCACAAAAAACCCCGGCATCCATATTAAAGGACACGCAAGGGATCCTTCGGGGCAGCACAGGATTTTCTCTCTACTTGCCTGGACTCATTCCCGGAGTAATCGCTGGAGCGGCTCCAAGAAAGCTTTTAAGTTGTTGGAAACTGCAGGGCTGGCACCCCCAAGTGGTTACTCCCAGCTCTTCGTGCGGCCTGAACAGCTTCTTCTCCCAAGCCTCACCCACAGCTCGCCCACTGCCAACCCCAGCACATGGGGATTGATTTCAGAGCCCGACCCTCTGCTGCAGCCGAGGCACCGGCTCCCAGTCCCACTGCAGAGGGGCCGGAGCCAATTCGGACAAAGTGATTTCTTCGGATTTCACGTGCGACAGGAAGGAATCCCCAGGAGGTCTTTCCCTCACAGAGAAAAATCAAGCGTTACACAACCTTCCTGCTGTCAGCACTATTTCTTATGTGCACAGGGTTAATCCTGCAGATGGATGGAGGCAAAATAAAGCTGCCAATGGGCTTTGGTGTGGTCCTGCAGTGCCACTGCAGCCTGGAGGCTTCTATCTGCTAAGCTCGGTGTCCTTCCTACCGTAGCACATCATAGAATCACAGAATGGTTCAGGTTGGAGAGGACCTTAAAGATCATCTAGTTCCAACCCCCTGCCCTGGGCAGGGACACCTCCCACCAGACCAGGCTGCTCAAAGCCCCATCCAGCCTGGCCTTGAACACCTCCAGGGATGGGGCAGCCACAGCTTCTCTGGGCAACCTGTTCCAGTGTCTCACCACCCTCACAGGAAAGAATTTCTTCCTAATATCTAATCTAAATCTCCCCTCCTTCAGTTTGAAATCGTTCCCCCTTGTCCTGTCGCTCCACTCCCTGACAAACAGCCCCTCCCCAGCTTTCCTGTAGCCCCATTTATGTACTGGAAGGGGCTCTAAGGTCTCCCCTGAGCCTTTCCCTTCTCCAGGCTGAACAACCCCTTTGGGATGTCCTTCAGGAATAATGGCTGTCCCCTCCCAACGCTTTTAAGTTACAGACAGGAAAAGGTGACCAGCACTACAGGGCAGTTACACCTCCTAAGCTGCACAGCTACTCACAGGATAAATCTTACCACTTCCGAGCAGCAAGACTGAGCCCGCTTTGCTTATTATCCCAGCAAGGCGCAAACATAGAAATGAAGCAGCACTTAAATGTCAGTGGGTTTGGTCGCTAACCCCCAGGGATGTCACTCTGCCACATGCCACAGTCGTGCCCCCGATCAGCAGGACGCATGAGCCGCCGTGGACAAAAGGTCCATTGAGAGCTCCAGCCTCGCATCTGCTGCCGCGCTGCAAAGGAGGGAGGAGGGAGTCGCGGTTTTCAGGGCTAGAAATGTTTAAACTGCACAGGGGGGGGAATCAAAGCACACATGACTCTCGCCCCGCGCAACACAACAGCGGCACAGGGCAAACACTGGAGAGCAGAGGACAACTCTGGGACGTGAAGAAAGGAGTGTCAGGCAGAGAGCACCCCGAGCAAGGGGCCTTTGGCGGCTCTTTTCAGAAGAGACAAAAAGCAGATGTTTCACAAAAGCTCACTTTCCAGGTTTATTAAGTAAAGTTAACTGAGTTGTTTTCATTTGGGGGGGGAATTCCTTTCCGTCTAACCTGGTGGGTTAGCAGAGTTGCAGAGAATCACGGTTGGACTGTGATAACCCAAATACAACTTTGGCTCATCTCACCGCTGACACGTATGGAATGACTTGGGGGGGTTATTACATGCTGTGTCTGCTTGAGGCAGGTACATGTACAGATCAGCACAAGTTGCAAATGATAGTTTACATCCTTTCAAAACAGAGCAGGGCATTCACCAAATGCACTGCCATGAGAAGACATATGAAAAAGAAATTATACAGACTTGCAAATACATAAGAAGTTCAAGAGATGCAAGAAACCTCAAACACAAGAAATGTCAAGGGGGGAAAAAAACACTTAATTTCAGACACAACGTGTTCAAATGAAAACCCAGCTGTAATTTAAATTCCCTTCAAAATGGGAAACATACAGTAACGCAATTAAAGAGAAACCAGGTCTTGTCCTGGGAGAGATGTGTCCAAAAAACACTGATGCACAAACAGGTTCAGAGTTCTAAGCAAAATGTCCCTGGGCATTGGTGTACTTGACTCTTGGAGCCAGAGCAAAGCAATTCATTACACTTGCTGGACTGCTGGGCCTACTGCTGGGTCTTGGTGGTAAAACAGCACGTAGGATTCCAGATGTCAGAGAGAAGGCAGCACGCAAACTGCTGGTTACTGGGAGAAATGCCACGGGCCGGATCTCCCAGGGATCGACTAGAGTAAGGACACCTAATTCTGGTAGCCTGGCCTCCACTGCACACACCGTTAGTGTAATGTTCTGCAAGGTTCTTCAGTTCTTAGCTCACTCCTTTCTCAGCCTGAGTTGTTTCTGTCTTGTGCATGAGCACAACTGGCCGTGCAAAATGATCCAAAAAACATAAGGGACAGGACCAAAGAAAACTGGCTGAACCTGGGGCTGGCTTTCAGCTCCTATTTCCAAATATCAGTTAAAGGTCGGAAATTTATCTACAAAAGAAATAATATAAATGAAATAAAAAATGGCACCGTCCACAAAATTTAAAAAAAAAAAAAAAAGAAAAAAAAAGAAAAATCTTACAACACAGCCTCATAAAAACGGCTTTGCAACGAGAGCTCAGTCACAAAATGAAGGGTTCTAGCTCCTCGTACATCGGAAGAGGAAACAAAGCTAAAAAGTACTAGTCCACATTCTCTTAATAAGTTAAACTTACTTTCCCTCCCCGTCTCTACAAAAGGGGTAGAAGCAAAGGGGAAAAGAGGCTACCAAAAATTTAAAATTAAAAAAAAAAAAAAAAAAAAAGAGGAGAAAAAAAAAAAAGAAAGGAGAGAGAAGGAGAGAGCGCGCGCAAGAGAGAGAGCAGTCTGTGGTCAGAGGCTCAGAGCAGGGCCGAGTTCCTTTTAAGGGTTTAAAAGATGCAAAACAGTTCCTCAAAAGTTCCCTCTCTTCAACAGTTAGTTCAATGCTGTAGCCATAGAAACTCAAGTATAGATTGGAGGAGAGATTCTTTCAGGCAGATCCCCCGTCATCCGGCGAGCCGCTCAGCGTGTGTTAATCCTCAATGATTATGGGTTCATCATTCATGGGCTGGCGTAGCTGCACTGCCTGGATGGGCCGGAGGATAATAGGCTTGTAAGGGCGTCTGGCGGCTCGCTTGGCTTCAGAGGAGGAAAGCAGCTTGCGGATTTTCCTGCAGACAGTAAGGAAAAAAGGAAGCGATTACAGAGACCGGACGGCTAAGGCATTGTAAGGTTTCTTGATTTCTCAGTTTCTCCAAGTGAAACCAGGCCTGCACGCACAGAGGCTTCTTGCTAATGGGACGGGCTGACACTGTTTATTTTGGCAGTGTCTTCCCTGGGGAACTTTTGTTTTCTGATTTATAAACCCACCAATGAAGAGGAAATTTCACCCTCTGTTCCAGAATCCTTCCCCCGCAGAGCAGAAAGCATTCCGGTCCAGCCTCGCAGGACCTGGCTCTACTGCTGCAAACGTAACACGTGAAATAGTTATGACAACGAGTTTCCACACCGCTAATTTCTTTTGATGCAGGCAGACGCATCGGTTGGACATGCTGCAGGCAGCTTTGTGGGAATTTACAGAGCCAAGTTACAACCATAAAAAAATATCTTCTGTCGACATTGGTCACTTCCCCTGCCTGTTAATCCATCTCTCGCGGAGCTCTCTGACGTTCCCCAGCCCCGAGCAGGTGCCTGCAGCCGCCTCTTCAAAAGAAACCCCGCACAGCACAACCCCGCGACATCTGGTCTCCCGCGGAGCCCTGCCTGAAGGCTGAGCTGCCGCAGGGCAGCTCCATGATGGCCACTAACCAGTGAACCAATACCGGAGCCTCTCCCCCACACTGGGAATGCCATAACAGGGTGTCTCCTCCTCTTTTTTTCTCCCACACCGCATGCGCCCATCCCAGAAATGGATAATATTCACTTCTCACGTTTGTTAAGAGTTTCCCTATATGTCACAAGACGAGCAGCAAGTCTTATCAGACCAAGAAGCTGTTTGCCATATGGAGAAAAAGTAAAAGAGAGGGAGAACGGAGAGGACACGCTGAAGTTTTAAAATTAGCAAAATAAGGTAGAAAGAGACAATACAGAATGATTGCTCATTTCCTTTTGTCAATACCAGGCTTAGAGCTAAAGGAAGCATCCTCAAAAAAAAAAAAAGGGGGGAAAGGAAAAAAGAAAAAAAAACAGCAACAATGAAAACTGTACTATGCAATTAACATGGGGAATTCATTTCCAGAGGATGTTGTGGTGGAAACATATAGAGATTAGAAAGCAAAGTGATAAATATTCACAAGAGTAGCCTGCTGGTACCCACTACACACAGCCTTCACTTCAGGAACTGGGGCGACAAGGAAGGTGTGCTGAGGAAGCCCTGTCTACCCTTATACGCTCCCACCTTAATCTCTTTTTAACTTGCCATCAGAGACACACACAAATACTGCACCAGAGGAAGGGCAAGCACATGGCTTTACAGTCCACAACTCAACCATCTGTCTCCCAAAGATAATTTTTACTTTTTTGGTTATTCAACATTGTTGGGGTCAAATTTTTCATTGAAAAAAGAAAGAAAGAAGAAAGTGGAAGGAGAGAAAGGAAGGAAGGAAAAAAGGAGACGATGAGACACAATGCGTATTCGTAGAAGAAACTGGTCAAAAACACTCCCCTGCCCCCCCCCCCCCCAATATTTACCCTCCCCACCATCAGCACTGACAAATCAACAACTTCAGCTGAAGATTTTCAACCAGCTCTGGCGAGATTCGCTCATCTCTTCGCTTGCTTTTTTCCCCCGCTGACACAGAGCTCCCACAGACAGACACATGTCTTTTGTCTGCTCAGCGTCCCCATTTCTCCAGCACCTTCTCAAGTTGAAAGGGCACAGGGTGGGAAGAGGAGAGAAGGGGGTGGAAAAATGGTGGGGGGTAAAGAGGAAAAAAAAAGTAATCTTGAGTTTTTCCAAGACTTTTTTAGCTGAAGTTGATCTACTTTTCCCCCAGGGAGCTTCTTACAGTATCCGCATGTGCTCGATTAGACACGCCGCCATCAGAAAACACGTCCCGTAGCAGTTCTAGATTCTGATCAGGTCACTTGCTGCCTCCGCTTGCATAAATTATAAATGCCGAGCTCCTCGCTGTGAGGCTTGAATTCAGAAACTTATTCCTTTCAATCGACCAACTTTTCCAACTGTTCCCTCAAAGCTAGCCAGTTTTCTAGCACCGTTCTCGACGGTGCCACACAAAAAGGGGGGGAAGGAGGGGGAAGGTACGTGAAACTTTAGGGAAACCTACTTTCTGTGCCTGAAAACGCAGGCTGACCCTCAGCTGGAGGATGATATGCAGATATTGCTGCTAGATGGGAGCCAACACAAAGCTCAAATTGTTTCAGAGCTCACAAACAAGCCTTACATTCTCGGCAGCGGAATGCAGCAGATGGTTCAGGGAAAAGTTAGAGGTGAAACACCCGACAGAAAACCCGTGCCGCTTACAATGCTACGTCGCTCAGGCCCCCCTGCTTTTCAGCAGGCTGCCAAACATCGCCTTTCAGCACTCATCAGCCAGCTAAGCAGCAAGGCTGTCAGACAAAGAACCCCGCTCTTTCTTTTCTTTTTTTTTTTTTTAAATGGAAGAGATAAGGTCTTACTGAGCTGATGTCTATCACTGCGCTACGATTTCGGCATTAGAGATGCGCTGGTTGCTGTGGGACTGATCTTTCCTGCCTCGGTCAGTGGTTCTGCACGAGCAGCCGATTTCCAGTAAATTGCTCTCACGACCAACATCACACTTGATGAATGTTTTCTCTGTTCTGTACAGATCAAAGGGCAGGACCTCCTACTAGCACTGAGACATTACTACCACGGACCTGCAGTATTTCTTGTGGGTTGGACGATAAAGATGTCAAGAAGTGTTTTGTATTTCATCAATTATGAAATACATTGTGAAATTATGAATTACAATTATGAAATATTATGGATTACAATTATGAAATAAGCCTTGAGCATCTAAGGACTGAATTAGAAACCGTAGACCCTGCATCCATGTGAATTTGCCAAAACTACAGGTCTGCAGCAGGATCCCAGTACCTCTTTACCACAGTAAGATGACAACAGGAAGAAGGAAACTGCTTCCCCTGAAAATTAAACACTTCTCTCAGTTTAGTTGCAATTATATACGGGACCCTACTGCTTGCTTTCACAGCACCTCGCAGGAACAGAAAAGGAAAAGGGAAAGACAAGGTGAAGATATGAGCTGGTGGGAAATGCACAACTGCATTAGAGCCGTCCATAGGAACAAGCCCAACAGAGAAATTAATTTCATGTTTCTTCTGAGTTCTAATGGCGGGGAGGAGGGTTTCCTGCACTGAAATCTGATGATCCAAGATATCACTGGTTATTAACTTGAATGTTAACCAGCCTCAGCTTGTCTACAAAGCCCATCTGTGATACGAGGCCCGCAGAATAGTCACTTGGCACTGGAAATGCTTGGCAGGCTGAGGAGGAGGTTGGGGATGTCAGGGCTCTGACTATGCACTTCGTGTTGAAGAAATGAATACTCAGAGTAGCGCCAAATTTAGTAGTAGCAGAAGAGACGAAGTACTCAAAACTCCTGACCTCCTTGGTCACTTGTAAGGCTCAGACATCCAGTAAGTCCCATGTCCATCTCTGCTAGGTACTGGAGGGAAAGGTTAAGTGCTTCTCTGCCTGTCAGGGCTCTGATAGTGGAAGCATTGATAACTCCAGGCTTCAGACATAGGCAACAGCCAGAGAGCATCTCTACTTGCAAGGAGGGCTGAAAAGAAGGGCTGCGGCTTTGCTCTGACCTTCTTCGAGGCTACCCGGGAAGAGAGCCATGAAGTTCTTGGGAGAAAACCATACAAGCATATGTCTTTACCTTTCTCACCACACCCAGGAGCACTCTTCCCTTCCTAGGAATAACACCACAGTCCTGGGAATACGCACCCCAAAGCTTTGCTTTAGTGATCAGGCCACACAGCTTCTACCACTCTTGTCAGCAGCCTGTAAACAGCGTTCAAAGTGAAACTCATGCAAGGAAAGTTTCTTTAACTATTTTTATCCTGTGGGCAGACTAACAAGGACTAGCAAGATGCAGTTCCACCAGAGGAAGACGGACACTGCAGAGCGCAATCTCATCACTACTACTGGCAAATATAAACCACCAAAGGCAACTCAGCCCCTGGAAACCCTCTGTGTCACTTGCGGGTTTCAGCACTCAGACACCCGAGGAAATGTTCTGAGAGGTAGGTAATACAATAGACTTCAGCGCGCAGAGCTTTATGTATAGGAGGTTCTGTTCCTCAGCATCACCCGTGCACCAGAAGGCCCTACGCTGTTACTGAGGCACTGCAGTGAGACCTCCAAAGGCATTTATGGGTCTAAACCAGGTGAACTCCCTACCTCAGTCTTCCTGCCCTTATTGCCCATCTCTTTCATGAACTGCTCTGGAAGAAGAAGAATCTGCTTTCTTTGGAATGCAAGCACACAATTAGGATAATCAGACATGATTAGGTACGTCACAGCCTTTTACCTACCTCAACACCGGCAGTGGTCTCGCCATGTAGTTCGTAGCAACAGATCCATCTAACCACAAAATCAGCTGCAGCACCCACAAGGAACACAAAGCCAAAGAGCTCCCCTTAAATCCTCTGAAAGATCAAGTTTCCTACCTGGTTTCTTCAGTGGCCATGTAAAAAACATCGTCTGGTGCATCAATCCAGTTCATCCTCCTCCTTTTCACTGGAGGCATGGATCCACCACGAATTAATCGGACTTTTGTTGGGTATGATTTCCCATTGAGCAGCAAGTTTCGGCTTGGTCCCTAACATGATACATAAAAAAGTACAATTATGGACTGCAACTAACCTGCAGTAGCATGTAATGAGCACTCAAAGGAAAAGAGAATTAAAGTTTTTTTATCGGTTGTTGAGAGTTTATGATAAATATTTCCCCTCTTGCCCATGACTGAACACAGAATTCACATAAAAGCAATTGTCCACAAGCAGTAGAAGCTAGGCACCTTTAATATAGCATAGGACAGCAATACTCCAGCAACAGGACAGATAATAAATGTAAGGCATTACCAATCATCTGTTGCTTGTGTCTGAAAGATGACATCAAGTTTGAAAGATTGAGCAGAAGAATTAGATTTCAGCTACCACCATAAATCTAGAACAACTCTATTGATTTCAGGGAAGGAAATCTAGCTACACAGCAAATCAAATAAAAAAATCAGAATTTACAGTTATTCTGGGGCGCCAAACTTACCCGTATCCTTTTTGCTCCAGGAAGGTTAATATTTAATGATGTATTAAATATGTTGTTGAAAACAAATCTAGAACTACAAAGCTTAGCAGCTTTTATCCTAAAATCCTTTTAGCATTTAACACCACAGATTTCCCACACACAATACATTTGCTTTGCGAATCGCCCACAGGTATAATTTTCCGGACCCACAGTAGCCCCCTTCCACTCCACTGGAAAAACACGAGCTGTTATTAAGAGAGGTGCAGATGCAAGGGAGCAAAGGATTAAGCTTCTCAAACGCAGCTGTCCTTGATCATTTGAAGTCCAGTTCTGCTGCCCCTCTTCCTGCTGATTAGCACATTGATAAATCCCACTGAAATCGGTAACGCTGGACAAGTCAGGAAAGATGCAAAATCAGGGCCCAGGAAATGTCATACTAATAAATTAAAGCTGGTCAGGAAAGATCCCAGTAGAAATGTAATTCTGGTATTTCACAGGCCATCCTCCAAGGCCAGGCCATCTCCCCAGGTGCACCAAGGCTTCTCCTTCTGCCCACAAAATGACAAGCTGAGGGTGTACGTGAGGGATGTCTGGCCTGGGAGATCCACCTCACAAGGAAAAGATGGACACATGAGGCACTCAAGTCCTTAAGTGTCAGTGTTTATGGCAAAAGCTCAACCAAATTTTAACACTTTGACTCAGAAAAGGAAGACTTCAGTCTGGCAACTAAGAAAAAAAAAAAACAAAAACCAACAAAACCCTCAGGCTATTGCATTTTTGTCTGAGGAGAAAACCAAAAATGATTGATGACTTTTTTTTTTTGACCAGCCTTACTCAACTGTGCTAGCAAGATCTGCTTCTTGTAACAAATTAGGGCTTTAGAGCTAAGCAAACAAAAGCCCACCTTTTAAAATCCTAAACTCTCTAAAGCTGTTATATACAAGTGCAATAACGATTTGATTTCTTAGTTGCCCAGCTCCATGTTATACAAGACAACTTCGGCACCGCAGCACACCACTGAAATACTTCAAGAATTGCTTTTGTATTTGAGGTTTATTAAGGAAAAGATTGCAAATGAAAAGCTCTTCTGTTGGGTTGTGGATGTTTTGGTTTTGTTTTTTTACCTCCTCTAGATTTCTCCAAGAAAATTCTTTCATTAGTGTTGCAAAGGCCATTTTCTCCGCATGTGCTACATACGCGGAACAACTCCGGAGAAAGTTCTTGGAAATACCTAGAAGGGGCACCTCTGTGCTTCAGGGTTGCCTTTTCTCTACCTGCACAGCGCAATCTCTTTCAAATGGTACATCCTGAAACGTGGACCTTTAATTTTGAGTTCAGCAGCACACCTTATCAAGCAACCAGAAATCAAGGCAGTTCGGGGGTTTCACCCTAAAACACCTAAAAAGTGTTAGGTCATCACAGATTTCTCCCACTGCACTGAGTTGGTTTATACAGCAGACACAAACAAGTAGCCAGTCTTCTCAGTGACAAGAAATGAAGCTGAATTCATGGAGGAATACAATTTCCCCGCTTGTATCAGATGCTCGAGTAACAAACCAAATGAATGCTTCATTATTACAAGCAGACTAGCATGCTCAAGTTATAGCCTACCCTTCGTGATGCTGCGCACTATCCGACAACGTTATTAGATTTAATAATGCTTGTGATCACCGTTCAGTGACCGTTGTTCATACCTGCTGCTGATTGACCCATGGCAGTGACTCTACTGACACTAAGACATCGTGGCAGTTCACCTAATGAGGCAAGCTCCGCTTTTATCAAGACCAGAAGATCATTTTTTGGGGGGGGGGGGGGAAATAAATATGCTTGCAGTTCTCTCCCATGAGTTTCCCATAAGCCATGCGTAAGGAGGGAAAGTGATGCACAGCCTCTGCACACGGAGGTGAATTTCATGAGAAAGCCTTTTGCCAGAGACGCATCAATCAGACTGGCTATTTGCTTCTGTCCTCTGATAAAACTCAGCATAATGGATGAAAGGCTAGCAATCATTTGGACTCAAAAAAAGAAAAAAAAACAACAAAAAACATAAAACCCAAGCATTCTCAGCAGACAACTCGCACACCGACTTCCTAAAAACAATAATAAAAAGAAACTGTTTTCCAAACAAACCCTTCCATCATTTAAACCTTCCTCCTTCAGTGAGACACGTTCCACCTAGAAACACATCCCAGAACTTTGCTATAAACAGCCACTCAGTTTCTGTATGAGCTGAAACAAAATGTTCCATTCAAAACAGAATCTCATTTATATACAGACAGACAGATTCAAGCTTTAAATTGTATTTAACCACTTCAATGTTTCATATGCCCTAAAATAATTCTTTTTTTTTTTTTTTTAAACTTTTCAATGAATTGGGAAGTATGACCAGCTGCAAACAGCAAAGACGGAAGTGAAACACTAGGGTTTAATGGGGTGTTCTATCTAGCGCGGATTAATAATTCTTCTTTTCCCTGTTTTGGTTAAATGAACATTCTCTTACCATTTGTCTGGTTTGTCCGTGGTTAGGCAGACCTAACAAACAGGAAAGAGAATAGAGCTGGTAAGACCATTGCTTTTCCAAGACAGAAAAAAGTACAAAATCAAAACACACGCAGCTATGATCGCAACTGTGTTGTTTTGCTAAAACAAGAGTTGTCTACCAAACTAACTTCTCCCCTCCGTGAAAGGTAACTGAGGAAAGAGCTCCCTTACCAACACGGTTTGAAGAGCAGAGCCCCCAGGTTAAAAACACGTTCCTTTTGCTCAGTCTTTTCTCTGTTTACTCACACCTTTCTTCAAACTACCGCTAAAAGTACACCTCCTCTTTCTGATCTGAGGTTTTCCTCAAGTCTTGGGAAAAATTTGGCATTCTGTTTGAGTTTTGGAGGAATTTACCGACATCAAGAAGGATAAAGCAGAAGGTATCACACGCTGTCAAGACAGCGACAAATAAAAACTTTCCTATCATCCTTGGATCCCCAGGGAACCCTTCAGCTCAGATGTTAGCTGCAAGCTGTGAGCAAACAGGCTGTATCTGCTGAACCTACCACCAGTAAAGACTTCCACAGGCGTAGCAGTAGCTCCATCAGTCACAGAGCACCGTGACCCCAGCTATCACGCAAAGCCCTTCCCCAGGGACAGCACCGAGTACAATGGCTTGGTTTTCCTAGCTCATTTGCAATCCCATCAGATACCCTATCATATGTTCTGAACTGTACTTTACATACATGAGACCTTGTAGGACACACAAAGGTCTTGAGATATAAGGGAACGACGCATTGCTACAAGGCAGCAGGGTACGGCACGGAATGGACTAGAAGACCCGATAAACCTTTCTGGTAACACCGTTTAGTTTTCTAAGATGGACGCTGCCAGAAAACACCATTTCATTAACATCAGTGCACCAAACCATCTTTCTCAGCCCCTCCTGGCTGAGAAACAGAATGTCAGGACATCAAATCCAACAGGTCCTACCAGACAGGCATCAGCAAACGCTGTCGCTGGCTACAGAAGTTCTCAGTATGAATCCTGCTTTCACATTTACAGCAAGCTTCCCAGCTTGACTTTGGAAACTTCCCATTGCTAACCATTTAAGCTGTGAGGAAACAGCGAAGCTTTCTAAAGAATCCAGCAAAAATGAATTTTTACAGCTCGCGGTCCCGCACTCCCAACAGATTCCTTGAGGTTCTCCTTGGTAAAACCAAAGACAATGTACTCACAGCAAGTGTGCCAGGAAACGCATGGCACCGCGACGTATCGGGAGGGAGGAAGGCGGAACAGGGGGGGACATTTTCTGAGAATCGAGTATCACGACACCACGCTAAAATCAGCAGTTTGTACCAAGTGTATTTTCCACTCTGGGTAGATGCATGCTGTTAGCTACTTGGAAGATGAAGACACACAGTTTCAATTTTTGCAGGATTTTTGAGCTTAAGTATCCACAGGGATGAAGAAATAGTTGCCAGAAAGATTTCCATCAAATCTGTAGAACAGATGTACCAGGCACCGAGTAAGAGGACCAGTAACAACCTTTGGATGTTGAGAAAGGCAATGTAGGCGCCACATAATCGTTCCTTTTTACATGGGAGCAGCAATTGCATCCAAAACACAGCTGTGAGCAGCCGCTGGAGATGGATGGACAAAGAGCTCCACGGATGCTGGGAAACAGCACAGCCAGCAGGACGCAACCCGAATCTCTTGGCTTCAGAGCTAAACTCCAGCACTCGCTTTTTCTTCCCTCTCCCGTAACAGAAAGATAACATTTTCTCCATTCACAGGAGCTCTGAGAGATGTAAATCAACTGATGCGAGTCCCTGGACTGGAGCCACACATTTCATTTCAACCACACTCCAGATCGTTTCTTTTCTTGTACTAAGAACATCCTTGATGCCAGAAAAGCCTGGCCTACAGCAGCAGCCGATACGTGGATGCTGCGACGGCTGTTGCTGGATACACCACAGCGCTATTCCCAAGCACCAGAATTAATCTGGAATATTCCGCAGTGAGAAGAGATGTTGAGACTGACACAAATGGAGCAGAAGCTCTGAGCCCCAAAGCTTCAGAGCCCTCGAACCGCAAAGCAGCAGTGATAAAAACGGGGACACACCTCACCCCCTAAGGCTGGAACTTCTAGAATAAAGCTGCCCATGACAACTTTTTGCCCCAGTAAAATGGGACACAAAACAAAGGTACAGTTTCAATACAATTTATACTATTGCTATCACAGTAATAAGGTATCAATTTGCACATTAATCTTATCTGTGAATTTTTTAGTCACACTTTTCAGACTAGAGTTTGAAAAAATGAAAACAGACGCTAAAAAGACTAGCTTCGGTTTGCAATAAAAATCACATTAGAAGTACGTGCAGCTGAAGCACTGCTATTAAACGAGCAACTTTTACCCAGCAGGGTCACCAAAGAGATGGAGAGAGAGCACGTAACATCTGTAACCCACTGCAGAACAGCTGTCAAGTCAACAGGATGCATCTGTACTGGAAACATTGGATTCTCACCCAAAAGTATTTGGTGGCTTCTGTGCGAGAGATGAGGTCTGCGAGACAGGCACCTCTACGAACTAAGCCAATCCTCCGTCTTGGATATCCTCACGGATAAGGAGTGACAAGTAACTCACCATAGGAAACTTAGTCCTCCCCAAGGTCCTTGCTCCATTAGCACAGATCAAGGTTTGAGAGAGACTTCCCCACACGCACGCATCCACAAGCGGTTTAAAAAAAGTAGGGCAGCATACAAATATAAACCAGGAGCAAAACCCACCAAGGTTCTGACAGCTCCTCTACAGGGAAAAAAAACATCTTTATTTTATGGAGGAATGTCTAGAGAAGCCACAGGATAGAAAGTGTGTATATTCCTTTCGATGACATCGAAGGTCAAACTGCTTAAATTTCCATAGCTCCGCATCAGAAACAACACTAAACTCCTCCAAATAAGGAAAAAAAAAAAAAAACCAAACAAAAAAAGGAGGTGACCAAACCTTTAAAACCACAAACCTTTAAAAGCTGTAAAGGTCTACAGTGATGAATCTAAGCAGATCTTCCACTCTTCTGCAGCCAAAGAAATAGAAATATATTCTGAAAACTCAAGACTAAATTATTTTTTTTTTTCCATAGCACTGAAAAAACCCAGAGCCCTATAAAATCTCTGCCATTCGATTTCTCCTGCCAAAGTCTCCTCTAGACACTGAAATAGAGAGGAAGTCCCAGAGGATAAAATGCAGACAGGGTAAACTAAAGGTATAGCTACAGATTAAGCATGGATGTCCTTTGCCACAGACGATTCTACGTTGTTACCAAAATGGCAACAAAACAACTAACCCCAGTACAGAGACTGACACCCCGAAAGCACGCCTCAACTCCCCAAAACATAGCGACAGAGACCTCTGAACTGTTCCTCAAGCACAAGCACAATTTATCATAGAAACATAGAATCTTCATGGTTGGAAGGGACCTTTGAGATCATCGAGTCCAACCAAACCCCTACAATCTCTGCCACTAGAGCACGCCCTGAAGTGCCACATCTAGACGTTTCCTAAACACCTCTAGGGATGGCGACTCAACCACCTCCCTGGGCAGGCTGTTCCAGGGCCTGACCACTCTTTCAGTAAAGTAATTCTTCCTAATATCTAACCTAAACCTCCCCTGCTGCAACTTCAGACCATTAATTACGGAGATTTTGGCTCAAAACCAGACACAGCAGGTTACTATGCCCTAATGATCTTTTCATTCTCCAGGTATCAAAGCTGCAGGGGAATAAACTTCCATGCAAAAAAAAAAAAAACCGCAGGTGGCGAAGGACTATCACAAACAGCAATTTCAAGTCTGTTACTACTGTTACTTGGCAGCTTTATCTTTCGGGGATGGGGGGGGGGATCAATCAACCTGTTTCTTTTCCAACAATCTCTCAGCATTTGAATCTAATGCTTTCAGATGTTGTTAAATCTAAAATGAGAGAACACCCAAACTTCCTGCAGCAACTAGAGCAAGCACCCCAAGAGCGTGCTGCGGGAGCCGGGAATAGTCGGCACAACACAAAGTGGAGTGGGGGAATCTAATTTCCCGATGGGAAGCAAACCAAAACCAGCAGATCTGGTCCCACTGGAAGCCCGAGAGTAGTCGCGCACGCTCTTGGCTGGTCCAGTCCCAGTCCCCGCCAGTCCAAGCGAGAGGTCCTCGGCATCTGGATGGCAGGATTCAAAAATTACTCCCACCTCAGATATTTGGCCTGCTTTTTTGCCAACTCCACACAGTACACAGCTGCCATTTCGAGAAGCTGGAGAGCCTAAACCCTCAGCAGCGCGCCCAACACAGACTGGAGTGCAAGGATATTTCTGTGAAGTCACTACAGCAAACATCGAGAAGCTGCAGAATAAGCACCAACCGTGGCCACTTTTCTACTTGGGTAGAAATCTTCCAGTGCTTTTCCATGCCTGAACACGCACACCATTGCCTCTATACTGAGATCACAGTCTGGCACAAGTCTGTACCAAGGAGGAAGAGTAGCCCAGCTTCCAGACACTGGAAGTAAATTGGGAGTTGTTAAATTTATATTTACTCAAACTTACTAACTCCAGTCTTCAGCATATCCACCACACACAAAGATATGGGTCCTTCATCTCATGTTAACATAATACATCTTTTCTTTCTTTTTTTTTTTTTAACCAATGAGGACATCAAGCCATTAAGTCACAGATGGTATTTTGTTTTTAACTTCTGTTTACCAAAGAGGAGTATCATGCGGAACATGCAATATGCAGTAACATTCATAAGCACGTCTTCAGTCACAAGGAACATAGAGAATTCAACACACACTTCCACAGGTTTACTATACTAAAATACATTGCTTTCAAAAACCCGTACACTCTTCATACGCATTTTCCTTTTCCAAAAGTAACCCTCCTCCTGGGATTCCATCCTTCCCAGCAGTAACAACAACATCAACAGTACCACATTTGTGAGCAAGCTAGAAAAAAAAAATATAAAAATGCATGCATGAATGAGGCTTGATGAACAAGGAATTTAACTTCCAAATTACTGGTTCACTTGAAGTAGTCCCTGTGTGTTGACAAATACACACACACAGTTTTTGCAAGCTTATAAGAATGCTTTAATACCCGTGTTTTTCTTAAACTGCCAAGACCGTGTTAATGCTGCGCACAGATTGAGTGTCCACCTTCTAAAAATCAAACTTTCAGGAATGCAAGTACAACAAGCAGGACAGAGCATCAATTGTACCAAACACCACCTAGACTACTATTTTCTTAAAATTCTGTTGGACATAAGAACAATGTTAAAATTGCAATTTACTTACCTAAGTAAGTTCCTACCAAGATTGGCAGAGGAAAAGGAAAAAAAAGATTTAAGGTTAAAAAAAAGGAAAGATTCACATAGTTCAGAATACAGTAGCCCAGCCCCATGCAACAAATACAGAAACACAGACTGTTTTGGTTGTAATGAAACACAGAAGTGATCACAGTTCTCTGTTGGACAGATAAACCCAAGACAACATTAAACAAACAGTAACTCCAAATGAGAGATTCCACAAAGAGGAGCTTGAATTTTGTATGATTGAGTAGTGGTTCGTTACCCTTCCTCCTTCCACTAACTCCTGCACATTAACCTTGTTGGATTTGGACGGTACTTCCTAAAATGCTCGGTCTAACAGTTCACATTCATTTGCTTCACAGGACCTCACAGACAATGTGTTTGTTCATGCAAAGCTGTACCTTCTGCTAAGAGCACTTTAAGGACCCAACTAACCCTTTCTGGGCAGTGACATCCAACTACAATGTGTCAGTAGCTACCCTTGGACAAATGCGTCGAGAATGGAGCTGCTATCTATCTTGGTGTCGAGTCAATAAATACTATCCACTCGCATTCCCGAAAGAGCATCACGGTGTATTCTGGTCTGGCTGTAACACACTAAATGGTTAAAAAAAAAAAAAAGAAAAAAGAGGCAACAAAACCATGCACCTCACTGCTTTAGGGTTTGCTGATCCAAACTACGTAAACTAGAAGTCAATGAATTATTCACTGTTCTTGGAACTGGGAGTATTACGTATCATATACATAAACATATATATATACACACACACAGAGAAACGTATATGACATGTATCACACGTAGATTCCACTTAATTGCAAGTTCGGGCTTTGTACTCTCAGGGGCATTTGGAATTCTGCCCTTGCGTTGTTAAGCATTTGTTTCCTCTCATAGTAATTACACCTGCTCCCTACCACTGCCCTGGGACACACACTCTCCTCACCCACAATCAACGTTTGCATCTGACTCCATACCATCCTTCATAAAGGAAATGGCTTTCACTAGTTGATCCATAGAGCATAATGTCCATCGCCCGATTTCATTTCCAGATCTTTCTTCATAACACCAGAAGAAAGTCATCAGAGTGTCAGGGCTAAGCTGAAGGCAAGTGAAAAAAGTTTCACTTAACATCTGAAAACAAAATCCTACGTACAATTCCCAAAAATAATCTGTACTATTGGCACAGAATCTAAAGCAAGGAAGTTGCACAGGCACATGATTCTTGGGGTCTCCAAAAAGCCTCTCAAGCAACTTGTTGTTCTTCTCAGCTGTGCTGCCGCTGGCCAGAAACAGTCATTCCTTTAAGAAGCACTGAACGTTTTCCTTCTTGACGCTAGTCAGCATTACACTGGTTTGGATATCAACAGCTAAAGCCAGGACTTTTCCACAGTACCCCATGTATGACATTATTCATTAAGGACCAATACTCCCTGCTGTTTACAGACATTCCTGGATGGGCAGATTTCCTTTGGCTGGTTATCCTCAACTTTGGAAGGGCAGCCAGGGCCACTGCTGATAAAGGCAGAATTTTAATGCAATTTATGCATATAGGTAAGCCCAAATTTTCTGCAAGGCCTAAGTCAGACAGAAAAAAAACCTCAGAGGTAAGTCTGGTCACCTACATGGCTGACGCTAGAGAACTTCCTTATATTCCCACCTTGATAGCTGTTTTTTGATCAAGAGCAGTATTTCCACTTCCATGCCCATCTCTTGATAATTGAACTAATGCCATGCTAGGCTGATGAATGCTTCCAGTTCTAGGATTTCATTCACGTTTCCCCAAAAGGTGAGAAACAATGAACCAGAACACGTTAAATTAGATCGACATTCCATTCTGGTTTAGAAATCCCCAGTAGCAGACGCAAGGTATTCCAATAGTTAATTAACCTCACTCAAAAATGTGCAGCTTATTTCCAGCCAAAGATTTTCTACTGTACCTTCTGGCTACTGCAGCTCATTATTCCATTCCCAGCTAGACTAAAAAGCCCTCTATTATTGCACTTCTGCTGCTCCTGTCAGCAGAGACAAACATCTACAACTTCCACTTTGATAAAAGCATTTTCCATTATGCAGTGTGTTTTCCAGTCCCTTCACCGTTTTCATGGCTCTTCTATAAACCCTCTCCAATTTTCAGCATTCGATCCCCTACCATTTTATCAATGCAAGTTTGTTGCTGGGAAAAGCCTTCCCTTTATTTCAGCTACTCATTCATGTTTTCTCTCTTTCTGCCAATTTTAGAGTGCATGTGATGACCCTGAAAAAACAAATTTGATCAGATGAAAGCTAACACGGTGTAAAAGAGCGAGGAAAAAAAATAAAAATCTAACAATGCTCCCGCCCTTCCCCCAGCAGGGATTTGCATAGACAAGTATCTCATCGATCCCATACTGGAGAGCTGTAAGGAGAAAAGCAAACAGGGTCCAGAACATAAAACATCGTCTCGATCTCTCTACAGGAAGTTTCATGGCAAATATTGTCAGCCAAGCTCCAGGACACTAATGAAAAAGCAATAAACTAATCATTTTTTAACACCTCACTGTATTCAACAACTTATGAGATTCCATATACTTTTCATGCTCCAAAAACAGGATTCTGCAGGAATTTGTCCATGCTAATCTGAGGGAGAGCTGGGAAGGGCACTGTATGCCTAATGATGCCTCCAATGTAATTTAGAAAAGAGGAAAACAAAATAGGTGGAAGGACTACACCCTTCTTATAAAACAGAGCGGAGGTAGTGAGGAGAGATGAGATTAAGAATATCCTCCTGTTCTTGGAATTCAAGCACCAGCTGAAATTCCAGATGCCCGACCAGACAAATCATACGCAAAGCTTGAAAAAGTTCAGCTCTCCAGGCTTAAGCAGGGATGATTCAGAAAAAGAAAAGTTAAAGATACTTCGGTGGAGTTACAGCAGCCAGAGAAAAAACAAACAAACAACGGAATTCCAAAGGAAAAAATCTGAAGTACTCCAAGTTCAGCAATTTCCAACATACACATAATTAGTTTTAACTAGTTCTGCCCCCAGCACACCAACAGCAGCCTCCTTTTCTTTTCCTCCTTGATCTCTCACGGCCAAGGTTCCCCTTTTCACAGCCTTTCCTTACTTCCCATTACTACCTCTCTCCACACAGAGTCCAACCTGATCAACCAGCATCCGCCCACAGACTAGGTGGTCTCCCAGCTCCAACCCCTCAGGCGTCGTTTGGGCACATTTAGGAATTGTGTTTCCATTTATGCAGAAACGTTCATCAAAGCACTTCACTGATGAGCTTTTCTGAGGGCTGAATTTTAACTGCTGACCACCCCTCATCCTAAATACCAAGGGGTGGTAGAGCCTCAGATGAAAATCCTCCAGCAGAGCTGCCTGAAGAACACCCAAAAACCTACACGAGCAGTTCAATTTTCAGCAGTGTTAAACAGTCTAATTCTCAACAAAGGCAGCACGTGCCATGGGAATTTAAATGCCTTAGAAACCTGACCAATATATACGTATAAACATGGATCTTAATGCTTTAGAGAGACTTTGACACAGTGACCTGTCCAAACCATAAGATATCTCCCAGGTACCACCAACACAGCACATCAGCAGGAGGCACAAAAAACCCTGGATAATTCACCTAACATTGCATTAGGTTAACATCTCCTTGAAAACTTTCAACATTGGTGGACAAAGCGTCCTCCCGCACCTCAAGTTGTGCAGAAAGAATACTTTCAGCCTCTCCGTGCAGTCGTCTTAACACTAGCTTTTCTTTGCAGTAGACCTGACCTAAACCAGCCAGCGTGCCACCATGTATCACTAAGGGGAGAGGAAAAACAAAAACAACAAAATGCCCACAACTTCCCATAGTATCTATAGGAACCATGTAAATGAAGAATGTGACTGGTTATAACAATTCAGTTTTACTCTTATTAATCTTTTTCTTTTATTTTAGGTCAGTTATAATTAAAAAAACCAGCCATTCTGGTAGATAGGTTTATTTCAGTCCTTTTTTACTAACTCATTGGCTCCTTAATTCTGGTCACAAGGCTTCATCGCTCTCGCTGCCATGCCTCTCTTCTTCACAACGCTTCCAACTTGTGCTCTTCCTCTCCTCTGACCTCCTCCTCTCCCTTCCTACCACTAATAAGCCTGGATGACTCAATTCAGAGCCAAGGAGAAGCCTCAACACCATGTTCCCAGTTCTGGCATGGCACAGGAAACTGGCATTAGCCATGCCTAGAGCCAGCAAAGCTTACCACAGCTCACATGCAAGGCAACTGGGAACCAGTGCTAAGTGGCACTGGCACACAAAGTGTCTTCAGGCCAGAAATGGATCCACCGAACTTCCACCATCTGTTTCCCTATCCCCAGTAGATCTTGATCCAAGTTCTTTAAACCTTGTTTCATTGCAGGTGTCTCCCTTTCCTCTGTGTCTCGGCAAAGCTTCCAGCAACCCACGGTCAGAAAATATTCCAGATGTTGAAATTGTAGCCTGACAAACATCTTCCATTCACAAATAAATCTCAACCAACAAGTTTAAGCTGAACTGCTCACAAGAATATCCAGTTACCACTCACTACTCCAGCAGGTAAACAGATTCCGGGACTGAATCGTACTCCGCTACCTCACAGTTATAGGAGCAAATACTACACCAAGTGTTTCAGGGGCTGGCTGAGAAGAGAACCAGCAGATAAAGCAGCAGCAGGCGCTTGGTGAGAGCCAGCCCCAGCACAACGATGCACGTCAGCTTCAGAGAAACACGTATTCTGAGCAGCCCAAACTGGTACCTCACCGAAGTCTTCTTTTTGCAATCTGCTCCAGCAACAGTTATGACTGAAATATGCCTAATCAAATACGTATTCTAGCAGATAGATGTTCTAAAACACCAAAACAAGTTCATTTTGAGTAAGTAAATGGTCTCAGGTGATCAAATCCAGTGCTCTACACAGAGATGAGGGAAGGGTCAGTTCTTCTTCCACTTCCCTCCTTTGGGACACAACATCTCCAAGCTTCAGAAGTGTGTCATCTGCTGAGTGACTCAGCAGTCCCCTTGCTGATGAGGACACGTAGCGGGGAGCAGAAGGAATGCCCATAAGCAGGTAGTCACTAGGAGCCGTGGAAATTAAGCGAGCTACTCCGCATCTACATCCCCCCATTACTGCACAAAGCTTCCCAGGAAGCCAAACTGACTGAAGAAGCAGGGTTTTGTTATTCTTCCCAAAACACAAAAGCTAAAAAGCACATTAAAAACTCAGCAACGCCATACCAAGGTATAAATTCCTAAAGAGAGCAGAACAATCACTGTCTTCATTCTTCTTGTATTCTGCGCATGCACTTACATACGCATGCATGTAAACATATTTATAACAGTCGTCCACTGTCTCAGGCCATTAAACACAACGCGTGACATCAGGGCATGCAGTGTGGGCCATTTCACCCTAACCATGTAAGCTTAAGGTTTTGCGTTTGCCTGTCTCACAATGACATTTTTATATACTAACTATTCAAAATTGGTCTGTTCTGTTGAATTTGTTTAAGTGACATCACCTGTATGTTTCCTGCATTATCACCAACTAAAGCTTCTGGGGTCTATTCAGTAGTCAGAAGAGATTGATTTTTAACCTGTGGAAATTTTGAAAACCGTTTCTACTGCAAGTAGGGAACGCGCAGACAGTTGCTCATCGGTGAGACTGTCTACTCACAGTGGAAAATACAGAGGCTTGAACTTGGGACCCGATGTGAATACTGTCTTCTATTTCTTTTGGCTGAAGTGAATTTAAAGGAGTTCAGGACGCATGAAACTTTTGATTTCTTAAGAGCCAAACAGTGAAACACCAACTAGTTTCAAAATCAACCATCACATCCTCAACTTGAGGAGTTAGTAAACAATTCTGAACATGGCACTTCATGTCTTCAGTACGGTTGTACAACTCGTCACCTGCATGTGAAAAGCCTGGAAGGTGAGCAGCATAACCATGGGTGGAAATGGTTACCCAAGGAACACTCAGACATCAACACAGAAGGTGCACACAGACTCAATAGCCACAAAGCACAGAGACAAGCCAGCAGATGAAACTAAAAATTGCTCTCCTAGCATAAGCTGAGCGCAGCTTCAAGGTCTTACCCCTGCTAGGCATCAACAGGCGCTTCTTCATGTTGCCTGATAGAGCACAAGTGAACAGAAAAGAGAAAAACATCACATCAGCAACCTGAACAGCAGCAGTTTTAAAAGTTCTTAATGTTAAACCACAAACAATAAGATATCAAATGTTTGTATATTTAAGCCATACATAAAGTTAAAATTAAAGGTAAAAAAATAAGAAAGATTTTCTGTATCTCCCTCCCTGCTCAGAGTCACCGTTAAACCAACTGTTCGTTTCCCCTGCTAAGGAGAGCTACCCTCCGTGTTCTCACTCCCGTTAAGACCATTTGACCAGACCCTTTTATCCTCGTCTGAGAAAAAGACTGCATTTGCTCTTCCCCAACACTCTCAGGCAAGACCAACTCTTCTGAATAGAGCCCTGGAGTCTGTGCCAGGAACATCCTGCGTCTATCTCCCACTCCAAACACCTTCCCCTTGCCTTTTATTCTTGAGGAGATGAAGCCCAAAAACGCCACTGCACAGAGTGGCTCAGTGACAGGTCCAACAAAAGCGAATGCTCTGGTTCTGCTCAAGGCAGGAGCGGGTTTATGCCATGCTAGATCTGAGACATCTGCCTCCCTCAACGGCATGGAGCCTCTGGTAGCATTGCTGAAAGCCAGGTGATCCCCACATTACTAAGCCACCTGGGAACTGCCCAGCTGCTATCTTAAAAAAAAAAAAAGGGCTAAAAAAAAAAAAAGCTGTAAACCTCCAAAGAAAAACAAAACATCACTGGGAAAAGTTATGAAGGTTTTCTTCATATTAGTCATTTAAAAATTAAAGGGGCCACCCGGTACACACCCCATGTCACAACACCCAGAAGGAGAAATAGGACAAGCAGCTTTTACAAACGGAAAAAATTAACGCCACCCCCCAAGAATAAGAAACTCTGAATTTATATAAAGGGCTATATTTTAAAAAATCTCCTTGTATACTGAAAAGACAGAATAAAAAGCCTATACAGATGATATATTTTGCAGAAAAATATTTACCATCCATTCCATTGTGTTGTTCGTAACTTCTTTTTCCCAGGATAGTTGGGGACCCA
The DNA here is from genome assembly GCF_964199755.1 of Larus michahellis. Classification (NCBI taxonomy): domain Eukaryota; kingdom Metazoa; phylum Chordata; class Aves; order Charadriiformes; family Laridae; genus Larus; species Larus michahellis. The sequence goes on along the minus strand of NC_133903.1, from coordinate 26,594,273 downwards.
TTATTAATAACAGGCGTAAACTTAGCAGGAGTCAGATTGTTGAGAGAACTGGACAAGCTCTTTGCAGGATCTGGTTTCGGAGGACATGGATGAGACTCTGTTGTGAAACAGCAATTAGTGAATTTTTAATTAGTGAAGATACTGGAATTATAAATCTGAAAACAACCTGCAAATTTCCAAGGTGACCAGGTATACCTCCCCTTATAGACAAATGATCTCAGTCAATAATTTTGACTGATGATTGCTATTGATATAAAGCATTTTAAGTATATTTAGGAATTCACCTCTACTGAAGATGTTAAAACCTATGTCGTAATATGCACTGTAACATATTATCCTAAAATAAGAGTTGATAACAAAAGCACTTTGTCTATTTCCAAAACACTACTCTCTGACAATTTGAGATCATCTGGGGGCTGCTCTGTATTAAAAGCCATCTTTGGGCAGTCATGCAACCACCTTAAACTCTGTGGAAATTACAACTCCGCCAGTTTTGCAAGGTTTGTAAAAAACTGGCCAAACAAATGAGGAATCAAAGCACCACCAGAAAGAATACACAGAGACTCTGAATTCAAAATTCTGGCTGAGGCAGAGATGATCAAGCACACACTGTTCAACTGAAAAAAATTTTGAGGAAGTTACAAGCAACACAAAATGGGAGCTTCAACTGAGTTTTTCTCTCGCAGGCCCAACAGCCAAGTTAACATAGAGCTTGAAGTACACTGAGCCCAACATCTCCAAAAATACATCCCCACCAGTCCATCAGCCTCCCTCCATTACTTTCAGTCTCTTCTCCCAGCCCAACAGTCAAATGGAGACCCTGACACTGTGCTAATGAAATCTCAAAACCTACTGTACAAACATTAAAAGTAAGATTTTATCCAACAGCAAAGCTTCTGCCCTTATTTATTTGGTTGCACTATACATATCCAAAGGTTTCTCAATCTGTGTATCTCATTAGTACACAGTAGAAGTACAACACTCAACAGAGAAGCAGTAAATATTTAATAAACCCTGAGCCTCACAATATTTAATCAACAAAAGCTTTCAAAGAAACATCAAATCAACTCCAGTGTTTCTCAGCAGAGGAAAAAGGCAATCAATTTCCTTGTTAATCTGGAAGCCTTCCAAGTACCACTGTCCAAGCTACCCTTCTGTGGTTAGACTGCAGTAATAACCTGAGACGTGTCTTCAGGGTATCTCTAGCAACCAGCAACACCAGGGAAAATGATTTTGCATTCATTTCTAGTCAGAGCTGGCGTGTCACGTAGCTGGCCTCTTCCAGCACCTACGACTTACACCATCCTGTACAGAGCTACTCAGTACTCCACCACAGATCAGCTCATGAGGCCCAAGTCCTCAAGAAAACCTTTTTTTTAAAAAAAAAAACATAACAAACCACCCAAACTAAAACCCAAGAAGAAAGTAAAGAATGGAAATACAGTCCCCTTGTCTAGCTCAAGCACAGAACAGCGAGCAACTGATTCACAAGCTGTGGAACACAGTGCCGCCCTAAACCCGAGAGGCTTCTTGGAGCACCCAACTGTAGGAACAGCCTCCAGACAGCCCAAAAACTGGAACAGTGGACTGATCAATTGTTCCCACAACATTATGTTCATGCCTCCGTTAGCAGAAGGTAACTTGTCCCCACATACATCAAAGGCCACAGCACTTACAACCCTCCCTGCACTTGAAAAAGTTTCTGATACATCTCTGTGAGCCCAGAGTGGACTGCTGTGCCACCAGGCCTGCCAAATTAAGGAGGAAAAGGAAAAAGGACACATTCATGGGCAGGTTTTCACGTTTTTTTTTGGTGATCCAGAACCAGCATCTAAACCCAGAACCAAATGGATTAGCAGAATTAGCTAGTAGGGTTTTTTTGTTTGGTTGGGGGTTTGCGTTTTTGGGGTTCTTAATACCTAAATACCGGAGTACTGCTTCTAAAGGCTTTCGAACCACTTGCTTTAATAGCAATGGGTTTTCTGATGCCTCAGGTAAACGTGCTGTGCCTGTAAAATAAAGAAAAATAATTAGAGGGTAAAGACATTTAGGTATTGTAGCAAAACTAAATGAGTAACTCAAGTATCCGAAAAGAGCTTTCCAATCAAAAGGAATTTTACAGGTTGCAAGCATGTCTTGGCAACAGGACACAAACACAGAATGCGAAATGTAATAGCAAACATTAATATTTAAAAAAAAAAAACTCATGAATTTTCAAAGTTATTTGCCTAGCCTACCATCAGTTAGAAGAGCAGCCCAAGTATAGCTAGATTTTAAGAAACCACTAACTACGTGCAAGAGGGCGTTGCGACAAGTTGCACAACAAACTTTATAGGACAGGAATTTCAAAGGGCTCCTTTGCAAGTAGGTCCCAGCTGCATCACCACTCACATTCTGCTTTGATTGCCGCGCTGTTAATAGGCAGGTAAGGATGTCTTGCAGCATGCCAAGGGCGCAAGATATCTCGACATAAACGTCTGGCAATTCTTGTCAGTTTTGTCGTATGGAGATAGAAAGCTTGTCGTGTCTTCATAGCAAACTTGGGGCTCCCACTGTTTCGTACTGGCACACCATGAGGACTCTAGAAAGAAAGGAAAAGAAATATGATTTCTAAAAAATAATTATTAGGAAGTAAGGTTTTAAAGAAGAGGAAGACTATCATATAAAATCACTTTCAACTACTGATTCCCAGACGTAAGAGCAGAAACAGTATTACAGATGAAAATATTTTCAGCCCAGCTATTCCTCTTTTCCCAAATCTTACCCACCAACATTTGGAATTTTCTTCCAAAATATTTCAAAGGATAAAACGAAGGTAAGCATTTTCTCTACACAGGAAACTATTTATTTCTGTGCTGTCCCAAGTTTTAAAGTAGAGATCCAAAAGCCAGACCTAAAGAAGTTACCTGGTGCTATCATGTGTGATTTAGTGCTTACAGAGCCAAGAGAAGGACTCTCAGACTTTGGGTGCTGAGAGTTGCTCTGGATATACAACGCAAACTCCTTGTAACAAAGCATTTGGAAGAGGGAGAGGAAAATCACAGAGCAGATGCATGGCTAAAACATACATCACCAAATCGCTTCCCAAAGCAAACATGCAGCATGCAAGAATGGTTTTGTCTTAAAGTTGCGAGAATTTCTGTTTTAATTCTTACTCTGAACTCAATGAATGCATTTACAGAGTTGTTCAATATTCACAATAAAGAACAATACTGAGAGACATTTATCTACTACAGAGAGAGAAAGCAGTATCTTCACGAAAAGCAATTAAGTCAACCAATAAAATAATGCAAGTAGTATTTTGCTACCTCAAACCTGCCCACAGCTGGAAAATAGGAGGAAATTTCAGTTCGGGGAGAACAAGACTTCCCCCTCTCTGACTATTTACATACTTTTTAATTAACAAACAAGAGGTATAAGGCTGATAAAACCTGGCAGTTTTCTCAGCTATTAGGCAGCTTCAGATGGCAAAGAGAAGCATGGAAAGGACAGAGGTTAGACAAAAGGAATAGAATAGAAAGGGAATGATGGCAAAGCCTAGGAGAGAGGAAAGGAATTAATCTACAACCAAAGTTCAGTGAGCACTTTCCTTCTGTCCATGTGATGCAGCTACTTTTTACAACCAGCTCAATGTATGATGCTTCCAGACTGAACTTCCACCAAATTCAGAAAAACTCTGAGAATTTTGTTTTTTTAAATAAAAAGGGGAAAAAATAAACAGAAGAAGCTCATACAGTGCTTACTCAAACCTATCCAAAAGGAAGGAGGATTAATTAAAAAAATAAAGAAAAGGACGAAGTAGAAAAACAAGATAAGAGATCTGTGACAAGCCACTAGCTATTCAGGGTATCTAATGTTGAATGTGCCTTAGGAAAGGGAACAGGTTTCAGGAAATAATGAATTCCTTTATGGAAAAAAAGTCCTCTTCCCCCTACAGCAAAAATCGTGGAAACCGAATACCCAAAACACTTGCTGGCATTTCAGTTTTTTCCATCTTCATTAAGTTATCCCACGCATTTGATGGCTAGTTTGCTAAACAAATGTTAGTTTTTTTTCTCAGGGCAGTACTTGGCAACAAATTACTTACAGCCAAAGTTAATGTGCCAGGTTTTGCAAGACATGAAATACCAAACCGAAGACCAACAACGGAGGCCGAAGGCATTCTTTTAGTCGTTAAATATTTAAGAACGGTGAACAATTATTTGGGTATCATGGCACCTAGCTTTCCAGGCAAGAACACAGAGCTCTCTGCTTTGAAGATACCTACCAAATTATTGCGGTTTGGTCCTGGTCTCTCCCCATCTAACCGTGTTGGCATTTTCAAGCCACCATATTTCTTCCAGTAGGTCCAACAGGATGCACAGAGGCGACACTGCATGTTAGGGGGACCCCAAGAATACCACTGGTAAGACTGTGTGGCTAGAGATAACAAAGGTGGAAATTATATATATCCTCAAACAGGATCACTTTTCAGAGCTTATTCTCTTTAGAACCATCACAAAAGAAAACACACGCAAAGACAGTGCAAAGCTCAAACAGATCTTAGAAACCTGACGATGGCTTCGCGGTCATCCCCACTGTCACACGTACTTGTGATTTCAGCAAAATTGATTACACACATAAAACCTCTTTAAAACATGAACAGAAAAAACAACCAGTAGGATGGAGAAATTTCCTGCCAATGAAACAAAGCTCATATTTTGCAAGACTGGTAGACAACAATTTCTGCAGAGCATGAGAGAGGGAGGGGAGATTGTCTTCAGGAACTCCCCGTACATTAATTTTACAACTAAAGAACATAAGATAAATCTGTAACTTGACTTCTCACACAATGCTAGACATGAGCATCTCTAAAGGCTCCCCATAAAGAAAGACAACTATTAGAACTCAGTATATTAATAATAGGCAGATCACATACAAAGATATCACTTATTTTGAAATCTACTGAAAAACGATGAAAAAATTGTCAACGTCACACCTTGGTGATTAAAGTCTTTGCTCAATAGCTACCTACAATTACATAGGACATTTTCTAACTCCCCCTTACGCATTTCATAATTATATTTACCAATGTAACACTAGTAATGAAAAAATAAAAAAAATAAAAAACAACCAAAACAAAAAAACAACCCCATTTTTCTTAATGCTGCTATGTCAAATTCTGCCTTTTCTCCCACCTCCCCACCACAACACAGCTTTTACTTTAGTGTTTGCCACACACTCGCGCTCTCTGTGCACAGCTGCCATACTGGCATGTCACTTACTATAACAGCTTTCACAGGCCCGTCCTGCTCCCGCGTTCTGTGCCTGTACTCCAGTACCATTTACCACTCCTGGTTTGACATTATTTACATTGATCTGGTTGGGGTTTGGCTTGTTACTTAAAACACAAAGCAAAAAGGAGGACAAACATTAATCAAGGCATGCCATTTCCTATGTGACTTTAAAAAAAAAAAAAAAAAAAAAGGCCCAAAACGTTTGAAGATTTAAATTTCGTTCAAGTGCGGCTTCCAGAACAAGCTATACTTACCAGTAATCAGGCTCCCATGAACACACTGTCTCTGATAATATCTAAATAAAGCTGATAATAAAAATAACTATAATAATAGTTAGACACCATTTTCAAGAGTCCAAAACCATTTAAAAACAATAAACCAGTGAGGCCAGGTAGGTGGTAAGTGTCATACTCACTATCCCAGAGATTCTAATTTAGGTGACAAAAAAGATCTTATCTACAGATGGTTTGAAACTAGAGCAGGGTGGGTTTAGATGAGACATTAGGAAGAAGTTCTTTACACTGAGGGTGGTGAGACACTGGCCCAGGTTGCCCAGAGAGGTGGTGGAGGCCCCATCCCTGGAGACATTCAAGGCCAGGCTTGATGAGGCTCTGAGCAACCTGATCTAGTTGAAGATGTCCCTGCTCACTGCAGGGGGGTTGGACTAGATGGCCTTTAGAGGTCCCTTCCAACCCAACACAGTCTATGATTCTATGTCTCTGAGTCTTTAACAGGAGTGATATTTTACTTAAATCTCCAAAAGAAGCCTGGGGGAAGGAGCAGTAGAGGTAGATGGAGAAAGGTCAACCCCTGCCTTACTCAGGGAAAGATAATCCTAGACTGCAGTCACAAGTATTTCCACGTTGTCTTGCTGCAAAGGTTTGCATCATGTACCGTTCACACAAGCTCACCCAACACATCCAACAAAATCTTTGGAGATGGCATATACACAGAAATATTAATGAATACAAGCCTTCTGGCAAGTCTTAAACTATGGTCTGCACTTTTCTAAAAAGCATTTTAGGTTTCTACTAAATGGAAAAAGCCCGAAAGCTTAACATCCACAGAGCAAGAAATGCACTGATGGCTGTCACTAATATGTTCTAATATAACAACATCTGAATGACCGCAGCGCATCCCTATACTCCCTTGAAAATGTCGACTCAGGGGGTGGGGGTGGAGGGGAAGCAACTGGCAGGAGCCGAGAATGGAAGGGCAAACAAAACCTTGGCATAGAGAGCAGTATGGAATAGTACAAAATCTCTGCAGAAGAAGAGGTGTCAGAGGCATTTAAAAAACCCTTGGCATGGGAACAAGAAGGACAGAGAATTGATATTGCAGGGACAGGACTTCCGGGGAATGGAGGGAAAGAAGTCACACTTTAAGTTTCAGAGAAGAACACAGGATGAGCTTACAAAACACGCAAAGTTCTGTTAGGAGCTCAGCTTACAGAAGCAACAAAATGCAGGCAGCCTTTAGTGCCAACTTCTGAACACAAGCCCAAGTTGTAGTGCCAATTACATTTCCCTCATATTCCCTTACCTGAAGATCGAAGGAAGAGGGCATATTTCTTTTATTTCCAACTAATAAACCCATGATTTGGAACCCACTTATTCGAGCAGCAATATCTTAAAATGGCTTTCTGGAAACACATTTTCTTACACATCAGTTGCACGCTGACACAGGAGCCACAGTGATTTCAGTGACCTAGAATACTTATTACTTCTCACCCTGACCAGCGCTGCAGAACCAGCATTGTGGGAATATGGCCAAATTAATTTGTTTCTAATGGGGCATCAATATTAGGTTTCACATTCTCAGCAATGACCCCTGGAAGCAAAGGAGTTCCAAGTGACTGAATTCTGAAGACAACTGGCCCTCGCAGCTCCAGAACAAACCCAAACGTTACTGGAAAGCTTACGCTGCCCTGGAAGCCCTAAGGTCATCCTTCTCCTCATCTCAAAACATCCAATCAGGCACTGAGATACAGAGCTCAGAAAAGCTCCATTGCTATAGAGACAAAAAAAAAAAAGATTGAGCTGTGTATGACCTCCAAGGATCACACACACGTTACAGAAAGAGGTAAAAGAGTGTTTGCCCAGTCTCAGAAGAACTTCAGATGGCATTCTGATGGTGCTCCTTGCTGTAAAGTTTAGGGGCTCTCTGCAGAAGAGAAAGCTTAGGACGCTACATGGCACCGAAACACTGTGAATAGTTTGTTCCCCTGTAAACAGCCCAAAAGAAGCAGAGAAGAGAAAAAAAATAAAGGCACTTAGATTAACAAGCCTGATTAGATTTTCTTCTCCTTTTGCTTACTAATTTGCTCGGCTCTTACAAGGATTAAAGTGTTTCAGGGTGCTTATCAGAATGGCACGAAGTTCTGACACCACAGATGGGCAGGAGATCTGCCAACACATTTAACAAAGGAAAAGTTGAAAGAGGGTACACAATCACGCTACCCAGCCTTTCCTCTGGGATGTCACTATAGTAACCCGCTGCAAAAGAACTTTTGCCAATGATTCACCAGCAAACTCCATGTGCAAACATTACCGAGATGCTGTAAAACAAACAGCCCTCACAGATGCACACTGCCACAAGCGGCGTTGCTCAGCAGACAGAGCAAAAAGACCGAAGTAAAGAAAACTAACGTTCCATGGCTATGGCTCAACATCAGACAGGTTGTTTCCCTTCTATACATTTATTTATCCTCTGAAAAACGTGGTAAAGGAGACTTAAATCCATCAGTAAAGCACGCAGAAAGGTGGGTGATGGCCTGACTACGCTGCCCTCTCTGCAACCCTCAACAAACTCGGACTTCAAACACAAGTGGAAAGGGAGGTACGGGTGGAGAGCCGATCACCAAATCACGCTGATCACAAAACTGTCAGGCAATAACGTCAGCATTTTGGGAACAGTACAACTAACGTAGCTGCAACAAGCCCCAGGAAGAGTCCTGCTCCAAAGCTAATGGCAAGTTTCACAGGGGCAGTAACAATAAAATTTAGGCAGCTAATGTCTTTGTCACATGAGGGGCAAAAAGCTCTTAATTGTTGACGGTATGTTAATTAAAGTTGCTTGATACCACCAAAGCCTGCTACAGCTATTAACAAGAGAATTAGATGAATAACTGGATGAATCATTAGGCAATTAATGAAGCTGAAGTGAAAGATGCAAATAAGGTAGTGAGAATACTGATGGTGCGGGAAACTATCATTTCCAGCTCTTACATCAAGAATGAAAGTCTTTTAACTGGGTTTCAGTTGTGCTGGAGCAGTCGGTTATACTGGAACAGGGATCACGATGTGCAGATTCGTGGGCTGTACTCTGCAGATTACTCTCAACCAAAGAGATTAAGGTGATAAAGCACAAAGAAAGAAGGCACTGGAAATCAGCCATCATGGATTGAAGCCCCTGCCCAAAAACCCCAACCTTAAGGTCATCTCGAGCCAGGCAGAATGCCGAAATCCCTTCACTGTACGACCAGCGTTTGACCCACCGCACAGTGATAAAATTGTAGTTGTTAAAAATAACTATAAACTTAACACCATCAGCAAATGTCTCCTGTTATTCAGGAAACCATGGTGGCGGTCGATGCAACAGAGCAATTAAGAAATAAAAGCCTCAGAAATAAGAACAACTTTTAAGCCTTCGTAAGCAACACTTCTGCCATCTACACCTCTAGGCGGCTAATGCAGGTGTCTGGATTCCTCATCCAGACAAGAGAGAGGCGAGCTCTCATCACAGCTCTCCAGGCTACTGGAAATACCCACTTCTAAGAACAGGTGTAATGTCTGCTAAACAATGCTTTGTAAAAATCAGAAGCTTTCTCCAACAAAATCTTGAAGATGGCCATTTTAAGAAGCACAGCTACAAAAAAGAGAACAGCACCGCACTTTTAACTTTTCCATGCTGCAGTGGACCTCTGCACAATTGAACAGAGAAGGAAAAAAGTCTTGTTCCTTAGGCAGTGGACAACCAAGAAAGAGATAAAGGAATTATCTTCAGCTTGTTAAGCAGTTGCCCCTTGTAGTCATCCAAAGCTTTGGCCTATTCTTCCAGTTTCCTTATTAGCTTAAGAAAAGAGGCAGGGTAGGGAGAATAATATTTCCCTACATTACAGGCATTTGTGAGGCAGCATTTGCAGCTTTAAAAGTGTGTTGAGATTCTCAGATAAAATACTGTAAGTAGAATGTATTCATTTACATTTACAGATGTAAATTTAAAATTTACATTTTGGAGGCTGGGGATTACATGGAGCACTTCATTCTTCCTTTTCTGTTCTTACCCCTTCTGATCCCACTTAGATCAAAGCAAAAGAGAGAAAAGCCACACAAAATCGTTATGTCTCAGCCTCCATGATTTGCAGATGTCCTAATCCCCAAAAGCACCAGCTATGCAACCAGACAGTTGTCAAGAAGAAGCAAGTAACTAGTACATATGATGTCTGCAAGATTAGTAAAAACCAGAATATGACTTCCGCAACAGCCTGAGGAGTATGTTTGGGTATCCGCTAGAAGGAGAAAGAAACTGAGACTATGTCTGCAACAAGAAAGGTCTCCAAGCCCCGTGTTCGCACTGGGGGACGGCAGGATGAACTGTGTTAAGAAGATGGGATCCCTTTGTGCATTCTGACTCCTGCTACTGCTTTATTTGACATCACTTTCACTGACAAAGAAATTGCTACAGAAAACAACTACAAGATTAGTTTTCTTTCCAGTATTTCCTGACCGTAGAATTCAACTGATTTTATACTTTTTCCTTTCGCTAGGAAAGCACATTAGCGCTTTTCAACCTTCGGGATGCGTGACAAAGCCATCCATACAAACATTGGGTTCAGTCACATCAACTACAGATGTCTGCCCCAAAACCAGGGTTGCTCTTGGAAGGAGCACAGAAACGTTTGTCTACTATCTAGGATGTTGGTTTAGGACTTCATAACCTCACATCAATTACCACCATGCTTCAGTTCCCCACATTATAAATCTGGGGCACGGTCTTAAGTTAAAAACTATCAACTCTAAAGCTTCACGTAGAGCTGTTATTTTTCACTGCATAACGTGTATGTGACTTGAGGAATAACCTTTGAAGACAGCTTCTATTGTTTTTCTTATTATTTTCCTCCCCTCTCCCTAGATTTTCTTATTAACATCACAGGAACAAATGAGTCCTATCAGTGGAAGACAGCCTGAGCCCAAAAAGAAAAGAAAAATAAAATTGTTTGAGTCTGATATCCTTCTGGGTCTCTCTTTACAAACAATTTTACACCAGTTATTGTTAGAATAGGTTTCATTAAATCAGCTGATACGCTTCTGCATAGGTCTTGTGACAGCCTACATCGAGTCATTTATTTTTGAGGTGACAAGTGGATCGTTATGGTTCAAGCCTCAGAACAGGAATGGGCTCAGTAACATGATAAGGACAAATCAATAACATTGATATTTAGATCCCCACACCATGTATTGCTATTACAAGCCAAGAATATAATCTTCTTCTAGGTCACAAGATAATGTAGATGCAATATATTCCCTATGTGCCAGACCTTGTACTGAAACTTCAGTAGAAATAATAATATAAAAAAATATCTCAGAAGTGCTTAATTGTTGCCACATTTGGACGTATTAATAGCAAAAAAAGCAGCAGAAGCATTCAGGTGGGGTTAAACAAGTCATGTACGCAATTGCTACTACACTTGTAATGATATTGAAAGAGGAGGAAAGTCTGACACCCATTTTACCAATTAAACAATATGTAAGTTAAGGTATAACACTCAGAAAATCAACCATGGCTGGGAATCAAAGCCAGAGATAAAAATAGCAACCACACGTGTAGAGACAGAGGTCTTTCACTGAAGTAGAGAGGCAAGTTGCTGATTTGATTATATTCTCTAGATAGGGACAAGAATTATCTTGCTGAGATAGAGCGTTGAGGGGTAAGACCACTCCAGCCAGCCATTACCAAATGAGCACCAGAACTTTGAAATACAAAGCCCTACCTACGTACGTTATAATCCAAGAGCAACAGCAAGACTAACAGGCTCTCTTGTCTGCAATATCCTTTTGCATCCACAGTCTAAATTACGTTGGCTTTTGCTTTATAAGCTTATCACATTATGAATTCATGTTTAATTTGATGTCCAGCGTCTCCCTGCAGAGCAACACCACCCACCAAAAGCCACACTGTTGAAAAACTGCATGACAAGAAATATATTTGGTTTTAGTCTATTACATCTAATTTTTAGTAAATTCACCTGAGAGATACCAACATATTTCAAAGTAAAAAAGAAATCAGGGATCCTCTATTTTCAGAAGAAATAAGGGACTGTCTCGCAAGCTAAACATGTAAAACTTAGTTTTGCCTTAAGTAACAGAACACATGGTAGAAGTTCATAAGTATTTGAAAGGAGACAGCATAAAAGAATAAAGGATAATACACATGGGAACATATCTGGAAGTGAAACTTGAAAAGAGAAAGGACAGGGGAGATTTAATGTTCCACACTAACAACTGTTGACTAGGTTATGCAGAGGATACACAAAAGAAGAAACATATTTTACTACTATTTTTATATATATTTGTATACATATTATATATCATTATGTATTAATTTTAATATAGATCTATATATAAAACTTACATCTATCTAAACAACATGAGGAAACAACCACACATTGGTGATCCACTGGTGACAAAAATTAATAAAAACATCTATTATTGAGTAGTTAATTAGCTACCCTTTTGTTCACAACTATGCGGACCTGCTACCAAGTCCCCAACTCCCAATCTGTATAAAAATAAAAATTAGAAGATAAGTAACCGTCACTTCAGGATGGGAACATCATACAGCATGAAGGAGAGAGCTGGGGCTGTTCAGCCTGGAGAAGAGAAGGCTCCGGGGAGACCTTAGAGCCCCTTCCAGTCCCTAAAGGGGGCTACAGGAAGGATGGGGAGGGACTCCTGATCAGGGAGTGGAGTGATAGGACGAGGGAGAACGGTTTTACACTGAAGGAGGGGAGATTTAGATTGGATATCAGGAAGAAATTCTTTCCTGTGAGGGTGGTGAGGCACTGGAACAGGTTGCCCAGAGAAGCTGTGGCTGCCCCATCCCTGGAGGTGTTCAAGGCCAGGCTGGATGGGGCTTTGAGCAGCCTGGTCTGGTGGGAGGTGTCCCTGCCCAGGGCAGGGGGTTGGAACTAGGTGATCTTTAAGGTCCCTTCCAACCTGAACCATTCTATGATTCAATAACATGACAGCCCAGCATCCTAACCAGGAAAGCCCAAAGGGAAAGTCCTCGTCTGCCCACAGAGGAAAAATACCCTGTGCTCCACAAGTGGAAGGTCGGCATGTGGGAACAGCTTTGTCTTTTACACACTCGTAAGCAGCAGCGTAAGCATGCAGGGAGGAGGGCTGCTTTGTTCTAGCCATTGAACTACTAAAGTTACCGTGTTTTCTTCCACAGGGCCCCTAGTTGTTTATTAGCATCGGGGTGGTCAACATCAACTCAGCTAAAACACAAAGGAACTCAAGCCAATTCAAGCATCAGCAGAAGGTGCCTTATATTGGTAACCTAATTTAATAGTTCTCTCAGATGTTTGTTCAACTATGTCTGTCATCATGTAATTAAAGCAAATACATCATACTGACAGGCCATGGAAACATGCATCAGACCCTCTACAATGAAACAGAAAACAAAACAATACAAAAAGATACTTACTAGTTGGGTATATACACTTGTTTTAGCTTGCTTTCTGCTTCTGCTGCTTTCAATCGTTTCTTTAAAAAGAAAAGGAAAAAAAAAAGTTAGGATAAAAAGAAAAGGAAAAGAAAAGGAAAAGAAAAGTTAGGATAAAAAGACAATAAGGACTATTTCACCTGGGAGTCAAGTAATACACCTGTAAAAACTTTAGTGTTTATTAACAAACAATGCAGCTTTCCTTTCACTGAGCAGGTACCACAAAATCCTTTTCCACCAGGAAAATGTCCACTGAAAACACTGACAGTGTACAATGACTATTAAATGACTATGTACACAGCTTTTCAAAAAAAGGCAAAGAGATGACAATCTACTATTTATAAAGACAAACTTTTCATCCCCAGTCACTTCAATACAAATTCAGGCATTGTTCCTCCCACAACTCTTTTCTTTTTTTTCTTTGTTTGTTTTTCTCCTGCAGAGCAAGATCTGACATCCCAGTTTGTTTGTTCTCCATGATAATATTCACCAACTGGGCAATAACGGGCACAGTACTGCACCTTCTCCATCCTATTTCCTCAACACCAGAACCAATTCCAAGAGTTTGAAGGAAGACTTTTTTGTTGATAGTCCTCACTTTTGAAGACTGACACAGATGATTTTCTTTAAAAGTTAAAAAGGCCAAGAGCTCAACTCAAAACTGATGCAGAATTACCAAAATATATTTAATTATGGTATGTCATCACTTCTGACTAAGCATCAGCCGTGTGCATTTGCACTTTCTAAAGGTGAGAAGCTCTTTAAAAGGAAATTAAAAAAAAAGGAAATAAACCCCAGGCACATGCACAAATGTCAGAGGGAGGGTGGCAAAGACCCTCAAGGGGGTAAAAAGGGGAGAAGCTAACTAGATCAAACCACCAGCCCCTAATGAAAACCACCATCGCCAGGAGATATTAAGGAACATGAAAGATGCATTTAAGGGAAAAAACATCCAAGAAGTAGATTTTTGGAGCACGGGGACTCATGTTTAGAAGTGCACACCGTTTGTCTCATTACATGGTCCTACTTTAGTAAAACCATCTGTTAACTTCTGTCCATGTTTCTAGAGCAAATGGATTAGAAGATCCCTTCAATGGGATGTCTGTAGTAAATTCCCCCAGAATAGCACTGCTCTGATTTTTTTTTCAGCTCCAGCTGTGAACTTGCTGATAGCCCAGAAGAACATGGCGGAAGTAGGCAATTAGCATGAGCTTTACTAACTGCCCAAGAATTCCTCTTATAACTCAAACCTTCGTACCATTTAAAAAGTAAAAGAGGCATTCTGAGGTTCAAGTTTTCTCTTTATTCCATAAGCGAAATTACTTTAGGGTGAACATCTGGAGGCCTCTAGTCCAACGTCCCGTGCAAAGCCAGGCCTAGGCTCTTCAACTTCCATGCCCGTAACAGTGTTCTGCATAAAGCCACAACGATGTTTCCCAGACAAACCAGTAGCACGGTGATATTCTGGACAAACAAATTAGCTTAACGTTTTCTATGCACAGCCTCAAGGCACAGTCTAGGAAAATAATTCTAAAGCTAAAGTCAGTATCTTCATAGGCACAGGAAGCACCAAAAAATGTAATAAAATCGAAGTGTGTGTCACTGAGGAACTGGACAAGCATAAAAATCCTTTTTACCGGGACACGATGGACACACGTAGAAACACTGAAGTAAAAGTTTCCCCACGAGGATAACTCTTGCTTTGATCAGAGGGACAGTCTTAAGCAACGGTTTTCCATTTGACAGTCTGACAGTTCCTTGCAAAAGCTCTCTAGGCTCCTAAAGAATTCCCCTCTTCCCTTTCCTGCAAATAAAAGTCAACCTATCTTAGAAATCAAAGAATGAAGGCGTCAGACAAGAGAACAAGGACTGAGAAAACAGAACTCCTGAAAGTTATCCCGAGACTATGGGTGCACCTTCAGTGAGCTGCTTCCAAAAGCTGACTTCTTTCTGCTGGGGTAGGCAAGTTTCCCGGATTGCTTCTGTTAAGTCCCGTCGAGGACAAGGACAGCTTCCTGGAAACTGTCCTCAAAAAATCCAACTGAAGACTTCGTGGAGACAATCCTTATAAATCCCACAGACTTGAAGGAATCAATAACACACATTTTGCTGGCAGTTGGTGATGGAACTGAAGAGGTTCTCCCTCTGAATACAAACCACAAAGTCAAAGTTGAACACTTTCAGAACATCCTGCTCAAGTCTTTTCACACAAGAAACCAAAACATCCAAAGATGGGCCTCAAAAAGCGCTGTGACAATGGTTCTCTGACAGCATCAGAAGTCCTCCTCTACCTTGCAGAGAGACACTACTCCAAAAAAAATCATCCTTCAGCAAAATGCACGCTCTCAGGTGCACTTCAGCTCATGACCTGAAGGCTGTTCCACCCACAGCCTGGACTGAAACACAGATCTTTTTTTCCCCAGGCACTGCCTACCACGGGCAGTTATGTCAGCAGACAAACCGTCAGAGAGCTCATACTCTCCCCAGGAATCACAAGGAAGTCCAACATCGGATACTGATAAACAGCTTAAAATACTGCTTGATGAACTTTGTACAAGAACCATATTTCCTTGACAGCAGAGCAGGAAATTCAGGGAACTTCCACTGCTAGAGAACTTTTTTTTCTTTTTTAATTTCCACTAGATTTCTAGATTGGGTGTGTGTGTGTGTGTGTGTGTGTGTGGAAAGCTGCAGCTTTCTTGACAAAAGCTCCCAAGGGGACTATCTAGAGTCATTACGTTATGACAGTTTTGGAGATCTATGAATGGGAAAAGCTTCATAGAAGCACAATGCCTTACCAGCAGCTGAAATATTCTACTATCCACACTGAAAAGTCATTTGACTTGGAGACAAGGCAACATCAAGCAACATTTTAGTAAACTGGTCATGAATGTTAGCCTCACACCGCAGATTTTCTTTGTGATCGATGACCATGGTGTGAGCTCTGAGTTGCCGTAAGTCACCTGGACCTAAGCAATACCATTCTCTCCTACAGCTGCCTGGGGATCAGCACAGAGCGCCGCATACATACACCTTTATTACAAACTAGTAGAGCAAGAAAACTGAAGGCTTTCAGAAGGTACCACAACATACTGGATAAGAAGAGGATGGTTTTGCACTAAGTACTTGCAGCTGTGGACAATCAATAGACCGGATCTGATGAGTTTCCTATTTTCTGACAGTGAGCGATACCAGAAGATACCAAAGAAAGGTGCCTGAAATGTTGTCATGCACAATTTCAGAATAATCCCTTCGCAGAGGAAGTGCTTTGCTAGGTCCTTCACCAGTTATTAATTGATTTGTGCCTGAAGCATATTTATGCTATAAATTCTTAATGTTGTCTGACATGGTTATGAATGTCCTTATCCATGAAACAAACCCTGAACATTCTTAACTTTTTCTAATAGTTTAGTCTAAATGAAATCTTTTGTCTTTGAGCTATTTATATAATGCACATCTTAAGTATATCATGAGGTAAATAAGAGGATATTTTCCCCATCTATAAAAGAGATGTTATCAACTTGTCTATCCCACAGGGACCGAGGGATTAAACTACTAAGCACTGTAGTGCTTAGTTCCGTTTGAGTTGGTGCAAACATCTGTCCTTTGCCATATCCTCTCCCTGGATCTGACATCTTTCATTCTACACATTGAGCTTGGAAGTTTTATAATACATGATGTATCAGAGCAAACGTTTGTGGTCATTTTCTAAAGAGTGAACATTTATAAAGAGGAAATAACAGAAGGAAACCAGGAACACAGAGGATATTTCAGGGTCCATAACACAAGAGTCAGGTTGGTATCCTCAGATATTAAGCCTTTATTAATTGATGAGGAGGAAGATAGTCTCTAAATTGCATTTTCTGGATTTAGAGAACTTTCACACTTTATTCTTTTTCAAAACAAAACACACAAGTGCTGCTGGGAGGCAAGGGAAGGGAGAGATAGAGCAGAAAAGGTAATCAGTCCACAGTGTGTTTGGGAGAAGTGTTTCCAGCTGCTTGTGCTCCAGCCACACATCTCAGCACTGATGCACAGTACCTACTGTCTCTGTCACTTGCTTGCCAAAACTGCCACAGTTCCACATTACTGTAGGCTTAACAGGAGGTGTTTCAGGATAAAGTGTCATACGTATGCAGAAAAACATTTCTTTGATGTTTATTTCTACTTTGCTAGCACACAGTACTGTATGAAGGCTTTAAGATGTTACTCTCAGCTCTTGGTTAGGTACAAAGAAGGTTTGCTTTCCTTAATAAAGATGTTTTCTGTCTACATCAAGATTTACCCAGAGCTCCCTACCTCATTTGGTCACATATAATGGCACTTGCACTTTCTCTGGTATCTTCTCAACATTACACATACCTTAAAACTGATCTTCTCTGTCTCTTCGTCCCATACTTTTCTAATGGCACTTCCACATAACAAACAGAACAGTAGAAATTCACAATATTTGATCTTCCTCTTGGAAGTTACATGCTCCCCAAGCACAAATAAAAATGCAAAAAATGAATTAAAGCCTTCAACTTTCGGAAAGCAAACGACTAATTCAGTCATCTGCCACTGCCATGTCCCAGGCTCTTCTCAACTGCATCTCAGCAGTTAAAAAGTGTCATGTTTTAAAGTCTTCAGGACTTCCCCTCATGATACGCAAAACAGCAGAAGCATTTAAAGATATTTTTTTTAAAAAAAACAAACCACCCTGGAATTCACAACTACGTAAGAACTCGACCTTTATTTTGAATGAAAATGTAGGCAATACCCAAAACATTACATCAACTCTTGAAGACTGGGGGAAGCCACCAACAGCAGTTACTCAGTGGATGCCATTTTCAAACCTTTCTGAATCGGAAATATATGCTCTTGTGAATGGACATAGGAAATCAGTCTCAAGAAAAGGATGCATTCAAAGAGACCCGGAATATTGAATTTGGAATGCAGCTCCCTCTTTTTCTTCAGGACAACACTGAAAGGGTCTTATTGACAGGAAAACTCTTGGCATCGCTTTGGAGATACGTTCAGGAGCCCACATCAGACCACAAATTCCGTGTTGAGATTGCAGTAGAATTACTCCTAAGCAGTTCTGTTCCTGGAGGGTCAGTCCTTCTCTTGATATGATTGAACTCCTAATTGCGCTGGTAACCGTCAAAAGCATGGTATGGCTGAAGCCAAATAAAAATTACTGGAGAAGAGATCCATGTGCGTGCTCCAAAACAAGTCGATTTGTGTGTATCTCCATCACAGTATCCTACTCACAAGAGAAGGAAGTGCTGTATTAAGCCTTTCGATCTTAGGTATACCAAGAATAAGTAGACATTATTGTTCAGTTCTGAGAAAGGGTCTTCGGTGGAAGTCAACTCAAAATTTAGCTTCCTCAATGGCAAGAAATGGATGGGATTCTGCTTCAGGATTATGACAGTGCTTTCTTGCTCCAAGAAAATCTCACATGAAATACAGAAGGATGTAAACAGTTCCCAACTAACTGTGTTTCATCAAAGCAGACAATTGGCTGATGACAAAAAAACGTCATTACCGTATTGTGTAAATCACAGAAACAGCCAGTTTAAAACAACGTTTTTAAGTTCATTCAGCCAAAGATTCTACAAGAATGAGGAAGTCATCAATATTTTTTTAAAGACAATAACATACAGCCTTGGAATATAATTTAACCATCCCCTTAGAAGGAAGGCACATGAAAGTGAAACATCTCGGGATACACAATTTTCACATCCTTGCTAAGCACATTTTCAACATCTTATGTACAAAAATGCTGTTAGCCCCAGAACCATTTTGTGGTATTAGACTAAGGAAAGATCTACACAGTCAAAACACTATGAAGAAACAGATGGAAAAAGTGGTGAGGCATGATGCTTTGCCAAAGACTTTGCACACATTAAGTAAAATATAAGTGTAATACACCATTATTTCAACTACAACTTCCTATGCTTTCTTTGTGGTTATACATAGATAGCTCTCCCAGGCTTTTTATAAATGTTTAATAGTGTTATTTGCTTGTACAAGCTAGGAATTTGAGATGAGGTCTTCAGCTAAGTTCAGCCTTAATTGATGTGGTATCTCTGTACTGCAATCGCTACCTGGCCGGCTTATACTCATTCTGTCTCCTAAGTGCAGAGCCCCTAATTGGAAGTTTTCCCCGAATCCCACTCCCTGGTACACCACTGGGCAGGACACGCAAGGTACTGTCAAACCATGATAGAAAACCCTCTGCATAGGAGTATAGCAAAACAGTATGAGAAACTGTAGATCCGTTGGGTTTTTTAATTGCCGCAAGAATAAATAATCCAAGTCTTTACGCAACTATCCTCTATGCAATTTTGTCTATATAATAACAAAGTTCAAGAAAGTGGAAAACACAAAAGAATTTAACCAGTTCCTAACCAAGGCACAGTCTCTCCATTTGTTTTGCCTTCCCACCCCATTGGCCTGGAAGCAAACACCTGGGACACCATTCTGATCTGCCTCCTATGGTATCCAAGAGTGAACACCAATAAAACCACTCCCTACCCCTTATTCCCACACCTCAAAATGGGCAGAAACAGAACTTCACCATTGCAAATGTACCATGGACTTTCTGAGCAGCATAGAGACGCTTTTTGATTTAATCTTTCCCAAGAATTCCTACTACTGTTTGCTGTTCTGACTGCACAGGGGTGACAATTTTTGTGCAAAGCAGCCTAAGATTCTAGTTTTCACTGACCGATTAAATAACTTTCCTGGCTTTTTCTGACACCTACCATATTGCTAGATGGATTTTTATCACTAAAAGAAGTGAGGAGAGATAGAAGATGCAGGGAAGAAGATAAATGGATTCCTCTCAGTGCAAATATTGAGCGCAGTACAGGCTGAGTACACTCAGCTATCACCTCCTAAACAGCTGTCGTCAGAGAGTACAGCAGCACCCACTGTATCAATGATACACACAGTTCAATCGAGAAAGACAGACCATCAACTCATTTCTCAAGCACCTTTTTTCCCCCCACCATGCCAGCTTCCATCACCATCCCACTTTCCGACCATCCATTTCCTTATGAGAAGGAAAAGTTCAATCAAAGAATGAACTTGGGGAAACACCAGAATGAGGATGCAGTTAATATTTTTTTAAGAAGTCATACAGAGTTGACGCAAAAAAGAGTTCTCATTTGTCCTGAAGATCCCTCTAATTTCAACACTGTTCTGATCAGAGAGAAAATGGTAAAAATCACATCACAGACCAAGGTGCTCAAATATGGAATATGCCAAATATCAGTCAATGCCTCAGGCATCTTTATCCCAGGCTGAATTTCCAATGGAGCAAGTTAAGGCAGGACATTTTTATAACTCCACTTTTTCTAACACTTCAAATAGATGCCTAAACATAGTACTGATAACTATCATGAAAAATACATTATCTATTTCTCCCTTCTTTTAATTAATTTTTCCATTAAATATTGTAAGTAGTTTTCAGCAACTGCTACTCTGCAACATTTTGCATGCTGCTTGCATTGTGCTTGCTTTATTTTCGGGACCAAGCAGCCTTCATATTTAAACAAGTAGAGATAAAAATGATGGTAAACACTAGTCAAAGTTGATCCTCAAGTATAACGAGTCTGGGAATTAGAGCCATCAACGCTTCCCAGGCAAACACTCTACTCCCAGTGCTTATGGGGGAGCCTTCATGCATCTACAATCATCATGGGCAGGCAGAGGTGAACTAACACCAATGCCTGTTGTACAGACACTGCCCACCCCCCCCATAAAAACTCAAAACTGAAGTTAATGCTGAACTTTACACGCAGAAATCAACTGTATTCCCTTCCTCAAAAACAGACATTTGAAAGCTCCAAACAAATAAAGTAGCAGCAAACATGAAAAGAAAGCACAAATGCCAATGCTACATGTTCGTATCTACGGAACAGCTAAGGAGTTTAGTGACAAGAGATTGTTTGGTGCTTCAGATCATGACAGACCCCGCCTATTGGAAAGGCTGAACCCCAAGAGGGAGAATAAAGCAGCAACACTTGGTTTCAAAGGCAAGAAAAACACCTTCTGTTGGAATCAAAGAGGTGATTCTGACTCTCTTACCTGCTGAACGTATCTGTCTGTAGTTTTCCACATATAGTAATATTCTATTATGCTTGTTAAGGACTTCCATGGGAGCTAGGGACAGAAAGGAAAAGCAGGAGTCATTGCAGGGAGCTGGCACACACTGAAATTCGCAGGATTCCTTTGACAGACAGTTTATAGCAATCTTGCAACTACTAACCCTCCTAACAAAAAAAAAAAAGACAGTCAGTGTCTGAATCTCCTAAGGGCATTAGATGCACATGGAACACATGTTAAAGTAAGGGCCCCTTCAAAAAATAGTGCTTTCAGTGTAGAAGTAGAGCAGGTTACAGGTAATCTTCATGCTGCATTGGCTCCACAGTAAATCATCCAAGAGAGGCACAATGCAGAAGGAAGCCCACTGGCTCGGACTCTCTCTACTTGAGCAGCAAAGACTTGAGCAAGAGTCACAAGAGTCACAACTACAGCATCAGAGCTCTGATTTGCTTGGCTTCTTTGGAGCTGGCACACTTAAAAGAAAAAAAAAAAAAAAAAAAAAAACCACAGAATTGTGCCCTGCCAGCTCTCTTCTCTGCGTGAGAAGCACGAGGATTTCAGCAGGACCACAGCGTTGTGCCGTTTCCAAGCCCCTCTGTCTAAAAGATTAGAGCACGGGACAAGCAACACTGAAACTACTTGTTTTGTTCTGGAGGGCTCGAACAGCGATACAGTGAAACTTGGCTCCCTTTACAGTGCTCCATTCAATCCGCAGGCTGAGCACCTAGGGTGGAGCTTTGGCCAAACGACAGGACACTTCCCTTGGATGCCCAAGATTCCTATTTAAAACTCTCAAAGGGCCCTTTCTGAACTAGCATTATAAAAGTGACTACATTTTCATGTTTCAGAAGGCCCAGTACTTATTCTCCTTCAAACACAAATTAATCTTACAGCAGCTAGGCTGTCACAACACTTTCCTAAATCCTCCCCTCAGCTGTAGTGGAGCAGATGATTTTAAATTAATGTCTCGAAAGGAAAAGCCATCATCTGTGATTTGAAATTCTGACTGTACAACAGGCTGTCATCAGTATGAGGCCTGCCTTTCCCCAATTTACAGTGAGACACATGCTCCAGTTCAAAGCCCTCTTCTTCAACACGAAGAAAAACAACACGCTTCAGACAAGCTGTAAACCAGCTCTGTCACTGATCAGAACTGCTCACCATGTGGGCCCCCGTTCTGGATACTTACAAAATCTTGCTGAATGTCAGTGAAATCTTTGCCGTATTTTTCTAGTGCTTCCTCAAAGAGGTTTGCCTCTGAAGCAGACCACTCCTCCATCTCATCTCTGCACAGGACCGGCCCGCCTTGTGGCACAAGTGCAGAGATCGCCTTGGAAATGTCATAGACATTTTTGTGCAAAGTGTCCATAGCGTGGAACTACATCGTTGTAAAAGAGAAAGATAATTAAATGTAAGGACAAGCATGTAGGGGGAAAAAAAATGCTTACCAGTGAAACAGCAATAACAAAAATTCCGCAGCAAGATTTGAGGGTGCAGTATTCTATACCTAACACAAAGTCAGTAAAAATTTGTTCAAACCTCAGACTCACTGTAATTGTCAGCGTACAAGTTTAACATTCACTAACAATAATGGGGTTTGTGGAAATTGAGCCCTTGGCGTATCAATAATTCCTACTTAGCTACTCACCAGCACCACTGTTCAGAAAACGCAGAGGATAGACACCCACGCGCTCCCCAGAACTGAGCAGCCCCGTTAGCCAGCCATCCACAGATGGGGAACGAAGATAGAGGTCCGAGGGCATATTTTCTAATAAACTTAGCCATGCACTTTCTTTGTTAAATAATCCAGCAAAATTGCATATAGGAAAAAATATTTAAGAACAGCACCACACACATACAGTCCCCGCAAAAGGCAGAAATCCCCAAAAAGATTCAAGACAAGTCACACAGCACAGCTGAGTAGGAAAAAAGAATTACTCCCAGGAGCAATTACTCCTCAGAAAGCTGAGCTACAACTGTCTGCAACTTGTGATTTACAAGGGCTGAGAACACGTTGTGAGGGAGGAATTGGTATTAGTAAATGAAAGCTTGGCTTTATTTCCTGATTTCTGTAGCTTTAATCAGGATGTTATTTGCCTTTCATCCTACCAGTTTGTGCACGTGCATAATTAATCTACAGTGTTCTATCATAGAATTTGTTCTATACATGATCTCGCGTTATTCCAGTTATGAGGTGAGGCTTTGATAACAGTTTTCTGGAGACTTCATAAATTTTATTCAAATTTTCATTAAACTTTCTCTAGCATAGAAGTTCAAGTTTTCCTGTCTCTCTATCTACGCAGAATAATTTACAATTATAAAATATTAACAATGCCACCACTCCTCAGGTATTGTAAAATGGAGTTCATCAAAGAGAAGAACCGGATCAATTGAAATTTCTTATCTGACCACAAGCTTTTCCCCCAGACGACCTTGCCCAAGGATGCCAGTGACACGTCTGATGCTGGGGAAGTGGAGTGACATTCTGGCCTTATAACACTGCAGACAGTCAGATAATCATTTGCATTCTTCTCAAGACAGTTACTAAGGCCATGCAAGAGATGGGCTGTGAAGCATGTCATCAAAACAGTTTAATAAAACAAAACAGAGAAAATCTCTCATAGAATTATCCACGACGGATCATAGGAGGCACAAGGCCAGAAAAAGTTACTTCATATGTAAATAAAGGGTTCCTTTACAAAGACAGGATCTGCTTCACAGCAGGCCGCAATTACAATCCATCTGCCCCTCTCTCTTTGCCAACTGCCATTGCTGAGGTGAATATTTTGCGTCTCTCAAAAACTTGAGGTCCTCTTAAAAATCTTACCAGCGTGATGTCCCTAGAGGCTGCTGCAGCGCTCATGTGCAAGCTTGGCTGTCTGACAGAACTACTGCAATCTAGTGCTCGGGCGAACGTACCAACAGACCTGAAAGAAATTAAACAGAGCATTAACTTTGCAGGCAAAACAGGCATAAATATAAAAACCCAAGCAACACTTTTGAGATCAGCAGCCTCCATTTCTCAGTAACAACATTACACGGTTTGGTGCTAGTTCTGAGCCAGAGACCGCTCTCTTTAGATGTGGTTTGTTATTACGAACGCTTTACTCAGTTCATATGACCGAAGAGGCTTACGCGTAGGAGGGGAAAGACTCAAAAGACCACAAACGGGGAGTCTGGAACTACTCTCTTATTCCTTATCTCTCAACAGACTTACGCTTTAACAGCTACTGAGCACAAGCAAGCTTTATGAATGGCAAAGTCTCTTCCGCAATGGCGAGAGCAGTGCTGCATTGTACAGAGAGAGATGCCAAGACCAGACAGAAAAAGTGCAGCAATGCAAGTATTTTTCCAAAAGTTACAGTAAAGTTAAAAACAACCTTTATTTTACAACTTAATGCTGTATAATACGTATTTATTATATAGCCTGCCTAAGAATACAGCAATTCTTGGCTACTTCCCAATGCCAGCCATTCCTGCATCTGACGCTACAACCCTCATGCTCCTCATTTTAGTCTTAAAAGAAATTAGTCAGGAACCTTTAACGGGAACATGAGTTCCAGCATTTCCTACTCCCCTCACTGCTTGCTACGCTGCATCGGTGAAACGCTCATGCTCCTGCAGAGTGAGCTGGAGCTGAACACCTCCGAGAAACTACAACAACAACAACAAAAAAAAAAGGTGGAAATTTTTCTTCCTTTCCACTCAGATCACTTCCCCAAACTAGCTGAGCGCACAGAGGAACAAGCCAGTGCCAAGCAGCGCACGAGTAGGAAAGGTACATGGGTAAGCTGTGGTTGTCACCAAATATCTAGTTTTGGCCAAAATCCAAACCAGCCTCCCCCACCCAGGTTTCTGTGGTGATTCACGCTTCACCCTCTCCCCAACCTCCCAGTCACTATCCCCATCCCTCCTTCACAACTCCCCCAGCCCCAGCTTTAGCCAAACTGATACGAGTGTGTGTGGCATCTAATTATAAACTGGATCACTCTGCTGATTCTGGACAGAAGCAGTTTTTATACTGATCTTTACAGTGATTCTCGTTACAGCATGCACCTTCAAGCGGCTGTATCAGCAAACCCAGCGGGCAGCAGTGAAAAGCCAGAAAGAATACCAAAACCAGCAGCTTTGCCACCACAAGCCTACACAAGGTGGAAACCCCCACCAGAAAACAGCTCTATAGTCACTCTATGCCAACCCACATGAAACCCCCATCAGCCAGGGCACTTCCACCCTCTCGCTTCCTGCCGGGTCTTCCTGACACCGACACCAGAGGGCTGTGTGTCCAAGTGGCAACTTGAAGCAATCCTGATGAAAATTAACCCAGAAAACAAAGTTCTTAGCTTTTCGGTGGTATCCTGTACTTCACTTGATTGGAAGCAATTGTGAAACCGCAGCCTTGCCAAGAAGGGTCCCTCAAGAAGCAGGAATACCCTTTGCTGGAGATATCCCAGCTCTCCCCATCACTCCTGCATCTGTTCGTTCCACATCACTGGTGGAGATTATCCTCTCCCCACTTTCATCCATTTCCCTATGTCCATCTGATCAAGTAGAATTAATCTGTGACATATAAATCACTCAGTTCAGCCAGTTCAACTTTACTGTTGGCACAGGTCAAGGGAAATTGCAATATATCATGTAAGGAGCACAGTGAAACTTCCGTAAGCCTAAATTTTAAGATGATTCTTTAGTATAGCCAGAACACTATGACTTTATGAACCTTAAAAAAAAGTCTACAACAAAAACCAAAGGCAAAAATGTATTAATGGGTTCTGAACGATGAGATTTTCTTCAATCTGGACTGCAGTTAAGGTTTTTAATTTTAACCAACGCAGTTTGACTCTTGGCTCCCTGTTACTGAACTTACACCCACGACCCAAGAAGTCATGTCCGAAGTTCAAAATAATGGCTGTTTTACCTTCAAAGCACACAGAAAAATTGTTTTGGTGTTTATTTCTGAGTATACATGCTTCCCATCTTGAGTACTTAAAACATCGCATTTTACCATCTCCCTCATTTTCCTCAATTCCTTTCTTCTCCCCCAGTTATTTCCCTGAGCTTGAATCATTCAGCACGTTGATGTTTGACAAATGCAATCCCGTTGCATCATTCAAGAGCTTCAATTCAGAACTAGAGGGCCCTGTGCAGGCAGGTTCTTACGCACAAAACTCTAGCGTTGCCTCTCTGCGGAGCATCCCCGGAACTTACCCTGCAACGAGCACAGCAAAGCCACGCTCAGGGAAGTTCAGGAGGAAATTCAAAGCATCGTAACTCGAGAGGGGCAAAAAGAAAACCAAGAACCAAAAGACTGACAGAACCAGGGCCCAATTAAATAGCATATCTGCTACATAGGCATAACTCAGCTTTTCAGGGCTAAGGCCCTCAGCTGAAGCAGGCAGCCCTAGCCCTGTGAGTCAAAGTCCACGTCTATCAGATACTACAGCCAACGAGAAGAACTTCCAAGACTAGCACTAGGTACTACTACCAGCTTGTAACTTTACACGCTCCTTTCCTAACCATATCCAATGATAACTTGCCCCACTGACTAAAAACATCGAAAGGTCCAAATATCCATCTACTCACGCCACTTTCCTCCCTCATAGTCCTACAAACTTACCTAAAAGACACTAAATTTGGGGAGTATTACCTTTTTTCTTTATTTTTTTTCCCAAATCATTCAGTCGCCAGTTGCTATGAGAGCATAAAATTTAGTATAGGCTTCTATTCATATAAATGCATACCAATGAAACAGTTCAAGAACATTTTAAAAAGCAAAAGCTGATCAACAAAGATTGCTTTGGGCTTTAATAAAAGCACATATTTCACTATCTGTACAGATTTTCAGGGTTTCACTTCATTATGCCTACCTATTTGAACGTAGGCATTAGAAAGCATCCACGCTCCATCAAAAACACTTTACCAGATTTCTTAGCAAACTATTAATGGATGTTAAAATGTCACTGGATTTGAAAAAGGGAGAAAACGGACAGAGTAATGAACTGTCAAGAATTTAGTTCACTAAGCCTTCTGCACGGTGGCCAAAGTGCAGAAAAACCTCACCAATTACAGGAGAGTTTTTACATGCCATTTACTTTTCTTTTATGAAAGTGATCGACTAAGTTGTAAATCTGAGTAGCTGTTCCTAAAGTCATGCAGTTCCCAAGAAGGCATGTAAAATGTCCATCATTTCAAAATGGAGCAAGAGAATCAAACAACCAAAACCAGCATTCATACTAGTAAAGCAAAAAGAACGTCAAATGTGCTCAGAAGAGTTATTAACATTTACTTATTCAAAAGAAAGGTAAAATGTTCTTACCGTGCTACCACCAGGAACTGGTCTATCTGCTTGTCTACTAGCGGGTTAAAGGCTTCCCAAACTTTTGTTTCAAGTTTTGACTGGTCTCTTCCATCATCCTCACCTGGACAAAAAACAAATTAGAAATGCTTGGTATGTGGAGGTTTTTTTAAATAAAAGTACTTTCTAGATTTTTTTTTGGTCTAATTTCTATATTATCTTTTTTGTCTCATTTCTAGATTTTTTTTGTATCTCACAATAATTTAACTGCTAAGCCGTCTCAGTTACACCCATTTGTCTCCGACAATTTCAGCTGGACAGACACAGCAACGCAGCTTGTCTGAATCTGGCAATCGGATTTTGAAGAACTGGTTTTAAAGGATACACGTAATGGGAAACAAGAGTACATCCTTCTCGCAGCTAGACAGTCTCTCTTCAGCCCCTCTCCCCAGCTTCTCTCTCTTTCCCTTTTTGCAGCAGTTCCAGGAAAACAGCCACGCTCCCAGCTGCTCTGAGCAGGCAAAGAGTAGCTGGTTCAACTTGCATCGGCTGCTTTCTAAGGGCAAAATCACAGCATCAGACTCCCTTCCTTCTATTTTCCTGATTCTACACAAACCAAAATACCCTGGAAAAATACAGGAGCTACTAAGCCTTTTTTTTTTTCCCCTGCTCCCTTTAAAACATCTGGAGATTATCCTTCTCTGAAGCCCCGTGTTAGCCCGCTGAGGGAAGAGAATGCCTTTCAAATTAGTTCATCCTCGCTTAGGAGGCTTGCCCAGCTGCTGAATAAATACCAGTTTCACAGACAAATTAAACAAGAGTCCCGACCAACTTGTTTGTCTGTTCTAACATAAGGCTAACAGTATCCGCAAAGCTCCTAAGCAAAGACAGAAGTGCCCCCTTGCTTTCACATCTCTGCCCATACAGGCTGGAGACTTCCAACATGGCTCAACCCCTGCTCTCTTAGGAGGAGCAAACCATCAGACCTTTCCCCGTGCATTACATGGGTCTCAGAAAGGAGCAATTAGATCATAGAATGATAGAGCGTGTTGGGTTGGAAGGGACCTCTAAAGGCCATCTAGTCCAACCCCCCTGCAGTGAGCAGGGACATCTTCAACTAGATCAGGTTGCTCAGAGCCTCAGCCAGCCTGGCCTTGAATGTTCCCAGGGATGGGGCCTCCACCACCTCTCTCCAATGCCAATACCCCCATCCCTTTAAGGTTTTCCACCCACTTCTGCATCTATACAATAGCGCAAAGATAAATCTAAAGTCAGTTATTACTTGGTAACTAGTACCAGTTAGTCCTACTACCCCCTTTTGCTTGGGCCAGGGTCCTCGTGGTCCTACAGCTCTGTGAGACAGCGGTGGCAGCTTTGGTCTCACAACACATTCAGGCCAGCAAATTCCTCCCCCTGCCTGTTCTGCAGGTGAGAGGTCTAGGCTGGCAGCCAACGCTGCAGATGGGGAGAGGGCTCCGAGGAAAAGGCACCCAGCAATAATGGGCAAATTGATGAGGGGAGACAGTATTTAATTGGCGGTAACATGGGAGGGGCTCTTATAGGGAAGTGAGGCTTGATTAAAAACACAAAAGGCTTTACAGACGCGATGGAAATTTGTGCTTCCCATGGAAATTCTGAAATCTCGTAATAAAAAGAGTGCAAGCTCTGAGAGAGCCAATTAATTCAATTTGTTTCAACAACTTTTATGATTTGGACAAATGCCCACTTTAAAGACTGGTTTGAGACATAACTAATTGCATTCAGCAGGCAACAGCTTCAGTCACGAACAAACCAGGCTACCGTTGTATGCATGACCTGGCAGTGGAAACCTCCATCTCCCACACCTATGCAGGCTGCGCACATAAAAGTGGCCACGTTCGACACGGCCTCTTAACAATTTCAATAAATTATGGAAATTACCCTCTTTTAATAAGTCTGTTATATCTGCCTGGTATCTGTTTCCGACTCGAATCTCTCCTTTATCAGCGAGTAGGGTCTTTTGTTGAGGATCGTATACTAGCGAATAAAAGAAGAAATCCTAAAAATAAAACAAGAACAAAAAGGTAAACGGTATTATTAGCTTTTACTTTCAGCTTTGCCTACACACTAGCAAGCTTTTACATTGGAAGTTTGCTGCATACAGATTTTAAAATCGGGTGAACAAACAATACATGAACCAACAGTTTTAAAACCCTATGTTAAACGCCACTGCTTTCTTCTGTTTTCTAAGGGTAACAGGTCTCCTCAAAAACATTCATTCCCTGAATATATGCTCTTTGCAGCTGAAATGAAAAACAACTCCTCTCTCAGAAACAGGGCTCGGAAGAGCCAGGAGAAAATTCTTAGTAATATCATCTGTGTCACAACACAAAATTGCATTTTCCCATATACCAAACTAACAGTAAGTAGATGCTAGTGACTTATCCCCACAAAAATATCGCTACAAACTAAACTGTAACTTCAGAGCGTTACAGCTATACCAACGAAACACTCCATAGAGACAGAGAGGCCCAGACAACCTCTGTGGCACCTGCTGGACTTGCTCCAATAAGTCAACGTCTCTCTCATGCCGGGAGACCCAAAGCTGGAGACAACACTCCAGAAGTGGTCTTGCAAGTGATGAACAGAGGGGATGAATCCCTTCCCTCCACATCCTCACTACGCTCCTGCTAATATAGACCAGGACGCGGTTGGCTTTCCTTGTCACAGGGACGCACTGCTGACCAACTAAGCTTAAATCCCTACGTTTCCTCCTGCGCGTTATTGAGAGAAGGGATGCAGATTTGGCAGCAGCAGTAATTAGCTGCACATGGCTTTACGTTAACTTGTTGCTTTTGTTCAACTAGATGAGAAAAAGGCCAAAAAAGCTGCTTGGCTTCCGTCACCTGAGTGTGTAAAATTAAAGCAAGAAGTCACACGAGAATGAGAACGTCCTGCCAGGGTGGAGAAAGAAAACAGCCAACGTTTTAACTACTTGAAACGGCACAGTATTAGTAACTAAACTTTTCTGCATGGATAAGTACTTAGCTATAGCTATTGAGTGACACATGGGAGACCAGGTATGCTCCATCAAAGTCTAGAGTGGGATACTGGGCAGGAAGAGGGCTCTGGTAGGACATGAAATAACAGACCTTTTGTAACGTCTGTCCACAGCCAACACCATCACCAAGAGAGAGAAGTGTTTCAGAACAGAAACACAGGATGTGCCATTTTTCACATCTCAGGTTTCTGGCTCATTTTCCTTTTCCCCATATTTCTTTGTCAATAGCAGGCACCCTGTTTAAATACATCTCACTTCATGCTCACCTCATTTTCCCTTTCCCTACATTTGTATGTGTCAACAGCACCCAACAAAAATTAGGACAAAACCAGCATTCAGTTTCAAGCCCTCTTTGTCTTAACGAAGAGGTGGCAAGGGAAAAGAGAGTCCCCCAATCTGTCATACGTAGCCAAAAAAGGAAGAATCACTGTGAGTTTCTTCAATAACACGGCAAAAATTCTGTGGGCTAGGGCTTCAAAGGTACATACTAGTTCTGTTCCCCAGCCCTGCGCATTACACATATTAATCTAAGATTGATGTGACAGAGGTAAGGTCTCCCATGTTTTCTTTAGATGTACAATGCATCCAACATCCAATTACAGAATTTAAGGGTGTTACACACGGTAGCTTTATATTTTCTGCTCCAATTTTAATAAAAATCAGCATTTTTCTGGGAAGAGATCAACATCTATGGAATGGCGGAAAAAAAGCCAGAAGAGAGCCAAACCCACGTTGCTATCCAAGAAAACTACTGCACAAAAAGGTACCACCTGGGCAGCACGGCACAAGAGACAAGACAGGAATTCCCACCCACCTCCTCCAGCAGAAAATACGCCATTTCCCCACCATGAAAGCATGAGCTCCAAGGACAGGAACAATCTCACGTAATCTCACGATAGCAGGATAAAACTCAGAGCTAACACTTGGCAAAACGCTGTTCTAGCACCCAGTCAAGTTAACTGGAAGGGTTGCCTGTGGTCAGGTTTGGGTGGCTGAGGGAGATTTGGCTGCATCCTAAACGAATGACATCTTTGACAGAATTGATTCCTACTCCCACAGGCACCAGGGTCAATTTACATCAACCTACTGACAGAAGGGAGCTTCAGAGTAGATGAAAACTCATTTATATTATAGCCGTGTAAAGAAATCTGGGTCTCTCGGTCCCTGACATACAGAAAGTTCGAGACATTACAGTATTTTGAGGATGTATTGTTGCATAAATAAAATGTAGAAAAAGCTTTTGTCTCGCAAGCTTCCACATTATAAATTAGCGAGCGTTTTATTTGTTCCAGCTCCAAAATACCTAACTGTAGGACAAAGCATATGCACTCCAACATTAATGCTTTTTAGGCACATTGCCCAGCAAATATGCAAACCAAACACTGTAGTACAATTGGCCCCAAGGAAGGCCAATTCTACAGGCGATTTCTTAACACTGTCTTTCTTGGCCAGGGAAAGTCATTCATTGTGGAGTGGTTTTCTCCCATGGCATTTGACTGACTTTAGATGCCCTACTGCTTCTCTTTGATTGATTAAGACTATGAATTTTGTCTAGAAATTAAAACCCATCCTTCTCTACCAGTCTCAGGTCACCTTTTTACATCTTGTCCAGTTTTGTCTTGAATCAAGCGGGTTCAACGGAAGAATTAAAAGCCTCTGGGCTCTTCTCCCCAAATAGAGCCTCCTCAAGAGAGGAGAGATGAAAGTTTAGGGGGCTAAAGCGTGACCACAAGACAGACTGTAATCCCCAGAGGTAATGCAATACCACTATGATCTTCCCCCACAGAAGCATGAAATTCAGCTCATGCAAACTGAGTGGGATTTCTGAAAACATTAACGTATGTCAGTTTAGTGCCAATGCAAACTACAGTCTAAATAACAAAGCAGATCCTTGTATACTGTAAAGTGCGTGTGAGCTCTTGATCTCCACTATCGCAATAAGAACAAATTTTCAGAAGGGTTTCACAGGAGGAGTGATGTTCACAACTAAACAACGTGGCTCTTCAAAATCCTCCATGCTCATTTTAGCAGTCTAAACTGCATGCTGAGTTTGCAGCAGTGAAGAAAAAGAAGGGGTTTTCGCTTTTAACTTCAGATCAGAGAAAACACCCAACATGTTTGGAAAAATTAAAATGACCTGCCAAGAGTTAAAATTAAACCGTGACTTTCTCCTCCAAAGTGTTATACAGACACATATGCTCAGAGCTTCCCTTCCCAAGCCCCTAAGCTACCTGGAGCTATAGCCAAGAACCAAAGCCACTAAGAAACTGCAGAAGAACTGGAAAAAGAAAAACAGGCTCAAAGCGAAAGTACAGTATAGAAATAGCGGTTAGTTCATTACAGCTTACAAACTTAGTTTCATGAAGTCCGTTTGGCTGAAGGAGGGGGAAGATATTTTAACTATAGAGCATTTTATTTTTAGGGGAGTACCAAAAGGTACCAAAATGCCAGGCATCTAACCCAGCAGGCAAAATTCACATAGGCCTCGGCATATATCCTAGCAGAGCAGCAAAATAGATGGTCCATATGAAATAGTCTCCCACAGAATAGGGAAATGGAATGCTTTTGCCCTAACTGGCTCTGCCCTTCTCTTGATCTCCCTGGAAATTCAGTATCTATGGGAAATTCAGGTTGCTTTTTTTCTTTTTCCTCCTATTCCTCAACTCCTGCTACAAACCCAATTTTGCCAGGCACAGTCAAAACGTCACTGCTGGTCCCCGTTTAGCCTGCTCTTCAAATGTAACAGAGCAATCTTCCTCAGGAAGATGACAGAGAGAGGGGAGGAGGAGGAAAACAGAGATACCACAAATGTAATTTTGCTATGCTTACTATCTCCCGAAAATTTCTGTCTGCATGTTTATCCTCCTTTGAGGTAGACTTGGGGCTGAAAACCTACTTTTAGAGGTCACAACACACAAGAAATCAAACGATAGAATCCCTAGAACTGCTTAGGCTTTATTGACGCAAGCCATATTAAAAGAAAAAAAAACACAACAAAACAAACAAAACAACTAAAAACATTTTTAAAGCAAAGAACGGATTAAGAAGGGGGGGGGAAGGGAAGGGAAGGGAAGGGAGGGAAGAAGAAACAGTTCAAAACAATATCATCCAGTGCTAGGAATTCGGCAGGCAACATCTATCTCCTTTTCCTAATCTCTTTACCCTCCACCCAAGCACATTTATGTTCCTGAGCTTTTAATTTCTTTACCATCTGTCCAAGTTAGTTCACACCACAGCAAAATACCGTGCTAAGTGACAGGACACATTCAGGGAACTCTCTCGTTCTGTGAAATCTCTAAGTGCCTGCTCCGTTTTAAAAATAACCCACATCATTCATCTTGCGTTTTGAGAGTTCAAAAGGATGGAAAAAAAAAGAAATCTCTTTCTATTCCTACATCTGCAACTGAGCACAATTAGAGGAAGCCAGCTCCCTTCTGTCTCGACATACCTACCTGTAACATTAGTGATATTAAAAATGTGTTGGGAGCAATCGAGAATGAATAGTACTTAAAAGCTGGGTACTAGTAAATCTAAAATAATTTCAGTTGGATTAACTTTTGCTTTTAAATTGGCATATCCC
Source organism: Larus michahellis (assembly GCF_964199755.1). Taxonomy (NCBI): domain Eukaryota; kingdom Metazoa; phylum Chordata; class Aves; order Charadriiformes; family Laridae; genus Larus; species Larus michahellis. Next base: position 26,560,257 of record NC_133903.1, on the reverse strand, counting down.
GGGCTGCTAGCTGGTAACAAGCATTCCTGAACACAACGGTCCTTGTTTGATGCGTTGCCATTTGGCAGCCATGGCTCGACATGTTTTTGGTTTCACATTCCAAAGAGAAACCTGACTATTTAATCCTTGTGCTTTGTTTAAAATTCTCTTAAACTAGAGTATCAGATTGAAATTAATCTTATGCTTAAATAAACACTGCAGAAAGCTAAAAAAGCATTGAAAAAGAATGCTCAACCATGAGATAAACTACAGTATGCTCCTCGCAAAAAATCACCTGTTTTCTCCTTGTTTCTTGAAGGCTGATAATGACCGTTACCCTACTGTTTCTAATTACAAGATTTCCCCTCTTGCATAACATTTTAATATTTTCAAATGCAAATTTAATGCTTGCAGATGTATTCAAATAATAATATACTGAAATTGTTTGCTAATCTCCCAAAGCAAAGCTCCCAGATTGCCAAATTCTAAGGCTCTCTAAACCAGCTGGCGGCCACAATTAAAGGTATATAAATATATTTAAAATAATTGTAATTCTTAAAATCCCCAACTACCTGAAAAAGTAAACGCCAAGATTTCTATTCTGAATAGATTTTTCTATTCTGAATTCAAGATTAACAGTGCAACACAATTCCGTTTCAAGTGTTTGGTTTGAGGTAGCTTTAAATAGCCAGATTGTGAAAATTTCTGCAGGACTCCGAAGTTTTTCAAGTAGATTTTCAAGGAACTAAGTGTCTGTGCTAGCAGATGAAGACTAGAGGTAAACAACAGTGAACAGCGAACTCAAAAACCAGGGAACTGAGCTCCTCAGAAATCTGAGGTGAGATCAAGCCTAAACCCTATTAACACGGATCTGTAAAATCTCAGGATAAAGCAAATATATAGAAATCCAGCTTGTTGGCTTGCTACCTTCTTCACATCTTCTCCATCTCCCACCCTGTCTTGTCTGGGGTGTGAGCCTCCAGGTTTGGACTTTCAGACTGCCAGGCTACTGAGGAAGTCGGGCTCTCTTTACAGAAGGAGAGGCAGTTTACTGTCACAAGGATGTCAACAGCAGCTCCGGCTTCTAGATCCATGAAGTTTTACATCAGAATGAAAACTGTACGGAGCCCTAAAGCTTCCCGCTGTCAACACCCGCACAGCACGTGTAGAAATGAAAGAAACACCTTCTCTTTAGAAGTGAAAAGCCACCAATCCTAAATTGTGCCCGAATAAACTGCTCAAGCTTGACAATTCACAAAATGGGTTCATACCTCCCGTTCCAGATATGATTTAAGGGATTCTGTCTCATTTAACAGAGTAACGCTGCATTTGCCTCTAAAAAAAGAGAAACACATTTTATGAAAAAACATCTTAAATGCTCATGTGATTCACAAGATGGTATTACTGAATTTAATCTAGCATTGAAGAATACTTGAAGAATAATAATACCATTTGTTGGTGGTTGGTTTTTTTTGTTTGTTTGTTTTTAATAAAAAGCACTGGAAGAAAACAGTCATTACCTAATGTGCGTGGCTGGCAGAGATTCCAGCTGTCGTGAGAGAAACAACTCACGATGTCGTAGCTGATGCTTCTGTTTCTCTGGTAAATCAACCATTTCTGGATTTTCCATCTCTTCTTCCATTTCTCCTAGTTATAAAAAGACAAAATTGATCATCAATAACAGCGCAAGTATTGACTCTGAGCCATTCAGGATGAGCTGCTCCAAAACCTTTGCTAAGTAACACACATTATTTAGATGAAATCTAACTTCATCTGAACACCTCACATTTCAGCCAACTGAACAATTAGGTAATTAGTACAGATCCTTTAAATGATGCCAGTGAAGAATTGTTATTTATTCACCACTGGGATCAAGGCATTCCGGGTACACGCAGGTCACGCTGACTCACCGAGCTGAGAAGTCACACAAATCTGCGACCAACAGACAAGCTCTGAATAGAGCTGCTCCTGGAGACCATCACTGCACCGTTAGCTCCATTGGGAAGAAGTTAACGCACAATAAATGAGGCAGTCAAAGCAAAGTCTTTCCTCTTTGCCAGGCATCAGTTACCTTAGCCCTCACTCCTCCTCCAGGGTATCACAGACTGACCCATCCCAACTTCAACAGCTTTTGCAGGAAATGCCGACTGAAAAGGTTAGTTTATTTATTTAGTTTTGTTTATTCTCTTCACCCCAACCACGGACGATAGATCACAGTCACAAGATTAACTGGAATGTAACCAAGCGCCTAAGGCCGGTGTTGTAACCAGCCCTACCCTACCCACACCGCCCGCATGCGACTGCTGCGTTTCAAAAGCTTGCTTTATTCTGCAGGCAGTCAGGATCCACCATCTCTGGTTTCCAGCTATCCCGTCTACATTCAACCCGTTCTTAAACGGATGCCAAAGTAAATACAGGAAAACACATCCAACACCGATGCACAACTGATCCAAAACATCTCTAGGCACCTTTCTCATAAGATTCAAAGTACTAGTATATGTTATGTGTTCATTAGCAAGCATCCCATCAATTATGCAAGATAAAGCTGTAAAAGGTAAAATACTCCAAACTCAGCTGCAAAGCTTCTCCATGATGATGGACTATGAAAGAAAACATCGGGCTTTTTCCTCCCCTAAGAAATTAAGGCATTTACTCTACTTTCCGAAACCACGGGTAAAGTTTCCAGACTAGGGCAGAATGAGCTATAAAGTCTCATACATGAATAGTAAAACTCTGGTTTTACGGCAGCAGTTCCCTCAAAGAGCAGACTTATGCCTGCAGCTTAATTCAACAGTTGTTGCCAAGAAACATTTCTAGTCAGAAAACACATACAGACACAGTTATGATTTATATACCCTTAAGATTATTTAACTATAATCCTCACAGTTATCCCAAAATAAAGCAAACGTTTTATAAAAACACTAAAATTGCATTTAGTTTTAAATAGGCCACCATTATGCCAAAGGGGGTGACAAAAAATTATGCGCCCTTCAGGTTCCCCCCAATTTATCACCGTTTTACCATCTTGGAAAAAGACCGGTGGTTTATATCACCCTCAGGTAAACTGCTCCAGCAAGGAAGGAAAAAAATAGTAGCATGATTAAACCTGACTGCAACATACAATAGCTCTTATACCACATGAGCTGTTAAACACAGAGCAGCGTGCACTTGAAATTTTAATATTTTCCTAGGAACTAGAACACCAAATTTACGTTTGTGCCACAGTTTCATGGTTCTGCAATTTATCTACTGAAGTGGATTCTGTTTTAGTTGAGAATGAATATTGTGGCTGCTGACCCACACTATAAATATACCAGCAGCAATCCACAAACCAGTCTGCAAGTTCCCAGCTAGCCTGCCTGAAAACTGAGTGATGCACAAATAAAAAGGCATTCATGTCTGTACTCACACGTTTTCAGAGAATAAGAGTAGTGCACTGTGTAATGCAGGAAAAATACTGTAAGGAGCAACCTCAAATACTTAATATCTTTGGCGTATTCAATAGCCTAGGGCTTTTAAAAACTACATTTAAAAAAAAAATATTAACCACTATGTGCCAATCAAATCTACAAACAAAATGAAACCACTCAGCACAACCAAGCTAATCTCAGGAGCTGCATCCCTTCAGCTAGGCTCGTCTCCCAACCAGTGCTTTATTTATGCGTCTAGCTTTTGTAATAAAATAAGGAAGGTGGGACGCACATATTTTCTTCTTATGCCAGCTCTGCCATGCACGGCCTTCCAAAATAAAAAGGTATATTTTAAAAAAGACAGACATTTTTTACAGGTAACAAACAACTTCCCCCACCACCAGCCATAAAATTGTCACAGTTCCTGAAGACAGAAGGAGGAATATTCCAAGAAATAACAAACAAATCTACACAAGCATCTTCTCTCCTTTTCCACAGCTATGGTTTAGTGCTGAAGAGAATGAACCTGCCAAATGGCATTCGGAACCAAGGGAAGGAGAAGAGAACACAGCACAGGAACCTCCCCGAAGTCATGTAAAAGCGGCTTTGACAAAAACCGCAAATACCACCTCACTGCCTCTGCACAGACGGCAATGGCTTAAATATGAACAGGGGCTGGTCCAGCCTCAGGTTCTAGGACAATCTTGTCTGACCCATCTGTGCTTTGCCCGCCTATAGCTCAAGTGGAGCAGACTGCATCCTTGAGAATGGTGGCCCCTGAGAAATAAGGACCAGTCTTACTTAAAAAAACAACAAAAAAAACCTCCACACCAAAAAACCCCACGTTTATATATATATATATACATATATATATATATATAAAATCTTTTCAGAAAGACTTGCCTGTGTTTATGGCAGTACTGCAGAGCAAGTGGTGCGGGAATACAGTAGGTGCAGTATATTGGGATTTCAGTGCTCTCATAAAACCTTACTTCAAAATTAATCTCTCTGCTTGATAGATGTGCTCATGCAGATTTAAAGCTAAACATTTAGGCTTAATACAAACAGCAATATATCAGCTACACAGAAGTAGCCAGTGGAATGCTGCAAGGAGTGTATTAGATTAAGTATTATTTGATATTTGATGACAGAATCATTAATAGCACATTAACAAAGCTTGAAGACGACTTATATTGGGAATAAGAGACAGGTAAATTGGACACAAACAGCAAGGCTCATGTGAAAGCTAACATATACATGGAAAAGTAATTAGAAAGAGTAAACTTTGAGTTGGCAGGAGAAACCCCTGAGGCAGTAATCGTAATTTAAAATGACTGGGTGTGTGAGATGCGAAATTAAACATCAATATTTGCTAGACACTAGCAAGAACAGCAATTTGCTGTAGATCAGATAGGGCTCTCCACAACATGAAAGCTAAAAAGCACCAGCCCTTTCTCTGTATTCCGGGTGTCGTACAAGTAGCTACATGGCAGAGTTCAGAAACGCGCAAAGGTAAACAAGATACAGAAATTAGGTTAGAGACGCTAACAGGGATGTCCCTAGCATCAGAAGAATTACAATCATAGAATCCGTTGGGTTGGAAGGGACCTCTAAAGGCCATCTAGTCCAACCACCCACGCAAAGAGCAGGGACATCTTCAACTCGATCAGGTTGCTCAGAGCCCTGGCCAACCTGACCTTGAACGTTTTCAGGGATGGGGCCTCCACCACCTCTCTGGGCAACCTATGCCAGTGTCTCACCATCCTCGCTGTAAAAAATTTCTTTCTCATATCTAGTCTGAATCTGCTCTCTTTTAGTTTAAAACCATTACTCCTTGTCCTATCATAACGGGCCCTACTAAAAAGCCTGTCCCCATCTTTCTCATAAGCCCCCTTTAATTATTGAAAGGCTACAATAAAGTCTATATAGAGCCTTCTCGAGGCTGAACAAACCCAACTCTCTCAAGCCTTTCTTCATAAGAAAAGTATTCTATCCCTCTGATCATTTTTGCTGCCCTCCTCTGGACCCATTCCAACAGGTCCATGTCTTTCCTGAACTGAGGGCTCCAGAGCTGGACACAGTACTCCAGGTGGGGTCTCACCAGAGCAGAGTAGAGGGGCAGAATCACCTCCCTTGACATGCTGGCCCATGCTTCTTTTGATGCAGCCCAGGATGCGGTTGGCTTTCTGGGCTGTGAGTGCACGTTACCAGCTCATGCCAGCTTTTCATCCACCAGTACCACCAAGTCCTCCTCAGCAGGGTTGCTCTCCCCAAGCCTGGACTGATACCAGGGGTTGCCCCAACCCAGGTGCAGGACCCTGCACTTGGCCTTGTAGAACGTCATGAGGTTCACACAGGCCCACTTCTCAAGCTTGTCCAGGTCCCTCTGGATGGCATCCTGTCCCTCAGGCGTGTCAACTATTATTACTAATTAGTTTGCATGGTATCACTAGAAAAAAAACGTAAAGGAAAAAGGAAAAAAAATGGGGTCAAAACATTGGGAAACACAGTAAAGCGAGTGCTACTGACCTGTACAACAGTTCCTCCAGTAGTGAAGGAAGCTTCAACTCTTGGTACTTTAAAAGCTCAACTAAGCAGCTTGGAAGGGCATGACAGAATTGTTGCATTTGAAGAAGTGAACAACACAGCACCTTTTCCTTCTCACAGGTTCAGTTTCAAGTGGTCTATATTAAGCCTCAGCCTAATTTTCTCTCCACCACCAGCTATTGATTCGTAGCTATGGAAAATACGGTGAAAGTTTTAACAAATAGAAATCCTTATACCTTGACACTTCAAAAGGAGTCTTCCACGTTATCAGGACATCCCGCTACAATCCCACCCAAAACTTCCTGTGATCATCTTTTGCAGCCACAGCCACACAGCAGACAGACGCTATTTCGGACACTTGGCATACCTTTTCTCATTACACCACCCCCAGAAGAGAAAAAACAGTCTCCTCCTCTCAGTAACAACAGAGCCAAAAGTGTCATTAGTGGGTTAATGAATTTGACTCCTCTTGCATGTGTCGTGTTGGGAGAAAATGGAGAAGGGGAATAAAACGGAAGAAATAAATAAGAAGAAAAAGAACTCATTTGTGATGCTGTTGTCAAACTGCATTTAGACTGGTGTTATCTAAAATAAAAAAAAAAAAATCACCCAAAAACAACAAAAAACCACCAAATTTAATAGACCCGCTACCTGTTTAGGCACACAAGTCTTATGCAACTCATGGACTGATTGAGTAATGACACCTCACCGCTGCAAGACATATATTTTTAGAAGCTTTGGCACTTACAAAACCATGCTGCCTGGCACCCAAACATCAGCTGCTGAAAACTAACCACAAACCTGCCAAACTGGCCGGCACTAACTAGTCAGTCCTCCAGCCAGTACTAACCAGTCATTCATTGTTTTACAAATCAGGATAAACATTTTCAATGAAGCAAAAACTACGGCCATAAGACAGATCGCAAGTATTTGGAGATGGCTGGGGGTATCCAACCAATAGAAGGTTATATTCCTGCTGTTGGAAATATTTCCTTAAGAAACTATGTAAGACGTTATATAGAAACTATATAGAGAGAAAATATATAGTCACAACATCCAACAGTAGCTTGAAGAGTAAGGTGTCTGTCTTTCTTCTCTTCCATCAAGTTCTGACTGCAAACTTGTTTGCATACAACATGCTATCTCAAACCACTACAAAGTCTCTGGGCAAGAACATTAAATAGTCTCCAACTGGAGAAGCAGGTTCATTTCAGAAACAGGTAGAGAAATTCCCAAGAATAGTTTTGTGAGGCGATTAAAGAGGCTTACGAATAAAAAGCGCTAACAATGTATGGAAGCCATTATAAGGCTGAAAGATTTATAGGACAGCCCAGACAAGCTTTATATCATATGATAAAAATAGTAAGATCACAGATCAAATCCAAAAATCAGGTTGCATACATCAGGTACTAATTTACAGTCACCAACTACAGAATAAGGTGCTTCCAACTAATTTCTTTTCATAAAGAGTTATGAGAAAAGACAACACCTCTCAGACCTGTCTGTTTCAGATATCCAATGGATTATACAAGCTAAAGCATGTTTGTTTGGGTTTTTTTCCTATATTTTTCTTAAACATTGCAACATTTATTTCACAATCACATTTTTCCTTCCTTTATCGGAAGGGAAAAAAAAATATTATAAAATATACACCTCTTTTTTTTCCCATTCATGTTCTGGCCATATCTTCTTACTGTTATTTGGCGCTCTCGCTGCATTGATCTCAACAGTAGGTCTAAAATAAAGGCATCTTAAACAGAAGACTGTGTGAATCCAGAAATGTCTGCAGTCAGAAAGCTCCATTAATCAGCTGAACAAAGGCAGTTAAAAGATCAGCGATGCAGATACGTACATCTACTGCAAATGCATCAAAATGAGGCAACAGGAGACTTCATGGAAATGAACTCAAAGTCAGTGACAGCGTTGAGTATCTCTACTAGAATCTTAACATCCACAAAATTTAATTTCATTATATCACGCAGGATGTAGATATTTTTTTTTCAGAGCAGAGAACTAACGGCTGTCCAAAAGCTTAATTTTACTCTTTTCTCCCTTCTTAAGAAGCCACACAACAGCACATCCATCTAAATAAATGGAAGTCATTTAGTAGCAATTTTATTCTGCAACAGAAAGAAACATACTGGAAAAAATGTTAGTTACTAATGAAATTTACACTAGGAGACAGCCTCCGTTGTCTCTGGTGGCTCTATTAATAGGATTGTGCTACAGAAGAATTTTCCCATCCTTCAAATACATTTGAAAATGAACAATAAATTACTTGTTTGCACCAGAAAAAAATAATCTTAGATTTCTTATCACAAAAAGAAATCAGCCCTTGCAGGTTCAAGGAGCATTTATACGGGCTCAAATATTTTTAATTTTCAGACTCAGACATGCGTTTCTTTGAATCTTTCCTACCTGCTTCCTTTGCTAAATCTAGTGAAATGAGACACAGATGAAGGAATCAATAGTCATGTTGTTTATGCTGAAGCTCCTATTAAGCTTCAGTCTTTTTGGATAAAACAAGTACTGCTGCACTGAAGAGATATCAAAAAAAGCTTTGCCTGCTGACACAATTCTGCAACACAGCCAAATCTCATCTCAACGCCACATGACTTTTTTTTTTTCCAAGGTATAGTTGCAATGAAGGGGCTTATTTGGACTTGAATCTACAACAGAAAATATTTAAATTTATCAAGAAGGGGCTAGTTTTGCTGCATGTTTTCCCCAACGGCACTACAGCACTGAGAACACAGCAAGACATGATATTTGTTGTTAAAACTGAGTATCTGATTTAATCAATCCCCATGCAGTACAACTATGTAGATCTCTATTACATACACATCACAGTCTACTCATATTTACACTAAGAAGCACATTAAAAGACAGTGATGCTTGGCAGCTAAATCATAATTTTGATATGCCCAAATCTGATTGCTTCTTTTTCATTTATGTATGTGCCTACAGGAAAGCCTGGAGTTACAAGGATTGATATGGCTTGCCCGTGCTTTTTGATAAATTTTAAGCAATCTTAACAGCAACATCTCACATGCTTAACTGTTTACAAGTAAAAACAGTTTAGTAACTCCACCTGCTTACTCTTTCTCCCTTTTACCATGTCTGTTTTGGCAACTGTCTGTTTTGTTAGTGCTGTATCCACCACCTTGCAAGGACGGAGGAGAGGGGTGCTGAACTGGCAGAAGGAGGTGTAATGAACCTAAATCTAAATCCTCACAGGCAACTAGAATGGAGTCAAACAGGGTGGAAGCATCCCAGATAAAGCACCCAACGATATGTTGGGTGCACTATTTCTCCCCAGGAGATGGATACTGCGCTTGAGACCCAGATAGTCCACCACGCTCACCCCTTCTGAGTTTAGAATGCACAGACCTACAGCAGCTACTCAGCTATTTATTTTTTTTTTGGAACTATCTGAATTTTTTGCAATATCTTGCCTTAAAGGTTTATAAAGGCAAACATCTAATCTATACTGACACATAGATTATTTTTATATACGCTTTTTAGAATGTTAAACCTCTGTCTATAATTGGAAGACAATTTTAACACTAATTTTTTGTTTAGAAATCAGCTTCCAACTCTACTCAGCCAGGTATCTCACATGCCTCCAACCTCCCTGACAGAGGAGTTTGTGCCAACATAAGTTAACAAAACATTCTGTAAAGTAACAAAAAAATCAAGAAATTAAGTTATTCGATGCATACATGCAAAGGAAGATGAAGTAAGGTAGCATGAGCACCCCCTGAATTTTATGATAGTTTATTTTTTGTTTTTATATACATATGCGTTTGGGTTATTTAAATCAGAAAGTACAGTATGCAAAACAAAGTTATAGTTTTCAAGTCTCCTCTCAGCCTAGACATTATTTTTTTTTCCTAACAAAAGGATCTGTCGTATTCAAAATAATGATAGAATATCCTAAAATTCAGTGCTTTTAAGTTGTATTTACTGAGCACATTCAGAAAAAGCTATGTTACTATGAAAAATATTACTAATATTGAAATTTAAAGAGAATTCCTGTTAACCAAGTTTCAAGATGGTTTCCTATAATGAGACTATTTAATTTACTCATAAAGAAAGTTTGATATTTTTTTTTTTAATCTGCTAACAAAACCAAATGGTTTATGAGACGTAATGCAAGACAAGGAGAATACTTCCTCTCATCCCAAAAAATAAGAAATTCACTTTGAAGGAAATAAGATCCCTTTATTCAGACCTAACTGAAAACTTCTGTCCAGTCCCTACCATGACAACTAAACCATACCCCAAATGAGGTTTTAAAAGGTTTAAGGGATGAGCAAGAGAGAGAAAGAAAGAGAAGAGTCAGCCAAACAAGTAATACAATTTGCTGAAGATAAGCACAGGAAAAGGACATTTAAAAGTCATAATATTGATACTCGTAACTGCAATATCAAAGCTGTATCAAAGTTTAGCAATTTTGCGTAGAAGCAATTTGAACACAAACAAGCTTACTTGCATGTTTGTCTGCCAATACAATAAGGGTACTTGATATGTCTCGTCTTCTGTAGAAACATACCACCTTTGCTTCCACATTTCCATTGGCAGTCTGAAACGGGAAAAAAGAAAAAAACAACTGAGCACAAATCAAGAACTGAACTCTACGCATCCCACTAGAACACTTCACAAATAACTTGGAATTTTGCACGAGACCTACACAGCATCCCCTTTTAGCACCCTCCAGCTGCACATTCATTAGGTAACACACAAACTCTGGTGTGATCCATTCCAGGGTAGGGAAACAGAGTTTGGCCCTTCCCTCCTAACTATTTCTTGCAGGCTCATCATTTTTAGCAGTCACAGATGTTTCATGGGGTGAGGAAAAAAACCCACTTACCTGCAGTTACAACATATTAACAAGCCACTTTGCTATTTTTCAGGAGATGCCTACATTTAGTAGAATTCAAAGGCATCTTTAAAATCCTAATAACAACAACTGTGGAATACAACAGAACTGAGGTTTAGGCTGTTCTCCAAACTCTGCAGGACAGTAGGAAAGCAGGAAAGAACCCAGCCATTATTACTTTCATAAAAGAAATCACATAAGGTTTTCTTTCTCTGGCAGCACTGGTGAGCTGAACAATGACCAACAAAAAAAAAAAAAAATCATTCCAAAAGGAGGACCAAGGAAGCTGCACCAGGCAATAAACTCTACACCAGTGACAACATACAAAGACGTCTCAATTTTTGAAAGGTTTGGGAATTTTTTCTCTCGACACTCTTAAAATGAGATAGGTGATCAATCACTTGTAGGATGACACCTGCAAAATTGTGAAACTGGCTTTATACAAACTCTAGGAGAAACACACCTAACTGGTTTGTAACAGCCCCTGTCAACCCAATGCCTCTAAAATAATCAACAAATAATGAAAATGTAACTTAAAAGAGATGTATCCTACTACTGAAGGGTCCTTAAAAACCAGAGTGATGGCACACGGTTTCAGAAACTAGAAGACTAAGACATAAATTCCCCTCTAGGAATTCTCCAAAAAAAGGTAGTGGACCAGCAATCTGTTCACAAGGAAACAAAATAAATACTGATATACATGCTTGTTGCTAAGATATGAAGGGAAAAAGAAGTTTTATCTTTTACAATACCAGTTTTCCCAACACACATTTTAAAAAAATCAGACAATACCTACATGCACAAATATTCTCCCTTGCAACCTACCAGTTTTTGGTACAGAGCCTACAGAGTTTCTATCCTTTTCTGTTAAATAATTCAGAACTTTTAAATTTTGAGGTACTAAAATACAAAGGCAGGAGCCATCTTGTTAAAACACAGACAGCTACAATAGAGAATTATTTATATCATTTAATTGCCCAGGCTTCATTTAGACACAGAGAAAAAAGGCAACACAAGATAAATGATTCATTTCAACCTGAAAGACCCATTTCAAAGACTACGTTAGAGAAATTGGGGGGGTGGACGGTGGACAATGAAGAGGGAAAAGAAGAGTGGGGGCGGGGGGGGGGGAGGAAAACACCACTTTCCTAGAAAGTGATCAGCAAACCTGCATCCTGTAAATGATGGAATACAGCTATTGATATCTCATGGCTATGGATCCACTGTCTGCTGGGAACATTTTAAGAACTCACTCTTGTTTCATTAATGGAAGAGAGACAGAGTATTTCTGCAAAAGACGTCCACTAAAAAGAAGGAGTTACAAGGATGTCCCAGCCTTCAGATTCATTATTGGTCATTATGTCGATAAATTTTCTCTTGCAAGTGGCTCTTTTAGAAACCCATGTTTTTCCATCACTGGTGGCTGAAGAAAAAGACCTAATTTTAGTCAGTTAATTAAAATTCAAATCCAAACCAGCGATGGATTCCTTCTGTATGGGCTGCAGTGGACACGCTGGTATTAAACCTGAGAAAGTGGCACGTTTAGGACAGAGCTAACTGCTTCACAACAGCCTTCCCTCCTCAACTAGGTAAAATTTCAGCATCGAGGACTTCAACTGGCTTCCCACATACAAGCTATCATGCCTTCCTTACAGATTCAATGAAAGGGAAATTTGGCAAATGAAATAATACACTGGCCCAAAGGACAACCAGCAAAGACAAAGTCTGAGGAAGCAGATAATAGCTCCAAAGCTTCCCGTTGAACAAGAGCCTCCCCCAAGAATGATCAAATTACAAAGCTCTCCATCCTCTAGCAAACTGTTATATTATCTTCATATTGTGTGATCCTGGCACGGAATTGAAGAACTGCAGAAATCTCCTGTCCTACAGGTGGGCACAATCACCTTGAGAATGACCTACCATTGACGCTCTCTGTCCTTTCATACCGAAGACCAATCCAGCAGGTCTCAACATTCCAGAAAATTATCAGAACAAAAGTATTTTTAAGCTTCCAATTACCAGAGAACTGCTAAAGACTTGTTTTAATTTTAATCAAATCAAGGAGATCATAAATGAAATTAACTTCAAAGGCATGATGGAAAAAATTGTTTACCTTATTGAGCTCTTCTATTCTTCGTATCAAATATGGGTTACTTGAAGAATTTTCGAAGTAGACATAATCTGACAAAAAGAAAAAAAGACTCTTTAAAATATGAACTGCTATAAATCGAATCAAAGCCTCACATCTATAGCTGTTACAGACACCACACGAAATTCATTTCTTGGCACAAGCAGCATTTCAAATGTTCCCACTAAATCCCGTCTATCAAGTGAGGAAATACAAAATCCATGCTAGTATAAGGAACGTATATTAGTGCAATCTGAAGGCAACAAGCTCACTTTTTTGGGGGGGGGGGGAAAAAATGGAGCTCTGCTATCAGCCTGGAAAGCAAAGCATATGATCTTCCTTCTCTCTCTGATCAGATTATTTCCACTTTGATCACACTGATGACTGTTACTTGCTTCCCCCTCTTATCAAAATCCGGCCACTTCTCACCGGCAACATGCTATCTTTCCTCTTCTCCTCCAGCTCAGCCTACAGCAGCCACATTTACTTTGAATACCAATGGTTTCATTCTGTCTTTCTCTCTTATCTTTTTCCTCTACTTCCTGGTCTTTTACGCCTATATTATCCTAGAATACCCTCAACAAAACTCCACATTGTAAGCCAAACAGGTCAGTAATAACTCCTATTTTCAAGCAGGATAAACATCTTAAATTACAGGAAGAAAATGAGTTCTTTACCCTAGGTGGTGCCTTCAAAAAAAAAAAAAAAAAATCACAGAAGCATCAAGGAGTGCCATATAAATTATTTGGTATTACTGAGCTCCAAGTATAAACACTCTTTTTTAGGAGTAAGGAAACAGAAACTCAAGAGTCCTGGATGGACTTGGACTTTATCTCCCAATACTCCAAGAAGCCAAAGTGAGCTTTAAAGTGAGGCAAAAAGAGGGCTGGAGATCACCTCCCTGCCCGCAGTCACCCACCCTCGGGCGCTGACCTTGCATGCAGATCTTACAACAATTCCTTCCAAGACTTATCTACTAAAATTTAAGACGATTTCCCTGCAGATTTCCCAGCTCGTTGGTGTTTGGAGCCAAAGGCCCATAGCCCCTGGGCACGACTCAGCTAATCTTCTGCAGTGAGTCCATTAGCACGATGCTCCCACGATGAATGGGCGTTTAGCGGTGCTACCCTTTTGTAAATAGAGACAACTACTGAAGCTATTAGCCTCAATCGCCCTGAAATGCTCGTTAAAGGGTATCTGAGATACCTCCTCCCCAGCCCAGAGGACAGAAGGCACCCCCAAGGGCCCCTGCTCCTGAAAAGCTGCTCTATGCGAGTTAACGATTCCCCTCTTACTTCCACAGTGGCCAGGGAGATGCCAGAGCATTCAGTCACCCACCACGTCCTACAGCAACGCTTCCAATTCCCCGTATAACACTACTCAAGCTCCAGCCATAGATTTTTTCCAGACTACTGCCTACAGCTCACATTATCCGTAGGTCTCTCTGGAGTTAACAGGCCAAGCTACTTGCTGGGTGAGACACAAGAGCACGGCAGCGACTGCTGAGCAAGTGACCCAGCAGGAACTGCAGCTTCCACTACCTGCAAACAGCTCAAGTGCCCTCCTGTCCTTTCAACAAGGCTGGGCTAACTTAGGAGAGTGGTCACAAATCAAGAATTCACAGGGGTTACCATTTTAAAAGAAATGGTTTCCCAAGGTCTTGTCTTACTAAGAAATGTATCATATGCCATGAGTTGCAAAGACACCTTGACAATGAAGTCTTGGTTGAAGTGACGAGGTTGCAATGCCAATACTCAAACGGTGCACATCTTGGGTTACCTGTGTACCTTGGGTTACGCAGTGTAACCTGGGCTAATAAAGCATAGAAATACTAGACACGTTTTTTTTTTATATTTTTGTGCATTCTGTGCTCCAGACTTCTCAGACTGATCATCATCTACCTTCACACTAACACACATCTGAGCGACTCCCTGACTGCAAGAGTTGGTTCCTCTTAAATGTCACTTCCCTGAAGGCTGTAGACTGGAGAATGATCTCATCTAAGGAATTCAGATTGGACGTCTGGTTTGTAGAAAAACAAAAGTTCCCAGAAATGGTTAAAACACCCAAGTAACCAGATCCTAAATTTCCACTCCCAAGCATCCGGTCACCAGCACACCAAACAGGAAAAAACGGGCTCAACATTACTTTGACCAACTCTACCAGAAGTCACAAAATCAAACAGATATTTGGCAGCTTCAGCAATAACAACTGCTGACTGAAATAACAATGACAGGCATTAAGTAATTTACAGATCAGCAGAATAAAGAGAAATCTTTTTTCCCACAACAGAACCACCCATGTCCTACAACGGCGTTGCAATGGAGATTGTGGAAACTTGGAGGTGCCTCCAAGCTCCCGGCCACCTCTCACCTCAAGGCTCCACCACCTGAAGGACAGGACAAACCCTTCTCGTTACTCTCAAGACAACCAGCTACCCCTCACTTCAGGTACTTTAGCTGAGGTCAATGCAAAAATCTTACATGTATGAACACTATGACAGAAAATGGCCCCAGATGGGACTTTGAGCAACCTGGTCTAGTGGGAGGTGTCCTGCCCATGGCAGGGGGCTTGGAACTAGATGATCTTGGAGGTCCTTTCCAACCCAAACCATTCTATGATTCTATAAAATCAAAAATGAAAACTAAAGGAAACGTCAATCTCTGTCTTGAAAATATAACCATGTCTTTAATTCCACGGGTTTCAGGTGACTGTTACAAATGTTCACAGTTCGTTCTTCTAACAGCTTTTTTGTGTGCCCATATGTACACATATTCTCACAGACACGTTTCCTCCCTCAAGTGAACATTCACTCAATTTTTCATGTAACTACAGTTTATTGATTGTAAAATCTGGCCTGGATTTAAAGAAAGCTCATCACAGATGAATGCTTTACCAAAGAACAGCTCACGGTGGTATCCAACAGTTTTAAATAATAAAATCCCCCCAACATTGTTTTGCTCAGCAGCAGGAACATCCCCAAACCCACGCTCCGTGATCAGCAACTGCAAATGAACCTCATGCAAAACAGCCAACTGCACGCCGCTGGCAGAAAGGCAGAACCGAAGCTGTCCCATGGGATTCTTTGAGAGCTGACACATGACACAGTGTAGAGGTGCAATACTTAGACCAGTGCTTGATGACTTCACCGCGTCACAAATGCACAGCCCAGCACGTGTCATCCATGTTTTAGCCTAATCCCACAACTATGTTAAGCATTTCACCAGTAGCTATGCAACTAATGGAGGCCTATTTCCCATTACTCAAATTACCTGGAAAAGGGTTTCTTCCTCTCTACAAGTAATGCAGAGCGCACCGCAAATCACATAAACCAGAACATGAGCAGATACGAGGGGAGTAATTTCCATTTTTCATAGAGTTTTTAAGTACTTATCTAAAAGTAAATGCTATCCTGCAGAGAAATGCAGGAGTTACCCACTGTTCCGCATGTACAACAAGGAAATTTTAAGTTCAACAAACCACTCTCCAAACTGGTGCTTTAGCAGGTGGGAGCACTCCAGAAGTAACAAAACCCATGAAGGCTGGTTTCCTGCACACCGGGTTCAAAGGAGGTACAGCACCATGCTCCATTGACCCCTACACTCCAAAACACTCCGTTTCCCCCTCGAGCAGCACTTCCCCTTCATCCCCAGCTTCCTCCTGTGCCGTGGAAGTGCATCCTTCTCATACTGCCTACCCAAGTAATACTATTCCCAGTTTTTTTTCAGGACAGTAGCTACAACCACACACACACACATCGGATAACAGAAACCCTCTACAGGCTCCCAACAATCCGGTTGTCAATGGGAGATATCCTGCATGTGCGCAACTGCCAGAGTCTCTGTGCCCTGGGCTGAAAGAGAGGATGGGGAAAGAGACAAATTAACAAGCCTCTAAACAACAGGAAGATACGCATCTCAGCTCCTACCACAGAACAGGAAGGAAAGAGTACACTAAAACAAAAAATAAAGTCTAGGAACAGAAAAGTAGAGCCTGATAGCAAGCAAAACGAGTCAGACTCTTCGAACATAACAGACTGACTATTCTTTCTAATTTCTTGGTTTACAGGACTGAAGAAAAGAACCAGCCTATCCCCTCTGCACCCCAAGAGCACAGCACATCTCCTTCCTTACCCACAGCACCCGCCACGAACACACAAAGCTCACCCCTTACCACCCAATCGCCTGAACGAAGGTTGGAGACTCAATCCCATACCTTCACAACAGCTTGCAGCTTAAACTCACAATGCCCAAATTAATCAGCCGTGCATCCACACCGTGATCTTAATTAACAGCATCACTTGTGCACATTATGGAATTCCCTATGATCAGACTAAAGCAAAGGCTGAGGAGTGTGGCAACACCACAAGGCAGTAAGGACCATCATGTATATCACCACCTTCTGACAGAAACTCAAGATTTATTTCTTCCTCTTGCCTGTACTGTTGTAGAGCAGAAGTACCCGCATACATGGATCTACTCAAAAAGCCTTTCTATCCTATAACTTTTTTTTCTGAAGCTGAGAATATACCCAACTTATTATAAAGCAATACTATATTACACAGGTACTGAACTTCTATAACAGACACAAGCATACTTGCAACAGTCCAGCAGCTAAAACTAGAACCACAGAAGATGGAAATTTTCCACAAAGGCAGTAAAATAAGTGTTTTCAATTAGCAATAAACATAACAGACTTTCTTTTTGCTCTCATATACTTTAAGACACTCATGCAGAATAGCTCCCCCTCTGATGTCTTCATATCAGCTGTTGATTAAGTCTACATCGGTGCATGGAAAAGAAAATCAGGAGGGGGTACCGCAAAAGAAAGAACACACATTGTCTAGAGGTCATATATTTATAAGATTAGACATGTCTGAACTACCTAATAACCTTACGGGCTTTTAGGTGATCAAGTTGCAAAAATGCCCAAAAGTATTTTTATCCTTCACAACTTACGTTTGCCTTTCAAGGTGCAAGTGCCTTCTGAGGACTGACCTTGCTGAATGCTCCCTACCTTACCTCCTGAAAGCCTTACAACATGCCGTGGACTGCACTAGCCTACAGATGTACCCAGGACAGGAGGGAGGCTGAAGCCTTCCTCTTCCCACGCTACCGCTGCTGGCTACCATGTGCCTTTCCAGAGAAGTGATAAAGAAGTAACTTCACAGTTGCAAATATTTCCTCTGCCCAATCCACAAAGCTGCTGCCCGGAATTAAAGATGAGCGTCAAGAGAGTGCATAAACTTATGATGACCTGCTTACTTTATGACTTATCTTACGGGAAATATGTGCCTCCTCATTCTCTGGATTTCCAGTTCAATTTTGGGCCAGTTTCTTTCGGTAAGCACCAGTTTCCAAATCACTCAGCAGCTTGGTCCTGAATCTGTCAATCACTTTTCATTTTGGGTAATACAATCCCTCCTGGTCTACGTTCTCAAGAAAGAGGAGGCTGGAGAAAAGAAAGCAGCTGGACGCTGCTTTCAGCCTACAAGTCAAGCCATCTCACCTGGCAGAGCCCATGTCCTTTTGCCTTCTGGCTGTTCAGAAAAGCAGCTGTCACCTGGTGAAACGTTTAGCTACAGAACATACAGAGTTTCAACAAAGCAAGCCCTAATATTTTCATTACCGGAAAAGCAAAGCTGAAACAGTTGTTTCTGTTGCTGAAAGAATTATGAGGTCAAATACACCGAGCCATATACATGAACCAGGTATTTACAATTAATGTCTTCCACAGATCGACAAAGGTATTAAAGATGTGCTGTCAGCACAAGTTCAATTCTATTTACTGGAATATTTACTGGGCAGCAGTATTTGTGGCTACTGCAAGCACAGGATACGTGCTGCCTCCTCATCCTCAGCTTGCTGCACCATGGGCAACACCACTACTGCTCCTTAAAACAGGAGTGGAAATGGAGCAACACAAGCACCCGAAATACCTATAGTCATTTAGTGAGGGACGTGGCAAAAGCAAGCACCACCTCATGAAGAAATCTCCACTCTATACAGTTAACAGTGAGCCATCACTAAATTTAGTAGGATAGTTGGGGTACCCCAGTTAAATCAAGCTGAAGCGAACAAGTCAAAAGGCTTACGAGGACAGAGATCAAAACAAATAAGCCTTGACTGAAATCTTTAACCAAGATACACCTCTCAAAAGGGACCACACTTGTAAGAAGAATCCACTGCTCACACAACATGCTCCCAAGATTAGCTGCCTGGTCTCAATAAAAAGGCTTAGCCACAAGAAAACGGAAAAATTACCTAAGTGACAAGTTCTCACTGCTAAAGCAGAAAGCCTGGTTTTTCACCAACGGATCAAGATTAACACACCGCTGCACCACTTCCTTAAGCCCAGAGCCTGCAGGAAACTTCCTAGATATAAATTAGCAATGATAGCTCAACTCGGCGTGTGCACGTCCATCTAGAACAGCGACTACCCTGCCTCTACACACGCAGCGAAAACAGTCCCAAGTCAGGTAAAAACAGACAAGATTTCTTTCAGCAAGGAAGGCTGCCACCCTCAAGAGCTACCAGTCACAGGACTCAGCAGGCTCTGGAGGTCAATCAAATGTTTTAGATCACCATCAGGTCTACAGACATCGCAAACTCTGTTCAAGGAGGGTGGGATGGCTCCATGCGCAAGCAAAGTGATCCACAGTCAAATTCTCCCAACGTACTTGTAGCTTCTCAGACTGGAGCCAGAAAACACTCTTAAAGGAACTGTTGCAGCCCTACCCTTCCCTTTACAATTTCCTCCTTCAGCCTGGCAGTTAATAATCTTCACTTGGGAGTTTCTACAGCATGACTCGTCTGCTAGCTCCCATAGCTTTCCAAGTTCAGTAGATGTTGAGAGTTGGCCTGTGCAAGCAGCTATATGAGCACACTCCCTCCAAAATAGCAGTTATATCTAGGTAATTACATGCTGAAATTATACGTGTAGAAAAATCTTAATTTTCAGTGCTGTTTTGTAAAATATTTGTTTCTCCTACGAGACCAGCTTTTGCAACTTTACAATGGAAAGTTGCATTTACCCTCCTGGAGGGTGTGCAGAGAGCGTAACAAGAGTGCCTGTACAATCCTGAGCCTATAGGGATGTACCAGGAAGGCATCATCCTAACACCCATGTGCCAAGCACGTTAGTGGTGAGCAAGCATTTGGCCTCTCCAGATTCTATCAGCCCATATAACACACTGTAAAACCTCTAAAAAAATTAATTTATAGATGTACATATACAAACATATGCAGTATGTTCAGCTCAAATTCCCCTTTGCACCCCTTCTCCAAGAAAAACATGACTTGGAAGAACCTGGGAGCTGTAAAGTGAAGAGTCCGGATACGTGCAAGGAAAGGACAACTCGGTTTCATTTAATAAACTAAAGGCTCTCTAATGACAATCAAATTCCAGGCATTCATGTACAAACATACACGTGCAGAAGCGCTGCTCAAGACTGCTTTGTACTAAACGAAGTTCAGCCTCACATATTCAAAACGCATGGCAGAAGTCCATGTTCTCTGTTTCATACAAGCTTCTACTCTTATTTTCAATAATAAAATATAGAACAAGATGCCATTCTGGCCCCCAGCAGTGAAAAGGAAAAAAAGTGGCAGATTCATAAATATACAAGTGAGAAACCCATGTACTTTTTGCCAAGTCCCCATGAAACATGCACTTGAACAAAAACGGGTAGAAGCTGATAGTCAGTGCAAGTATCAACACCTTACTTTAATATACTTTGATATCATACTTTAACTCAGAGTCGGCATGCTTGTAAGAAACGGGTAGTTGATTTTCTTGAGTTTGTTAATTGATCTCTTTTTCTAATGACTACACTCTTATTTCTAACAGCGGATTGCCCTGGAGAACACGATCAAAGCCATGAACATCAAGGAGGAGGAACAGGCTTTTACCACCTCACCTTAAAAATTCACAAACTGTAGAACACTCCAAACAAGGATCATCTAAGCATTCACATGGTAAACAAAGTGTTCGCATTATGTTTTCTTCCAAATGCGTAGATCTTGTATCTAGAAAGGGACAGCCAAACTAACTTGGTTGTTTTGAGATAAAAACCACATACCAGTTTTCCTGACTTGCCTCCAAAAATCCAGGTTCAATATTCCTCAAACCATAACCCTAAAGTAGAAGCAATTCATAGCAAGGTGCATGTAACAGGACTATGGATTATACAGAGACCTATAAAAAAGCTGATACAAGCTTTTATCAGTGCAAGCTCTTCTCATGTAGTAAGAGGTAATACAAAAAAAAAACAAAGAAACCCAAACCTGTGAAGGACCTGTAACAGTTACAAACGAAAACTCAAATATCTACCACACAGAACTCTATTTAAACTAAGAAGTGTTCTCTACCTTTTTGGAGCAAAAAACCCATATAAGTTAATGACATACAATTCGCTTGGAAAACCTGCATGATCCAGTTTAAACCCTGAAACATTAAGGGATTTGGACTTCCCAAAGGTCTTCTGTTCTTTGTTTTCTATCAAGTCAAAGGGGTGAAGAAAAATTCCTGTCCAGCTACCTCATAACATTTTTTTGCCTGATTCTTAGTGAAACAAGGTTTATGCAACTTCATTATCCATTCATTAGTTCTTCCCTATTAACTCCTGAACCCTTTGTTTGATTTCAAACATTTCACAGAGGGACAGAAGTCTCAAAGATAATTAAGTTCTGATCACTGTTCCCTATCTTGAAAACAGAGATACTAAAACTACAAGAGAAAGTGAGAAAGGTAAGACAGATGATTGGAGATATGAAATGGTTCCTATTTCAGAAGCAATTAATAGACTAGGTTTTAAAGCAAATCACTGGAGATTCCGTGGTGTTTGGGGGAATTATCAAAAGCGCTTTCTTTCTTGTGCACCTCCCAACACCTCTATTGTCAGTGCTGTTCCAGGCAGGTCCTGGGCTCAATTAACTTGTGATCTGCTTCATTATGACCAAGTGCGTTCCCAAAAGTTTACCCTCTCTGCTGGGGAAGAACACAGGTATTCTGCCTAGCAGCAACAATCCTTAAATCTCAGCTCATCCAGGGTTCATGCATACGGATCCTTTCCCAGTAGAAGTCCAGCATTTCAAAGGAGTGGGAGCAGAAGGGGAAGAACCACCTCACCGAAGAAATAACACTAATTTTAGATAAAGTCAACGTCCCTTATTTCTGTTCCTCACAGCACTGTTGGCTGTTTTCAGTTGAAGATCTGTGGAAAAAAAAAATGAAGGACAGCAATCTACCAGTACTTGTGGAGAAGCGGTTATAGGCATCAGCTGTACTTCATGGGTCACTCTTCTTAGATAAGAACTATGCCACGCTGATGTAACTACTACTATGGATGCCAGCTTAAAGGTAAGGTAGAGAGACTGTGTACAAATAAGACTTGAAAAGAGAGTTTGTGAGAATCCTGGAAATAAAATTAAGCTTCCAAAGTACTACCCTGAGGGCAAAGAAGCAATTCTGCTGCTAGAAATCAATTATATGGCACTACAAGGAAACCCATTTCAATTAATCCATTCCCAATATCCCAGCTATAACTGGGGCACATCTGCATGTGGCACTGACCCTTTAGGTTCACCAAGTCAGCTCCCTGCAGCTTCCTGCAGGACAACAATACACTAAAATATTCCCGGAGAACCACTGTTTTACTGTCTGCTTTACATGAGGTATCGAAGTGTGATTCAAAGTCCTCCAGACACAAAGCCTGTTCTGCATTACCTCTTCTGCCACTTCAGTTCCCAGGGATGTAGCTATATAAACATTTTCTGCAGTAGCAAAGTTGTGAGCCTACGTAATTTCAGCTGTGCCAGTAAAACTCTTTGTGGGGCGACACCATGAACCAGCTCACGGAAATAGTCCAGGCTTAAAAAAATAAAAACCTTTCCCCAAAGGTGGGTTGGAAGGGAAGACCAGCATGGTCTAATTTACAGAAGAGCCAGAGAAATGCTTGAGCAGATGGAGAAACTAGTAAGACAATTCCTTAAATCATGGGGGAGTATTTTGGAGGGGGCGGGGGGCATGGGAGAGGAGCATCCTTTAAACTAGACCCTAAAAGTGTTCTTTAGCAGCCAAGAAAACAGTCTGTTCCATTGCAACTCTCATCGGAAAGGACAGATAAGAAAAACATTGTTTTCCAAAAGATATTTAGGCAGCACAGAAGATGACAAGACATCAGCTTCATGTTCCCTGCAAGCATCTCAAGAGTTGCAAAACAAGAACCTCTGAAGTACTGAGACACCAAGTTTGGTATCACCCTCAAGAAACAAACAAACAAAAAAAAAAAAAAACAAACAAAAAAAACCCCAAAAAAGTCAGGGTTTTGTTTTGGTTTAAGAGCAATGCTTGACTTGGGTTAGTCAACCTGAATTACCGGCTTAGGCCATGGTACAACAGTGTATTAAGTCCAGAAGTAAGAGTTTCAATGACAGATCAAAAACATCATGGCCTCACAATGTAAAACACGGATCCAGTATAAACTCCTGCCATAGTTTCACAGATGTTTCTTCAAACAAGAGTGCCAGTGAAGCTGATTCATCCCCCCGCCCTCTCATACTCATACTACCCCCTCAAGTTGCGACAGCTTCTCCGTGGATGAGAGGAGGCAGGCACGCATGCTGTAAACCTGATTAGGAACTCACCTGAGTCAAAAAAAAAAAAAAAAGCAACAACCTGTTTCCCAATCAAACCAATTCCCTGATCCGCTTTGCTGCACAGCCACACCAAGCTGTGTAAGCCCTGCTAAGGAAGAAACGTCAGGACAGGAACAAGTGTCTACGAGCAGGCGTTGCTTAAATTGACAGCACTGCCAAAAGAAACGTCCACAGAAACTGCCACACTCGGCTGGTTCAAATTTGCTCAGATGTTGACAACTAGACTCTGTAAGGACAAGCTCTGCGCTAAATCGGGAATCATCTGCTCGCAGCACACTATCTTTGTGCTTGGTCAAGTATCGTCTGTCCTCCTACATCTTGCATAAAAGCATAAAGACCCCAAATTAACCAGAGCGTTTCATGTGCAATTTAACAGAAACATTACCATGGGCCACATCTGACACAGATCACGATTGGTGATCTGGCAATGCACAGAACCCAAGCTGTGAAATCCCAGGCACCACGAAGACTAAACAGCTTGTGAGCAACACACATGCAGAAGACTGGAGCAACCTAAAATTTTTCTTTCGCTTGCAAACTCACTTTAAAGCTGCCAACTAACTTCTTCACTTTACTGCATTGATCAATGTCAAGTAAAAATTATCTCAGGAACACTCCTCCTTCGTACAGACGATCCAACCAAAGAGCTGGAAAAGAAGACCATGTGCATGGTTCCTTCTGGGCTGGGCTACACAGCCTGAAAGCTTCACGGGTATTTCACAGGTCCTTCCCCTAAAAGTGATTCATCTGCCTCCTCACTTACTTCAGCAAGCAGAAACCGAGGTTTAGTTAAGAGCGATATACCAAAACCAGAGAGATGTTTAATTCTGCAGGAGACCATGAAGAAAACCTCATTCTTCAAGACTTAAGCCTTCCCTTAATGGCTTAAGGGGATAACAAATTGAGGAAGTCTTCACGTTTCTCACAAGACACATTACTTCAATCCCACAGGCAATGGAGATGTACGTAAAGGGCAAGTCCCCACACTGGCAGTAAACCCATCACCCAAGAGACAGATCAGGAGAGCTTTGCTGGAGGGGTCTCCTGTGTTCAGTCAGGCCTAGGTCTCATCCAACCACCACAGCTTGTAAGTAAATACAAACATTTGTCATGGAGGTCAAGCTGAAATTTCAAGGGTTTTTTTGTGAAACAAATGAGTAGATCAGAAGTATGCAGGCTATTGTCTTTATGGGCTGAATTCTTCGCTGAGATAAGAATGGTTTCCATGCATCTTGAGGCATCAAACAGTGCTTAATCCACTAAGAATCTTTCGAAAAAGACTGGTGTGCAAGAAGTGCAGCAGCAGCATGGGGGAGAAGCAGCTTCCAAAAAGAACACTTTCTTCCTTAAATTCATCTTAGGCTTTATTGTATATTTAAAGAAAATTTGTGAAGTATATGAATGTAAAAGGGTTCCCAGACATATTTAAAGCTTTAATTTTGTTATGTTTGAATATCCAGCACCAACTCTGAGGACCTCACGATGTATTAACAGCTGTGTCCCGTATCCTACTGGACATGAGAAACTTGCCATCTTGCAATGGAGAATAAATTAAATTATTCATCTAAGAACCAGGGTTCAACCCCCTTTGAGCTGTGGCATAACTAAGTTCCTTTTAAAAGAAGGTTGTGTCTTTTTTAATGTGAAAAATTCCTCAATGTGTTTCCCTACTGAAATGCTTTCTTACGCATTAAATAATTACAGCAGAAACTCATTAGTTCTTGTTAACAACAGACAGTCCAACAGACCAAATTTGGTTTTACAAGTGAAGACAAGGGGAGGAATCATACCAGACTTTAAAAAACACTCTGAAGCACGACCTCTTTGTATATTAGATCTACAGCAGTAAGTTTTGAGATACTAAAGACCTAGAACTGTAATATCTGAACAAGAGCATCTTTCCCAGCAGTTCCAGTTAGCTAAACCTCATGCGAAATTCACGCAAAGCAGCTGAAGAGCTTGGTCAGTCACCTGTTTGGGGATTTAAAAAATAATGAACTTGCAAAGCAGTAAGATACAGTGTAAAAACTCGTTACTTGGTGGCAGAAGTAACACTGACTTAACAGATTACTTCTTGCCAGAAGATGTGCAGAACTACAAGTAGGTGACCTGCAACAGTTCATACCCACGCTTCCGAGCGACCCCAAACTGCTCAGGAATAGCTTACAAATTGAAGTAAAAACAGTAACAGGTAACAGCAACCACTGTGTTCTCTTCTTGTCATACTGTGCAGAGATTAAGTACTCTTTATTTATGTAGAGTTAAGATGTTTAAACATCAGAAGTTACAGAATCACAGAATGGTTTGGGTTGGAAGGGACCATAAAGATCACCCAGTTCCAACCCCCTGCCCTGGGCAGGGACACCTCCCACCAGACCAGGCTGCTCAAAGCCCCATCCAGCCTGGTCTTGAAAAACAACAACTAGATCCATGTGAAAGGAAAATCTCTTACATTCACCCAAAATCTCACTAGTAAAACAAAAGGAGACGCTTAAAGAGTTTCAAAGTCCCTTTTCCACAATTTCTTACCAAGTGGCTTTTATTCACCATCACTGGAAGGCAAAACACACAAACAAGACCAATGGTGGCTCCGACGGCCACCAAGGAGTAAAACCAACCCGCTGCTGCAGGCAGGCAGTGTCCCCCCGCCCCACCCCTCCCAGCAGGCTGACCTGGCACAGCCTCCCACGCACCACTGCGGGAGCTGCCTAAATTCACCAAACCCAGCAGAAAATTCTCTAACGGGCCAGGAACACCCATCTGGCCAAAGAGGCAGCCAAGAAAAACGAGAAGAGGCAATAGGTGAGCATCACCCTGCCAGGGACAAGGAGGGGAGAAGCCCCAGGTTTCACCCCCTTTAGCGTAAGTAAGCTTAGGGCTTTCACTCCATTTTGCCACCTTGCAAATGGATATTAGAAATCCGCGGAGAGCGCATTGACACAATTGTTACATGTCTAGCCCCAAACACACCTAAACTGGCTGACAACACACTCCCCACCGTGCAACGCTTCCCAGTTAAAGGCTAATGAACACTGAAGCAGTCTGATACGGGGGAGTGAGGGAAGGAAAGGAAAACTGTAAAACACAAGAAGATAAATTTGTATAACTAGAAACAATGAGAGGAAAAGAGGAAGAAACGCACTGCCTGGCTGTTGCCGAAACATGATAAGCTAGTAGCTGTCCTACATTTATTAGGGACAAAGACCGCAGAAACGTATTAGTAAGTTGCAAGAATAAACTCATTTTTATTATCTTTACTGGTTATTTAAAAACACCCCTCTCTCCACTAAACCCACTGTCAGCTCAAGTTACTTTCAAACACTCCACTTCAGCTAAAAGTTAATAACAAAAAAAACCCAAACAAACCAAATCCCAAACAAAAAAAAAACATGCTAAACCCTCTTGCAACCCAAAATATATACACACTGATAACAAAGCAAGGGGACAGGAGAGGGTTTACACATGCCCCTGCAGTAAAATTATCTGAATTACACAGTCCAGATCTGGACTCAATGACATGTTTCTGTGCAAGCTTCCTTAATAGCTCTGTACCTTGGATCTTTACCGGGAAAAGCACAGAAAATGATTATTGACATCATTATGATGTCAAGAGGGCCAATGCACCCATCTGTTCGCAGCTCTCTGGCAGCAGTACGGATGTCGGGAGTCGTACACCGCCAGGAGAGTCTGGATTCCAAACAGGGGTATGTAATGGGATGGGGGCAGGTCAAACCGTGGTCCCCAGCCACGCATTAATAACACCCTATAATAACAGAGATGATGTCATGCTGCCATTCTTAAAAACTTTGGGGGTGGCTATGCTGAAATGAGAAGTATGACTGCAGCACAGACAGGCACACCAATACCAGGTCTAATCCAGAGAGCAGGAGTTAACACCACCAACTAAGTTGTGGAGCTTCAGTCTCCAGCACATTGGAATAAAGCTGCTGGGAATCTTAGGCGCCCATGCCAGGTGCTGTGGGGTCAAAATTTCCCTTACTTTAAACACATTAGATGCGGCTAGCACATATGTGCTTGAGTGACCTGTGATCATACCTTCCAATGCCATTAGAACACATGTTAAATGTACCATAGACTCGAAAACGATGACAATTTTGTAGCCTAGCTCACTCCCAAACAAGAGGGTAACTCTTCCAAGTCAGGAACATATAAAAGGCTTTTCATCTAAAAGCATAAACTGACATTTGTCTCAGCAAAAGTGTTGGCTTCAGTACTTCTTCCTCCATCCTTCCTCTCCTTTCTTTCCCCATCCCCTTGTTCCCAGCCCTCCCACTGAGCCCATTCAGCTGTTCACACAGTCCCACGGTGAACCAGATCGGGTAGCTGATGAAGATTAAAAATAATCCAGGAAAAAACAAAGAGTGAGGAGGAGGGAAGGTGGAAAATTTAAGTTCCTTAAATCAGTGCAAGATGGAAATGCAAAAAAATCATCGTTCACTGCATCCAGGGAATACCACAGGGGCATAAAACTGCAGTGGGGCTCAATCAATTACCACCACTAAAGAAATACTTGTCGTACTACAATTAAACTCTCCCGGAGAAGGTGGAGACAGAATAGCTGTTGGAAAGTCTCTTGATACCGAGATGACCTGTTCTCTTCCAAGCAGCTGACACAGCACGCTCCTGAAAGCGGAGCCTGGCACTGGCTAGAACAATGAACATCTCTCTCCCACATGCATTTTTTCATCAGAGGCCCCAAATTCCAGCTCAGAGGTCCCAAGCTTCTCAGATCTGGTGTTTATCCAACATTCCCATACGGTCTGTGATTGTGCAGACTGCCTGTCCGCTCCATGAAGCGGCAGGCCAGCCCACCATGACTCCTTCCAAGCAAAAGCTGCCCACTCTCATTGTGCTGCCACTTATTTCATGGCTGTACGGCAGCTGTTAAGAAAACATTCACTTCACTGGAGGCAGGCGATTCCAGGATTTCCTTCTGGACAGCGAGCGAGATCCCATATTTCATTTTGGAATCTGATACCTTGGCATCTTCCCGACACATTTAAAAATTTTCACATCCCCTGAGAACTGTGCTAGCTTCTGAGGGTCCCATTTGTATTGGCAACCAACCGCCCTCCAGTAGAAACTTGGCAGAAAGCAGGAAAACCAGTTGCTTTTTCTAAGCAATTCAAAACCACCAGTCAACTTACCCCCAGAGTCTTACAACCATTCAAGCGGCAGCTTCTGGCCCCCTCAGCACGCTCACTGTGTGACACAACACCGAGGAGAAGACCTGCATGCCACTATCGGCCCCCATAGCACAGGCTCCTCAGCGCCTCTATAAAGGAACTACTATACGTCAACATTAAAAGAGAGCAAGACGCTTCATGTCCTCTGAAAGCGCTGTCAACCATGCATTTAAAAATGAGTCTTGATCAGAGAAGTGCAGTCCACCTACTGGTTTTCTGAAACCAAAAATTCATGGTGTTTCATGATTAGGCCAAAAGTGATCACCACCCTTTCTGAGTCAATGTATACTTCTAGGAGCGCTACATATCTATAGCGAACAAGCTGCTTTTGGTAGCTGTTAGGTCTGGAGTTCATACAACACAATTCGGGAGCCACAAGAATAATAACAGATTATCTGCTGAATGTTTGTCTTCCAGTGGGAAGTATATGAAATGACTATGCACAAATCCCATTCAGGATTTAATCCTGCCCTGAAGTTCACACTCAACTTCAGCGCACAAAGCCATTAATGGGAGACACCAGCGCCAGAGGTCAGAAACAATTCAATAATACAAACTCCTCCGGCTCAGGCTGAACAGAGTGCTCAACACAGAAACAGCTGCATCCATCCATATGTTGATCTTGGTACTATGTCAAATCAAGACTTCATCCGTATGTACAATAAGGGAGCACCGTAACCTTGGCTATCAGCCAACTGCCTTGCCCTCTGCCTGGAAAGGTTATGGAGCAAATCCTGAACACCGTTTCCAACTACAGGAAAGACAACAAGGTGACCAAGATCAGTCGAAATGGATATATCAAAGGCAAATCATGCCTGACTAACCTGACTTCCCTCTGGGATGAAAAGACTGTCTCTGTGGCTGAGGGAAGAGCAGGAGGTGTTACATACCTTGACTTCATGTCAAAGGTCATGCTAGTCTCCCATGGCATCCTTCGAACCAAAGTGCTGAGGTGTGGCCTGGGTAACCGGACAATAAAGGTGGGAGAAATCTAGCTGGAACGCCAGGCTGAAAGGATTGTGATCAGCAGTTACAACCTTCATCCAGCTGCTGGTTACTAATGGCATCCCTCGAGGACCAACACTGGGGCCAGCCCTGCTTAGAAGATTTTTAATGACCTGGATAGCGACTAGAGTACATGCTCTAAAATTTGGGAAAAGTGTACCACATGCTGGAGGGCAGGGCTGCTATTGAGAGGGACTTTCAACAAGCTGGAAAATGGGTTGACAAGAACCTCAGGAAGTTCAACTACGGCTAGAGCAAAGCCTTACATCTGGTGTGGGATAACTCCTTGCAGTGGTCCAGGCTGTTGGCACAGCATCTCTGCAGGAAGGCACCTGGTAAAACAACAAATTGCTCAGGAGCCAGCAGCGCACCCTTGCAGCAAAGGCAGCCACCATTGCCATGTGAGCAGGGGTGCAGCCAGCAGGGTGAGGGGACAGATCCTGCTCCTCTGCTAAGCACTTGTGAGACGTGGGTCCAACTTGGCTCCCCAGCTCAAGGGTGGTGACATACCAAGGTGCTGGAGCATGGGACGTGCAAAGAAAGGCTGAGAGAGGCAGGTTGGGTCAGCCCAGGAAGGAGAAGGCTCAGTCAGGGGAGATATTACTGCTGTCGACAACAACTGAGCAGGGGGTGTAGAGCAGATGGGGACAGGCTCTTCTCAGAGATGTGCAAGGATAGGACGAACGACAAGGGACATCAGCTGGAACATGATAAAATCCAACCAAGCACATAGAAACAAATATTTACTGTAAGTGTGGTCAAACACTGCATGGGGCCTAAAGGGTTGCATCGCCATCCTTAAAGATACTCAAAAACAGGCTGGACACAACCCTGAGTTCCCTGCTCCAACAGGACAGCTTCTAGCAGGAGGATGGCCTAGAGATCTCCAGCAGTTCCTTCCCACCACCCGTGGGGTGTGCAGCACAGATTTTGTCATACGAGATACTAGAGACGACATTCCACACAAGACTGGAGCCTATAACAATAAATACCAAACAATAATTTCCAGGAAACAATTCCCTTCGTAACTCACACCAGGAACCGAGCTGTAAATTTCCACAACTCATCTTGCCCCTCATCTTTCTGCTCTCAGCATCTCCAAACCGACATAATGCAACATGCACCCTATCAGCTTGTAGCAACCCAAGAAACAAAGCTGGGACAGCCAAGAACCGCACAGTTTATCCCTCTGTGAAACCAAGTGCAACCAGGAAAAAAAAGTATTAACGTGACAAAAGAAGTGGCATTTTTTCAGAGCACAAAGTAAGGGTAGGCCAGAAAAGCGGAAAGAACAGAAAGTAGCTGTGGATGGAGAGCAGCCAGACAGGATGGCTTAGCCACCTTCGCTGTATTTTTTCCCGTGTTTACTTTACGCCGGTTTTACAGAACTCCACAAGAAATGGGGTATTTTGAAAAGGAGGGAACCCCGCAAAAATATCTTCCTGCACATCCTATAGTCCTGGGGAGAAGGAAGCTCCACAGAACAGCTTTTATGAAGGAAAATGGCCGAGCACAAATCCATGCCAGACCACCCTCGGTTTATATTCCATAAAACGCAATCCCAAACCCTGTTGCCTCTCCTTTCTCTTCACGTGAGTCAAAACAAAGGACAATCAGACAGGAGCGCAACCCTCAATAGAAGACTAATGGGAAGCCATACAACAAAACAGCAAGGGTGGAAAGGGAGGCCAAGATCTGCAGGACGTGCCTCGCCACCAGTCCCCCGCTCTACCAGCGGCCTCTGCCTATCTTTGTGCTCCTTTTTTATCTCAGCAACTCCTCCTTGGTCCCCACCCCGACCACCTCGCATGACCCCCGTCCCAGCAGCCACTCACCCTTCCCTCCACCCCGGACCCCATCCCGACCGCGCTTCCCCGCGGCCTCTCCGCTCCCACTTTCCCAGCCCCACTAACCCACCTCACCCTGCCCGTGCCCCGGCCCTGACCGAGCCCCCCGAGCACCCCCAGCCCCGCACCTCACATCCCCCACCTCCCTCCAGCCCCATATGGCCCCACACCAGGCCGTCCTCCGCTCACCCAAGCCCTCCCCACATCCCCCATATCCCACCGCCCCGTCCGGCCCCGCAGCCCCCTCAAGGGCTCCCTCACAGCAGCCCTTCACCCCGTTTAACCCCACGCCAGGCCTCCCCCTCACCCCGCAGCTCACCAGGCCCCTGCCCCGCTCCCGCCCCGGCCTCCGGTTGCCCCTCCGGAGCACCCCCCTCCTCACAGGCCCGGCGCCCCGCCAGCCTCCCCTCCCGGGCTGCCCCCCCGGACCCTCGCCCGCCCCAAGCGCTGCTTGAACCCCGACCCCTCGCCCGCCCCGGCCTCCCGCCGCCCCGCTGGGCCGCCGCCCCGCCCCGGGCCTGCCCCGCCGCCGCGGCCCGCCGGGCCCCCGAGGCGCCGCTCACACGCGGGAGGCAGTGAGGGGAGGGAGGCGCGGCGGGGCCGGGCCGGGCCGGGCCGCGGCGGGGCCGTGGGGGCTCTTACCTCCGACCCGGTACATGTTGGCAGCCATGCCCGGGACGGGGCCGGGTGCGGGGCGCGGGCCGCTCCCGCCGCCGCCTCCAGGTGCCGGATCCGCTGGAAAATGGAGGCTGGAGCGACCGGGCGGGGGAGGGGAGCGGGGGAATTAAAGGGGCCGCGCCGGCTGGCGCCCGCCCGACCGACAGGGAGGGAAGGAGAGAGGGAGGGAAGGAGGGAGAGAGGCGGAGGGCGGGGCGGCGGCGGGCCGGGGGCGGCGGGCCCGGGCGGAGAGGGGCCCGGCGGCAGCGGCGGGGAGGGAGGGGGAAGGAGCCGGCCCCGCCGCCCAGCCCGCAGCGTGTGAGGGCGGCGCTCGGCGGCCTGCGCCCGGCGGGAGGGGAACGGGCCTGGCGGCGGGCAGCGCCTCGCCCCGCTCCTCACACACACACACGGCCTGTCCTCACACCCGCACACCGCCTGTCCTCTCACACACACACACCCCCCACACACACCGCCTGTCCTCACACAGCCCTCCTGGCACAGCTCGTCCGTCGCCACACAGGCTCAGCCCTCCTCACGGCCCTCCTCACACACACACACGGACGGACGGCCTGTCCTCACGTACAGCCCGCCGCCACCTGTGCTTCCACACAGCCCTCCTCGCACACACGCATCCGCCTGTACTCACAGCCCTCCTTCCACACGCACACTGGGTATACGCACAGCCCTCCTCACGCACACACCTGTACACACACAGACCTCCTCACACACACACAGAGATCCGCCTGTACTCACAACCCTCCTCACACACCCAGGTGTCTGCCTGTACTCCTGGCCTTCCACGCACACCGCTGTACTCACACACAGCCCTCCTCACACACACACACGTGTCCACCTGTACCCACAGCCCTCCTCACACACACCAGGCTGCCTCATACACCCACACGCCGCCTGTGTTCACATACAGCCTCCACATACAGGCAGCGCCTGTTCTTGCAGACAGCCATGCTTCCTGTCCTCGCACACACGCACACACCACCTGTTCTCACACAGCCCTCCTGGCATGGATGGCCCTCCTCACACACACACACACAGCCTGTCCTCGTGTACAGCCCAACACACACACGCTTGCGCACAGCCCTCCTCACATGTACTTGTGCCTGTGCTCACAGCCCTCCTTCCACACACGCTGGGAATACTCACAGCCCTCCTTGTGCATACACCTGTACACACACACACATCTGCCTGTACTCACAGCCCACCTCACACACACCCCTGTACTCACACACAGCCATCTGCCTGTACTCACACACACACACATCCGCCTGTACTCACAGTCCTCCTCACACACACACAGTGTATACTCACAGCCCTCCTCACGTATACACCTGTACACACACACCCCCATGTCTGCCTGTAGTCACAGCCCTCCTCACACACACCAGGCCTTCTCATACACACATGCCGCCTGTATTCACACACAGCCTCCACATACAGGCAGCGCCTGTTCTTGCAGGCAGCCCCCACACTTCCTGTCCTCACACCCAAACACCCACGCACCCCCTGTCCTCACACAGCCCTCCTGGCACAGCTCACATGTCTCCACACAGGCTCAGCCCTCCTCACAGCCCCCGCTCCTGGCATGGACAGCCCTCTTCACGCACACACAGACACAGATGGCCTGTCCTCATGTACAGCCTCACACACACACAGAGCCCTCCTCACATGCACATGTGCCTGTGCTCACAGCCCTCCTTCCACACACACTGGGAATACTCACAGCCCTCCTCATGCATACACCTCTACACACACACACGCGCACATCTGCTGTACTCACAGCCCTCCTCACACACACACATCCACCTATACTCACACACAGCCCTCCTCTCACACACACACACGTCTGCCTGTACTCACAGCACTCCTCACACTCACACCCGTCCACCTGTACTCACAGCCCTCCTCACACACACCAGGCCTTCTCATACACCCACATGCCGCCTGTATTCACAGACAGTGCCTGTTCTTGCAGACAGCCCCCACGCTTCCTGTCCTCACACACCCCCACAGCCTGCTCGCACCATGCGACAGCCCCCTCATGCCTGTACCTCCATCCATATGCTGCCCGGTCCCCATGTACACCCCTCCATCCCTTCACACCCACGTGGGAGTCCTGTGCCCTATGCACACCTCCCGCTCACATGCTCCTACCCCTCCTACACCGTCTCCCTCAGGTCCCTGCGATGGCAAGGCACTGCCTGTCCCCGAGACACTGCCATGCTGGGGCTTTCCCCCCTCCACAGGTGTCAGTCCAAACGGTGAAACGTAGATGATCGCTTCAGCTTCCTCTTGCCTGCTGACCTGGGGGTGTCACCGTCCCTTCTTCACCCATGTGCTGCTCCTCTCCAAGTGTCTCCTCAGCAACCCTGCGGTGGTTACGTGGTTGTTGAACAGTCGCTGGCTCCAGATCGCTCTGCAAAACTTGCATGTTATTGCCATTTCCTCTCCTACGGGAACTGACAGGCTGACGCCAAAAAATGCCCCAAGAAACCGTCAGTCTTTGGCACCCAACACCTTTACAGCAGGTCCCCAGCGAGGGCTGAGAAAGTACAGCAGAGCGGGTGACCAGCCATCCCCCGTGAGGACTTCTCCACGCACTTGGCCAAGGCCAGATGGTGAACCCCAACGAAGTGCTGCACCTCTGATGGTCAACACAGGCGGACCCGTGTCACCACTGGCCTCTCCAGCATGGCAGGACACCTACACTCGCTCCTTGGCTTCAGCTCAGAGCTGGAGAATCACCCCAAGTTGCCTGAGCCCAAAGTGTTGGCCCAAGACCCTCCTCACAGTCAGGCAGGTCACGACAGCTGAAAAATACCTGTCACGAAACTCTTGGCTGGAGTGAAGTGGTTGATGGCACAGATGGTCATACCCCGCACCAGGGCTGGGCACAGCCGCTGCCTGCGCCCTCCGCCCCGCTTCTCATAAAGCCCTGAAACAGCTACGCGAGACCACCCAAAACCTTGACATCTGCCAAAACACACCTATTTGGAAAAGGACGGGGCTTTTGTTAAAAAAGATTCGCTTTGATTGCGTTAGGAAAAAAACCCAACACCCAAATCTCTGGCAGTCCTGGGACCCCAGCAGGGCACAGGGCTCTGCTTTCGCGATTCCGAGGCACGCAAGGAGCACGGCTGAGCGAGGACAGCACGGCAGGGGGTGAAAATTGACCAGCCAAAAAAGTTGGGAAAAGGCGGAAAAAGTTGGGAAAAGGGGGAAATATCATGGTGGTGCCCCCCGCCCCCAGCTGGAGGGGATATTTCTCCCTTTTAGAGCTGGCCAGGGGGAGCGTGTGCCAGCACAGCCATGGGGACACTGTGGGGGGCGGAGGCGCTGTCTCTCCCCTGGCTGCTTCTGTGACCGCTCTGGCAGAGCAGAAAATAATTCAGTAGGACACGGAAAAATCACCCAGAATAAATATTTACAAATCGCATCGTGGGGCACTCGGTAGTCGCACACGAAGAAGCGGCCGGTCACGTGGCGCTGCCGGCTCTTTCCAGATGCTAAATTGTTTTTTAAAACGATAGTAACAAAACCCCGTCGGAAACTTCCCTGCTGTTCCTCTTCCAGGTTAAGCAATAGCTGCGGTCGCTGCCGGGGCATTGTGCAACGGGAGGGAGGGGAGCCGGCGACGGAGGGGGCTCTCAGAACGCCCCGTCTCCTACCACCGAGCCCCCGCTCCCACGGGTGCCCCCGACTCCCAGCGCGGCGAACCCAGTCCTTCCAGAAGGCTTTTTGGTGCATCCCGGCTTGCATTTGACGCCTCTGGCATGGCAGTGAGGGCGCGCCTCTGCTGAGGAGAGTCAAGACCTGCAAGAAGGAAGACGCCGGCGCTTTGAGAGCCCAGTCCGAGCTTGGCTGGCAGAAATGGGCTTGTCCCAGCAGGCGTGGGTGAGGGAGGCTCTTCAGGTCCATTGTGTCTGACCCGATACGCGCCAGCCCTGACCCATCCTTGCTCCACCCAGCTCTGTTTTCCTTCTCCTCCCTTCCAGAAGGCAGGGGAGTGTGCCTGTGGCCCCGCCAGGACTTTCGGCTTGGCGTGGAGGGCTCATGCATGCTCCCCTGGTGACGTGGGGAGCACTCTGCTCCGCCTGCCAGCTCCCGAGCCTTCCCACCACCCCGGTCCCCTCTGTTTGCACCCTCCTTCCCGTGCCAAGACGAGGTCCTCCATGGGCTCTAAAAGGTGAAGCTCGGGCTGCGCCTCTTCCACGTAGCTGGGCTCTCAGTGCAGGTTTACGGCTGAACCTGGGCAAAAAATACACGGGCAAAAACCATAGCCTTGACCCACTTGTCTCCCCACGGTGCTCCCCCCACCGTCTCACCAGCAGCCAGGCCCTCTCCGTGGCTTGTGGTGCTGTCTCTGCACTCAAAAGTCCCAAATGTCCCCTCCAGAGCTACATACCTTCCTCCTGCCTGGAGTTATCCGAGCCTCGCTCAGTGCCACCTGTATGGGATTTGTGTCCCCTCCTCCAGCAAAGGGCTCAGGCCATAAACGCACCCACAAGCCCAGCCAGGCCAAGAGGAGGAGCTGCAACATCCGAGACCTGTGTTCTTTGAGAGCAGCCCGGTCTGCTGCGAGGAGCTCGCTGCACCCCCAGCTCCTTGATCCACCCCTCCTGCCCCAACCCTCAGCCAGGGGAAGCACAGGGATGCGGGCTGCTCCGGCTCGGCATTCCCACTGCTGCCTCCCCAATGTGCCATATCCCGGGGACCACAGGGCCCATTTCCCAAAATTTCTTCACCTTTCTGTCTCAAAACGGCTGCTTGGCTCTTGTCTTTCTGTCTTCTCTCTGCCTTTCCGCTCCCCAGCACCAAGCCCAGATTCTTGTCACCTCTTGTCCCGGTCCCTCTCCCAGGAGCACACACAGCTTCAGGCTACTGCAGCCTCAGCCTTCCCCCACCGAGACCCCCCCTCGGTACCCGAACACCACTGCAGCCATCAAACGCAGCCCCCAGCCCAGAAAGGGGCACCAGTCTG
Source organism: Larus michahellis (assembly GCF_964199755.1). Lineage (NCBI taxonomy): Eukaryota > Metazoa > Chordata > Aves > Charadriiformes > Laridae > Larus > Larus michahellis. The sequence goes on along the minus strand of NC_133903.1, from coordinate 26,522,941 downwards.
GTTCCCTGCTCGCTGCGAGGGGGTGAGGACCGGGTGCTAGAGGGGGCTGTCGGATCCAGGAGAGCTGCAGGAGGTGAGCGGGTCCCTCTGGGAGAGGAGGCATCAGGGCTCCAAAAGCCACAGGAGGGCTCGGTGCTGCGGAGGACGGTGCAGATCCACCAGCTCTGCTCTGGAAGTGCAGCCAGATACAGAACTCAAGAGATCCCCCGCCCCCCCCCGCTGGAAAGCCACGCAGCTCGCTCCTACTGGAGACAAGTGCCCCAGCCGTGCCAGAGCAGCCCCTGCTGAGAGACTACTCGAGGGACGGGTGTGTGCTTTCATGTCCAGTTTTATTAGTGTTGCATTAGTACCATAAAATAGTTGACGAGGTTGAGCACGTTGCAGTTTGTTCCAAAAAAAAAAAAAACCGAAAAAAAAACCCCCGCTATTTACATTTAATCTGTCTTCATTTAAAAATAAAGAACAAAACAAAACACAAACAAAAACCAACCTAGAACCCAAACAATACAACAACGAAACAGATGGGACAACTCAGGAATCTACAAAGTGGTAAAGTCCCCTCGTACGCCGCGGTCGGGACAAGGCTGGTGGCACGCAGCCCTGGCACACGCGGTACCCACGCTCGCAAGGTGCTTCCCCGCGGCCACGGCACGTAGGCAAGCAGGCAGGCAACGCTCCGGCCAAGGTGCAAAGCAGCAGCTGACTGGATGTGGCCCCCATATGGGTGGCTCTTCCTTAAGGAAACCAGCGACCTGCTGCTTTCCAAGCTGACACATCCCCTTCCTCCCCCAGGCTGTCCCAAAGCAGCCAAGTGACCCTGCAGGAGCCGGCCCTGCCAGGAGCACCTCCCATGAGAACCCCGCTGAAGAGGAAACCTCCGGGAGATGCTGCTGCTGCTCATTTCTGGCCTTCTCCCTGCCAGATAAGCCCAGAGGGAGTGTCACACTGAAATGCCACCACACCGCTACCCGCTGAGATTGAGACCCCCTGAACGAAGGGGACAGAGGCACCGCACCCAACCTTAGCGTCAAGAAAGCTCCAGGGCTCCCATCCCTTTACTGCTGCACGGCGGGACTGCCCTAATCCCAGCCTTCCCGATCCTTCGGCACAATAAGCAGCAGGAGGCGGCCACCGGCTCTGCTGCCTCTCGCCAGGATCTTCTTCTTAAACTTTTCCCGGCTCTCCAGTGCTCCCGCCAGCGCACGCTGGGAGAAACAGGACGGGGCCTCTGCTACCATGGCAGGTTCAGCGCGGGACAGCGTGGTTCTCAGCTGAGTTTGATGATGGAAAGCAAACAGACACATCTCCTCCAGCCCCAGAAACCTCCCAGCCACCTACCCCTGCCCTCTCTGCAGGATAAAGCCACAAGCACACGCTAATTAAAGCGGCAAAACACAACCAAGGAGGCAGTGGCTCTCCCCAAACTCATGTGTAATTAAGGAGCTCTCTGCAGCTGATCATCGCTGAGATGTAACCAGTAACGACTGAACTGGATGGGAACTGCAGTGCTGAGCTCAAACAGTCGCCCAAGATACCCGGGAAGTCACCGGCGCCGCAGGAGAGCCAGCGGCTGATGGAACACTGGCAGGGCTGAGGCCAAGCCTTTGTCTCCGGGAAACTCAACCCAGAGGACCAGGAAGCTCTCAAGGTGCAACACGACACCACAGAAACCTTCCATCTTTCATCTGCTCGCCAGCGCTGTTAAACTAGGTCAGTGCTGCGCAGCCCGGTGCAGCGGCCATGCCGGAGACCTCACCTCTGACCCAGGCCCCAGAGCAGCTGGAAACGACACCGGCCACTTTGAGAAGCCACAGCCAGGGGAGGAGGGGCAAGCTGCGGGACGCAAAGGGACAGGGAGAGCAGGGGACACCAACTTCAAAGCACCTCCCGGCCAGAGATCAGCTCAGATGCTGCCCGCTCCAGCCCCTGCCTTTGCTGTCAGACCACATGGCTCCCCAGTAAGCCCCATCTAACGCAGGCGGGTGAGATAATGCCACTGTGTTTCTCCTTTTGAGTTGCGCCTTCTTCACCAAAACCCTCCAGAGCTGAAGATGGAGCAACGCTGTCCCTGCTCTAAGCCATCCTTTTGTATTCACCAAGTTGCACGCAACCACCTAACCCCACCAGGCTGGTGCAGCTCTGCGGGCACGGACCCATCCCAGTGCCGGTGGCTCTCCCTGGCCCCACAGGAGGCTGTTGGGGAGGTTGGGAGACCTGAGATCAGCCACTCGTACGAGTCACCAGGCACAAACCTCCTTCCTGAAATGGCCTGAGCCACCTGCACACTTTGACACTCATTCACCTCGGAGACAGAAACCTGTTTGTCCTCCAGGCAGGGACAGAAACAGCTGCACAAAGTTGTTCCACGCGACCCAAGAGAAACGAACAGAGACACAACACCCTGACCAGAGCAGCACCAGCAAACTTGCCTCCAAGGCATGGAAACACCACAGCCACCCCCCTGGGCGCTGACGGACACGGGGAGGACGAGGCTGAGAAACCGGCATGCTTCCTTGCACAAGAGAGGCATTTCAGAGCAGCGGCAGCTTTCCCCGGGGGGAGAAACCCTGCGGAGACACAAGCCCTCGGGTCTCAGGCGTACAGAGTGTTTCCCGGTGAATTCACTCGTAATAAAGTTAGAACCAAACACAAACCAACAGGAAATGCAACGAGCAGAAGTGTTTCTCTCTCTCACGTACACACACACACACAGAGTAGAGCAGGGCAACACACGTTTGATAGGCAGGACCCTGGAAATCCCGTCCCAGCTACCATTTGTTTCTTTACAGTAGGTTGAAATACAAAGAGGAGCACAGTGATGGTTCCCCCCACCCCACCCCTTCCCACCCCCAGTAAACAAAGTTATTGCAGTCGGTCAGGTCAGTCCACCCCACCTCTGCAGCACTGACACGCTCCAGCACCAAGAGCTTTCCTTTGCAAAGATTAGGGGTTTTTTTTGTGGGTTTTTTGTGATATAACAGCCTCAATAAGGAAAAAGAAACGATGTGCTTATACACCATCTCCCACGCTACTGCTGCTAGGCAACGCTACACAGTCCCGGAGCATCCGCTCAGGTCAACCAAAAACGCACAGAGCGATGGACACGACGACGTTCAAACTAGAGCCAAGCTTCTGCCACAGCCGAGAGCTAGCGGAGGGCAGGCAGAGCTGCCTGCGGGGAGGAACGGAGTATTGCAACTAGACAATACGGCCTGCCCAGCAGCGTGCCACCAGGCAGTGTGACCGCGTCCTCCTCCCCAGTATGGCGTGAAGGGAATACCCAGTCCCTGGCCAAGTAGGTTGCACTTGTGCTGGGAAAGGGTTTCGTGAAATCAGTGTCGGTGAAGCAGCCCTTGCCGTGAGCTGTGACAGCCACCAGCAGGGACCGCGCTCTCACCCAATAACCCCGCGCTCCCCTTCAGCAGAAAAAAGCCTAACAGCAGGACATGCCACCACTGCCCTGCCCAAAACAAACCAGGAGGTCCCCACGCAGAGCAGGACCTGGCAAGCAGGGCAAAACAGGTTCCCCAAGCCTTTAAAAACCCAAGGGTAAGGGATCAGACCAACAAAAAAAAGAAAAAAAAATAATAAACTTGACCTGCAGCTGCTGGTAAAGGTTGAAAAGCATCACTGCCCTCAGAAAGCACCTTCTGGAAATGCTCGCAGCGCCTGGCCTGCCCACAAGGATGGGACCCAAAAGGACCCCATCAAAAACTTCAGTCCCTTACCCTGAAATGCCAGAGACGTCGGCTCTTCCACACAGCAAGCACACTCTGCTCCCCAAACCCCAGCCACCACCCGCTTCGAGTCCCTCCCAGGCATGCCTCAGGAAGCCTGGAGAGCAAAAGGCCACACATGCAGCACCTGGAGCTGCTGCCTGCGGCTTGTCACACCCTGGCAGCAGCAAGGTGTACACAAGTGCAGCCAGAGCTAAGCCAACAGTGCGAGACACCTAAAAAAATCTCACTCCTCCATCTCCCAGGTCATCTTGCTGCCTGAGGGGGACAGAGAACCTGGTGGCTTCATCCTCTCTGATTCCAGCTATAGCTTCTGCCGTGCCTTGGGACCGAACCCCCCTTGCAAATCCTCAACGCACGGGCAATGCCGTGCCAGGGTCAAAGCATGTCCTGCTGGGGAAGGGATGCGACCCACAGAGAAATGCCTGAGGGGAGAAGTACTCAGAAAGCAGAAGGTCAGGACAAGGCAGCCTGGGGGGAGGCTGCCCGCCCCCAGCACCCTTCGGTTTTGTCACAGTCCCTCGGGTCCCTACAGGAGAGGTCCTGGGTGGTTCAAATGGCAAAAACGCGCTCCAGCAGTGTCCCTGGGGCCAGGCGGTGGGCACCCAGCCCGGGGAAGTGCAGCAGGGAGACAGCAGCAGGCTGCGGGGCGGTCAGGGCAGGACAAAGGCAGCAGATAAAGCAGCCCACGCTACCGCACGTGTGCGCTTCGACAGATGGACGGGAAGGCAGCTGGACATGCAGAGCTCCCGGCTGGCTCCCGCACCAGCCACTACAGTGATGTATCGCTTCACAGACAACGGCTCAGCTTCCTGGGTTTGTTTTTTTGGCAACTTAATTTTTTTTTTCCCCTCTTATTTTTTGTTTTTATTTTATTTTTTTTTAGAAAGCATTAAAAAAAATCTGCAGCTATTAAAAAAAATCCTTTCCCTTTAGAGGCTGGACGAGGTTTTATTGACAGGTAAATAATCGGTGTGAGTATGTAAATAGCAGCGACCCCACTGATGCGGTGTCCCTCAGCAGCACAGCCAGCTGCAGGGACATCGTGACTGGCTCAGTTTGGTCATTGTCACAGACCTGGGACACTGGAGTTTCTTTACACCTAGTGTTTCTCTGATTCCTGTTCCTGCCCAACCCTCAGGCATCGCTTCAGCACAAACACCTGCCCGTCCCTGCGGCAGACTCCACGCTCTGAAGGGGGATCTCCTCTCCGGATCTCCCTAGCTCTGCAAGTGGTTTGTTTTTCAAACTGGACAGTTGAGCTCCCTCCAGACTCGCTGATCTCTTGTCCTTTGGCAGCAGGAAGAAAGACTGGCCATCTTTCCCCCCCCCACACCCCCCCAGAAATACAGAGGGAGGGGGCCAAATGCACCGGAACGCGCATGATCTTCCGCAAAAGCTGTTCCAAGCTGATCCACGGCTCCCCCGGCCCACTCACACCAATGAGGTCTCAGGTTAATAAGCAGTGCAGTTACTCAGCTATCTGCTTGTAAGTGGTAGGTGTTCTTGGGCAGGTTGCCTGCTCCTGCCAACTCCCCCACGACTTCACGTTGTCAGCACATCTAATATTTAAGACTGGGGTTGTTTTTTTTTTTTTTGCCTTTGTTTAAAGGGGTTTCCTTCCCTTGTAGTAAACTTAAAGAGTTAATAGAAAAATGTAATTCAAGAGTAATCCAAGCACATCTGTAATTAATTCTGCAGGAGAGGGCAGAGCGACGCGAGTCAGCGTTGGCACGCAATTCCTGGCTCCTGGTGTGCAGTCCCCGGGACGGACAGAAGGTCCCTCCGCCGAGCACGGCTAGAAGTTAGATTTGGAGTGTCCAAATATGCAGATGGGAAAGTGCTTGACATGAGAGGACCACTGTGCTGCCAGCTGAAAGAACTTGACGTCATTCCACTCCACCCCGTCGATCAGGACTGCAGGGGAGGGTAAAAAGAGAAGAGAGTTAGAAAATACTGAGTGGAAGTGGCTGGCCTGAAACAGCCTTGCTAGAAACCTCCCTGCAGTCAGCAGAGGGAGGCAGGGTACGTGCCGCTCTGCTTGGCCACCCGCCGCTCTCACTGTAAATAGCCGCATGTACCAGGGAGAAAGGCTCAAGAGCAGGCCAAGTTTAGGGAGAACAGCTCAGATTGTTGTCCCAGCATTGCTCACTGACACCGGAGCTCCCCAGACTTCGGATTTCAGCATCACCTGATCCAATTTCTCAAATTTCCTAAACACGCTCCATTTTCTTTCTTGGGCAAATGCACTCTTACAGAGATGGACATCAGTCTCTCCTCACTGGCGCTCTTAACCAGGAGATCCGCATCTCCTAAAGAGGTGACACACATTCTGTGATCACCCCTCACGCTCAGCAGTCTCACAGGGACCGGGCCAGGATTAAGGAGGTGACCCAAGCAGATCCCGCTGCTTTTAACAGTGGTGGGGATTATCAACTGAACAGGCTACAGGGATATTTTTGATACTGGATGCACAGCTCCACTGACAGTCACTTCAGGGCTGCCTGCAGGATGCACGTACAGCTCCTGCTGTGGCATGCCTTTGTGCCACAGTCCTGCCTGCAGGAGCAGCCACCCTCTCACCACTCTCCGCCGTCACTTTCCAGACATGCAAGGGAAACAGAGCGACAGGGAGGGGAGTGGAGCCTGGCCCAAGCCCTTGTCCTCATTCAGTGCATAGGTAAGGGAGGATTTTCCCGCATCCCAGACCTATTAAAGCATTCCCACATGCTGGAATGGGCCATTTTCCGCAGGAACACCCCCATTACGCCGGCTCCAGGGCATGGGGCAGGACACCAGGTCAGCCCTTTACCTGGAGGACAAGGCTGGCAGCTGAGCCTTGCTCCAGAGCCCGACAGGATGCAAGCGCTGCACTTACCGCGCAGCATGTTCTGCTGATGTTTCGCTGTGCAAATCAACCTGCTGATGCCTTCAATACACTGGCTCTTTGACTCAAACTCCTTGTCTTTTGTTTTCTTGGGCAAAAACATCACTGGAAGAAAATCAAACCAGCACACAGTGAATCTCTGCCACTCACAGAAGCTGCACCAAGACTTGTTTGGGGTTTTTGCATTTGAATTTCAACATTCACGTCTGAAAATTCCAACTCTAATTTCAGCTCCTAAAATCATCCCTATTTGGCAGGAGTTTGACCACGTCGGCGCTCAGCACCGTCACCGAACACACGGACATCTTCGCCCTAAAGCGTCTCTAATGTAAAGCGTTCCCAGCTCATAACCCAGCCCCCAAAGGGCACCTTCAGGGTAACTCCTGCTGCTCTGCTGGGACACCAGGGAAAAAACAGCTGCATCTGTGGCTGTCCCCAGCCTGTGCCCTGTGCTGAGCCGATGGGATCTGCCGGGCAGCCACACCACCTAGGGGGAAGTCCCACATACTGCAGAGGGCTGTGCTGGGCAGCCACCGCGCTCCAGCCTCCCATGCAGCTGCAGGCTGGTTTGCTGCACACCACCAGCAGCCCAACATGAGCTCTCCAGACAGCCGGACGAACTACAAACTACGGGCAGGTGGTGGAGAGGGAAGGCATTAGGAGAGCTAAAAAGGGTCCAGTCGCCCGAGAACTGCTCAAATGCATGAGCAAAGATGTACAGACTGGCTACACAAAAGGTGGTGGTGTTGAACACCACTGCTCCAGGCTGGGCCAGCCCCAGTGAAGAATATTTTGAGCATCTCAGGATTGCTTCCCCCATAGGCATGCCACTTAAAAAGGGTGTGTTCAGGGCTGGGAGCTCTGGTACCAGCAGTGCCACAGCTATGCTGGCCCAGTAGTGACCTGGCTGTAGCATTATGGACCCATGTCCTGCGGCCACAGGTCCAGAAGGCTCTGCTGGCCTTCTCTCAGAGCCCTCCAAACCCCCGTTTCCACCAGGAATGACTCCCAGGCCCATGGACAGGAAGACGTTGTGAAGGACAGCTATTGGCAGTTGAATTAAGTGCAGAAATGCCTCCCTGGTTCCTTGAAAATACTTCTCCACAGAGCCTGTTCTCAGTTTCTAATGTTTCACGTTACCAAGGAGCAAATACAGAATCAACTGCCAATATTTAAAATGCCTTTTTTTTGGGGTTTTTTTGGAGAAAATAAACTCAAAGCCACAATCTTAAGAGCGGAAGACTAAACAAGAAAAAAGTTAACATGAGGCTTTTGGGCTGAGAGCATTTCTCTTCTCCCTCCTTTTGTTCCACAAAGCACTCTGTGCAAGAACCTAAGAGCCCCTGTAGAAGCGCTTACACTGCTGCAGCCCTGCTCTGAGTGACACCACCTCTTGTACGTACATGCACACCTAGCAATGGCTTGGCAGGTCTGGCTGGTGCATTTGTCCGGCTGTGACAACGGTATTTTAACATGAAGACACCATGTCAAATCCAGCAAAACATCTGCTGGGGCTGCTGCCATACGCTGCAACACGATGGGATGCACACATGTCCTCGGAGCTGTATAGGCTGCAGGGTCTGCCCTGACTCTGATGGTTGGGGCACAAGCTGCCTCTTACCTAATCCAACACCCCACACCAGCCCCAGCAGGCTCACAAGGAACAAAGGGAAGCTGTCCAGAGCAGCGTACCTCATGGCATTCTGGAAAGCCACCCACAAATGTCCTTGCTCTGTCCCCACCTTTGTTCTTTTGGGCTATACCATCACATCTCTTCATCTGTAATTGTGAACGCATCCCCTTTTTACAGCACAAAGAAGAACCACCCTTTCAAACTCTATCACCTTATGCAGTCACTTCTTATCTACAGACAGACTAGGATTTTGGGGATAAAAATATGACTGAGGTGCTGTAATGCAGGACTGACAAGTGAGGCAGCCCTGAAGCGGCAGAACAGGGAGAGCAGCATTGCATTCTTGGCCTTTGGCAACACTAAACGTGTCCACCTTACCTTTCTTGTTCTTCTCTTTTGTCACAACGGTCATGGACATGGTTGGAGTGGTGGCAATCTCACCGCTGGCAGGTAACCTGCTGACCTGGAGGGACCGGAAAGTGCATTTCAGTGTGTTTTTGGTAGTGGAGGGGTCCTTCTTCTCCGGGTCTCTCTTTCTGTCCACGGGTGGAGCTGCAATCCAGTAATCCACCTGCAGGCCCATCAACTCAGCACCGAGGCTCTGGCTGGAAAACAAGAGAAGGTAATTTCCGCAAGAGTTCCCCCATCTGTGTTTTGTCAGAGTGGTTGCCGTTCTAGCCCAGATGGTCAGAGGACAAGCTCCTGGCTCTTTAGGAGATCAGGCAGCAACATTTCATAGTGAGACTCGATAATCACAAAAGCACCAGTCATCACTCAGAGATGAAGTCTGGGTCACGTTACATGGTGGCATCGGCTTGGCAACGGAGAACTGCAATGAGCTGAGACAAGCTGACCTGCTGCACAGCCACACGGACAAGCAGCAGGAAAGGCAAGAGACAGGCAGTTTCCCAATGCGATGCCAAGTTCAGTGACCCAGCCAGCAAAGGCAATCTCTGAAGTGGCCCAGATCACTTCCACTCGTTGAGTGGGGAACAGGGGCTGTAAGCACCTTGCTGCGGCCTCCTGAGCTCCGACGAATTAATGACTCTGACCGGGCGCAGTACTGACAAAATCATCTGTGAACTGGGGTGAAGAAAGAGCTGGTGGGTCCATGAGCGTTAGGCGCTCAGTTCCCGGCCTCCCTGACTACTTCCAACTTCTACCATGAGCTCTTTCTGCCACCAGCTGCTCCCCTTCCTGTCCAGATGCTCCACCAGGTCACACAGGATCTCTGCTCTCACCAGGTCCCTGTAATGGAGTTGGCACTAGGCGATCCACCCCACAAGCCCTGCTGCTGCGGGCTGGGGAATTCCTGTGCTGGGAATTTCTCTGCCAGTCCTGTGGTGTTTGCTAAACAACAGATTTCAGGACATGATCTGCTGTTGAAAACTCCCGCGCATCGTGTGGTAAAGACATCCATCACCAAAACACACTGCCAGCCTTTCTGGAGTCAGAAAAGGGAAGACAAGCAGCCTGGGAAATTCCACCCCTGGCCTGCCTCTGCTTCTCACTAGCTAACCCCAAGTGGAGCAGGGTTTATCATCCAGCAGACCTCCGGTTGACAGCCTATACTTCTTCCTACACAATGTCAGAGTGTTGAATAATATGCAAGTACCAGGCAAAAAAATAACTTTATTTATCTACCAGTCTGTGTCCCCTGTTTGAGAAATGGCAATTGTTAAGGAAGAGGAATCTGTGATTTTGAATGAAATATGCATCCCTCTACACTGCCTGTCTAACAAGAAACTCTCAAGGTAAACCAAAGATAGCTAAGGGCCTCTCAACAAATCATCTCCTTTTCTTTGCCATTTATTCAGCTGAAAGCCAGGCCACAAAGCAGAGTTCATCTTTGATCACCAAAACCAGGTTTTGGATTTTCAGGGCAATTTCAGAAGTGAGATTCTTTAAGGATGAGGTTTTGGAGGCGCAGCTTTGGATTTTAAGGCTCCTTTGCATCACATTTCCCATCTTAGTTATAAAACAAAGCATCCTAACGTTCACTATGCCCAGGCAGGATTTTCTGTTTCATCCCCGGTTAAAATACATGAGCTAATTTTTCACCCTGTGCTGTCACACACAGATGAGTGGAGACAGAACAATTTTGAACCTAAACTTCCTAATTTCTTGATGATTTTACCACACAGCATGAAGCCAAAAAGTACCGGATTCCTAGAGCCGGGGTGTTAACTTCAGATGTACCACCTCCACGGCTCACTTGTGGGTACAGGTTCCCAAACCACTTCCACCTTCGGAAAGCCCATGCAGAGCTCACACTTGAGAGCCTGTGCAGCCCCCAGCGCACTGCACTGCCGGACAGCTGTTGCTGGGACCAGCTTGGGGCAGACAGGACTCTCCTGCCACCAAATCACAGGGGGCCAACAGGAGGACTAGGGGAACAGGGCCTCCTGGCACAGGCGAGTGGCCACTAACACCTTCCAGTTGCTGGGCACCTGATAAACTGGGACTTCCACATTTCCATTTCCTCTTGTTAAAAGGGAACTTTCAAGCCAGTTTAAGAAGTCAGAGGTTAAAGGTCCTTATAGGGCTCTCTAGGGTGGGCAGGAAAGGTCCCCATTCTGTCTCCAACAGGGACAGCTGGATATGTATGTGAGCCCAGTCTCTAACTGCAGAGCGTTCCCTTGAACTTCCCCAGCCTGACAATCACAGGATTAGGGCTGTTAGAGGGGACATCCCTGAACCATCCTTTAGCGATGATCGAATCATTGATTGATGGATCTGCTGCGTATGAAGTTGCCTAAACCCTCCTTTACCTGCTGATCCTGCTGCCACAGAAGCAGCAGAGGCGGGCACAGTCTCAATCTGCCTTTCCTGCTGTGTGCCAAAGTCCCTTCCTTTCTCCCTTTTCATTGACCTCTTGCCAGTGTCATCGCGTGCCCCCAGGCCTTGTAGTACAGTTCAATATTTGACAAAGCTATCACCATTGCGATTGTGCAGAACTTGAGTGGCTTATCTCTGCCCCCTCCTCCCCCAGACTGCAGACTCCAAGTGCTTCCAGTCTCCGCTCACAAGGCTGCTGCTCGGTCCCCTTGATCGTGTTGCCTGTGCTCCCCTGAACCTTTAACTTCACCATGTGCTTCTGGGTGCCAGAACTGCACACAAAGCGTCAGACAGCTACACCAACTTCTTGCGTAGCAACAAAACCAGAGTCCTGGCCTGGGTAATTCTTTACTGGCAGTTTTCTAGTGGTTTCCTCCCTTCACTGCTAAAAATTTCAGATAAGCCAGAGCTTCATGTTGCCTATAGGTGCTGTTCTGATGTGCTCTCAGGCACACGCATGAATGGAAACCAGAATTCCACTATTCCACCTTACAACTGTCAGCTCTCCCCTCACAGAGGAAAAGCCTGCTCTTCCTACAGTGTCACTGACTTTACAGTCACTTGGACCTTAAAAACATATTGTAAGAATTATGAGGGATTAAGCTAGCACCCATGTGTATTAGGGTCAGTATTTTTTCTGGCTACATATCTCCCCCTTAGGAATCCAGTCTCAAAGGGAAAATACCAGCAGGTGGAGAACACAAACCTTCCCAAACAGGCTGCCACAATGGCTCATCAGAATCAGGGTTTCTGCCAGACTGTGAGAAACAAGGCTCCCCCTCCTAGTTCAAATGTGTCTGCCCCTTGAGTAGTGCAGCCTTCCCATCAGGTGCAAGATCCCCTCTGCCCTCCTCAGCTCCGTGTTGGCCAGCAAGGACACAGTCACTCCAGAGGCAAAAGAGGTGAAGGGGAAAAGCAATGACTTCAAGCGTTTGCTAGGGAGGAAGAAAGCAGAGCTATGGGTTTTCCTTTAGAATAGTTTTCCTCTCTCCAGTGTATGTCTGATAAGACAGCCAAAGGAGGTGTAAAGAGACAAAACATGCTTTACCTTGAGGATGAGAAGCTGCCTGTGACAGACGGTGAGGAAGGTGGTGTGGGGGAGGCTTCTTTCACAGCAGGAGACACAGAAGGTGGGGTAGAAGAAAGGACACTGGAGCTTGAGGGAGCTGCGTCATCAGAGTCACCTTGCAGAAAAGGAGTCAAACTGTTTGTCTGGGTTCGTCTCGCAGCCCAGCACACGCATGCTGGGATAACTCAGTCTCTTTGCCCACGCTCCCGCTGCACAGGTTTTGTTCAGACTCAACACATAGATCAGCTAGCCCATCAGTTCTGACCACCTCCGCGCTTAAACCACGGGACTTTCTATGTTTGGGTAAGAGGCAAGCACAGACAATCACACTCCCCTGGGCTTCCCACCCGGCACCTGCTTCTCCTAGGGTTTGCTCCCAGATGATTTTGAGCCTCTACCCCTAACTGGGGAATCTCCCCCTACAACCACCACAGGGCAGCACCTCCCAGAGACTCTTGGAGCATGCAATACCTCTGGGTGGATCACAGGGATCTCCCCATTCCCCAGATGGGCTGCCTCCACACACAAACTTATGTGTAACCCAGGCCACAGGAATCTGGGTTTAACAGTGAAGAAATATAAGAAAAAGAATCCCAACAGGTGGGGAAAATAATACTCCTGACCATGTGTGAGCGTGTATGAAGGAGGAGAAAACAAGTTCACATTGATAACGTAGCACTACCCCATGTCCATGTGTATGAGCAGTTATTTTCGTGTAAGTCAGCTTTGCACTCCCCCATTAAAAAAACTGGGCCTAAATTTGTTGTCAGATTGGCAAACTGGTTGCCTACCCTGGAGTTCCCAGTGTTAAGCCCATGTTTGAGATTGATTTCATTAGACAATTGAGCCCAGTGTAAGGAGATGGGCATGAACTTCCAATGAACCGCCTTCCCCAGTCTGGAGCAGGAACTGCAAATAACCACAGCCGTGAATCCACCCCGCTGAGAACACACGTAAGAAAAATGGATGTTTGAAGTGGAGCTTCCCTAGGTGAGGGCGTGGGAATTTCAGCTGGCCTGAAGCTCCTTGTAAAGTAACAAGGAAAAGGACCCCTTAAAAGACAGAGGCCAATTCCACCTTACAAACCACCAAGGCATCAGCAATGGACAAGTCTGTTCAGCCTGTGAAGTCGGGTTCCCACCACCATGACACAGGAAGCACACGCAAGAATCTTGTTACCTGATGTTGCAGAAGATTGTTCCACTATTCCAACCTTCACCACCTAGATAAGGCAAAACAGGAGAGCTCTATGAAACAAGAGTCCCCTGAACTTCAGGAACCCTCGACCCCCGAACTAAGCTCATCCCTACAGCCCCTTTGGCATTGTCCCTGCAGTCAAAGAATAGTGTGAAAGCGTGTTAAGAAGTGGAGTCTTCTAAGCGCCACGCAGGTCCCAGCAGCACCAGCTCACAACCTGTTCCTGACTTAAACAAAAGACAGCCCGTGGAGCTCTTACAGCCCTGAAGAGCTCTGAACAGCCCATCCTCAGCCCCGAGCTATGGCAACTACAGGGCCTGTCTGTGACACTTCCGGGAATAGAGGAATATAAATATCCCTTTGGCATTGCTTTGATGCACCTGCTTATTACAGACATATTGCTTCCACCACACAAGTGCAGCCACTCCTAGGGTGCAGCATAGTTGGGGTTTGTTGGGAAACCCCAAAAGCAATGAAGTACAGTTTCTGATCAGAATTTTCTGGTCTCTGAACAAGGGAAGTGTCTGGCAAAGATAAAGCTCCTGGAAAAGCCTGTGGGCACCAACATGGATAAACCTTCACATGGAGAGGTCAGAACGATCCAAACCACACTGTAATAAGGACACAAATATGTTCTGATATGGCCAACGACCAGCTAGTGCATTTGGATTAATGATAAATATGATAAATTGATAAATGCCACTGGCAATAATTTGTGGAAGAGAGCATGCTCCAAACACCAGCTTCCAAGAACACACTATGCCTAGAAAGATAAAATGACTCTTGGCGATATAAAAGGGACCTTCTGTTGCAATAGCGTGCTAGGGTGCACAGGGATCATTATTTTCAACACTGCAGAGGACAGACGTTTCTTAATGTCCTTAAGAAACTTGTATCCAGGGCTAACGTGTCACCCTATCTAAGTGCTGACAAGCAGGAAAGAGCTGCAAAGGGATCTCAAGTCAATAAAACCTGCTTTGGAACGAGAAATGATGTCACACAGTCTATTTAGTTTGAAAACAGAAGATGGTTAACTTCAGACATGACCACGTCTGGACCACATCCCTAGGGAGCACATTTCTGTGCTATGGGATCAATAAAAAGAACCTAATAATTAGAAACAAAAAAACCCCAAACTTTGCACAGTTCAGCGTGGGGCAGTGTATGCTCAACACTGGATCTTGGAGAGCTGTCAGGGACTCTGGTGGATTCCCTGTCAGCTCCAGTCTTGGAAAAGCCATCGTGAACCCAGCAGTGTGTGTTCACTGAGGGGACGCTGGCTTGGGAAGAGGAGGCTGCAACTCCGTTTGGCGAGTCTGCATCCAAAGGGCAATAAATTGGGCTCTGGAGTCCAGCAGCCGTTTGTGCTGTACATGTTAAACACCAAGAGGGTGTTTCACAGACTGTAACTAGCTGTGAGCAAGAGGAGGTGAGGCAGAAGAGTTAGGGAAAGAACAAGCAACACAGCAAACTGCCTACAGCCACTTCGGTCTGCAAAAGCCAGGCAGGAAATCTCTTTCAGCCTTTCCCCCGTCGTTGGCTGCCTAAGGATGCTGGAGTTCAGACCCGCGGGAGGAAGCCAAGGTTAAACACTTTCCCTTCTCTCTACTCAGGGAGGCGCTTGAGACCGCTGCAGTCCCAAAAACGCCTCCATCCAGGAAGGCTGCAGCAGCCACCCTCCATTCCCATTGGGAAGGAGGCGCATTCTGTTAACTCTCCAGGCAGCTGGCTGCCAGCACAGCACAGGCGCAGGACAACACAGCCTCACCGAGCCTGGCTTTTGGGTCCAACTGGTCCCGTGCGAGGCTCCACTCCCACCACTTCAGAACATGGCTGAGCAGTGCAGCGCCGCCCTGCTGGCTTCTGGGTCAAAGACTCTGCACAACCCAGCTGCAGGACAACAGGTTTTGCACCATAAAAGCCAACGGAGTCCAGCCAATGTCAGGAGTCTCAAACGCAAACGTTGCTGGCTCCCTCTCTTCCTTGGCCAACAGCTCCAAGCAGGCTGCAGCTGAGGGAAAGAGCTCCGGTGTTCATGTTCTGCCTCGGACTTTATGAGGCACCTGCAACTGGCCTTTCAGAGCCTCTTCAGATGTGTCTCATAGGGAATTACGGTGTCAGGAACACTTTGTAAGCAAGAATAAGCAGCACTGATTCGACCCTCGCTACCAGCTGACAGAGGAAGTCAGTCTGATTTCAAGACGTTTTTTGGGGGGTTGGCAGTGTTGTGCACTCAGAGCTGTTCACTCTTCCCACTGCCAGACAATCAAATCCAGACTGGAAAAGCATTGCTAATGTTGGGACAATGATCATTTTAGAGCAACCGGACAAACACTCTGAGCCCCATTTGCTCACACATAGCACTGAACTAAGTCAGCCCCAAAGGGAAGCTTTGCAGAGCCTAGCAGCTACCGTGAGATGAGGCCAGGTGCTTCCAAAGCCCTTCTGGGCTTTTCCCTGTTACAGGGAAAGGTGAAATGGCTATTTTCATAACAAGAGTTTTTCACCAGCAATTGCAGTCCGTGGGAGGGACAAGATCACAGCAAAGCCCAACAGCAGGGAACAAATCGGGAAGACGTGTCTCTCCTCTTTAGCAGAAGACATCTTCCTTCAACAAACAAAAGTCGATTGTCATCACAGGGGCGCTGCAGAGACACACTCTTGCTCTGAAGAGGCAGCAGAGTGAAAGCAGGGTCAGCCTGAAGGCAAGAGAAACTAAGCTCTTTAAACACCTGGGGATTTCAGATTAGCTCTGACGCACTGACAGGGATACAAACAGGAATGCACACCAAGTCAGCTCAACACAGAGAAGGCAGAACAAGACCGCCAGCGTGCAAGAAAAAGAAGCTACATGAGAGCAGCAAAAACTGTGAAGACGACATCTAGTAGCTGAAGAGCAGCCAGGGGATATCCTTCTGGCCACAGGTCAATGATTTTATACCTAAAACTTAATGAACTGAAGAGCACAATCAAATAGGGGAGGGAAGTTAGAAAAGGCAAAGTACATAGTGCACAAAATACACTGACAGAAACACAAACACACCCCTGCCTAGATACTCTGCACTTGGCCACCTGAGCTGGGAACATTTAAAGATAGAAGCAGGAGGAAAAGCCAGGGACTGCTATCCCAAATCACATATTCACATAATAAAATGTATTAAATAGCTACTGCCTCAGATTCAAACCTAACAGTAGCACAAAGGATCTCCCTGGCGGGGTGTAGGTGACGTCTAGTTAAGGACTTTTTAGGATGTCGGGTAATGCTAGGACCAGAGGGAATGGATTAAAACTAGAGATGGGTCAATTCAGACTGGATGTTAGGAAGAAGTTCTTCACCATGAGGGTGGTGAGACACTGGAACAGGCTGCCCAGAGAGGTGGGCATCCCTTCCATACCTGGAAGTTTTTAAGGCCAGGCTGGATGGGGCTCTGAGCAACCTGATCTAGTTGAAGATATCCCTGCCCATGGCAGGGGGGTTGGAACTAGGTGATCTTTAAGGTCCCTTCCAACCCTAACAATTCTATGATTCTACGTATTCTCCACTTCCCAGGAGCGGACGGGATATTAAAGAGAACTGGAGACCGTTCATGCCAAGCACACAGAGGACTGACACTGGAATAGCAAATTTGGCCAAATCAATCATCCAGGGCAATACTGGGCCCAACAACCCTGAGATCAGGTTTCCAGGAACACACCACCTTCCTCTGCACATGGCCCGGCAGCAATTCTCCACCAGCTAGGTGCTTTGGTCTGCAGCAAGGACGGGCTGTGGATCAGAGCACTTCAGTGTCCCACTTTCCTCTCTGTATTGAGTGAACATGGCAATAGCAAGGCTACGGTGCCTGCTTTGGTGCTGGCAGGCATGCAGCACAGAGCCGCTCAGAGCCAGCTGCTTGGGAACTAAAATATGCCTAGTAATTTGTTAGCGATCTTTGAGGTTTGCTTACGTACCAGGAAGTTGCATCCAAGCATCAGATGATCATGCTGACACCCCTACCTTTGAGCACCCAGAGCTCCTGCTCTACCCCCGAAAGCAGGTAAGTTTAAGTTTGGGTTAACACTTATGGACACATTCGAGCTGGCTTGAGACAGCATAACCAAGATAACACTCACCCCGACAAAGGGAATGAACTTCTGTGAAGATTCTTCGTCAGGGCTAAAGGCAAAGAGAGAAGAGTTGTTAACAGTTTGCTTCCACACCGGGCACAATACTCACTTTATACGTTGCATTCAAGCATGCAGCAGGGACGGACA
The DNA here is from genome assembly GCF_964199755.1 of Larus michahellis. NCBI lineage: Eukaryota > Metazoa > Chordata > Aves > Charadriiformes > Laridae > Larus > Larus michahellis. The sequence goes on along the minus strand of NC_133903.1, from coordinate 26,505,326 downwards.
GTATGCAAGCGCCAGTCCAACGTCTCCTCTCAAGGCCCCCTGCCAGCACGCTAAGAATCTGCACGGGTGGGGAAGAGCACGCAGCTTACGGCACATCTCTCGGGGGGAAAGGGCTCTTCCTCCCTCCCTCACGCTTGACAGAGAAACATGCTTTAATGGCATGGCAGTCATTACAGACACACAACCTCCTACTGCAAGGAAATGGATCTGTGCCACAACAACACGGAGAACTGTGCGTTACTTACTAGTACCTGAAGCGCTCTGCACGCATGGCCTTCACGTGTCCCACCTTTGGAGTCATGTGCCATACCTTGCATATCCCAGCATATCGCTAAAGCAGTTAGCCTGCCACGGGGTTACAAGCCGTGACACATGGTTATTTGTATAGCACTAGCAAGTACGTAACACACACACACACGGACCACGGATACGTGTTCCCTGGCACTGGGAGCTTGCAGTCCCTCAGACAGGCACACTAGAGAGGTCGGACACCAGAGGACCCCGGGTAGATCAGGACATTAACTCGAGAACAGCAAACAGCTAAACCAAACCCAACAAAACGCACACCGTGTCCCTGAAACAGCTGAAGACAACACTACGCACATTTTGAAAGCAGGAAGGGCATCAGCCCCTCCTGCTCTGGCCCTGCCCAGCATTCAGAAGCCAGAGGGTGGCAAAGGGCCGGCAACAAAGGCCACAGTCAAACCCAGCAGGAATTAGGGAGAGACTCGACAAAAGACAAGAGGGGGAAGACCTGAGTGAGGAGGAAGGCAGGCTGGAAGGGTCTGCAGAGCCACCGCTCCCTTCAAGGGTGACAGAGAGGAAGACGGACCCACAGGGTGAAGAGGGGACTTGCAGGCGCACGTCCACATGTTTGGAGGAATTACAGTTCAGCAGCAGAAGTGACTGTGTGGGCAAGGCACACAAAGTTTCTCAGTGGCCAAGCACAGGGACCAGGTAGGAAGCAGACAAACACTTGAGATTTCTCATGTTTCTCTTTTTGTGTACCCTTCAGCGCTCGGAACACTGCAACGTTCAGAGAAAAAACATCCAGCATTGCCTTCATCCAGAATATTGCTGGGTGCAGCACAAACACTGCAGGAAAGCAGGTATTTCTGTGCTGCTTCCAGCACAGATTGGAAATGCACCAAATGCACAAAGGGTGCAAACCACTCTGTGTCCAGCACAGGACAGTTTCCTCCAGGTCCTATGGAAAGAATGGCACACAACTGCAGCAAACACAACTCAGCCAGAGCTCCCTCTTGGTCCAGAGTGTGCTTTTGCAAATAGCCTCTCACTTCGACTCAGCTCCGCTTACTCATCCCTAAGGAAAAGCCAGGGGCTTTGCTCCCTTCCGACCTCCCATCCCCAGGTACTGCACCTTCGTTCTTCACCCACAGCACATGACAAAATGACCGAGTTCCTCATTCTGCGTTGGAAGCCAGAAGGGTCACATTTTTCCAAACGCAGGCCCCCCAGCAAATAAATCTCCAACGAACATGACATTTCCAGCACCAGTTTTGCAAAGGGAAATGAGAAACCCACAGAGCTGTCAGGAGAAGCACAGAACAGAGGGCCAGCTTTCTTCTCATTTCTTTAGCTCCACGGACTGAGAAGCAGTCAAGAAACGAGTCCCCCCTGACCAAGTGATGGAAGCACAACGGTCGCCTCGTCATTTCTCAGCTACCGGATGGCTTTGCTCCGAGCTCTCGAAAACAAATCATGCCCGACTCCAGCAGAGAACTCATTCTTATTCCCCCTGGGAGCTCAGACTCCCAATGAGGAGAGCTCAGGGGCAATTCTGAAATAAATCATTTGCTTCAGTCACCATTTATCACAGCTCACAACGATGCACAAACTGTTCCTGAAGCAATCCAGCTGGATTTCAGCTCAGCTAGTTTAGTCCTGTCACACGTCCTCTTGGGAACTCCAATCTTGCACATCTGCCTCTGAAAATGCAGCTTATCAAAACAGCTGCTCTTCATGCGGATGGAACGAAAGACGAGACAACCATGCTTGTTCTCCACTTCCTCTTTCATGCTCTTTCCTGTTTCTTGTCCTTTGAGATCCCAAAATATTAATCCAGAATCCTCTCGCCTTGGTAACAGTCTCTTTATTCCTCCTACCACACCCCTGCAACTAAAATATCCCTTATCCCTGGAAAGGCAGCTCCCCCTCATTGCACAGATCCCCAGGCTGCAGAGGTTTTACCCCCATAGCGATGGCCAAAGTATTGGTTTTATCCATGTTTTTTGCTTTTCTGAAGCCTCTGGTATCTCAGCTGTAATTTAAAGCCAGATCTGACCCTGCTTTGCGATTTTTAACAGTGTCACTGATAATTCGCTGCTGTAATTCGGAGGCGGGGGGGGTTAGGTGTCGATTGGAACCAACGATAGGGAAGGTGTCGACTGGAACCAACAACAAAAAAAAACAACCCAAACCAGACCTTTGTAGAGAGGCTAGAAAGAAAGAAAACATTCACCTGGGACAGGGAGTTGTCTACTTACTATTTTTGCTTGGGAAAAATCCGTCTACCTGTAATCAGGCTTTCCAAGGTAAACTGTTCAAAAATGGACTTGCAGGCTCCCTCCCTACCCCAAGAAATTAATTCAGATTGAAGACGTAAAAGCCAGGTTTATATGGTTTGGATTTTTAGAAATGAGAAGCTACATCACCAGGAGTCACCCAGCTGACAAAGGGAAGGAATAATCTCTCTCACTTCTGGGGCAAAGTACAAACTAAGCTGCAAAGCGCTCAGATATTACACTAATAGGGACTGAATAATCACTTAGAGCAGTTATGCCAGTTATTAGTCTTTTAATAAAATTTCATTTACACTTTGAACAACCCAAACCAGATTCAAAGGTAGCCAAACACCTGTGATTTCCTAGCAGGAGGGTCTTAGGTACTACCCTTATTCCAGGCAAGTCCTGCAGGAGGCAACAGGAAAGAGGAGACTTTTTGCGCTGAAGGCCACTAAGCCATTTCAGGCCAGGCGCCATCACCAGCTCTCCAAGGTTCATCTTCGGCATGAAGCATCTGTTCTTCCCACTGGGCAGCTGTAGCTGTTTGCTGGTTAACACTGTCCCTGTTCCACCAAGTTTCCAGTAGTCAAACCAAACAGAGGGACAACACAACTCCAGGTCCCCAAGACACACACATCAGATGAGTCACCTCTCTGCTTCCCCGTCAAACTCCCGTCCAGCACCCTTCACGTTCCCAGTGTGGGCTGGACGTACTCAACAGGACATCCAGCACACTGCTTCAGCCTTGACTCTCCTCTGCCAGGGAAGAGGCGCAAGTAAACTCCTGTCACGTTTCCACAGGCTGCACGAGGAGGTTCATGCAGCAACCAGCCAGGTGATGCGGATGCTGCTGAGCCAGAGGAGGGATGGGGATCGCCTTCACCAGCTGCGTTCATGTTCAGCAACCACTGCAGGGTGTGTTTTAGAAGCAGCACTCAGAGAAAAGACCTGGGCTGTGCCTCGCCACTGCCCTGCAGAGAGTCAGAGACATGCAGGAGGCAGAAAACAGTGTCACCCCTGCTGCCTATTGCCCGGGAACCCACCCTGGGGCACCCTCCAACTCAAGGCACTTGTGCTCCAGGGAGCAAGAGCTGGGGAAATGCTCTACAACACATGAGAGTGAAGAGCTTTTGGCAAACGTGTAACTAGGTAGGAAATCACCCAGTCCTCACCCTGACAACTGAGCGGTGCTTTTATTTTCAACAGCCAAGCTGCTCCCCAGATTCATGCTATCCAGAAGCCACATGGCACGAGCTGAATTACAGTGGGTGACACCAGCCGAGGCTCACAGAACTGATGGGCTATCCAGCTACGCTGGAATGAGTGTCTGCCGAGTCTCAGACCTCAGATACCGCAGGGTTTCACTCAAAAAGCAACGGAGAGAGGTATCAACGTCGATGATACACCCCTCCTAGTGAGAGGCCAACCTCTGCCAGCATAGTCTCAGCTCCCCAGCCGTTGCCAGGACCGCAGTGTTTCTTGACAACTCAGTAACCAGTAAATCTCCCAGTGTTCAGAGACAAAGTCAGTCACCCAGTGTAACGCAGAGGAGCTGAAACGGCAATTCATTGTCCTTCCTCATTGCCAGCCCCCTCGATTTCAGGTAAGGTCAGCAGATGCTCCAAAAGAATGGGACAAAGCTTTCGCACCATTGCAGTCCATCACAGGCAGTACATGCGCCAACCGTTTGCCATGACAAACAGAACAATGGGACAGGAAGGAGAGCAGAGGTAAGTCAAAATAGGGATAGCTAGCAATAAAGTTATAAAGCAGCTCATCACATACAGCTACCTACTTCCTAAAGACTGGCTTGCTGGCTTGGCTTTCCTTGGACCGCTAGGGCTTGTTTAACAGAGCAAACGCTAGGATACTGGGAGATTTGTCTTGCAATGAATTTGTAGGTAGTGCTGCTCTTTCTACATGGACCACTGCCTTAAAAGCTGGCCTTGGAGAAGCTATTCATCTCTAGCCTTGAGCAAAAATGGAGTCACAGTAACTTTGTGAACTGAGGACAAAACCCCCAATGTCCAATAATGACAGGATTTGCAGCAGGGGACCCTGCAGAGCAAAGGGGCCTTGGAGGCAGCTCAGTGAGCGCAACTTCCCTGCTAGCATACATCTGTCTCCTCTTTCTTAAGCTCAGAGAAGGCCCAGATGTTTGGGATCGACTGCTAGTAGGAAACAGGTCCTCAAATTTTTGATCATAGGGAGGGCAAAGGTTTGCTGGTCTGCACTCGAAAACTGCAGAGCTGAAGCCCACCCTGAGCCACTGAGTGCCACCTACAGCACCCCACTTCCAACAGATGAGAAGTGAAAAGCTTTTGCTCAATCCTGATCCTTTTGGAGCTACACTATATCCTCTGATGGCTAGGAAGGAGGGAAAAAAACCCAACTATTTTCTCCATGTTTTATTGCTCAAAGCTGCACTCTCAATAACGCCTTCATTTCCACTCAATCTATGCCCTGGGAACTCATACGTGTGGTCCAAAGGCACAGCAGTCACTTCTAACAACGTGTTCTGCCAGCAGATGCCACGGTTTCAAAGCAGCAAGCAGAATTTATCCTCAAGCACAAACTGTGCATCCCAGACCTGCAGGAACTGTTAAACAAGGCACAAAAGACCAGTTCACAGGGAAGAAGATATAGGAGATGGGAGAGGGAACCTAAAAGGAACTGATACCTTATGGTAAAATCAAAATGAAAGCTCTTTTTCCTTTTCAGAAAGCAACCAAAGAAAAAGATAAATATGTTATTATACTTACAACAAAGTGATGCATTCATTTAGATAGTGCTAACGGAAACACAATTTATGTGTTGTTTTTCACAATACCCTCCCTAAGTTGCTGCCAATGACGGAGAGCTGCGTTTCTAACAAAAGCCACACGGGGAAAATAACTCCCCATCACTCCATGGGAGAGCTTGTTCCTCTTAACTCACACTCTAGTTTGCTAACGGAGTACTTCGCTGAAAGTAGAAGTTATTTTAAAGAGGACACAACAGAGATACTAAGAGACTGCAGGCTATGCCACAAGTCTGACAAAGTCTCAGCAATCTTTTTCAAGTAATCTTCTGCAGGCTTTCAGCCTGATCTAAACTTATCGACAGCTTCAGGCGTAGCACCAAACAGTCCAAATAGTCTAAAATTCAAACGCACCAGACCAGCTTGGTAAAGCGGTCACGCACGCCACTGGGAGGGCTACATGCATGTATTACTGAAGTACATTTCAGATGTTTTTCAAGAAAGCAGCAAATTGACCTTTCTGGGCACATTAGAAAGTCAAAACGATTAAATGTGTTTTAATGACAAAAATAAACCTGCAACAGAATGGAGAAGGCAGTGGATACCCGTGCAGAACCCAGCAACCGAAGGGTGCAGAGAAAGAAAAAGGCAGCCATCAGAAGGGGTTTAACGCTGCACTAGGGGCGTCTGATCTCTGTAACTAAGGTAAGTCTTCACACTAAAACCGAAATACAAGATGGAAGCTAAGAGCTTTGAGTACCCTGCAGCTCTCCAAACTTCACCTTTATCAGGTTAAAATTACAGAAGTTCACAAATACGTGAAGAGAGCGCGCTCTTTGTAATGGACTAGTTTGTCTGGAAATATTTGCCCTAGGAGAGCATGAAGAAAGGGCCAAATTTTACTGAATAATTTCTGCAAAGTAATGTAGAGAGACACAGGAATGGGAAAGCAATACGCAATGAGCATTTCCAGAAAGAGGGAAAAGAAGTGACTCTACCCACACCTTTAATCCCTCACAGTTCTTATGCAAAGGAGGCACCAATGAGGGATGTTAATGGACCAAAAATGAAAGATTAGAGATAACATGGGAAGGGTAGTAATTAACGATTAACATAATCCATGCCTCACAGGACACCGCTAGTCCCTAATCAAGAAAAATTACATGAGCTGAGGGTTTGTCTTGCTCTTAGAAATCATTGGGACGTGTGTGAGTTGGAGTCTATTATTCTCCTCTGCGTCTCAGAACCAATGTATCTCTACCCTTCACTGACAGTTACTCTTCTTCCTGGACCACAGCCACATGAGGCTCTACATACTTCTGCATCTGGTTTTCAGAGCCCAATCCTCCTTCCTACAGGCTGCTTATCCCTTAAGGGAAGTTGAAATAAAACATGGTGAATGTCAGCCCTCTCCAGTAGGAGCCCCGGTAGCCTGCTACTGCCAATCAACAAGGATTTTGTCTCTCCCATGAGAAGCTCTGCTATTTACACTCTGAAAACAAAGCGTTTCAGCTCCCTCAATGCTGGCGCAAAAAGGCCAGGTCTCATGGAAGATACTTCATTGGTGGAGGGAGAGGGGGAATGCTGCAGTCCAGTCTTACACAGCTAAGGTCTCCATGTAAGGGAGAGGTCTCTGTGGTAAGGGATTTCCAGAACATAACCAGATCTAAGCTGTCCATCCCCCATCCTGCCCAGTCCTCGCTTCCCCAGACCTCTCGGATCTTCAAAGAGATCACTGCACTTAAAGTAACCACACTGTTGCAGATTCGCTGTTATTGACGTGGGACAAATCACTGGGTGCAGGCTAAAGTAAGGGGTTTGGAGTGATTTTAAGACTGCTGGCACACAAGATGAAAGCCCTTTGCCTTCAACCTGATGCTCATTCTGGAAAAGTCAGTATTATGTTAGTGCCATACCTTTTCTGCTTGTACGTCAGCATCGCTTCAGCAATGGGCAACTGGTGTGCGCAGTTTGCCCCTGCTATATACTGCGTTATCCGGGAGACAACGTCAGGCGTTTCTGGAACTGCAATAAAACAAAGAGAGAAAATAAATTAAGTGACTCCTCAAGACCGTCACCTGCACCGTCCTTCATGTGCTCAGCCAAGCAGCTCACAATAGCTGGGCAGCTGCGTTTGAACTGCATCTTCCAAAGGAAGCTCTGCAGCTTACCCCAGAGCACTGTAAAGCTGTCCAACCAAAAGCAAACATCCTACAAGAGCACCTCAGTAAAAACTTCAGGAAGGCACCCCAGATACGGAGACATCCGTACACAGCATTATGTACTGAAGTATTAGTTGTTTTATATTTGTTAAAATGCTTTTCTTCAAAAACGTGTGCACACTCATAGTCAGCTTTGGACTTTTTTTGCACCTTGACTGTAGGTATCTGATGAAAAAAGCGCCCAGCCATCTCTCCCAAGCCCTTGGTGAGCTGCTCTGCTCACAGCAGCATTTGAGCTACCCGATTTCGTAACGAACTCACGGCCTTGCTGAGTTAATTGAAAAGACTGAGAGACACGCCAGGGTAGGAAGAGCACAAAGATCACACGCGTAGCAGCAAGCATGCTTCAAGTCTGTGAGACTGTTTGATTCAAGTTGACAGGAAGATATTTCCTAAATGCCTTCCATATTTTTTTGGTTCCAAGCAAAGAGCCTCAGCTGTGAGATCAAGGGAACGCAAGCTGACTTCACCAGGCACTTCCAGACCTTAATGGGCATTTTAACCCAGAGTCTCTCACAGCAGCTATTTGAACAGTGAAGTGTGAAGAGCTGTGGTTCTTTGCCAGATCTTCTTACACCACCATGGGGTTTCTGTGCAGTTCTCACTGCACAGACGAAAAATGGAGAATCTACAAGGCCTGGACTGCACAAAAATGAGGCCATGTTTTCCTCATAGCATGCAAGCAAATGAGTAAGGGCTGCAGCATACAACCTACTAAAGAAAAGATATGGCTCTTGAGCTAATAAAGTTAAATTATAGCTAATAAAGTATTTCTAACCTGGACACAAAAATCAAGTCTGTATTGACATCTGTCTGCATTTTCAAGTGCAGCAAGGAATTAAAAGAAACCTCTTCCAGAAATCTATTCTTCCACAAGCTTAGAATCAAGGAAAAGCGTAGGTTGGATGGCACACTAGTCCAGCCTCCTGCTCCAAGCAGGGCCAACTTCATCTCCAGAACACGCTGCCCAGGACCTTGTCCAGCCAAGTGCTATCTGCTGGAAAAGGCTCCAAACAGTCCCCTGTGAAGTGGTCTCTCTCTCTCTCCTCTCATAGCTAGAGGTCTTCCAGGATCATCCCGGAACCTTGAGGATCTCTGCAATTCCAATAGGAGAACTGCCCTGCAACCTCTCCACCTGTGCAGTGCTCTGAAATCCTCAAAGCTTTTTCCTGATAGTGATATTTCTGTGTGGGATATGCTGCCATGAGAGCGTCGCTCCTCAGTAAAGTCTCAGGCCTTCACGTAGCCCTCAATGTCAGATGCCAATCCTCCTTTCTCCTGTTTCTTTCCATTCTTGAAGGAACGGATGGAAAACCCGTAAGCATTAATATTTTAAGCAAATTAGTACTTCAAGACACAGTAAGGCTTTATCCTGGCCTAGAACAGATTCAGATCAGAACAGGAACTCGCTGATCTGACCTAGGGCAGCTCCCGCATGTTACAAAACTGCTAAAGAACAAAATTCTTTTTTAATGAGAAAGATCCTGCCAGCAGGTTTCAGAAATGTCAAGGTCATTCGCACATGCAACTAATAGAAGTTAATCTTCCCAGAGTTTCCAGTTTTCCAAATCTATTAGGCTGGACAGTTTCTGAAGGGCCAAAGAAAGCAATGAACTAAAGTTGGTAGTGAGACCCCCACATCAAAGAACAAGGCGGAGAGACAGGTAAAACCAGCGTGACTCAGAGGCAGCCTGTGCCTCTGGGAGCCAACAACTGTTTGCAAACCACCACGTGGAGGACATACAAAGGTCAGCATCTGAAAAGGGAACATGGAGTAGTAAGGAGAAGAGAGGAACAAAAACATTTGTCTGCTTCCTCTTGTATTTACTTGACCTTTGCTAAAATTACTCATTCAAGCCTTTTATCCCACACAGGCCAGACAAAGACACATGGTCTTACCAGTGGTCTGTGCTTCAAGTTTGTTGAACAGATCTCTCCAGGCTAGATCTTGGAAGAAGTTGTTGTATCTATAATCTACAGACCCCAGATACTTGGCCACTGGATGAGAGCCTAAGGAAGAAAGGAAAAGATGACAGTTGTTCTTCCTAGCACTGAACACAGGTGTGGTTTTGAACTGTAAGGAATTAAATTCCAAAAATCAAAACTACACTAGACACCCCAGAAATAAATTTCTTCAATTATAACAAAACAAATTAGTCCAGCTTATCTCTACAAAGCATGCAAACAGACTTCCCAACAGAGAGACTGCGTCAACACCACCAATATCTTTCAGTGACACCTCCCCTTCTCCCCCGCCAAATTAAATTTTAAAAGGCCAAAGAAAACAGGACTGGGAAACTGCTGAGGAAATTAATGATTTGGAAGACACAGAGGCCCTAGGGCTCTCCATCTCAAGTCTCTCAGTTTTGCAAGCGGCTTTCCCAGCAGTCCTTCCTGCCCACAGGCTGCACCACGGCCAGGTCACCGCTGCCAAGAGGAGTCAGACCCCTTCCCTCCAAACACCATTCGCCCACCACGGCTGTTGTGCATTACTGAGAAGAGACAATTGTCCCCAACCAGGAAAAAATAAACCAGGGAGGCTCGTTTAATTGGTGGAGAAGGGCTGTAAGTTCAATAAATAGGCTGTAATTAAAGACAGAAGGCAGAGTCCAAGGATTACGGTCCCCGGTGAATGTTGACTTATGCATCAGGTCCCTGCTTACTGTAGCTGAGCCTTATTGCTCCTCTATGAGCATGGAAAGACCTCCTTGTAGAAGTTTGTGTGTCCAGCCTCCAGCTTGCAGCCCTGGATGGAGACCGGCCTTCACACTCCCCTAAAGTCAGCAGGAGTGGGGAGGCGTTTAAGTGATCAACTCTGCTCTGGGAGGTGGCAAAAATCTGCCCTCTTTATTTCAGGCCACATGTGTCCCCAAAGGAGATAACCCGCTCTTGTAACTACCTCTCCAGTCTTCCAACACAGGAGTGAAGATGTGCCAGGACTACGCTTTCCAGTCACCACGTTTCAGTCATGCTCAGCATGAGTCCTGTACATTTACCACCAGCCATGAAGTGGCCTCAAAGTTCCTTCTAATCAGCTTATTTTTATCCTTCCTGCATACCGAATTCTCATGTCAAGCCACATAACTGGTAACCTGATAACTTCTTCTAAGAAGACCCCAGTTGCTTCACTATACTCACCATCCTCCAGTAAAGCTCATGGTGGAAAACGCCCCACTGTCTTTTCTCAGTCCTCCAAACCAATGCTGATTTCCACACTTCCAGGAAAGGTTCAAGCAGGTGGTCTCTCTGAGCTCCCCTCAGTCTCATTAGAGACTGGGACCTAAAGTCTTTCCTGGACCCTCATCACGGCTACTTTCAGACCCATCATTTCTTTTGCAGTGGAGTTTTAAACAGTGCACGCAGAACAGCTCTGCACCATGCACTGGAGAAGCCTTCCCACATGCTGGGAAAACACACTGCAAGTGGTAGACGCAGTTGGAAACAAGTACTAAACACGAGATCCCCCAAGCAGTTCTATCCACGGGAGCTAAATAAAATGCTAAAAAACCCCAAAACACCAAAATAACCCCCAACCTTTTTTTCTAGGTTTTTTTTGCCCTCATTCAGTTGTTTATAAAGCTTATCTGGACATCAAAGGAGCCCTAGAAGCAGGACTGAATTTCCCAGTACAGATGTCTACAGACACCAAGCATTTCTCATTGTTAGCAAACCACTGTAGGTTGACCCTTCTGTCATCGCAGTAGGTAGTTGTGGACTAAGGCGGCAAAACCATCTCAGAAAGAACTCCACCACTCCTACTTCGAAGGTGCTGCTAACAGCAGAAAGTCTTTTCCTTTAAGACACTTATGGCATGGCCACCATTCTGCCTTTGGTGCTTTTTCAGTTGTCAGAAAAGAGAGGTTGCTCCTCAATCACTTTAATGAACTGCCAGAAAGCTGGCCAGAAATAAGCACTTGATCCGATCAGGAAATATTGCAGACTTCTATGGGAAAGGCCCCGTTAGAGAAGTTTCTATATTTAAAGTACATTTAAAAAGCATTCACAGTTCTGAAGCAGTTCCATCAAAGTGCTTTGTTCCTTATTTTTTTTTTTAAATTACCAAAGAAACTTATAAGATTAAAAAACCAGCCCAAAAACACACTAGCTAAATTTTGTGTTTCACTTTCAGAGAGAGGCTATTTTCATATGATTAAAGACTGCAGGACAGAAAACTCTTCTGAAGCCAGGAGACGGTCAGCACGTGAGGACCAAAGTCCTCAGTCACACAGACTCTCATTCAAAGCACATTTAACCCCGCAGAAATTTTTTTTGTGTATGTTTTTACCCCGTAAAGGGCGCGCTCATCTCCCTGCCAACCACTTTGGAAATTAAATGCCTTCCTTACAGAAGGATCCAGCCCTCCTCTTCTGCCTTTTTCCTTTGACTTGTGCAAATCCCACCACTGAATCCACAGCCTAACCTCACCGTTCACGGTGCCAGGCAGCAGCTTCTGACTCCTACAGCAAATGCCATCAGCTGATCCCAAAGCTAGAAGACTGGAAAATACTGAGAAAAAGTGCTTTTCAAGCTTTCTTTGCCCACATCACGTCTAAGTGCCCTGTTGACACAAGCCAAGCCTCGGAGTAGACCAGCTTCTGGCATCACCAACATTGCCCAGATGCCCCTGCCCACAAGCATCTGTGACGGCCCGGCTTCTCAGCTCTCTCCGCTACAACATTCCTCACATTTCTGACTATAACAAGACCCCCTAATGTTATTATCAGTCCACTCCACTTGCACGGACACAAGTGATCCAAGCTGGGTTACTTTCCAGCCAGGCAGGCTTGTTGAGCTGTTGGAAGGGCAGAGATAAGCTGCTGGAAAACTAAGGGAAAAACCCGAGGAGAAAAGCCACGTAAAGGAAAGGTCAAAAGACACATGTAATTTGAATAATTTAAACTCTCAGCAGTTTCAGAGTCTTTAAAAAAATTTTCAACCCCCCCTCCTCCATAAACATTCTCTCTGTCAGCCTCAGAGAGGCCAGAATGGTTATCGCTTTGGGAAACACGGTGCCCAATGAATTTAAGATTCCAGCCAGGGAAAAGGCTCCCAGAACGTTATTCTATGCATTCATTGTACCTTGATAAAAAGATATGCAAGAGCCTCCCTATATGAGGAGAAAGTACTCAATCCTTCGCTTCAAACAAAAGGTTTACAAGCATACTTTGGCATCATCACGAACATAAAGATGAAATTCACTCACGCAAGAGCAGCAACGCAAGCATTACAAAACACTACGAAGCATGATGTTTGCCTCATTTAACAGCCATATACCTAGCCAAAGCTTCCAGGAGGGCTCCTCCCGAGGGAACACATCACATTTAACCCGTTCATCTTTCTATGAAGAAAAATTGTTCCTTATTTACCTAGAGGGATGATCAAAAATCTCATGTAGCCGAGCCAGTCTGGGGTTTTGTGAGACAGCTGCTCTACAAAGAGCCTCAATACAGCACTGAGGTAATTCTGGGCTCCGGCCACTGCAATTTTAATTGGGTTTGGAGGCTGTGAATTGCAGTTACAGCTAGACAGAAAAAGAGGGAACATATTCATAATCATGCTTCCAACCAGCTACTTCAGAACAAGTAAAAAACATAATAAATTGGTTAATAACAACCAAGGCAGAAGAGAGCTTGTTCAATACACAAGGCAATATCACAATGATTGTCAGCAGGTTAAAACCTTATTAATAAAACGCAACATTGTTCAGTACTTTCTTAATTGGTCTCCTTGCCCCTTCTTTCACACATTTTGAGAATCTAAAGGGCTGGACTCAACTATCTAGGTTAGGATGTAACTATTGCAACTAACTCAGGTACCCACAGCCCTCAGTAGGTATCTAGGGAACGCCTTGAGGAATCGATCTGGGAATTACTTGGAACTGGGGAGCAAGAACTATTTAAAAACCCACCTGTTAGCTTTGTGTGCTTTACTGGTTATTAGATCTGACCTGTGAGGCAGCCTCCAAAGCACAGTCTTTTAAAATCAGCAGTATAAATGAAAGGAGACTCGTATCCCCACACACAGAACAGCAACAACTCCGCAGGGCTGGCAAGTGCTGAAGAGCTACACAACTCTGACGTCAGAAGAGTAGATTGGGGAGAAGTATTGGAAAGGAGAAGTATTTCTCAGATATTGGATGGAAAACTCCCTGGGCACTGGGACACAGGAGCTGAGAGGCTTTTAGAGCTGAGACTCAACAAAACACCACAAGCAACGTGAGAACTTACTATCTCTGTATCCTGGAGACAATAGTGCTGAAAGCTGCCTGGATATCGGCTGAGGAGCATGTGCAGACCACTGGCAAGGTATGCTTTTGCAAGACATCCGACAGATACTGAGGAGAGAACAGAACATGTTACAGTCCTTTTTTGGTACAGTTTATCACAAGAAGAAAATCCGCGTCGCCCCGCCTCCTAGGTACTCTCACACCCAAGCGTGGGCACTCTACCCATGTCCAATTTGTGGGCGATACAGCTATTTCCCAAATAACTTGCCCTTGTATATGAGCTAAAGCAATACTGTTCCTCTAGAAAAATGGAAATACCACACCTTCTTGACAAACACGAACACCATATCCAAAACACAGCATTTCTGGTGACGACAACTCTAGAATAGCAGGGGGTTTATGGAGACTGAGAGCAGGGCAGCAGCAGAAGGCCATTGGCCTAGCAGACAGCACTGGGTAAGAGCAGATGCTCTCTATTTGCCTGCTTCTGGAACTGCAGTTGCACCTCTCTGATTTCAAAAGGACTTAAACAAATGCAGTGTTCTGCCCACCCTCGAGCACTAAAAAAAAAGGAAGGGTGCTACCAACACACATGTTCCTTATGACGGACTGTTTCCCCTCCATGCAGCTAACAGAAAAGCAAACCTCAGGTAGACAGGGACATAACATTGATGAGACTCAGCAATTATCTCACACTTCCAAACTCTGCACCGCTAATCCATACACCCCAGCCAATGCCATCTTCACCGCCTCTGATACTGCACGCACAAGCTGGTAAAGCTGCTGGGAGAAGACCTACAATACTTTCTATCCATCTCTAGAAGGCGTTTCTCCATCTTGCAAATATTGAGAAACTGGAAGCTGTTATTTTTGACACTGAGACCGTAGCTCTTCCAGAATCAGAGAGCCAAGCCAGCTGATGTAACTCTACAAGCCTGGCACAAGTCCTATAGGCAACAGTCACCCAGTACACATTTACTGGGTTTCTTCCATATACATTTTATTACTTTCTCAGACTGAAGTTCAGAAAGGAGCAAAATTTATTCCGAACTCCCACCCAAACCCGTAACAAACCACCCCATGACGCCAGCATAAGAAAGCACTGCTCAGTGTTGCCCTTAATACAACTCAGAAAAGATGGGGTGACATACCTGAAGTCAAGAATCACAAGTGCACATGGAAAGCAATAGAGCAAACCTGAAATATTTTCTCCCATGATCATCACCTGTGCCCAGAAATCTCACCCTAAACCACAGGTCAGTCTTCCCTGCTTTCTCTGTCCCAGCCTACACAGACAAGAAGCAGGGTCCTGAGTGCAAGGGTCTAGCCATTCCCAGCGTGCTGCTAACCCGAAGGAATGGCATTTCTTAGAAAAGGAAAAATGTCTACGGAAAGACTCAGGTGGCAAAGCCTTACAAGATTCACAGCATCTCCCAGTAAAACGAAATCCAGTCTGTAGGCGCTGAACTCTCAGCACGCTGCCAGCCCCTGCGCACTGCCACTGCTCTTCCAACCAAGCAGCAGAACCTATTTGGTTAGTGGTAGAGCTCAAGGGCTTGTCCATTCCTGAGGAGGAATAGTGAAGGAGAACTTTGCTTCAGGTAACGTCTCCTGCCTTTACCTGGCCTTGCCAATCAGAAGTATTGACAAGAATAATGTTTTCTGGCAGCTGGTCGTCGGAAACCAGGATGTGATTTAGTTGGTCATATACTGTTTTCCTGGGGATCTGGAAAGAAAGACACAGAGAAGAGAACAGTAGGAGATGTCAGCTTTAATCCTCAAGCCCCCAGCTCCAGCATTCATGACACTGGCTGCGCATGGCTGGCCAGTGCTTGGCCACCCCATCAGCAAAGGCATGCTAGCAGCCACGCTGGCTGCTGGGACTGACACTTATCAACTTCTTTGAGACTGCAATATTCCCCAGGCCCCTCTATTAGCCATCTTGGTTTTGTCAGCCTTTACTCCTTCTGCCATGAACTTTTCCTTATGCCACTTTACACCAACTAACAGTAGCCCAGGGAATTTTGGATTCATAGAAGCCAGCAACAGCCTCCTTGAAGGAGGGAATTAACTGAGTCCTGCAGCTAACGGAAGCGTGGCACAGAGGCCCTGCACAAGTCAGTCCCCTTTTGCAATTACTAGCGACTTGCCTTATTTCAAAGGAGTAATTCCTCAACACATCCCTATTCATTTCTCATCGTAACAATCTGTTCCAGTGTTTTCAGTTTATGGCTGGCTGACAAAGAAACAAGCTGGCAAAACCCAGCAGAGTGCATGGAAGATACAGCATCAGCCAAGGCATAAATTCGCTCCTTCCTGGAGCCGCAGGGCCCAGCTCCTTTCCATCAGGGACAGCACTTGGACCAGAAGGAAAGAGACCACAGGAGACAGTTGGAGAAGAGGAAAAACTATGAGTGGCTGGAGAGACAGCAATCTTTTTTCACACCTGTAAGTGGTGCCGGGTGTCTGGAGAGCGTTCGTTGTCCAGACTGTTTGCTCTCTCGTTCTGTGGCCTCACTGGCTGCCTCTCCTTCAGAGACGTGCTCCTTCCCCGCCGTCCCGTCTGCTTCCCTTCAGACCTGCTAGAGAGATGTGCTTGCATTCCAGAGCTGGCTTGTACCTGAGCGAGATCCATCCCCCAAATCCCAGATCACCCAGTCTGGCAACCTCAACAATGTGAGTGGAGGCACTGGGGAATTGTGCACGTAGATCTGAGCTAGCTTGAGACCTTCTGATAGCGCAGAGCACACAGTTCATCAGACTCCCACAGCCCACGCCACCACCCTGCTAAGACCCACACCACCACAACAGGATCCAGCCACGCAAACTGCAGTCACACTCCTAAAAGCAGCACAGAAACACCTCATCAAAAGAGCATCTATTTGCTTGCAAACAACCACAGAAAATACTTGGCGGAGTTGCACATTCACTACCCTAATTTGGGAAGGTTTAACAGGACAAAAGTTAGACTTAACCACCTTTAAGGCCAAAATCTGCATGAGACATTGACTTAGCAACAGTATCTTTGAACAAGCAGCTCCAGAGTTTTATAAAAACTTCCTTGGACATGGAGCAGGTACAACACAGGAGACACCTCAAAGCAATGTTGTCCTTCAGGGTTCTGAACAGTCACAATCATTAAGTGCTCACGATCCATCACTTGAGTGCCTGAACACAATGAGGGTCTCCTTGCAGTCAATCTTAAGGCCATCCTGAACAAACGCTAGCAGGCTGTCTGTGATTTCCTCAGCAGCCCTGCAGCAGGCACAATGCTGTGTCACCGCTCTATACCTGGTGGACGGGATAATGAGGGACTCGGTCTTAGTGATCTTCCCGCTGGGTGGGAGCTTCTCTACAAACACATCTGGTGTAGGAAGTTCAGCTTCCTGGACCTCAGCTTGCTGGTTAGACTCCTGCAAAAACACAAGGAACCAAGTGATGAGGAACAAACCCTCCCCTTTGTCTTGCTACCACAAAGGCTGGCAGGAGACACCCCAGCTTGGCTCTGGCTGGGGCACATTCAGCTACTCACTGCCAAAAGGGAGAAGTCAATACTGGCTATCTGGGGCTACCAGTTCCCAGCCTCACAAGGGAGCTGGAGGTAAGAAAGGTGCTCATTTGGAATAGGGACTCTCCCAGCTCAAAGCCAGGGACGTGTCTCCTAACGCGATGTAGATTAATTCAGCTTACCCAAATGAACTAGCAGAGAGAGTGAGAGATGGGAGAAATGTTACAAGCTGCACGTCCCCAGTAAAGCAACTTCAGCTTTGCAATTTTTACCCCAGGACCAGCTTGATTCCTGCCAATTCAGCTTGAAGTAATACTTCTGTCTGATAAAATGGAACAGCCCCAAGACCACTTTTCAGGATGACACGCATGCTCAGTAGCACACTTTGGGCCAGCCTTCCTCAAACCAAGAGAAAGACTGTTTAAACAGAAGGCCACATAAAGTGTCTCAGTTTCAAGAGGCTGAAAGACAAGAACCTCCTACAACTAACGTCAGGAGGAGAGCTTAGCATTATCATAGAATGGTTCAGGCTGGAAGGGACCTTGAAGATCACCTTATTCCACCCCCCTGCCCTGGGCAGGGACACCTCCCACCAGACCAGGCTGTTCCAAGCCCCATCCAGCCTGGCCTTGAACGCCTCCAGGGATGGGGCAGCCACAGCTTCTCTGGGCAACCTGTTCCAGTGCCTCACCACCCTCACAGGAAAGAATTTCTTCCTAATATCCAATCTAAATCTCCCCTCTTTCAGTTTGAAACCATTACCCCTCGTCCTATCGCTCCACTCCCTGATAAAGAGTCCCCCCTCATCCTTCCTGTAGCCCCCTTTAGGTACTGGAAGGGTCTCTAAGGTCTCCCCAGAGCATTCTCTTCTCCAGGCTGAACAACCCCAACTCTCTCAGCCTGTCTTCACTGCAGCAAATGTTATCTACGTAAATTGTATTGCATATGCAAGCACATGGAGAGTCACATGCCACAGAATGCAGTTCATAGTAGACACACAAACTGCCAAGAGGAATGCTAACAAATGTGTTTTCAACTTACATAAGAGACAGTGTCAGAAATACTGTCGCCTGCATGTTTGGCTCCAAGACTTTTTGTCTTTTCAGGCACTTCTACCTGCTTGAGCAGAGAAAAATCATTAGGAAGTATGGCACCAGCAGAGTTTTCAGCCACACTCTCTGGAGCAGACACACTCCTCCGTTTAAACATTGCACAGCTCTGCAGCATGACCAGCAGTGCTTCCTTGTCACAGTAGGGCTAAACGCCTTACTGTGGGATGTGGCAAAGCAGCAGCACAGCAGCGGAAAAGGGGATGGAAAAGCAAGTGAGCTTCCCCTCTGCGTTTGCTCCCAGCCACCATGAAAAGTATCCCAACAACAGTAAGGTAAAGCTTCCTTGAAACAGGGCCAAGGAGTCCCTAAAACTCCCAGGCAACATCTCTCATCCTGGCAGTCATAGCAAGCACACGGGAATCTGGAGCTATTCATACACTCATACCATTAGCAAGTATTCAGTGCATAACCTGAAAATGCCCCCTTGTGTTAATACAGTATTTGCTTAAAAATACCCCAACACTCTGCCAAAACCCCAACAAAAAACCCCAAACGTGTTTTCTTAGCAGAAAATTCATATCTCTGCATCAAGCCTTTGGAGGAGGTCAGAGAAGGTGCTTTAATTTACACATGTAAATAGAGACAGTGTAGGTCTGCTACATTATCTGCAGATAAGGAACCTTCTTGAAATATGACTTACAGGACTTGATGGCTCTCTCTGGCTCCTGATGCTGTGGATGCTACCAATTTCTGTCTGAGAGCTGGAGTGTGACAGTCCTTCAAAATATGGTCTGAACAAGGAAAACAAAAACTGGTTCTTATTATCGAAAACACTAACAGAGAAAAGTCTATCACATTCACAGCAAAGCAGCGTGACCGTTCCCAGGTGTCTTACTGCTCCTCAGTGGTTCCAGTAAAATTTATAGGCAACTTCTGAAAGGACGGGGAGGTCTCCAGGACAGCAAGAGAAGATAGAAAGTGCAGGGACCCCAACTGACCAACCTCCATCTTATGGACTCAACGTGTTGCCTGTCACGCAGCATACCATATTTGTAAAGCTCTTATTAGGAACGCTTGCACGGTCTCACACCACACAACAAACAACAGCTTTTGTTTCCATAAAATCCAGGGCGGACAGGTGGGTGCAGCATTCTCCCACAGCAGAACAGAATGCACATTCACCCCACACGTGCAGTTGTGTCCTCGCTACCCCACGCGCAAAGTCTCACACCGCAATTCTTCTTTCAGCTTTGCCAATGCTGATTGAACTCCAAGCCACTCCAGACGGGGTCTAGCTCTTGACTGAAAAACAGCAAGTAGAGTTACTGCCCCCCACTGATACTCTGCTCCTGCAGGTAAGTGACTCTTGCTGCTAATACGCATTTTATTCGTGGCTTGCATCTGGATTTGGCTGCCAGCCCTCAGATCCAATTACACACTTGCTCAATAAGATAAGATGGGGCGTACAGTCAGATTGAGCTTCCATGTAAAAAGGCAGCTCGTCACACCAGGCTACAAGACTCAATTACAATTTAAGGAACTGATTTTTTTGTTGTCGTTGCTGTTGCAGGAAAAACCTGCCTACAAGCTTCAGCATTTATCACATCCCCTTCAAGATACGAACACAAGAACTGGACACACACAAACCACAAAGTGTCTCCCCAGGACCAAACAGATAGAATAAGTTCTTATTCCAGCCGTCACATATCCCAGAACGGCGAGCTCCTCAGCTCCAGGGAACAGGACACAAGCTCTCTGTGTGTGCAGTACACCACTTCGGCTTGTTTCAAAGCAGCTACTTGCCACAACACATCTACTTTCAAATCCCTTTAAGGTAGGGCCTACTAACTGGTAATAAACTGGGTCAACCTGCAAATGCCTTTATAAGCCACCAGCCCTATCACTTAACACTACTACCCCAGACTGTTCTTGACGTCTTCTGGCTCACTGATAGGGAACAAGTCACTCCAGACTCAGAATTTATTCTTAGCCCAATTAGGTTATTCTACATTAATTAGGATATTATGACAGCTGGTAATTTGCTGGCACTTAGCAGATACTCTACTCTCCACTGACCAACTGCAGTGGTAGGCTTTGCTTGTTGCAGAGCCGTCACAACACTGAAGACCTGAGCATGCAACCAGGTGTCAGTCAGAAGCACGTGTGAAGCTTGAACAGTCTCATGTTTTCAGTCTTTATTCAGGCAGGGGCACGACACAGCTCCGTTAGCTCCGGGTTCCGCATCTGCTTGAGACCCCGAACCAGCGATCCCCGGCTCATGTCCACAGAGCTGTGTTTGTCCATACGTCAGTGCTCACAAAAGCTGGCTCAGAACAGGCTTGTGTGTATCTACGTGTGGTGCGGTCAATCCCTTTGGGCCTAAAGAACTCCTTTGTTTCCCTGCAGTTCTGCTTCCTTAATCCCTGCAAAGACTCTCCACGTAGGGTCTTATCAGCTTTTACAGAAAGACACAGTCTGCCTTGTGCATCCCTGCCTCTACTTCTGCAGTTTTGAACCACATCTCCTTCTGCATTAGTACAGATTTCCTGGATCTTTCTACGACCTCTTCAAAACACCCGTGTTACAATTCTACTGCCCGCCTGTCAGCTATTCCTGCCCCTGTGCTCAGCTGGCAGGGTAGGCAGAACATCTGCAAAGGGAGCAAGGAAAAGTGAGTGAAGGTAGACCACTCCCCCCAGCTATCGCCAGCTCACAAGCAGTCATCCCAGTTGTAACGACACACACTAGGGCTCCAACACCAGGTGAAGAGGAGAAATAAAACAGGATGGAGGGGTGGTAATAGAAACCATCTGTGCTGACAGTGCGCATGGTATCTCTCTGGCCTAGCATCAGCCACCCCACACTTACTTTAACTTTGGCTTCGGAGTGCTCAAGACGCTGTCATCATCCTCCATTTCTGGCCCACTGTCACTGGGGTTCTCTATATCCAGCGTGTCATACAGAAGGTCCAAGTCCTCCTCCACCTCTGGAACATGCTCTGCCGGGTCCTGCTCTGAATCCAGAACCTACAGACAGGACAAAAGCAGGCATCACTAACTCTGCTAAGAGCCAGACCGATCCCACGTCACCGGAGCTCCCCTGAGGACTGCAGCACATCAGTCTTGGGAGTAAGATTCTGTTCCCTGTGCAAGGATGCTATATCCAACAGAAATATTAGCATACGAGAAGGGCTTGTTTTGGGTCAAGCTTGTCAGTGTCTGGCTAAGCAGGAGTTACCTATTGGACTAAGCATCCACGAACAAGCTCTTAACCCTATTAACCACAGATTATGTCCATTATTCAATATCATTCCATAAACACAGCTTCAAAAAGGCCCCTAATGGAGGCCCAGTTTTCTTAGAACAAATAGAGGAATGCAGTACTCCCAACAGTGCAACCTGTCTTGGGTTCTACTGAAAAAGTTGCCATGACACCTCCTGATTTGATAGCCAAGCAGGTAGAAATGACAAAAATGTCCACAAGAGGCGCCTGGAACCTGGACAAGGATCAGCTGCCACCCAGACGCAAACCCGAAGAGAACAGATCTCTCACACAACTTCCACGGGTTGCTTCACACGTACACCAGAGTAAGCAGGCAGTGGTGCACAGTTCAGAGCTTGCTTTTTGAATGGCAGCTCCAGAAAAGCAGCGGCTCAGCTGGCTGAGACCTCAGCTATGGGTGCTGACTCCGCTGAGCTAACTTGGGAAGAACAGCAAAGCTAACAGAGCTGCTTGGAAGCATAAGGAAGTATGAGGAGTTACTCACACTTCTCCACAAGCCACAAAATCAGCACACAGACAGCCAGTTGAGATGTTAACTGCTTTTATATTAGATACTTAACATTACACAGGTTTCTTGGGTTCTGGATCTCTTTCATTCTCAGCTCTGACCAGACAGCTGACACTCTTGCGGGTCTGCATTCCCCTATCCAAGTTTTTCATGTCTTGCCTGGCTGTTCTAGTAAGATGATCAAACAGGCTGAGATTTAACTTCATGAGCAACATACACAGTAGACTACTTGCCTTTGAAGGGGTCAAAGATAATTTCAAAGCAGTCTGCAAAACTAATGGATACACACGTGGTTGCCAAAATCTGGTTTTGATAAAACTTGATCTAGAAAATATTTGATGACATTTTAAAGTTGGCCCTCAAGGCTCCATGCAAGGCCAGGGTGTAAGGAAAGGTCACATCCACTGCAGACTTGAAAACAAAATGAACAGAACTAGGGGGAAACAGGAGAGTGTTCCTGAAGACTAAAGCAAGGTGCACCAAGCAGTTAGAGGGCAACACGCAGAACAGGAAGGCTTACAGACTGAATTACTTACCTCATCAGACACTTTAAACCTCTTCAGCAACGCCACAACCTTCTGTTTGAAGTTTTGTTGCTGCAAGTCAAAGATATATTTACTTAAGTAAAGCATAAAGTGAACTGTTTTTTCCCAGTCTGCAAGAAGCCCAGACACATCTGACACTGGTGCTCTAGCTGCTGCTTCAAATCAAACAACTCCTGGCACCACAAACCAAGCCTCTGCTGGTCTCATGCTGGAATCAGCTTTTCCAGACCTTCCTCTCCTGCATTACAACAAACTCAGCCCCACTCCACCAAGCATTACACACCTTCTGGCCCTGAGGGATAGCACATCACTCTTGGTTGGACACAGAGTGGATAAATTCTTTAAACTGCCAGATCACCTCCTGTACCTGTTCAATAAATTTCTGGCAAACGTTTGCCAGTCAACTTTCCCGATTCTTAACAAGGGTGAGCCAACACAGGCCATCTACCCGCTGACCCAAACTACAAATGTGTTTTCTACCAACAAAGCACTGTTTTTCCCAAGAGCTTGCAGTTCATCCTGGCAGGCTCATTTATTTGACTAGCAGCACTGTAGAAAAGTTGTGGGGCTCGTCCTTAGCACTCACCTATCAGAAAAATGCTTTCCGAGTCTGACATCCCCAAATCCTGGGCACAGCAGGCACCAAGTCCAAAACAAAAGCCAAACTGCAGCACCTCTTTTGTGTTTACTTGCCCCCAAGAGCTACCTCCCTCTTGCAGGACCAAACAGCTGAGATTTGCCACGAGCTGCCCAGCCCCTCTCGTCTGTCACTGACCAAACCAATATGCACGCTCTGAAGAAAAGGAAGATGAAAAGGGCCCAGGCGTGAGTGCTGGTACAGAGCATTCGAGGTGGCATCCCTGTGTCAGGAGGAAAGGGAAGAGAAAATGGCTAGTACCAGGCCACTCTTAGGTGAAGGAAGTTGCTCATTTGCTCGCTTTCCTGTATCTCATGGGAGCTCAAGTACAATGCCTGCTCCCACTCTGGCCTCAGCCACTTCACGCTGCCCCACACCTCCAAACCTAACCCTTAACCTCTGAACTCATACCCTGCGAGCTTCAGCCACCTCCTAAAACAGCTAAAGTTTAGGTGAAATAAATCCACCAGGCCTCAAAACAAGACTCTCCAAAGCCTGCCCTATTTCTGTCCCCAGCACACGTGTGAGGTGAAGATGCCCTCACAATAGCGAGAGTTGTCCTCTGGCTCAGGATGCCAAGCAAAACCGTCTCTCACGCAGCCCACCTTGGATCAGCACGGCAGGCTGTGGAGGGAGGACACACAGCATGCAGTCGCTAAGGTGACACAGCAAGAGCTGTTTGCTGACCTGAATGGTTTGACACTTGGCAGACAGGAGACCTGCTGGGTTTGTAGCTGGACTGATGTTAACTGGCAGCACCAAACTCAGTTTCACACCAGCCCCACACACTGGAGATTCAGTATCAGTTTAGTGGTCAGGGCTAGAAAGACATTATTCTTACTCAGAGGAAGTAGCTCGTTTAATAACCAAGTGGCATATTTTGTCCTGGCTGGTCGCTGACATCTGAAAACAATACTAAGGGCACCAAAGATATGAACCAGCATGCTCCTAGTCTCAAACAGAGGGTCTTTTTAGTGGCAGATTCAGGTGAAAACAGGGTTTACTTCAGACCTCATCAAAGTATGGATTTCAGAAATAGCCTCACAGGAGGTACAATGATCTCCAAACTTACTCCTAAGTCCAAAAAAGGAAAACTTAGCCCCATCCTGGTGGTTTTGAGTTATTGTCACCGCAGACACACATAAACACTTGTGGAAGCAGAAAGCAGCCTTATGGCTTGGTCAAGCACACGTCGCTGCTCCACAGAGAAGTGCAACTTTGCAGGCATACGCATGCTTGCTGTGAGAGGGCAGACAGTTGCATGCCACTAACCAAAGCCTTCAATATCCAGCCACTTCTTTTGCCTCAGCACCACATACACCACCTCAGGTTTATCTGTCAAGCTCTAGCCCCTGACTGAGCTACTTAACTTCTTGATACCTTCCCACTGGCCTCTCCCATGCACAGCACAAACAGAAGAGCTTCCCTTCACTTTAAAGCTACTTTCAGGACTTACACAAGCATGGATCCTGCACTGGCTTCTTCATGGCAGTAAATTTCACACACTTACATGATTTTTGGAGCTCCTTAAACCTTGCAGCCAAAGGACACGCAAGACAGCACAGACACACACCTTGGACAGGCCCATCCCCTGAACTGGCTACTTCTGGTAGCTCTTCACATGCCATGACCATGCCCCCAAGCTCTCTGCTGGGCCAGCACGTCTAGTACTGCTGCTCCCATAAGCCACATGCACTGTGCCTCCTGACCAAACCCCATCAGTGTTAGTAAAACTAATTTCCACCGACCCTGGTTATGGACGTCGTTCTTACTATCGATCTCCGCTGCTTCTTGGGCTTCCCCAGCTCGTACTCATCATCATCCAAATCCTGAACAGAAAGAGGATTCCTGTGTTACGTTTGATTCGGGGACACATGAGCATTTAAGTGCTAAAAATGTTCCCTCTATGAAGATGAACCTGCCGCTCTGTCTTCCAGGCTTCCAGCATTCGCCTTAATTGCAGTTATGATGGCAGAAGAGAAAAGGGAGCGAACCAGGCCTGCAGAGAGCCAGGAATAACAGCTTGGAGAAGCAAAACATCCCCTAGTTCTACATGCAACGAACAAGGATAGTCACAGCCCCACATTTTGTGGGTTCCTCTCTCAGTACCCTCCAAAAGGTGGAAGGCAGGCGATGCCAGAGTCTGAAGGCAAACAAGACCCAAACTCAAAAGCATCTCACATCTAGCCAGTGGGTCCTCCGTAAGGACCTATTTTGCAGAAGGTATTAAAGACTAAAGACTGACTCAGACCCCATTGGCCCTTTAAATTACAGCTGGGGATCTAATTGGGCTCTTTGAATCCAATCAGTATTACAGAAGCAATCAACTGATGCCTTGACCATTAAGCAGACAAACACACAAGGACGCCTACGTTTTAGTGTTTAAAGGGAGCTCAAGTCCAAACATGTGAACAGATAAATCACAGCATGGTGGAAGAAACGGGCTACTGTGCAGGCCTTCTGCCACTGTAGCTAAACATTTGGTGACAGTCTCGCACTGTCATGCTTTAGCTAAAGAAATAGGCTTTTAGCTTCAAGCACAAGCTGAGAACGTACACGCTCTACTGAAGCTCTCACAGGGAGAAGCCATGCCCTAAACAGTACCTGGCCCTGTACGGCATCATCACTGGCCTCCTGCTCAGAAGAGAAGCTCTCGTACTCTTCCTCCGAATAGTTGTCTGAAAGGGAAGGAAAGAGGGGAGAGATCCTGTGAAACTCCTTTAAAGTGAGGGGACAGTGGCATCTCAGGAGCAGAGAAGGCCAACTAACACCCACAAATCAAGAAAAGAAGGCACACAAGGTGATGCCTGCTAGTTTATCTTCTATCTGTGCTAGAACCAGTGAGATGGGAACTGCCTGGAGGTAAGGAACACGAAGAAACACTTTAACAGGAAAGGAGGACCAGCACACAGATAAGGGTCCTTGAAACATCACCCCCTTTTACCCTGGAAAGAACCAGCTGGTAGAGAGCAGCAAGTAAAGAGGTTCCTCCACAAGGGAAATTACATTTTTCCCTAACATGGACACAACTGGCTTAAAGGAGCAAGTAAAACATGCCAGGAGAGTCTAAGTCCTTTATTGAAATGACACTTCAGGTGAGCTGCCTGGCCTCAGGCAACAACACACTAGCACCTGTGTGCACTACCTTCAACAGGCCACTCTTCTAGCAGTGAGCAGAAGGCTGGTACCACATAAAAAGATTGTCACAGGTAGAAACCCAATGACTTCCCTATACAGTGCACAACACCACGGATTTACACTCATTAAACCAGGCCACAGTTCACAGCAAAACATGCTGGAGGTTTGCAGGTCTCATCTAAGTTAGGAAGATTTATTGTAGAATATTCAAAGGAAAAAGAAGTTGGAAGAATAGCTTAAATGTGAATCTCCTGAACACAACACTACTAACGAGGTGGGGAGCTCCAGGTTCTCAACACACTCTCCAGTAATGCTGGGAGAGCACTGGCAAGAACACAGCTAACCCTCACTGGATGGCTCAGGTCTGGTGTGACATGCAGGAGAAGCTTTGAGAATTCAATTGCCAACTCCTGTCACACTCCCTGCATACACAGTAACAGGTTTGCAAAGTGAGTTTTCTCTGCATTAATCTGTTGTAGACAAGGCAACTTGTGCAAACCAGTTCTCACATGTCCCAGGAAGCATCTAAGCCCAGGTGGGGTTTAACTCCAGCTAGTTCAGGAAGACACTGGTCCTCAGAGCATGGGGTTGTACTCCTACCTGTAGACTTGATTTTCTGGCTGGCCTGCATAGTGCTGTCTTCATGGTCAATTGGCTGACTCGACAAGGAGAAGATCCAGATTTCTGCTACCTTCACTGCAGCCTCTTTGATGTTGCTGAAAAGGCTCAAAACCTGGCCACCTTCTGTTGGGTGCTGCATGACCTGGGACAGAAATTAAGCAGTAAAAAAATTCGCATTTAAATGTATTTAAACTTGCATCATTCGCATGCTACAAGAGTTATTTATGTTAATAGAGTAACTCCACATATCCAAGTATAGAAGCAAGCAAACACCCTGCAACTGCAGGAGCCACTTGCAGGCAATACACAATGCTAGTTGAGATTTTATTTGACTACTAATGGAAGCAATGGAAGGAAAGAAAAAGCATTCTGAGCTTGACAGTTGATTAGCTCATCCTTGAAGCACGATACTTGACTACCTCATTACTATGTATTTGCTTCCACGGCACAGTACTGATTTGAATTATCAAGTTACCAACCTTCCGAACACCTAATTAAGGAACTTAATTTTCTGTTAAAGCTCAGCAGAAGAGCCAGTAAAGGCAAAAATTCTTGGTGAGATATAAATGCAAAGTGCTTCCTAAAGCAAAAATCCCTGCTCCAGAGAGCTGGCACCTGAATCTCAGAGGAGCTGCCCACCCCAGGATAACGAAGCAGTGGGTCATGGGAAACAAGGCAACAGAGGAGGCAGAGGGACATCTCGGGGTGGGTTTCTTCATCCTTTGCCACTCAGTTCACAGGACTCTCCCCAGAACCTGAGACTTACGTTCTTCTCTTGCCCCACCAGAGTCAGAAAGCGCTTCCCCAGGGCTGCACCTCAGCTTTCTAACGCACACCAGGTGGCTTTGTCAGCTCCTCACATGGCTTTAAAAAGACCTGAGCTGATGAGGAACATATGCCTTCCTGCTGTTAAACTCCGCTTAGACTCACAGCTCCAATTCATTGCTTTGTTTCAAGAGCTAAGAGAACTTTTTCTTCTTTTAAAAATAAATTTTAAGAAATGCAGCAGTGCTGTTTAGCAGTCATTATAACATAAACTGCAAAGGGGGCGGGGAGGGGGAGCTTGTGTAAAATTTGCTTTCCTGAAGTCTTCAATTTCAGAAATATTCCAGATGAGCTGGAAAGCAACTATTTCCTAACACTGTGAACCTTTCAAAATTTTTGACCTTCTGACTTCAGTCAGCTGACATTACAAAAAGACTTAAGAAAAACCACACGCAGCAGCAGCAAATGCCCAATGCTTAGAAATTCACTGATGGGTCTAATTAACAGGCCCGCATGTTTTCTGCCTTACAGCAGTATTTAATTTCCAGTTCTTAAACAAGCCAAACACGGTACAGGAAAAATGTCAGTTACAACACGACAAATGAGAATTTGGCCAATTCAAATGGCCACCATTTACTGCAAGTGTAAGGGAAGCTGAACTCACACACGAGGAGTGGTCTTTATAATGAATTATTTAACGTACTAATAACTCACTACAGCATAACACTAGCTTAGTTTGCTTAGAAATGATTTGTTGACAGAACGCAGTCTGATGAAAAATACTGGTGTTAAGCTGAACTTGCTACTGCTAAGCCCATCTCTAAATACTTAGAAGCAGAAACAGCAGAGATTAAACAGGGCATGAAATAACGCAGCACGGAGCTAGCCATTCCGAAAACCTTAGTGAATAATTTATCCCCACCTGATTCCAGAATTAATTTTCAGCTGTAGATCTGAAAATTTTATCATTTATCTCTCATGAACAGAACTCCACCCAAATTACTAACAGCCACGAAAGAAGAATTGCATGGGGTATTTCAAGCAAAATGGTAGAAACTACTTGATCCTGAACTCTCATACAGTGGCACAGAGAAGCACAGCAAACCTTGCTTTAACTTGAACGTTTCTTAGGCTTGGAAGGCTTGCCCGAGTGACCCTGTCTCATTCTGTACACATGAAACATAAAAAATTTTACATTTATGACTGACCTGAGACAAACGCATGCATTAGTTCAACTGAACATGCTGCAACTTCTTCTGTTCCTTCCAGAAAACACGATACAAAAGAATATTTACTAGTTTTAAACTTACATTCAAGTGTCCTGAATATGAAGGGGACAGCACTGTATTTAGGTGAAAAGCCCTGGTCCCCCTAACTCTAAAAAAAACCCCACCCAACAACAATAAAACCCCCTCACAAGCTAATAAGCTTCATGAAACCTTTAGCTCTCAAGATATTGTCCAGATGATGTACAATATTATTACTCAGTAGTAAAATCTGTTTAAAGTATTGCCCTGTGAATACTGGTTGCAGTTATTACGACAGCTGCATGAAATCCCACCAGGTACTTCTCAATGAGGAAAGTGACAACACTGAGTTTAAAGAGAAGGAAAAACGTCCACCTTTGTAAACGGAGATCATGTCAAATGCTGCTCACCTCAGCCATGTTGATAGACCCCACAGCCAGAGTCTTGTAGCCTAAAATGGTTCGGTTCTTGTACCGCTTCCGCCGCTGCAGCATGATCTGAAGCTTGTTGCCTTCTCTTTTCAAGAAGTGAGGGTACTGCGGTGGAAACACAATGGAAAAGTTTATTATGTCTCTTGACATTATCTCCCAAGCTGCCTGCTTCTCAAGTAAACTTCATTCCTAGGGATTAACCCAGGGCTTTTAGAAGTGCCTACGTCTACCTTGCACCCAGTGGGCAATCCTTCATTATGCCAAGGAAGCCTTCGTCTCTGCCTGAACAGCTCAGCTCTCAACTTTCACTTCCACAGCCAAGCACACTGAAAACGCCAGGGTGCCCGGCAGAGCACTGACAGTCCCCAGGGCCCAGCCCACCGGCTGTGGGAAGAAGCGGCTGCGCAACAGAAGAACAAGCTTCAAGAAAAGACACAGCAGCCACCTGACCAGGTAGCCAAGTCTCATCTTGAGATGACACATAGAATCATAGAATCGCCCAGGTTGGAAGGGACCTTTCAGATCATCGAGTCCAACCATCAGCCTAACTCTGACAAAACCCATCACTAAACCATGTCTCTAAGCACTGCGTCTGCCCAGCTTTTAAATACCTCCAGGGATGGTGCCTCAACCATTTCCCTGGGCAGCCTGTCCCAATGCTTGATAACCCTTTCAGTGTAAAAAGTTTTCCTAATATCCAGTCTAAACCTCCCCTGGCACAACTTGAGGCTATTCCCTCTTGTCCTATCGCTTGTTACTTGGGAGAAGAGACCGACCCCCCCGGCTCCTTTCAGGGAGCTGTAGAGAGCGAGAAGGTCTCCCCTCAGCCTCCTTTTCTCTAGGCTGAACACCCCCAGCTCCCTCAGCCACTCCTCACCAGGCTCGTGCTCCAGACCCCTCACCAGCTCCGTTGCCCTTCTCTGGACCCGCTCTAGCACCTCAAGGTCTTTTTTGTGGTGAGGGGCCCAAAACTGGACACAGCACTCGAGGTGGGGCCTCACCAGTGCCCAGTACAGGGGGACGATCACTTCCCTAGTCGTACTCACCCAAATATACAAAATACATAGCACTAAGTAACATGCAGAGATCTCAAAAAAGACATTCCCAAGAGAAAGATGCTTCTCTCGCAGGCAAGACCTACATGCTTTTTTTTTTTATTTTTACTTTTTTTCCTTGGGACATTGTGAAAATAACTTCTTCCCTATCAAAACATTTGATAAATACAAGTGCTGAGTGCCACCAGAAACCCTGAGATATTAATTTGCAGTCCGGAGAAAGCCCGACTGCTACGCAGAGAGCTGGGAGTGGTGGCCACACAAACAAGCAGAATACTAATTAACTGATTGCTCTGCAAGGGCAAGATCCGCTGTGCATCGCACAAGGAAGCGGCTCTGCAGAAGAGAGGAACAGCAGTCCACGAACAGTCCATGTAATTAAAAGACAATTTCAAAATACACCGGCGTCCAGACACAAATGGAGTCTGGGACGTTGCAGACGTGCAACATCCCTAAACAAGGATGGAAGAAAGTTACCGGGGATAAGGGGCAAGAGGGGCTCAAAAGGCCAGAGAAGCATTCCAATCTACCATCTCCCTGCCTCTGGGGCCCTTCCGCGTGTTGGAAGGGCAGCAGGGGAGAGGGACTCCTCGCTCTCAGCTCAAGGCACTTGGGCCACACCAAGGCTGCTTAAGCACATGCCTACCACTAAAGTCCAAAGTCACTCTTGGTCCAACTTGATTTCCATGCGTACAAGTTTTCAGGGATTAAACTGGATGGCTCAAGTCCATACATGTGCAAGTTTCTGCTTGTCAAAGGTGTGCTGCCTGGCCACCTCTGATGAGCATTCACAGAGAGACTCAGGCCACTCAGCTCCTCAGTTAAAAGCAAGGGTCTCTAGAAGAAAAGCTGAGCCATTTTCATAGAACAGACAAGCTATTTTTAACACCAACCACAGCTTATCAACTCTAAAGAACGGTTTCAACCAAAACTTTTCAGTTAATGTCAGTCCATGACAGAGACTGGAGAGGAAAACAGTTTGGCTCAAAACATCTGAAAACAAGACTTTTCGAGCAAGCACCAAACACTTCGAGGCACCTCCGAGGAGCAAGAAGAGGGGGCCATCACACACACCAAGATTCAGGGCAAGACATTCTTTCTGAAGCCCCAGTGATGTAATTCCTTCCATCTGGAAAGGTTTAGTAGATTAAACACAGGAATTAAGCGCTCCGGAGAGCTGCGATGTTGTGCTTGGAATATCTGGGGAGTTTCACTTGATCCCATGAAACCCACGGAGGGTCAGGAGAAGCAGCCATTCCAGCGGTAAGGGTGATGGTAGCTCATCTGCCAGAAAGGCTACCTCTGGCCTAGCCCTAGCTAGCAAGGCGAAACAGGATGGGGCACACCACCACTAACTCCACTCTTATCCCAGATGTGTAATAGAGCAACAGGAAACTCCTCCCTTCTGCTGGAGAGGAGGCCGGCCAGACACAATGGGCTGCTCGCTGTCATGCCAGCCTGCACTGTCACCTCTCTAGCTCAGCTCTGACAAGGAAACGCTCCATGCAAAGGGCACGAATTTTACCCAGGAGAAGCAGCGGAGAAGGGGGTGACTGTGAAGATACGAGGGGCTGCAATTCCAGACAGCTAGCACAAAGCAAGGCATACAGTTTGACAGTGTGATATGGAGACACTGGCTGCTGCAAGACACTCAGACCTTCTTGTGCTGTTACATCCACTTGCTTTTACTTTGTGGCCCGTCACCACTCTCAAATATATGCCAGGCGCTAAGTTCAGACTGTATCTGGCTTAAGCTGCAGTTGTTAGCTAGGAGTAGCTTCCAGCTATTGTCCAATTAAGAAACAATAAAAGCTGTCATAAAAATCCTGCTGTGCCATTTCAGAAAGGCTTCCCAGGCCAAGAACACCAATCCTTCCTGGAGTCAGAGACCAGCAGCACATCTCTGCACTAAGCTTGCTCACCTCTTCTGAAGGCTCAGTATCACAGACACTGCTCTCCCCTGTTCTGGCTCAATTCCCAGCCCTTTCAGGGGAAACGGAGATAGGCAATGCTCTGCATCCTGCTGCAGCACTGCTCTGACTCCCAGAAAAAAACCAAGCCATATTCCCAATTAATTCCAAAAGACTAGCAGAAATCCTTGCTCCTTGCTGACACAGGACTGGCAGAGGAAGACCTGGCTCATCTTACAGCTCTGCTCCCAACCATGAGAAGGCTGCAGCCCCAGGACCCAAGCAGAGGTATTCCTGGCATGCCACTTCGTTATTCCTGCTCACAAAGGAAGGGATGCAGTGCTGCAGTTAACCCAGGCTGTGGGCTGCATCAGGACAGAACCAGACGCATCAGCCATCTGTGTATCTGCCTGGGCAGCCGCAGGGTTATCATCCATCTGCAATGAAATCTTATCTGCTTCGAGTCTGCACAGGTCTCAGAATAACAACCAGCCTGTCTCACATCATCACTTGAGCCTTTCTCCTTACCAGATCAAACTCTTGACTTCCAAGATCTAACCAACAGTACCATAACACACATAATCCAGATATGAATGCTTCTCAGTGTCTGCCTGGCTCTCCTCTAGGCATGCAAGATCCTCCCTCTCGCTTGCAGCAAGCCAGCCTCTATTTACCTTATTTCCCTGCTCAGGAGGTGGCACCGGGGCAGCTTGCTTTGAGGAAAAGAGGAACAAATAAAATACAATTGCTCCAATTCCCAACTATTCCCATGACTCTAGAGCCACAAGGAACTGTCTGCATACTGCTCCGGCCTCTCCAAGTGGTGCCTCCCTCGGCAACTCCAGAGGTTCACCTGTCCTGTTCCTACTACCGCCTTCTGTCAGCCTGATACTCCACGCCACCCCCCATGGCTGCCACCCCCCAGTGCCCACTCATAAGGAAGGCAGCAAAAGGCAAAAAAAGAATCATCCTGCTCTTCTCCAGTTCCTGCCACAGCCATAACATGAAGAGGACAGACTGCAGCAAAGTCCTCGTGTTCCATCCAAACATAGGATGCACAACAAGGAAGGTCCCTTAACACCTCAAACCCTGCTCCAGGCCCTCAACCCTGGGAGGCAATTCAGACAAATTTGTGTTGTTGCACCAAGGACATGCAAACTGCAGCTAGTGTCTAACTTGCCTGTTCCCCCCCAGACAAGTCAGGATTAGAGATCTGCCTTCCATAATGCAGAGCTGACCCCAAGAACAATTCTAAGGGTTTATATGGCAGCTTTCCCAATGGGCTTCCACCTCCCCAGATCCTGGAAGCATCTAGGCCATTTTTACTCAAATTCCCCACAGCTCACTGCCTAGAGATAAGCCAAAAGAGCTCAGGTAGCTCTTCAGAAATGGCTGGGACTGCCTTAAGAAAGGGCATCTCTGGCAGCACTAGAAGGATCTTCACCTCAGACCCACCACGCACCTCTGCTCCCTGCAAACCAGCAAGCCCAGCAAGCACACATGCTCCAAGGCCACATCCCACCTTACCTGCAGCGAGAAGGTCAGTGCAAGCTCCGTCTCCACATGTCCACTCGGGGGCAATACAATCTCGTGAGACCGCAGGATGCGCTTGGAGCCCTGTACAGAAACAAAGTCCATCGGGTGAATTCCCCGGAAGCCAGCACTTACATCCCTCCCCAGTCCTAGTTACTGAAAACCAGGAAACATTGTCAGGGACTACCACAGAGAAAGTGAACGGATGCGTCTGACCTTGCACTTCTGTGAAATATTAATGAGATGAAAGGGCGGTATTTGACTAATAAAGAT
Organism: Larus michahellis; assembly: GCF_964199755.1. Taxonomy (NCBI): domain Eukaryota; kingdom Metazoa; phylum Chordata; class Aves; order Charadriiformes; family Laridae; genus Larus; species Larus michahellis. Next base: position 26,471,108 of record NC_133903.1, on the reverse strand, counting down.
TTGGGCATATTTACTGTCCCTAACTGCAACAAAGCAGCTTTTGTTCTGCCAAACCCCAGCATTCAAAAGCTATGTGTCACCCCCCACCCCTCGAAGTTCAAGCCTCATATTTTCACTCCAGCCAACAGGTAACAAGGCTCATCATCTCCTGGGTTTGGAGGCTGCAGCGTCATGCCTAAATCTTCGGCGTTAGCCATGACGGACTGGTCTTTTCTTTTTGTGCACACACTGCTTCCTGGGGAAAGTGGAGATTTTAACCTGTTTAAACCACTGTGAACAGTTGGGGTTATAAAAGAAAAAAAAAAAAATCTACTAAGCATCACAGTGGAGACTAGAGACCTGACAATGTTACAGGGCAACTGCAAATCAACACTGTGTTTGGGCTGCTGTACGCTAACCGAGTTACTGGGCTATTTACCGTGTGAGCATTTCATTTCAGGGAATGTTTCAGGGAAAACTAGCAGTCTGTCGTGCTTTCCTGCTGCCTAGCAAATCCTTCTGCACTGTTCAAACACAGTGGCAAGTTTCAGAGGTCCCTGGCTCAATGTTCTGCTGAGGCTGCAGATCTGGCTTTGTCCAGACGGGCTGATCTCCCAGAAGCACCGAACTGTGGCTCTCAAAAAAAGCAGCATCTGGGAAATCAGAGACAGACTGGGTGGGGGGGGTAAACCCCTCCCAGCTATATCCAAAGGAAAATCTGGTCTGCCCATATCAGCCTCAAATAGCATCCTGAGATGAGAGAGCAGCAGCGACTTGTTTACATCCCTTCCTCCCCAAACGCATCGCTCAGGCAGCCAGAGCGAGTGCTGTGATTTGCAGTGGTGCCTCCGCTCCTGCAAAACACAGCGCAGGCTCCTCTGTGGAAAAGCCAAAGTACGTAAGCTCCAGTGGACCAGAGCAGGGTGAGAATCCGAAGGGCTCCCCCCAGGAAAAGAATCACACACGCAAGTAGAGCACAGCTAGCCTCGCCGCTGGCAACAGCGGCATCTGTTCCGTTGGTGTAAAGCTCCTAATAGCAGCAATCTTGCTTTACTTGTTATGCAACTCGAAATCTAATGAAATACCAAATATAGCTGCTTTTAAAAGACCACAGCAGATAAACAGAGCAACAGCTCAGAAAATACACTTGACAACGCTTTGAACATCACTGTTCAGGAGGCTGCAAGGGGACACGGGAAATGCAGGTAAGATGCTCTCGTTAGGTCTGAATTCAGTCATCCCCTCTGGAAGGACTCCAGTGCCTGCCACCTCTCTCTCGCAATTCCCCATACAAAGGCCGCGAGTCATTTGACAGAGATCGTACATCTGATGATCCAGTACCACCAGCCTCAAACAATTGCCACGTCAGAAACCTGAGCGCTGGCAAATTAAGTGTCCCTGAAAGAAGCTTGTCAGCATCATCATAACCTGCGAGCGACAAAGGGACATTTAATAACAGGGCTTCAAATCTGCCTGTGTCTGAGACAGTTGCAGTGCTACTGACCCACCGTTAAACAGCACACCACAAAGAAATACGGGTGCTGATTCAGCACAAGGGACGCTCAAGGTGAGGCACCCTCTGGGACAGCAGTCATTCCAGCCACTGTCACCTCTAGGTCAGCTGGAAGGACAGAGCAAAGGCAAAAGAAGGAAGGCCTGGGGATGGGAGCTGCAGCCTGGGATTCGGCAGATGAGCACGCCAAACAGGGCAAGTCCTGCTGCCTTCCAGTTCTACAGGGATCTGCCTTGGTGGGGAAAGGACGGCAGAAGAAATGCCGAGGTCCAGCATCTTACTGACTGTAGGAAGGCAAATCACAACATGTACTCAAAATAGATATGAAAGTCCCATATTTTAAAACTCCCTCTGAACTTGCGGGCCTGGGACAGTGTTTTCAACCTTTTCACACACAAAAAGTGTAAGCAGTCAGCAGTAACCTGGACAGGAAAAGAAGCTTTTGCTCTAGTAAAAGCTATTGAATTCTCCAACCCAAGTCTGACATGATTTACACGTAGATCATTCACTGACAAGCCTCAGGCCCTTACAGTGACGCATCCACCATCTAGGAGTACAAACATAAGGAAAGCTTTCAGCGCCAATAAGCAATATCTGACAGCCTGGGAACCCACAGCCGTGCTTCCTCCATGGTTCCCATGAATCCAGGTGTGTAGTTCCCTACCTTTCTGCTCCCTGATGTGGGTGCGTGAACCCCCTCCAACAGAGACGCACATTTTTACCCCAGCTGGACTGCTCATGAAGATGAGAGATGCTGGTTACATCCTCAGCTGCATGTTCTTGCACCACAGAGCCTTCACGATTTCAGTTTCCAAGGTAGATTGTGTGTGTTTTGACATAACCAGCTCCCTGCAGGGGTTTTGCTGGCTCTTTATTTGAAAAGCAGCAGCTTTTCAGCATGGTTAATGGTATTTTTCTACTTAGAGGTCTGCTAGGCTCTAACTCACTAAGCACGTCAGCATTTGCAGTGGTGGGGGCACGTGAGTCAAACTGATGCTGTGACACACTGTGGAACCGAGAACCCTTCCTCCTTAGCCTGCCTCCAGGCACTGTGACCTACATGTAGGCACCTAATTAAATGGCACAAACGTATGCTGTAAAGTGGGTTATTTACCTAGGATGACAGCTGTATTTTATGGAAACAAATTAAAATGTACAGGCATCCCACAAATCCACTGACAAGCACCTGGCTACAAAACGACTTGGATTCCTGATAGCAGATCTGCCCAGCAGCAGAGGAAGGCCCAGCCTCCAGATCCCCCAAACCAGGACCACGTTACCAAGATGTTCAGCCCTGAAGTGAGCTGAAGCATGTTAAGTTGAGAACCAGGTTCGGATTCTATGATTTAGTGACAGCTCAGGAAGAAGAGGTGACAGTGTGTGATCTGTAAAGAGCATTTTTTTTACATACAGATATGCTTGTGCTGAGCCCTCAGCAAACAATATTCCTTGCTTACAACAGTGAAATCCAGTAGGAACATGAGGGAAGGATCACCAGAGACTCTCCACACACCCAGAATGCCCTGATGCACTTGAGAAGCCGCCCATGGCTGCAATGAACCCTCACATGGAGGTGAAGCTCAGTTTAGGCATCTGCCAGTATTTTCACCCAAGCAACACATTTAATTCTTAGAACTGAGCAGCAATTACCTGCATTTTGACAGCAATGACCCCAGAAATAAGCTCCTTATCCAATTCCTTTAAGACTACCAGTTTCTTTAATGTCAAGCTGCACAACCTGCAAACAGGAACAGAAGAGAAACAGTTACAATCATGCCTGAAAAAGGAAAAGCTCTGAACAGCTTTCACACACAGCAGTATCCCCGTCGGAGAGTGAACATAAGCCACACACTGATACAGACACAAAGACAGCAAAAATACGTGAGTCTTCCCTGGCTTTTCAGACTGAATTTCGTCACACTTTGACAAATACAAGGAGGTGGACAGGAGCGACATCTCTCTGACACAGACCCATGGCCACATGAGCGCGCCTCACAGCACTTCCACCGACCACAGCCTGGGAACTCTTGCTCCGAGTCAGACCAAAAGCTTTAGGGTCAGAGGAATTAAATTCCAGCAGTATAAAAGCACTGGGTCAGTCTAATTTTAAACTCGTCTACAAAGCTTTCCTAGATGGTTGGCTTTTTCATTTTCAGATGCCTGGCTCCCACCTCCTCTTGTCAACCCACACATTCTCCTCCTCACCCCCAAACAAAAGTGCCAGCAAGTGGCTCAGGCATCTCCAATGGGAAAGGGGAAAAAAAAAAAAAAAAAAGAAAGAAGGAGAGGACTCAAGCTGTGCCCTCTGGCCCTGGCGTTCACATGCCACACATACGCAAGTAAATCACATTCTTTACCCAGGCAATGCTACATTGTTCTGGTCAAAGCTGTTTGCACTTCTGCCTTCCAGCACAGGGAGCTGGGGAAGGGATAAAGTTTGGACTAAGTGGAGCTGAGCGAAGGCTCTGAGGTAATGGGATCCAGGGCATCGGCACTGTCACAATTTCACAAAAGTTACCTCCCGCTGGTGTAATTAAGAAAGCATGCCTAGAAACAAACTTCAAGGAAAGATAAACCTGAAGCAAAGACAGCTCAGCCTGAGGAAAGCAGGGGCCAGGGAAAACTGCCCGGTGGTCTCCAGTGAGTAGACATCATCTGTCACTCTGGCCAGGAGCCGGCACTGCCTTTGTGTCAGGTCCCTACCCCACAGCATGGGCAGCTTTAGTCTCTGCCATGGGATGTTAGCAAGCCTCAGCATGGCTCCTCCGAAACCCACCGCAGAGCTCTCTCCCAGATAAAGTGTAACATCAGGGCTTTTCATGAAGGGGCCAAGTCCAGCAGTAGATGGGAAGGGAAGAGGAGCTGACGCCGGCTTTTGGTGCATGCCCAGGCAGCAGCAGCACAAGTGCTGCTGACTGAAGCCTGCACTTAAATTACAGGACTCCACACCGGTGCCAGGAACGCGACAAGTCACTACTGCAAGGGCGACTTGCACCTCCACCACCTTCTTGCCCACCACAGTGGGAAGCTAAAATGTTGCTTTGTTGTGATGCCTGAAGCTGGACATGATCGGCCCAGGTGCAAAGCTGCAGGAGAGACGCAGCTAAAGGCTCTTCCCTACAGGAGCAGCGGCAGAGGTTGAAGTAAACGCTGCCTGCCTCATCCAGGAACGCGTGGGGCTAGGAACAGGGAAGAGCTCGTCATAGCTCTTACGGTCTTCACTTGAGCACCTCTCCAAACATGCCCTTGCCAGCCTCCTCTCCACCCCAGCCCATGCTATTTCTCTCCTTGCTGATTTGCGGAACACTGGTTCCTTCCATCAGCCCCCCAAAAACCAAGAGAAAGAGAGAACTAAAAGCTCTCCCCTTCGCAGAGTTCTCCATCAGAAGACAGCACAGCTAGAGATGCCATAGAAATTACAAGGAAGGTGGAAAAACTGGGCCTGACTGGGCCTCCGTTCCCCTCTGTCACACCACCAGCAGCTGCGTGCAGTGTCATGGAGACAAACGTGCTGGAGCAGGGGAGCTCGGAGGCGCTGGGTGCAGGAGGAGGGACGGCAGAAGCGGGCAGGACAGCTGTGACACGCTGTCACCCAGGGGCAGAGCCTCCCCCCGAGTGAAGCAGGAGAGCACGGGCCGGTGCGTTCAACTGCAAACATCAGTGTCCCAGCGCACTGGAAGTCAGGTGAAGCTGCATCCTTCAAGCTGCCAGCTTTCCCTCTGCATCCTGAGGAAAACAGCAAGCACGGACACAGGTGGATGCTGCCGTGAAGCGGCCAGGCCAGGGTCTGGAGGAAGGAGGCTGTGGTGCCGTTTGTTTTCTTTGTAACACTGTAGCTAGAGGACAATCACACTCAACTTGCCAAAACCCACAGAGCTCAGGCCAGTCAGGTGCTGAGAGCAGAGGTAGGACAACACACTGGCATTGTCTCAGCTGACGGACAAGGAACAAAGGCCTTTTCTCTCTGGTCCCCAGCTCGAGGGATGAAAAAGGTATGGGAAGAAACAATGGTGTTCTCAGCACACACAGCAGAGCACAAAGGAGGGCGTTCTGTTCTCCGCCGGGCATTCCTTCAATTCATCATTTATGAGCTTTGATCAAGCCCTGTGGAGCACTTGCTGCTTGGGAAAAAAAATTTAAAAAAAAAAAAAGAAAGAAGTAAAAGCCTCCTTTACAGCGATCAGAAAAACAAAAGCAGTTAAAAAAGACATGGGACACATCTGCTTTCTTTATCCCCCATTGCTGGGCTGCTGGTACTAAAAGGCGCTTAACACAAACAACAATGAAATGTTTATATTCCCCACTGGGGGGGAGGGGAAACAAAATCAGAGTTTCAACCCCACCAAATCACTCTTACCGTCAACACGCTCATTGTTCTGCATCTTCTGTCCAAGTTTACAGCTTAGATATCAAAGCAACCTTCAGAATACATGGCAGAAAGGGGCCGTACCTTATTCAAATAATCATGAAAAGGCATATTCCAGCACGTCACTGCATCCAGAGCCAGTGTGGTGTCCCTGTTGCCAACACAGGAATCCTGAACCACTCACACCCACAGGTACGGCAAGGATTTGTCTGCCATAACTGCCTCTGGTAACAGCAGCACCTCCTTCCATACACTTATCTTTTGCCTAGATTTTGCGGTACTTCCATCAAGTCTCAGGGATCAGGAATGTTACAAAACATTTATATCAATGAGCCTGTTAATTTGCAAGTTTCACATACATACGTATTTGATCTCTGTGAACGCAGGGAAAATAACCTAGAGCACAGCCACACGAGGGGAACTAAGGAAGCTTCAAGTCTGGAGCTGAACGAGCCTGAAGTATTTTGAGTGGTCTATAAAAAGCCTGGGACTGTAATACAGGAGGTACAGGCAAATGCTGTCTTTGCATGTTTGTTTCAGCATTGACCTATTGCACAGGGGGAGTTAAGCTCACAAAAGCACTAAGTTATCCCAAATAGTGTTAAACAAGGGACACAGAAAGCTGAGAGCCAGGATTTCCACTTTTTTTTGAAGGTTCATAGTAGATCTCCCTTGCTGGGTCCCACACAGCAGCAGGCAGGGCCTGCCGAGGAGCTTGTGTCCCCTCTGGTCACACTTGTCCCCCTCCGGTCACACACGTCCGCCTCACGGCGAGGAGGCACGAGGTACTTGCCTGACCCCGTTCTCCGGTTAACAAATCATGAGCCAGCTTAATGCGTTCCACAAGAATAAAACTCTTCATCTCTTTACATCACTGCTGCAAGAACGCTGTTTTAAAGAGGAAACCTGGACCTGACCCAATGGTTTCGGCTCACCCTGCTAATCCAAGTTGCGCTGAATAGCTTCATCGCAAGCTCTTTGCTCGGGGAGGCAGTTATCTGCAAAGAACATAACATTTTGGTAACTGAGATCCAGCAAACATGCCCAGACCAACCAAATAAAAGTGTCGCGTTCTCTACCCACTGGATGTTTTGCTTTTGTGTCCCTCTGAGTTGGAAGATGAAGAAAATAAACCCCCTCCAAGAATGAGCCTGCCTCACTGAATTAAATGTCTGTGTCTCCACAGGGAGCACAGTAATTGCACTGAGACCTCGCTCACGCAGAGACAGTCGAATCAACAGGAAGGAAAAATTAAAAATTAAAGACCTGTATTTTAATTAAGCCCTATAGAAGTCAAGAATAATAACAGATGCATTCACAGCTATAGGGGACTCCAAGTACAAGATGGGAGCTGGGACAGGAAGACTCTAGCTCACTACACAGGTAGCTTTTTTGTCCAGGTCAAAAGCTGTGAAGACTTTGTTCCTAGAGAAGACATTTCATGCCAGGAGCCCTGTCCTCCGAGGTCTGAAAGCCTCAATCAGCCGATGACTGTAAGGAAGGAACTGGTCTCCGTTTGGTCACTGGACAGTGTCACCTCACCCACGTTATTTCAGCATTCCAGGACCACAAGCAGCCTCCTACCCCCATGCTTTCAACCTCAACTTTGGAGTGTTTTGCTGTGAGCTGACACTACATCCAAGTCAGTCCCAAAATAAATCGCAAGCCACTTGAAGGAGAAGTGGAGGGAGACACACGCTTGCCCAGACAAACAGAGCCATTCTGCGCATAGCTACAGGGCCGTCTGCGCAGGAGAGGCCGGAGCCAGAAGCCCTGCATGGCATTTTTCAGAGACAGCTGCTTAAGTAAGGTATGAACCCGTGCAGCACACAACCAGCCAACTGCACGAGCAGTTTCTTACACCTGCTTCGCCTGTGCCCAGGAAGGGAAGGACAGCACGTGGATGTACTCCTTGCTGCACTCATACACTAAAGGCAGGGCTCTGTGCTGGCCCAGGAGAGTCAGCCTGGGGGGAGAACGGGGGAGAAGAGCTGTCCTCTAACACCGCCGAAGGATCGGAGCGGGGCCTCCAGGCAAAGGGATCAATGGTAGAAGCCACAGAAGAGCGCTTCTTCACTTTCCAAAGCTTATGAGCTAATTCTCTCAAAATTACCTAATTTCGGTCCCATTCTCAGGTAAGCTTCAAAGCAGGAGCAAATTCAATGAGGAGACAGAGGTCAAGTGCCCCAAATTTCTGTCCTGCCAGAAACGTAACCTGAGCAAGTTGCGAAGAAGTGTAACGGTCCTCTGTTAGTCTCTGCTTACCTCTCCGTCCTTCACACTTGCCAGCAAACTAAACGGGAACCTTCAGCCAGCTGTTTCGGTTACAGATCCATTCAAATAAGCTTTAAGAAGCCAGGAAACAATTGCAGAGCAAGTATTTTCATTGTTCTTATTCTCAAGGATCTTGAAATCCTCTTCTCAGCATTAATACAGAGAACTAAGCTTTTAAGATTCTAGAGACTAAGATCCACAGAAGTGCTGTAGCAAGCAGGTCTTGTTCAGACAGGTAAGAGGGTGGCAGCTTTATTTTATGCAACAGGCTCTACCCAGGACCTCACAATGACACACACGCACAGACAGACGCCATCCTTTTACAGCCAAAATGCTGTCCGGCTCACTTCAAATATATTGCAGCCATCCCTGCTCCAAACTGAAAATGCAAAAGGGTGTCAAAATTTTGCAGACCTGCAACATTTTGAAAAGATCCTAGAATTCTGCACGGACATATTTGCTACTTGAGGAGCAACATGCAGTTAATATGACCGAGGATTAAAGCGCATCCAAGCTTAGATACGCTAATCCACCATATCAGTTGGAAAATGCTGAGGTATGTCTTCCTTCAGTGGGCCAAGACATTGCTGGATGACTCCAGGAGCTTCACCCAAGGCAGAAAGGTATCAGGATCCCTGCATATAACTCTGCATATAACAGACATATAACTCTGGCTAACAAAACAGAGTTTACATATTCCATTGGCACATCTCACCTCTCAGGGCTTCAGTAGCCTGGAAAGCAAAGGGCACTACTGAGGCACAGCGATGCTGGTGAAACCCACAGGGGTTAAAGTTAAATCTCCACAGCTCCACATGCTCTTCAGGTAGCCAAGCAAAACTTGGTAGCCAAGCCAAGCAAAAACCTTATTCTGACTACCTCGCTGAGACCTGATGTATTCCAAGTCATGGTGGGAGGAAATCAGCCTGTCTGTCACCAAGCACTCGCCTCCAGGTACATGCTCTGAACCGTGCTACCAAGAAACAGCAGCTTTCTCTCTCCCTTTAAGAAGTCATTTCGGCAAGAGCTGAAGCAGCTCTCTTCACACATTTGTTGACCTCAGTCGAGATCTCAGTTCTTGCACACGCTGCTATACGTTTGGCTTTCTCACTCTTCACTTTGATGTTTTCAAAGCCCTTTACAGGGTGACTTAAGAGGGGAAAAAAGACACAAAGCAGGGATTAGGCCTGTTTCTCAGGCAGGCAATGTGCAAAGAAGATAGACAAACTTACCTATGTGTTCACACCACACTGCCTGCAAGGCACAGGCACGAGTCTAGTTAAATACACCTCTCCTGGCTTGCTTCTTTCAAACCCAGCAGCCAGAACACCAGGATTGCATGGCATCCAGACACCGAAGCGAGCATCAATGGAAGAGCCTATGGTACTGGTGGGTTAGGTTTGATCAATGTTTTTGAAGTTTTGAGGCAACAGGAAGGTGTTTTATTAGCTTTAAAGACTAAAGTCGGCAAGTAATGAAAAGCTGATTCATGGTTAAGGCTCCTTTGACAGACTGTCAGGATCACATCTGCTACATTAAAGATGACACAAATACATCTGATATTTGTCATATTAATTTAGGAGCAGGTGGAGTAACCAGAGGCACCACTGCCAAAGAACAAGCAGCAAGATGGAGACAGAGCAGGCATAGCCACATCCACCTGACCAAAGGCTGGTGGGAGCTATGGGTCTAACAAGCCAGCACAAGATAACCACATGCCGCAGTACAGCCTCTCGCCCAGAAAGCCTCGCAGCACTCAAATGCCAGTCTCCCATTTGAGCACCTGATGAGAGCAGTCAAAGCAGCACATGTCAGGGAGGGGGAACTTTTAGGACGTGGGCTGGTCAAGCTGTTTCTGTTAGCTAGGGCTTCATTTCTCAGCTAGCCAGCAACAAAACAAAGGCACAACCCACTAAGCTTCTGCAAGCCAGCCAGGGTGGAGGGTGGCTCCCCACCACATGCCTTACAGATTGGCGCAAAAGCCTATACACAAATGAGCAAACAGATCACGCCCCAAACCAAATGAGACTCTGGGAGGAGGAATGCAAAAAACAAATTGGGAGTAGGGGATGAAGAAGAGAGACTTTAAGTTGGAACAAACCCAGCAGCCCTCCCCTCCCTGGCTCATTCTTTCCTTATGAAACCTGCCATCTCCTCGCTGGCCCCCTGCCCCAGACAGCAATGCTTGTCACACAGCAGGCTGATGACCGGGATCGTCTATTCCAGGCATGCTAGGGGAACGCTCTGCCTGCCTGCCAGGAGCCCTTCCCATCTGCCCCTGAACCCTCTGGGACTAGCGGGAGCTGCACAAACTAGCCAGCAGATGAGAAGGACCATGAAAGCTAAAGGCTTCCTGATCTGTCCACAGCTTGCCGCAAAGCACAGAGCAGCACATCCCTGCCTTCTTTTGTAGCAGCATCCCCCTGCTAAGCTGACTGCAAGAACAAAGGCAGCACCCAGCCTTCCAGCACACACCCAGCAGTGGTAGCTAGCTCTGTTACAGGCACCCGTCAGTGAGATGAAAGGGTTAAAGAAAATGCCTCAAGGCACACGTTTTCTCCTGCTGTGTGCCTTGCTGGGATGATAACCCTCACACTCTTCCCAGTCCTCCCCTTCATCACATCCACGCCTCAGCCCTGAGCACAGCATCCCCAAACGCAGCGGCAGCAGCATCAGGTTGGGAGCTGTCACATCTCCACAGCAACCAGGGATGTCACAGCCCACACGTGACCAGCTCCCCGCAACCACCCAACAAATGAGACCAGCTCCTCTGACAGCCTGCTTGTTCCCTCCTCGCTCCCCTGCGGAGCAGTCTGATGGCAAATCCTCCTTCACTACAGCATCAAGAACTCTGTTCTCCAAACAACCACTTCCCCAGCTGCTCCCCTGCCCCATCCCAAGCAGTGAGGAGTGTTTGGCAGCAAGGAGCTGGCACGCATCTGTGTGCGGGCAGATTCAGAGGTTCAGTATTTAGTGTTTTCTTTTTGATAGTAGGAAGCACTGGTCTCCAAGGACTCCCGCACTCAACTACTTTCAAAATGCTAGTGCTATTTCTGCTTTTCGTTCCCACTGCTGGACGGCCCACAGCGAGAGCTTGCTGCCGTGCCACCTGGTGCTGTGCTCTCCAGTACCCCTGGGAGACACCGCAGTCCCAGCCACAGCACATACTGTCCCTAAGCCCTGCAAACCAGCAGAGACACAGGACTCAGCCTGAAATATCCTGATCTTCCCCTTTGTCTGTAAATCAGCCATCAAAGGTCCCCATCATGGGGAGAAAACTATGCCAACAGGAGCCTGGACTTCTGGCTCATGTCAGAAGAGCTTGTAACGAAGAGCTCAGTTCTGCTCGGGTTACCTGTCACTGTGATCTCTTCGTCAAGAGAAACCAGGACTAGGAAACTTCCAGCTAAGAAAGCAGACAAGGAAAAACAGATGGCTTCTCGTCCCTAAATCAGAGCTCGCCCTCAGGGCATGAACAATTTGCCATCTCTCTGCCTTACTCCTCTCCACTTTGAATAGCTTCCATGACACCTTCTGATGCAGAGGAGAGATGAACAGCCTGTCAGGGGCCAGACAGGCTCGCACCAAGGGTCGCATCAAATTACTTCTCACCCAGCCATCTCTGAATGCTGCCCCGTTCACGAGGCACAGTCAGACACATGGCCCTCCCAGTCAAAGCCAAGATCCTGATGGCGCATGATTCCTCAGACTCGGTGCTTCTCTGAAAGACAACTACCTTAGAATAAACAGACTTTCTGAAAAGTGTTGTAGGAGGTTTTTTTTTTTTTTTTTTAAGGAGTTTTGGGTTTGGGGTAGGTTCTTCTGTTTGTTTTTTAAGCTTGCTTTTCCCTCGATGACCCATGTGGAGGCATGGCAGCAAAGCCAGGGTTGGTGGCCCATTCCTAACAGACTGTCATTCTGTAGCCTTGATTCAAACTAGGTGCGTTGATTGCCAGATGAACAGGGGTTTGTCTGCAAAGCTTGCAATGTGGTTTGAAATAAACAAGATGGTAGAACCACGTAAGTATCATTTAAAGCCCAAATGGCTGTTTGCTCTTTACTGAGAACTCAAAATGTCCTATATGGGTAAAGGCAGAGCAGCCAGCAAGCAGTGAAAAACATTTGTGAACTCTGATGGTACGTTTGGTATCAGCCAGCACAGCAATCAAATATGCAAAGCATCTCACTGGCGGGCTTGCTTTCAGACTAGAAGAACACTTCACAGATCCCAATTCTGTTCTCATCACAGCAAGGCTGCCAAAGCCTGCCATTCTGGCCTTCTTGCAGATTGGCACACACAGCCAGCCACCCCAACGCCCCGCAGAGCCAACGGTCTACTCTGGTCCTTTACTTGCCCATGTTTAACGCCAGCTCGCTGCTCCCCTGACTCTGGAGATGAATCGGGTGACGGTCAAAGAGGTATCAGAATTCAACACTCGAGTTAGAAACATACTTTTTCATAGAATCATAGAATCGCTCAGGTTGGAAGGGACCTTTCAGGTCATCGAGTCCAACCATCAGCCTAACTCTGACAAAACCCATCACTAAACCGTGTCTCTAAGCACCACGTCTGCCCGGCTTTTAAATACCTCCAGGGATGGCGCCTCAACCACTTCCCTGGGCAGCCTGTCCCAATGCTTGATAACCCTTTCAGCGCAAAAAGTTTTCCTAATATCCAGTCTAAACCTCCCCTGGCACAACTTGAGGCCGTTTCCTCTTGTCCTATCGCCTGTTCCTTGGGAGAAGAGACCGACCCCCCCTGGCTACACCTTCCTTTCAGGGAGCTGTAGAGAGCGAGAAGGTCTCCCCTCAGCCTCCTTTTCTCTAGGCTGAACACCCCCAGCTCCCTCAGCCACTCCTCACAAGACTTGTGCTCCAGACCCCTCACCAGCTCCGTTGCCCTTCTCTGGACCCGCTCTAGCACCTCAAGGTCTTTTTTGTGGTGAGGGGCCCAAAACTGGACACAGCACTCGAGGTGGGGCCTCACCAGTGCCCAGTACAGGGGGCTGATCACTTCTCACCATGCCTCAGACACAAGAGGACTATTTAGCATCCCAAAGTATGGTTTCTTTCCAGCAAGCAGAGGTTCCAAAAAATACAGCCCTCATAACCTGAACTACAGGGAAGAAGCTGCAAAGGGGAAGTTGCAACTCCAAACCTCAATGTATTCAACAGCAGGTGGGAAGGAAGGTTAGGAGAACCACCAGCTCCACGAAGAGCAACTCCTGCAGCCTTAGCAAACGTCCTGTGTGATGCTCGCCAGCACCTCAGCCATTTGCTCTGATGGCCCCATGGCACAACATGCACCCAGCCCCTCTCAGGTGCTTCAAGCAGGGGACTGCAATGCTGACAAGCAATTTGTCCCCTGGACACAGCTCAAAGGACGTTTCCAAGTCAAACACACCAAATTGTCATAAAAGGAAGGTTCTTCTTTCCCAGCGGCATTTATTTAGATTTGAACGGTGACAGTTTTTACAAAGCAACAACACACAGCTGACAAAGCAGCTCCCATCAGTGCTAAATATAATTCACAAAGAACTCCATATCCTGTCACTAAAGCTGGGGGAACTCTATTCATCATTAAACACATTGGAAACACTGGTTAGCATCCCTCAAACTGGAACAAAACATCGAGGGTAAAGCAGCTGAAATGTACTACCCCTTGCAGATTTGTCTCCCCAGAAAGGAAGGGACAAACTGAGAGGAGCTTTGCAGTATTAACAGTGGTCAAAACAGGTCTGAAAGCGTTCAGCAGTCCTTGCAAAGAAAGAAATGCCTCTTGATGCTCTTGGTTGCAGCTACGTTGTGCTCCGGCACCTATTCCTCTAATTTTTTCCATCAAATATTCTGGGCAGCACTTGCTCATTTGCACACTGTCTGCTGGAGTGCTCAGAAGAGCACAGATAAGCTGGGAAGCAAATCAACAAAGAACAGGACAGGAATAAGGGATCTAGTGAGATTCTAAAAGCCAAGTAGTTAACAACATTACCCAGGTCGATGCAAGAATGAGATGGCTGAAGTGAAACTGCTACCACTACTGCTGGGAATGAACTTCAGCGGTAACCAGCAGCAGCATTTTAACTTCCAAAACCAGACAAACTGGACTGAAAAGGCTTACAGAGAGTGCAGTGCTCAGCCTGCCATCAAGCACAACACCAGCTCTCCACCAAAGGCCTTGAAAACTACAGAACGCAGCACAAAAGTGCCCTAATGAACAGAAACTAGGCTCTCTTATAGTCTTTAAAGCTGACCTGTGGAAGTTACTTTACAGTGAAGCAGCAGCAGATTTTGCGTTGCCAAAGACTACATCAAACATCATGAGGAGACACCTGAACGCAAAGGAAGCCGTACCACCAGGCTGTCCTTACCGCTTGGGGGACAGCCAGGAGAAGACGCATTTCCAGGCCTGGCAGTGGGGTTGCAAACAGCTCAGGTTTTCAAAGCACTTCTGATCCCCTCTCCAGGAGAGCAGCTTCCTTCAGGGAAACTCCCAGTCTCCAGGTGATCTCAAAATGTCTCTCAACAGCAGTTTAAAAATGTCTCCCCGCGTGCCCCCCCCTCCAGTTTTTCTCTTCACATCTAAATATACTCTGTATGTTCTACTTTAAAGAGCCGCTACTGAAAAAGAAAGCACTTGATTGGAAATAACTCAGCACAAGGTTTTCTATTTGTTTTCTGTAAAAAACCCTCTCAACTGAGATTTAACTGCATTTCTCATAGAATAGGGAGAAAACTCAACAACTCAGACTTTGCTTACCCTCTTTTCTGAAAGCTTACATCCCCTTTAAGTTCATCAGGGGAAAAAAGGAGCCACGGTTGTTACTAAAGGAGTTCAGAAGAACCACCAGTGCCAAACGCTTGCAGTGTCAGGCAGAACGCAGGGATTTGCTCTGGAGGAACATTTGCATTTGCTTAATATTCTAAACCTCTTCAGGAGCTGTCGGAAGTTGAGCCAGCAAGCAGAGATTCAACATCATTTAGATATTACATTTCTTCAGCATCATTGCTGGTGATATTTCATTCCTGAAAGCAATAAGGGAACAGCAAAGCAAACCAAATGCCTGAACTTGTTAGTTCAATTTGTCAAGAGTATTTATTAAAATGTAAGAGTGACCTGTGTAAACAAGCAAAACAGTGAGCTGTGATAGACAAGGTGCTCTGAGATGCTGGTCTTCACTGCTCAGAACTTGTTCCAGGCCTCCATAAGATTTTTAATGCTGAACATAAGCAATAAAACAGGAAGTGATTTATAACAATCATAACCCATTCAGTCCCCACAACCTTTCAACAGGCCTACAAGTTCCAACTGAACCCAGATTTATCAAGATAAACTGTAGACGCTCTACAGAATAAGCAGACAGAGGTAAACGAGGCATGAACAAGCAGAGGCTGGATGCAAGGCGGCTCTTTCCCAGCAGGATACCAAGGTTCACTGCTGGGAGGGATCATTGAGGAGCCTATCCAGCATTAAGATAGAGTTACTCCATTTGTGAACAGGATGACACCACGAGATCACTCATGGAGACCAAACTCTACAGCCAGACCGGTCTCAGCTCCCTGAAAATGTTCTCTTCAAATACATCTGCCGGATGCAATCAGCCAAGACTAACATGACAGTGATGCTAAGAGCATGCAATAGGTATCAGCATCATTTTGTGGTCAGTGCTTCTGTTTATGGATGAGGCAAGGAGCAGCCTTAAAGCAGGTGCACTTACTCATGCTGTCAAAGAGCATTTCTGTCACAGAAACAGTTGAGGATCATCAGTGGGGATGAGATAGGGACAAGTACCACAACATTTTTTCAACCACCAGGATGGAAAGTATCCTTAATTTTATGCCCTCCTCAATCAGAGGACCACACTCAACCTCTGATTTTCACCACATGACTACAGCTAATACCAATCACATCACACTTCGCATCGGGGCTCATCATACATAAAATGTATTTATGTACATTACATGTTTCTGACTGCTGAGCTTTTTCACCAATAGCCTCAAATACACTAACAGGCAAATGATCTACTAAACATCACCCTTCCTAAAGCTGTTAAATGTTCCACATCTGGCAGATCGAGCTGAGATTTAAGAAGATGATGCAAGAAGTTCTCTGTCGGGGTACCCGTAAAACATTAAACCCGCTTCTCTGTGCCCATCTGTTACAGGGCAACCCAAATCCACCATCCCCTCACGCTCTTTTCCTTTGGAGCCTGGGTACTTACGCTGAAGCCATGATGAGAGGGGCCATCCCTACCTTTTCACATCTTACAAATAGTAGAATAATGCCTCCCATTTTAAGATTTTGCATGCAATTTGCAAGAAGTCTCCCAGGCCATGGTTTGGCATGATAGACAGCACCAAAGCAATCAAATCCACGTCTCTGAAGAAATCATACTTCCCTACAGGGAGAGAGAGAACAAGAAATGTGTTTTTGGGGCTCCCACAATCCCGATGAGCGCGAGCTCTCCAGAGAACCAGTGTAGATTTACTACCACTCCCCAAGTGTTTATTTTGAGCTTTCATTTCCACCGCCATGAAGCAAAGGTCAGCTCATCGGCTCACAGCAAGCACCTCGAAACCGTCTGAAGGGAAACACTGGAGCCAAGAAGAGCACATGCTACAACTGCTTCACTGAGTCATTTCTGTATATTATGTATATGAGAATCCTGACCACACATAATCATTCATATAACTACAAATTACTAAGTCATTTCTCTGTTTTCACACCTGAATCAGCAAGAATACTGCAGAGACAGATGGCTCCCCGTGACCGATACTCAGCAGGGTCCTCTGCTTGCAGAGGTACCATCTCAAACACAGATTAGCTTCTACTCAGAGCAGGTCCTCTTGGACGGCTGGTGGAGAGTGGGAATTCACTCACGGGAGAAAAGCCCCAAGTTACTCATGCAACAGCTTGGAAAATCCGGTGATAATTTTGGAACCAAGACAGCAAGCTAGAGAAGGAGCCTGTTCAAGAGACAGGAACTGTGGGAGATAAGATGAACTGCTGAATTTCCAGCGAGTAGAGAACTGTTCACCCTAAGCTGTACCAAATTCTGCCTTTAAACTGGGTACAAGCCTTCTGTGATGTCCTGGATGTCAATAAATCTCTTTCAACTTACCTATGAACAGATGTTGGCTCTTGGTATGGCTGTGATTCAGTCAGCCCCATACCAAACCCTGGCAGCCCTGGGCCACAGTCACTGTGACAGAACATGCTACGCCTGCGTTTTTTACTTGCCGGGCTTTGTTATGCACCATAAAAAGCAAGAAGTCACAAAAGCATCAAGTCTGATGGATCCAAAGAGGAAAGAGAGTTGCAAAACTTCTGTGGGAAAGTAGAGGAGAGCCACAGCCCACAAGACTGGATATTCCTGATACTTCAAACATCAATATAACTTTTGTCTAACGTGCCCTTCACTGTACTCCAACTGTCATATGACTTCTGCAATACAATGCAGGGAGAGCAAAGGAAAACTCAACTACATAACCTTTTCTCAGGGACACATCTAACATATTTTCCCCACCGTGGATCTACCCTGCTCCAGATACTTCCTATTTGCATGCAAAAGCAGCGAGTGCTCAAAACATTCTCAGAGCTTGATAAAAGTCAAAGTCAAGTGTTTTCAACAAAATCCTCTTTGTTACCACATTCTGATCACTCGGCTACTGGAACTGCAAACCTGCTCAGAGAGATGCTTTAACAATGAAGTATCATTTGAAAATGCGTTTGCAGCTGTGCATATTTCACTTGAGTCACACGATTGTGAATTATACCTCAGCATGTCCTTGTAGAAAAGAGGTGGGCTGTCAGGGGGATGGGAAGGGGGAGAGAAAAGAAAGGAATTTCCACTGAACAAAAGAGCTCCAAGAAACTGATACAACTTTGCTGGAAGCTATTCCCAGCCCACTCAACATTTCTGACCGTATACAGACATACCAGGATCCCAACAAGGGGCATTTTTCCCAGCTAAAATATGAACCATCAGCAAATCTGACCACCACCAGAGAGAAGCAAAGAAAAGCAGAGTGAAATCATCTTACAGTTGTCCTAAACCAAGAGCTACCTCCAAGGGCTCACCGTGGCGGCAGCCTCACACGAACACACACCCAGCATCCGGCACGCTGCTGGGCAGAGCTACGCAAAGCAGGATTCCCGTACAGTTGCTTGATTTACTGCCAGAGTCATTGAGTCACAGCACTCAAAAGTACACAAGATAAAAAGCACCCTTTTCCCTGCCTCCCTAGAAGCCTTGTGAAGAACTCTATGACTTTACCAATATTCACCAGATGGTTTTATAGTGACCTATTCTGCGGGAAAGCACGCACTGACTCCAAGTCCGGTGGGAAGCCAAGCACTGCGCGTTGCTTTCACAGCTCGAAACCACAGCGGTGGCCTGCGGCAACGCTGAGAGAAGCCAGAGGAGAAGTAAATACCACAAGAAGGCTGGAGGCGGCACGTGGCAGGGATGTCGGTGAGGTTGGGCTAAACCTACTCACAACCCAGCTCTGGAACAGAGCCTGTACTCAAGCACCTGGGTGCAACAGGTTTTTTCATCCAGAGATCTTCTTGAACGCTAGTGCTGTTCAAGGGCAGAAACACCAGGAACCAGGCTACTTGGACGTGAAGGAGAGCAGTGCTGCAAAGCAAACCTAAGCATCCGAACCCAGACAAGGCAGATCTTCAAAACGCGGTACCATCAGCATCTGTGCGGGACACCAAGAAGAGGTGAGCACTTTGCACTCAATGTGTGCATGGCAAGGGAGCAGCACCAGAAAGCTGGCCTTGAACGTGGGTGCAGGAGGAACATAAACAGAGCCACTCAGCACCGCCAGGTTGCATGGACATTTAGGTTATGTTCCTGGAACAAGGAAACAATTGAGTGAACAGCAAAAGCTTATTACAAATGTTTTTTTAAGGACACCCAGCAGGACCTGACACTTACATGTCAGAAAAACCACCAAAGACTGAACTGAGAAAATCCACCTCTGAAATCCCCTTCTCCCGGGGGAAAAAAAAACTCTACCTGCTTGCATGAACTAAGCACTGGCCGGGCTTCTGATCCTCAAGCACATCCCCATGGGCCAAGGGGAAAGAACCACCAGAGTTCTGTCTCAGTAAGCAGCTTTACATTTGAGCTGCTGAATGCTACACGTTGGTAGGAAAAATTCCTCTGTTCTGCTTCGGTAGCTGCAAGCAGCTGTCTCAGATCCTCACTGGGACTGAACACAAGGAGGCAAAGCTTATCCAAGTACCTGGAGACACTCAAAAGTCTATTTGTGAAGCAAGGACAAAGCCTACATTAATGGTCTTCAACTCTATTAAGCAAAATAAAGCAGAATCCTGGCAGAAAGAAGATACAGATGCCGCCAGCCCGAAAGAGAAATCGGAGCACCTTAAATTCTGGCACGCTTTCAGGCACAGCATAGGGAAGAGGGAGAAGAGCAAATAAAAGGGAGTTCAGCCCCTAGCAAGCCACTAGCAACATGAAATATATATGATCCAGTTCTTGCAGTTCTCAGCTTTCCTTGCAAATCCTTCATTTTAAGGCAGTGGGTGCAACTTGATCAGGAAAGCAGCATATCATCTTTCCACCAGTTAGAAAGCATGCAGGTGTATTTTCATGAAAGTGGTCGTTTTGGAAGAGTCCTTTTGACACTGAAAACTGCCCATCCAAGAGGAAGAGACCACAGAGGAAGGCTGCAGGACAGCCCCAAGAAACTCGGAGCAGACCCTGCAAACCATAAATCAGCAGGCGGGTGGAAGGGTGAAAATAGCTGTGGGAGAAGAGCAGGATTAGAGCTACTAGAGATTTATGATAAATGATGCTCTAACAATAGCTTTCTTTTAAGAAGGAAGCTCTTCCTGCTGTAGTTAATCTATTTAGTCTGAATATAAATTTATACACTGAGGAAGGACTGCATACAGGACAGGCAACTCCTTGTCAACTGACTGCTTTAAAACCCCTGCAAAAACTACCCTGTAACGTACCACAGCAGAGGGGGAACAGTTGCTCCCCCAAGCAGTCGGGTTGCTCAGTGGAGCTGCTCCAGCCTTTATATGGGCTAGAAGATGACCTAGGAATGTCTTTTTCAGCCATGTTTTCTATTTTCATCGTTTCTCCCCACCCCAAGAGGTCATGCAGATGAAAACACCATTTTAACTAATGCCAGATGGGAAACAAGTTAAGCCATATGAATCTTTGCTTATTATACAATTACCTTCATTTCTTGTAGAAACATGGAAATGCTTACAGTCACTGGCTGAATATTTTGTACATAAACAAACATTTCTAGGCTGTTTATATTTTAAAGAAATTAATCCCACATGGTTTTGACCAACTGCTCCATGACCACGTTGCACATTTATCAAAAAACAAGCCTAATTCTGAAGCTATGCCAGGAGGTTGCAGACACCAATCTCCCTCGCCAGGAGCCCAAGACAATACTTATCAAATGTGCTCGTCAACTCACAGTCATAGATTTACTGGGTAGAAACTTAAAGATTATTTGCACTTGGTGTTAAATACACCAAATTATTTTCTGCAGAACTTAAGGTCATTTAACTTACGTTCAATGAGCCCCAACACATCAGCAAAGAAAACAGCATTGAAATGTTCAAGGTCATTTTGCTACTGAACCAAAGCAGTATGGCAACAGACAGTTTCAGCACTAAACACACCAAACTATGTGCCAGAACCTCCACAGGTCACTTATACAAAATCTACGGGGAAACTTCATGTGTACAGGTAACAGCTGCACCGAGAAACCATTACAGAGGCAGCTCTGCAAGTCACGCTCTTACTATAAAGTCATTAGCAATTAAAGATCCAGTGGATGGATGCTGAGTTCTGAATGGAGCCGGTTGTATTTGCAGGTGTCCCGTTAGAAACCAGGAGCATGTGTTTGAATTTGCATAAGAATCGGTGTGAAAGATTCAGTTACATCCCCACCAATCTCCAGTAGCTTTGGTTACACTGTCAATTATTCAAGTTAGAAAGCGCCTGCCTGACTATCTCCTTGCAAAGGTCCTAGCTCTCGAAACCTTCTTCCCACCAGAGACCTCCCCTTAGAGCACAGAAGGAAAGACC
Organism: Larus michahellis; assembly: GCF_964199755.1. Taxonomy (NCBI): domain Eukaryota; kingdom Metazoa; phylum Chordata; class Aves; order Charadriiformes; family Laridae; genus Larus; species Larus michahellis. Next base: position 26,449,888 of record NC_133903.1, on the reverse strand, counting down.
AACTCCACCCCAGCCATCTCTTCCCCTTGACCCACTCTGCAGCTCTGACAACAGCAGCCCTGAGCTGGAGAACGCACACAAGACTCTGGACCACCCAGGGTTTCCAGCACACAGCTAAAACACAAGCCTCTAAACAAGGGGCTGGACTTTTCCTCCCACAGTCATTAAAAGTCATTTCCCTGTCCTAAAGAGAAGCTCTGCTAAATTAGAAATGTGGTGCATACATTGGGAGCACGCAAAACCACTTATTGCTTCCACTTGATGCCTTTCCAGCAGCAGCGCCAGATTAAATGGGTTTCCCGCTCCGTCCTCATCCCTGCACTCTGCCTCCACAACCCATTTGGACCATCACGCAGCAAAGCACAGCAAACAACCGATCCAACTGGAACACAACCCACTTCCTCACCTCTACCCCCCAAATCCTGCCCTGGTCCACTTTACTGTGCAAACTCTCAAATGCTTGCACTGGCACAAGGCAGGAGGTGCTGGCAAGCAGCTGCCTAAGCAGGGAGGTTACAAAGAGCCACTAGACACATCAGCCTCAGAGGAGCTGGTGAATCATGGAATGGTTCGGGTTGGAAGGGACCTTGAAGATCATCTAGTTCCACCCCCCTCCCCTGGGCAGGGACACCTCCCACCAGACCAGGCTGCTCAAAGCCCCATCCAGCCTGGCCTTAAACACCTCCAGGGATGGGGCAGCCACAGCTTCTCTGGGCAACCTCTTCCAGTGCCTCACCATCCTCACAGGAAAGAATTTCTTCCTGATATCCAATCTAAATCTCCCCTCCTTCAGTTTGAAACCGTTGCCCCTCATCCTATCATTACACTCCCTGATAAAGAGTCCCTCCCCATCCTTCCTGTAAGACCCCTTTATGTACTGGAAAGCTAGCTACAGCCTCACCTGAAGAGCATCAGGACAGTACACACAGCTCTATGCACATCTAAGAGAGTTCTTCAGTGAGTGAGCTTTACTGTAACAGGCAGAGGACCAGTAAATGCTTGTGTCTTACACCCACAACTACCCACTGCACTGACGGCACGGTAAAAAGGTAGAAAGCCCTGATTGCTGGTTCCCCATGACCGGGAAATGGGCACTACAGTTGCTCTGCTGAGAACGGTAGTGTCCCTGTCCCCGTTACACACCACTGAGTTCACACAGTTGAGGCAGCAGTGAAATCAGGACACATGTGACAAGGTGAAACAAAGACTGCACGCATATCTGATGTGCTGGCAAGTTTGCAGGATTGTCTTGAGATTAAACTCCATGTTATAGACACCCATTTTCAGAACAGCCCCTCCAGAGGCAGTCAAATCTGGCTCTGGCACAGCCTCCAGCTGAAGTGTGCTCTCCCTGAAGAAACTCAAGACTGAGTGACCTCAAACGATCCTGCTATATTTGTAAAAATGTACGCGAGGAGACGTCCTCCAACAGCCCTACGACTTTCATGGGCTCAGGAAAGGCAGAGCACATCTTGTCAAGGTTCCAACCTGAGCAGGGTTAAGAGTTATGCTGCCAGACCAGCTCCCTAAAAAGACAAGAGAAAAGAATCAGCCTCTCCAGTGTAGAAAATGGGGCTGCTCTTTTAAAAAAGAAAGACCTACCCCCACAATCCCGGAGTCAAGTGGATCCAAAGAGAAGCTGTGCCTCCAGCAGGTCCAGCAGAACCTCACGAGCTATTCACAGACCAACAATTCAAGCTGGTACAAAGCTCCCCAGACTCTCACTTCTTCCGTTTCAGGATGCACTGCAAAAATGCTAGGTAAGCTGTAAAATCTCTCTGCAGTAGAAAGAAGGTTGTGTTCCTCCTCGTCTGGCCCTCAGCAGCTACCAGGACAACTATAAAACATGGTGGTGCACCAGTTAGAAGAAGTCATGTACTATATGGAAAGGAAGGCTGGCTGGGAATGGCCTCAGGCATCCTAATAGTGAAACTGCACCCCCACATAAATTAATAGAGACCACACTGCTGTGTGAAAGGGCAGCCTTGTCCACTTCGCTGTGTGTTCCCCCTTCTGATCTAAGCCACCTGCTCATTGGTTGGGTTTTTTTGCTGTGTTAGGCTGAAGCAGGTGGGCTGAGCACTTCAAATTGTTTCTCATTCCAGAAGCAGCACTATATCTGTGCAGGTTCCTGTCACGGTACACCCTGGTAAGCAGCTGCAAGAAAGGGAATTGCGCTGGTGTAAAAATCCTACAAGGGCTGTTTCATGACAAGTCATTGCCAAGCTACGATCTCATCGCTTTAATGAGAGCACCCAACAGACCAACGTGCTCCGAAGGCGCAGGCACCATCAGCTCCGCACGAAGGATGTGCCCCAGCTTTCGCAGCTGTTCCCTCCAGCCGGTGGCTGCTGTGTGTTCCCGCAGAGGATAAGCCTCGCCGGCCGCAGGAGTGTGTCACCAGCTTGCCACAACAGCACGGTCACGGCACAGGGTAGTGCAGCTGGGGCCCTCGGCAGAGAATTCCCCGCTGCAACCCATCGCAGCAGGAGCCAGGACACGTTCGGGATCACTCACGCAGGATGCAGCAGACGTGATACTTGTGGACCTCTGCCTGGTTCTCAGAAGCTGGGGTGTATCTGCATTAACCATGTTCCCCAGGCAGAGACTGTCCTCTCAGCAGAAAGGGGATACAGACTTATATAGACTATATATAGATAAGGCTTCCTAAGAATCTCTCGATGGGGGTTATTCTCTGCTCTATATCTAGATCTGGCCTAGTGCCTGTTGGGAAACACATATCAGACAAGCGTATGTGCAAACTGCAGCTCATTTTGGCCATTAAGGAGAGCCCTGCACTAGAAACCCTTGAAACACAGGCCAGAACCACATTATGAACTCCATGGTTTTCCCATGACTCTATTTGCAGCCCTCCACGTTTCCCTGCGGAGGTGAAGATCCCTTTAGAAATCTCCCTCCTGCACATGACATTTACTCACCAGCAGCCAGGAGAACCTCCAAGCCCTCACACTACAGCAGGTTTGTAGCAAAATAAAAAGAGCAAGGAAGGATTTTTGAATAGTCAAGCTAAACAGAGCAAAGGGATCTGATGGAAAGAAACAGTGACTTTCTTCAGAAAATTTTTAACAGCAAAATAAAGTACTTTTCTGAGTGGTGAAAATGTGTTTCCCTTCACCCTGCACACAGACACACACTTGATCAGTCTTTACAGCCTTGTGCTTTCAAACCTCCATCTCTCCCCAGCCTCAGCAACACGCACTTGAAAAAAAAAAATAATCCATCCCGGATCAGCAGGTTTGTTCCTTTTTTTTTTTTTTTTAGAACAAAAGGAACTACCCTCCCCAAGGCCCAGGACCTGCAAGCTGCACAGGTTTTGGTTAAACACCAGCGTTCCCTCTTCCCCACTCCCTTCCACTAAACCTCCTGTGAGCTCCAGAGCATTCAACTGACCAAAAACATGAATGAGCAGTAAAAGGGTTTGGTTTTAGACCAAACTAGAACTTGGCGGGGGGGAAGGTCCCACACACTTTAGAGCATTGGGGAAAAAGGTGGCTAAACTACCATTTCCCAGCAACAGGAAAGCAATCATATTTATTTATTTGACTTTAATACAGTTCAAATGAGCGGCACCAGGAAAACAGGGTGAGTTGATCAAAACCTCCCAGTGCCCCAGAGCTGTTCCCTGCCCAAATGGCACACACTGGCCTTGGGGGCATTTCCCAGAACGTTCAAACATCCTCCAAACCAGCACAGAGGCTATGGATGAGGAGCATACTGCACACAACATCAAAGTTGATATTTTATGCTAATCCGCCTGCTTACGGGAGAACAAATGCTATTTTCCTTGACAACTCTGCTGAAATGAGATCTGAGCAACCATGCAGATTTCAAACTCTTTTGAAATATCAGTAAAACAAACACTCTTACTTTCAGGGCAAAAACTCCCAAGAACTTGGCAGTTCAGGCTGACAGTGACTTCCACGAAGCACGTAGCCTCCAGGAGCTGCGCCCAAAACAGAGGTGCTGCAAAAGTGCAGCAGCCACCACGCACTACCCCAAGCCAGGCAAGAAATACCACGTTTTCTGGCTTGCAAACCCCAGCTCTAGTTTATATGCCTGAGAGCCTCTATCAAGCAGACTTCACTGCACGCAAGCTGCTCTGATTTTTATTTTTGCTGCACACTTTAAAAATTAGATCGCTTTCCCACTGGAGCAGGGGAGGTCCAACACCGGCATTTGAGCTCCTGATCAAAAATAGTTATTGCCCTGCAAGAAACAGCACTTGAAGCCAGAATGGCCTGCAGACTCGCAGCTGCTAGATGAGAAGGAACAAGCAGGCCACCTCAGAAGTGAGGCACAGCTCGTGACAAGCGACACAGCCACGCAAAGCACTGCAGGAAAGGCTGAAGTGGTTCTAGAGGAGGAAATAGGTTCCAGGCACCAGCATGCAACAAGAGAGCCCAATGCATCTACTTTTCCAAACATAAGGAGCACGTCTCCTTCTCCTTCCCCCAGACTCGGGCTCACCAGGCAGATCCGCAGACCCTCTACCACAGTTGCACTGATCCAAGGACAGAATCTACATGTGCAGCAGTCATCAACGACCCTTGTTTTTGAGCTACTGGCTGCAGCGTGCCCATCAGAGGTCTCTAGGCAATTCATTGTTTTAAACAAATGAGTGATTAGCAAGGATACACTCTCTCCTCGTGAAGCTGGCTGCACACCCTGCAAGCCTCCACATCACTGTACAGTACTATAATCCAATTAAACCTCACCATGAGAGGAGCTTCACACTATCATATTCAATTAGGCAGTTAAGCCTCTTATCATCTGCGCGTTAGGATCCATTCGGACTAGAACTCCCCTAGCACTGTTCGGGAGGTGGCATTCTTCGACCAAGCAAGGACACACAGATGTCACATCTGGAGCCACAGGAGGACCATATAGGTTAGGAAATTAATATTGCTGGCTTGCAGGGAGGTATAAACACAGGAAAAATAAAAGAGAGTGACCAGTTCCTGCCCTGAGGCTCCCCGCTCCCCCTCGTCCTCCTGCTCCCCAACTTCCCAGGGAAACAGGGCAGTTCTCAAGGAGCATGAGGGGCCCAGAGGAATTTCAGTCTCTTTAGTAGAGTCAATGGAAAGGCGAAGGCTAATGGAGGACCTGGCAATACAGAGTCATTTGGCAGACAGCCACCAATTCCATAGGAAATACCCTCCCTAGAAGGTCACCATAACGGTGGCAAAATTTGGCCCAAAAGAATTAGAAAAAGCTGCCAAGATGTGACGCAAATAAAGCCAGTGAGCAGGCCAGCTTCCTGCGCGAGGCCAAAACACGAAGTGCTCTTGGAAAAAGAAAGATTAAGGGTTGCAAGGAACATAATGGCCCCTTGTAACAGCTGAGTTGTTGCTTTTCTTTCCTTGGCAGAAAAGAGCGATGTTTTGTTGCTGGTTGATTAATCTATTATGCAAATCATTTCATAGCTAATTTGATACAGCCACAAGCTTGCCACAGCAATCATCCACACGCTCAGAGCTGACGAAAGGTGGAGTATCAACAGCTCCATTTGATAGAGCTTTTGTTTCCTGGACAAGCAGCTGCAGCGTCGCCTCCTGCCACGCAGGGCTGCAGGAGCACGGGCCAGACCTGCCAGGGAACACAAGGCAAAGGTCCCTTGGGCACCCTCGCTTGGTGGAAGGCAAGGAAAGAGGCCCTTCAAAAGAGCAGCCCTTTCCTTCCACTCCCATCGCCCTTCTGCACTGGGCATGTGCAAAGCATCCAGGTGAAAATCATGTACAACTGCATCCAGAGACCTTTCGCTAGCAGTTTTGAGATTTTACGACTTTTTCAGAACTGTTCTCGACATGCACAAGCTTCACCTTGTGTCAGCTAAAAGACGACTCAAAATAGATCTAACTGGAAGTTTGACTCCGACAAACCACTCAGCCTCTAGACAATTTTTTTTCCACTGAATACAAGAGTCTAAATTATATTCAGTGATATTGCACAAAATGACAAATTTAGTAACTGCTGTGATAGGATTTACATGGGGATCACTTGATCTCGCCCGAAGTAATGTTATTTTGGTCTTGATCTCTTCCACGAAGACTAAGGAGGAGAAATAGGATCTCCTGGCTCTAAGAATAAAGGGGTTGGTTTGGGCCACTGCGCTTTATCCCAAGCATTTAATCTCCATTGCTCACTTGTGGACGCATTTCCTCATGCATCTCAAATATTCAACATGGCCTTAGCAGTTTTTTTTAAAGCCTATCCTGTGCGCTCACTTGTATTCAATTTCCTTCAGCAGTAAAATGTTAGGCATTCCATGCTATTCAAACAAAGTCAAAACAAAGCCTCCAAATAAGCACTTCTGAAAGGTACCTAGTCATCTGAATAATTAGACATTTTCCTAGTTCCAAACGTACTGAAAATCTACAGTCAGCTCCTAATGAACATGCAAGCAGCTATCCTAACAAACAAGAGTTCTCTCCTAAATGTTAGCATACCAATAGATCAGGAGGTTAAGACACATTTAAATTAACATCTCTCCCTACCTGAATTAATCAGCGGTTTTAATTATGTAGCATCACCTGATCATAAATATTACTCTAGCAAGTTGTCCACCTTTCTCTGCCAATACAGCATGTAGTTGTCATTGCTTGAGCCAGGCCAGAATACGCTCCCACTGGGCAAGAGAAGTTCCCATTCCCAGCATAGGCACGCATCCTTCACACCAAGAGGCAAAGCCTCTCCCTTCCAAGCGCATTTGCAGCAAACCCTCACGAAGAACAGCCATCCATGGGGCTTCACACAGGTCACAACCCCCTCAGCACTTGGCTGGGACAGGGAATTAACACCAGGCAGGGGTGCAAACATGCAGACTCCTGGAGTGGCTCCATGCCCCAGCAGTCCTCACTGTGTCCCTCCTGGTCACACATCCATCCTGTCACCTTTACATGCTCGCAGAGCCCTCTGCAAATCACTGCAACTCATTAACCTACAGGAAACTGACAGCAAGACAGATCAGCGGAAGAAGACGGGAGCTGGCACAGGGAGAGGAGCATGTAGCCCAGAGCATGACCAAACTGTTAGGATCCATTCAGCTGCTGTGAGTCTGCACCCTCACCCCAATCAGTATCCACCGCCCCTGGGGATGTCCGCACCAGGGCTGGTGTGAAAGTCCACGTGCTGCAAAGCCATCCCACAGCACACTGAGCAGTAACATCCCCACACCAGCAGCCTCCCGTTCCAGCCTGGGTGATGCACATGCATTCCCTTCATGTTTCCTCACCCAGCAGGCAAGCAAAAGAGGTGAGCCGAAATGTGAAATGCACAGGCAGTACCTGGTCAACAACCTCAGATCTCCAGCACCATGTTTTCCCAGGTCTGTTCCACAGGCTTCCTTTGTATCTCCAAGGCACAGCAGGTCACACCTGCTCCATGAGCAGTTCGGTCTCGATAAATTCAGCTTCACTCAACAGTTCAAAGCTTAGCAGGAACTTTTTCAAGTATGTGACAATTAAGGCAGGAGCCTAAAACAAAACCTATTCTGAATGGGAGCACTGACCCTCGCCTTCTCTTGCTCCAGCAGACCTCTTTCCAACAAAACTTTCCCCACAAGACCACTCTTCCTGTGGACAGCATCCCCATGGTGCTGCCTCCTCACGAGGCTCCTTCAAGATGGGACAGTGTTGCATCATGCTGTTCGCACCCACAGCTTGATCAAGAGATTGGAAAGGAAAAAAAAACCCAAACCATAAAATCCACAAATAATTCTTAACTTTTCAGTGAGGGAACTGAGGGAAAAAGTGTTGATTCTCTCGCAGACATGCAGCAAGAAGGTGGCATGGCTTTTACAGGTGGCAGGGAGAACTTTACGTAATGTAACTTTCCTCAAAGGAAAATATTTCAACGCACAGAAGAAAGAAACAGCAGAAAAAGGTAGGCATCTCCCTTCTGGTATGTAGTGGTTACGCCCAGATAGCGAGACAGCTTGAGTCACATTTCTGGGATGACTAAAAGAAAGTACTTGCATTTCAGAAGCACCATGGTCAAAACCCCCAGGAGCTACATGTGCTGAAGAAAGAAATCAGAAAATCATTTCTGCAAATGGCAGAAGAGAAAGGGAGACCAGCACAAGTGCAAAACACCATCTAACCTTGTGTTTCACTCAAAACACGCAATTGCAGAACAATACTATGACTCTTCACTATTATTCTTCGCTAAGTTTAGGCACAGCCTTTTCACACAAGGAAACTCCATGGGTGCACCAAGGCAGCCTTCCAGATTCTACTGACACCCCTCCCACCCCAAGCTAAATGGGCTTTCAGTAAATCACCCGCCAAAGAAGAGTGCATTGAAGAGCAGTGCTTTGGAGATCTGCCTCCTACAGTCCAGTTCTCAGCCATCATCTGGGAAGCGTGCACCACATCCGCATGAGGCCCTCCACCTCAACACCCACCCACACAATTTAGGGCAACGCAGGTGCAGCCCGCTCCAGGCACTGCTTCCACCCAGCCCCTCCTGCTCCAGCTCACTGTAGAGAAATGGTTTAGAAATGTGGTAAGATTTACTGCACCAAAAAGAAAAGAGAAGGAAACAACACTCCCTCCCCAAACACATACCCCTCTTCCATGAATCCTCTGACTTTCTGCCAAGTTCAAACCTCTTCTCAACTAGGAAGGCCTGTCCTGTCACCAGAAACCCAGAGAGGAACTTGTAACTGGTGGAAATCTCAGAAGAGACCAAGGCAGTTCCACAGTACTGGACCACACACCAAGGCCCACTCTTCTCTTCTCCACATCCTCCCTTTCATGTCCCAACAGATGTCTACTTGAATAAAAAGCTCATTTGGAATATTGTTTCCCCCACAGAACAGTTTTCATCCCAGTCTCTCTCACTTAAACATAAAGAATCTTAAATGCCAGTGTGACACAGGAAAAATCATTACAATAGGAAGTTAAGATCCATAGGCAGCAGTGTAACTTAAAGGTTTTCAATCTCCTGCCCTCTCTGGCAGAGAGGTTTCTTGCAAAGCCTCTAATGAAATGCAAAGCATGGACCCAACGTAGCACCACGAGACATGATGTTAAATGATTAGAAACAACAGAATGGAGCATCCAGGCTCTGCACTCCCGTCGCTGCTACAGAATTCAGTGTCTGCCCAGCACACGCAGCACAGCATACACCTCACCGTGCAATTAGACCCACATCCCCGCAGGAGCTGCAACCTCAGCTGCTCCCTGACTTCACTTCAGATTAACAAAAATCACTCGGCACCCACAGCTACAGCTGCAGACCTGCCATACCTTGCACCCCATACGCAGCCCTTGCATGCTTGTCCAGCCCACGTGGGGCAGTCCACATCCAGCCAGGCCGTGGAAAGACCTGCTCATTCGGTCAGCAGCAGTGGATGTGGTAGATGAATGTCCACTTATTCCCCCAGGTTCTAGGGGAAAAGGGGACTCGGGAACAGCAGGGCAACAACAGGGCTGAAACCAGAGGGACCCACCGCTACACACAAACTCCCTCATACAAAAGCTATGCTCCTAGAAGGTCCGAATTGCCCCAGTTCTCCCACGGATGCCTCAGGCCCCAGGGCATGCAATCTGAGCACTTACACCAGCCCCTGCCTCGCCGCTTGTTTCAGCAACTCCAAAATTTCTCCCTCAAGCCACAGTTCTGCCTCACCTGCCCAGATACCCCCATGTTGTTTGCAGCACACAGATTCCTCCAGGCACCTCTATCAGCTGCCTACAATCTGCTGCCCACCGCAATTCAAGCACCCAGGACCCACCCTAAATGCCAAGTCCTGTGCAGGTGCACCCCCATCCCCTACCACATCAAGGCAGGGCCAGCGTCCTTACACTGCATTTTCTGGTCATCTACAGATTTGCAAACAAGCAAGCTATGTTGTGAGCTTGTTTGCAGATCTGCAAGTATCAGCACAAATGATAATGCAGAACTAAAAGTCCTTGACAGCAATGGATATTTGTTTTTTTATTTCGGTTTAACAGTCACTGTTATGAGTGGATGAGATGGAAACCCAACCGCCTTCCTGCAGTTGAGGGTGCAATGGAGAACAGTTTTCAAAACGGCATTACAAGACGGCCTCTGTGTCCCCTGTACAACGCCAGGGTCAATGCGAATTGCACTGGAATCTGGTGCAAAAATCAAAAGTGCACCTTCCATACAGGCAACTCCTTCCACAGCAAAGGGATTCCTCGAAGAAGGGCACGTTCCGCTTGGTGCTAGCCCCCTTCCGAGTCCTCCCGCTGCAGAGAAGAAAGGCTAAACAAGACACAAGCAGAGAAAGTTGCTGCCCAACAGATACTCCCAGGTGCTGTCCGCACAGATAAGCTGTTAGAAACCAAGATCATCCGCAATTGCAGGACTTGGGTTTTCTTCTACCCCTTCCTATCTTCCTGCCCATGATGTCAAAGCACTATGACTGTGGGTAATGTTTAAGCTAAGATAGTTACTAGTCCCGTGAGCAAGCTTCTAGCTCCACAAGACAGGGGCATGGCCATCAAGTCAAATCTGCTATCGGGATGGCACAGAAGACAGAGGGATTGGGGGGTTTGTAAAGCCTGCAAAGCTTTACATTCCTGCGAGGTCAGCTCGATGACTCTGTTCCCTGTTTTTCTCTCACTTGCTGCGTCCCCGTTAAAAAAATAAAAAGAGAAAGAGAAGCGCATCAAAGATTCCTCTTCGGCGCGCTTAAACCCTCAAAGGCGTTCTGTTATAGCCAGACTTGCAAAGCGCAAATTTTATAAAAAGCGATCCCTTCCCATGCGGGCTAAAAAAAGCACAGATGGGGATGCATCCACGTGTTTATCTACACACAGACCAGAGACAGGGCAAGACTCGGGACTGGGAGCGGGCATCAGTTTTCCTTCTGTTGGTTTTTCACCACCGAGAGAAGAAAAACCGATGCCCACCCCGAGGCACCTGACATGGGGCGTTTGTCAGGCAAAGCCCCCTCATTAGCAGGACAGCCCGGACGGGACGGTGGGAAACGGGGAGCACAACCGGGTGTGAGAAGGAGCCGGACACCACAAACCCTGCCACCAACACCAGGGTTTTTTGGGATACGCTCAAACACATGGGGGCGGGAGGGACACCATAGGGCGACCCCCTCACAGACCTGCTGCAGATGGCGGCAGCAGCCACCCCCCTCTTTCTAGGGTCAGGGGGTCCCTTGTACCCGCAAAACCCACTGAAGGGGTATGGGGACCCCGCCCGTCTCTGTGGTAGCGGTGAGGGATGGGAACACCCCAAAACGGAGAGAGGGGACCCTGAAATTGAGGGAAGGAGAGCAAAGCTGAGGGGAAAGCGGGGGTGAGGGAGCAGCCCCCGGGGCTCCGCGGCTGGGCGCGGGCCCTCCGACCCGCGGGACCCCGCGGGTCGGAGGGCCCGCGCCCAGCCGCGGAGCCCCGGGAGCTGCCGGCTTGAGGGGAAGGGTCCGCCCGTCGTTTACCTGGGGACGCAGCTGGGGCTGGAACCGTCGATCTCCCAGGTAGCGAAGAGGTTCATAGGCACGGGCCGCCCCAGGGCCCCGGTACCGCCGGGGAAACTGAGGCGGCTCCGTTCCGCCGCCGCCGCCATGGCTGCCGGCCTGGCGCGCGCCCACCGGGCCCGCCGCCGCCGCCTGCGCCGCTGCCCCGCCCCAGCGGGGAGGGGGTGTGTCACGTGTGAGTGGGGGCGTGGCCTAGAGGGGCGGGACTAAATCACGGCGGGGGGCGGAGCCATTAGTTAAGGGCGGATGTTGGGGCGTGGCTAAAGCGCATATGGGCGTGGCTACAGCGAGGGGGGCGTGTGGTTGCTGAGGGGGCGTGGCCAAGGCGTCACCGCCCCCCGTTCCGTGTTGCCGCCCGGCCCCGTTTGCCGTCGCGCGGCCGGAAGTATACCGGGACGGACCGGATGTTGGAGCGGATGTTGTGGGAGCGGTTTCCGGCCAGCTCCGTGGCAGGGGCAGGGGCAGGGGCAAGGCGGCGGCGGGGCTGAGGGGCGGCGGCGGCGGCGGAGGCGGAGGGCGGGCGGGCGGGCAGGCCGGCCGGCCGCAGAGATGGTGCTGCTCACGATGATCGCCCGCGTGGCGGACGGGCTCCCGCTGGCCGCCTCCATGCAGGAAGACGAGCAGGTGAGGCCGGTGGGAGTGGGGTCTGGGCCCGGCGTGTGGGTGAGGAGCCGGGTCCCCGCACCCCCCCTTCTGACAGGTTCGCCGGTGGGAGGTGTGGAGCGGCGTCGGTGCTGCTGGGGGCGGCTGCTCCTCCTCGGGTCTCCCTCCCCGGCGCCCCCGTACCTGCGGCTGGTGTTTCTCCGGTAGCAGCCGCCCCCAATGGCCTGTCCTCCCTTCTCAGTCAGGCCGCGATCTGCAGCAGTACCAAAGTCAAGCGAAGCAGCTCTTCCGCAAGCTGAACGAGCAGTCCCCCACGAGGTGCACTCTGGAAGCAGGAGCCATGGCTTTCCAGTAAGTATCTGGGGGCATAATGGAGGAACGGGCTTTGACCGCCGTGGAAATAAGTGAAGGCAGTCCTGGGTCAGGGGGAGGATTTGTTAGAAATTGGGCTATGCTGGAGAGAGGGTGAGTTATTCAGCTGTCTGCCTTGCTAGCTAAAGTGTAATAGCTGCCGGAAGGGGAGAGCGTGGCAGTTGTTACTTCTTGGCACTACTGTCTGGCACTTGTTTTTTCAGCTGGGTTCATGGTTCTGCCTTTGCTGAAGATCATGTAGGTTCTATTCCCTTTAAGGTTTTTCCTGTTTGTTTGTACCCTCTAAGATACCTGTCTTCTGTACCCTCTGTGTCTTGTTTTTTTTAAAAAAGAGATATCCATGATAAAAACAGTCTGGCGGTATCACTGCGAGCTCGTCTTGCACAAGATTTTCCTCTCTGCGTATCCCATGAGAGTGTACCTTTTCATGCGTTAGCTTCACGTGTAGAAGCACTTGGAGCATCTTTGAATTATTTTTTTTATTATTTCCTTAATATGTGACACTTTTTTCTCATCTTGTAAATTCAGTCTTATTGTTGCCATATGTTGGGTGTGTTTAATTCATTTCCTAAACTGTTCGCAAACTCTCAACTTAAAAGCACTTTTGGCTTTCTCCAGTAGCTCACTAACAAGGGAACTTGAATTTAAAATAATGAAAACTTACAGAGAGTGCAGGTCAGACAGACTTATTCCCTAATTAATAGCAAGGCAACTGGAAAAGCAAGTAAATTTCCTTGAGAAAAGGAAACGCTTCTTTACAGGACACATAAGTACTTAGCAGAGTAATGGTTGAGAATTTAATCAAGCCCAAGATCTTGTCAAGAATCAGGATTATGCTGTTAACAGAAATAACTGTTAGGAGTCTCTGAGATCAGGTGTCGTGTGAGATCACCGAGGCAGAATTGTGCAGTTTTGCCAGTGATGTGCAAAGACTTACATGTTTGGCACTACTTCTGCTGTGCCAGCAGCAGCGGGATCCCTCTCGATTCCCCAGCCCTGGTGAGTGGGTCTGTGTTTACAGCCGGGTTAGTGGGAGTTGGCGTTTGAGTGCAGGGCAAGGTTGGCTTTAGGTCTCTGCTTCTATAACAAGGGTCCTTTAGCAAATCTTCTGCCCTGACCCTTTCTTCAGAGAAAGCAACATGAAAAGACAGGAACAGCAGTTTTTTGGAAGGGCAACCTTTGGCAAAAGCCATGAGTTTTTGAGGGCAACTTTTGTTGTGGTTGACTTACTTGTCATTGTGATAAGTTTTTTAAATCTTTTTTTTTCTTGGCTGCTGGTTGCCTTTGATAGGGAGTTATAGTGGTCAGAGGACGGCCCTGATTAAAGTAGTCTGGCCATCCCTATCTCCTATCGGGTTTGGGTTGTAGAGTTAACCGCACAGTCCTGTTCTGCATCGTCTTCTTTGTAGAAGTTAAAACTTTCTATAATTTGAAAACTCTCATTTTGAACATTTCCATGGCACTGCAGGGGTGTAGCTGTGACTGGCAGTGAAGTCTTGGAAAAGAGTCTGCGTAGATACCAGTAAATCCCTTCTTGCGTTGCTTCCATGACGCAAACAGAGCAATGTCTGGGAGGGCTGCGCCGCTTGCAGTGCCCAGGAAATCAAAGCCTCTTAACAGTGGCTGTAATTTCACCTGTTCTGACAAGGTGGGAGGACTTGGGCGAGCTCGTGTTTTGACATCTGTCTCAAAGAAACAGGCAGGTTACCCGGCTGGCAGATAAGCAGGGAAAGGAGCGTTCCTCTGTGTTGCCTTAGTCCCTAGACAGGTTCCACAGGCAATTGACAGTGGCTGCTGCAAAGGACTCAAGTGCTGCCTCTCTTAAGATGAGACATTAAGGCAGGACCTATGTGAAAAGAAGAATGCTCTCAGATCAAAAAATCTGCTGTGATAAGAGTACAAGAAGAGTAGGAAATGGGGGAGTTTGAGATTTAGTCTAAAATAATGCTCACTGATGACCATGCTGTTCGTTAATGTAGCGCGTCTTTCTTTTCTGCCAAATCAGAGCTCTGACTGACTGCTGAGGGCAGCACAAAGCAGGATAGAGCACTTTGTGGTGAGAGGGTACAAGTGTGGCTGAGGATATTGCTGAACTTGCTGAGGTGGTGTTGGACGTTTTTTACTTGATGAGTGCAGAGAAAGGCCTAGTCTTGCCGAAATGTGAAGCGTAAACTACAACTGCTGAAGTGATTTCTGTTTAATGTAATGTTCAAACTTTGGCTCCAAAAGCCGTGTCACCCTGTCAGCTCCAGCACTCGGTGTACGCGGCTGTGCAGGTACAGAAACACCAATGGAGTCTGCTGTGCTGTCAGTCGGTGGTTGACCTTTGGCTGGTGAATGGCTGAACTGGCTCTTACCTGTCGTGTTGAAAACAACCCTTGACCTTTGCCACTCTTACCAGGATAAAGCTTTTCTCTCTCAAAATGATCCAAGGTCATTATAAGAAACCTACTGGTGATATTCAGCGTGCAGAAATCCGGAGTGCAGAAGTTAGCAGTGGCAAATGGCATTGTCTGCCCCTTGTGTACGTACACTGCCGAGCTGTCGGCGCCATCAGGTGCTGTGCTGAAGCTCAGAGGCATACACAGAATGTAAAACCGAAGCCCAGCCGTGCAGGAACTCTGCTCTGATGTTGAGCTGAGGTTGGCAAAAGTCTCTGAATCCGGGACAGAATGAGGTGTCCTTGCCGTCTGTGGTGCTGGCAGGTTGACTTTAAATCCGACACATCTAACATCACATCAGGGGAAAAGCAAGTGGGAAACAGAGCTGAAGAGCTCCAGGCAGGACCAGCTGGCCCCAGCAGAGATAACAGAGATGGGTGATGTTCCTCCGACTGCTCTCATCTTGAGCATGCTGCTCTGGCTCTCAGGGAATACTGTCAGAATTCCTATCTGATGCAAGTTTTGCTTATTTCAAAAGACTTTTCAAGTTATAGCTGTTCATGACAGCAGCTAAATCAAGCTCCAAGTGAGGATTTGTAGCAACTCCGAGCTGTCAGGCAGGTCTCTGAGGGTGAGGGAAGAGCAGGAGCATGATGTACTGTAGGATTAGTCTTACGCATGGATGCAGTCCGAGCTGAGGGACACAAAAAGGAATAAAAGCATGGGCCTGTGGGGATGCGCTTGGAGAGTGGATTATAGTAAGTGGAGTTTCTTGCTTCTGTTTGGGTGGATCGGTTGTTATTTGAAGGCTGGCAGGATTCGCACATATAGAGGTGGGAGAAATGGATACTCCTGAGCCCAGAAACAAGTTGAGGATGGTTAATTCAAAGTCCTTGGACCTGTTGGAGTATCTGGAAAAAGTGTTGGGGGAGTTGTTTTGTAAGCCTGAAGTGGCTATTAACAAAATTTTAAGCTACTTATTTAATTACAGTGCCCTTGTGACTGGGTCAATTCTTTAATACACCGTTAATCTTTGTGCTAACTAGACTGCTACATAATGGTATTATGCAGAAAGTCAAAGGAAGGTAATATAAAAGTAGTGTTTAAATTCCACCCTGAATATTATAGACAAACATTCAATAGTGTATGCGGGGCTATTGACCACCCCCACTCCCTTGGTTTTGGTGGAAATGTTGTTGCCTTTATTTTTCTGTTGTCTAAATGAGGAGGGAAACGTAGTTGGGAATGTGCACCATCAGAAAGTCGTAGTGAAGCCTAAATAATATCAAGATTGGTTCTATCTTATCCCTTATTTCAGTAGGCTTTTTAGCTGAGTTACAATGTAAGGTCCTTCTCAGTGCTGGTGGAGGCACTGGAGCTCACACTGAAACAAGGCCAGCACTAAGCCTCTTGCAAAGAAATACAAAGTAGATGCAACGGGGATGGGGTGGTGGGAGGAGGAGGAGAGGACCTCTCTGCGCGTTCAACTGTGGAACAAACCAAACAGCTTACAGAGCAAGAGCAGCTGCTGTTACAATGTATGTTTTGGAAGGCTTAACTTCGCAGACAGAGCTGGTAGCACAGTCATCCTTACCCATGGCAAACCTGTAGGGGAAGTCACCAGAACCCATCTAGCACCAATATTTTGCTCCAGCTGCCTTGAGGACCTGCATGTGGCTAGCCACCCCCCACCAACAGGCTGGTGTTGGTGCGGTAAGGAGATAGCCAGCCCTCCAAAACAGAAAGCGGGAGCTGGCAGTCACTGGGTGGCTTTTTAGTACCCTGTGACCAAATTGTCGTCCATGTCCTAATCTCAGGGCAGAGCTTCCTGTTTGTGGGCCTCAGGTACTTGGCTGTGCTGCGTTGTCTTAAAGCTGTGTTGGCCACCTTACCCTCTACTTTGCTGACAAACTTTGTAGTGCTTCCCTCCTCCTGACTGAAGGAGGGAGGGTGTCCTCCCTTTTTTACTCCAAAATTATAACTCTTTTGTTGCTGGTATTTTGTTAAGATAATGCTACTCATTGTCCAACTTTTGTTCCAGTGAAGTCAAAGTTCAGGGCTGTTGGCATGGGTATAGGGTCTGAGGCTACAAGAAAATATATATTTAGGTAAAGAAAAAATAAGCCCTTACTTTGTAGAAAGGCTTATACCCAATCCAGACATGGCAAACTGGAAGTCCCTGAACCCAGTTCTCATTGCTTTATAGGAATAAAGGTATGCAGAGTGGTGTTTGATAGGATAGATTCAAAAATTGACAGATTAATGCTCTGTCTGCTCTTCTTCTAGCTACATCATTGAGAAAGGAGTGTGTTACCTGGTCCTGTGTGAAGCTGGATTCCCCAAGAAACTGGCCTTTGCATACCTGGAAGATTTGCATTCAGAGTTTGATGAGCAGCACGGCAAGAAGGTGCCAACGGTGTCCAGGCCCTATTCCTTCATCGAATTTGGTGAGGTCCCTCTCCTTGTGGCTAGCTAGGAAACTACTTGCTGGGGGGGAGCAGCAGCCGCAGGACCCTTTCCAGCTTGGCCTGTGGAATTGACAGTTCAGCCTCTTCTTGGCACTAGAGAAATGGGTGTTTTGAGCAAAAGAATAGAGCAAGTATAGTGGTAGGGAAATGCTAAATGTCCTTTGATTCATATTTCCTGCTTTAAATCTCTTGGCCTCGCTCCAGTGAGTATTTGCATGCAGTCTGCTGGCTGTCTCAGCAATGCTCCCAACTCCTTCAGCAGCCTGTGTTAGGTGAGATTCCCTCTGATAGCCTCATCTCATTCCAGATACCTACATCCAGAAAACCAAGAAGCTCTACATTGATAGCCGGGCGAGGAGGAACCTGGGCTCCATCAACACAGAGCTGCAAGATGTGCAGAGGATTATGGTGGCCAACATCGAGGAAGTCTTACAGCGAGGAGAGGCACTTTCAGGTGCAGGCAATGGACAATATTTGGCATAGGGCTCCTCGTCCCCTCGATCAGCTGGGTGGGTAGAGTATACCGGAGGGAAAGGCTTGCTAATCCCTGAGCCTCCTGAGAAAAGCAACGGACTCTGTAGGTGTTTCAGTTGTATCGGTTGCATCCTGAAGCACCTGGCAGGTACCGGTGCTTCTTTTGGGTGAGACCAGCATCTCACCAGTGTGGGTGGCTCTCATCCAGCAGGACCAGCACTGGAGCACTGCAGATACACACAGGGCATGCTGCCATGTGGAACTGCTGCGCTTCCAGCTGCTCTGGAGAAACCTGTATGGTTAATGTAACATTTGGGGAACTTCTGGTTGGGTTAATCTTGATTAACTTCTCTCCCCTTTCCCTTTAACAGCTCTTGATTCCAAGGCCAACAACTTGTCCAGTTTGTCCAAGAAGTACCGTCAGGACGCAAAGTATCTGAACATGCGTTCCACTTATGCCAAGCTCGCGGCCGTAGCTGTGTTCTTTATCATGTTGATCGTTTATGTGAGGTTCTGGTGGCTGTGAGCCGGTCACGGAAGAGGGAAAGCCGGTAGCCTGGCAGGTGTATGTGTGCAGGACACTGTTCATGGGGGATGTGCATTAGAATCCACACAGGACCATCACCTTTACGGGAGTGTCCTGAAATTGGTAGGTGACACCTGACTACTACATCTCTTAGCGAAGCCTAACAATAAGTGTAAAGGCTTGTTGACTACAGGCTTTTCCTCTGAGGCAGTTTGCACTAGGGTACTGCAGGGTTTGGCCTCCCGGGGTTCTGCCCCCCTCCCCTGGGCGGGGGGACACTCTGGGAACAGTCAATCAGTGCGGTTTCACATAATCACATACGTCCTCCTGTTGAGTAGCTCTAGTGGGAACTGGACTCTAATGAACATTCCTTGTGTTGGCAATGTTTGCTTTTTTTAGAATCTGGGTCTGCAGTTATTTTTCTTTTTTTTTGTTTTTTTTTGTTTTTTTTTTTCCAGACAAGACTCCCCTGTTTGAAGGCAAATACCGCACTGTACATATAATAGCTTTCACCTCTGTCAGAATAGCTGTTGTTGAGTTTTCTGTGTCTGACATCTTGGCTTGTTACACTTTAAATTGCTTTAGGAAGAAATGGATGTTAAACTATGCCTTAAAATACTTTCTGTCTAGTACTAGGAGGGGCAATGAAAGGCTTCGATATTACCGATTCCTACAAAATTAAACTACAGGTTTGTAAGTGTCCTCTTGCCGTCTCCTGACAGCTGTGTGTGAGAGTTAAGTTTCCATGTGAACAGGGTGTGTAATTCAAGTGCTGTTGGGACGGGCACAGTGCAAACTGTGTCGGCACTCTGTGTTTTTCCCTTCTATCTGCAGATTCACTACGTTATTTCCTTCCTTTTTATAACCGTTATTTCCTTCCAAAACGTGTCAAAACTGCCAGCGTTTCATCTCTGGGATGCTTGTTTTCTTTCTCCCTCCTTCCCTCACCCAAAACAACCAAAAAAACCAAAACTCTGAATGTTGTTGTGAAGAAAAGGCAGTGTTTTCTTAACGAACACTTTAACTTTACATGAAGGATTCAAAAGGATAACTTTAAAGACAGTGGAATCCTTTGGAAACACCACCTTTTTTTCCCCGTGGTCACCCTCTCCCTACCTCACTTGGGAAGTTGAAACTGTAGGTGAAGAAAAACTCATGATGGGGCAATAGTATATAGCTTCTTCTTTCTCGTGGGCCAATCTGTATATTCCCAGTGTAATGTGATGATTTTTTTTTTTGGTCCACCTGTGCTAAGAATAACATTTTATCAGTCAGCTTTTGTTTTTATTTAAAAAAAAAAAAAAGAGAAAAATCTCACAGCTGAGGCACTCTTCTGCACTCGTTTCTGCCACTTGGTAGGAAGCAGGCAGTGTCACTGAAGGAAGTTTCAGTACTCCCCAGCACCTTTAACAAGCACGTAATCTTATGTCGTTCTGCAAGTATGAACTGTGACCTGGAAGTTTTTCCTGCCACTGGGCAGGAAACAGGGAACCGTTATCCTGTCTGGGAACGCTCCCCGACACGGCACTGTGTTGGACCGGCAGGGAAGCAGTTAGCAGTCATCCCCCAATAAACCTAGCAAATCTGATCTGCTGTGTAGTCTAAAATCATCTGCTTTCTGCGTGATGCCTCCAAGTGTTACTTTATAGATTGCTTTATTATTATCATTAGTTTTAATCCTTTTAAGTGGTGTCCCTAACAGGTGAATGTCCCAGTGATGTAGGTCTGTGTAACGTAGGTGCCAAAGGTGAGCACACACTGACCTGATGTGGATTGTCGTGATTGAGGGGAGTGACGATTCTGCAGTGAAGGGCAGCTCAGGGACCAGTTGCCTCCTGCAGCCCCAGTGTCAGCAGTGAAATAAACGCTTCTGAAAAATCCCCTCTGCGGCGTGAACTTTCCCATGTCTTGTTTCTGTGACCTCGGGGTTTGTTTTCTTTCTTTCACAGGATGGCCAGGGTTGGAAGGGACCTCTGGAGATCACCCAGTCCACACACCTGTCAGAGCAGGGTCACCCAGAGCAGGTGGCACAGGAACGCGTCCAGGCGGGTTTGGAATGTCTCCAGAGACGGAGACTCCACCACCTCTCTGGGCAGCCTGTGCCAGGGCTCTGCCACCCTTAAAGGAAAGAAGTTCCTCCGCATGTTGAGATGGAACTTCCTATGGTCAAGTTTGTGCAGGTTACCCCTTGTCCTGTCGCTGGGTGTCACTGAGAAGAGCCTGGCCCCATCCTCCTGACACCCACCCTTTCAGTATTAATAAGCGGTGATAAGATCCCCTGCCAGTTGTCTTTTTTCCAGACAAAAAAGGTTTCCAGGGACACAAGAGGGGAAAGGCCCCATAGCTGAAGCCACCTGGGCTAAGGGCTCCTTTTTGGAAGCAGAACTAGTTGGAAAAAAAACTAGTTTGGCCATTCTCTGGCAACAAGATGATACTTTGGTCGTAAGAGGGGTCTCTGCCTGTTGGATGCAGGCAAGCAGCCTCCTCAGCGCGGGCAGAGCCTCGTGGGCACTTGGGCAGGTTTTTATGGGGATGGTTCTGTGGTGATGCTTGTTCACGTGGGGCACGCATGAAACAGAACAAACCGGGAGTGGGGTTTGTGTCCCCTGGAGTGTAAAAATGCTGTTGCCTAAGGAGAAAGGCAAGGAAGACAACACAGGGCTCCAGGGAGTGCTTCACAAGCAACTCCCTCGCTGTGCTCGAAATACTAAGTCCCTTTTCCTCCCTCGCACAGGGCAGAGGCCCTGGTGATGTTCTGTGCAAGGGAGGTGTAGGCTGGGGATTGTCTGCACCTCCTCTGCAGCCAGGCCTGAGGTTAGTTGCTCCTGACGGGCTGCTCAGGGCAGGGGGGAGGAGAAGCCATGGCTGGTTTCTCCATGCGTCGGCCGACAGCTTGCGAGCACCCGGTGGCTCAGGGAGGTGGCTCCCTGCCCCGGCGTGCAGCAGTAGTGGTGAGTGTTGGGTTGTGGGTGACCATGGTGGGTGGCTGCTGCTCACTCGGGTGCTGGGAGAAGCCCAGAGGTGGCCCCGAAGCTGCTGCCTGCAGATGGCAGTGCCCGCATGGAGCTGGTGCCTGCACGGAGCCATGCCCAGTGCTGGGGAGCCCAAGGTGGCTCTTCCTGAGGGCTCCCCCACCTCGTTCCAATGCCTTGGTGTCCCCAAAGACCCGCAGCCTCGCTGGGCATGGGCTGCATCCCCATGAACCCAGGGATCTGTCTGCCAGGGCTCCCGGGCCGTGCCATGAAGGCTGTGCTGCCTGGCCTCGTCCTGTCACGCCGCCGGGGCACTGCCGCTGGGCTGGAGGGTGACGCTTCCCAGCAGGGCCTGAGTCACCTCCTACCCAACGCCTATCTCATGGCTCTTTCCGAGCAGCCCCTCTGCCTCTGCAGGCTCTGGAGCAGCCTTTGCCTGCTGGGTCCCCCCGACAGGTGTCCCCGCGGTCTCTGTGACTTGTCCCCTCATCCCGGCGGAGGCTGAGGATTTCTGTCCCGCGCCCGGCATGTGTGGAGCAGAGCGGGAAGCATGACCGGGGAGCAAAGGAAAGTCCTAGCACCTCTGCAGCACCTGAGCTGTGAGGGTGAGGGGGGGAGAGCCGGGCTCTCCCCAGCCCCACGGCGTGCCCGTTGCTGCTGGGAAACCCTCGGCATAGGGTACAGGCAGAGAGCGGCAGGGTGAAAAGGAAAAGGGGGTGCTAAAAGCAGCTCCTGAGGTGCCTTGGGTCCTGCTCTGCCCAGCGCAGAGATGACAAGCCTCGTCGCAAGCGCGATCTCTCAGAAAAGCTGTCGGTTTTGGCTGTGCTTGCTGCTACCACTGCTCAGCTCAGGTCACCCCGGGTGTCCCTGTGTTCACGGGGCTGGGATGACTGTTGGGGGCACCGTGCATGGCCGTGTCCACCCTGGCCCATCGCAGGGCTGCTCTGGGCATGCCGGTGCTGGGTGGCGGGGGTTTTTTTCCCCCGGGCGTCTGAAAAATGAAGCGGTGAGAGCGGACCGGCAGAGCTGGTTCCTGGGCGATGCCAAACCTGCTGTGGGTGGGAGAAGAAGAGTGCAGCAGAGCGGTGAAGGCTGGCAGGGTGGTCCGGCCGTGGTGACAAATACAAAGCGGATCCCACCTGGCAGGGGCTGTGGCTGTGCTCTGCACCGTCACCCCTCTGGGGAGCAGCCGCTCGGGCGCTGCAGGGTTTTGGTTTCTGCGTTTACTCGGGCACCAGCTGCTCGCCCTGCTTTGAACCAGCTCCTCGAGCTCACAAACCCCTTTTTCGGGCAGGTTTCGAGAAAAAAAACCCCACTTTCAGCATCTTTCCCTCTGAGGCCCTGGGAGTGGTTTGACCCCGGGTGGTTTCTGGCAGCTACTTCGCCATGAGTGAACACGCCAGCGGTGCAGAGGGCTGTGACAGCGTCCCTGGGCAGGGTAAGTGCTTGCCCAGGGCACACGGTGCTGGGTAACTGCCTGCGCAGCGTTGGCCAGGGCGGTAGGGCTTGGGGTTCAGCCTTCGAGCGCCCTGGTCCTTGTCCTACCTCCCTGGGGGGCTGCCATGGGGCCACAGCAGCTCTGCCTCTCTGGGGGGCTCTCCATCCCACCGGGGACAGGGAAGGATGCCCCGCAGAGCCAAGCTGGGGGGCTCAGAAGGTCGCCTCCCCCCTCTTAGGGTTTGCTGTGCTGCGGTGCTGCCGAGCTGACCTTCTGGGAAGGAGGATGTTGACCTTCTGCTGCCTGATAATGAAGGCTTTTCAGGTGGAGGGGTGCTGGGCTTGGCGGCTGGCCAAAGGCTGGTGGCTGCTGGGACCAGCTCCCTCGCACAGGCCTCAGTCGGGGCCGTGTCCCGTCCCAGGGCACCCCTGAATCCTCCCGCCCCCGCCGTCCGAGGTGACGCAGCTGGGCTGGTCCCCAGCCCCGAGCACTCAGCAAGCCCCAGGGCAGGACAGGGGGCACCCACCTGGCCCCCTCCTCGCTCCATCCCCATTCACCCCCCAGAGCTGACCCCTTTTGGGTGTCCCTGGGGGTCTGGCGGCTCCTGAGCCCCTGTGTCCAGCACCGGGGAGAGGTGGGGTACAACCCCTCCGCCGCGGATGCTCTGCCCATGCTTCCTGCACCGCCTCCCACCCAGCTGCCCACGCACATCCCCGGCTCTGCTTCCCGGGGCAGCCATGCCACCTCCCTTCCCAGCCTGTCCCCCTTCTTGGGGACCCTTTGGGTCCCCTGTGGGTGCACCCTGGGGTCTGCTGGGGAGCCGTGCCCACAGCACCAAGCCCCGCAGTGTCCCATGCAGCTGCTCCCGTCTGGCTGCAGTCATGCCTGCGCTCCCAAACCCGACGGAGGGGATAAAGCAGAAGCTGGGGAGTCCCCGCTTCCCGTGCCCACCCTGGCAGGGCTGCCGGACTCCTGCCACGGGGCTTTCTCCGGGCTGCCGGGAGGAGCCCAGCATGATTTTGACTCATGGCTCTGAAAAACCCCTGCGGCTGGGTCCCGACGCTCTTGCAGAGAGACGATAAACCTGTTTCCTCTGTCATTGCGTTTGTTTTTTTTTTTAATGTTTTTCTTCTCCCAGCCTCCCCGCCAGCAGCACCCCAGTCCTGCAGGTGCTCCCTGGCTGCTCCCAGGCCATCCCGGTACCCTCCGCTCCCCTGGCACATCACTCGCTGGAAAAGGGACTCCCCAGTCCCATCACAGCACAGCACCCAGAGCAGAAAGCGCACCCTCCCCATCAGCCGCCACCGGGACCTCCCAAAAATGGCAGCAGACACAGGATTTGCAAAGAGGAGTGGAACTAATCATGTTTGCTGGAGCCATGGTGACCCCAAGTCCTCTGCATGGGTCCTCGTGGTGCTGGAGCCCACAGAACCTGGGGGGTGTGTGGCACCCCGGGACCTTTCCTGGAGCTGCGCGTCCCCTATGCACGGCCACAAGTCCGTTGCAGCTGCGATGGCAGCCTGCCCTGTGGTGGCTTGACCCGGGCTGGATGCCAGGTGCCCACCAAAGCTCCTCTATCGCTTCCCCTCCTCAGCTGGGTGGAGGAGAGAAAATGCAACGAAAGGCTCACGGGTTGAGGTAAGGGCAAGGAGAGATCACTCACCAATTACCATCATGGGCAAAGCCGACTTGACTCGGGGAAACTAGTTTAATTTATTACCGATTGATTCAGAGGAGGATAATGGGAAATAAAAAATAAATCTTAAAACACCTTCCACCCACTCCTCCCTTCTTCCCAGCCCTAACTTCACTCCCGATTTTCTCCCCCTCCTCCCCCAGCGTGGCACAGAGGATGGGGAGCGGGAGGCTGTGGTCCGTTCATCACACATGGTCTCTGCTGCTCCTTTCTCCTCGGCGGCAGCGGGGAAGGCAGAGGGTACGAATTCCCTAGGGGGATTAAGCGGAGCAGCCGAGGCGGCTCAGGGCACATTCCTGCAGGGCCTGAGGCGGGAATGCCTTTGCACTTCTCTCTTTCTTGTTAAGAGGAGACTGGCTGGCAGGTAAGGCAATTGCGGCGTAAGCCAAGTCATGTGAACGCTAAGGGTTAGCAGACGAGCCACAGGACAAGCTATTTGTGGCGCGAGCACAAGGCTGCCAGCCCCGGGGATTTTGTTGGAAGCCTCTCTCCCTCCCGTTTCTTCT
This sequence comes from Larus michahellis, assembly GCF_964199755.1. Taxonomy (NCBI): domain Eukaryota; kingdom Metazoa; phylum Chordata; class Aves; order Charadriiformes; family Laridae; genus Larus; species Larus michahellis. Next base: position 26,424,973 of record NC_133903.1, on the reverse strand, counting down.
TAAGTCTCTTGGCTGCTGACGTCTTGCAACTCTGAAATACCCTCAGCTTCCATTTTACCGGGGTTCCAGCTCTCCTGTCTGCCAAAGAGAAAGCTGGGATATACGACTCGGGCACGTCCCAAGGGACCCCCAAACCGGGGGCAGGTAAAAACGAGGCAACGTTTATCTGGGTGTGTAAAACGCTGGGCCTGACGTCAGGCGGGCGTTTGGGTGTGGGCTGGGCTGAGGTTTGACTGCCCGAACGGCCAGAAATGTCACTGGAAGGTTATTGCAAGAAAACACCCTTTATTCTGAAAGAGCTGCTGCAAAGCTGGTGAAGCTGGTGAAACTCCAAGGTGAGGGACAGAGAAATACTACGCCGCTCGCTGAGAGTGCACAGACCCCCCCAAAAAAACACCTCGGACTGTTTAAATATGTTTTGCCTTCTGTGGGGAGGGCACGGCAGAGCCCCTGGGCATCTTTGCCTGGCAGCGTGTCCCCCACGCCGGTTGCAGAGCCACAGGGGATGTGGGGAAGTGGGTGCCATCCCCGTGGGCTTCCTCCCCGCAGGGAGCAGGATGCCTTCCCCCCACTGTCGCAGGCAGCCATGCCGTCTGCAGGCAGAGATCAGCCCCTCAGCATCACCCGGGAGGTCCCTGCTGAACGGGGGGGACCCAGATGCTGCCACCGCCGGTGACAGCTCAAGGGATGGCACACGGGGCTGGCTTTGAAGCAGTGGGGCAGGAAACCTGAGAAGCGCTTGGGCTGAGAGTGGTCTGCACGCGCTGGGACCAAAATGGGTGCTCTTGTGGGGCAGGCAACCAAAATCATCGTGGTGTGAGACTCCTGATGTGGAGCCGCAGAGAGGGCTTGATCTCCCTGCCTTTGTCAGCCAAAGTGCCAGGATTTCCCTAATTGCCGGGGCCCTTTAACGAGCGATCTTGTGGATATGGAGTCTGTTCAGCTCTCCTAATCCCTCAGCTGGCATCGCTTCCAGCGCTGGAGCACACCCAGCCCTCTGCCAGGCACCAGCACCCTGCCCACCACCCTGTCCATCACCCTGCCCATCACCCTGCCCACCACCCAGTCCACCACCTTGTCCACCATCTGGCCCACCACCCTGTCCATCACCCTGTCCACTGCCCTGTCCATCATCTGGCCCACCACCCTGCCCGCCACCCTGCCCGCCACCCTGTCTGCCACCCTGTCCATCACCCTGCCCGCCACCCTGTCCATCATCTGGCCCACCACCCTGTCCATCATCTGGCCTGCTACCCTGCCTGCCACCCTGTCCATCACCCTGCCCGCCACCCTGTCCATCATCCTCTCCACCACCCTGCCCACCACCCTGCCCACAATCCCGTCCACCACCCTGCCCACGACCCCATCCGTCATCTGGCCCACCACCCTGTCCAGCACCCTGCCCACCTCCACCACCCCAGGAGGGCCAGAGCTCAGCTCCTGCACCCAAGCAAGACACTCCATGGGAAAAGCAGAGCAAAGCATGGGGGAAGCCAGCTGGAACTTATGGAAACCCTTGCCAGAGCCCTCCATTTCCAGCACTGGTCACCTCTGGGTGGGAAACTGGGTGGGAAATGGTGCGTAGTAGGGCTGGAGGGTCTCTTCTGCCAGTGGGTGCTCTGTGTGACGAACCTTCACTGATTTGCATATGGTGTTGTTAGTGGGACTGTGACGGGGTGCGTAAGATGAAGCAATGCTGAGACACATTTTGAATTCCTCTGCAAACAGCTTATTGCTTAATGAGACAGACCCATGGGGATGGTGGGGAAGGAACTGAGGAGCTTTGCCAGGGGGACGCAGAGGGGCAACTGGCCCTGTCCCCTTCCCACCCTGCCCTGCGTGTTCCCTCCTGGCATGGGCCACCCACCTGGCCAGGGCGACCACGGGTAGCTCAGTCCTCACCTCCCCCACTGCAAAACCCACACTGCCCATCCAGGTCGGGCCCCTTCAAGCCTCTACCACGTAGAGGACCTGCTGGGGGCTGCTCCCACCCCCTTTCTCTGCCTGACAGAGCTGCCGCGGGATGCTCTTCCCCGTGGGAACCCGAGCCCACGTCCACCTACGAGAGCAGGGTTAGAGTGGGGAGATGGCAGCAATCAGCAGGTTCCCCAGACCCACGGGAGCCAAGCGACACCTTCCCTCATCAGGGCTGGATTCCCCCTGCAGCCCCACTTTGTCAGGTGGAGCTGGTTGCCCTCATGGCAGCTTCTGAGAGCTGCGCCGGGGCGCCGCAGATGCTGTCCCCATGCTGGGGGTCGGTGCCTTGTGCTCAGGTGAAGTGAAACGCAGAGGATGGAGGACTGGGCTGCTTTGAGGTGAGGGATAATGAGTGATGCTCAGCACCGGGGGGAGCTGGGAATGACAGCTTTGGGTGAAACACCAGGATTCCCCCTGAATTAGCTGCATTAGGGAGAGCAGCCCCAAGCCCTGCCTGTTCCAGGCACATTCCTGCCTGTCCCTCCTCGACCCCCAGCTTGGCTTCATGATAAATTTTTTTTTTTAAAGCACTGATTGCTGCCACCTATAAGTTTATAAGTGGAAAATTTTGGGTGTGCTGAGGGTCTGGCCTCCACCTCGGCAGGCGAGGAGCTGCGGGGAGGAAAATGTGCCAGGAGGAGCACCATCGTCTGCCTGCCAGCGGCTGTTGGAGCAGCGATGGGAAGCTCTGGCAGGACGGTGGGGGATTCATCACCCAGGCTGCATTGGCACACCTGGAAAAATCATCTTGGTGGCCAGGCACTGACCATCCAGCTCCACGCTCCAGGATCTGGCGAATTACAGGCACAAAACAGGGAGGTTTATTCATTGCCCACCCCCTCCACCCCCCCCCCCCCCGAACACGGCACAATCCTGCCTTCACCGGCCAGGCTGCCCCGCCAGCCCCGCACACAAAGGGCTCTCAGTCTGTGGGGAGCTGCAGCCAGGGCAGAAGGGATTTTTAGCGCTTGAAATGATGGCTGAGCACTGGGCGGGGGGAATCTCGAGGGCCCACTGCTCTCCCGAGACTGCCCCCTCCACAGGAATCTGTCCTCCTGGGCTTTTGCAGCACGAGCTGCTGCGGGGCAGAGCTGTGGGGCCGCGCCATGGGGCAGTGAGCTCGCCCTGCCACCACTGCCACCACCCCACAGCAGCGTCGTGGCTGTGTCCTCCATCCCTCCATCCTTCTTCCATCCTTCCACCCCTCTATACTTCTTCCATCCCTCCACCCCTCCATCCCACCACCCCTCCATCCCTCCATCCCTCTATCCCTCCATCTCTACATCTCTCTACCCCTCCATCCCTCCACCCTTCTATCCCCTCCATCCCTCCATCCATTCACCCCTCCATCCCCTCCAACCCTCCATCTCTCTACCCCACCACGCCTCACCCCACAGCAGTGTGATGGCTGTGTCCTCCATCCCTCCACCTCTCCGTCCCACCACCCCTCCATCCCAGCATGCCTCACCCCACAGCAGCGTGATGGCTGTGTCCTCCATGCTTCCACCCCTCCATCCGTCCACCCCTCCATCTCTCCACCCCTCCATCCCGCCACCCCTCCACCTCTCCCTCCCTCCACTCCTCCATCCCTCCACCTCTCCATCCCTCCATCTCTCAATCCCACCATGCCTGACCCCACAGCAGTGTGATGGCTGTGTCCTCCACCCCTTCACTCCTCCATCCCTCCATCCCACCACCCCCTCCATCCCTCCACCTCTCCACCCCTCCATCCCTCGACCCCTCCACTCCTCCATCCCTCCACCTCTCCACCCCTCCACCCCTCCATGCTTCACCCCACAGCAGCGTGACGGCTGTGTCCTCCATCCCTCCACCCCTCCATCTGCACTGCCACCTTCCCCCCGTCCCCGTCCCCGTCCCTGTCCCGTCCCCCCTCGCGGTCCCGGAGGGGCGCCCCCTGGCGGCGGGCGGGGCAGTGTAGGGCGGGGCGTGGCGGGCGGCGCGGCGGAGGGAAGCGGGGGTGGTGCGTCTCGGACCGTGTCCCTCCGCGCGGGGCGTCCGCAGACGCCATCGGAGGCCGGCAGATCCCTCCGCCTCGCGTCGCGCCGCGCCGCGCCGTGCGAGTGGCGGCGGGAGCGGCCGTGGCCATGGCCCGCGGAGCGGGGCCAGCGTTCGCTGCCCTCCTCGGCCTGGTGCTGGCCGTGCTCAGCCGCGCCGACCCCGCGGCCGGTGAGTGCCGAGTTGGGGGCGGGAGCAGGGGGAAGAACGGCGCCGAGGGGCTGCGGGGGCCCGCGGGGGGTGAGGCGGTGCGTGGGCGGCGGGGCTGAGGGGCTGCCCGGAGCCGCGGGGGAGGACCGGCCCCTCTCTCCCGACGCCGCTTCCAACGGGACGGCGGCCGTGTCACCTTCCTCCCTTGGGGGCGCGGGTGTGTGGGGGGGAGGCCGTGCGTGGGGTGTCACGGCGGGGGGGGGGATGGGGGGCCCCGCCGGGACCCCACGCTGAGCCGGGCCCGCGCTGGGGGGTGCTGCGGGGCGGCCCGGGGCGCGGAACGCCGTGGGGGGGGTGTCTCCCGTGGGGCGCCGGTCTCCCGTGGGAGACTACGCGTAGCAGAAAAGTGACAAAGTGACATGGAAGTCGTGCCTGGAGTGGCAGGGCTCGCTGGCGACGCCGGTGCAAGGAGCGGCTTGGGCGCCCGAGGTTTTTATTTTTCTCTTTTTTTTTTTTTTTTTTTTTGGTTTCAAAACACGGGGGAGAACGGTTTGCTGCTTCCCGTCCCCTGGAATGCCGATGCGCCGTGTTCCTTCCAGCCGCTTTGTTGAGGGAATACCTGTGCACAGAGAAGGAATTTCTCTGTATCCCCGTCCTCTAACTGTTAATCGGTTCAGGCGCGATGCAGCCCTGTGTGCGCGCATCCGAAGGAACGGCTGCTCTTCGTCACTGCTGCGCGTTGGCATTTGCAATACGTTTTCCAGCTGGGGAACGCGGTCCATGGCCTTAACTGTCGGGTTCCGATGGATTTTGTGCCTTTCGCAGCTCCTGGAGAACGGTGTGTGCAGCCCTGCAGCACATTAAAGCTGTGGAGGACCTGCGGTCATTGATTGCTTATGTGTCTCCTCGCTCCTCATTCTTTCTCCCTTTTGGCTCCAGAGAGGCCGGGTGGCTCTTCAGGTGGCTCGTGAAGAGTCACAGAGCGACTCGGGAGTGTCACCCCGTGTGGCCACGGGAGAAAGTTGGTAGTGGAAATTGTTCAGTGTGTGACCGAGCGAGACGCTGAGAATTTCAGTGATTTTATGCTTTAGTATTGTTTGGTTAGGCGTGGAAGCTCTTGGCTGTGGAGTTTTGACCGCTACCGCTGTTTTGGATACAGCATAGTCAGGTTAATCAATCTGTCTGGTTTGTCATTGAAATGGTCATTTTTTGTCTCCTGGGAGAAATATTGGTTGTGGGTCTTGTTCTTGGTTTGTTTTTTTGGTTTTGGTTCCGCCCCCCCCGCCAGTAACCCTTTCTGAAATCTGACTTGCTTGGTTTTACCAATATGTTGCAAGAAAATGGTTGGATTTAAAAAAAAAAAACCAACACAAACCCAACTAAATCTATTTCGTCAATGTGTTTTGGCTAGCTTTTCTCAAAAGGGGCTGCAAAAATAAAGGACCTTTGAAGGGTAGGTGTCTTATAGATTCAGAAATGCGTTTTCTTGGTAGGGTAGAGGTGTGGTGCATGGTAGGACTGTTATTTCTGGAAGTGGCTTACACAGCCCAGTAAGACGGCAAAATGCTATTTTTTGCAAAGACTAGATGTCGTGGCCGCTTGGCTAAGATGTAACTTCGTAGCAGCAACTTATCAGCTTATTGCTAATGATGTTGCTAATAATCCGAGTTCCTTCTTGGACAGGGCCTGAGAGGGGAAGTAGCTGTGATATCGCTTGTTGTCACTTGCCTGGGCACGGAGGTTGAGGTCCTCCCATGCTTAGAGGTTTTTTGGCCTTGTGGGTGAAATCCCTTCCCAGTGCTAAACAAAGGCTGGTCGCCAGAGGTGACAAATCTGGACTGAAAATGCCTCCTGTTGTTCGTGAGAATATTGACCCACATCTGGTTCTTGAGAGCGAGAGCTGTGGCTGGAATTAATGGGAAAGGGAGAGGTGAAGTCACCGAAAGGGTATTTTTCAGGTTGCATATTCAACTGCCTCGATGCTCTTGTGCAAGAGAGGGCAGGTATCTGACGTCATCCCTCTTGGTCAATAAATAGGAGGCTTCTGGATGCACCCAGCTCTATGGTTTGGACGACTCAACTCTGCCTCATCATGCAAGCCCAGTGGTGCAGCAACTGGCTTTTCCAGTTGGGCGGTTTAGTTTCGCACAAGGCAGCGGTGGAAGCTGCAGTAAGCTGGGGTGGGGCGGCAACACCTCGGGATCTTCTCCCGATAATTGCTGTGAACGATTTGCTCCTCTTCTGATCCGCAGTGGGTGAAGCAGGAGTCCTTGTGGGTAAAAGCCTGCCCTAATCACAGAATCGTAGGGTTGGAAGGGACCTCTGGGGATCTTCTGGTCCCAACCCCCTGCCGGAGCAGGTTCACCCAGAGCAGGTGGCACAGGAACGCGTCCAGGCAGGTTTGGAATGTCTCCAGAGACGGAGACTCCAGCACCTCTCTGGGCAGCCTGTGCCAGGGCTCTGCCACCCTCAAAGGAAAGAAGTTCCTCCTCACGTTGAGATGGAACTTCCTATGGTCAAGTTTGTGCCCGTTACCCCTTGTCCTGTCCCTGGGCACCACTGAGAAGAGCCTGGCCCCATCCTCCTGACACCCACCCTTTCAGTATTGATAAGCATGGATAAGATCCCCCCTCAGTTGTCTTTTTTCCAGACTGAAAAGACACAAATCCCTCAGCCTTTCTTCAGAAGAGAGATGTTCCAGTCCCTTCTTCATCTTGGTAGCCCTTTGCTGTCCCCTCTCCAGCAGTTCCCTGTCCTTCTTGAACCGGGGAGCCCAGAACTGGACACAGTCATTATTAACCGTCATTATTAACTCTCAGGTTTTGCTAAGCCCGGTTTCACCAGATCGCCGTTGACCATCAGTGCGTCCTTCTAACAGGCTGCAAGATGTTTTTAATGTAGAGCAGCGCTGATGTGGACCACGGTTTGAGATCATCTTCAAACAGTGAAACTTTTGAGGACTTTAGATAACGCTGATGATGCCGGTCCTGCTTGATAAGGATTTGCTTATGGAAGAGCAAGTTTTACTCGATCTTCTGAAGGTGCTACTGTCTGTCGAATTCATTCTTATCAAAGATGCTGATTTAGACTTTCAAAAGGGAGCGTGATGAGAATCTGGCAAACTTGCATCACTTCCTGCAGGGCATCACTTAGTCAGATTAGAAAGACGTGAAGGTCCTCTCGCCGACATTCTCAGGACTTGAATCCTTGGGAAAAGAGGACTTACGCCTCTGGTGGCGTTTGGCATTTGACTCTCGTACAATGGGTGGGTTGGGTTTTTGTCGGCTTCCACGGCTATTTCCCTCCCTCCCTTTTTTTTAGGTGTCTTGCAGCTGTTGTAATAAGTGAGTAATTCTCTTCAATATGTGCTCTGGTCCTGTTCTCCAGCTTCTCCCATTTTCAAAACCGGTGTCTGTGCTGTGAGGGGGTGGGTGGATGAGCGGCTGGGGCTTGAAGCCAGGACAAGCAGTAGGTGAAGGAGAAGCAGGGGGACTCTGGCAACATGTTTCTTCCCGACTTTGATTTTGCTGTTAAGTAAAATTCCCAACGGCCACAATTTGTAACTTCAGATGTCACGTAGTTTCCTTTGAGTTTGTACTCTTGCCTAATGACTGCAAAGCCGAGGAATGATACCGTGATTATTAATTCTCACCCTTCCTTTGGGGCACGCTAGGGAAATATCATCCATGATGGGGGAGTGAAGAGCTTCCCTAAGCATCCGTGTTAAAAAGTCATTTTGTAGTTATATTCTTCGTTTCTATGAATTCACTCTGAAATCATCTTGCCAACAGAAGTCAAGGGCTGTCAGTGCCCATCGAGAAGAAACAGTGCTTATATGCTTCTAAACACGGTCATCTGAGAGCTGCAGAAATAATCATTCGTTCTGTTTGGAAAATAGTCTGTTCCTAGGGCACAAGTCCTTTTTTTAGACTGCTACGAGGATGAAAAAAGCGCTTTGTATCTCACAATGGCACGGGCGTCTGCTGTTTGTTCCGCACAGCAAGTTCTTCATCTCGTTTCTCCGACATCAGCCTGGAGGGGCTGCGGAAGCGATGCTCGGCACAAGCGGCGGGGCCGGCGTTTCTGCACAGGCACACATTGCTTAACGTTCAAATTAATAAAGATTTAGTGCTGGAGAATGACGGAAGACTTTGGAGAAGACGCGAGCTCTGCCAGATTGCCATGGAAACACCAATACCTCTTCAGCTCTTTAATTGCCTTCCCTACATTTTTTTTTTGTTGAAAACTTTTTTTTTTTTTTTAAACAGAGCTTTATGCTGCTGTTCTGTATTTTAAGCATTTTGGCTTTGTTTGGAAAACCGAAAATAGGGGAGGGCAAGGAACAGTAGCTGCGCAAGGAAATAGAGAATATGACAACTGACAGACTTTCCAAGTGTGTTACGAGTTCATCCTGAATTCCATATGTATTATAACTTGTAGTTTTTCACCAGGAACAGTGTCACATGAGCTGTAGCTGCGTCTGATAGAAATAACAGTCTTCCCGCAGGCTCTTGGGCCTAAGACCCCAAGGGCAGAAAAACTTCCACTCTATCTCTGAATTTGCCCAATGGTTCCCAGCTCTGTTATTAGGAGGGCCAATTAGTAGTTTTTGCCAGTTCCTGGAAGTTCAGGGGTGAGATTTTTAAATGGATGATGGCAGGGCGTGCGGTTTTGTGTGTCCGAGGGCTTAATGTAGTCAGATTTGCTGTTAGCACTCCTTGAGTTCAAAAAAAAAACAAACACCCTGATGAACTTTGAAAGCAAAATTTCTTCTTACTGATTTGTTCTTATAAAATCCGCTTACATGTTTTCTTTTGCGCTTTTCTGACAAAGCCTTGAAAAGCTAGTGAGGAAAACCAGTTTAGGCACTGGGGTTTTTTCTCTCAAAAGGTACGGGCTGTTGGCTGAGTGCCTTCACACTCCTCGGAGCTCTGCTCAGCTGATGAGCCTTGTGTTACCCAATTGATTTCAGGCCTTTGTGTGTAAAAACGGTGGAGATGTCTTAATAATCCGATTAAAGCACTTTTACTTTACAGATGATTCCTATGCCTTATGGACAAGCTTTGTCCTTTACTGACTACCTTCTGTCTGTGATGTGCAAACTGCTCAGCTGGCTTAAATCCCCCAAATGTTAACGTTTTATAACTCTGTGCTAAATATAAGGCTTTATCGTTTTTTCACAGTAAGGATTTTTTTCTCCTTTGGTTTTTCCCCCTCCCCATGTGGCTGCCATGGGATGATCTGTACTTTGAAAATATGAAAATGGGTTTTTCCTTTCTTTTTTTAGCTAGCGCTTACTTACTAGCGGGTTCTTCCCTAGTATGTAATCTCACTGGAACTGTAATCTGTTGAGGTTAGTGAATAGCGTAATTAGTTATCGCTCCTTTGTGGTTTTCCTGCAAAATTTGGTTATCTTTGGGTATTCTCTCTGTTTCTGCAGTGCTTCTTAGTCCTTACCAGCTTTTTCAGCAGCTGTTTGTGCCATGGGAGTATTTTTTCCCCTTTCTGCACAGCGAGGACCTACTGCTCTTCCTCCAGAACGGCGCCTCATGTTTCAGCATTTTCCCTAAGCTTCTTTTTCCATGCTCTGTTTTTCCTGAAGGGAATTTGAAGCTGTGTTTCGCTGCCTTGGAATTCGAGGCCCCGCAATTTGCAGTGTAGCTGGTGTTTCTTGAGCATGCTGGCGGTCATCGTCTTCAGGGCTGATCCACCTCAGGGTGAGCTTCCTGAGCTCGTGTAAGGATTCCCCGCATTGCTGCTGTTGGAGGGCTTTGAATCCTTTTCCTCCTTCCTCTTCATATACTATGGCTAACGCAGTTGAAATGACGGGCTATTTCTCATGAGTGTCAATCAAGACAGAAAATCCACTGACTATGTAAAGGTTATTGAAACTTATTTTGTCCTTCAGTTTTCTTTCTAGTCTTTAATGGGTTTTTAGCCTAACTTTTCTTCTATGTTCAAGTTGTTTTCCACCCTCTCCCCCAAGAGAGTTTTTAAACCTACGGGCAAGTTTCAGCCAAATAGGACAGAGGTCTAGGTTCATAAAAGATACGGAGTTTTCTATGAACTTAATGGAAAACGTATGGACAGAAAGAAGAGAGAGACCCATATATTGTCCTCCCAAGGAGAAAGCTGTACCACAAGCTCAGCTGTGTTCTCTGCCAGAATATTGCTCTCACTTTATTAAAACCTCTGGTCAGAACCTGCACCTTCTTAAATGCAGGATAATCAACCACAGAGGTACAGGAAACCAGCTTTATAACCTCTCTTCCTCACAGCATTAATTGTTTCGGTGTTTTGCATTTTTATTTCTGCATGACTTTTTCTGAACTCGTGGGTGAGGAGTTTATTGGCATTGCTTTCCTTTTAGTATTTACAACAAAGCCCTTTCAGATTTTCCCTGGTTATGGCTCTGTTTCCCTATAGTAGTCTTCTCTCTTAAAAGCTGAACTCTGACACAGCTTCTGATCTTAATCCTTCACTATTTCTTTTAATTTTCCAGCCTAGAAAGTATCTGCATTTATAGTGGGCGGATCAAGTATAGAAACCAAGTCACAACATCCAGATCATCTTGGCATCCTGAAGAACAATGAGGCAGAAACACAACTTTTCTTTTCCTCCTAGATTTGCTTTAACTGTGGTGGTTTTTTTTTTTGTTGATTTTTTTTTTTTTTAGTCAAAAAGATTAAACCCAGGTGCAATTGTTCTCCACTGAAGTGAGAGCTTTGGTAGATTTGGAGGTTGAGAATCCCAGCGCTTCCTATAGAGTTTCTGCAAGTAACGCTTTCTGCTTGTGCTTCTTCTACAGCAGCGGCTACCTGTTTTTTTTTTCCCCCTCTGGTCTTGGAAAATAGACCTGATAGGCTAGTTAAATGTCAGGTTAGAATTTGTGTCTAAACACAGGCATGTGCAGGGGTTTTTATGGACTCTAGGCTGGGTGGTATAGCTCATAACATTCATCTAGCATGCACTTAGAGCCCTTGTCCGAGAAGTCTTTCAAACCTGGCTACGATGCGTGCTGGAAATCGGGTGCTTCTTTCACAAAGCGGTGGCCTGCACACTTCATAAGAAGCCAGTCTGTCCATGATCGTGGAGCATCTTCCCAATATTCGTGTAATATGCCCAAAAGGATGGAGAACAAAACCATGAGGTGGTCCGATACATTAAAAAGCACGACAGTGCGAGGACTTGAAACATCGCTGCTTCTGCTTGGTCTGGGCTAACCCAGCTTCTGATAGTCTCGGTGGTTTTGGCAAGCTAAAGCAAGTCCAGAAAACCAACAAATAATTCACCCTTGCTGGTTCTGTTTTTTTTTAAACACAGAAGAAAACTGTCAAAAGCAGCCTGTTAGGCTCAAAGCCTTGACAGCGTGCTGATGCTATCTATATATGGCTTCTAGAAACGCAGCCTTTATCTTTTCAAGACAAGGCTGTCTTCTCTCGTGCTGTACAGACCAAAGTATTTCCAGTTAACATAATGGCTGCAGCAAAACATACTTTTGATGTTGGCTGAGGTAGAAGGTAAAGTTTCTGATACTCTCTAACTCTTGAGCCCAGCCTGGTAGAGTAGCAGAAAAGTAGCTTTTGAAGTAAGTCATGTTGAAATGCCTTGGGTTTGCATGCATTGTGAAATTGTTAAAAGATATCGTGAAATACAGGAAGACAGTGCTTTGTGCACAGAAATGCTAATTTTACTGTGAGAACTGTAGTCTTCAATTTCCCTTGTGATTTCTTTTTTAAAGAGAAGTGGTCATGTTACTTTTTAATACTCATTTTAATACAGACTATGGTTACGTTTACATTCCCTTCAGCTTTTGTTGCATTTCAATGTATTTCTATTCAGCCTATTTTAGTCTTAAGCTGGAAAAGTACAACAGAGTCTTTTTGCTTTTGTTTTCCTTAGCTTCTTTTCCTTCTAAATTACCATAAACAAAATATATATTTAGCTGCCAGCATTGCCCCCATTCACTATGCATCCCTGTTAAAGAATTCTAAGGACCAGTAGTAGCTTAATGACCTGCTAAACTGCAGTTCAAGGCAGGAATAATTTGTCAAAAACCAGGAGAAAATTAATCATTACGGACAGAGAGGCTTTAGTAAAGTATTTGGCCTAGCAAGCTGAACTGGAATCACTGATTCGGATCCTTGCTGCCACCCCGAAAGCCGTCACCTTCTTGTTCCCCTCCGCGCGGTTGTGCTGGGAGATGTTTTTTTGGCCAAGTGCTGGTTAAGCTTTTACTACGTGGGTTACAAAATCAACCGGCTGCTCCGTCCTCCCTGGGGATGCGGGTACTCCAAGAGATTACAACATTGCATTTGAAAGCATGGGCGCAAAAGAAAGAAATCCCCTGAGTATTTGCTTCGCTGGCTTGAGTGGGGTGAAAAGAGTGAAAATTCAAGGTGGTGAGATAAGAATACCCAGTCTCCTTCCCCCCGCCCCCGGTTCTCTGAAGCCTGGTAAGGCTGATTTTCACCTTCCTCTGTTTCCCTGGAGTAGCATAAGGTGGTAAGAAAAGTCTGAATCATCACAGGTCCTTTCGCAGTTTCTCTTGAACACTGTAGCGTAACTGAACCGTGCTGACTGGAGCTAATCTTTGCTGTGAAAACAAGCTGCTGTAGTGTTAGACAGAAGCAGATGAAGTTTGGAGCTGAAGCCTCATGGACGGTGCCGTTAAATGGGAGAAAAATTGTCAGACAGGTGCAAGCCAGCGTCAGCGGTTTTTTGGCCACTGTGGGGGGGAATACCATGGCAAAATTCGTGTTAATATTTCTGTCGCTTGGTAACCCTGACCTCGGGGGTTATCTGAAAGGGGCTCAGAGTGGAATTTTGTTCACTTCCTGAGAACTCTGCAGAAGCAGCCCCATCCAAGTGCCCCTTTTTTTTTTTTTTTTTTCAGATACCAACCTAACAGAAACAGGCACGCTCATATTGTGGGAAATATTGATCACTTTCCTGGGCAACTGGGTTTAATTTAACTGTATTCTCTACACAGATTGCAAGCGTGAAACGCTCCTATAGTAGTACCTCGTAGTGCGTGTGACCTGTTTACGTGCTCCAGGGTTATTGAGAAATAACACTTCAAGCCCTGGATAGCAGTAACTGGAGTCTGTTCCAAGTTGTCTAATTGCTGGACTGAATGCAGGCTGGTCGCAAGGAGAGCGTAGCGGGACTCGTGCATTAACCCTTCTCTTTCTGAGCCCCGTTCTGTAGTCACCAGCGTGTAAACTTCGGGGGTGGTTTGGACCAGTTTTCCCTGATGCCCCTTGGATTGAAAATTTAATATCTCTTGACGAAAGGAAAACCATCCTTAAAAAAAGGCAACCTGCCCTACAGCAGCTGGGCAGTTTAGGTGGTTGGGCGTTCTTGATGGTGCCCCTAGGCTAAATGCTTTCCCAAATGCAGTAAGGCTGTTGAAACAGCGTATGTAAAGGCAGAGAAATTGTGTGTTTGCGGGCCAGGAGGCTGGGAAGAGGATAAGACTTCTGGGTATGTGGCTAAGTTTAGGACAGGACCCAGATCTTCTGGTTCCGAGTGCTTTGTCCACTAGTACGGTGCTTTTCAAATGGCCTAAGTGGACTGGCTAAATTTTGGTGGTTCTAGAGTGCCCTCTCATCCTGTGGGGTTTCCATAGTTGTTGCCCTTCTGGTCGCTTCAGAAATAGCCACGGTGTGTTGCTTCAGGTCCCCGTGAGGAGACGAGCACTTGCCAGAGATGGAGCTTGATGTGCCGCTTCCATCAGAACAGGCCTCACCAGAGCTCCCACTGAGCACCCAGGCCAGCACCAGACCTTGATAAAAAATGACTGGCTCCGAACTGTGTCATACCTCATGCCTTTTTTAAAACATAATACGGAAAATGTCAGGTTTGAGCCACAGAGTATCTCCTCCTTAGAAAGACCAAATTCTTTGCTGAAAGTCTTTAACATCTCTGATGTTTTCACTTACTCCCAAACACAATCCTGACTGAGATCTGAGTGCCATGACAGTAATGATGTTGCAGGAAGTTCTGGATTGCTAGAAACGTACAGCAGGTGAACTTCTGAGGGGGACAGATGCCACTATTTCAGTGCCGAGTGTCCCTAGAGATGGTAGAAAAGAAGGAAAGAATTTGAGACAAAACATTGTGAAAGAAGGCATAGGAGTAGTTGCCTCTCATTTTGGAGAATTTCACCCCAGAATCTTGATCAGAAAGTAGTAATTGGTGACACTTAATCCAAAATACGCAAGTGCGGACATGCGTGTCTTTGTAGCTTGCTGAAGTTACTGCATGCTTTGCTTTGAAAATCTACCTAAAAGAAATTCTGGAAACATTGAGTTGCCTGATGAACAAATCTGTATTTGATTCTTTTTTCAGTCTGGCGCTTTTGATGCTGCCAGAGATTAAATTAAACTATGCGATAGTCTCTTTGTTTTTGTTCCAGTCTTATAAAATTTCCTACTGTAAGATTTTCATTCCCCAAAATATGCAAATAAACCTTTGACTTGACATGTATGGCTACTGATTTGACTGTTGTTTTTTTTTCTTCCAGCTTTGCAGTGTATGGATGATTCCAAGCCGTGTGTTAATGAGGGAAAGTGCATTCCGTATCAAAATGGTACAGGATATTGCAAGTAAGTTGGTTTCATTTCTAATCAGTTTAATTACCGATCTTCTTTCATTCAGGGTCCTAGCCAGAAAGGAAATGTAAATTGTTAAGATTTTCTTATCGGGTGCGTTCAGCGTAACAGTTTTAGCACAGTTGGTGTTTCATGATAATGCATTAGTTCTTACGTGCTAGCTTTTTGTAACCTAAGAAATCTGGAATACTTGTTCAGATTTTTGGCTTTGAATCTCGTCAGTTTGATTTTTTGCATTAGGTTAGGAAGCGAGGCCGAAGCGATCCTAGAGGTAAACTCTATCTTGTTTCCAGACCCACAAATTAAGTTGGAACTTGCGCTCCATCTTATAGCTTGTCTTACATGGTAGAGCTTCAGCCACAGTTTGAATATTTTTAGGAGGTTTTTCAGAACTGCTCGGCACTCTGAAGTGTGCCAGTTCCCTTCTGCATGCGGGAGAGCAAGTAATATGTGGGAGTTGCAAAAACAAACTAACAGAAAACCCCAAACAAACACCCACTTTTGCCTTTATCGCATAATTGGTTTTGGTAAATGTTGACACCCGTCTTCAATGGCGCCTTCTCTTTGCTGCTGCATGGAAAGCTGATCAGCAGGAGCTTTGTCAGTGTGTGTGGTGTCTGGAGAATGATATCACATCTATTTAAATGCAGTTCACCTTTCAAACTGCAGTATTTACATTTTTTTTTCTTTAAATGAAGTGATATTTTGCAAAAAGATAAATCCTCCTTGTTTAGCAGGGTTAATTTACTACGTCTGCAGTAAATGGATTATTTTCTAAACCTCGTTTACTTCATCAGTGAAACTTGTGCCATTTTCTAGCATGTTAAATCCCTTTTTTCTTAATGCCAACATTCTTTAAATGTTAGCGAATTTTGTCTTGTTAGTTTAGCTTGGCTAACAAACAACTCCACTCTTCACCCTTTTCTACGCATCCATCTTCCCTAGCCAGAACCTTTAATTCTTTCTGTTGATGTGGTACATCAAACTCAATATACTTAAATTGCACCTGTGGCGCACAAAGGGGAAATCATAATCTAATTTGAGGTGGTTCTCAGTTTCAAATCAATACCTGATGTGCAGAAAGGCCATAGAAAGGCAAATATTTAACTTTTTATTCCCTGGTTGTTGGGGTTTTTTTTCCAAATTTTTAACTATTACTGCTTCCTAGTCTTTTCCTTTCCATGGCTTTATATTGCTGCCAACAGAAACGAGCTGCCCTTCTGAAAAGAAGGCTGGAACTTCTCCTGCTTTTCACCTGTATTTTAAGAGTGAAACAAGAAATTGTGCGATGTTAGTAGGTCTTTCTGAGGCATACTCAAGCGTCTGGAGCCAAAGCATGTGGGTCATGGTGAAGGTAATAAACAAGACCGCTATTTATGTTGGTGCCACTTCTACCTTCCTAAGGATGTTTTCTCCAATTTGTTCCTTGTAACTATGTCTTAGACTATATAAAAAAAATAAAAATTGTTTAGTTGGTTCATCTGATTAACTTCCATTCAGTATTCGTAGTGCACTCCAGATCTTGACGCGTTTCCCTTATCACACTGGCAGCTTTGACCACTCTTAGGTTTATTTCTCTTTTAGCGTACAGAGTTATTTATAATTCTAATGTTGCCCTCTTCCTTTTTGTGCAAAGTCTTCTTGCAGGTCTTAAGCCAACCCCTCCTTCGAGTAACAGCTCAGTCCCTTTACAGGTGCCAGAGTAATTGGAAAAGCTAATAGAGGCCTGTATACAGAGATTAGTACGTGTCTGTTTTCTAATTCTGGCTCGATAACTTTTTTTTGCAGAAAGGAAGGAAAAAATAGCAAAAAACCCGTCTTAATTGAGGAGAGTCTACCTTTAGCAGGCTGATTCTTAGCATCCTGTTTTGGTTTTAACTTTTTTTTTCTTTCCTGCACTATGAGGAACTCCGAATAGGGGAACTTTCTATCTGGTAGCGTAACCTAAATGACTTTCTGAAGTTTTTCATGGCTGTAAGAGTAGAAATGTTTTGTTAGGAAACTGAACTGGGCTTCTAGCTCTGCAGGATCACTCGCCAATTAGCTAAATCTCCACCCCTTCCACTTTTTTTTTTTTTCCAAGTTTTCTGCAGTACTTCCTCTGCTGGGCAATAAGTTTTTATAATAGGCTCTCTTCCTCTTTCTGTACCTCCTCTCGGCCCAGTTGTTTGCTCTAGTGTGTGGTCAGTCCGTCTAGTTAATCTTGCTGTCTGTAAGAAAATGAGCGAATAGCTGAGGGGCTACCTGCATCAGAGGTAATGATATACAATGATTAAGACATGAGTAATGTAAGCACCGATAAACAAAAAAAGTCTTGATATTTTGGCAAAGCGGCGAGTGACGGCTTAGTGCTGGCACAGCTTTCTTTGTCAGAAAATCCTGTGGCACCTACTCCATTAAAAGCGAAAGCTGTTTTTCTGCAAAGAAACCTTTATTCTGGGTGCATCTGGCTTCTGTTATGGGAACAGCGATGGTGACCCTTGTAAGGAAATCGGAGTTGGATCTTTATCAGATTGCTCTTGCGAGCGCCCTTTAAGTTGCTCCGTTCCCCTGGAGACGCTGCTGGCCCATGGCTGTTGTTCTGTGGCACTGTTTGATAGAATCGCTGACCTTCTTTGACCTTGATTTTTTTATATTTAGAAAATTACGCATTCCTGCGTTTGCGTCTCCCAAGGGAGAGGGCTGTTTGTTTGAGGGCTCTTTCTACACCCATCCAGTGACAGGCCTGGTGAGGACGCAGACCTTATTCCAAGGAATACGGCCCTATGGCCAACGACAGGACGAACGGGACCTGCCCTTCCGAGCTTTCTGGGTGCCACTTTGGCAAAAGGCAGTTGCACTTTGTGGTTTGGCTTGGCATTGCACTGTGATGGGTTTGGTTTTGTTGTTTTTTGGGGCTTCCCCCCTCTTAAAGCATCTCCAGGCAGCCTTTTGTGCATTGAGGTGTTAAACATGAAGGAGGAGCCTTCTTGCATCCTCTCGCATCCAGCAGAGAAGCAGGGTGACAGTTGCTTGTTGCTTAATGCTAATTGTGACCATCACAGGAAAACCCTTTCCCGTCTCCCTGCTGCGAGACAACAGGGAAAGTAGGAGTGAGAGTCTGGGGGACGGCATATGTGTCTTGCAGTATTTCTGCAGTTGTGGGCAGGCTGAGAAGGCGTTGGCTACAGGGAGCGGTTTCAAGGACAATCAAAGCAGAACAGAGATTTATTTTTTCGGCATCACTGCCCGCTGTTTTCTGAGGCTCTTGTGCTCTCCTGAGGGGGATGCGGGGTTGGGCAGCCCCTCTGTGCTCAGCCTGGGGCAGGGCCCTCAAGTAGAAGGCGTCTTGACTGGTGTCCCCATGTTTGGCAGCTGTGGCCTCTCCCAACTTCCCTCCCCAGTGACAGCGAGCAGAAGCAAGACGGTGCCAGAGAGAGAAGCAGAAGTGAGACGGAAGGGAGTTGGGGCAGGGGTGCTCCAAGGTTTAGAGAGGAAACCGGGCCTTGCTGCTTCTCGTGCTTTGCAGGTTTTTAACATGGGATTTTTTTGACCTTAGAACTGGGGCACATTGTGTGCCCAGCAGGGATATCGGTACCTCTCTATGAACTGCTTTAACTCTAGTGTCTTTTTTTCAGGTCCTGATGGTAAAAGGAAAAACAAAAAGAAAGGTACAGCGGCAATCGTGGCTTGTTTGCTGTGCTTAGTCAAAAGAGGAGACTGCTGACACTGGCTGATTCCAAAAGGACAGTCTCCTTCAGCACATCCTTTCATGCCCAAAGCTGTTCGGATCTGTGCAGCTTTGTGTGCTTCTGTGCCTCTTATAGTATCATAGAATGGTTTAGGTTGGAAGGGACCTTAAAGATCATCTAGTTCCAACCCCCTGCCCTGGGCAGGGACACCTCCCACTAGACCAGGCTGCTCTTCAGTGAGCAGTAGTTTTTTGGGGTTTTTTTCCCCACTGTGTGCTGAAGTTTGTGCCTGCTTTTACGTTACACAATACAGTTTTTACTTCTTACCTGCAGGTTGGCAACAGGAGGACCTCAAAGCGTGCTGAACTCAAATTAGCAACAGCATGGCAGTAAGGGGCTTCTATCCCAATTCTAACCCCCAGTAACTCCAACCCCCTTTCCAGGTTTTGGATGTGCCTGCCTTTCCAGCGGGATCTTCATAAATGAACTTTAACTCGGATTTAAGCGCACTTCTGGGGCCGAAGGCAAGATCCTAGGCTGCAGAACTGCTTCTGAGACTGCAGCAGATATCTTCTCAGGATCTATCTCGAGAGACTAATCACTCCTAGACTAGTGAATGGGGAATACCCATAGGAGACCTTGTAGCAGGATGAGGTCTGAGAGTTTTCCAGAAGAGGCTAAATGCAACAGTTGAGAAGTTGTCCCTTTCTGAGAATGGGCTGCCCTTTCGTCTTTCCCTCTGTCTACTTTCAGAAGTTAAAGGAGACCCTAGAGACCAGGGCAGAGGGAAAAGGGGAGAGTAAGCACACTTCTAGCTTCAAATCTGGGAACAAAGTGGTGATGTGAGTCACTCAGATGAAACTTTCCTGTTGTGATTTACCTGTGCAGACCAAAAGCTGCTCACAGCTGGTCAGAAAAAGCTGAACTGTGCAGAACTGAAAAAAAACCAAAACCTGAACTGAAGACCTTGCCTGTTCAGATTCTGGTTGCTGTTACTCCTCGGTGTATTGCGGAGTGGTTCACTGTGGAAGGGCTTTCTGTGGACTGGAAACAATAGCTGTGTACTACTTTAAATGCGCGACTGGGAGGCCGTCCCATCCCATCGTTTACATTCAGAGTATGACGCATAGATGGGAGCCTTGAGACATGGGAAGGAGCGTTTGGTAAAGCTAACCAGAGAATCCTGTTCTCCCTCCTCAGAGGAGGTGTAGGTGTGGGAGTCAGAAGTCGGGAGCCAGAGGGAAGTCTGGTTAAAATCTGGAGCGAAATAGCTGGGACCCTTCTCACGTTAGTCATCAGACTGCATTTCCCCCTCTGCCCCCCTCCGTTGAAGCATCTTCCAATCGAAGCGAAGGGAGTGTTGGGTTGAGGAGGGGGGAGAAGCAAGACTACCAGGGAATTCTTCCCTTCGCGTTTTAAATTAAAGCCATCTGCTTCCTTCTGTGCATCTCCAGATGATATCACTGGGCCCGGCTAGGAAACTCCCATGAAAATCAAACATCTGGAAGACTGGTCTAAAACAGTCTATAAGGTGCATTTGCAGAACCGTCCTACATGTGTGCCCAAGCAAATATAGTATGGCAGATAAAGAGATTTTTCCAACGGGCCAGACGTATTTTCCAGAAGTCTGGAAGCAAGAGAGAGCTAAGTATTGGGAGGTAACTTCAATGGAGTTTTGTGGCAGAAGAGCCAAAAATGCAGCTTTTGTTGAGTCTTCTACTTTCACTTTGTAGCGCTAGCTTGTTAGAGTGAACGCGGCTCTGTGGATTTGTGGATACTTCAAATTTGGATAAATACCTTCATTTTGTTTTTTACGTCTCTTGTTTAGCTCCATGAGAGCCTGAGCAAAGGCAAATGCAGGCTGGAGCTGAAAAGGAGGAGGGAAAAAAAAAAAAAACGGGCTGAGCTCTGACTAAAGTATTTGTGCTGGAAAGTAGCCCAGAGAGAGTAAAGGAGAAGCTTTAATTAGAAGCAGCTGCATAGCTGATGCAGCCCACAGGACATTTTCCCATTTCAAACTCTCTAGCTCTCAGAAATCATGATTTGAATTAAGTTGTATGTGAAATTCGTTCTTAAAAGATTAAATTCCTGTCGAAGTAGGTTGAAGAGACCTCATGTGCTTCCAGAAAGTGCCAGAACAAACTGCATCTTCCTGTTTCTGTTTCTGAGTGCTAGATGGAAAACTGAGGAGAAACAGTGGCTTTTATTTGGAAAAGATTCGGTTTCCTGTTCTGAGCGTGTCCTTTGGAGCTGACACAAGCTGCTACAATTTTAAGCTGCTCTGTAGACAAGTGGCTTTTTTTTTTTTTCTGCCCTCTCCAAAAGAGAATTTGAAAGAGTGAGGTTGGGATGAGCGCAGAGCAGGGGTGGTGGGAAGCTGGAGTTGCTGTTGACGATAATCATATCCTTTAAAGTTGCCTGGACTTAGACCCCGCTTTTTCAGTGTTTGCCTCTATTTTTAGAGAAACAATGCAGTGCCCAACATGAATCAGGGGCAAATATTTGCAGTTTTGTCGCTGCCAACATTTAGATCTAAATTGCTAGTATTTGTGCCTAGAAATGTTGATGACAGGAGACATGGTTGAAAATCCGGACTGTAGGTTTTTTGTTCTTTAACGTTCAAAAAAGGATTGCACTGAATTGCTGGAGGGGAAAATTGCATAACTGTGTGACCAAGCGCTTCTCCAGGAGGAGAACAAAATGGTGGGTACGAGGGCCATGTATACCTGACCTGCCATCTTTCCACAGGCAGGCACGGTCCCTCTGGCATGTTCTGTAAGGCTTTGTCCTTCCAAATATAAATAGCTAAAGTTAAAAGAGCTTTTGCTGTTCCCTTCTGGAGCGCTCCCCTCGTGTTTTTCTGATTAGCCTCAGAAGATACCAGAACAAGCCTGGTCTTGGAGCGCTCTTCAACTTTGTACCAGAACATTTGTGTACAAAACGCTGGGCCGTTTGTGGGTGATGGTTGCAAGCGTTGCTTCAGAGCACAGGTCTCGGCTTTCCTCTTAAATCGTACCAGCAATACTCTAAATCAGTGTTTAGGCTCCCTCCCCCCTGTTACCCAGGGGCAACAGTTAAATGCACCTTCCAGTATCCCTGAGTGTTGGGGTGGGAGAGAAGGTGTTATTTTGGTGGCTTATTTGCTTGTGGACAAAATATGAGATGTTCCTCTAGAGTTTCTAGTTTCTTTTACGGCCTCCCAATGGAAAAGGACTTTAGGACTTATCTTTGAGGTGTGTTTTTGGTTTATTTTGTATTTGTTGGAGTGCTGGGTGGTGTTGGAAGGCCTCTCGTTTGCTTGATGAGATGCCCTAGGTGGGATTCTGTGAAGTTCTGGCTTGTTGCTCGCTCTCTCATGACAAAGAGAACTACAAGCGCGTGGCCTGTGTCGGCTGCACTTAGTCTGAGGAGCTTGGTGTACTGCTGACCCTGAGGACAGCCGAGCTGCCCAAACCTCCCCATCACTGGTGCTGGTGAACCCAGAAGAAATCCCTATAACGCAATCTCATAAGCCTTTTGGGACTGAAGCTCAATTTGACTTTACACATTCGTCAGCTGCATGTAGATGTCCAGAAACATGATTTAATTGCGGTTATCCAGACGGTCCCTGAGCAGAGCTAGCCAGTGCACCGTGTGCAGGCTTGACTGCCGTGGGAGTCGAGCAGTGCTCCAGCTCCTGGCACAGCCGTCTTCGCTGGGTGCCAGATCCCTGTGTGATCGAGCGCCTACAGAGCCGTGCTGTAGCCCGCTGGCGTTTGGACTCATTTCTAACCCGTATCGAGGAGGGATTTGGGATGTTAAAGGAAGCCTGTAGAAGTGCCGTGGTGGAAGCCTCGAATACCCAAAGACTTGCCTCTGGTGTGATATGGCAGCAGCTCATGCTGACTAACAGCCTTCGGCTGTTATACCCGGGATGGCACAAGAAGCAGAGGATATTCTGCAAATGATACTGTCTCAGGATTTGCTTTCTATAACTTTATTAATCCTGCCTTGCCCTTCAAAAAACCCCTCTTCTTTCATGTCTGTTCTTGGGTACGAAGTTGAAAGTATTAAGGTACGGTGAAAGGAGCCTAATTTGGGTGTGGGGAATGGTAAATTACGATTATGCACATCTATTATGTGACTTTCCTGCTTTAGACATAGGGCTAAAGCTATTTAATAAATTTTAACATGAGAAAAAACAGTTGTGGTCATCTAGTAATGACCCCTTGCGTAACTCGGATAATAACCTCTGTGAATAGCTGTGTTTGAACTAGCGTGCATACTCTTTCCGAAGCAACCAATCCTGGTGTTCTTTTAAACAAGCTTGAGTGATGGAGAAATTCCACTGCGACCTTAAATGCATCGTTCCAGTTGTTTCTCTCCACTGCTGAGAGACTGCATATAAGTCTGTGTCTGAAGATAAAGATATTACCCTATTTCTGAGTTGAATTTATCTAGCTTAAACTTCTGGCTGCTTAGTTCTGTTATCCCTGTACCTTCCAGATTGGGAATTATTGTTAAATCTGAGTTTCTTTACGGGTACTTGAAGCTTTTGATTAACTGTCTCCTTCTCTTTTCCCTTTGATAAATAGATGGTGCTGTCTGAGCTTTACATTGCATCAAGAGTTTTCTGTTACTTATTACTGTTGGCTTCTTTGAATTCATTTCAGCTCTTCCCTCTTAAAGAGCAGACACCAGAACCGATGTGATGGTTGTGCCATGCAAGTAGCAGGTGTAGCATAACCTCATTTACTTCTGCTTGGTATTTGTTGTTTGTACAACTAAAGTATTCCTGGCCAAACTGTCATGCTAGGAATTTGCCTTCAGCTGACTGTTAGGAACTGCCAGAGCAAGTCCATCTTTCCCAGATCAGTCGCCTGTTTTGGGGAGGATGCTGTGTATGGTTGTTTTTTTTTCCTAGATGTATGACTTTACGGTGCTAAAGTGCACTTTGCGTCCTGACTGCTTCGTTAAGCAGTTTGTGTTACTACTCTCTATGGAGAACTTTTCTTCTCTCTCACCTCTGTGTTTGATCATCGCTGATGTTTTCCGTTGTTATTCACTGATAGAAGTGTTGAATAGCATAGGAACAAAGGCAGATCCCTGTAGTATTCTGTTTAAAACAGAGCTTCATAACCATTCTTTGATTTTAAACTGAATTTTAAGGCCTATCCAGTTAGTTAGGTGGGATTTTTTTTTTTGTTTGTTTTATTGTTTAATCTACCGTATACTTCTAAATGCATAAGGAAAAGGCAGTCTCCTTACTGTTACGTTCTTGTCTGGAGGCTAGAGACTTTGTGTATTTCTTGCAATGGGAATCTCCTCCCTTTAGATTTGAGTGCGTCATTGATTTAGTACTTGCATCTATCCTGTTCTGGACCACTGCATATCTAACGTTCACCTCGGAGATTTTTTTGCTGTGAAATACATATTCTCTCAGGCTGCATATATCTTGGGTTAATTACCAGTTAAAGCATGCAGCTGTGCATTACAGGGAAAAAAAACCTGCAAGTGGACAGTCCTGTTCTGTATGTTAGGTGTTATTTTTATCTAGTATATACTCTTGCAGTTTTCTGAAAGAAAGCAAATACCTGAAAGAAGCAAAGGGAACCGTGGGGTCTGCAGGCTTGCATGCCCACGTCCTGTATTGCTGGAAGCTAAATGGAAAATCCGTAGTACAAAGGCCGTTTAAAAGATGGATTACAGCTGACAAGTGTTGTCAGGCTGTATTGACATAAGTTTAGGTTAGAGAGAAATAACTGCAATTATTCCACAAGCGCAGATCTTTGTATAAAATATTACCCTCATTGTAGATAGTGTGTGTGTGTATTCATTTTTTCTGTGGGAGACAGAGGAACAATGACCTTGTCGTTAGGGTGCTGGCCAGGGGCGTGGGAGACCTGACTTCAGCTGAGCGCAGGCTGCAGCATGTTGCAGTCCCAGATGCACTTATCAACATGAGGATAACAGTATATTCCTGTCTCATGGGAGTCTTCTGGAGAAAGATCCTTTCAGATGCGCCATTTGTACAAGGTTTATAAATATTTTGGAAGATGGATAATACCTGGTGTTTGTTCCTGAAACAGTTGCCTTCCTGCTGATAAAGGATGCTTGTTAGAATGGGAGTAGGTGCAAGGAATTAATTGTTACTCAGCAGTTCTTTAACGCTTAGGCTTTTACTGAAGTTTTGAAAGGAAGTGCAAGAAGTTGTTCCTACATTTCATATAACTCCGTTTGTATGCAGTATTTTATTTATTTATTTTGTAATAAGCGATTTCACAATATGAACTGAAGTTTTCAGTGGCCTCATTTGGGACAATCCCAGAGGAAGGCCCTGTTACATCCATGACGTTACTGTTTAGGACTGTTAGTGTTACCACTAATTATGGCAAATTCCAAGACTCGGGGTGGTGATGGGACTTCATTTCGGGTATCTTCCCAGAACAGCAAGACTTCAGGTGAATGTGGCGCAAATAATTTCTTCTCTGTTGCAGGTGTCGAGAAGGCTTTCTTGGAGACTACTGTCAGTACAGAAACCCTTGTGAAAGCAATACCTGTAAGAACGGGGGAACTTGTGAAACTACGTCTCTGATAGGAAAGGCTACCTGCAAATGTGCTCCAGGGTTCACGGGAGAGGAATGTCAATATTCCGAATCGCACCTCTGCTACGTGTCCCAGCCCTGCCTGAATGGAGGAACTTGTCATCCCCACAGCCAGGAAACCTACGAGTGTGTCTGTCCTCCAGGTTACACAGGTGAGGTTCTGCCTTTGTACCTCCGGATTCTCTCCTTTGTGAATTACTTGAGCCTGGAATGTTCTGGGGCAGTCATAATACGCTGTCAAATTTACTAGCTCCAGCACAGGAAATGAAAAGAAGCCAAAATGACTTCATGACCAAAAAAAGCAAAGGGGGGGTAGGGAATCGAACTCCCTAGCCTTTACACGTAAGCAGAAAGACATTTAGATCTTGTGGGGTTGCCCACATGGGAAAACTGACTGCAGAAGCTACTGAGTGGCTGCTGCACTTTGAGTTCAGAGTCTACCTTCTAGAAAAAAACGAAGTAAACTTGGCCAGCAAAATCTTTCTATGGGAAAAGTATAATTGGGTGCCTGAGGAGAAGCGTGGAAACTCGCTGCTTTTATTCTTGAAGGGGACACAGAAGACGAGTGACTGTCAGTGTGTAGTATGATTTCAGTTCATGGGTTATTTCTATAAATCACAACATTCTGTATCTTGCTGCTACCCTGTAAATAAAATGACTTTGTAGTGTAACCAGCAAATTGATAATACTGTAAAATGCAGACATAAGTTTTCCTGTAATAATTTTAAGGTTTACTACAATGATTATTTTGAGGTAGTGTGAAGGCAACACTATTTTCCATAGAAGTAACTTCTTAACGGAGTGCTCTGTCCTCATCCTACAGGAAAGGATTGCCAGTGGATTGATGCCTGTACATCTCAACCTTGTGCCAATGGAAGTACATGTACTGTATCTGGAAATAAGTTCTCCTGCATCTGTCTGTCTGGCTACACTGGCCAGAAGTGTGAGATAGATGTGAATGAATGTGCCACACCAGGCCTTTGTCAACACGGTGGGACTTGTGTCAATTTGCCCGGTTCGTACCGATGTCAGTGCAAGCCAGGCTATACAGGGCATCGCTGCGAGAGCGTGTATGTGCCGTGTTCACCATCGCCCTGTATGAATGGAGGAACTTGTCATCAAACAAGTGACTTCACCTTCGAGTGCAACTGCCTGCCAGGTAAATGATGCTTCTTCAAAGTGCTTGGTTTCGTAGTCTTGTCGCTGTATTCCTGTCTCTGTTCTTATGAAAGTTTCTCTTGGAGTTTCTGTGTGATGTTCGTGTAATGTAAGGTTGACTGGAGAAATCCTCAGCAAGGCAGGAAGCTCTGCTGGGATATTAATGTCTGAGTGTCAGGATTTCATCATATGGAAGGGAATAAAAGGGAAGAAGGCTAGAAATGATAGATTTCTTTAGAATCCAGTCAGTGGCAGAGAATCAAGTAGGTTAAGAACGATGAGGTAAACTCAAGGAGATTAAGGTGTTACACTCCAAATGGGCATTAGGAGGTGAAATTCTATGAACATAAACCTCTACAAATACATAGTTTTGGGTCAGTAAAGGCCACAGTCAGTTTCAGTCTTTGAAGATGAACACGTGTCTATTTCCTTAGTCTTTACACCTAAAGCATACTAGATCCTATTCCCTTCCGTTTTCTCCTCCAGTTCCTCCAAATCTTATGAGATGCCATTTCCAACTCACCACACCCTTTTTGTCCTGTAATACCTCTGGATAAATTATGCTTGCTTGTTTTCTGATGCTCTTGGCTGCCCTGAGTTCATCCACAGCAGGGGTGACGTGCTTACTCGGGATCCTGGGCTGTCTTGGTTTTGTGTGTCAAGCTGAGCTCCAATCACCAAGGCACCCATCCCTGCAAATGACCATATGTCACCTGGTTGGGACCCTAGTGGTCTCATCCTGTCCTGTTCTTCCCCATCCCCTTGTTATACCGACCATAGGGCAGTACTAGTTGTCTTTGCATATCAGGATGGTTTTGGTTTTTTTTAGGCTGATATTTTTTTTTCACTAGCTCAGTCCATGGGAAACTGATTGTTTGGAAATGCTTTTGACTAGACTTCCTACTTAAGTGTATTGCAGTTTGGCACATGAACACTTGGTGTGTGGTAATCTGGAAAAGTAAACTCTCCTCCCTTAAGCATTTCTCTGTTGTTATTTATGTGAAAGATGTGGCTGCCATATACTGTTTAGGCTGAAAGTAGGGTGACTGCGTTCTCATGAGGATCATCTGGAGTCGCAGGTATGTGTGGAAAGAGCATTTAGAACTTAACTTCTGAAAAATACTCTTTTTTTGGAGACTTTTGTCTTGCGGTGTTGGCTCAAATGACCTTAAATGTACATTGCCAACCTTAGCAAGTGCCTGCACAACAAGGTTGTCTGAGCAAGCATGTGACTTTGAAGAATTTAGGAAAGTCGATCTTAAAATAGATGGATGTATCATCTTTATTTTTGTGTGAAAGCAACCGTTTCTAACTCTGCTTGAAGAAACAGTGCTTGAACATACAGCATCTTTGAAAATGCTGTCTCTTAACTAACAGTTGTTCTCAGGGAATTTATTGCTTTTCTGCTTTGCATCTTTTTAAAGTGAAGTTGCAAACTAAGTATCTCTGGATTAACAGGCTCGATCAGAAATTCAGAGTTTTCTTAAAGTCAGATCTGTTTAGCCAGTTCAAGGAGTTTAAGATCTCGTGCAGAAACAGTGTGGTGGGGAGAAGGGGAGAAGAAGATGAAGTTTGAAGGACTTGATCCTGTAAAGCTGATAAGACAGTTTGCTTTCGTAATTCTCTTACGGGGGCACGAGACTGGGTAGGAGCACATTTTCCCTTAGACAAGCATGTGGGCTGGCTAAACTGTGGTCAGGAAATGAAAATGAGATTACTATAGCAACAGTTACACACCCACACTGCTCACACACGTTTTTGGATTATTAGCTGCTTTTTTGGACCTATTACACAACGCGTATAGTGGGGGTGAGTTAATGCGGCTTTGAGAGCCTTCACTTCTGTATTTCCTGTATTTGTTGAAGTTGGTCATGTTGTTTTGCTAGCTTGATTTAAAAAAAAAACAACAAACAAACAAAACCAAACAAAGCTAGTCATTTGAAAAACAGCAAAAAAAGGGAGAGGTTGAAGGGGCCAAAATGCTTACATTGAACTCTTTGATAAAGGCAAGGCACCCAGCCATTTCTTCAGCCTTAGTGAAGGCGAAAATTCGGAAGTGTTGGAAAAGGTTCTGTCTGGGAAGGAAAGGTCAACAGAAAGAGAAGAGAAATGGTGGCCTGTCACGCCCGGGGAGGATGTGAACGAGGCCTGCTCATCTGGAAGAGAGTGCCAAGGTTATGGACTAGAAATTCCTCTTTAGATTCCCTCTCTCAATTGGAGCGATGCCGATGATATTGTGACTATAAATGGAATTGCTCTAGCCGTTCCTTGTGGACTGCCTTAAGATGTTCCCATTGCTCAGCGTTATGGCCGTAGAGGCAGGAGGCAGTTACATCTTGAACTGCTGGAACGGTTTTTGATGTGACTTTTGCATCTTGTGACCTGAGAAACTGCTTTGAAGAAACTGATTGTGTCCAAACAGCAATTTAGGCATAATTAGGTTGCCCCTGGACTGACCCTGGAGTGGGTTCTTTTTTCCTGTAGGTGTTCTCATTTTAGCTTTTAAGTGAATTCCATCTTCTGCAAATACAGATACATTAGAATAAGAGCTTGAAAACATGGGGAAAAAAACCCTACAACCTGGAGTTATGTGTCCCATCAGCTTTTTCTACGTTAATACAAGTGCTGTTTACATACAGTGTAGTCAAGCTGCTATTTTAAACTCTCAGGTTCTCATTTCACTTGTGGATTTACACAAACAAATCTTGCGTTAGGTAATTCATGAAGTCATGCGTGTTAGAAGTCAGCATTTGGTGGCAAGTGTAAGCAAAGAGTTGTATACACTGTCAGTATTACATCTATATAAAAGATAACTACTTATTTTCTAGCCATCTGGTGTAATCATTTTTCCTCCGGGCTTTGTTGATTTAGGTAAAAACAAGATTGTAGACAAGTCAGCATGTTAGGTCAATCAGAGCAGAGAGTCATAGTAAAAAAAAAAAAAAAAATAAAACTTCTGTGAAAGAGACTTAACCTGAAGCATTAGCAACTCCTTCAAAGACATAAGAATGAGCTCGTAGCTATAAATATTTGACAAAAAAGGAGTTCATTTGGCATCTAACCTTTAATGGAATGTTAAAACAAGTCAATAGAGGAAGTTCTTAGCTGGGAAAGTGATTATTCATTGTTATCCATCAAAATAATTACCCATTAACTAAGATAAGGACCCTAGGGAATTCCAAGGGCTTGTTCAGGAAACGATCTGTCAGGCCGGAGCAGGCTGTTTATGAGAGCTGGAACACTTCCTGGGAAGAGGAAGTAACCTCACGCCGGTTTGTAGCGGAGCATCAGGAGCGGGGTCCGGCAGCCCTCCTGAATTTCCTGCGGCAGGGAGGACCTCCCGCCTGTGGGGATCTGGAGGTGAGCCGCATCCTGTGGGGTGTGAGGCTCCGTGTGGCGGCGGTCTCGGGGTGCCAGGTGGCCTTGTGTGCCCCTCTGCCCTGGGTGAGCCGCCTCCTTACCTGGAGTAGCCCATCTCATCTTTATTTCAAGAAGCTGAGCTGTTGGAGTTGCATGCAGGCAACTGCTGTTGGGCACCTGCTCTGCAGAACCTTACTTCTGTGTTAAAATGACGCAGGTCAGTTTTATCACTCTGTCAAGATCCCTAATTTCTTGCCAGCAGGCCCTAAATCTGGCATTAACTTGACATTTTTGTTCAGGTATAATTTCTTATCCCCACGATTAATTGGCCCTGCAGAAAATCCAAGGTGTAATTGAAATGAGGCTAAGGATTAAGATTTGGAGGGAGTTGATTGTAGTGCTCTGGAATGGGGTGGAGGCTTCAGATGACATAGGAGTAAAGTTATCTGCTCGTATCCGTCTGCCTACGAGAGGAGGAACAACATGCTGTTAGCAGTGGGAACGCTTTTCCCCTTGAGGTTCTCATTCCTTAGTTTGCTGTGCTTGGAGATACGGAGCAAAAGTCAGGATATGTATTGCACACTGTCCTCTTGGAGGGGGAAAGCAAAGGACAACATGTGAAGTCCCAGCACAGGGGGGAACAGGAAACAGTGTCAGGTGTCCAAATATGCGAACCCTTTGGCTTTCTGGAAAAGAGTCGGGTTATGCAACTGCAAAATGTGATCCTGGGACCCGGCTTAAGAAAAGTTCACATCTCTCACAGCAGCTTCATGCTTGTCGTGCTCAGACGTAGGTGCGTTGGCCCAAACAGCCATGTCTCTAAAGGACTGGTTTTACCGATGAAACCTAAACTTCTCTAGGACAGTGTTATTTACCAATTAAGCAGGTCACAATATTGCGGTGTAAGTTCAACTTGAAGAGGACGCTAAAATCATGCCTTTACAGCTTTTTAGATGGTCTGAAACTAAGCCAAAAGTTGTTCTTCGGCGTAAGACAAATTTAAAGGGAATTTGGGAGTTGGGAAGTTACCAAAAAGGAAACTTGTGTTTTCTTCAGCTGTGCGCTCAAAATAGTGTCGTCTTCACTGTTTCAACCCTTCCCGATTCCCTTTCCCTTGGAGATACGTTTTGACTGAGCACACTTGGCTCAGTGTCATTTCTCTTGAACCTTTTACTACATTGCTTTTTTTTTTTTTTGTAAGCTCTTTTTTAATTTCTGTTCTGCTGTCACCAGTGGTATCCTCCAGCTTTTAGTGTGGGATTAATGGTTTTCTACATTTGCATGAGGTGCTTGAGGACCCAGCTCTTAGATGGCAGGCGATATAGCTGGTTAAAATGAGAACATGTGCAGTGGTGTGGTGCCTTCCATGCTTTATTATTACTCAAAATTATTGGGCCACTTTAAATTTGTGTGCAGTACAGTAAGATAGTTTTAAATAAATGCTTGCCTTCAGGAATTTCTTTCTTAGAAAGTAGGCTAGGTGTTCATATTGTCCGAGCTGAAAGGATAGGAACTTAAACTTCTTGAGTTTGTGGTTCTGCGTGCATTTCCATGCTGATCACATTGCTGGCATGAGTGGAATTTGTAGTCAGTGGAACGATCCTCCTCAAGCTGAAAAGCAAGCTGATAGGACACCCCTCTGTTTTACAGCTGACCCTTTGGGCATGCCCTGTAACTTTATATGGTTTTAAATGTAGAGATCTGATACTGATTGTATTCCTTGGTAGTTATTCCTCAGCACCTTTTGCCAGGAAGGCACTGATGTGATGATTAGGGTTCAGACTAACCATGGTATATTTCTTCTTCAGTTTAACCTTCTCTATGGCCATGAAATTTGCAGGATCTGGGGTGGTAGTGGGAAGGGCTTTGAAGGGAGAGGGTAATAATGCCGGTCTCTTTTTTTTTATCTTGAGCGTTCTTCCTTGATGGAAGATGGATGCTAATGCACTTGATATAGCTTGGCAATAGCACTCCTTGTCGCTTCTGTGCTGGTGGATGAGAAGCTCAACATGAGCCAGCAATGTGCGCTTGCAGTCCAGAAAGTCAACAGCATCCTGGGCAGCATCAAAAGAAGTGTGGTCAGCAGGTGGAGGGAGGTGGTTCTGCCCCTCTGCTCCACTCTGGTGAGACCCCACCTGGAGCATTGTGTCCAGCTCTGGAGTCCTCAGCACAAGAAGGACATGGAGCTGTTGGAACAGGACCAGAGAAGGGCTGTAAAGATGCTCAGAGGGCTGGAGCCCCTCTGCTGTGAGGACAGGCTGAGAGAGTTGGGGCTGTAAACAGCCTGGAGAAGAGAAGGCTCCGGGGAGACCTTAGAGCCCCTTCCAGTACCTGAAGGGGGCTACAGGAAGGATGGGGAGGGACTCTTTATCAGGGAGTGGAGCAACAGGACAAGGGGTAACGGTTTTAAACTGAAAGAGGGGAGATTTAGATTGGATATTAGGAAGAAATTCTTTACTGTGAGGGTGGTGGGGCACTGGAACAGGTTGCCCAGAGAAGCTGTGGCTGCCCCATCCCTGGAGGTGTTCAAGGCCAGGCTGGATGGGGCTTTGAGCAGCCTGGTCTGGTGGGAGGTGTCCCTGCCCAGGGCAGGGGGGTGGAACTGGGTGATCTTTAAGGTCCCTTCCAGCCCAAACCATTCTGTAATTCTGACTCTCATCTGTAGTATCGGAGAAGTTCAAGAGGTGGGAATGCACGCAAATCATTCCAAGTCTCTTGAGAGCAGTGGTAGTCTGGAGAAGCCGCTTCAGAGCTTTACAGTCTCAGTCTCATCTGCCACCCAGCATGATCTGCGTTGGACCAGATGTTGCTTAGAGGGTCTGTGTGACTTGATACAGATGTTATGGAAGTGTCTGGAACAGGGCATCAAAAGTAGAGGGGTTAAAGCATAACTTTGAATGAGAGGACTGTGTCATGTTAATATTACATTCCAAAGCAGTGAAGAGGCAGAGCTGATGTTTTAAATTAACGCGTGTGTGCTGGAATCATTTACTTCATCCACATTTGCATGCATCCACTTGTGCTTTTTAATAAATAGCTCTCTCATCCAGCAGAAATGGCAGGTTTATTTAATGAAGCATGGACTAAATCAGCAGGGGAAATTGAGGGGAAGATGGATCACAGACGATTCCTTTCCCTATAATGTCCCCACTTCTCCTTATTTGAAAGGAGAGGGAGATGTAGCAAGAATATTTTGCCAGCGTGGCTACGTTCATTAGGAGCCTTGATTTTTCATTGAGGAAGGGTGTCTGGTTTCTTCTCCTTTTCAATCAGGGCTTAGCGTATAAGCATTGCTTGGGTGGTGGCTGATTTGTTGATTGACTGACTTGTTCTAACAATGAAGAGGGCCAAATCAGGAATTTAGAAGCTCATTTTCAAAGCATAGAGAAGATCTTTCTTCGAAGTGGTGAAGGCATACGAGGTATTCGTTAAGTGAACACCAGGTGCTTTTTTTTTTTTTTTGCCATGGTAAAAGCTTGGGTGGTGCTTGATGGGCAGTGAGGAGTTTACCTCACAGTAAACTAAATCTTGTAGTCTTCACTTTGTTTGCGTTGAATGACAGTGCTTATTAGTCACTTAAAGAAAAAATACTCTTGTCTTTTTGGTGGTGAAAATGTATTTGGCTATCTACCCACGTTAGTGGTGTTCTAATGTGACCTGCATGCTATCAGCAAAGGCATTCAACGAAGCGTCCGGTCAGCGTTGCTACATTGAGGTTCATCAGGATTAGGTTAACAGGGCGAGTGTTTAAGGAAAAAAGAAAGGGGGGAAGCTGCATGAAGGCTGAATTCCCTTCAAAAGAGGCTGGAAGCCCGTTTCAGTCTGCTGTGTTTCTGCTTTGTCCAGGTTTCGAGGGAAGCGTCTGTGGGCACAATGTTGACGACTGCCCGAATCACAACTGCCAAAATGGGGGTATCTGTGTGGACGGTGTGAACACGTACAACTGCCGCTGCCCACCGCAATGGACAGGTACGTACTATGGAAAACGCTCCTATGCGGGCTGAGCACACTTTACGGGAACGAAATGCAGGACTTATGGCCTTCACCCAGCGTACAGCTTGAGTTGCGTATGGCTGAATGCAGCTCACATCTGTGCCTCGTTCTGCAGTCTGGGGGGCAGATGTCCATGGAGCTCTTAGAAGATCGTTTGCATCAAAGCCAGAGCAATGCAGGGCAATTTCCCGTTGTACCAGGCGGCATTCCAGGCTTGTGTACGCATGGGTTTGGCAGACAGGTACCATGATTCTTGAGCCGCAATTCAGTGCAACTATTAGAGCTGCGCTTCTGCTTGTATAGATTACTTTTTAAGAGGGTATGTGTTTTGCAAAAGTACGAAGTGTGGCTTTGCTGGCACAGACGTGTGCATTAACGGTGCTTTGCTGATACATTTGGGTATTTTTAATCGGGCGTAACGATCCTCACATAGATAACAGCAATGCTGCTGAAGAGCACTGCAAATCTGAAAGAAGGCACGGGTGGGAGAAAGGGAGGGAAGAGAAGAAGCGTATGTATGGGAAGCTTATGTTTTTGCTGCTATTATTTTCCTGCTGTGACTGATTTTTATCTGGAGTTCTCTGACTAGCAAAGCTACTTTTGCTTCATAAATGAGTCTGCTTGAATCTGTAGCGGGGAAAAAGTGCGAATTTCAAGAAAATGTTCTGCGTGATGTAAGGAAGCAGCTTACAGGAAATTCGGTGTCATCTTTAGTCACAAAATGTCTCCATACCTCAAAAATAAACAAATACCTCCGGTCTGGGGGTTGGTTTTTTTTTTTTGAGTCATACTAGTCATTCTTAGCTGGCATACTTTTTCAGTTGAGTATAGTTTTGCCCTTCTTTCAAAATCATAGGTAAAAAAAGCCCTAAAACTGGAAAGCTGAGGTATGGACTCAATTTACATTTTTCCTTTCATAAAGTAAATTGGGATACTTGTTTTGGAACTGAGCTTGAACTAGTTCCTCAGCTTCTGAAGGACGACATTTTTCACTGTATCTAAAAAGTATTTTGTTTGAAACCAGAACATCTGTAATGATTGGTAGTTCAGACGAATTTACTGTGAGGACTTTGACTGCTAGAGACCAGAGGTTTCATGTTGTTCTAGCTTTTTTTTCCCTCAGAGAGCATCATTCTCACTATAAACTAGTTGTCATTAACCGCAAAGGAGGCTGCTTAGTTAAGAACCCTCATTAACTTAAAAAATTATATATTCTTAAATGAAGTTAAAACCACATAAGAGTGAAATGCACCACTGCTTGCATAGCTCATTGAAACTAGAAATAAATAGGAGAAAATGAGGCGTCCCCTTAATGAGCAAGTTCTTCTCAACTGCTTCTCTGTCTAAACATCCTTAAAGCCTGCAGAAAGTGAAACCTGCAAAGGAAAACACGGAGAGCTTGGATGTGGAGCCAACAACCCTTCAGTGATCCCTAAAATCTTGCTCCACGCCACAGAAATTATAAACCTTGTTATGGCTTCTAGCGTCTGTCAGTAGTAAATTAATCTCGGGCTTCTTCCTGAAGCATAGGGGATATGATGGATCATGAGTATGTACAGCATGAGTTTATAAGGGATTATTTTGCTTCGTAGAGGCATCATAAATTTAGTTTTGGCTTACAGGACTTGGGTGGATGGCTGCTGTCAGCTCACCTGGAAGAGGCCTTGGTGGTGATGGGTTGTGATGCTGTCTGGTTTTGTGGTAGATTGTCTCTCTGATTAACCGCTGAAGTTCTTTGCGATGCAGTTGTGGTGGTTCCCTCTCTGAACCTCTTATGGGCTCTGACTAGTATTGCGGAAAAATTGTTAAGGCCCGTGTTGTGGCCCAATATTGTGCCATCTTACTTCTGTGTGCCCAGTCCCTCAGGGAAACCTTGTGTGCAGGAAGGATGTTTACCTCCTGTGAAAACCTGGAAAGAGAGAAGGACTCCCCAAGCCTTGTGTTTCCCCGGCTTTCTAAAACAATTTAATGGAATGGGCTTTCTGAGAATTTCCTTTGTTTATGGTAAAGTTAAGGTTATCGGTGCGGCGGTGGTTTTAGATTGTGGCTTCTCAAGGCCATTGACTTTCTAGACTTCACGAATCAGGTCAGTTTGGAACTAAACCTGGTCTCACCATGTAGGAAACAGCAGCTTGGCTGTTTGAACAATGAATGTTAGAGCCTTGGGAGAACTGAACTGTGTTGTTTAAAATGAATCGTGCCAGCTTTGGTGTTCAGACTGAAACATGAGTAGCTCCAGGATTAGCTATGCAGGTTTGTATTGGTATATGTTTGACGCATGTAGGGCAGTAGCTCTGTGCATCCGCAGGTTACCCCAGCGGTAGCCATTCCTCTGCAGCGTAGCTGCTCATCTGGGTGTCTCTGGAGGCTGAAGGCTCGCAATGGCAATGAAGGGCTGTGTCTGGGGCCTTCTTGTTGCTTTGCTTGAAAGCCCATGCAGTGAAAAGCTCTTGGCCATCGGGCCTTTAAGAATTGATTTATTGTATTGGTAATATTCCTTTCGCCTAATAAATGTGTGTGCCAGTGATGTCCCGTGATGCTCCAAAATCCTGTCCAGCTCCACAGTGAATGCAGCCACATGGCGCAAGTGGACAAACTGTCTTGCAAGTCACCTGAATGCCTCTTGTTCTGATGTGGTCCTGCAGGTCAGCCCGGCAGTGACACCGCTTCGGCATCTCAGTAGCGTTTTCTTCAAAGCAGCGTATTTCTCTGAATGCGTTTCACTCCTTTTCCTGCTCCTTCAACTAGACACCAAGAAGGTGCAGGATAACAGGACACGTCCCGCTTGGAGACATGAGGTGTGATGCTGAGACAGAGCACAAAATAGGGAAGGTAGATGGAGGGCTGCTAGAAGAGTTTGGAGAGAGAGATTACTTTGTTTCCAAGATTTAACTGCAGCTGATGTTGACAGGAGTAAACTACAATAAAGAATTAGTTACTCAGCAATAAGGAAATGTTGTAAAGTGCAGTCCATCCTGTGCACAAACATGGTTTATAACATTGTAAATCATCTCTCAGGTGAGTGGAGAGGGGAGAGCTCAGCAAACAACTCTTTCAGAGTCTCTGATAAATGCTTCTAGCCCAACAGTGCGGAACTGTGAGAGTGAACACTTCAGGAAATCAAAAGCTTCCAGTGAGACCTTGAGGTTAGAGGACACTGTGTGCTGCTTTAAAAAAAAAAAAAAAAAAAAACAAAAAAAACAAAAAAACAAAAAAAACCCCCACACATGCATGTTTGTAAGTAAACATCATCCAAAAACGAAAGGATGTTAAATTTTCTGAAAATACTTAACCATGTAGATGTGCTGTCTTCATAACCATTCTTCTGCAGTCTCTTCTTTCAAATACTTTTCAAGTGATCTTGGAGAGGTTTAAATTGGTCTGTTGGCAGTTTTAGTCTTTATTTAACCTTTGTGCTGTGGATGATGATCTAGCAGGTTTGTTAATATAGTTTGTGCTTCACGGCATAGAGAAACCAGTTCCATTCCTTGCTAGAAAAAAAACATCAAGAAGCTGTACTGCATCTGATGAAGAATAGTTTTGTGTAAAGTAATATTGAAGCGTCCTTTACTGAAACGGAATCTGTCCCAATTCCTTTTGGTAACCATCTGCCTCTTGTAATTCCCTGACAGGTGGTAGGCTGGACTACATAACTATGCATTTTTAAAAAAAAAAAAATTTTTCTGCATGCTTCTAGAATCTAGCTTTTGAGAGACTTGTTTGCTTTTTGTCTGACTTTCCTACTCCTCAAACAGAGCTTGCTGCTTCGTTTTTGTTGAAGTGCGTGCCTTCTCTTTCTCATTTTGCAGCTTTTTCCGGAAAGATAAAATCTTGCCTTTCAGAAACAGTGACGAGAAATTCCTGCTGTCACTAATGTT
Source organism: Larus michahellis (assembly GCF_964199755.1). Lineage (NCBI taxonomy): Eukaryota > Metazoa > Chordata > Aves > Charadriiformes > Laridae > Larus > Larus michahellis. The sequence continues at coordinate 26,387,570 of NC_133903.1, read as the reverse complement.
TTTGTTACCTTCAAAGTTCTCTGATTTCATATGGTTATAATGATTGTCAACCTCATAAATTTGTAACTGGTGAGACAATCTTGGATGTGTTTTGGTGAAACTGACCCAGATCTTTCCTGTTGCTGAATGTTAACTGATTTTTTTTGTTTGTTTGTTTAAGGATGACTTTATCTTGTCCCAGGCTAAATCCTTTGTCAGAACCAGTGTTTGTTGAGTCCTTTCAAGGCACTGTGGTGCAGATGTGTAATGAAGCTCACCTTTTCTTGGAAATGGATCAGCAGGCTTTTGTGAAAGGCTGAAGTCTGTTCCTCTGTGCGTGGCAGCCCAGAAAATTTCACAGAATCATAGAATTGCCCAGGTTGGAAGGGACCTTCCAGATCATTGAGTCCAACCATCAACCTAACTCTGACAAAAACCATCACTAAACCATATCTCTAAGCACTGCGTCTGCCCGGATTTAAATACCTTCAGGGATGGTGCCTCAGCCACTTCCCTGGGCAGCCTAAGTGTGATTTGAGTCAAGATTAGCCAAAAATCCTGGTTAATGTCTGTGCCATGTGAAGACTTGGCTTTATGCTGCTGTTCTGCAGCAGTTAAACCAGCCCGATGGGCTCACTGCGGTCTGAGGAGGAAGGTGTCTTTGTCTTCTCTCCCTGCTCTCAGCCACCCTTCCCCATCCCCTCAGCTGGCTCTGGTATTTGTTGGAGTATGCCGCTTTAACTCACTAATCTAGTAAAAAATCCTGTCCAGCTGCTTTTTTTTTTTTTTTCTTTTCTTCCCCTCCCACCCGCCCCTCGTCTGGGATCAGGAATTAAAATTCACCGAGCGGTCTCATGGGTGAGCGGATGCAGAGGAAGCGATGGCAGGCCAGGGCTGTAAAGTCATGTGGAAGGTTGGGGTGTCCCTGTCCTTCCACAGGACATGGTGAAACCCTCTGAGAATTTAAAGGCCGGTCAGTCATTCCGGGCTAACAATTCGTATAAAGAAACAAGGCTTTGTTTAACATGCACCTGTTTGCTCTGTTGATCTAACCTATACAGCTTTGTGTCAAGAAAGATGACTCGAGAATTTGCGTACTAAAGTGATTAACAATATAGAATTCCATAAATGCTTTTGTTTTTACTGGCTGAGAAGGACTCCTTCTTCGCCGTGGAAAATTTGCAGTGTTTGAGAAGATCATTGTGTATCTGCGTTTGGCTCAGATCGCCTTCCAGGAATGGTGGACAACGGAGATTAAGATTTGTATCCTCCAATGAGTTATGTCCTTTGCACATTTTGCTCCTGAAGTGCTGGATCAGGGGTTGCAGGATGAGTCTCTGGGTTTGGGGGACACGCTATGTCCACGCTCAAGTGGGTTTTGGAAGATCTACATTATACTGCTTCAGTTGCAGGCTTGGCCTTGCTTGCCTCCTTTCATTATTTCTACCCCTGTGGCTGGGAAGGCGAGACTCCCATGGGTAGTTGTATTTATTTAGGCTTTGTTTTCCCCTGAAAAGGGGGCTCTGGTGAACTGTATATTTTAAAATCTAGGAGACCGTTGTCTCAAGGGAAGCACAGTGTGCTAACAGCTGACTCCACCAAATAACTCCGGCATTGGGAGCTAGCTTAAGAAGCAAATGTTTGTCTTGAGCAGAAAAGCTCTTCAGGCAGCAGGGCCGTGCTTTTTAATTAAAATAGCTGTTAGCTTGGTCATATGCTCTTAAACACTAGCACAACGGTTACTTTTTCTGCAGAGCTTTAGGCAGGAATTTTCAAAGGGGGGAGGGGGGAGTTAAAGGGTTCGATTCCTATTTAATTAGAGTAATATTTGCTCCCTACCTTGGTTTTCTTTGAAAATCCCAGCCTTAAACTCTGGGCAGCCGTGACTCTTCTTTGCTAAGAAGGGAGGATAAACATCAAAAGGCTAATGTTTAACATTTTTATGTAAGATTGTATGCTTTGGTATTTTGTCTTTTAAAACTTTCTTTGCCAAATACTGCTTTCCTCAGCTTCTGTATCACAAAGTGTACAGTAAGAAGTCATGCTAACACAGTGTTAAAAAAAAAATACCACCTTGCTCCAGTACTTAGAGGCTTGAAATGTAGAGGAACGAACTGACACTGGGTGACATGGATTATAAATGGTGAAGATGCCAGTCTCCTAAATGACAGAATATGCATCCTTGCTGCTTTCTATAGAGTATTGACGATTACCTGCCAGAGAGCACTGCCAGGGTTGCACTCTTTTCTGGTTCTGGTTGACATGTGTATATATAATGTACGAAGAGCACTCCCTTACCTCTGTATTAACACAGGGAGGCTGGGTCCCTACCTGCTGTAGCAATGGTAGACTTGCTGGTGCCTTTCCAAACGTTATTAAAAAGCATAGTAGCCTCTTTGGTACCGGCTGAGATCCGTCCACACCAAACTTGACAAGTTGGCTGGTGACCTGCTGTCACTACAGTAGTATCTGGAAGAGGCCAAGAGGGATTATGATTCTTTTTCTTCTTTCATGTTTGAACTGGCAGACACAAAGGGAGCAGGGAGCACGTGGCAGCCTCTGGAGCTGGCAGGTCCCAGTTTGAGTGTACAAATGACTTGAAGCATTGTACATAAACAAACTTTATCCTGCATGTTATTTGTTTCTCTTGTGGTACTTGAGTCCAGTGTTGTGCAGAGCAGATTGATTTCAGAGGCATTAAAAGTTAGGCCATCAGCCGGTACTTCATCCAGTATGGATTCTGGAACACCTACCACAACCTCCCGTTCGTTTCGTGCTGCTTTCCTTTTCCCAACAGCAAGCCTGGGTTAGGAGGGAGCCGTAATGAAACTCCTGAGGTGTTAACAGCTGAGCTGACCCAATGACAGAATGACGGCGTCCAATTTAGACCACGCTGCTGCCTCTTCCCTTGTGCCTTTGGTGACTTTCCAGGCCGGGAAATACTTTTTGCGATCCGATGTGCCAAATAATCTCGTTGTGGAGCTGTCTTTTAAGTTTTTGGTACATCTTGCATGTGTTTGGCACTAAAACAAAACAGGCTAGACCACTCTGGTGAGGCTGGCTTGGTGGGCCTGCGCTGGGAGACCAGGCTAATGGGTAGCAGTGGTTTTATCTGCGGCTGACTTCTTTCTGGCAGTTTCGGTCCCTTCCCTTGTACTTAGAATGAGGTGATTTGTCTTTAGATAATTACTCAAGCTATCTCAGCAAGCCATCTTTAGAATATGAAGCTTTTATTGTAAGGTTTGGCTCCAACTGTTAGATTTTTTTGCCTTGCAGATCTTTTCGCTTGTTAGGTATTTTCCGAGAAGAGGTAAAGAGAAGGGCAAAATGGGGAGTAGCTTGGTGATGTGTTATTTCCTTTGGGTTACTCCTCTATCCTACTGCTGTCCCCAGTTATTTCATCTGCCACTGCCATATTGAACCAGCCTCATAAGTACATCCCTAGTAAATTTAGGGGGGTAAATTTAAATGATTTTTGTTCTGTTTATTTGTATTACTGCCTCTAAAGAGCTCTGTCAGGGCTGCCCTCTCTACCCCGAGTCTGAGGGGAGTGATTTAGGGCAGTATTTAATGGATCAGGGCGTGCGTAAGTCTCTTAAAGCCCGGAGTTTTGTATTTGGGGGTTGTAAAATCCCTTGTAAAAGCCCATTAGTTCCACTACATGCTTCCCAGTGTGGTTATGAAATTAAACTCTTTTCTCCACCATATTAGCCTAAAATAAACACAGATGTTTACTTTCCTTGCTACAATTGTTCAAATTGTTCAAATCTTCAATTGTTCAAATTCTATATTAAGCCCTTAAATTTTATGATATCTTGGATGGCATTTGACATTGCCCAAGATAAAGTAGATCTATTAAAAACAAAACCAAAACCCCAACACCTGAGGTTGGGGAATGGCTGCTACTGCTTTCCTGCTCTGTAGTTCTGTCTTTCAAATGGGAGAAAGATGCTCTGGGGGAAGGGGCGCTTTTTTGGGAGCAGTGATGCCTCTCGCCTCTTTAGAAAACTCCTGTAAGGGAATAAATATTTGGCTTCAGGCCTTTTTTTCAGGGGAAACCACTGTAATACTTAACCAGGGAAGACCTTTAGTAAACACGCGTGCAACTGGGGGCACTTTTTGCAGATGTAAAGAGCATAGTCCTTTGAATTCTGTGTGTGCCTGAAGCATCCTTGGAGCTGAAAGCAGCAGTTGTATTCATCGGATTGCTCGCAGGGAGCTGCGGGGATGGCTTTGTCGGAGGGCCTGGAATTTAGATGTGATCTGGACATCAAGCGTGAGGTCCCTTTCTCTCGGTATCACCAGTTTAGTGCTCTGGACGTTCTTGTCTGTATAAAGGTGTTGCCTCTTTCAGAGAAGTTTGAAGTTCTTTGCTTTGTGATATCTTGTGTCAATAAAGCAAATTACATAAATGATCAAATACTTTCTTTTGTACACTTTGCCGTGCGCTGTTATCTTCCCTGCAATAACTGTTGGACTATACTTTTTATCATCTGTCCCTTTGTGGGTAACAATTGCTTTGTAAGTCTCTTATGAAATTGTTCTCTTCTTCGGTCTGTCGGACCCTACCCCTTTTCAGTGTCTGTATTCAGAGGTGGTGGCTTCAATGCTGCAAAATGTATTCCAGGCTCAGGCTACGCCATTGCTATTACACAACGACCACTGTTTGCATTAGTTATTCTTCCTTGTAGTCAAATGTCTTGTCAGCAATGTTTGCTTTGTTGATTAAAGCTGTGATTGAGCAGAGGTCCCCGCTGAACTCTTCCAGGGAAGCTGAAGTCTTTCCCCGAGGAGTGCCTCACCAAAACCACCTGCAACACTCCTGTTTGCCATTGTATCAGGCCTTGTCTGCTGTTGCACTGCCCAGCAACCTCGCTTGGTTGAATCTGTCTGAAATTCCCTGGCTTCCTCTTGGGTAATATAAATATTGTTTTGTTAAAGATATCCCTGCCTACTGTTCATCTCCTTCCAGGCCATTAATTAAACGTTCCAGTACCTCTGTGCGTTCATTAATTGTAACTTAGTTCTTTCAAGGACCCCGGGTAATTCTGTGAGGTAAAGATTAATTGAATGTTTTTTACAAATAGACAGTTCAAAAACATGGGAGCTAAATTATTTTTCAGAAACACCATTTTACTAAAAGACCTGATGGTTCCGTGCAATTTTTCCTTTACTTTTCCATTTGCTGAGGAGACTCATGCAGCAAGTTGAGGAGACTGAGCTTTGACCTGACCGAACAACATGCTTCGGCTTACGCGGTCAACACAGATATTTTCCTTATGTTACAAGAAAGAACCAGACAGAGAAATGTCCTTCCCCAGACAGATGTGGTCTTCCAGCCGGCATCCTGAATATCCACATGGGTGGGTAGAGAGGGGAAGAAACTGCAGGTTCCCTTGCGGTGTGGCACTGCTGATCTTCTGCCACAATTAGATTCAGTCATTTATACAAATACTCTTTCTTATCTCTTAGCCTGTTCTTGCGTCTCGATAAGATGCTGTTCACCTTCTCATTTAGTAGTTCTTTGAAACTTGGAGAAAAAATGTAAACAGTTCTGATGAGCCATGCTTTCCTTAGCTGCACTTGATTGTGTTTAAAAAAAAAGCATGCAATAATCTTTGAAATACTCTGTGAATTAAATTACTCTTTCAGAGAATTTCTGTCTAGATGTGGCTTATAGTTTCCCAGATAGTCCTTTCAAGAGAGGTGGTGAGCCCTTCCCCATATACTGGAGCACAGGTCTCAGATGAGGGACAATCTTCTGGTGAGGTATGGAGAGGATGGGGGCATGAGAATTTCCTCAAACCTGATGTTTCTCTTCCAGTGAGTCTCTTCGGACCTTGAGGACCCGTTTGTGATTCTCCCTGAATTATCTTTCCCTTTCAGTATCACTAAGCTTTTAAGATACTCTGATTTCCAGTTCAGTCTGAGTGCACGATTTTCAGAGAAACGGATGTTGCTATCTCCTCCCAGCTCAGTTTTCAGGAAACTGGTATTTTTCAAGGCACAGGAAGGTATTTGCATCCTTCGTCCTACCAAATGTTTGTAGTGCTTAAATTGCATGTGAGATCTTCTCTCTGTAGTTTTGGCCAAAGCCAGAGGCCAGCTGGCTTTGGCCAGTTAAGAGGCCAAGAAAACTTCCTCCTTTTTGGAAAGTCTGCTGTGCCAAAGGCAAAGACCTCTGAACTGCCTGAAGGTCCTGCATTCAGCTGTAGGATCAGTGCAGTTTCCTGTCTTGGAGTTGGGATTTATGCAAAGACTCTGTGGTTTGGTAGGATCAGCTATTGGAGGCATCTGTTGCTGCTTCCCCAGGGTGACTGGTTTGGTTTCTTACTTTAGCAAGCTAATGCTCTCCTCTTCCAGTGTAGGACAGCTCATAAAATGAGTGCAATCTGCCTTACCTTTATAAATCAGACTTTCTTTCTTTCTTTTTTTTTTTTTTTTTAAACATAAAGAGGGCTAGGATAAGGGGTTGGCTGTTTCTCATCAATGAAATGTGGTCCAATTACTTGAGGGACCTTGAACCACTGCATCCTGTGTCTGCCTGAAGAGAAGCTCCTGGAGTTCCTGCCTGGTTCCTGCTGCTCTGAAAATGGGAGCAATCAAAGCAGCAAGCGTGTCTGTCTTATTCCATATGGCTCTTCTGAGGGGAAATAAGCAGGAAGTAACTTAGTTTCATAGTGGGCAAAAAGGGCTAAGAGTTGAAGGCTGTTCCGTTTTTCCACTTCTAGTTTTCAATTTTGAAATACCACATGGACTAGCTGTTTACTTTGTACAAGGTCACTTAGAACCTGACTCGGCGTTTTGCTGATTTCCCAGGCTCTGCAAATATCAAGGTCAGGTTAGGCTTTTTTTAGCTTCTTGGAGTAATTTGTGTTTCCTTTCTTGATGTCTTTTATATGTATATTTCTACATTTCCATTAATATATTGTACAGTTGGTGTATTTGCACCAGTTCACCCTATACTTGCTGTGTTCCTTTTAGAAATGTAATTGAAACTAGCATGAGCATAAAACAGAAATACCTGCAGAAACTTCCAGCTTAAATAAATTAATGTTTAGCCGAAGTGGTTGTGGCATTCAGAAGCACTAGGGTTTTGAATATGTTTCCTGCACCGTACAATTCATAACGGAGTTTGCACTTGGAAGTTCAATTCAGATTCTGTGATTGACAGACTTGGTTCTTCCTAAAACTCTTACCAAGCAGAAAACAGGCTTACCGAGTACTACTACAAGTAACTACAGTGACAATTAAGTCAAAGCAGCATCCCTTACGTAAACTGTTTCAGAGATCTTTTGTCTCATTTGATTTAAATGTACCTTATTAACCTGGCAAAAAGAAGTCTTTTGCAGAGTATTCTTTGCGAAGTTTTAGAATTAAATCCTGGTTTATGTCAGATGCTGAAAGAGACTTCTGTCTTTGCTGTGAAAAAGTCATTCTGGAAGCTCACGGGACAGACACTAGATCGAAGACATAGGTCACTAACAGCACAAGCATCAAATCTTTTCTTTGCAGCACCTGCCCAAAATATTAATCCATTTCTCTCATTTGCACAAGGAGTTGAAGCCTCTACTGAGGGTAAACCTGCCCTTTCAGGAGAGCGAGAGGTTGTGGCCATCCTGCAAGTCCCACTAAGGATTAAGTGATGCTGCTGCTTTGAGGGAGGGCGATCTTGAAAGCCATTTACAAATGTGTGCGCTGCTTTCTGGGGGAAAAAAAAAATCCCAACAAACCAAACAACAGAAAAAACAACCAAACAAATTACAGCAACAACAACCAACCAACCAAACAAAAAAACCCCAAACAAAAAAAACTGCGTTGAAGAATTACAATATAGACCATTAATCCTATGTTGTTAACACCTAAAAACTCAAAACCACCATATAAGCAACCATAGGGTGTCTAAAAATAACCCCAAACGCCACCTGAAAAAAACCTTGATTTCTCTCTTTTGAAGACTTTGGGCTACAGAATGCATTTCCAAGCCACTTGAGCCCCACTTCAACAATAAGGGCTCGAGCATTTTCAGTGAACTTGAAATTGCTTTGCATTCTTGACAATTCACCAGTCCTGTTTAAAAAAAAAAAAAAAAAAAAAAAAAAAAAAAAAAAAGTGAGCGCCTTGGACTTTGGTCTGGGATTTGTAGTATTTTAAAACACAGTTCCAAAATCTTTCAAAAACTGTTACATTTATATTGCCTGATGGTGATGACACTGAGCGCTTACGAATGTAGTTAGATTGGTATGCTCTGCTTGCCTTATGTTGCTTTTGATTCCTATATTTTTTGCCCAGAAGTTATTTGAGTCTGGATTTCAATTATAACTTCAATAAAGAACAGGTTTTTTTCATTAGAATACTCAATAGTAAAATGCAATAGTTAATTGCTCATTTACGCCCCTCATATTGAGTTGAATTTCCTTTGTTTTTAAAACAAACTGCGTTAAGATGAAGCTGTCTTTGATTCATATTCATAATTAAACACAAGTATGACTGTGATCTGGTAGCTGCAAAAGGAGCATTAGAAATGTGAGGAGCTAAGTGCAGATGAAACTTAAGGAGCTCAAATGTGGTGACTTTTTGAAATACAGTTGAATTGCTCAAAGAACCTTAAATTCTGCTTTATTCTTCTATGGAGACAGTGATGTACCTTTTAAAAGTTTGTTTTAGTTTAGGGCTGCAGGAATATGGAATAGCCTAAGACACGGGGTTGTTGTTAGCACATCAGTGATGTCACTTGGTCCTGTCCTTTCTAGAAGTGGAGAGTAAGTGCTAGGAAAAAAAAACAAACATAAAATCCTAAAGTGTTGATATGACTAGGGACAGAGAGTTTATATGAGGGAGCAGTTTGCCCATCTTTGCTTAAAAAAAACACCCCAAAACAACAAACCACAAGCACATATGTCCCCAATCCACCAAAAACACCCCCACAAAATGTTCTATTTCAGGATTTTTATTCAGCCAAGCGCAAGGTGGGTGATTTTGAGAGAGGCATAACAGCCTGGAGTGGCGGGGGCAACTCCAGCGCTGAAAAGCTGTTCACGCTTTGGTGACAGCGAGCGTGAATTGGCTGCAGTCAAAAGGAGGATGTAAGTGCTGCGGGAACACTTCTGCAAAACCATTGCGCTACGGCCCAGCGTTTGTCAGAGAGCACGTTCTTTCATCTGGGTTGGGCCCCCTCCGAGAAAAGAAGGAAAAATCACTATTAAAATAAGCAAATAACGTCTTGATTATTTATTTTATTATTTTTTTTTTTAAAGGAAGTCAATTGTGTTGACTTGCGAGATATGCACGACTACTAGGAACCAGTTGGAGATAACTGCCTGTTTTCAGTTTGGTTGCTGATAAGCTAATAGCGAAAGCTAATGAACAAACGACTTCTATTATGACAAATGCATGGGTTTGTTTTTTCATAATGTAGAGAGCTATGTTTTGCAGATAACAGTATGAAGTGATAGATTTCTCCTCCCCCAACTGTTCTACTAAGTAAACTGGGAAGTGAGGATTAATTTTGAAAACTCTACTGTAATTATTATTGCTGGTAAAATGTTATTACCTTTCTTTCAAGTGATAAAATCCTTGTTTTGAAGTAGTCCTGCTGGAGGAAGGAATGCATGCACAGAACAAAGTCAGCTGTGCATTTTTTTAAAAAATGATTCAATTTCTTTGCCGCTAAGCGAAAAAAATCCAGAGCTCACAGGACCTAAGGCTAAGATTTATTTAAGTATTTTGAAAACAAAAGGAATTACGATTTGAGTATAGTAGCAGAGATGGTTAGGATTGAGCAGTTTCACATTCCTGCCAACAATGGATGTTTCAGTTCTGTGTGTTGGAGGAAGGGGGGTGTGTGCACTTGCACCAGAATTTCTGGGCCATTAATAAACAAGGTGACTGCTAAGCAACATTTAATAAGTATTTTTAGATTGGCAAACGTGAATAAACTGGAGCCCAGACAAGATCTGTGGCCTGCTTTTGAATTTCTTATTCTTGGAAATACGGGGGGAATTCTGGGCAAATGTAAGTGTGCAGCTGATAGGGTGGCTGGAGATGACAAATGGGAGGATCTTGGTAGTAGCAACACAGTTGCTTAAGAGTCTTGACCCAAATAATGGAAAACTGCTGCTTCAAGCTAGCGAGGGAGGTGATGTTGTCAGCTGGAGGGGGGGAGAAAAAGGTCACATCAAAAAAATCTAATCTTATTCTCTGATAAAGAGCGGTCTTTTGGTGCTTCGTACATCATATCAACATTTAGGAAGGGTGGTAAAAGAAGTTATAAGGAAATATAAAAATTTAAAAAAAAAAAATGCAAGCTTTCAGTGCTAGAGAATTCTTTGTATAGCAGAAAGGAGAGGAATAGTTTATCAAAAAGTAGATTGTGGACTGTGACCGGTAAGCTGTGGCGGCACGTGTGCGCCCATGTGCCAGCCTGGGAAGAAATTAGCTGGTGCTTACCCATTAGGTTTTATCTGGTAAAGAAACTCTGAATAAGAATGAACAACTCAAAACCGAAGCTAAACAATTTCAGCTTAAAAGTAAACCGTGCACCTTTAATTGGAAAGATGAGTAAACGTTAAAACAAAATATTGATGCAGGTGGTAGGTTGTCCAAATCTTGATGTCAAAGCAAGATGGATTTGGATAAAGAAATACTTCGGTAAGCGTGAGTTGCAGAGCTTCCTATAGCTGTGACTCTGAAATTCAGTATCCTGTGAAACTGATTTCATACTTAGAGGTCCAGTTGTCCTTTTCCTTAAAACTTTCTGAGACAATGTACATTAGTTTTCTTTCCTTGAATATCTCCACTCATTAAAGCATTTTATAAGAGTATTTATTTTGTCTCTGAAAAAAAGAGGAAAAAACCCAACCAAAAAACAACCAAGAAAACCTCAGCTGTTTGTAGTTGTCCATGGAAATACCTGGGGGAAGGAAAAGGAGTATTTGAGGTAGAAGAGTTTCAAGAATTTTATTCTTCCTCATTAAGTAATATTCATTGCGTAATTATATAGGAAAGAATTAAGTTCTCCTGACAAGAGTTACTTTGCTGCTGGCCTGTTGATGCTGTTTTGGCCAAGATTTTCTTGTGAGGCCATTGTCTCTCTTCCTAGTCCCTCTGGCTGCCCTGCAGGCAGGCCTTCGTTCTTTCTGCTTCTCACATCCCCGCAGATGTGTGGTCATACACTGCAGGCTGTCTGCTGGCTTTCATACTGTGCCTTTTTAAAGTTCTTTGCAGTTCAGCTCCTACTTTGGGGTCATTTAGGGATGCTAGTTGTCTCTGCCTAATTTGACAAGTGTTGTTGGAAGTTCTCAGGTTCCAATGTCCTAGAAATAAGAAGTGGCAGTCAAGTTGGATTACAGTGTTTCCCTGGGTGATGTTGTCTGTGGAAGAATCTTCTTGTATCTGAGCGTCTGAGCTTTTATTAAGCTTGTTCCATTCTGTGCATCAGGCCAGTTTTGCACTGAAGACGTCGATGAATGTCAGCTCCAGCCCAACGCTTGTCAGAATGGAGGTACCTGCACCAACCACAACGGGGGCTACGCCTGCGTCTGCGTCAACGGTTGGAGTGGGGATGACTGCAGTAAGAACATTGATGATTGCTTCACTGCCTCCTGTGCCAATGGATCTACTTGCATCGATCGAGTGGCTTCTTTCTCATGCATTTGTCCAGAAGGAAAAGCAGGTAAGGACAGAAAACTTTCATAGGTCTGGCACGAAATAGAAGATACTTCCTGAAGTTTATGCATGTGCTTAAAGTGGCGTGTTTATTTTACACTCTTTGTGACCAAACCAGGAAGAACAAAAGGAAACATGTGCTGTCCATGAGCAAAGACCTTTTAAACCTCTGTAGCTCGGGACAAAGAAGTATTTGTGTTAGGCTGGAGGACAAACTTATTACAGTTGAGATTGCAAGAGAAAGCAGATCTTTTTCTAGTGCTTAGCAGGACCTGTATTTGCCTGAGAAACACATGAGGGTGATTTGCTCTGTGCCACTTAAGATAATTGTTCTTAAAAGTCTAGAAGGCAAATTTAGATATTTTTGCATGAGTGAGGATGCCCTTACTCGCATACTGGAAAATTTGCTGTTGTAGGGTGGGTAAAAATGTGAAGGTCTCCTCACTACTACCCAGAAATACAAGTGATCAGCATAGCCGAAATAAGAAAGTGAGCTTCATGCGCACCTGTGTTTTCATCTGTCAGAAAAATCATGATGATGGTTAGAGAGAAGAGCTAGTTAACTGTTCCAAGGAGGAGACTTTGTTAATGGTAACCCCTTGTACCACTGCTGGAGACACCTCTGAAGTCACAGAATCTATACTTATCTATAATGTTTTATAAGCGTGTAGTAGACTACCACAGGGATTTCATGGGTTGAAGCCTGTAAGAAATTGCTCAAGCTTTTGATTGTGGAAGTCTCTATTTGAAATATCAGGATGGAGAATTTGATTTTGTAATATATGGTCTGACTGCTGTACCTCGCTTCTTTTGAATGAACTCTTGTACGCTTCTCTAGGTCTTCTCTGCCACTTGGATGATGCGTGCGTTAGCAATCCGTGCCAAAAGGGTGCTCTGTGTGATACCAATCCCGTGAATGGACACTATATCTGCACCTGTCCTCAAGGCCATAAGGGAGCAGACTGCACTGAGGATGTGGACGAGTGTGCAATGGGTGAGTTGCTATTTGTGAGTATGCAAACAGGGAGTTGGATCGTTTGCTTTATGAACTAACAGAGGGGCAAGAATACGCATTTTGTCGTCGCTTCTCAACATAAGTGCGACTCCTTTCCTGCTCTCCCACTTCCATTTCAGTTTCTTTAGATGAGTTTTAAATCTTGTGTGAGACTTGGGGCAAAGGGCTGAGTCAGAATAGCTGTCCATGTTTGAACTGCTAGCCTTTGGGATATGAAAAGCAGCGAGATGCTCAACTGTTCTTCATTGTGCAGGAAGGTTTTAGCATTGTCCGAGGAATGCACGCAAACAGATGTGATAATTAAGCCGACCCTTAAAACCGTAGTGTACAACGAAAAGTACTGCAGTTCACGTGGGAGTTGTTGCAGCTCCTGCCTTGGTAGAAATATATCGAGGCTCTTTGACAGCCAGAATATGGCTGGATCTTTTGAGTGCCTTCCAAGACTGGTGAACACGTGGGCTTTTAAAGCTGCAGTTTTCTGCTGTCATGTTGTTGTGTCGTTTTGGGGGTTAGCTGGATGCTCACAGACTTGCTTATAGTTTTGTGAGTGGTAGTTCATGCTTCTAGAAGGAATGCATGAAGGAAATACCTAACCAGCACTCATGGAAGTATTGGAGAGAAACACTTCTTTGAATTTCATTCCTCAGTCAGCCTTGGACAAGAGTGCTGTTCCTTTTTGAAAACACATGAAGGACTAGTGTGGTTGTTTTGTGGCTGTGGCAGCATCTTGTCAGCTTCAGGGGTGAAGTAAATGTAAAAGATGATCTAAAGATAAGAGCTCAAAAGCATCATTAATTCTCTAATTCCTGTCACCTGATGCTTTCCTCTTAAGAACTGTTATTAGTAATACGGACCAGAGTCGCTCCTTTGGTCCATTGGTAATGACAGTGACCTTTCTTTTTGCCTCTGACAGAGGCAAGTAACTGCCACAGGTTTTCTTCAATCACAGTAGCCTTTCCCCAGAAAGATGAACAGTCTTTCCCCAGTATTACTTGCCAGAAAGGAATGACCACTGAAAAAGACCATGACTAATAAAGAATGCTGTGGCTTTCCTGCTCCAAGGAGAGGTTTTGACGCACACACATATGTGTTTTTCTTGCAGCAAACAGCAATCCCTGTGAACATGCTGGGAAATGCGTAAACACAGAAGGCTCTTTCCACTGTGAGTGTTTGAAGGGCTACACAGGACCGCGCTGCGAAATGGACATCAATGAATGCCATTCGAATCCATGCCAAAACGATGCCACCTGCCTGGATAAAATCGGAGGATTTACATGTCTCTGTATGCCAGGTGAGGGGAGTTTCTGACAAAGATGGGGTTTCCAGCGAAGGGAAAATTCAGAAGGCAAAGCACGGGGCGGGTTGCCAGCTCTGCTGAGGTGGAACGCATAATTGCAAAGAGGTGAGGCTAAACGAAATGGTGAGAGCTTGCTGTGGCGGCACCAACCAGGAGGACTTGGCATTTGTTGGGGGGAAGGGAGAAAGCAATTAGAGGACTGAGAAAGAAACCAATCTCTACATCAGCAAAGGAAGTCAGCATTCTGAGCTGGAGTATGTGCGAAGGTATTTGTTGCTATACCTGGGAAAGTGCGTGCGCAGAAACTTAATGTTTGTGAAAGCAAAGCAGGGGCAAACGTTAAAAGAGTGACTGAGTTTTGAGATAAGTATACGATGATTCCGGATAATAGCGTTTGGTTTTTTTCTCTGCTTGAAATACTCCAAATGATGCAAGCTCCCGTTGACCTGAGGAAATAACTGTAATAAAAGTTACTTGATTGAAATCATGCTTGTAAAATTTACAAGTCCAGCATACCAGTGACCCATGTAGTCTGCTATTTTGCTTTCTGACAGAAAGTGGTGAAAAATAAAAGGGTGCAAGTTGCCTTTTGCAGTCTTATGAAGTATAATGAAAAAATTGTGACCCCTGCAGGTGATCAGTTGATACCATGAAAACTAGAATGAGTTTTTATTAAGATCTGATCTGTTCTGAGAGATGGAACTCTAGTCCCAAGTATTTCACCCTCCTTAAAGTTTTTCTTTTACTCTGTCACTACCAAAAAAAGCCTTGAGCTAAAATTACCTGCTGTGTTTGTTTCTTTACCCTTTACCTTATATTGGTGCATACCTCAATATACTGATATTTTGCAAAATGTTAAAACATAACTAACCCCTTCTCATCAAGTGGAAGAAAACACTAGATGTGAATTCAGTACAGACTTCTCCTGTTACGGCTGATTAAGTGAGCGTGTTCAGCAACAGTGAAAAGGACACATTCAACATCCCTTTTTAACCTCTGGTGTATATTCTTACTTCATAGGCTCTGTCCAAACTGCAAACTTGAAATAAAACTGGGCTTAGACGTTCAGTGCTGGTATAAAAGGCAGTTGCGCTTTCAAGGGCGCTTTCTAAGGCCTTCAGTCACCTCTTCTTATTTATTTTTATTTTAAACAGGTTTTAAAGGCGTTCACTGTGAAGAAGATATTGATGAGTGTCTGAGTAATCCCTGTGTGAACAACGGAGAGTGTCTTGATAAAGTCAACCGCTTTCTTTGTGTCTGTCCTCCTGGTAAGTACTTATTTCTGGAAGCATTTCCTGCTTCACCTTACCGAGACCTACACAGATAACCCGTGAGGGATTGCAGGTGGTACATTTCCTCTGAGTTTCTGTTGTCTTAACGCAGCATCGGTTTGGATAAGTGATTTACAGTCACTGGTGAATAAGAATAGACATGGATTGGTTGCAGTAGGATTGCACCTGTAACTGAATGTAAGTGTTGAGAAACATACAGTTGGACGTCTCATCTTAGAGGGTAGTTGGCAGCATGAGCTTCTGTTAACTGTGGATATCGTAATGAGATACAGATGAGTAATTCTAGATATGTTTTAAAAATCAGAGCCTCGGCATGCTTTTTGCCTTTTTCTGAGGTTTTTAGGCAGAAGCCATTTTTGCATCAGTATAGTTTATGTTGCTTGCATGTGGAGGGAGATGGATTTGGTCTCCACTTCAGAAAAGAAGCATAAATGCTGAGCTGTGGGATCGGTGTTAGCTATAGGGTAAATGTCACTTGTTTTCCTGATGGCTTAGAAAAACTTTGGAGTTCAGAATATACTTGACAAAAGCCTGCTCTGCATCCCTTCTTCTTGACTAATGGTGTTCCACCTCCTCCTTTGGTTCCTTCCTCCAAGAAACATTCCTGGAGGTTTTTTTTGTTTTTGTTTTTCTCTTAAAGTGCCACCATCTGACATAACCTCTTGATAGTTCATTAACTATTTCAAGAAGTGTATTGAAAGATACAGTGCTGTATCGTACCACATTCCACACTGCTGTAGTAATTCTGGTCTGAAAGCTCGAGTGATGTGTGCGTCGTTGTTTCATTTTAAGTTACTTTCTTTGCTTACTTGGAAGTTTTTATTGGTGACCTCCCAGCCAGAGACATGCGGAGAGGTCACCAATAAAAACTTTCAAGTAATCAAAGTAACTTTATAGTTACTTATATAGACAGGCATACTGTCCAGTGGTGGACACCACTTGTGCTCCATCTGCTGTATTTCTGTTTGACTTGGCCATCTCAGTTCTCAAGCTGAGGCCCCTTTGACCTGGACGGTACAAACTATGTTTTGGCTGGTGGTTTGGAGGAGGAACCAGTCCACCCAGCGTGTGGGGTGTGTGTGTGTTTAATGGAGCAATTGAGTTTAGATTTACTGAGCTTATATTTGGGTGTTTTTAACGATTTGCTAATAAATAATTCCTGACTGTGCAGCTGTTTACATTAACTACTTCAAATTACTTCTGGATTTTCATCTTCCTTTTCCTGCCTTTCAGGATTCAGTGGGGCCGTGTGTCAGATTGATATAGATGACTGCTCCAGCACACCATGTCTCAATGGAGCCAAGTGTATCGACCATCCCAATGGCTATGAGTGCCAGTGCGCCACAGGTCAGTCTTGTGTCCGCAGCCACTGGACCGGAGGTCGCATGTAACCGAAATACATAAAGGGGTGGTCAAAGAAGTGTCAACGTTCTTTTTCTTTCTTTCTCTGAAATACTGCTTGTTTGTTGCGAAGCTTTGCCTTCTCCTTTGCGGCAGAGAATAGCATTTCAGTACAGAGAGCTTTTCACTCGTGACGGCAGGAAGTTCACAATCAGTGGGAGTTCTGGCCTCCCTCTTTCAGCCTCATCTCTTGCCTCGCAGAAGGTGACAGCTTCTTCTGTATTGACTGTGGAATCCACAAGTGGAAAAACAGCAGTGTGAAGCCTTTCACACGTGGCTTACCTTTCTTTCTTCCAAGCCGGATTATGTAGCGTACAGTTGAAGATCAAGAGATGGACAGAGCAGTGCTACTGTGTATTCCGATTTCTGTTGCGTTAGGCTATTTTATGTCAAAAGCAGAAGATTAAAATGCAGTAAAAATTGAGTCCGCTGGAAGAAATACCACCCAGTAGCTGCCTGCCAGAGTGTAGTTAAAATGATTTGTCAAGCATCATACAGAAATTTTGGCAGAGCTGTGGATGGAACTGAGGTGGTTTTTTTTGAATGCACTAAATTCCTTTACTGCTTGGTTAATTACACATGTAGAAGCATCAGGTTTAATTATGGGATTTTCTTATCTTCAGCCCTCTAGCAATGATGTAGATAAATCTTATTTTGGTTTTTACATCTGGTCAAATAAGAGGGTATGGGCAGTTCAGAATGGTTACGCTCTAATTCTCAGTAAGGAACAACTTTTGGTTGCTTTCAGTTAATGGTGCCTGATGCATTGCTCGTGATGCAGATTCAGGCGTGGAGTGCATTGGCTTTAGCTCTTCCATTAGGGAAGAGGCTGAACAATTCCTGGAGATACCATTGTCCCAGAAACGCACTGTTAGGTTGGCTAGACTTATGTGCAATTTTTCTCATTTTGATTCATTCCAATAATCAAATTGTTATGGCAAATTTGACTTGACTAATTTATTGTGCGCTGTACAGGATATAGTAGAGATTAACCTAAAAATTCCTCCCCAGTCTTTTCACACACCCCCTCTCCCCCTTCCCCAAAGTGCCTGAAGAAACAATGAATTTGTTGGAAGTAGGGGAATGCAGTAGTTCTAATCAGGAGAGGTGTAATTATTGTTGTCATAATTGTCCTTTTGATTACTGCATGTGACAGAATAAGCTGTCGCTTGCAAAAAAACAAAAACAAAAAACAAAACAGAAAAAGCTCCAAAGTTGGAGTCTTCTTCAAAGTTGGAAACTATCTTAGTCTTTCTCAAGCTGGTGTGTGGTCTGATTGCTTTCGGTCACCGAGAGCGCAGAGCTTATCAGAACTGTGAGGGTTTTGGGCCACGTAGTGGAGGACACTGTGGAGAGGTGCGTCTTGAAAAGCACGTTCTGAATTTGAGCGGTAAACTGCTGGAATACAGAAATTCTAGGATTCCCAGATAAAAAGGGAGGACTGCTGCTTCTGCGGAGGCACGTGATGTATGGAGCATGTTCAAGGAACAGGCTGAAAGCAACCAAATGTATGTTACTGAAGCAGCAGCTCTTAGTAAAATTCTTGGTTAGTTATTTGGCTGCCAATGGAAGAGGGACTCTGTGTTAGGGCTTTTTCCCGTCCTGTCTGAGGGATTCTTACGTGCAATATTCAAGTGGGGTTTTTTCTAGTCTAACTCTTGTCTGCGAAGAGGGAAATTGTATCTCAGTAAGGTATGTTAAGAGATCGGGAAGAATATCTGATCTCTAAGTGGTTCAGTTGAGCTACAATAGGAGACAAGGTAGTAATTTTTTTGAACGAATGTGTGCTAAGTGTTGTATTTAATATTGACAGCTTTCTATAAGACTGAAATGTGGAATTCATCATTGGGGCAGATCAGTTACTGGAAAATGATGTTTGAGTATGTTCTTGCTCTATTAATCTCATGTTATGAGTGATAGGTGTTCCCTGAATGGTAATCGCCAGCTGCCAAAGTGATTGAAAATTGCAAAATGTTTGGCCAAATGCTGTACAGATAGCTCTATTTACTGCTTGCTTTTTGTCTTTTCTTTCCCTTCTGGCATTATTCCACTTCTCCTTCCCAGTGGTAGATCATGGCTTTTCTTTTCTTGAGTTGTCTTAGGTCCTTCCTCTTTTCTTTGCCTCTGTCCTTGTTTTTTTTGTTTGTTTGGTTGTTTTTGTGGCCGCTGTTCTTCCTCTTATCGGTTTGTTTTTCTTCCTTTCCTAACATCTTTTTATATCCATCTCTCTAACTAGCTTCCCTTCCCTCTCCCCACCTACTTCCACACCCATTCATCCATGCATACGTTCGCAGAACTTGGAAATGTTAGCCGTCAACCTGGTATGTTTGACCAGAGAAATAACCACAAACCTGTATGAAAAATGGGGAGCCTGTTATCCACTTATAATACTCAGGTGAGAATTGCTCTTCAGCTGTTGAAATTCCCTGCAGCTTGGTTTGTATCAGTCTCCAGTTGGTGTCTGAAATTTTGAAGTTCTACCTTCCTGATCTCCAGCCGCTGGAAGGCAGTGTGAGCTGTTGCTCCAAAACCTCCTCTCTGAAAAGAGTTTATTTTAAATTGCCCCTGTTTGATATAGCTCTGCTCCGTCATGGAAAACAGGGCTCTTGAGGGAGTCGTTTGCTGCTCTGAGTTTCCTGAACCGTTGTTCCAGCCCTTCTGGTGAATAGCTTCTGCCCTCCTCTGTTGCTCAGGATGTTTTCCAGCTGAAGCAGAATGAAACAGGCCAAATTGCTGCTTGTTTCATTGCTCCTAACTGAAGAGGTTGCATGCAGTCTTCCTTAAATTTGCAGTTGGTGCTTGACTGGAGTTACTGAAAGGTTTCCCAATGAGAGGGGCAAGAGACTTTTTAATAAGCAGAGCTGCGGAAGCTTTGACATGAGCCAAGGGAGTTCCCTTGGGAAGGTTTCTGCAGCATCTTCGCAGTAATTTCTCATACTAAAAAAAGGCAGCCCCCCTGGTACTGTGTAGAGGAAATAATGACAGAAGAATGCCTTCAGATAGTTTATACTGATGCGAGTAAATATTTCCCATGGAGATTTACATGTTTCCTCTCACTGCTACTGTTGTGAATAAACTGAAGGTAACCGCTTCCAATGCCAGGGTTCTCCATGCAAGGTGATGTTCTGTAATGCTGCGAGCAGCAGAAGAGAGTTGTTTTCCAGGGCTGGAAAACAGGCAGCAGTTGAGATGCCCAGTTACCTTTTGTGTTGTCTGCCACTTTGTCAATTCTTAATATCATTCTTTCTATATTTGGATTATATTCGCTGCGGCATCACACCAGTTATCTTCTTGGTTACTCCTCTTCATCATTTTCCCTTAGGTTTTACTGGGCTTCTGTGTGAGGAGAATATCAACAACTGTGATCCTGATCCTTGCCACCATGGGGAATGTCAAGATGGAATCGATTCGTACACGTGTATATGCAATCCTGGCTACATGGGTGCCATCTGCAGCGAGCAGATAGATGAATGCCACAGCAATCCCTGCCGCCATCAAGGGCGCTGCATTGATTTGGTGAATGGTTACCAATGCAACTGTTTGCTTGGCACTTCAGGTACATAAAGGACTGGATTCTAACACAATTCAAGCATTTAATTATCTGTTACGTGTGCTCTGGTGTGTGCTGAATTTGCATATAGAGTTAAGCTTATGGTATGGAGAGTATCATTTTCACATTACTTTTCCTCACTGAATTTTCTTGTGTTTCTGTGTGAATTGCCGAACCCTCGCTGGTACTGCAACTGGTCTTGGAAGAATTTATCTCCTTTTTACTTACAAAATTCAGGCGTATGGGGAAAAAAAAAAAAAAGCATGGTGTTTCAAAATGGTTTATTTTTTTGTTTAAACATTTAGTACAAGTTCAGGGTCATATTCAGTCAGCACCTAAGTGACATTCCTTGGTGTCGCAGCGCTTCGGCAACATCACCTGTTTGAGTTGCACCAGTGCACGTGTAACTTTGAAGCAGGTGGGGTTTTTAATTTGGCGGTTCCTGGGAAATTGTTTTGTTGACTTCCTTGTACGATTTGGCCTGGCCTTCTTATTCATCTACTTTTTTTTTTTTCAGGAGTGAACTGTGAAAATAACTTTGATGACTGTGCAAGTAACCCATGCATTCACGGGGACTGTATTGATGGCATTAATCGCTACAATTGTGCTTGCAAACCTGGATTTACAGGTAAAGTCAGCTACCTGATAGCTTTGAGTTGTTTTGAAGATAGTTATCCGGGTAGCTCAGGAAGCTGTTCTTTGCATAGTGACTGCAAGGGATTCAGTTAGTATCTCGCTAAATCCTTCTAATCTTTGAATCTTAGCGTCTTGCATTACAGCAAGTTCTACCAAGCAGAAAAATGGCTTAATCTGTGCTGTGAAATGCCGTTCTTGTTAGGTAATTACGTCCAATTCATGGTTCTTGGTTTTATAACAAATAAACCCATGTGACTTTGGTTTATTATTTACAGCTTCTTTCCAGGCACAGAGAGATCGTGGACAATATAGAGAAGTATTTGATTAGACACTACCTTGGGTTTTGACCATGAACAGTATTTCTCTTTCTGGGAAAGCAAAGCATTAACTCGGTGTTCTAATGAGCTGCTCTCCACTCTGAAGTCTCCAACTGAATTACCTGGTTTTTTTCCATACTTCTCTTTCATAGCGTGGTCTGTTCCATTTCTGTTCTAAATTATAAAGAATTATCTGATATGGTAAAAGTAGGGCTGAAAGAAGAAGGTTTTATGCGCTCTTGGATCCATGCTTAGAACTGTAGATCTACATCAGGACTATTTCTGATGACTAAAGCACATCTCAACACTGTTTATAATGGACTTAATATGTTTTGAGCCATGTAGGGTAATGCGCTCATAAAATAATTGTTGTAAGGCAGTTGGTACTGTTTATAACTGTTTTCTCATCACGTTTGTTACTGTTTATTACTGAATGATTCCAATTAGAATTGATCTGAAATGCATTAGAAATAGCACTAAAAGGTTTCATGTGTCTTGTGCTTTTCTCTTGGCGTCTTTCTGAACTTCTGACGCTCCTTCCTTCCTTCCTTCCTTCGGCTCTGGCATGGTGGTACTCCTTAGTTCCCAGGAAAGGAAGAGGCATGCTCCTGAGCACTCTTGCCTTTCAGTCTTCTTTGTTGCTGGCGTACCATATTTCTTATCTTACTGGACTTGTCACTGTTACGCTGTTAAAATAATTTGGGAGTATGATGAACTGGCATATTCCAGTATTTAAAGAGCTGGCTTGCATGGGGTCTCATTACCTTGTCCTTTCCTTATGTTAAAAATGCTTTCAACTTACTGCAACATTCACTTTGTTTAGCTTTCCAGCCTCACAAGATCTTATGGTCACTACTTCAAGGATCTTGCAGTCGTAATCAGAGGCAGGCAAAACAGGAAACGGTGTTTTTTAGACTCCCTTTTGCGCAATAAACCACAAGAACTATATTTACTGCAGACAGTATGGCAGTATTGGTTGTTCAAAGGGTAGGTACTTGCGAAGCAGAAGAGCAGGGCTGTGACAAGTGGAGCTCAAGAGGTTTGTTCCAAGCATGATCCTGTTGAGTGCTTTTTGCCCTCCTAATGAACATTAACCAGTGATTTTTAGTGGAATTCTGTTGAGATTCTTGAATGGTTTGTAAATACTTGTTGAGTGTAAGTGCTGTTTTCCAGGCACAGAAAAGTGCTGCATCTTTCAAAAATGCTTCTCTTGACTTCACTTAAAGCACGGAGGCATGCAAGCTCTGTCCTGCTGCATTGGCTTTACCGAGTTGTGTCTCAGTGTGTGTTCTCGCAGACATGCAAAGCAAATGTTCTTATAAGAAATACTTAATAAGCATTGCTTGCCTTTTTTTTTTTTTTTTTTTTTGCTAGGCCCACGTTGTAATGTGGACATTGATGAATGCACATCCAGCCCCTGTCATAATGGTGGGACGTGTATAAATGAAGTCAATGGCTTTCGGTGTGTATGTCCCGAAGGTTACCATCATCCTCACTGTCAGTCACAGGCAGATGGTTGTCTTAGTAATCCCTGCGTACATGGCAACTGCACACATATTACAAGCGGGTAAGTACTTATTGTCATATTAAACTTACCTGTTGCCTTCTATATTTATTTATTTTCTTGCTTTGCCTGGAGTTCCATCTTGACTCGAAGTTTCTGTTTTTTCTCTTAATTTCTGAGGTTCAAGATTCAGACTTACCTGCTGGCCATGACATAGTCACAGTAAGGCGTAGACCTTTAGTCACCAGCTGCAGTCTGTGCTGTTTCAACATAGGTGTTTCTGGCCTGCATTGTATTCTTTGCTGTCTTTGCATGGGCATGTAGCACAGGGTGGACTGCCACTGTCTAAAGGGAAGGTTTGGCAATTCAAGTGAGTAAAGAGAATGCAATTAAAACAAAGAAATGGTTCCAAATTGAATCTTTGGGGAGCAACAGCTACGTATTCAATCAACCTCTAAAACGTTGAGCATGAAGACTCTCTGTTGGCTGGTGCTGTTCTTGCTACACAAATACTAATATTAAGGAAGAGGCAGACAACTTTTGACACTAGGAGACAGCGATACTTGGCTTAGAACAGTTTGTCAAAGGCTGAGCTTTCATCAGCTTTAGTCACGGTGTTGCATGCCCAACAGGAAAAAAGTGACATCAAAACAACCAGAAAGAGCTTTCCCTAGTTACTTCTGAATCTTCCTATGCAGGAAGACCAAATGCTGATTTCGGGAGCCCCAAAGCAGACCTCTTTTTGGTAATGATAAGTCTGGGAGAGCAGGGCCTGTGTGGCCAACAGGTTTGGGGAAGTAGAACTTGTGTTTGTGAAACTTCCCAACTGTACATGGAATTCTGTGAATCTGTGATTCTGTGAATAGCAGTGCCTCCCAGATGTGTGCCGCGTCCCGAAAAGTGTTGTCAGCATTTGGGCAAGGCAGTGATTTACTGCTGTGGGTAGTTCTGTAGGGCAGGATTCAGCACTTTCCCCGGAGCTGGCAGGAAGGCCGCCTTTATTGCTAATTCAGCCTCCATGTAAGCTTGGGAAACAAATGTTTTGGTTCATCTCGTCTATCATGTGTCACCTGCATCCATATTTATGCCCATGTACACCTTACGCTTGGTGCCAGATAAAATAAGTCTTGTTTGCATGACAGAGAGGGAGGGCAGCGTGTGTGTCGTGTGGCTTGAGTCCAGGGTGATTCACCAAGTCCTTGGTTCCATGTCATGTGGGTGGAGTGCTGCTCTCCCTCAGATTTTGAAACATGATGGAGAATACTGCTTCTGCTCCCAGCCAGCTGTTTTCATTTGTAACCACTACTTTGTATGAAATCAGTCTAGTTATCTTTGCAACCTATTGTTCCCCTCCACTTTTTAAAAAATCTTTTTTTTTTCTCTGTCTTTGTTTAAATGTGTAGAGAGGTCTTATCAAAGCAGAAACGTATTGCTGGTTGACTGAGCGCTTTGTGAAAACTGTAACAGAGGGAAGTGTGGTTTTAAGGGAGTGTTTATTTTCAGTATTTTCAAAACTATACAGCTGGGGTAAGCAGTCTAAACGAAACTTAGGACTCTCCTAAAGAGAGGTCTTCTGTTTTTCTCTCCAAAACTAATCCAGGAGAAACTGGCTAGTAGAAGAGTTATTTCAGAATGCTATAAAATTGCTGCTGCTTTTGCCTTTAAAGGTACAAGTGTGTCTGCGATCCAGGCTGGATAGGAGATTACTGTTCAACAGAAGGGAACGAATGTAAATCAAACCCGTGCCAGAATGGAGGAACTTGTGAGGATTTGTTGAATGGCTACAGATGTACCTGTAGGAAAGGATTCAAAGGTGAAAACTCAGAAGTTTCTGTTCTCTTCTTCCTTTTCACTTCTTTGCACCTTTAGTGCCATTTTAATGTTTTCATTAAACTTCATGGGAATAAGACTCAGGAGGGGAAACTTGAAGAAGTTAAATTACAGTCAGTTCATGTAGACATGATACAGGAGTAGAGTGCTTAGACCATATCTAAGCCTTGTTTGGACTCATTAAGAAATGTCCTGGTTTCAGGTGAGCTTAATTTTCTTTGTAAGAAAGTTATGCTGAGCTATATAAATGTACTGAGGATTGAAGGGGCATTCAACTCAGAATTACCATGGCTGCTGTCTGCTTGTACCCACCGAGCCCGTGAGGACTACTCTGATCTCCTTTTCCTTCTGCTGAGATCTTTCAAATATAGAAATGTTGTCCGCTGCTGTGTAGGATAATCATGCAAGTTACAGTCTCTTCCATGTTCTTCCATGAAGCACCCAGCTCTTAGCAGCATTCTCTCCTGGTTTTTTCCCCTTCTGCTCTCCAGGTGTGAACTGCCAGATAGTGGTTGCTCCTTGTTCCCCCGATCCTTGCGAGAACTCGGGAATTTGCCAAGAATCTCCTGACTCTGAAGGCTACACCTGCCAGTGTGCCCCTGGCTGGGAAGGTAATGTGGATGGGGAACATACTGTACTTCTAACGCTGAGCTGTGTTGGCATTCACCCTTTTGACCATTGCCTTATGAGGGGTCTTACTTCTGGACTCTCCATGTTTCAGGGGAGAGATGTACAGTGGATATTGATGAATGCCTCTCCAAGCCCTGCAAAAATCATGCCCTGTGCCATAATATTCAAGGCAGTTACCTGTGTGAATGCCGGCCAGGCTTTACTGGAGGAGACTGTGACAGTAACATTGATGACTGCCTTTCAAGTGAGTATCAGCAGATTGTTCTGTGTCTTCCAGTTTTTCCTAGAAATAATTTTGCTGTACTATTGATGACTGCTATTTGACAGATGCTGAAAGGTCTTTTATAATCTCTTACCAATAAGAAAAAAACCCCAAACCTCAGCTTTGTAAGACTTGCGTCTTTGAGGCAGTCAAAATCCATCGTGTTCAGCTGCTAGAAGTGGACCTACGGTGTTGTAACTGATAGTAGGAGTTGTTCCCAGATTCTTAACTTGAAAAGGTCTTTAGAGTTTACATACTTTAACAAGGAACGCTGTTAAATGAAGAATTACATTTGCCTAAAATTTTAATACATCAAGTTAAAGTAACACTGCAGGGCTTACCTGTATTTCAGTGTTAAGCTTGATTGAGGTGTGGTGGGAATCTGGGGTACAGCAGTCCTTCCTGAAATGTCTCTGTCTGACATTAATATTCTGGAAAGAGTGGGTCCTGTTGCTGTTCCAGTTAATCCATATCTGAAAGCAAATGGAGCAGCAGGAAGGCAGTCTGTTCCAGGTAAGGTATCAGTGGCAGGAGGCTAGCCCATACGCTGATGAATACTGAAATCGTTTAAATTACAAGAAAGCAAATGTTAATTTCATGCTCTTGACACTGCTGTTTACAAGGGAAAACAAATACACGGTAACTTCTTTTTCTTACTGGGTATATTCTGTATCATCATCAGATAAAATCAGAGTTTCCTGAGAAGTGGCATGTGTTTAAAAGTTTGTCTGTTACCATTTGAAAAGTGCTGTATCAAACCTTGGAGGAGTTCATAATGTTGTAATTTTTTAATTAGCTGTCTCTTTAAAAGAAAAAACAAAAAACAAAAAACCCCACAAAGAACAATCAAATAGAAAAGAAAACCAAACCCAAACCTCTATTTTTTTATTAGCTTTTTTTTTTTAATTACCAAACCCAAGTCTTAAAGACTTTAGGTATGAATTTAGAGTTGTATTTTGCATTGAAAAAAAAATTTAAATTTGTGACTGCTGTCGAGAAGGATCCAAACAAGCCTGTTAGCAAAAGTTACCGTGGGAGACCCTAAAGCAGCGCTGCTGAAAGAACTTTTAAGACATCTGGCTCAGCCCGAGCTTTTGATTCCCTCTTTCTGAGCAAACAGGTATCGTACTAAAAACGTCACATTTGTGCATGGACCCCGAGCTTTGCCTCCCAAAGCCAACCAAATTATTGCTTGTGCTGTTAGTTTTTTATGTGGGTGTCTGAAGATAAAATCATTTTTCAAGCGTTTGTCTTTCTCTCTGGAAGAGCTGGGAAATCTCTCTCTATTCCTAAGCGTTCTGAGAGCTGTGAGATTGATCCCGCGTTGTCTGTTAGGCAGCACACCCATGAGGTTGAAGAAGAATTTCCAATTACTGCCACAGCTGATTTCATTTAGCATAACAAAAACCTTCCACGGCTTGAGCCAAATGTCTTTAATCCAAGAAGCAAACAAGCCCTCCAACAAGAAGAACTTAGTGAGAAGTTGATACTCGAATCGCCTTTTTATGTCCGTAAATGTGCGGCACAGAAAATCAATGCGCGGCAATAAATGGCTGGCTGCCATAGAGGCAACATTTTATAGCTGCCAGGGGTCTCGCTTTGAATGTGCTTTTTCTCTGCAGTAGTCAGATGACCTTTAACTGGATGCAGGTGTGTCTCTTATAACACAATTTTTTATCATGTGAGCATATTTCTCAGTCAATAAATGAGCTTTAATTACCTTTCGCATCTGTTTTCTTCGTTTACCAATGAACAGAAGGATTTTGTACTTACGTTGAACTGCAAATTTTTTGGTGGAGTCTATTTGCCTTTTAAAGTTGTATTTTAGTAGTACTTAAAGATAGTCACAGATCCATAAAACGGGCTCCGTAACCTTTTTGTCATCCCTCTTCCTGTCTCTCCTTTTCCTCCCCCGTCCCAGTTTTCCTCCCTACCTTCATTTACATAGGCATTTGGTCTAGGGAATGCAGAAACTGGCTTCAGAGGCAGTATCCCACAGAGGGTTGTGGGTCTTAAATCCAAAAGTGGAAGGAGCAGAGGAGGCAGAAATCACGGAACGGCAGAGCTCTTCCAGGCAGTACTTGTGGAAGTAGAAGGAATACAGTAGCAGGGGTTGGATTAGACTAAAAAATGGTGATAGACAAGTGGCAAGGTCGTGGTAGGGAGAAAGAAAACGTCAAGAAATGCAGAGGTGAGAAGAATCCAAAGTTGTGTATGAAGTTGGGAGCTTTTCTGCCAGCCTTTCCCCAGTCAGCCTTTGATACTGGGAAAAATACCAAGTGCTCAATAACACCTTATTATATATAGTAAAATATATATATTATATATATTAAAATATATATTTTTTATATATATAAAATCATGTATATAGTAATTTACACCTACACATTTGATTTGACTGGAGTGCTTTCATGCTTAAAACGAAGCATACAAGTTCTTCGTGTGTTGAGCAGCATCTGGAAGAGAGAGAATTGTCTGCATTCTCTTATGAATGAGGTAATGAAGAAGAGACAGTTGCTGTGCTGTTTGTATTGTCTTTCTCAGTAGGCATTTATCGAAAAAGCCGAGTTTGAACTTTAAAGCAAGAGCCTTTGGATCTGGTTTTGTTCGTTTTGGCTGACCAAATCCCAGCAGAGGAACCTTTAGGCACTGAAGCTTGGCCTTGATCCACACCTTCTTGTGAATTTTTTATTGATAATGCTTTGGGATTATTTCCTCCATAAAGTGGCTCAGAAAAACTTGTCAGTAGTCTGTCACACTCGGGCTATGTGATACTTATTTCCCCAAAAGCTGCTACTCTAGGCCTGACCTTTGACTGTTACCCGTTTTAACGTTTCTATCTTAGATCCCTGCCAAAACGGAGCTTCGTGTGTGGATGGGATAAACTCTTTCTCATGCATCTGCCTCCCCGGATTTCATGGAGATAAATGTCAAACAGATACCAACGAATGCCTGAGTGAACCCTGCAGGAATGGAGGCACCTGCACCCACTACGTCAACAGCTACACGTGCAAGTGTCAGCCTGGGTTTGAGGGAACCAACTGCGAGAACAACATCGATGAATGCACTGAGAGGTGAGAGAACTTCCCTGTGCTGCTGCACTGAGGAGCCACACACTGTCTGCTCCTGCCTTGAAGTCAGTCCTGCTCAGGGGCAGTTTTTAACGATGAGCATCTGGGTTTCCTGCCTTTTGTCACCGAGACGTGCTTGTGATTCATGCAAGGAAAACTTGCTTACCTTGTGCAGGATACTAGCTGAAGGACAGTTGCCTGCCAAAGTTGGTCTTCAGTTTGCACGACTAGTTAGGAGCTTAGTTCCATTATAGGAGTGAATACGACAGAGTTTAACAAACGTTAAGACAGTAACAGATGCTAGCTTGTTAAGACATAAATAATTTATATTTTTATAAGACCATTATCATATGGGGAGGGGAAATAATCAATTGGTTGTGAACAATGTTGAGAAATACAAAAGCTGCAAAAATGGAAGCGATGGCCAACTCTCAGAAAGGCAGGAAAAATAAATCAGCCCTGAGTTATTGACTGCCAATAATACGAAGAATCCCCCAGGAGGGAACACTTAATCCACAAATTCTGTACTGGAAAGGTTTATTCATCAGTGATCTTCTAATGCTCACAAGTTGGATGTGGCTTAGCAGTGTTGAGATAAAACCTGAGGGCGTTCTGAGGGGGGAGGGAGGTGTGGAACTGAGTTAAAATGCTCAACAGCTGGTCCTTACATAAATGGTTCACTTGGTAGTTTTAAAAGCTCTCTGAGAGTTAACCCTATGTACCCATCATCTGCCTGCATATTTATTTTAGGCTTTGTTAGGATTGATGAATTAACTTCAGATTCTCAAATGGAAAAAATTTCTAATAAAGCTTGAGATGGTTTAAAAAAAACCCAACAAACAAAAACAATTAAAAAATAATCTTTTCTAATCTAGTTACCAGAAACAAGTAAGATGCCTAAATGCAAAGCTCTTCGTAGTCTGATGTGTTTTCTGCACACAAAGAAAAGAGCTTTCTTATCTTTGATAAAATTGCAGTTGTGGGGGAGGAAGTATTTTAACATCTTCTGCTTAAGAACTGGATTGTGTGACTGATGAGGGTGTGTTTAATTTGCACAACAGTTGTTTAATCAAGTGAAATATGTTGGGTGTTTTAGCAGAACGCCTGGTTCTTCCTTGAGGTTTGTCCTGTTTTTGTTTTCGTTATCAATCAGGACAGAAACCAGTCTTGCAGGTATGAATGAGGGATGTAGCAATTTTCAACGCTCTGCCAAGCTAAAACAGTCACACCTTCTCTACCAAAATTTCCTGAGCTATACTTAAGAGCGCCGTGATGGTTGGCTAATTTGAATTCCCTTCAAATAATTCTTCCGTGTCTTGTGTGAGAAGCCGCCTATGAGACAGTGCCATCTTCTTTTGGAGATGGGTACCTGATCTCAGTGAAACATGCCAAGTGACTGACAGTTCCTCTGCCTTCTCTTCCCTGTTTTGCCACGAATGTAGACCGTAGTTTCTGCTCCTGGTAAAACAGAATTCATCCCACAAGGCAGAGGAACGTCTCTAATGAATAGGTTATTGTTGACATCTCAACCGTAATCACAGTCAGAATTTAGATACTCAAAACTTGCACTGAAAGTTCCAGAAGGTGAGTCAGTGGCTTCTCTCGTGGAAGTACCCTTTGACGGTGCGCAGGACAGATAACAAGCATGAGTTCGTTTTGTGTACTTTATCAAACTGATTATCTTGAGTCTGATCTAGGGTTATTTTCAGAGGAGCAGGAGTTTCCAGGCAGATGTTTCTTTAGAAGGAAAAAGGAGTCAAATTTGCATGAGGCATCACTTCTCCTAACTTTCCCAGTCACTTCTCCATAGGACACCTAATCTGGCAGAATTTCTTATGAGGAGAAGATTGGGGGGAATAATTCCTTTGATCTGAATTTTGCCAGGGCATGTATGAGTAGTTTTACAAATCAGGGACTTAAGGTTCTCATGAGAAGAGGAGGAAGGAATTTAGCAATACCAATACTTTCACATGATTTCAATGAAGAACATGCTTGTGTTTTGCATGTTACAGAAACTTTTTCCTTGAGAAAACGTACCTGTTACTCCTTTGAAGCTTTAAAAAAAAGGCAAATTGTTTTCTTTCTCATAATTTGTAATACAATTGTAATTTGTATAAAATTTATCAGTTTGAGCAAGCCACACGCCTGCCTGGTACAGTGCTGGTTGTGGTCACATTGGGGCTGGGAAGATTTCGTTAAATAAGTTAACTCCATCACTAATGACTCATTGAAACCCTGCTTTACTTTTTTTGCCTGCCAAGGTGAAAAACAGTGAACTGGAGTCCCCTTGAATTGCTGTCAGCTGATTTATGCTTCTTTAGCAGGAACTTGATGGTGGTCAGAAGATCCTGTAATCTGATTTTTCTCTCTCATTCCAGTAATGTTTATGTGCTGTGTTGGCTGTGAGCTTAATTGCATTTTGTCTCAGTTTACCTTTGTTCTCACTCTCTTGCAGCTCCTGTTTCAATGGAGGTACTTGCGTGGATGGCATCAATTCCTTTACTTGCCAGTGTCCGGTAGGATTTACGGGACCCTTCTGCCTCACAGAAATCAATGAGTGTGATTCACATCCTTGCTTGAACAAAGGCTCTTGCGTGGACAGCCTGGGCACATACCGATGTATATGTCCTTTGGGTTATACTGGGAAGAACTGTCAGGTGGGTGACACTTTCTCAGCCGTTTTGCACAGGGCACTGTCATTTGAGCTGTTCAACAGCAGAAGTGACCGGCTTAGATGTGAGGTACTAAATCATAGAATTGTTCAGGCTAGAAGGGATCTTAAAGGTCATCTAGTTCCAACCCCTCTGCCCTAGACCTCCAACCCCACCTCCCACCAGACCAGGCTGCTCAAAGCCCCATCCAGCCTGGCCTTGAACACCTCCAGGGATGGGGCAGCCACAACCTCCCTGGGCAACCTGTTCCAGTGCCTCACCACCCTCATAGTAAACGTGGCAGAGCTCTTGTTCCTTCAGATGTGGTAAGAGGTGGTTGGCCTGTTAGCCCCAGGAAAAAGAAGTCCAGCGCCTCTGTCTAACAGAGCAGGCGCCCCCATTCAGACCTCTGGAAATTGAAAATGTCTATTTGCAAGGAGGAGAAAAATGCTTGGTGATTTATGAGGACAGGTGTCATTGGAATGTTCTAGATTACTTTTCTTCTTAAATGAAAAACAGCTGTCAGCTTTGAAAATGGCTGCATTTCATTTGAAGCATAGAGTTGTCCTGATTGAAGGCAGAATCCTGTATTAAAAAAAAGGGCAAACAAGCACAAAACAAAAGGCAGAATATTAGTCTGATTAGCAGGACCTTAGAATCATAGAATCGCCCAGGTTGGAAGGGACCTTTCAGATCATTGAGTCCAACCATCAACCAAACTCTGCCAAAACCCATCACTAAACCATGTCTCTAAGCACTACGTCTGCCCGGCTTTTAAATACCTCCAGGGATGGTGCCTCAACCACTTCCCTGGGCAGCCTGTCCCAATGCTTAATAACCCTTTCAGTGTAAAATTTTTTCCTAATATCCAGTCTAAACCTCCCCTGGCGCAACTGGAGGCTGTTTCCTCTTGTCCCATCGCCTGTTCCTTGGGAGAAGAGACTGACCCCTGCCTCTGTACAGCCTCCTTGGTTTAACTGGTTTATTTTTTACAGGGAGGTGTAAGTTATTCCAGGTTGATTGAAGATTATTTTCTTTTTCCATAAGAAGCCAGAAAATGTTTTGGGGCAGTAACTGATGTGATTGTCCTGTTCCCGACCTCACTAAAAAGCTCTAGCCTTCCTTGCAGACTTCACTTCAGGCAGTTTACAGTTTTCCACAGTTGAGCATAAGCACTGCAAACCCAGGCTGTAAATGAGTGACCAGTACCTATTAAAAACTTTAAACTTGGCGTATCGCAGTGGAAACAGAATGCTGATTTAATTTTTCAAATCAGAGGTGTTTTTTTTCTTTTTATTCTGTGCTTATCAAAACAGCAGGAAGGATTTGAGGCTATTTCTAGCTGTGGAACAGTAAACACTCTATTGGCTTCCTCCATCGGCAGTCTTAGTGATGCCATTGAAAAAGAAAAAGATGTGAATTTTTTAAACTGCTGGAAAACCCTACAGTTCTGTAAGAATTTTGCAAGTGTCTTTTGTGCCAGTGTGTCTTTGTAAAGCAGTGGGTGTTAGAAGAAGCGTTTTAGTGGCAGTGGGGGAGGTGTTCTTCCAGTAGCGTGTTGCTAGACATTAAGTTGTCAGGTCTGCTTCTAGGTATTGCTAATGGAGGAAGTGAATGCAAAGTAATGAAGTGATAGAAAAAAGCAAGCCCTCTGCTACCCTAATTACGCATTCTGGGCACACGACTTAAACCTCATTGGGAGAATTAGCATTGAGAGTGATCATAAAGTACTGCGAAGTTCAGTAGTTCCTCTTCTGTTATGTTTGCTTTGTTTTCACTTGAGAAAAGGATTATGTTCCTGTCCCCAAATTAAATGATGTGGATTCTCAGAAAGTCTGCTTTATGTTCGGAGAAGCTGGATCATAATGTATTACCCATTTTAGACAAGGAATCAGAACTTTCTAAATTTACAAGCACTGTTCAAAGCTGCATTGGGGAGATTTATAGATTACAGCAACACTGTAGTTCTTGTCTTAGTGGTAAACTGGCTTGACCTAATTAGCAAAGCTAAGTAAGCAGAACAAAATCAGACAATGATTCATAAGTTATAGAATTTGCATGTAAAACAGTCAGCTACTCATTACAAATGCAGAAGCAAGAGGCTCAGTGTTTTTTCTTCTTCACGCTCAACTACATGTGATAAAACTTCATTCCAAGTTTCTTTTTGGTTGCCTGTGAAAGCACAGATTTTTCTACTTTAATCTTTGTGAGGAGACGGTTTGCATCTGAAAAGCAGAACTTTCTGCAATTGAAATGGCATTTTTGCAGCCAAAATTCACTACTGCTCGCTTGAAAAACCTCATCCTTCCCGCAAGTCAGCTTGAAATCAATCAAGTAGCTGTATTACTTTGAAGACCAAGTGCTCAAAAAGGAAATGATGGTTAGTGGCTGGTTTATATTAGGTCAGACAGAGTTATTTTGGGTCCTCACTCCACTTTCATATGATGATTTACTGAGTTTTAGTCTCTGTTTGGAAACTTCGTTTTTACAGAAGGAATCAAGAAAATCAGTATATCTTGGCCTGTCTTCTGGTTCATAAAACAGTTGTGGGGTTTCAGCTGAATCTTCGAAGACAGGAAAATTCAGAGAGAGCAAACGGGGCCAAAAGCAGGTATGGTGAGCTAGTGACAGGAAGGAAAAGCAAAGATCAAAACGTGAAACACATCCGTCATCCTCAAAAAGCAGTGAAGATGGGGGGAGTCTGGGAAAAGAAGGGGCACCTGTTACTGTTGATTCCTGGAAACGTCCTACTAATGTGGAACCAGAAGTCTAGGCTGAAAGAATTTTCTCAAACCCGTCCAGCCAAAGATGCCTCTGCATAGCGCGGTGCGAGGATGAGCTTATTCTTGAAATGTTGCTGCCATCTGGGCTTTACTTATCAGTAGGTTTGCTCTTTCCTGGGCGAGTGAGCTCTTGAGACTGTCAGTGAAGCACCTGCCTTAGACTTGGGAAGTACTGTCCCTTCCTTTCCAGTGCCACATGGAACCAGTTTTGCGGAGCCTAGCTTCCTTTTGTTGCTCCTTGAACTTGTACTCCGAATAGTGTTTCCTACTGCTCTTGCCATACATCATGTTGTGGTTTTTGTTTTTTTTTTTTTTTTTTCTCTCCAGGCACTTATGGATCTGTGCAGCAAGTCTCCCTGTAAGAATAAAGGGACGTGTGTCCAGAGCGGAGCCCAGACTCGATGCGTCTGTCCACCTGGCTGGACTGGCGCCTACTGCGATGTGCCCAATGTCTCCTGTCAAGTGGCAGCTTCACAAAGGGGTAAATAAGTATCCTCTGTGCTTTAACTGAAAACATTTCCACATGCATCGTTAATCTGTGCCTCCTTTTCCCCATACGCCTGTGAACGCAGCACGCATTGGAAATCCCAGAGAGCTTTGCATCCAGCTGGTTGATCGTGATCACTTCTAAGCTAGAAAACTCTCCGCAAGGCTGCATTTGGGAGTCAAGGCTTTCTTGATTTCTGACATAAGAAGCTAGCTTCTACTTTAAAAATACTAGAAAAGAATTAAATATTTTATGAAGTCTCGGAGTTTCAGTAATACTGTTTTACACGGCCTGCCTTTTTGGAAGATACATTGACTATTTATGCCTTTCTGCTAAATCCCAGGCAGGCCAGGTCTAAGACATGTTGTCCTTGTACAAGAAAGGCATCTTATAACTCATGATCTTTGTAAGTCTTTTCGCAGAGAGTACTGGCTACTAAAATGTGCTATTTAGTTATATAGGTAATACCATGGCCCCCCGGAGTAGCAATTTCCTGCTTCAGTTGATGCCCATGTAAAATATTTGGGGTTTTAAATCAATTTCTTCCTGGAGGGCGGCTTGTAGCCCAGGCTGATGGGCAGTGTTATGCCATTCTCAGTCTAGGAAATCCAAACAAGCAGATTCAGTGTCAAAGAAGCTCCCATATCTTTTGCAGACATTCTGTGTACAAACATTGAACCTTTGTACTGCAACAGTAGTACTTCAGATGTGTATTCACCAGCCAGCGGTAAAATCGTACAGCCATACAGATACTTCATGCCAGTGTTGATGCTGATGATCCAAAGGGGACAGAGCAGTGACTTCATTTGGAAGCCAGTTGTGGTTCTGACCCACTGTAATTTAAAGACTAACTCTTCAATTTTTGAGTTTCAGCTTTTCAATTCATTGTGGCTAACCGTATTCGTTCCGGGCTGAGCTACCAATGCCGTCAGCGAATGTTTTACATGTTTGCTTGCTTTCTTTCGCTTTGTTTCAGGAGTCACGGTGGACCAGTTGTGCCAGCACTCTGGCCATTGTCTCAATGCTGGAAACTCACACCGCTGTCAGTGCCAGGTGGGTTACACCGGCAGCTACTGCGAGGTGCAGCTGGATGAGTGTGACTCCAGCCCCTGCCAGAACGGTGCTACCTGCCGGGATCACCTGGGCGGATACCAGTGCGAGGTAAGGCGTGCTGGTTTACTGGGAAGAGGTATAAATATTTAGAGCGTTGCAATGCAAAGGAATCAAAAGAAATCAGAAACACGTGCTTCCAACAGGGGATAAGAGTAACCTGCTCCTAGAAAGAATTTTTAATTTAACTGTGGCAGAAGCGATGCGCCCAAGAAGCTTTTAAGATGGAATTAGAGCTGTGATCGTAAGGAGGTGTGGTTGATGGCCATTTGAACTCCTTGCCTCTTTGGAGTTCTTATCTTTAAAGATGTTTTGCCCAAGGTGTGGTTTATATTAAAATATATGTAGAATGCAGTAAAGGAATGTTGTATTCTCCTTATTGGATGGGCTAAGTATCCCTTGCCTTTCAGGGTGGGAGAGCATTCCACTGCTTTCTGTTTCCTACAGCTGATGCAGAAAGCAATGAAGACCATGAGATTATGTTCTATCAGCCTTCCTAAGCTTCTCAGAATGGTAGAACACCAGAAGGAAAGGATGAGTTTTAATGTAAACCTTAAGACAAAACTCTTAAGCCAGTCTCACTGCTAAAGGGTGTCAGGATTTAATCTCTGTATTTTACAGGAATAAAGTCACTCAAATTCAAGCATGCAGCATGCTGCTGAGTAGCCGCACGGTCAAGTTGTGTGCTTCA
Organism: Larus michahellis; assembly: GCF_964199755.1. Taxonomy (NCBI): domain Eukaryota; kingdom Metazoa; phylum Chordata; class Aves; order Charadriiformes; family Laridae; genus Larus; species Larus michahellis. The sequence continues at coordinate 26,351,397 of NC_133903.1, read as the reverse complement.
GCTGGCTGGCTCTGCAGCCCTTGAAATCACTTGCAGTTGTATTAGCTACAAAAGCAGCCATAATCTGTCCCATGGAGGGTTCGTTTTGTCAGCGTTAGCCTTTCTCAGATGTCTGCTAATGTATCCGTTAGGAGAAGATTATTCACACTTATTTTTATACTGGCAGTGTGTGCCTGGATACCAGGGTGTCAACTGCGAATACGAAGTGGATGAGTGCCAGTTTCAGCCCTGCCAGAACGGAGGAACGTGTATAGACCTCGTCAATCACTTCAAGTGCTCCTGTCCACCAGGAACTCGGGGTATGAAGCTCAGCAATTAAGTGAACGTTACAAGAGTGAATTTTTCTTTCTGACTGCTGGTTTCATGACGCAGGGTCTAAAGGGAACGCATTATTTTCTTTGAAGAATGTTCCCAAAGTGCACTGAATCCCTTGAGATACATATTTTCTCTTTAAAAATAAATGCTGCTTTTTTCTTTTCTTCCTTTTTTTTTTTTTTTTTTTTCTTTTAAAGGAATAGGTCATGACAGTGTCCTTTGGGAATGTGTGATCCATCTTTGGCAATGGGGATGGACTACATTACCGTTAAGGTCTCTCCCAACCCTATCTATTTCGATATAGTAAATCCAAGGTTTCTTTTTGGCTAAGATGCTGTGAAATAGCCAGAAAACTTGCTTAGTTCTTGCATAATTTCCAACCTCCTTTACTTGTTTCAGTTTTGGCCCTGCATTGTCCTCTGTCCTAGAGTCTTTTGTGGAAGAGGAGTTTAGTGCCTCTAGGCTAGCTTAAACTATTTCAGCAAATTTGAGCTCTTTTAATAAAAGCTCTTTCTTTAAAAAAAAGAAAAAAGGTCCACAGTTACATAATGGTGGCTTTCAGTAAGTATGGCTCCACAGCCCGGTTAATGTCGTCTTTCTTGAAACCTAACCTTCCATTTCCCTGTTACATCTGACCTGACGGCCCCGACTTCTACCTTTGCAAATATTCAGGATTGCCCGTTTCAGGCCATCAGTGAATGCTTTCTTCCTTGACTTTTTTCCTTAAGTTTGATTCTCAAGTCAGTTAAAGATTTTACATCCCTCTCAACTTCCTTTTTCTTTCTGAAGTGCGTCATCTGAACGTAGGCAAAATCTCCGGATGTGCATCAGATAGAACTAAATTCTTGGTTCATAAAGTAAATTTAAGTAAAATTATAAAATAATCAAATATATTTGCCTCCTGCCCATGCATATTACCAGTTCATTCACTTTAGTGCGGCTGTCAGCACGTCTTCCCAGCCTGGAGAAGTGTTTGTTTCATTGTAAATCATTGCGTTAGCAATTCTTCATGTATTGTTCTTAATTTCGTCCTCCAATTTAAAAAAAAAGAGAAGTTGCTTCTTATGTCTCTACATCAAAGTGTGTGTTTATGTACCAATTTCTGCATTGCCAGAATCGCTGGGTTGTACTAAAACGCCCATCCTCCTTTGAGAGGTTCGGAATGTGCTGCTTTTAATTCTCTGTCTTTATTTGTTGAGATGAATTACTTTTTGGATGTGACAGTTTTTTCTTTTGTAAATTAAAGTAATTAGAAAAAAATTATATAATTACTTATGGTATCAAGGCTTAGCTTTTGTCCCTGGCCCAGTGTGAAATGAATACTTTATTGATGCCAGCATAAGCATCCTCCGTGTTTAGGTGAATGGCTTGACTTGCTCCGGATGAATCAGCCGTGTTAAAGGGACAAAACTCCTTACTCTCAACTTACCCTCTATGTCCCCTTTTCTCCGTTTTACTGTGTGGTGAAGGCAGAACCAGAGCCCAGACGGCCCCTTGAAAGGGAACCCTGTAGAGAGAGGGAGAAACTGCCACCCCCAGCCGGGAGTTTACTGCAGGTCCCCAGAAGTCAAACAGCAGGCACGACGTGCTGGCCAGGAATCTGTGGTTTATCACAGTTGCTTTTTTTTTTTCTGTTGATTTGCTGTTGCTTCTTTTTAACGCTGTCGCTACAAGTGCTCTTTGCCGAGTTTCGGGGTTCCCGCCGAGTTAAATGAATGGTGGGAGGCTCGCAGCCTTGCGAGGGCAGCACGGGGCTCTCGTGTTCAGTCGCCGGGCTAAATTGAGTGCGCCTCTTTTTTGGTTTTGTGTTTTTAATTATGGTCTTAAATCAAGTCAAGCACGAAAGCTGCTAAATACCAGTATGACCTACCATTGAGAAGAGGCTGGATCTAAAACACATGCTCCCGAGGTCTGATCCGAGGCTGGCTGAGCACGTGGGCTGTAGGTTGCGTTAAGCCGGGTTCTCTACCTGGTTTTATCTGGGGCTGTGTGTGAAGTAGCCTTAAAACTTGAGGCCATGACACTGTATCCTCAAATTGTTGCTTTTTTACTGTCTCGGCAGGCCGTTTCTGCGAGGAGAACGTCGATGACTGTGTTTTGGACTCAGGAGGACCCCGCTGCTTTAACGGAGGGCAGTGCATTGACCAGATCGGGGGCTACAGCTGTATTTGTCTCCCAGGCTTTGCAGGCGAGCGATGCGAGGGAGATATCAACGAATGCCTCTCTAATCCTTGTAACCCTCGTGGAAGTCTGGACTGTGTTCAGCTGATAAATGATTATACATGCATCTGTCGTAGTGCTTTTACTGGTGAGTTAGTCGTAAACATGCTTCCAATTTCAGGGTAATATCTTGAAAAATGGTCATTCTTTCCCTTTCTGGCAGTCATGTTATCTAGCCACTTCCCTTTACAATATCTAATTGTTTCCCTACACCATGTCTCAGTTTTTAAACCAGTCTTTCTTTTAAACCTTCTAAGAAATTTGGCTTCCAGAGCTGTCTCAGACGAAGGAATCTCCTGAGACACTTGGCTGCCAGGATTTTTTTTCCTGTGGTACTCTTCTCTCCTTCGTAATTTCACATTTCTAATGTTGGAAGTGTAACTGTTGGCGTGTCAGCTTCTCCATGGCTTTTCCTTTTGCAAAGCCGCATATGAATTTTCTCTATAAATCAGTGTCATGGTATCCACAATTAGCTTTTGGCCTCCTTTTCTACTCCTTGCTCCCTTTCTTTCTTACGCTGGTGATGTGGTCAGAATGGAATACTCTGTGCATAGGCAGACTGTACATTCCTAGCTTGGTGATGTGATCCTTCCACAATCCTTTGAATCACAACTTTGCAAGAATTTCATGCTGCGCAAACTTATTTCTCACTCTCTCTAGATCTCTTCTTTGTTAGTGTTGCTGCTATTCTGCTTTCTGCCTCCCACTGGGCATAACTTTGGGCTAATAGTCTCCAGATGTGTCTTAACTTTCAGCTTTCCAGTTTCCATGTCAGTTTAACTTCTTATGTATTCAGTTTTCCTCCGTTAAAACCTTTCACTTTCCCTGCTTACCACTGACCCTCTGTGCATGCTTTACCAGTAGTTTTTACTCTTTTTTTTTTTCTTTAAATTTAAAGATGCTGTGATTTTCCACTAAATTTGTGATTGTCAGATGCAGAGAAATCACAGAGACAATGCATTTGCGGAATTCACGTAGTAATTTTTGAATGCATTACCTAGACTGATGAGAGAAGTTCCTAACGGAGGAACGTTTGAGGGAAGTGGAGCCAGGCTAACTAGAGGGACACCAGTGCAGGTCATCAGAGAGGTTTATTTTTAAGCTTGCTTTTATGAATTATGCCTCGTGTCGCTTCTGGCTCTCGTGGAAGGGTTGCTGGAAGTTGCGACGTGGGGAGTGCGGACCTGCTGCACCCTGGGAGGAGCAGGGAGAGCTGCTGTGTCTCAGACATGAAATCTGTCTGGAAATGTTAGGCACAGAGGGGGGTAAACATGCTTCTTCCTCTAGCTGTTCGTCTTCTGCACATTCCACACTGACCCTTCTGTCTGGGAGGGGATGGGGTGGCTTTGCTGTGGTTTGTGACTGACAGGGTGCCAGGACTCCGTGGGCCGTCCTGCCCTGTCTGCTCCTGTCTGCGAGCACTCAGTCTTGGCCACACATGTGTGGAGACTTCTATTAACTTTTTCCGTGGGGGTCCAAGTCACACTTAGGTCATCTTCATCTTTTTAAAGTCTGGTGTCAGAGTTTGACTCTGAGAACTGCTGCAGATGCTAGTCAGTGCAGTGGGACCTCTCTGTCTAGCTGATCAGTCTGAGGAGAGTCCGCTTCCTTCTCCTATTCACTCATGTTGCATCTGGTCCTGAGGGTTGTTCATTCATGGTTAGAGCGTGGTTTGCCTTTGGACTCATTGAGCATCTCCCAAAAAGTAAAGAAGTCTTAGGAACGCCCAAATTGGTGTGATACATCACCTTCATCCTCTATGCCAAGATGACTTGGGGATGACAACAGCAGCAAATTCTGTCTTCATGATGGGTCACACGTATGCAGCTCTGGAGTCCTCAGCACAAGAAGGGCATGGACTGTTGGAATGGGTCCGTCCATGAAGATGGTCAGAGGGCTGGAGAATCTCTGCTGTGAGGACAGGCTGAGAGAGCTGGGGTTGTTCAGCCTGGAGAAGAGGAGGCTCCGGGGAGACCTTAGAGCCCCTTCCAGTACCTAAAGGGGGCCTGCAGGAAGGATGGGGAGGGACTCTATCAAGGAGTGGAGCGATAGGATGAGGGGTAACAGTTTTAAACTGAAAGAGGGGAGATTCAGATTAGATACTAGGAAGAAATTCTTTCCTGTGAGGGTGGTGAGGCACTGGAACAGGTTGCCCAGGGAAGTTGTGGCTGCCCCATCCCTGGAGGTGTTCAAGGCCAGGCTGGATGGGGCTTTGAGCAGCCTGGTCTGGTGGGAGGTGTCCCTGCCCAGGGCAGAGGGATTGGAACTGGGTGATCTTTAAGGTCCCTTCCAACCTGAACCATTCTGTGATTCTATATTATTGAGGAAGCAGACAAGGCGGGCTCTCTGCAAATACCCCTTGTGAATTCTAGGGTTCTGCCTTTCTCTACCGCTACTTAGGCAGCTACTTAAAAAGCATGTGTTATCTGAAGAGGTTTGCCCTACCTGTTCTGAGGGGAAGGTCCCACTGGAGCATTTGGCTCATTGGCTAGTCAAGGGAGTGTTTTGCTTTGTGATAGCTTTTTGTTGTGCACACACACACATTTCTCTGCTCTCTTCTCCCTGTGTGTCTACATCTCAGGTCGTCACTGTGAGAGCGTAATAGATGTGTGTCCCCGGAAGCCTTGTCAGAACGGAGGTACCTGTGCTGTTGCCAGCAATATGCCGGATGGCTTCATCTGCCAGTGTCCTCCGGTAAGCGCCGTATCCTGAAACTGAATTGCCTGCCTCAGATGTAGAGTTCTCTGGCTACAGTCTCATTGGTTTCACTGCGCCACTGTAGCTGAAGATTATCTTTTCTGTGCTACTTGCAAAGCTTTACCCGCATCCTTTAGTTTATCTACTTAGCTGGGAAACCTGGGCTTCCAGGTGCCCTGGGAGGGTGATGCTGCCTGTTGTTACCCCAAACAGTTCCGCTGTTGAGGCAGAATAGCTGGCTTCTCTATCTTAAACCTAGTATTAGACTTCGACAGTTTTTTTGCTATCCTGTTCTTTGTGCTTACTGCAAGATTCCCCTTGTTCATGGCTCTTCTAAGTCCATTTCTAAATATAACAGAGCCTTGTAAGTTCCTAGTTTATCCCTGAGGCTAGATCCAGAAAATCATGGCTCCTGCAATGAGGCTAGAGGAACTACGGGGGGAGAAAGGGTTTGCACGTGACACCTTGCCTCCAACCCTCAGAGCATTGAAGTATTAAGTTTGTGAGCCTGATTGTTTTGCTTTTTTTTTTTTTTTTTTCCCCTGTAGGGTTATTCTGGAGCAAAATGTGAATTCAGCAGCCACAGTACTTGCGGACAAGTGAAATGCAAGAAGGGGGAGCAGTGCATCCAGACATCTTCTGGTCCACGCTGCTATTGCCCCAAGCTGTCTGTGGGAGAGGAATGCCAGACAAACACGGGTTGTGCCAGTGCCCCCTGCCAGAACGGTGGAAGCTGCCACCCTCATTCTCAGCCTCCTTACTATTACTGTCAGTGCCCTGTTAACACCCAAGGCAGCCAGTGTGAACAGCCCGTAACTTTCAGCCCGGAGCCCCGAGGATGTTTGGATTCCCAGTGTGCGGAAAAAGCAAAAGACGGCTATTGCGATGAAGACTGTAACACTCACGCCTGCCAGTGGGATGGAGGTGACTGCTCCCTGACAATGGAAGATCCTTGGGCCAACTGCTCCTCTTCATTGCGCTGCTGGTTGCTTTTCAATGGACAGTGTGACGAGTTCTGCAACACACCCGAGTGCCTGTTTGACAACTTCGAATGCCAGCAAAATAGCAAAACATGCAAGTAAGGCTTGATCCCGAGAACGGTTTCTCTGTGTCGCTAATACATCTCCTGCTAGTGCTTTCAGTAGTTGGTATGCTTCGTGCCTGCTGCTTCCATCTCTTCCATTGTTTCTGTTGCTGAAAGTTTGGCGTCAAGGAGTTTCTGCTGCTTTGTGTTCTTTTCGTCTATTGTTTTTTGAAAGAAGTTCTGGAATTTGTATGCTGTGAACTAAGTTGCCAGCCTGAGCAATGGTAATGTGTTCACCTGCTCGATGGATGTGCCTTGCTTTCTGCAGAAATGTAGATAGGAGGCATCTCACTTTGTACTAGATTTTAGTCCTGCCTCCTGTTCTGAATTTCACTCCGTACCAGAAGTACCTGTATTTTTATCCCAGCTGTATTTGCTACCTTTGGATGTGTTTTCCAGCTTGTTTGTCATGGCACTTCTTCCTCTTCTGTTTTCTGTGATAAGTGCTACAGCTTTGCTGGGATGATTCTCCCTCAGTGAGGCAGGAGGTGTTATAACTTTATCTTAGTAAACGGAATAAACCGTTCTCTTCCACTGGTACCAGAGTTGAACTGCTTGTTCTTGAGGTGTTCTGTGCTTTCTACCACCCTGCAGGATTGCAAGCTTATCCTGGGGTTATATTTCTTCTCCTTATATCCTGGATATGAATGTTATTTTACCTCAAATGATTATGAAGAGTGTCAGGCCTTGGCCCCTAGACTGCAAGGTGTACTGTACAGAATGTGTATGTCCTATATGCTGCCTGTAACCCTTTCGCTGTTCTAGGTATGACAAGTATTGTGCAGATCACTACGCAGATGGCCGCTGTGACCAGGGCTGTAACAGTGAGGAGTGTGGCTGGGACGGCCTGGACTGTGCTGGTGACAAAGCTGAGAAGCTGGCGGAAGGGACCCTAATCATTGTGGTCTTGATGCCTCCTGACGAGCTGCTGGGTGACGTTCGCAGCTTCTTGCGCACTTTGGGGACTCTTCTGCACACCAATCTGAGAATCAAGCTGGACTCCCAGGGAAACCCCATGGTATTCCCATACTATGGGGAGAAATCAGCAGCACGAAGTCGGCGATCGCTTGCGGTCATTCGCAAGCACAGAGAACTAGAGCAAGAGGTCATTGGGTGAGTGGATGCCTTTGTGTTCCTCTGGCCTTGTTATGCTGGTAGTTCTTGCTTGTGGGTATCTGGGGCGCTCTAGACCTTCTAGGGCTGTAGTCTAGTTGTTTTTTTTTTTTTTAATAGGGAGATATAAAGCTATTGAGCTGCCAAAGTCAGTGCTGGGGTGGAAGGATTAACTTAAAAGGCTGCAGCTTTGGCAAAAGTTTCTGTCACTGACTCTTGTGCCCTTTTACTGTGTCTGTGCAGCACCAGGGTGTTCCTGGAGATTGACAACCGTCAGTGTGCAGAGGATTCGGAGCAATGCTTTCAGAACACAGAAGCTGCTGCAGCTCTCTTAGCTGCTCAGGCCATCAAGGGCATGTTGCCCTATCCTTTCGTGTCTGTCCAAAGTAAGTAATTGCAGAGGGAAAACTGCTTGTGGAGGAAGGCAGTCAGCAAACTCGGGCTTGCAAAAATTCATGATCAGATTATTGATCATTGTCAGTATTTCTCACTGTTCAGTGTGGTTTCTGAGAGCTGACTTACTCATCCCCAGTTATAGAAGTATGTATGTGCAATACGCTTATATCTGGTTAGTAAGTAGTAAGGGCATTTAAGTAAGGTTACTAAGGGCATTTAAGTTTGGATCCTAGTCATTTTAATACCTGCAGAAACAATAATCTCTCATGTGCTGTGGCAGCGTGCCGTACACTGCAGTGATCTTGTCTGCACTAAAAATCATTCCTGTGCTCTAAGCCATGAATTCAATGAAAAAGGCGCCATTAGAGAGAAGGGGTGGGGGACATTCCTCAGTCTACCAGATGTTTTCTCCTCTGGCAATATGTAATCCCTTTGATTTCTGCTCCCCTCTCCCTCAGTCTGAGGCTCAGCTGCAACGTTGGTAATATCACTGTTCCTCGTTGGGTCATGCTCATATCGTTATGCAGGTCAGCTCTCTCTGCACTGATTCAGGGTGGCTGTCTTCAGCCAGCAGGACTCTTTGAGAAAGGAGCAAGATCTTCAGTTCAGCACTCACATACTCTAAAAAATATTTTGAGAAACCAGGATCAAGGGAAGCCAGAAAGACAGGATGTGTTCTAACAAAAGTTGCAGCAGAGCCTAAACTTCCTCAAGCCTTGCTCTAAATGCGTCATGGTGAAGAGATAATACTCTCTCTGAGGGGAAGACTCTGATTGAGAAAAGAAAATACGTAGGTTGAAGATCGTTGTCTCCTCCTTGTTAATCTCACTGTATTTTAACCGGAATTTTTAGGTGAACCCTTGTTACCACCGAAGACCCAGTTGCTTTACCTACTTGCTGTGGCAGCTTTGATCATCCTCTTAATTCTTCTCTTGGGTGTGATGATGGCAAAGCGTAAGCGCAAACACGGTTCGCTGTGGCTCCCAGAGGGCTTTATTCTGCGCAGAGATCCTAGTAATCATAAGCGCAGAGAGCCAGTGGGGGAAGATGCTGTTGGACTCAAGTAAGTTTGCATTTAGGCCACTGACAGTGTGTTCGTTAGTGTGTTAGAGGATTCTGAGAATGTGGTGTGTGAATCTTTCATTAAAGGCACTCAGCTCCATAGAGAAAGCTGCCTTTTAAGCTAGAACTTCTAGCCTATTTCTCTAAATCTTAATACATCTGGTTTGGACAGAAGAACTTTAATTAACTGTAATCTGTAAAATCCTAGTAAGGAATCTGATCCTCCTGGCATAGGTGAGATGTTTGTAGGTTGATAGATGACAGTGCACTTTTAATACATCTAGCTCAGTGTTTTAAAGACATGACTCAGAAATAATGGAAAGTTTCAAAAGAAGAATCCTATTTATGCAGTTTTGGCTTTCCGCTGAATTAACCAAGTTTGCAGTTATAAATGCATTTAATGCCACTGTTGGCTGCCTGAGATTTCTAATTTCTTGGTCCCTCTGTTTGCAAGCTACGAAACTTGCAAGCATCCCATCCTTGGTCTCTGCAGCCTAGTCTAAGTACCAGTAGCAGCACCTGCTCAGCCTGCAAAGTGACATGCTCTTCTTGTTTGTTAGAAATCTCTCAGTCCAGATACCGGAGGGGAACCTGGCAGATTCTGGACCAACTGAACACTGGGCGGGTGATGGTGGACCTCAGCCAAAGAGAGCAAAGGTAAGGAGCTACAAGACTTGAATATTGCCTGAAATTGAAACTGCTAGTGAGGAGGACAGCTGTGTTTAACGTCCAGAGTATGCCTCTTGCTCAAAACCTCCCTTCGCTTAGGGGTTTATAATATGAAACTAATGATATCTGAGGAGCAAATCCTCGGGTGAGCACTGCCACCACAGACCAGTAAACCAGGTAACTTCTGTTCTGGTGTCCTCTCCCTACTCAGGCCCTGCTGCATCAGAAGGGAAGGGAAGGTTAATGATAGTGCAGTGTCTTGCAGTTCAGGCCTGGTAATATATGGTGGGAGTGTGAAAGCTGAGAATGCAAAGCAGAGGTAAATGTTCGTTAGCTTAAAACAAAACAATAAGAAAAGCAAAAAAACCCCACCAAAACAAACAAAAAACCCCAACAAAACTAAAAAAAAACCCAAGAACTCTCAGTTCTTGACGAGCCTTTTGAAGCAACTGCTTATTTCCTTGTGCTCAGGCTGAAGATCAAGCCTTGCTCCCGGAAGGGGATGAGCAGATAGATCAGCGCCAGTGGACACAGCAGCACTTGGAGGCAGCAGACGTCTGTGGGAGCACGTCACTAGCCCTTACACCGCCTCAAGCAGATCAAGAGGTGGATGTTCTGGATGTCAATGTCAGAGGGCCAGGTCAGTACCCTGAGAATCCGTGTGTTCTGCCAGCCAGCCACTGATCTCCCTCCCCTGTCTCCAATGGCTGGGATTGCTAACGTTTAAAAATTATGTGGAGTATACAGTAACACCAGCAGAAATTTTATGGTACTCAAGGAAAGCTCATGTGCATTCCAGAAAAGAAAGCTGGAGATTGGATCATGGTCTGTAGCACATGGAATATCATGTAACCAGGAGAAAAAGAGTTCACTTAGCAAGAACCTGTAGGAACTACAGTTATAGGATCTCCTTGGTAACAACGCATGCCTAAAAGATATTGTCAGAATGCCATTGGGACAGAAATTTGGAATGCGTAGTTGTGCTGGAAATAACCCCAGCTTCTCCAGCTGGATCACTGCAGAGATTTATGCCAGACTTCACTGAGGACCAACTTATGAGGGTTTATACTTGAGGTGTCTGTTATCTGGGGTGGAAGCGAGGATGGCCTTTTCCTGTATAAAATGACTTCTGGCAGACAGTATACCCTGATTAGCAGTGTGTGAGACATCTGTGCTGGAACAGAGCGGCAATGCAGCACATTGTTAATTATTTTTTTAGTTATTTACTGATTTATGTCCTCAGCTTACAGTGATCGACTCATGGAATTTGTAACACAACTGTGAATTTTGAAGGAGACTTCTGTAACACACACACAGGCGTGCTCTCTTTCAGTCTCAAATTACTAGATGCAGTAAGAATGCTCTGCTGCATTTTATTTATAAAAATAAGTGTAGCACTAAAGCTGCGTAACCTGGAAAGGGACTGGGAGGGTCATCTGGTAATAACAGATTCCTGTGTTCTGAGAGGAGAGAGTTGACCAAGAATTTTATCCCGGTTGGAAGAGCTGCAAGCATGGCTCTCGTTCATATGGAGAGAGGTGATTCTGATGATATTGCTGCAATTGGTTTTTATTGTATTTTGTGGGAATATTTCCATGCAATTTAATAATGACTGGGCCCATTCTCTTAGTTTCCTTCTATTGTCTTTTCTGCTCATTGACCCATTAGCTCTCCTAAATGCAAAGCACAGGGAAGGAGGGATTTCTGTGTAACGAGTGTGAGAACGTAAACCATCAGTTTCTGCCAGATTTAAGCTTTTCTTTATTTCCCCAACTGAAGCTTCTAGTTGTGTGGCAGGGTAAAAGCTTTCCAAGTGCAGGCAGTAATGTTCTTAAGACTTCGGACTGCTTATTTTCAAGTTCACTCAAAGCTTTTTCCGACACTAGCAATGGACTAACACTGACCTGTGAGTTGCTTTCCTGCTGTACAGATGCAACCGTGAAGCTTGCAGCGAGCTGCTGTAAGCTGTCCCCCTCTGAGGCATCGGAAGCGAGCAGCTGAATTACTGTCAGGGGAAGAAATCATTTTAAAAACTCTGAGAAGTGTTGGAGGAATGGGATAGCAAGGAGGGGCAGGATTCTTCACAGTTCAATGTAGCTATTCCTCTGCCCTGGCCACCTTCCTCTTCCTTTGCAGGCAGAGGGAATAAATAGGCGCTTCTGAGAGGCGGTTCATCTCTGTCTCAAGAGGAATTCCTCCTGAAGACTAGATGGCTCGCGCTCCAGTAATGCTTCACTGCTCCTAATTACAAAGGGTGTTGAGGCTGACTGACTTGGGTACAGGTGTCTGGGCTGGAGCCATCTGAAACTGGGCGAGTTAGATCCTGGCCACAGGTCCAGGTGGCAGGTAGAACAGTAGAGAGAGGGAGAGGCAAGTCAAACCGCCTCGGTGTGCCAAGGGATTGTTTCCTCTCTTAATCCAGCACTTTCTGCTGTCTCTCGAGTTTAGGGGGATCCAAGAGGTCCAGTCTCTTACAGAAGTGTTGCCTAGAGACTTTGCCGGTGGGTTCTTTACATCTCAGCTTTCAGTATGTTGTGCCTGTATGAGTCCTTCAGTTGTACCTGCCTGGCGAACTTCTGGCTTTACCATCTCACTCTTGAGTTTTACATTTACTCGAGGGCTGTCTTCTTGAAAGACAGCAAACAGAAGATTTTTTTTTTTTTTTTTTATATAAAATGCTGCTGTCACCTTTGTCTCCTCACGCTGTTCTTTCTCTGTGTCCCCCAGAGTGGTGAGGACATTCTTTTCACTGGAGTTATTGTGAGTGTGTAACCAGGGTAATGCAATTACAGGCATAACTGGTAACACCACCTATAATTAAAACTGATGAACTGTCCCTATTATATGCCCCTCTTTTTCAGTTACTAAAACTTCAGTGGTTCAGACTGGAATTTTCCATGCTGTGTTTCTGCCTCCAGCTGGATCCTTTTGGGTTCTTTTCCAGCTATTTCAGAGAACAAGCTGGAAGGAGGAAAAAAGACATTGTGTCCCTGGCTGTTTTTTTTTCTAGTAGTCCATCAAGCGCTTAATTGTGATGGTCTAGCTGGATGTGCTTTTTGCTAGCCTCAGAAAACTACCCATGTGGCGCCAGTTTACAAAGCTCTGAAAAGAGCTGCACATACCTGAGAGAATTTTCGGAGGGCAATAGCTAATTTTTCCAAGGATTTAGTACATACTATAGCTGTGTCCCTGCAGAGTGACTAGGCTTGATCCATCCAGGACAACTGCAGGGATTGAGCAAGCGAGACCTTTCCTGCGAGTGGTTTTCCCAGGGCTGTGGTGCTGGCGAAAAGGAAAACTCCTTTCTGTGCTCCGTCTCTCTGCTCTTTGTGTCGGGGCCGTACGGAGGAGCCCACAGCCTGACTTGAATACTGAGAAGTATTCATTTGGGACAAGGAAGCAGAGCCAGCGGTGGGAGGGAGAGAAGCACAAAAGGAGGTATAGCCTTGGCCGAGAGGCAAGAGGGTCTATAGAGAGGACTGGATCTTGGAACTGGACCCAGGCCCGTACGTCAACGCTTCGCCGCCGTCCAAAAAATCCTGAGGAAGTAGCTCGGTGAAAAGCCCGTGTGTCCTGTGGTTGCAAGCCGCTAGGAGGAGCAAGAATGCTGCTGCCAGCCTGCCTGGGAAGCAGACTTGGAGGCCACAGCCCTGCTCTCTGCTGGGGCTCCACACCGTTCCCGGGGGAGAACGATAGGTTTCTACAATTGTATTGTATGAAAGTTTTGGAAGTGCTCTAAAAAAAAAAAAAAAAAAAAAAAAAGAAAAAGAGAGTGTTGGAAAAGCCTGGCGATCAGAATTTGGGAAGTGGGTCAGGGTGTTAGAGCTCTGTATGTTACTTTCAATAGAAGATCATCATCTTGTTTCTATGCATAGAATCCTAATTCTGCCACACGGCTTTCTGCAGGCCTCCCACACTTCATTCAGTGTAGATGGTGCGCTGTAGATTGAGAGTTTTGCAGACAGGGAAGCTGTTTGTAGGGTCTGGGAAGGTCCCCTGCTTGTCCATGGAATAAATCAGGCACTTGCTGAAAGATTGTCTTGAATTTCTGCTGGGAGAAGTAGGATTTGTGTTCACCTTTGCACAACTCTGGTGGGGTCCTTAGCACTGAGTGACCCACTCCTGCTGCCGTCTTAGTCCCTCTTTCTTTCTAGGTGCCTGTGATGTGCCTGGAGTAGAGCAGTAAAATCAGTGAGCAAGCATTAGCCTCTACAGTTGAACTCTTTGTTTTTAGGTAGTGAATATCTTGTAATGTTCAGAGTCTGCTGACACGGAAGCGCTTGGCATTGGATGGGTTGCTGAAAATATGTGGAGATGTTTTAAATCTTAATTGTACTGCATTGAGGCGGGTATTAACAAGGGTGAAAAATCAACAGCATGAGCTAGTCTTCCTGACCGCCCTCTCTAATCAGCAGAGGGAAAGGGAGGTTCATCCAAGGGAGCGACATTCAAGTAGAGATTTGGAGGAGCCTTTCCCTTGCAGTGACAATGCAGGAATCCTGGTTGGATGAATGCGAACTTAGCTTTTGTGGTTGTCATAGAATCATAGAATTGCCCAGGTTGGAAGGGACCTTTCAGATCATCGAGTCCAACCATCAGCCTAACTCTGCCAAAACCCATCACTAAACCGTATCTCTAAGCACTGTGTCTGCCCGGCTTTTAAATACCTCCAGGGATGGTGCCTCAACCACTTCCCCGGACAGCCTGTTCCAATGCTTAGTATAGGACATAGTAGTATAGGACCACTGTAGATACCTCTCAACATGTTTTGTTGCTGAATTTCTGAATACAGAGAGTCCTTCCATGAGACTAAAAGGAGAGCAATGGCATTTACTACTCATCTAAACATACCTTAACATCTGCTTAGCCATCTGATAGATTATTGGCGAGGTATAGGTTCCAGTTGTATTTCTAACTATGAAGCCATAGTTCCATCATTGTCCCATCAGTGTGAGCCCATCGCTGAAGACTTGTGGAGAGACACAAGCCCAGTATCTTCCAAAGCACTCAAACTGTGTGAGACTTCCAGCAGTTTGTATCTGTGAGCAGTCCGTGCTGTGGTGGAGGGGTGCGTGGGGAACAAGGCGTTGTGCGTGTGGAGGATGCTCCTGGTACAGCAGTGACTAATACTGGGTTGGATCCTGTTCCATAGTCCCTTCCTGCATGGTGTGCGTCTGTGAAGGTACGGAGTGTGCTTGAGCAGTTTGTTTAGGGCTCTGGTCACGGGCGTTATTAAAAGCGAGATGAGGTACGTTCAGGCAGTCATCCTGTGGCATTTTTCAGCTTTGAGTGCTTCACTGTCACAACTTCAGGATCCTTCTCACGAAGACCTTGGTGTGTAATAGATATGAAGGCTTTTGTCTGCGCTTTGCTTCAGGTTAATATCTGCAAAATGCCACCAGTAATCAGTGGCTAGTTGTCCATTAATTTTTCTCTGTCAATTGTTTCTTTTCCCCAGGTATGTGAACCCACGTGAATAGTCATCTGAAGTCTTTGGTTTTTATAGCCCTTCCTTCTCTCTAGGAATTTAGGTAGCCTTTACATTTTGAGGAATTTTTTCACTTCAGCAGCAAAGTTTTTTGCTTTATAATGATCTTACTCATTTGAGAAGCGTCTTAAGTTCCTTTGGGATTGCAGTAGGTATTAAAGCCCTACTTGGAAGGAGAACAACTCGTTAACCCTGTTGGGCTTTAAGATCAGGGAGCAGCTCTGGGTTGCAGTGGTTGAAGGGATTATCTGTAGCTGTAGGTGCTCAAAGGGGGAGGATTGTCAGAGGTTTTCCTTTCCTTTGCTGTCACCGTCAGCGCCATCACAATATCATCTCTTCTGTTGCAGACGGATGTACTCCGCTTATGTTGGCATCTCTGCGGGCGGGCGGCTCCGATATCAGCGAGGATGATGAAGATGCAGAAGATTCCTCAGCAAATATAATAACGGATTTGATCTATCAAGGCGCCAACCTGCAGGCCCAGACAGACCGCACCGGGGAGATGGCACTGCACTTGGCAGCCCGTTACTCAAGAGCAGATGCTGCGAAACGTTTGCTGGATGCTGGTGCGGATGCTAATGCACGGGACAACATGGGACGGACTCCCCTGCATGCAGCTGTAGCTGCTGATGCCCAGGGTGTCTTCCAGGTACAGCAACTGAAGAACCCCTTTTAGAGCAGCTGTGCTCTGTAATTATATGAGCCTGGCCAAGCTGCGCTCTGGTCACTCACAGCCTTGCTCTCCTGCCTTCCACAGTGTGATGGCCAGGCGAAACTGTATTTTACATCCAGTTTCCTCAGGTATTCATAGCCTGAAGAACTCAGCATGCTTGAATCATCCGGCACATATTTATTTGTTCTGTTTGCCTTTCGCCTATGATCTGGGTCCTTGCATTGCAGTGCTCAGGCTGCTTTTTCACTATAAAGTTTTCTCTTGAGTTTCTGCCAAATCCTCAGTTTTGGTCTGTAGCAGTGTTAAAAAAAAATAATCTGTCTTCCTGTGTTGTCCAGATCTTGATCCGTAACAGAGTGACGGACTTGGATGCTCGGATGAACGATGGAACGACCCCGTTAATTCTGGCTGCACGTCTGGCTGTGGAAGGAATGGTGGCCGAGCTAATTAATTGCCAGGCAGATGTGAATGCCGTAGATGACCACGGTAATGTGAACACGATGGACTGGGCTGGGCACATACTTGTCATGGTGCAGGCAAGCAGGGGGTGGGCTTCTGCTCTCCTCGAGTCTGGGCTGCTCGTAAATTCTGTAGTTAAATCAGACACTGGGCTCTCCTGCAGAAGTCCTCCCAGCAGTAATAGACTGCAGGCTTGGTTAGACGGCCCTGGCAGAGAAGCAGAAGAAATATGAGGTTGGAGACACTGGCATTTTCTGGACTCCAGACATGACTCTGTGGATAGTTTATTTAAAAAAAAAAAAATAATCCCAGAGCAAGCGCTGAAAGTCCCATTGCATCTTGGTAATATGGGGATGTGTCACAGCACGGTGATTTCCAAAGCGTAACCGTGACTTCAGGACATGTTGACGTGCTGTGAGCTGCACTGCAGTTGCTTTCTTCCCTCTGTCCATCTTTGGTGCTTTAGAAAATAACTCCTTGGTTTTTTTTACTGAAGTTGTCGGGTTTCCCTGCAGGTAAATCTGCTCTTCACTGGGCTGCTGCTGTCAACAACGTGGAAGCAACACTAGTGCTGCTGAAAAATGGAGCCAACAGAGACATGCAGGATAACAAGGTACGGTTTGGGTGTGCTCAGCATGGCTGTGCTTCCTAACTCAAAGCGTCTCTTTGCTGTTGGTAGTGAACTAAGTTCAGAGTTTTGAAACTGGGTGCTCAGTGCAGGTCTTCCAAACCCAAACTGTGACTGGGACTCTTCCCGAGTGCTGGATGTCTCGTAGGATTTCTGATAGGGGAGAGCAGTTCTCTTCCTTGTTTGGCCAAGTCCTGGGCATCAATGCCGTCCTGCTTTCTTTGCAGAAAAGGAATGCAATAGTCAGTCAATGGTGTGGGAGAGCACCAGGGTGAAGTGCTGCTGGAGTGGAGCAGCTGGATTCTGGTCAGCGGAGAGATAGATTTGGCAGCACAGCAGCAATCACGTCCTGTCACATTTCCAGGGATCTCAGTGCAGGGTGGATATGGGGGAGAAGCCCCTCAGTGCAGACCTCCTGTAGCTTCACTGTCACTTTTTGCTGTGTCTTAGTCTTTGATTTCTTTCCTCTGCCTCCAGTTTCTTTTTTGGATTATTATGTATGGCTCAATGGATTTTAGAGCTACCAACAAACTGCAGTTCTTTACTGGGCTCTTTTAGTCCTTTGTACCTTTCCCTCATAGGGGACAATGGGATAAAGGCACCAGGTGCTTTCATGGCTCCTCCAAGGACCCATGGCAGAATAGTGCACTTCCTGGTGGGATGGTTTAGCCCATGTGCTCCACTGCCACATACGAAATCGTCTCCTGTAATCTGCCCTTTTCAATGGGTACCTCTCAGGCTGGGTTGTTCTTGGATACAATTAATGCGACACTGCATTAAACAGTGCTTCCAAGTGTTACCACACCATTAGGGATTGTTAGCTGTAAGTCAGTTCCCCCACGGTGAAGCCGCTAAAATACTTATTTCTCTGTGTTTTCAGGAAGAGACGCCGCTCTTCCTTGCCGCTCGGGAAGGCAGTTTCGAAGCAGCAAAAATCTTGCTGGACCATTTTGCCAATCGAGACATCACGGACCACATGGACCGCCTGCCCCGAGATGTGGCCCAGGACCGGATGCACCACGACATAGTCCAGCTTCTCAACGAGTACAATGTGGCGCACAGCCCCGCTGGGCACCCCGGCGCCATGCTGAACTCTGCCCTCTCCCCGGTCATCTGTGGCCCGAATAGGTCCTTCCTCAATCTGAAGCACGCTTCGTTAAGCAAGAAGTCACGAAAACCGAATGCCAAAGGCATCATGCCCACAAACCTCACCAAAGATGCAAAGAGGAGAAGGAAGAAGTCCCTCAGTGAGAGCAAAGGGCAGTTTTCGGAGAGCTCAGTGACCCTGTCACCAGTTGATTCCCTAGAATCGCCCCATGCTTTTGCATCTGAACCGACATCGTCTCCCGTGATGCCGTCGCCGGGGGTGTTACACTCATCGCCCAGCTCGCTCCTGACCGCTCCATCCGTGCAGGCTGCGCACACAATGTCCTTCTCCAACCTCCACGAGATGCAGCCCTTAGGACGTGGATCCAGCACGGTGCTCCCGTCCGTCAGCCAGCTCCTTTCACAGCACAGAACCACCCCTCCCAACAGCGGGCTGGGCAGGCTCCGGCCAGCCAACGTTTCCACCGAGTGGATGAACCGTATGGAGGTGAACGAGTCCCAGTACAACGAGATGTTTGGCATGGTGCCGCAGGTGATGCATTCGCACCCCAGTGTTTCTCAGCAGAGCGGTTTGGTTCAAGCGGATACGAAGCACCTAGGAGTGTCCAGGGAGTCTCTGCCCCCTATCATGACTTTCCAGCTGGTTCCCAAGGGTGGCATAAACCAGCAAGCACTGCCACAGCAGGCCCAGTCAAACTGCGCTCAGAACATGGCTGGGCCTCTTAGCTCCATGTACCAGATACCGGATTTAGCTCAGCTGCCCAGCGCCTCGTTCTCCATGGCTGCCATCCCTCAGCAGGATGGGCAAGTGGCTCAGACAGTCCTCCCGGCTTACCACCAGTTCCAGAGCTCGATGGGGAAGTACCCCACGCCTCCCTCCCAGCACAGCTGCTACTCCTCGGCCACAGAACGGACTCCTAGCCACAACCGGCACTTACAAGGGGAGCACCCATACCTGACTCCGTCGCCCGAATCTCCGGACCAGTGGTCAAGCTCCTCCCCACACTCTGCCTCTGACTGGTCTGATGTGGCAACCAGTCCCAGTAACAACCAGCGCGGGCCGGCAGCCGCTCACATGACGGAGCAGCAGCGGAACAACATGCAGGTGTATGCCTGAAGGCTGGCCAAGGTGAAGCCCAATGAAAGCGGACTCCAGAACTCATGAAGGTCTTCCAGGATGGAAATGAAGAACCATTTTAGTATCCAAGAGTCTTAATGAGCCCAGGCTGTTCTTTCCTTGGAGGGACTGCTGTCGCTGTAGGCTTGTATGCTTTTATGCTAAACAGAACTGTAGAAGCTGGTGGTGGAGAAGACCGGCCGGGTCACTTCTAACCAACTCCCGTGCACCTTGGGTGTGATCGCTGTCTGCACTGGATTCTCCAGTCTGCTTTTAAATGTGTTCCACCATTTCTCTGGGGAGAGAGCTCTTCAGCTTAACGCATCTCGTGGTCGTTTCTCCAGAAATTTAGCCAAAACCAGCTTTGTATCCTTATTTTGTTACTCCTTTTGTTACCTACATAACCTCTCTCTGAAGCACCTTCTACTAGTTCTCCTTGAGTTCAAGTTGCCTTGTCTTGACACAGCTCAGAGCTGCGCCCACATTCCTAGGCCCCTCCTTCCCTCGGCCGCTCTTGCTCAGCAAGCGAGCCAGAATTCCCAAAACACCTGCAGGTCAAGTGACACCTTCTGTCACGCAGCTTCACCCTTTCACCCTTTCCTCTTTGAGAGCCTCTGTCTTATGCAGACCCACTAACACCCCTTAGTGTTCTCACTGCCTGCCCCCGAGGTATTGTGAGATTATATATGCATATAGTCTTCTCTTAGGTCTCCTTTTTTTTTTCTTTTTTTTTTTTTTTTCTTTTCCCCCCTTCCCTCCCAAAAACGCTGGTCTGACCTGGTCTTCCCCCTGTGGTGGCCTGTAGGCGCATCTCTCCCATGTTGTATGTCTTCCCTGAGACACGCCTGACCATTTTGACACACTACCCTCCCCATGCCCCCCCGTCCTGCCAGGCGTGTACGTGACCACCTTCATGGGCTTCCATGCCGGAAGAGATGCCCTGCAATTGATACAGGCTTTTTGGGAAGCTCTTGGGATGAGCACGAGCATTTCAAAACCTGGTAAGACAAGCTCCCAGCGTTCTTGCACAGTACTCCCCTCCATCCAAGGGTGGCTGTGTGTTCTGTCCTCCAAATACCATATGCTGCCTCTTTATGGTATCACCAAGAAGCGTCAAGGACGTCGTTACATGTTGCAGTGCATGTCCTTCTGCGTCAGGAACGGCACCCAGCCCCTTGAAAAGCGTCCCTTTTCGCTCCAGCCCCGGGACAGGGCTGCCTTGTCTTCCCTTCCCAGCAAGGAGGCTGCAGCGCTGACTCCCGAGCAGGCTTCCAGCAGCGGCAGAGCGGGCCCGAAGCCAGGAGCCACCCTTAGGTGGCAGACCAAACAGCTCGGAAACCAGTGCCTAACGTGCTTTGGTTCACAGGTTTGGGGCTGTCCTCTGCTCTCAGCTTCAGCCCGTGTCGCGATTTCCCAACCGAGGTGCCCCACCTGCTCTGCGGGATGGTAGTGCCATTTGTCCTGCAGCTCCCCTGATATTTTTGGAGTTACAGAAGCCAGCTGTCACTGACCATGGACAAACAGCCGCTCTTTCTGCTTTGTCCGCAAGAGCAATGCTTCCCTGAAGGGGCTCTGAATCAGCAATTGAAGCGAACGTTTCTGGGGATCGTTTGCTCCTACCTCTTCGGGGGAACCCTGCAGACGCGTGTTCCAAAGAGATCAGGGCTGTCAGCTGCCGCCAAAGGACAGAGAAAGCCGCTCCCCTCCCCGCAGCGGCCATTCAGCATCCTACCGTGTACAGTATTTTCTCTGATGTTTCTTTCCATTCTAATCAAGAGTAAAAGCTTTTTCTTTCCGTTTGACTCAATGGTACATGAAGGCAGGGCCTCAGGAGGAGTTGGTTCCCGGAGCCGTTGTTTTGGGCTGAAGTTTTTAATTCTTGAAGTTACTGCTTTTTACGACGCGCACAGCGTTTCCCCGGCACACTCGCTGCAGTGCGTCCTGTGAAGTTTAGCTGCAGCCGACTCAGATCTCCAGGCAGGAGCCCCCAAGCTCCTGGAGGTCTGTCCAGGTACATGTTTCACTGCAAAATAATGAAGTGTTGCTACAGCGATGCTAAAGAAACAAAGGGCTTTTCCTCGTTAGCCCCAAATAACCAAGTGCCTTTTTATATATGTGGCTACCTTTTACGAGATGAGTGCTTTCTGTGGAATGAAGCCAGTTTCGTGCCTGGCGTGTCAATACGATGGCCCTCTGCCTTTCTTTGTTTTTTGTTTGTTTTTTTTTTTAACTACTTGTAAAGATAATATCTCCTTAAGGTGGTATTTTATCTCGTAAGTTGTAGAGTAACCATTCACACAGCAGCATTTTCCTATATTAATAATGGAAAATATTTGCTTATTTTTACATTTTTTATAAAAGTCTTTTATGAAAAATAGTTGCTGCAAAATGTATAAGCAATTTTTATCCCCAGAATAAAGAGTATGTGCCCGGCGTCTGCTGTTTTTGTTTGTCTTCCTGGCTATCCCAGCACAGCCGCTGGATTATAGAGGAATTACCGGCGTTCGGTAGCTGCTCTGAGCCCTGGCAAGGGAGGGCTTGTTAGGAAACCTCTGCAGTCCGTGTCGGGAGAGAGATTTTTGGGGATCAAGGGTGCCCTGTGCTCTGGCTCAGCACCCCACAAGCCCCACCACTTGGCTCCGTCATCCTGGGAGCTGAAAGCAGCTGAACTCAGGTCTAGCAGGAGGATTCTGGGTCTCTTGGTTAGCTGTTCCCAGCAGCTGGCCATACCGGGAAGGACAGGGAGGGACTGGGATGGGGCTTTTTTGAGATGCTTTGAGTAAGAGCTCTCGCTTGCCTGGGAGTCCGGGAGGCGGAGAAGGGCTGGGGCTTTTGTGAGGCTTTTTAGAAAGGTTGTGGGCAAGCGTGGGTCAGGCGGTGGTTAGTGGGGCTGTGGGTTCGCTTGCCCTTTCAAGTCCTCCTTGCTTCCCTGAGCCGATCACTGCTCTTCCACCTGGGAGGAGGACCCTCATCCCTGGAGCGGAGGTTGTCCTCCTGGCTCTGGCTTGGTAGCCGATGCCATGAAGATGTGCGATTCTCCAGCCTCGAAACATCATGGCTCCTCTGTGCTGTTTTCAGGCTTGAAAAGTTTGACCTGAACAATCGGAGAACAAAGTGACAGTGGCTGCCACCTTGTATTTTGAGCAGGGACAGGTGCGACCGAAGCTCCCTTGGGCTCCATTAGCCCTCCCTTGGCTGGTTTCCAGCTCCCACTGCGGACTCGGGATGGAGCCGATAGCTGAATTACAATGCCTAGCAGGGATAAAGCTGCTGGGGGCATTTGGAGGGTTTAATATTCAAACAGCGCAGCTCCTTTATCTTCCAGCAGAGCCAGCTTGGCAAGTACAACCCTCCGGCAGGCTTTTCATCCACGTTCTCCCACAGGTTGTGCATCTGTGCCAAAGTTTAGCCAGCTCTGCTGTGTCTCTGGCGGAGCGATGCCAGGTTTGCTGGTGCTCAGGCTGAGACTTGAAGCGGCATCTCCCTGGGGAGGGCACATGCCTCTTCCCCTCCCCGGGATGAGGAGAAGCTTGTGGAAACTTGTGTTGCATCCAAATAAGCTTAATTGAACCAGCCAGGCAGGGAGCTGGGGTGTCCCTTATCTAACCGAGGAGTAATGGAGTAGCCTCAGGCTCCTTTGGGCAACATTTTCATGGTTTTTCATAAAACGAGGGTGGAGTCCTGTCTTCTGGGGTGGGGGTTGCTGTGGTTGAAGAGTTTCCCCAGTAGAGCGGCAGATCTCCTCTCTGAGGTTATTTCTCTCAGGGGAAATGATAGCGGGCAGCAGCTGCATTGGGACACAAGAAGGCTTTACCCCTTTGAAGCCCGGGGGGTGCCCAGCAAGCTGCCTGAGCCTTTGGGAGGTCTTGGGAAGTAGCAGCATCGGTATCCCGGCTGCGTGGGCGAAGGAGCTGGGTCTGATCCTCCTCCTTGCCTGGGGTGAAAGCTAGACCTGCCTCTGCAGGCTGGTGGGGAGTTGCTCCCTGTGGGAGCAAGTTTCAGCAAACGTTGCTGCCAGGGAGCCGGTGGGAGATCCCAGAGGGACTGGAGGACACAGATGGAGCCTGACAGCCAGAAGCACCAGCTTCAGCCGTCTACAGGCCCTCCGTGGTGGGAGATGAGGAGCTTGACTCCGGGGCAGGATCCTCTGTGGGTGGGTGGCTCCTGGGCAGCTCCCGGTGGCCTCCTCCAAGGGTCTTTGAGAGGACGGGGGGAAGGAGAGCTGGTCTTAGCTGGCAGCAGCAGGGTGCTGGGTAGGAGCTGGCAGCTTTGCAGGACACCACGGGACAGGCGCCGGGAAGAGCTTTCAAAGCTGCTTTGGTATGTTGGGGGCCAACAAAGCGATGCTCCAGAGCGACATGGTTGAATAAATAGGGTAGAGGAGCTTCAGCTGCCTCCCACCGCTGCAAGGGGACACCCCAGGGCTGAGGAGCGAGTACCAAGATGGAGAAGGCTGTGCCCAACTGTGCCAAAAGGCTCCAGCTGCTGGGAATGGGGGCTCTGTGCCAGCAGCAGCCACCCCCGGGCCAGGGCTGGGGGCTCCCCACATGGGGTAGGGGCAGTTGGGGAGGGGGGCGGCTGCTGCTGCGGGACCTGCCCCTTCCTCCTGCGGGGACGTGGGCTGACGAAGCCTTGCGTCACCCAGCAGCCCCACCGCTATCTGAAGGCACCTGCCAGCCCTCGGCCGCAGCCTGTTCCCGCGTCCCGCATCCTGCCGCAAACATCCCCAGGCAGATCAAACAAGGGCGGAGCGTGGGTGACGCATGGCGGTGCTGGGCAGGGCACGGGGCCCAGCTGGCTGCCATCCCTCCGCCAGGGACATGGAAGATGCCGGCAGGTGGGACCCACAGCCCAGCCACTCACCAGAGGGATGTTCCGACCAGGACTGGGACAGCCTTCCCTGGGGCTCATCCCTGCCAGCCCCCGGTTAAGCCACGGCTGGGCCAGTGAGCATCCCTGCCTGGTTGCCCAGGCTGCTCTCTGATGCAAGGTTATCTCTGTGTTTGCATCAGTAATTAGTGCTAATTGAGGGGGAGGGGGGGTGGGTTTATTGACCAACTAGGAGAGGTTCTTCCTGTCTTTTCTGGAGAACGTTGAATGTAAACAGAGTAGAGATCCGGGCGGCTTTCCAACGAAGCCGGGGGTAGGGAGGGTCTGCAGTGGGATTTTTATGGTGGAATCACCTGAGCTGGGCAAACAGTGATGCTGGGGAGCACCAGGCTATAAAGGGCAGCTCCTCTCCTCTGCCAGCTACCCACGAGAAGCCATTATTTCTCCCGATCCCCAGAGAAGCAGGTGAGGAAGGGGACCCTCGTGGGGTGGCGAAGGCCCTTGGACGCTCCAGAGTGGCTGGTGGGCGAGCAGGAGCCGGTCCCATCCCTGGCAGCTGAGCGCTGGACGGGCCAGGCTGCGATGGCACAATTTTCAGCCCCGCGGTGACTTTTGTTGCTGCTTCTTTGAGGGGAAGAGGAGCTGAGCCCGCGAATCGGCCCCGGTGCCTGGGGATTAGCCCGGATAAAGGGGAACGGCGCTGATGTGGCTGATTTGCCTCCCCCGGCCTGGCTCTGGCAGCGCTACCAGCTTCGGGGGGGGACGGTGTGTGGAAGCTATGCTGTGCACGTAGTCCCTGCAGCCCCCCCGGTCCCCGCTGCTGCTGCCCGGTGCCAGGGCAAGGCTGGGGTCCCCGTGCCCGTGGCAGCGCTCTCCCCATGTCCCCTACAAAGCAGCTTGGATCTCCTGCCGTAGACGGGGACTGGTGGGGCCGGGGGTCCCCACCGCCAGCGTGGGCTGCGGCTGGATGGTGGGGTGCAGCATGTGCCAGGGAGGGGAGGGGGTGGCGCAGCCCCCCGGTGCTGCCATCTCCTCCCACTGGCTGAGAGGGGGCCTGATTCAGCCTACAGCAGGGTGGGTTTGCACCCTCTGGGTGCAGGCAGCACCCCCTGTCCCCGAGGGACCTGCTGTGACCCTCCCCGAGCTCTCGCAGGGGATGCTGCCGGGAACAAGGAGGATGGTGGCAGCAGCCAGACTCGCCCTCCTGCTGCTGGGCTGCGCTGGGCTCCTGTGGCCGGCCGGTGAGTACCACCACCCGGGGGGCAGCCGCTTTCCCGGCGAGGCCGGGAGGGAGCCAGGCTCCTCTCCAGCTAGCCATGCCGCCTGTCCCCCATCCCTCCCCGTGTCCCTCCCTCCGCAGGTGCCCGGTACATAGACTACTGCCCTGCGGGCTGGTCCTACTACAAGCTCAGCTGCTTCAGGTACTTCAGTCAGCTCCGGACCTGGGACGAAGCTGAGGTAAGCCCGCTGGGGGATGTATATGGTCGGGGACACCCCCCCTGTCTCCCCGGGGGTGCGCCGGCACTGATGGCTCTCCCCGCAGAGGCAGTGCCAGGCCAGCCACGCCGGCGCCCACCTGGCCTGGGTGGAGGAGCCCCGAGAAGCCACCACCCTGCAGAAGGTCATCTCCTACTACCAGCGTGCGCAGCCCGTCTGGGTCGGCCTCTACAGGCGTGAGGTGAGGCAGGGGGTGACGGGGCTTTGGGGGGCAGCGAGGCCGTGCCTCTGACCCCCCTCTCCCCGCACAGAGCCAGGCCTGGCAGTGGGCAAGTGGGGACAAGTACAGCATCACCAGCGGGCTGGCCGGGAACGGGGCTCGAGGGGGGACCTGCGGCATGCTGACCCACCTCAGCGGTGAGTGCCTGGACACCGTGTCTGCTGGCATCCCCCCCCCACCTCAACTCTTCCTCCACCTGCGGGGCTGGTGCCACCCTGGGGACTGCGGCTGGTGCCTCTGTCCTCACTGTGGCCCCCGCCGGCCCCCGGCCCGTCTCTCCGGCAGGCTTCACCGTGTGGTCCAGCGCAGACTGCGCCCAGCAGCATCACTACATCTGCAAGTTCACCCCCTCGCACTGAGCACGGCCCGCGGGGGGACCCCGGGGAGGACCCCACGCCGGCGATGCTCCTTCCTTGCCGCCTCTGCTCCTCTCTCCCCCACTCCTAGAAATACATCTATTAAAAAAAAACCCAAGCATGCAAGTGCTGCGTGACTTTGGTGCTGGTGCAAAGCCCTGCTACAGTCCACTCGCAGGCGTCTGGGTGACAGCAAGTGCTGCCATGGCTTCCCAGGCTTCCTGGCTGCCGGGGGCTTCCGTGCTGCCCATGCCTGTGGAGCCATTTGGGAGCTGCGGGGCCACCAGCTCCGCCGTCTGGGTGCTCGTGTTTTACTCATCTCCGGCCTTCTGGTGCTAAACAGGGCAGGAGGACGGGATGTTCCTGGGGTGCAAGTGTAGGGGATGTTCCTGGGGTGCAGGTGTAGGGGACAGCAGCGTCCCCAGCGTGCAGGCATGGAGGAGAGCGGGGGCACAGATGTGGGAGAGGATGGGAGCTGTCATGGGTGTGCAGGTGTGGGGATGGGTCCCCCCCCGCCAGGTGCAAATGGGTCCACGGGGGTCCAGGGGCTGTGATGCTGCCCTGTGGCCATGTTGACAGCAGCACTGGGGCCAAAGGTCCCTTCTTGTGTCACCGCGGTGTTGCCACAGGCATCACGTGTCTGTTTGCTCTGCTGTTTTGAAGATGGCTCTGCCCCTACCCAGCTCGTGGGGTTTTTTGCCCCCCCGGGAGCCATGGCACGTGATGGAGGTGGACCACGTCCTGGACGGCACGGATGGTCCTGGCACCAAGCCCCCGGCTGCCCTCTGCTCCCTTCCCAGGGCCGCGGAGGCAGTCGGGGAGGCCACACAGCACCGCGTGGTGACCGCAGCTGTGCCGGCAAGCCACGGGCACGAGACCTGCCACCATCCCCTGGCATGGGGGGCCAGGGCAGTGGGAGAGCCCATCCTGCTGCCCAGCCCCGGCTCCAGCCAAGCACGTCCCCAGGCTTTGGGACACAAGACAGAGACGTCTCGCAAGTTGTCCCCCCCTCCAAAGACAGCGCTTGCTCCGCTGTCGTGTTGGCTGGCGCTCGGTGACCTTTGAGCGCTGGGGTCCAGCGTGCTGATAAGCACCGGGAGGGCTGTGCCGTGTCGCCCGCACAGTTTATAAAAGCACCAGGCCCATCCTGCTTGTCCGGCTGTCCGTCCCACTGTCCGTCCCGCTTTTCGTGCCGTGGCTGGGGCGAAGATGCTGCGCTTGGTCAGCCGTGCCGCACGCTGCTGGGGGGCGAGGAGGGTGCCGCCGGGGCCGGAGCGGGCACCCTGGGGGGCCCAGCACCCCATGGCCGTGCAGAGGGCATGGTGAGCACCCACGTGGATGGGATGGGGTGGAGGCACAACCGCGGGGGGGTTGGGGACCTGGCAGTGCTCTTAAACCTTGCTGGGGAAGGGGATGCTCTCCCTCCTCCCTGCAGTACCGCTGGGCATAGGGAACCAGCGGGGATTTGGGGTGCTTGCGGCCTGGGGCTCTTGCTGGTGGCATCTTCCTGGGGCCACCGCCTGTCCCCAAGGCTTGGGGCCGCCGTGGGACCGTTGCTGCTCCCTCTGCCCTGCAGCCTCTCCAGCGCTGCTGGGACGGGCACCTGGCCCAAGGACGTGGGCATCCTGGCGCTGGAGGTGTACTTCCCCGCCCAGTACGTGGAGCAGGAGGAGCTGGAGCGGTACGATGGCGTGGAGGCCGGCAAGTACACGCGGGGCTTGGGCCAGCGGCAGATGGGCTTCTGCGCCGCCCACGAGGACATCAACTCCCTGTGCCTGACGGTGGTGCAGCGGCTGGTGGAGCGTGGGCGCCTCTCCTGGGACTCCATCGGCCGCCTGGAGGTGGGCACCGAGACCGTCATCGACAAGTCCAAGGCCGTCAAGACCGTCCTCATGCAGCTCTTCCGTGACTCGGGCAACACAGACGTGGAGGGCATCGACACCACCAATGCCTGCTACGGGGGCACGGCCTCGCTCTTCAACGCGGCCGCCTGGGTGGAGTCCAGCGCCTGGGATGGTGGGTGTGGGCAGGGACCATGCCGCGAGGACGGAGGGGCTGGACATGGGGTGGGTGCTATGGGATGGGGGAAGGAGGTAGGAGGTGGTCTGAAACGTCAAAGATGCTCTGGCAAGTCTCAAAGGGAGCTGCTGCCCTTCCAGGCTCTCTCCATCAGCCCTGTTCCTTGCCCGCCTTGGCTGTGACACCCAGCAGTGTGGGGATGGGAGCACACCAGGGCCACGGGATGGAGGGTCCCACCCGCTGACAGCCCTGCCGACCCCTCTGTCCTCCCCCAGGTCGCTACGCCGTGGTGGTGTGTGGGGACATCGCCGTCTACGCCACGGGGAATGCGCGGCCCACAGGAGGCGCCGGTGCCATCGCCATGCTGGTGGGACCCAACGCTCCGCTGGTGCTGGAGAGAGGTCGGTGTCGCAAGACCCTGGGGATGGTGAGCTGACGGGCCCTGTCCCTGGGGCCATGCCTCCGTGTCCCTGCCCTGGGCAGAGCTGCTCAGCTCTGGCAGCACCTGCTCTACCAGCCCCAGTGGCTCCGGGTGCTGGCCACCCCAGGATGCTGGGTGGCCACATCCATGTGGGCACCACAGAGTGACTCAGGGAGGCTAGCAGACGCCAGGGCTGGCATGCCAGGGTGCTTGCCATCCAGCTGCGATCCCCCTCCCCCAACCCCCTACCCCGACAGCCATCTCTCCCTGTGCCCCCAGGCCTGCGGGGAACCCACATGGAGCATGCCTACGACTTCTACAAACCGGACCTGGCCTCTGAGTACCCGGTGGTGGACGGGCAGCTCTCCATCCAGTGCTACCTGCGGGCACTGGACCGCTGCTACGCCGTGTACCGCCGCAAGGCAGAAAGCCAGTGGCAGCAGGGTAAGTGGTGGCACCCGTGGGGCGCCCATTGCCACCCCACCGGATGCCAACAGCCCCGCGTTGCCTTCCAGCTGGCATCCAGCGGCCCTTCACCCTCGACGACTTCAAGTTCATCATCTTCCACACGCCCTTCTGCAAGCTGGTGCAGAAGTCGGTGGGGCGGCTGCTGCTGAACGACTTCTTGGCCACCCCCAACCCTGATACGGCCGCCGGCCTCTACAAGGGCCTGCAGCCCTTTCGGTGGGTCCCCACGCTGTGTCCCCCGTCCCTCCCAACCCGGCCGGGGACATGCCCATGTGGGGTTTGAGACAGCCTCTCTCCACGCAGTGACCTGAAGCTGGAGGACACCTACACCAGCAAGGAGGTGGAGAAGGCATTCCAGACGGCCAGCCAGGAGATCTTCAACCAGAAGACCAAGCCCTCCCTGCTCCTCTCCTCCCGCAACGGCAACATGTACACGCCGTCCATGTATGGCTGCCTGGCCTCCCTCCTGGCACAGTGAGTCCACGCAAAATCTGGCTGGGGATGGGGGACGGGCTCGTTTTGGGGAGGGCAGTCCATGGCTCTGGGGGCAGGCACCAGCACTCATCCCCCTTCCGCTGCAGCAGAGGCCGGACGCTTTCATCGCACGTAACCCCCAGCACGCTCACCTCCCACCCCGCGCTGCCTCCCAGCCAGCCTTTTCATCCCGGTTGGCTGGAGCCCTTCTGTCAGCGCCGGGGAAGATGAAAACCCCCATGTCATGCCCTGGAGAACGGCTGTCCCCTGCCGCCGGTGGTGGCAAAGGAGCCACGGGAACGGCCAGGCACCAGGAGGGGACAAAAAAACCTCATCCCACCGCCCCTCCTTGGGCAAGCCCTGGTGCTCCCTGGCCCTGACCCCCCCCCCACACAGGCATCCCCATCACCCTCGACGACTTCATCATCTTCCACACGCCCTTCTGCAAGCTGGTGCGGAGGTCGGTGGGGCGGCTGCTGCTGAACGACTTCTTGGCCGCGTGGCCATGAGTTGCCATTTAATCCAGCCCCAAGCCCCAGGACGCTCCTCTGTCTGTGAAGAGGGCGGGAGGCAGCCCCTTACACCGCCCCGAAACCCCCGCATACCATCCTCCCCCCAGTCCCTTCGAACCCCTCTAATCCCTCCCTGCAGATCCTCGGCGCGGGACCTGGCTGGCTCCCGGATCGGCGCCTTCTCCTACGGCTCGGGGCTGGCCGCCAGCATGTTCTCCCTCCGCGTCTCGCAGGATGCATCCCCCGGTGAGCCCCGCGGGAGAGGGGGACCAGGAGGAGAGGGCGGCGTGGGGCTGCAGGGCTAGGACCACCGGCAGTGCCGTCTCACCTCATGGTGGGGGGGTGGTCCCTGCCAACAGGTTCGCCCCTGGATAAGCTGGTCTCCAGCCTGGCCGACCTGCCGGCTCGCCTGGACGCCCGCAAGCGTGTGGCCCCCCAGGACTTCGCCGAGATCATGAAGCGGCGGGAGGAGACCCATCACTTGGGTGAGCGGGGACGGGGGGACACGATGCCTCCCCCACTGGTGGCCTACGCTGAGCATCACACCCCCCTCTCCCTGCAGCCGACCACGCTCCTCACGGCTCCCAGGCGGATCTCTTCCCGGGCACCTGGTACCTGACGCGAGTGGATGCCAAGTACCGCCGGGAATATGCCAGGAAGCCCATCTAGGGAGCGGGGGAGGACCGGAGTGGTGAGCCCCGGGAGGGGGATGCTCTCCTCCCCACTGGCATCCCTGCTCACCCCCCAAATCCGGGGCTGGCCTCTGCGGGAAACCTCACCTCGGATGGCCGAGAAGCAGCCGGCAGCACCTCAGGCCCTGGAGCTGGCGGAGATGGTGGCATTTTCCGCATACACCCCGGCGGCGCCGGGGGGAATAAACAGGTGGATGAGAGGGGGCAGCAGCCCAGATCTGGCTCCTGGTCACGAGTGGTCCCCTCCCACCCCAGCGCCCTTCCCTCAACCACCGCGGGGCTGGATCATGGTCCCTGACAGGCTTTATCCCATGGGCACCCCATGCAGCCGCCTGCCCCTTTGGACACATGCCTCAATAACCCCCCCATTCCCCCAGGATGGCAGCGTGCCCTGACGTTTTGGGGGGAGCCAAGTAAACCCCAACTCGCTGGTCTCCGGTGTGGGGGGTGGTAAGATGCCGTTTTCCCTGTGAGGCCGGTAAATGGAAAGATCCCCATGGAAAAACCCAGGCGGGCGGGAGGAGGCGGCAGGCAATGCGGGGGCTCACGGGAGGGCTCAGCCCCCCTTGGAGCATTGCCTGCTCTCTGGGCCATGCCCCAGCACGGGACCGCGGCCAGACAGGACCTCGGTGAGGCCACAGTGGCCGTGGAGGCCTTTGCACCCTTGAGCAAACAGCAGCGGGGCCAGGGCGGGCAGGAGGGGCTGGGCTGGGGGGGACGGAGCCTGCAGGAGCTTTGGGGTCAGGGACCGCACAGAAAAGGCATCAGACGTTCTCTCCTCCTGGACCCTTTATTGAGCACGGGGCCACCCCAAAGCCCAGCGTGGGGGTCGGGGGTGGCCACGTGTGATGCTCCCACAACTTGGCCGGGGGGGGGGCAGGGGAGGAAGGGAGGGAGGTCCAGGTGCTGCAGCCATGGGGAGAGTCCTTGCCGGTGCTCGGGGACTACAGGTGGAGCTGGAAGACCTCCGTGACGCGCGGCTTCAGCTCGCCAAGGTCGGACAGGGGGGCCGAGAGCCCCACCAGGCTCCACTGCTCCCCCGCCACGATGGCAGAGCTGTGGTAGGACTGGAGCTGGACCCCCACCTTCCCCAGCATCCCTGGAGAGGAGCAGAGGGGTCAGGGGGCTGCAGGCTGTCCCACCACCCCAGCACCCGGCAGGTAGCAGGGCTCTGCCCGCTCCAACGCCCCTCAAAAGGTCCATGATGCCATTTCTTTCCCTCACCCCAAGTCCTTTGCTCCGAGCCCCCAACCCTCTGCCCAAGCCCCCTCATCCCTGTCTCTCCATGCAACATCTGCCCCCTCCCTGCTGCAGCTGGGGGTCAGCTCTGGGGTGGATGCAGGGTCCCCCCCAGGCTGCCCCCACCCTGCTCGGGGGCAACACGGGGAGCTCACCAGCAAGTGTGGGCAGCGCGCTGGGCTCGGAGGCTTTGGCTCTGTAGATGAGGACGGGGCCGGCCAGCGGGGCCGGCTGCTTGAAGGTGGCCCCATTGAGCTCCCGCAGGACCGGGGCACTGCCCTGCACCGTCCCCGTCGCCCGGTACGGGGTGCCCTGCAGGGCCACCTGCAGCAAGCCGGTGCCGCCATCGGGCTCGGGGGCCACGTCGCTGTGGGTGGTCGTGACCTGCCGGAGAGATACGGACGCTCAGCACCCAGGTGCTGCACGTGGCAGGGCGCGGGGAAGGGATGTCCTCAGAGGCCGCCCCCGGGGATGTCCCCCCAGCCTGAGAGGTGCATTAGTAGCCCCACAGGGTGACCCTGGGCTTGTGCTGCTTGGCAGGGAAGGATGGGGTCTGGGTGCACCAGGCTGACGTGTGGAGCCCCGGGTGTCCACGCACCTTCAGCCCAGCCTCCTGGGCCAGCAGCTGGGCATTCACCAGGGTCACCTCCTTCTGCGCCCCGCCGGACAGCATGCCCGCGGCCACGGCGGGCGCCAGGTAGCTTCCGGCTTCCTGCAGGGGTGT
The DNA here is from genome assembly GCF_964199755.1 of Larus michahellis. NCBI lineage: Eukaryota > Metazoa > Chordata > Aves > Charadriiformes > Laridae > Larus > Larus michahellis. The sequence continues at coordinate 26,318,917 of NC_133903.1, read as the reverse complement.
CCCTGGGGTGCAGGGAGGAGGCAGGGGGTGGATGGGCCGGCAGCAGAGAGGTCAACCCCATGCCAGAGCAGCCTGAAGTTGTTCCTTCCACCCACCCACCCATACAACCATCCCTACTCCCATCCTCCCTCCCATCTGTGCACCCATCTGTATACCCACCCGTCCCCCCAACACCTCCATCCTCCCACCAGCCTCCCCCCGCCACCATCCAACCACCCTCTCGCCCACCCATCCCTCCTCCCACCCGCTCAGCCCAGCGGGTCCCCCCGCTCCCCTGTTTGCCCTCCACCTACTGGGGTCCCTGGGCCCGGGCATGGGGCACAACGGGGCACAATGTGCCCAACTCACCCAGGGTGCAGACCTGCACGCTGCCCTGCGCTTTCTTGCCCACCGTGCGCAGCACCGTGCCCAGGGCCCTGGCCAGGGCTATCCAGGGCTTGGTCTGGGGCGCGAAAGCCTTGCTGAGAGCCTGCCCGTTGACCTACGAGGAAGAGCAGGATGTGTGATGGGAACCCACCAGCGAGCACACAGGGTCACTCCCATGCTTTAAAGACAGGGAAACTGAGGCACAGAGGTCAGGTGCCCGGTGCGGGGGGGACTCACTACGCCAGCCAGCCCCTTCCCTGTGGCCATGTCCACGATCTGCATGGCAATCTCCTTGCCGCAGCGGCTCTGCGCCTCCCGCGTGCTGGCGCCCAGATGCGGGCAGGAGATGACGTTGGGGTGGTTCACCAGCTCACGGTCCTTCGGGGGCTCCTGTCAACACAGCCCCATCCCATCAGTCCCTGGCATCCACCTGGGAGCATTTACACCCTCTTCCCACGCAAGGAGGGGAGCTGGGGAGGGCTGTCCCCGGCTCTGTGGGGTTTGCCAGGCTGCCCTGGGCCGGCTTGGGCCAGAGTTAAGGCGACGCTGAGCCGAAGCCGAGCTCAGGGGGACCCCGCGGACCCCTCACCTGCGTAAAGACATCGAGGGCAGCCCCGCCACACTGCCCCGACTGCAGTGCCCGCAGCAGCGCGCCCTCGTCCACGATGCCGCCGCGGGCACAGTTCACCACCTGCACGCCGCGGCGGCACTTGGCGAAGGTGCTGTCGTTCAGGAGCCCTGCGGAGGGAGGGAGCACCATGAGTGGTGGGGGGCTGCCCTGACTCCCCTTAATTCCCCCCCACCCCCCAGCAATGCCCAGCCCGTACCCGTGGTGGAGGGCAGCAGCGGTGTGTGTACCGTGATGAAGTCGCAGCGGGGCCAGATCTGCTCCAGTGGCAGCTGCTCCACGCCAAAGGTGGCCGAGACTTCGGGGGTGATGATGGGGTCGTAGCCTATGGTCTGAGGCAGAGCAGGCGCTCGCTCCTGCAGCCTGGCACGGTGCCAGTGGCTGGGCTGGGGGGATAGTCCATGCTCCCCATCGCTCCTCCCTGCCCTGGCTCCTTACCTTCATGCCAAAAGCCTGCATGCGGGTGGCCACCTCCCTGCCAATGCGCCCCAGCCCCAGCACGCCCAGCGTCTTCCCGTTCAGCTCCATGCCCATGTACTAGGGTGCAAAACACAGAGTGAGTGAGCGCACCCCACACGGGCAGCCTCGTCCTGCCTGGGGCACTGCGCCCGCCTCCTACCTTCTTACGGTCCCACTTGCCCTCCTTCATGGAGGCAGCTGCCTGCGGGATTTGCCTGCAAGGGGAGGTTGCCATCAGCATGGGGGCAGGGGGCCGTGGGGCTCACCTCCATCCCCATGTCCTGCCCCACGCTCACCTGGCCAAGGACAGGATCATCCCACAGGTGAGCTCGGCGGCACTGAGGCTGTTCCCAGCGGGCGTGCTGGGGATGGAGAGTGGTGTCACTGGTGTGTCACCCCCCAGGCTGGTGGAGGTCTGCACCCCATGAGGATGGAGACCCACATGGTGGTGCCATGGGAGGGGGGGAAGGCACCCTGCTGAAGCCTGTCTCCCCAGGAGCGCAGGCAGGGATGTCCCCATGCTCCTGCTCTTACTTCATGACCAGGACACCTTTCCTGGTGGCTGCCTCCACATCGACGTTGTCCACGCCGGTGCCCGCTCTGCCCACCACCTGCAGCCTCTCCGCCGCCTCCAGCACGTCGGCCGTGACTTTGGTGGCCGAGCGGACGATGAGCCCATCGCAGTCCTGGGAGAGGGGGGACACAGACACCGCAGGTGGGACCGGGGTCTGGCAGTCCCGGGGTGGCCCCAGGGTGGGGGGTGACATGTTGGGGACAGCCGCTTGCCCCGGGGGCCGGGATCCACAGTGCGAAACCGGCCAGGCTCTTGCATCAGATGGGAGGCGGGGACCGGCCAGGCTGGGCGAGGGGGGGACCTGGGGACAGCTGGGACCCGGGGACAGCTGGCCCCCGGCTGTGGGCCACCCACCCCGCCGTGGGTGCACCCCGGCCCCGCCGCGCTCACCCGGATCTCCCGCAGCAGCTCCTCCTTGCTCAGCCCGGGCTTCTCCTGCACCCGCAGCCCGCCGGCCTGCAGGATCTCCCGGCAGCAGGGGTCCAGGCTGTCGCTGATCAGCACCTTCTGCAGCTTCCCCAGCGCCATGGCGGGGCGACGGGACGGGACGGGACGGGACGGGACGGGACGGGACGCCGGCTCTCTCCGCCCGCCGCCGAGAGGCCGCTGCCGCCCGCCCGCCGAGCTAAAAGGGCTGCGAGCGGGGCACGTTTTTCGGGCTCATTGGGTCCCGTCTCCATAATCCCACCTCCTTTCCCCTCCCCGCCCCAGCCCGCCCGGGCAACCCCCCCCTCCCCTTCCCCCCACCCCTCGGCCCCCCGCCCCCGTCCCTGGAGGGAGGGAGGAGGTGGAGAGGAGCGGGGCCGGGGTTGTGCCGGCCCCCCCCGCCCAGCAGCCCCAGAGGGAGGGGAGGGGGTGTTCCGGCAGGAGCCCGCAGCCCCCGGGCTGGGGAAGCCACCAAACCCCGGGAGGAGCGAGGGGCGGCGTGTCCCCACCCCCGCGGCCGTGCCTCAGTTTCCCTGCCCCGCACATGGCGCCACGGGGAGGCAGGAGGGGGACACTGGTGGCAGCCACGGTGGTACGAGTGGCTCCCCCAACGCCGGGTGTGCTGCTGGCAGGGGAGCAGCCTGGCCCCCCTACCCATGGCAAGCCCAGACCTGTCCCCCCAGCTCGCCCAAGAATGGGGGTTCCCCAGGCCCCACAGCCCGAAGGTGAGGCAGTGCCATGGCCCCTGACAGCCACCGGCATGGTGCCCACGGTTGAGCAATGCCTCCGATAAGGGGCTGGGGGCATGGGGCCAGCCCTGGCCACCAGCTCCCAATGACATGGGGTGCACGGGAGCCTCCCAACCAACGCCCTCCATGGGGCAAGAGCCATATGGCCACATCCAGTGACCTCATGGGGGAAAGTGCTGGCCCTTGAGAAGGGAGAGTGCAGGGAGCCCACGGGGCTGGGCACAGCCTGGCATGGCGGATGGCAAGGGATGGAGGGTGTCCCCCTGCTCATGGGGCCAAAACCTCACAGCAAAGCTGGACGAGACGGACCCCAGGTCCTGCCCATGGGGGTGCCAGGGTCGGGGCCTTCCTTGCCCACCACTTTCCATGCACTGGGGGTGGGCAGCGGGGACATGGTGCTCCCAGGCTGGATCCTGATGGGACTGAGCCCTTCCCCAGACTGTGCGTGCCCCAAGCAGCAGCACTGGGTACCAAACTGCCCCGTGTGAGACCTGGGGTGGCCCCAAAGGCTGTTAAACCCAGCAGACCTCAAGTGACAGACCTGCCCCAGCAGCCAGGAGGTGGCCGGGACGGCTGCTCTCACCACAGGTAGTGCTGGGGAGGTGGGAGAGCCCAGCACTACGTACACCCCAGCGCTGCATACACCCCAGTGCGATGTACGCCCCGGTACTACCTGTACCACGGTACTACATACACTGCAGCCACAGACAGGGAACAACCGTGACGCCAGAGGGGGGAAAGTCCTGGGCAGCCAACACAGGGTGAGAGATGGGGTCAAGGGCAGCTGGTGAAATCAGTGAAGCAGTGGGGTGCCGAAATGGCCTTTCGGTGGGGCTGTGTGACCCAGGGACAGGGACAGGGCTTCCTCTCCACAGCCTTGCACGTGGCATGGGCTGGGGGCACCCACACTGTGGGACATGCCGTGGCTGGGACACAGCCTGCAGCCCCCCGCCCCTTGGCATAGCCCTGATGCTGGACCTGGCCCCCGTTAACCATTAAGACCTTGCTCAAGACACCAGCCAACCCGTCGTCTCGATGCTCTGCTCCCCGTGCCGGTACCACCTGGGTTTGCCCAACGCCTCCGTATGTCTCTACGGTCCCTCTCCCACACCTGTGGGAGATGCCACGCTGTGGGCTTGCGCGGATGCCATGCGTGGCCAAGCCACCGCTGCTGCAGTGTCATATTTGCTGGCTTTTCACGGCTGGTTGGTGCCCTCTCCTGGGGAGCAGGGCTGGAGGCACAGCCCCACGGCACCCCAGCACCCCATCCCTCGCCGGGGGCCTGACGGGACTTGAGGGGTGCTGGCAGAGCGGTGGTGCTGGCAGGCATGTCCCCCCCACTCCTGGCCCTCCAAGCTGGAGAAACTTGAATCTGGTCCCTGCCTGTACCCTGAGGAAGGGTACCTCAGGCTGGCAGGGACCCCAAACTGCAGGGCCAGTGGGATGGCTCCCGGGAGATATGGGCAATGGACCCCAAGATGGATTTTGGGGGTATGGGGACATGGCACCCCGCTGCTGATCCCGTTAACACTGGGTCCTGCATGGGCTCTGCTTTGTGGCAGGTGGGGGGGCCACAGGAGAGAGCTGGCCCAGGGGCCATGGGTGCAGGTTGGAGGAGGGTGTTGGGGGGGGGCGGTCCCTGCAGAGGGGATGGGACTGGGGGAGAGGGCAGGGACAGCATTGGGATGGGGGTATCAAGCAGGGAAAGGAATTAGGGGGATCAAAGGGGACTGGAGTTATTTGGGTCAGGATGGGGGGTGGCAAAGGGGAGGCAAGGGTGGGGGAGATTGGGGGCGTTAGGTTGGAATGGTGGGGGTTCAAGGGGGGTTGGGGTGATAGGGTCATCAAGGGGGATTTAAGGTGATGGGGGTGTCCCAGTAGAGTACTGGGAAGTCATGGAAGATTAAAGAGCAAGGGAGGGTGTTGTGGGGCTGGATGGGTACCCAGGGGACTCTGTGGGTGACAAGGAGGACTAGGGATGTCTGGTTAGGATGGAGGCACCCAAGGAAGACTAGAGTTGTAGGGGATGACAAGGAGGACGGGGGGGGGTGGTACCTGGAGTGTCAGGATGGATGGTTGGAGGTGTCATGGGGGATATTGGCTAATTGTGGGCCTTTTGGGGTGACTAGGAAATTGGGGGAAGGACTGGGGGGTCACAGAAGGATCAGGGATTGTGCCTGGGGGTCTGAAGGGTGGGGAAGGATTGAGGCTCAGTGCAGAAGGGCTGGGGGAGAGGACGGATGGGGTGGGGGGTAGCTGCGTCCGCCGGGGCAGGCTGGCTGCTGGGCAGGGGGACTGGGGAAATGAAGGGAAGGACGGAGAGAGGGAGCAGAGAGGGCATGGAGGGAGGGATGGAGCGGGGAAGGAAGGATGGAGAGGATGGAGGGAAAGAAGGATGGCGGGAGGCAGGGATGGATGAAGGATGGAAGCAGGGAGGAGGAGGAGGAGGAGAAGAAGAAGGAGGAGGGGATGCAGCGGCGGGCGGAGCCGGCCGGTGCCGCAGAGCCGCCTCCCCGCCGCACGCTGGGGCGGCCCGGCAGCGTCTGCGGAGACCCGCCGGCCCGGCCCGGTGCCGCCCGGTGCCGCCCGGTACCGCCGGTGCCCGGCCCGGTGCAGGATGCGAGCCCCGCGGCGGAGGTGAGGAGCGTGTCGGTGCGGTGCGTGTGTCATCCGCGGGTGCGTGTGTCCGTGGGTGATGCGGGTCGGGGGTGTCCCTGTGCCCCGGACACCCGTGGGGGCTGCGGTACCAACCGGCATCAGTGCGGCCGGAATGCGGCCGGGATGCGGGTGTGCTGGCTGTGTGGGGCTGGACACTGCCTGTCCCCAACCCTGTCCCCCCTGGGCCGTGGGTGTCCCCTGCCCGCTGCGGGGGTCCGGCGGGTTGGTGCTGCCGCGGAGCTGTGGGACACCCCGCTTCCAGCCGGGCTGTAGCTCGCTGGGCCCTGCATGGGGGCAAGGCCGGGAGCGCTGCTGGGCATCCAGGCAAGGGGTTTGGGGGAGCTGCTGGTGTGCGGGAAGGGAACGGGGGGCCCTCGTCTATCACTGGGGGCACACGGGGACCGGGGGGTGCCAGGGCTGCGTGTGCTGTGCCAAGCGAGAGGGCAGGGGCAGTAGGGTCCTGCGGGGCTGGGCTGACACCGGTACCAGCACTGGGCTCTCCTGGGGGCACTGGGGAGGTGGGGTTTGCTGGGAGGTGCTGGGGCCAAGGGTGGCCATGCAGGAAGGGCTGCGATTCGGGGTACTGGCACGGGGAGCTTGGTGTATCCCATCTCCCCAGCCCTGTTTGCATTCTCCCTGCTCTTCCCTCGGCTCTGCTCATCCCCAATTCCAGCCTGGTAGCTGCTGGCCAGACCGTTTGTACCAGCACCCAGCTGGGTCTGCCAGGCCGCGGGAGCCATGCCGGCTGCCACGCTCGCGGTGCAGCACCGGGAGCCGTCCTCACTGCCAGGAGCGTGGGTAACGCCGGCCCCCGGCTCCCCCCGTCCTGCTGCGCTCAATGGAGACCTTGTTGCCGTGCCCTGTGTGCGGGTGGTCGGCGGTCGGCCGTGCCGTATGCCGTGTGCCGTGCACGCAGGCCATGCACACCCGCCCAGCCGCGGCCGTGGCTGGCTGTCCCCAGCTCCACCTCCCCCATGGTGGCACTCAGCCCCCGCTGAAACATTTGTGCCGACGAGTCAGTGGGGAGCCAGGCTGAGCCACGCTCGGCATCTCATCCCCGGCACCGCGCCGCTGCGCTTGCCCTGGCCTTGCCTGGCCCTCGCCACGGCCCCTCTGCCAGCCCCAAGACAGTGGCTGGCACCCAGAGTGGCTGTGGCTGAGCTGGGGGCTGCCGTCCGTCCCTCCATCCATCCCTCTGTCCGTCCACAGGAGGTGATCCGGCAGCAGGAGGAGGTGAGTTGCCATCTCGGTGTGCTTGAGCGGTGCTGGACACTTTGGGGATGGGGCAGTTTGGGGATGCTCTCCCACGGGGCAGCGGCCACCCTCACACAGCCCACATGCTGTGGCCCTGGCAGCCACCCCTGTGCTCTCCCCTGGGGTGCAAGCAGCCGTGGTGGCCCTGCGGTGATGCCGTGGAGATGCTGTGAGTCAGCGGGTGCTCTGAGTCAGGGCCGCGTGGCACCCCTCGTGCCAGGGCTTCAGGGGACATCAGGGGTGGGAAGTGCTGCCCGGCGGTGGGGGCCCCTGGGGCTGTGTCCCCCTCCGGCTCTGCGCTGTGCCGGTGGCTCTGCTCCGCGCCCCGGGATGGCTTGGCCGGCATGAAAGGGCTCTTGTCCTCCTGCAGCCCCGGCTCAACCGCTGCGGCCTCCCCTTCACAGGAAACAAATTCCCAGTGTTGGGCACACGGACGGGGAGGGGGGAGCCCCCACGCAGCCCAGCTGACCGTGGATGTGGCAGAGCCCGGGGCTCCTGCTGGCCCAGGATCCTGTCATGGGGCTTCCAGTCCTGGCGTTGAGGGGTGCTGGCTGGGCTTTGCTCATCCACCCAGAGCCTGTGGCCAACCTCAGCGCTGGGCTGGCCCAGCCACAGTGTGGCTCCAAGGAGCCTCTGTGGCACAGGAGCTGGTCACCCTTCTCTCTGGGTATCACCCCTCTGGGTGCTGCGTCTCCTCAGGTGTTGAGCTTCCTTCAGTATTGCATCTCCTTGGGTGTCACACCCCGGGTATCGCACCTCCTTGGGTATTGTGTCGTGTCTCCGTGGGTATCGCGCCTCTGGGTACTGCGTCTCCTCGGGTATTGGGCATTTGCCTATCGTGCCTCCTCGATTGTTGTGTCTCCGGGTGTCATGCTCCCGGGTGTTATGCCTCCGTGGATGTCATGTCACTGGGTATTGTGCCTCTTTGGGTGTGTTGCCTCCTGGGATATCATGCCTTGGGATATCGCGCCGCTGGGTACTGTGCTTCCTTGGGTACTGTGCGTCCTTGTGCACCTGGAGTCCGGCTATTGTGGCTCCTTCGATGTTTTGCCTCTGGGTATCGCACCCCTGGATATCGGTCCTCCTGGGGTGTCATGCCTCCAGACGTCATGCCTCCTTGGATATTGCCTATCTGGGTGTCGGGTCTCCTCAGGCGTCGTGCTTCTGGTTATTGTACCACCGGGTGCCTCCCAGTGTCACACCTCTGGGTCCATGTCTCTGGGTACCACACCTCTGGGTACCACACCTCTGGGTACCGTGCCTCTCTGTACCATGCCTCTGGGTATCGTGCTGGTTATGGTTCCAGGCAGGGCACAGGGCCATGCTTGGCCAGTGCTGGTGTCTTTAGAGCCATTGTGCCTCAGTTTCCCCTCATGATGGGTTGTTGCTGCAGGGGCTGTGGCACCCTGTGGCTGCCTTCCCCTGCCCCCTCCCAGGCCAGCAGTGCCGTGTCCCCTCCCTGCAAGGTGCTGGTGCGGCATGTCCGGCTCTGGGACACGGCCCCAGGGTCCCTACCATGGCCCACGCCATGGGAAGGTGCTGGCCCTGCCTGGCTGTTGGGGCTCAACCTCGTGCACGTGGGCAGGGCACTGTGCCCACCGTGGCCCTGGGGGTGGATGCCCGCCTCCCTGCACACGGAACCCCACCAAAAAGCTGTCATGATGAGGTTAGAAAATAAACAGTGTAATTTTGTTTAAAAAGGAATAATAAAAAACAAAACAACCTGTTTTTTTTCTTTTTAATTTGTGGGTTGTTTTTTGTTTTTCTTTTTTTTTTTCCCCTCTTTCTTTTAAATCATGAAATGACTCACACTTCGCAGCTGAAAATAAACCTGAGCACGGCTGCGGTGGTGAGCTGGCGAGACATGTTAGCAGGGAGGCATGGGGCCCCTCGGAGAGCGGCCAGGGCCAGCCCGGCCTTCGGCAGCCCCTGCTCGCTGCCAGCACCCAGACCCCCTCCCCGGGGCCGTGGCGGGGGGGCTGCTGTGGGGCTCAGGTGGCCCTGCCAGGGCTGCTAATGGGGCTAAAGTGCTCCTAAAGGGGCACCGCCATCTGCACGGCCCCCGGGGCCTCGTGTCTCTGCACTTAGAGCAGATGCCTCCCGGCTGCGGGAAGACACACGGGTACCCCCACGTGTGCACGGACACACAGGGGTGCAGTGCCCCCCCCTCAACATGCACCCCCACAGATGTCCAGGGGTTTTTCCTTGCCTGGAGTTCGCCCTCACTCCCACCCTAGGGAGGCTTTTGCGTGACTTTTTGGTGTCCGCTGCCCGCCCTGTGCTGCACCAGCTGCCCACGACCCCCCCCACACACACACCCCGGGGTGGGGGAAATGCAGCATCCACCATGCAGAGCCTTTGGGAAAACTCCCCCCCCCCCGGCCCTCCCCCGGCCCCTCTGGCACAGCAGCTGGGTGGTGCATGGGGGGCCCCGGGGCAGGGGGTGGACCCCCCTGAAGCCTTGTGTCACTCAGCCGTGTGCTCCTCTCCGCAGGGACCCCTGCAGCGGTGACGGGCCGGCCGTGCTTCCCCCAGCCAGCCGCATGGCGGGTAAGGTACCCCCAGAGCCCCCCCCCCGTACCCCGCACGCCCCAGCCCCAAGCCGAGGGTGACGTGCCCCGGCAGCGTGCATCACCCCAGGGGATGGCCCGGGGCTCCAAGGCTTCCTGGTGTCCCCCCCGGTGACATCCTGGGGGCAGGCGGGGTGCGGAGCAGCCGCTTTGCTCGCCTGACTGCCGCTTGCCCTCCATCCCTCCCAGCTTCCCAAGACGGGCCGTGGGGTGAGGGCGACGAGGACCCCGCGCCAGCCGAGCCGGGGGGCTCCCGTGCCCCTCCAGGTGCTCGGCCCCAGCCTGGCCCCTTGGTGCAGACATATCTCCTCCGGGACCTGGAGATGGGTCCCCTCGCCCAGACGCAGACCCTGCGGGACTTCGAGCAGGTGAGACTGTGGGGTGTCTGGGAACCTCCCCCCCGCCCCCCGACCATGGCACCACCAAGACTCCCCTATGGCATTGCTGGGTGCTTGCAGGATACGTGCCGGATCCCCTGGGTGCACCAGGAGGGGGACATGGTGTGGGATGGGGAGAGGGACCTCAGCCCCCTCCCCGGGTGCCGCGCTCCCCCTCGCCGCCCTCCTGGCTGAGGCGCGCGGGGGCTGCCGGGGCTCAGGTTTCACCACCCTCCCTCCGTCCCCGCCGTCCCGCTCCGGCGATTCCTCAAATAGCTCCGGGAGGGGATAAAAAAATAAATAAATAAAAAGGAAAGGGGCCGCGGCAGGGACGGCGGCGGGAGCTGCGGGCAGGCAGGGACCCCGGGCCGTGTCCCCGGCGGCGCCATGTGAGGGGTGCCGGGATGCCCCCGCCATGGAGCGCCCGCCGGCCATGGCTAACGGGTACCGCACGCTCTCCCAGCACCTCAACGACCTCAAGAAGGAGAATTTCAGCCTCAAGCTGCGCATCTACTTTCTGGAGGAGCGTGTCCAGCAGAAAGGCGAGGGCAGCCGGGACGATGTCTACCGGCGGGTGAGCGCCTGTGGGGCAACGGGTGCCCGATGGGGGTTTCTTTCCTGATGCCCCCTCCCCCCAGCTTTACCAGGAGGAGATGGGGCTGAGGGAGGGCAGCTGGTGGGGATGGCGGGGAGGGCATCGGGCACGGCACTGGGGCTGGGGGAGTTGCTGTGCGGGAGTTTGCCACTTGCTGCCTTGGACTGGAGCGGGGAAAGGGTCAGGGAGGGTGTCCCCAGCCTTGGGGGGGTGCCCGGGGTGGGTGGCAGTGCCACTTTGGCTGTAGACAGATGGAGCGGGTACACCCCGTCTCAGCACCGGTGGGCTAAAATACCACCCGTGCCGCTGGGTGCCAGGAGCACCCGGATCCCTGCCGTGGGGTGGGAGACCCCCCCCATGCCACCTCTGTTGCATTGCCATGGGCAGTGGTGCTGGGGGAGGGGGGGGTCTGGGTAAGCATGGGGGCATCCTCCCCACCTCCCTCCTGCCCCGCAGAACATCGAGCTGAAGGTGGAGGTGGAAAGCCTGAAGCGGGAGCTGCAGGAGAAGCAACAAGCGCTTGACAACACATGGTGAGTGGGGCTAGCCGAGCCCCCCCCCGCCCAGGGGTGGACATGGCACCCACGCGCCGTGGGCACGGGGGGACAGGGGGTGTCTGCCTGCACCCTGGCAGCGGAGGGGTTTGCAATGGGGCTGGGCCCCTGCGGGGCTCCTCTTACAGCCCCGGCGCCAGCCAAAAATACAAGGCAGCACCTGTCTGGCGGGGGAGGGCAGCGCTGTGCCCGGGGGCTGTGGCATGGGTGTCCCGCAGCGGGGCACTGGCAGGCAGGGGGCCGGGGGCAAGGCACCAGGAGCCCCTGGTTTTGGGAGCACGCAGGGATGGATTTGGTGGTTCAGAGCCCAAGCATGAGGTGGTGCCACCAGAGCAGCCATGTCCCCAGGGCAGCGGCACTCGGAGGTTACAGTGCATCCTGCCCAGGGGTCCTGCAGAACGAGCACCCACGGCATGGGGGGAGCTGGGCTGGGGGCACCCGGGGTGGCGCGGCTCACCCAGCCCAGCCGGTTTGGGGTGGGGGCTTTTGCAAAGGGAGGCCATGCCATGCCATGCCATGCCATGCCATGCCACGCTGTGACACACTGCACCCTGCCAAGCTGTGCCATGCCATGCCATGCCATACTGTGCCAGGCTATGCCATACCATGCCATGCGCCATAGAGTGCCATGTGTCATGTGCCGTGCCATAGAGTGCCGTGTGTCATGTGCCACGCCGTAGCGTGCTGTGCCATACCGAGCTGTGCCGTGCCATGCCGTGTTGTGAGATGTCATGCCATGCCGTGCCATGCCATGTCATGCCACATTGTGCTGTGCCATGCCATGCTGTGCCATGCCATGCTATGCCATGCCATGCCATGCCATGCCATGCCGTCCCATGCTGTGCCACGTTGTGCTGTGCCATACTGTGCCGTGTCATGCCATGCCATGTCATGCCACGTTGCGTTGTGCCATACTGTGCTGTGCCATGGCATGCTGTGCCACGTTGTGCTGTGCCATGCTGAGCTGTGCCATACCATGCCATGTTGTGCCACATTGTGCTGTGCCATGCCATGCCATGCCATGCCATGCCATTCCGTGCCATGCTGTGCTTGGCAGGGTGGCGGCGGAGAACCAGACAACCCGCAGCCAGGCAGCGCTGCGGCAGCAGTATGAGGAGCGGCAGCGGGAGTCGGAGCATGTCTATGAGCTCCTGGAGAACAAGATCCAGCTCCTGCAGGAGGTGAGCCCAGGGATGGCAGGGGGGCTGGGGGATGGCGAGGGCCAGTGACTGGGGGCTCACCCCGCTGCCATGCAGGAGGCCAGGCTGGCACGGAATGAGGCCGAGCAAGCCACGGCACTGGCCAGAGCCGAGGCGGAGCGGTGCCAGGAGCTTGCAGGGAAGCTGAAGGAAGCCGCGAGGGCGAAGGAGGAGGACAGGAGCAATGACGGCTGCAATGCCATGGCCCAGAGGTGGGTGCCCAGGATCCGTCCCCTCTGTGCTGCCGGTCCTTGGGGACTTCCGAGGGGCTAGTGCTGTGCAGGGCTGGGGGGCTGCGGGCATCTGGAGGGATGGAGGGGTCACCCCAAGGGGAGAGAGCTGGGCTGTGGGAAGGAGGAGCAGCCCTGAGGCTGCTCTGCTTTGCCCCAGAGATTGTCCCCCGCCAGCTGTCTCCAGTGCCATGCCGGGGCCATCCCCGTGCCTGAGCGTCCCCTGCCCTTCCCTCCCTTTCAGGAGGATCGAAGAGCTGGCCCAAGAGCTGGCCGCCAGCAACCGGCTTGTGGAAACACTGTCGGCTGAGAAGCGTGACCTGCAGCAGCGCCTGGAGGAGCCCCCAGCTGTGGGGGGGCAGGTGGGTGGGCAAGCGTGGGGTGACGCCAGCCCAGCACCCCAGGGTGGGAGGAGTGCGCCCACCCAGGACTCGGCTGGCGGTTGTCACGTCGAGGCTGGCAGCATCCCGCATTTGCACAGCTGTGCCTGGGAGAGCAGGGGGGGCCGGCAGGACCCAGTGCGGGTGTCGGGGGAGAGGCCACCAGTCCTTCTGCGGGTGTCAGTGCCGCCTGCGCCCGTCTGCCATTTAAATCCCGGGTCTTAAAATACCCACCGACAGCCCGGCGTGGTGCCAGGTGGGATTTCGGGGCCAAGAGGGATCAGAGCAGCATGTTCCTGGCAGACGCATGGCTCTGGCCATGCTGCGCCTTGGTGGCACAGCGCTGTGCCCAGCAGCCACGGGCCATCGGTGCCTGAGCTGCCTGTGTGGTGGCCCCGCTGGGAGACCCTGGTGTGTGCCCGTTGGGTGGCATGGGGTGCCGGGCAGCTATTGCTGCAGGAGTGCTGTTGACCTTGTGCGGTGGGGACACGTGCTGCCTGCTGGCGCTGGCGCTGGGACATGGTGCTGGCACTGGCCCTGGAGTGGGGATCTGGCGCTGGGGACAGGCACTAGTGAGGGGTGCTGGCACTGGGGCTGGGCACTGGCATTGCGGCTGGGCCCCAGCACTGGCCCTTCACTGTCCCTGTCGCCGTCACTGTCCCTATTGCCGTCAGTGCCAGCCCCACGTGTGCCCGGGGCGGGCCGCGGGCAGCCACTGCGCATGCGCGACACCTCCGGGTGCGAGACTACAAATCCCGGCAGGCCTTGCGACCGCCGCGCATGCGTGAGGGTGGTCGTGCGCCGCCATTTTGAAATCTGAGCCACAAGCCGGGCGCCGCCGTGGCAGGAGCATCTTCGGCGGCGGCGGCGGCGGCAGGGGGAGGCGCAGCGGCGGGGCCTGTGGGGCAGGGGGCCAGCCCGGGGAAGGGGGGCAGCGAGGAGAGAAGGGGGCAGCCTCAGAGAAGGGGGAGCTGTGAGGAGAAGGGGGGGCAGCGAAGGGGGGGGGAGGGAGGGGCGGGTAGCCAGCCAGGAGAGGGAGTCGGCCCAGGTGTGGTCGGGCTGAGATGTGAAGGAGATATTGTAGGGTGGGATGTTTCTGTAGCGCCAGGAGTCCCAGCGTGTCACCCCCCCCCCCCCACCCACCTAAGAAGGGGGAATTGGTGTGGTGAGAAGTGCTGGTGGGCTCGGGGCTTGAGGGAGCCGTGCCCCGGGAGATGTGCTGAGTGAGCAGTAGAGGCCTCAGGAAAGTGTCTTGAGAACCTGCAGAAGTAGGTTTGGGTGCTCGTCAGGAGGGAGGATGAAGGAAACCTGCCGGATCTGCGGCCGGGAGCTGTGTGGCAACCAGCGGCGATGGATCTTCCACACGGCGGCCAAGCTGAACCTCCAGGTGCTGCTCTCCCATGTCCTGGGCAGGGAGCTGTGCCGGGATGGCAAGTCCGAGTTCGCTTGCAGCAAGTGTGCCTTCATGCTGGACCGCATCTACAGGTTCGACACCGTCATCGCACGCATCGAAGCCCTCTCCATCGAGCGCCTGCAGAAACTGCTGCTGGAGAAGGACCGCCTCAAGTTCTGCATTGCAAGTATGTACCGCAGGAACAATGAAGACTCTAGCGCGGATGACAGAGCTGGGGATGGGACCGTGGACCTTTCTAACCTACCTGATGTACGGTACGCTGCCCTCCTTCAGGAGGACTTTGCTTATTCTGGATATGAATATTGGACGGATCAAGAAGAGCACAGCTTGGAGCCACACAGCTGCCATGCTTCAGAGGGAGTGAGTAACCGCCCACGGCGCTGCCGTGGCTGTGCTGCGCTGCGCGTGGCCGATGCTGACTATGAAGCGATTTGCAAAGTGCCGCGAAAGGTGGCCAGAAGCATCTCCTGTGGGCTGTCCAGCCGGTGGTCAACCAGCATGGGCAACGAGGAGTCGTCCGTGTGCGATGTGGCAGAGTCCGCCAGCACCAGAGGCCCTGTGGATGGGGAGAGCATGGAGGAAGGCACGCCTGCCTCCTCCGTTGAGTCTCTGGACACAACTGTGGAGGCGAGCGCTCCACTGCAGAAGGATGAAGATGCAGATAAGGGAGTGAAAGGGAATGGGAAATGTGACGATTTCTCAGATGACCGAATGACCCCAAACTCTTCATTGAGTGGGAACAGGCTGGAGCTGGCCCTCAACTTGATCAAGGCTTTGGACTACAAACCCCTTCAGAGCCCCCGAGGCAGCAGGCTACCTATTCCTGTGAAGTCCACCTTGCCCCCTCCCAAACTCAGCCGTGACTTGGCAGATGGCAGCGCTTCTACTGGCTTAGCGTCTGCTGGTTCTGCCTTCCTGAACGCAGACAGAAAATCTTTTTCCAGAGCTCCTTTGGGTCTTTCCCTGGAGATTTCTGAACTGCAGGAGCTGTGGGACGACCTCTGTGAGGATTATATGCCACTGCGGGTACAGGTAGAGGTCATTGTGCCGCTATTCAATTGAGCAGCGTCCCTGCAGCCTGATGCTGAGCCCGCTAGGGATTCTTCTGTGCTGAGATAATACAGATAGCCACGTGTCGCTGAACCCAGCGCTAAGAATAGGCAGATCGGTCCTTTTTAGGTGTGCTGCCTCTCTCCTCTGTCATTCTTCTGTCGTCTGCTTCCTCCTTGTGTTCTGGGAAATTAACCTTCTCCCCCCACCCCCCCCCATCAGCTCTTCCTGTCAGTGCAGTTTGCTAGATGGGTCTAATGCATGCTTTGTCATTTTTCCGCTGAGAAAACACCAGTTTCACTTCACCTTTCTCTTTTAAGGTGGCAGCGTGACGCTTACCCACAACCAAAGGGAGTGTTTTAAGCTTCTGGGCATGTGTTTTCCAGCAAATGTGTTTTCTTTGTGCCAGGGTAATGGTTCAGTGTCAGGAGCGTCTGCTTCCAGAGCCCTGCCTATGCGGATCAGGCCTCCAACCTGCCTAACATGCAGATCCACACAGGGATCTTTGGTGCATGCCCTGGGGAAAAGGTGTTTTCCTCGCAGGTGGATTTGTGCCAGAGGATGACTTTAGGGTTGGTATTCTAGATAATTGGTTTATTTTGTGATCCTTTGAAAAGGTTCATCAATTAACGGCAGGTGTTGCTGAGAGGCGATGAAAGCTCCTGCTTTCACGGAACTTCCTGGTGCTGTTATCTGCATCAATGGTAGGCCTCATGTAGCTCTGGATTGCTTCTGTTTTGCTGGCTTTAATGAAATCTTCATTACTATGCAGTCAAAAAGCTGAACTTGTAACTCCTTTACCACTTTCTTTAATGAATAGAAGGCTTCAGTCAGCTTCAATTCAGGAATATCCATGTCAGCCTAATTGCATTCCCATTAGCAGCCTTAGTGCTGTCTAATGCTGTAGGTAGCCTGGGGGATTAGAAAAATGCTTGTTTATTACTATGGCAACTGTAGCTGTGCTGAATTACGCTTCCTATTTAGCCAGCGCTGCTTGCTGCCCCATCTGCTCGGGCATTTTCCAGAGCTGTGTGCTTTTTCCATAAAAACCTGCTCAAAAGATGATGCTAGGAATGAATGTAAGAAAACCAAATTTTCATCTAGCGCACGAAGACATCGCGCTGGCAGGCAGTGACTGAAGATGTGAAGCAGGGCATTGCTGCTCCTGTAGTCTGTGGTGCTTGCTACTAATTTTCACTGCTAGGGATATATTTACAGGATAAAAATAGGTTTTCTCTTAACAGAACGTGGCACAATCAACGTGGCGCGTTTACGGCTTGGCTTTGTGTCATGCCTCGCCATCCTCTTCTTGGAACTGTTGTAGAGGAGTTTCTCCAACCTCCAGCCTTTGCCATCCGATCGTCCCTGCCAGGAGTTAATCCTGCGGGATTTTTTTACTGCCTGTTTCTCGCCATGGCGGCAGCAGCAGTTGTAGGCTTCGGTGCAGGGTCTGGCAGAAGGGGGAAAGCGCTTAATCCCTCGGATGGCTTTAACAGCAAAAATAGGAAATCGTATGCAGCTAGTGAACTAAATGGTTCTTATATAAATTATTTTTCTTTCTCATTGTACGAGCAATGCTCTTTCTTAAAGTCAGGTACTGCTGTCCAGCAATTCCTATGCATAAATGCTGTTCTGGTAACATAAAAGGAATGTATGGGATATATAGGACCACAGTTCCCTTACTGCTTTTGGGAAACTGCAGTTCTCCTTTAAATTTACTGCTGTAAGCTACAATGACCGAGAGATCTGGTATTGGGCACATGATCTTGTAGGTGCTGTCGTCTTGGGTGTTTTCTTAAACCAACAATTCTTCCTCTTCATTGCCACAGCCCCAGAAAAATGCCACCAAAACCAGCCTCTGTCAGACACACTCTTGCGGTGCTGTGCTCCAGCAAGGGAAGCCTTGTCCGACTGACAGACGATCTTTTACCCGCTGTTCTGGGCAGATGTGAGCTTGGCAGGCTTAGATAATGCCACAATTATTATTATTGTTTTTTAAAGAAGCGTTCTGTCTAGGTTAGTGTGTGCTGACATTGCTCGAGCTGTACTGAGGAGAGAGAGTCACTAAAATGCTGATGTAGGAGAAACTGCTGGGGAGCCGTGCTCCTGACATGGCTGCAGTGAAGCAGGAGGGAGGCAGCTTGGGCTTTGGGACTTCGGACTCTGGAGCTGGCTCTGTCTTTCCCCTCCCTGCTCTTTGCTCTTTGCAGGCTTTCTGCTTATTTTTCTTTGGAATGTGTGAATTCTGAGGAAAGGTGCTTCATGACAGGTTCCAGCAGTTTTCCCTATCTGATCCGATGCCTTCTGTCTGGGCAAATTTTTCAAATTACTTGCTATGGCTGTTCAAGTTTTCACTAAAATCTTAATAAAACATCACGGTAAAGGGAAGCATTGCTTCTGTATGGAAGCTTCAGTACGTGACAGGCAATGCACAGGCCAGGGGGAGCTCCCCTGCGCTGCCTGCCTTTCTCAGAGACCGCGTTTCTATGGCTGCTGAAGGTGAGGATTCAGCCTGATAGGGCTAATCAGAGCTGGGTGTTGTTCTCCCTGAGCTGTGCTGCCTGGAGCTGATGCTCCTGTATGCCCTCTGAGAAGCTCTGCCATGTTCTCGTAGCCTCTGCGCTGTAACCCGGTGCTTGCCAGGGCTCCCATTTGAAACAGACACCAGTACTATTGATCTCATATTGCTGGTAGCATTCAGGAATACTCGACGAGTCCTGTGAGGGCTGGGGTGGGTGGCTGGTTTGGATGCTGCTCTCAGGAGTTAACAATTCACTAGGCGGGAGGTAGCGTGAGGATAAGAAGGGATGACAAGGGATTAGTGTGTGCTCAGCCAGCAGGGTCTGGCAGGCCATGCATCAGAAAGTAGGCCGTTTTCATTCTCAATAAACGGGTTTGTGTCATGAAAAAAAGTCTCAGCTATGGCACTGAATTTGCTACAGCTTGCAGAGCTGCAGGGAATCACACACGGCATGGATGCTGGAGCACGGGGAGCTGTGAAGGAGAGCCCAGAGAATCACAAGTGGAGGGGTTCAGAGTGGGGGAGTGGGACTGCCAGGTCACAGCAGGAAGGTAGCTGTTGGGAAGGATTGAAGGTTGTGGGCTTGATTAAGGAAGAGAAGCTTGGGAGAACATGGGAGTGAGTTTGATTTGGTGCTGGCTTTGTTTTGAAGCATTTTGAAGCTGCTAGCAGGGTACATAGTAAGGAGAGAGGTTGCAGGCATGTGGCTTGGGTGTGGGGAGCAGATCTGTCATCAGCCTGCAGACAGTGGTTAGAGCCAGACAAGCTGCTGGGCTCACAGTATGGGAATGAGGAGAGACAGGGAGCCCAACCAGAGCCTCGGGACAGAGGGAACTTGTGGCAGGTCAGGCAGAGAGCTGCCAGGTGCCAGCCTGCCACCCAAGTGAAGGGAGACATGGGCAGCATCATGTTTCGGACGTAGTTAGAAAAGCCCAGTGGGGCATATTAAGCCCATGCTGCAAGGGCTGACAGCTGAGTATAAGAAGCCAGTGCAAGACTTTAGTCATTTCTCTCATTTTTTTTCTTCTTTTTTTCTTTCAGAATTTGCAGGATGAACGTCAGCAGCTGGCTCCAGGTGACCCTGCAGCAGGGGAGCATGTGTCCAATCTGTGTGCTGCAGAGCTGCAGAGCAAAATCCAGCAATCTGAAGCTGCCAACAAGGTATTTCTTCACAAATAGCAAATTCAGTGCCTAGTGAGTCCGATGTAGTTAGTATTGGAAGGTACCTCCTAGTCTGGCCAGAGGCAGGCATTTGCACCTCCGTTCCAGCAAGGCTGTGTGTGCTGACACACTGATTCTTGGTGCTGTCGTCTGCCAGCTTGAGTTAAAAGCATTTACTTTTTTCTGCAGCTGTGCTGTATAAATTTTCCATACTTATTTTTGCAAACCATTATTTTGGAAGAACTTCCCACTTGCCTGGTGAGCCTTCTGGGACCTGGTGAAGCAGAGATGCACAGGGCTATTTCCCTGTCTCTTGGATTTGCATGGGCTGAGCCTGGTGCAGGAGAGGAAGGCACCTGCCTTTTGAGACAGCTGCCGCCTTTTTTGCAAGCAGTAAGGGAGATCAGCTCGGGGGGGCCCTGTTTTCATTTAGATTTAAAGGCTTTCTTAGGAAGGAAACATGCATCTGAGTTGTCTTGAGACAGATCAAATTTAACACATTGTGAGGGGTAGATGTTCTTAGTTATGCTCTTGAACTCTAAGGTAAATTATACCCGCTGTGAAAACAGAGGGGTCAAACAGGAAAAAACATTGGGATGGGATCTTTATTTAAATCTGGGGACAGGTGTGAGCTCTTGGAGCTGCCTGGACCTCAAAAGTTGACAAGGAAATCAAGAGGCCCAGGGCCCAGTAAATGCAGTTGGAAGTGTTTAAGCAGTTTAGGGGGAGTGTCTGTTAGAGAAGAGATAACGTGACAGGTGTGTAAACTAATGAGCAGCAAAGGGAAATCATGTGGTGGGCAGCACCAACTCCTTAAGAAATTGAGGCTTGGGTAAGTTCTGAGGAAGATGCATATCATCCAGGACTAAGAATGCAAACAGACAGCGTGTTTAAAAAGACTAACAAGCAGTTGCTTAAATGCACAATGTGCACTGCGTCGTGAATGTTATGGTGAAAGCAGAGAACCGTCCTAAAACTGTTTGAGATGATAGTCTCTTTAAGGTGAAAATGTCAAAGGCAAAAGTTTCTCAGGTTCTAAACCAGCTGTGGAGAGTAGTGAGACATTCCCCTTTGCTTTGTGGCCGTGCTGTTGGCATGCTGCCACTGGCAAGACTGTTGTGCTGAAGCCAGAACTTGAGGCTAGATAAGCCTCTGATCTGATCAAATGTAGAGTTGCCTAGCCCAACAGTTGTGGCAAGAGTGCCTAGGTGGTCAAAGGAGGCAGCAAGAGAAGGGGCTGGAAGACTGTAAAGGGGCAGCTTCAATGCTCTGGAGGACCTCAGAAGCAAAGGGGACAGTTTTTAGGATGTGTAGCTTCTCCATGTTGATTTTTTTTGTTCAGATCTCTAGGGAGGTTCTGGGGCTGAAGCAGCTCTTCCTTCTTAAGAGAACAGAAAAAAATGATAGAAACTGGGAAGGCTGCTGGGCAGTCTGAGCAAGGCTGTCCTGGAGTATGTGGGAGGCAGTAAGATATGTGAACCCAAGCCTGGAACATCTGCCCTGCTTGTGGAGGCTGCATTGGAGGAACCAGAAGCATTGGGACAGTCCTGTGGAGGGAATGAAGGCTTTGCGTTTACTCACTGGTTTTCACCCAGCTCAAACAGTATTTACAGACTCTAGAGAGAGCCACGTTGATCTTGATCTGGTGAATACCTGGGCTGTATGGACTTGAGTAAGGCGTGGAGGGAGTCCTAAGGGTGTTTGTGTAGAGCCTTAGGGAGTATTAACAAAACAACATATTTCTGTCTCTAGTTGTTGCAGGAAAAGCTGAATGAATTGAATTTTGAATTAAAATCTGTCCAAGAAACGTCGCAGAGGCAAGATCGTACAATTCAGAGTCTGAATGAGGCCCTGAAGAGCAAGGAGAGTAAGGTAATAGTGTTGGGTGGTGCTCCCCAAAAGAAGAAGGTGTACTAGCCCTGTAGGCAGTGACTGAAAAGGAATGCTTAAGCCATTGCTATGCATTCTGGATCTCATTATATTATGTCTTGTGAAGCTCTTGCTTTTGTATGGTGCTGGCAAGTGTCGTACTCCATGCTGGAGGCTTGGGACAGGAGGGTTTGTGCTTGGTTTGCCAATGACTGGGCTTCCTATCCTTTGCCTTGTAGACAGAAGAGCTGTACCATATCATTGAAGGGCAGAATGAGACAATGGCCAAGCTGCGGGACATGTTACACAGAAGCCATCTGGGACAGTTGCAGGTATGTCCCTAGAAAGCCTCAAATACATCAGGCTTTGTTCTGCAGGGATCCTGATCTTTAAATCTCTCTCGTGAAGGGAATCTTGAGTTTCTCTGCTTCCCACTCTTGTTAGATGTCAGAGAGCCCGCTCTCATCCCAAGAGCAGCAAATGTCACTGCTAGATCTTCAGAACACGCTATTCTGCACCAAGCTGGAGGTGCAGAAACTGAAAAGAGCTCAGCGCCAGAAAGAGCATCAACTGGCTGAAGCCAGGAGAGCAACCCAGCTCTTAGAGACCACGGTGCATGAGGAAGAGCAGCAGAAAGAGGCAACCTGGAAACACAACCAGGTATGACAAGCACTTAGCTTGGAAGTCTCTGGATTTACATGACTTAAGAAGCACTGATGTAGTCAGTACTCCCCTCTCATTCGTCGTTTCTGCCTGTATCAGTCTGGGCATGCTTGGCAAACCCCTTGTTACACATGGCAGGGAGCATTATCCAGCCTCCTTAGCTTCGTATCTGAGGATTTAGAATCAGCAAAGACAGTTGATAGTGGGTATGTTGTCACTGGTATGTCTTTGGCAGGTACAAATGTCCCATCTTTTTTTGCAATGTTACAAAGTTAATGGTCACTGCTGCACAGGTTAGCTCTGACTAAAGCTCTGCCTGTGGCCAGAGCAAGGGGTGGATACCTGGGAAATGGAATAAATTCAAAGTCATCACCATGGAAGTGTATTTTGAGCTGTAAAAGCTGTAGTATTGCAGAGCATTTTTGGCTGCCCCCACAGCCCTTGGCTTCTTCAGATTGGCCTGCTGTTTGCAGGTCTGTTGAGACTGACTGCCAAGATAGGTGCTTTTCCCTTGCAGGAGCTGCGTGCTGTGGTACAGCAGCTGCAGGCAGAGCTGCAGGACAAGGCTCAGCAGCTCCAGACCGTGGAGTGGGAGAAATGCCGTGAGCTGCAGGCCCAGGAGCAGAGAATTCAGTGTTTGAGTCAGCATCTGGCTCGCAAGGAACAGCTTCTGCAGGTGAGATGCAGAAAGATGCAAATTGAGTGTAAGTAGTGAGTAGTAAGGAGGCCCCTGCTCTTTCTTTGGTATTTGTCAATGCAAAAGTCAGGCTGTAGCTTTCATGTGTGCCCCTTGAAGAAAGGAAGGAGAGAGGGGCTTCTGGGCTCCCAAGGTGAGGAAGGAGGCACAGGTGTCAGAGTGCCTCAGCCCACAGCAGTGCCTGGCAGGTGCCAGTCAACCAGCCCCAGGTGCTGTGACTCTGCCACCCTTTA
Organism: Larus michahellis; assembly: GCF_964199755.1. Taxonomy (NCBI): domain Eukaryota; kingdom Metazoa; phylum Chordata; class Aves; order Charadriiformes; family Laridae; genus Larus; species Larus michahellis. The sequence goes on along the minus strand of NC_133903.1, from coordinate 26,296,290 downwards.
ATGTGGGGAGTATACCAAGTGTAGGGTGGAGGTAGGTAGCCCTGATTCTCCTGTGCTGCTCTCTGGAGGGTTTCTGGACTGACAGTTGTACTGTGGGGGTGTTTGTATGACCTCTAGGAATCAAGGGAACTTCTGCAATGCCAGCAAAGCTTGGACAAGAGCCCTGCAGCCATGAATGCCATGTTGGAGAAACTGCAGCAGCGAGTCAGCGACAGGGATGCTGCTTTGGAGGTGAGCACAGTCTGTTGGTGATGTCTCCCTGCTTTCCCTGTGGCTCAGCCTTTGAGTACCATCAACGGTGCAGCCCCACGCTGACCCAAGGGGTGATCATGTCTTCTGCGTGCTCTTCATGGCTCAGCCTTCCAGAGGAGTCCTCTGAAAGGGAGAGCTGAGGTGCTCCGCAAAGTGAGTGGTGGGCTGCAGAGCCCTACTACCCCATTCTGAGCCATCACCTCCTCTCACCCTAGCGAGCAGTAGATGAGAAGTTCTGTGCCCTGGAGAAGAAGGAAAAAGAGCTGCAACAGCTCCGCCTTTCAATAAGGGAGCGTGGAGGCGACCTGGAGAGGCTGCGCAATGTCCTGTCCAGCAATGAGGCCACCATTCATGTGAGTACTTGTACCTGGGCATGCCAAGTCCAGCCTGGTTGTGGTGTGGTGTTAGACAAACTTTCCTGGGAATGCTCTGGTTGTTGCTGGAGAGAGCACCTGCAGGGTGTTGGCTTTCCTCTGGCCCTGCGTGCAGGGCAAGTTCCTGGGTCACTCGCATTTCTAGGCTGGGTGTAGAGGTGAGTGCGTGATGTCTGGAGAGGACGGGGGTGAATCTGTGTGATTCCACTGGTAGGAGAGACTGGTATTTCCAGTTCTGCTTAATTTCAGTATAAGGTTCCTGTCACTGGTTGAGCTGCTTCTGTTGTGGTCCCCAGAGCCTGGAGAGCTTCCTGAAAGCCAAAACCCTGGAACTGGAGCAGGTGTCAGCAACCTGCCAAAACCTCCGCTGGCTGAAGGAAGAGATTGAGGCCAAATCCTGCAGCAGGCAGAAGGAGCAGGAGGGGATCATCCAGCAGCTGCAGACCTGCCTACATGACAGGAACAAGGAAGTGGAGGTAAGGCCTTAGCTTGGCTTCCTGAGCCTTCAGCCAGTTTGTCTGCAGAGAGAGAAGTCCCAAACCAGAGCCTCCTGGCTGCCTGCCTTCGAGGAAGGCACTTGAGGAAGGCTGCTTTTGGCACCTGTAAATACCTGTGCTTGCTGAGACACTGCGCTCTCAGCTACACCCAGGCTGAAGAACTCCTCATCCTTGAAGAGCTTGCAGTTTGATGGTAGCAACATCTCTCCATTTCTCCCTTCCTCCCCTTGTTCAGGAGCTTACAGCAACTCTGCTGTGCAAGCTGGGCCCAGGGCAGAGCGAGGTAGCAGAGGAGCTGTGCTTGCGTCTCCAGCACAAGGAGAAGATGCTTCAGGATCTCCTCAGTGACAGGAACCGTCAGACCATGGAGCATGATGCTGAAATTCAGGAGCTGCTACAGACCATGAGCACCAAGGAGCAGCAGAGCCGAGTAAGTTGTATGCAGTGCTGCAGTGGGGAGTCTGGGGTGGATGCCTCTGCCTTGCATTAAGCAAACAGAAACCGTTCTCTGGCTGCTGTTGATGTAGCCTGGTGGAGCTGCTGAGTGTTGAAGAACCATGTGAGATGCCATTAGCTGTTCCTAGGTTGGTCTCAACACATCATATGGGAGCAGTTATGAAGCAGCACCTCTTGTAGCAGTGTTCAGGTCTCAGGTCCCTGTGACTGAGTGGACTGGGTGGGGCTTGTGTATGTCATGCGGAAGGAGGTGTGGATCTTCCTAGATGTCCATGTTCCTGGGCCTAGGGCACCAGAGGGGCCGTGGGATGGTGGGTGGTACTAGACCAGAAAGGAAGACTCTGAGCTGTTTCTTGCATAGCGCAGAAGTCTGAGGAAGCTCTCTTCATTGCCTCTTAACTTACACATTAGTCAAACTAGTGTGTGGTCCTGGGCATATAAATGGCACTTAAAGAGCCACGGTTCCTACTTTTGCACACTGTGTGCAGTTCAGTGTTACCCAGGATTCTTTGCATTGAGTTTCCTTTCATAAAAAGAAGGCTAAAAGGCCAAGCACTGTCTCCTCCTCTTTGTCTGTCCTCTGTCTTTCTCCCCTCCTGAACGGGGTGTGAGAAACTGAGGAGCTTGTTCCTCTGTAGGCAGAGGGGCCGAGCCTTGCTGCAGCTGCCTGGCAAGCAGAGATGGGAGGGCTATTGTGGAGTCACTGTGAGTGGCCAGGAGCAGTAGTTCCCAGGCTGGTTTGCAGATCACTTCCAGTATCTAGTGACAGATAAATATTGAGATGGTTTCCCTTAGTCTCCAAGGAAGGTGAGGGACAGGGATCCTACCGCTGATCACAGCCCTGCCTTTCCCTGTTTTTCCTGCTCAATCAGATGGCTGCTGAGAAGATGGCACACGCTTTGGCTGAAAGGAGCTGCGAGTTACAACTCCTACGCCAGCAAGTGTTGGGAAAGGAGTCTGTCGGGACCCAGTCTGCTGGTGCCAGGCTGTTGAAGAATGACAAACAGCCCATACAAGTAAGAATCGTGCACTGCATTGCTCTGCCTGTATCCTCGGGGCTCCAGAGAGAACTGATGGCAACAGGAGGAAATGGGAGAGAGGGGAGTACCACAGAGAATGATAGAAATGAAAGTGGGATTAGGGAAGAGACTTCCTATAGGAGGAAAAGAAGAAACTGAGGAGCAGAAATGCTGCCTGGCTGTTCTGATCGTGATTCCACCAGCCTTTGTCACTCAGTGTCTCCTTTCGTTTTGATCAGGCAGTATATGAGTCCTTAGGGCACATGAGAGTATGAAAGAAATTCACCCTCTGACCTTCCAGCTTTGACCCAGTCCTTCCTTGGGCTGGGCTGCCTCGCTGTATTGTAATCCCCTCCCTGACATTGTCACATTCTGGAGGGGACGAGAGAGCTAATTTTAGGTCCCACTAATTCTTGGCAGAGCCTGCTGGCTGTTTGCTGTCTCTTCCACAATTGGAGTTGGTATTTTTAAAGCAGCTTTACTAAAAACCCCTTTGAGGCTGAACACAACTTCAAGGCTACATATGCCGTGCTCCTACTTGAGCAGCTGTTAATGGTTTATTGGTGAGCTGACGTGTTGAATGTTTTAAAGCAGCTGTAAACAGGTTGCTCATTTCTATTCCCAGGATCAAAGTGAGCTCTAGAGACTTCCAGGGTTGTGTATATGGGCCAAGCTCTGTGTTTTCCTTCCTGCACGGTCCCTCTGGGCCACATCCTTCAATGAAGATGTAGGTCTTTGTAGAGTCTCAGCTGAAAGATGGGTTTGTTGTAGTGGAGTGAAACCTGTTTAATCTTTATTATAGTAAAGACGCTTACTGCTAGCACCCTCCTAGTGCCAAATAAAACAAGGCCAGAGCCCTGTTGCCCACACACTTAGCTTCTAGATTGGGTGCAATTCATTTGTCCCCGTGACCTGGCTAGATCCCCATCCCTGGTTTCTCACATTTCAGAGGCATCAACAAAGCAGCCAGCAGCTTTGCTGCAATCCTGGAGCTCTGGGGAAGCTGTGAGCGCGAGGTTCACCATAAAGGTGCAAACCTGGAGGCTTTTGTGTTTTCAGGAAATGCTGCAAAGAGCTTGTGGAGCTACAGCCATTGCCGGACCCCCGCAGGGGGACAGCAGCTGCAGGACAGAGGGAGGTGAGTGTGGTGACAGCTTCTTTTAAGGTCCCCAAACAGGACCAGAGCTTTCTGCTGTGGGAAAAACATGGTTATACGAAATAGAGAGTAGAAGCTTTGAGCAAGAATGAGTGGTTTGAAATAAAGCTTTGCCTCTCCTTTGGGTGATGGTTCAGGGGTGGGAGTATGGGGAAGAGAAAGATTGGTGTCGGCTTTCACTGAAGAGCTGATGCTGTTCAGTGAAGGGGTTTTGACTTTATGGTTCAGACTGGTTTGGGACAAGTGCAACTGTGTTGGGTTTTGCCTTGGGGCCGGGATGTGTGAACTTTGCCAGGGGTGGGACAGTGGGCCTGGGATGTTGTGTTGCTTTGGACTGCTGTTTAAGGATTAAGGAGGGAAGAGTGTTCACTAAGGGGCAGCGTGATGGGGAGCGCAAGCGTTGTGGACCTGTTTGCCAAAGAGGGATTCTGTCTGGTCCTGGGGTCGGAGCTGGCACACAATAACCCTGCAGTAACCAAACTGTCTTGGCAGTTACGATGTCAGCAGCAGAACTGGAGAAGGATCTTGTTAATGCCAAAGAGGAGCTGGAGCTAATGGTGAAGAAGGAAAGGGAAAGCAGGGTAAGCTTGGGATGGAGGCTGTGCTGATCTCCCTTGCTTACAGGAGACCACTGGGCTGCCCCTCACTGGAAGTTTTGGACCCCCCTATTGTGAGGGTACCCCTAGTGAGAGAAATGGAGCAGCAGCTTGCAGTGGGGTTTTGGCTTTCTGAAGTCTTTCATGGACTTCTCTTCCCTCCTTAGCGGGAGCTTGCTGCTCTCCAGTCTGTCGTGGCCACGCAGGAGGAAGAGCTGCAGGTGCAGGCCTCAGATATTGAGTCCTTGACCAGGACGATCCAGATCAAAGAGGACCTCATCAAGGTGAGATAACACGCTGTGCTGGAACTTTCTGCCTGGGAAGACTGCAGAGGAGTCCCTTCTTTCCCCACATCCTCAGAGTAATGTGGCTGTCTGTCCATGGATGGTATAACTGCTGGTTTGCCTACAGCCCCCTGTGTTACTTTGTCCAGAAAGCAAAGGTCCCAAACCCCCAGAGACTCGTTATTTGGCTTTTATCTCCATGTGTACCAAACACCCTTCTTCAAGTCCTTTAAACAGAGTGCGCTGTGTCCCTTCTCAGTTTTTGCTCCAGGCTGTTGTCTGTGCTTAATACACTCTGGGTGCTTTGACATTACTTTCCTAGGAGATCTGGGTCTTTCCAAACACTGGAAACTTTTAGCAGTTGTGCCCTGGGGAGGATTGCGAAGGTCCAGCTGTCCTTGTTACTGAGCCCTCCTGCTGTTGGTTTTCAGGATCTGCAGATGCAGCTGGTGGATCCCGAAGAAATTCCAGCCATGGAAAGGCTTACACAAGAAGTTCTGGTTCTTCGGGAGAAAGTGGCCATAGCAGAGTCACGAGGACAAGAGGCTACTGGAAACAGAAGGCAGCAGGTAGTGTGCCATGTGGGGCAAGCTTGGATGTGTTTATATTTCTGCTGGTGCTCACGTTTTTTTTTTTTTTCCAACCTTTGGATGTGCTGGGATGCGCTTGTTCTTGGGAGCTGGCTGTGTATGATGGGGGTAATACAGATGAGGGGATGGGTTCCCTTTAGCACTTGTCTCAAGGGCAGTCTTCTGGGGAGTCCAGGGGTGACAGTGGTCAACTTAACCACTTGGACACAAGCAAGAGAGGAAGGGCAAGCCCCTGTTTCTCTGAGGTAGCCAGGTGCCACCTTTTGATTTCTGTCTCTAAGTGTTGTATCTTGTTTGTTCCCTCCAACCAGTTGTTACTGATGCTGGAAGGGCTGGTGGCCGAAAGGAATCGGTTAAATGAGGCTCTCCAGGCAGAGAGGCAGCTCTACGGCAGCCTGGTAAAGTTTCACACGCACCCAGACAGGTAAGCGAGGCTGCCTTGGCTCCATGCTGCCCTGCCCCGCTGCTGGGGCAAGCGTGGGTGGACCACCTAGACCAGTGATCATTTTGCAAGTCTGAGAGCCCTCAATGGGAAAGAGGAAGTCTGAGCAAAGAATCGGACAAATGTGGCTTTTGGAGTCCAAGTTTTAGGCTGCCTTCTTCCCTTGAAAAGGCTGCAGTGGCCAGCTTTAAATGCTGTAAACTCTCCCTATTGCCACCTCTTGTTCAGGCCCTGGGATTTCCTTCTCTGTTCCCTGGCTTATCCCTTCCCGGCTCAGTTTCCCACCCATACTTGGCCACCTTTCAGAGGCTGCTGTCAAGTTCCCAACCAACTGTTGGGTTGATAAAGATCTATGTAGGTGCTTATCCAGGCGGTTGTCCTGCGGCACAGTATGGCCTGCATTCTCTGTCCTCCACACTAATCTCCTGCCCTTCATGGGGCTGCAGTCTCTGGGATATTTGAGCTACCTGATAGCAAGAGAGCACATAAGTGGAGTGCTTGGGTAAGTACTGAAGAACAGCTGTTACTAGGAGTCCCCTGCCATGGGCTGGAACCTTTTTTGGGGATGGCTGTGCTCTGGGGAGTTTTAGAGGTGAGGCAGAAGGTGACCAAGCTGCCTGGGGAGTGTGCAGGGCCTGTGTCTGGAGTTAAGTGACAGTCCTGGATGGAGGGGCCAATTTGGTATGCGCTTGCTGCAGCCTGTCTAACCCTCTTCCCTTTTGCGCGACGTGTCCGCTTAGTGCTGCGAGAGACCGCACTCTGCAGGTGGAGCTGGAGGGGGTCCACGAGCTCCGGGGACAGCTGGAAGAAGCTCTTGGAAGAAGCTTGGAGCGTTTGAGCAGGCTGGAGACACAGGGCGCCATAGGAGGTGGGGAACAGGAGCGTGTGAGAGTCCTACCCCAGCATGCCTTCTGAGCACTGGCGCTCGCCCGCCTGCCACGGAAATGGTTCACTAACCGAGCCAGCCTATCTCACTGACTCTGGGAGGGTTGCTTTGGTACTTAGTAATGGTACGATAGAACTGGTGTGGGGCTTTTTTTCATTTGTTTTTGTTTTTTGAGCTGCTTTGGAAACGGCGATCAGTGCAATCCACCTGTGTCTTGTGTATGTTCCTGTCTGACCCACCCTGGTGGCTACTGATGTATTTGCACATTCAAATCATTCCATTTTAGTTGATTTCCCTCCATCTCCCTTCTCCTCCCATCCCCGTGGGCCAAATAAAGATTCCCTTTCTCTGAAGGAAACAGCAAATGTCCTCTATCATCTCCCAAGTGCATGAGTGTGAGTTTTTTTTTTTTTGTATTCCCTCACCATTTTCTTTTTTTTTTTTTTTTTTTTTTTTTTACCCAGTGACATCCCCCGCTTGGGTTGATGGTGGCTGGCCCAAAAGGAGAAGGTGTATATGGAAAAGTGGGTTCCAGAGCCAGAGGATTTGAGAAGGGTTGCAAGACCTGTTGGCACTTGCCTAGGGCTCTTACACAAGTCTGAGTGTAGAACTGCAATTAACTTTATGCTTAAATCAAATCCTATTCCAGTATCGATGATTTTACTGACTTCCTCCCCCCCGCCCCCACTAATTTTAAGTTGTCTCAGCCTGGCTTGCGAGTGCCTTCAGGGGAGAGCTTCCTCCTCATTTTGACACATGATTTGGGGTGACTGAGACCTGTCCCTACTCCCAGGGTCTGGGCTGGGTCTGTTCTGTCACTTGTATGTGCACATCTCACACTCGGGCTCCACGTGCGTGACGGGCAGGGGCCTGTTTCTGCTTTGCTATGGCCAGTCCCGCCTGGCACCACTGCATACCTTTTCTAGGGCATCTTTCACCTCCTCTGGGAGTGACGGGGCTAGTGTGAGAGCTGAAAAACAATAGCAACAGCTCGCTGATGACCAGCACTTCCCCTGCGCAGTGGTCTATGGATCAGCTGCCTCATACTCAGTCACTTCCCAAGGTGTCAGGAGCAAACTTTGTACCTCTGAGCATCTGAAACTGGAGCGGGTAGAGCAGAAGAGCTCTGTCTCGCTGGGCTGCGCCACGTGGACCTGTGACTGCTCTGCTGCACGTCTCCTTGTGACCGCATCACGTGGCACCACCTATCCCATGCCTTGCACCTGCGCTGAGGTCTTCTCTTCCCTGCCTCAGAGAGGGATAGGAGGCAGCACAGCTCTCCCTTCACACGCAGTAGGTCAGCACTGCTCCTCTGGGTCCGTGCCTAGCTGCGTGGTGAGTTCAATAGTTCTCATGCAGCCTGAAGGGACACAGCTGGTGGCTGCTGGGCAGCTCTGGTACTTGGTTAGCTTTTCCTTTCTTGTGTTTAATCTCATTCCCTTCTTCTCACTTCTCTCCGTAGCACCATCTTCTCTTTCTCCTTCTGCCTCTCACTTTGTAGGAGCCTTTGTGTCCGTGTCCTTTCCACCTTCCCTCCTCCATCCTGGCTCTGATGCCTGTCTGGCTCCCTCGTCGCTTGGATACCACGGAGTCCAGGACCCAGCACAGGCTCCTTGGGCCTGAGGGAAGCCTTGGCTGGTGTTCCGGCAGCTCCCATCTCTTCTTGTGCATGTGTCTTGCTGCAGATCTGTCCCTAGCCTCTGTTAGCATCACAGCTGTAAAGCGCCCCATTGGGGAGCGTTATCCTAACCAGAGGGAACCCAGCTTTTCCCCTGTTCTTTGGGGCTTCCTTTCATCTCTGATAGCCCTGGCTGTGCCCTCCTCTGCCCTGCAGAAGGACCAGCCTGAGCATCCCATGCCCAAGAGCACCCTCTGTCGAACTGTGCAGTGCTTTGTGCTGTCTTGTAGCTCTTTGTGGAGGTCTCTCCTTCCCCTCTCTTATTCCCCTGGGGACCTCTGCTTCTCTTCCCTTGTTACCAGCAGTGTGAAGACTTCCAGGGCAGCCAATGCACCTGGGGGTCCCGTGCCTGTGAGCCGTGTGCCATTTTCAAGCCATGCAACCAATTTTCTTTGCCTTCAGGCTAGGTGTGAAAGGCAGAGGAGTCTGTGAGAAATAGTGCTGGGGTTGCATATCTTGTCTCCTTTGCCGGTAATACACAGAGAGCCGAGCAGCCCCTGTCGCTTTGAATTTGCACGCTGGTGTGCTCCTGCTGCGAGGGAGGGTTCAAGCACTTGGAGAACAGCAGCTTGGGCAGAGGCTGACCTATATGCACGTTCTTCTGCTCCCCCAGCACCAGCTTCCTCATCTGGGTTTGGTGTTTTGTATTGTTTTGTTTTTCCTTGAGATTTGCACTCCCTTTTTCTGTCCCACTCCTGGAACGCTGGAAGCCGCGTGGAGCAGTGGGTGATGGCAAGAAGCAAGGTGCGGTGTCCTGGCACGAGAAGTGGTTCTCCCACGTGCCCAGAGCAGCTGTGCTGGCTGGGAGCCACCCTGCCCCGGCCTCTCAGCCATGGCCACTCAGCCCGAGACCCATGTGCCCATGGCCCTCAACACCGCACCCCGCCCCCAGCAAAACCTGCACCTGAGGGTCTGCATCCCCTCACCCTTTGGGGCCTGCAGGCGTTGAGCTGTAGCCCTGGATGGTTTGTCACCCGGCAGGCTCTGTCCCCAGGGGTCACAGGGCTGTGCTTTGGCTATGCTGAGTGCCACCCACGGGAGCTGGTGCTTCGCTGGGATGCTGCTGCCACTTCCACCTGCCTCTAAGCTTTTTTTTTCACTCCCAAAATAGCGCTTTTCTGCGATGACTGTCCTTGCTCCCTGAGGTACAGTTGCTTCGGTGAACAGGGCAGTGAGGTGCCCCTGATTTTTGCAACCTCCTGTCAGTTTTGTGATGAGCGGGTCTCCTGAGCGTGCCACAGCGTGCTGTGCAATGCCTGTCCTGCTGCAAGGTGTGCTCCTGGCTGGTCCTCGGCTCTCCCTGCCAGGAGCAAATGCTTCCCTGCTGGCTTCTCCACCCGCGATGTTTGCCCTCTGTCCTGCCGGGATTTCTTTGTGTTCCCTTGCTCTGCGTTCAGCCTTGCCTGGGCGCTCCAGACCTGATGGTGATGGGTTTAGCTGCAGGCAAAGCAGCTGCATCTCCTGTGGGGCACAGGCATCTGCGAAACCTGGTCCTGCACCGCGCTGGGGGGCGGTCTTGGGCCCTGACCAAGCTCCCCTCTCCCTGGGGAGAAGAGGGATTGGGGATACACCCATGTCCCAAGCCTGAGCAGGGCCCTGCAGCTGGGCGGGAGGAAAGCTGCCCAGACAAGGGGTGCAAACCCTCGCCCAGGGCTCTGCACCATGGGGTCAGGAGCAGAGCTGTGCGCGAGCAGAAAAGCGTGCCCCCAGCTCAGCTCTGTGGGGCAGGGTGGGTCCCAGCCCCCCACGCACTGCGGTATGGGATGCAAGTGTCCCTTTAGCTCTGCTGCTGCTCTGCGAGGCCAGCGCTGGGCTTGCCAAGAGCCCAGTGCCATGTATGATGGCAGGGCTTGGGCGATGTGGGCAGGGTGGCTGGTGGTGCTATCCTGGAGCTGCCCCTGCCCTGGCAGGTGATGATGTGGGGTGCAGCCCCACACCCCTGCTAGGTTGGGGCAGCCCCAGCGAGGCTCCCTGACAGAGCACCCGCTGCTGGCTGTGGCTTGTGAAGCGGCTGCAGGACGGGTGGCACGGATGCGTGGGGGCAGCAAGCACAAGGTGGTGTGAAGGCAGAGATGGGGATGGAGTGGGTGCCATCCCTGGGGCTGCGGGCAGCTGGGGCTGTCCCCTCCCATGGTGCAGGGCCACAGGGTGCTGGACTGGAGCTCCAGCATGCGTAGAGGGGGTGGCAGGGCACAGGGACAGAGGGGAGACCTCAGTTCTGCTGGGACTGCCCCAGCACCGGGTATGTATGAGAGCGGGCACCTGCCCCGGGGCTGCCTACAGGCATTGCCAGGGAGGAGGAGGCAGAGGTAGTGCCACCATTGCCACTGCTTTGAGTGCCTTGTTGTGCTGTGCTGTCCCGTCCCCTAGGTCAGGCCACGGGCACAGAGGCTGAGAATGCCAGCACCAACTTCACCCACAGCATCAAGGAGGAGGCAGCCCACGGCGCGGCAACCCAGCACGTGAGTCAGGGCAGCAAAGCGCCGGGAACAGGCACAGCAGAGTTGGGCACTGCGCTGCTGCCATGCCGTGTCCTAGCCCCCTCGGGAACGTCCCCATCACCCTGTCTTTGTCCCTCTAGAGCAGCCCCCGGCCCCCTAAGGAAAGCAGGGGCACTGAAAGGACCCTGATGGGGAGCACGGCACCCACCGTGCCGGAGCGGGAGCTGCGGGCAGAAGAAGAGCTGCGGGAACTGAAGGCGCAGCTGGAGGAAGCCGGCTTCTCCTCTGTCTCCCACATCAGGCAAGAGCCCTGGGACGTGGGAGCTGGTGGGTGGCAGCAGCTCGAGGTGGCATCCCATATCCCAGCCACTGCTTTCCCTTCACGGCGTTGTGTGCCCCTAGGAAGGCGATGCTGAGCCTGTGCCTGGAGAATGCGGAACTGAAGGAGCGGATAGGCGAAGCCACGTCGCTGCTGGAGAGTGGGGAGCAGGAGGAGGCTGGGTTGGGCAGCCCCCCGGCCCCCGAGCCCCGCAGGCTGCAGAGGAAGAGCCGCAGCACCCTTGGTGGCAGCGGGGATGGCCAGGGAGTCCCGGCAGAGAGAGGAGCTGTGCCCACCAAACGTCCAGCGCTGGAGGCACGATCCCAGGATGATGTGCCCAAAAGACCCTGCCCTGGCACCTCAGGTGGAGGGGACGGGAGCCACGTAAGTGCCCTGGGCACAGGGGACTGGGATGGTGACGGCGATGGAGGTGGGGAGCTCACAACCCGTGTCCCCTCTGGCAGGTGGAGGGCAGGGTCCCCAGCGGGGGCTGGCCGGGGCTGGACGCAGAGCTGCACTCCCAGATGGTGCAGGGCCACAGGCAGTGCCAGGAGCTGCAGGACAAGCTCGCCGTCTCGGAAGCCACAGTGCGGGCACAAGCTGAGCAACTGGAGAAGTACCACATCCTGCTCCGTGAGTTAAAACCCTGGGTGGGATTGGGGGTGGTGGTGTCTGTTTTGAGCCTAGTGTGCCCTGCGTATGGTGCTGTACGTGGGGCAGGGGAGGTGAATCCTGCCCAGAGGAGGACCCTGAGCTGATGAGGCTGCCTGGCAGGTGAACCCCATGCCCAGCAGCTCAGCAAGCAAGTGCAGGTGGACTTCCAGGACCTGGGCTATGAGACGTGTGGGCGAAGCGAGACTGAGGTGGACCGGGATGAGACCACCAGCCCCGGTAAGGACAGCCAGAGGCTCCGTGAATCCCTGTGCCTTGCCCACCTGGCATGGAAAAGCGACACTGTGCCCTGTTCCCTCCGCAGAGTGCGAGGAGCCAGATGTATTCAGTGAGCCCAGCCTGGGCGAGGAGCTGGGGTCCCCATGCCGGCCAGGGATGCCCAAGGTGGGCAAGGCTGCCCGGAAAGCCATGGCACAGGCAGATGTGGGGGCCCTGCACCAGCACATCCAGGACCTCAAGGCGCAGCTGCTCAATGCCAACAAGGTGATCCAGAGCCTGCAGCGCCGTGCCCGCTCCATCTCCGTCACCAGTGGCTACACCTCGGGTGCCGAGCGGCCCCCGCCGGGTCCCGTGGCCCTAGCCTCCCCAGCCCACAGCCTCACTGACGAGGACGAGGGCTGGCAGTCAGACGGCCACAGCACCCTCTGCCCACCTGCCCTGCGGGCACACCGTGACCTGCAGCACCTGGTGCACCGCGTCGCCCTCCTTGAGGCACAGCTGCCTGCAGCCAAGCCTGGAGGCGTTTTGCCTAAGGAGCTCCAATCTGCCACTTGGCCGGGGTATGGCTGTGGGTACTGGGACGAGACAGGGGGCTACTGGGAGGTTTCCAGGGGTTGCCCAAAGGTGGTGGCTTCTTGTTGCATGCTTTCCCCGCAGCCAGGGGTGTTTAACGCTGCCATCCTCTCTGGGGGCGTGTCTGGCAGCCCCATGGATCCCCAACTTGCTGATCCCTCCTAGGAAGTACGACTCGCTGATCCAAGCGCAGGCTCGGGAGCTCTCCCACCTGCGGCAGACACTGCGGGAGGGCCGTGGGGTGAGCCGCAGCCTGGTCCAGCACCTGCGCGATGCTCTGCGGTCCTTTGAGGACCTCCTCCGCGGCACTGACATAGACTACTACCTGGGCCAGGGCTTCCGGGAGCAGCTGGCCCAAGGCAGGCAGCTGGCTGAGAGGCTCAGCGACAAGCTGGGCACCAGTAAGTACCTTTGGGAGCGGGGTGGGCACAGGGACTAGATATTGTGGGGTACAGCGGGATGGGAAGGGATGCTTTGATGGGTTCTGTGAAGGGCTGGGGACATTTGGATACCTTGTGCCACTTGGGCTACCTGCTCTGAGCTGGGTTGTTCTGCTGTGGCTCTGTTTGGGGCCAGGCAGCCTGGGCCATGGAGACACTGACTGGCTCCTCTCTGGCTTGGTTTTTCAGGAGATCGACAAGATGGGGAGGATAAAACCAGCCATGAACTCCTGGCATTGAGGTACTGGTTCCCAGAGAGGGCTTGGGGGACCTGCTCTGCGTGGGCAGCCCAGGGGCTATCATTGCTCTTGGGGTGAGGGTCTGAGGTGGTCCCAAGGTCTCTGCTCCAGGTGGATGCTGTGTGGTTGCCTCTCCTCTGGGGATGGGGAGCCCCAGGCTTGGGCTGGGCGCCCCATGGCTCCAGGCAGCCTTGCAGCATGGGTGGGATGTGGCGTGTGAGGTGTCACACTGGAGCATGCACAGCACAACGGGGAAGGGGTGGAGGGGGTCACCCTGCCCTGCTGGCTCCAGTGATGGGCCACCTCCACAGGCTCAGCCGGGAGCTCCAGGAGAAGGAGAAGGTGATCGAGAGCCTGGAGGCGAAGCTGCAGGAGCGCTGTGAGTCCCCAGGCAGCAGCCGCCCGCCCTCCGAGTCGTCCCGCTCTGCCACCAGTACCTCCTTCGTCTCCGAGGGGCTGGAGCCCTGCTCTGACGGGGACGCGGCCAGCGAGTGCAGCCAGTGCCACGAGGAGCCCGCCCGACTCACAGGTGCCTGGGGGGCCACCGCCGCGGGACGGGGACATGCAGCCCCTCTGTATCCCGTGGGTCCCTGCAGCAGTAGGTGCCCGTCAGGCAGGGGCTGCCCATGTGGCACCGTGTCCCAGTGCCAGCTCTCTGTGTGCGCACACACAGCACCCAGGGCTGCAGGGGGGTGTCTTGGGGAGTCCTGCCATGGTTCCACAGCCCTGCAAAGCTGGGACTGGCCTCACATGGGGTGTCCCAGCCTGCAGCACCTGCGGACTTGGCTGATGGGGACGTGCCAGGGTCCCCAGTGCCCCCAGGGAAGAGGGGTCCCTGCCAGGCTGAGCCAGAGCTGCCCTGACATTTCTCTCTCTCTCCTGTCTCTAGGCCTTCACTTTGACTCCTTGTCCAAACCTGTTACTGCCCCCCTGCCTGCCTTGGTCCCCGGGCTGCCCCCCTTCTTACCTGCTGGCCCCCCGCCCCCCGCAGCCCCCTCGCTCCTGGGCTGCTGCGGGACCCACGTCTGCTCCCTGGCCGAGGCACAGCAGGAACTACAGGTGCTCCGGAGGCAGCTGGGAGAAAGTGAGCACGTTTCTCAGGCATGGGGTCGGTCCTGCCTGCCCTGCATGCCGTGCCGTGCTGCATGGCCCCCCCACCCTCTCTGACCTCCCTGTCCTGCCCTGGCCCTTCTGCTTCCTGGGGCTACTGCTTCAAGGTTGGGTCCCATCAGTCTGGCTGGGGCATGATGGGGACATGTGGCTCTCGTGTAGAGAGGACATAGCATGTGGGAGGGACACAGCCTGAGGCAGCACCAGCCCTTGGTGCGGGCACTGGCACGTCCCAGGGGCCTCTGGGAAAGGGCTGGTTCGCTCAGTTGTTGTGTAGGAGTGGGGCTGAGACCCTCCAACTCATCTCACATAATTAGCAAGCCCTGGGTGAGCCCAGAATAGGTTTGATCGGGTCACGAGGTCAATGATGGGGCATCACCATGGGGGGACACTGGGCTGTACTGTTGGGCAGAGCAAGAAGGAGGCAAAAAGCACATGGCAGGAGCGTGTTACACCCATTCTTCCTCCCTGCTCATTGCCCTCCTCCTCCTCACCGCTTTGCCCTGTGCATGCAGGTGTGACGCTGCCCGTGGCACCAGCAAAGCCCTCAGCACCACTGGGGCCCTTCAGAGAGGGCAGCAAAGCCCCCGCATCGCTCTGCCGGCATGGTGCCCTGCAGAACCTGGCTGACATCCCTGGGGCCACCGAGACCCGCACCCTCTGGGACGCACCCCCTCCTGGCCAGCCGCTTTATGGGGCCCTGCCATCGGGGTACCCCTCCAGCCAGAAGCTAACAGGTAAGGTCCGTGTTGCAGACCATGGGGGCAATCCTGACTGGCTGTAGGGGAACAGGGAGGAGACCCGGCACCAGAATGGCTCCGGGACATGGCTCTGGTATGGGGCAGGGTAGTGGGGACAGCGGGAGGCAGGTTGCACATCCATCCCTGCCCTGAGCCGTCTCCTCGGCTGTGGTAGGGGCAGACCTGCTGGAGGAACACTTGGTGGAGATCCGCAGCCTGCGCCAGCGCCTGGAGGAATCCATCTGCACCAACGACCGGCTCCGGGAGCAGCTGGAACGCCGCCTGGCCTCCACGGGCAAACCCAGCGGTACGGTGCTGCACTGGGGCCAGGGCTGCCGGGGGTGAGGGGGTGGGTGTCCAGGCTTTGCGTGCCCCATTGCATGAGGAAGCGCTCTCCCTGTGCACGGAGGGGTGTTGGGGAGAGAGATTCAGCGCCAGTCCCCCTTTGCAGGGTTGCCCAGCGATGTCTATGCCCAGACTTCAGAGCCAGGGCTGCAGCTGAGCGGGGAGAACCAGGCTCTGCGCGAGGACAACCGGACCCTGCGGCTCCAGCGTGACCACCTCTCCCAAGGTTAGGGCTACCAGCATCCCATGTCTGAGTCTCAGAGGGCACTGGCTGAGTGGGATGGCGGCGACACCTCCGTGCTCTCTGTCCCCAGAGCTGGCGCGGGTGCAGGAGGCGCTCCTGGCTGCCTGCTCCCGGACAAGGGAGGCTGAAGCAGAGCTGGGCCAGAGGCGTGGGGAGCAGCGGAGGCTGGCAGAGGAGCTCACCGAACGCCAAGAGAGTGTCCGGCAGCTCCGGGACGAGCGGCGCTCTCTGCAGGAGGACAACAACAGGTAAGGTTTTGGGGCATTGTGGCTTTGGGGCCAGCAGGGCTGAGTGCCATGGCTGGCACCGGACCCACGTGTACCCCCTCTGCAGGCTGCAGCACACGGTGACGCTCCTGCAGCAGCAGTGTGAGGAGCACCGCCTGCTCCTGAAGACCCTGCGCGCAGAACTGCATGTCTACGAGAGCCTTCCTCGCCCCCCTGCCGAGATCCGTGCAGGTATGGGACCCGCGCCCAGCGCCCCCAGCTCCTCCTCTTGGTGTGCCTGGCCCCTCTGCAACCCTTGGGTTGTCCCAACCACCTCTCCTGTCGTGGCAGCAGGAGGAACATGGTGGCCCTGTTGGCAGGCAGAAAGCGGGGGGCAGGACCCCAGCAGCCCCAGGCACAGAGCCACAGCCATCCGCAGGGGCTCAGACACTTCTTGTTCCAGGCTGCTTCCCATCTCCTCCGGTGCGGGATGTTGGCACGAGTTCGGCAGCTCCCCTCTTCTCCCCGCCGCCCTCTGACACTTCGGTGGCCCGGCAGATGAAGGGTGGGTACTAGAGCCTGCCCCACATGCATACCTCAGGGGCTGCTGTGACCTGACAAACTCGTGGTCGAGTTTGCTCCGTGCTGAGCAAGGATGGAGAGCCCAGGGCAGAGCCAAGCACCCGGGATGGGACGGGGAGGGCCACAGGGGGAGCAGGGACTGGTCCTCACCTAGCCCTGCTTGTTCCACAGAGCCACGGGGGGCAGACCCACTGGTGAGGAAGAGCGAGGGACTGACAGGGGCTCATGTTGTTGGCCACCTGGACACTTACCGGGCCCTGGAGCAGCACATCCTGGAGGGGAAGACGCTGGCCTGCGAGCTGATGTGTCTCACGCGCCCAGCACTGGGGCTGCCTAACTGCCCGCTCCCGGGAAAGGAGGTAAAGTGTGGGCAGGACGGGACCGGAGGTGGCCGGGGGCCAGACCCTCTGTGGACCATGCATAAACTGGCTCCTGAGCCCAGTATCAGCCCCAAGGCTTGCAGGGCTGGCAAGCGGCAGGTAGCCTCTACCCTGGGGGCTGTTGCCGGCACTATCCTGCCATGTTGGGGTGGGCACGGTGGGTCCCCGGGAACAGCGGGATGCAGGTGCCCCGGCAGCACCCGCTCCCGCACCCTTCTCCCACAGGCCCTGGGGTGGACGGGCGCGGGCCACCTCTGGGGCAGCGCCAGCACCCTGCACCGCGTCCTGGAGGAGTGCGCGTCCCTCCTTGCTGCCTTCTGGAGCACCGTGCTGCCCGTCAGCCTTGCCCAGCACCAGGGCAAGGTAGGCAGTGGGCCGGGGGCTGGCAGGGCGCTGGGGCTGGATGCTCGGCTCATCCTGCTCAGCCTTCTCATTTCGTCCCAGGAGCAGGCGCTACAGGGCGAGATTGCGGCGCTGCGGGCCCAGCTCTCCGAGAGGGAGGATGCTCTGCAGAGCACGGCTGAGCGGCTGCGCAGCACAGCCCAGCTCAAGGACAGCATGGAGCAGTTCATTGTGAGCCAGCGTATGTGGCCTGGGTGGCATCCTGCTGCAGGGGTGGCACGGCCAAGCTGGCCTGGTACCCATGTGCCTGGGGTGGCTCCATGGCACAGGGACCTCACCAACCCCCATCTCTCTCTCTCTCTCTCGCAGTGACCAGGACCCACAACGTGCTGCGCAAGGCCAGGACAAACCTGGAGGTGAGTTTGCCCTGATAGCCAGCACGGAATAGGGGTGGGTGCCTCTGCCCTGGTGAGCCCTGATGCCCTGGGGACAGGCACAGACGGCAGCAGAGTGGTGGCTGACAGGGGGTGCTGAGGGGCCAGTTGGGTGCAGCGTGTGCGTAGGAGGACATAGGGACCCATTTCCCTTGGCTGTCCCCAGCCTTTGTGTCTTTGTCCCCATGGCACATCAGTCCCTGGCACAGGCCTGCCCTGGCAGTGCTCCCCCTTAGTGCCATGTGTGTTCTCTCACCAGGTGAAGGCCCAGCAGGCCCTGCCCGTCGTGTGAGCCCCAGGCAGGGCAGGGAGCAATGTCCCCAGCCCTGGAACAGCCTGCTCGCTTCCGAGCTGTGTCATGCCAGAGGGCTGGAGCAGACCCTGTCCCCGTGACTCCAAGAGCTGGGGTGGACAGAGGTCTGGAGTGCCTGGTGCTACACAGTTAGTGGGTTTGGGCTGCTGTGGTGGTCGCATGCCCTCCACCTGCTCTTGCTTGCCATCGCAGCAGCAGCTGCTGGCTTGGGCTTCGCCTGTCCCATGCTTCAGCGCTCACCCCTTCCACCCACGGTGCTTAGAGTGGGGCGTCACAGCCCTCCACGCTGAGCACCTCTCGCCCTGGGACTTGGTCCCATCTGTAACCCTGCTGCGTACCCATCCCTGCTCGTGGATGTATGTATATGTATATAGCTAGTGGTATCGGAGCTGCGTTTTTGGGGGCTTCCCGGTCACGTTGGGGCCCCAGCGCAGGAGGAAGATGTAAGAAATGCCATGTTCTGTTCAGTGCCCGCAGAGTCCCCAATAAAGGTTTCCTTTGGGTTGTGGTGTTTCTGGCATGCCCGTCTCTGCAGCTGTGCTCCCCCCCTCCCAAAGTTACCCGCAGCATGGGGTACCGGTACCATCTGGCCCCAAGGGGGTGGCTCCAAGTCCCACCCCAGCACCCCCTTCCCTCCCCTCGCTGCTCCACAGTTCCCCACCAACACCAGGCCAGCAGCACCGAGAACAATAAATACTGTAATAAATAAGAGAAAACCCTGTCACATGGCACTGCTCTGGCAGCAGGCGGTGTAGCTGGGGGCCTGGGGTACCTCGCCGGGCTCTGCTCTCCCCAGGCCCCCTCCAGCATGGGCGTGCGCGGGTGCCCCTCTGGCTGTGACGGTCAGCCCTGCCCCACAGAAGCACTCCATGTTGGGGACGGAGCAGGCGTTCAGTCCTTGATGGTGCTGTCCCAGCGGCAGGTAAGTGCGGCTGTGTCCAACTGTATCCTCCCTCCCGCTGGCTCCACGCTGGACCTGGCAGAGGGCTGGGGCCGCAGCCGGGAGCCTTCCTCGAAGCTGGGGAGCAGTCCCACACTCAGGGCTGTGGGACAGGAGGCAGGCTGGCATGTCTCAAAGCCCCTAGGGATCAAGGTGGCCTCAGAGGCTCATCACCAGGACAGCACAGCAACCTTCAGCAGGTAGGACACGTTCCTGGAGGCGTGGGCTGGGGACAGTGCCAGGACCGCCTCAGGGCCCTTGCAGGCTGGAGAAGACAGGTAGGGTGAAGCCCTTTCTGTGTCGGGCACGAGGAAAGGCTATTCTGGTGAGCAGCAAACACAGTGGCCTCAGAGACTCACAGAAGCCAAGGGGAGCTGTAGGTGGGCGGAAACCAAGGGTTAAATCAAACCACACCAGCAGGATAGGACAGTGTCACAGGCCCCAGCGGCCCTGGGCTCATCGCCGAGGCCTGTGTCCCTGCCAGGTTCGAGGCTGGAGCCAGCGGCCAGTCCTCACGCAGTCCCGTGGCCCAGCGTGTGCAGACAAAGCGGCGTTTCGTGTCCTGTGTGGGGAGCGGGAGAGGCCCCAGCTCAGATGGGCTTGTACAGCAGCGTGGTGACGTACTTCTTCTTGTAGCGGTGCGTGGCACTGAGCACCATCACGCCATCCTGCAAGAGGCACAGCGTCAGCGGGAGCGGGTGGGAGAGCTCGGCACCGAGAGCTCAGATCCGGGAGCATGGCACACCCAAGCTAGCTATCGGGAAGAGAGCTCTGCGGGCTCAGGGAGCAGCCCCAGCCCATCCCTGCTGTCCCAAGCCCCACAGCCATTGAGACACGTCCAACACCCATGACAAGGAGCCAGGGCAGAGCAAAGGAAGGGTCTGGTACACAACAGGAGAGCCCAGGGCTGCTCAGGTCCACCACACTGTGGGGAGGCGGCTACAGGGAACTGAGGGCTGCAAGGAGACCACGACCTCCATCCCTGCCTGTGCCATGCTTCACGGGGCAGCCAAGCTGTCCTGTGGGTCCTCCCAACCCTGTACCACTGTCTCCACCCCCAGCTGTCCAGGTTCTGCTCCCTGCAGGCGCTGCAGGCTCCTGGGAGCCACCACCACTCCTGGGAGCTCCCCTTCCCTCACCCAGCGGCCTCGGGGGACCTGCCCTTACCTTGATGGAGAGCGCGTAGAGGTGATTGAGCATGACGTGGTTGGGTTCGGGCAGCAGTGCTGGGTCACACTAGGAGAAGAGGAGTGTCACAGCGGAACAGCAGAGCCCTGACCTGCCCAGCCATGACAAGGAGCTACCACCTCAGGCAATATGAGCTGCTGGTGTCTCTGTTCTGAACAGGAACAGAGCCCAGCTAAGCACCAGGCAGAGCAAGGGGCCAAACCAGCGTGGTTATGGGAAAAGTGAGGCTTTTCTCAGGAAAGGGCAAGGTGCAGACACCAGCCAAGGAGAGACCCGGCTCCCAGCATACAGGACTCCCCTTCCAACCCCAGTGTGGGTCTCCGTATGCAGGCAGTATGCCGGTACCCACCGAGATATTGGTGTCCTTGTTCAGGATGACCTGAAGGAGGTGAGGCGGGAGGATGGGTGGGGATTTGAAGCGCTCCTCGGGCCGGTATACGTACATCTCTTGGCCGTAAGGACCAGGTGGTGAGCTTGATAAGTCTAAAGGGAAGAGACAAGAGGAAACATGAAATGGCTAAAGCAGGACTGGTGATCACAGAGCAGGTCCCAAGATGCTGAGAAGGACCCAGCAGGGTGTTTCAGGCACAAACATCTTCCATGAGCCATGGCTCTATATCCTATAGCAACAGCTCAGCCTTTTCACAGCCGAATAAGCAGCCTGGCGAGCCCTGGGCATTTCTGAGCAGGGCTGTAAGCTGGTACGTGCACTGACACAACACAAGCACCTTGTGGTGTCCACCCCAAGATCCGTGCACACAGCCCTCAGCACAGCTGGCCCCCCTCTCCCTGTAGCAAGCAGCTGGCTTGCCCCAGAGTTGTACCCCTTGCAGCAGGGGCACGGGCACAGCAAGCAAGCAGCATGCCTGCACGCTCTCTGTACTGCAGAACTAGAACTGCCTGAGGAGGTCCCAGAAAGGGCAGACGGGAAGTCCAGATCGAGCAGCTGCTCAGACCATGGGAGCTTGTGATCACTGGAGGCTGGACTGGACGTATCTCCCAGCCACATCTGATCTGATCGCTTTGGAACAGCCAGCACACGGAAGGGCTCCCTGGAGCTGCTGCTGCTTGCCAGCTTTTTTACAACGACGTATCTCCCGCCAAGGCTGGGCGAGGACGTGGAGCTGAGATCTATCCGAGATGGGATTTGTACGACTGAGCTACCTGCCAGCATTACACACTGAGCCAGCACTGCCGATGTCTGCGCGGTAACCTAACCCGCTGCTGTAGCACAAGTGGAGAGGGAGGTTTCTGATGTGCTAGCACTAGTACAAATTACCTTGGCATGAAAGCTGAGAGTAGCTCCTGAAAATAACCTGGATCCTGCTCTCACCTGGCTTGTACCCCAGATCAGATGACTTACTCACAGTTGAGCAGACAGAAAGGGATGATGTTCCCAGCATTCACCAGTCTGAAATGGCTGCCTCAGCCGCGCACAGGCACTGACCCTGCTCTGAGACGGTGCTAGCATGGAACAAGTTACACTAGCACAGCCTGTCCATGGAGACGCGGCCTCAGCTGTGGGCTGCTGAGTACACGCTGATAAACACTACTCCTCCCAGGTGCAGGCCCACCCCTCTGCTCAGGGGGTCTGTTCACCCCCAGAGCAATGAGTCTTAGAGCCGAGGAGGTGGAAAATAGCACATGCAAAGCTGTAATGCCACAAAAACTCACCCCGACCTGAGGTTTCTGAGCTCTCCAGGGAATCCACCTTCAAAGCATCGAACACCTCAAAGTCAGACTTCTTGACGTGAATCAGGTTGTTAATCGTCCCCATCTGGCTGGTGACCACAGGCTGGAGAGAACTGAGGTAAGAGTCTTCCTATGTTCACCTTCAACCAAAGCACACACAACGCTTCCTAGATCCTCCCAGCCCAAGCCCTCTTTGCTGTGCCTCAGAGCACAAGTGGCCAGCATCTAGCTATGCTCTATGCTTGCAGATCTCTATTGTTTACCCTGGGAGGATTTCCCTTTACTCCCAGGATCCTTCATCACCTCCTATTTTCATCCTCCATCCTGCTACATGCCAATGGGTAAGTGTCCTCTCCTTCCCATACTGCTACCACATGATTCAGTTTGGAGGAGAACCTTCAAGTGAATGCCGACCCTGCCCGTCCTCCCTTGTAGTCAATTCTGAATGGAGCTTAAAGGCCTTCTGGTGTCTCACTGTCCCTCAGTACCTCCTGACACTCCCCTGTAGAGCTCTTCTAAGCGCAGAGGAACCAGCCTCTGAAAGGATTCATGGGAGGGAGGTGTCCCTTTCGTGTTGGCAGATACCCTCTGCTCTTCCTGCTCCCCCTCTGCTACAGTTCCATCATGTCTAGTCCCCTGTAGAGGGCAAGATTCTCAGGATTAAAGCTTTGAGAGTTACCTCAGACGGGTCATGGACCCACTGGCCATCCACAAAAAATTTGTACTGGTGCTCTCCTTCCGGGAGGTCCAGGATAGCAACAAAGTCATTGTGGCTGTGCAGAGAGAACAGATATGCAACAGCATTACTCCACTGATGCTCTGGATGCTGCTCTTCCATGGGATGCCAGAAAACAGCACTTTTTCACGCACTGCCCAGCCACTCCACCCCAACACCTTCACTCTTGCTTATCATCAGTGATCTGAGGCATGGACACAATAGATGCAAACGTTCAGAGCACTGTTGCGGCTCAAACCCCTAAGAGTCCAGCCAGAAGAAGCGCAGGAGGCAGTCCAGCTTGCAGACTTGCCCTGTGTGCCCAGGGAAAATCAGCATGGCAGACACCCTGTGCAAGACAAACTGGAGAGGATGCATGGGCAACACGTCTAACCCAGCGCTAGCACCGCAGGATGGGGCAACAAATGTAGCTGCTCTCTTATGCCTGCAATTGAGATAAACCCATTCCAAATGATTTGCTGGGATTATGCCCAGAGTCCTACACAGTATTTCCACGGAAATCACAGATGTATTACAGAACAGTGAGAACATCATTAGGGCAGGGCACAAGCGTGAGGGACAAATAAACAACACCCGCTGGCAACAACACAACTAGGCATGGGGTAAGGCCACAGCCAAGGGAAGAGCTGACAGCTTCCAGGGAACCGCTGCATACCTGGGCAGGACTCTGCTGCCAGGACTAGGTGCTGTGTGACATCCAGCTGGGCAAGCAAAGCGGCCCATCCTGTCCTGTTCCTCCGTTTCACAACTTCCCATCACCACACAGCACCACCCAGGGAAGAAGCTGACTACATATTTGTGCTCAGACCCTCCAGCTTGGGTGAACTGAGAAAAGCCAGGCGAGCAAAGGGACCAGCAACCAGCACAGAGAAGGGAAAACACTCCTTGTGATGGAATGGAGAACACAGAGTGACCTGAGGGACTGGCTACCTCTTGATGAGCGGGATCTTAGTGCTCCAGTTGTTGAAAGATCCAGAGATGAAGACCTCTTTGCCTCCATCGGCCCAGCGGATGACAGTGGGACGAGCCTGTTGGGATGGCTTCACTGACTCCTCCAGATCTGGCTGCCATGTCACAAACTCCTTGTCCCCAGGAATCTGAGCAAAGAAAACCAGAGCCTGACTGAGACCCACAGACGATTGGGACCACATTCACTTCTCCCTGGACTGTGCCCATCTGCACATCCCAGACATGAACATCCCAGAGCTCCTCCAGCCTCCCAGCTGTCTCCAGACCCCTCACATGGTTGGGAGCACAGCCCTGCACAGCCAGTGAGTTGAAGTCCCAGCCAGGGCCCCAGAGCGCACGACAGGGAAGGCAGTGGCCAGCCCCTACCTTGGAGTCATGAGAGCTGAAAACACTGGGGTCATCGGTGCTGCCCACCATGATCTTGTGCGGGTGCTCCTTGGTAGGGTGGGGGGCACCGGAGCCGTCCGAGCGGTGGGACTTGGAGCCATGGCGCTCCCCAGACACTCGCTCGCTGGTGGTGTTCCCCATGATGGCTCAG
Organism: Larus michahellis; assembly: GCF_964199755.1. NCBI lineage: Eukaryota > Metazoa > Chordata > Aves > Charadriiformes > Laridae > Larus > Larus michahellis. Next base: position 26,272,398 of record NC_133903.1, on the reverse strand, counting down.
CAGCCCCTGCGAGAGAGAAAGAACAGCAGTGTGTCTGTGCCCATGGGCTCCGTCAGAAAGGAGAGGAGCAAAGGCACTGTTTCCCAATGCTCTTTGCCAGGGAAGACTGACAGCAAGCCTAAAAAAGGCCCAAAGTTCATTCCCACTGCCAAGTTTAGGAGCTGACGGGGAATTTAACAAACAAGACAGCTTGACCTAATTATAGCCATATCCTTATGAACCATCACTCTAGTTAAGCTGGTAATTGTTATACTCCAAAACAGATACTAGTTACACTGTGTCGCACACAAGCCCTCAGCAGCCGGCACAGTAGAGGGGCTGATGGGAAAAATAAAGCTAACCTTTATTGGCAAATCAATTGCTTGGCATTAACAGAGCCTCTTTCACAATCCCATAGTCGGGCTCTGCAGACAAATCCCCTACATCCAGCAAGAAAACAGCCAGAGAGTGAAAGTAGCAGCTGTTTAACAGCTCCCAACAAGTCTCCATGAGCTTGCGGGCAGAAGAGCAGAGCCTCACGCCTGGCAAAGGCGACAGGGAGCATTTAAAGTGTCCGAGTGGAATCGCCCAAGCTGGAGCTTGGCCAAGGCGTGGGGCTAATGCCGTGGTGTCTGCAAAAAGCTCAGCTCTCAACGGCATTCACTTATGATTCACCAGGCGAGCTACCATGTCAGCTGCAGCACAGCGCAGCGAGGAGGTCCGCTTGTTGTGATCCTAACCTGCAATACCACCCCGAGCACTCCGGCATCTGCCCGACCATCCGGAAGCACACGTCGAGGGAAGGGCAATCTCAGCCACCTCAGTGCCACTCTGCAGCTGGAGATGGGCTATCTTTCCCAATCTCACCCAGCTCAGAGAAGGCAAAGCGGAAGAACTGGCCACATCCTGCCAAGCCATAAGCAGCTACACACCTCTCAGGACAAACAACAAAGCCACCACAAGCTACATGGGACTCTTCAGGCCTTACCCAGTTTCCAGCAGCCGAGATGGATTGGGGTTCTTGCCCCCTTCTCAGGGTTATTTTGCAGCTTTCAGCTTACTGCGCTGATCAGAGGCTCTGCAGGGCAAGGCAAGAGGACGGACAGCCTTGCTTCATGCACTTAGTTGTGACATTTGGGGATTTGTTTAGAAGATCAAGTTATACAAAGGGTGCCAAGCAAGGCCGCCAGCCAAAGCCAGGCTTTAGAACATTACAGAGCAATTACTAAAGTATTTCTTAAATCCTGAGGGCTAAAAGGCAGCTTGAGAGAGCAGCTAACCTGTAACGCCCACCCCTCCCAGTGAAGATCAAATGTACCTGAAGATCCAGGTCAGATGAGGTGCACCACTTGCTCTGACTTCTTCCCCCACTGCCCCGGAGGAGGCTCAGACAGCTCCTCACAAAACCTGTCCCTGTGCTGCTAGACCTGCTGTTGAGGAGCTTCTTCCCCAGTATCTCTGCTAAGGCTGCCTGACTTCTCATCTACAGGGAGGAAGCTAAGAAGGGCTGAACAACCTCTGGTACCGAGACAGACCTGAGAGATGTGTGCAGATGTTGACCGATGTGAAAGCTCCCCTTTCTCTTCTCTAAAAGAAATCCACTCCCTCTGGCTGTCCCTTACCGGTTGCGCTCTCCAAATGCCTCCTGAGGTTTATCCCAAGCGGTGGCTCCTTTCTGGCATCCGAAATCCCACACAGACAAGACCACCCCACCTCCTGCACTGTGCACATCGGCACCCTGCTGCGGCGGGACAGCGAGCCCCTGGAGCACAGCCTGTGGTACTTGGGCTTTACAGAATTAACTTCTACAACGCAAACCCTCCTGTGTTCAGGCAAGCCCCCCTGGCACAGCACGCTGTGACAGTGTGGCACAAGTGCATCCAAGTCACTAATGGAAACGCTGCCCATACCAAAGCCCAAGGAAACCTCGGCAGCTCCCAGCATCCGCTCCCTGCATGGCAGCCGCCAGCCGCACTGAGGTGGGTGGCCCGCCTGCCGGATCACAAGGCCCCTTCAGTTTCACCCAGCCCCGTGTCCCCACTTTGCTTCTGAAAATGAGATGTGAAATACACCCATTCCCCCCCGAAATGTGCCACGCTCGCTGCCTCTCCCACCCGTCCGATGCCCCGTACCGGGAAACACCGGCCGCCAGCCTGAGAGGGTTTGTTTTGGAGAGATGGGGTCTCTGTTCAGCACCCCTCGGCCCGCAGCCTGCGTGGCCGACACCTGCAGGGAAGGCCGGTTCGCCTGGGCTCTCCTGCGTCCCTCTTTCGGCAAAGGGAACGGGAACTCAGCCGTGAGGCGGCCGTAAGGTTAAAGGGATGAGCCGGGAAAGGCAAGTCTCCTTTCCCCACGGCCGGGACGAGGGCTCTGCAAAGCGGAGGCGGCGGCAGGGCTGTCACGGCTCGGCCCATGGCCGCCCGCTCCCCTTCCCCGCCAGCTCATGGTGAAGCGGCTCCTGCCCCGGCCCTAAGGGGGAAGCGGGCCGCACCGGCAAGGGGCCGGGCCCTCCTGAGGGGCTCCGAGCCGCTTGCAGGGCACGACGCCACCGTTGCCCACCGCAGTGTCACCCGCGGGGACGCCCAGCCGCGCCTCACCCACCACCTCCCGGACGGCTGCCACCCACCCGCGGCCCGGCCCAGCCCTGCCCTGACACCCCGCTGCCACCCCCCGGCCCCGACCGCGGCCCCACCTGGCCGCCGCCACCGCCGCCCCGCTTCTCCGCCTCCGTCCAAAATGGCGACACCCCCCCCGCCGCCACCGCCAGCCTCTGCGGGGCGCTCTGGCCCGCCCCCGCCCGCCGCTCTATGGCCGCGCCTCCCCCCTCCCTCCCGGCGCGGACCCGCTTCCCCGCTGCCGGGCAGCCGCCATGTTTTTTGAGGGCGGCTTTGCCCATTGTCGCTTAAGGGCGGGCGGCCTGGCTTCACCCGCCATGTCGGTTGAGGGCAGAGGGCCCGGGGACGGACCCCCCCCGGGGTAGCTGTGGGGAAGAGGGTCGGGGTGGCGGTGGGGCTGGGCGGGCGAGCCGTGAGGTGGGCTGGCTGGGCGGCTAGGGCGTGAGGAGGCCCGCTGTGGGGTGCGAGTGGCCAGGGTGCTGCCCGTGGGCCGGGCAGGACAGACACGGAGCCGCAGACTGAGACAGCCCACGCGGTCCCTCGTCCCCTCGGTGTGGGGACAAGCTTTATTGCCCTTTTCTTGAGGTGCCCTGGCTGGGCAAGTTCCCGGTTTCCCCATCACCTCTGCACCGACCTAACCCACGGGTAGAGCTTGTGGAGCTGCTGCGGGGCAGGATTTAGGGAAAGGGAGTGATCCATGTCCTCAGAGCAGCTCCCGAAAAGACCTGTTGTGTGTGGCTCCGGCGCGGCAGGAAGGTGAAACAGACCAGGCTGCGTCCTCCAGGAACCCGCTCCCTCCGTGCCTCCTGCCCTGGCAGCGGACCTAGCAGGAGACCACAGAAATACCCAAGCCCAAAGGAAAGCAAGAAGATTGCCGGCAGGACCTGCGGGCAAACCTTCAATTTTAGGTTAAGGAGAGAGCGAGATGTAGACGGCGGTGGCCGCAATCAACCCGATGCTGAAGAAGACCTTGAAGATGTGGGGCACGGTGCTGGAGCGGGCAGGACGGGCCCTGGTTCTGGTTTGCAGGGGCCTGACGACGCGCTGCCGCTGGGTGAGGATGGCTTCCCTGGCGCCCGACCACTTGCCCGGGCCCCGGAGGCGGTACTGGTACGGCGTGCAGGGCCCAAAGGCCACCTCCAGCGCCAGCTTGGGGTCGGTGAGGAAGAGGGCGAGCAAGTTGGGCTTGACCCCCACCTGGCAGGCGAGCTCGTCCATGTAGGGGATGTAATCCACCTGGATGGTGTGCCGCTGGCTCTTCACGTACCTGTGGGCAGGGAGGGTTTGGCGCACGGGGCATGGGGGTAACGGTGGCAGGGGCGATGCCTGTGCAGGGTCCTTACCGCTTGGCCATTTCCTCCTTGGCTTGTGCGATGTCGGCCAGCATGTCAGCGGACGGCGGCAGGTCCTGCAGCCCTGCGGAAGAGGAGGCCGAACTAGAGGGAGGGCTGTGCCCCTGCTATGGTCTGGCTGGCTCTGCACACAAAAGCCTCTGGGGCTCCGGGGACGTGGCACCACAACAGGAGCAAAGCAGGAGGCAGAAGCGAAGAAAGCAGCAGCAGGAAAGGAGAAGAAGGTGGTTTGCAGGCAACAGGACCTGTCAGTTGCCCCCGCAAGAGAAGATGAGCACGAGGCTCATTGCAAAATGCAACGTTGGGTTTTGTCCCTATAACTAAGCAAGAGGAGGGCAACAAAGGTGGGTGGAGGGAGGTGGTGTGCGAGGGGATGGCGCCAGTTGAATGGCTCAGCCTTGCTGTGGCCATGGGAGCAGGCTGCATCCCCCCACCCTGCCTCACTTACCCTTGAAGACACGGGTGGCCCAGCGACACTGGAGCTCAGAGACAGGCATGATGGCTCCCAGGGGCTGGATGAGGCCGATGAAAGCCAGTGTTGGCTTCTCCAGGTCAGGGGGGAACATGAATTTGTAGAGGGGGATCTGGTTCTCCACCACCTGCACACAGCCCTCGAGGAAGGGGAAGGAGAAGCTGTATCCTGTAGCGAAGACCACGGCGTCGATGTCTTCCTTGGTGCCATCCACAAAGACAGCGGATGTCTCTGTGAACTCCTGGATGTTCGGCTTCACCAGTACTGTGCCTGAAATGATGCGGTTGGGCAGGTCGTCGTTGATGGTCGGGTGCTGGTCAAAGATCCTGGAAGGCACAGACAGACCTGTTGGGGTCCTGGGCAGTGGGACGGGCAGTGCTGGGACAGGTGCCAGGGGTGCTGCCAGGGTGCTCACCGGTGCTGGGGCTGGAGGCCATAGAGTGCGTGGTCAAAGCGGGCGTTCAGCTTCCTCTCCATGAAAAAGCTGCTGACGTTGTGGGGTAGCAGGCTGCGGAAGAGCTGTAGGAAGCGGTTGATGTAGGTGAAGTCAAAGGGGTATCCACCGTCCGCCACCCGGTGCATCACCCAGGTGCCACGCTTGGTGCTGAGGAAGACCTGGGAGGAAGGAGAGGAGAGGTGGTGGCATGGCAGCATCCTCGTGAGTGGGCTGGGCCCCTGCTGTGCTCCTCGGACAGGGGTGCTGGCACGGGTGCTGGGACCACAACAGCCACCCCCATCAAGAGGGGATGGGGTGCTCGTGGCTGGGTGCTGGAGGGAGGGGAGCCCATGGGATGACGGGGGTTGCGTGGTGCCCGCCAAGGTATGACTAAGAAGCACCCGAGCCCCGGGGGCTCTTCCCGCACACCTGCTTGGCTGCATGGCTCAGCTCCACCGCGATGTCGATGCCTGAATTCCCGGTACCAACCACGACCACCCGCTTCCCCAAAAAGGACTGCGGGCTCTTGTAGTCCCGGCTGTGCAGGTACCAGCCTTCAAACTTTTCCAGCCCTGGAAGAGAGAGGGAAGCCATGCTGGGCAGGGACGTGGGTGGCTGTCCCCCTGCTCAGGCTGGTGGTGTGTTTTGGGAACGCTCTGGGAGCAGCGTGACCAACAGGAGTGTTGCAGCCCTGGGATGGTGCCCAGTGAGGCGGTGGTGTCTCCAGCCAGGGAGATGCTCAGTGTGGCCCTGAGCATTCTGCTCTGGCTTTGGGGCTGGTGTGCCTTGGAGCAGGGCTTGGACTGGAGACCCCCATGCTCCCATCCCAAAATCCTCCTTCAGTTCCTGCCCAGTGCCAGGTCTTGGGGCAGAAGAACAGCAGGGATCTGTGCCATCCCACCAGACCCTGGTGACGCTGTGTTCCAGCCTGTTCCCCAGCCAAAGAGCGTCTCCACAGCCGAAAGCCCACCAGGAATTTTTGGCAGGCACCCAGAGGAGAAGGCCACCACCAGCGCCGAGCTCTCAAGCCTTGCCAGGGAGTTGGAGAGCCCAGCGGGTGCATGGCTCGGGGACCCTGTCTGTGGTGGGAGCGGTGAGCTGGCAGCGGCCAGCAGGACACTTTGGTTGGGCGCTGACGGCACGGCAAGAGCCACCAAGGACAGACCACCAAGATGGGTGGAATAGCAGCATGCTCATGTAATCCCACCTGGTATGTTAACCTGCAGGCGCATTTTTGGCAGCAGCCAGAGAAGGGTGGGGGCTAAGCTGGAGAGGAGGGTGGTCCCAGCAGTGTCAAAGACCAGGTGAGCAGCCTGCGGAGTGGTACCTGGGAAGGTGCTCAGCGGGAGATGTGCCTCGGTGTGGTGCCCGGTGCACACCAGCACGGCGTCGAAGACGGCCGCCTCCTGCTTCCCCTCGCTCTCCGTCACCACCTCCCACTGGCCCGTGGCGGCGAAGTCGGGGCACTTGGCCACGTGGCACACGCTGGTCTGGGTGCGGGGGGAGCGGGCGTCAGGCACCCTGTGCCCCCCGGCCCCACTGCCGCCGCCCCCCCAAGCCCCCCCCGGCTCTCACCCTGAAGCGGATGTGGCGGAGCAGGTCGAAGCGCTGGGCATACATGCGGAAATACTCCATGATCTTGGAGTTGTGCATGTAGTTGGGGAAGTGGTCGGGGATGGGGAAGTCGCTGAAGCACATCATCTCCTTGGAGGTGTTGATGATGACGGAGCGGTAGATGCTGGCGCGTCCCTCCTCGGGGTGCTCCTGCGGGAGCAGGGCACGGCTCGGCACTGGCCAGGGACCCCATGGCTGTCTGGCTGCCTGCTGCCTCACCATGCTTGTGAGTGTGGGATTAAGCCACGGGTGGTCATAGCACCCATCCCTGCCCCCAGCACCCTCCCACAGCTGCAACCGCCCACCCCACCAAACAGGGAAGAGGAAGCTCTGGGTTGGCGTGGGCCATGCAGTGGTGACAGCGGGTTGTGGGGGTCTTGTGCCTCAGTTTCCCTGCTCCCACCCCTGGCCCTGATGAGGCGGCACGTTCCCAAAGCTGCCTGTGGTGCCATTGCCCCGGTCTTGCTATGTCAGGTCTTGCCATGTCAGGTCTTGCCAGCTGCCAGCTGCTGAGCCAGCTCCGGTGCTTCCAGCTGAGTGGCCACTTCTGCTCGCCAGGTCTCAGCCCCGGTAGCCTGGCACTGCTGCTGTGGCTCTGCTCCCCCAGCCCTGTTTCTGACCCAGCGTGGGCAGAACCTGCAGACTGTAACCGAGCCACCCCAAACCCCACGATGGCGTGGTGTGGTGTGTGTCCCCGCCCGGGCTCTCCCACCCGCCTGTCAGAGCATGGTGGAAAGGCTTGGCTTCTTCTTGGTGCCTCCTGGGAGAAAAGTCAGCAGCCTTACTAGGTGGGGGCAGAAATGAGCTCCGGGACTTCCCTCAAGGCAGGGAGAGCCAAGGTACAGGTGAGGCAGCACTCGGCGCCTCTGCGTGGGTGAGCGGCACAGAAGCAGGGAGAGAAGCAGCTGGGACTTCCAGGGAAGAGCTAGGCAGGACGGAGACTGGGACAGCCAGCGGGGTCAGGTGGTAGGAAAGGATGGGTAGGAAAGGGCTGGAGGGGACCAGGAGCAAAGCAGCAGGGGAAGGGATGGATGAGACTGGGAAGGGAGGGGTGGGAAGGGGGAAGCCTGAGCTGGGGGAGCTGGGTCAAGTCCTCGCGGAGGATCTGTCCTGCTGCTGGTGGGAAGGAGGTGGGTCGCATGTGGCCGGCACACCAGCTGGCACCACAGGGATCTGCCGCTTCTGCAGCAGTGTTTATTTCCTGTGGTTTTCCTTGGATGCATGCAAAGCAGGGGAGTGGTGCTTCGTTAGCTGCCAATGACCGATCCCAATCCTGTCTGTGCGGCTGCTGCAGGGCAGGCTGGCACAGCACAGCGCTTACCTCGAAGCGCCAGAGCCCCCCGATGTCTCCGCTCCTCTCAAAGCAGGTGGGTACCAGCCCCTCATCCAGGCAGCATTTCAGGGCACACAGGCCAGAGGCACCGGCCCCAATGATGGCTACTTGCTGGGCAGCCATGTCCCGTGGTGCGGTTGTGGGAGGGATGCTGGAGAAGCCTCAAGCCAGGGGTGAAACACGCTCGGGGCGGGTGTGCGGAGCCTGGTGGGTCACAGCAGGGGAACACGCAGTGCCGCTCGGTTGGGGATGGCCGTCTCTCTGCTTCCCGTGGGTGACTGAGGTCAGCTGGGGTGTCACAAGATGTGTTTCTTCCAGACATGATCTACAGGTTCCCACCGCCGCCGCGCCACACCTCCTGCCTGCAACCCGCCCTCCACAAGGGGCTCATTAGGTTCTGTAAGCGCTTAACGATGCCGACACTGCCACGGGACTTCCTGGGCGCGGGGGCCAAGATGTGGCCATGCTCCAGATTTCGGCAGGTCGTGGTGTGGAAAACAAAACTAAGGGATGCTCAGGGCACTCGTGGCTGGCGTGTGGTGGCCAGGACGCCCTGTCACTGCTCCATGTCCCCAGCCCACTCAGCCATCCTCTGGAGGGGCTGTGTGCAGGTGATGAGGGTGGCGTTGAGCCATGCTGCTGGGACCACCGTGACCTGCTCTGGTGGTGCACACCCTGGGCGCGGTTGTTTTGCTGTGGGTGCACCCTGTGCATGCGTGTGTGTGTGTGTGTGTGTGTGTGTGTGTGCATGCAGCCTGTGCTGCCATGGAGCTGGACCTGTGCCACTGGCACAAGGCCGACCTCAGACCTGTGTGCCTCCCCCCGCCGGCACTGCATGGTGTCAGTAACAGGACGGACGCCTGGCTCGGTTTAACACATTTATCCAGTTAGGAAGCCTGCTGTGCTCGTTAGCTCTTGTGTGAGGGTGCCAGTGGTGGCACGGCTGCGTTACAGGTGACCGAAAAGCCCGGCGTGTCCCCGCTGGGTCAAAAGTGCTGGCTGAGAGGGACTGGATTTTACCCTGCGAGTGAGCAGGTTTCTTCCTCCGTCCCCAGTAGTGGCTCCCCGGGGGGATTCGCAGAGCGGGCACCGAAGTTTTATTTTGGCAGCCGGGGAGGCTGTGTGCATCCCAAGCTCACGGTGTGGCCTCAGCGGGGCCATGCCAGGCAGGAGAAGGGCTTCTGGCAGCACTGGGGGGCATAGGTTGCTGCGGGGCAGGGGGTGGCCAGCCAGCCCCCCCGGTGCATCACAAAGCCACCCTTCCCACGCTTGTAGGGCACCTACAAGTAAGCAAAAATGATGGCAAGGACAGCCACAGCCCCAACCAGCTTGAAGACGAGGGGCACAGCGGGGGCTGAGGGGTGCTCCTCTACGTGCCGTGTCTGCAGAGGCTTGATGATGCGCTGCCGCTGGGTGAGGATGGCTTCCCTGGCACCTGCCCACTTGCCTGGGCCCCGCAGGCGGTACTGGTACGGCGTGCAGGGCCCAAAGGCCACCTCCAGCGCCAGCTTGGGGTCGGTGAGGAAGAGGGCGAGCAAGTTGGGCTTGACCCCCACCTGGCAGGCGAGCTCATCCATGTAGGGGATGTAATCCACCTGGATGGTGTGCCGCTGGCTCTTCACGTACCTGCGGGCAAGGAGGGCAGGTGGGTGCTGGCGGCAGAGCCAGCAGATGCCCCGAGTGCCGGCAAGGTGGTATTGGACGGGTTGCTATCGGGAAAGATCAGCGGGGTGGGAGTAGTGTGGCCAAGCGCATCCCTGCCGTCTGTTGGCACGTTCCAACGTGCCAGGACGCAGCCACAGGACAGGACAGGTTGCCGCGGGACAGGACGGGTGCCTACGAGTAGCCATGCCCAAACCATCCCCTTCCCTGTTCCCTGTGGGGGTGGGTGTCTTACCGCTTTGCCATCGCTTCTCTCTTCTGCTTGATGTCATCTTCCATGTCGTGCCGCGGGGGCAGCTTGTTCAGCCCTAGGGAGGATGAGCCACAGCATGGGGGTGCTGCATCCCGCTGGCAACAGTGGCTGCTGCTGTGCTGCCCTTACCGGGGTGCTGTGCCCCTGCCAGCACCACCGTGGCAGGCGGTCTGGTACCCGAGGCATGTCCAAGCTCCTTGGGATGGGAAGGAGCAGCCACGGGGCTCAGGGTATGGATGTCCCTGAGCTGCTCAGGCAAAAGCCCGGCTTACAATGATGGCTGCAGGGTGGCCATGCCATTGCCCATGACCAGGATGGCACAGCCAGCTGCTGGCTCCCAGACATGGCTGGCCACCTGCCCCAGCTCCGGGGGTGCAGGCTCAGCTGCAGCCATGGGGGAGGTTTGCCTCACTTACCCTTGAAGACACGGGTGGCCCAGCGACACTGGAGCTCAGAGATGGGCATGATAGCACCCAGGGGCTGGATGAGGCCGATGAAAGCCAGTGTTGGCTTCTCCAAGTCAGGGGGGAACATGAATTTGTAGAGGGGGATCTGGTTCTCCACCACCTTCACACAGCCCTCGAGGAAGGGGAAGGAGAAGCTGTATCCCGTGGCGAAGACCACGGCGTCGATGTCTTCCCTGGTGCCGTCCTCAAAGATGGCAGATGTCTCTGTGAACTCCTGGACGTTCGGCTTCACCAGTACCCTGCCTGAAATGATGCGGTTGGGCAGGTCGTCATTGACGGTCGGGTGCTGGTCAAAGATCCTGGAAGGCACAAGGAGCCATCAGGGTTCTGGGTTGGGGTGTCTCTGCTCCATGTCCTGCTCCGGCCACTGCTCCCTGCTCCAGGGATGGTCATTTCCAGGGATGTTCAGCCCTGAGGATGCTTATCACCAATAGGCATGGTCCCCAAGGATGCTTGGCAGCTGCTACTGCACTGGTGCCACCAAGGCTCCCCAGAAGGGGCAGTGGTGGCTCTCTCAAGCATTGACTGGGCCCACCACAACTATTATCTGGGTTTCCAGGGCTGGTGCCTCAGCCCTAACCTGGGCACAGGGAGCACGGAAATGGCCGAGCGGGGCTGGACACAGTGGGAGCCAGGGGGGTCCCCTCCTGGGCAGGGGGAGCTTTTGCTGGCACCTGTGCTTTGGCTTCAGGCCGTAGTGTGAGTGGTCAAACCTCGCGTTCAGCTGCTTCTCTGTGAAGTTGCTCACCATGGATTGGCTCAGCACCGCCTTCAGGAACTGCTTCATACGTGTGGTGAAGATGATGTCGATGGGGTAGCCCTGATCTCCAACACGGTTGAAGATCCATGCACCCCGGCGGGTGCTAAGGAAGACCTGGTTGAGGAAGGAAGCACTGTCTCCTGAAGGCTGTGACAGTCCTGGGGGGGCTGCACCAGGGGGGCATATCATTTCCCTGGGATCACTCTTCTTCACACTGCCTGGAGAGGTAGGGAAGAGCTGCAGGGGCAGGCCCAGCGCGGGACTTGGGGATGGAAATCAGGGTATCCGTATGGGATCGAGTCTTGGCTGCCACTGCTGCCCGACAACTGGAATTGCTAGGTACTGGCACTGTGAAATGCAGCACGTGCCGTGACGGAGTGCCAGCACCTTGGTTTTGGTGTCCTTGTGGAGCTGGCAGCGTCTCACAGGGGGCTTCCCTGCCCACCGGGACCCCACTCCCGCTCCTCACCTGCTTGGCCGTTTGGCTGATCTCCACAGACAGGTCTGACCCTGAATTCCCAATCCCGATGACAACAACCCTCTTGTCAGTGAAATCTCGGGGATCCTTGTAGTCTCGGCTGTGGAGGTAGCGGCCCTTGAACTTCTCGATGCCTGCGGGTGGGGAGGACGGATGCTTGGCTTCCTGGTGCCACGCTGGAGGGTCACCTCCTCAAAAACTGAAGTGGGGACCCTCCCTGGCTCCACCAGACCCTTCCTGGGGAGAGTGGGAGCGCTCATCGAGTAGAAGCAACGCAGGGGAACACCGAGGCCAGGAGGAAGAGCAGCAGGGAGAACAGGGGTTCCCCTGGCCGAGCTCTCTGGGGCGGTACCTGGGAAGGTGCTCAGCGGGAGATGTGCCTCGGTGTGGTGCCCGGTGCACACCAGCACGGCGTCGAAGACGGCCACCTCCTGCTTCCCCTCGGTCTCTGTCACCACCTCCCACTGGCCCGTGGCGGCGAAGTCGGGGCACTTGGCCACGTGGCACACGCTGGTCTGGGTGCGGGGGGAGCGCGCGTCAGGCACCCTGTGCCCCCCGGCCCCACTGCCGCCGCCCCCCCAAGCCCCCCCCGGCTCTCACCCTGAAGCGGATGTGGCGGAGCAGGTCGAAGCGCTGGGCGTACATGCGGAAATACTCCATGATCTTGGAGTTGTGCATGTAGTTGGGGAAGTGGTCGGGGATGGGGAAGTCGCTGAAGCACATCATCTCCTTGGAGGTGTTGATGATGACGGAGCGGTAGATGCTGGCGCGTCCCTCCTCGGGGTGCTCCTGCGGGAGCAGGGCACGGCTCGGCACTGGCACAGGGGCAGCAATGGGGAGGGACGGACGGGGATGATTTGGTGGCCCTTTTTGTGGACCACCTGCCCTCAGCCTCTCCCCTGGGACCCCGCCGTGGCTGGCTGCGTGCCACCCTGATGCTGTGGCGGTGCTGACCCCCAGCAGGACATGCGGCCAGCAGGGATTACCTCAAACCTCCAGAGGCCTCCGATGTCCCCGGTCCTCTCGAAGCAGACAGGCTCCAGCCCCTCTTGCAGGCAGGCTTTGATGGCGCACAGCCCGCTGCTGCCCCCTCCAATGATGGCCACCCTCTTCGCCATTCTGGGTGTTTGCCTAGGGACAGTGCCAGGGAGCGTGGTTGAGGGGCAAGGGGAGCAGCTGTGCAAAATTTTGACCCTGTGCGCCAAAGGGGACCCAAACTGAGAGCCAGCCCCCCAAAAAGTTTGTCTGGGGCTGCGAGGCAACTGCTATTCCCCGCCCCAGCAGTGACCTGGCTGGTGCTGGGGTTTTGCACCACCGCGGTGTTGCCTCTGGACGCCATGGGAAGAAATGCTACTGGGTGCCTCGAAATCTCCCTGCCCACGCCAAATCCTGGCGATGGAGGTGTGCCGGAATGCCATGCCCCGCCTTGGGTAGCGATGGCTCCCTCCCGGGTGGGTGACAGCCCCTCCGCTTGCACTTTGCCCTCTCCCTTCCCCGGGGAAATGTCTGTCCTGCCAACCCGTCACCCGCTGTGTGCCGGCAGCCCGCGGGGAGGCCCTCAACTGACCTGCGGCAGCGGCAGCCCGGGAAAGGCCGGCAGCAGGCAGGGAGCTAGACGATGGTCTCTACCGGGTTGCCCTGAGCGGTGACGCAGGACGCCGGATGGCCTGGGTTTAGGGTGTGTAGCGGCAGCGAGCGGAGCCTCCCTCTCCGTCACTCCTCCCACGGAGCTGGCGGGGGGGAAGGAAGCCAGCGCCTGGCTGGATCCTGGCCACCTCATCGGCTTTTCCGGCAGCAGCTCTCACCACAGCCTCGGATGGCGGGGTAAGGAGCCGTCCCAAGCACCCCGCCAGGAACCCCCGTGTGAGAACATTGTGGGGGTTGCAGGAGAAGCAGCCAGTCCCCATGGTGTGTGTGCCGGGTAAACAAACACTGCCCTGAATTTTTACCTCTGGGATTATCAGGATCAGCCCAACCCTGTTTATGCTGATACCCAGCGGCACGCGCAGCTCCGGCTGCTCCAGTGGCACCCGGCACCGCGTTGCTCACGTCCCCCATGCCCCGGGCTGGGCATGTCAGCACAGCATCGCCGTAGCCACTGTTTACTCCTGGGCCATCGGAGTCCCGGGCCCAGCGGGACCCCTGTGCAAGGAGCACTGTGCTGCCGGGGTGTCCCTGGTGCCGGGGTGGTGGATCCAGTTAGGAAAAGGTTTTCCACAGCAGCAGGAGGCTCAGGAGCACGCTGCTGGCTCTGGGGACACTCGCAGCCGGACAGCCCCTGGGGGCTGCAGGGGAAATCTGCTCTCCTGCGTTCAGGGAGCTTCAACCCAGAGCTGAGCAAGGCGCAGGGTTGCGGAGGGGCTAAGCTCTACAGCCGAAACGGTTTTAACCTTTTAAAACTCATAGTATGTTTGCAATAAGTGTGATAAAGCTCTTTCTGTCCCTCATTGTTGGCAAGGGCTAATCTCTGCCCGGGGGCACAGAGGCGCCGAGCTGCCAACCCACGCTCGGTGCCTGCGTGTCAAAAAGCATTGAAAGTATCTCTTACCAGGCAGGGAGATCTGCACGGGGACGGCGAGGAGGCAGCACTGGCAGCACTACCCTCCCTGCTCCGCTCTCAGCTGGCTTCTGGCTCTTTTGGAAGCTCTGCAGGGACTGCCCAAGGGCTACCGGCACAGGGGACTTCTCCCAGCTCTCAACCCCACCGCTGTGATACGAAACCTCTGTGCAGGTTGCCTTCGAATTTGCCCTTCTGCCTTAGTGGCTACGAGAGGCTGCACAGCCCTGGACTTTGTCCCCACTGTGCTTGGGCTCATGGCCCAGCCAAACTGCACCATCAGGCACAGAGGACAGCAGGAGCGCACCAGGGTCAAGACATGGCATTTCGGTCAAGATAAGCTTGTTGATATCTGCGGGAGAGCCACGGTCCTCTGTGCCTGGGACAGACAGTATGGTGGGCAGTGCACACACACACGTCCACTCTGGGATTTCGCAGTGGGCAGAGGTGATGTGGCACAAGGCGAGCAGAAAGCAGCCATCTCCTCCTTCCTATCACCCATGCTCGGAGGAGCAGTGACAAGTGACAAGCACAAGAGGAGACCGGAGGTCTTGCTGGTGGAGGTGGGGAGAAGCAGAGCAGCGGTGAGAGGGTGTCAGGGCAGCCCATGACCCAGCGGGGCTGTGCACTGGTGGTGGTGGGTGCCACCAAGCACCTCGTGGAGGGTCCTGCAAGTGATCCAGGAGCAACTTCTGGCACGCACATGCATATGGGAACAAGCCACAGAGACACAGAGTTGCGGCCGTACTCCTCTGTGGCCTGGAGAGGAAGACACCGACGGCTGTAAGAACAGCTTGGATGAAAAGCACCCCGCGTTTGGCAAAAAATAGAGCTAAGATGTTTTGGCAAGCCCTGATCACCCCAAACGCTGACCGCGCTGGAGTGCGCCGCCTGCCCGTGATCCTGCAGCCACCGCAGAGCTTGTCTCTGCCTCAGGGCAGGAGGGCTGGCCGCAGTGGCCGGATGCTGCCATGCGGATGCCGGACTGGCCCAGCTGGCTGTCCGGCATGTGGTGTAACCAAGGGGATTTTTTTTTTTTTTTTTTTTCTTTGGAACACTGGAATGCAAACCCACAGCTGGTGGCTTCACTGGCTCACCATGCCAGCAGGTCAAGGCTCAGTTCTGGGGGAGCCTTGTTCCATTGAGCACTTTTGTTTCAGCCCCTGTGTAGGTGACAGTGGGTGACAGACACAGACAGGGTGCTTGTACCAGCGGCCCTCGGGCTGCTCCTGCACACTTCAGCCAGAGGAACAGCACACTTAAACACTGCCTGGTTTTAATACAACTTTATCTGTGCTTTCCAGGGCTTTGTGTGCACTAATAGACCTTAATGGCCACCATGAGCCGCACCTGGACCCACTCACACCCACCTACATGCCAGGAGCACTATTTAAGCTCAGCCCGGAGCCCTCACTCCCTTCCTGGTTGTGGTCTCTCTTGATGTGGATCCTGTGCTCTTCTGGCTCGCTCTCAGCCCCATCTCATTACAGAGGCTTATCACAGTCCTCTTGGGCCAAGGACAAGCGGTCTTCTAGGAAAAAAAGCCTGCCGGGACCAAGAATGGCATGGTAGGAGAGCCAGCCTGCCCGGAGCGCTGGGAGCTGTGGTGGTGGTGGCTGGCAGAGCTAAGGCCTCTTGCTGCAAGCAGCGCAAGTAATGCTTGGCTCCTGGGGCTGCCTAGCAGCCTGGGTGAGGGTCTACGGCTAGCCAGGGCTACGGGGAAGAGGTTTGCTCTGCAGTGTGTTGTCAGCAGCACCGGTAACCTGCCGACAAACAGGAATTGCTATGAATGCACTGTCCTCCCTGGGAGACTGAAAATCCTGAGGAGGGGGAAAAGGAGCTGTGACGCTCCGCACAAGGGCTCCAGGAGCAGGCTGCTGCTGGGAGCTGTTTCCCTGCTTACCCCCACTCTTGGAGACAGCATGAATGGACAAACCCCTCAGTTGCACCATCCTTTCCCCATGGCATTGGGAGTCAGGTGCTTGTGCCTTTGTTCGCTGAGATCTGGCCTCAGTGCAGTGCTTAAATCAAGAGCAACAGGGCAGAGACACACTGCTTAGGAAGAAAGAGCTCTTTATAAACCCAAGGACAGACCCCAGTGAGTCCCCTCCAGACAGACATTACGGAGCAGGCTGTGCAGGGCATGCTCACAACGGCAACACGATCAGTGTATTTACAGCACACAGATACACGGGCAATCGCAGACAAACCTCTGCAAAGCCACAGCTACCACATACACCATGGGCTAACGCAACAGGTGCCCAGCAAGGGCACGCCGATTCACAGTATCAGCAGCGAGCTGCCGGATGAATGTGCTGAGCCCTTCCCGGGCTCTGCAGGGACTGTTTTTTTCATGGGAGAACAGTCAGCGCAGCTGCTTGGCCAGCGCGCACCCTGCCTGACAGCCCACCACGTGGGCAAGGCAGCACCAAAACATCTAAGTGTGGGCCCAGGAGCCTGCAGCACGGATGTGAGTCCAAGTCCCAGTATCCCCTCCCTTAGAAAACCGGGTGCGTACCTCCTCCTTTAGGAGGGACCCAGCCATCAATGGCTCCAGAGTGCAAAGAGGGCAGGCGCGCTGAGTGGCGACAGCCAGCAGTACTCCACCACGCTGTACAGCGCGTAGCCCAGCAGCAAACCGAAGAGCACGTCTGTCACGTTGTGCCTGCCCAGCATGACCCTTGAAACGCCGACGATGAGAGCCCAGAGCACCACCAGGACCCGCAGCGGGACGGCGAGGACCAAGTGGTGCAGAACGAAGCGGCAGACCAGGGCGGCTCTGGTGGCGTGGCCCGATGGAAAGGAGTACTTGTCCACTGAGATGGTGACGAACATGTCCATCTTGTTGTGGGTGGGCCGCCGTCGCTTGACGATCCCTTTCACCACCGCCACCAGCACGAGATCCAGCAGCAACGCTAGGAGACAGTAACAGTGAGTGAGGAAGGGCTGGGTGGGTTTTTTTGGGTTTTCTCCAAGGAAAACTGGGCAAGAATCAAAGCCAGAGCCATTAGCGAAGAAGAAAGCACTTGGCTACCAAAACCTGCTAAGAGAAGGCAGTATTCCCCATGGCTCCAACGCCCCCATGGGACTCATCCCAGTGCCTGGCTTTCTCCGGCATGAGCATATCTTCAGTCTGCACTCTTGCTGCATGCAGCCCTTGTGCAGTGTCAGACCCTCTGCCTGCCACAGCCAGCAATGGGACGTGGCCCGGCTGGCACCCAAGGACTTCTTTTTCTGCGCAAAATCTGATCTTGCCACCGCTCACAGCTCAAATTGACCCTTAATCTGAAGGCAATGGTGGGGTTAATGTTCCCCACAGCTCCCTTCCTGACAGCCTGTGCTGACTCAACCTCCCTTTGCCTACCCTCGTGGCTGGGGGTCAAACTGACCCGGGTGAATGATCAACTTACTTCTACCACAGCTCAGGGATTGAGGGGCTCCGAGCTCGCCTGGCGCTGCCAGGGCTCCTGTGGTCTGGCTTCTCCCTGCTGCTGGGGGGGGATTAATGCCAGAAAGTTAACTACGCTTTGGTTTTTAAGAGCTGGGTAAAGGATGATTTAAATAATAGTGGCTCGCCCCCAGAGAGATAAAGGCTGTTGCGGTAGGAGTCAGAGGCGTAGCACCTGTGAGAAGTGTTCAGCCAGTATTTGGCAAGAGCAGCTTCTCAGGTAGGGCAGAGGGTGCTTTCTCCATCCCCGTTAGCCCAGCGCTCGCAGCCAGGGCTACTTCTTCCGAGCAAGTCTTGTGTGAGGGACTGGTTTCTGCTCGTCCTTAGGCTTGTTCCTGGGCACCAAATCTTTCAGTCACGTCAGTTCACTCCCTTTGGTTAATAATTTATGAAGAAATATTTTTTTTTCCCCATGTGTAAACCTATTTTGATTGCCTTTTTTTTTTTTCCCCGTATGGTTTGGAAGATTCAGCTTGGACATCAGGGAAAACCCCTTCCCCATGTGGGTGCTGCAACCCTGAAACGGGGTCCCAGAGAGGTGGGCAGCTCTGGCCCAGAGCGTTGAGGACAAGGTCCTGGTTCTGGGACAGACCTCCTCAGAGCAGAGGTTAGGTTGGAGGCCCTCCAGGTGCCTTCCCACAGCTCTGCTGTGAGACTGTAATTTAACCATGTGCTACTAGATGAAAAAGATGCACAAAACTGTATGTTTCCCACTAAGAAAACTTCAATTCAAATGATAAGTGTGAATTATTTGCAGCTTAATGAAAGAGTAAGAACTAGGAATCCGAAAAGGTCTGTTGCTCTGGAACTACTAGTTTCTGAACGAGCAAAAAGGAAGAATCCAGGTGTACCTAATAGGACAGGATGCTTGAGGGGGTGGGGGAATATTACACCACAAAAAATTAAAATGCCGGCTTTAAACCAAGTTTCCTCACTGGCTGCTACGGATCAGTCCACGCAGGTACTGCCTGCAGGGAGCCCAAGGGTGCAGACATCTGTGTGCCAGAGCAGCTTTTCAGGGAAAAGGGCTGGTGTCTCAACACTAGGAAGCTGTACCTGGAATGCGCTGTTCTGATAAGCTGAAGAACTTAAAAGAGAGTTCAGCTCCCTGAAAGTTTTGTGCAACCGCAGGAGCGCTTCAGCTGTCAGGAGTTTCGCAGCGCGTGGTTGGAGCCGTGACAGACGAGCCATCTCCATGCCACCACGCCCTCCAGCTGCAGGGTTACTCACTCTGCTACCAGGCTCCCCAGATGAGCCTGTACGGGTTACTCAAAATCAGCCGGCGCCCTCGGGGCTGACGGAGGCTGAGGTTTACTCAGCTCTGTCCCATCCTACGGGTCCCATCCTCCCCCCTCGGCTCCAGCCCGCGGAGCCCTTTGGTGAGCCCCCAGCCTCACCGAAGAGCAGGTTGAGCAGCACCTCTCTGGCCGCGGAGCTGTCGCTCTGGCAGAGCCCGTAGAAGGTGCCGAGCAGCCAGGGGATGCCGTGCCCCGAAACCTCGATGACCTTCATGAGGGGCCGCGCGCTGCCCCAGGCCGAGCCCTCCCCAGCGCAGACGCCCAGGCGCTTGGAGGCCCAGAGGTCGATGGCGAGCAGGGAGCTGAGGGCGATGCCCAGGAAGGAAGGGTTCAGCTTCATGCAGTCCTCCTCGGGCAGCGGGGCCGCCGCCGAGCTGCCGGACTCCTTGCGGCGTGCGGGGCTGTCCGGGGGGCCGGGGCTGCGCTGGCTGACGAGGGACAGGAACTCCAGGCGGCTGCTGCCGCTGCCGGCGCGTCGCTCGCGGCTGCTGCGGGGGCTCGGCATGGCGACAGGAGGCGGCCTGGGACAGGTAGGGGCCGGTCATCGGCTGCCGGGCATGCTCTGGGACCGGCGCCCGGGCCAGCCGCGCCGGGAGCCCCCATATTCCCCCCACCCCCGACCGGGCCCACTTCTCCCCGCAACCCGCCACGGGCCCCGCCGCCTGCCCGGCACCCCCGCCTCCCGCTAGGCACCGCCGTGACCCGGCCCCCCCGCCCTCCGGTGTGTCCCCGGGACCCCCCCCAAGGGCACCCCGGCTCCCCCCGGTACCAGGCGGCCCCGGCGCGGCCCCGCTTCCTCTTCCGCCGCTTCCCGTGACGCACACGGTTGCCATGGCGACAGGACGCGCCTCCCCGGCCGCGGCGCCCCCTGACGGCGGGGAAGCCCGTCCGTCTCCGCCTCCCCGGGGCGGGGATGGGCGGACGCGCCCCGCCTCCCCGCGCACGTGCCCGCCCCGGCCGGCGTACGGCAGCCGGCGAGGGCCGCAAAGGGGCGGCGGCGGCGCCTTCGCCCTGCCGGCGCCGGTGCGGGCGCCGGTGCGCGGCGGGCGGCGATGCGCGGCGGCGGGCGGGCGGCGGCGGCGGGGGGACGGTCCGCCCCCCCGGCCCCGCGGCTGGGCGGCGGCGGCGGCGGGTAACGCCGGCTTGGCGGCGGCGGCGGCGATGGGGTGCCTGCAGAGCGTGGCCTGCAAGGCGCGGGTGCGTCGGGAGCAGATCGTGGTGTCGGACGTGTCGGCCACCATCGAGCCGGCGGCCACCGCCATCGAGGAGAGCTCGCCGGTGGTGCTGCGGTACCGCACGCCCTACTTCCGCGCCTCGGCCCGCGTCCTCATGCCGCCCATCGCCCGGCGGCACACCTGGGTGGTGGGCTGGATCCAGGCCTGCAACCACATGGAGTTCTACAACACCTACAGCGACCTGGGCGTGTGAGCACCCCCGACCGCCCCGGGCTGGGGGGACACACGGCTCCCGAGGGTACCGGGGGGAGCAGCCGGCCCCGGTGCTGCCCGCCGGCCTCCCGGCGTGGTGGCGGAGCCCTTCGCCCATGGCACCGGAGGGTTCGGAGGTCGTCACCTGCCAGGGGGATGGATGGCGGTCACCTGTCCTCTGCTGCTGCCGGGCAGCGCCGGGGCCCGGATGGGTTTGAAGCCAAGAGCTGGGACTGGACAGGAGGCGCCACCACGGCTCCTCGCTGGCCACAGCCACGAGGCAACCATCTCTTGTGCCGTGGCCACGCGGGGTTGCCGACGCAGTCGGTGTCCAGGGTTTGGGATGCGGTTTCCACCCCCCCAAGCCGTATTGCAGGGATTTCATTGCACCAGTGGCAGGCATAATTGTGGCATTTAATTACTGTATGTGCCTCTGTGCAGGCGCCTGTGTTTAGAGGCACAAAAATTGCAGACTTTTATCACTGGAGGGGGCTGCGGAGGGGCTTGGCCAGCACCGCGGTCAACGGGGAATGCTGGTCTCCTCTGGCACAGGAGTTGATTAAGGAGAGAGTGACCCCAGGGAGGCTCAGCAATGAGTTTTGGCCCAGTTGGTTGGGGTGCAGGTTAATTAAAATAGTGTCGTGCTGATAGAGCAAAGGCTTCCGCTGGCCATGAGGAACTCGGCAAAGGAACTGAAGCCGAATGTGTTCTCGAAGGAGGTCCTTGGGGGATGGCTGTGGGCGGGGAGGGGGTCCCCGTGCTGCTTGCCTCCCTGTCCCTCGCTGGGCGCCGTTGCTGCCATTTCCCCACTAACTTGGCCTTTTTCTTCCCCTTTGCTAGGTCAAGCTGGGAGCTGCCCGACCTGCGAGAAGGAAGAGTGAAAGCCATCAGCGATTCGGATGGCGTGAGCTACCCCTGGTATGGAAACACCACAGAAACAGTGACCCTGGTCGGGCCCACTAACAAGATCTCCAGGTTCTCGGTGAGCATGAATGACAATTTCTACCCCAGCGTGACGTGGGCTGTCCCTGTCAGCAACAGTAACGTGCCGCTGCTGACCAGGATTAAAAGGGACCAGAGCTTTACCACGTGGCTGGTGGCCATGAACACCACCACCAAGGAAAAGATCATCTTGCAGACTATAAAGTGGAGGATGCGGGTGGACATTGAGGTTGATCCCATGCAGCTGCTGGGGCAGCGGGCACGGCTGGTGGGGAGGACTCAGCAGGAGCAGCCCCGGATCCTCAGCAGGATGGAGCCCATCCCACCAAACGCACTAGTGAAACCCAACGCCAACGATGCCCAAGTCCTCATGTGGAGACCCAAGCGAGGGCAGCCTATAGTCGTGATACCTCCCAAGTAGAGCAGCGCCCAGGCGTGCGCGCAAGGACCTGGGTGCTGCCAGCCCGCTGCAAACGAATGGCGTTCCTGAGCCAAAGCAGACCTCTTGGGTTCTCCTGCCTTTGTAGCTGTGGTGGTTGGAAACACAGTTCTTCCTTAGTCGTAAAGAGAGCCTGGCCGGCGCGGGGGCACGGAAGAGGGATCGCTGAGCCGGAGGATTTCCCAGGAAGCGGAATTGAGTGCTTCTAGAGGCTTGTGGCTGGCAAACAGGCTGTCTGACCTAAACAACTGGTCTTCCCTTGCAGGGCCGTGCAAGGAGCATGAGTATGATCGAACCGTGCCTGTGGCAAATGCTGCTTTCCACCCAGCTGGAGGCAGAAATGGAGACCGTGCCTGCTGGATGCGGAGGGTCCTGCGGTGACCCTTCCCGCCGGGGCGTGGGTGTCCCTGTGGTGTCTATACCTATGCATTTCAGATTGATAATCGACCCCTCGCTCTGCTCGCTGGGACTGGGCAGGAGGGCCTGGGAGTGGAGCAGGAGCTGGCAGAGCCAGGGCACTTATCCGGAGCCTGGCACGAGCTGTCGCTACTTCCCAGGAGGGGTTTTTCGCAGCCAAGGGGAAGCGTGATGTTTTGCATGCGTCTGGGTGTGTTTGGAGTAGTTGTGAGTGTAGGAGATGCCATAGCTCTTTTCCGTCTTGGAGTGAGATCTAAGGGCAGGTTAGATGTCCTTTGGTTTTAAGGTGCACTAAGTCTTCGCAGTTCCTCAACCTTCCCCCCCTCGCCTCCCAAATCCCGCCGGCTCCTCTCTTAGGGAGGCAGCAAAACCGATTCTCAGCTGCACGAGACATCAGGAGTGATGCCCATTCACCCAGCGCAGGGCGAGCAGGCGCTTGCTGACCGTGGGGTACCCAAACCTGCTTGAAGGTACCCCAGGACTCACACGCTTCCGCCGCAGACCCAAGTCCCTTGTGAGAAGCTGGGTGCTTGCTCATTTTCCATGCAAATACCGTCTCACGCGGAGACCCTCCTCCTCCTCCTCCTCAGCCACCCACGGTGTGGGATGGCTACAGGTGGGGATGCCAGTGGAGGGGATGGCACGGCTAGCGGTAATTCCCCAGGCTCTGCAGGGCTGGGGGTCGCCTCTCCGTGGGTTGAAGGCCATGATGTGAGCAGAGGCTGCACGGGGAAGGCCTGCATTTGCTGGGGAAGCAGGAGGCGAGCATGCTGCCTGGGCGTTTTGGGGATAACGGGGTTTTATTTGCCTTTCTCCTCACCCCTTGCTGCCTGGATCGCTGGTGTTGTCTGGTCTGTGGGGCAGTGCAGTGCTGTGGGCTGTGATCCCCAATTCCTGACATCTCGTCATTGGGATGCAGCAGAGGCAAAAGCCGCAGCTGCACTGCTGATATCCCAGGGGCCCCGTAGCATCTGGGCAGATGGTTGTGGCTTTCACTGCTTTCTCCGCTCCATCCTCTGCCCCAGCGTGAGCCCCGCGGCTCCTCCGGCTCGTGCCCCTGCCTTCACGCCGTGGGAGGTTTGCGCTGCCCTGGGGATGTGAGTAGTTCCTGCTGGGAGGGTCCCATCTTTTGTCCCGCTGCCAGGAGAGCCTGGGAAGGGTCGCTGTGTTGGGCACTTCCATGCAAAGCCTTTCCTGCAGTATTCGCAGCGCTGCCCTCAGCCTGGCTGTCGGGATGCCCAGCCCAGCGCTGCTTTGCTCCCCGCGGTGTGCTGGCACATCCCCGCGGCATCACTCCTCAGCGCGGCCGAGCTCTTGCAAAATTTCCTCCCGCTTTTCCAGGGCAGGATGTGCACTCCCGTCCCTGCCGGCAAAGGGGCTCCCCAGGCATCTTAGACCAAAAAACCCTGTGAAATCCCTGTGCTACTTATTATTCTCAGTAGTGTTTGCTGCTGATTCGATTCCTTATTTATTTTTTCCTTTGGGAGCGTTGCATTTTGACGCCTCGACGCACATTTCCCCATGTCAGGGCCAGCAGTCCCGCTCCTCCTGCTCGGCCTCGTGGCTGGCTGGGAACCTGCTGCTTTTGGTGCCTACGTCTGGGTTTCACCGGGGGCTACAGCCTTGCTGTAGGTGGGAAAGGTTTGCAGGGAGAGGGGGCTCTGAGCTTTGGTTTGCTGTGTTTTCTGGAGCAAAACTTCTACTGGGAGCTTGCTGGCGCGGGAAGGTGTCCCGCTCTTGTGTCCGCCCGTGGTTTTGTCTTGGTTCGTGACCGTCGGCAGCTTTTTGCCATCACCTGTGTTTTATTTTTCAAATAGCTTGTGTGGAAGGGGGTTAGAAACTTTAAATACAATTTTCCTTAAGATTTGGGGGAGGGGGAGGAGGAGGGCTAAGTACCTTTCAGTTTGAAATAAGGCAGCTCTGTATTTTTGACCCCCTGGGACAGAAGCGTCCTCTGGCAACATGAGAGCTAAAAAGCCGGAGGAAAGGATTCCCTGCCAAAGGGGTAGCCCCGAGGTGGGCTCCCAGCTGGGAGAGGATGCTGCGCGAGCCAGCGCCCCGAAACCCGCGGGGAAGGTTTTGGGGCTGCGCTCAGGGGCTGCGCGCCGGCCGTCAGCCCCGGGGACCGTGGTGCCAGCTGGCGGGGAGGGAGAGCAGGGATGCTGCTGCAGGGATGCCGTCGAATTCGTTGCCGTCTTTTGGGATGTGCTGGCCGGCTGGAGCCTCGGCACATCCTCTGCTGCGTTGGCATGACACCAAGAGAGCAGCGGCCGCTGTTTCTTGTCCGTGTGTGTCTGCAGCATCCCCAGGGATGTGCTTGGTGCCGCCTGGTGCTGGTGTCAGGCTCGGTGCCTGGCCGCAGCCATGCGCTCCCAAGGTTTCCCAGCCTGCAGGCAGGCTCCGGCTGAGCCCCGGGGCCGTGCCCGTGTTCCCCTCTCGGGGCTCCTGTGCTCGTTTCTTCTCCAATGGCTGGATTTGATGCGCTTAACTTGGTTTGACGCATGGGTCGTCTTTATGGGCATTTCCCTGTTGTTTTGTTTTGTTTTTTTTTTAAAAAAAAAAGTTTGTAAAAATTGTTTGCAAAAAAAGAAAAAATTTGCAAACGATGTTTACAAAATTTTGCAGGCATTTTTGCATGTTTGCAAAAGGTGGGTGCTCGCGCTGGAATGGAGGTGCTGGGTGAGTATCTCCCTGACCTGGGTACCGCCGAGCCGTGGAGCTGGCGATGCTCAAGGGCAGGGAGGGAGGCGGCGGGCGAGAGCTCCCGGCTGCGGGTCCGGGCTCAGCTCACGTCCCTGTGGCCCGCAGCCGTACTGATGGGTGCCCCGAGCGGGAGCCCTTCCCCACACCCCTCTTTTGTACCAGCACCCCGTTGTCTCAGGGAGGGGGAGGTCATGGAAATGCCCACCCGCACGCTCCCCTCTTGCCCTGAGCCTTGGGGTGCCCCTTCCCCTCCGCTCCCATCCTTGGAGGGGGGACTTATTTATTTATTTATTACTTATTTATTTAAGCTTTATTTATTTATTGGTATTTATTGACGGCTGGAAGTCGGGGGAGGTCATTTCTGCTGCATGGCAGGGGCAGCTGGGTCGTGTGTCCCCGCACCCCCCAACCCAGCCCCCTGTATTTTGGGGTGCTGCCACACGTTCGGGAGCGCCGCTGGGTAGGGCTGCTTGCGGGCCTCCACGCTTCTGTCCCCTTTTGGAGCTGGGGGTGGGGGGGAAGGAAGGGGAATCCCATCGGTGCCTGCAGGGAGGACACCCGGTGCCTGTCCCCTTCCCGCAGAAGCTCGAAGCCCCCGTGCCCCCTCCGCAGGCGCCGTGCTCGTGCCCGTCCGTATTTATTGACCCGGCCTCCTGGCGTTTCTCCGTTCGGCTCCCGCTGGATTCGCTGTTGCCAATTTCCGGAGATGGTGAGGAGAGCCAGGACGTGTGGGTGTCGCTATGGAGAAAAGACCAAACCAGGTATTCTGCTGCCGCGTGGGGAAAATCGGAAGGAGGAGAAGAGGAAAGCTGGTTTTGCAGAGTGCCTTAAACACAAATGACTCTACTGAGTAGGGGGCTTGGACTTCTGTCTCTGGATGTTGTTACCAACTCGAACAAATGTTGCATTTCACTTCTCTGGGATTAAAAGAAAACCACTCGAGCTGTACTGGAACCAAACCCTGTATTTGCTTGAGTCCGTCTGGCTGCCTTTTTATCTCTGGGGCCGCGGGGGAGCGGGCAGGAATGCGTGGGCTCTCGGTCGTCAGCCCCTGCCTGGCTCAGCAGTGGGACCAGTGGCTGCCTCCGCTGGTTTTAAGGGCCCTGTCTGGTGACAGGACTCATTCCCCCTTGTTCCGACTTGCAGGTGGCTTCGCTGGTGTCCCAGAGAGGTGGTGCTCGCCCCGCAGTGCCCCTTCCCTGGCGATGCTCGGCGCAGCCTGTTTGCACGGAGCTTGCCCTGGGGCTGTGTCCCTCAAGCTTCCAGAAAATTGGGCAGTCAGTTGGAAAACTCTGGAGCGGGTGGGAAGACAGCACTTTTTCCCTTAGGAAACCAGATCAAGGCCAGTGTGCTGAGGGACCATCAAGAAACCCAGGAGCTCGTGCAGCCCAACTGTGGGGAACTAGGGAAGCTGCCAAGCTTGGTAAGGCTGAAAAAAATGACACAGAAAAGGGATGTTTCCCCTTTGAAATTGCTCGTCTCCCTCCCACTTCTTACAGAGTGAAAGAGGGAGAACAAGAGTCCACACAGAGACCAGGGTTTTGCTTCTTGCAGTGACAATAATACGTGGGGATAATGCAGATTTTCATAATGCAGGTTCATTTAAAAGGCATTTGGGGAAAAATACAACTATTCACTGCATTGTTCCTGCAGGCAATTAAATATTAATATATATATTTTTTTGATAATGAAAGAAGGGAGGTCTCTGAAACGCAGCCATGTTTGGGGAAGGATGTTCTCAGCGGGGTGTCCTGGCCGGCAGGCTGGGGTGAAGGACAGCCATAGGCGCTGGGAGAAGCCAGTGGCTGTGGCCATTGTCCGAGGACTAAGGGGCCACGTCGCAGGTGGCTGTGGGTGCCACCCCAGGATTAGGCCCTGTGGGGAGGTGACCTCATTGCATCCAACGCATTGCTTACCACAAGCATCAACCCTACTAGTCCCCGCTTGCTGTGGGGGACATTTGTGCCCTGAACCAGCCGATTTCTGTAACGGCCGCTCGTTTTGAGCGTTGCTGATTGCAACGCAAGTTGCTGACTGATGCTCGCAGGCAGCCTACGGGCTACTCGGTGAGCGGCTTTCTTTCCTAGCATTGTATTAAAATATGGCTCATCTCTTGGCAGATCCCTAAGGTGTAGGTGCGGGAGAGCAGGGAGGAGTTCAGACGGCTTGTATCATGCCCGCTCGTGCCCTGGGACGCAGGGGAGAACCCCCCCACCCCGCAGCTAACAGCAGGCCAGGCTGAGGCACGGTCCCTAAGCAAACATCTCCTCCTTCCCACCACCGAGGCTCTGCCACAAAGCATGAGCAGCACGGCTGCTCTGGGCCCGCTGCCTCGTCTGAAATGATGTGCCCTGAGACAACCTGTGTTTCCAGAGTGTCTTATTTACAGAGAAAAACCCAAGGGCAACCTGTGCCGCTGCCACCCACCCGTGAGCATGGGCGCACATCCCAGCTGCGCGGCCCAGGGAACAAAGTAAACGGTGCAGGGTGCCGGGGACATCAGCAGAGGCAGGCGAGGGATGCTGCAGGTAGTACTGAAGATCAGTTTTATTTGCTCTATTCCCTCTTCCATAAAACCTGAAAGCAACCAACTTCCAGCAAGAGATGAGAAAGCAGTAAGAAGTGAGAGATTTGGCTCTGCAGCTCCTCCCCTACGCACTACGCACGGGACCAGACAAAGGTGCTAACGCGTTAGTGACGGCTGCTCCGAAAGGCACGCAACAGTTTGGAGCCCCCAAAAGCTCTCTGATGGGAGGCGTGTGAGCCCAGCAGGACACCCCTCCAGGGCCTGGCTGCTGACACCACGCTTCCCACCGTGCCTCCGGGAAAAGCCCGGCAGGCGCCAAACAGGAGACTCCCCAGCGTGAGCCCTGGAGCCCCCGCTGGTCTGCTAACCTCTTCCTTGCGGGGCTGATTCAAGGCAAGGAAACACCCAGGGTTTTAATTTTGAGGGAATGTGGGGGATGAAAGGGACGGGGAGGATTGGTTTAGTATTGTGATGTGCCATCGGCATGACAGTACGAGGCTGCCGATCGTGCGGTGTCAGGGAGGCAGGAGGCTGGCCACAGGGAAGGCTCCTGATGCCGAACGACCTGCAGCCCAGCAGGACAGATGGGCAGACCCGCTCACTCCGGCTGCGGGGTGTAACGCAGGTACTTCTTGCCCGACGGGAGGTCCTTTGTGAAGACTCCTTTGGGAAAGAGCTTCTTGGCTTCCTCGTCAGGTAGGGTGGGCACGACCATGACGCTGTCACCAGGCTGGGGAGCAAATGGGAACTGTGAGAGCAGCAGAGGAGCTGGCAGGATTCGATGCAGGTGGCATGTCCCTGCTGGCAGGTGACAGTGCCTCCCCGTGAATGCTCAGCCCCACGCACATCCCCTGCAGCTCTGCCTGGAGCAGGCAGCGAGGACTGAGCAGGAGCTACACCAAGAGGTGGCGGTGATGGCAAAGGGAGAGTTGTGCTGTCTGCCAGCCTTGCCAATGGGATCCCACAGACCAGCTCTTCCCCACAGCACTCCCACGGGAACAGGGAGTAATGAGAGGGGAATTTGGGCATCTCTACGACGCAGGAGGGAGCACAGCTTGCTCCAGTCTGCTCGTCCATTCCTATTGCTCAGGCGCCCCTGGACAGGCGGTGCTGGCTCCCCCTTGACATGCCAAGCCCCGGGGAAAGGTGTGCTTCCCGGGGAGGTGGGCTGGGGGGTGAGCTGTCCTGACACCTGTCCCGAGCTTATACTGCGGGAGATGGGAGTCTTCAGAGGCAAGGCTGTCTCCATGCCCTGCTTCGCCCCAGGAAGGGAAGGTGCTGTTTGTTGTACGCTCAGCACATGGACACTGGTGTTGATGGGGGGGGAGGCGCAGTGAAGGGCACCGATACCCCAAGTTACTCAACCTCCGAGGCTTGTGCCTACGGGGCCTTCCTGCCCAGAAGGAGCAGGTGTTTCGAACAATGCTCTGGGAGCCTGGTCCTGCCTCATAACACAGGGGGACTTCTGTGGCACACCACGGAACAGCGGGCGTGTGTCCTCTGGCTCCAGACAGGCAGGCTTCCCCAGTAACGGCTATCAAAGCCAGCAGCCGTACAGGTCCAGGAGCTGAGCAGCTCTGCTGGGCTAAGGAAACACCGGCTAGCTAAAGCAGCCAGACTGTGCTGCTTGTTCCTGCTTTATCTTGGCTGCCCAAACTGGTTTTTGGGGAGTTTGAAATAGTGCTGCTGAACAGGGATGGCCACAACTAAGCAACTTCAAGTTGTAATTTTCCACAAGGAGAGGACTCCGTTGGGTACGTGCTGGACAAAGTTGGGCCGTGCCCATACTGGCCCTTCCTGGCTCAAAGGCAGGAGAGCAGCAAGCCAGCCCAAGGAGGGGTGTCCTGTGCTTGCTGCTTCGCTGGCTTTGAGTGGACTTTGGTACACTGACATCAGGTAATGCCCTCCCTTATCACAGACAATGACGGCAGGACCTGCCTTGGCCCGAAGCTGATAGCCAGAAGGGCCACTTGGCCCCAGGGACCGAAGGCAGGGAAGGGAGGTTCCTATGGCTGACTCCAGACTGCAACAGCCCTGGGGCCTGGGCTGGGATCTAACTCATATCCCAGGACCTCAGCAGCTTTCCCCACCCCATGGGTCCCCCTCCAAGGGAGGCTGGTTGATGTTCCACTGCATGTTTTCAGTGCCCAGCTGTGAGCTTTGCTCCCCTCCTCACCTTCCAGTCCACAGGGGTAGCGACCTTCTTGTACGCCGTCAGCTGCAGGGAGTCCACCACTCTCAGGATCTCGTCAAAGTTTCTCCCGGTGGTGGCTGGGTACAGGATGGAGAGTTTCAGCTTCTTATCCGGGCCAAAAATGAACACCTGAGCACAGGGAGATAGGGTCAGGGGCTAGGCAGAAGAGGTTTTGTCCACCTGAACTGCTGGATCTGCTCAGCCCTGCTGCTCCTCCCTTTCTTGGGAGGCTGCCTGCTTGATTGCAGGTGTTGGGACAGGGAAGATGCCATGGTGGGTATCTCCTAGAGCAACAAGTAATGCCCAGGCACAGAGAACACGGTGTTTGCTCTGGGAGCTTCTGTCTCCAATGCCAGCTTGTTTTGCTATGGGAGCTGCTGCATATTGCTGCATGTTTCCTCCCCTTGACCTGTGCATTTCTGATGAAAGCATGGGAGGAGAAAGGGAAAGTCCGGCAGATTAAGCACTTTTTGTCCCCTCTGTGCTAGGACAGGCGCAACCAGGATGAGCTGGCAGCAAGATGGAGCTGTTGCCAGCAGGCTAGAGCCCCTTCCTGCAGCGCAACCCACGGATCTAGCCCAAGGAAGTCAACCTAGTTCCTGAAGATGGTCACGTCCATCCAGGTAAGCTGCCCCCAACTTCAAGCCCAGCCCCACAGACAGATGGCAGGATGGCAAGCAATGCCAACTGCTGAGAAGGCTGCCGTGCAATGGTGCTCCAGGGCCAGGTACTCACCACGCGAGCAGTCAGGGGCATGCCATCCTTGTCCCGCTCATCTGGGTCCAGCATGCCCAGCTTCACAGCAAGCTCCCGGTTCGCATCAGCAATTATCGGGAAGGGGAGTTTCTCCTCGGGTTGCCCCCCGTTGTACGCATTGATGTCCTGCAGGGACAAAACCATCAGCATGCTCATGCTCTCTGTTGTGGGTTCCACCACAGGAGACAGGGGCCAGGCAGGGAGACCTCCATGCAGGCTTTACATGTACGGGGCAAGCTTCTGCAGAGGGGCCATGCAGAAACATGTTCAGCAGCTGCTCTGCAGGAGCTTGGGACAGCACAACCAGGGGCTCATGGCCTTCCATGAAGTTTCTCTGCTTTCAGAAACCAGGTTTCAAGAAACAAACAAGAAACCTGTGTGCCAGGCTAGACTCTGCCTTGTTCTTGGAGACGAGTTGTTAGGCTGTCTGCGCGCACACCCTGTCACTCACCTCTGGAACTGCCCATGGACCAGCTGCTTTGCCCAGGCAGTGGGTACAGAGATATAGGGAAATCCTGCCCGTGCTGGTGACACAGGGAGATTTACCCACCCGTTCCCTGAGAACAGGTGTCCCTCTTCCAACCCTCTCCCAACTTGACCTGCTTCACAGGGAAACTGTATTTTGAGTGTTTCTGAATCTGGTCTGGCCTTGACCAAAGCATTCAAGTTTCCTTGCAGTTTGTGGTACTACCTGTACGGGTCACACTGAGCCACGGCAGGGTTGGGAGGAGCCTGCTCAAGGCAGCACAAGCAGAGCAGCTCCCAGCGTTAAAGCAAGCTTAATCCAAGGTTTCTGCCCTAGAACAGAGCTGCCTGTTCCTTCCATCCCCTTTATGCTACAAGGGGACAAAACTGACTCCAGTGCTGACACCAGCCTCCCGCGCACCACTGTGGTGCATTATCAGCTGAGCTGGTAAACCAAATGTGCAAGTCTCTCCGCCTTCCCTGGGCTCTGAATGCTGGGGAACAGGCCACGTCGTGCTCAGAGGGAACTTGGGGAGGGCAGGGCTGGAAATACTGCCCCTTGGCACTGCCCACTGCTGCTCAGAGCACGCCAGAGGCAGCAACAGCAGGCAGGCCCTACACCACTCCTCAGCCCCCCCAGGCTGACGGTGGTGACATCAGGGGCTGTCACCCTGCCCCAGCTGCTCAGGATGCTGCAAGCAGGTCAAGTGGTGCACACGTGGCAAGATGTTTCCTTTCCAGCTTTTCTCTTCACTTGCTTTCTCCCCCGGGCTTCCTGAGTCAGCGCTGCGCTGCAAAAAGGGGCTGTTTTATCTCAGCTGGGTTGTGGTCAGGCCTGCCTTGGAAGGAAGGAATTGGTTCTGTTCTCCTGCAGACCTGCCTCGTCAAAGCAGAGCGGGAAGGAAATCAGAGCCAGAGAGGCCAGACCAGGCAAAACGCTCGTGAACGCCCCATGGAGTTGCAGGAGGCTGCAGATGAAGGTTTGACAGTGATATCCCCCTGTCTCTTCAGAGTGGGGGATGGAGGATGAAGAGAGCTTCTGAGAAGCAATATCCAAATGCTATGGACTGTAACTCATTCCAAAATGCACGTAATTTCATGACCTGGGGATCTCTGCACAAAACAGCCTCATAAACCCCACCCTATTTTGCAATAAGACACCCAAGACTTACTCACTTCCCTATGAACTATTTTTCTTTCCAGAGTCCCAGATGAAACCAGACATCACTGGAGTGATTTATTCACCCCGACTCACCAAGGCGAAGGTGTTAGTGGCCAAAGAGAGCATTGAAACCTCCTCTGCCATGCCAGTCAACCCTGCTTAAGGAGCTCATGCATTCAGCCAACCCCTGGAGAAGCAGTGCACAGACTGGGGAGGAAGGAGAGTAGGATCAATCCCTGGGTGAATTACAGGCTTGTTCCAAGTCCTGGAGCAAGCCCCTGGGTCTCGGCTAGGGATGGCTAAAACCAGTAGTGACATCTTCGGCTGGGAAAGCAGAGCTGAGCAAAGTGACACGAGAATTATTGGCTCTGCTCTGGTCCCACCTTTCCAGGCCCCATCTACCCACTGAAATTCGGCAGCAAAGCAAGCAGAAGTCTCTGTTGTTTCATACAGGATTTCAGCCATCCCTCCTGCCCGCTTGCTTCCTCACGGCCTGTGCTCCAGATGAAAACAGCTTCATCCTTTTAGTACTGCTAGGAGCCTCATCCAAAGAGAAAGCATAGGCATGTAAAGGAACGTTGCACAGAGAGGTCTGCCTGCCCAAAGTTTTGCTCACTTTTACGACTTCTCTCTGAGTTAAGATTTAGGTAAGGAAACTGCAGTTTCTAGATCCCAATCTAGACTGCTTTTGCCCAGACAGGCAGCTTCTGCCAAGGCTTGGTATCTGTTAAGCTCTTTTTTTGCCCAGGGCTGGGCAGGAGAACCTTTGGGACACCACCCCTGGTCTCAGACTTGCGGCAAGCCTCAACAGCCACCTTCCTAGTTCAGCTCTTTGGCTCTCCGCATTATCTGAAGTTCTTCTCTGCTTTGTCAAGGACTAAGGAAAAGGATCACGTGTACGGGCAAGGTCTAAGAGCAGAGCAATCGCATCCCTGTCCTCTCTTATGCCCTCCATGATGCACACATGCTGCGTTCATTGCTCCTCCGTGCTCCTTGCACCACTCACGGTGTCACAGCCTGACAGGGTTAGCCTGTTCCCCGGCTAAACAGCCCAGTTTCTCTGCGCTGAAGCAAACCTGCCCAAATCTGCAGGCAGCTTTGTTCCACCTCTGCACCTTTTCTTGTTCCCTTGTAGCCTGCAAGATGGGCAATTTCAAACACAGGCTGCATGGAAGAGTCCAGTCTGCTACGGATTTGCCCTCACCAATTGTATCTTCTGCTCTGGATGATCTTCAGAGTTTTCTTTTTGACAGGTGCTGAGCTGACGTTTCCAAACCACCCTCTCTGAGGCCTCTCCCAACCTGACAGAAAGCTCACCGCAGCTTGGACTGCTGCCTTCTGCCTTTCTCCGTGTTCATTCTGGAAGGTTTTCCAAACGTGCTGCTCTGCCTCCCATCAGTCAGCGTCGAGAGGCTGTTCAGCAGCTTCTGGTTTTACCCCAGGTTGTGCTGAATACCACAGCATCAGCAAAGTCAGCTCGTGGTTCATCTCTTTTCTGGATCACCCAAGTATGCTGAACCCCACTCGTCCCTGCAGAGCCTCAAGGCTTTGCTCCCTTGACACAACCCATCACTTCCTCCTGTCTCCCTGCAGAGAAGAGCCTGCCCTTTGCAAAGCTGATGTCTTTGAAAATCTTCTTGGAAATTTGAGGACTCTGTAAAAGTCAGCCATACCCTATAGTTCTTCAAAGGACTCTAGCTAACCAGGACATGAGACTCCCTTACAAAAGCAAAACCCAAAATTTCCATTATATTTAACGAGATGTTATTTGCTAATTCGACTGGTGGTTTCAGTCAGTTTGATCAGCGCAGACACCTCGTTAACTGGTGTGGTATTTGTATGCTGTTTTTCCAGGCCCTTCTGAGGTTCGGTGGGACATCGGCCATGCACCACTCGGCTACAAAGGTCAATTTAAGCAATGAGGCAATTAGGTAATTTCTGAAGCCAGTCAGACATGAAACAACTTTTGAGTGTGGAAATTTCTCACCTTTACTACCTCTTACTGCATGCGTGTCTCAACTCTGGAAAATGCATGAGAACAATCCCAATTTTAAGTGGCAGGTTATTCACCCAGGGATTTTTACACTCTGGCCATATCTGTCTGAAATTCTTATTTTACACCCCTACCACCTATTAGCCCTGGAGCCATACTCCCTGGCAGCACCCCATTGCTGAGGCTGCATTTGAAGTTCCTTTTATGTTCCTTCAGCAAGCTATTTTGTTCCCATCTTTTTTTATACTCCCTTGTGACGGTTTTATATTTAACACAATCCTAGTTGTGGTTTTATGTTTAACATGCCCCTGTTTGTTCTCTGTTTTCTTTTCCCTGCCTGGGCATGAATCACACCCTTTGAAGACTGCCTGTTCACTTCTGACTCCTTCTTTCCTTTCCTGTTATATTACAGAACTTTTTGAGGCTCTGTGGATAAGATTGCCTTCCTCTGAGCTTCACATACGTTTTACCCGTTCAGGTGTTGGTGGGAGAGCCGTAATACTGTTTTCCTCTTGTTTCCAAGTGTCAGTGCACAGAGTGCTCTGGACTTTGTGGAATGCTCCATGAAGATGGAGCAGACCTTCCTCCTCCTGCTCTGTGTTTTACCACCTCCTATCCTACATGCTTTGAGATTCAAGTGTCTTACAATGTTATCCTCAGCAGATATGTAGTTCCAAGACCACGCTCTGTTCTGCATGGGCTTTTCCTCTGGCCTTCAGAGCAAGGCAGCAGCACAAGCTCCCCTCGCACCTCCCCACAGCCCGTACCTTGCTCCAGGAGAGGTGGTCTTGGACGCTGTCAATGGAGAGGGCGATCATCTTCACGTTGCGCTTGCTGAACTCGGGCGCCAGCTTTGCTGCCCGGCCAAGCTCTGTGGTGCAGACGGGGGTGAAGTCCCGGGGGTGGGAGAAGAGGATGCCCCATCTGAAAGATGAGAGCAGGAGATTGCATTAGGGCGAGATGTCATTCCGGTTTGTACTGCAGACGAAAAGCTGTACGGATTGCACTGCACGGAGACTAGTGCGGGAACAGCTCAGCTCTCTGCTAAGTGGAAATCCTGTCCTTGAGAACTCTTCCTCCCCTATTGCTAGAAGCCTTCACAAGATGAGCCCTCTTCATCATGCTCTGAGAAACTCCCTGTGCCTCACTCCCCCTCTCCCTCCAGGATCCCCCAGGGAATGCTGGAATAGCCCACTGTTCCCGACGTGGAGGTGGACACTATGCCGTGTGGGGAAGTTTTGGGGGAGCCACACGTACACTCTGTACCCCAGAGACCACACGTGCGAGGGCACGTAGACACCAACCTGCCATCCACGTTATTGCAGAGATCGTTACTGATTTACAAGGCTATTCACGACCCTGTACACCTCCTCATCAACCGCTGAGAGGAGAAACACCCCTGGATATCATGCAACTTAAAAGAATGGGATAGGACCAAACCTTAACCACAACTGCTGCCGCGAGCTGCTGAACGTACTTCATGAAAAAATAAGAATTAATCAACTAATGCGGGAGGTCAGAAGTTACCATAACGTTATGGCTACAGTTACAACACCACCACCACCTGTGCTTTTGCCCACCGCTTCCCACCAGTGGATTTTGCAGTCTTTAGAGCAGGCAAATACAAGCCGCCCCACTTTATAGGTAAGGCAGCCAGGGCACAGAGACCAGCAGCAACGCAGCCCAGCAGCGAGACGGGCTTATGGCAAAACAGCTCCCAGGTCGCAGGAGTTTCCAGAGGCTGACAAAAAGCCACCCCCATCACTTAAAATTCCCCACCAGGGACTTGTTGCATCATTTCTCAGCTCAGCACTCACAGGGCGTACGGCACTGGTCTTCACCTGGCCCCCAGCGCTCAGTAAATACAGCCGCATGCCACAGCATCTGGGGAAAGTCCTGTCTTAGAGATTTGGGAAGGGAGTTGAAGGGATGAAGAGAGCATCCTGGAGCTCTGACAGAGCCATGCGATTGCCACGGCTCACCATGAAGTTACAGAGCAGCTACCTGGCCACTGGTGCTACAAGTCTCTTTATACGATAAGTATACTACTTAAATAAAAAGGCAGCAAACAACCGAGTAGAGGCTGGCCAAGAAAGCTGCCATGGGGGTGATCATGCCAGAACAGCCAATTTTAAGAACCCTGCAGCTTTTTTCTTGCTAAGAGTGTTCGTTTTTCCCCATTTGCCCAAGCTCACAACACTGACAGAAGCGGACTCAGATGCCGATTCAAGCCTGCCAAGCGCCGCCGGGAGCAAGTCCCAGACGCGCCGTGCCAGCACCCTCCTGCTTGTGCCAGAAATGGAGGAACAGGCTGTGCGGGAAACAGCGCCTGAAGGCACGTGGCTTTCCACCTCAGGCTCAAACAGGGCTGGAGCCCTTTGCCGCTGCTCGGTTACACACCTTTGCCCACCCGGGCTCACTCACAAGGGGCGTAGGTGACACATGAGCTGATCTCTGGGACTGGCCTGGACCGAGCGCTGCTCTGGCAAGCCTGGCTTTGCCCTTCCCCAGGCTCCGACATTTTCAGAGCAGCTCTTCCCTCTCCTCGAGGGCTCAGCTCACCCTCTTGCCATAGGAGATGGGGGATGATGGGGAGAGGTGTCTCTGCCCACTCGGAGGGGTGCATGTACGCCCTGTTGTCGTGCCCCCCTGGAAAACCGCAATGCCTGGCTGGCCGGCCTGGGTGTAGTGGCCTCCCTTGCCCCCAGAGCACACCCGTGAGGGCTGCTGCTGCGGCTTGACGGGGAAAAAAACACTTTTGCAACAAGGCCGAGGCACAGACTGGCCCAACTCTGCCTCCTGACGCTGGTCACGTCCCCGTGGGAGGCTCCCACCCCGGGTCGAGCTGGACTCCCACACGTAATCATAGAATACTTTTGGACCTCTAAAGGCCATCTAGTCCAACCCCCCTGCAGTGAGCAGGGACGTCTTCAACTAGATCAGGTCGCTCAGAGCCCCGTCCAACCTGACCTTGAATGTTTCCAGGGATGGAGCATCCACCACCTCTCTGGGCAACCCGGGCCAGTGTCTCACCACCCTCATGATAAAAAATGTCTTCCTCATGTCTACTCTGAATCTACCCTCTTTTCATATAAAACCATTACCCCTTGTGTTATCACTACAGTCCCTCCCCGTCCTTCCTGTAGCCCCCTTTAGGGACTGGAAGGGGCTCTAAGGTCTCCCTGGAGCCTTCTCTTCTCCAGGCTGAACACCCCCAACTCTCTCAGCCTGTCCTCACAGCAGAGGGGCTCCAGCCCCTGCAGTATCTCGGTGGCCGCCTCTGGCCCCGCTCCAACGGGTCCAGTGAAAAAAAAACCACCCCACAGCCACATAATTCACCGTCGTGCTCGTCTGGAAGGACACCCTTCCCCCTCGGTGCCCGGGAGCCAGGCCCGGCTGGGCCCGCCGGCGTGGGGGGGGTGTGGAGCTCCCCGATCTCCCGCTATGCTCCCTCCCCCCCCCGCTCCAAATCCCCCCTCCTCCCGGCGCTCACGAGTCTCCCAGGAAGTCGTGGAAGCGGATGCGGCCCTGCGTGGTCTCCGCCTCGAAGTTGGGCGCCTCGTCGCCCAGCAGCAGGCCCGGCATGGCTGTGGCTACGGCCGCGGCTCCCGCTCCCTCCGCCGCCGGGGCTGCCGCCGCCTCTGCGCGTGCGCGGGGGCACCGCCCCCAACCCGGAGCGGCGGAGTGTCACGTGACGGGCGGGCCGCCGCGCTTTACGGCTGCCGTCGCGCTTTGTGGCGCTTTGCGGCGCGGGAGAGGGAAGTGGAGCGTTGATCCGTTGCTTCGCCCCCCGCCCCCGCCGCTTCTCTCCGGTGGTGGCGAGGATGGCGACGTATGTGAGCGAGTTGGAGGCGGCCAAGAAGAGCCTGAGCGAGGCGCTGGGCGAGAACGTGAAGCAGTGAGTACGGTGGGCTGGGTGTCGTGCCGGGCCGGGCCTGGCCTGGCCTGGCCTGGCCTGAGAGGGCGTCCCACCTGAGAGAGCGGCGCTAACCGGGCCCGTGTCCCTGCGGAAGCCTCAGCGCTGACCTGGTCCCGGGCCGCTTTGCGCTGTTGTAGGGGAAAGCAGTGGATTTAGGAGCAACGCTTTTTGTTTGGTGTCTGCACCTTCCCCGCTCTTCCCTAGGTACTGGGCCAACTTGAAGCTCTGGTTCAAGCAAAAGATAAGCAAGGAGGAGTTTGACCTGGAAGCACGCAGGCTTCTCACGCAAGACAATGGTAAAAAGCCATCTTGTGTTTGTTTTCCTGCTGGCTCTGCTGCTGCCTGGTCCATGCCAGGCCTGCAGGGATCTGCTGCATGGTTTTT
The DNA here is from genome assembly GCF_964199755.1 of Larus michahellis. Classification (NCBI taxonomy): domain Eukaryota; kingdom Metazoa; phylum Chordata; class Aves; order Charadriiformes; family Laridae; genus Larus; species Larus michahellis. The sequence goes on along the minus strand of NC_133903.1, from coordinate 26,234,346 downwards.
CCTGAACAGGGAAATTGCTGTGAGGGAAATAAGAACGTCTAGGGCTCTAGTAGCAGTTTAGTTACAAAGGTGGGAGGTGCCCTGGCTTGCAGGGGGAAGTCCCATTGTGGCCCATGTGCTGCCAGGCAATTTGGCCTTGTGTAAATACGGTAAGCAGGTAAAATATGCTGTCTCAGCAACCAAGGAGATGTTTTCTTATGTCAGCGTAGAGACCCCGTCCTTTCCATACTGCACACTCTCTGTTTGGCTGGGGCTAAACTGTACTTGTGGCTGAAGTGGGGGAGGGAACGCCTGAATTCACCACAGCTTATGCAGCAGGCAGATTTCTTTCCTGGCCTTTGTGGGTGACAGCTTGGAGTGTTGAAGGGTGAGACTCCTTTGTGCTCACCTCAGTGTGGGTCTGCAAATATTGGTGGGCATTGCTGAAAGTGTTGCGGGGTTTCCTGACTTCCACCTTCATGATCCCTGTGGGGAGGGGCAGGGAATTTCTCAGTACTTGGGTTCAAAGGCCAAAGAGGTTCCTGCAACCCTCTGACCCTGCTTGTGAAGTTTGTCTTTGCTCTTTCTAATTTGTGGTTACTTGCTCTGCATTTCAGTAACCCTTCTGTAAGAGAGCTGCATTTTATCTAGAAACTATTTGACTGAACTTCACCTTCCTGGGTCTGGTTCTTACAGGTCCTTTTCTAGCAAAGCCAAAAGCCCTGCTACTAGAAGCCTGTGTGACAGGAGGGACAGCTGATTCTCCTCTTGCTGGCTGAATACACCAGATATTTCACGTTGAGGGCTGTAGGGCTGGATTCGTGTGTGTGGCACACTGAGAATGACCTAACTTGTTTCCGTGGCATGTGTAGTATCCTTTCTGTTAGTATGGAAGTAGCAGATTCTGGGTCCAGTAGAAGAAAACTCTCAAAAAAAACCCTTCAGTTGTGCCTATGGAGCTAAGTACGTGTGGAAAACATGAGATTAGAAAGGCATAGCAAGCTACTTAAAGATTACTTTGGGGGGGGGTATGTCTCTGGGCACTGAAGTGTTGCTAATGAACTGTCTGTCTTTACGCAGTCCACTCTCACAACGATTTCCTCCTGGCTATTCTTACCCGATGCCAGATCTTGGTTTCTGCACCAGGTAAGTCCTGAGAAGCCTCATTAAAAACAATTGGGTAATGAAGCTTTGCCATGTGGGTATTTGGTGGGTTTTGTACAAAGGACTCCAATTTTCTGAGCTTCAATATTCATGTTATTTGTGCCACACAGGCAAAAGATAAGCTGTGTGTGCGATAAGCTGGTTTTATTTCTGGATAGGGTGCGTGCTGTGAGCTGAAGTGTAGAGAGAGGTGCTGCTTTGCCTTTGATCTGCTTTGCTTACCGATTCCTCTCTCTCCTTGACTTGGTGATGCTCTCTGCTCTTACCTCTGCTGGGGATATTATCTTGGGAAGTTGAATTTTCTAGACTGATCTTGAAAGCAAATATGTATCTGATAGAAAAATGCTTACAGTGAGTCCTGATTGAGCTATGGGCAATTAACCCAACCTTCTGCAGGTAGCTCACTTTTTAATTTTGTAAGCATTTAGGCTGCAGTCAGGATTGCAAAATAGGTTTTGCTTGGTCTTCAAAAGAGCTCTAAAGCCAGAGATCTGATAGGAAGGACAATTGAGCTACAGTTCCAGATAAGAAACTGCTGTGTAATAAGGGAAAGAAAATTGTTATAGCTCTGATGGGCTGACAGCTGAGAGATGTGCTTTTTGAGATAAGAGAATACCTGTTACTAGAGTACCTGAAGGAAGGAAAAAATGCAAAATTTATGGATTGCCCACAGCTCTTTGTGTCATAGCTGGTCATTAACTATACCAGCTGTGCTAATTAAATACTAACCTCCCCCACCTCCAAACTTGCTTTGTTTGCTCTTTTCACAAACACCTTTTGAGTTCCAGACTAGTCCACCTTAGCTGTCTTGTAATTCAAAATATTTATGTCTAAATCTTGCTGCTCCTTCCTTTTTGACTTACTTAGAGCTGGACTATAAAAAGAAAGCACAAGAACAGTGATTCCCCTGTGAGTATTGCCTGAAGCAGCTGAGTCTAAATTAGGAGGGGAGGGAGAGAGTGCCTGTGTTCTCTGAGCTCAGCCCTGGGCTGATGTGAGTGTTGAAGCAGAGGTTGTAGCCCAGAGGTCTTGCTCCTGAGTGGCTGTAGTCAGGGTAGAGCCTGTTGTTGTGTGACTAAAATTGGGGTTGTTCATTCCTGTGTGCACCGCTCTGTGCTTAACTGTATTGAATTTCATTTGTCACTTTACCCAGTCGCTTAGCCTTGTGTAGCTCTTCTGCAGCCGTCTGGTCAGTTTTCATCTTCCCTGCCTTGAAAAGCTCAGATCTGTCAGCAAACTCTACCAGCTCCCCAGTACCCACTTTTTTCAGGGCTGTCTAGGAATGTGTTAAAAGTATGTGCCCCAGCATAGAGCAGTGTGGTGCTCCACAGGTGTCTTCCATATGCTCGTTATTTCCTGCCTGACCTTTTTAATTTCAAGTCCTTGCCAAGGGCTTTTCCTCTTGTCCCATCGGAGCTTACTGTCTTTAAGAGCCCTTGAAGAACCCTTCTTTGTAGTGCTTCAGCTGACCAACTGGATCACCTCCAGTGCTTTCAGGCAGGCTTTTGTTGTCTCTGTCCACAGATCTGCATAAGCCAGATTGAAAAAAATCAGTTTAATCGCGTGTGTGTTCTTAAAGACATAGTTTAGTCCTCTGCAGTTAACAGTATGTGCTGCTAGTCCTTTCTAGAGTTTCTGTTTTGTTCTCCTCAGATCAATGCAGAGTCTCTCAAGGATTTTGGAGCTAATCTGTACTGAGATACCTGTTTATGGGCGCCTGACTGGTAGATCTATTATATGTACGTTTTTACTTGGCAGTCTGCTGTGTGTGTTGTAGGGGATTGTACATGCAAACCCAGGAAAGTGCAGTATGAGTGGAACACTAGATGTTATGTCCAGATTTCTTTTTCTCCCCCTAGATGCCAGTCAGACGCCTACTAGTTTTTTTTTGTTGTTGTCTTTTTTCTCTTTTTTTTCCTCATGTAAGAATGGAAAGCTAACAGGCTTTTGTCTCCACCACTGTTCTGGGTACAGGGTGTTGACTTCATGTTTGATGGAAACAAGTAACTTTAAAGAAGTGTGCTTGATGCACTTGGCACGCCATCACAAGGGTTACTGATGCATGCACTTTCCACCCCCGTGTGAGAGAGACAAGGTGGAAAGAACCATCTTTAAAATGCCAGTTTGTACTTAAAAAAAATAATGGTGTGATCAGCATTAAAAGCGTACTTGATATTGCGGCATTTGGAATAGGAAACCTTGGGGAAGGTATCTTTAAGGAGTGCTTGTAACACATGTTGAACCATGCGAACAAACCCATCTGATCCAAACTTTGCTGCCTCAGTAGAAGTGGTTCCCCTGGGCTTATAAGGGAACACTAGGTGAATGTGAGAACACTTTCCACTTCCCCCCTCTCATCTACTTAGGCCGTTGGTCACACAAACTTCAAATCCCAGTTCAACACCCTGTGTGGCATGGGATATTTAGGACTCGGTGGAGAGGGAGGAAGGCTCAAGTCTATTCCAGTGTGAGGAATGACCAGTTGCTTAAATTCCTGCTGAGCTCCCACTGATGGCACAGCAGGATCCTGGGCAATGCTAAATTGGACTTCTCTGCCCTTTTTAAAAATGGGCGGTGGTGTTCCCTCTGGCAGCCGTGTTTGTGAATACACCAATAAATGCTGGAGTGGCACCCAGCTGTAACGTAGCTGGGAAGCTGTGAAAGTGCCCGGAGAGAGGAACTTCCCCAAAACGTCCTATCCAAAATACTAAAGAGTGACTTAATGTTAGTTTTAGGTTGGCTATACCCGCCCGAGTGGTGTGGTGCACTTCCCATCACAAGAAAATTGTTTTCTTCAGTATTGTCTTTTTACCAGTATTTTCAGAAGTGCTTTTCTGAATTTTTATGTCTGGGTGTTTTTTTTTTCCCAAAAAAATTCCATCAGGAGGAACTCCAGTTTAAAACCTTCCTTAACCTTGCGTGGAGTTGCTTATTGCTTATCTTACTTGTTGGACAATTGCAAGCAATCAAGCTAGCAAGGTTTCTTGAGTTAATACATACCTCACTTGAACTCTTACCCTCCCTTCCTTAGCTAAATGTTAATAAAATTGAGACAACTGCAAGTGTTTGAGTTAGTGGTGTAAGGATTTAATTTATTTACGAGTGATCTGGAGCCAACTAAGAGATGGTTCAGTGAATTAGAACTCTTGCTGGGATAGCAGGAGCATTTTATTTTATCGGGGTTGCCCATAGGCTTTGCTCAAAGGGCTGCCAACTGTGAGATGGGCTCAGGTTGCTCGTGTTCCTCTTCTTTCCAGAGAGCTGGGAAAGGAGAAAAAGGAAGAAAATGGGAGTGTGAGTTGTTGACCGAGGAGGGTCTTCAGAATATATTTGACTAACCCCTTGTCCCTGCAGGAAGATTAAAAAAAAAATAATAGTACTGAAGATCAAATAAATGAGAGTGGGCAAATGCGTGTTTCCTGTGCCTGGCTACTTTTCTGTGTCGTGACTTTCTCTGTTGGTATCTTTGTCCTTTCCTCCTGTGCGGTGCTGGTGCAGCACGTCAGGAAAACCTGACGCACTCCGGACTGGCTGGTGCCATCGCTGTAGATGTGAGGCAGCTCTTAGAAAAGCGTTCTTATCTGTTGCTTATCTTTTGAAGGTATATCAGCAGCCATTGCTGTGGCTTGTTAGCATCTGATTCGCTTGCTAGCAAGATTAAATAAGAACTGCTAACATCTCTGAAGTTTCATGCCTGAGCCACCCTAGCCTTGTCATTTGTGGCCAGGAAGACAAGTACTGGTTTTCTTAGAATACTGAAGGGAAATTTTGCTTTCTTCATCTAGTGCAAGTCAGGCTTGGTAATATGAAAACCTGGAAAAGGAGCCAAAAAAAATATCTGCTCTGGGCTCATTATAATGGGGAACAGGAGATAATATCTCGCCTTTCCCTTGTTCTAAGATAGGTCTGGCTAAGTTTTTGTTAAGTGTGCAGGCTGAGAGTCGATTAAGCTGCATCTTTCCAGGTCTACTGTCAAAGCCTAAAAATTTAGTTGCCATTTAGTTTAGAAGTTACTACATTATTTTTTAAAAGAAGACATTTTGACAATTCGGACTCTGCTATAACCTGTTCATCTGTAATACATTGTCAGATAAAAGGGTGTTGTTTGCTTTTTCTAATCTGTTCCACTTTCTCCATCTAACTAAGGATGCATTAACTGAGAATACTTTGGTAAGTGAGGCTGTGAAGGGGCTGTGTGAGACTTCTGACAAGGAGGAAGGGCCTAGGGTGGGGTGATGTTACAAGCTAGAGAGATGTGCTTTTATTGAGAGCTTTAAAATGGGCCAGGTAATTTCTGCGTCTGTCCTTAACACACATAATCCCCCCTGCCTAGAAGGGATCTGACCTGTTATGGAGGGGAGGAGGAGGAAGAGGAGGAAAGGACTTGTCTGTAAAGAGCAAAATTCTGAGAGAGAAATAGCGTTATATTGATAGATCCTAAGGTGTAAGTACTGAGATATCTCAGTGAAGGGCAAGAGTGGTCCTTGAGATGATTGTCCATGGTGCTTTCCACACACCCCTTTGTTAGGCCTCTGCTGCAATGTTGTAGTGGTGAGTAATGACACCAGCTTTATGATTCTTGGAGAGGGTTTGTTTATTATCTTTTAATTTCCTATAATTGACCAGTGGATTTTGGCAAGAGGGTTTGTTGTAGACTGTTGTTTTTCACCTCACTAATACAATGTAGCTACACTTTTTAATAAACTTTATAGTGACAGTGTCATCTCTGTGTGTGTAGGTGGTTTCTAACCCCTTCTTAGCAGCTGACCATTCATAAACTTCACGTGAATCCCCTGGTTTAGCCTGATCCTTAAAGTCATGTTTTAGGTTTTTTTCATGGTAGAGGACACTGTGCTCATGCTTCAGCCATGAGTCTGGGAAGCTCCATGTATCCAAGGACTTCCAGCCAGCTGCCTTCCCTATAAGCAAGGCTGTAGTAAACTGTACTTATGAATTCCTGAATTACAGCAAATTAAACATAGTTGTGAGAGCTAGAGGTAAGTGTGCTGCTTGATGTGAGGCTGGTGTTGAGCCGTGGCAGCCTGCGGTGACAGGAGAGAACCAGAAGTGGTTGGTTGTCAGTACTCGGCGAATGGGCCTGAGGCTGGCCGAGTTGTGGATGGTGACTTGTGGGGTGGCTGCTGTCACTTCTTGCCTGAGTCTAGAGGAAATGTCCAATTCTGGTTCAGGTGTGCCTGGGGAACATCGGAGATGTTGCTGTGCTGTCAGCACCGCCTGGTAGCACAGCTCCAGCCGGAGGTGACTGAAGTACCTCCAGAGCGGAGTTGTCCAAGCTCCCTGGAGGCGGGCAGGGACCCTGGCACAGGGCATGCTCTGCTCCAAAGGAAAAAGGCTGCTCGCTTGCTGTGCGAAACCAAGGGAGGAGGGTACCAGTGACACAAAGCAGAGGCTGCCTCTGTAGCCACAAGAGGGCTGTCCAGTCTTTGGGTTGCACTGCTTGTTGACTGTCAGCAAGTGCGTAGGCATCTAGTGCAACCATGTCTTAAGCCCGATGTACCTGAAGGAATTGTGCGTGGATCCCATGAACCAGTCAGCAGGAAATCTGCCAGGCTCTCCTTGCCAAAGTGGTATGATTATCAGCACCTGGTTTGGCCTACTGTAGGTGTAGCTGTCAAACAGCATAGAGTGGACTTTTGAACAGTCTCCTCAAGGTGATGTGGCCAAATGTATGTATGTATTGGTACTACACAGTAATCTCTCTTCCATCTGCTTGCCAGTTCTGGTCAGTCACAAGCTCACTGCGCACGTTGGTGTTGTGCTGCTCCTGGGCCCAGTGGCCTTTGCAGTTCTTCCCCCACCTCTCCTTTCTTATCAGCGTAACAAGAACGATCAGCTGTGATGTTTAACAGGGTTCCGAGACAAAGCTTGCTAAAGCTGATGGGGAACTGTAAAGGGTCAGATTGCTCAGTTCTGCTGATTAACATCTGACCTGATCCAGGAGTTGGTGGGAGGAGAATTCCCCTCCAGGCAAGCTCCTGTCATCTTCCTGATGGAACAAATGGTTGTTTCTTCCTTACAGCTTTCCTTGGATGCTGTGCTCATCTCTGCCCTTCTGCCATGGGTTTTTGTGTGATGTGTGGACAGAAATTTCTACTTAAGTAATGGGTCATGAGTTAGTCAAGCTGGCAGGGGGCTGACAAGGGAAGGGCTACCACAACATTTTCCCTGAGAAGCCCTTCTTCTGGGCCATGGCTGTTGGTTTTGGGTAAAGGCTTAGCTGAGGGCTAATTATTAGGGGTTTTCCTGTGTGGACAGTTTCATCTTGGCCCTACATCAGCAACATCTATTGAGTGTGGGTTGTTTTTTTTTCTTTCTCTTCAATTTGTAGAGGGGGCTGGATCTCTGCCATGGCCAGGTGGCTCTGCAACTAAGCCTGGAAAACCCAAAGGAAAGAAAAAGATTTCATCAGTTCGTCAAAAGTTTGATGTAAGTGTCCACAGTCATATAGTGGTGGCTCTCTGACATTGTGTTGGGGCTGAAGAGCTCTGGCACAGATGTAGTTTTTATTACTGCCAGGGATGATGGAATCCATCACATGCAGTGATGTATGTTATTTTTGTTTTGAGTTCTGGTTTGGGGCAGAAGCTGGGGGTTAGTAGCTGCTGCCTCTCTCGTGGAAGCCTCTTGGGAGAAAGGCTACGGTGTGACCTGGGTTTGTTAGACACCAGAGAATCCATGGAAGTACACCTAAATGTCAAAGTTGTGTTCCAGGAATCCACATCTGCTGAATTCTTGAAGCAAAAATTTCTATTTATTCGGGCAGAATTCCATGATTGTATGGTCTGTTCTGCAGAACTCTGCAATCCAAAGTACTAGTAGTAAGATGTTCCTCGGGTGGAATGTTTTTTAGAGGGTCAAGTTGTTTCAGAATTAAAAATGCTTTGCGAAGGTGCTGTCTCGTGGTATGTGGCAGAGAAATGCATGAGATGGGGTTGATTTTTCAGTGAAGGCTCTGTATGTCCATCTGGTGCTGTCACATGTCTGTTTTACAGATGTTTCTGTGCTGCCAGACCAGTGGTGGGGTGGTGGCCTGGTGTGAAAGAGGATTAGGATGGGGCACTGTCTTCCATGGGTGGAGTTTGATAAGATGGTTCAAACTGAATTAACAGTTTGTTGAAAGGGAGAGTGGCTGTCTCTTACTGAGCCAGATTTATCGGATGTCTCAGCACATCGTGGTGAGACAGTTCTGTGACAAAGTAGAAAACAAACCAAGCAAAAAACATCCCAAACCCTAAGTTATTCTTGCTGGTTTATTCAGCTGGATCAGCACTCCTTGCCGTCGGATGAATGCTGAAGCCAATGCAAAGGCGGAAGGGGCAGCCGTATGGCTGGGGATGGGGGAGAAAGGTGGGCGTGTGAAGCCTCCCGCTCTTACACTGTGAGAATTTAGCTTGGCTCAGCCAAAGTGCGTACCGTGCTTCTGGGGATTGTAATTAGGCACCATCTGCTGCAGAGACTGGTGTTTCAAAGGAGTGCGAGTCCAGCTGAAGGCTCGTTGTATTTGCAAACTGCTGAAATATTTTGCAGCATTCACAGCTGTGACCTGAATTCTGATGGTGGTCTGTGTTATCTTTTTTGTTTTAAAACTTCACCGTAACTTTTCAGTGGTGAGTAGAGGAGAGTTTGAGAAGCAAGTTGTGACATAGCAGAAGTCTTGGAATTTGGTATAGTCGGATACCCCTATGTTATATTACATTTCTAGTGTGTGTTTATTCACATGTTCCTGGAATGCTTTGTAGTAAGTACTGTATGAAGTGTATGTCATGATTAATGGGCTTGTCTATTACCAGTGGAATTCCTGAGTAGTGTGAACTTGAAGTGCCTTGATATATCCAGATGTTTCCCTCATTGGTCATATAACAGCTGTGAATGACCACAGGTGCCTTCCAGTTGGTTTCCCCTCTCCCAACACACATTCCTTTTGAGTCGCTTACATTTCAAAGGTCTTTTTTTTTTTTTTTCCTGGCATGCAGTTTTCCTGTAATGAAAGCATAAGTCTTCAGAATTATGGGGAGGGAAACCTGCTTTCACATCGTTAGTGGGTGGATTGGTTTTTCACTCTGAGTTAAATGCCATACTGTCCTTTGAATAAAGCAGCCCCCCTTCCTCTCCAGAAACTAAGACACGAGAAATCCATTTTGCTGCATGTTCATTGTTAATATTTAAAGTATGCGTTTGTCTTGATGCAGCAAGAGCCTTGTGGCACTCTTTGTTCCAGAGTCACCAGATTTGCAGCTTGGAGAGCTGAGGGACAGGAGTTGTGGGAGTGCTTGATGAGCTATGGCCATGTTGTTCCCTTGTGGGCTGGGGCTGGGCCAAGCACATGTCTGGGCACAAGGATCTGTCATTTCCGTCTGCTTTTTTCCCCCCCTTCACTGGGGGACTGAGACTTCCTGGGAGCCACCACAAGCACTCAGAGCTTTAGACACCAGCACTTCAAGGAAATTGTGCTGGAGTATGTGTGGCCTCGGAAATGAGGGTTGCCACCTTCAGGTATAAATTCCTGTTCTGTGATGTTTTTCTTCTAAATAATTGAGTCAGTTTTGAAAAATAGCCGTAATCCATCTCAGAATCAGTGGGTGCTCAGTAACACAGCTCTGCTTAGAGTATTGAAAGTGCATGGCGAGACTGGAGCATGAAATTCAGAACTGGGATTTGGCTAAGCTGTTGCACCTAAAACTTTAAAGAAATGTAAGAATCACATAAGCTTAGGATCATGGTGTTTAATCTTGATGGAAACTGTACAGTTAAGTAATAAAAATACACCCTTCTGTACAAGAAATTACTAAATAGACAAGAACTCTTCAGCGTAGAAGGAGGTGGCTGAGAAATGTGAAAGTCCATAAAATCATCGCTGGCCTGGGTAGCATGAACAGAGATAAAAGGGACAATGACTGACCACATTTGAGACTTAAAGGAGAATCGAATTAATCCAGCAGGTGGGAAGCACGGAGCAAACCAGAGGTGACTCTTCATGTGGTGTGTTGTTACATTGTAGGATTTCTTGCTGCAGGATGTTGTGGATACCCAAAATTTAGGTGGTTCAGGGTGCTGCGGGAGGAGTTGATGGGCTGTTTAATAAAAGGACACTAACACTGGCTGAGAAATTTCTTCAGTCCCAAATTGTTGTGGGTTGGGGAGGAATATCAGTCTGCTTGCCCCACTGTGATACCTTTTTGTAGGTGTTTGCTTTCTGGTTGGAGAAGGGGTGTTTGGCTGGGTGAACCAAAGGATCTGACCAAGTATTTATCTTCTTATGCTCTCATGTTGTTTTCATAACAGCACCGGTTCCAGCCTCAGAATCCGTTGTCTGGAGCCCAGCAGTTTGTGGCAAAGGATCCTCAGGAGGATGACGATTTGAAGCTGTGTTCTCATACCATGATGCTTCCTACACGTGGCCAGTTAGAAGGAAGGATGATTGTAACTGCGTATGAGCATGGGCTAGACAATGTCACAGAGGAGGCAGTGACAGCTGTTGTTTATGCTGTGGAGGTGAGACCGGGCTGGGCAGCAGTGGTGTTCTCGTTATAACAGCAACAAAAGGCTCCGCGTGCAGTATCTCCCCTTAGCAGGGAGAGGAAGCCTGCTTCTCTAATTGCCCGTTTGCCTTGGGAAGAATAAGATGAGAATCGGAGGGCTTCCAGATTTGTGGCATCATCGATGTAGAGTCTTGGATTTCTGCCTGCATGTGTTAATTTTGAAGCACTTGCATATGAAGAACTCCAGACAGGCTTAAGTAGCTGTTTTGGAGAATGCTGTTCCTGTCACTTAAAAGCAGAGACAGAACAGGAGCTCCAGTTAAAAGTTCTATAAAAAAGAATCCGTTAGAGGCACAACTATCTGGCATGGAAGTGAAGTGATGGAATCAGGTAGTGCCTGCAGGTGAAGGGCCTGCTGTTGGTGGTTTTGGCCATCGCTGGTGGATTACCTGACACATCCCAGGAATGATATAGCCATTACTTGGAGTGCTGATGTGTGGGTGGTTTTCTGGAGTCAGAACGTGGAGGCCAGCGTGAATTCCCCGACAGGGAGTGAGGGCAAATTAAGAAGCAGTTGGCTGCTGCTTTTTTCAGACAGTTTTTTCTCCAGCACTTTCCAGGCAACTGAATGGTCTGAAAAAAATCGAGTGGCTTTTCACTGTAGTTTTATGGCCAGTATTTCAGTACAAGTGTAACATCTAGTGCTAATTATGAAGTCTCTTAACTCTTTATCAAAGGGATCAGGGGCTGGGAATTTCCTAGCATTTAAGAAACCTCTTTGACATTTGAAGCAGCACGTCACATATTAGAGTTCACAGGCTAATGCATACGGTACTCTCACACAGTGCCACGTTCTCTGTATCCAACTGTATCGGTGAAAACATACTGTAACTTGTCCAGATCTTGGTTCCTTACAACCTTTAGGTCCTTGTGCTCATAGCAGCGCTACTTTTGTCTTGCCAATTGGTGAAGCACTTCTCCTAGCTGTGGCTTGGTAGGGCGAATAAATTGGCATGTGGAATAAGACTGTTTTTCATTGCAGAACCACCTTAAGGATATTCTGACATCTGTGATATCCAGGCGGAAAGCCTATCGCCTGAGAGACGGCCATTTCAAGTATGCCTTCGGAAGCAATGTTAACCCTCAGCCATACCTGAAGAACAGTGTTGTTGCTTATAACAATCTAATTGAGTGGTAAGGAGCTCTCAGCGCACTTCTAATTTCAATTCAAATGCAGTCCCAGAGTCGCCATGTGGTGCGGATTCTCTTTTTACTTGGTGGAACCCGTTAATAACGGTGTTTAGCTTTCCCACGCTAAGGGAGGTATCAGTACAGAGGACTGTGCAGCTAAACAGGGAGGGAGAATATGGGGATTTCTCAGCAGTAGAGTTCAGGACAGCGTTAATCTCTCTTCCTTGCCTGTGCTCAATTTATGAAAGTCACCCTTGGCCCTCTGAATATTCTTAGTAATTATTGCTTTTTGGAAGGTGTAGTGAGTGATACAGGAATTTTGCTGCTCCTGGGGAAACTGCCCCTGGGCAGAAGAGCCCTGCCTTCCTGGGGGAACCTCTGTTGTGCCACTGGAATGAAATGTCAGTGAAGACCTGTGGGACGCTGCCATCCTGTCACTTCTTGCATCCAAATGTGTCTGTGGTTTCTTGGCAGGCCTTTTCAGTTGGCAGAGCTTCAAGGTCATCTTGTTTTTCGAATTCTCAATGTCAAACAGCTTGTGCTGTGCATCTGGCAGCATGTGTGTATGAGAAGGCAGTTGTTTGTCTATGAGAGCTTCTAGAAGTTGACAGGAGGTTGTGGGTGTTTTAAGATTTGATTATAGCACTACAAATGCTAGAAATGCAATTCCCTCCAAACAACTCTGCCTAACAGCTAACATCTTTCAATTTAATGTTGTGGGTGCCTTAATCTTTGTGCTGGGTAGAAGCTATTGGCTGTAAATAAAAAAAGTTGCCCAATCGAGATCAGTTACAAAGCAGGTTTGAGGCATGCTGAGGATTGGTTTGCGCTGTTTTTGTTAAATTGGAATTTTAAAGAGATTTTAATTACAGCTGAAATAATTTTACCTATGTAAGTGTTAAGTCAACTGATACAGAAAAGCAAACCCTGCGGCCAAGCCCTCCTGTGTGACTTCCAAAGGTGGTGCAATTTTCTCAACTGGAAGGTTTTACTCCCTGCTCTGTCTACAGCCCTCCAAGCTCTGCGACGCCTTCTGCGGGTCAGAGTCTAGCTCCCCAGCCCCCGCCCGATGATGCTGAGCAGCAGGCAGCTCTACTCCTCGCGTGCTCTGGAGACACCTTACCAGCATCCCTCCCGCCGGTGAACATGTATGACCTTTTTGAGGCGTTACAGGTAAGCTGTTCACGTTACATTGTCATGTCACAGGCAGCACTGTCCTGAGTACCAGCCACCTGTCTTGGATTTGGCTTACATGTGTGGAAGGAGACTTAATTTCTCCTCCTACAGTCTGTTTCCTTTCCCTCTCCAATTTATAGTTCTTTGGCTTTTGATTTGTTCCAACTCTTAGGTAACTGCTAACATACAGTCAGCTCATGGCTTAATGCCTCTTCCGCTCCCTTTGGTTAGAGAGTTGATGAGGAAATCCGTGTCTCTTCTGATAGCTATGTAAGCAGGGTGAACTCTTCCTCTGTAGCAAGACTGCAGTGACTGTATCGGGACTGAGATTTTTGACAGCGATGCAGCAAAATGACTTGCCTGGCAGGTCCCTGGCTCTTTGTGTTCCACCTGGGCACTTAAAAGGAATACTTAGTCCTGGCATGGAGGCTGCTGCCATGGGTTAGCTGTGATCACCCTGTTGAATCATCCTGTGGAGCTGTGCGCCTGTGCTTCCCTCCCTCTCTGGCAGCTCTGGGGACATTCAGACTACTTTGAATGACTAAAGTTAGCTGCAAGAAATTTCCCTTCCATCTCTGCTATTGCGAACTCAGGGCTGTGGAGGCAGACTGTTCGGTGTAAGAGCTGTAGTCAAGCACTTGTCTTGTGTATTTGGTCAGATAGAATTGTTGTTTGTAAGACTTTTGATGACAAACTGTTGTTTGTTGTTGTAAGAGCAAAATTATGATTTCCTTACCATGCTGCTCTCTTTAAAAAAAAAAAAAATGGCATTGTTCTGTGCTGGCTGATGTGGCAGTGCTGGCAAGTTGCAGCTCTGCTTGTGTGTGACAGCCTGCCTTCTGCTCGGCGGGGCTGGCTCTCTGCTCATCCTGTAGGTAGTGGGTGGCTTTTCTGTGGACAATATGAGGAAATGCATATGAAAGCATGAAACTTGTTTCCTAATGTGTATCTCCAGGTGCACAAAGAAGTTATTCCTGCGCACACTGTCTATGCTCTAAACATTGAGAGAATTGTCATGAAACTCTGGCATCCAAACCACGAGGAGCTACAGCAGGATAAAATCCATCGCCAGCGCCTGGTGGCGAAGGAGGGCCTTCTACTCTGCTAGAGCTAGGCAGCCGTGTCAGGCCTCATACGGCTACAGTGCTGTTCCTTGGACTTGATATTCAAACACGTCTTACAAACCTGTGTCAGCATTTCAAGGATGACATAAGTTATGAGTCAAATTTTCCTATGGAAATATGACTGATTTGCGGTACACTTTCTCTGCTTCCCGAGAGTCATGTGCCATGGAGTACTTGCAGCAATCCCACTGAATTGGAAAGGAGAAACAAGAGATTTGTTCGCAAAGACTGTTTTTATTAGGAAGAATAAATGTGAGGGTGGAAAGAATTGGTTTTAAATAAGGTGGATTTGTGTTTTCTTTTGCGAGCGTGGGGAATCTGCCTCCTTGCCCTCCCCTCTCAGGTAGTTTCCCTTCTGAGCTCAGTCTCCAGGGGTCTGTCCAACTTCTGTTGCAGTTGGTGGGATCCTTTTCCATTCATTTGACTGGAAACAGGGTGGGCTTCTGTGAAGATGTGCAATTCTGTAAGCTGACATCGGTCCTCTTCTACCAGGGGAACTACTAATTAGAAACTCTGAGAAAGCCAGGCAAAAAGGGAAAGGTCCATTCTAGCCTGCCTTTTGAACTGATTTGTTTTGTGTTTTTTTTTTTAAACTGCATCACAAAACAGGAAGGTGTGCACTGTTGTAGGACTCTCTTTTGCTAGTTACCAAAATACACAATAAAATCAGGGTTGTAAGTAACATTTTTCTATCAGCCTAGTCCTTGACTCGCCCCCCTCTTGTAGTTGTGATCAGATGTCCTAGGAATTGTTGGATCTCTGTGCCTGTCAGTACAGCAAATTATTAAGTCATCCCAGCAGGGTTTGACCATTCCTGAGCCAAGCCAGCAACTCCCAAATATGTATACCACTTCACTGTCTTTTAGTCTTGCAGACTCCTTGGATTTGCAGCATGAACTATTGTCTCGTGTGACTTCATCATAAAAATACACAGCCTTGTATTCACCGTAAAAATATGCAGCCACTGCTCTCCACATGGAGAGCAAAGCGGATCACTGTGTGAAAGGGGAAATTCCATCTGCTGGGTTTCAGGTACTCCGCTCTATTCCTGAGCCAGCGGTCTGCTTCTCAGATGGTGAAGGGAACATGCTTATTATAACATAAGAATTGTATTACAGTGTCTTAATTACTACATTACCTGTGTTTAACCCCACCCGTGCAGGCACCTGCTGAAGGATGACTTGGCTTATTGTGCCTCCAGATAGTGGAACTGAAACAGCTTCTGCTGGGGCAATGTGAAAGTGTAAGCTTGTGTTTTCCCTCCATTCCACTTCTCTGTTTGGGAAGCTTTTAGATAGGAGAGCTGTCATCTTTCCTGTGCGCATTCCTTCTCTACTGTGCCCTCAGGGTGCAGTTCCCTCATGGTTCCTCCCAGTTATCTTTATTTTTTAATAACTTCCTTTCTTGACGCCCATCAGTCTTCATGTTGGGCCAGAGTTGTAGCAAGGGGCTGTGCCCTGTCACTGTTCCCAGCTTTCCTGCATCCCTTTGTGGGATGTGCTGTGGAGTTTGGCAGTGCCCTTGCGGATACCAGTGGCCCTCTTCATGAGAAGACCATTTCAGGATTATGAAGAAGCTGGAAAAGGCAACAGGAGAGAACTACAGCCGGGCCTGGCAGGATAAGAGCGGTTGTACTTTGTAGGTCATGTCTCTTAAGGTATGGCAGTCTGTGGTTAAGAGGGGAGTGGGAGAGAGGTGGTGGAAGATTTATTTTGGCCCCTTTTGCCCAACTGCCATTTTTTCGTGTATGTAAGCATACATCGCTGTTCAGAGGGAGACTTAGCTTAAAAGTTGACCCCAGTGGCTTTTACATGACAGATTTTAAAAGCAACATTGAACCTGAGTAACTGTATGTGGTGAGATCAAGTCACCCAGAGTATGGAGTCCAGGGTGTGGGAGGGGGATTTCCCAGATAATTGTTATGCTTCTGGTGTAAAATGAAAGCGTTAAGTTTGTTTGCTAGAAACTTTGGGGCAGCTCTGAGGATTTCAGATCTGAAGAAAGCACGCAGCCTCCAACGGCATCACAAGTGAGTTCTGAAACAAAATACAAAGTATGGCACGAGAAGTGCCTCTTTCTTCTGTTTGCATGGGCTGGGGGAAGGCTCTGCAGACAAAGCCTCATATTCTGAAGAGCTGAGTCATCTATTCCACACTGAAAAGAGTGGGTTAGCTGGGACGCCTGCTAGACAACAAAGGCTCGAGTAAGGAAATCCCGTCAGCCCCAGTTCACAGATCGGAAAACTGAAAGGCACATGTTCTCAATGCACTTTCCCACAAAGTGTGAGGGCTTGTGAGAAGTGGTGCTTCATAGGCTTCTGGGGTAATTCAGCTGGAAGGGATGTCTGAAGGATGCTTTGTCCATCCTCCTGCTTGAGAGAAGGGCTGAGTTCAAAGTTTGAGCAGGTTGTCCATCTCCAGAGATGGGACCGGGGAAATGGTGGCCATACTGAGGATGAAGGTTGTCCATGCATCTCATGAGAATTTCTTACGTTGTGCCTGTTGCCTTTCAGCTTTTCCTGTGTGTCTCCTTGTGGCTCCCCATCGGGGAGCAGCAGATAATAGCAAGATCTCCCTTTTGCCTTTTCTCCAGGCTGAACAAACCCAGTTCTGTCAGCTTCTCCTTATGCATCGTGCGTTCCAGCCCAAACCAGCTTGATAGTCTCCACTGAACTTGCTCTGGTATGTGACTGTCCTCGTGCTGGGGAGCCCAAACTGGACCCATCTCTCCAGATGGTCTCCCAAGATGCAGGATCCCTCCCTGCACCCTGCTGACTGCGGTCCTTTTAGCAGTTGGCCTTTGCAGCATGGGTGCACTGCTGACTCCCGGGTTGCTTGTCCACCTACACTTCCAGGTCCTCTCCTGCAAAGCTGCTTTCTTGCCTGTTGTCTCCAGCCTGTTCCTTGCAGGGCGTTACTCCAGCCCAGTGGCAGGGCTGTGCACTTGCCATTGAACTTCTTGAGGTTCCTCTCAGCCTATTTCTCCAACCTGTCTAGGTCCCTCTAAAGAGCAGCTCCGCCTTTCAGTGTGTGAACCACTCCTCTAGATTTGGTGTCATCTGCAGACTTGCTGCTCATATGCTCCAACTTAACATCCAGATCAGCAGCAAAGATATTAAAGCGTAAGCAGCCCTGGTGTTGGGTGCTGCTAGTAACCAGCGGCCAGCTGGACTCTGAATCACAGACAGCTGCTCTTGAAGACCTGCCCTGAGAGCAGGGTGATGGCACTGATATGTATTGCTGTTAGGCTAGTGGTTTTCCCTGTGATATGATACACATTTGTCTTTGCTATAGTAATCAACCCTCTAAAATTAGTAAGATTGCTGAATTTCAAAGCAGCCGCTCAAAGTAGCACTGAAATTAGTTTGGCAGGGTCTACCTTCTGCCCCAAGAGCCACCAAGAACCTGCCAGGTCTATGGCAAGCTTGAGCTTGCCCAAAACTGTTCCTGACAGATGTTAGCTGAAAAACTTAACAATGGAAGCTTTCAGAGTTATCTTAGGCAACTGTTTAGTGGTCTTCACCACTGAGGGATTTTTCCAGAGTCCTGTGCCTTTTGCTGCAGCTTCGGCCTAGAACTTGTTGTATTTATCCCAGTGCATTGTATGGAAAGGCAGAAGGGAAGGGATGAGATGGCATCTGTCACATCCTGAATAGTGAGAACTGCATCCTCCGTTCTTAATCCAGTAGGAACTGTGCAACATACTGAAAGTTGCCACTTTTAGAATCATAGAATGGTAAAAGTCGGAAGGGACCTTAAAGCGTTTCTAGTTTCCACTTCTAGTTTTGCAGTGGAAAACCATTAGCTACTACATGAAGAGGGGGGGGAAAAGTGCTTGAGAGAACCGGGCTCGCTTCATGGCCTGAGTTTGGGCAAAGATGGCCATCTGACCTCGGGATGCGGTCAATGCCCCTGGGAGTGTGGGATGCAGAAATAAAAAAAAGTCTCTTATTTTTATTTTTCTGACAGTTCTGGCTGCCAGGCCTGCCTTACGTCTGACCAAGCTTTTCCAGCTGGGTGCCAAGGAGGATCCTAGAGATTTCCTCAACGCATCCAAATAACCAAACTTTTGCTCCCAAGACTGGTGACTGGGAAAGATGATTCTCATTGCTGGTTCACAACAGAAACCTGGAGCATAGCTCTGTCTTTCTCTTGTCTTAACTACCCATATATCCCCTCCCAGCCCTCCCACTCTGTCTTCTGCAGCTGAGATGGACTTCTCTGGTTGTTGCCCCAGTTATTCCTTCCCAGCATAAAAATGCCCCTGTTGCAGAAAGGTGGGATTTGGCTTGATGCAAAGAGTGGCCCCTCTGTTTGAGGGCCAGAAACTCTGTGCCAGCAGCGCCTAAAAATGCAGATTCTCATTTCTCAATAGAGAAAAATTTAAAATAGTGACTTTGTACTACTGCCTTCCTCCTACTCGACCTCTAGAAAAATTCTGGCAAAGAGGGAAAATGAGGAAATAAAACTGCTTGCATTTAAGAAGAAAGCACATGTGCTGTATTTGTGTCCTTAACTGTGAACGCCCAAGAGCCCCAAACTGGGGTTGCAGAAATCCTCTGCTGTCCAGCCAAGTGAAAATAATACCAAGAAAGGAGACCTCCTCTGGTGCTCCTGGGGTGGAAGGAAGTGTGTGACCTATTGCTGCAGTCCGATGGCATCAAAGAAGAAAGTCTCCGCAGAAGAGGGGCTGCCTCCCCAGTTCTGAGAAGGCAGCTGCAGAGAGGGGTGGTGGCAGCTGGTCCCTACCAGGAGCTCGTAGGTGATGATGGATGTGTCTTGCTGGCCTGAGATGATGTGCAGAAGGGGTTGCAGTGGTGCTGTAGCAGTAGCATGATGCCAGCAAGCTCTCCTCCTAGTGAGAGGCCCAGCTTGTGCTGCTAGAGCCTTCAGGCAGCCTTCAGCAGGCTCCTAGAAGGAAATAATTTCTCAGAGCCAAAAAGTTTTCTTATGGCCTTGCCTTTCTTCACCAGTATGGTTACTGGTGTGGTCTGGTTGGCAGGAAGAGAGGAAGAGTTCAAAAGACAGGCAATGTGAGGCAAGTGCACCCTCGGTGTCCCCAGGGTCAGTACTCACCAAACCTTGAGGCAACTCTATGTGCTCTAGGCACCGGGCTGAAGGGACCACCATGGGCTTGGCACCCCTTGGACTTCTTTGCCCAGCAGCAGTGTGCGAAGTCAGGGTGCAAACACTGGTGTCCACCTTCCTCAAGCGTACAGAGAACGTAGTTCATGCTGAGACCAGGGCGCTTCAGCTCCCTCCAAGGCTTTGCATCCTCTGAGGAGTCCTATTAAGTGTCCTGGGCTTTCCCGTGCAGCCACAGCTCTGGGTGGGCTTGTGTAGTAATGACAGAAACATGGTGCAGATTTCTGCTGGTCAAGCACAGGCTGCTGGCCACCACCGAGCTGCCGCTGTAATCTTCCTCCAGCCTTGCGTTCGATTACGGTCCAAGGGCCTGATTAAACTATTAGTTTTTTTTTTTCTAGATCACAGCATTGAGATATATATCTAACTGGACAGAAAACTTGTGCAAGAATAATTTATCGCCACGAAGGGCACCCAAGTGAAGTTTTTTGTAGCACTTTTGATTCATTTCTTGCCAGGAAATGAGTTTGTGTCTCCAGATAACATCTGGCCAAGGCGGGGGTTTATGACTGCAGCCTCTCCTCAGTCTGAGGATGCTCTCTCTGGTGGAGTAGTGGAGGCTCTTGTTCTGCCTGTGGGCCATTTAAGTGAGGACAAAAAGTTCCTGCATTGGAGCAGTACGTGGTGCTTCTGGGGCTCTGCTCAGAGCCTTGATGTCCCTGCAATGGGTACATTTGTGGAAAAGAACTGGCAACTGCCACCGCAGCGAGTGTTTGTGGCCCCCTCACCAGCTCAGGGGCGTCTAGCGGAGCCATTCCTCTGGCCCAGCCTGTGAGCAGACCCTTTGCCACATGTCTGTCCCGTACCCTCGCCCCGTGGTGCCAGCTGCTGGGGAACTGTGCCCAGGAGCAGGACTGGATCATAGAATGGTTTGGGTTGGAGCAGCTTCTTCTGCTCCATCTGGATATGGTGCCCAGGTAAGCCCCAGAGGAATCATCTCTGAAGAGATCTCCCTCAGAAAGATGGCAGGCATCAGCTTAGTGACTGCCTCTCTGGGGGTGTGTTGTTGGTTATCATTAAAAGGTATTGTTTCCATTTGAATTTCTGAAACCAGTTTCCCGTTGGTGGGTTTTGTTATGTCTTTGTTAAATTTAAAAGCTCCCACAATCAGATAGCTGCTTCTGTGCAACGACAGCCACTTCTGAAACTCCACTTCGATAAGAAGAAAGAGAAGGAGCTGGGGTTGCTTTTATCTCACAGGAAGGGCTCCCGCTCTTGGCATGGAGCAGCCCATTAGCTCCTTTAAACCCTTTGAAGGTTTTTAGAGCTTTTTTGGAGTGGGGAGGCAGTGCTCCTGTCCAAGTCCTGGCAGCAGTGCATGCGGGCAAAGGCCTGGTCCTCTTTCCCTTCCTTACTCCGCCATCGCATGCCCAGCTGGCCAGCTTGCTCTTGTATCTCTGGTGGTTGGCCAGCAGTTCTCAAAGTTGTCATCCTGCCGCAGGTAACTACCGAAACGCCTCTTTTAGCTCTTTCCGTTTCAGTGAGGGGCTGGACTGCAACAGTAAAGACACTTGTAGGGAACGGTCCCGGATGGTTTTATTTATAGCTCAGAAGCAGATGCTCCATGTGAGGTCTGGCTGAGTCTGTGTGCTGTAGGAGGTTGCTACAAAGCCTTTCTGTGAATTGTAGCCTTGATTTTTCAGATATTAATATTTTGTTATTAGACTATATGAAATGCTGATGGTAGCAGATACTCTGTTTTGCTCTAGGGAAGAACAAATATTTCAGACGTTTTTCCTCTGAAACTTTCATTTCTCACTAAAAAGCTATTTTCCTACCAGAAAGAAATCACAAAGCAGCTCACCCTGCTTTACTGTTGCCCCTGCCCCCAGCCAGAAGATTGTTGTGAGGTATCAAATCTCTTTTTTTAACTCTATAATAAATAGACTTAATAAAGAACTCCATAATAAATGGCTTCAGAATAATGCTTATCCACCAACTTCTCCTCTGGCCTCATCCACTCTCTACTGTGCTTCTTAAAGGTAGGAAAAGACGGAGGAAGAGCATGGCTGTCTGTCAGCTTTCCTGGCAGCACTCGGTGGAGGTTGTAGCCCTGCCGTTCTGCAGGGGGCCAGTGGCTAACCTGGCGTTAGCAGCTTTTCTCCTTTCTCCCGTGTTGGAGGTTCATCTGTATGAATCCCTCCTGCCCTGCAAAACGTCTCAGCTGGACTCCCCAGCTTTCCCTGGAGCCTGCAAGCAAGCGATGGGGGAGAGTAAAGGCTGGCCCTTCACCGTAGGCAGCAGACGCCACACAGCGTAGTGGCCTTTGTTCTGCCAGGACTGTCCATCAGGAGAGGATGGAGACAAGGTGTGTGTCCGTCCCTCAGCCAGGGCCATGGAGCAGACCGTGGCTTGGCCTCCCTTCTGGAGCTGCCACAGGTACCGCATGCAGCCCTGGCCGCCATCCTGGGGGTCAGCAGCTGCAGTTCAGAAAACTCTTGATATTGGCAGTGCTGAAAAAAGGGGTGAAAAAAGCCCTTGGGACAAAAAAAAAATAATCAAGTATTTATCCTCCTGCCCCGAACACTGTTACACTCCTCGATGCAGTGAGTCATAAATTATGTTAGCAGCAAACCAAAGAGCTGTGTCCTTGCCCCTGGGGCAGCGGGGCCGCCTGTGGCACACCACAGCGTGGGCTGGCTGTGCGCGGCCATGCTCCCCACACTCCTGCTGTGCCTGTGCCGGCTGGCTGCCACTTGCCAGCTACCCCTGCCTCACATCTGCCGGTGGCTGTGGGCTCTCGCCATCACAACTGGGGTATGAAGCCCCGTGTGGGACAGCCTGTGTGTTCCCCCCGCTCCATGGTTTGCCTTGCCGAGGCACGGCTCCCTTCCCTGACCCACATTTGAATGGTGAGGGGGTGCCGCCGCTTGTCCCCACGCCCCCATGTGCGGCTGAGCCCGTACATCCTGGGCTGTTCATACGCGGGCTGCGTTATCCCTCCACTTCAGCTTTCTCAGTTTCACTCCTGCCGGCTGTGAAAGCCAGCGATGCTGACGCAGTCAAGCACAGCTCGCGCCGTACCCGAGCACAGGCATCCTGTTTCCAAAACAGCTGGTGCAACCCTGTAGTCTTCAGCATCCATGTTCCCAAGGGAAAAAAAACACAGGGAGTTCAAGAGCCGGGGCAGAAGGGAAGAGAACAGGAGGTTGGGAATATTTTCTCTCCTTTTTTTTTTTTTCTTTTGGTTGAAAAAGCCAATTTGGGAAGCAGATGTGAAGGAATGGCAGAACCTGGTCTCCAAAGCCCAGGAGGCTTTGGGGGCAGCCTTTGCTCAGCAGTGTGTGGTTATGCAGCAGCTCCTGTGCTTTCCCAGCACTGTGAGCCCCCCCACAAAGGGTGTGGGGATGGCCAGGAAGCCCATCACTACTGTCAAGGCTTCACCTCCCCGCTCCCCTGGAACAGTTCTCCTGCCTTTTCCTGGTGCTTCCCAGTAAACCACAACATGCAGGGCTTGATTTAGTGGGGTTTTTTTTTCAGATGAGAACCAGATGAGGCCAGGCCTCTGCCAGAGGGACGTGATGGTGCTTGGTGGGGCAGATGCACTGTCTGGCTTCACATGCTCCCTGTGGTTTTGTGGGCTCCAGCTCCCCTCGCCCCACATGGACAGTGCCGGGGGTGATTTGCATTATTTGAGTCTTCAGGACGCCCACGGGTGGAAAAAAACCAAAAGAGGCAAAGACAAACACCCAGTAGCACGCACATACACACAAAAAAAACACCTGAGCACAGCCCAACTGCTGCTGGTTGCCAGCTCCTGGTAACGAATGGCCGCCACACTCATGCCGGAGCTGCCTCTCTGCGTTTTTACAGGCTGTCAGCTCAGCCTGGCTGTTCCCTGCTGCGTGGTCGGTGGTACAGCTCACCCCAGTCACTTTCCAGCTCCTGAGGCGTTGGTGTGCGAGGGGTGGATGTAGTTGCAGCTTCAGCATTGTAGAGAACGTGTCCGGGTCCTGGGTCGTCTAAACTGGCTGCCTCCACCTTGATGCTCAAGGGAGGTGCTGGCCCCTGCACACAGCTGAGCCCATTAAAATTAAACCTCTGCACCTGGATCCAAAAAAGAAAGAAAGAAAACAAAGGCTGAAGAGCAATGTTAATACAGAGCAGCCACAGCCACCTGGAGATCCCACCTTTAATTACCAGTAAGCAGGCGGTGGGGCTGGCTTGCACCTAATGGCATCTGCAATGACCCCAAGGGACAAGCCCCCAGTCTGAGGGCTGTCCGGGGCCCACTGAGGTCAGCTCTGTCTGTCTCACCCCAGGGAGATATTGGCATCATTGGTAGCATCCCCCCGCCGTTGGGCTTGCCTTGCCCTCATGTGCTGTGGTCACCCAAGCAGCCCTTGGCTGGTGGCTGTTCCTTCACCTCGTGTGCTGCCAGGTCTGAGCAGCCCACTTCACGGTCGCGCTGGGTGAGCTCCCAGAGGCACCTTTTGCAAGTTTTCCACCGGGGAGGGAGGGGATGGGAGGTGGGGGGGGTGGGGGAGGCACCGACCATGTAGCACCACAGGGACATGCTGCGTCTTGCAGAAATGACACGAAGGCCAAGGAAGGAGCACCATCCCCAGTGCCTAAAGGGGCACAGGCACCCTCCCGGCCTAAGGAGCCCCACAAGCCTTTTCTGGCTCCTGGGAAGGCGGTGATGAGCAAGTGGGGCCAGGTCCCCTGGGTACTACATTGCTGCTGGCTCAGCTGGCCACAGTGGGGACAGGGAGGGAGCAGGGACAAGCCTGCAGCCAAGCAGGCTGCCTGGATGGCGGTGGTCATGTTCACCAGAGAGTAGCATGGTCATACCTGTCTTCCTGGGGTAAATGGGAGCTCCGGGCACCATAACCTCACGGGCACCATAACCTCATGTGCAACATCAAAGCGGCTGAGGTAAGTGAATGATGCAAATGAGCAATACCTCAGAGCTGGCGTTTAACCACAGCCGCGCTTCTGCCTGTGCTATGGGAATAAGATGACAGTTCCTCTTTCTGTATCTTCTTGCCTGACCTCAGGGGTGCTTGTGGTCTACCCCAGGGCTTTAGCCCCACTGTCAGGGCAGGTCAAGGCATGGACCCGGCACTGTGGAAGTGTGTCCTCCATGGTCCTGAGGCATTGCTGGAGACCAGGAGAGGAGCAGCAGAGCACAGCTCCCATGGGCATCTTTGCTAGCATCGTGGCGAGGGCACACGGGACCCTTCTGGTGCCCCTGACGCTTCTGCTCCCCCCGGGCACTTAATGGCTATTGCTTTTGATGCTAGTAAAAAGGACTATGTGAAAAATAAAAGCATGGGCCTGACTGCCCAAATACTAGATCGTCCAGGTGACGGAGAAGCAGCTTGGTGCTCCCAGCAACTGCCCATTTGCTGCCTGGTCTCATTTCTGTTCTTGTAATTGTTTATTGCTCTGCTGTTAAACTTGGAGGAAGCTCAAAGACCATTAGTCATAGCTTCTGTTTCTGGGCTTTTGATTATTTATTCCTCAGTGTTTTCTGAAAACGGCAATGACAGGGAAAAAAGTGCGGTCCCTAGCCAGAGGCAGAGCTGAAGCAGCTGGAATGATCCTGGCCATCACAGGTTTTTTTATAACAAAATTTCCAGTTGCTGCAGAAACATGTTGTCAGTCTCATGCTTCCCTCTCCTGATGTTGATGCCGTGGGGCCAGGCTTGCCCCATGGCCAGGCGGTGAGGGCAATGCGTGCCCGTGCCTGCAAGCCTGGCGCCCTGGGACACAAGCGTGCACTGGCCACGGGTCCACGGGTTTCCTGTCAGTGTCACAGGCGAGAGGAGCTGTAGCTGCTTTTCAAACCGAAACTGGGGAGGGAGAGAAGCACTAAGGATTTCTCTTAAAGAGCAGAGCGTAGGGGCATGTCTGGGGCATGTCTGAGGCATGTCTGCGGCATGTCTGAGGCACATTTGCTCCCTTGGGCCGGGGTAATGACACTGCCCGCCTGCTACAGCGGGGCAGGAGCACATTGCTCCCCAGCTTGTTTAAAGTTTGGAGAGATCCAGTGTTACAGCGTGGCTGGGAAGGGGCTGGGCAGGCAAGAAGGACTGCACCCACTGGCAGCCATACAGAAAAAGGCTGCGGCCAGTCTCCATGCCTCTCCAGGGGCTCACAGGGAGCTGGGGGGGGGGCTGGGTAGTAGCGGCCGTCCTCCTGTGGCACCAATGGGGGGTTCTGAAAGTTCCCTTTTGATGTCCTACCCAGTTGGCAGATGGGCCTTAGCCTGTCCCTCTGGGGCGGGTGTGTTACCAGAGCTGCAGGCGTTGATCAGCCGGGCCGATGCTGCCCTTGCTCACGGCTGCAGTCCCGGGGCTGCTGGCAAGCTGGGCAGTGCCTCGCAGCTGCATCAACCCAAAAAAGGCTGGGGAGGGGTGTAGCAGCCCCATTTGGCATCGCTACCAAATCCAGAGCCGCAGGGGCCAGGGAAGCTGCAGGGACCCCAGCCGGAGCCCAGCCCGCACCCCGGCTGGCCACAAGGGGAGAGGGAGAGGAGTGCCACGCAGCAGCCGCCCCATTGCCTCCACTTAACAGCTGGGGAAATACTGGGCTATACAGGCTACAACTGACCACCAAGAAGCAGCTCTCTGGGTGATGACACCACGTTACATCTCCTCCCAGCTGCGTGGTGCCGGCAGAGGCTGGGGGACAGCGGGGAGATTGGGGTGGGCTGGGGCTGCCACCATGGCTTGCTCTGCTGGGGGAATTCCTTGGCAGTTTAGCCACATCTTTGCGCCATCCTTATCTGTGGTTTTCAGCTCACTTCAGAAGTGAGTTTTCTATTTAAAGCACATCATCTAAAGTCTAATTCTTTCCCCGGATCACCAGGCAGAAGCCCATCGCTCTTTGAGCGCGAAGGTTGATGTGTGTCCTTGGTGTGTCCTGGTCCCCACTGGCCCCCGGTTAAGAGCTCGCCTGGGGAGGGGGTCCAGGATCTCACTTGGTATGAAGATGCTGCTTTTCCCCTTGTTGTGGTCTGGGCCCAGTGAATTACGTGTCCATGAAAAAAAGAGGACTCGGTGGTGTCTGGGTAAACTAGATCTTGATCTTTGTGTGCTTCTTCCTGTAGTCTTTTTGCGAGCACTTTGGTTCAGTCTCATCTCAGTGAGTCACAGACCCACGGAGCAGAGGAGATCCATCATTACAGCCCCCAGCCAGCCCAGCCGAAGCCACGGCCAGTCCCTGATAGGCACCCACACAGCCCCCTGGGCAGCCATGCACAGTGGGAAACACACCTCCAAAGCCTGATGCACCCATGACGCAAATATCAGCGAGATAAGAGGGGGATTCCTCCTGGCCCACTCTCGCAACGCAACTCTGGACCACAAGGTTAAATGCAGCCCACCAGGACCTCACTGCATCCGTGTGCGGGCAGAGAGCTGGAAGTGACAGTGGGGATGCCTGGGTGTGGGGGGGAATGGTTGAAAAGGGGATGCTATGGGCAACTGAAACTTCTCTGAGTGTTCTGTACCCAGCCGGGAGGCTTGAGCCGTAGGCTGGCACTGCTCTGGACGGCACACTGCTGAGGAGGGGGGGAAGACGGTGAGACCAGCTGCAGCTCGTGTCCCCATCTCACAGCCTGAGACCGCTGCCTGTCCCAAGACAAATGCCGTGCACCACGGACGATGTGGTTGAAGATAATTTTCTTTTTTTTAAAAAAACCCAACATATAAAGGCTCTTAATGGATCATTTTCTTGACTCCCAAAGACAGCTACAATGAGAAGATGAGCTTTATGGTGGGGAGGATCTTGTCATATAGGAAAAATAAAAAAACCCATGTAAAAGCCTGCTGAGAGGCACAATTTCAGCACAACACTACAGTGCAGTCCCCAGCCCCTCGCTGCTGGTTAGGACTTTGCACCACATGCAAATAGTCACCGCTGATATGGGAACATAACGCTGCTTCCAGGAATATGGGGAGTGCATAGGAAGGAGTATTTAGCCCAGGCTTCACTCAGAGTACCTTCACTGACCTGACTTCCATGAATATGGTCCATAGCAAACCTCAAGAGGCAGAAGCATCCCAACTGCCACCGCTCTGTGTGGTCATTTCCTGTGATTTATTCGCTCTTGGACAACTTGCATGCTGTAAATGAGAGCACGAGTCTCGGTGAAACTTCAGATCCAGAAACTCAAAGGAAATAATATTGCAAAAACCCACAGGAAAACAGAGACATACAAGCTCATTTCTCTTGGGAATTGGAACCAACCAGGCCATGTGGCCTAATGCCCAAGCGATGCTGTACATAAACACTGGAGAGTAGGGAAAAGCTGCTCTCTGAGAGGCTTAAATCATTACTTACTGCGGGCATCTGCTATAAGAGAGCTGGCTTCCCAAACGGTAGCTCCCATCCGTTAGTTTTCCTACTCCCAGTAGTGTGAAAACCAACCTAACAACTTTATTTCCTCCATTCCTCCCACATGGCCTCTTGGAGCAAATCACACCTTGTCGACAAAGCAGTCACCAGAAGGCAAGTTAAGCTGAGAATGGGATCCCAATATTTAGCAGCTTTCACTGGGGCTTATTTTAAGCCAGGGGAAACAGGCAGGCAGGGATGCAGCCCTGCAAGCCACCCAGCCTTCCTTTGGCCAAGGCGTCCCACCACCGGCTGATGCGGTACAGCATTTAGCAGGGATTAGGTTTGCTTAAACTGATCAGCCACTGGATTGACTGATGGCCATCAGATTGTCAAGAGCGTTTTTGAGCCCAGAAGGCGTCAGCTTGAAAAGAGGCCTAAAAGAAGCATGAAAATCCATACTGGTGGGGAGGAGAGGGGGAGCTGGGCAGTTTTTGTAGTGGGTTTGGTACTGCCGCACTGCCGGCTTGTGGTGAGATGGATGGGACGCAGGTCGCAGGGCTCACTCCAGTGGTTTCCCCTGACACAGCTATCTCTGGTTTGCTTTTGGGGCATCGCAGGGTTATGTCCCCAGGGAAATTCCTTCCTGCTTCCTATCAGCACGGCAAAACTGCCTGGTGAGGAAACCGGCTTATTTTCCTCACTACAACTCAAACAGAGACAGAGGGACTGGCATTCTCTGTAAAGGCAAAGACTGCTCAAAAATAAGATCTGCCCAAGCAATTTGCAGTTCGGGGCACACCAGCTGCCCATGGTGCCGCAGAACTGTGGCTTGGGTGCTCTCGGCTCTATGACCCTCTGAGCCAGTTCCAGCTGGGTACAGGCTTGCAGCTCTCGGCTTCTTGGCTCCTTTTTGGGGCTTCAGGGCAGTACTGGGGTTTCTAGCCAGGCTTTGGGGCTGCCCTCGAACAGCTCCTGCAGTGAGGGCAGGATGGAGGATGGCACTCCGGGGACACGGCGGTGTCCCTGCTCTGCAGACAACGCTCCTCTTAAGGACCTGGTGTCCAGCACTGATAGAAACCTTCTGCCCCAGGAGCCTGTCAGTCTCTGACGGCTGGGATTTGGTTTTTCATCTTTAAAGATATCTAGGAAAGTTACCAAAGTCTTAGGGATGCAAGCATTGGATTGCTCGGACCCTGGGACAATCGGACTCTTAAGTAGTGCATTTTTACCCTGTATTTGACTACATACATACCGTATTATTAAAAGCCTATACAGGGCTCTGCATGGGGTGGAAAAGTGTCACCAGCCCACATTGCCCAGCCTCAAACAACCCTGCTCAGCTTGAGGGACCCCGTACCGAGATGACAGGGACCAGTTGGCACCCACTAGCTCCGAGGTGTTTGCCTTAGGGGAGCAACGCTGGCCCAGGTGTGGGACATCAGATGTAGGGGCTCCCAGACTCTTACTATGTGGCTAAGTCAGCCTGGGTCAATAACGTCACTGAGAAGGTACAGGGACTGCCAAAGCTCCTGCCCTGCATCTGTCTCTCCAGCAGCCCCACAACCCCCCCGGCTCCTGTTTCAGGAGGACACATGGCTAAGGAGAACCAGCCGTCTTCATTTCGGAGGCTGTAGCAGCCCCTCCACCTCCCCTCTCTCCATCCCGGGGTCACCATGCCAAGGCTGGGGCTCTCTGGCTCCCAGGGGAGTTTTTGCACCCAAGTGTGGCTCTCGGACGGGGGCCGTTGGGTGGCTGAGGCTGCCGATCATGGTGGACTCCCGGGAGGCAGTGGCCCTGCCTGCAGACACACACTCCACCTGAAAATTTCCAGCTGACTCGAGCACTTTCTTTTTTTCCATCCTATGTTCTGCACAAGTCATAGCAGAATTGATGATATCGCTGGGTGGAGAGACATGACTGCGCCCGCTCCCAGCACTACGCAGATGACTCCACCACATTATCAGCTGTACTTCTCTGGGATTTTTTTTCTTTTTTTTTTTTTTTTTTGGCCACCAAATACCAGAAGTCTTTTCCAGCAAAAATGCTGATTTCTTTGCAGTTAAACTGCAACAAACCCATATAAAGCAAATGTTAGGAAGCAAAATGGATCAAAAGGCAGCTCTTCAAATGTTTCTGCTGGCCTGATGAATAGCCATGGAGACAGCGGCTTTAAAAAGTCCCCCCTTCACTCCAGTGTCACTGTGGGAGAGGGAAGCCCACCAGGCAGGGCTAGGGCGTCACAACCTCGAGACAAGTGTGGGTGCCATGTAAAGCCACGGGGACTTTATTTTTCAGCACTAACCAGCATCTCTACCCAGATCGACAGTGATTTTGTAGATGGTAATGGTGCAACTGTCATAACAACAAATATTATTTACCCATTAGCACAATTATGGTGCCAAGCCTGCCAAGAGTAACACAACCAAGAGAGAAATTAGCAGAGGAAGTAGAAAAGTGACTGGGAGAAAGATGAGAAAGCGGCCATGAAACCTGGCAAAGCACCGCACAAACCGTTTGAGATTTGATGGAACCTCACAGCTAGGTCTCTCACAGGTACCTCCATACTCCACCATCAAAGCAGGATGGGGCACCAGTTTGGAGGGAGTGGTCCACTTTCTCCTTTGTCCCAGCCTGCCCAGCCAAGCGTCCCAGCCTGGCAAGCTGGTGGGCTCACTCCCATCTGGGCTCACTCCCATCAGGGCTCACACAGGTTTTAGTGCCCACGGGGAGCTGCTGAGGGTATGTGTAAGAGCAGGCCCAAGTGTGGACAGATTTCCCGTCACTCCTGTCTTCAAATCAGGGCCGGAAAATGTCCCAAATTGATGACAGCCCATGGCATTAAGAGAAGAGAAACCCCTTCTTGCACCACGGCTGCCTCCTTGCTCGCTCACTGCCTGCCTTCGGTTGACCTAGTTGAGTCACGGGGAGACAATGAGCAAGAGACATCCTGCGCTGTGGTTGGCACTGACGCTGCCCGGGGAGAAAAAGGTGCTTCTCCTGAGGGTCGCTCCCTGCCCCACGTAGGTGGGGGAAGCAGTGGCAAGAGGCTAGCACCGCGAGGCAAGGCTGGTGGAAAGGGCCGGCTCCTGCTTACAGCCATGACACTCCAGCCTGGCGTCCTCTTCTCCATGCTGCAGTCCAAAGGAAAAGCTGATTTCTCTTCCTCTGGCCAGATCAAGGGATGTCGCTGGTGGCTCTCTCCCAGCCGATGTATGGGACACATGGTGCAAGCTTGAAGGCACAGATTGGGTGGTGGGAAAGGAGCTGGGCTAGTGGTAAGCACCTGTCTGGGTGCTAAACCCCAGTTCAGACACGTTAAGCATGTTCAGACCTGTGCTCACTGCTTGCAAGTGCTTTTTTTTGCTTGAGTTTCAAAGGAAATACATCCACGTGTCAAGTCATTGCTTGGAGCCTCTTATCTGATTGTTGTCCTTGCATGGGACCCATCCCAGGCGGCCCTGGGGACCCCCACAGAGACAGGAGGACATGCGTTTGACCCTCCTCCCCAGGGCAGCAGGAGGCAGGGCAGCGCTGCCACTGGCTGTGGCTTTCTCTGCATCCCCAGATGGGCTGTGGCGCAGAAAGCCTTTCCCAGGAAAAAAATACAGGTTTATTATTATTATTATTATTATTAGCACTAAAGGTTGCTCAGAATTGGGACAGAAAGGCAATTGTGTTGTTGTTTTTTTTTTTCTGAAAAGTCTTTTCTTTTGTGTGCAAACCTTTTTTTGCATGGAAGGGGATCAAAAAGAAAAAAAAATCCCCACGTGGGAGAGCTAGACTCGGATTTGGCGTGCCATGGGCTGGGAAAGAGCGTTAGCAGCTGGACCTGGAGGGAAGCTGAACCTGCAGGTAAGGGCTGCAGAGGCTGGAGACAGGCTCAGCTCGTTACGCATCAGGGGAGCATCCCTTGGGCCAGCTGAGGCCATCTCTGGGTGTACAGGGAGCAGGGCAGGGACTTCTTCTGCCCAGGGGTTTGCCCAAAGCAGGGTCGGGACAGTGAGGCTTCACTTCACCTGTCGTAGGTGCTGTGGCTGGGATGCAGGTGAACTCCAGCAGCCATGCCCCGACAACCAGCATTTCCACATCAGGTGGTGGGTCTGGCTACTGCAGCTCCCTCCCTGTGTGGGGCAGATGCCATGAAAGGAGAAGAAATGCTGTAAAAACAAAATAATCTGGGTTCTTTCCCCTGTCCTCAGCCTTAAAGGGAACTGAGCATGTTGGCAGGGAAAAGGAGTCTCGGGGAATAAGCTACACTGAAGGTACGACTGAAAGAAATCCGTCTCTTAAGGTTCTAAAAAAGCTTCATACAGTAAAAAAAAAAAAATCCCTAAACACTGAATAAGGAGAGATGATTTAACAAGAAAAAGATGCCGCCAAATCCCAGAGCTATAACTTACTGGTTTTGCAGTCTCGCAGTGAAATATTTAACAGGTGTTAGTGTCAGTGCGGGAGCCTGTCCAGAGGTTTGTAGCTATGTGAAAGAAAATGAAAAGCAACAAATGCTCCAAGTATCTGTTTAACACGTGAGCGCTGGTGGCACCAGGGAAAAGAGGACACTGCTGGGGTCAGGTGGTTATACACCCCCTGGGTCACTGCATTTGCCTTGGCGAGGAACTAGGAAACTCTCCCTGTCTGCCCAGAAAAGAGGGCGATTGCCCAAAGGCACATAAGTCTTATTACAGGATGCTGGGAAGAGCCCTCTGAGACTGTACGTGACTTATTGTGGAATGTCTGGGTGAAGGAGCAAATGGAAGCATCAAGGAGGCGTTTTAGGGAGGAAACAGCGTGGGAAAAGGAGACAAAGGGACTGCTTGTATTTCTGTCTGGCCATGCCCTCTGTCTGATCATTGCTCCATGTCCTGGCTGCTTATTAAAAATCCCTTTCGCTGTTTTCCTGGTGAGGGTCTCTGCTCAGCGTGCACGGCCGCGAAGGGAGAGCGAAGTGGCAGCGACGGGAGGCTGGGGTGCGGGTGGGTATGTTGGTGTGTGTGATCGCTAGCAAGCCAGGCCAGCTGGAAACTAGAATAAAAGGGTCATGGAGAGGCTGCGTGTCTAAGACCAGCAGCTGGAGGAATCTATATTGTGTGTATATACATATGTATATATTTTCTGCTAATGGGCCTCGATCCTGATTAGCCAGCGAGGGGAAAAGGATGGGCCCAGTGGTGCTGTTTGTGTGCGGACTGTGCATTTTCTGCCTGTGCTGATCTGCGTGGCTGACTGTGTGTGTATGCCTATATATGTGTCCTGTGTGTGTATGTACATATGTGCTGTGTGCGTGTACGCTCTGCCTCCTTGCTGCTTGCACCCAGGAAGTCAGAGCTGGGGCAGCCTTACCTCTATCAGGCTGCCAGATTTGGCAAACCCTAACACAAACTGAGCTCAGCACAGGCTTCCACAGTGGGACACTGGTATGAACGCATACCTGCTTGCCTGCCTGCAGAGAAGTGTCCCTTCTCAAGCCCCCCCAGGTTGGCTGGGGTGCATGGGGTGCTGGCTACAGGCAAGGGAGCCCCGAACATGTTCCTGAAGCCCAATTGTGTTCGTGTCTCTATGGGAGAAACCAGGCAGGGCTGTTTATATTTCACTTACGGACTAGCGAAAGTGGCAGGTGAAGAAGAAAACAAACACAGGTCAGTTGTCTATATCGGTGATGAGGGGCTGAGTGCTTGGCCCCCCGGAGTTTCGTCCTGCCGTACCCCTTGTACTCCTGCCTGCGTCCCTCAGGGCTGGCAGCGTGATGGCTGCGTGGGAAGGGCAGGGAGCCGGAGTCTCTGGGGGCTCCGGCTGCAACCACAGCCTTTGTGCCGTCCCCCTTTTTAAAGCCTACCAGAGCACGAGTGCTGCTGTGTGTAATACAGAGAAAACCTCCGGCCGGAGTTAGTCATTTGAGGCTCTCAATACTGCCTTGCAGCCCACTGCACTGCCGCTGCGGAGGGGCTGGATGCACTCATCTGTAGAGCCCCTGCGCGTACCCAAAATACGTGGCCATGTGATGGCTGTGGGCGCCCCTGTCCACAACACCCATGGGCTGTTCCTGCAAGCGCATGTGGTCTCCTGCTCGCTACGACACACAGCCCAGAGGAAACGGCAAAAACAGCCCAGAGGAAGTGCAATCGGCATTAGATGAGCCTAAAAGACCCAAGGACTATCTGCTGGGGCACCCTGGGAGAAGGGGCCAAGGACTGCTTGCTTTTTGGAGATAGGAACCTTTTCTCGTCTCATCCAGAAGTAAAAGTTTATACCTACGGAAACCCCTGTTGTAATAAGAATTTTTCAGTCATTCATTCAGGCTGCATCGAGGCAATTCAGTCTTTGGCAAATAAAAGGAATAAAGAATAAAAAAAAAAGAAAACTGAGTGCAGGTTGTTTCTGCCTGCTGCGTTAAAGCAGATATTGGCACCAGGTTCCAGCAACCTCGCTCCCACGGCATCTGGAGAAGGAAACTGCGATGTTGTGGGAAAAATCTCTATCGAGACTCATTTGTGACCAGGGTGAGTGTCAGGAGAGTTTCCAAAGGTTTCAGATGGACATTTGCTAATACAGAAACTGTTAAGCCGGATGCAAGTGCTTATATTTAGTGCTTTTTGCAGTGAGTAAAGATGATTTAATTACTGAAGAAGTGGTCAGGGCTTAAGGAGTAGTGACCATGATCTGATTATAGTCAGTATGAGCAAACAAAGGGCAGCCCCAACCAGTAATACAGATACTAGATATTTCAAAAGGGGTTATATAAATTAGGGGAAATTATGAGCAAAACTGACCAGGTGGAAAAAACAATAACTAAATGACTATGAATAGACAGTTAGAGCTCTTTAAGAGGTGTTTAAGAAACACTGAAGGAAACAATTTAGCCAGAAGTTTAACCTGACAGCTGTTAAGAAAACAATATTCAGAAAACAAGAAAAGGAAAGAGTTCGTATTGCCTGTGAGGGAGATGCTATGAAGCATCATGCTGGTCAATGTGCTTTTGTTGACACCAGTTCTTGGTTGAGTCTCTGGAGTTCCATCACTAATGGATTAATTTTTGATGACAAAGATGATGGTGAGAGGCAGGTGAAGACGATTGCACAAATGCTGATTAGAAAAGAATGAACATTTCATCCCAATAAAACACCTACAAAGAGATGAAGTGACTTGACTCATGAAGTAGGAAATGGTACTGCAGGCGGGTCTTTCTCGCTGGGCTTGGCTGGGGCAGGAATGGTGTCTAACCCTTCTCCACCTCTTTAACGCAACAGCTTGAAGTAAAGGTAAGGCCATCACCACTGATTAAAAAGCACAAGTCACCCCAAGATAGAGGACACATGGTAGAGGTTGGGGTTTGCAGACAGAGCTGTGACAATCCCCAGTTTGTCTCTGTCCTAGGAAGGTCACCAGCCATTAACTCCCCCTCTCTTTACTGCAGTCTCTGCTTGCCCCCCACCCATCTGCTCACGCTTCACTCCAGCTGTTGAAGGGAACTAATAAGAGGTAGTATCTCTGCCTGCAAATCTTCCCCAAAACCCTGTTTGCAATTCCTATCACCATGTTTAAAAGAAGTGACTGAGTTAGAGACCCACAGGAAGAATCAAGGGTTGCAATAAAACCTCATTTTCAGAAGGGGTGGCTTTGGGATCATCTTTGTTGGCCAAAAAACTCCCATGTAGATGATGAGGGGAAGCATACAGGTCAATGACGACAGTGCCAGATAGGCAAGAGAAACCACTTCCTTAGCCAAGAGCAGAGCTGTGTCTGGAGCACCACCAGCTTCACATCCCTCCTAGCGGTTTTTAACACTGCGGGAATGACTGGGAATGGAGCTGGCTGAGCCAGGGAGCTCTGTGAGACCACCTGCATTTCTGAATGTCAGCTGTAGAATTATTTCTTTTTTTTTTTTTTTCCATAGATTGTTATTTTTCTTTACCATAAAAATGGCAAAAGATGTACTTGATTTTTCTCTCCTGATATCTTGTGGTATGATGGTGTGGTGCGGTGGGATTTCTGACTGAAGCAGCTACTGAGGAAAAGGAAGGGAGATGGTATGACTAAGTTCACTTTGACCTTTTAAAGGTGTCACAGTGAACGCTTAGCCCCTACCCACTCAGCTGATACCGTGGTTAATGAAGACCACTCTTAGGAACAAAAGAGCACGGTCCACAGGGGCTCACTGGAAAGAGATAACACTCAGAGCAAAGATCACCACCAGCAACGGAAAATCTCCTGTCATGTCAAAAAGGAGGCAGCAGCTGACCTTTAGAAACCGAACAATTCCGGTATGAAATGCGGTGGCTTCCAGTTGATGGAACGCCAACTTTGGCTTGCTCAGAGGTCTGCACTGCTGCCCATCAGTGGCTGTGCTGAACATCACGACGCTGCCGTTAAAAACTGCCATTAAACATGTAGCTCTTCCCTAGTCACTTCCAGATGCTGCCTAGACTGTCCCAAGGCGCTGAGCACGCCACAGTCCCTGAGCACCAAGAAAAGCAGCCAGCACTGTCAGAGGGGCAGGTCCTAATCCTGCCTGGCTTTGCCATGCCCAGTGCAGCTGGAGCTCAGCATTGGGTCCTCTTGGAAAAAAGCCTTCTCTTGGCATGAGGACTGTGACAGCCAGGGAAAATGACTCTGCGCACAGAAGCGAGGAACCAGCAGCTGCTGGAGGTCTGCCCGGGGGAACCCCTCCGCTGCTCACCCCACTGCTGCCATAAAGCAGCTTGCTCAGAAAAATCACAGCACAGCACTCTGGGATGAGGCACAGCAGGATTTACCTCCATGCTGACACTCTTCTTTTGGGATCTCCCCACAAAATCCCTCCTCCCCATAAATGTGAATATTTTTATTTGTGATTTCACAGCATGTTCACAATTTCCTTCTCTATTTTACACTGCCAAAAGGAGCCTAACATGAACGCCTCCCTACTGGCTCAGTGCCTCTGCCACGAATCCTTGACACACACATCAGCCAAAGAGTGGCTAGAAGCAAGGAGCAAGAAAAAGCCAAATGGAAGGGAAATTAAGGGTAAGAGATAGCTCAGGTGGTTCAGAGACACTGGAGCAGGAGTCCACAAACTTTTTAGGCAAAATTCCTTGACTTTGATAAATAAATCTGCCTTAGTTAGAAAATACTTTATTTCTGGAGTGGGCACAACCAGTAAACAGCAATAGCTGGGGCACACACTGAGCAGCAGGACCCGGATGAAACGTCTTGCCTTTGTAACACTTTGCTTTTTTCCCTCCTCCAATATAACTGCAAGGCTTTGCTATTTCCTACTGTTTTACAAAATCAAACCATGCGATCAGTTCTTCTCAAGGCAAAGACGGCCTTGGTGGAAAATAAGCAACCGCACACAAGAAGACAGCCCAACACCGGGCGTAAGTTGTATTACTTGATGGCAGCAATGAGATCAACAGCACTGCTCTCCTAGTAATTTATTCCACGTGGAGGCCAAACCTTTAGATTATAGGCAAAGACTACCAGCAAGAGCCGAGAGGCCAGATCTCACCCGTGAGCATGTCCCCATTCCCGCGTGGCTTGCCAGAGGGCCCAGAAGGATCCCCAAGGTGAGGGGCACATTGCAGAAGGGTAGGTCTCAGGAGGGCAAGGTGTGTCCTTCCATTTTGACAACAAACCATCAATAATTGCTCAGCACCGCTTCTACTGAGCAGCAGTTTCATACAGACCGTGCTTCGTGAATATTATGAAAAAGAGAGTCAAAACTATTACTGAATGCACAGTAAATACCCACAGATTCTCCTCTGCCCAAGAGACTTCCTTGCCCCACAAGACAATATTAGGTTTTGTTCTTGGAAACCCATGCTGGTTGCTACTCATTTCCTTTTTCCTTCTAGATGTTTACAAACAGTTATACTGGTTCTTCCACTGGTTTTCTGAGAAGTTAAATTCTCCTATATAATTCCCCAATTCCTCCTTTTGGGGTGGTGAGAGCATTTTCCTGGGAAATGGGAACTAAATCGAGGAGGGTGCCAGCAAGGGCTGCCAGGCATTGGCCAAGGGCCTCTGCCCTATGACTCCCACACACGGGGTGCTCCGGGCAGGCCAGGGGCTGTGGTTTGTGGTGAGGGTATTCTTTGCCCTGTCCCTCTGGTTGGAGCATGGCAGCCTGATGGCATGGGGGCACTGGGACTGTTGTAAAAAAAACAACCCAGCAAGCCATACTGACAACTTTCTCCAGTTTCCTTCGGTCCTTGCTGGAATAACGTTGCTGTATGTGCCACCGAAAGGTATTTATTTGGAAAACTACTGAGACGACTAAATAACCAGGGTCTGCTGCAGAGTGCCAACAGGCTCACAGAGCCCCAAAGCCAGCTGCCTGCTTGCTCCGTCACTAGAATGGCACGATGATTGGAAAGGGTTGAGAAAAACCCCGGGAGACTGTAGCTTTTGGGTCCCTGTGGAAGAGGGACCAAAATAATTTTGAGCAACACAGCAAATTTTGGCAACTGCTGGGTGCGTGCAGCAGGCCTGCAATGCCTCGGGATGCCGAAGGCTGGGAATGTTTCCTCTAGGAGGGACAGCAGGGGCTCCAACAGCACATGTCTAAAGCCACCGAATCTGCATGCACTTGGGTTTTCGTATGGAAGGCAGGAGGACAAGCTGAAGGCAATTAAAACCACAAAAGACAGTCTGTGCATAGGTGTTTATGATGCCTCTGAATGAGCTGTCCTCTTTCCTGTTTCGGACACGATGCCAGATGCATAACTTGACATGTAGCTTTCGATCCTCAGCGCTACCAGTGTTGTTAACCCAGGATGAGCAACACTTGCACTGGGGGAGTACAGAAATGAGGAGGCAATTTCAGAAATACATATGCACAACCTCCACCCACATTATTTTTAGGGTATTAGAAACAAAACCAGTGCAAGATCCAGAGTCGGGGAGGAAGGAGACGGAGATGGGCGAGAGCTCATGTTTGCTTCAAAGGCATGTAACCAAAATGTGAGAATTATGGGATCGCACAAGTTTGGAATATCTTAGTTCAGCTTCCTGGCATTTTTGCAGAAACTAAGTAGCCCCTGTTGTCGCTCGTTCGCGGCGCTCACTACAGGTAGGAGCACAGGTACTGGGCAGCCCCGGCCC
Source organism: Larus michahellis (assembly GCF_964199755.1). Taxonomy (NCBI): domain Eukaryota; kingdom Metazoa; phylum Chordata; class Aves; order Charadriiformes; family Laridae; genus Larus; species Larus michahellis. Next base: position 26,195,700 of record NC_133903.1, on the reverse strand, counting down.
CGCAGCCCTTCTCCGTGCCCGCCTGCTTCAGCTGCAGCTTCAGCTGTGGGGTCTGCAAGCTATGGGGGTTTGGGGACGCTGCCCTGAGACATCCCCACAGCAGGGACCTCCAGGCACAAGGAGGCAACTTCTCAGGCATTGCACAGCCTGGACAGCCCACCCAAGCCTGTTTCACCTTTCCCGTGGGACTAGAACAGCTGGGTCCTAACTTCCCAGCCACCACCACCATCCATCTGCACCGCAGGTAGCTAAGACCCCTGCCCATGGGGGAAGGATGCAGAGCTGGATTTGTTCCCCACTCAGACAGCTGCTCTGAAGCCACATTTGAGATTTCCTCATCTCCAGAGTCTCCATGGGCTCCCCCACACCACAAAGCCCCTTATGGATGGATACCAGGGCAAAGGTGTTTCTGGGGACCTTTTAAGGAAGCACCTAGAGATGGCAGAACATTGAAGATCCATGGGAGCAAATGTTCTCCTCCTCCACATCCCCCCAGCCTCAGCAGGCCTCCACAGCACCCCTTGGTATGGCTTCAATCTTCTGCAGGGCTTGGCTAAGCCCGAGCCCGGTCATGGCTGATGCTGAGCTTGGTGCGGGGCAGCCCGAGCTCCCAGGCGCTGTGTGACCGCTAGGTGTCAAAGTCCTGCCTCCGAACTCACACTCTACATCAGAGGGAAGTGCTCAGAGACAGCACAAACTCTCCTTGCTGCGGCACCAGACATATTTCTGGATGAGGAAGAAGGGTTAGGGCTGTTCCCAGGGCCTCTCATCGGGTTGGGGATCAGCCAGGGCCTCCAGCACACCCCAGCGAGCAGCTGCCAGTGAAAGCAGGATGAGAGTTTCCATGCACTCAAGAACAAATGGAAATTGTGAAACCTTCTTCAGTAAGTTTCCATAACTTTTGGGTTGTTTTTGAGGGAAACACCAGTGAGTATTCCTGACTCAACCCACCAGCTACTGGCGACTCAAGGTTCTTTTTCAAGAACAAAGGTGGCACGGAGTGGGGTGTCCCCCCCAGCAGGTTGATTACCCGGCTGCTGTACTCCCCCCTTCATTTGGTTTATGTTTATAGGAAATATCCTTGCCTAGATGGAAAAACACATGAAAGAACATTACTCTTGCTTCCTCTGCACGCAGAGTACATGTTTGTCAGGACATGTGCCTTGTGACAGGTTGAGAGAGCACATTTTTGGGAAGGGAAACTTTCTGACAACTCATCCCTGAAAGACTGACAGACAATAATACTCTCAATGGGCTCGATCCTCACCGGGAGGAAGCAGTGCCTGACTTCAGTCATGATATGCTAATTTACAACAGAAAAAATTGTGGCTAAAAGAGCTGTGGAAAGAGCAGTGTTGGACTGCCCCCAAAAAGGATGCAAAAGCCTGTCACCCAAAATAAGCACAGGAGGTGGTCCCTGCTGCAGACAACTGACATTTAGCAGCTCCGTGTGTCACAAGCAAATGTCACAAGGAGACCAAGCGAAGGGGAGGTGCTGGTGTCCCAAGGAACAGGCAATCCTCTTCCAGGAAGAAAGCTGGGATGGACCAGGGGTGGCCTTCCAAGTGCATTCCCTGGGCTGAGGGTTTCAGTGTGTGCAAAAAGAGATGTTCCCTGAGCAGTTCTCCATTTTCTCCGTCTTAGGCTTCACGCAGCATCCCATGGCTTTAAAGCCAGAAGAGAAAGGTGAAGAGAAATGGAAAGTGCATATTTTTCTCCCGAATTCTTTATGCCATCCACCTGCCCCACATCCCTTCCCATTCATTGCTTCTTTACAGAAAAGAGATTTCAGCAGCGTTACATGATGCTAAAAAGGGAGGGAGCCAGCCCTGTAAACCCCCCACCTGTGGCTGAACAGAAAGATGAGAGCTTTTACTGACAAAGACCGAGGGAAGGCAAGTACTGGCCACCCAACTCTTAGCTATTGTTGGAAACATCGCATATCAAGACATCCCCAGCTGAAGCTATGAAAGACATAAACACATCTACTTCTAAAGGCCCTTACTCAAAACTGAACTGGGATGCAATAAATCAGCCCCCACATTCACACACCAAAAAAAAAAAAAAAAAAAGAAAAAAGAAAAGAAAGAAAGAAAGAAAGGAAGGAAGGGGAAATTCAGATTAGTCACAAAGAAGTTCCCCCGCCTGCTTCTCTGTGTGCATAAAGCAGTCTCCTGAAGGCACTGTCTTCACTTCATCTTTGCTCCTGGGACAAGAGCACCTAGCTCATCTGCTCCCTGCTCCTCCAGCCTCCTCCTGTGCTCCTGGCCCCTGCCCCAGCAGTTGCTGGCAGCGCAGCTGAGATGGAAGGACAGACAGATGCAGAGGTGAGAAATCAAGACCAGATGGATTGCGAAAGGCAACCTGCAGAGGATGAGTGGAAGAGCTCGCAAAGAGGACAGGTTAGGAACACGCTGCACCTCGTGTCTGCGGCTGCTCAGTGGATATTACTGCTTGCCTGCTTGGTTTACCTTGGTATTGATACTCTGCAACCCTCAACGGTAAGAGCTCATGTTCAACCCATTGTCTGATGGCCTGTAAAGCTTTGTATGGGCTTTATTAATTTTTTTTAAGAAAAGAAAAAAGCATTTAGGTTTATCCCTATTTAAGCCACAAGTTTTTAATACTTTGCTTAATGATTGTCATTCTTTTTTTTTTTTTTTTTTTTTTACATTGCCTGTCCTCAAAACAACATCCAGTATTGGCCAGTGCAGGGTTTGGGGACAGGTTGTCTGGAAGAGGGATGGTTCCAAGAATGCTCTTTGTACCAGCCCCCAGGGGAGGGAGGTCTGCCTCCCTCCTGCTCCCTCCCCTTCTTGCGGTGGCTCATGTGTGTTTGCATTTAATTAAATGGGATCATCTGGGTGGGTATTGGCTTTCAACAAGTGCATGTGGAAGAATCAGAACTCAGGTTGCACACCTCCCGAATTTTTAAAATGTGCTGTATGTGCAGGCAGATATGTGACAAAGCAAGCGAGCTTATGACATCTCCAGCAAGACACCTGACGCATAGCAGTGCTCTCAGCCTGCACATATACTGGGCTTTAGGAGTAGTCATCTGTATCTGCAGAGGACAGCCTTTGTGTGTGTGTGTGTGTACGTGAAAGAGAAAGACTAATGTGGCCAGAGAGAGTTTTATGTACATATAACACCACTGCAAACAATATAAATAACAGAGATTCTTGAAGCTCAGAATACCTAAACAAAAATTGCAGCAAATACCTTTGCCGCTTTCACATCTTTGCAGGCTGGTGGATTGTCAACAACCTTTCACTGCTATTGCAGTGCTGCTTATGCACTAGCTACTTCTCCTCCCACATCTTCTCCAGGAGCTATGTACCACTTTAAAACTTGTTGTGCTTCGTCTTACCAGAGTTCATTCTTTCCTCCCACTTAGACTTGGCAGAGAAGCAAGCCAGGCATGTAACTGTGCAAGGGAGGGATTGCCTTATGCTCTGGGTCCTCTGCTGTTTAATGAAAACCCTCGTGCTCTGCACAAGTTTCACTGACCCGAGTCTCACAGCGGTTATTGAACCGTAGAATTATGACCCTGATAACACCGAGAGTAAAAACTCTTCATTCAGTTCAGTCCTCCTCCTACTACTTTGGGAGAGGGAAGTTGCACTGTAAGCCAACGGAGAAGGGCAAGCTATAACACTACTTGAGGTGCAGAAACCTCTCCTGGGACACACTCTAGTTGTGACTCCTCATCTCTCCGTATCTCTCTCTTCTGTCAAATTGTTAACTCAAATACTCCTCCTCCTCCAGAGGAAGGTGGCAGGGCTGGCATTGCTGCCATACAAACCCAAGAGCGCAGCAGCTGAGGAGGGGACGCAGTACATGGCTGGAGTTTCCCTCCTCAACAGAAACAGCTGAAACAGGGTCCTCGAGGAGCAGCGACTGCAGCAGATGAAAAGTCCAGGCCCTGGGAGTCACCAGAGGACCTTTTCATTCTTAAACACTTGCTAACTGCAGGCTCGGAACTGGTTTCTATTATTTTAAGCAGACAACCACAGTGTCCTGTTTTGACTACACCATGCTGTGCCGGAGAGGTCTCGCGGGCTATACACAGGGGGATTTCAACTCACTGGAATACAGGGCTCAGTAGGATAACCATGAATCGACCATATAAATGTCTACAGAAGAGACAGCAGTACTAATCTGACTTGACTCTTGAGGCAATTTAGGGAGATGGACTTTATGGAAGTAGGGGCACGGCAGCATCAAAGCAGCAGGCTGGGACTGCTGGTCCGTCGGAGCAACCAAGAGTCTGTCCCTGTTCTTGGGAAGAGTTTCCTTCTGCTCTCCAGGGCTGGAGAGTGCCACACTAACTTTAGAAGCAAGACAGTGGCTGTGTTTTTTCATAGCAAGACCATAGTTGATTACTTTCCATTGTCCTCATGGTGCCTGAAGAAAACCCCACACCCTGGACCATTCTGTGACAACAGGGCACAAATACTGTCATGGCACATGCTCAGGAAAGTCAGCATCTGTAGCCCAGACCATGCTTAACAAAAAGGGACCGTGATCTGGGCTCTGTCATGATGCCGTCTGGAGAGCAAGCCTCAGCTGTGATCTTTAAATGAGCACGTTTAAAAAAAAAAAGGTAGTGATAGTCTGCTTTGGCATCTGCAAGGCTTGTGAGTTCCCATCTCTGCTGGAATTACCTCCTCTTGCCACACCAGGGCATGGGCAAGCCACTCACAGGTGTGCGATCGGGGGCTGTGAAACCCCTCAACGGCAAATGCATGGGAGGTAAAATACTTGAGCAGCTGTTGGGCATTCAAAGGCTTCTAATGATCTGTTGCAGGATGGTTTTGCCTGAACAGGGCAGGAAAAGGTGCAGGAGGAGTAATTGTGCAGAGGTTTAATGTAGATAAGGAAGATATGGCCATAATCCTAATATCTCCTGGAGTGGAGAAGGTACAACCCCCTTCCATCACACAGTTGTCTGCAATCTGTATGACACAGGGAGCCAGGCACATGATCGCAATGGTCCTCTCAATCAGCAAGTATTGCTGCAGTCCCCCGAGATCTGCGCTTTGTGCAGTGCAAACCGATTCATGAAATTTCTGCCACATGGCACAGCTCTAGACACAATGACCCAGACAGGAGGAAATCTCATGTTTGGGGATCCAGAACAGGCAAAAATGATGTGGAAACTCCGTGTGTAAATCATACAGGGAAACTGAAGCAGTCAGTAAAGAGCACCTCTGTCCCCTCAGTCCTCCTGGCATTCTTTCCCGCACACGTAAGAAGGCAGAACAGAGAAAGAGGGGTGACTGACTATGTTGCAACTCACGGACATCCTTCCAGTCTTACAGATACATTCTCTCCTCAGCAGCATTTACTAAGTAAAGTGCTTTGAGATCACGCAATAACTAGCAGAGACGTGTAAAACAGGTAATATGCATTAGCGACAATGGGGCTGGTATTCTTACATTTGCTACAAGTTTGTCACCCAAGCCGACCGTGTTTAATACACCCTGTCCACCAGTGGCCAGATTGGGTGGATTGTGGTGGATGTTGTTTGACCTCAGAAACTCAGCGGTCCTGTGCTTGGCTGTTGTCTTCTTGGGAAACTACCTGAAAATCCCAGCTGCCTGAGCCAAAGAGTGAAATGCTCGTGCGCTTAGGTGCCTAGAAAAAGAGTACGTGTAAGACTCAAGCTGCCAAGGCAATGGATAGGATCAGTAATGCGGGGGGTGATAGTTCACCAGAGCCAGTGTGTGATAAAAGCACACTGTATTTGGGTATTTGGTAGCCAAATCCAGCCTTGCCAGTGGAGCAAGCAACGAAGCATCAGCTGTGGCAGCACTAGAGGGTGCCAGAGCAGACCTTTCCCACCGCCAGCACCCACCGCACCCTCCGGGAGCACAGACAACAGCAGCTCCAACCTCCTTCCCCAGCCGCTTGCCTTTACCAGGGTACAGCACTGAACCTGCAGAAAATTACGTGCCTGTGCTCACTCTCTACTCTTTTCCAACATGGTTCCTGTGCTCAGAGTGAAGGGGCTTTTCTGTTCCTGTAACACATGATGCCAAATACATGAAAATCAGCCCAATGCATATCTTGCCAGCCCACCTATAGGAAACCTATAGCATAGGTAAAGAGAAGAACACGAAGCAGCAAACCTAACCTTTCACTCTTTAATCAGGCAAAATGCTGAAGACTTGTGGTTGTGAAGAGACTGCAGATTTGGGCCTCCTGTGGTTAAGATGAGAGATGGGTTTGAGATGCAAAGTTCAGATTTAAAAATCTAATAGAGCAGTTTGGTGTTTTGTGTATCTGATCAGTAAGATACATACTTCTGTATTTTCATTCACATTTTCTGTTATGCTCAATCAATTTTAAACATGTCTCAATGCAGTTCTAAGGGAGGCACTGAGAACCACACATCCAGTAACAACCTGACCCCAAAGTGCAGGGTACCATAAATCCGGACCCACCTTTTAGTTCCCTGCGGGAGGAGGGGACACCTCTGGGTCCCAGCTCTGCAAACAGGCACCCCCGGCTGTAAGTCAGACTCGAGGCAGTCATGCAGAAGATTCTCTGCACCCCAAGCCCCCTCCTTACTGTATGGTGTGAGTCGATTACGTTCACCAGGATGTTTTTCTAAGCGGGACCAACCCTACCTGGGGTGCTCTGGAGGGCTCAGCACCAGGCTGGAAGTCGGGCTGGCTAGGAACCACTCTAAAATCGTATATTATAATACTGATATAAAAGCAAGTAAAGAGCATAGCCGGCTAGCAGTAACCCTGCCAACTTGAAGCTGCCTGCGCGGCTTTTGGGGGCGCGGTCCCGGTCCAGGTCCCGGTGGGGAAACAAAAGCGACAGCGGCAGCAGCGAGGCGCCCGCCCGGTGCGTTAATGCGGATTTCTCTTCTTTTTTTTCAGCCTTGGAGCGACAAAGTGCCGTGGACCCACATCCGGTACACAGGTGGGTGGGCATCGGGGCAGGGGGGGCACCCCGAGAAGGCCCCCGACCCCTCGAGGAGCGGCGGTTCGCCCGGCGCGCTGCCCCCGCACGGCAGCCGCTACCGCCCAGCGCTCGCCCGGTACCTCGGGAGGGCTCCCGGCTCCCCCGCGGCACTGTCCCGCTTACGGACGGCTCCCGGCTCCCCGGAGCCTTTCCTGCGGGGGGCTCCCGGGACACCCGGGCTCCCCCGATACCCGGCGGCGGCTCCCGGCTTCCCTAGGTTGCATCCCCCCAGTACTCCGGTGCCGCCGGAGGGCTCCCCCCGACCCCGTAGCCGCTACCCGCTCTGCCCCGTACCGGCCCGCGGTCCCCGGACTCGCCGCGGCAGCTGGTGACCCCTAAAATGCCGGAGGCTGTTAAGCGCTTCGTGTCACAGCGATGGCTGGTTCTTCCGATGGAGGAATGTGCCAGGAGAGCTGTCGGGGGTGGGGGGAGAGGGGCCAAATCTGACCCAGTGGTGCAAGATGCCAAAACCAAACAAAAGGGTTTTCCCAGAGCGGAAGAAAAAACCCGAAAATCTGCATGGATTTCTGCAATCCTTACCTACGTACTAAAACAAGCTTTCACTCTGCGAAAGAATGAGAAAAGTAGTTTTGAGAATTTACTGAGTCGGCATGGTGTGCTCTTGGGGTATTTCTTGAACAAGGCAATGATCTCCTGATTTATGAAAAATGTAAATGATTTCCTGGGGAAGAGTGAGCGAGCGTACACATGGTAGCAGAAATAGCGGTGCTCTGCGTGCCAACTACACCGAATGCTTTGTCCGATGACATACCTCAACAATAGAAGCAAATACTAAAATTTTTAAGTCGTACTAAAAATCTTATTGACAGTTTTACTTTCAGCTAATATTGTAAGGTCGCAATAAGTCTAACCTAATAGAAACCCATGTTTTTCTCTAAAAAGCTTGAGAAATTTGGCCTCAGCCCAGAGGGGCTGTGTTGTCTGCCAGGAGACCTTCTGGTGATGTCCCAGGGATTTCAGCTGGTGAGCTGGCAACCCAGGAGCACACCAGGAAAACATTTCCACACAGCTGTTGGAACTGTTACTGCTTGTTTCAAGAGAAAACCTTTCATGCTAAGTTCTGGTTTAATTTCTCCTGACTCTGCTCTGTATTAGTTTCTTCTGTTTCTGACTCTGCTCTGCTCTTTTATCCTGTCTTTTGTTTAAAAAAACACAACCAAACCCAAAGACAAGGACTTATATTACCGGCCTCTCCAAAGACAGTGCTTTTTCTCTTCCTTCCAGCTCTGAACACTTATTTACTGTCTTTATTTTCTGTTCTTTTTAGGAACGTGTGCTTCCTAAACTCACAGAGATGCTTTACTTACATGTCTGTATTTTAAGTAAGACGTACAGTAAAGAAAAAGTAGATAAATAGAAACTTGGGGGAATAAGTCATATAAACTAGACTTGTAGTCCAAAAGGCACAGCTTGCTTAGAAGTGGGAACCTGGAAATTTCCACTGTAGGTGATGCCTGTCTAGACTAGATGATATTCTAGCTCTGATCTGCCCTGTTCTCTAGTTCACTCCCTTCCTTTTCTATATTTTTTCCGCCTTTCCTGCAGTCAGTCCATATAAGACAACCCATGTCCAAGAAGACATTTGTCATCAGGGGATCATCTTTGCTTTTTTCCATTCCAGGTGAAAGCATTGAAGGAGTAGCCATGAATCTCACTGCCGAATTAGGCTCTATTCAGATCAGAAATGGTTCCATCATGATCACCTGTGATGGCCTCTACCTAGTGTCCTTGAAGGGCTTTATCTTTTTCCGTCACCAGCAGAAGTCACTGAAGCTGACACTGGGCAAGACGGACAGCAAGACCAGGACAGACCTCTGGGAGCAAACTGTCCAGGACAGCGGCGAATCAGTAAATCTAACCACAGTGCTCTACTTGTTTGCTCAAGATAACATCACCCTGTGGACCAGGCCCAACGCCAACATCTCGGATTTGTCGCTTAGCCTTGTGTTACTAAGTCCCTTCGTTTGCTCGCTGTAGAAGATGACGTATGGAATGTAACACGTAACATTATCGCCTTTCCTACCAATCCATTTGCCTGTGGGAGGCTTGTTCTCACAGGCTGTACTTGTACAGGCAGACTGCTCTAGCCTCCTTCCCTGGGGCTGCGGAAAGCCTCAGGTGGAGCGCAGGTAAATCACAGTGCAAACAGGCTTTATATAGTGCATGCCGTGTTCAGCTCTTTGGAGCTCTGTGCAGCTGTTTTGCTACCTGGGGTGGATTTTTCTAACACTGGAGAAAGGGATGCATGGAGCCTTTGAAGAGAACAGAAATGAAAGCCAAAGAAAGTCACCTAAGCTTAGCTCCTGTTCAGAGAAATCCCGGGTTTCTCTGTTTACTTGACAGTATCTGTATATAGTACAAATGCGCTGTATATTTGCTTAAGTAAAAGTCTGGTAAATCAGGAAGATACCTCAAGTGTCTTGAAGCCATTTGGAGAAGGAGGAGAAGCCCTTTGCCTGGCAAGGCAGAAGACAGGGAAAAGGCGGCAAGGGACTTCCTTTGCAGTGATCCAGATAAATGCTCTCTGACAGGTAAAGGCCATGAAAGGAAGGTGGTATTTTGAAATGAGCTAACAGGACTGCACTGGACATCAGAAACACAGGTCCTGCAGCGACTATGAGGTTTTTAGGAGCAACTTCTAAGAGCAGAGGCCCACTGGCTGTTCCAGACATCTGCAGACTACTGAAGCCTGAGCCAAGGGAATATCTGGTGGGACATTTACATCTTGACACCAGCTCTTGGAGGTGTTAAGTTGAAGGAGAATCTCCTTCAAGAACACACACAGACTAGCTTAACCCAAAACAGATAAAAATTTGGAAAAACATGCGGATTTGGTGGATTCTCTCTAATGGACAGAGTAAAACCTGCAGGTCTGCACAGCCTTTCCTCTGGGAGGACTCAGATGGTTCCTGTTGAGCCTCACAGTAGACCTTGTCATACAGGTGTGCACCAGAGAGATTCACTGGCACAACCTCCACGATGCACCAGTGCAGTCCCTGCCTGGCTCCGGCGACAGTCAGGCTGCTCTCAGAGATCCTGGGCTGTGCATCCCTCTTCTCGTTACGGCTTGTGGCTGCTGAGGGGACAAGTCCTGCCCTGCCCACGCTGCAGGCAGCATGTGACCTGAGCACAGCCAGCAGTTCTTGTATTTTTGGTTGGAGCAGGGCAGATTTCAAGGGCAAGTCGACTACCTGGCTCCAATGAACTCCAGCAACATTCCAGTATCTCACTGCTGGCTGTACGCTCCAAAGTCTTTTGTTAAAAGTATTTATGTATTTATACTATAGGCATAAGAATGTTCGGATTTCTTAGAAACACTGGGAAGGGTTCAGACTCCAGGTTGTCAGCGCAAAGCTCCTCTTCACAGATGCTCCCAAGGCGCTGGAGCTTTCCTGCCACATGGGCACAGCGCTGCCACCCGCCTTGGCTCCCTGGCCAGCCTGCTCCTGGCTGAGCACTTCTGAGGGCTCAGGTGCCGAAGGCAGCTAAGAAAATCTCCCAGGCCTTGGTGAGCTTTTCCATATGCTTTATGTTGTTGTTGGTAGAGTTTATGAACTTCCCTACCCAGGGTCAGGCCACAGCTCCAGGGGAAACCTCCGTGGCTGAAGCAATTATTCATGCAGTGCCGAGAAGCAGCTTTTTTCTCATCTCTGGGACTGAGAAGCTGTGGGCTGACTTGTGGGCTGACCCGCAGGATACTCCTTCATGGCTGCAAGGGGCATTTTTGGCTCTTACCTCTGCCTGCTCTGCCTGCCCTGCCTGCCATCGGGACCAAAAGCAGCTGTGCTCTGCCCCCAAGCTGGCCATTGTCACACTCCCTGGTTGAGGTTGTTACCCCAACGCGGGGTCATTTATCCGGCATGCAGACACCAGTGTGCCCACAGAGTAGAGGTATTACCTATTTATTTCATTTCTGCAGAGACGGGTGCTAGGTGGGAATCCACAAAGCTAGCGCACTGGCCTAAAAACTCTTAGGACTATTTATACGGTGCAAACCACAGAAATACACACCCTTAATTATAATTATTGCTTAGTACCTTATCTTAACAATTTCTATTGGTTAGTACAGTCTCTCGCTTTCATTTAAAGTTACAAGGTCCTTTAATTGATCTGCGCATGCTCCAGCACCATGGGGGGGTGGTCCAGTTCCATCTCCAATTGAGTTGGTGGCCACCATCTCCCACTGCCACCTTTGCCTTTCCCCCAGTTAGTGCAAATTCTTGCTGACTCTATGCCTCATGTAGCAGCTGTCTGGTTTTCAGCCAGATTCGGCGCTTCCTGTGGTGGGATGTTCCTGGTTATCAGCCTTTGTTCTTCTTCAAGGGTATATTCATTAGCAAGACATTTATTGTTTGTACCAAGTGTCTAGTTTCACAGGGCCTTGTGACCTTTTTACAGCTCTTTATTCTTACTTAATGAGAGATTCTACCTTCTAAAATATAGTTTACTTTTATTTTTTTTTTTAAAAAGTACATTCTACCTTCTTAAAGTACATCAAAGTGAGAATGTGTTTCCCTTCCTAAAAGCTAATAAAATTTTCCTTTGTAACCTTGCAGTGTCCATTGGGGCGGGGACTGGTGAATTACACATTCGCTGGGTTTGAGCAGACTTTTTCACCAGTATGAAAACTACACGAAATTTTCACATACTCCATTTTTTTTGCAGCTTGGCTTCAGTTTCAGCTCTCCCCAAGGGTATGTAGGGCTGGTGCTTCCCAATATGGGCTAACATGGACAGGGCGGGCCGTGTCAGCGGTGTGGGCAGGGATGTACAGGACAGCAAGGAAGATTAAGCCTAAGGACAAATGGATTTGTACCTCAGAAGGACACACCCTTTCTTCTTGTTTAGAGCCGGATAGGGCATTTCACACACTGATTCCTCTGCACTTTCAGGCTGAACTAGGCTGACCTACAAATATATACGTACAAGCACTTGTCTTGAAATAAAGGTTGGAACAATTCAAATCCCGAGTTTAATTGCTCGAGGGACTGACTATCCTCACCAGTAAGTTTCCATACCATCTGCTTCTGTTTGTATCTGGAGACCCCTTCCTCCACAAGCTTAAAAGTCTCTTTGAGATGAGAAACATTCGTTTTTGTTAATTGGGGTTGTTAAGGCCTTGTAGGAGCTTGTAGATGGTGCTAAAGTCACTTCTTACAGCTCTGTTCAGCGAGGTCAGCGCACTGAGGTTTTAGGTCCCCTCTCTAAGCTCATCACAGCTGGAGGTGTTAAGGGCAAGGCTGGACTAGGCAGTTTCTGGAGACAGTCCCTAACTCTGGAGGGACAGTGCATTCCCCTTCCTGTGCTTACTGCCACTGAAACAGGACCTCCTTGTCTGTCCCTCACAGGGCTTTTCGTGAGACCCATTTCACAGAACACAGTCATCGAACCGGGGATTACTGACTCCTCCACAATTTTAAAGCAATCTCCACCCCTGCCGTGTCCTGTGTTTAACACAGGGTAATGCATAAACTACAGAGGTGGCCACCATGTATTCCTTCCCTTCTCTGTCCTCTTTCCTACCTCCGCACTCATATAAAGCAAGGGACAGCGTGACAAAGCTGATATAAGAGCCACGGTCACCCCTGAAGAAGGAGCTGACCTCACTGCTCCCATTAGGGCCGGGGGCTCTTGTTTTCCAGCTGAGAAGAAACTACCGAAGGCGGTGCAGAGCAGAATGGAATGGGGGCTCCTTCTCTTTACCTGGGTACAAGAACAAACAATGGGAAACGTTTCATTTATACTCCATTCACATCTATTTAAAAGTCATCTCCTTTTCTACCACAGATGGTTACCAGTAATGGTGGATAATGAGCCTGTGGTTTCTAGACACCACTTACATTTCATCAGCCAGCATGAGTCACAGCTATTGCTTCTCTGTTTCACCAGCAAGAGCGAACAAGAAAGCCGGAGTGTGCTTGGCACACTGCTGTAAAGCTAGCACTGGCCAGCTCAGGCAGCAGAAAGCACGGGAATTTAGTTTCAATATTCAAGTATCAAAATGGGAAAGGATGATACAAAATCCAACAGTCTCCTGCCTCTCCACCCACTGGGTGGGAAGCTTTGACTCACTAGACTTTTCTCAGCAACATCCATAAACTTCAACCAATAGAGCTGTTCTCTGGGCTGACAGTCGGTTATTGTTTTCCAAGGGATCTGGACCAGCACCAGGGACGCTTGGAAGTATCCAGCTGTGTGGCAGTCCACCAAGTAAAACAAACTGAGTAATGCTCACCGAGGACTGTGGGAAAGGGCATTGGTACCGGGCCAGAAAGGGACAGTGGCAAGAGAGCTGCAGAAAGATTTATCATTTGCCTTTTGCAGCCTTGTATGCCCTAAAGCCAGGGAGGATCCGGGAGCTCATTTGCTCAGTTCTCTAAGCTGATGAGGAAGGCTGCAAAGGGCTAGCAACCTGGGCAAGCAGAGCGCAGGCTGAAGGCATGTCTCCCCATCAAGGTGCTAAGCAGTGAGCTTGCTTGCTGGCAGCTGCTCGGCATTCCAGGGCAGCACCCCACGTGCTGTGCTGGCAGGGGCTCACTTCACTCACCGCACCAGAAAGCAGGAGCCTGAGGACTAGAAAACCCGCAGGCCAAGGCAGGAGGAGACAGTGGCTGACCAGTCCCCGCGGAGACACTGGGCAGAACACTCAGGCAAGCTCAGGAGAGACGTGATGCTGGTGGCAGGTCCACGGATTGTGCTTAGGACTTTGAGAACATGGGGAAGGACAGACAGAAGACAGGACTGAAGGAGTGTTTTTCCCGTAAGCCCACGCTCAGTGAACCAGACCTCTGCAAATACTTAAACACAACCGCTGCCGCCTCAAACATCTATTTCCTCCTCTTAATGTAAATCCTTGAACAATTACCTTTTTAATAAGACAGCTCTCGCCAACCGTTCTGTAATATCTCCCGCCTCTGTGGCTTGCTAGGGTTGGTAGCCCATGCTGCTCTTTGGTGGCCAGACAAGGCAGCAGGGTTTGGAGCTGGGCCTATGGCCAAGGTGCTTGGGTGGTCCACCAGTGTTCAGAGAGTGAAACAGGACAAGCTTTGGGGCAAGACAAAACTTGTCATGGGCACAAATGTACTTTCCTAATAATTGCTTTCATTGGTTGCTTTAAGGCAAACTTCACACTTATTTACTGATGATCCAGAGACCTGTTTGGTTTATTTATAAAGAAAAAAAAATGGTATCGAACACACCTCCGAGGATAAACAAACATTTAACCCAGCACTGGATCTGGTTCATAAAGCACACAGCAATGTTATAATTTCATCACCAAGTAGATCCCTGAGACAAGATATCACTGGTGTTATCTCACAGAGTTCAAATGACTCACTTTCCTTTGTCTTATTTTTTTTAATTTAAGGTTTCTATTACTGCCAATGTCTGCTTATTTGGCTTACTGTCACCAGCACAGAAAGTCAGCAGGACGCATACATTTAATGGGGACAAACAGATGATATTTGGTTTCAGATTTTTTAGGGGGTTATGTGTAGCATTTTGAAACATCGGTTGCTCTGCTTCTCCCTTCATCACTTTCCATAAGACCCAAACTACATTAACACACCTGCCAACAAGAAACTTCTTTTGTGTGTCATATGTTCTACTCTTGATGATGTGAAGGACTAATTCTAGTGGCTGCTTACCAGCTCTGAAAAGCCTCCAGACCGGATTATACATTGTCTCTAGCAGTATTCACTCTTTACAAGAACAGATTTGCTCCAGCTTGTATGAGAAAAATCTCACTGCATCCCAGTAGGCTGCAATAACTCGAGTCATTTTCCAGGCACACCTTGAGTTACGCTTAATTCTTTTTACAGGACGTGTCCTTTCTAAAAGCAGGGGCAGGTGCTGCCTTTCCGTGCCAGTGCTTCACGGCCCACGCACCAAATCCTGATGGTTGTGCTGACTGTGCTGTCAGATGCAGCCAGAGACCTCAGCTGACCTGTACCAGAAAGCAGCCAGGACACTCTTCCTTGCTGTTGTGGGTAGAGTCACACGCACCCATGCCTCTCGCCTGGGTTTGTATGAATAACAGCAAAAAAAGTAATAGCAGAGGGAGAGAGAGAACCCTCCACTGACCCTTCAGGCTCTCACAGGTATCTGCACGTAGTTTGGACCAGACAAACTGTGGTCATTGGCACGGACTGCGCTGCAGGAGGGAATGGCCTGAGCTGAACACCAGAGTCACTGCTCTCAAGAAGCAGGACATAAATACTCCAAGATGTTAGGTTAGTGCATCACCGCTGCCTAAGGAAAGCTGTGTCGGAACCAGAGAAGAGGCTGAATCAGTAACTAAAACCTGAGCTTAGTGGAAACAACCTTTTCCGCATAATTAATGTCTGCCGTGCTTCACATTGTAAACACAGCTGATCAAGAGAGCAGAGATAGACAAAAATCACCAAAAACCAGCTCTGCGGCCACAGTCGGGTGC
Organism: Larus michahellis; assembly: GCF_964199755.1. NCBI lineage: Eukaryota > Metazoa > Chordata > Aves > Charadriiformes > Laridae > Larus > Larus michahellis. Next base: position 26,180,264 of record NC_133903.1, on the reverse strand, counting down.
AGAGGTAGGCAAAGCATACGTACGGTGACAGAAGGCAGAACAGCTGCCTGTGGCTAAAACCATTCACAAATAGCTCAAAGGAGGTGCCTCACCAACAGTAACACAGGCAAAGGGCACACAGGGAAAGATCTGAAGGGTTTTCCAAGCAGATTGGGAAGACAGCTTTGCAGAGACAAGCAGCTCCTCTGTGTGTATCAAGGTGCAAGCTCTTGACCTGCGGATGAGCCTTCCCCTCTGTGTTCCCCTGCTCGCTGCTGACCGACACTGCTCCGGCACACAAACTCCCTAGGACAGCGTGTTTCGGAACCCAGGAAAGCCACAAACACAGACAATAAGACCAGAAAGCACTGTAATCAGCAGGTTGGTGCTACGACAGGGCATACAGACAAATCTGCAACCTTAATTAGAAATAGATTTAGAAGGCTGTACCTTCCTCACCTCAAAAAAAATGCTGTTACAGATACTGGCTGCTCACGAGGTGAACGGCAGGAAGGAGCAGACAGCTCTCCAGCTTGTGAGGTCTACGAAGGAAGGTGGAGAGAGGAGCCTGGCAGTGCCAGGGACCACAGGCATCTCAGGGACTCTGCCCTGGAAGGCTCCAAGGATGGACGTCCTGGCAGTGCCAGGGACCACAGGCATTTCAGGGACTCTGCCCTGGAAGACTCCACGCTTGGACACCCTCTCAGTGCTCAGGGTCCTGCAGGCCAGGACAGTATCTTGGCTTATCAGCACCCCGAGGCCAAGTGCTAATTCACACAGTGTAAGGAGTGACTGTCCTGCAAATTACTAGACATCATACCAAGAGTCTGTAAAATCACATAGTTTTAAATAAGAATTATTTTGATTAAAACCCAACAAGTTAGATTACTGAGAGGATACAGTCATAAGTCGTATAGTCATAAGGAAAAAACACAGCTCTCTCTTAAGTAATGAAAGATACGGAGGTAATAATCTGTTGAGGATCATGTGCATAAGCACATTGATTAACACGCTTTGCTCAGCCGTGATGCACATCAGAGGTCTCACTTCTTGGGTGCCTTTTCCCTGGGCCTCAGACCTCCCGACCACATACATCCAGTACCATTCTTGCAATACTTTTACACATGCATTTTCTCCAAACCCAGGAAATTGCAACAACTAATGAAGATTAAGCGGGGCCTGCAGTTATGGGTATTGTGTCTCAAATATTTGAGTGCTTTTGGTACTTAGAATTATTCATCTTAGCTGTTTCTATGTCTGTTTTGCAATGCTTGCATGCCCTGTTCCATCCTCAAACACACAGGCAGATATGCCAGGTGTATCACTGGCTCCGTACAGCTTCTTTAATAGCAAGGCACATGAATTCAGGAATGTGGTGGGAAAATGAACCTCTGGCCCAGTCTCACAGTTTTCTTTGAAATGGATCTGAATTGCCGTGGTCGTTTTCCAAAGCTTAAAATACCAGACCGGTCACTGGAGAATTGCAGGAAACACTCTGACACTGTTCAAATGATTGAGAGTTTCTCCTGCTCCTGCTCTGGTTGCAGCCAGACAATGACGAGGAATGCAGCAAGAGGTAGCATAAAAAAGCCAGTGTGCAGAAGTCACACTCGGGCAGGTGGTTAAATCATGTCTCCATCAACCGTACAGCTCAGACAGCAGCCAGTGCAACCACGGCCACTTCGTAAACTTCATACCCTGTCTCCAGCTGCACTGATTCATCTGTTAATGGCAGAGCAGTGCTCAAGGCAGGCAGTTAGAGCTTTAAAAGCCCATATTACCACCACTGCTCCTGAGAGCCACACTGGGACAGCCATGGTGGTCCATGTGGCACTTGTATTTTGGGACAGCTTTTATCCCTGCCTTGCCCTGCCCACCCCTGGACAGCCCCAGGCAGCTGAGCTTCGTGACAGCACAGATCATAGAATGGTTTAGGTTGGAAGGGACCTTAAAGATCATCTAGTTCCAACCCCCTGCCCTGGGCAGGGACACCTCCCACCAGATCAGGCTGCTCAAAGCCCCATCCAGCCTGGCCTTGAACACCTCCAGGGATGGGGCATTGACAACTCCCCATGGCAACCTGTTCCTGTGCCTCACCAGCCTCACAGGAAAGAATTTCTTCCAAATATCTCATTTAAATCTACTCTCTTTCAGTTTGAAGCCATTACACCTTGTCCTGTCACTACACTCCCTTGTAAAAAATTCCTCTCCAACTTTCTTGTAGGCCCCAGATGTCCCCATAAAACATGATTCTGCCTGAAGGAGTTATTGTCTAAGCAACTCACTGCTTTGCTGTGTATGCAGAACTGGATATGCTTCCTCTAAGTCATCAGTCGTCTGTTGTTAACGTAACCATCCACCATGGCAGGATATGTTGGACTTCTGCCTAATTCAGGCTCTCCCAACAGAGCCGGTGACCACAGAGCCCAAGCTTTTCTTGGTGCCCACCTTGGCACCACCCTGCCTAAACGCCAGGCCCCTGGCCCCAAGAGGGCAACCTTGCTTCCCGTCTGTGAGTGATGGGGAGGTAGGTGCCTACGAAGCCCTGCAGAGGGCAATCCAGGCTGTCTTGCTCCCACAACTCCTTCTCCTCTAGGAGGCTGGAGAGGGCCATCAGGAAGCCATCATCTTTTCTTGCCCTCCCTGGACAGCCCCCAAGATCCCCACTGGCCACATGGGCTTCCAGGGTGCTTGTCCTTTGTGTGCCAACTCCATTGGAAACCAGTGCTCGGGTCCTAGTAGTTTGGAGGCCAGTCACCTCCAACCATCAGGCCATGGGATACTGCAGGCAAAGCCATGTCAAATCCTTTCTGTTGCTACTTGGTATGCCGTTGGGGCCCTAAGCCAAGAGATACAAGTAAGGACAGGTTAGGATTGGACATATGGTCCCTGTTCCTGGACCTGCTTTTGGTACTTATCCAAAAAAAGGCCTAAAGCAAAATTCATGAAGGATGTCCCACCCATCACAGCCTTTCAGCTGGCCTTGGGGTCCCTCTGGCTTATTCTTCTCCCTGTCCCATCACCTCTGCACAGTGACATAAGGTGAACAGAGAGGTTGCAGCTGGCTGTCATACAGCAATAAGAGAGGCCTTATTCTGGGTGCAAGTTTTCTCAGGCCGAGTGATGCTTGCTGCTTGTCTTCCACATTGGTGTAAATCACCATGCAAAAGCAGGCCGGGATCACTAGATGAATTATGGTCTTTGCCTGATTTTTCAAGCTTCCCTGGGGATGGAGGTCTAGCTGATTTCCTGCCTCCACCTACAGTGCAACAAAACTCGAGCAGGGTGAGAAGAAACAGGCATTTTCTGAGAATAGGCACACTGAGTCATGTCAGGATGAGAAAATTAGCTGCCCAGGGTGCTTCAGGCTGAATAGAGAGGCTCCTAACTACAATACCTCCCAACAAGCTTGGGCAATCATGGGGGATGTCCTGGATATTGCCTGATGTGCTGGTAGGTGGTGTAAACACGGTGAGTAGCAGCTCATACGCGTAGGGGAAACATCTGGATCTTTGTAAACAAAATAAGCCTTACATGGATGTGGAGGTGGGAGCTCCCAAAGGATTGCATCACAGCAGGAGTGAGGGGGCACGTCAAAGCCCTGCAAGGCTGCCCTGTCATCACCTTTCTTGCATCGTTTTCCTGGGATGCCCTGAAGTCAGAACATTTGCAAACAAAAATACGCCCCCTTTCCGGCCGCACCTTCCCTGCCTGCTCCTCCTCTCCTTTGCCCTCACCTTGGAATGCCACATGAGATCATCCTGCCAGGTGTCAGGTGGGCAGCTAGGAATCTGTCAGCAACCTGCCCGCTTCTGCGAGCTCATAAATGACATCTCCCTCAGCCAAGAGGAGCAGGAAAGGAGGTTTCTGACCTTTTGCCAGAGGAGACTGATGGGAGAGGCTTCTGAAGGAGGATAATAATTAAACAGGGATGGAACAGGTGCCAACTGGTAATGCCAGATCATCAGTTCCTGGGGCTGGGCAGAAAACCTCACAATGGCTACAAAGCTGACCAAAGTCTTAATTTTGCTTCTGGTGGAGTCTCAATCAGCTTTTCTGTTTTGAAAGTAAATAGAGAAAGCAGATAAGTAAATAGAGAGGGTCAGCTTTTGCTTGCAAACCTCCACACACCAGTGGGGTGTGAAACAGCAGGTAAGCTGCACTTCAACTGCTGGCTGCATTCCCTTGTGCGCTGCGCTTGGGGGAATTGCCTTGTTTTCTCAGCTCTCTCCCGAAACAAACTCGCTCATGCCTGTATCGTGGTAGGGGCATGCAGAAGCCGAGCACAGGCTGCTGTGGCTGCTGTCACAAGAGAAAGGGCTGACCAACTTAAAAGTATGACTGATCATCCATTTGACACTCGCAACACATAATCTCTATACTCTTCTCTCCCACCAACAAAACCCAGCAAGATAAACCCTATCAAATAAAAGCCTGCAGGAAAGTATGGTGTGCCTTTCCTGGGGGTGAATGTCAGGAGAAATACAGCGTGAACACAGCAATAGATCAAGAGAGGCAATGGAGGAGGTGATGGGAACAGGGGCCCGGGACTCAGCAAACGGAGGGAGATGAGCCCAGTAGCAGGGAGAGGGTCTCTGTGCTGGGCTCCCCAGCCTCCACACCTCGGCTGTGAGCAGGGGGTTGAGCATACAGAAAACGGTGGCTCTCAAGCATCATGCCTTTGAAAGGCCTGCTCACAGGTTAGATTTTAGGAAGAGGTTTGTGACTGTTCTTAGTCTGAGCAAACATATTTGATTTGGGTGGAAATCCCTTAATTTCTGCCAAAACCACCAACCTCTTTCCTCTGAATGCAATCCAGTAGTTCAATAAAATCGGTGGAGGGGTTGGACTGAGTTATGTTAACATCATTTGGATTGAAATTAGAGTAGGCACCTTCTCACAGACAGTAACTTTGTGTTAGCTCCTTTCAAGATTAAATGCTTCCAGGTTTCATTTCAAAATCAGGCTTAATTTCAAAACTAACAGTGCTTGTTTCAAAGCCACAATAACGAAGGCTATAAGAGCAAAACAAAACACTTCATATGGGGATGGCTGAGCTTCTGATACCTCTGTCTGCAGAGACGAGCAGGAGCAAATGTTTCCAGTGATTTAGTAAACCTGACATTCAAACGTTTCATTCCATGGAAGCTTCCACTGGTTTTTCAAACAAGCTATGGAGCCTGTCCAGGACATCTCCCAGGCGTCAGGAAGTCTCCACGAGGAAGTACAAACCCAGGGATGTTGGCAGTGATAATGCATGAAGGAGTGGGAGAGCTGGATTCTGCTTCTGATCTGGGCTGAGGGTGACTCATGTTTTCTTAAACCTTGTCGGAGACAGCAGTAATAGCAGCTCAGCGCTGGGAAGGCAAAAAGCAAGTGAGCAGAGATGGCAGGCAGCCACCCAGCTCGGTCAGAAGGCTGCAGGATGTTGGGTGACAGAACTGTCCCCTGCTTGACCCCCAGGCCAGCACTCGGCCATCGCTCCCCAGCTTCTCGGCAAGCCCAGCCTGAAAGGAGAAGGGGCTGCCTTTGGTGCATGACAGGGATCCCCAGCCTGCTTTTCTTCATGGCATTTCCATCCTGCTCGCCTTCCTCTGGATAGAGCTCAGAAAGCAGCTGCTGAGTAAACATGGGAAGGAAACTCCTGCAGAGGAGCTTTTGACACAGAGCCACAGGGTTTCTAGGAGCAGAGTGGGTTCGCAAACTGCCATTCTCCTCAAAACAGCTCCCAGCAGGAGAGGCTGCTGTGGGTCTCAGCCCATCAGTCAAGGCGGCCAGGGGCAGGTCACAGTGTCTCAGGCACTGGCCCCGCATGTGTGCATCCTGTCCCCATGGAGCAGAGGCAGGTCCAGGGACAGGTGCCTGACACGTGCCCCTGCTGCTAAAGCCTGTAGTCCTCTTGGAGTGTGTTAGCGAGTAGGTGGGCCACAGCACAGCATGGCTGCTGCTGCAGCAGTCATTTACAATTTGGCTTGCTCACCACAAACTACACAGGAGACGCTTTTTGGTTTTCTGAGTGGCGCAATGCTACAAACTCCAAAAAACCTCCCTGCCCTGGGATATCCTCAGAAGTGTCATAGGGGTTTGGTAACTCCTTTCTCCAAAGATTTTTCTCCACCACATCCCTGCCTCCATCCCAGGATCTTAGAAGGTCAGAGGAGAAAGGGGACACCCTGAGCTACACCACTCCAGAAAGACCAAAGCAAGTCCTGCAGCTGCAGGGGTTGGACCCTCAGAGCAATGAGTGTCAGGAGGGTGAGCTGTGACCGATGCTCACTGCTCAGGTAGATGTAAGCATCTCATTAAATGGACAAATAGCAGGTTTAAATGGAAAACAAAGAATTCTAACTTTTTCTCACGCAATAGGTGGAAGTCATTGCCATGAGAGGAAGCTCAAAGGCCGGATAGGCTCAGAAAGCATCAGATTTACACAAGAGAAATCCCTCACAAACTGCTGAAGAAATAGAATACATCGCAGTCCTGATGCCTAAGCCAGGATACCATGCTGTATGGGCTTCTGAGCCCACTCAGCTTGTCCACTGTTACACAAGGTTGAATGGAAAAGGTAAATACTTTGAAAAATGTGTCCCCAGAGCTAAGTACCCAAAGCCCAGCACTGCCAGTCCAGGCTGCCTCCCCTTGTGTGCCCCGGGCGGGAGGCTCACTGCAGAGCGCCAGGGCTGGTTGCCCCTGCGGCAGCACCGGCCACCCACTGCCCCGCCAGAGGAAGAATTCCCCTCTTGCAAAGCACATGTGACGAAGGGCAGGGAGTTCTGCAAGACAGGGCACGAGAGGCTGGTCGCACAGCCCTGGCTCCATTGTCTCCTAATGCTGGCTTTGCTGGTAAAACGGTTGTTCTTCAAATACACAGAGGAAATCAAATCCAGCACCTGATGACACAACGTGAAGGAAGTCAGGAAGGAGAAACTTTAAAAAGCATCCATGCACTGGGCTGTGAGAATACAGTTAGCACAGCCTCCCCTTAAGCAACGCTGCGGGGAGCAGGGACAGGGCAGGGCAGGGATGGGCTGGGGATTTACCCCACAGCTAGGCTCTGCCCGGGGAGGAGCACTGGGGAAGGCAGGAGCTACCTCCCACACAGGGCCATTCGCCCTGCCTGGCTCACGCTGCGTAGCACGCTGACATTGCTGAGCTAATAAGCAGCTCAGCGCTGCCAAGGTTTTCAGAGCCGGGTGTCTTGGCAGGCTGGCCCAGGACGCACAAATGGCTCCAAGCTGGGTGACATGTAACAGCAGGGCCATGGTTTCATTTTACCAGTGAGGGCAGAAGCAGAGAGAGGCAGGCTGCCAGACTGCTGGCTGACGCAATGCGAGATGCTGATTTGTAAGGCTTTCTGAAGGAAAGGAAAAGAGAACTTCAGTGTCCGGGGGAGGGTGATGCAAGCCTCCCAGCCCTAGGCTGGGGAAGAACTACGGCAATGTTTCACAGCTTTCAGGAGGATTTCTTCTTGCACATCGCAGTAAGCTGGGATCTCTGCCAGATGCGGAGTAGGGTGGATGAGTAAACAAACAGCACTTCACTTTCCTAAAGCAATTTGGAAGGAAAGTGAAAGAGCTGAATGAGATAACAAAATTATTGCTCTTTTTCCTCCGCTCCTCTCCCTTGTCTCCTTGCTGTGACATGCTCTGGGTACGGCGGTGTGCCCAGGGACTACCCCACATACTCCACGGCATGCCCAGGGGCTCAATGATTTCACATGAAAACCAGATCCCATCCTTCTGTACACAACCTCCCTCATCGCTAGAAGGGACATTGCTCCATACTGGTTCCATGCCAGGAGGATTTTGCACAGAGGAGCCAAGTACTGCTGTTACACAAACAACATATCAAAGAGAAGAAAAAAAAAAATTTGGACAAACTTGTAACTGAAGTAAATCCATCTAAACCAATAGCCTGAGCACTCTGCTAACAGAAATCCCCATAGCTCTGGTAATGAATATGGGCTGATCTGACATCACAGAATCATGGAATGGTTTGGGTTGGAAGCGACCTTTAAAGGTCGTCTAGTCCAACCCCCCTGCAATGAGCGGGGACATCTTTAACTAGATCAGGTTGCTCAGAGCCCTGTCAAGCCTGGCCTTGAATGTTCCCAGGGATGGGGCATCTACCACCTCTCTGGGCAACCTGGGCCAGCGTTTCACCATCTTCACTGTAAAAAATTTTCTTATATCTAGTCTGAATCTACCTTCTTTTAGTTTAAAGCTATAACCCTACTAAAAAGTCTGTCCCCATCTTTCTTATAAGCCTCCTTAAATATTGAAAAGCCACAATAAGGTCTCACCAGAGCCTTTCCTACAGTGAGACCCCACGATTGATTCAAATTACTGTGCTATGTGAGGGGCTGGGTATAGAAGAACAAGTGCATGCTCTCAATCCTGGACACAAACCCAGGAGGTGTTACAGAAGGGCAGGGTGAAGTTCAAGTGATCTGGACATCTGGAGAGAAGCTCTGAAAAAAATGAGACGCAATTCAGAAAGAACATGCAAGTTTATACTCTACCTATGCAGGAATGATCTGGAATGAAATGCAATAAGGAGCAAACAGCCTGAGAGAAAAGCATCTGGGGTTTCCAGTGTGTTGGGACCAGGCTGAAGATGACATTCACTGGAAAAGGCAGACATCACGCTGTACGTGAAAGTTTGAAGACGTGTGGGAGAGCTGTGACTAGTCCCAAATATCGCCTCCCCCCTTCCAGAATCAGTCACACGTACTCCAAATGAAAACTGGGATACTTGGAGGTGTAGAAAACATGTCCCAAGAGTCCCGGTGTCATCTGGACAGATATCAGGTCTGTGAATGACTGATGCAAAGAGAAAGGAATAATCTGTTCTCTGGGCCCATGGTGGACACGAAAGGGGCCACAGGCTTAACCTGGGAGCCCATGGGAGGCTGAGGAGAAACTCCACATTTTTAAGGAGGGTGGAGCCCTAGACCAGAGGGCCTTTTTGGGGTCTTTAAGAGCAGTTTAGACAAATTCCTGCCATGGGAGGAGGTGAGGGGGCAGAGGACCTCCCTGGAGCATGCGATGCTTACAGATGAAGGAGAGAACAAGCACCAACTTTCTGGGACAGCTTTACTGAGACTTGAGAACTAACTCACCCATCTGTTTGCAAAAGAATGGAGTCAAACAGACATTCCGAGGCCAGTGCAGAACCACTGCAATTTTCTAACTAAGCCGAGACCACTGGTACTCAGTAGGTGAGGAGAGCACAAACATGAGACCAACCACTTCTCTATTTGGCCTCTTTAGAAGACCTTGTGCCATAATTAGAACTTTTTCCACCCCGTCCCATTCACACCGTTTCTGCTGATGCTCACAGTCTCACGCTACAGACCCCCAGCTTCTGCAGCAAGAGGAAGCAGAGCAGAGAGTAAGGTTGCACTGCCTTTTCCAACCCAAGTGACAACGGCTGGGGAATTGGGAAGCACTCTGTAGCCTTCTGGACCAAGCAAATCACCATCTTACTACAGGGTTTCAGACAGAGAAGTACCTCCCTATGTGGAGGCCCCTACTCGTTTTTCAGTCTGAATGCAGGACTTGGGCAAGGGGAATGTGTGGGTTCTGTGATGGAGATCCTCAATTCCTTCACAAAGTGGCATTTGCAACACGAGACTCAAACTGGCATCCATGCAACCCCCCTCAAAGAGCACCGACAGCTTAGATGGCCCCGACACTTAGCTCTGAGCAAGCACTTCCAAGGGCCTGGAGCAGGCATATCACCAAACTTGGAGCTACATCCCTAGACCAAAGGGCAACCCTTACCCATCTCTAACCACTGGCACACGCTGAGAACACATTCAAAGATAATTAATATTGCTCTATGGTTTCTCTGTGTTTTATTCTTTTTCATTATGCTGATGAAGACACTCAAGCCTTGTCGCAATGTAGTAGTATCCAAACCACATGGTGCTGCCACTGCCTTTGTGTTGCTTCCTTTGCTGAGATTTTTTTCCTGTCCTGGTTTCTGACAGTTTGCGAATTGGCTACTTTAACAGTTAGTATTTACAGGCATTACCACTGTAGGAAAAAAAGAGTTAATTAGAGAACAAGGAAAAGAAAGTGGTTAAATTTAACTCCACCGTCAGATTGCGTCTGACACGTGCATTTTCACAGGAAAGAAGTAGGAGAGCAGAGTGGGCATAAAACAAGAAAATTGCTTTTTGTTCTTCCTACTGAATGGAAGCTGGTCAGAGTTACAGGCTCCTCTTCTGCCTCAAACACATCTTTTATCTCGCTGCTAGGGGATATTTGTGGATACTGCCCAGCTCCAAGTTAGCGCACCCCTCTCGCCATGTGCTGATGAGGGAGAAATAAGTATGGGGGGAGGAAGACAGTTCCCAGGGAAAGCTGGCATCATATCATGGGTTCAACCTAGGACAGACTCACCCAAGCCCCCTCATACTTGGATCTATGTCAAAGTCCCTTCAAAAGCTTCCATTTCGGCTCCTGCACAGCTGACGTTACTGCTGCGCTCAGCAGGAAGTGGAGCAGAGAGAATCAGACTAAAGCTGGCAGGGAAAGGAAAGATGACAGCAAATTGCTGTCACTTCAGAGGAAGGCTTTAGGAACTAGAGGCTGCTGGTAAAAGCATCACAGCTGGAGGGCATCCGATGTCACAACACGCAATGCGTAATTTCATCACACACCAGGAAAAACATAGTTCTAAACTCACATGGAAAAAAGCAATTCTAGAAGAGACGTTATAGCCAAGATTTTCTAGTGTTCCTCAGATTACTCTTATTTTACTGATTTTTCAAGGATATCAGATGCAAGTTTCCAAGTTGTCAATCACTAATTCTTAATCACACTGTGTTCAAAAACATGCACAGAGCAGACAAGAACCATACAAGGAAGCCCAAGAAGCCTTTTGAACAGAAATCCAACTGATTGCATACCTGTGTAAAATGTGATTCTGGGGTAATTCACTTGATATCACAGGAGTCCAGAAGTTTTTGAAAAATTTTCCTAAATAAATTCTGGTGAAAAGTCCCAGGTTCTAAAATGCTTATTCAGTTATGAAATATTTCAGCTTCAGAGCAGCCAAGCACAGCTTGCTGCTTTTCAGCTCCAGACCAGCAAGCACGTTTAACACCGCACTTCAGCTCTCAGCTAGCATCTGCAAGGATCACAAGAAGCACTTCTGGAAATCTCTTCTCAAATAGTGCATGAAGAGAGTCAGCTTCCAGCATTTAGGCCACGTTTATAATTGCTGTGAGGGGAGCAAACCGAAGGAGCAAGTAGGAAACCCAGAGACCTACTAGGACACTTTCTTGGTTTAAGCCTAGAAGGAAACTGGTGAGGCTGCTTAAGATGAGATGGGATCCTCTCAAGAATATCTCTTACCTTTGGGCTTGGCAAGGAAGAAAAAGAAACCCTAGTGTCTGTGGTCATGGAGGAGTCTCATCAATGAGGAGAGATGATTCTGCAGAGACCCCTCTGAGAGGGGTGACCTGGGATGGACAGAACTAGTCTTCACACCAGCCATTGCGTTAATAGTAGTGATTTGGTCTCCTATGGAGAGGAGATGCAGGGCTGCTGTTCTTGCAGTTTGCTTTGGGTGACACCCAGGGACCTCACATGCTCAGTGCAAACTTAGGAGCAGGTACAAAGCAAGGCCTGCTTCTCCCTGCTATTTAGAGGAGTAAAGCCTACAGCAGCATAGAGGAGGCAGAGCCTGCACCCCTGCTGCTTGTCCTGAACATGTTACCACAAAAAACCTTTCTTCTTTGTTTTGTTTTATGTTCACTTCTACATAGAAGAGTAATCACAGCAGCCTGGACACACTGCCCAAGGTGATGGTGTGACCTCACAAAATGCGTGCTGCGTAACGGTTGGGAAGAAGCAGGAGGAACTGACCCAGTACAAACACACCCCAAAGAAACAAAATGCTCGTGTGTGTCAGAGAGAACCTCACCACACCAGTACAAGAGCTGACAACCAGCAAACGCTGAGTTCACAGAAGTTAGCACCCTGGGCTGCCTGCACATGTAATAGAGAACAAGGAATTTCCCACCACTTGGTGAAGTCCCTGCTGGGAAACACCGAGGTATAGGACCACCTATGCCTCACACAAGTTTGTCATGGGAGCCCTATCAGCTGCGTCAGAGGAGAGTCGTTACCTTCAGTGGAGCACCAGTGGCAGATCTGGCTTTCATGATGATAAAATGTTCATAAATGGAAAATACAAACTGGAAAACCTTTGGGAGGGAGAGCAGAGGAAATCTGGCAAAAGGAAAGGAAGAGGAGGGTAGAGGATGCGTCTCTGTAGTGTTTACATGTGACAATACCATCCTACATTGCTACTGGTTAAGGGAGACCAAGAGGAAGTGAACATTAACTCCAAAATAAGAGCACAGAGGCGGAAAGCAAAGGAGGCTACTGGGAGAGATGACGAGTGCAGAAGCGGACAACTAAGCTCGACAGTGCAGCCCTGTTTTGTGGGCTGGCCCACCTGACACTCACACCTGGCAGCAGTAAAAAGAAATTACATGGAGAGAGAAAACACAGGGGACAGGTGAATTGGGTGAAGCTGGGAGACCTGCAACAGCTTGTTCCCAGTTACAAATAAATGCAGTTTGACAAAGGCCAGCATAATCCTCTCCCCTCTTCCTTTCCCACCATCTGCATATGCATATCCCACCATCAGCTACACAGAGGACAACTTTCTGTCTAAGGTCCCATTTATTATGCAGCCATTGCTTCACCCACCCCCGAAATCAGTCACTATTCAGATCCTACCACTCACTAACCTGGCAGGCAGCGGCCACATGAAATATAGTGGATAGAAACTGAAGGCAGACAATAAACGAGACAGAAGTCGTCTTTAACAACGAGAGTGCTTTACCGAGGGAAAAACATAGGTAGGAACACCCCAAATTTGGCACAGCCTGTAGTCCTCAGCTCAAGCACAGACATCTCTCTAACAGCTGTGCTCTGGGGGAAGCTCATGTGCCTGGGGTCCCTCCAAGGCCCAGGCGGAATCTCCCCCTGCGCTATGGGCAGCTGCACCGTATGGGAGTCATGGTCCTTCTCACCGGGCTCAGCCCAGCCATCAATCTCAGAAGCGCCGCTGCTTCACTGATAGCCTAAGGCAAAATCAGAGGAACCTCCCAAACAGCTGGGAGAAGTCTGCGCCCCAGGAAGACCGCAAGCAGTATTTAAGGAGGGAGAGTTTGCTAAATTGAAAATTTAGCTATTGTACTCAGGTAAAGAACTGTGTTTTGGAAAAAAATGACAGCGAGAAACACTCCAGGCTTTTCTGATAACTACTGCTGTCTTCCTAACACCATCTGGGCCCTTTGGCCAACACCAGCGCAAAAAGTACTTCTTGTCAGACCATCACCCCTACGTCCCTGCTCTGCACCCTGTGCTAGCGCGGTGCTAGCTTGGTAGGACCACCCAGTGGCTGTTGGTCCCATGGCGGGGTCCGAAGCACACATCTGGAGCGGCAAGCTTCCCACTGAGCCGCCATGGGTGCTGGTGTGCACGCTCAGCGCAGCCTAATCAAAGCAAGACATTTTCACTGTCAGGCATGGAGTCACACGCTTCTAGCAACGGTTAGGCCTTAAAGCAAACGAAGCCTGAATCAGAGAGTTGCATTAGGTGTTTGCAGCGATTACCCAGCATCAGAAGCTTCATTGCAGTTTGCCCACATTTTAGAAGAGTACTTTAGCAGGCGGTGGTTGCGGGATACCAGAAGGCAACACCAAGCAAGGCACACAGGCGCTTCAGCCTGCTTCAGCAGGAACCGCACTGGCCTGCAGTGGCTGCCAAGACGGGGTGCCAGCGTGGACCGGTCGCTTCCTTTGCACCTAATGTCAGGGATTCCCACTGGGACAAGCCCAATGTCCGCAGCCGTAAAGCATGTGAATGTGCCCATGGGCTGCATTGACAAGGCATCTTGCCATGGTTCATTGTCCTGATGGCAGCCAGTTTTTTAGTTTTGCCCATTGATTTTGTTTGCCCCTCCAAAACACTTAGTTCAAGGGAAACAAGGACAGCAGTAATGTCTGCCCACTCGATGCAACAGATAGATCTGAAATTCAGGATCTCTCAATCTTTCTTTTCCTCTGCTCCTGCAGACTGGGGCTGAAACTCCAATAGGGCTTTTCTATGCTTCTTAAGCCTCTCTCCTATCCTTGGAAAGCCATAGCAACTGGAAACATGCCAGTCTTCCCACAAACACACATAACGAATGTCTGCGCCACAAAGTAAAGACGGGGCAACCTTTGCTATCACTGAAAACAAGCTGGTGAGGACTTGGAAAACTTACCCCAGGGTTAAAGCAAACTTCATACTTGTACTGGGCAGTAGTAATATTTGATGATGAAGAACGCACAGGATTCTGTGACTGCTGAGGCTTTGAAAACCAGCTCCCCAGGGACAGATTGCGAAGCACAGTCTCGTGTCTGAGCGAGAAGGGCTGGGACAAACACACTATTGAATGTTGTCACATAGCATCAGTCTAATGGAAAGCTCCCGCCTGAATATGCAGTGGTAAGTCTGCGAGTCCCGTGATGTGCCTCAGCCATGCAATTACCGCAAGTCCCCAGGGCCAGGCATAGGCAGAGGAAATGAGCTTTGGACTGCACAGCAGTTGAGGATGTGAATTTCCCATTCTGCTTTAATCAGCTAACCAGATATTTCATATTTTAAAATTGGCAAAGAGTCAAATGCCTGCACCCATGCACTCCAACAAAATGGAAATTCAAAGGCTAGAGATAAATTGCACATGTTATGAGCTGTGACGTTGCTAGTGGGAAGCCTGTCAAACGCTTTCCCTTTAAGGAAACTAGGAAAGGGAAGCGAGGGAGAAAGGCAGGCAAGAATCACATCCTGCTCCTTCGTATGGAGTGCAGCTGTTTCTACACTGGAATTTTTTCCATCCCTTCCTAACAGGCTGTTAGAAGAGAGAAAAGAAAGGAAAGGAAGGACAAGACCAGCATACGGTGGGTGCCTGTCAATAAACAAATTCATTGCAAAATCGTATTTCGAGACCTAAGGCTACTTTTGAGAAGTGACAAGAAATGAGGAAGAAAATGAGCCCAAATATGGTGGTGATAACATTGTCTGGTCTGCTGGGCTTAGTCTAAGTCTGTTTTTTAACTGGGGGTAACATGGTTAAACACTGGCTGAAAAAAAACTACTGGGGCGTGTAGGGAAAATACAGTTGAGATGCAGCCATAAGCATTCTTGCAAAGAAAAAGAAAGCCCTAATTTAAACAGTGCTTTCACAGCTCCCAAGCCTGTCTGAGGCTGGTGGGAACTGCAGAACGAAAGGCTGCCGCTTGCCGACTCCCGCCAGGGCTCCTCCAGGGCTCCGGGCTTGTGGCATCACTGGGATCCTGGCACGGTGCTGCAGCACTGCGGTTCTCTCCCCGCCATGCACCAGGCGGTACGTTTACACGTAACATGATGGAAAGGCAAATTTACAGTCCCTGGCCACAGGCCTTCGGTGCTGCCACTTCAGAGTGAGTCACAGAAGCTACTTTATCCGTGCTTATATAATATGATGTAATTAATAAAAATAAATATAATACTATCTGGACTCCACCAAGTGAAATACATGTTCAAAGTCTGGAAGTATTCAACTCCAGCCCCTTATCGATCCTGTAGGTTCCCTTCCCTATATAAACCTTCCCATTTTAACTCTGTATTAATGTAAATAACTGGCAAATTTTGGGTACTGGGACTGACATTTTCTTCCCCTGAGCTCTATTTGTGGTAGCAATGATAATTTTTTGTTTGAACAAAAAAAGGTGGTTGTTTTGCAGGTTAAAAAAAAAAAAGTTGCTGAAATTGCTGTTGGCGGATCTTCTTTTCTTCTTGTGATATCTTCTTGGTTTTGGTTTGTTTTTTTAAACATACCTCTTTTTAGACCCTTTGCTGCCTCTCCACTACATGGGATGTCACAGGAAGTCTCATTTGCATGCTTTAAAATGAAGATTGCTTAGGTCTTTTTTTGTGGTTAAAGCCAGGAGTTTAACAAGTGGCAAACTTAGCGTCTGGGGCTGTAGGGTTGGAGCTGCAGGCCAAAGCGGGTCAAAGCAGGGCTTCTAAACCAGCCAGTGGCTGTCCCCAGGGAGAAGCAGGCTATCTGTCCATGAACAATTCCCGTTTGCTGCTGGCAGTATGTATGTGTCATATTGGTGTTGCTGCATTTCAGGATGACCGCAGGGAGTGGTCCTGCTTAGAGGAACAGCTGGATCCGCAGGGACTCTTGCATAAATGAACCAATTATTTACTGGAGAGGGGAATAGGGCTGGTGTAGGGACAGTCATTTGCTCTTCCCTGGGGTCACACCAGGGCAGGGTGCAGAGGAAGGCAAATGTCATAGAGGTTAATAGGTCTCCCCACACAGGCCAAGTCCGTAATTGCTTTTTGTAGGAAGGAGTTTGTGGAAAGTACCCTGTCTCCTTTACATTAGTCATGTGCAGTCACTACCAAGGCAGGCAGAAAACCTATATGGGCTGGGGAGGGGTGGTGGGGGCACAGGAAAGTCACAGTGAGACTCTCTGGGGCTTTTCTTTCCCACAACTTTCCCTGAACCTGCCCCAAAGTGTGCCCTGAGGGGCAAACAACCCTGTCAGGGGACAGCAGCCAGCTCTCTGCTGCCTCCATCACTGCCCTCCCATGTTTAGCTTCACCCTGTGTAACTCCCTCCCATCTTTCCTCTGAGAAGCTCTGGGTTTGACTGCAAAAAGCCAGGAAAGTGGTGGGTGGCTTTGGGCTGGCGATGGCATGTCTTCCCGTACCAGCAGCAGCATGGCCAGGAGCTCCCCAGCAGCTCAGCAGTTTTCTGGAGGCAGGCACAAACAGGTTTCCCTCTGTCTCACCCTGAATTAAATGCATGCTAAGCACCTACTATACAGCTGAGAATTCGAAAGATTAAGCGGAGTATTAACACAACAGTTCAGGTTTTTTAGTTTTGTTCTTGTGCCCTTTCCAGTGTTCTGTTCCCATTCCACCCCTCTGCAACACACAGATATTTAACTTTGGTTCTGGAAGAGTTGAGGCTTCTTCTGCAGGTTGGGAAGAACTCTTCTCCCTCGAAGAGCAGAAGCAAGACTAAAGTGTATAAATGACATTTTCCATGTATCCCATCTCCAGCAAGGGAGCGCCGCAGAGCTGACAGAGATCTCTAAGTGACATTTTTGTGCATCAGAATTTCTTTTCTTAAATAGTCACCAACAAAGAACACTTTTTTCATATTGAAAGAAAATTCAAAAGAATGTGCAGAGTGTAAAAATAGAAACTAATTTCAAGGTTGACAATTAAAGTTATATTTCTCTTAGGTGTGTTTTACTTCTCATACCTATCTGCTTTTTCTTTCCTTTATCTTTTTTTTTGCCTCCCCTACACAACTCCTGACTCACAATTTTGTTCCCACAGTAAGGAATTCAAAAAGTAGCTAAGAAAAAATAGAAAGGGAAACCCCCAAAATTATTTTCAGAGGACTTTGAAAATGGGCCAGCTCATCTCAAACTGCAAATTGAAAGCTATTTAGAAAATCACATCTCTTTTCCTACTCTCCCTCTTCCTCCTCGAATGGCATCGGTGTGGAAGTCAAGGCTGGTGGTCACATGCAACTCTTTCCATTGCCGCTTGTGGCTCCACAGCAGTCCTTGCTTGCAGTCATATTTTTAACTGTGTGTAGTTTCACTTTTACTGCATGAATCATGTCCTCAGGGAACTGCAAAAATGCCCTTCTGTCATCAGCACTCAGATCCGTGCTGTCAAAATGAGAAACAGATTTCATCTGATGCCAACCTCTCAGCCCTAAAAACCACTGGTACCTGTGGCGACCAAAGCAGGTCATACACAATCACCAGGAGGTTCCTCTGCGTGGCACCTCATCCCTTCACTTCGTGTTTGCTGGAGAGTTTGTAAACTTGACTCCTTGCGCGAGAGTCTGAGGTGCCTTTCAGTGTCCTCCATTTTCATTTTAGTCATTCTGGGCCAGGAGCCAAATGAAAGTTCTCTGCCTCAGTTTCACGAGGAAATGCCTATTAGTCCAGGCTAGTGACGAAACACGCTGTGGCTCCTCCTCTTGGCTTTATTAGCATGGGGAAATCTTCAGCATATAATCGTGTCCATGCTCTGCTGTGGCAATAAGGACCTCGGGAATTCTGGCAGTGTCTTTCTCGACCGTGGTGCTGTTTGCATCGTCACCTCCAGTCGTCTTGAGGATAAGCATCATGGAAGCACCAAACTTGCTGGAGAATGGAAATATTCCACAGCGAAGGAAATTCACATGTTGTCAAGTGGCTTTTTATACTTTAATATTTGTTTTGATTACGATTTCAGCCCTGGTTTCTGTAGTCTTCTGTTTGCTTCGTCATAAGCAGGTAAGGACAACGTGAAATTCCTAACTCTGGAGTGTACAAACCACATATTATTCCTAACGATTAACATTGCTGTGTTGGTGCTATCAGCTAATTGCAACCTAGTCATTCTTTCTCTTTTGGAGATATCTAATGCTTTTAGTTTCCAAGATTTCAGCTGATAACTTTTCCATCAATTCCTTGGGTAAATATCTCCAGTATTTTGCTTTCATTTCTCTAAGTTGGGTTTTTTTTATTTATTTTTTCTCTTTTGTTTTGTCTCCTGCACAAATGATGTACGCTGCCCTAACGTGATATCAACTGATGATGCAGTGTAAGGACGGGAGAGGCTGAGGAATCCTAGTATTTCACCAGGCATGAAGCCTTTTCACTCTTGTTTTTACTAAGTGCTAATACAATCTATCCCAAATCGCGGTTCCTGAGCCAAGTTGTCCTCCGTGTTTCATTGGTTGATTTCAGTGATCTTTTTCTGTCTATATCTCTATACGGCAACAAACAGAAGTAGAGGGGTGAGCCAAGTGACTCATTCAATGAAGGTCAGGCTTTTATTTTCTGATTTCTAAACTATGAATCAGTCTCCTGGAGGACCCAAGTGTTAGTTTGGGATGCTGGTTTACATATATCCCGCTGTGATGTAGCTCCCTCCAGTTCCAGTTCTGAGGAGGAAGAGGACAAGGAGAAAGTCCCCTTCTGTTAAGAGGCAGGATGGCTTGTTCTCATGGTCTGTCAGCTTCTTGTGGCCTGATGACACCAGGAACCCCTCTTATCCTAAGGACAAATCCTTCCTTGTCCTACAAGGCGCTGATTATTTTTGTAAAATACAAAAACTGCTAAATTCCCACAAGAGAGAGGGCTGCCCTGCACCTTACTTAGCAGACAACATAAAAAAAATAAATATATTTTTTAATTGCTTCGGTCCTTTTAGCCCCACTCCCACAGCCTTTCTCATCTATTTGGGAGCTGTGAAGCTGCAGCTCTGTGACCTGCAGTCACAACTG
This sequence comes from Larus michahellis, assembly GCF_964199755.1. NCBI lineage: Eukaryota > Metazoa > Chordata > Aves > Charadriiformes > Laridae > Larus > Larus michahellis. Next base: position 26,160,920 of record NC_133903.1, on the reverse strand, counting down.
CATCCCTCTGATGGCAATGAAGATGCAGATGCACGCAGCATTTCCCACATGTTCCCCTCCTCCCCCTCTTTTTTCATATTGCAGAAAGTCACTTTAGTAAGTCAAAGAACTGCCTTTAGCCCTGTTGATTCGTATTAATTGGGGAAAGCGGGACTGGGTAATGAGAGCCTTTCCCTGCGAGGGAACTGATGACATTCCCAGCACTCAAGACAGCAGCTTCCTACGGAACAGATGACGCTGTGCTTCGATAGTGATTTTAGGCATTTCAGAGCTTGCAGCCGTTAAGATGTGACACAGAATCGGGACCCTGCGTCTGTAAGCTGATCCCAAGTTTTATGGGCTCTGGCCGGAGAGAGAACATAGCTGCTGTGTAGGAAGAGCGTGACATCCGTAAGCAAACACCGAGTCATGAGTCACAGGAATAGACTGAAATCTCTTGCCGCTGACAGTTTACCAACTGGGCACCCACAGAGCCTCCTCCTTCCCTTGGCTGGAAGGGCACTGGAAGGCTGCTCTGACTAGTGGATCGGAAAGCACTGTGCCTGTCGCCTTGAGCTAAGCATGGTATAGTGGTTAAAGAGAAGTAGGCTTAAAAGTCAGAAGCTCTCCTCCCCATTCTGCTTATCAGGTGTGACCTTGAGGGCATCCTTTCAGCCCTCCATGTTTCCTTCTTCCTTCTTACACAGGGGCTACAAAGCCTGAGGGTGACTCCATAGAAGAGGTGACCACTGTCAGCATGCCTTTTCCACTCTCAGAGCACAGGGTGCCATGGAAAAGCGGCACGTACTAGCGTTGCAGTGCTCGACTACTACACGGCTCTGCCACGCACTGAATCAGGGCTAAAGGATTTCAAACCACGATGCCCAGAAGGGAAGGTTCATGGTTTTAATAAGCGTGAATTAGCCCAACTCTGTGCAGCTCCCCAGGTGCATGCACTGGCTTGAAGTCGAGTCCTTGTTCACAGAGACATCACTTGTGACAGTTTGCAAGAGCTGAGTCCAGGGATGAAATGAAAATCCTGTCACCTGAGAGGAGCGTAGACCTCCTCTACGAACTGCTGATGGTTGTCTTTTTTTATTTTGTGAAAATACCACCAAAGTGGATATGAAAAATGCTGATCCATTTTAAGCATTTCAAACTTTGTTGGAAAACCACTGCGTTTTCATAACAAATCATTGCTTGTGTTTGTTTGTAAGGATGTATAAAAAGGTTATTTCCCTTCCTGGGAGAATGCTTTTGTGTTTTTGTAACGATAATCCTCCTCTTGAGCTCACTGATAGATGGAAAAATTGCAGCATAAAACACTGACCAAGCACTGCTTCTTTCCACAGGCACCGGAGTTGTGCTGGGCCCATGGATCTTGTGAGTATCCAGATGCTAGAGACCCAATTTCTGATTTTGTCAGACTTGTGCTGTGACAAAGATGACTGTCTCACAGCCCTCATGCCTGGTTACAGCTGTTCCAAGGACAGGTGTGAGTTCTAACTGCAGAAATACAGAGCCCATAGGGCACTGTGGCCATGACAAATAGAGCTCCCCAGCTCTGCACCCAGGGCTCTCAGCCAGCAATCGTCTCTCTGCCAGAATCAGCCACGTGCACCTCTCTGAAAATGGCCGGTAAAATCAGTGTCACAAGGGTCAGATTTATTGCTGCCAAGTGTTAGTCAACAGTTCCCTAAGCTCAATTTAGGGCAGTCCTAAGGTCCTAAGTCCCCATATACCAGCTCAGACCCACTGAGAGATTGAATTAAATCAATGAAAAACTTCTGCATGCATAAAACTTCAACTAATGGCTGTTGACTGTGCAAGAGCCTAACCAGCCAGGAGCTCCCCCAGTACCTGAAGGTACTGACCGGCACTGTGGCCCGAGCTGAGTGTTCCCGTTATCTGGTATATGATCTATTCTGCATCGAGCCCACACCGCATTATGTACTGCAGATACACGTGCCCTCATGGTGTGCAGTGCCATGCGTTGCTGTCTCCTTGCCCCGTTTGTCAGTGCATGCAGCAAGGGGTATGACAGCTGCCACCCATCACTAGCTTTAACGCTGGCAGCATGTGTCCATCCAGTGCAGAGAGAGGGGGGAAATCTGAAAAGATCCTGCAGGTTTAGCTCTCACGAAGGACTATAGCCACAGCAGCCAGCAAGCAGAAGATTACTGTAACCACCCTCACCATCCTCAGATCCAGCGGAATTTCTGCTCATGAATTTTTTCTTATTAGGGACCCGCTTGGACCCATCCCCAGCCGTGAATTTTCCCCATCTCCAGTGTGCTGTTGTCAGCTAACCTGTCCTGGTGGAAGCCCCTACAAGTCACCCATGGCCATGGAGGTCCTTCACAGCCTCTCCTGGCAGATTGAGACCCCTTCCTAGCACTTCTGAGGAGTTAATAAACTCAAAAAGATCAATAATAATAACAACAACAATAATAAATAAATAATAATAAAATTCGGCAGTGAGATGTACCAATGGGAAACAGTAACAAAACATGCTCATGTACAGGAAAAGGTTGTCCTTAAACATCATTAATCACCATACCCATTTTGTCTGTGTTTTCCTCAGTAAAAAATTCTACACGAAACTTGGAAGGTCCCATAAGCTGGGAGTGGAACTTAAAGCACTGCAATGGATTTGTGCAGAAGGACCACGACAAGTACCTCGTAATTGAGCAAGGAGGCAACTACTTCATCTACGCTCAGGTCAACCGCAAAAAAAATTTGGAACAGCCTTTTACACTGATGCTGTACAAAGAGCCAAAAATCCTCCTCAACAAGGTTGCGGGATCAAGGGAGGGAGATGGAAGGGGCACCATAAATTTTGGGAGACCCTTTTTCCTGCAGAAGGGAGATAAGCTGTACTGTGAGGCAAATTTTTTTCTTGACTCTATGCTGGCAGAGGATCAGTCTTATTGGGGCCTGTATAAAATGTAGCAGGAGTCTGCTTGGAGCCAGCTCCTCCCTTGTTCCCTCCAGGAAACCTCAGAGCATGGATGAAGAGTCTGCAGTTTCTCTTTGTATGAAATTCAACTTGCTGGAGTACATGCAGTGACAAAGGAAGGCATAAAAGAAAGTGAACTGCAAACTTTGTTAATAATGGGTGGCACCTGATCATCACAAAGTATGAAAGAGAGATGCTTCTGGGAGGAAAAGTTCTCAATGCATTATGGGGTTGACTCTCAGATCCTGGAGAAACAAGTCACTATATTCAGTGTGTTCTGAGCTGGGGAGGAGCTCTGCTCTGTAGCAGGTTGCATTTCGGAGCTAGGTACATGTCAGTACCTTGGGTCTCTTCTAATGAAAGGTGCTATGTAAAGCTAAGGTATTCCATATCCTTCCTGCACATCCTGCCTGTGAAACGACATACCTTGAGCAAAGGGACAAAGTAGTTCAGAAACAGCCTGCGACGGAAGGAAAGCTTCTCAAACCCGTCCATAGCCTTGCCTCTAGCAAAGGAAACGCCACGAAGGAGCTTCCCCAGTGAAGCTCCAGCTTCATGGGTAGTTCAGAGCACAAGGACCTTTCCAGTCAAGCACAAGGAGTGCTGCACCTCTGTGAATTCATGTCAGCTCCCTGCCACAGTCCAGACATGCATACCACAGTGAGCTTGCAGATCCAGCCAATGCAGCTGGTTTGCATCCAGCTGCCATAAAGGATGCATCACTGCTGGCTAAGTAGCACAGAAAAGCAACAAATGTTGCTGGATGTAAGCAGAGATTGTGGAGAAGAGATAAGCATAGGAAGATGCATATGAGGAGAGCGAGCAAGGAGCGGACAGCAGAGGATGGAGGATTGGAGAACTCTTCCTAGCGTTTTTTACTATGGTGTGTAGCAGGTGGTGTAAGCAGAGTAGGGCAGAGCAGACACAATCCTGACATGAAATGGGGAAGGGCTGAGCATCCATCCCTACCACCTCCTCCCAACAGGCACAGCTTTGATATCCAGCACAAAGCACAAGCTGTGCCAGTGCGGCAGCAGGGATGTGGGAAACATGAGCTAGCAGGGGAGCAGCACACCCTTCACCTGCTTGGAGAACCAGCAGGTGCTGAGATGCTGCTCGCTTCAAGGCCTTGGCTATCTGCTGTGCTTCCTGGGATGATGAGCATCATCTGCACATCACAGGAAGGTCTCAAGACATACGCAAAGGCAAAGTCCTCTTGGAAAAGCAGGCTGCTGTGGCTGCAGGACAGCCCAGCTGCCACATGGCGTGGTTCCTCTCCCTTGCCTGAGCAGGCTCTCCCAGGGGCTCTGTGCTTTGCTTTCCTGCCACCTGGACCTTCATGGGTGAAAACTCCTCTACCATTCCTCAGAGCATGTTGCAGCCTCGTGGATGGATTTTCATGGGAAAGCAAAGCAACCAAGAAGCTGGCTGGAAATAAATAGTGACTTGAGGTGGGTTGGGGCAGTTAGGGGTGCTATTTGCTCTTATAATTTTATATTCTATGTATTGTAACTCTGAAGAACTGAGAGTCAACTTTCTGCAGAGACATCTGCAGTCTTGTATTTTGTTTCATACAAACTGCTACCAATTAGAACATTACTCTTGTTCTTACTTTGCTTTGTTGATTTCCCTTAGTTCAAAATAAAAAAAAAAAAACAAACTTAAAAACCGCAAGTGTGTCTCACTTCTTTGATATGGACCAAGAAGACAACCGACTGACACATTTCTCTACCCTTCATCTGCTTTCACTAAACTTCCTCTTCTGCTCCCAGAGGCTGGCAACATCAGCATGGAGTAAGATTAGTTGGAGCTGCACAGTCCCAGAGGAGTCCCGAAATCAGTCCTCCTCCCAGCAGACAGCCTCATGGGGATGGGGAAGTGGGGGGAGGTCTGTGTCCAGGGCAGCCTCCACACCAAAGTACATTAAGCCTTGATGCAGGTAGGAAAAGCGACAGGCAGGAGAGGCAAGTGATAAGGCTTCAGAATTTGACAGAAGCTGTTATGTCAAGATGCACACACCACCACCCTTCCTCAGGTACTTTCTGAAATGCAAAACGAGACCAAAATGGCCCACTGGGACTCTTTCTTCTACATTTGCGTCCAACAAAATCCCAGACCCTGCAACATCTCGGCCTGAAGATCTGCCTCCAAGACCCAGGCATCCCAAAGCAGGGATGAAAGCAGAAGACAGATGTGGAAACACCACTGCAGTGAAACTGCCTGGAGGCCTCCTTGCTCCATGGCATGTTCTCAACATGCCCACTAGAAGGTCACTCTGGGCAGAGATGATGAATGGTCACAATAGTGCTTTCCATGGCTTCTTTTGCCAGCTGTTGGACCTCCCATCCCTGCCCCGCATTTTAGAAATAAATAGGAAAATCTGTCTGTTTCTCTCTCTGAGTCAGGCTTTGCCCATGACATGTCTATAAAGCTCTTCACACAATGGTATTCACATTCTATCATAAATGTCAAGAAATAATAAGAGTGTTCCAACCCTTCCTCCCCAACCTACCAGTGACCAAACTGTTCAGATTCCTTGAAAATTTAGACGTGTCTCCTTGCCTTGCCCCAAGAACAGGGAAGTGTAGCTGACCTGAAAGAGAAGGTTCCCAAAATGCCTCACATTGAAAATCTGATCTCTCCGAAAACTGTTATGTTCAATTACCAAATCAATGCAGTGTCAAAAAGTCATTTACATAAAAAACTTCCTTTTTTTTGACATTTTAAAATTGTCACTTGCCACTTGGGGAGCATTTTCACTGAGATGTGGGGTTATGAAAAAGTAGTACATTTCTCTGTGCCACGATGCCTCTAATCTACAGGAAGTATGATTTAAAGTAGAGTGAATGCATCATGAGATTCATTGTATAAATAGTTCGTCATGTGCCTTCAACCGGGAAAAAAAAATGCCTTTTTTTTTTTTTTTTGCCCTTTTTTTTTTTTTTACGGGACTCAAGGAGTTTCTGCTTTCCCAGAAGCTTACTACACTGCACACATCCCCCCACCCAGGACCAGAGATGCAAATGGCCCTTGAAGTAGAGAGTTCTGTGTCTTCAGAACTTAGCCAAAATATGGTCCTATAAAAGGAATAATCAGATTTTTTAAAAAAATAAATAGTTGAATACAAGTACACACAATACATTCAGTAGCTTTTCTGTTCAACAAAAAGCCACCTATCATCATCATCACACCTTGGTACGCTGTGCTCTCCACAATCAACAGAGGTTGCCTATTTTTTGTCCTAGCATGATTTGAAGATTTAATTCAGACTTTCAGGTGAAAAAGCGCCACAAAGCACATCAAAACCAGCGCAGCCTTTTCTGTAAGGAGGCACAGAGACACTTCTGACAATGTTGCACATACACACGTTGTTTAGAACGCCACCATTACAGGGGCTTTTCAGGCTGCTCTGAAAGTCACTACTGAGCCTGGCCAGTCAGAAGGAGCAGTCAGCAGATTCTGGAGCAAAGTGGTTCCAGTTTTGAACTGCCCAAAGACACAGTGGTTTCTGCCTAAGCTGCCGATATGTTGAGAGCATCCTGTGTCCAGAGCCATCATCGGCTCTCTGAAGACAGCTGAGTAATACAACATGCAGTGGTGGTGCCTGAAAACCTGCCCCAGCACAACTCCCGCACGCTCTCTGCTTGTGCTGGTTATAAACGTACTGTGCATTGAGTTTTTCTGTCCCCGTTTCTGTCATGCAGAACCCTGTTCTGAAGGTGAAGCCGACATTGCTTCATATGCACGTGTCCCAAAAACAAGGTAAACTTTCTGATCGGTGAAATGAGTGGATGATTCTGTCCTCTCTTCATAAACAAGGGGCCTAATCATGGAGGAGAAGTAAATGACAACCTTTAATTTGGGTTGCTTGAAGCAAACTACCTAAAGACCCGATTTTTCAGTGTAGCTTCTAGCGTATAAGCAGAACTATGATTCATTTTGGTTGTAACTTCCAGTGCTCAAGACTTCTGCAAATCAGTCCAATGGGGTAATGCAGCTTAGGACACTGGAGCTAGGCAAGCTGGCTTTGGTCCTGGCGGGAGGCTGTCTACCTAGGCAGGGTGCTCTGAAAAGCCTTTCCTCTGGACGACATAACCTGTGCTTCCTGGGCAAGAATGAATTGTCCCGATGGAGATTTTCCAGGGAAAAATAATCAGCCTGGCACAAAACCCCTGCACTGGCAATTTCAGTTCTAAAGATGAACGCATGGGATGTTCAAAACTGACGAAAACGGTCTGCCAAGAGAACCAGTGGAGAAGTACTTTTGTTATTCTGTTATCCTGATATCTGATATTCTGCTATCCCTGCAGAGTGACAACTGCTCTTACAGTTATATTTCCCACAAATCCTCTTAGTGAGACAGGGTCTTGTGGTGGCCTTAGCCCTCTTGTTTCTCAACTGGGTGGAGATCTAATGGGGCAACCCAAAAGGCCTTAGGCACCAGGCTTCTGGTGACAAGTCACGCACCCCATCTGAGGTGCAGCACTCTGGTTTCCTGCTCTCTTCTCCCAAGTTAAGGAAGGGTTTGCATCACACCCAGCCTCTTCACCTCCCAGGCGCACCAAAGGCTGCCCCACTGTGTGAGGTGGCACTAGGAAATGCTTTGGGATGAATCATCAGCCATCTACATCCAGGTTTTTGTGTGCCCTGGTACCTCCTGATTTCAGGGGTCCACTGTGCTGGGCACTTCACTTCCACATATAGCAAAAGACGGCCTGCGTCATCACAGATTTTAGCTTAATAAGCAAAATATATCTTAGAGGGGAAGAAAGTATTACCAGCACTTCAGAGACAGGGAAGAAGAGGACAGCAAGATGATGTGATTTCCTTAGGGTGACCAGAAGTCCAGACAAGCAGAGATGAGAATTGATCACGGGACTCAGGGGAAGATATTAACCAAACATCCTTGACGCAAGACAGTAAAAGCAGTGGTAAGAGCATTCAGGAAATAAACCCAGGAAATGCCACATCCGGATTAAATTCTCAATCATTTTTTACCTCTTTTGAAGAAACAATATAATACATTCACAATATCCTAGAAGTGGACAAAAATGCTTCCAAATACCACCAATGTGACTGTGGTGCAGAGTACAGTGGTGTTAGCAGGCTGGCCAGCATGGTGCTCACCCGCCACTTCCTTTGGCCTCATTGGGGACCTGCCTGTGCCATGGATCCCTGGGCTTCGGCCAGCTGGGAAGCAGAAACCCATTTCTGCTTCAGGTCTTTTGAAATAGGATTTTGTATTGAATGGCCCTCCCAGCATAAATTTGGCAAATCCCTCCTTTCATCTCATTTGAGATGAAAGAACACAACAACATTTTTTTTTTTCCTTTGACATACAACATTAATCTGTGGGAAAGAAATTCTGATTTCATACCATCCCCTCATAGAAAGATCCCATAGCACCTCAGCTCTCAGTGCTCGCAGAGCAGTCACCAGGTACTGCTGGCATGGACTTGACAAACAATACAGAAAACACTTTTGCTTTTAGACCTTTTTATAAACAGTACAAGAGCTCAGCCACTGGATGGTGCTGGAGAAACTGCCTCATGGTACGGCCATGCAGCTGCAGAAAACATTTGCTGATACAGGCCAGCACCCTGGCTACACCTCTGAAGAAGTAGGAAGGATTTGGAAGCAACAAATCCTGTCTTTGCAAAGTAAACAATTCACAGAAGAGCCACTGAAGGGAAGTCAGAGGGGTATGACTCAATCCTGGTATAAAATCACAAAGTATTTTGTTACAGGATAATGTAAGTGTGCCGTTTCATTCTGCAATCCCAAATTCACTTCTTGCTATCACGGGCAACACCTTTGCCCAGCTCCACCCTTGTAGGTTCCATGGCACTCATCTTTCCTATTGGAAGGCTTTGGGTCATCTCAAGGCCTTCAAGAAGTTCTTTACACTGAGGGTGGTGAGACACTGGCCCAGGTTGCCCAGAGAGGTGGTGGAGGCCCCATCCCTGGAGGCATTCAAGGCCAGGCTTGATGAGGCTCTGAGCAACCTGATCTAGTTGAAGATGTCCCTGCTCACTGCAGGGGGGTTGGACTAGATGGCCTTTAGAGGTCCCTTCCAACCCAACACATTCTATCATTCTATGAAACATTTCCAACCTGAAAAAAGGTCTGTCTGGTTGATGCCCTCTCCTCTACGCACAAGGCTTTTGCTCTGAGTGGTCCTTTCCCTCCCTCATCTTAACTCTCCTGCAATGCTGACAGCTCACTGGCACCTCTCCCCAAATGGTGCCACAAAACATTCACCAAAAGCCTTGCCAGTGGCTTTCCCACAGCACCAGATACCAGAAATGCAGGTTTCAGTTAAAGGGTTTGCTCTTTTCCTGAGGGGTTTTGGCAGAAAAGTAAAAAAAAAAAATAAAAAGAAACCAATGGTATCAAAAAGTTCCAAGATAACAGAAACAAAGCATTTAGCTTCTGTTAATTTTCAGATTTTATAGCTGGTTTCACAGTATTTGAGGTCTCAGCCACAATTTTTGAGTATTTGAGACTAGCAATAATGGAAGATCAAGTAAACCATGTAAAAAAAATTACTAAAAATCAGAGCTGTATGGAAACCATTATGGCATTGTGAACAAGCCATAGTTTACTTAAATGTTACATGCTGCGGACAGTGTTATGAGATTTAACTTAGGAAAACCTATACAAACTTTTGAGATGCACGGAATGCATGGATGATTCTGTGAAGAAGTGTTGCGTGAGATGGTGGGAAGCCAGTTCAAATTTAGGGCATTTTTAGTGCTTATTTTAGCCACCCATGAACTTACAGAGGAGGTCTTGTTTCTATTTTCAGGACTAAATTTTTTCTCAAATTCCTTCAAATATGAGTCAAAACTGTACATCTGGAGCTGAACGCGGGTAAGAGCTTTCAAATTCCAGATCTAAACCTGATCCCTGAACCTGCAGCTCAAAGCCAGAATGATTAAATACCACTGGTTTTCGATGACCATCAGGTCGAAATCTTAAACATGTTCAGATCAAGTTAATTGTATGTGAAGCTCTTCTCCTGAAGGGTCACAGTAAACTTTAAAGGCAAAATTTCTCTCCAATATCAAGAGTATGCAATGTATCTTCCCACAGGAAAGGGAGGGACCCCTCCTAGACATTTCTTTCACATACAGCAAGTCTACACCCCTGATAAGTGAAGTGGGGACAGGTACTCTCTGATATGAGGGAAACCAAACACCTGAGCAGCCTCTGATCTCTAAGTCAAGAAAAGGCCTTTAAATGGATGAGGAAGCAAACCGTACACCATGGAACCCTGACAGGCCTCTGCGGGCCCTGTTTATAAAGTTAGGCAGCTTTGAGTACTGAAGTCCTTGATCTGAGAAAGGGTCAGAGTGTGTGCAGGACAGCTCTTCAAACTCTGCCTTTCTGCAGGTCACTAACACAACTCATATTTGCGGCTTTTCTTTCCTCCTTCATTAGCCAGAGGAGGGCCATAAGTGGAAATGCAGCTCACAGCACCCGATGAACTAGCCACTGCATCTGCCTAACCAGCAGAGCTGAAACGTGCGTGTGTGTTTAAGTACTTTTCTGAAAAGGGAAAGCTAGTGGGGAGGGAAACGAGGGGTGAATCCGTAACAGTAAGTCTTGTTCGGCACAACTCTTTTCCAGAAGAAGTTGGAAAATTTCACAGTGCATGATGAGGAACAAATATTTTCCCCTTTCACAGGGGGGAAGCTTTGGACTATGGCAAGTGCAGCATGGATCTCCTCTTTCTTTCAATATTTGCTTTTCAGGAGAAGGGATAGTAACTCAGAACTTAATTCCCATGTGTTGCCAGCATTTACAGGCCTCACTGGATGGGTTTGGCCACTCAGCTTAACAGGCAGCGAGATGAACAAAGTTTACTTCTTCCATGAACCTGGATTTTGTGCTTGGATTATCTATTGTTGAAAGCAGATACCGCTCTGAGAGAAGCCCTTCCAGAACTTGGAGCTTACATCGTCCTGCGTAGTGGGGTTCAAGGTTCCCCGATCTCTGTCTTGTACTAGTCAGCCAATTTCATGTCAAAACTGCAGTAATTTGAGATGATTCGCCTTTCCTATTTAGGTGATACTAGGTGTGCAAAACAGGTGGAGGGGTTAGGGTGGGCACAGAGGATGCACAGATGCATGCAAAGAAACAGTCTCATCTCAGGCTTTTCATAACCATGAAGAATTAACCTCAAGCATCTTTTTCATGTAACTGGTGTTGAACTCTTTCCTGGAATTTTGACACTTTAATAATATTTTTATTCTCACCATACATATGCCTTTGACAATTTGTAGTAGCTTAGTCTTCACACAGGCCATGAAGAAACACCTCCCAAGATCAAGTATTTGGTGGTCTAGAACAACATTTACCAAAATCCATTATTCAGCCACATGAACCAGAACAATGATAGAATCATACAATCATGGAATTGTCTAGGTTGGAAAGGACCTTTTACACTCCTAAGCAAGGATATTCTTTTGAATTAGAAGTAACAATTCCAGACGATACAGTCTCGGGATTGTGGCAGATGACTGGGATGAAAAATCACAACCTGTAGGATTTTGGTCCAAGGCATTACAAGGTTCCCCTATACATCATAATCCAACTTCTGCTCTTACTTTACATCCTTTGTTAATATCAGATTCTCGAGTTCTTGTATTTCAGGTGTCCTCGACAAGTACCTGTGCCTTATCTAGAGGAGATGGCATCAGAACAGTGTTATTGGTATCACGAGCCCAGTATCAAATTGAAGTCCAATCCGAAAAAGCACAAGCCACAGCTCCCCAATCTGTGTAGGCAGTTACCCAGCATCAGGTTGTCAAACCTGGGGTAATATTGGCTGAAGGAGCTGGAGCAACAGCGTATGTATTACTGGAAAGCGATGACACTCTTGTATTCGTCCCCCATCACAGGTTGGCTCACCATGCTTTATAGCCTGGTACTAAAAGCACACATCCTGGATACACCGCTGCAAAATAAACATGTAAATACTTGGATGTGGTTAGCCTCCACTGTAACTAACTCATCTGCCTTTTATATTAAGGGAAGGTCAACAGCTGCAGATACTTAGATAACTTGTTTTCAGTGGTGCATCAACCCCAGCAGCTGTATTATAGAATGCTACTATGCCAAGTGATTTTTGATATTTGTATCTTTCGTTGCTGTCTTTTCTGAGTAGGTAACGGCTGTATGCCAATGAATACTACAATATCAACTGAAGGTAGGCTATTTCCTCCCCCAACACCAGAAATGCTGCTTTGACTGTGAAGGCATGTGTTGCCTCAACATAACTGATGAAACAGCCAGCATGGAGCACGACATTCAGCATTCTCTGGGACTTAACACACCAAATGAACCAAACTACTGATAGTGCCTGCCTGGCTGAGTGGCTTAATTCCCCTGACAAGATGAATGGGACACCTGATTCAAAGCATTATTGTAGAGATACGTTTATTCCTTTTTCTATATGTATGTTTATTGCATGCCTTTGTAAATTACTCTGTGTTATACCCTGCGACACTAAATGAAACCCAGCAGAAGCGGTCTCTTGAGCGAAGGGGTAGAATGTGGGAAAGCAACAGAAGATCTGCGAGGAGGATTGTAAATACGCTCAAGTGACTCGCACCTGGGGTATCGGAAAACACATATATCACACTAATTGTTATTCAGTCTTGGGTGCTTGCAAGAAAAACACTTGCACTTAGATAACAGAAGTCTGTGATGGACTCAGGGACACCTTATCTAGACGCTTAAGAATCCTGGCCTGATGTTGAAGAAGATCAAAGCACAGTGGAAAAACTATGCCTGTTTGAACCCTTAAAATACCAGCAAGAACAGGGAGTTCACGCGCACTCTTGCTAACAAGGACTCTCGCTGCCAAGGACTCTTGCTAACAAGGACTTTCTCACTCCGCGGTGCCTGCGGTCCCTGCTTGCATGCCTCTGCCCGAATGTTGCTTCAGAGATTCCCCAGTCTGTGAGGTATCAAGATTAAACTTGTTCTTTGCCCCTTTCATCCGTGGTTTTGTGGTTGCTCCTGTGTCCTGGCTGCATCGGCTCACACAGTCATCAAGTCCAACCGTTAACCTAACACTGCCAAAACCACCACTAAACCATGTCCCTAAGCACCACATCTACCTATCTTTTAAATACCTCCGGGGGTGGTGTTTCAACCGCTTCCCTGTGCAGCCTATTACAATGTTTGATAACCCTTTCGGTGAAGAATTTTTTCCTAATATCCATCCTAAGCCTCCCCTGCTGCAACTTGAGGCCAGTCCCTCTTGTCCTATCGCTTGTTACTTGGGAGAAGAGACCAGCCCTCACGTCACTACAACCTCCTTTCAGGGAGTTGTAGAGAGCAACAAGGTCTCCTCTCAGCCTCCTTTTCTCCAGACTAAATGATCCCAATTCCCTCAGCGGCTTCTCATAAGACTTGTGCTCTAGAACCCTCACCAGCTTTGTTGCCCTTCTCTGAACACACTCCAGCACCTCAATGTCTTTCTTGTAGCAAGGGGCCCAAAACTGCGCATGATATTCAAGGGGCAGCCTCACCAGTGCCAAGTACAGGGCAACAGTCTCTTCCCCAGTCCTGCTCGCCACACTATTCCTGATACAGGCCACGACGCTGTTGGCCTTCTTGGCCACCGGGGCACACTGCTGGCTCATATTCAGCTGGCTGTCATCCTTTTCTGCCAGGCAGCTTGCCAGCCACTCTTCCCCAATCCTGTAGCGCTGCATGGGGTTGTTGTGACCCAAGTGCAGACCCAGCATTTGGCCTTGTTGAACCTCATCAATCCAGCCTGTCCAGATCCCTCTGTAAAGCCTTCCTACCCTCAAGCAGATCAACACTCCTGCCCAATGTGGTGTCATCTGCAAACTTACTGAGGGTACACTCGATCCCCTCATACAGGTCATTGATAAAGATATTTAAGAGAACCAGCCCCAACACTGAGCCCTGGGGAACACCATTTGCGATTGGCCACCAACTGAATTTAACTCCATTCACCACAACTCTTTGGAGGCTACAGTTAAAAGGCTTGCATCCTCTCTGGAAGGACCCGACCAACGTTCAAGGGTAAGAAACCTTGCTTTGATTCTCATCTCTCATTTGGGATATTCCACAAAGAATGTGCTTAGATAAAGCTGCTACTGTAGACAACAGAGATATAAGCCATTAGATGAACCTCGAAAGAAACTCAGTCCTGCTTATCCCCTCTTTTGGATGGAACCTCTACCGCCAAGCTAGGCTAATACCCGCATAAGAGCAGCAGAGACAACAAAAGCATTTTGACAAAGCACTGAAAAAGGACCATGCTAGGGAGCATACCTGCAGCAGTTTCCACTTGGCTAAACTACGTGAGCAAAGCACATGAACAGAGGATTCTGTAAGTCTACCTCATACTTTTTCCTAGGGAGGTAATTTAAGGCACACAATCACTTCTTCTGAATGCCCGTGGCTGTTCCGTACTGGCAACAAAAATGCCCACGGACTAGGAAATGGAGATGTGCCTTCTTGCGACTTTCCTGTTGGCTCTTGCCATGGGTTATGGTGGTGACCGTTGCTATCACCTCTGCTCTGCAAAGGACACAAAGAGGGCTGCTGCCGTGTTTTACTGCAGGCAGAGTTAGCTACTCTCTCTTCACTTGGCCAAAATTTTCTCCTGTTAAGACTCGGAAAATATTTACTGGATGAAGACCCCTGGAGAAACTGGCACCCAGAAGGCAGGTCCCCCTCTGCCCCAGGACTGCCAGGGAGCAATGCAATATTATGCCATTGGCATATTATGACTGGGCCACCCTGGGCACAAGCACAAGCAGTGCGTGGGGCACCTCAAGTTTGGAGCCTGGCTCAGGCAGCTTCTCCCTCCCTGCACTGCAGGACACTGTACAAAAATCCCAAAGTCCACTTTGGAATTTTGACATCTTATTTCTATTTAATTCACGCTTCAGGACCCCAGTCCTGTTTTGCCTCTCTTCTTTCACCATTAACGGAGGGGCACAAAGAAAACACTTCAAAAGACAGTATTTTCATGTCATCATCTCATGTATTCAAAGTTTAGGAAACGTCAGAATGTAAACCACCTTGCAAATGCTAATTGTTTCTGCACAGCAAATACATCCATTGGGGTGGATCTTATTCCGTAAGAAAGGAAGATCTAGTCTGTCTAAGCTCTGTTGTATTTGCTACAGAAATCGAGGCATGTATAGGGCACAGAACAGAGGACTGCAAGCTGACAGACTGTAGTCTCACAGATAGATAACTTACAGATGATTTGATCGTTTTACTTTTGTCCCTCCCTCTGCCAGCAGCATGTTTGTGTGTTGTTAAGCAAATGACAAAACCCCAAACCTTTTTGAAGTGGCTGCTAAGTGTACATTTCTCTTTCTCTGACTTGAGACGCTAGACTCTGACTTCTAAGAGCTACAAGAATCCACAGCTGCAGGCTAGATGAAAAGGTCATTTTGCATTCTAACAACAACAAGAAGAAATATTAAGGAACATCGTCATCCTTGCACTGAAGAAGGCAAGGTCCTGAAACATGCAATACAATCGGTGAGAATACGATCCGTGAATAAAAGCTTGCCCTGATTTCTGTACACCAGGAACCAAGCCAAAGCTGCAGAGGGGGCTCTAAAGCTGCATTTCCTGCTTTGCGAGTGCTCGACCACCAATCAATCTTTACAGTAATTTATCACCACATGCGCAATCTGAGGCATTTAACAGACATTTCTGCTTTGCATTTGATGTATGGACAGCAGCCATTGCTAATTGTAATTTTCAGTTCTTTTGCAGCATAGTTAGTATTAATATTAATTTGACATATTTTACAAAGACTCTTATTGTGCACAAAGACCTGCTTATTCAGCATTTACAAACAAGAGAAGAATCAAGTCTCAGATTTATCTGCCATACTGAGCAGGAAGGATATTTTCTTTTCCAGAGGAAATAGATAGGTTACGATTTAATTCACATGCCCAAGAATTTCTCTCTGTGCATATTTCTCTTTGACCACACATCTGTTACCTGCTATGAGCTATTGTAAGTCCACTAAGGAATGCTGTTTCACCAGCATCCTAGTTCCACATGCTTCCAGCTACTGGGTTTGGACTATTTGTAGTTCTACACTATTAGTTGTGTTTAAGGAGGTCTCTTTCCAAAACAATCACGCTTGTGCTCTTTCTCTTTAGCTCTAAATGTACACGTTAAGTCATATACAAAGTAAAAAACAAGTCTTAGAGCCTACCTTCTCCTAAACTCCTGATATTCAGGCATCTAAAGTTAGATTAAGTTTTAAGTCAAAATGCTTCACCTCCTCCCAACACCATCCCCAAACCTACAACCCGGTGCCACACCAAACAAAGCCCTACCCCTACCCCTGATGTCTGTGATCACAGCCCCAGAGAAGTCAGGCTCAAAGCATCTCAGATATGCAGAAAAACAAGCTACTGAAAGAAACAGACCCACAAACCCTCAATGTCACATTTAGATATTGAATCACAGAGGCTCCTCATTCAGCATTGCTCTCTTTGCAAGCAGGTGATGGTGTGGAGGTACGGGCAGGGAGTTACTCATGGCAGTAACCAGTCCTGTCTATACAGTGTGCTGCACAGGCACGACCGCTGCAGTATTGGAATCCCACATAACCGATGGAAGACTTTTAAGAGAAACCCATTATCCCAATTTTATAGGAAGCAAAGGAGGCGCAGTAGGGCATAAATGACTTGTGTAAGGTTACAAAGTGGTTTTGCTATGTGTTTTTCCTGACTCTCAGAGCAATACTAGAATGGAAAGCAGCTCCATGTAGCAACCAGTGACCAACAGCAGCTATTTAAGCTTCCTCTCACCACCTTTCACACACCTTTCTGCTAAGCAGATGCTGTGATGCACACTAGTGGAGGAAACGTGCCTGTTCCTCCCACATCAAACACAAAGCCACATGCTTTGTTTAGCTTTTCTGCTGTGACCTTACCTCCTGTGGGTGCTTCTCTGGTACTGAGTAGCCCCTACCCCCCTCAGCAGGCTCTAGAAGTGCTTAAAAAAGGACATGATCGTTCCCCAGATATTTTTTGGACCAGCCTTGCTGTGTTTTACAAGTAACCTGGTGGAGCTCAAGACCCTGTCTATTTTCCTCATTTCATTCAGCTTTTTGAAGAATGCCTTGTGGCTGCCAGTACCACCCTTGCCTGGCCGTTCAGCCAGCTGCTTCCTTCAGCTCCTCCCTAGATGTGGATGGGCAATACATGCTGGCTCAGAGTCTCCAACACAGGGTGTAAACCCATTCTTCCTGGAAAGGTTAACTCTCACCGCATCTTTTATCACTCTTTTCCTGACAAGCTTCCTCATTCTTATACAGTTTTCCCTTTTGGAGCTGACTGCCTTTGTGAGCATGGAGGGGCTGCTTCTTTCATCATTGATGGCTCCTGCAGGGATGCCGAGAGTGCAATGCAACCACTGGTGTAGAGCAATTACAGCCTTTGGGACCACGGCTGATATGCAGAGAAAAAGGAAGGGACTCCACTGCCTCTTGCAGGCTTCCTCGTCAGCTCTTCCCGAAAGCCGCCACTAATTGCGTTTCAAAATTTCTTATGTACATTGTGTCTTGATGTGACACTTGCCCGCTCTGTGGGCATGGGGAAAAGGAAGAGATAGAGGAAGTCTTTCATTACTACTGCATTTCCTGCCCTTGCAGCATCTGCGACTTCTCTTGGTGTAACACAGATTACGTTGTTATCCTGTTGGGCACTAGTTAACACAGACCCTAAACTACGCTTTTCCTAACTGGGCCCAGAATTGTAATCAATTGGATTCTGTAGTACTGCTGAAATCGCTAGCTCATTCACCTGGTTTGACTCTAAAATGACCTCTATATGTATTTTAAAGAAATATGAAATACATATTCTTTATTATATAATACACATATTATAAACATATAATATGTACATACTTCATTTCTTCCTCAGCAGAAGATCTCACTCTGTCTCTCCTCTTTACAATTTGTCACGGTGTTAACAGAAATACCACTGACTATCTTTTGTCCATCAAGCTTCTGATATGTGTAGTATGACCATATCTAGCCTAGAAATGGTTGCACCACTGTTTTGATTTTCTTTTCCATTGCTGTCCTCTGTCCTTTCCTCACAGACACAGAACTTCTGTGACTTCAGAAGTAGTGGTTGTGTCATCTTGAAACTTGTGTGCTTTAGTCCCTGGGAATTTTCCCCTGCTCTTTAGTTTGAAAGGCTCACTGATGACACCTTTCTGGATTTGAAGTGGCAGCTGCCTGTTTCACTTGTAGTTTAAATGGAGTTTGTCCTTTTGATATAGGCTTCCTCTAGTCAAAAAATACCCCCAGTCCCTGGTCAAGCACAGCCCTTCCTCCTCAAACCATTTGCTCTGCCAGATGTCCAAATTTCACCTCTCTTCTTCCCTGGACCAGGCCTACAGGGATCATTTCAAAGAATGCTGCCACAGACAGAGAAACTTGAAAAAAAACCCAAAACAACCAACCTGGATAATTCTTTACACTAGGACAAGCTGGGATTTAACACTCTTTTTCCTCAACAAACAAAGACCACAGCAATCTGAAACAATTAAGTGCGGATGTAGAACTCAAACATAGCGGCTACAAATCACAAACATGGTACCGCAGCACCAAAAGGGATAACTTTTGGAGCATGACTGCCAATGACAACAGGGACTGTATTTTTGATCACTGCAGGTTCTCATCTAGAGCGGAAAGGGTGTGCGAGCCAGGAAGAGTTACTCCTGTAGGGAGGCTTTTTGCTTGCAGCTTGCCATTTGCATGAAAGCCAGCACAGGTATTCCTAGCTGTGTTTCGTTTAGGCCCGAGTTCTTGTTCTGAGAAGAGATTTGCTGCTTACAGCCCACAGAAAAACTGGCAACCTCAGCAAGATACCCTGCGTGAATCCCCTTTCAGATCCTGTTGAGAGAGGATTCGTTACGTTCCTCCTTTCACTATCATGTGGCTTCTCTGAAACTACACATGAGAATCAGCGACCACCAAAACTTCACAAATGATCAGCTCCTTTGGCTTATGAAAGTTTATGACCAAAATAGATAACAGCATCAAAACAGCATAACAATGATGGCGAGATACATGAACAGAGAAAGACATACTGCGCTTCAAACATAGAAAGCTTTCTATATTTAAAACTCAGGTCTTAGGTTTATTCAGCACAAAAATGTCTCAAATACTTCACACTCTGTAATGTAATGACTAAGACTGTGATTGCAGGACAATACATAAAAGGGATGGAATAAAAAAAACCCCAACCTGTGAACAAAACTGAAGCTTATTGGAAATCACCTTGTGCTTCTAAAGAGCGTTTGTTTGGTTTTGTTTTATTTTAAAAAGGCTGGTGCCTCTGAAACAACATCAGACAGACACAACCAAGGTCACTGTTCTACCTTGCCTTTTATGGTTCAAATCCACCAAACACAAGTTACCAACATTAAAGATTAAATGTACTTAGATAAGATTTTGATTAGGTTTAGGCATGGGGTATTTGAAATAGTAGCAATGCATTATCCTAAACTGTCATTTTGGCTAGTAACAACTCTATCCTCAAGGAGATGTGGCAGATCCTGATGAAACAAGAATGGTTTTTTTCATCCCTAACAATTGATATTTCCACCGGCCAAGAACTGGTTTCTGAATCGGCAAGAAACTTGCCCCAGGAGAAGTTTGTTGCATCTGTGTCCCGCGTGTGCCTCAAAGCTTGTTTCCCAGTGCTGCTGGCCACAGACAGAGAACACCTGACTAGGGACCATCAGCCAGATGGTATGAAAAATCCTTTTTCTAGCTTGCGAGACAACTCTTTTCAAGACAGAAGATTTAGATTTAAAAACAAAACAAACAAACAAAAAACCCAAACCCAACCCAACCAAAAACTGTGCTTTTAATGTGTAGGACCAGATCCTCACTAGATGCTTACAGTCTCAGCAGAGCTGTAATAACTTATACCGGCTGACATCAGCTAAATTCAGAAAGCTTTCAGGTGAATGTAGGGACATGTTCTCCCCTGCTGTTGAAGGTTGCTGAGGGTTATACTGGTTGTGTCTCTACACCTGGTCGCAGACACGTATATTTCTGCCCCATTTCCAGCCCAGCACCATCTCTGGCCTCCCTGGCAAGGCAGGGTGCAGTGCGTTGGTCAGCTGGAGACCTGCATGGAGCAAACATGTGACACTTGCACAGGCATGCCCTCAGTGACCTACCCAGCAGGGCTAATGTGTCTGGGAGCCAGACTCATTTCTCATTCTTTATCATCATAGCTTCATCAAGCTCTCTCTCACCTGCCTATTGCTGGAGTCCTTCCAGGCTTCAAGCTTGCTTTGCTCATTGGGACAATCTAATGCTGGAGCAGAAGCCAGGAAGCATTTCCACATGTGACTCAGGGTACCCTAGGACAGGAGGAAGAGATGCAGGGAAAGAGAGCAGCAGGAATAGCTTGAAGGAGAGAACAGGCAGCAGACTCGGGCATATCCTCAGGATAGGAATAGAGAAGAGACATTTTTCCCCCATTAGAGAAGGGAAAACTTAGGCAGTTGCGACAGGCCTTTTAAGGACCTTCCTAAGGACACTCAGTTCATTAGTATGTCAGACTTTAGAAATAAGGGTTAAAAAAGTGCATGTCTTTCAGAGTGGTTAGTAGTAGTTTAGATAACAAAGACCCCAGAAATGTTTCTGTAGTTCAAAACTAAGACCAGCCCACATTTAAGCTTTTTCATTGCCTAAGGGAGTCTAAACTTAATATCTTCTTGGTGGAGGCACTATGGTAGGCCTTAGAGGGTCCTCATGGTAGCATGGTGGGCTTCAGGGTTGGCTTCTGTGAGGAGAGATCAGGAGCTGTCCCCATGTTGGACAAAGCCAGTTCCAGCCATCTTCAAAACAGACCCACCACTGGCCAAAGCTGAGGAAGAGTCAGGAGTGAAGTTAAGCCTGGGAAAAAAGGGGGTGGGAGGAAGGTTTTTTAAATGCCATTTTTATTTCTCACTCTCCTACTCTGTTATTAACTGGAAATAAATTAAATGAACCTTCCCTAGGTCAAGTCTGTTTTGCATGCGATGGTAATTGGCGAGTGATCTCCCTGTCCCTCTCTTGACCCATGAACTCTTTCATCTTATTTTTCTCCCCGTGTCCTGCTGAGGAGGGAGACTAAGAGCATGGCAGGGTGGGCACCTGGCAGACAGACAAGATTAACCCACCAGAATCAGCAAAATGCACGCAAATCCTTAATCAGAACAGCAGTATTTTCCCTCATCTGAACAATGAGATAATTGAAGTCACCAGGAAATCATGCTCTCCCCATTTTTGGTGGGGTTTTTTGTTGGTTTGGGGTTTTTTTTGTATCTATGAGAGACTTCTCTTGCACTTCAGGGTATGGAAAGATCACATCCAATGGGGATGAGACAATGAAGAAATAGATATTTATAAATTTTAGTAACATCTCAGTAGACGCCTAGAGAAGGGTCAGAATTTTCTGTGTCTGCTCATGTCTGTCTTCATTATTGCACAACAGTCCTGCGCAATTTGTTATGATTATTTTTAATCTGTGCCAACTATTTCACATACTGCAATAAGGCCGTTAGTCATAGAAAGGCACATGGAAGTAAACTTCATAAGTACATACAATAAAACATGAGGACAATAATTTAATCCTACGCTTAATCGTCTGCTTAAATAAGTGAGGCTGAGGACCCCTTCTTGAAATGCTGTTTTTCTTTTGAAGTCTGTATTTGACGAGTTAGCAAGTTGCTACATTTGTGGAAGCACTCGGAGTACAAACTAAACATCCCCAGGATAATGACAAAGTTCCTCATGCTATAATTTAATTTCTCCTTCCTTTCGCCCCCGCCATGTAAAATAAGTTATTTGCACAGGGATTTATAAAACAATGAAAAAGTAGGAGCACCCAGTACATTTCAGTATTGCTTCTGATGTTCTCTCTTTCTCAGGAAATAGACAGCAAGGAAAGGCAAATTAAGAAATCTTTCAAATGGAAAGACTGCATGTGATGAAGCCAGGAGCTGGATGTGCTTCCTATGCAGTTGCATTACAACTTTAACAGACCAAAGTCTTCCTCTTTTCCTTCATTTCCAGATGATGGGTTTCCATCTATTCCTACTATTAGCCAAAAAGAGCAGCCTCATACTTTGTGTTACTGAAGCTTGTTGTAAGTCACCACTTAAGAGATATATTAGAAACAAAAAAAAAAGTTTTCTAATTTCTTAGCAATAGAATGAACATTTATCATGTGAAACTCCCTGCTGGTGGTTGGAAGGCTACGCTTCACACTGCAGTCACTGCCAGACTGAGAGAAAATTCCTTTCTCTTCTGAAATGTGGCCACCTACTAAGCCAGAGGTGCATGAATAAGGCAGACCGTTAAGCACCACAGCATCTGATACCAGCAAAAGAGCCAGCACACCTCATGCAGTCTCTTTGACTCCAATCGTCACCCATATCTGATACTTACAGAAAGGAAAACACCCCAGATGCAGCTTGCACCAGGGAGAAAACAAAAACTTCCTGACCTCGGCAGATGACAAGCAGAATCCCAGAGCAGTAACGGAATATTGATATTACCAAAGATTAACAGCTCTCAAATACTCTCCATCCCTTTCTTACCACAACTAAGGCTACTGGTAATCAAAGGATTTGTACCATTAAAACTTCCACCCCTTATTCTAAGATTACCCTCCAATAATCTTCTCCTTTAACTCCATATAGAAGCAATCCCCCAAGTCATCCAGAAAGCCGAACAGCTGTTCAGAATGGTTACAAAGCTTTTGGCAATTTTCAACTTAATCTATTCATAATTCTTGGACTCAGAATTAACCTTGAACAGAAGTAACCTCCTTCTTTATACGCTTATAGAGAAACTTGGCATATTCTGTAAATCTATCTGCTAGGCTAAACGACAAACTCTCCACTCTTTTCATAGGAATGAATCTCTGAAGGCTGACCTGGCCATCCTAGGAATCCTTTTGCTCCTCTCCACTTTATTTACATATTTTCTTTTAAACATCAGGCATCAAAACTGTACCTAATACTCCAAATGGGGTCTTAAAAACAGTTTCTATGATTACACTAACGCTTCTTTGTCTCGACTAGGAATTTAAAGTCTGATGTATCCCACAGCCTTACAAGGCTTTCTTACAGCTGAGTCACAATGACAGTCCATCCTTCTCTCTCCTACTTCACTGTCTGTCAGGGAACAACTTCCCAGGGTATTGCAAAATTTCTTGCTCCTTTTCTCTTAAAAGGCAGCTGTGCGCTTTGTGCTACTGCTTTCAATCCTCAGTTCAAAAGATCATTTAATAATGTTCCTGTAAGAAAAAATAGACCTCCACAATAATTATATTGATCCCAGCTACCTCATCTGCAAACTTAATGGCCAAATATTTATACAAGCAAGGAATATATTAAGTGGTGTCAGTCTTGGAATTCCACTATTATTTCCAACATGAAAGAGAAGGTCCTTATGGGGTTAGGGATCAGTGTTTTCCTTGACTCTTAATTATGTCCATGGCATGTGTATATGTGTGTATATATATATACACATAAGTATAGCATCTGCACTTCCTCCACAGCTGCTGTTCTGTTTAAGAGGCTGAAAAATCTTCGTTCCATTACTTGTTTTCTTTCCATGTTTCATTTCCACTTTTTATCCATGAACTAGGCTCCAAGACACGGGCTCCTTAGATACTCATGCTATCTTTGCATTCCATGCAATTTCTAAATTTACCTTTGCTTGGGATGTTCGTTCAGCTGGGGAGATCCATTACTGTTCTTTGTGGTAATTTCTCACTTCGGTTTCAAGGTTTCTGTATGCCATCCTAACCAACTTTCTTTTGTACTGACCATACCTCCTATTTGTGCCAGAATTTTCCTTTCCACGCACCATCTACATGTAACGGCCAGAATCCAGAGTCTTTCCAGAGTTTTCATGGGCAGTAGGTCTAAGTTAAACTAAATTGTTACAATTAGTCCAAGGCAGTATGAATCTCACCATGGCTTTTCCCAGTAAGCCACCACTCTCACTAAGACAAGCAGCTCTTTCTCACAAGCGTCCAACAGTGTCAATCAGTTCTGAATGAGCACGTCTGATTTCAAGCTCAATGCATCCAAGAGAAACAAAGAAGTTCATATTCTACAGTCCAAAGGCATATCTGGATGCAAAAATAGTTTGTGGTTAGGACTTCATAGATCCTTCCTCAAACTAATCTCTCTCTTAAATCAGGACTCATCTTTACCGTCTTGTTTGTGTTTTTCTTGAATTTGTTATTCTTCTCTAACATTATTCTAAAATAATTGATTAAAAGATAGCGTATAACACAGCAAAGAAACCAGATAATTTTGCAGCCCTAGCATTTTTAGCAAACATGGTGATAAACCACAAAGCAGTCATTCTGTACCAATGAAGCACTCTTCTCTCCTTTACATTGCTCCACACTGGCATCAAACTCGCGTCACAGCCCCCTGCTTCCAGAACACCCTGAACAAAATTAGCCTGTACTATGTCAAAAAACTACCTCCTGTGCACAGGCTGCATAACACAGCTGCTCTGCACCTTGCCAAACAACAAATGCCTTTTCCAAGACAAACGGTTGCTTATCTTTAACGCTTTACACATTATCTCAGCTTCCAGCCACGATGTTGTCACTGCAAGTTGGAAATGCAGCTGGCAGGTTATGGGGGAAGACAGAACAAGACAGGAGCATCTACCTGAGCAAACAGAAGTGGTGGGCCTGGGGGAGGAGTTTTGAGTCTGGCAGCTTGACGGTCAGCGCAGCAGCATTGCGTGAGGCAGTGCCCCAGTTCCTGGCTGTGAGTGCCCCCGCGGCCCCACATAGCTCACATCAAGCTCTCTGTGATCCTGCCAAATTTCCTGGGCTGCATCAAAAGAACTGTGGCCAGCAGATCCAGAGAGGTGATTCTCCCCCTCTACTCTGCTCTCATGAGACCCCACCTGGAGCACTGTGCCCAGCTCTGGAGTCCTCAGCACAAGAAGGACATGGACTTGTTGGAATGGGTCCAGAGGAGGGCCACGAAGATGATCTGAGCACCTCTCCTATGAAGACAGGCTGAGAGAGTTGGGGATGTTCAGCCTGGAGAAGAGAAGGCTCCGGGGAGAACTTAGAGCAGCCTTCCAGTACCTGAAGGGGGCTACAGGAGAGATGGGGAGGGGCTGTTTGCAAGGGCATGTAGCGATGGGACGAGGGGCAATGGTTTGAAACTAGAGCAGGGCAGGTTTAGATGAGACATTAGGAAGAAGTTCTTTACACTGAGGGTGGTGAGACACTGGCCCAGGTTGCCCAGAGAGGTGGTGGAGGCCCCATCCCTGGAGACATTCAAGGCCAGGCTTGATGAGGCTCTGAGCGACCTGATCTAGTTGAAGATGTCCCTGCTCACTGCAGGGGGGTTGGACTAGATGGCCTTTAGAGGTCCCTTCCAACCCAACACAGTCTATGATTCTATAAAATGGACTCAACCTGCTTCTACTGCAGTCGATGCTCCTGTTACCCAGCTCTCGCTGTTTCACCTGAAAGACCAAACTGACAAACCACTCTTTATTTACAAACTCAGGAAGTTCAGATGCCTTTTTTTTTTCCCACTTGCATCATAGATCTTAGCAGAGAGCATCAAAGATCTTAGGCTGATCAGCTCAGGCACTGTGTGGCTGCGATATGCAGTCCTGCAGATGCCCCTCCGTTGGTGTCACCGTCCAGGGCTCATTGCAACACCCTTAAAGAGGCAAGGGAAATGAGCACTTTAATGGCAGGACAATGCAGATGGCATCTGCTGGCACATGCTGATGCAGTTTCAGAAGTCATGGGACTCTCCAGAGTTCAAGTATTAGAAACATACAAAAATGCCGCACGGTAACAATTTGGAGGTCATGAAAACCATATGGGCAGAGTGTTAGAAATACCGCTGTTCTGGGAAAAAAAAAAGCCTGGATGTTTTCTCCTGTCTTGAAGGCTAATGCAAAAAAAGGAAAACGAGCAAAAACAGTGATCCTGTTTTGGGAAGGAAGATCTTGGGTGGGAAGATTTAGGTCATGTCCATGGCATTCCAATTACGGCCACACAAAGTTAAAAACTTTGGCAGCAGTTTCAGAGGGCAAAAAAACGCAGGAAGCCAATAGTTTTGAGACTATCTCATTCTGACTTTGGGAATTAGGAAAGTTGAAGAAGGAAGTTTCGTGAACTACCCTTTTCAAGTTAGGTCTTTCACAAAGGTCAGAGAGAGAGCACAATGCCCTGAGATCTTTCCACCCGGTGAAGGGCAAGATCTCTGCCCAGTTTCCTTCAGTCATCTTGCTGGTTTTGCACACCCACCTCTCATTCCTCACAGGAGATCTGTGGTCTGCTGCAGCCCTTTAGAAGGACATATGTTGTCCCTGATGACACCTTCAGCCTGTTCATATTGCAGTTGCTCATCTTGGATAGTCCCCTGCTCTATGCCAGTGGTGTACCTATCATGACTCAGATCTGTACAGAACTTTTGTTTACTTCACACCCATACTGCACCTCACACAGGGTTCCAACCTCAGCCAGGGCATCCTGACATCACTGTAGCTTCACTGCTACTGGTAAAATCCTCCTTCATAATAACTGTTTTTCAGTCATGGCCAGACAGTGAGGCCCACCAATGGAGTCGAAGTCTAGACTGCTCTAAGAGAAGAATTAATAGAGCATCAGGGTACAACAGACTCCATCAGCTCAGACCTAGAATGACTTTCTCCTCTGGTGTATTGCCCATGACTTTCACTGCACCTCTTCCTTGGAAGCAGTTGCCGCCTTACCTTCCTGGCTTCTCTTACCCCCTTCTAGATATTCACACTTACCCTTTCACTTGTCTCCTCTTTTCCATCCCTTCTGATCCCCACCTAATGTTTTCCAAAGCACTATGAAAACACCAACGCCTTCCTCTTTTCAAAAGCCAACTGTGGCATCTCCAGATTCACAGATCTAACTGCAGATAAGTGCTGCCATTCAAGCCGGGATGGTGAAAGAAAAACTGAGCACATGGATGGAGTTAGCACAGAGGAGCTAGAAGTGGCCATATCCCTTTGGAAAGCAAGAATCCTTCTCTAGCAAGCTATGTCCCTAATGCTAGTACAGCTGGGCTTTGTCACCCCAGGCTGCCCTCACAGCATTGATGGGGGGGGGCAAAAGACCATTGTTTCCTGGGAATTCTGTGCATCAACCTGGTACTACAGATTTCTGTTATTATTCAGTCCTAGGAAACCTCTCAGGGCAAAGAGAGACTCAGTCAGCAAGTTTTCCTAGAGAAGTGATTTGGGATAACATCACCAACTACATCCCCAAGGCTTGGTGCTCTCACAACACACTAGGGAAATCTCTTGGCAGAGAAATAGGAAAACACAAGGACAACTTCTCCACTTTTCTGATTCCCTTCTAATCACTTGGCTGACTGCTCCCACCATCCGCATTTCTAATGCTCAGTGCCAGAGACAGCTATGCTCCCAAAGGCAGGAGGAGTGTATGTCTCAGATGAGAGATTAAATATAGCTCTCCTCAGCTTAGGCAACACAAGGACTTGAAGTCTGTTTGAATTAATGAAAGATAGATAAAAGAAATAAAGCATCCAAGCACAAGGAATGTAGAACATAAATACTCTACTCGCCATAGAGTAAGATGATCGCAGCAGGTATCGGACACTTGATACTTGGCACAGTCGCCTTGGCTCAGTCTCTGTGACTGTAGTCATAAATACTAATCCTCTTTACTCATGGATGTGAATCAAGATGGTGTGACTTCTGACCATCAGCCACCTTTGGCAGCAGACTCTTTTTGAACCCAAAGTAGATGGATGGGCAGACAGATCAACCCCATCTCCTCATTTCCCACGCCCAGTATTCGGGACTCAGAAGTCCCAGGACAAATCTTAGCTTTCCTGTTTAGACAGCACAAGCAGGTGCTCAGCTGCTTGTGAGTTTAGGTCTCCCTGGGGACCCTGCCCTCATTCCCCTGCATTTCTCACCAGGGTTGTACCCAGAGAGCATGATCCAGCCTCTGTACGTGGCAGCATAGAGCTGCTGCTGGGCTCAGCTTAACAGCCAAGGCACAGATACGAAGAAGTGGCTTTCTGCCACTTTCGTGCAGAAGCATGTCTCCCACTTCCCACTGCCAGACCTCCTTCCTTATCACACAAGAACAGGAATGCCTGCTCTGGAAAGCAGACATTTGAAGAACTCAGACATGGGATGAACCACCCACACGCGCTCTGACATAGTTTTACCACCCACCAACAGAGAAACCACCTCCACCCCAACTTCAACGGTTTTCCATCACTTCTCTCATGATGGGGAAAAAAGCCAGTTGAACACATTTATTCTCAAAGGACTGCTATTTAATAGAGATCTGCTATTTATAAGAGGCCAGTCTGTTGCAATTCAGACCTTGGCACAGTAACCTCGTTCCAGCAGTGATCCCAGAGTGAGACTGTTGATATTTGCTCCACCTGCAACCACCAAACAGCATATTCAGTGTGTTAAACCACACACCATCTTCACACATGTCTATCAGTAGGGATCTTCACAAGGGAAAGGAGATGGCATTAAAATGATGATTTCCATGATTCACGGGCAATAACACAAAAACACTTGAGATAGGATTAGACTGCCCTGCCATTTGATACCTGATAGCTGCTCAGCCTAACGGATCATCTAGTTCTCACTAGACAACGGGGAGAGATAAGTATCCAGAGAAAATTGTTCATCTCTGAAACCCATTCATCTAGTTTAGGGTGAGAGAAATAATCCTCTGTAGATGACTGACTTTTTTCATGGACTACAGAAGCAGCCTAGAGGTAGCCACTGTCTAGCAGTCTGAAGGAAGGTGTGATGACTTGCTCTCCTGGGAATCTCTGTCAGCATAGCTGGCCCTGGTCAAGCAACGCTGCAGCTGAGGAGTAACCTCCATTTTGACAAAGACAGTGGCAGAGCTGTAGGAAGCTCTAGCAAAGGATCACTGCAGATGGCCTTTGGTGCAATATTAAAACTAGGTATTTACAAAAATGTCAGCTCCATGTGAAAGTCAAATGCCGTTCCACAGGAAAGCTTGTGGGACAAGTGTCAAAAAGCTTGAAAAACCAATGCCCTAGTCAAGGGGTCACTGCATGGAACTCGGAAGATTTGCAATCACTTTCTTACCAATTACTGGGCCCTTTGGTGATGATCATGAGATTGACGTGTTTTGGAGTAAATTATTAGCTCCTGGAACAATTTATTAGCAAGTGTGATGAATGGTCCATCTGGTGCTTTTCCATCTAAGGCTTGCAGACTCAACAAATACTTGATTAATATAAACACAGACTGTGGGTTTGCGATGATCCCTTTTAATACCAAAAGACACTGCTTTTCATAATTATCCACCTCTCTGGCTGGGCAAAATTTTGTCACACCGGGTTTTTCAAAATCTCCACTCAAGCTGTTGTGGAGTAAATGGCCGATTATACTGGAAGTCCCAAGACTCATCCAGATCTATTTTTAAATACAAACAATTCTGAAAACGAAAGACCAAGACATGTTGGTCTTAATGTTAACTGCAAAGAACAAACCAAGAAATTTTCTACGGCTTATGGATGGATTCCAGCACAGACACTTCATATTTGCCACGACCTTTCTGCAGTCATTGCAAAAAGTTACATCAAACCCAGAAACAAATTGAAAATTGAAACTGAGACATAAAGTATGTAGAAACCTGAAGAGTTATGTAATTATTTTTACTGGCACAGGAACAACTGAAACAGATTATTTCTATGTCAGTGTCAAATAGAAGAAGCTGCAGACAGAGTGCTCCTTCATACAAAGAAAACTGTAAGTGGTACTGGAAGAAAATTTAAGCAGGGTGAGTAAGTAATAGAAGTACCACGCAATAGTATGGGTAGGTGTCAGGGCAGGAAAGAGGATGCCCGATTTTAACATGAGCGTGTTCCAACTCATTCCAAAATCAATACAATTCCATTGAGGAAAATGAATGAGTTTCGCTAAGTGCTGTAAATCAGACTTGTGCTCTGCAGCCCACCCCTGCACAGTAACACTTGACATCACAATTCTCAGGATACCCCACTCTGCTAAAAATACTCATGTTGAAGTGATGGCAGGGTAAAAAGAGTTAGCAGTTTCTTAAAGAAATAGCAAGCCATATCAAATAATACAGACTGGCGCCACTTTCCTATCTGACTAGGGTGAGGTTTACCTGTACCTCTGTGGCAGGGCATTGCACTGTGCAGCTCTGCCTTCACTTCTTTCTGTGCTCTACGTGGGGAAATCCACTGCTGTGCCTTAATTCCCATTCACCATTCCCTGTGGCAGGGGTTCTGCCTGTCTGAATGCTGCTGCAATAAGGAGAGGGCAAACAGCCTTTCTCTCCCAATGACCTCAGATCTGCCTGCGGCTATAGACCATCCCCAAGCCCTCCCAAAAAGTCAGAAGGAGGAAGGATCCATAATGAATTGGATGTTGTAGACTAGAAAGCAATGACATTATTATAAAAATCATAGAATGGTTCAGGTTGGAAGGGACCTTAAAGATCACTCAGTTCCAACCACCCTACCCTGGGCAGGGACACCTCCCACCAGACCAGGCTGCTCAAAGCCCCATCCAGCCTGGCCCTGAACACCTCCAGGGATGGGGCAAAGACATGAGCACACTGTCAGCAGCAGGATTGTTATTAAAATAGACAGAAATCAAAAAAGGCAACCAGAACAACCAATGAACAGAAGGACATAGAGCCTGAATAAAGCGGGCCTGTTTACACAGGAAAAGAGGTGGCCAAGAGAACCAGAACAATAAACAAATGAGAGAAAGCAGACTGGGAACCAGTGTTCCTCTCTTGCAAGCGGAAGGGAAGATGTATAGAAAAAAATGACATCATATGCAAAACTGGTAAAAGGAAACGCTCCATCACACAGTGCAGAACTGAGCACAGAACCCCTGACCTCAGAAGTGCCATGTAAAGGGCTAGGCACGTGGTGGGAATGGTGTATTTGGTCTCAGAAGTGTGCTGGGAGGGCTCTATGCTGTGCCCATCTCCTCTGTCCTCCCCCCAGACCTAATATCCCTTTTCTCCTGGCTGGTCTGATCCTATCTGGATAACAGTTCTCTCCTCTTCAGGACCCACTTCCCTCTCCAAGGGAGAGTAGCTTCCCTCTCCAGCACCCACTCCTCCATGCAAGGCCCCTCTGCTGTCCTACTAAAGAGCGTTTGGGATTGGGAGCCCTCAAGAGACAGTTTAAAGGACTGTGAGCCAGGTCATAAATCTGTGTTAATAGCTTCCTGCCTCCTTTCATACTGCAGAGGGGTTTTCCCCATCTTATGTGCACATGTCACCTAAAAGGAGGAAGACCGAAAAGCCAAAAAAATGCCAAAGCAGGCATAGACGTTGGCAGCCAGTGAGAGCAGCAGCATACGAGAAACCTCTCCCATTAATTTCATTGCCAAATTGCAACTTTGAAACTGAAAAAGAATTTTTTTTTTTCTACAGATGTCAGAAGACCCTTTGAGAGCAGCAGAGCAGTACATTAGCTGGCTAATAAAAAGCCTCCTATGAATAAAACCAGGAAAAAAAAAATAAATCACACACACACTCTTAGCTTCGTTATCTGAGCACACCGATACCTAATTTTCACTAATAACTTTTGATGCCTAAACCAATTTGTCTCTATCTCTGTAAAGAACAGGTCTTCCTCAGAGGTATTCCCAAATAGCTTAGTGCTCATGTTTCAGTGGCTGTGTCTATACATCATACTTGTGACCTCCAAAACGTGTCTCAACTACATGCCATTCACACACAAAGGTCGAGCTTGCTTAAAAAGCCAGGACAGAATTTGAACACTGATCCCCTGGGAAAACCAGGTCCACATTCAAAATTCTAGTCTTTACTGTTGTGAGGCCCATACAGCCTCCCCTATGCCATTAAAGTCCTGGTGCTTTATCCTTGGAGTTGAGAGGCATTGGCTGCTTTGTGATTAGTTGTGGTAATCAGTTCAAAGACCATCAGTCACAAGCTCAGCTTGCAATCAGATAATTTAGTGATGGGCGAGCCTCCCAATGTATTCCATGTTTAACAACTGGAGCATTACCCAGCTCTCATAACACGGAAACATTAAGCATTTGATGAGCAGAAGTCTGGGATAATTTGTTACATGGTAGAAGTGTTAAGAGCAGCAATACTGAGAGCAAGAAACCTGCTCGGGAGTCATGGTGATTCATGGCCGTACTTGTGGTCTGTGTTGCAGTTTTGGTTGCAGGAGGTAGTGGATGATTAGACGTAAAGATGAAAGTGGGCTGTTCCCACTGTCTTTTGGACTTTTCTTTCGGCACTGCTGCCAAAACCCTGAAGGAATTCTGAACTCACAGACACACAGGGGCTTTTCTGAGCATTTCATCATGCAGCCTATGTATACAAGCAGCACCACACACAGCCTCATGTGTATTGCAAAGAAATTCTTTTCTTTTCAAAGAGGCTGAGCACCTATCTCTGGTATCTCAGAACACCTTGTCCCCAGGTCACTGCTAGCTTCCCCTTCCCACGCGTAAGATGTTTTCATTATTTCTTTCCCTTCTGCACACTCGTTTTTCCCATGTGATGAAATACTTGACTGCAATACAAAGAGAAAAGAAAAGCAGGATAGGCTACCAAAGGTCACGCTAGCTATTCTGACACTCTCTCATTCATACCAGGATCTTTCACTGCTGCCTCCTGCAGTGTTTCACTATTCATTTCCTTGGAAATTGTCCAATACAAGTACAGTCTGGGAGTGTATATATGCGCGTGTGTATTGGCTTAGCCCAGCAGTTAGAGGGAACGGGTTCCACTGGTACGGTGTCTTGGTTTTTCTGTGCTGAAATAGCAACAAAATTTGAAATAGCAAGAAAACAGCACCATGGTGTTTCATATAGGCATGCACTTTGATACAAGGACATGAAAAATACAATGGTGTTTGT
This sequence comes from Larus michahellis, assembly GCF_964199755.1. Lineage (NCBI taxonomy): Eukaryota > Metazoa > Chordata > Aves > Charadriiformes > Laridae > Larus > Larus michahellis. Next base: position 26,127,984 of record NC_133903.1, on the reverse strand, counting down.
GACAAAGGAGAAATTATTGCAGAAGAGAAGCAAACCAACGCAGAACCTACTCATGAAGTGAAATCGGTGCAGAAACAGCACTCTGCCTTTGACAGAATGAAAGGGATAAGACTGCAGCTGCATTTTTACGAGCCGCATTTGTTAATGAGAACATCTGCCCTGTGTACGAGCCACCAGTGTTTCAATAGCCTGGCTCTCTGGTGGCTTCCCGGGGAGAACCCTGGAACCTGCCACTGTGCCTAACTCGCTTCCAACACCTGCCGCACTTGCCTTGTCCGGGAAAGCTCTGGCAATGGAGATTCAGCAGCTGCCATGGATGACTGATGACAGTGCCTCACCATCCTTAGCATTAAAAGATGTCTCTCGGGTCCATTTCAAATGTTCCTCCACCACAACAGCTCATGACTTTTTGCCCTATCCACCATGGATCTGGAGAACAATTTATCTTCCTTCCTGCATGTGCTTATTTGCTTGTGTGAACATTGTTATGACCCTACTCAGCCTTTTCTTCTTACGCAGAATAGACCCAGTTAATTTGATCCATGAAAGCATATATTTAAGATCCCCCTGGAAGAGCAAGCAAGCTCCTGTTCCACTTCAGAAACAAAAATTGTCAAGCTGAGTTCCTAGGGCACAGTCTTTATTTCTAGTGATAACATGAGCTGTGACAGGAGCTCAGGCTCCAGATCTTAGAACCAAACTAGTAGCCAAGAAATTCTTACCTTAAAATTAAACATCTTTGATCTGAAGTCAAAGACAGACTAAACACGGAAATCCAGGCTCATTCCTCCCTGCAAGGTCTACATTAGGCAGGTGCAAAGGAAGCGTGTTGTTAACAAATACAAAATGAGCCACCAGAAGAAATTAATTCATGCTTCTTGCAACTATTTTTGCGTCCTGAATTGGAAACGCCACTCAGGAAAAATGCAGGTGGGGTTGTCTCAGACAGTTCAAATAAAACAGCTGCTCAGGAGGTAGCCGTAGGCAGAGGAAGGCCACAGAGAGATCAGAAAATGCTGTCATTACATTGCTTGTGTTGCCCAAAGGTTGCACAGGGCTTCACTGCTGCACCACCCAGCCGGCTTTCTCCTGACCCCTGTCTTGCTCCTGCTCAGCTCCCGCACAGCCCTGACCCTCCCTGTCTCCCCACAGCATGACCCATTGCTCCCCAACAACCTCACTGTCAACGCCAGCTCCTTCTCTCAGACCCACAGAAACACCAGCTCTTCACCATCAATATACTACCCCTCTGCTGTGCATTTTATCCTACTTGCCTCTGTAGGATTTTCCTTTTTTTACTCAGAAGCTAGCAGCATTGAAATGCCAAGGCAACTTCTTGCCTCTTGGTTCTGTAAACAGGAAAATTCCTTGGATGCAAAAGAGAAATGGAACCCACAGCCCAGACACGGAGACAGAATCACTTCAGACAGACACATTCACAGCATTTGGCTGCCAAACAAGAACCCTTCCTGCTAAGGAGACGCAGACAGATCCCTCCTAATCTGGCGGGCTTTGGATTCTTTTCTTCCTTCCATTGCAAGAGTGTGCATTCCTGAAAACTACACAGTTTCCCTGCCAAATTCAAATGGGCACTCGAGGGGCAAAGAGAAAACCTTGATCAGTGCAGGAACCGCAGAGGTAACAACCTGATCAGCAAGGAACACTCCCTGCAGTTCCAAACAGGAGGTGAACCGAGCAGCTGAAGCTAGTGCAACTTTGGCAGACTGACAACTAACTGAAGACATTTAAGCATTTACATAGAAAGTATTCTTGTTTCACATCATTTCCTGGCAAAAGATGAAAGACCAGGAAAAAGTCTAGGAATTGCTAATCCCCCTACTAATACCAGGAATGCGTATGTGGTTTCAGAAATAAGAAGTCTTTATCACTGACAAATAAGCAGAGGTATTTGTGAATGTTCGAGATTCATTTACCCGTACCAAAAACTTAGTTTGGGATTTCATTGTAGATGGATCTGAACAGACACTAGCAACAAAATAAGATACATAGGGACGAAGTTTAAAAATGTCTTCCCCCGCATACTTGTGAATAGTTTCAAGACATATTGTTTTTCTAACTTCAACAGTGAAACCTGTGCTCCTCACATTACAGATAAATGAAATTCAGGGCGAAGGGTAAGATGATAAAGTTTGCTTAAATATTCCCAATACTGAAATCTGAAGGTGACTGGGAAGAGTCACAGAGGGCTCTTGTGGTCCAGGGTTAAGTGAACAGAAAACCGACAGACAAAATTAAAAAATTAGTAAGTGCTATGTAATACAACTGGCGAAGAAAACCTGCCAATATATACACATGCTAATAGTTACTAAATTAGTTGGGGAGCAGAACTCAATGTCCTTGTGCAGAACACTCTGAAGACACAAACTCAGCGCTCATGAGCATTAGGAAATAACTTAGGGAAGATACACTAGAATTAGAAAGGCAAAGAGAGGGGCCAGGTGAAAAAGTAAAGACTTAGAAATTGAGTAGAGATTAGGCAAAGAAGGGTTTTTCAGCTCGGAAAACTTTACTAGAGGAGGAGCAGACAGTAGCAGACATACAGTTGTAAGTGGTAAGAAGAAGAGGATTATTTATTTCTCATTGCATAAAACCTAGGGACAACAACATTTTTAGGCAGCAGATTTATAAGAAACAAAAATAAATGTTTCGTGCCTTACAGCATGCTTCTACACAGACTGTGGAAGCTCCCATGGAAAACTGCAAAGGCCAAAACTACAAGCAGGTTTGAAAAAGCATTGGACAAGGTAACGCAGTCTCCTAAACTCTGTAAATATTATGCCCATAAACATGGCACACACATCGTAAATCAGATTGCTGAAAGTAAAACAGTGCGTATGCTGCTCTCTTCTGAAACCATTTTCCATCAGCTGCTCTCAGGGGCAGAATCAGGGGCCAGGTAAGATTTGCTGTGATGCTGTGTGGGTAGGGGGCTTGCAGAAGCCCCTATATGAACATTGTACATTTTCCTATTTTTTCTGCATTTGGTAAATACATTTGCTCATTCCCTTACTAAGCATAGTTCTTCACCCAGCTTGAACTCTCATTTTCTCATGACTCCATTATGGCAAGAAAAAGCATCTACCTCCCAGAGAAGAGAGGTGTCTCCTCTTACACACATGCAAATACAAACCTATTTTCCTGAAAACAGCTAGTTTCACTAGAAAATACATCCAGCCCTTTGGGGTTTTTGAAAGCTCCAGCAGATATCTGAATACCAGTTTTCATTGTTGCTACTGGAGAGTTAACACCATCTGGTATCTTACCTGGGAGGAGAGTGTGGACTGTCAGGTGTTCAGTAGACCGTATTTCAGAAAGGCCAACAGGTCTGAAAGAGAGAAAACAAGGAGAGATGGAAGATTAAGCACAAGAGACCTCAGAAAAAATACAGCAGGAGCTCTTGGGAAGGTCATTATACAGCATGTGGCGTGAACTCAGCTGTCTGCAGAAAGGTTAATATGGACACCAAGAGCTGAACAGTCATGAGAACATGGAGCACCAAAAGGCTAATTTTCTGTGAATGAAGCCAAAATATTTTTCAGGGTAGGAGTTTTGCAAAATTATTCAATCTCATGCAGCAGTTCAGACCGGGAATATCTGCCTAAGCAATACAAACTTGGAGGAAACTTCAACAATTGAGAAGTAGGACTAACAACTCGCGTGCCTTGCTGCCCACTCTGCAGGGACTGGGCTGTTCCTCAGGTTACATCAACTTCAGTAGTAACCCTGAGGGCCTCTGAAGGCAAGGCTTTGGGTCTTGGTTACTCCTGAGGTCTAAAGAGCCCAAAACATTTGACAAGCCTTTATAATTTCTGTTCTCTTCACAATATGGAGATGTTCTTTCCAGTTTGGAGACAGAAGGATTAATATGAGTCACTCAATGGCAGAAGGAAGTTTTCCAAATAAGGTGGAGCACCTCACTCCATTTCCCGAAGCCCAGCTCCCAGGGGCTGCTGTGAGACTGATGCACAAACAAACTGTGTTTTGCAGCTGCAGGGGCTTGGGCAAAATCTCAAACCACGGAACAAAGTTTCTTACGTGTAGGAGGAAAATGCCAGAAAACTGTAGGTGTGTAAAGCGTGTGAGCAAAATACTAGAAATCTCAACTAGGTCTTCCCCTTCCTAAGGGATATCACATTCCCACTGCCAGGTCTACAGGCAGGTTACGCTTTGTTTACACAGGTGGGGATCTGTCAGACTTTAGGACAGATTGTAGGGAGCAGTGAGAATCCAAACAGCTAGTTTAGTGTACGCTGCCTCCTGTTGCCCCAGGCGAACAGAGCCAGTCTCCCCATTTCCACTTCACACTGCCCACCACATCCATTTATTTGACAACATTCACCCGCCAGTGATAAACTGACAAGGAGGGAAAGCAGAAGTGTCGTTTCACAGACAACCCTGAAATCAAATTGGCATAACCACACACCAATTCCTGAACACCAAATCTCCAGAACACCTACCAGCAATGCTACAACACAACCGAAGTGTTTCTATTACTAGGGTAGGTGCCCATGAGATATGAGGTTCCTTAACACAGTTTCAATAGGAGTATTACAAATTTACAGTATAAAATACGGAACAAGTCTCAGATTTATTTTTAGGACTCCCCAGGCAACTAGACTTTCTCTCTCAGAACCAGTGAAACACAGGAGGATCGAAACTAGAGTTACACAGCAACTTAAAAGCTGCACAGTTGTTTTATGACAACTAAGATTTATTTCATTACATCTGCCACTACCAAAACAGAGAACAGGTAAAATCTATTCTCTGAAAGGAAATCAGTGGAAGTTTTGGTACTGACTCGAGTAGGGTCAGTATTTCAGCCCATACAATTAGAGGAACAGAGAAAGATGCAGAAAAGCAGGCAAGTGGCAGGTGACATTCAGAAGGTGATGCATTAGTTGCAGTGCTTCAGCACTGTACTGAGCATTTACAATTTTTGGTTTGTTTTGCTTTCTCTAAAGGAGAAAAAACATGTTCCTTATGTTTGGATAGGACATAATGGCAATACAATTTTCACACAGGAACTGAAGTTTCCACAAAATCAAATGCTCTTTTTATTTTTTTAATTTCTTTTTTTTTTATTTTATTTCAAATTTGTGTGAGGAAAATTATGGTCGGGTCACTCATTTCTAACTTAATATTTCACTTTGTTGAACTGTGACGCAGCTGTTCCATTTCCAGGCAATATCAGGTAAAGCAGAGCTACGCTTCCCTGACGGTCTGGAGGAAGTTACTCTCACTAGGCTCTTTGGAGGACTGTATTTCTTGTAATGCTAAATAAATTACTAATTGAATCAAGCGGTGTATAATGCTGCAGGAGCCAAAAATCAGTCATTTTGGCTTGGAGATAAAATCCCCCAAGACAGACCGTGTCAATGGTTAAAATGGCAGCAGCGCGCTCAGGAGCTCTAAGACTCAGGAGGTAATATGCTCTTGGAAAAAATGCACTTAATAGTGAACTAGAAGAAAATGCACAACTCCATAAACTCAGGTTTTTAAACCAAACTATTTTGATCTGGGGGAACATCAAAATATCTCAACGTTTTGAAACGCATTCTTTTTCCTTATACATTTCAATCTAAGAAGAACATTTTGGAGTTTAGTCTCCATTTGGAAATTCAGAATTTTGTTCAGCTTATGTGATTTTGCAAGTCATTGCTATGGGCAACCAGACATAAAACAAACAAGGCATGGCCTCTTTGAACCCACCTGAACCTCTCTGACCTTTCTCTGGAAAAGAATGAGAAAACTATCCTGGGGTTTACTAATCAAGGCAATCAACAGATTTTAGTTTTTAATAGAAGCAGTTCTGGAATGTGTTTATTCCAGTAACAGCAAGAAGTGAAACAATTGCCTGTCTAGACAGGAATGCTATACTTATGCTATACTGATGGGCCAGAAGCAGACAAAGCCTTCCAAACTGACAATGCACCTGACGGTGCAACTTCATCCTCCTCTTCCGCTGAATCACAGGCAGCTTTTCCAATTAGGATGCAGTCCTGCAGTCTTATTTGGACTAAAACCTACAGGACTGCTGGGCTACATCATTAAAGACTGTCAGTACTTTTTACTTTTACTCTTTCCTTTTTCTTTCAATAAATTAATGGAGTTTTTAAAGCCAACACTCACTTGCTGATGGTTTTGCTCTGGGCAGAGGCATAATCTAAGATTAAAGGGAGAGCAGAATAGCAGTGGTGCCCATCTTCTGTGTGACAACTCAGTGGCTAGACCACTTGCTGACAAAGTGACAGATCTGATCTCTTAAGTGTGCCTGCGTCTGAAAATCAGAGGAGGTACTTTTACATGATTACAGGTGTTGAGATTGTAACTTTATAATTGTGAATTCAAACTGTGCTAATTAGCACAAGCTGAGAACATGGCTTATCCATCCTAGGACATAAAACTGGCTAAAGCAACGCCTGCATTTGCAGGCAAATCAAATTTCAAAACCATCAGGCCGGCCAGATTGCCCCATTCAAGTGAATGAGGATGCTGCAAACATGGAGCTAAAACAGGAGGAAACAAGCGCCTCTACAACTCCCTGAAAGGAGGTTGTAGCGAGGTGGGGGTCAGTCTCTTCTCCCAAATAACAAGTGATAAGACAAAACAGGAAGTTGTGCCAGGGGATGTTTAGGATGGATATTAGGAAAAAAATTCTTCTCCGAAAGGGTTATCAAACATTGGAACAGGCTGCCCAAGGAAATGGTTGCATCACCATCCCTGGAGATATTTAAAAGATGGGAAGACATGGTGCTTAGAGACATGGTTTAGTGGCAGTTTTGGCTGTGTTCGGTTTGTGGTTGAACTCAATGATCTTAAAGGTCCCTTCCAACCTAGATGATTCTATGATTTGTTTTGTTAGCAAGAAACAGGAGCAAACAAGAGCCTGTGATTTGGTTTGTTGGCAAGATGGTAGGTTGGGTTGCAGACACAGGCAATCCACCTCCTCCTGGCAAAATGGCAAAGCTCTCAGTTCTAAGCCCAGAGAAGCACCACCACCCCACCACACCCCTCCCAAGTCCCAGTGCTCAAGAGAGGAGAGGAATGTGTGATAGAAGAGCCAACAAGTGAAATTAGTCACAAATTATTTTTCCATAGTCCCTCAATGCTTCCAGCTAAGTGGAAATACCACTGGAAATATTCTCCTTTCAGAAGAAAAACCATGAGTCAGAAGAACTAAAGCATTTCAATCTAGTTAAAAACTTTTAGGTGCGATGGGTAGCAACTGAATTAAAGGATATCCCGTATATACAGTAGTTAGGAAAGTTCACCATAATCGCAGAGATTGAGACCTTCCAGACTATTCCTGGAACTTCTTGTTGTGCAAACTGAAAGATAAAGTCTCTTTCCCCTGCACCACCCATATCATTTTCCGTAGTTGTGATGTTGAAGGAGATGGGGTTGAACATAGGAGCTAAGTGACAAGCTGTGATGTGAGAAGATTTATCCCAATGCCGCCACTCTCCCAGAACCAGGAAGCTGTGGGTGGCAAAGTCCTAGGCCACCTTGGCAAGGACAACTCAACAAGCGCAGAAGAAGAGTAGAGAAAAATCAAACACCTTCTGACGTTCAAGAAAAAAAATTACTTCCAACCAAAGGCAGCATTATCCAGCTAGGACATAGACTCTGCAGCTGCACCAGTTATTACAGGGAGCTCCTGCTCCGGCAGTGGGAGTGCAAAGCCACATAGCTCACTGCACCTACTTGCTACAGAAAACCAGACTGGTAGGAGACTATGCCAGCCTAAGAAGGAAGCTTGAGGCTAGCCTGGATGGTTTGGGGTGCTAGGGTTCACACAGAAAGTTCTCAAAAAATGTCAGTACAGTCCTCTGATCTTCCACACAAACCAATGAGAAGGTGAGACAGGTTTCAGCCTTCATTCTGCCTTCCCCCCTTCTGAAAAACCTCAGTTGAGTCAGAATGAGTCACCGTGCCTCTGCCCGCTCATATGTTTAAAAAAAACCCAAAACAAAATGGAACAGCTATTATTCAGTTTTATGTAGAGATTAAGTATAGTTCAATATTTAAGTATAGTTCATTATTTTCAGGTTTTGAGGAATCAGAACAAAAAGCATCAACTAGCAACAAAGTCTAAGTGTTGGAATAAGAGCAAGGCTGGAATAAGACCACAGAGGTGAAGAGCAGGTTGTAGAACCCAACAATGTTCCTTCTACCAACACTGGCCTGACTAGTGGGCTCCAGCTCTATTTCGGAGACAGCCTGTAACCCATACACAGGACAGACTAAGGATACTCCTAAATAAACCATTCTGCTCAAGAAAATCATCTCAAATCCTTACCGCACAGTAGTGACCCTAAAGAATCAAAGGAATGTGGTCCTAACCATTCCCTATCCCTGAGGAGCAGTAATTTCAGGCAGCAAGAGCATGAGCTGGATTTAACTGACGACAGCATGGCAGAAATGGACAGCAGCAGCACATGCTCTATAGACAACCACAATTAATTGAGTTTTCTACTACTGTCTTTAAGACTGTAGTCTTAGACTTGGGACCCAGTCATAAGAAAGTCATCAAGAAAGATTATCATTACAAACCACTGTTGACCAGAGCAACCAGAAAACTTTACCTACACATCTGCAACATTTGAGGAGAAAACTGCAGAAGGAGAACACAAGGTCCTAAACACCTAACACCTGCTATGGATAACAAAAAGGCTAAAGGAGAGGACAAACAAAACCTGGGGAGACATCTAGTGATGATAGGCAAGGAATTTGAGTGGAACACGAACAAAATACTCCATTAAGTGGTGCAGGAACTGGTGCAAGATTGTAAAGCTTATTTCTAACATCTGTTTTTGCTGAATAGGTAGGGAAGAATCTGTGTTACCAACTCTAGCAAGCTGATCACAAATTTTACTATGTCTGAAATAAATATATGTTTTAAGTCCCAGCTGCTAGAATTGGAGATACTCTCATGATACAGCAAAACTCCAGAAAACTGGTTGAAGCAAGTACAATCTAAAAGACCAGACATCAAAACAAAAATTTCAAAAGGCATTATTAAGAAAGAAGACAATATATGGGGTTTGTTTTGTTTTGTTTTTTTTTAAGGAAATCCCAGTGTTTCGGGGTCCACAAAATGGTATATACATACTATTTTGCCCATACATTTCTATTCAAACCCCACAGAAGACTTAACACTCCTGACTGTTGAAGAAGGCAGAATGCTGCTAGTATACTTCTCATAGGCCTGGGTCAGTGCAGCTTTACCACTTCAGAAAAGGAAAGGACTGTGGACAGACATTTGCACAGAGAAAACTTCTTGGACAAAAAAAGAGCAAAAAAGAACAAGGAACCTAAGAGCAATATAGTTTCTCATGGGAAACTTGAGAAAGGGGAGAAGCAGATGAGAGGAGGTGGAAAAAGAATGAACAAGTTAACAGGAACCAGCCTACAGCTTGTCTGGAAACACTTAGAAAATGAGGCAATCAGAAAAACAAACAAGCAGCACGAGATCCCAAAACAATGTGTTAAGCCCATCACAGAAGCCTAGTTGACCATGCAAGATCAAACACACAAGGGTGGAAAGGCTGAAGACAGAGTTATGTTCTCTCATGGAGACAGGGATCTTTCTGCACAAGAGGGGACAGCTTCTTTGGACATCTCCCTTGAACAGAAGGAGACCCATCAAGGAGGTGGCTTGGACACAATCTGACAGCCTGTAACACCGGCCTGATCTTCTCTATTCTCCTATGACTTCCAGAATTATCAGAGGAGGAATTGCACCCATGCTACCAGGAGGGGATAGCATCAAGGAAGAGATAGATGGAAATGTAATCTGGCCTGGTCAGACAGTTTGAGGACAAGAGCTTCACTCAGCACTGCATGGGTGAAGCCCCACATGGCCTACCCAAGGAAACCATTCTGCTTGCGCCCCAGACATGCTTGTACTGTCCTGGAAGGATGAATTATGCAGAGAGAAACTCTGGCGGGCAATACGAGGAAGGAGCATCACAGCCAGAGCTCCCAATACAAGCAAGACACAGATAAGAGAGCGCACAGCCTTGCAGGCTATCAAGAGCATCCACCTGCAGAGTCCATGTAATGTAACTTCTCAGGTATGCTGTGAATACCCTAAGTGAGTTTGCATAGCTTTTTATATTTGATGCACCAGGCAGCCATCGGGAAACAAAAGTATTTGTGTTTTACCTGCTCACATTGTGACTGCTTGGTACAATGCTCCTCACTATGCAGTTGTCCTGCCTCTAGAGCATGGGCCTGGTGCCATGACCCAGCACTATTGGCTTTGGGCAAGCACAGGCAGCTTCCACAAAGGCTGAGAAGGAATCTGTGAGCCAAAAGGCACTACGGTCTCTCCAAAACACAAAGTGAGGGAGTGGAGCTAGGCCAGGCACTGAAGGGAATCTAGTCCACATTGAGCTTATCTACTGGGGAACCCACTTCCTGCTAGGTGGGGGAAAGGGCAACACAGAATTACACACCCGTCACTATCATAATGGCTGAATCAGAACTTGGCTTTGCTGGAAAGGCTTCAGAGGGGAAGCCCTAGAGAGAAAAGGAGACATGAGACATGCCTTCAGCCGCTCTTTCCAGACGCTGTGCCTGGCTCAGGGACAAATGGCCCAGGCAAGTACAACTAGACAAAAAAACCCAAGCAAGACACATTGTCTGCAAAGCTTCTCAGCAAGGTCATCATTTGTCATTCCTCGCAACATTAGCTCAGATCTCAGAAAGGCAAAACCCTGGATGTTTCCACTTGGGGGGAGCAGAAAAAAACAAGTCCAATTTCAGAGTTTGGGAGAAACATGACCAAACTTGTCTCAATGAGTTACAGGACAGGGTAATGATTGATGTCTTGTTTCTCACTAGCTGAGAAACTCAACTCACATCCTCTCACATATCATCAGCCGAACTGAGTGTGATATTCCCAACACAACCTCGCCTCATGGTGCAGAAAGATCCACAGGCTGCCTCTGAGGTCTAGATTAAGTGAGACTGAAATCATTGTTCTTCACTTTGCTTTCTGAAATATTCATACCTATTGGTATATTATTATTATTCATCTGGGAAACAAAACCTCCAGGACTGCTAATGTCCTAGTAAGGAGCATTTATCTTTTCCATTGAGAATTAGAGTCTTAGAGGATTCTTTTGATTTTCTTTGTAAAGCTTCAGACTATATTGGTGAAAAAAAAAATTAAAACCTGACTGCTACATTCAACTTCATGATACAAACCCGCTATATCTCTGCGTTTACCAGAAGAAGCATCCAGGAGCTGTGTGCCCGTTCTCGGTGCGGAACACATGTTCCAGTCACACTCACTCATTTCCATGCAACTGTGACATATCTGCTGCGTGCTTGCTCCCAAAGAAACATGATGCACTTAAAAAATTGTTCCTCGATACCTACTTTATACCGAGTGGTGTATTTCCACTTGGTAGCTGCTGAAATAAATTAATGATGACCACAGCTTTCATCTCAATTTCTGTTGGTCTTAAACAAAGACTCTGTTGAATGAGATTAGCCAGCTATGAAAACGCATGCATGATAAAACTGCCCTCTAGCGGGAAAATACCAATCATATCTACAGCCGATTTACAGAGGAAGATTTTGGGGTCTGCAGTATGTCACTGAGCCTCAGGAACTCAATCAGACCGCAGTGTCCTGTCCTTTTAGATTGTCCCTGCATCTGACTTGGCTGAGGCTGCAGCCAGGCAGCCACTGAGGGGCTGCCTGCTGCATTCCCACCACAGCCACACCAGTACGACCAGCGGTAACGCTGCGTTGGCTTTTTCAGCTAAGTCCTTCCTGTTCTGCCATTCAGTGGGGCCTGCAGAGGACATCCTCTGTCAGATGGCACCACCTATTAGTCGGGGGAAAAAAGACTTACTGGGAACAAACTGAAAAAAGATGGGTAAATATCAACTAGCAGACAATTTCACATTATTCAAAAACCTTGCACTCGCATGATGCTAGCACTTGGCCAGCACCAGGGCTGAATGCACACCAACAGTGAAAGCTGAAGCTGTAGAGACGGAGAAGTCTCCCCAGGGCCCCATCTACAGAGATGCCATCTCTGCCGTACCAAAGAGCCAAGTACACCTACGAGCCCCACTCTTCTCCTGCCACATGCACTAGACAGTCCAGCACCTTAAAGATGTTCATGGTGTTACCCCTTTTCGCAGCACAGTGGAGGGAGCAGGACTTGATCTAAGGATGGAGTTATCTGTCCAGCAATGACCCAACGCTGGCTTTACAGAGCAGCATCACCTGTACTAGAGGAATGATGTGACAGCTAGGCTTCAGGAGGTCTATACAATGCTCCTTATCAACAGAAAATGAAGTCCAGATAACTGTATGTCTTGGCAGTAAAAACTTATTTCAGAGAAGCTGGAAACAGGAATAGAGAAATTACAGCACAGGAACTGATTGTGCAGGGTCACCTTCCAAACGTACCATACCCATCATTAATTTTCAAGACAGAAATGCTGAATTTTGGGGTGGCCATGCACTGTTTCCATGGATACGATCTCTTTTTCTGCCCAGGAATGCTATTTGGGAGGCCAGATGCATGAGATATGCTAAATCAACTTCCCTTCACCCCTGAAAGCACACACCCAGGGATCCCCACGCTTCCCAGCTGTATCCAACTCCCTCCTCCCACTTCTGCCTTAGGCATGTGGGCCAGACTCATGGAAAAACATGGTTGTCCTCTTTAGTCCATGAAGGGGATATGCTTAGTTCATATCTCGCTTTTCATTAACAAAACCTCCTAACTCAAGGCATTTACCATGGTTTTCTCCTCTTGGAAACTCATTCACTGGCTCCAGTGCCCTTTGCTACTGTGACCTTTTCAGGCTCCTCAGCTGCACTCTCAGGCAAATGACTCCAGGGATTAACCAGGTGGTCCCTCTCCAAAACCCAGCCTTTCCTCCAGCCACAGACAAAGCTGTTAGAGCTGCCATAGAATTATAGCCCTTTTTTTTCACCAGTCATACTATCTCCTCCTTGCAGGGTTCATTGCCAGCCTCCTTCCAAAAAAGTTAGTTATTTTAGCACTAATTACTCAGTGTAGCCAGGACCTTTGTGTCTTTCCTCCTTACTGAAATAAGGTGATTTACCCCCCCACCCCCCAAGTTTATACTTATCTGCTCCCATCTACTTTTAGAAATGTATCTGTAGGTTTTGCCAGTAGTTCCTTATTCATGAAGATGGTGGGGCACAGGCTATTAGCATTAATCCTAGAACAGAAAATGCTTAATGCTCTAGCTTGGACAATTTTTCAGTGTTTGACTCTAGAGCTTCAGCTCAATCACTTCAGTAGGCCATCATATTAACAAATATTTACAAAGTGGAATCAGTTTAATACATATTTTTAGGCTGTTAGGTTTACTTTTCCAAGATGAGGTTATTCTGTACCACACATCCTGTGGTTTCCTTTGATCCTGATGAAATGAGAGCCCTTTGGGAGCAACCTAGAACTGGCCTCCAAGTTAATTTGAAACCTGATATGATCGAAGTACACATCACGACCAAGCACTCAGATCTAAAAAGCTTTTTGCCTCAGGCCATTGGCTACAGCTGTAGAAATGTCAGATTTCGTAGGGGTGATACTGTAAGGTCAACAGCCCTTTCTTATTCGAGCACTTATTTTTTCCGATGGGTATAAAATAACTGTTCTTCAGGGCCCCCAGAGGAGAGTCCTAAGGTCTATGCAAGTACTTCCCTGCTTATCTTGTGCTCTTAAGGGTAGCTTTTGTTCTCCAGTAGTTAGGGCTAAAGCTTGCACCCAAAGATAACATGCAGAAGCTCCACAGAGGAAAAGGGCTTGCATAAAGGAAGATGTGCAAACCAAAGCCTCCACATTTCCTCAGCTCAGACTTCAGTCCTCTACTACCAACTTCCAAATTACATTGACAACCAAGAAGGAAGAGCTGAAGTTAAAACTTTGCCCCAGACTTTATCTCCACATTTGTGATTTTAGAATAAGATTTTGATTAAGGTATTTCTGGTTTTACTGTTATATACAGTTAGAATTTAATTGCAGAAATATTTGCCTCATCCACAGGGGAGCAGTATACTTTGAAATATGAGGATTTCAGAATAAAAAGGGTGTCCTTTCTCCAACAGTGAAGACAAGCTGGATCTGACATATTATTTCTTATTAGAGAGTTTTGCCTTGCCAAGTTAGTAGCTGTTTGTTTTAAACCATGACCTAGAAGCATTCCATCCAATTAACACAGCCCAACTGAAATTCATCCTTAGTTACAAAATTAACTGGACTAAACCTGTTTACTGCGTTGTCTTGAAGAGAGGGGGTGTTACCAGCAGTTCTTCACAGCTGAGCTCCCACCCAACTCTGCCAGCCCCACCCATCCCCTCTCCAACAGGTCTGCATAGGAGATGGTGAGAGCAAGCACCGAATGCCCATGGGGATTCACCAAAACCCTTCTGGACCCAACGGTAGTGGCTGTTTTTCCCCTTTTCCCAAAGGCAGCATTTGCTAAGGGACCTAGGACAATACAGACACCCCAGGGGATGTAACCAAATGAGTGCTAGACTAGAAGACAAGAGAAAACACAGACTTCATTGTGACTCCAGTGCCAGCTCAGCTCTAAGGCAGTTTGAAACTGCCCTCTACCACAGTGGGAAACTCATCAGGGTTGGCAGAGCAGCCTGGTCTACCCTATTTGAGCAAGGCACTATATTCTTTACATATTAGTGTTCACTGGTTTGGGGATCACCGTTGCATGTCAAGCTTGCCTTTATCACTTAGCTTTCTCCCTGTAACATCTACATGTGGCAGAGCATAAATACCACAGTGGGGAAGATTGGGGGGTGGAGGGGAACAACCAGTAACAGTGAGACTCAGATAGACAAAAAGCAAGCATTGTCATGTCTCTGGAAGCTGTACCTGACAGGAGGGCAGGGAAGACTGGAGGCTGCCAAGGGGACTGAAAGCCCCATCAGGTACATGGTCCGGGAGGGAGACAGCATGTACTGAAAATACACTGATAGGAAGAGGCCTGCTTTAAAAGGGAGAGTCCTTTGTCTTCCCTGGGATTTTAATCATACTGTAGTGGCTGGGCAGAAAGGAGAACTTTGAACAACAACAAAATGTAGTTATAAACCTACATTTATTCAGAACCCGATGAGTTGCAAGTCTGCCTTCCCATTGCTACTTTTCTTGTTGGCACCCTTGAACATCCACACCAAAGCAAGGAGCTCCCCTCCCCAGCTCTCTGCCCCCCTTGCCCCCATAGCAGGGGAAGGTGACAGATGAGGACATCTCTTTAGTCTTTCTTGTTAGCAAAAGGGCAGAAGTAACAAAAAGCATTGCCATCAGCAGTAAGGCACAGATTGGTCACTGATTCCATGTCACCAATGTCAATTGATAGGAAGAAACAGCAGCAGGTCAAAAGCAGCAAGGTATCAGCACAAAACCAGCAAGCAACAAAGATGCCAGTGCTGGATCCAAAGACATTGCCACACAAATGACAGCAAAGACGTACACTGACCAAGCAAAGAGTGGGATAAGTAGGAGGATGCAATAACTCGGAGTAAAAAAGCAGAAGTCAAGCTAACCATGTCGCTAAGAGAACTGCTTCACAAGAGTAATTTGTGTCAAGCAAAAGTGATGTTTCAGAGAGGGCATGTAAACTCTGAAACTGTAGGAATAAGGGAAGTGAAGAGACAATATCATTTTGCTTTCCGCATTAAGAGAGTGTCTCGTCTATAAGAAGTCTGGCAGAGCAATAAAACGGAGGGTGTTTTTTTCACAGTCTTGGGGCTGATTTCAAGAATAAGTATTTGCTCATTTAGAGTAGTTCTGCAAACCTCAGGCGGTATTGCAGTCTGACTAAGGGATGTGCAACTCTCAGGTGGATAGTTTCATTAGTTCACAGAATTGGGACAGGTCCTGGGAGGGAGAAAAGAGGTTCAGTAACGGGAGTTTCCAAGGTTAGGGGGATTTTTACTTTTTTTTTTTTCTTCTTCTTCTTTCTGAGAATCCGTATGAGGAGAAAGAGCTGTGGCAAGGATAGCAGGACTCCCTCTCCTAGACCATACTAACCACATGTAATGGCATGCAATTAATAGCTCATCAGCAGAGAGGTGGGACTGTCCCTTAAAGTAACCTGCTCAAAACATTCCCTCACTTTCAAGGAAGAGGAAGGAAGATCAACCATGTATCACCTGACACAGGAAGGCGAGGAAGAATGATGCATCCCTATCTGCTCCTGCCACATACCCAAACAGCCATCTCCTCCCTCATGCTCCCAGACAGCTACCAGAAGTAAGAATATCCCCAGACGGGAAAGCTTGGTAGCACCAGTAAACATGAAGCCTTGCCTGAAACTTGAAGCCACAATGATATTCTGCTTTGGAGTCATGTGGCCATGTGAGAGCCATCGAGTTCATCAGAGATAAAACAATAACCACTCTGCAAGTCATAAAATAAAAACAAATTTTCTTATTCAGAGAGAGGGAGCAACTGGTTATAAAACAGTTTGTACCAGTTTGGTTGTCACCAGCCAATAGTCCATGCAACTCTAAGATGCAGCAGTTACATATCCACCTTCCAAATGAACCATCTAACAAGGTGCAAGCACTACTGCCCCTCAACCCCTCTGGAATGGACTTATCAGTTTTGCTGGACTTCCCTTGGAATTATCTTTGGCTACTACAAATTATTTCAGCAGAGTTTTCAAAAGTCATTAGTGCATACGAATATTTCAGTTTCCACTTGTCTCTGCTGGAGACACCACAGTGAAGCTGACTTTCCAAAGGTCCATCACTCAGCACTTTGGAAATGAGCTCCATTTCAAGTGTTCTCACTTGGGCACCCATCACCAATTATGTCTAAAAAGCCCTTCCACTATCACTGCCATGAAGATTAGGCAATAGCACAAACTCAGGGAAAACCAGCCATGAGTAGGACAGCCCTAAACACTCACTAGATTCAAAAGGAACTTTTGCACATTTGCAGTTAAGCACAGACTTAGCTCTTTTGCTGAACTGGTGCACTATGGCCCAATGCAATAAGGAACGATCATTATAATTTCTTAGTCTTGTATTCTGATTAACACAACCTGAGAATTTTACCAAGTGTCCCCTGCACTGCACCTTCCCCACAGGAATTCCTCCTCCTGTTTGCTAATGATTCATCCCATCTGAATCTTAGTGCCACTAAATGATACCAGCATTAAGAAGAAAAAAAATCCCTGTGTTCTTTTCATCCGTCTGCGGGATAAAAAGTACAGAGAAGAAATGAAATTCTGTTGCTTGGCAGTGAAAATACTCCAATAAAGATTTGCCATGCACACCAAAACTCCTGCTAATGTCAGCAGGACTGCATCGAGGCAGCAACCAGAACATTAGGCAGGTGCAGTGTCACAGGAAGGAATTAGGAACATGCTCTTCCCTTTCCACAGTTCATGGATTAGACACATGCACATCACACACACACCTGTAGCATCCTCAACA
Source organism: Larus michahellis (assembly GCF_964199755.1). Taxonomy (NCBI): domain Eukaryota; kingdom Metazoa; phylum Chordata; class Aves; order Charadriiformes; family Laridae; genus Larus; species Larus michahellis. Next base: position 26,110,500 of record NC_133903.1, on the reverse strand, counting down.
TGCTGGGGCTGGAGCTGCCACCTTTTCTAACCCAATGGCAGGAAAAGGAGTGGCTCAAGTATCCCCTGTATGGGCAAGCAGTCATGGAAGAGCCCGAAAATAACTATTACATCTCTCACAGATGTATCTCAGTGAACTCCAAGCATCCCCTGAAGAGAAAAAATGCTACACCTTTCAAAGCAAAGGTGCAGCATGACCTTTTTGCCAATCGAACTTGCAAGTATCAGAAGAAATCATAGCCCCCTACTGTGGTCCTCGTGATCCAGCTCCAGAGTAACTTCCTCTTGCCCCGGGTTCATCACCACCAGAGAGTCCTCTGTTTCTGGGAAGTGGGACAGTGCCATCAGTGATTACACTGTAAAGGTTAAGGATATATGGCAAAGCATCCATATTCATCTTACTAGGCTGCTTGCGTGTTCCCAGCTGTTTGCTACCTGTTGGTAGTTACCAGCAATGTAGAACTTAACAAAGATGTTCTGCTTAGAGACCAAACTGGCTTTCTAGAAATGCAGTGGAATTGAACTGCACTCTCCCTGCCTTTTCTCCCACTACGTTTTCTTTCTAGTCATCACAATCCCCTTTCCTGCTCCTTCTCTTTCTAAACCATAGCCAAATTCTGACATCTAGGCAGCACAGATTTGGCAGCTCCCTTAATGAGGTCAGACATGTAGCCTGAAAGAAGTAAAGCAGTTTTAAGTAACAGTTTTCAGATCTACGCTGGGCTCCATATTTTCCCCTCTGCAGCAGTGTTGGTCCCCCTGAATGCTCCCTTGTCTTTCCTCGCAAGTAATAGGCGTATCTATCACTATAGTCCCTCTCTGGCCCACCTCAATACCCATACCCTAATCTCCTGGCTCCCAGAGGAGTGAGCATCTTCCCTTCCTCCCAGAGGTGTCTCTTCCCTTCACCCTCAAAAAAAAAAAAAGTGCGCTCACAGCCCAGAAAGCCAGCCACACCCTGGGCTGCATCAAAAGCAGCATGGCCAGCAGGTCAAGGGAGGTGATTCTGCCCCTCTACTCCTCTTGCTCTTGTGAGACCCCACTTGGAGTATCACATGCAGCTCTGGAGCCCTCAGCACAAGAAGGACATGGACTTGTTGGAGTGGGACCAGAGGAGGGCCATGAAAATGATCAGAGGGCTGGAGCCCCTCTGCTGTGAGGACAGGCTGAGAGAGTTGGGGGTGTTCAGCCTGGAGGAGAGAAGGCTCCAGGGAGACCTTAGAGCCCCTTCCAGTACCTAGAGGGGGCCTACAGGAAAGATGGGGAGGGACTCTTTATCAAGAACTGTAGCAATAGGATGAGGGGTAATGGTTTCAACTGAAAGAGGGGAGATTTAGATTAGATATTAGGAAGAAATTTTTCACTATGAGGGTGGTCACACACTGCAACAGGTTGCCCAGAGAAGCTGTGGCTGCCCCATCCCTGGAGGTGTTCAAGGCCAGGCTGGATGGAGCTTTGAGCAGCCTGGTCTGGTGGGAGGTGTCCCTGCCCAGGGCAGGGGGTTGGAACTAGATGATCTTTAAGGTCCCTTCCAACCCAAACCATTCTGTGATTCTTTTCTCCACCACTTTCCTCTAAGGCAAGCCTGGCCTTGTCCAGTTTAGGAAGTGCCAAGCTACATATCAAGATTAGGGATAACCTGCAACACATCTACAAACAACAAACCAAAACAACACAAACACATGGAAGTGACAGGCTGGATCCCCAGCTGCTTTATATCAAATGGACACTGCTAAACGGCATGAAGCTTTGTTTATCTGTGACAGTGAAATCTGGCTCACAATAAGTCTAGCTGTCAATAAGACCATAATAAATGTTAAACATAAGTGTACCACGGTCCTATCTGGGTCACACAAAGCAAAAATCACACAGAAGCGTATACCATGAGAAATGCGTGCAAAGGAGAAAGGTCACATTTCCCAATTCATGCTTTACAAAAAAGTCAACAGAAGGTTGTCCCCAAGTGTCAGTGTTGCAGCAGCCATCTCTTTCTTTTCGGGTGTTTTCCTTACTCACTTTGAGATGCTTTGAGGGAGTACTGCTTTAAATCTGCTACTGCATCATCGGTGCAATCTGGGGAAGTTTCTTATTACACACTGGAGACGGGCATCCACATCAGACAGGACTGTACCAGCACATGTGTGGCAAGTCCCAGGGAAGTTCCCTGTGACTGCACAGGCCATTTCAGTAGGAACTCCATAGTGAGTTGTTGAACACATTGGTTACACAAAACCTTATGTATCACATCCTTTTCAGACATCAACTCCCCAGGTCACCCTTCCCAACCTGCCTTACAGATGTCAAACAACAGCTCCCTGTTCCAAAGTTGTTTCTTCTGCCTGACCAAGGTGGAAAGTGAGGCCTGAGGACATAGAGAAGCTGACAGAGGAGGCAGCCTTCTCAGCCTTGACCTGCACTGACTTTATAGCACTCCTGAGTGATTCCTGTGTTCCTGAAAATTGTATTCTATGTGGGAAGAGCATGGCAAGGTGTGCTAATAACTGCTTTGGAGTTTTACCCATGAGACTTTTACCATAGGAAAAATCATGCAGGCATGCTGCCACCAAACAGCCAGGTAATTCTGATCTGGGCGCTGTTACAGGGACCTAACCCAGACAGCATCCCAACAGGTCCAGAACAATCCATTTTGCACGGATACAAGTGCGATATCAGGCATCAGGTGCCAGAGAAGCAGGGTCTTGAGCTGTACACAAGAAGAGTTGGATAGAAATCCAAGCAGTCAAGATATCTGCCTGGCAGTGAAGGGTCTGCGTACGTCTGTGGTTAATTCAGCACAGGACTGAATCTTACTAGCTCTTGGACCTCCTTTCATCTCATGTCAGCCTCTTCAAAAATCAAGATTACACAGAATGAAGCTGTCATTTCAGCTTGAATGTCTAGCAAGGACAAAAAGCCCTCTGCTTTTGAGACTTGAGCTCAACTTTCAGTTTATTTATTTCCACTTAGATCACTTAAAGACTGTGCGGCTGCTCAAGGAAGTCCTCCATTGTGGAGCAATGAGGCAGCCACAGCCTTCAAAAAATACAGCACTTCCCAGAGTCCTTCATGTTGACCACTGATTTACTTTAGATACTCAGGGTTGGGTTTTTTTGTTTGGGTTTTTTTTTATATTGGTGTTGGTTTTGCTTTATTAACTGCAGTTTAAGAAAGTCAAATAAGACATGAGCAACACCTGTAAAAAAGCACAAAGTGTCCTCTGCAAGTGAAGAAGATTTCTAGCTAAATAGCAGCACTTAGACACAGATTGACACAGCAGGCCAAAGTCCCACAATACTCCTCATGAGGCCACAGCTCCTGTCTACCTACTGCTCGATTCCTCATGGACACACTGCCACCAGTGCCACAGACTACAAGGTCTTGGCAAGCTGAAAAGAATGATGTAAGATTTACTGTAGAATGAGGATCTATATCAAGGATTTAAAACTGAAACTCTGCAAGAGATCTAGATACTCCTTCTCCATGACAAACATTAACTTCAGGCTAAGAACAACGAAAAAGAATCTTCCTGCAGAATGCAACAGTTTCACTAAGGTTTCTTTCACTTTTCTCTAAGGCAATTTGTGGTGGTTAAAGATGAAGATGATAACCTGGGGCAGGCAGACCGTGTGCTTGATTCAGTCCAGACACACATATACTTGGATACACGTACAAACCCATTCACCTGCTTCTTCTGCTGTCACAGTGAAATAATTGACAAAATATTTTCCATTGCCCTTTCATCTTCCAGCCAATAATCTAAAAATGCATTACAAGCTTTTAATAACCTCCCTGTATCTATCCAGTGGAATGAACAGATTTTAACACCCCGGAAACTAAAAGAGAGAGAAAAAAAATTACTTGGACCAGACCCACTAGCAAAACTACAGGGAAACAAGTAATAGCGCAGTTACATTTCTTTTAAGCCCAGCAGCCCAAGATCATCAGAACAACAGTCGGAACACGTGGTCTCATGCACAGCTGGTGGGTTTGACTTGATACTTTCCCATAATGCACAGGCCGTGCAGGTCCCTGCAGCTCAGAGGTGGGAACGTTTCCACTGCCTGGTGCTGGGTGTCTGCACTGCGGATGCACCGCTTGATCCCTACAAGGCGCAAAGCTCAATTCCCAAGGAGGTATAGGCATTTTCTTCAGGGACCAGACACCATTTGAATCAAAATGAAGTGGACATGAGTTGAATGACCAGGTACAGCAGGCAGACACACATAATGCATTGTGTAGTATGGGCATGCTTGTAAATAAATACATCATAGAATCATTTAGGTTGGAAAAGACCTTTAAGATCATTGAGTCCAACCATTAATCTAACACTGCCATAACCACCACTAAACCGTGTCCCTAAGCACCATACCTACCCATCTTTTAAATACCTCCCAGGGATGGTGACTCAACCACGTCCCTGGGCAGCCTGTTCGAATGCTTGACAACCCTTTCGGTGAAGGAATCTTTCCTAATATCCAATCTAAACCTACCCTGGCACAACTTGAGGCCAATTCCTCTTGTTCTATCACTTGTTACTTGGGAGAAGAGATCAACACCCACCTTACACCTCCTTATACTACAAAAAAATGCGAAGGGGAAAACAGGAAAATATCTCCCTGACTCTGAAAACCTTGTTGCTGGTTTCATCACTGCTGACACTGCCAGGTGATGCTGCTCCCCAAAAAGGTTGCTAAAACCAAAGCATTCTTTACCTTGCCAGACTGCCATACTGCAGAGCTGATGCAGCTGCACTGATTTCCCTGCTGAATCACTGCATCCCACATCACAGCTGAAAGAATCCCTGCTGTTGAAGCAGCATACTTGCCTCTCAGTATCACAGATGCAGCTGAACGGTGAGTGTCACCACCAGGGGCACAGAATGGGGATTTTACATAGCCACAAAGAAGAAAGGAAGTTTGGTAAATGAACTATTTAATTAAAAGGAAAATTACCATGACAAATGTCAAACATTACTACTTCGTGTATTTTTCCCCACTCTTCCCCCGCTGCCCTGTCCCATCTCCTCCCTCCCCACTTCCTTCCTCTCCTCCCCCCTGTAGCACCCCAGCTAATGCAACAAGTCTATGTAACAGTCAGATTAAAACCCATATTTGTTGCCATCTGCTTTAGTAGATGGCAGTGACAGATTCTGTGTCAAATTTGCGACTCCTGAAACTGAAAGAAACACTAGTCTGAGGTGTAAGTAGGGATGCACATAAGTGTGGCTGGGATGTTAAAACAATATGCAAAAATAAAAGGTGGTGGTTCAAGCTGAGGAGTTTGCAAGTTTAGACCAGAGGTCTCTACAGAAAAGATCTCTAACTACGTCTGTTTCAATGCATTAGGAGCAGCCAATTTGGACATGAGAAGAAGCTCTCTCCTTGCTCAGATCAAAGTCAGGGCCAATGCAACCAAGTTAGCCTGGTGGCACAGGGCACCAGAGACTCCCTGCCATTTGTGGCTGCCACATAACTGCTGACCAGCTCAGCCCCAGCCGCCACCTTTTACAGTTCACCGTGCCTGTTCGCTTTTGACTATGTGTGCGATTCTCCGCTGTTATAAGCCAACAAGCTAAAAGGACAAAGATAAAAACTGACCATGGGGAAGAGGGAAGTGCCTGATGGAGTGCTATAATATATATAAAACGTTAAAATTATCTCTTTCTTATGGCCACCTTAAAGATAAGTGCTGTGGCCACTACTGAAAATTGTAGAACTGCTTCTGTTAATAGTTCTGTTAATGTTTCAGCAGTTCTAGGAGTATTTCTCGGAAAATTGCTGTGCTGATTCAAAGAACAATAAATACCATGGCAAAGGCAGGGAATTCTGAAATGTAAACGCTGAGCACTCAGACAGATTAACCCCCTACCAGAGGTATCTGTCCACATTGGGCTTGGCAGGCTACCCACATGCTACAGTAAGTGATCCATAAAAAAAACTGCTAAGACTTCAAATTGCTGCAACTGTCCTACCTCCTAAACACCGATTGCTAAATCAGAGGGAAGCCTGCCAATCTCCGAGTGCCCTGCTTTCTGTGGCTTCATCTTGAAAGTCACCACGAGACAATATATAGTCCACTCACGGCAAATGACAGAAGAGTCACTCCATATTGAGCTTCAAACGAGAACATGAAGAATTGTCTTCGTGCTTAAGAAAGGAGGAAGTACATGATTTTCAGAATGACTGTAGATCGTATTCACAACACAGCCTGCCAGCATGCCCTTGCCAAATGCAAACCACAGTGCTTAAAGTCATTATAGTGAGGAATTCAAACGAGTAATAGCAGCTCTGATACCTATGCTAAATGAGTAGCACCTGAAATGTACACAAAAGGACAAGAGGCCAAAACACAGTCAAGTCAGTGGAAACTCACAGATTACTGTATATGATGTTACCAAACCATTAAGGCTGGGAAATATGGTTGTGTAAGCATGTTATTAGAAGAATTTACAGCCAGATGACCGAATTAAGAGACATTAAATGACATTATCCCAATGTCATATAACCATAGGCTACCTAATTCCTCCATTAAGCTCTAGTTTTATGGTTTAATCTAAGTTTTTTCTCTAGAAAGTGATATGCTTTGGTTTAAAGTCTTAAAATGACAACAGAGTCAGCTCCTTTCTATGTTATTTGCCTCAATGACTAGCCACACTCTGATAAAACTTAATGTCTTCATTCCAGACAAAACTACTCTAAATTATTCTTCAAACAAAATACCTTTTTGTTGTATTCTTTTTGATGTTTAAGCTACTAAATCCTTTTTTCAAAAGAATGATGAATCTTAAAAATCTGCATTTGGGAAAGGTTAGGAGAATTACAAAAAGCCCATCCTGCTGAGGCCACATCCTTTGGAGCCTTGCTAAACAAATATATTTTGGATATTTTCAGGTTTGCTCCCCACTCCCGCTATCATTCTCTTTGTCCAAACCAGGCGTCAAAATAGCATAAAGCTTTAAAGATGAGCAATATCTGAGGCCTCCTAATATTTTTTGCACATCACCAGTTCTCATCTGTATTTCCCTCCATGAGGGTGAATTTGGAGGCTCACTGAGCTTATTACAGAATGAATTCTCCTCCTTAGAGCTAGTACTCCAAGTACATGCTGAGAGTCAGTGCCCTAAATAAAACATGAGTGAAACCTATTTCCACTAATGAATCATAGAAGAAGCTACATCAAAAACAGCTGAGTCAAAGAAAGTTTACCAGACTATAAAAGAATTTAAAAAGTGTCAGAATACTGCACTGCACTGTTTATCAATGAGTTACGAGATGAAAAATGGTTAAAAGCAATATGGGAGGCCATATTCCTAAAACAGGCATGGCACATCCTAACCCAACACCTGATGGGGCTAGGTAGTTCTCAACTATTTGCAAAGTTTTTGATGGGCAGGGCAGAAAGGAATAAAGAAGAGTTTTCTGTCTGTTTGCTGACCAAAGACCAACATGAAGCCAAAAAATAAACCTATTTTACGTGTAGAAAAAGGCTCGAGTCCATGGGCAATGTTTTTTATTTTGTCCATCTAATCCATTTAATCCATCTCTGCTTTCCTAAAACTTCCTCCCCCCTGTAAACTTATCAGAAGAAAGCCATTATTGCATTTTTGGGTTTTTATTTAGAATACAAACTATTTAGAAGATGACATTGCCAAAATAGCCCAGCATGAAAAACAGTTGCGACGTAGGTCTGCAATAATTTCCACATACATAACAGCCAAAATACTTTGCCTGGTTTGTTGCAATAAGCAGCATTATTCACAATTGACTATAATAAGCAGTGATCATAATAATCACTATTTCTCCATTAAAAAAGGGTCATTGGTCCTGGACCAGAGGAAATTGCATGACTGTTGTGGGTGTTAGGGTTTCTGAATTTCACCCCTAGAGGCCATGAGTAGGCCTGATGTCAGTAGGCCTAATGCACAGTAAGGAACAGTTCCTCTGCTCCTTCCAATTATCTTGACTAACTTATAAAGCCATTTTGAATTTCTTTACTCAAAGCATGCAGAATGAGAGAAGCTTCATTCTTGGAGTGACGGGATGTTCCTACTCACTTCCCCCAAATATACAGCCTTTGGACACGGGTTGCTGCTCTCTTGGAGTAGAAAAGAACCGTGACTCATGGGGGTGGAAAAAGTGTAAAGTATGTATATATGCCAGGATAGATTCTTCTCTTCGCTGAGTTTATTTAGTGTGTTGTCCTTTTACATGGAGGATTTGCCTCTGGTGTGACAAGGCAGTCAAACAAAAAAGGCTTTTCACAGCAGCAGTTGAATTTTTGATGTATATTCAAATGAATTTGTGGTTGAATGCATTAGCAAATGGAGATGAGGACAAAAGCAGACTGCCAGGAGACAGCAATTAGCGCAGCAAGAGGTGACTCGGCTGTAGCAGCTGTGAACTGTGCTCTATGGAAGAACCAGCAACAGGCAGAAGAATTACATTAGGGAGGCTGATCTCTCCTCCTTAGAACTGCCCACGGTGACTGCCTTTGAGGGAAGCACCAGGTCATCCACCGAAGTGATCCACAGAATTTAGAAGTGTAGGGACTAGTGCTTTGGACAGGGCTCACTCATGGGAGTACTGTGTGCAGCTCTGGAGTCCTCAGCACAAGAAGGACACGGACCTGTTTGAATGGGTCCAGAGGAGGGCCACGAAGACGATCAGAGGGCTGGAGCCCCTCTGCTGTGAGGACAGGCTGAGAGAGTTGGGGTTGTTCAGGCTGGAGAAGAGAAGGCTCTGGGGAGACCTTAGGGACTGGAAGGGGCTCTAAAGGGGGCTACAGGAAGGATGGGGAGGGACTCTTTATCAGGAAGTGGAATGATAGGACGAAGGGCAACAGTTTCAAACTGAAAGAGGGGAGATTTAGATTGGATATCAGGAAGAAATTCTTTCCTGTGAGGGTGGTGGGGCACTGGAACAGGTTGCCCAGGGAAGTTGTCAATGCCCCATCCCTGGAGGTGTCCAAGGCCAGGCTGGATGGGGCTTTGAGCAGCCTGGTCGGGTGGGAGGTGTCCCTGCCCAGGGCAGGGAGATTGGAACTAGATGGTCTTTAAGGTCCCTTCCAACCCAAACCATTCTATGATTCAATGATTCTATAAAACAGGCAACTTGTCAGGGCTCAGGTGCCAAGAAGCACAACTGCAAAGTGATAGCTCACCCAAAACAGCCAGGTCACTGCTAACAAGTTGATGCGTCTTCTGTCTACTAAAGCATTCCCCGTTGTGAGGGGAACAAGACAGACTGTGGAGGCATCTGAACCCTTCCCTGTCCTACAAGTGTTTGCTGAAGATTTCCGTACAAACCTTTCTTCAGCAATTGTGATGTTTTGCACATTGTACCAAAGATCTGAGCTAACCAATTGCAGGCATCATGGGAAAGTTGGAGAAAGTGGCAACCCAAGAATTACCCAACCTCAGAAGGGAAATGAGATTGCTTGACATCGCTAAACTGAAAAGAGGGAACTTCTGTAAAGGACACTCCTGTTGTCACCACTGGTTACTGAAGTGGCAGTGCTTTTCAGAGACTCAAGCAGCATGGGCTGAGAGCTTGTCCAAGAGGAAAAGCTCCCTATCTCTCACTTGAGGGAATCCTGTGCTGCTGAGCAGAGGAAGAATGGAGGTTGTGTCAAAATCTGAAAATAAGAGTGGGAAGCCTGTTGAACATTGTGTCCAACTAAGCCGGCTCCTAAAAGCCTTTTTTTCTTCTGGGTTCAGACCAGGAAAAGTCTCATCCCAGAACCATGATGCTTATTTAGAATATCTGTTGCTTTTCTAACAAACTGGATAAAATAGCACAAAGCAGAGGAACTGTTCTTTCAACTAGAAGCTTTATAAGCTTTTATTTTTATAAAGACAAGACAGACTATGGCAAAAGTTGTTAGTTACCCTTTATGAAGTGTACGACAAAAATAAAACCACATGGAGAAATTATTAGTGAGGCAAGATTCAGGAAACACTTGAAATAAGTTTGCCTCTGCCACTTCAGTTTGTCTTCCTTTTATGCACTCATGTTATAGCTATCTATTACCCTAAAAATAGTGTTTTCCCCTAAGCATCATCATGTCATCATACACAGGATAGCCAAATGATCATTTCCTGAGTGTTTGTTGGCATTTGTTCCCTACCCATTGTTTAATATACAACCCTAGTCTTATTAACACACACCATTTAAAAGTTTCCACTAAAAGGGGTAATGACTCTTCAGAGGATTTTCTATAATTGTCACTATACAACAGCAGGGAACCTTACAAGCCTCACAACCCTGTGGGATGCAGACAGACATAATAGCAGGGAAGGAACAATATGGTTTGGAGGTGGACAGACTGGATAGCACACTACTGATGGCGGTGGCTTGTCCAAAAAAAGCCAGAAAATACTTTTCTGGGAAGAATGCCGATGACCAGCACTGCCAGACACAAGAACTAGGCTGCAGACGGCTCCCTCCCAAGAGTCTACAGAAAAATGGAAGGGCCACACCACACAGACAAGGCCAGACAATCCCGTTGTAATGCAAGAGTTCAGGACCCATCTGGTTGCGATCCCCTCCCACTGCTCCCCTTTTACCCTTTGGACAGCTCTGCTTTGGCGCTTGCTATCCACAAAATCCACCTAGGCCTGGACACCACTAGGTTGTCGGGTCCCAGTTTCCTGGGAAAGCTCTGCTGCAGGGCAAGACACAATATTAAATTTTAGCTCAAATAGTTAAGATGATTCAAGTTTTAGACAACTGAAAATAGGGTTTTCCAGCAGAGACCTCAGCTGTTGTTAATAAGAAAAGGAACCAGCTGCACCTCTACCACTTTCCAAGAAGTCAAACCATCGGTGAAAAAAAATGTTCCTATTTTTGTGAAGAATAAACTCCCAACAAGTGATGGTGGACACCCCTCAAACATGAAGCAATTCTCCTGCGTCATAGATCACTTCCTCCTTCATGCTGCCTCACAGAACCCAGCAAAGATGCACAGTTTAGTCCTACCTTGATGTTTGATTCAGAGAATTAGCTGAAAAATTGTAAAATGCAGTAATCAGCTGCTGCAGAGAAAAGGTGATTTCTTCTTATCCTCTAACGTATAGAAACTCTGTCTTCTCAGAAGCTGTGGGATACTCAACTACTCAAGATCAACCCAGTGTGGAACACGGGAGATGTTAGAGATAATCATATTATTTATTCCCCATTGCTACTAACTTCAAGATAGGTTCCAAAGTCCTGATTGTCTCCTTTGCCTTCAGACTGATGCGCAGGCATCAGAGCATACACCAAAAAACCCAAATAGTTCTGCTCACTCTGATTAAGGAAATAACTATGACAGCACTTTGCCCCAGTAATTTGTATCTGAGTAAGCAGAGGAATTCATTGTTCAGACAAGAGGATAGCTACAAAGCTACTATTACTGACTTCTCACCTTTCAGAGTCCAAGAGCACCAGCTACCCTGGTGACCTGGGGATTGACCACTGATACCCTTGAGGGTCTAACTTTGCTACCCTTTCACTGAAGGTAAGCGTCAACCAAGGTAGTTTTCACAGAATGGTTCACGTTGGAAGGGATCGCTTAAAGACTGTTCTGTGATTTTAATTATTATCCCAAAGGCAGAAAATATCATTGATGGCAAAGAAGTTAAACCACATTCGTGCTGATTGAAAGCCGCTGGAGCAAATGGAACTTTATAAAAAATAAGTCTGACCCAAAACTGTAATAGTTCATGTGCAACGAAACCACCGTTTCATAGAAAACCAAGATTTGCTTCTGCAGAAAAGTGCTTTAGCGATTTTGGCACACTGAATTCAGACAGTATGTTCAGAGACAGAGATGGATTTTGATCAAAAGGTTTGTTGAGAAGTCAACGAGCAGCAGCAAAAAGTTATAAAATACTAGTTGCAATCCTGTTGAACTGTCATACTCAAAAAAAAATAAAGCTCTCTGTTTTCCTGACTTGATTCCATTTATCAGAGTGGAAAATTCTCTTCTTATTACCACTCTTACAGCTACAAACCTTCAAGGACAAGTCTGCTGGCCCTGTGCCCTGAACTCCTTCCCACTCTCATTACTGCCCAGGGAGCTGTAAGAGTAAGCACCGGGAGGCAGGATAACTTGGGAAGCACCCAACACCAAGCTGAAAGAACACTATGGAACTTCTCCACTTCCTTTCAGGATGTGTTGTGTCTCTTTACCTTGCTGCTGAGGTATTTAAAGACAAGGAGAAAGGGAAGGGTTAGTTTTCAAGTGCCTGTATCCTTACAGCCTGTGGTGTCATGATCCAACAACATTATCACACATTTTCAGTGTCCACATGTGGGTCTTTTACAACAAAGGCATAGACGGGAAGGGCACCCTGTGCAGCTGAGTAAATCTGCAGTTCTGCTGCAGAGGGCTCAAGCAAATACCTCCAGCGGAATTTTTTATCTCAGTGTCACCCGCATCATAGCCCAGATGCATTCTGCAAACCTGCAGCACCAGGGCTGGCTTTGCAGGAAGCGCCTGTGCTAGAATGGGGGGGAGGGGGGCTGTCTTGCTTTAACCCTGCCAGGGCTCCCTCACCCTCTGAGCAAAGTGCACGAGGGAAATTCCAGTCTCCAAGTCCCACAGTGAGCTCAGACAAATACGTGTAGTGCGCAGCCCCAGCCATGGTCCTTGACTACTGGCTCTACAAACCCAAGTGGCACTCTGCATATTACTCAGCAGCATATTACTCTGACATTGGTCTCGGGCACAGTACATACAACCACGATAATAACGCTAAGTCACACCACTGGGAGAGGGGGTTTCCCTCCATCCCCATCGCTTCCTCTCCCATACAACAACCTGACAAAAGGTCCCGTTGGGGTGTGAGTGGTGGGACAAGGTCTCTGACATGGCCTGAGGGTGTCAATGCTCCTCTAAAGAGGACACACTGTTACTTCCTAAAGGTCATTCCTTTCTTGTTACCACCAAGATGTTGCTTAGTCCATGGTTTCCTAGAAGGCACATACTTGCTGGTCAAGATGAGATTAAGCAAGGCATAAATTCTAAATGCTTCAACAATTTCACTCACACTGACTGTCATCCAATGTAATACAAAACTGAGCTTGTCTTGAAGTGCCATAGCTGATGGACACCAGTGTGTTTGGAATAGAAGAGAGCTAGAACTATAAAAAAAAAATTCCTGCTTTTTCAGGTGCTCAGACCAGTTATCCTGTATAGTTATCAGAGGACTAGAAAACCTAAGACAATTTTCTGCAGGCTCGGAATTAATGATGGAGGTTCTGAGCCCATTTAGATGGGCACAGCAGTCAGATCACACACCTGGAAGCAAAGGATACTTGGGTAGGTGCAACATAGCAGACCAAAGCTTCAAGCCTCAAGGTCAAGAGAGGTCTGAACAGAAAGCCAAGAGGTTAAATCTGCTGCAGAATCAACATGTGATTGCCTGTTAGCAGCAGCAGCAAAGAGGAGAAATTAAAGATTGGGATGACTCTCAAAGAACAACTGCACATGTTCAAATATATCTTCATAAATATTTGTGCTGGCAACACTGATGAAAAGAACAAACAAGTGAGAGAAATAACTGTTAGCTTCTTCCTCCAGTAAGTAAGCAGGAATGCTCCTGAAATAGAAAATAAAACCGCAAAAATGTGAAGCTAAAGGAGGAGAACCGTCAGGCCCCCAAGGCGACAACAAGCAGAACACCACAAGTTTTGTCTGGCAGTTACAGAACCACACTCCTGTGGGATAACTTGCTCTCAGCCACACTACTCCTCTCTCTCCAAGATCAAAAAATCTAAACGTCAGAGTTAATTTCAGAAGCAGCTTTAATACACTGTGTACTAATAAATTGATCCTGAGGTGGGTGGAATATATTGATCACACATCAAGGAGGGCTTCACAAGTGCCTTTACTGCAGATGATCTTCAAGGCCAATCTGATCTAATTTCTTTCATACTAGAGATACTTCTCTCATGTCAATTAAGCAGCATTATTGTTTTCAGTGGACATGTCCCTGATTCTCACCAGAGCAAAAAGGATGAAGAATCAGGCTCACTCAGCTTCTCTCCTGCTTTCTTACTTTCCCCCCCACTCTGATCTAATGCCATCAGTTCGTTCCCTGATACAGATTGTGACAATTTGCACTTCCTGCTTTGAACCGCCGTACCCAACTCACAAAAAAAAGCACTTGCATGCATATAAAGCGGATAAATGTGACGGTCTTGGAAAGATGTAGCTAAGTGGTGTAACTCAAGTCCTTTAGTACAGTGGTGGACAGAACGAAAGTTTCCCAGGTCTTGATTCCGCAGTTCACCCCTGGAAACTCAAGAAGATAGCGTTTTTACAGTGGTGATGGGAAGCAGAAGTCATTGCAGAAGAATCCAAGTCAGATTACTTTCTACATCACAACACAAGTACAGGGTCAAGTCATCAGAAATCCACTAATAAAAGGTCAGATTCTCTACATAGTGAATCAGCACAGCTCTAGGTACGTTGAGAGCAACTTCATTATCACCAACTTTTTTACTTGTAACTTGACAACTACAAGCGTACCTGGTTAAGTGGAAATGCTAGGCAGCGAAGTGAAGAGCAGAGATGTTAAAATAGAAGGCTACTTTGTGTTTCATGCTGTAAATGCAAATTCATATTGCAAATATCCCATGCAATTGCAATGTGTGGGAAACTGGAAAAGGACAAAACATGTCGGCTACCTGAGTTCAGTAGACAGGTGGGATGAACAAGCCAGGACTCTTCAGTATCACTGCAAAACTTATGTGTATGGCATCAAGTAGAAATATGCAAGCCACATAATCAGCCACATTTCAACGCTATTATACACATCTAGGAGGCAACAGATCCTCTACTAGCAAAGTCACACAATAATTGAGAGAGCGTATAACCCTGCACACCACTCTGGACGCACTTTGGAGGTTGCAAACACTGATCATTTGGCTAAAATCTAAACAGCTTTCCTTCACAAGTATACTTTCTCGCCCTTTCAATTTAAAGGCTTCAGCTTGGCATATAACTTTTCATCTCAGATGCAGCTTCCTTGACTCCCTATGCTGCTCCATCCACCTCTGTGAGAGCCGGAGACTCTGTAATTTGTGCATTGCTGGCTGGCTGAACACACCAGCATCCCGTTTTCACTTTGGTCTGAGTAGTCTGAGTGACAGGAGTCCACTTGGAGGGTGAAGAACTCCCAGAAGCTACCTTCAAACAGAGCAGTGGAGTCAAACATCAAATACATTGCTGTGAAGTGTAGGACTGAGTCAAGCGTCCCACCTTGGCACAAAAAACCACTGTTGGGAATGGCAGATGTCAGTATGTCTTCCTGCACACCTGCTTTACTGTAGTGAGGATCTACACTGTTGTCTTGGCCATCACACTAGTAAAGCATTCATCTTTCCATATAACAGTCTCCTAGTCGGAAGGAGAGATAACATGTATTTGCAAACACCTATACACTGCTGACAACTGTATTTACACATGCATATGAATGGCTGCACAAGATCAGACAGTAAAGGGTAGTTGAGAAGTCTGCTTCTAGGAGTAGGTAGCACCGAATGGTTTGGAAGGAATATCAGGATACATGTAGAGTCATCCTTCTGCATATCTTCTGAGCTCAAGTAGCAAACTGTTGCTGAGGTTTTTCCTAACACGACGTTTAATCAGAATTCATTGGGTTAAGAACCTCACAACCTTCGTGTGTCAGATCCATTTCTTAATGTATTAGTGCCCTACAACATCCTGAAGCAATGCAATCCCCAATTTAATCACACATTCCTGACAGACCTTCAACCCTTTCTTAGGAAGCTCACACAACAAAAAGATACACTCTCCATAAGCCATTAATATATGAAAAGTTAACAGCAGACTAACCCCACCTTCCAAGACCAGGTGCAAATTCACAGCACAGGCTTGAAGGGAAAGCTCACACGACCAGCGAATACCCACCTTCTCTTTGTGAGAAGGGCAGCTATTATCCCAAAGAGGGGAGGACAGCATGCAAATAGGGGAAATCTGGCTTCTCTTGCGGGTGAAACCACAAAAACTTTGTGAGGCTTCCTTTTCCTTCCTTCCTCTCATTCTGCCCACATACGCCCTGCGCAATCCAAGCATGAAGATGAAGAACAGAAAACAACTGAGCATTACAAGGGATCCTCTCAGAGAAAAATGTCTGCAAAACCTGTGACATTAGGAAAGCTGCAGGCTGATTAGCAGGTAATTCCTACTAACAGGCAGCAGCTGTTAAAAAAAGTCTTATGGTTTATTCTGAACAGGTGCTCAGCTCTACTCAGTTACTCTCCTCTGAGATCTCTGCTTCTAGATCTCAGTGTTCACGCTTCACACTTGAAGCCATGAAGTAGAACAGGGAGCAGGTTGGAAGACTGTCTCTTTTTTCCCTGGAGGCCTCCGTCTGTTAATGCACGTGCAAGACCGTTGTCTTGATTTTTCATTAACCTTTATAGGTAAAGCTTGTGTAACCTTTGCTAGTATTTCCTGGGGCACAGTACAAAGTGCGTGCAGGAGAAGAGAGGTAGCAGTACCTGGTGGTAAAACACCTTCTCCCAAGAATCCAAGACTTCCCTTCAAAGCTGTCCACACAATGTCACTGTCCAACACAATGCTCTCAATTTTTACACACGCTTGCAGTGGTCTTCATCCAGGAGAGTTATTCCATCTAGCCCAATATCTTGTTTCTGATAGTGGTAAAAAGTGGAGTCTTCAGGAAGAATATAAAAAGGTGTGTGCACAGTATGGGACCCCCCCTTTACACCTCCCAGTAAGCAAAATCTGCTGACTTCCTGAGCTGAGGTTTTAACAGTAGGACATGGACCTACTTTCCACAAATGTATATAACCCCTATGACCAGGTATATTTCTAGCCTCTAAAATATCCTGTAGCAATTCATTGCAGATTGTGTGTTGTGAAAACACTGCTTCCTTTGACTTACCTGCTGCTGAATAATTTCACCGTACACCCCTACACTTGTACTACAAGCAGTCGTGAGTGAAACATATTTCATTTCTCTGTCGATAAATGCACCAGTCTCCAGCACATCTCCTCACAATTCCCTCTTTCTAAACAAAAAGCTTTGTGTAGCCACCTTGCATATGAAAGCTCATCATCCTAGTTGCCCATCTCTGCAATTCCCATAGCTCTACCTTCAAGTTTCTCAGGTAAACTGGCTGAAACGGCCATCAGCATTGCAGATGTGGGTGCAATACGGATTTATTTTTCACTTTGCTCTGAGCTCTCTGTTTGTTTGCCTTTTCTGTTCCAACTAAGAGCTGGGGTGAGGTTTTCAGCAAGCCATCCGCAATCATTCCAACAGCCTTCCCGAGAGGCAAGAGCTATTTGCAATGTCAACATATATCCCTAGACCAAGCTCTTATTTCCCACACACATTGCTTTGCAGTGATTGGTAACAAATTTCATTTGCCGTATTCTCATCCTCTGGCACCCTGTCTGTTAATGGACAGGCTGATACAACTGCCTTTGCTTTGCAACTATTTGGGGATTTTTGTTACTCATTTCCAAGGGAAGTGCTTCACTAGGAAAAAAACCCACACATATGCTAACAGATAACAAAAGTAGTGGTAGAATGTTAGAAAAGTCAAAATCCTCATTAAATTATTTCATAATTGCACTATTACCAATTTCCTTTTCATTCATACTTTCAGAAAGCCTAAAGAGAAGGAATTAGCACCAGCAGCTAATGAATAAACACAGTTACAATCCCAATCAAGGTGCAGACCTAACTGAAAGCGATTTCCACCTCTCCCTAAACTGCAAGGACATGGTACTTGTGCTCATTCTAGCCAGACTCCCAGGATTTTAAGCACTACCCTCTGGAGGTTACTCCACCTGAAAAAATTAATCACACGAGGACTGCAAAGTTTAATAACCAGGCTCAGGAATCAGAGGTCCCCAACATCATCCAAAAAACACGACAGGAAACAGCTGGCCCGGGATATATACCACCATCTTTCAACTATTCCTAATCACAGAATTCAGTCTTCCATTTCCAGTGGTCTGACTGCAGGTACGCTGCTGCTTATTGAGCCATATCTGGAAGGAGAGACTCCCACCCCCAAGAATGGAACTAACAGAGATACCCTACTCATTGCAATGTCTCTAGGAGAAACAAGGTCTAACCTTGTCCCAGCTAGACCCTCTTAGCACTCCAGAATCCTGCACTTTTCCAGTCACTCCCCTGTTGGTGTTTGTGAACCTCTGCTATTAAGGAAGACCTGCGGGAAGATAGGGAGCAGCCTGCTGGGCAGTAAGTACATCCTCCTGCTTGTACTCTGGTGCCAACTGTGAGCATCTGTTATTAGGTCCTGTGCAGCTGGGGATTCCCATTCCTGGAAAACCAGCTATTATGTCTGGCACACTTGCGATACTTCCTGCTCACAGCTAAGTCATGCCAATAAGTACTGACTGTGTAGCCATCATGATAAGACTGACAGGCTCACTTGCGTCCTCCAAGCAAATTTGCAACTGACTTGTAGAGGTCAAAGACTGCCAGCTTGGTGGTGTGGGATAGGGAACAACGCCAGAGGTTTGCATCCCTCATGAAACACGCTAGCAGCTACAGATCACACAAAGCTCTCACAGCCCTGTTGTAGTCTGCTTCTTTGCACGGAAATTCTGCATTGTCTGGGCTGCAAACGAAAAGTGGCAAACAGAGAGATCCAGGAGTTTTCTCACCCACGTAGGATAGCAAGTGAAAAAGGTTTCTGCACAGAGATGTCATGGAAGGAGAATGAGTTCTTCTATGAGGCACTAGGAAGAACGCCCAGCAGATAAAAAAAGCAAGGCGCAGAGCTCTGCGATGTGCCATAGTCTGGGCATATATTTCCCCATCACCAGCATTAACAACACAGGGTAGCAGGTTTGATGAGTAGCAGAGTTCATGTGTGTTTAGGCTGGAGAACAGCTGGCAAGTCCAGAGCCCTAATAAACAGCACAGCTCTGCTGCAGTAGAACATATCTGAAGGGTACTGGCAAATTAAAAAGACAACAACAAAACAACTTAGCTTGCCTAGGGAATTACACATTGGAAGTGAACACAAGATCCGAGTCCTAAAGTAAAGCAGCATTCCCTTTCCTGATGCTAAAGAGAGAAGCTGGAGGAAATGCTTTAGTTTTCACTCATACATGTTTTCTCTTCCACATATACAGTCCAAGACAACATTACACTCCAATCAGTATTGTTTCCAGAATTAGTCGGGAAATCCTAGAGGCACAGCAGTATAATTTTCACAGTTATTTTTGGTGTCAACAAGAAATCAAGAGGAAACCGATTGTACAGAGGAAGCTGGATGTGTTGTAGAAGGAAGCTAAGTCATAAACATTTTAACACAGGCAATAAAACAGAAGCAAACTGTCCATTTTCAAAGCCATTTGGCTTATCTTGCCGTACATCAAAACCAGAAGTTGATTTTGGTTTAAAGGCGATTTGTGTGCCGATTTCGGCAAAGCCATCAGTGCGATTACTGTGACTTTTCAAGGCATTGCTTTTGTCTCAGTTCTGCCTGACCTGCACGCAACCCCAAATCACCTTGGGGAACGGCAGCATAATCAAATGCAAACACAACAGGAGCCCCAGCATCTCTGCTGGCTGGAACAGAAGAGATCATTGCAGGAAATATTTGCTCTGTCTACACAGGATGTCGACCTCTGACCGCTTAAGAGTCAAAGGCCAACGTGTCCTGAACCACACCACCACAGACACAGCGTCACTACCCTAACCACCTCCTGAGAGGGGAAGAGTCTGCCTACACAGAGCAAACTCTTAGGATGTGAAGGTCATCTTCAAGTGCTCTGCAATAACCAAGATTTACTCACACACCAATTAAAAAAAAAAATAAAAAAATCAAGCTACTGGAAAATTCTGAGCTGTTCTGGAAACCCGGCGAATGGTGCCAGAATGGTCACCGCAGCTTTAGCACCATTCTCTGTTTGGCAGTTTGCAGGAAGAGCTATAATCAGGGCAGCAGTGGGAGGGAGCCGCAGCTCTGCTCTGTGGGGTAGATCTGCCCCAGAGCTCCCCCAGTAGGTGACTGGGATGTGCCCAGGCTGTGCCTGAGCCCAGCTTGAGAGGCTGAGGAGGGACAAACCAGAGCCCCAGCTCTCACTGGAGCTGTGCCAGCACCACTCTGCCCTTCTGCCAGAGGCATGGAGAGGGCCATGGGTCTGTGTCTACACAGAACATTATCTGTAAATGTCAAAAGGCTGCTCAATTAATACATACAGGTAAATAAAGATCTACCTATATAGATAAAAGATCAATCTAAATTACAAAAGTATAGTTAAAAATACAGATAAATTGAAATAGCAGCTGGACTCGCTGCCCAGCTGGAGGCAGAGCTGCCAGGTCTCAAATCCCTCAGAGGGTGCATAGGCAGGTAGTGCATCTGTCAGGAGCAAATTGCAGAGAGCAAATCTTCCCCATGAAATATTCTACAGCCTGGGAAACCTGAGCCAAGCTTTCCCTACCATGTGACACGCACTTCATGGCCTCGCTAACCAATAATTGATAAATTGCAGGAGTTAACTATCAGGGATTGAAAATCATGTATTTCTTGGGCAAGAAGCCAAATAAAGGCCTTCACATGCATACGGAGGGAGTCTAGATCCTCTTTCACTTGCACAACTGCCACAGGCTATTTTCCCTTTGCCACCAGCAGTTTGAATGTCAGTCTGCATATCTCACCCATTGCAAGCCCAGGTTGACTGCAGCCCAGGCACTTCTCCGGAGTCATTTCTTCCTGGCATCAGCAGACACCTTCTTCCAGTGCTCTGTTCTCAGTGCCACAAAGGGAGCGCTAGATCCCACTGCCAGTGCTCCAGTGTCACTGCTCGAGGAGCTTTGAACCACACTGGAAGAAGAGGTGTCAGTAATGCTGTGAATGAGACCACAAAGAGCTGGGCAAGCTGTATGTGTCAGCACTTATTCCTGCAGCCAAAGCCCAAGAGTCAGATTAAATCCTTTAAAACCATCCATGGTTCTTGTGGGAGGAAAGCAAATACCAGTGCACACTCTGGAATGACTAATTCAAAATATGCATATGCAATCTCCACATCGGGTTTGGGCGCGAATCCAGGCTACGTGCTAAGCTAAGACTTATTATTGGTTTTGGATTTCTTAAGTATGGTTTTTGGTCTAGTGAGACCTGTCCTGTAAGGACAGGGTCGTCGTGACTACAAGACTAGTGAGTGTAGGGTTTGGATGCGAGTCCGGGCTGTGTGCTCAGGCTTCTAATTGTTTTTTGATTTCCTAAGTATGATTTTTGATCTAGTGAGAACTGTCCTGAAGGGACAGGGGCACCTTGACTGCAAGACTGATGAGTGTGGAAGCAGGTGACTGTGCTCCCAAGCCAGTGAGAGCTTCCCTGTGTCAGCACAGCCCAGGGCAGGCCTGGGGAGTAGGGATGTCTTTCCTCAGATGCAAGACCCCTTCTCAAGAATAGCACTACTCAGACACTGGCAGCTCCATGAATGCTTCAGTATCTTCACATGGAGACCAAGTCTGACTCCCATGTGCCACAAGCTGCTTCACTCCAGCTAAGTACCTCTGTTCCACGCAGGTGGAAGATGCCACCCATCCATCACCCGCGTGACCCATCCACTGCAGTGCCTTTTGCTGCTGGCCACGGTTGGGAAATCAAGAGCCTGCACAGTATACAGGGACCAAACTGCCCTTGCGCCTTGTCTGCAGAACGAGCAATGATGGAAAAGCCTGCCAGAGGTGAAGACAAAACGAGCTCTGTGCCCAGGGACCATCACAGACACCCTGTGTCACCCTGCCCTGTCACATCCAAGCACCAGGCCCCAGCCCTGCCAGACAGCATGGCACAGCCAGCCTTGGACTGGTGCAGAGGAAGAGGCAGAGAGCACAGTAAGCAAGTGGACTCTCCTGCATTCCCTGCCCTTCTTGCATAGCCTTTCTCCTGGTGCAGTAACAGCCATGCCGCCGGGGTCCTCGCACCAAAACGCCTGGGGACAGTGCTGCTTTGAGAGAACAGCTTTTCTACCACGCCGGTCTGTTACATAAGTATGTCCTTACTTAGCCTGTCCTAAGTGCCAGCCTTGCTAAGTGCCGTGGCAAACTCCAGCTCAATCAGGCTTCCATGCTGGCAAGGAAGGGGGTGATGGAGCCTCATCCTGTAGTTTCCTTACAGAGAAACAGAGAGTTCTCCCTACCAGGGCTGTCAATTTCAGCAAAAAGTTTCCAAGCAGAGAGTGACACAAAGCCCATTGCAAAACAACAATGCATTGATTTGCATGAAGTGTCACATATAGAACCTACAGACATTTCTCATTCGTTACTTTTCTCCAAATTTACCCTCATACAACTATTAACAGGAAGGTAAGCTTTACTGTCCTTGTCTCTCAGGAAACTGAGGCACAGAGAGGGTGTTAGATTTGTGTTGGATTTGCTGAGCTCCCAAGCCAGCCTTCTCTCCTGGGAGCATTGCAGCCTCTTTACACAATGCTAAAGATGAGCAGCCCTGCAGAGCTCACCCAAGCACAGGCAGCAAGGGCCAGCTCTCACAGAGCGAGACTTTGGGGCAGGTGAAGGGGTTGTTCTCCCAGGAGCAGACACAAAGAGGCACCTGAGCTCAGGGCTCCACTTCTCAGCACAGGATACAGGTTAAGAAGACTTCCAGTGACAGTTCAAGCTAAGGGAGCCATGAGAGGTTGTGGTGGCAATGCCAGAAAGTGCTGCAATTAGTCACAGGCTCATCTGTCAAAACCCTCAGTATTGCTGGTCCAAACTACCTCCTTGATCAGAATTACCCAGCTGAAGTTGGCAATTACCATTTCCAGATAAATACCCACCTACCTTCCACTTACATAAGCAAGTGCTGGTAGTCCAAATAGTCTTTCTCTTTGGCAGAAGAGAAAACATAGACGCCTTACAGTAAATAAAGACGACTGTTTAATTATCTTCTGATAAAGTCTAAGTTTCAGTATGTTTCTCATACTCATCATGATATGAAACCAAGGCTCTGCTCAAACAGCACCGCTAGAAAATTCCATGTGACTTGATATTAATGATGTGGTCTAGCTTATTAGAGATAAAGAAATTGAAGCGGGTACAATTTTAATACTAAACCAAATCTAAGTTTCAGTATGTTGGCTAAGTCTGTGTTTCGGTATGTTTCTTGGTTTGATGTTAAAGCTGTACCCACTTCAATTTCTTTATGTCTAATAACGCATGCTCTTTTGCTAAAGGAAGTCTGACCTGTTTAGACTTTACAGGAAAAAAAAAATCAACTTTTTCTGACCCAAAGAATTTCCTGCGCTCAATTTTCAGACAAACTTCAACAACATATGAATTCTTACTGGAAAGTCAGTCTTTATATTATAAGTCAGGTGTCTGGATCACTTCAGTATCTGCATGGGGAAAACACAAGGTCTAACTTTACTTTGGCTTATAAGCATTCTCCTGGGAAAAAACGAACACACAGGCTATTGAGTTAAATAACTATCTCACCTTGGAGTCTGTTCCTATGAAATTCAAACACGCTGCCCCACCAAAGGGGCTATCCCAGCTCCCGTTGGCTCAAAACTGTATCAAGAAAGGAGAGTCTTAGTGATGTTCACATAAAAAGAAGAATAGAGCAAGTCAAAGTGAAATCCTAAACTTTCCAGTGGTTCTTTTAAAACCAGTGCCTTTAGGAGTAAGCTTGATACATGACAGTTGCTACACACAAAGAGCTGCATTTAGAAAACCTCCTGATTTTACTCACGTTAAGGTGGGTTAGAGTAACTCCAATGAACTAAGCAAAGTTACCTCTCAGAAAGGAGGATGCAAGTGGGAAAAGAATAAAACCCGCAAAGTTTAACTTCTCCAACTGGGGATTTCTGTTTAAAAGATATTTCAGTGTGACCTATCCACCACTGAACCCCTGACGCATGCCTCTATGGCTCCAGGAAAGAAATATCCCCTGTTGCTAACACACAAAACAGCTCAGTTCTTTCCAGCTACGTTCAGAACAGCAGCTTCCAGTCTCTTCAAACAACAGTACCACTTGAACACAAAGAGAAGCCAGGTCTGGATACCCACTGCTTTGCACTTCAATTAAAAGCAAGGACACAGATAAACTGTTCCCAGTCTGCTCCAGCAGCTTCTCCTTGTTTTGCCAGGTGGTACTTGAGTGCGGGAGGAACCAAAGCAAGGAAATCAGCCCTGGAGAGCTGCTGGGAGCTTCCAGCTTGTCCAGCTGCCCCGACTGCCTTTTGCACCCCAAACCATTCCCAGTAAGCAGAAAGGTGGGGACGTCAGTCCTGCTTCATCAGGAACCTCTGACGCTCTCATCTGAGCTTGGTATTCTTTCCAGAGAGTGGCCACAGTGGAATCACGTGAGGCTGGAAAAGACATCCATGGAAAATAAACTCAGCAGAAAGCAGCAATATGAGAATGAGCTACTACCAGGGAGTTCGGAGCAATTCGCAGAATAAGCAGGAAACACAAAAGCTGATGATCAAAAAGGTGGGTTTGCTAAGGGACAGCCTGCTAGATATAAGCTAATGCTTTGAAACAAGTACTTTGGGTTGCAATCTTAATATCCATAAGCAGGAGTGAACAGTGCCTCTTAACTCCACATTACTAGAGATGTTTTTGTAGAAAATTTCCACCATTTCTAATTCCATCCAAGCTGCAACAGATTCAGCAACAACTGGAGCCTTAGTGGAGATTACTTTAAGCCTTTGGTATCCATTTGTGGGACCAGGCACAGTAGATGGGCTCCTGGCAGAAGTTAGGTGACACAGTGCTGATGGGAACCGGATGCTTCTCTCCGTGAGGGCTCCCGATGTTGCTGCAAGAGGCAGCAGTGGTCTAGCACTGCACTGCTTGTACACGGTTTGCTGGAAAAGCACTCACATCTCTCATTCTGAAACCCCCCAGCCATCAGGAGAAATTTTAGGTGCTGCATTAGTGCCACACAAACAGAGCAAGCTCCTGGACTGTGTCCTAAAAAGCCATTAACTAGAGACACCCTCAGATCAGTACTATAGCACATACTAAATGGGTAAGAAGAGACACCTCCTTAACAGGAAAGTACTTAGCTTGGTTGATAATGGGCCAGCATGGAATGTAACAAAGGTTCAAAGCCTAAGGTAGAAGCTGCAAAGCGGATCACGGAGGGAGCTGCGGAGATCTACCACCTGCTCACTCTCATTCTTACACTCTGCCACAGTCATCTGCTGCAGGCTGCCCTCTGACTCAATACAGCCCCTCTTCTGCTCCCAATTTAGGGAAACAGACCATGGAAGCACCCAGGGGTTTAGGGTGAGAGCGACCAAACCCCTGGATTTGATGTATAGGTGCAGAGCAGGTGTGGAGCAGGTGCAACCTGAGGGTGCTGTGCTCCTCAGCTCAGCGTGCTGGCACACAGCAGCAGGAGGAAGCGACATCCCCAAGCTCTGCATGGTACCACAGTAGAACACGCATCACATGTAAATTTAATTTTTCTAGGGCTGCCTGCTGACTTTTTGATCCTGCCAAGCTGACCCAAACAAAACCACACAAGCCCCTTTTGGCTCTGAGGAAAAAAGGTTTTTTCCTCCAGCAGATATGACTCTTCCTATTTAAATTACACCACTGTTAAAATACAGAAGTGAAACCACCATTGTGTGGAGCTAGCAATACAAGCAAAAAGTATTTTAAGTCTGTATTGACAAGTCAGTGGACATCTTCCTAGTGTAAGAGCAATTATGATGATAAGGACATAGGCTTTGCCTTGGAGCATGGCTGCAGGAGCACCAGTTCAGAGAAAGGTTGCAGCAGCTACATACCACCCCAAGCATACGTGGATGATCAAGCACCACCTTTCCTTTCCAAATCTCTCTCTAGTTTTGAATGACCCCACACAGACAAGAATTCTTTGAGTATCTTATTTTTTTCATCATAGCCCTTACCAACAGAGGTAAATCACAGCTCTCTCATCTAGTAACAAGCTTTCAAATCATGTACTTCTATCAGTGTGAACGTGTACAGGCCACTATCCTGAAGTTGGTGTTCCCTTGATCTATCTTGGCTTAGCTTGCCTCAGCAAACCTGGGGCTTGTGAACACACAGCTTGGAAAAGCTTAGTTTAAATCTCTGCAAAATTCTGTAGTAAAACCAGCTACAAATGCCTGCTCCCATACATTTTCAGCAAACTGGCTTCCACTGATTAACTTTGTGCTCACAAACTATCGACAAAACTTGCAGCGGTTTAATCAACAGTTTGTCTGGGAGCACTGAACTGGATGAAGGCTTACGGACTATCAAAACCAATCCTGTGCTATTATGGCCCTGTCATTTAGTTCACTGTAGCATGGCATTTTAGGGAAAGACTAGATTTCTTGACACTTTGATTTCTAGGAGGAGGATATTCTAGACCCTGATGATTAGAAAACCATCTAACACGTAACCATCACCATTTCTCATAGTTTTCTTATTCTGACAGCAATATCCTTCAGTTTAGGCTCCTGTCCCTTCCAAATATTCAATTCTTTCATTTTGCTTAGTCTTCTTGTAGGCTTCCTTTCAAAATGATCTTGTGTAATAAACACCCAGCATTCTTGGACATCTACATTGTCATTCTTCACACCTGCACCACACAGGGGGGACTAGGATCCATCACAACTCACCTGGTGGATCCTCACACTAAATTTGCCTTTTTCACAAGAACATCATATTGATGGTTCATAGTCATCCTGTGATCAGCCAGTACACTGACATCTTTCTCCTTCTCAGTATTTTCTAACTGATGAAGTCCCTGCTTAAGAATAGGTTTTTGTTATTAGTCACTGAGCGCCCTTGCACACTATACTGACGAGTTTCAACCCATTTCTGAATGGCTGAAATCTATACTACTCTGGTTTCAGCATTCCTGGTATGATATTCTCGCCCTTCTCTATGCTGAAGTTGCTTCCTACCTTCCTACCTTTGTACCTACCTGGTACAAAACGTACCAAAGTACATTTTGTTAACCAGCACCAGGTTCTTGATCCAGAGGAATTAATGGAAATAATATATAAGGAGTACTACTCACCTCCATCCATCTCAGTGTCTCCAATTTTGGTATTGGACGAAACTTGGACTCATTTTAGTATTTGGTCTCCCAATAGACCAACTTGTAATGCACCTTTTAGCAATCCCCATCTTTTCTAACAAGGAGTAATTTTCTGGGGACTTACATATTTAGTGATGTCCAGCTGGGTGAAGGGGAAGAGCAAGTTATGCCGGTGAGATTTAAGTTGTGAACTTCAACTACTTAAGATGGATAGACAAAACCGCTTTAGATACTTGTTCTCATTTAAGGAATTACTTATTTGCGGTCAGCTCTAACTGACTCCTAATGGAGTCATTGAGCTTCAAAATGATGCAGGAGCCCAGCTGCTGTTCCTGTAACTGCAAATGAGACAGAAGGCATAAGTTTAAAGATACTTCTTTGGATTTATTTGGGAATTTAGGCTGTACATTCTTTACAGGCTTCTGAAAATATTACCAGAGGCTCCCAAACTCACATTTTCGTCAAGATCAGCCTTCTCCTCCCAGCTTCCTGCCTGGTTTCAAAGCTACAGCAAACAAAGATGGATGTTCACATGCATTTAGACTTGATCCACCCAATCACATCATGCAGACTGATTAGGCGATTAGTATTTCAGAGCTCTAGGCTACCACTGCAGTCAAAGAGCAAGCAAGCCCCATGGGCTAAGATAGCCACAACTGGGGAACCCCCTCATCTCCAGTCATCACCAGCCCTCAAAACACTTAAACAAGAGACCACTCAAAAAAGTCACACTGTCTGGGCAGAACCAAGGCCACCTACCATTGCCCACCCTGCCGCACTGGGACATCTTTTCGCTGACGGCCAGGGCACTCCACCCTGAGAAAGTTTCTTTCTTTGTTGCAGGCTTATTCATGCACAACTCATGTATAAATGTGATTTCTCGAAGGGAGGCAGGTGTGTCAGAAAAACAATCCAGCTAAACAGACCATTCCCTCCTATCTGCAGTACAGTGTCACTGGGGCTCCACCGTGCTCCCCAGCCTCTCTTGAGATGGCAGTGGCAAGACAAGAGCACTGGTTTCGGTGGTGTCTGTGGGAACCACCAACCCACGTAGAGACCATCAGCTGCCACAACCAATAGTTGCTGGTTTCAAAGCAAGGGTTACACTTGACAGGCTATTAATAGCATCCTAAAGTCACCTGAGGCTGTGACCTGTTACCTCAAATATCACCCCTCCCCAAAAATATCTAGGGCATCACAGCCTCATATTGCTCTCTGTTCTACACTGGCACCTTCTTGACACCTCATTGGATATCAAGCATCTATTTTACCTAGTTGGTTACATACAGAAAAGATAAACTGTGCTACAAGAAAAGGATACAGGAGCCACACTAACAGCATGTCTGCCTGGCACCGTAGCTGGATACCAGAGATGCCAGCAAAATCTTCCAAATTCAGGCCAGGCTGATGAACAGCCTTGGACACTGCCACTCATAGACACCAAAGCTCTTTTTTTGCCTTCTAGGACTCTTTATTGGTCAGTGGTGGGCAAGAAAAACTTCATCCTAACAGCATCAAATCACAGAAGGGGTCTCTTCCCCACCACTCTGCTTGGATGAAGGGAAGGATTCTG
This sequence comes from Larus michahellis, assembly GCF_964199755.1. Classification (NCBI taxonomy): domain Eukaryota; kingdom Metazoa; phylum Chordata; class Aves; order Charadriiformes; family Laridae; genus Larus; species Larus michahellis. The sequence continues at coordinate 26,081,884 of NC_133903.1, read as the reverse complement.
GATACGACCTCCAGAGCACACCTATGGCTTAGCACAGCCCGAGGCAACCCAGACAGGCAGGAATATTGCCAGGCTGCCAAAGTCAGATGCTGAATTGAAGCATCACCCATCACTGCCAGCTGTAAGCCTCCCACTCAGTGGCACCAATGACAGCAGAGGCTGGCAAGGGGAGCCATTGGTGACAGGATTGCCACAGGATGTGAACTCTATCTATATTTAAGTCCTTCCCCATGTGCATGCAAAAACAAAGTCTGAGTAAAAGATAAAGGTCACAGCAAAACCAGCAAGTTTCACAAAAAACAGATAATTCTAAAAGAAAGAGAGAAGAGTTTTGTTCGTTTCAGCGAATCCAAGTCAACTATTCATCTATGTTTTTTGTGAAACTCCTCTGGCTTTCGGTGACCTTTCTCAGGCAGCTGCACAGCACCTCCAGTCTTTGATATTGGAAGTTAAATGCATCATTGCACAACACGATAAAAGGAAATGGGCCAGGCCCTGCCTGAGAGGTTGATCTGAACACCACTCAGGCCCGTGTCCCAGAAGACTCAGACCAAAAACGTGATCTGTAGGCACGCAAAGTCCCTGCACTTCCAAATCAAAGCCACCAGTAAGAGTGTAGGGCACCTATCTATATGGCCAGAATGCAAACACAATCTTAAAATTTCTATTTGTAAGAGATTCACATGTGCTTGACTTACCCAAAATTAGCAACATAAGAAAACACTACAGAAAAAACTCAGCAATCTGAGTAGCACGTATTTGGATTTCATCCTGGATATGCTACAAAGATTTGGCTAATTTGCCTATTAGGGCTTTTTTTTTTTTCTTTTAAAAAAACCCAAACCAACAAAAAAAACAGTAGAGGATCACGAACTCCACCTCAGTAGGAAAACACCATAGGAAAATGTCACTTCCTTTGCAGAAGAGCTGTTGAACTAAAGAGACTCATAATGATGCTTGCAGTATCCTCTGGTTTGTTTTCCAACTGTCAGGGTAGTATCAGAAACTGGGTTTTATTGCTAGCATTATGTCCTCTCCAAGGGGCAGTATTTTCTCACATTATTTGGGACAGAAGTAGCAACAAGGAATTAAAAGAGACAAAACCCCAAGGCAAGAGTTTTTATGGGAATTCTCTCAGAATCTTTACATTGTAAAACATTCACCTCTCTAACAAGGGCTTTAATTGCATTCCTGTTTTCATAAGAAAGCGCTTCTCAGATTGAGTCTCAAGCCTGTGTGACTTCAACAACCAGTTTCTATTTCTCACCTCCAGCTGCATGATTCCTTCTGTTTATGCCTCTCACTGAGCAGTTTTTGTTTCCTTTGGTGCCATTTTGGAGCAGAGCTGCAGTCATCTTCTCATTAAGGGCACCCTCTTTCTTATCACCCTCCCACTACTGCTCAAACATCCTGCACATCTACTACTATTACCAACACTGGGTGCCATTACCAACACAATGTGCTATATCTCTAGCTATGATATGGTTCAGCAGAGGTGGGGGGACCTTGCTTTGCTGATTAATGGGGTCAGACCCTGTTGAAGGCTCTTCTTTGTGGTTTAGCTGGCTTTCTAACTTATTGCCGTAAGCTCAGCAGCATTCAAGCAGAGCGCTGAAGATACGGTTAAGACAGCATGCGTACACCAGACAGATTCACACAACCTGCAAGTTACTGTAAGTGTTGTAGGAGGACCCTGTCGTGCACCAGTTCCATTCTTAGGTATCTTCTTCTATAAACAGCGTCTTGGCTCATCAGCTGTGTCACATTTTTCATTATCATCCTGCTAAGTCAACAGAGATGCCGCTCCTAGGCCTGTGTGATTCATGATACTTCTCTGCATATATGCTGAACTCAGCTCCTTGCAGTGTCTAGCTCTAGTACAGCCTAATACAACGAGACATCCTGTGTCTGTGTGAGACATCACAGGGTTTGGACCAGAAACAGTATGGTAGCTCCAAACTACACCAGCACCAACTGGACCCAAGATCTGACACAGACCTGTGTCTGACTTGCAACTCAGAGAAACCAATGCTCCTGCCAAGTTTAATTTCAGACATTTTCTTTGCGATCTTTTAGCAGAAAATGCACTGATTTAGCATAACGTTCCAATGGCAGCATCATGCCTGGCCTCTTTGTCATTGGCATGGCAGCTTGTGTCTGCTACTAGTGTCTGCTCTTTATTTGCTTAAGACACACAGCACGAACACCAGCAGAGCAAATGTCTTCCACTGCCACACTGCAGCAGCTCAACACCAGGACTTTGAATCTTTCGAGATTCAAGCATTGCATCAAATTGTCAATGGGCAGGTGATAATTTGGCAAGCGAGCAATGAGACTGGAGCCCTCCAATAACTTCTTGCTATCCAGTGAATACCGTCTAACCCTGGGGAACTTCATCATATTGGTGGGCGGCTAGAGTCCACAGCAGCTCAGTACAAAGAGTGTACCTCATAGGGTGTCTCCTGGGGCTGAGGAGTAGTACGGGGCTCCGCAGTGCCTGCTGCAGCAGCACCTGGAGACTGCACACCCACACCTCCAGTAGGCACAGGGACCCTGCGCATCACGTTGGAAGAAGCTGACCCTCCCAGTGCCTTTCCATGGTATTTGCACACACGTCCTGAGCAAGGCTGACACTTGCTTGTGAAAGTGCACTCACTGGTGATTCAGAAAATCAAAAGCACAGGAGGGCCGCATGAGCAATGTTACATGTAACCACAAACCACATCAGAGCCAGTCAGCCAGCTCATATGGTGGGAGAAGCTACAGCTCGGAGCTTGCTTGAATAAAGGATGCTCAGAGGAATCCTGCATTTTTAGGCACTGAAAGAACTGTCTGAACAGCAAAAGAGCGAATCCATCAGACTGGCAAAGAAATGGCTACAGTGTTTGGGTCATGGGGAATTTCAGCTGGTTCTCCCTTAGAGCAAGACTTTTCTGGGGTGAAGAAATAAGTTTCCAAGCTTGTCAATAGAAAGCTGCCAGCCAAATAAGCAGCTGCCTTCATAGAGTAGTTTGGTTTGGAAGGGACCTTAAAGATCATCTAGTTCCAACCCCCTGCCCTGGGCAGGGACACCTTCCACTAGACCAGGTTTCTCAAATTCCCACCCAATCTGGCCTTCAGATAGGAGCACATCCAGACTTGCTCAGCATCATGTTTCAGAAGTGTTAGAGCCACTCAGCACAGGGCACTGGGTGTTGGAAGTTTTGACTCATCTTACTAGTGTTGTTAAAGTTTTCACATCCATGGCTGGTTCGGAACCCTAATTTCACAGTGGTAGAAACAAGCCTTGTCAGGAGCTGGGTGTTAACCCAAGCTTAGAGGCTAGTCACACAACTTCTATTAACAGAGTTGGGAAGGCCTCACAAGGTCAGCTGGTAGATGCAAGTTCTCCCACCTCCTTAACCCTCTAAGAAGTATTTTCTCTTGTCATCATCTTCTCCACATGGAGGTCACCTCACTCACATAAGGTAGAACAAGACTGGGTTTGCAGCAAGTCATTGTGAGTCTGGATGGTCTCCTTGAGGCCACTCCCAACATCTCCAACAAGACTGTCACTGTCACAGTGATGAGGTCAGGACATAGGAATAAGTCCCACCTGGCAGCAACATACGTGTTGCCAAGAATTTGCTTGTTGAGGAGAAACAGGACAGAGGCAATTGCACAGCACTCTGCTACAGAGGCAGCAGCCAAAAGATTAGCAAAAGTGTTACAAAATAGGGTGCACGTTGAGATGGGACCCCCAATCCAAAGACAGGAAATCAGTCATGAATCAGAAACCAGATGGAAAAACCACAGCTGGAAGCAGTAACTGCAAACACCAATCAATGACTGCAATTGCTGACACTGTTGCTGTCAAATGTGTCCCCAATTACCATGGCACCAGCTTGCTCATTTAGTAGTTACTGAAAAAATCTCCTCAGTTGGGAATAAGAAAATACATCTCTGTCAGGGCACTGCATACTTATTTCCCCTCCTTGGCTCTTTGCTGTGGTCTTAGCTGCCCCCTATTTCCTCTCCATGTTCTGTCTTCTCCTACTGGCTTTTTCTCCCTTCACAAGCTGGAAGTGCATCCGGATGAGTCATGGGTAATAAAACAGAGGCTAATGTGCTGGACACAAAGAAGAAAGTTCAAAGGGAAGGATAGATACAAATCTGAAAAAGGAGGGGGCACTTGGCAAAAGCATCGTATGCTTCTGACCTTCTCTGACTGACCAAGTGCACAAGTCGGGTCACAGTTCTGCTCAGCAAGAAACAAATCCTGGCCTGCTCATTGTACAACCTATTGGAGAACCCACCAATTTCAGTGCTGGAAGAGGGCATTCCTGTCCCAGAGCATCTACAAAACTGAAGCTGTTTTCTCCATCGGCTGCTCCGAGGAGGCCCCAGACTGTCAGCTCCCAGAGAAGGCTGCTGTGTTGCAGACTCTCAGTGCTTTTGTGATATTCTGCCAGCAGTGTCCTGTGCAGAGATTCACAGCTGAGCAAGCCTCAGTTCACGCCTTTCCAAAGGCTGCACCAAGCACTGCCTGGAGGCAGCTGCAACCTATTTCTGCCGCTAGCCAGGTAGGAGACTGTAGAAGAAGGTGCCATTTTTCTTGCCCTTAGTTTTGGATACAGAAAGTGGTCTTGTACTTCCAGACAGCTCAAACAGTATTAGCCATACATCTGTGTAGCTTGAGATTAAATCCAGGGTTTAGGGATTTAAAAGCCTGACTGGCTATTACTCAGTCCCAAATACATCTATCCATAGAACTTTGAAAAAAAGTTATAAAACTTTATGTGACCAGGCTGCTAGAGGATACGTGTGTCCACACTGTCAGCACAAAATGCAAGCTCCTGGTTTGACACAGCCCAGCTGCAAGGTAACCAGCTGAGCCTTTGCCCTGGCCTTCACAGGGCTCCATGCTCTGTTCCCAGCTGTGTCAAAAAGGCAAGTGTGTATATTTTCTTTCCTAGGAAAGAAATACAGTCCCCTTCCCATTCCTCACACAAGCTGGCAAGCGTGTCTGCTGGATTCAAAAACAAGTGCAACAGTGAAGAGCACAGAGGAACAAGCAGTGGTGTCTTCTCTGAAGTGTGAATCCTTGGGTTTCCTCAAAGGGTAATCAGAGTTTGTCCAATGGTTTACACAATCAGTTTGGAGACTATCTGTCCAAACTAATTTCACTAGATTGCCTTGCTAACTGGAATTAAAGAAAAAAAAAAAGGAAAGAAAAAAAGCAAGGCTCCAAGAGACACATGGTCTGCTTGCTTCATACTCTACAAATGCTGGCCCTGGAATAAACACCATTGAGCAATACCCTAATTGGGCACAGATATCTGTAGGCAGGGTCATCCTGAAAGCCCAAGCTTCCTTCAAGAAAAGCCAGAGACGTTCTTTTAAAGGTAAGGGCAGGAGAGAGGGACAGCTTTGCCCCATTACCCCCTTTCCTCATATACACCCTGTGCTATGGGTCCAAGACCCACGTGCAGTACCCCAGCTTCCTCTGCCTCATCTGCCAGCTGCAGCCCACTCTGCTGCTGGCTGTTTTACCCTGAGCTCCGCTAGCCAGTGCGGGAAGGAGCAGAGCATGGGTCCAACACACGTCTTCAGAGAGTGCATCCGCATTCCTGGGAACTGCAGAAACACCCACAGCTCTGACCAGGTCGCACTCCCAGCCAGAGAGAGCCTACAACCACATCCTAATGAAGTCCCTTGACTCAGGGAGCACGACACATGCAGTAAGTGGTTTCCCATAGCTCCACCTTCCCCTTAGCCTTGTTGTGCTCCCAGAGCTCCAGTGTCACTCGGGCAGGCCCAGGCAAAGCTGTGGCCAGCTCCCCATTACCCATTCCATCCCCCACCAGCACCATGGGGACCCCTTGCACTGGGCTAACCCATGATCTGCTGTAAGGGGACACAGTCCCTTTGCATGCTGCCACTTCCTATTGCTTCTCCTCATAGCCAGCATGAAGGGGATGTGCTGCTCTTCCGTTATTACACTGAAGTAATTTCTGCCTTGCACAATCCTTGTGCATTTTGCGGTTCAGGGGCTTGCACTCAAGCTCAGCCACTGAACCCTCCGATTCCCCATCTGTCAGAGACATCAAAAGCCAGGTGGCACCATGCATGGAGACTGCTTGTCCCTCGGAGCAGTCTCCTGAATTTCTACGGCAGGGCTGCACATCCCAAGCAGGCTAAGGTAGCACTCCAGCCTGGGCTGGTGGAGCTGGAACAAGGAATGAAGCAGAGTAGGGTCTGTGTAGATGTGGGGAGGTGGTAGGGGAGCAGAGCAGGAGGGGATGGGATTTGGGGAACAAGGGACTGCTCCTATACCAGGCTCCTGCAGCAAGCCCAGCCTGCCCCAGAATCACTTCAGGAAGCCGAAAGCAGGATCCATCCTCAGGTGCAAGGTCTCACTCCCGGGACAGATGAGCTCTTTCCAGCAGGTTGAGGCCACTCTGCTCTTTCACAGACCTTCCCTGCCCTCTAGTGGTTTTAGGGGAATTGTGCGAGAGGACAAGCACCGGCAGCCCCTCTTCCTCCTCTACCTCCACCCCAGCAGGCAGGTGGGCAGCCGTTCTCTGGTACTGGCAGCAAAGGTAAAGCAAAGCAAGCTGCTTTGGCAGGGGAACGCAACTTTCTGGGGTGGGACACAGGTTGAACCAACACCTGAGGATCTGAGGAGCAGAGACAAAGGCTGCTCTGCCAGCACTGAGGGAAGAGGCAGTATGGCTCCTCCTCACCACTCCGACCTCTCTTTCCAAAGAGACCTGTGAGCCCTTGCTTGAAGCAGTCACTATGCTCAGAGACAGACAGCTGCCAGGATGGTGTGGAGAGTGCCACCTGAACCCAGAGCTTTAAAAAGTTTGCATTTCCCTCTGTGGCCCAGCATACTTCAAAGATTCTTGAAACACAGCTTAATACCCATCTCCTAGGGAAAGTGCAGGCTGAGAAAGCACTTTCTTCCCAGTGGAAGCACAACTGTACTGACTTCTCGCACAGCGGAGACCGAACCGTGACACAGAGGCGGTGTCAAGCCCGCAACTGGAAGGATTTGCTGCAGGCAGAGAGCAAAAGCTTCTCTTTTGCTATTAAACAAAATAAACTTGGCAAGGGACAGATTTCACTGGGGTTGCAGGGGCTCCTTGCTGGGAGCTCTTACTACAATGGCAGAGCATATCCTGCCAGAGTGCTGTGAGTTTGTAGCATTAACCTGGCCTCAGACTCCTGCAAGCCACCTCCTCGTCATGTGCCATCCCACTCTGTGCTGCAGGATCCACCTCTGACCCCCTCCTTCGCTGCCACCCTTCTGTGCTCTCTGCATGAGACTGCAGTTTATGAATCTGTGCTCCATCTCTGCTGTTTTTAAGCCAATAAATTCATAAACCACAGCTGGGACCGCTGCTTATTAAAGCCTGATTTATACAGACATCTAGCGGTCTGTGCTCAAATTCCATCAGTGCCACCATGCAGCAGCACCATGACTTGTTTGCATTGTCAAAGTGAAACCAAGGCGTCCCTGTGTCGGACACTGCACATGCACGTAAGGAATCAGCATGCCCCAAAAATCTTCCTGTTAAATAAGGTCATTTAGGGAGCCCATGCCACAAACCAAATACTTCCAGATCAATCCAGTGCTCTGGAAATTTTTGAGAGGTCAGTCCTTATAGGAAGCATACAATCTGTACGATACAAGTCTGGTAAAAAGCCTTCCCACCTCTCCACACCAGAAAAGACAACAGAGAGAGTTGCCAAAGCATTGTCTTGCCAACACAAATCTTCCCCACTCCAAAATAAAAAGCACAGGGGGATGACAGGAAACCTAGCGTTGCACCTGTAAAGGGACATTTCAGCAAGCACAGCCCACCAGGGTGGCATGACCAAAGGCATCGCTTACCGATCCAGCGCAGGGCGCTTGTCTGCTCTCCCATGGGTAGCCATGTCATGCAGGGACTTTCTCAGAGGACCAGAGCATGAGCCTGCAGCCTGACAGCTTTAAACACTTTGTATTTCCCTCTGTGGCCCAGCATACTTGTAAGGTCCCCAATACACAGCTTAATACTCATAGGGATAGTGCAAGCTGAGAAAGCTGTGTCCTGCAGGGCACGCCCCAGGCATCAATGTTCTCAACCTTGTCCCCCATCACCACCACTGTGACTTTAGGCAGCCATCCCCTGGTGGGATGAAGAGGTCATGCTGAGCTGCCACGGAGCTGGTTGTTGTGTAATAGCTGAATGCTGAATAATGACAGATCTTGCTTAAAAGTAATATACACATCACCCCATCAGATGCTTTAGAGTACCCAAACCTGTCAGTTTCAGCCTCAATTTATTTGTGTTTCTACCCTTCCACTTTGAGAGGAGGATAGCCTGTCTCCACCCCCAGGATATCCTGAAGGTAGTAAATTCACTCTTATTTCAGTCACTTACACAGGATGGTGTGGGGAGCAGATTGGAGTGTCTGAAGGTTCACACCAGTAGGGGTTCAGACAGTTTACAATCAGAAAGCCACAAGGTCACCATCTAGGTATCCAGGAGGGACAAGAGAAATCCTGAATGCCCAGTTTTGCCAAACAAAGCAGAAATCTCCCAGGGAAAAAGCAAGAGAGAGTCGTGATATATTAGGACTGACCTGGCAGCAGTGTGTGCACTAGACTCCATGCCCATAAACTGTCTTCGTTTTCTGAAGTTCTGATTTAAAGCAAACATAATTCCATAATGGAGAAAGACAGCCTTCCCATTGCTCCTGCAGGCCCTGCTCTTCCCACCCTGGTCTGAGCTTCCCCCATTAGGCTCTTCCTAGAGCATCCTTGCCTTATTCTGCACAGAAACACTGTGACTCCATCCCATGTGTGACAGTGCGCTACACACAGCAGCTGCAGAGGAAAGGGCCGGAATACAGGACAGAGCAGGGCAGAGAAGCAGGCAGCCTCAAAGGGCAGCGTGGTGCAAAGCAGGGAAGAGAAAAGCCACCCCCAGGAGGAGTCCCCGTCTGCTCCGTGCAAAGGTGACCCAGTCTCAGGCTGCAGCTGAGGAGCTCAGCTCTTTGATCTCCAGAGCACATTTGAATTTGAGGAGGTGGGGATGCCCCTGGAGCTGCTGCAAGCAGCGTTTGAGAGGTGTCCCACCACCTGTGAAGCAAAGGAGAAGCTGCTGTTATCAACTGTAACTAGATTATCTCTTGGTTTCCTGAAGGGGTGACAGTGTGAGTCACTCAGGAGTGGGAGGGTGGTTTCTTCATGCGCTTATTGGAGCAGCCAAAATGCGTGGGCAGGGTAAAAACAATGCAGATGTAAGTGATTATGGGGGTAGGCAGAATCACCAGGAGGATAGTATTTTTCCTACTTATTTGGGTATGTATGACATTCGTCACATCAGCATGCAGAACTGCTTGCACCTCTCTCCTCCCCTGCACCAGGGCTGACAAACACAGTGCATACATCCCAGAGTTCAAGGCCCTTTGGTCTGCTCCGTGCCATGCTGCCCTGCCATCAGCATTTCTGCTCTGCCTCCGCACATACTTATTGCCCTTTCTCTCTGCCTAACACCCAGGAATCCCTCTCCATATGTTCCTCCAGAGGCTTCACCCGATACCAGTCTTTCCCTCTTTGCAGCCTTCAGCCCAGGGCAGCATGAATCGGGGAGATTTCTTACGCCAACTGCCACTTCGGGCAGCGAGGTGACAGCAAGCACTGGGCAGGCAGGCAATGCCATCCAAATGAGCTGCTGGCTTGCTGGGGGGGGCAACATTCATTCCCCCATGGTCTTGATGCCAGCCCCCACTCAGAAGCAGAACCAACAGCAGAGGGACTGGCCCCACCTGACACATGCCCCTTCAGAGGGCAGAGTGAGAGACAGCTGCAGGAACTGGCTCATGTCTGCTGGTACAGCCCTTCTCCGCATCTTTACCCTCCCAGGGCACAGCTCTGCTCCCTGCTGGGCTGCACCCAGGTGTAAGATACAGTTCCTACATGGGGAGAGAAAATGGCCATATCTCCTTTCAGTCACAGCTTTCCCACTTGCTCCTCCACACACCCACAGACAAGGGCCTCCTCATCAGCTCCTCCTTGCTCTGTGACTGCTGGAGACTAAGCATTTGGGAAGAGCAAGTAACCCTTCCCAGGACAGCCCAGTAGTTGCAATTGGTAAACACAGACCTCTCCCCTACCCAACGTATCAATGGACCTCTCACACCACCCAGAACAAAACCATACACATGGTAAAAAAAAAAAAAAAAACAAGGCACGTGAGAGCTAACAGGGGCTGTGCTCCATTGCGCTGGCCACCCTCACTACTCCTCTGCATACCCACTGTCTACGCACCCAGGCTGAGTGGCAGCATTTTCACCAGGAGCAGCACTCACAGAATTGCCATTCTACAAAGAAACGCACTAAGATCAGAAACATGATGTAAAACCTCAAAGGAAGAGGCATTACAGGAATATTTTTGGCCTAACAACAGAGTTCCAGCTAGTGCAAAGATCTTGTATCTTCGGGGATGATTTTGCAAAGGATTCGAGAAACCAACTCCCTTTACCAGCCATCATGAGAGAGTAAGCCAGCAACACGGCTTTCAAACACGTATTTAAAAGAACAGTCTCCTGATAGCTAGGAAATAGGAAACATCATGTTGTCCCAAACCTGGTGACAAACATGCATCCCTTGGCAAAAGGCCAAATGAGTAAGCCTGGGCAGTTGCAATGCTTTAGCCTGAGAAGGAAGTTTAGAGGAGAACAAAAGGGGTTGGAAAAGAGAGGTGGTATTTCTCCTGCTTAATTAAAACCAGCTCATCTCATACATGAAAAAAAAAAAACCAAACAACTCTGAGACAAAACTCTCTGATTGCCACATCTCAGAAGCAGCGCGAATCACTTCAGCATGGATGAGAGCTTGAGGCATTACAGCATGGGGGAGCACTGCAAGGAAGGAGGTATGATCAAAACCTTTCCAAAACCTTCCCAGGGACATACGGAAGGAGGACTCCCATTCCACCTTCCAGCCTCACTGGACCAGTGCAGTTTACATAGGCACTACAGCAGGAGGGCCCCACTCTGGGCACAGCTTTGAGGGCCCTTGCAGGAAGATGCTTAGCCTTTGGCATCCAAACAAACCAGGGGGGAATACATGATAGTTTACAAACAAAATGAAAATAAGCGATGGAGAGATTTCTGCATTTCAGTGCACCTCAGCTGAGGCACAACAGGGCAAGACGACCGCAAAGTGAAATGACTTTAAAAGACTCTTTATACAGGGACTGCTGCCAGCTAACTCTGGAGCACCAGTACGCACCGTTTTGTCTGAAGCCTGCTGCTGCTCTGTTTTCTGTGCAGGCTACCAGAATACAGAGAAGTCCTGGGTTAGAGCGAATGGCCCCTTGGCTGCTAGACCCCAGGTCAGCGCTGATCTTCAGACGAGGCAGGAGGACCGAGTGGGTAGAGCTGCTCTCCCTCCACCGGAGCATGGAACCAGTGTGGTGGTGGAAAAGGGGTTGTTTTCTTTTATGTCTAATGGAAATACCTACTGATGGTACCTTATCTCACCAGATCACCTTTCAGAGAGGAAGCATTTATACCACACTGCTTCTCATCAAACACTGCCTGAGAGAGTTTGAGTCAAACTGCCTAGAGACATCCCCCAGCGCTGCTCCTAGACTCAAACACACACCGTGCAGAAAAGCCAACCCAGCCTTGCGCCAGGAATCCCTCCACACCGTAAGAGGCTGCAGACTCCCTCTCCGTACCTTACCTCACACAGCAGCGTCCACAGCCAGCGCCATCCAGTGCCTGCAGTTGCTCCGTTACACTCCAGCACATCCCAGTCTGCACCAGTTGGTTTACGGCAGGAGAGCTGGGAACACTCCGGTTGGGGGGCAGCCTCACACGTGCCTGTTTAGTCACTCAGCCTTTATATGTCAGGCAGCAATCTGAGGGAGAGCCAGTGCTCAGAGGTGCAGGAAGGGAGCGCAGTTCTGGTCAGGTAAAATCATCAAGGCTGATTTCACAGGTGGTTTCCTTTCTTGTAAACACTTTTTGATCCCTGTGCGACTGATGGTTAGCCAAGTCTCACTCTCTCTCCTTTGACTGCATTTTCCTGTGTGAAAAACACATGCAGGATTTAAGGTTCACATTTTGGTTTATAACCACAGAAGAACATTTTTGTGACTGCAGTCCCAAGGGCTTCAGAGGCACCCACTCCTAAGGGGAAACACAAGGGGGCCTGTAATTAGGGTGATACAGAGCTGTACATTAGCCAAGGTCAGAGAGGGACAACTTTTATCGCTTTTGCAGCTAGGCAGTATAGACAAGACTTGAGATTTTAAGAGCCAACACACACAAATCCTTCTGCAGCCCAGGTATCAGTGACATAGGATGGAATTAGAACAGTCCTTATTGAATTTTGCTGCCTTCAGTCTATCTAGCCTCTGTATCACTAGAGATACAGTTCTGAGCAGTTATGCTAAGGATGCGATAACCACACAGCACTGCACCAGCTCCTGAGTCAGGCCAAAGGCCCCCCCAGCCTCTCTACCAAAAACAAATATTTGGTGGATTATTAAGAATCCAAGCTCCTCCTTTTGAAGCATTTTCTCAGCTAACAGAGCTTAATTAACACAAAGCCAGACCACTTTCAAACGCAGACAGCAAAACTCAAGTCAGTGGTAATACCCTAGACCAGAACATTAAGCTGCAGAGTTCAAAGCACGAAGACAGAAGAAGATCACAGAGCCTTACCTCCCAGCCAGCTCAGCACAACAAAACCAGCCCCAGCTCCCCTTTACCCTGCTTTAAGTAATTTGCCCAATCAGGGCAATTAACCTTTGGCTGAACCTTGTTCTCCACACAGGTGTGAGGATGCCTCAAATCAGAATTCCTCAGGTTAATCACCCCTCCCTGTGCAAACCAGCGGCTTTATTTTCACTCAGGTTAGGCTGCTTTCCACCAGTGGATCTCAGGCCTTTCTCCAGTAAAGGAAAAAGCTTTCTGTATTTTTTCCTCAAGAACAGTAGTTATGAGCCAGAAATTAATTTCTTCTCAGCAATTCCTTAAACACTATGATTTAAGTTGCAGTCTCACTAAAAAGTAAATGCTGCAGAAGTTGGCTAGGAGGTAGGAGGAATGAAAGTCACTCACCACTTGGTCCCTGCTCCTCTGTCTGTCTGTTCCAGCTCAAGACTTTTCTGCTACCTGCCACGGGGGAGCCACAAGGAGTTGCTTGCCCAGGAAAATCCTAGAGGCCTCTCCACGGTCACTCCATCCAAGAAAGTGGTTTTGTATCATACCAGAGGGTTGCAACCCTTGAGCTGGGGTTTGTACTGACAAATGACTGAGTGGCAGTGGTGCACCCAGGTGTAGGTCACCTCCCGGGGCCCACCCATTCTCTGTTCTGCTGTTACTTGCCCATTCCCACATTTTTGCAGAGGGAATTTGATCAGTCACATCACTGATCTGGAGGCCCTCTAAGGAATTTAAACTGCCTTTCATTATCTTTTTGCTGTCCCTTTAGAAACAGTCCAAAACCCTTAAGGACTGCAGACCCAGCTTGAAATTAAAAGCACCTACAAGCCAAACCTGCAGACAATAAAGCAGTTCCAGATGATACCTGTGAGCCATTCAAACTATGGAGACAGCTTCACCTCTTCTCTGTTGACTGGGCTAGGATTGGGCCCTGCTAAGGTCCCCAGTATTCTCTCAGGTTTGCTGTTGGCTCTTTGGTCATTGTTACACTTACTGTCACATATTACTGGTATGCTTCCAGTCTCTGGAATTTCCCTCTCTTCCAAGGATTCAAAGTTAGCACACGTTTTCCCACGCAACTTGCTCAGACTCTTAGACATGAGTCCCTAGGCCAGGACAGAAATCAATGAGCAACTTCTTATTAACTGAGGGAGTTGATTTCTCCTCCCACTTCTTTCCACTTCTCACAGCAACTCCTGCTTACCCAAATAATATAGTTTTTTCCAAGCCTATGACAGTTTTGTTACGTGTGTTTGACTTTGTTTGGGACATTTTTTTGCACGCTTAGCAATGAAGACAGCAGTGGCCCATCTCTGGGTAAGGACATCTCAGTTAAACAGGTTATTAATGGCAGAGGAAGAGCAATGGAAGGCTGCAAATTACATCCAGTGAAGAGATATCGTAGGATGCCTTTTCTGTGCATTCAGGCCCTTTGCTTTCACATCAATACTGAGCACTTTGCTCATGAGCCAACCTAAAACTTTCAGTTTGATACACTTCATATCACAGTCAGCCCACACTGGTCGCAAGAGACCCATGTGGCAAATCTTCAAAAGAACTGGGAAAGCTCCAGTCCCTAAGAGGTTTAATTCTACCTTGTTTCTAAAGCTCTGCAGGGCTTTGGCTGGAAGTAACATTGTCTAGCTGGCAAATGCTCTCAATAATTGAGTACTGGCAATAGCCATCTCTAACTTCTTTGGACTCAGTCAGATGCTTATTTGGATCTTAATCTACTTTTGAGTCTCCTGAGGATTTTACTTTTAAGATTACTCTGAACTCAGCTACCCACTCAACATTCTCAAAGCAACCCAGGTATGGTTTTGCCAAAACCTACTTTGACACAGTTACATTTGGTATCTTCATCCAGAAATCCAGAAGTTACATACTATCGAGTCTGCAAATTTACATGTCTAAAGCAGGGTGTTCATTTAAATTGTGCCCTTTAAACCTCCCTGCCCCAGTCTTCAAGGCCTCCATCTATTTCATCACAGCAGTTCATAAGCTGTCCTGACTTTAGCTCCTTCCCTGCAGAGCGTTTCCTGAGAGTGCTCATCCAGCCATAGCTGGGAGGCGCGGATGCACGGCAAGGTAGATTGTCCCTCAAGCTACAGGCCTGACATCGCTGCTCCCCCTCAGCAAAGCCCTTTGAGACTCCTGTGGCCCATCAGAAAATTAAAAAGGTGACAAGTCTTTGGAGGAGCAGTGGATCAAGACTGCTGTCAGAAGCATGCAAAACTCTGCTGGCTGTCCTGTCCCTGTCCTCAGTAACCTCTGCTTCCTGCCCAAGGTGGCTTGATTTCCTGTAGCTGTGTTTACACAAAGTAAAGAGGAAACATTTTCTGTTTGTATCTGCTGTTCTAGTAAACCCCGAGCTGTTTATCACTATCGCTACTGTTACGCTTCTTTCCAGGTGGCAGAGAGGCGTCACAGAGGACGGCCCACTGCAAGCACCTACAGGTGGAACAAACCTGTCACCCCCAAAGGTGTCTGGAAAGGTGAGGAGCTGTTCAGCCCCCTCCTGCACATCCTCTCCTCCTCCCTCCCTGCTGGAGGAGTTTTCCTTCCTGAGAGTATCACCTTGGGTGCAGACACAATTCTAGCTTGGGGCTGAGCCGGGAGCTGGCGTTGAACCATAAGATAAGAAGGTGGGAAGGGCTTTCTGGAGCACCAGGCAGGGCTAACAAGCCGGGCAGGGGGCTGGCATGTGTTAACCCACCTTGTAGTTCCAGCCCCCGAGTTCCTGGCCTGCGTGGAGCCAGAATCTCTTCCTACGGCTCTCCAAGGGAGGCTGCAAGTTTTGCAGAGAATGCATACTCATGCAAAGGCCTCATCCTGTAGCCACAACCCATCACCTTTGTCTCCCAGCCACAGGGCAAGCCTCATTTCTGGGATTAAGATAAACCCATGGCAAGCCTGCCAGCCAGCCAGACACTAGTGCTATCCCTGCTCAGGGACCCACAACCCACCCCACGCTAAAACCAGAAATCTCAGGGAAGAAGGTGTCCTCACAGCATAGACCATTAGCACTTCCTGCACTCACCACCACCACCAAGCATCATGGAAACATCTGAGCATCACCTCCCACCCATGAGGGAGGACAGCATGGGTGGTCACCATGGCCCTGCAGGAAACACAGGACCTCTCCAGAGCAGGCAATACGCCAACCTGCAGCAGCACAGGGGGAGACCAGCACGTGGTTGCCAGGTGGCACCGCTGCACACCCTCAATGCCACCCCAAGCATTCACCTGGTCACAGGGAAGGGGCACTGCTGTGGGATTTGGTGGGCACCCTGCTCAACAGTGGGGAGGAAGAAGTTTCCAAAAGGTCCTCAGCTTAGCACAGGCCATGGTGCCAGAGCACCCAGGCCAGAGAAGACTCCACTGCCCTTCATGGAAAGAAAGGACCTTATCTCCCCCACAAGCCCTCACCACCACCAGATGTGATTCACCCATCCCAGTAGAAGAGTCATTTTCAGAATGCAAATATTTATGACTCACCTGTGGGTCTTGCTGTCTCACCACTCTCTCACAATGCCACACTGCCCTGGCAGGTGAGGGTGCTAACATCACAGACCACAAGTCCTCCTGGCAGCACTGCGCGGCAGAGCCAAGAAACACAGACAGGACAGAGGGACACTGGCTTAGCTGAATGTTAGTGGTGCATGTGCCAGGGAGCTGGAGCCTGGAGCTGCCCTACCTACAGCTAGGACCTGTTGTTCAGCTTTCCTTGTGCCACCAAAGAACTTTGTCATGTGGTTGGAAGATCTGTGACTTCATTCAGCACGGAGACCCCCGTCAATGTCTGTCCAAATCCTGATCTTCCCCCCAGGCCCCTAGCCCCAGACCTTGTTTCAGCTTCCTCCTTTACTGCAGGGTTAGTGTGGCCACATCTGTCCTCTTCTCTGCTCCCCTTCAGCTGAAAATGTCCCTGTAACCATGCCCTCGCACACGAACTGCACACCGAGAGTCAGTTCAGCCCAACGTCCCCAAGATACCAGGCTCTGAGACAAAGAAGATTGTATTTGTGAATTTAATTTCCTTATGAAGTGAAAGGGTGAGCTCTCTGCTCATCCAAGCAGAGCTTGAGGGGCCCCAGTATAGTTCCCTCTTCTGTGTTGTCAGCCCCCATACCCGCCCTTACGCAGCTCCTACCTCCAGGCAAGGACATCAGGGCATTTCCCACTCCCCAGCACTTGCCATGGCACCCAGGTGTCCTATCCTCCCAAACACATCTCCTGGCTGCTCACCCAAGTCACTTCACTACCGAAATCTTGCAAACACAGCCACTGTGGTGTTCATCTTCCTCAGCTTCCAGGTCCCACCTCATGCCAGCAAAGCAAAGTTATGTGGCAAAAGAGAAAGATGCTATAACCTTGCTTACAAGGTGCCTGAAGTATTTTTGCAGACCAGCTCTTCCCTCCCTCCAACACTGGAATGTAGCCACCTCTGGGCGGCATAAACAGCCCATACAATATTAGCTACTCTGCCTTGTATTTTCTTCATCAGCAGTGCTTCTTTTGGGGCATTTGTAACTCTTTGCATATGCTTCCTGTCCCAGCGCAAGGGGGGCTGGAGTGCACTAGCAGGAGATGCTCCCAGACTCAAGAAGTTGTTCCCCACTGCTGCTTGCAGCCTGTCCTGCACCCTTCAGCTTCACCAGCCTTTCAGAGAAAGCAACGGCTCTGCACACCATCATTTTCTCCCCCTTCACCACCAGTCTTGTACCCTCCTCTGCCTGGGCACAGAGCCATGTGCCATACCAGCTTCATGGAGAGAAGTTGCCTTTAGAGATGTTGAAAATAGCTTTAGGCACAGCGGTAGATGGAAAATAGTTCTGTTTCGGACATTCACCCAGATGCATACATGCACAATTGGCTGCCAACGTTCACAATTTAAGCTATGTTTTGCTTACCACAGGCACTGCCATCTCCAGAGAAGCTCACACTCCTCTCATCCTTAGCATTGCCAGCTACTTATTCTAATGTCTTAATGTTAAGTGACTATCTCCCTTGAAGGGAACTTTAAGATAGAGTACATCCTAGACTTGAGTTCATGCAAACTTTAACAATGGTGAAGGAAAAAACAACAAAAAGGATAACATGAAAAATGTGAGTCATCACAGATTGCTGAGAGGACCTCAGTAACACTTGTAGATGTGCATGCACACACACACCCCCCGCCATGACGCTACTGTACATCAAAGCATACTAAATGCTGACGAGAAAGATATAAATCATCAAACTAGACAACAATAAGAATCGTACATCACCTGGAAAGGCATGAAAAAAATGCAATCAAAAATAAAGAGCAAAGAACAATACAATGCATAGTGCAAACCACAGCTACAGATTTCAGTCGCCAGCAAAGGCTGCGTGGGAAAATACTGCCTGGGGATCAATCATATGTTGCTCTGGGTGAAAAAGGAATAACTCCTTTTTCAAATTTCAATTTTCAAATTTCAAAGGAGAAACTGACTGTGATGAAGAAGGCCCAACAGTAAGTAAAGCACATGCTTACATGAGGCCTCTCTTGCTTTTATATGCGCGGTCTCAAACTCCTACACGTCCCTGACGTGAAAGAGCTTGGTCTCAGGATGTGTGGACAGGGCATTCCCAGGACATCAAGCCAGAAAAAGGGGCAACAAGACCATATGCAATAGCTGGGAAATGTACTTTCTAGCAGGGCTCCATGAGGCGGTGTTCCACTTGGCTGCAGCCATCTTCCCACTCTGCACCTCAGGCAGCTGCTGCAGCTCTTTTGGGTGTCACACCGAGGAAGTGCCTCTGGCACATGGGGCGTGCATCAGGCAGGCATCATGGCCCTTTGCCATGCGTGTTTGACTCCAGCTTGGGGCAGGATAGTAGGACAGCCCAGAGTTATTTGCTTACTGCCCCATGCTTGATGGCTTTGCCCCACTCTTGTCAGGGAGGCAGCAACTCTGAAATCCTTCTGTCCTTGGGAGGGATGAGCCTCGCCTGCTGCTTACCGGCTGCTCTCCGCTGTTAGACTTCCATAAACTCACACCTTAAATTCCTCAAAAAGCATCATATAAGGAACTTTGTGTGTTCACCATTTCTTACCTGCTTTTAGGAGGAGGTCAGGTGGGAACCTGTCCCGTTCTCAGGGTGGCGCTGAGCCTGCCTGGGGAAAGGGCCCCTAGACTTTGTGGGGAGGGCAGGGAAAGGAGTCCCAGGGGGAGCTGGGTGTCAGCCTATGGAACAAGGACAAGCCTGGGGGTGACAGAGACCTCACTCAGGCAGCAGGGATGCATCAGTGGCTGGAGGCAAGGTCCTGGCTGCAAGGACAAGGTGGCCCCGGGGAGCACTGCGGGGAAACCTTTTTGATAACCTGCTTGATATTAGTGAACGAGCTACCACTGCAAATAAAAGTATTACATCATGGTTATGATATGATTATACTCCATTTCCTTCCAAATGTAAAACCAAAACACTTCAAGTGTTCTGCCTAAATTGGTGACAGTTTTATCTGCTCCGTAGCTGGCTGCAATATGTATTACGATTGGGTTTGCTCCATTTAAGGGCTGGGGGTGGGGGGGAAATATCTGTCTCTAGACATAGATAGGACTTATTAATTAATAATTACTCTCTATCTTCCCAAGCAGACTGCAGCTGGTAATTTCTAATGTCCCAGCCACAGTCATCTTCTCACACTGCTCTCTGCAGCTGCCTGAAAGCAGGTTGTAGAGAGGTGGGGGTCGGTCTCTTCTCCCAGGTAACAAGCGATAGGACCTGAGGCTCAAGTTGGGCCAGGGGAGGTTTAGGATGGAACCCTTCACAGAAAGGGTTATCAAACATCGGAACAGGCTGCCCAGGGAAATGGTTGAATCACCATCCCTGGAGGTATCTAAAAGACAGGTAGATGTGGTGCTGAGGGACATGGTTTAGCGTTGGTTTTTGTCAGAATGAGGTTGATGGTTGGACTCAACAATCTTAAAGGTCCTTTCCAACCTAGACGATTCTATGATTCTACAAGTCTTTTGCTGTACCTGTCTTTTCACCTCCACAGCCATTTCCAGATCATTCTGTGCGCTGCCCCCCTCCCGCGACAGACACCGGGAGTTGCTCCGTCGCACTCAAAGCCACAGCCCCAGAGAAGGTCCCAGAGCTCGAGTACCTTACATGGCTGCACTTTAACACCTTTCTTCTCATTAACGCCCTTCCAGAGCTGCGCCGCCGCTTCCCAAGGCTTTCACATCTTACCCGGAGCCGGGCGTCGGACGCCGGTGCCCAGGCAGGTGTCTGTGAGGAGAGCTGGAGGCTGCCCCGCACCGGCTGCAGCCGGTTCCAGCCGGTTCCAGCCGGTTCCAGCCGCCTCAAGAACGGACCCCCAGCTGGCAAAGCTGGTGGCGCCTCTGTGACAACGCCTTTGAGAAAGGGGGAAATGCTGCCCGGCAGTGAGGAGCGAGGGGAAAAAATGGGTGAGAAACAGCCCTGCAACAAGTGAGGATGGGGGAGGAAGAGGAAGGGGGGAGGCAGCTCCAGATGGGATCCCCCGCAGCCCCGCGGAGAGCACGTGGGAGCGGGGTTATCCTGAAGGACTGCGGCCCGTGGAAGGGGAAAAGCGTGAGGAGTGAGGAGCGGCAGAGGGGAGCTGTTACGGAGTGAGGGCAGCCCCCCCCATTCCCCATCCCCCCCCTACCGCTTCAGGGGAGACAGGTAGAGGAGCTGGGAATGAAGGCGTGAGGTTGAGCCCAGGAAAAAAGGCGGCGGGGGGGTGGGTGGGGGGGAAGTATTGTTTTGATAATTGAAAGAGATTTAGATAGTGAGAAACAAAGACAATAAATTAATTTCCCCAAATTGAGCCCATTTTGACTGTGACAGGGATTGGTAGGTGATCTCCCTGTCTTTATCTCAACCATGAGCCTTTCCATCTTGTGTTCTCCCCCATTCTCTTGAGAAGGGGGGATGAGAGAGCAGCTGGGTGGCCATCGGGCAGCTGGCCAGAGTCAACCCACCACAAGTACCAAGTATTATTTCAAGTTGAAGCATTCAGAGGTGTGTGGAATACTCATCTAGCAAGTTTAAAATGTGTCGCTTACTTCTGTTGCATATTCCAGGTGGGAGCCTGAGTACTTTGAACATGGAGCAGCCCTGGCCTCCCCAGGGAGGTGATCTGCCAGCCCTATTCAGCACGTGGAGAGGCTGACAGGGGAAAAAAAAAGCAGTGTTTCCATCTGCATCTCCAGTGGAGACACATTTGCAGTGCTAACAGGGCCATTGGAGACCACGACCCTGCGCAGTGGCATGGGGACGGAGGCATTCCCGACAGACACGCTGCCCTCCTGACTTCCACGGAAGGCTGGGAGTTTCCTGGAAATCAGCACGGGGCTTCACTGCCTACCTGCTCCCTTTTACACTCAGCAAGAGAGCACGAAGGCACTTCAGGTTCACATTTCTCTGTTCAATGTGCTCTTCAAGACCACAGGAAATAGCACTTTTTAAAAGTAGGGCTATGGGGGGCAGCATTATTTTTTTTCCTCTTTTCTTTTTTTCACAGAGGAAATTAGAAGTAAAGAATGAGATGAGTAAAAGCGGTTAAAGAAAGACTGATTTTCCAAACCAATTATGTGAAGTGTACTGCAAACAGGCAGTTCAATGGTTCTGCAAGAGGTTTTCGCACCCTCAGAGCAAAAGCAGAGTGCTCAGCCATGGTACCAGGGTTGCAAAGGGCACAAATCACTAGAAAACAGTTGCAAGAAAATGAAGGAGAGTAACTTGATCACAAGTAAGAGGTAAAACTTCCCAAGCAGGCTGTACAAAGAAGCAACACTTGCTGTTTAAGTGAGGTCCTGGGAAGTCAATGATTTAAGACAACAAACATTGGTTTCTTTTCTCTAAGCTGCATCCCTCATTCTTACAATCTTTCTCTCTCCAGAGGGCTCAGTGTGCTGATTCATCTGGCTGTGGGCTGGTGGATGGGGGAGACTCACCGCTGTCATCATTTCCTTATGCGCTTTTGATGCTGGTCATAACCCCAATATGAGCACCGCAAAGAAGTCAGCAAGCTTTCCTTCACAGTGTCCTATAAAGTTAGGTGCTGAGCATGGTTTACAGGCAATGAGCTGAAACACAGAGAAACGAAAGCACTGCTACCAAGTGCCAATTTCAGGGTTTTGGTTTTTTTTTTAAAGAATTCAGTGGTTGTACATCTTTTGGTGTGCTCTGCATTCAGCCTCAACAGTTCCAACCACCAGTCTTGAGCATGGCAGCCTTGAAGTCCATCGCCATGCCCCCATGTTCTCTTACTTCATCCCCTCAGTGTATCTTCCACCTCCCTCCAGCAGCAGGGCTGAATTTTTGCTTACTTGTTTAATTTGTCTGCGTGAAGATGAAGGACGGTGGTGGGAGGAACAATTCCGGCTGAAATAGTGGTTAGACCTTTCAGGCCAGGGTACCGCAGGAGAGAGGAATCAGCGCATGGAGACAGAAGCTCCCAGCGCCTGGTGCCACCTCTGGCCACCACCAGGCCTCGGCAAAGAGCCTGGTGCCAGCAGGGATGGGTGCTGCTGATACCCTGTTCCCTGCCAGGACAGGCTTGCCCCTGCCCCTCAGTGCAAGGTCCCAAGCCCATTTTCAGGTTCTCTCATGCTTTCTGTTTCTCTCCTCAGCCTGTCTGGTTAGCTAACAAAGTAGAAATTACAAAACCCACAGAAATTGCAAGACCCACAAGAGGCCTTCTGCTACAGCCTCCACCTATAAGCCTTTCTAATGACATTTTCTAGCACATAAGGAAGTGAGGGGGAGTTCTGCAGCATGGTTTTCCTTGGCATCCTAAGCAGACTCAATGCCACTAGCCGTCATTGCACTGATACACGTCGGGGGAGGCAGTGAGGATAGGCCCCCCTGGGCTTGTATCCTAGGCTGGGAAACCGTTGCTGTATCTTTTCCATCCTATGTGCGCCCTGGGAGTGGGGACCACTTCAGAGCAGCAAGTTACGTTAGCATCAAAATGGAAGTCACACGCCTCAAGGCCCCGTGCATCGCACTGGTACTTCCCTTGTAACTGCGCGTAGACAGTCCCTGCCAGGTCTGAGACATCTTTATTCTGTGGCTGGGAGGGCACTAGACTCAGTGACTATGTGGACCCATAGTCTGACAGATGGATCACACCATGTCTTGAAACTCCGCCCTGTGCAGAATAAAATGCATACAATGACAAAATAAGCACTTCAAGGGCAGGGAGACAGTACCTAAGGGTGGTTTGAGCTTGATGAAGAAATTACTATCTTCTCTCCTTCGGTAGCCTTGCCTGAGTCACATCCTCCAGCCAGCATGCAGGGTCTCCACAGGATGCGAGTGGGGAGTTTCGAGCAAACCTTCAAAACGGTCATTCCCTTACCCTCGCTGCAAACTGACACACCAGGGCGGCAGAGGAGCCCTCGCAAGACTCCTCACTCCAGTCCTTGGCAGCTCAGATAAACAAGCAGGCGCAGCTGCAAGCAGGAGGCAGGAACGCCCCTCCACCCCCAAACTTCAAAGGCTCTGACAAAAAAACCCCAAACAGTCGTGTTTGCTATGGCCACAGCTCTGCTAACAGACAGTAGCTGGCTGAGCAAGAACAACTCCCTGCCACGTCCAACCCTTAAAATTAGCTCTCAGCAGCAAAGCAGCGCACACGCACAGCCGCACCCAGCCTGGCAGGACCGCTCGATGGCTGGGACGCACAGTACCAATTTCAGACCACGTCAGCAAAGAACAATCACAAAGGCTGCAACAGCACACTCAGGCTGCTTATTTATTATTGCGTATTGTTTGGAGTTCCTCTTTCAGGACGTTAATGAAAGCCAAATCTTGGATACCCGTTCTCCATGCAGAAACCTTAGCGGGGAGCGGGGATGCAGAGAATGCTAGTGAGCCACTCGGTCAGCACGTCCTTCGGAGCCTGCGCTGAGACTAGGCAGCTTATACCATTTTTTTGGTTCACCTCATGATAGCTGAGAATTACACCAGCCATAATCAGATCGCACCCTGCTTAAGGAACTTCATGTGCATCACACCCCCAGCATGAACAACTAGTTTGTAGACTGTTTCAATTAGGAGAGAGAAATCTCCCTCTCCAATGCCTTTTTCTGAAATCTTTTTCCTCCGTGTTGACATAAACCTCATCAGCAACACCAGAAGAAATGCACATCCCCAACACAGGGCTCACGAGAGCACACAGTCCAGTTTTGATAGTCGCTCAAATGGCTTAAAAGGCCAGCTACTCCCCTGGCCAGTGCAGGTTTCCAAGATGAACGTCCCAGGGAATTAGCTGATCGGCCGGCTTTCACTCCCCGAGAATGACCGGACAAAGGGGAACCAGAGGAATACCTAACAACAAAAGGAAACTGGGCAAGGAGATTTTTCAACTGCTGCTGAAGGAAATTGGTTGCGGAGTAAGGGAAAAAGAGAGAGAGAGAGATTTTAAATCTCTATGATGGTTTGTAAGTGGGCAAGAGAAGCTGATTCTCTGTAGAGAGGGCTGAGTCCTACAGAGTGTGCTGAGGAACGGTGAGCCAACTGAGGCAGAGGAAAGCGCATTGGGGTTTGCTGTTCCACCTAGAGCTTTTTGTCTCTTTGCTACCCAGAGGAAAGAGCAGCTTATTTTCAAAAAACCTTGAGTCTTCACACCAGAAAGCCTTACATGCCTGTTCACAGGACTGGCAGCGTCCTGGCAGGGGTAACGAGCCAGAGCAGTGCCTACTACTGGGATCAAAAGCAGAATTGCTGGTCACACCACAGGGCCAGGGTACTCAGCATCTCTTCACACGTCTGTCTGGCAGAAGACACCGTTGCAGACGCTGACAGCAGTCTCCTGCAGGGCACCACAGCCTGCAGTCCCACATCTCCTGTGTCAGGGCTTCGGTCATGTGCAGGGAACGGAACATTTGACTCTCCGTGTTACCCTGAGAGATGAGTCAGCAACACGTTGTCAAGTTTTTCTTCTCTCTCTTTTTTTTTTTTTAATTAAAATCAACAAGAAATTCACATGCAACTTACCTCACCTTGCATCAGAACTCCTCCTCTCTCTTTACTCACCTCATCCTCTCTTTCACGTTAAACCTCAGTCACTTAGTCATGCCTAAAATTACACTTTAGAAACCATGATGTAATATGCGCACATGTCAGTGTCCTAGAAAAATAATAGCAATATTTAAGTTTACCTCCCTTCCCTTTTTCTCCCCTCTCGAACCACTAGACAATGCTCCTTTCCAACCTGGTAAAATTTGGCCGAGTTTTTACAGCTCCATGGGCTGGAAGAAGTAAACCCACAAGATATCGTAATAGAAACTTAGAAAGCCCAAGGCTGACTTCAGGTAAATGAATAAGCAAACAAACAAAAAAAAAAAAATCAACCCTCCAAAAAGCAACCAAAGCAACAACGGAACTTGTCAGATCAAATAGAAGGTTGCTGCCTGAACTCACAGGATTTGAGTGGCTTCAGACATATCATTTCTTCCCTTCTTACTCACGCTCTCTCTTCACCCTGGGAGGGCTACAGAAACCATCACATATAACGCGTCTCAGCAGTGACAGTTCCAGCTAACTACAACTGAGCTGTGAGGTTTCTGAGCCAAGATGTGTATCCCAGCGAGCCTGCTGAGAGCCAGTCCACGTTGTGGCTCCGTTTCTTGCCTCTGACACCCTGATGCCTCAGCACACGCTGGGGATCAGCTGGAGTTCAGCAACTGCTCCTTCTGCTTTTGCATTACAGGTACCTTCAGGCCTTTGCTGTGCACCACTCACCTTCGCATTACAGGTACCTTCAGGCCTTTGCTGTGCACCACTCACCTTCCTCCCCGACACGACTGACCATGGACCGGTAAAGAGCCAGGAGGCATGGATGCAATATGCAGTGTTGATATGAGGGGTGTTGGCCATAGATGTCCAGGGGGTATTCCTCCCTCCCTGACTGGGATTTCTCCACTGAGGAAAGCAGAGCTGCAGCAGGCGCTGGCAGGGCTCTCCATGGGTCTGAGAGAAACAGCACCCCTTGCACGCCAGCCCTGCTCATTGCTCATCCTGCCTCACTCTCTGCTTCTACTCCGTCTCTCAGAGCTCACTGGGCGGCCCTTTGCTTCCACTGCGCTTTTGCTGTAGAAGCAACAGTGACCCTATCCATACAGTCCTTTCTATAATGCAGTCCCTTCTGCCACCTTGATCACTGTACACATGGAGCCTACCCAAGGATTTTAAGACCTAGAATGCTTCCCTCCCCTCTCCTCCACTGGGGTAGGTAAATAGGATGCAGCATTTGATACGCATCAACCACAAAAGAGACCATATCTCTATCAAGCAGCTCGCTGTGCTTGGCCACGTAGCAGCACAGATGTTTCTATGTCATGCAGAGCCCTGACTTGACCAGCTGCACACACAAAGGGACAGGCATCTCCTGGGAAAAAGGTTCAGCTGACCACAAGAGCTGTTTGCGTGCCTGCAAGGCGCTTGCTGGCTCAGTGCTGGCCATGTCCCTCAGGCTGGATCCCGTAGGAAGGTATGCCTGTGCCTAGGAAGAAGGGACATGAACCGCAGAAGACCCCAAGCCAGTGGGAGCAGACTAAAAAACTCTTATCAGGAGATGATCTGGGCTTGTCACTTCTTGTCAGCCATGTTCTCCACAGAGGAAAGTCTCTCTGGAGCCCTTGTGCTCCAAACCCTGGGGTGCCTCCATAGGTGGCCCAGCCTCCTCCATCAGAAGAGAGGTCAGCTCAGACCACTGCAATCCGGATACATGACCTGCAGGTAAAAGTCACTTATTTTCCTCAAGACAGAAAAAAAACATCACAATGGCCAGCCCTGCTGCTAGACCTGGGATATCCTTTCTAGTGCAGACACCCTTCCCTTGCTGGGGAGGGAACAAAATACTTGATAATTTCAAAACAAACTTCAATAATGTGAATATTTTTATTAAATAATTTTAAATATAGTCCAAGAGCTGTTAATAATGGCAGCATTACATATTCATTAAGTATTTAATGGTAACAATAAGTGCTTCGCTAAATGAACGGCTCATTAGCTAAAGAGATTACTTTAGTGGCACAAGCAGTCTATGAATTACTCTTTGTGGTTTGAAATTGTATAATCGTGTCACAACCCTACTTTGAATCTTTATTTAGAGCCCACAAACTAAGTAGCAGGTTCACTTTGGGCAGTTTAGAGTGATATTTGAGAAAGGGATGGTGACGCAGAAACGTGTCTTACTGGCAGCCGCGCCGCTGACTCAACACAGTCACAGCCGCAAGCCTAGCAGCACCTAGCTTTAAGGATAAGCCAGCCATGTCCACCTCAGGAAATCCCAGCACTATCTATAACACGAATGTCCATGCCACTGCACTACTGTCTCCAAAACATGGGGGTCTGCATTGTCTTTAGCATTTCAGATTTAAAGCAAAACAACAAACCGAACAGCCTCCTCCTGATGTGCAGCAATAGCAACTGCCGCATCTTGCCCCAGAGCTGACAACATTCGCAGTCGTAGAATCACAGAATGGTTCGGGTTGGAGGAGACCTTAAAGATCACCCAGTTCCAACCCCCTGCCCGGGGACACCTCCCACTAGACCAGGCAGCTCAAAGCCCCATCCAGCCTGGCCTTGAACACCTCCAGGGATGGGGAAGTCCAGATGAGTTCCTGTCTGCTGCCTTACAGAAACCTTTGGGGGCTTTCCAGCCCTTCACCACCACAGTGCTAGCAGAGAGCAGAACCTCAGCCTGCCTTTCCTCTGGGCACCGAATGCCCTGGCTCTCTCCAAGCTCCTCGCCTGTGAGGAAAGGAAGCGTGCGATGTGCTCAGCGAGTTTTGCTACAGAAACAGCTGCAAGCTTGCAGGCATGTGTACGTACAGATGCCCGCTCACCACTTGGATGCCCGATCCCTAGGAAAGCAACACAGGACATACAGCAATCGGAAGAGGGTAGGCAACTTCCAGCCTTTCCTGGCGGGCCTGGATACAACACCTCCATCCCTGCGCTATGTGGTTTGCCCCTCTGATGCTAGGAGGGGGTGGGGACAGTGAGAAAGCATTTATCAAGCAAAAAGGTCCCTAAACTTTGACATCTGAGGCATTTTCCATCCTGAGAGATGCAGTGGAAATATCTGAGTGCAGCAACAGCCGTATGAGCAGGGAGGTGCGGCATTCACTTCATGCTGGTGGCACCAATAGCCAGTCCACTTGCAAGTTTCGAAGAAATAGGTTTCCCTGAAGCAAGCAGCAGCAAACCACAGGCCACACACCACCAAGCCGAGAGCAGCACCGTGGAAAAGGAAATAAATGCTGCAGGCTGCCCAAAGAGCCACTGTGACAGACATCAGAGCTGCAAGAAGCCCGGACCACAGGCAAAAATGATGATGCACCACAGTCACAAAAAAAAAACAAACGTGGAAAACCGTGCCACTGCCTGGTGGAAATCTGGCAGACAGCCCCAGGGTTAACCCGTGCAGGCGAAGAGTTCCATGGACCAGATACCAGAGTAAGCCAAAGGGTGGTGGTTTTTTTAACACCAAAACGCCACTTCCTTTCCTTGCCCTTCAGACTGCCATGTGGGAAGTGCTGCTGGGGCCAGAGGGCACACGTAGGAGCGCGACACCTTTAGGGACAACAGCACTTCTGCTCAGCAGCAAGTGTCTGGCTCTACTCAAGCTCAAGCCTGTGTTTTGAGATCAGTTCCCTTCCTGATGGCCAAAGAGGGTTTGGGATGCCTGGTCTGTGCTGCCCGCACCACACCTCCCTGGTCCCCACATCCTGATGTTTCAATGCTGGAGCCCCAAACCTCCATGGCAGGGACCCTCTACCCCACCAAGCAGACAACAAAGTGGGGTTAGGCTCCCAGATTTCTGCCATGCTGCTGGAGAAGGAGCAGGGTGCTGGCCCCTGATCACAGACGCCTCCAGGGCTTTGTCCATTGCAGAAGCCTGCGGCCCCAAATGAGGAGAAGAGAGTGCCAATTACTACAAAAATATACCTTTATTTACCATCTGTGTTTTGCTCATAAAATATCCCATGACAACGGGGGCAGCTGAAGCCATATCGTTGATGGTGGCCAGCACACGCCCGCCTGCACCATGCAGGGAGTGGGAGGACCAGGTCTCCATGGGGGACCTTGATGTGTCAAAAGGGCAGGAAGGGAATTGGAGACGCTGCTTTCATCTCAGGCCCCACTGTCCTCCATCGCCTTGTTGTTCAGGTCCTGTCAGCAGAACACATGGCCTTCCCACCAACCCCACAACCACGGCACAGTCGTGGTTTCTCTCCAGGGTCAGGACCCCCTTTTCAGGGCATTGCTGCTTCTGGCATATTCCTTGCAAGGCAGTCAGGATGAGTTAAATAAAGGGACTGGGGGACATTTTCAGGGATGGGAACAGTTGATAACTTAACGCAAAATAAACATATCACCAGCTCGTGGGCCGGTGCCTGTGCCCAGGCATGTGCCTGGCCATGGCTTGGGGCGGGTAGCTGAGGTCTCCTTGCTTCTTGTTCGCACATCACTGCCTGTGGCATGGCGTGGCACGGCTCAGACACCCGCAGGCCTGGCTCGAGGAGCCTCCTCCACACCTGCCAGCTGTCCCTGCACACCTGCTGGCCCAAGCTCACCAGGGCTGTGACACCATGCCCCTGGCACCAGCGTCTTCTCAGGTAGCAAGTAGTGAGTTTCAATGGGATCTTCGGCGCACTACGTTTTGAGTTTGTTGGGTTTTTTTGGAGGGGGAAATTGTGCCGTTCTCTTCAGGTTGATGCAGAACAGCCCTGGTGCTTCCCAGAGGTCTGCTTTGAAGCCTTTACCAGTTGCTTGAGCCCTCTCTCGCTGAAGGCCAAAAAGTGGTTTCTTGGTGGGCTTCATGGTACAAGACCCTGGCTTGGCCACTGCCACTTAGGCAGCTCTCACCCTTCACGTACACATAGTGTGTGTGTGCAGGGCTGCTGGCCACATTCTAAGCAGCTCCATTTAAAGCTTAAATAAGCCAAAGAAGGTCTTGGATTCCTCAAAATTAACCAGAGCAATTTTGGAGACGTTGACATGCAAACTGTCCATCTTCCTGAGCTGGAATAAAGCCCCCAGGTAGCTTTTCCGGGCCCACGTTTTCTGACTCGTACAGTAGTTGATGCATTTGTCCTCCATCAGCACGTAGCTCCCCGGTGAGGTGGGGTTTTTCTTGTAGACGATATGGGTCAACACCTGGCTGCTGCAGACACTGCCACGGAAGAGCACATTGGAGTACACGAAGTACAGGCCAGTCTCATTGATGACCAGGCCTTGATCGCGGTACTGGATGCCATTGGTGAAGGCATGGCCGGAGATGGGTTCCCACTCCAAAGGGAGGTCCTGCTGGGCAGGGTTCCCTGGAAGCCGAAACAAGAGAAACAGTGTGGTAAGTACAAGCCGTTGTGTGTTTTTTTCCTCAAGTCACACCTCATGTCACAAAAAGTCGACTGTTCTTCAAGCCCTTGTCTGCAGCATGGAAAGTCTGGCTCGATCTCACGCAGGTGGGAGCTCTCACCATCACCTCGCTCAGTGCCAGCTGCTTCTGACAGCTTTCTGCCCCACATATCCTGCGTACAAACCAAAAACCAAACCCCAAAAAACAGAGCCCTCAGTGAAAAGCATAAAAGAGGGGAATACTTTAGCCGTGGGGTAACTTTCTGCTGTCAGAGCACACGTTACCAAAGGAAAATAGGAAAGCCTGTTGTGAGCTCCTCACAACTACAACCGTGCCACCCTCTCAACCCCAACCACGTCTGCCCTATCCCCGGCTCCCACATCTCGCTGGCCCCTGAGCACATACCTGTTAAGTGCGCCGCCTTCCTCGCTTCCTTTTTCATTGACTGCTCCTTCTGCCCTGCACAAAAATAGGGAAGACATTAGCAATGTCCTCCGTGGAGAAACCAGCCCAGAGAGCAGAAGGGAGCCAACCACAAAGCTGAAATGGGGCAGATTCAGAGCAGCACAGGGCACATAAGCACCACGGCTCAGCGCAGCGACGAAGGGAGGTGCTCGGGCAAACAACGCAGGGCAAGAAAAGGAGTTAAAAAGGAAGAGTTGCAGTAAAGGATCCAGATGTGATCAAAAGCAAGGGGAAAGAGCAAGGAGAGATTTCACCTTAAAATGGCTCATTTGGTGAGCTCAAGCAGAGGCCTCTCACTCAGGGTGTAGGGGAGGGACAATATTTCCCCTTTACCCAGCATCTCTGGCCCATGCCAAGGTGACTGCTCATGTCCTGTCATAGATGAGCCTGTTCTATTGCCACCTTCCAGTCCAGCACTGCCGAGGGCAGACGTACCCATGGCAGTGGACTTCTGTCTGCTGAGTACCAAGTATCTCTGCTGATCAGAGAAGACACTTGAGACATCCTACACACCATCCTGGCCAGGCAGACCTTGTCCTCAGAGAGGCAGAGCACAGCTGGGAAAACTCTGCCTTCCCTGGAGGGCTCAGTACCCCTTGGAGAGATGGGCCAGTTACAGTGACTCAGTATTTGGATCCCACCCCACTCCATCCTTCCTTTCTTCTCAGCATCTACTTCCAAGCATTACCTTCTCAAATTTTAGAAACGGCCTTTTCTTTTCTCAAGCCAATTAAATGTTCCTCTCCTCTACCCTTCTCTTTTACGCTATTTCCCTGTCTTGCTTTATTTATCCACCCCCCTCAAGAAATTCAGGGGGACTATTTAAGGCTTCTGTTCAGCTACTGCTAAAGCAGCTTGTGATCAGAGCACTGAGCATCCACCTAAAGTGACGGTTCCCGCTCCCCTAAGCAAAAGATTACAAAATCTATTGATGTGGGAGTTCGTGGGAAGCAGGACTGCCCTTTCCAGAAAGTTTTGCTAATTCCAACTTTGCTCTCACTCCCTTATTAGAACAAACTTGAAATGAAATTAACTTTCCCTACTAACAAAAATCCTCAAGGGAAAAATAAAACACTTTCCAGATCCCGCAAAAAATTGTCAACGGAGCTGAAACTTTCCTTCTGACTTGGCCATCTTTAAAAAGGGATATCCTCACTGATGACATTAACATGGAATGTAAGAGTAAAATAATAGTTTGGAAGTTCAAAATATGATTTTTTTAATTTTTCCATTCAGATTGAAACTCTCTGGTTTTTTCCTAGATGAAATTTAAAAAAATTGGCAGGTTCTTGTGGAAAGTTTCAGTTTCACTGAAATGACATTTCTAAAAGAAAAAAAAACCACCCACATATCATCAGGCTTTTCTCAACTACCTTTGGTTGTGGTGAGACTTTGTACCAAAAGAATTTAGGAAAAGGTTGCGCTCTCAAGGGTGCGAGTGAATCCCCCACCCTCAAAGAAAACGAAACCCGCTGCATCCTCCCAAAAATCTTAACAGATTAAGGAGAGAAAGAAGTAACACGTGCAGCGCCCACCTCCGTTCTCCTGCTTCTGTCCATGTTGTTGCTATGTATTAGGACAGACAGAAATTCACATTGACAGCAGAGTACCCCGTGCGCCATCCCAGGACCCGTGGCTGACACCTCTAAGCACCCCAGCAGGTGGAGTGCAGGACCCCATCCCCACACCCTAGAGATAAAGCTCTTCTTCCAGCCAAGCAAGTGAAATCAGCACTTTCAGAGCATGGAGCTGCGACCCTGCCTTTGCCCCCTGAGGAGGAGACAGAAGAGTTTGACAGGAGCGTTCAACACACGCTGACACAAAGGAGTTCCTCCTCAACCTCCATCGACTCACCTATGAGTTTCTCCAAAGCTGGAGGGATGTGTTCAGTGCTGGTGGACTGTAAAAAGAGAAGAGCAGCACACTGTCTTAGCAGAGTGAGACCATAAGGGCATCATCTAAAGCAGCCAAAGACTATCTTTGAGAGTGACTAATTCTGGGTGCTCATGGGGAGCTGCAAAGTACTAAGAAATCTACAGGGAGAGAGACCTTGCAGCACTCAGAAACATGAAGACATCCAGATCTAGCAGTCACCAATAGAGCAGCCCCCCACAGTAATAAGCAACCAGTTACGCTGGTGTAGCAGACAGTTCAATGCCACCAGCCTGCCCCTTGGGGTGTTTTGCACCACCTGAGCATCTCAGACCCAATTTTAAGTTTTTCTTCCCCCCGCCCTGCTCCCCCATAGCCCCTGTGACCAGCCAGGTGGACCTCACCTCTCTAAGTTCAGCCAGTTGCTTCTCCAGGTGGAAAATCTGAAACATGCTCAGCCCCACTCCAGTGAGGGCCAGCAGGATCAGCAAGGAGATCACCAGGAAGCCGACGCTCCTCCTTTCCCTGTTGTTATCCCTTGGCTTTCTCCTCCGGTCAGGCACTGGTGGTGGGAAAGGAGTGCCGGGGGGCGCCGGGGGGCAGGAAGTACTTGTGTTGGCACAGCCGTCCACCCAAAAGATCTGGGGGTACACATAGTTCAAGTTCCGCTGCATGGCCGGGAGCGGGATGGGCTGGACGTGCTTGGTGTGATCTTCCATGTGGCAGCCAAAAACTGCCGGGGCTGTCCCAGACTGAGCCCTGGGGGAAGACCCAGCTCTGCCTTTATACGCCTGCATCGCTCCGGCAGCGAACACCCAGCTCAGATGCTGCAACTCTATGAAAGCCTCAAGCATCAACAGCAAACCCCAAAGAGCTTCCGCCCTCGGCTGCGAGTTCAGGGCACCCGTCTGCTCCTCCCACGCCGAGGCAGCACGCACACCAGCGGGACCAGCCCAGCGGCAGACTGTGCTCGCACAAAACCACGCTCGTCGGCCGGGCTCGGGAAGCAGGTAGACTCCGCGGCGAAGCGCTTGTGGGGCACGCGAGGGCTTTGTTGCCAGTCGAGGGGCTGAGTAATCAGCCCAGTGCACACCCACCAGCCAACCACCCTTTCCAGCAGCCCACTCGGGCAGATGCAGCTGCTTTTCCACTGCGGTGTCCTGGACCACAAGCAGAGCGAAAGGAATGATAAAACCTCTGGTGTCCTGCAGAAGAGGGGAGGAGTCCTCAGCTCTTTATCTCTTCTCGGCAAAAGGATGAAGACCGGATCCCAAGTGTAGCTGTAGGTGCTGGGTAATTGCCTCATTTCACAGAATCATAGAATGGTTTGGGTTGGAAGGGACCTTAGAGATCACCTAGTTCCAACCCCCAGGAACAAATTAACGCAGGGCAAATTACTTACTGCTGCCTGTTGCGCATCCCACCTTTTCCTTGGCTGCTCCACAAGGCATGGATCCCGAGTCACAGAACACTGGTCACAGACACCATCCCACTGGGGTAAAACCCAAGCTAACCGAGAAGAGGCTGGGAGGACATTGTCCACACTGTGGCCTCAGCAGAGCCGCCCCAGCGTTAACAGCCCAAGTAGAGCCCACTCAGTGGACTGCCATGACCCACACCAAATCACTGCAGGGCACTGGCCAGGCTGAACCAGCAGCAT
Source organism: Larus michahellis (assembly GCF_964199755.1). NCBI lineage: Eukaryota > Metazoa > Chordata > Aves > Charadriiformes > Laridae > Larus > Larus michahellis. The sequence continues at coordinate 26,047,800 of NC_133903.1, read as the reverse complement.
GCTGTAAGGTGGGAAATGCACAGCACCTTGGGCCACAAGCGGGCTCTTCTGGCAGCTTCTGCTGCCCCTCTTACCTTAGCAAATACCATCTCCAGTCCTACAGTCCTCTTCCAGTCCCTGAAGGGGGCCTACAGGAAGGATGGGGAGGGACTCTGGATCAGGGAGTGGAGCGATAGGACGAGGGGTAACATTTTTAAACTGAAAGAGGGGAAATTTAGATTAGATATTAGGAAGAAATTCTTTCCTGTGAGGGTGGTGAGGCACTGGAACAGGTTGCCCAGGGAAGCTGTGGCTGCCCCATCCCTGAAGGTGTTCAAGGCCAGGCTGGATGGGGCTTTGAGCAGCCTGGTCTGGTGGGAGGTGTCCCTGCCCAGGGCAGGGGGGTGGGACTAAATGATTTAAAAGGTCCCTTCCAACTGTAACCATTCTATGATTCTAACCTGAAGAAGCCTTAGAAAGGTAAGGACTTTTTTATCATCTCTTCAGGACAACGCTGAGCACTGCAGCAGGACCTAACGTGGCTGCCTAACTCGTGATTAAAGCCTGGGGTAGACACTGTGCTACTCATCCTGGTAGAATTTCTCTTGCCTTCCAAGAAAGGATCAAGAATTCAGGCTGTGCTGTAAAGACCGGCACTCATATGAGCTCATTACCAAATCATAATGAGGAGAGACAGGGACATTTCCATTCCTCGTTGACCACAGATTTCTGAGTGGTGGGAATGAGATTTTCCCACAGATTTAGAGGCGCACACAAGTGATTGATTATAAACAGCAGTTCGCTCTTCCATTTTACAGACCTGTACTGAAGAGTGTATTTGTATGGGGTAGCGTTTAAAAAAAGGAAACACTTAATACAAGACCAAACTGGAGATTTGTCTCCTCTGTGGCTGAAGGAAGTGATCCCAACAAGCAGGCTTTGATCTTGAACAGCAAAACGGAGGTCTGAGAACGGCATACTTTAACAACGTACGCACGCTTGTTTCTCCAAAGCAAGGGCTCAGCTTTGCCTCCAACCACACCAGTAAGTCAGCTGTGTCCTCAAAGCCTTGCCTGCACCACCAGACACCCCACTGCTTTTTGAAGATGTTCACCACAGCCTTTTGCTGCAGCAGTGATCCGCAGCACGAGAGGTTTCAGCACCCCATCTGGCTCTTCCTCGCACTTCTAGGTTTCTGACATAAAAGACGCAAAAGCAACACAAATCCAGCTCCAGCAGCTTGAGCCTGGTCATGCCTACCCGCACTCCGTCCTCCTCTGCATCCCAGAATGGCGCTCCCCAGCCCGCCCGAGGACGGATCTTCATCCACTCCTACAAGAGGGGGTTTCCAAAAGGGCTGGGCTCAGCTCCGCACATCCCCTGCCACCTGCTGAACCCCAGCCCAGTGCTGGGCGTGGAGAGAGAGAGATGCCTCCAAGGCACAGGGAGCCAAAGGGAGGCAGCAGGACGCTTGGGCAAGCGTCTCCCCACCATCCCTCCCGCGGCAGCACCCCAGCCCTGCCAGTGCCATGGGCACCTGAGCCATATGTGGGGGGACCCACCACCTGCTTGGGCTCCCCGGTCAGCAGTCAGCGCCTGCACTCCCAGAGCAGTAAGCACATCGTGCCCGTGGCTCTTGGAAACACGGACACGGGCGTCAGGGACTTCCCGTTTCTTTAATGGCCTCTGCGGCCCATTCGGCTGCTGTAAAATACAATGGCGGAGCAGGGGCCTGAAGCCCGGGACTTCCCCAAAGTTGGAGGCATTGCTGACAAGCAAGTCAAAAGCCACCGAGCACACAGCTTTGCCTGGAGAGGATCCTCGCTCAAGTTTTTTTCTGACACTGACTGTTTGGTGCCGACACCTTATCTTGGTGGGATTGTGGGCACAGTAGCAGCCTCCCTTAAATGTCAGAAACGTACTTATTTCTCACCCACCGCTTCCTTTTTTCACAAAGATGCTTTTTTTCCTGGGCGGGTGAGAAGGCAGAGACAATGAAACCAATGGAAGCCAGTTCAGCCGCGTCTCCTGCGTCTTCTCTTTCGGATGCTCAGATCAAGAGCCTGCTAATACCACATGTGGTGGCAAGCCAAAGATCGGGGCTGTTTTACCATCAAAGGATCATTTTGGGTGCACAGCATGCTTTGAGAGACCTCTCCCTTTGCTGTGCGCGTCCTGCTGTCACACTGTGTCCCCTGTCACCACCTTCAGAGATCACTGAGATGATGCACGCTGGAAGACGGCGGCGAGCAGGGCTGGGGCCGTGTCACACACCGTGATGCCCGCGGGCTTGGTGCTCTGCTGGCTTCCTACTGCTCAAGCGCCGTGCAATGTTAGCAGGGCTTTTTAAAATAACAGCAGGACAATTTGCTGTAGATAGGCACATAAGTGACGTGAATCTGTTTTGCCAGAAGGCTTAGAGAGGCAGTATTTGGACAAGGCTGAGCTCTCCTAAAATACGGGGCAAGGACAGATGGGCAGGAAAGGAGGACGTAAGAAGGACAAAAGGGGCATCAGTTTTGTCTCCCTGCCTCTCTATCCCACTCTTCACCCAGTCTACAAGATGCCCACACCCGGTTTTCAGCAGCCTTATCAGGCATATTTTCAAATCGAAACAGTTTCCATGCTCTTTTATCAAAAAAATCGATCCCCTCCGGCAAAACCAACAACTGACAAGCCACCGTGACACAGGATTTACTCAGAAGAACCCTCTTCATCCCCACGTCGCCCCCAGAGGAAAAGTGGGAGCTTTTAACAACAATATACGCCATTACGCTAAAGTTTATGCTGACAGCAGTGAGAATCAGCCAGCAGCTAAAAGTCTGCGTCCGTAGATTTAAGGACAAAAGGACGGCCCTGCTTGAAATGCACCAAAGAAAGTAGAACTTGAACAATGATCTAGATCTGATACTTGACAGAAAATAAAATTAAAAAAAAAAAAAAAGATATATGAATCACTGTATAGGAGAGGCTCTCATCAGGTTCTGGACAGAGTCAGATATACGTCTGTCTGAAAGTGATTACAAATATTTCCTATTACACTAGTGACTAGTGGAAATGCTAAAAAGCAACTATTGAAAGCTCACAAGGCTGCATAAACGACACCCAAGAATAACTGAGGTTGAGAAAATCATAGAATGGTTTGGGTTGGAAGGGACCTTAAAGATCACCCAGTTCCACCCCCCTGCCCTGGGCAGGGACACCTCCCACCAGACCAGGCTGCTCAAAGCCCCATCCAGCCTGGCCTTGAACACCTCCAGGGATGGGGCAGCCACAGCTTCTCTGGGCAACCTGTTCCAGTGCCTCACCACCCTCACAGGAAAGCATTTCTTCCTAATATCCAATCTAAATCTCCCCTCCTTCAGTTTGAAACCATTACCCCTTGTCCTATCATTACACTCCCTGACAAAGAGTCCCTCCCCATCCTTTCTGCAGGTCCCCTTTAGGGACTGGAAGTGGCTCTAAGGTCTCCCCGGAGCCTTCTCTTCTCCAGGCTGAACACCCCCAACTCTCTCAGCCTGTCCTCACAGCAGAGGGGCTCCAGCCCTCTGAGCATCTTCGTGGCCTCCTCTGGCCCCGCTCCAACTGGTCCATGTCCTTCTTGTGCTGGGGGCTCCAGAGCTGGACGCAGTACACTCCAGGTGGGGTCTCACCAGAGGGGAGCAGAGGGGCAGAATCACCTCCCTCCACCTGCTGGCCACGCTGCTTTTGATTCACATTCCAAAAAAAAAAAAAAAAAAAAAAGAGAAAAGAAAAACCACAAACAGGATTCAAAAGACGAACCCAAGATACTAACAAGCCTCGGCAACCTTTTGCAGTTCCGGGCTAAACCATGCTATCAGAGCCAGGAGAGGCAACTACTGCGACCCCAACAAGGATCAGCCACAACTGGCAGAAGAGATGGCGCCCATTAACGCTCACCCATGGCTGCGGTGGAAAGAGGAACTGCGAGCACCATCCAGGACAATGCTTCCAATTTTTCCTCTGGAGATTGTCCTCACCACAGCGGTGTTTCGGCACCTTTACCGCAGATCTGGAGAAAACCAAGCAACACATTACACCAGTAGTAATTGCAGGTTAGAATAAGGGGTAAGAGATGCGAAGTAACCGTAAGAACAGAGAATTTAATCAGAAGAAAACAAGTATAGAAAGAAAGACTGCAGATCAAACTCTTTAGATAGAAAATAACATGTGATCCGCTGAATTTAAGCATATTAGTCAGCAGAGGATAAGAAAATAACATCCTAGAAAGAACACGCAGTTTGGAAGCGGATAGAAGGGCCATGCAGCTGGACATGAGCTTCCAGCAGGGAAAGCCCACAGGGTCCCACAGGGCTGAGCTCCCCTGTGGCACGAGGCAGCTACAGACCCTCCCAGGTCCCACATTGCAAGTTTACGTTTGACTTCAGACGGGCTGAGGAAGAAGTTGCAATAACTGCAGGACAGCAAAGGCGTTCAGCTGGGTCCATCCAGGAGCAGATTGACGGGGGGACAGACGGTGTGTGAAAAAAAATCTGTGTAAGAGAGGGATGACATCCATCAGCAGAGGGCTCTTGAGACTCATAGACAAAAAGCCTTCCCAGGGAGCCACTAACTGGCAGCTGAAGCTGAAGAAGTTTGCCGAAAGAGAGACATGGATTTTTGACTGAACATTGGAATGGATGCTTGTGAGAAGTGTCTCCAGAGCAGGATCTCCACCCACTGAAGCCTTCGAGGGCCACGGAAGATGCCAGAACTCACCCAGCCTTTGCTGTTAGCACTGACACTTTACTGTCATTTCCTTATTACATGTTTTTTTTGACAGTTTGGTTTCCCTGACAAAATGATGCTTTTCATTTCCTCAACAACTGCTCTCTTTGCTCAGCACATTTGTGGCACATATAAAGTCACATCTTGGTGCCAGCGGCTGAGGAGGGAGATGTTCACACATTCACACTCAAGAGCAGGTTTCAAAATCCATATCTAAGAGCTCCGGCCCCGCGGTGCGGTGTTTAATACAGCCCTCTTCCAGCAAACAAGGGGCTTTGCCCTCCTCCATCATGATCCCCACAAGCAGGCATCAGCCCTGGGTTCAGCAGAAGAGGCACAGGGCTCTGAGCTGAGGCAGGAGAGGATCCAAGCAGGGAAGAAGCCAAAGCAGCTGAAAAAAAGAGAAAGAACTGAAAGCAGCAGAGTAAGATTTTTATTTCTTCAGCGTCTGTAATAAGAGCGAGGAAACGAGGTACAGTGGTTATGAGGTCATGGGATTTATTGCTTGAACATCCGAGAAAGAGAAAAGCAGGTAGTTTCATAACATACAACAGCTTAGTCATGGAACAAGTTGTTGTGGCCACTCGGAGGTTGCGAGGAAGGCCACAGCGAAGACGCAGGTGTTGATTTCCCGCCCTGCCAGCGACGGTCGAGATCTGCATTCACAAGCCCTTCAGCAGGACCCGTGCCCTCGGAAGACGCCGGCTGGCTCTGCTGGCCACCAGGGCCTGGTCGGCATTTGACAGTTTTATTGCTTCTTGGGAACAGCCATTCTCAGACACAGCATCACAGAACGGCGGTGGTTGGAAGGGACCTCTGGAGATCATCTAGTCCAAGCCCCCCTCCCAGAGCAGGTGACCATTAAAAAAACAACCCAAAAAGCAACAACAACAAAAAAAACCCAAACTAAAACCAACTGAAAAATTAAAAAAACACCCACAACAACAAACCACTCCCTGAAGATCTACCTTCAGGTCTTCACCAAGTCCCACCAGGATCACACCTCAGCTCGGTGTCACTGAGCAAATCCAGGCCCTCCAGCATCAGGTTGGCATACGGAGAGCCCATCTCACCATCACAGGGGCGCCCTGACGCCAGTGACCCACGTCAGGCGGCTTCCCACAACCCTGAGGCACCTTCAAGCTGACTGTCCTGGGATTTAACTTCGAGCTACAGGCGGTTTCATGGGCAACGTAGACAACTCTGACATTTCAGCAGTAACTGCGTCAAATTGTGACAAATAGAAAATATTCGTTAGCTGCTTTGAGTTATTTTTCTGAAAAAAAAAAAAACCAACAAAAAAAAAACAAACAAGGATAAACAAGCCTCAAGATGGCAAACAAATTTCCACTTCTAGGTCCAAAGCGCAGAGTTAACTTCGTCTCCATTCCCTCCCAAACGGCATACCTCTACTTTGTCATTTAATTAGTGTCTCTAATGAAATGCAGCACGGGCAAGGCCACGTGCAGCGCCCAGTCCATGTGCCCAATATGAGAGACAGCAGAAAGCTCCTTGGTAGCTTCTTTTAAATTTACTCTTCTTAAATTAGAGAAGGGATAACGTAAGAAAGATCCATGAGTTTCGCTATCCTTTCCTAAGCCTTTTTCTCCAAACAAGCTGTGGGAACACTAATTCTTCTCGGGCTGTTAGGAACCCCAGTGACTTCTTCAGCAGCACCTGATACTGTTTGATACTCAGGGTTTCCAGGAGATGAGACACACGCTGCTCGATGGCCTGCCCACAGCACTTTGTGGTCAGGGCTCTACACTTTAATTGTTCCAAATGAAGTGGAACATACTTGTACCTAATTAAACGAAGCATGCTAAGCTGTTCCATCTTGTTTCATCTCGCGCCACAAGCTGGCAAAAGCAGAAGCCACACGAAGGCACCTCATACTTTAGTCCTCCGCTCACCGGTGCCACGCAGCTGGTGGAGTTTGCATATTGTAAAAATACTGGGTTTCCACCCTGATGCTTAGTGTATAGAACCCAAATACCTTATTTTTGTCAAACACGGGTAGCCATTCGCTTATACAACACGTGTGTTTGTGACTATCCCTCCTTCCATAGAAACATTTGGGCTGCTTAAATATATTATTTGCCCTTGGGCTCAAGACTTGCCCAAGGACTGCAAGGATGCAGTCCTGGCTACGGCATACACGTGCTGGTTTCTTGGTGTTGAACACCACGTGTCTAACTTACCACAATAAGTTAGTAATAATCTCACAATAAGCAATATCATGTAAGAGGGACTAGACCCTCCCTTTGAAGCACCCACAGCACCACAGGGACTGGCCAAGACTTGGAAGCTGTCTTCATTAGAAACTCCTATCTCTGTATAATTGTTACCAATTTAGGAGGGGCTTGATTTTCCCAAAGAATCAAGTTTTGAAAGCTAGAGTCAGTGTGTCATTAATAGAAGTGGAAGTAAAAAAAAAAATAAAAAATAAAAAATTACTCAAGAGCCCACATGACAGGATAACATTAAGCAGTAAGAATTTGACATCAAGACCCTTTTTTTTTTTTTAACAAAAAAAAAAATGGTTACAACTAATTAAACTCAGCAAGGCAGCGGCAGACGGAAGCTGTGGTTCTGTCCCCCGTTCAGTGCCAGAGCAAACACTCTTGAGTTTGCAATAGCACGATCGGCTCTGTAGGTTCCTTCAGAGGCTGGCTCCTCAGCCGCTGAAGCATAAAACCATGCTTTGATTGCAAAGGTTGGACCTAGACGTAGCCGAAACGGTTAGGGAATGTACTTCGGAGAACACGAGTCAATCCTGGGCCGACACGTGCCAGCAGTGACTCCGTGATAGATGTCAGAGGAGTCGTCGCTGCCAACAGCCGTCTCCCCGACTCAGCACAAGAAAACCAGGCTGACGTTTTTCACCACATGAGCATGGTTCTGTTAGCCAGGTACTTCAAACACTGGGAAAGTCTGTGCTGTGCACAATGCCTTCGCTCCCCACCACGCCAGCTGAATTGACACCAGCTCCCCTTGACTCGGAGCCCAGCAGCAGCATTTCTTAGGGACAATAAGCAGCTTTCCGGGAAATGAACCTACGCAGCCCATTACATCATTTAGTCTTCACACTGATTTTGGGGCATGCTTTCAGAAGTGGGGGTGCTGCGAGACGTTCTCAAAACAGCCTTGAAACAGGGGAGCCAGACCGAGAAGAGCTTCTGGTCCTGCGTTATCTATGGCATCTGCCACATTGTCAGTAGGGATTCGAAGCCGCGTGGCCTCAAGCTGCATTCTCAGCACAGAGCTCTGCTCTGGCCACTCAGGATACGCAGTATTCCCATAGCATGTTTCCTATGTGTTCTTTACATGACAAGCTTTATTGAGAATGTTTTTCCACCAAATGCAGCAACTCCCGAGATGTTAAGTCATGCCCAGCTTTTAAAATATAGAGAAATCTATAGTTTCACATCTGAAATTATTAACTTGGAAATTCGAACATGTGCTTGGAATTTAAGCATGCACAACTTACGAACATCTAAGGTATAAAACAGATCTTATCATCAGGAAAGTGCCAGCAAAAAGGGATTTCAGCCCAAGGCTAAGCGCCACCTTCCCAAGAGAGAATGGGGATGTATACACAAACGCTTTTAAACTAACAATACACTTGATGTACTGTTTGTTGATGAGGGGGAAGTATGGTTTGTTGTACTGATGTACTGTTTGTTGATGCTGAAGATGAGGAAAGTTTCCAGTCACCCACAGACCCACTGCTTTCAGGAAAGGCAGCTCTCCTTGCCCCACAGTTACATGCTCACACTGTATGTTTGATAAATATACATGACCATCACCATTTTTGCTTTAACTTCAGGTTCACAGCCAAATTTGCTTTCATCCAGTGCTTACACGCCAGCTAGAACAAAGCAAAAGTGTCCCCTCTATTAGAGACACATTTGTTGCCTGCATATTGGCAGCAAATTGACTCATTTGGCCTCATTCTACACCGATCGGCATATTCTAGGTCAGTCAGTCTTTAGTTTAGAGCCAGATAGTGACCATGACCTGCTTGAAGAACTCAGTCGTGTTCAGCTTCAGCTGATTCCTACTGATGAGAGCAACAGCCCAGCGATTGCCAGGACATAAAGGAAAGCACACTTCCTACAAGCAATGTATCAAGAGGAAGCAGTAAACATATAAATAAAGAAACCCTGCACCACAAAAATACACACACACACAAAACCCACCCCACCACCCCCCAGCAAACGCCACATTCGATTGCTTTTTAAATCATAGCGCTCCCTGTGATGAAGCGGAGAGTCTCAAGACACTCGAGGGAGCAATCAGTGCTGGGGAGGTCTCATCTGATCAGAATAGGTGCCAGACAGCTGGAGAATTCGGCATTTGGCTGCAACGCAGCGTTACCTCGCTTGCTAGAAATAAGTGAGGAGGAAGGGACCAGTAAGGGGCAAACTTCCAGCTGAAAACTCTGGTTTGAAAGGATAAATGACTAACACTTTCTTTTAACAGCCTTTTATATCCTTCACAAACCTTATCTCTGAATTACCAAGAGGTTGTTTTCACGCAGCCATTCTCACAGAAAGCTACCACTTCTAAGGATCCCCGAGGTCAAGTTGTGAACTGGTACACGCTGGAAACTTATTCCAGCGGTTTTACATGGCCACAATTCCTGAACTTTCAGACAAAGCACCACTTCAGCTTCCCTCCCCCCACCTCCCCTTTTCTTTTTTTTAAATAGACAAGCACATCTGGGCTGACAAATAAAGTTTAACAACTCCTTACTATGGACCCAAAGGACACCGGTCCTAGTCCTGTACTGAAATGTAAAGACTAGTGGTTCTCAAAGAATTTAAGCCCCAAGTTTCACTTTCAAAAGGAAAAATGCCAGCAAATTAAAGACAAAGTGTTCAGATTTATTTGGAAATTCACAGTTTCTAATGGCACTACAGGTCTGTAGTTACATACTCTTGTTCCACAACATTGTACGCTGCACTCAGGTGGTATGTATTTTCCTCATCCAGGTTTGAAACCCTTCTGAATTCACGTTCAATGCGTCTGGTTCGTGTGCTCTGACTGGCTAGTTGTGCAGATCAACTCCAAAAGTACATCACCTTAAAGTATTCATAAACTAACAAGAAAGCAGCAAAAAAAACAAAGGCTTTAAATAAGTCACATTACATACAATACCCAGGAAAGGCATTAGATCTGTTAAAAAGGGTACCACTAAAAGTGCTCAATAAGTTAACTTATTTTTTTACAACGTGAACCTGTAACACCTGCCAAAAGGAATAACCTTTTGTCCCACTCACTCAGATACACACTCAACATTTTAGCAATCACACATCCTATAGTATCCAAATATACAATCACAGTCAAAATAAAAAACACTTGGATATGAAAATACCAACCATACAAACACTGCACATTTGTTAGCCAATACAAAAGCAAACATTATGGAAATACCCACTTTGACCCAACCTGACCGATCAGATTTCAAGGCTTTGCAAACTCGGCACACGCAGAGCTGGCTCGGAGAACAGCCCAGCTGCACCAGCTCGCCCTCGCCTTCTTCAGCCGAGCTTTTTCCTGAACCCTCAGCACAGCAGCAGTGAGCATTCCCCGTTCACTCCCTTCAGAGAACTACAGCAGGCAACTTCGATAACGAACGCATTCATCAGCGTAAGATCCCGTTGTACACAGGAAATCCTAAAGAGCAACTGTCATTCAGTTAGTACAGACTACAGCTCTGGTTTGTAACTCAAGGTGGAAATAAATAGGATTCCCACCCCGAGCCAGATATTTCTCGTCAACCAAGTTTGCAAAACCAGAATCTAGTCAGGCAAGTGCATCTATTAGTCCATGTATTTTTACAGTATCCAGTCCACGTTACTGAGTCCAGCTGAAGGCCAACACATGTCCCTTTACAGCACTGTAGTGTTGCATCTTCAAAAAAAGCTAGAGAAATTACAAAATAAATCAAATGACAAACAATTGTATCTCCCCTCTTCCAGTGGCATTATAAATAGACAAAAGGCACATAAATATGGGAAGGTGCAAGAAATCGGAACAAAGCTAAAGGAAGAGGATTAGGCTTTTATCCCTATTCCACCCAACAAACTGGGTTTCAAAAAATCTCTGCCCCAGGAACTGTGAAAAAAAACCTTTATAAAATGAACCCTGCCCTCCCTCCCCCCAAGCTGTTCTCATAGGAAATTATCAGCCTTGTAAAGCTGCAGCTTATAGCCAAGATTGACACAATCCCATCTATTTTAAAAGACAGAAACCAAATTTCTGAATACTTTCCAATTAGTCGAGCTCTTTGTCTCCCACCATCCTCCCACAGAATACCACAGACTGTTCTCAAACGAACAAACACTCTCCTGTTTGAGAAGTTCAGCTAGCTTTAGATGTGTCCAGAAACTGCCGTGACACCAAGTGTTCCCACTGTTATATCTTTGTTTCCTTTGATTATGTCATGCAGGCTTGGCATTGACCCTGACTTAGTCTGTATTAGAGTTTTTATGAGCTTCCCTCGGTCTGAAACTTTAGACCGTCTTCGTTTTATAGCCCTCTTCTCAGTTTTTGTCTTTTGGGTCTGTCCATTGCACAGACTTGTACATGCTGAAATGCCACAAAAATAGGACTCCTCAGATTGCGATGACGTTTCAGAGCTTCCTTCGGATGGAGGACCCTTATACGAAGAGTGATAAACTTCCCCAATGTTAGAGAAGTCCCTCTGGTTTGTAAACGGCTTCCTTCCTTTAATTTCCCCATTGGCTATTGGATGCAGAGGCTCTGTTGTCGGCTTAATAGTCTCTATTTTTTCGCTTTTATATTTACAACGCTTTTTCTGAAACCACAAGTAAAAAGAGAAACTGTTAGGTTCTGGAAGGCAAGCAGAGCTTAAATACTAAGCCCAGGAACCGGCGCAGGGAGAGCAACTGAGACATGCCCCACCTGCCGGCAGAAACAGGCTCAGCTCCGCCTGCCCGCCCTCCCCACAGACACTGTACCTTCTTCTCTGGGGAAAACTTCAGGGGTTCTACAATGTACAGGTCCTCTGGATCCACTGTAAGAGAGGGAACAGAAGTTTAGCAGTCCCGACACGGCCAACTCTAGAACAATGCAATTCTAAATAAATAACAGCACAACAAAGTATTCCACTTTCCACACGCGTTTTTCCTCCCGTTATAAATTAACGGAGGTACAACACACGAACACCGAAAGTGAAGTCAACACTGAGAAATTCCTCTGTGCTGCCACAGCAGCTGTCAGCGATAAGACACTTGACCTCCTGAGAGACGAGGCCATAGGAGAGGTGCAAAGAACATCCTTTGGGGGGAAAGGAACAATACTCATTAAAAGTTAGCTTCTACAAAAACAAACGGTTACCAATACAATGGTGCTTAACGTGCAGCCTGCCCACGACAGGACAGATACTAGAAGGTGTACCTATCAAGGACGCAGATGTTCAGACTGATGTGAGATCAGTCTGACATTCCTCCATCAGGGGCTTGTAAATCATTCCTCCAAGCCAAAGCAGAGAACAATTTGGAAAAAACGGGGTTTTGCAAAAATGTAAGTCTATGCCTTAACTAGGCTCTATTGCAACACGTTCCCAATTCAACTCATGAGTTTTCACGCAGTTTTACTCACAGTACAAAAACTCATGGAGCAATTTTGCTACACCCAGAAAAGCAATGTCAGTTGCACACTTGGTAGTTACTATAATCTGTGCTTTTGTTTTTGCATGATGACAATGGCTCAAGAAATCAGAACTCAGTTGTCCCAAGTGTAACACAAATACTGAGAAGACTGTATCACTCCTTTATACCCAAACCAAGATTAAATAGTCCAAACTTTCTTACTACAGATAAGTTTGGATCTTAAATATCTGCCAAGTTTCAAAGACAGGCTATCAGGACTTCTGATAAGTAAGGCATTCAGACTTGCCACATCTGGAGCTAAAAAAAAAAAATTTAAAAAAATACCACTTTCTGCAAGCTTCATAGCTTTGTAGACCTGAATGCCTGCATGGACTGCTACTAACCCCAAGAATGATATTGTTTGTACTCTACAGATGCTAAGACTACATTTAATGTTTTAGCATAATTTAGCACAGTTCTGGGAGCGTCTGGTAACTTGGTCCTGAAGCACCTTGTCCTACAGAATGTATACGTGAACAAGTACGATCCAGCATATTTCGACATTAACCTGCAATTCTATTTTCCTGCGCTCGCAGTAACACACACGTTGTACAGCACTAGTAGAGTAACACTAGAGACTAGATGTATCATATGGGAATAATACCTTCTTTACCAGCTAGCTGAAAAGACTGTGATCTGACCAGTGGAAGAGAAGTTCTTCTTTTCAAATTCATATCATCATAGGAGGAAAAACATCTAGGGGTGAGAAGAAGAAAAAAAAAATCAACAAAGCTTTTCTAAATGCATTTTTCTCAGGGCTCTGTCATACACATTTTTCCATTAAACATCTTTGACAGAAGGACATTTTTCCATTGACATCTTTGACAGAAGGACAGAATCAGTCAGTCACTCGGGTGCCCAAGAAAGCCTGGCAAACAGACACAGTACTATCTTTGCAACAAGCTATCAAGGCACGTTAAGAGTAGTAGCCCCAAAATGCTCCTAGGAGAGTGTTACTACAGAGCAGTAATGGCTCTTTGCTATCGAGTTTTCTGAAAGAAGATTCAAAATTAAAGCGGATGTGCCAGTCCCAGCAGACTTAGGAAACCGCAAATAAAAGCTGCAAGAACAATTTTGTTTCAAATAGAAATCTGTTACCTTTTGGGACTGGGGTAGTGATTACTTTTGGGAATTTTGGAGAGGTAATCTTCACAGAACTGAGATGTGCTTCTGCACCGCTGCACACAAAGCACCAAGCCCAGAATGACACACAGAACCAGAGAAATCACAAGGTAGGTTTGTCGATCAGAAACCTGGAAGAGTTTGATACAGTTGTTAGAGACAAACAATAATTTAATGATACTATTATTCTCTTGTTTTAAAGGTTAATATCTTTAAAAGAACACAACTGACATGTTTTCAAGTCACTTTCCTTCAATTTCACTAAAGACTCATTCAAATTTGAGTATTTTTTCAGAGGTTTGATGTAGTCTGTTGGCTACGCAGTACTCAGAGTAAAGGCTGAAAACCACCAGCCGGCAACACAGGACAAAGTGTCACCAACAATGGCACTACCATAACTTAAAGCAGCAGCTTCCCCTTGCAAACAGCACTCAAACCTATCTGACGGAAAGTATATTACTTTCAGAAAGTGTATTAAACAAGTAACTTCTCTGTTTTAAAGCTGTAATGGATGCAATGCTATCTCAATTCTATGTGTTTTTATCAGCTGACATTATAGTACTTCACAGAATAAATATCATTACATTTACTCAATTCAATGAGTTTCATCTTTCTGAATACTCTTCCCGCTTCACTATCTAGCAGAAGGATTTTTCTAGTGTGTTCATTTCTGAAGACTGGCAGACAAAGCTTATATAGAATTAAGGAAGCTGAAATCCAAGGGTATTTTACAGATAATGTTTAAAAAAAATGAATTGCACAGTTTTCCTATAAAAAAATAATCTATCTTAAACACACTAAGAGATCTTAGAAGTCATACAAAGACAAGGAACACTACTTCCCATTTTGTAACGGGCAAGCTTCTCAGATTAATAGACTCAGGTGACCAGAGCTGAGTTCGGGGACAGCCATGTGTTCAAATTCCAGGACACTCATCTAACATATGCTGATGATCACCACTGTCAAGTCCTGGTTGAAACCACAGCACTCATAAACAGGAGCTTAGCCAGCCATCAAAGGAGTCTCACTAAGTGTCAGAAAACAGCTCAAGAGATGTCTTTGGCAACATGCACACAAAAAAAAGTCATGTTTATAGTACTGCTTGAAATCCCAGGCTGGAGAACATAAACATTTGAGAGAACACGTTCCTAATACTGTTTCCAAGATTCCCCTAATCTTGAAGTATCACCGTAGCCAGAGAGGAACGGAGAAGGGTGTCTGAGCCATAAGAGCCAGCCGTTCAATAGCAACCCTCCACATACTCGTGTGTTATTACAGCGCAGTTCTAACAGTGGCCAGTACGGTCTTGCACAGTAAACCTCCTGTGGCCAGAGTCTGCTAATGTTTAAGTGGACAATATAAACACCGGACAGTGCAAAGCATCCCATTCTACTGAAGCTGTGTCACAAAGCCATGCAATACAACTGCCTACATAACGCAGCAAGTGCCAGAAAAGTTCTTGAAGCATGAACTTTACTGTTCCCTCTGACACATGCCCAACATTCTGCATGTGCCACAAACCCCATTGTTGCCATTCCAAAGTCAGTGGTTAGTCTTCATTAAAAAATCATTTCACAGAACAATGTCCATTCCAATGCACTACATGAAGGCTGAGATATTAAGTTATTCCAACTATGTTATATCATTATTGTTAGCTCAGACTATAATCATGGGGCTAGTAGGCTGTAGTATAAATTATTACTGATCTTGCTATGCACAAGACAGCTCAAGCTACTCAGACTTCCCTTCCCTCCCTCGGCCAGCTGCTAAAATAGACTGAAAACACCACTACAGACATCATCTCAAATGAAAAGTTTCATTTAAAGACTCCAGGCTTCCTCAAATTGAGATATGTTTACGTATCTGTTTCCTTTGAGTTCTTGTGCCACAATGCTGAATTATAATTACCTCACGTTTTAATTCCGCCACAGTTGTTGACAGATTGGAAACTAGCTGCGTCATGTTGGTGAGCTGTGCTTGTAACAGCTGGATTGCTTCTGTTTGCCGCTGATCCTGTATTAAAGAGAGTCATGGCCATGTTTAGTTGTCAGGTTCCCACTTTCATACACACTCACAGGTACAGACTTCGCATTCTGACACAGCCAGGCATTTTGTAGCCACGTGACTTATTCAGCATCGTTTTCAACACAACATTCATATAACATTTGAAACCACTTAAGCAGCATCAATCATATACACACACATAAAAACATCAACATTTTTACTTATCAAATAACCTTTTGTAACATTATGCCAAGTGCATTCCATTACAGTGACCTCCGCTATCTTCGTTACAGGCAGATTAAGTAGCCAGCTCCATTCAATGGCTATCAGGAAGTTGAGTACTGTCATGTTACAAAGTACACGTGCAGATGAGCACGCAGAGCTGAGGTCTAAGGGCTGACGCATAGCTTCTGCTCTGGGATCAGGTAGCCTGCCACTTAATGACAGGAGCCCAAGCCAGCCAGGAAAAAGAACTTTGCAGCTATCATCTTCCTGGAAAGAGCCCTAACAGGATTCTTAATCCTATGAGAAATTAAGAAAGGTGAGCAGAATATCAGGGAGGTCAACCACAAGGAGCACCTCAGACTGACTAGCATTTGATACCTTTCAAAAAAAAGCAGAAAAGAGTATACATATGATCTCAGGGAAATTGTGATTTTCTTCACTGTTGGTGGATGAACAGAGTACAGGCCTGGGACAGCACTTCAGAAGTTTTCAGATGGTTTGGGATTAAGCTTGCGCAGTTGCTTTAATGATTATTCAGCACTGCCATTAGTGCCGTATTTCACAGCTGCTCAGGAAAGCCAGGATGGCAGAGCAGGGAAAACCTCCTTCAGCTCCCACTTCCTTAAATCACATTTTAAAGAATGAACTAAAGCTTTTGTTACATGAACTCCACTTTCAAAAGCAAATTTGGCATAAGACATTACTGTACCTCTCCCCCTTTCTAGAGGCTAGGTCTCTTCAGCAATATGAGGACAACTGACTATCTATACTTTAAATCAGAGATGAAAAACAAGTCAAGTTCACAAAAAAAAAAAAAAACACTCAACATTTTGAGTGCAGCTACAATGAAGAAAGAAGGGTTGGAAGAGCCCTGGATAACTTTTTCATTGAAAAGACATTTAAGAGTTTTAGCCATTACCGGCTGACAACTATTTTTTTTCCTTCCAATACAAAGATCAGGAAACAGAGCTGGAAATGGCTTTATTTAAAACAACTGTGAACATACCTAAAAATTTAATTACAGAGGAAAAAAACAGATACGGGAAGCATGGCATGCAGTTGCTTTTCAAAGGCAGATACGCAGCTAACAAATCTTCAATTGAAAGAGAATTTTGGCACCTCCTTGTAACTCTCTCAAAAGTAAACTTTCCTAAGCAGGAAAACTTAAGTACTCCAACAAACCATACCTGCTCTTCCGCTATTCTTGAGGTGTTCTGAAGTTTTATTATTGTTTTATTGAAAGCCTTCTGCATTTCCTCCATTTGTTTTCGGTACCTACAACAAGAAGTGTAAAGGTTTGAAATGCCAGTTCATAAGACTCCTAGCACTAGATTTGTCTTTAGAATACATCACTACACAAAGGGAAAGCTTCTCTTGGTCCAAAGTAGTTTTATTTAAATGTCAGGTGGTATTTCCTTTTAAGTTTCAAACATAAACAAGGGATGCGTCTCTCCCTAGTTTTTTCTGTGGGTTTTCTCCAAGGTTTAAGTCAAATCTATTTTAACTTAGAGCTTAGCACCCGTTGACTAGAATACACTATGGAGAATTCTCTACAAAACACTGCCTGCCAAGAGAAACACAACAGTAAATATAATTCCTTGGAACCAGTTCTGAAGTTGGTATAATTTCCTGATTCTCCTATGGCTAAGGAGCACCACAGATAAACATTAATTTACATACACCCCTCATAGAAAATTCTAGGTTCCCTCTCCATGTTCCCTTCTTCAACAAGGGTTATTACAGATTACACAGTAGCTTAAGTGGAACCAATCGGTTCAGTAAAGAAGGCATTGTAGGGCTGTGCTGTTCAGTTTAACAGGAGGATGTACCCTTTTGTTGAAAGGATTATGGACAGGATTAGCGCTTACATCCTGGCAACGCTTCACCCTTTAAAACCCCCCCATCGATATTCCTCAAAACAAAATAAATGTAGTTATATCTGAAATACAGAAAGGGAACCCTTGCCAGACATCTGTGTCTCCAGTAAGATACCCAGGGATTAGGTACTTTTCTCAGTTTTTCCATAAAGCTTTATGCTGTGGTCTAGAGTATACTCAGCTTCCACTATATTACCTTCCATATATATTATGTTCCTTTGTTTTTGGCTAAAATCATGTTTACACTCTTACCAGTCTTCCTCAGACTTACCTCTGACTAAGTTCTTCTAAATAACGGCTGCTGAGGGACATGTTTACTTCCAGGGCTTTTATGCGATTATTAAGGCGCATGAAGACAGACTCCTTTTGATTAGATCCATGAACGAGATTTCCATTAGCATAGCCTAGATCTGTTGAATTCTGCAATTCAGCATAGAAGTCTGTAGCTGTTCTCTGCGGTCCCCCAGTGATTGGAATCGCCATTAAAGCTTCTTCAGTTGCCTGATCATCCTCCTTTGTTTCGGCAGATACAGACGACTCAATAGGAGGCAAAAGAGGTTTCTGCACTTCTGGAGTGCTTTCCTTTCCTTCCTCAGCATCACCAGATAATATGCCCGCTGTATGTTCAGGCTGCGGAACAGTCTCTGTAGGCTTTGGAATCACTGGAATAGCCATAGTCTCTCTTGTGCTCATCTCCTTTACCTCAGTGGCCACACTGGTTTCAGAAGTTACAGGTTTTTCTTCTGCAACAGAGCTCTCGGCCTTTTCTGTTTCTGCACTGATCTCAGCCATATCCAGCTGGGGAGTCACCCTTGGTGCTAGCTGTCCTGCATCTTCTTTTGCAGGCTGCAAGGCCATGTCTGTTTTTGGTAATGGCTTAACTTCAGAAGTAACTTCTAAGAGGAGGGACTGAGAGACAGTCTGAGGATGGCTTGGCTCCAGTTCAATCAAATCTGTGGTTTCATTACTGATCTCCTCATGGACCACACTGCTGAAGTCAACTGCAACAGTAGATCCAGACGGTCTCTCAACTTTGCTGTCTAATTGCTCAGGCAGAGGCTCATCTATTGACGCATGTATAGATTCAGTCAGAACTGCCTGTGGCTGCTGAACATCAGCAGAGTAATCTCGCCCTTGTTTTCCTTCGGTTTTACTACGCTGCCGATGCATGGCTACTGCAACTGAACACCATTTAAACAGATATTCTGAAAAGGTGGAAATACAACATGCGGTTGCCATGTCATAGCAGTACTTTTCTGTCTCAAGTTCAAACCATGCTGCTGCTTCTTCTTCCTGATCATCATCACTGGGCAGCAAAGTTACTGTTGACTGGCTTGAATCTTCTTCATACTCTTGTACTAGCTGAACAATAGGACTTTCTTTTGTCAAATCCACGATTGATTGCTCTTTATCGATCTGCGGAATACCTGTAGTAACAAGTCTACAATGAAAGAGTTAAAGATGGGATGTTACTTCAACAGTTTTACATGCTTGCTCTGGAAGACTGCAAAAGTAGGGTCTTTAGAAAATGTGCAAAGCTTATTCCAGTGACCAAAGGCCAGTTTGGTCACAGTCAGAAATTTGGTAAATTAGTATTTTCTCCGGTGGTTTTCAATCCCAATTTGCAAACAAATTATTTCAACCCTTGCTTCTGAAACAGCAAGCCTTCTCAATCAGATATTGCCCCTTCCCTCACCCCTGAAAAAAGTCACCAGTTCAATTATCACTACAGCAAGCATCTTGCTCTTCTGTTGCAATCTGCAAATGAAAATGCAAGAATCACAACCTTCCCACTGACCTTGCTCAGTCTCTCAACAACCAGAGCGCTAGAAAACCATAAAACCACTAAATATAGCACAAGTCAAGCCTTAACATTTAAGAGCTAGAGTCTCAGCTCTAAGAAACCAAATCAATTCTAAAAAATTGTGATCAACTGAAAAAAAACCCACATCCCATAGATTATCTATATACAACTCCTCCTAACCAAATTCAATTTCTTTGCATACATATTCTCATCAAGGAAAGCCTATCAAAAAAAATATAAGCTTCTAAATCAGAATTTTTGTCAATACAATTTAACTGAAGTTTCAGCAACACAACTTACATTGTCAATTGGTCTCCCCTGCAGGAGACAACCTGCAAAACCTGTAAGACTATTAAGTCAGTTTCCATCCAAGAAATCTGCAATAGTCAGGAGCACAACATTCCCCCCACTTCTTGTAGACAAAGTAATACAAACAATTGAGAAAGTTAATGATGCATTTTGCCATTTATTCAAGTGTTAAAAAAACATATCATAATGGAAACAGCTATAAGCAGTAACTTAAGTGATAAATTTCCCTGGTACAGATTTCACCAAATACTTGCCTTTTTACTTGTTTAAGGCAGTGTGCCATGTATCTAAGCATTCTACTACCAAAGATTACAGACTGGTGCATGTCAGTCTCTGCTAGGAACACACTGGGGGGAAAAAAAAAACCACACACCACCAATCACTTACTCTGGTGAAGGAACAGGAGTTGGTTCAGGCAGTCTTGGTGCAGCTGTTGAAGTTGCAGGGGTGGAAGTGACATTTTCAGATACACTTTTGTTCCCTGCTGCAGGGAGGATGAAAATGTGAACATAAAAATTCAAGAACCATATTTGTTTTCAACAAATTTTGGGGCAGTGTTTTTTCTTTTAGATTATTAACTGCCATACCAAATTAAATGCAGGTGCCATTCAAAGTTATTTGAATTAAAGTGCTACTGACAGCTTACGTATACAATGTTATGGAGTCTCAAAACATTTCCAGGAAGCAGCAGCAAGTTAGACTTTACAACTGGAGATGGATAATACAGAGATCTCCCAGTATGGCTGAACAAACATATATGTTAACTTTGTATCAGTTCCCTTCTCAGCAAATTCAGCATCTTCGTAGGATAAGAATTCTATAGCACTAATCAGGTATGCCAATGAAAAAAGTAATTTAAACATAGATGATTCAACTCCTCAAAAAAAATTAAACAAAATAAACAAAAAATAAAACTCTCCAGAATTCTTTTAATCTCAAAAAAAAAAAATACCTTCAGCTTCAGACGACTCTTCAGTTTTGGCTCCAAGCATATTAGCAGCAATATTCACCATACTTAGGATAGCATCTAAAAGAGAAAACAACTAATCAAAGAGGACATTCAAAGGGGCCAGAGATCAGCGCCACTGAGCAATCTGCTATTTTATAACACTTGCTTGAAACAAGTCACAGCATAAGGACATAAAAAAAGCTGGTCTATTACACTGGATACATCTGCCACTTTAAAGGATAGATTTATAAGCTGGAAATCTGTATCTGACAACCCATATCTAACCTTTAGCAGCTAGACCTTCTAACACCAGTGAGAAGTATTCACTGATCACCAGTCCACTGAAACCAAGGAACAGTAAGACAAACAGAAGAATATTTATGCGTGGAATTTTTTGACAATCTGAGCATGTGAACCACTGAGGCAGGTCCCAAGCCAGAAATTTAGAGCTTGAACACTCAAACGGAAGAACTCTATTAAAGACAAGTTGGATCATTTGTCATAGCAGCACTGAAGAAGGGATTCAAGAAATGTCATTTGCTAAATGAGCAAGACAGAATTCTGCCTTTCAACATAGGATGTCCACAGCAGGGCAGACAAAAAACTACAGATTCATTCAAATTAAGCTGGACTCCGTCATTTTGCATCATACCTCCTCTCCTTAATCCTGAATCTTACTTTTGGCTCTGATACTGCTGCATCATAACAATTCTAAATATTTTAAGATTTGAAGATGAAAATCTACTCTTTACTTGAATGTAATCTAGATCAGTCAAGGCAACTGGAAGAAAACTGTAACAAATATCCACAGATCTGGCTTAGACATTATTTCTTTTTTAAGGATCTGTTAAGTAGAACAGTTTTCCCCCCCCACAATTCACAGAAGTAAATGCAAAGAGGGTCTGTTCTGTATCGGCACATATTAGATACAGCTAATACTCTGGTCTTGAAACTGAAAACAAACATCATTGCCTGGCTTATTTAGAAGACGAGGAACAGGGAAAGAGCACCTTATTGTAAATGTGCAAAAGTTGGCCCAATTTTGCCCAACTCTGCCCAATTCTCCCCCACCCACCAACATACATCCGTACTGTATGTTGCATGGATAAGTTCATAAGGTTAGAGAGCCATTTTAGTACTAATGACAAATTTCTTCTCCAGGAAGCTCTGTTTAAAACCTTGGTTCTGCCTTTCATCCAAAACACATCAGCAACTACATTCCTGAACTACATTATTTATCTGGGGCTGTATTCTTCGAAAAGTCATGATAAACAGAAGATGTTAAACTTGGAAGTATGAATGGTTTCTTATTATTGATTGAAAAGCAGAAAAAGAGGGAGAATTAAGAGTTTGTTTAGAAGCCTGCCAGCCTAGGAGAACAGCAGGAGGAAGAACAGTGAGCTACCTTTGCAGATTAGACTACCAGAAGACTGCAAATAATGATCACTGCAATGTTTCAGTGCTCAGCTGTCTTTCTACAGCACTATCAGTAATAGGCGTTTCAGATCTTTTACTCTTAGTTTTAGTAACTCTAGAAAAAAAAAAACAAAAGAAAAGTCACTGCATTTTTCAGACAGCGAACAAAAAAACCTTGCAATACTGCACTTGCAGACAGAACTGTGAACACACCTCATCAAGGCAGCTTGAAAATTGAAACTTTGAAAGTCGCAGATAAGAGATAAGCGGTGTCAGGGAAGAATATACTGCTTTCTCTCATCTGTGAGAGGCTAACATTTAGAAATAAGCTGTCTTTCCCACTCTCTATTGCCCCTTTGAAAAACTGCACTGAGCTGTGCAATATTCCTAGGAGAGGAGGAAGAGTGGTACAGCGTAAGAGCTCTTTAGAAGTTGCGTGGCAACTGATACTATCCTAAATAATTCAGCAGTTAAGAATACCATTAAAACTGAATACTCAAGTGTTCTTAGCCAAACCAACTCCACACCTTGAGGTTTTCCAATGGAAAAGTGACAAGAGACAGTCAAGAACTGCTTGTTCTCTCAAAAAAACATACAGCTCTTATGAAGAACATAGCAGCCACAATATTTACACAAAGCCTTCTCAGAAAGTGTTCGTTATCGCTTCCTTTCAAGCCGTACAAAGAAAATCTTTTTATTGCCTCCTAAAAATAAGGCACCTTAATTAAGCACAGATTTCCAGGTTCTGAATAATTAAGGTTCTACAGTACTTTAGCACTAGTTACTTACAGACCTATGTAACATTCGTGTTATTTTAAAAGCTCAGGATCCTTAAGTACAGAAAGCAAAGTGTCCAAAAACCAGAGATCCTTAGAACTGGAAAGTTTTATTTTTAGAACACTTTAAGAACTATATCCCAACTTTGAATTGTTACTATTTATTCCTATGCAATCAAATAGGAAACAATAAATTGTTTCAGCAGAAAAAATACGAGTCATAGCCGTTGCATGACAAAAAGTCATTCCACTTCAAATTAGCTCATTTTATTTCAGCACAGCAATAATTTTTCTAATAAATCATACTCACTTGTAGCAGAACCAAGGAGATTTTTTGAAGATTTTTCTTCCCCTGTGTTGTAATCCAATAGATAATCTATGTATAAAGAAGAACACTTATGACTATCAAAATTAAATGTGTCATGGGCAAAGAAAATAACCCTCAAGATTTAACATGCCGTTCAACTATTTCAGTTTGACAGTATGAAAATAAGACTACAGAAATAAAGTTAAAGGTCAGAAATTACATACTGAAATACCAAGCTCCAAGCAATAAGAAACCCAAAGAGATTCAGGGTTGAAGCTTCAGTTTCCCAGGATTCATGACCCAGCTGCAGCAAACAGGTCATTGAGCACCACAGATGGTTCTTCCCCCTCCTCCTCATAAAGGTTGGAGGTAGGCATTTTCATATTTTTTTATTTAAACACAATGCCTGCAAGCCAAAATAAGCACCTTCCCAATTGCTTGCAGCATTGATCATACAAGCAGTCTTAGGAAATGGGCTATGGACACTAAGAATAAAGCTGTTTCGTGTGGGCTGCTTTGATTTTAGTTATCTTTTACTACTGTCAGCATAAGAAGATATTATTGCCTAGCCTGCCAAGTGAAATACAGACTTATTACTACCATTTTAAAGTAACCCTCCAAACAGTTACAACACATCGTTTAAAACTTAAAAGGATTGTTGGATAAGCCCAGAAATGCTGAAATACTGCCAACAAGAGTAAATTTAACAGTCAATTTACCATCACATGCAGGAAATGACGAGCCACCGGACTAGCATGTCTGAATGGCTAAAAATACAAAAATTATTTGCTTACCGTAATCTTCATCAAAGAGCTCTTGTCGTTCAGACTGGTACTGAGAATCAGCTATTTCTTCATACTCTTCAACCATGCTAGTACCAAATACCCTACAAACAAAGGTTTAAAATAAAACCCTAATATTAGTCATGTAATTACTTGACATAATTGAAAATTAGATAAGCAATATTAGCGTTATATAATACATAGTAAATAAATTAGATAAGCAATAGTTGCTTTCAGTTAACAAAGAGCAAGCTGCAGTGATTATTTTCTCAAACTTGTATCCACAAAGTCCACTGCATGTTTTGAAATGCTACACCAAAAAAAAATATCCTGGTTTTAATTCTAGTAATTCCAAAGAGGCATTTTGTTCTTTTTAACTTGAACTCATACCCAGACTTCTTTGTCTCAAGCTCTGCACGAGCTCTTATGCCTCCTCTTCAGCTTCACCGTTGACTAACTTTAGGAGTATCTATTCACAACTACCTCACCTTGCATGCTAAATGCTCTTTTACCTGCTCTGCCAAGACAAAATCAAATCAATCCAATTTGAAACGGTCTTGTCAAATGAAAATATGGTTTGGCTTATAACACTAGAGCTCTCGGGTTCAAATCCTGACATAGCTTTGACAGGAGAACTGAAATTGGTTTTTAGGAGCAGTACAGAGGCTGGTTATTCTCTGAAGTACATACACAGTTGTTCTGATTTAGACATTCTAAGCATTACTAACTGTATGTACACGGGGTGCCATGCAACACAGCAGCTTCCCGAAAGCACTCATCACACCTGCTCTTTTTACTTCACCACTTGTTCCTTGTTTTGCTTGGTCAGCCTTGAAATGCTCCTGTCCTCCTGAAAGGCTGCTCATGCTCCTGTTTCCTGACACACACACACACACTCCCCATCCCCAGCAAATATAAACTATTCCTTACATGCTGGAGAACAAAATCAAAAGATTCAAGGCTTCTTTAAACAAATGTGAAGCACACTACACAGCCAGGAAGTTATCTACTTCATTCACAGTATTTCCATATAACTTACTTCCAGATAATTGAAAACTAGAATTTGTTGCCTGTCTATTATTACAACACTAATTCCCACTGCAAGCAGGTATAAAGACAAAGCAAACCACTTAAGATATTACCTTATAAGACTTAAAGGACAAAAATGTTCCGATCCAAAGTGCGATATCAACTCCACCTAAAGAATAAAAGGTACTTAAAATAAAAGTCAAAGACCCACAGAGTCAAGAGTTCATTTAACATATACACCCAATCTTGAAGTTACAAGTTTTGTTTACTCAAGGGATTTGTAGATTGCCCAGAACAGAAAAGACTGAAAGATTTGTTCTTGCCATGCATTAAAGTGCTGAATCGCAGTAGAGAACACCCCAAGCCCCATGCATTCATCATTCCAAAAGAAGGGGTTGCTAACCTTTATGTACTTGATGAACATCTGAAGCGAGAGAAAGGAAAAGAGAAAAAAAAAAAAGATGTCAGTACAAAGGTTGAACACATGCCACAGGCAACTACAGAGTTTTGTTGTTTTTAATTCAGTGATATAAATGCCTAGGAAGACAAGTTATGAAGAATAAAGTTGCAATACTACTTCATCTGCCTTAGGTAGCAGGATTTCATTTAGCCCTTGTACCTTGCAGATCGAAGGTAACATGCAACAAGTGTTTTAATGGATTTAAGTTATTCAATTTTTCTAGGCAGCATGATTGCAGACAGAATACTGAAGTGTGTTAAATTTACTATATGTATTTTTTTCCCTTAAGCAGCATAGATTACAGAGAGTGACTCAAAAAACCCCCTCTATAGCATGCATTCTATGTACTGCTTCAAGTTCAGTATTAACATGCTTCAATGTATAGAAACACTACTGGAAGAAAATGTATAGAGCATCTGAAAATACACTTGGAAGCTTCAGTCATCTGTATTTCTGGTGAGAACTTGATTATACGCTGATATTTAATCTAAATTAATTTGCAAGTATGGAATGCATTTATTAAATCACTATGTAGACACTACCAATGAAGGACTGTAATAATCTGCAAGTGAGATCAAGATAACTACTCCCATAAATTTTGTCATACAAGTTCATTAAGCCATTTAAAAAAAAAAAATCAAACTTTTTGAAAACATTTTGGTCTCTTCTTCTGTAGACCAGGCACACTTAGAACTTGCTTGCTTTTTCTGCTATAGAAGAAAAGCATTACAAGAACAATCCTTTGAAAATTTTACTATGCTACATTATTCAAGGCAGAACACTGTATTTGCCAAGGGATTAAGTGCTGAAGCATCTCGTATAATTCTGGAACTTCAGTGACAAGTCAGATTCCTGCTACCTTAAGGCATTAATTCAGCCAGAAAGCAGAATTAAAAATAAATGAAATCTTTACCCTGTGACTCATGCAGGAATTTCTGGGTAGAGAAGTTAGATAACTATCATTCGTAGCTACTTCTTCATGAAAGCACAAATCATAATTCAGTAGCACAAACCAAGGTGTGGGGGGGGTTTAGCAGCACCATAATTGGAAGATAACACATCACCAGAGAGGACCTAAAAGGTCTGTCTTTCATTTGAATTTAAACCTCTGCTCCACCCCAATATTTTCACAAAGTCTCTTATCCCAGTCCAAGTACTGCATTATTTATGGATTTTTATTCTCTTTGAGTCTCCTGAGTAAAGATAGCTTGCTGCAAGTTATTCTGAAGGCAGAGAGATCACAGCAAGTGCTCCAGCAGCAGTAAGACTAAATAATATGCATGAGTTGCAGTTGTGACTGAATAACTGCAAAACTGCACTTCAAGTCTATTGACGAGAGCCAGAATTCAAACATTTACTCTTTCAGATCCACTTAAAACTGTATAGAGAATACAGCACAAAGGCATTCATGAAATATGCTCATTCTAATCTGTGCTCCAGGGAGCACATGTGTGCGTGAGTATATATATCGATATATATACACATGTGTATATCTATATGCCTCTCTATAAATATACACACATATAAGTGGTACAGCCAAGAGACAAAATAAGTCAATCCTTCTGACCTTACTTTCAGGAGAAGTTGGTTAAGTCAAATAGAATAGAACAATAGAACATTGCCTGGATTTTTCTTAATTCAGGTATCAAGTAAGTATGTACTTGGACACAAAGTAATAGGTACTTCCCAAGATCCTCTCGGTTACCATTATGAGGAAGGTGATTACTTGTGATTGTGTGACAAGGGTTTAGTCATGTACTAAACAATCACAACAGGGCCACTAACGAAACTAGTATGATTAATGGTAAAGTACACTTTGATAGCACGTTTCTCTGGATGCTCTGTTATACAGGGTAAGCCCAGCAAACCCTTCCTTCCCTGAGAAGCATGGATGCTTTTACAGTGTTAAGTTACCTTAACATATTTTGCATACATCTGTTCATCCAGAGGAAAGCTTTGGACATTTCTCTCATCTCTGGCATGGAAAGTACCCAATTTAATCCATTTGTTTGTTGGATACCTAGAAAATAACAGAGTTGGCCCATGAAATGCAAGAACCCCCTGTTTACAGACATTTGCTGAAGTTTCCCAAAACACCTTTTCACAGAAGAGTCACTTTTTTTTTTTCAGTTGCAAGATAGCAGCACTATGTCTTTTATGTAAAGAAGAGTTGTGAGATAAAGCTAGTACCAACATAAGAGCTCAGCAGTACCTCTTCACATACTTAAAACAGCGGTCAAGCCGCTAAAGGATAAAATCCTATACTTGATCCAATTCCTGAAATTCAGCCAGCCTACAGTAAAGTTTCTGGAACTGAAAAAAGTCACCTCAGATGAACACAACACATAAGCAACAGATTGTAAATATTATTGTAAGCAAGCATCAAGAAACTGTGAGCAAAGCAAAGTTAGAACTAGGCAACAGACCAAGTGTTGAAAACCAGAATCTAAACACTTTAAGCACTAAAGAAGAAAGTCAGGTTTTTTGATGCTTTGTGTGAACATCTCCTCTTTCACATACCAGAATAATCTGCTCACTCCCAGAACGCAGTGGGGGTACAACACTGCCTAAAAACATGATAAAGCCACCCTTTAACCAGCCATTCAGCCTAGTATTGTTACCCCTTCCAGTTCCTCAATGGTGTACTACTATTTTTTTTTCTTTTTAAAAATCACTTGGGGTTTCTTGGGCAGAGTTCAGCATTGAAGACCGCTTAAGCCATGTGAAAATGGTCTGAATGACAAGAGAGGAGACAGCCCACAATCCCAGCGGCATTCTGTTAAGGAACGTTCATTTTATAATCTGCCATCCACTACCTAGCTACTGTATAACTCCTGCTGCTTCATTGCTACTTTTCAACACATTTTCCCTTTTCATTTTTAAGGTGGCAAAGAAAAACTAAATATAGGAAGCATGGAAAGAACTCAAGCCATGTACTCTAGGACCTCACAGTTGCCCTTTCTGTGGAAAAAAGTGCTAGCAACATAATATACACACCCACAAAGAAAATCCATGTAATTTCACAATGCATTACACTTTGCACAATAACAGGCATACAGAGACTATGTTTTATATGAAGCCATCTATTTCATAATTATTATTTTTTCATTCAGAACAGTGGGTTTGATAACATACCTGTCACTAATAGACACCAGAAAGTCTTTAGGAGTGGAAGAGAATAATTCATGATTTGCAATGTCAAGCTGCTTTACCTGTACTGGTTCACAGAGCTCAATAACAAACCTTGAAGACAAAAAGGAAGTATTAGCAAAAGCACTTTTCCTTCTACAATTACAATCCTCAGTGCTTTACCTTGTTACTGTATCCTTCACTGGGTAAAAAAGAACATTACAAAAACACTGTACAATAAGGTGTCACTTGTTTCTCCCTTCGAAATCACTATGATATTTACCTGCATATCCAGCTTAGTAACTCTGGATAGCACCTGCAAAAGCTTCATCCGTCTTGTACTCAAGGGCAACAAATGACAACTGAAAACTAAGGCTATCAAACATCATTTAAACCACACCTGAAATACCAGTTAGTATATGGTAATGTGCTCTACAATGATTTGACAGCTGGGGAAAGAAACCAAAATCTTCACTTGAACAGCCAGTGCTTTCTCCTCTGTAAGATTATAATTATGCAAAACATACAAATACTGAAGTGAATAAAGTTATCCCCTTTATCTTATTTCTCAATACCAAAGACAGAATTATATGGGGGACATAATAAAGCATCTAGTGCTAAATCCATCAGAGTTCCTTACAGACATATTTCAGGCAGAGACACACTAACGTCAAGTCAGTCCCACAGGATACATACAGTCCCAACACACTGGAAAACCATAACCACTCCTTTCATATAAGCAAACCCCAGTAACCTACCAGATTTTAGTACTGCAAGGATTTAGCATGTAAAGGTCCATATTTTCCATCAAAATAGCTGAAGTGCTCTGTATAATGAAGAGAATTAGTATTTTAAACTGTGTGGTACATACTAACGCAGCACCAAGGGTTCCCCCCTCCCCGATATGTTATGTAGATTAATACCAAGTTTCACAACATTCTAAGCGAGATAATATACAGGAGATATTATGCCATACTACTTTTGGACAATCACAGATTATTTACTATGGCGAACTCTAATACAATTTTGTTCAGTTTTTCAGTTTCTGTATTGAGTAGACTTTGCTCCCCATTCCAAATTCACTTGAAGAGACATCAGTTTCTCTATAGCAATCCCTCTTAAAAAGGGACAGATCATAGTTTATGCCCCATTTTTATAAATCAAAAAATCACAATAAACCGAAACATAGAAATAAAAGATTACTTCAGAAAATAGTGTTCCATTTCATGGGTACTTCGTACTACTTCTTGCTTAAGAGTAAACTGAAATAATGCACACTAATTATTAGTATACTTACCTTTGCCTCTGGATTCGCTGCCAAAATTTTGGCACCACACTCTACAGAGGCATAGTTATTTCTATTTTTCTGGACTTTTTTTGTGGAATGCTGCCCACCAACAGCAGAAGGGTGCATTGACTGACCTAGGAACAAGAAAATATTGCTACTATAACATACCATGCAAACAAACAGTATTTTCACTATCAGAGAACTTCTGCCAACTGCTTTTATATAATAAGTGCTATTAATGATGTAGTTCTAGTAGAAAAATGAAGTTCCAGGCTGCATTCCAAATTGAGACAGTTTCACTACTCAAATCTGATACAAGACAGAAGTGGTCTGTTTTTAGACCAAACCAATGAATCCTGAACTTACTCTTTTCTTTCTCCACTTCCATGACTTTCTTCTTCCACTCATCAAATGTTGGAATGTCTCCAGGGTCCTTTGGAGTCATCACCGACGTAGGGTCAATTTCTCCTGTTTTCTTATAGTCTTTCTGCAAAAGAGCGAGCCACCAATTCTGAATTTTTCAGCACCAAGAATGAAAACAAAGATGAACTTCAATAGTTTTTTTTTTAAAAAAAGCATGCTCTCATTAAGTCAAGAGCAAATACATCGTTTGAACCCATATTAAAAACTTAGTGCCAAAGCAAGCTCACAAGCCAGAAAAAAAACCATGCGATGATTTCCTCCCAGAATTATAGACTCTTTCACTGAGATGCTTGTAATATTTGTGGCTAAACTAATACATTTTAAGTAAAATGTTGGCATTCTGTCTCATAAAACATCTGCTTTTTCTTCAAGATTTTTGCTTTTCCTCCTCCTAAGGAGAAAAGGTTTCCCTGTAGCAGAAATCTTCAAATATGAATACTGGTCACAACAGACCTCCAGAGGTCCCCTGGTGTTTCTGAACTCCTCAAAAACAAACAGCAGAATGAGGTATTATTTAAAAATCTTTTATTTAATGTTTAATCATCAAAGATATGATGTTTTGGACTTGCCTGACAAAGCAGCAACCCTTTTAAGTTAACCATATGCTATACCATTTCAAGTCTTAACTTCTCCTCCATACAAACACATTTCCAGCACACCACCAGATACACAAAAAGCTTTTGCTAGACATTTGAAGTGTAGAGGTTACACTCTGTAGACATTTTAGAGGTATTTTCCATAATTACTGCTTTGTAAGTTGACATTTTCTCTGCACTTAAAGCAAGAATTATTTCACATACAGTTCTATAGCTGAAAGCCCTCAAAAAAGAGCCAAACCCACGTATTTGGACAGAAGTGACAATAGAATTCTTCACATGACTACACTGCAATAGAACTTTAGATGTGGCATACCCCAAAATATATTCTCACATATATTTAGAAATGAGAGGACCTAAAAAATCCCTGTATCTTCCTCTCCCAAGAAAGTTCAGGATAGAAGATCCTCGTTGGACTATGATGAAAGTGGTAAGTCAAAAAACTGAGTAAGCAATGACAAATCATGCTCTTGCTTAACTATGACATCAGGCCAATGCCATAATTATTTAAATTGCAGTCTTAAAAGCACTAGGTTAAAGAAAATCTTAGCTTTTTTTTTTAATGGTTTACACCAATTTGTTTGTAGTACGTTCTTTAGACGACTATTCCTGGCTGCATGTAATTATTTTAAGGCACTCTGTACTCCGTTCAATAATCTTGGGAAGAACTTCTCAGTTTTAAAAGAGAATTATCCAAGTCACTAGTGACAGTTTAAATGTGACCCTAAAATAGCAAAAAATGGTATGGCCAAGCCTTGGTCATTCTTTACCTATTTAAAAAATGTAAACTTTACGAAGTGCCTCACAGTAAGAGTACAAAAGCAGTCATACAGTTAAGTATAACAGACTGCTCTAGCTAAGTATCCCACTTTAACAGTGGCCAAATAAGATACCTAGGAAAGAATAAAAACACACCAAACTTTTTATCTGGAGAAAAGGCGGCTCCGAGGAGACCTTATAGTG
Organism: Larus michahellis; assembly: GCF_964199755.1. NCBI lineage: Eukaryota > Metazoa > Chordata > Aves > Charadriiformes > Laridae > Larus > Larus michahellis. The sequence continues at coordinate 26,015,931 of NC_133903.1, read as the reverse complement.
GCCTACCTGTATCTTAAGGGGGTCTACAAGAAAGCTGGTGAGGGACTTTTTAGGATGTCGGGTAATGGTAGGACTAGAGGGAATGGATTAAAACTAGAGATGGGACGATTCAGATTGGACATTAGGAAGAAGTTCTTCACCGTGAGGGTGGTGAGGCACTGGACAGGCTGCCCAGAGAGGTGTTGGAAGCCCATCGCTGGAAGTTTTTAAGGCCAGGCTGGAAGGGGCTTTGAGCAACCTGATCTAGTGGGAGGTGTCCCTGCCCATGGCAGCGGGGGTGGAACTAGATGATCTTTAAGGTCCCTTCCAACCCTAACAATTCTATGATTCCTCCAACTGTCATTTTTGCTTCTAGCCGTCTGCTTGCTACTCAGGAACTTCCTGACTCAGTCAAGATCCAACCCGCAGACTTCTCTTCTACAAGCTTACCTGGACCATGCAAGCCAGCCCACCCCCACTTTTTTTTTTTTAAACCTATGTAAAAAAAATTCATTATCCATAGCATCCGTTACAGGAAGAACATTTCTTCTGGATTCTGCTCCAGATAGTTTTATTTGATTTCCCAAAAATATTTGAAGAGACTTAGCTCAGAAAAACTGTTCTGTGCCAATTAATCAACCTTGCTGGCCTTTTCTTCCGGTTTATTATACCCTTATTGAGACAGCAATATCAGAAGTGCTCAATCACAGTGCTCAAAATGTGAGGGCTGTGCACTTATACAGTGGCAATCAGAAAATTGATGAATATCACTCATCTTTAACAAAGGTGAGAACCTAACAGAGGTCATTATGCTCCTGTGTGTACCGAGCGGATATCACTGCTTACCTCCCTTTTTAAGTTCTCTGAGGTGTTCAGAGCAGATTTTTGCTCATCTGCCCCTTTTTCAGCTGCTGAAACTTTCGACTCAAACTCAGATTTCGTCTTCTTTCCCTTGCCATGCGAAGATGATATGTTCTCTATATGTTGACCTGCAAGGCTGAAAGTTTTATTAAGAGTATTAGGACCTATAAAGTGATCACATTTTCATCCATATGCAATATTAAACACATACACACAAATATGTAGATAAGCAAGCACATGCAAATGTTTGTTGCGAGGCCAGGACAGGAAAGAACAATTAGCTCTAAATTATTTAGACTCACAACCTACTTCAATACTCACCTCTCTGGTGGACTGACAAAAGAGGAAGGCTCACTCTGAGGGTCAGCCTCAAGTGTCCCACCAATATCACAGTCAGGTTCTGACTGCTCAGCTTCACTAGAGCTGACTACAGGGATATCAGCACGGGAATTTTCTATTGCACTGAAGGGAGAGAAATAACACGCTTTTTACCTTTCTGATAACACAAGTAACCCCATTAATCAACCACATAACTAAAGATATTTGAAAGTTTTAAAAAAGCAACAGTCTCACAGAAATAATTAAGAAGAGAGGAATGAAGTAAGCTATACTTGTGGAACTGCATTCCCAGCTGTACCCATGCAAGAATAGAACTTCCTTTTCCAGCCTGTTTGTCCCAGCAAAGGAACTCAAAGCTAGCTTCTTATCTCCCAGAACTCTCATCTAACATCTTACCAAACGCTCCAATGGATAATTTTTCCCATCATCACTACAAACTAAGAACAGCTTCATAGTTATCTGACCGCCAGCAAATTTCTTTTCCCTTTCAACCACGGAATCAAACCGGAGACCGAGTTTCATCACTAAACGCTCTTACTGTTCCCAAGTCAATGGGCAGCAGTCAGAAAAAGAACTTGGCTAAAGCTAGAGAAGAAAAGGAGTGGTATAATGATAAAGAGTAGAGCCAGCCAGACTTCCTTTCCACTAGATTTTTTTTCTTTCTGCTAGTGCAATAAAAATGAGGTAACCAAGCAGACCATTATCCAAACTGCATCAACAGCCTGAATCAGATAATTTGCCCACTGCTTTACTTCCTCTCTCCCATAAAGACTGAACACACTGCATCAGACAAAACCCATGCAAAAAATTAAAAGAAAGCCTCCCTATATGCTCTTTCGGAATGATGGAATGGGTGGGGAGGAGAAGATGGACAAATAATGACTTTCCTCCCTTCTCTAGTGCAAGGATTACTTTCCTATTGATCTAGAAGACTATAAACCAGATCTAAGTAGAAGTCTTTATTCTGCCTCCGAAGTTTCAACATAAGCCCTCTCCAATATCAGCAGCAAACTAGGTTAATCCAGTATCATGATACAGAGCTGCAAAAAACACAAACAGCACGTCGGCAACTTAAAAGGGGATCTTTTTGGTTCTCTGACTGCTACGATCATCAACACAAGCAGCCGTACCCAACACAGGGAACCAATTTCAGACCTGTCATATTACAGAATTCCCACGGTATAAAACAAGAAACTCATAGGTATTCAAGACTTTTCACTATGTCGTAAAAATCTAAAACACTAAGAACGCAAGGATCCATTGGCTACAAACAGCGAGTACTTTTTCTGAACACCCCAAACTGCACACATCCAAGATGCACGCAGTTTAGCTCTGCATATAACACTTTAACGACTGAAGTAAGCTTGACCACTACACTTAAAATTAAAGAGCTCCACATAGTCTTGATCTCAGGGGACAGATGACAGTATGAATAGTTGTCACCTGAATAAAATATGGGACAAGTATGAACTTAAAAACACCCTGATGTCAGGGTGTACCTGACTGGCATCAAGTAATTAATTTTGGCAGAAGGCAAGTAGCACAAGCCTAAAAGCTGTAGTGCTCCCTCTCCTTTGGGTACTTTCATTTGTTAGTAGCTTTGCCTTAAAATGCATTATCAAGCTCATTCTGCATGGCAGCTGTCTATACTTGCAGCCAGAAGAGAAGCTCAGATTATTTTTCGAGATGTTTTCCCCAGATTAGGTCTGTATAGAAAAGCCACAATCAGTGCCGTCCTAAAAAAAGATTCATTACAAACTAAAAATTGTTTGGAATAAAATTACTTCCAGAATATTTTGACTAAGAGGTCCTGCTGGAATATCAGAATGGTAAAACCTAGGGGAGTTGGACTTTGTTACACTGGTGGGAATCAGCACCTAAAGGAGGGAAAATGCTGTCTTAAAGATAACAACCGAGTCTTTTTAAAGATCTTGTTAACTGTTTTGGATATTAGAGTTAGTCTGCACAAACAGAGACCAACAATTACTATTTAAAGCTAAACTGAAGTTTGAAATAATGTATAAATACACATCTCTCCTATACTCATGCTACCCTTTCTTCCTGTAAATGGTACTAGTCAGAACACTACTGCCAAGCATTAACTAACATATCAGGTGCTCCAAAGCAAGTTTCCATTTTCGTTTCTTTCATAGCTCAAGTGTTCAGAGACAGCAAGACTACTTTCAGCAATTACAAGATACCAGCCTGAATGTTCAAGAGAAAAGATCTTGAATCTCTTCTTAGACCTGACAACAGTAGGACTTGCAATACATTACACAAACAAATCAGTACAGTAGTCAACAAAAGCTATAAGAAGCAGCATGCTGAAATTACATTCCAGTTTCGCTTTATAAAAACTGAATTTGAGAAGCTCGATTTTTGAAGACTTGCAATTAAGGTGCTTACAAAGTACCAAAATGTGCTTAAGTGTTAGCATTAGCAGACTAGACAAAATCAGTTACTAGTCAAGAGGTCTAGCCCTTTCTTATGATAAAGAAACTAAATTCAGTAAACCAGAAAAACTGGACTCTTAAAACCAAAACACCAAATAACAAGAGAAATCTACTTCATTTTTCATCAATTTTCGTCTACCAAAACACTAGGCCTTTATCAGCAGACAATCAGAAGAATATATACCCCTCAGCATCCATTAAAAAGCCCAGAAAAATTTTATTAAAGTACACAGAAGTATATACGCATGAATTTCCATACTACAGTTAACATTTGATAGCACAGCATTCCACAAAAGAAGGGAAACAAAATTAAGTACATGAACTCTAGAAGACTGCCTGCAGCAGAGGTAGCTCTGCAATACACTACTAACTACCTGAATTACAAACTGCCTTGGTTGCCTTTATACTAAAATTTTCTATTTCATCAAAAGTCTCTTAATATCAAAATTTATTTAAAACTGCTCTGGTACACGTCCTGCAGTAAAATCCTGCAAAGTCATCCTTTAATGAAAGCAGAGGCTGTCACTGAAGCAGCCTTGATGCTTGTTATCACAGATGTGAAAGCACATTTGTGAAGGACACAGATCTTAATGGTAAAGACCTGAGGGCTTTTACAGTACAGATTATACAGCACATAAAAAGGCATTGGATTTTTTTCTGTCAAAGCAGCATCTTAGAAACTGACGGTGGCAATACTATTGACACTTGAGGCAAGTACACAACTCTTAATCCGTGTACTGAGTAAAAGACGGCATATTCCATCAGCATTAACACCATAAACCAAAGTACAGCAAAAGAATCGTGTGTAGCAGCCTAGTCTTATCCCTACTAAACCTGAAGAGGTAACCCTTTTAACAACATCAGAGTAAGTGATATTCTCTCAAAGAGCAAAACAATAAAATAAAAAAAGCTTACTCGGGCTGCGAGACTGGAGGTATCTCTGAGGTAGGTGAACTGGAAATGTTTTCAGTGCTTGCAACTACGCTAGATGAAGCTTCATTTAAACCTACTGAAGGTGGAGTCTCAACTTCAGGCTGGCTTCCTTCACTCATTTCTGTAGGCTGTGAAAACATTACAGATGAACATACGTTTTTCAAAACTCGAATAGGAAAAGCATCATACAATAACATCTAGCATGGAGTTTTAACAGTTCAGCAGTTTAGATTTCTGTCATCAATGAACCTGAAAACCAGAGCGCAAGACAGTTAAGAATTAAATTTTCTGTCTTCATAAACCTAGGTGGTATTCAATGCTACTTTGGGATAGTTGCAACACTCTTCCATAGTGTCCTGGTTCCGGTGGGGATAGGGTTAACTTTTCCTGGTATTCCATGCCATGTGAGCCACGCCACCGCTGAGTGCAATAATAGTGTAAAAATATTAATTGGAGAAGGCATGTACAACAGCTTCCTCAGCCATGCATGGCTACAAAGAGACAGCCACAAGAAAACAAGCCTGAATATTTCAACAACCAAAATAAATGGTTCTATTTGCATGCTCCATTACAATAAAATTTACATTTACTATTTTCATCCTAAGCTTAATTTTGGGGTAGGCTTTCAAATTTACCACTGTAATGGAGGTCCGAATGATAGAAGACTATTCCATGTTGTAACTGAACAAAGAGATAAATCACTTATCACTTCTGAGAGCCTAGTAGTCTTGAGTCTTATTTATTCTAGTTCTCCAGTTTTCATAAGCCATCACACAGCATAATCAAAATAAGTCTTTCTGAATCTGAAAGAGTACGTAACCACTGGAACAGATCAGATTAACTCTTCAGCAATACTATTAAACAATACTAAATACTATTAATACTATTAAATACTACTAAATAAGAGCCTGTTGTCAATCGCTGGATTGCTCCAAGTCATCTAACTGAACATGAAGAGGTCCAGAATATTTTACTATGGAACGACATATCTAAACCATGCAATATATATTCAGAAGTGTGCCCTACGTATGTTGTCTTCTAATCTACAAAAACCAAAAATACATGTCAAATAAATCATCTGTAATAGTGGACTTTGTAACATTTGACATTGAGCACTGACTTGATGTTACCAATGGCACATACAACCCTTTTTCCATTTTAACAATGGAAATGAAACTGACAGAAGCCAGGAAGGATCAAAGCTAAAATGGACAGCTATGATCACCAAGTCCGATCTATATAAAAGACCTCAGTGAGAAGCTTTTCTATATTTATAAAGAGACATCCATACCCATAACATCAAATTTTAATGCATCTTGGAAAGATTTATTTAGTCAGTACCTACAAATACTAAATTACTCTTACTATTACTTATGCATATGAGAATTGCAAGATCTGTTAGCACACATGTTCTATCCTTCACTGGAAACACGAGTCTGACAGCAACCTTATGTGCAAGGGAAATGGGATAGATTGTTACTATGAGCTTTAGACAACAAGAATGAAAGACTCTGAAATCCAAGGAGCATTTGAACAGTGTATGGAGACAGTGAATGAAATAAAAGTCTTGCCTGGTCAGATTTTGTAAAGTCATCAAGCAGCTCTTCTGTAGAGTAACTCTGTGTACTTGAGTCTGCGTGCTCAGACTCCAGCCTGGGACCAGCCTCTTCCCCCTAGTATATTAAAGGTAAAACAACAGTCAGCATGCAGTAACACGGGCCTTCTGTTCTAGTAACAGGAGTTACCTTTGGTACAGACTGAATAATACTACCTTTACTACCACCAAAATATCAAGAAGAAGTTAAGCTACATGAATCTTCAGAGCCACTGCCCCTGTATGTTTAAAATCTCATCTGTACAAAGACTAAGGCAAGTTAAAACAATTCAGTTAAGTCTTCACAGGAAAGACCATTTTAGCATTGTCTTAAATCGTTCAGTTTGTGTGCTAAGGAAAGCTGATCATTCTGCTATGACTTCCCACGATGACAAATCCTCCCTATCTTCATCTGCCCATAACACGAGGGGGACAAAAAAAAGATCCTAAGATGACTTGCACCAGAAAACCATTAAAAAAATAATACTCAGCACATTTCAGTTATAGCAGTCTCATCATCAGAACTAGAATAATTTCACAAGTCTGTTGTAAGCTTTTAAAGCAACTTTCTCTTTTACAACTAAAGATTTATAATCAAGTGCAGTTAACTCACAAAGTAAAAAAGAATACACATTTGAGGGGAAAAAAAACTTTTAAAACCAGCAGACTGTAGAACTAACAAGAATTTACTTGCCCTTCAAACTTTTTGTTTTTTAAAGTTGTGACTACAACATATGCAAGTTATTTTTGAGCAACACTGCAGAATACAGCAAGAAATCTGGTAGAAATTTACACACCCTTGTTTCATAAGGGCTACCAAAAATCCCATGGTCAAACACTGGAAGTGCAAGTGTTCGGATCCAAAATGGGCTGCTATGCTATAAAAGGTTACACGATTATATCAATTTAAGAGTGTTAAGGTATACACTGGAAGAGCAGGAAGTACAAAGTTGAGTAGGCAAATCTGAAAGACAACAGCTAAGCAACATCAACATTTTTGCCCAAATATTAACAACTAGCATCCTAGCCTGTAAGATTAAACTGCACTAATGCCTAAGGGACAAACGATCTAAGGAAAACTGACCAAGGGCTGCAAAACTGCTCTTTTTGAGCAGTACATCTCCAGTTAGGAGTAAGAGACACATCCTTAAGATTTCTCATACACCCAAGAGATTTTTCTTTAATGAGTAAAAAGTACAGTATACGTCACATCTTTGGGTTTAAGTTGAGAAATCTGCTTAGCAATGCAGCTGTGTTACTAGAATGAAGAGAAGAATGTTGCAAAAAAGCAGGAAAACATACACCAGTGGCTTCTCAGTCTCAAAGCTCTCTTATCTACAGTTTTATTACATCAGCCATTAAACTTGAGCAGGACTCTTCTTCAGGCAGTCAGAAGAATAGGACTGAGTGCTATTTGGCTGCATAAGCTAGCAAAAAAAAAATAAAATACAGCTACCCTAGATGTTGAAATGTTTAAGAAACCCTCACTATTTAAGGTTTTTTTTTCTGGTCAGGCAGCTCTCCACTTGAATCAATTACAATACTCAACACATTTTGCAGGTTTGGTGTAGTATATAAAAGCTTTCTCGGAATGAGAGCCATGATTAGCAGTACTACTGATTGATGGAGGCAATGGGAAGACTAATAGCATCAATATTATCCATGCGTATCACAGGACTGATTCTTTACCCGTGTGAATAAGTGAAATTAGGAGGGGTTTTGATATGACTCAATTGCTTGTGAACTGACTATGAAATTGCAATATGCAGAGACTTGTAATGAATTAACCAGGGGGGACAATCACACTCAATTTAACCTGAACTGCTGAGTAATGTAAATAAGAAAGGGACAAAATCTTGTTTATTAGCATTTCATATATGTATTTCAGCTTTGTTAATTTTTATCAGACCGTAGGAAAACTGATAAGTACTGACTTAATAAAACAATTATTCTTAAATCTTCTATTTAGGATGGCAATCATTTGTGCACTGGGTTTTTAACCGAACACAGATGCAACTGGCATACTGTGGCCTAGACTTATCCAGGCCATCAGCTGTTACCATGGTCTCTACAGAGCTATATACTATCCCTGATGGCTGCTTCTTCTAACAGCTGGCAGCCAAATAAATAAACCTGAGCCATCATTAGCACCTTTACTATTTGTTTCTTACCACCTCCCCACCCAAAGCATCCAGCTGTATTGCCACATAACAGCAACAAACTTGAGTAAAGGAAAACAAAAACTTCAGAACAACCAAGTACATTAAACATTCTGGCCAAGGAGAAACTATGAATCAAAGTGTATGAATCTTTTTTTATTATTCACTAAATATCAAGTCAGACTTAGTAGCTAATTATTCATCATACCTTTTCCTGGATATTTTCATTGTTATTTGCCAGGGCACAAGCATCACCTGAAGCATATTGCACTGACAATGAAGGACTGTCTTTACAAAAGACATGCCAAATAGGAAGCCTATATAAAAAAAAAGAAAAGAGATCGTCATAGTCTTGATTTAAAATTAATAAAACATATTTTAAAATTCCCTCAGCATTGTCTCTCTCAACATTTCGCAGTTGTTTCCATGAAATGCCTAAAGTGTAAAAACAGACGTGAACAGTTCATAGATACTGATTTATCAAAACTATTGGAGGACTTAATATTAAGAAATTTTAACAGAAAACACACTACAAATTTACTACTTCCAAAGGACAAAAATGCCAGCAAAACCGTTACTGGGGTGATACCACATCACAAAGTGGAAGCTGACCCAAATTCATTAAGCTACTGCAAGTTAGAAAGAATATGAATCCACTATATCCTTTGTCATAATGGGATACCTTTTACTAAGCAAGAACTAAAGCCACAGATTAAAAAAATAAAGCTCCTAATTTCCCTGTACCTATCATATCTGAGAAAATTCTGTATGGTCAGCATCATCAAGCACATAAGAGAATTAGAGAAAATAAGTATATTAAACAAAAGGCCCATGCAAAAAGTAATGAAAATGTAGACACAAATGGCAAACCAGGTGCTGGCTTTAGCTACAACGTCCATAGAGATTTGTCTGTACTTTCAGCTCCAAACAATTTTGCTTCTCAGCAGAAATGGATTTATTTCCATAGAAAAGCAGCCAACATCTATACAAACACTTGCGGCAGAACAGCATCTTTTGTTGCTTTAGTGCATGGCCCCTTCACATCCTAGATAACACCTGTGCAGCCAACCTTTAGGCTTGGAGGCCCAAAGGCCAGCAAAGCTCTTCATGCAGATTTCTAGTAAGTCCAGCAAAATGCGACGCAAATTGAGCTTTTAGTGGAGTTTTCAACTACATTTGAACATCAGAGTCACCTGTCACTTTAAAGCCAAACACTCTTCCAGGAAATACTGTTTACATGACAGCCAGGTGATCAGTATGACCCCGTTCATAAAAATGTCACTCTGCACCCTGATAGAGGGGCCTCCTCCTCCTAAAAGGAGACAGGTCTGTAACAGACCTTCAAGCACACAAGAAATCTGGATACAGCCATCTTCTGACACAAGTTTTGAAAACTAAAACAGAGCCTTAACAGCCAGTCATAATAGCAAGAATATTAGTAGGTCTGGTTTCACTTACACAACTGGGATCAGTCTAGTGTTTTGAATCTGAATTACCACCTGTCTTAAAAACTTGAAGATCACCTTTATTAAAAAAAAAAAATCTACGCAGCATGGATTACTCCGCCAAGGAGGAACCCATGCTACAATAGACCACAGTCAAGTACTACATTTTATAAACAGTTTCATGCGTGTATATATACACACACATATACATATATACACACACAAGGGAGCACCACTTCTCCAGGTTGCAGGCACTCACAAAACAGGGCTTTTGTTGTAGAGCTATAAACCTATTGCTCCTCTTCCACCCGCATCAGCAGGGAGTGTTAGCAAGGCACCAGCCACCCTAAATCCAGGTCTCTTACCACCAGAAGAGCAGAAGACAGCAGACAATGAGCTTGTGGGATCGGACATGCTATTCCAGAGATCGGGAAGTAAGGAGTCCCTCCCAGGTCTGTCTCAGCCCCACCGCACCTCAGTAATTCCTCGTATCTTTGAGGTAACAGCTTTCTTCTAAACTAAATGGAAGCCCTCAAGTCAAGCAGAAGCACCTGCAGTTACTGGAAACGAAAGCACTGAATATAAGGGTATGAAAACATTTATAGCTGCATACTCTAGCTGGCACAAAGTCTCGCATCTCAGTTAAGCTGAAAACCAGATGTATGCATTCTCACACATCTTAAATTCCCATCCCATCATGTAGTTCTTTGTGTATATTAAGCTTTCCATAAACCTCTGTCTTATCCTAAGCACAAGACGTACATTTAAGGGATGGAATGAAATGTTACCAGACTTTTATGGCCTTCTTCCTAGCTCTCATTTGGAAAAATTAGTTATGCAAATGGTTCGAGTTATTTATTTTTCCAAAAAGTGGTTTCAATCATTTCAGGGAGAAACTTTCTCATGCTCTTAATTCCAGTACCTCTGATCTCTCCTTGCACCTATAATGACTCCCTGGTTCTTCATAAAAATACAAAAGAAGGATCAAAAATTATACAGAACATACTGTAGCTCATTCCACCTCTTTATTATACATGCATACAAATGTTATTTCCTATTTTGCTTACACTAAGGGGGGGATCTTCAGTGAGCTGTACAGAGCAACATTAAGTCCCTTAACATAGAAAAGGAAAAATATCACCGTCTGTGAATCAGCATTTTAAAACACAAAGTGTATTTTCACAACCGCGTTAATAACTACTTTAGCACTTGCAGTCACAAAAAGCACTTAGCACAGAAGGCATACATTTCTTGCCTTAATATATTGATACTTTTAACACAACAAATCATGCTTTATTAAAGCATGAATGCAGCTTTTAGAAGAATGCAGTTTGATAGCTCAGATTTAAACTATTCTGACATAATCTGTGTCAAATTTGCTTACTTTCAGAAATTCTTCCCAGTCCACTCCCCAACTCAAACATGATTCTTCAAGTCTCCCAAGAGCCCTCTAAGCAAGGGAGGGGACTGAGAATTCATTTTGTACATACATACACACACCCACAGGAAAACCTGAGCCCTACTGCAACAGAGAATGCAGCAGGCAGGATATATCCTTCAACTGTTGCCATCAAGTTCTGACAGAGCATTAAGAACACAAATCCACAAAACGCAAGGCCACATCAGACAAGCCATCCTGTGAGAAGACAAATTAATCACCTTATCAGGACCACCACTCCTTTTTTTCTTCCATCTTTCAGGATTCTGCTTATTCATTCAACAGGCTTCCTTAGCCACAGGCTGATAAGTGATGTAGCCGTAATAAAAAAAATTGCCACGTGGCATAGCACCTCGGTTAAGCATTTCTCTATATACAGAAAGACAACACGAAAACCTAAGCATTAATTTACAGATAACAGAACTCCCCTTCAGTTTAGTAAACTTGCGCAGCACATCCAGTGAAAGCACAGCAGCTTTTGCGTCTGCATATATTAACATACCCTTCCCTTTCTCAAGACAAGAGAGTAGTATTTTAATGCTGACTTGGAAGCAAGCAGATCTACTGCCCAAACAGTACTGGAGATTAGTCACTAGATACGCTGTCTCAGGTACAAGGTATATCTTCAAATGACCTAACAGTGCAGAAATACTTGAAGAGACTGTTCCAAACACATAGCCAACAGTTAGTGACTTACATGGACAGAGAAGTTTTCAATAGCTCTATTTTTGCTAAGCGTGACTCAAAATAGCAGCTGCTATTAAACCTCACACAGAACAAAGAAACTTAAGCAAGACTCTTTTAGTATCATTATTAATGTAGGTTTAAAAGCTATTTTCTCTAATCCACCATGAATTTTTCAGCTTGATATGCACAAACCCAAAAGCAAAAGCTGCAAGCCCAGACACAGAAGGGAAGGGGGGGCAGGGGAAAATCTTTACTCTTCACAGGACAAGAACATACTGTGGTTCTCTACTGAAGCAGAAAGTCTGCTCACCCCTATCTGAATGGTAGGTTACACTTATTGCTATACAAGTTGGCTATGGTCCTTTTGAAAAGGAACACACTGAAATTCAAAAGTGCAGGTGGTTTTGAAATTGCAGCACAGGTTTCACATGAAAGACCATCCAGTTCTAATTTGGCTCAAACTCTAAGAAATTGTGAAAGAGGTTGCAGAAGATTATCAGAGATAGTGAAGCTATTGATAATTGTTTTGGCAATCATAAAAATCAAGTAGGAAATAAACTGGTAAGAAAAATTAATCAAATTACAGCTGATAAAAAATCTAAACTAGCAAAATTTGAAAGTAAGAGCGTTTTTTCCACAATTTGTTATTACCAGCGAAAAACAATCTAAGCTTTCCTTTCCAAAGGCTTCATACACACTGACACTCACACAAGATTCAGTTCAAACACATCTGTCCTCCAAATGATTCAGGAGTTTTCTTAAAATGTCCCCAAACAAGACCTATTTCCAAACACCGGAGAGTGAAGCAGTTCAAAGCAGTTTACAGTTGACACCTGTGAGACAGAGTAATTTTAAGGAAAGGAAAAATAAAAGGAAGCTACCACCAGCGTACTGATTACCAAGCCCTCCTTGAATGCACAAGGAAGAATATCTCTCCAGGACGACCACTGACATTTTCTGCACCTTGGAGGGTTGTATTACCAACAGCTGCAGGTGCACCAATGCCCAACAGCTAAAAGGGAGAAGGAAGATATCACCATCCCTGACGTGTGACACTTCTCTACTGAAAATATTCATAGGATCAGTTCAGAATAGGCCTGTGCAAGAGAAGGCAGGTGGGTTTTGGACCTAGGGCGCCAGCAGAACAGGTGTAGGAATGGGGGAGAGGCATCTATTTGTTGGTTGAAGCTTACCTTCTTGATTACAGAACAATTTATTTTTGATTAATCAGGTAAAAAATGAGAAGTTGTGAAAGGGTGAGGAAGGCAGGAAAATATCTTTTGCTTTGAACAAATCCTACATGTCTGTGACTGCTGTCGCTAGCTTCACTGTCAAAGAGAAAGAAGGCTCTGTAAGAACAAGCAGCTCAGCAGATCCCCAACCAGACTCTTGAGTCAGCAGTATTCTCCCTTCCACCACCGGTAATGCAGAAAAACCAGCAAGAAGAGACAAGCCTCACCTTCTCCCCACTAACTTAGTGGATTAGTGAAGCAGTTCAACAAGAGGGACTTGCATTTAAAAGGGCCCGCAGAACGAAGTAAATATCTCAGAAAATGAAGACCAGGCTTTCAGGACAGTGACGTTATTTCAACCAGTCAGAGGAGGAAAGCTATTTGGCAAGGCACTGACTGCTCTAGCACAATCTGCCCAGACACAACACTGATTTCTGCATGTGAAGTGGAAACAAGTGTTGATAAATGCAAAGAAGAACTGTTAATCTTCCTTAATGCTGTCAAAAAAAACCCCAAACTTCCTCACACAAACAGTCAAAAAACCCACAAAAACCCCAAAATAAAACAACAAAAAATCCCACACTCTATTAATTTAAAACATATATATTAGTATATAAGAGCAGCATGCATTACTAAGATAATTTTAAAAGTTTATCCCTCATTATTATCAATCATTACTTTAATGATGGATCTTTAAGGGAGAAAAAAGCTGAAGACTAAGATCTACATCTCGAGGCTAAGCAAGGATGCTGCCAGCAAGGCCCTGATACCATCTCATTTCCTACCCCTATCCACTAACCTCACTCGTGTGCTAAAAAAACCAAAACTCAAAACTGAAACTGGAGCTTTTTTTTTTGCAAATCCTTTACCAATCCACTGTATTTTGCAATGAATTTAGGTTTTTAATATCTTGCCCACTCTTTGCAAAGAATGTGCTCTCCAAACTGTCTCCTAACTGGAATGCAAAAAGAAAAAAAAAAAAGACAGTTACTTCACTTATTCAGAGAAGCCCAACACAAAGATACTTCTGACAATACCGAATTTCATAGCTCCAGGCTATAAGATTCCAACCATCAGTTTAAAAACATGGCTTTCAACATTTTGAATGCATTAGCATGCAAAGACTGCAAAACAAGGTTACAGTTGCACCATATACGTTACCAGATTTAACTGATTTACTGCCTGATGGGGTACTCCTGCATCCTGCCTTCAACCACACACATTCTCTGCACCCCAGATCTGATCTTGAGATTGTGGACACATGCCAGTAACTTCAGGGGCGGTGGGGGGAGGGAGTTAGCTTTGAGCTTCTGTATACTCAGATATAAAAATCCAAGAAGATAGGGGGAGAACGTACCACTTCTCCATGACTGTCCACCATTGTCCTATGTTAAACAACAGAAATCAAGGCCGAGGACTAACAGTGGAAAAACCTCTTCATTCCTTTCTTACAGCGCTACCAGTATATCTCTCATCCTTTCCTAGAAAAGGCTGCTGAGATAACAGCCACCTTCACAGCACTATAATTGTATATTGTTTTGATACAGTGCCCATAATAGACAACAGCCTGTATTAGATGCACGCTGCAAAGTAACACCAAAACACATACCTCTTATTTCTCTCTTGAAAGGAGTATCCAGGTACCCTATTTGAGGCACTGAAAGCAGGACAGAAGTCACAAACTCTAGCCCTCAGAAGGTGTCAAAGGAGCAGGCAGTTCCTAGTGGTTCTTGGTAACAGACCTCTATAATACTGCACTGAAGACTGTAGCTTAAGAGAATCTCCCTGCATTGTCAAACTCTAGTTATTACTGTTAATGCAAGAGTTTGGGGAAAAGAACACATTCTAGAAAAATAAAATAAAACCTGATACTGACCACAAAGACTACAGGAAAATAGGAGAATAGCCATCAAGTGTGATTAAACTTTAAGGCTTTTAGAGTCTGTAGTAAGGTCTAACTTACACCCTTTGAAGATTTCCCTCATCGCTTAAATTCATAAGCTTGCCTACATGGGCACGATACTGCAACAGTAGGCTCAGAATCATCATCAGCTGCTCTGCAACAGCTTCCCATGCTTAAAACTCACTGTAAACGCAACACAGCTTAACACAGTGCCAAGGAGTGGAATTTGAGCATAAATTTAGCAACATGAATTTTGCCCTAGATCACTGTAAAGCTGCTATCACCTAACTCCCAGACATTTTATAATGTATTTTTAATAGACTTCTTACCTTTAAAGGATTTGAACAATATCTTGATTGCCATTCCAAAACTCAGCCAAGCCAAGAAGGTTCCTTTAAGCATCTCAGCTAATTTTGAACTGTTGGAACCTTTTACTGATATTCCAGTTTATACCATCATTTATACCAATATCTTCACTCACCCAAGCAAAAGTTCTTTGCACTAGCTTCGAGATCAGTCTGTCTGTTATACCAGATCAGTATTTTCACCAAGAATTACAAAGAGGTTTTTAGACTTGCAATTCTACATTAGTCTGTCTTCAGCCAAAAGTTTTCATGCTCAGAAATAACACCCTCTTCAGGCTGCAAGTGTTAACTTTAAAAGATGTTGTACATCCTCCCCTTGAAAGAAGCACAGACTTCACTGAAGGCTAGATTAATAATGAAAACTAAAGACAAGAAAAGTAAAAAGGCCAAAAAGTGTTCTGTAAAATAATCACAGTGCTAAGAATGTTAAAGTGAAAAGGAACTAGTAACAGGTCAGATATTTCAGAAAAAGTTGAATTTAAATGCTGAAGTAAGTCACATCTCATTGTAACAGGCAGGCTCTTGCAAATCAACACAGCAACCTCACGAGGTAGTACATGCCACTTTAGTACACTACTTGCATAACAAACAAATTTGAAGTTTCTAGGACAAACCTTTTAGAAGACACTGCATAAAGGCACTTCACTGATTTTCAAATAATTTTAGAAGGTAAACATTCAATAATTGATTGAGCCAAGCATTTGTTTTGCGTAAGACACCAGAGCCCCTGGTTGCATACAGCACCTTCAGCTTGAGCAGGCTATAAGCTAGGGATATTCATACTTGATTTCTAGGAGCCCAAGAGTTTCAAAGCAGCTTTTGTCCCAATCTTAACTACAGAGGAAAGACACTTCCAAACAAGATACTCCATATCTAGGAACATACTCTTAATTCTGAAAGCTGATGCCTGGAACAAAAGTTTTGATTATATGAATGCAGTGCCCAAATCACTTCATTTCTTCCTGCTATAAAATGCACACACAGAGTGCTTATTTTAATATCAGTCTTCCAAAGAGATTTAAGTAGCCACACAAGAAAAGAATCACCAGATAAAATTCTGAGTCCCAGTATAAGCAAGTTACACTAGCAGTTCTATACAGATCATTAGGGCAGTCGGTCTCCTGTAAACGTTATACTCTGCTAAAAAGACGATTTCTATGTGTGATAAGAGGTGTGTTACACCAGAACACAAGCCTCTCCCTAGCTTCACCACTCAACACCTTTCTGTTATTAACAGATGCAAGTTCAAGGGCCAGAAGTCAGGGACAATAATGTTCAATTCGCAAAACCTGTACTTCTGTGATCTCTAATCTGACTCACATAGCTTTTGCCTGTGCAGGACAGGAGCAGCAAAATAATCACTAGTGATGTTATCACACTGCCAATGCAGCACTGTTTTTTCAGAGCTCTTCTTGCATTACAGCAGCTCTAAACAAGCACACCTTCAAAAATGTAGAAGACAATGCAAATCAAAACTAGAAATACTTTCTCTCATTAAAATTCACATATAGGGAGGAATACAAACAAATATCAAAATATACACCCTTCCAATGTACTTGTATCTAAGCATTACCCCTGGCTACGCCACTGACCCAATCTGACCTTTACAATTCTCAAAGTACACTCTCACTATGGATTTCAGAGTCAAAACTACCAGACTAGGGGTTTTCTGTCAGAAACAGCACATCTTGCTGCCCAGTCACTTTGATACAAGCCTTACTTTGCTGATGCAGCACACTCACAACGGAACTACAACTAAAGAGTCCTGATGTGCACATGCACTTAATCCCCATCTTCCTTTTCTTCATAGTTGTAAAGCCGAGGATGATAAAAGACTTCATAAAAGCTACGTAGATCAGGATGTGCAAAGCACTTTCTGGGATAGAATGAATCACAGAAAGGCAAATTAGTGCATGCACAATTTATTTATTAAACTCATACCTAACACTTTGAAACTGCGGTTTATGGCAGACAAAAGCTGATGTCAGAACAATTTATACAGGTTACGCTTCAAACAACTGTCACAGCTCATCTCAATTCGATAGTATTCCTACAAGCTGCTAAATCTACCCCACTTATTCGGCTTTGTATATTGTCAAACTACAAAGCACTACAAATTTTAAAAGTATTTTTTATATTATGACCAGGCACACAAAGGGATTAACTGAAGCATAAAGAAAATCTTTGTAAATTCAGGACAACAGGAGTCATTTGTCACGTACAGCCAAAGCTCCAGACTGCACAGATGCATTTTATTTTTAGAGCACTACATTCCTAAGCCTTACCTCCATCAAAAGTATTTCCCTAAAACCATGCAGCCATCCCACCCTTTTGAACTATTTGGAACAACCTCGCTGGCTCAGGTTTGTCAGAGCGCTGCGTTTGTTCCATGCACGGTTTGCTTCAGAAAGCCTCAAGTACCCATCACTCTCTGATCCCACACTCCCAAAGAGCACCACGTTGCCTTCATTAAAAGACAGCAGCTAACAAATCCCTCAAGTCAAGCTTCTGTTTCTTTGTACATTTCCAAATACACAGTTGTATTTTTAACTTAAAGGATGAGATCTTTTAAAACAGTTTCCAGTTAGAAGACTGTCACATCAATCTTCCCCCCCACACACTTGATTTTTACCAATTAATATTTCTCCATTGGACAAACATCTCTAGGCAACCTTTAAAACGTGTGATGGGAGATAAAAAAATAAATCTTATTTTAAGCTTAGATTAAACACAGAAAAAAGCAACTGTCTATCCAGAAATAAAACAAAGTCCAGATTTAAAAAAAAAAAAAAAGACAGAGTCCAAGTAGCCCCAGGAGTGTTCTTTCAAGCAATTCTGGTTTGCCTTTTGTTTTTTCTCCCCTGGTTTTTTGTTTTTTATGTGATCATCTGTTGACCACCACCTTCATCTGTAAGAAAGCACTTCTCTCCTACTAGCATCAAATATTTTGAAGATTACATTTCAAGAAAACTAGATTTAAAAAGCCAACATTTGTCACACATGCCAACATTTATAACGTAAAGCCTTCCATTTACTACTTAAAGTTTCTTAACTGCTTATGTGAACAGAATTGCCTATTTTCTTTTTAGGAAAAAGTTATATACATCACAATTTATGTTACGTAGTCCAGCAAGAAGGCAGAAATTAATAGACTTCAAGACTTTCCAATTACAAATCTGACACAGCTCCTGAAATTAAAGCAAGCCACAATGCCATCCTGCAAACAGAGGAACTTAAACTCTCTAACATGAATTTATGTTTGGACAACAGAGACTAGAGAACTGGAGTTGCAGCCCTCTCAACATCTAAATTAATCTACTGGCTCTTTAATCAAAAGCAGCCAGGGTGAGCAGGGTGAACACACAGTCTCAATTTATTTTATTTTTAAACAGCCAAAGATTTGGGATACTCTGATGCAAGCTCTGAGATAAGATAAAACACTGCTTGAAAGAGCAACCTCTTAAGAAGTAAGAAAAAACTCAGCTTGATTTTTTTCCTAACCATACCCAAGATGAATGCAGAAGTTGTCTGAGTTTTACAGAACAATTATGTTATTTCAACAAGTTAGTTGAACATGCTATGCCTTTATCAATATGGAATAGGCATATGAACTTTTTCTTAAACAGTTCCGTCAAAACAGCAAACTAAGAACTCAACAATAAAAATATTACTCTGACCATGCATATATCATTAAACTGATAACACCTTTGTTAACAAATTATCCTGAGGCAGAAACAGCTTATCAGCCTTCAAGACAAAGAAAGAAACAAAAACTGTCTTCCTAATAAGAATCCTAACACATAGAACCTTTGGTGAGAAAAAACTTAATTGTCCAACAAGAAAAGCTGTCTGAAGACAGTTACCTCTGGTTGACAGCTCAGTTACCTGTACAGCAAGGAGTTTTTTCTTTGAAAATTTTGCTAAATGTAAACACAGCAATGGAGTTCTCAAGCACTTGTTAGATTCACTGGTTTAACTCCCAAAAATAAAAATGTGATGACACTAACCAAATTGTCCAAGCTCAGTAACGCCGGTGTCAGCACCAGATATGCAACTGATTCTGTACAGAGAGATGCCTGGGCTCCCCCTTCTTCATCCAACTACAATCAACTGTGAGACAACACAGAGCTTCGAGACTATTTTAAATTATTTTTTTTTTAATATTTAAACAATTTATGGGAAAAGTATTAAAATAATACACAAGATACACAACTATCTCTAACAACTGCTGTTCAGCTTTCAATATTTGCAGTTTGCTGTTCAAACTGGCTAGCATTTCTCAAACAGTGAGTCACAGAGTTCAAAGGAGGCCAAAGTTTAAGAAGCTTCAAACTTAACATATGGCAATATATTCTCCTAATATTTGTATTCTAATAAACATCACATTTGAAGGAAGCTTGAAAGCAAAGTAAACGGAAGATGGTGGAACAAGGTATACAACTAAGGTAATCACTATGAAAAACACTCTCAAAGACCTAACCAGGGCAAAAATTAAAGGGCTCGTTGGCTTTAATTTAACACAACTCCAGCCAGTCTTGGTTTCAAGAATAAGGCATCGAGATTTTTCAGAGAATACACCCAGCGCTCAGCCTAGAACTGGAAAAGCGAGCAAGCCTTCCAGTTAGACGCACAGGCCGGCAACAAAATACATCGGGAAGCAAAGAGCCTAACTTTGAACGCCTGATACTCGAGGGCTGACTCCACGTCTGACACCGCTTGTTTTCCACGAACACAACAATCACCCACAGCAGCGGCAACCACCCTCCCGAGAGCTGTTACCTGCCTTTCCCTTAACGCAACACCGCCGCTGCCGCCACGATAACGCCTTATTTTTTTTATTTCCAAAAGGAAGCATCTTTCTTTCCCTACTGCCACCACCTCCCGCTCCGCGCGTCCCCGACCATCGGCTCCCCCCACCCCAACACCAGGGCGCTCTCCCCGCCGCCGAGGGCGGCAGCGCCGATGCCGGGCCCCGAGAAGCCCCGAGGGGCGGGACACCCCCGCCGCCGGGAGGCCTCGGAGGAGCCTGCCTCCCCGCCGTGAGGGCGGACGGCGCTCACTCACCAGAGCAGGGCGCAGAGGAAGAGGCAGGAGCCCAGGGCCAGGAGCCGGCGGGGCGGCTCCCTCATCGTCGCCCCCGTCTACCTGCCGCGGCCGGGCAGAGGCGGCGCATCCTCCCCGGCAGAGGGACGGCGGGAGAAGCGCACCCGGGCGGCGGCGGCCACTGAGGTGGAACGACCGTTGGAGCGGCCCCTCCTCCCTCCAAGACGCAACGCGGCACGCGGCGGCGCGAGCGCGGCCGTTACTGCCCGCCGAACCGGGCCCCTCCCCCCTCCCCCCCCTTGCCCCTTATCCCTTCACGCGCTGAGCTGGAAGGATACGCGTCACCCTCCCCGCCGCTCCGCCACGCCCCCTCGCTTCCGCCCCCACCAATGGCCGGCGCGCCCCTGCGGATGGCCCCGCCCCCCAGCCCCGGTTGCCGGCGCAGATTGGCTCCTCCGCCGCCAGCGCGGCGGCGAATCAAGGGAGCCGGCCTTGTCTTTCCCCGCCCCTCCAAGGTCCTCCTCTGAGGCGTCTGCGTGAAACAAGCCGTTAAAGAGAAATTGCCGTAGCAATAAATGGCGGCTGACAGCAAACCCGGGGCCGCGAGGCTCGCGGGGAACCTCACTACCTCCGATGCGAGGGGTATTTTAAGGAACGGCGGCTCCGACATGGTGGCTTTTGCAATTTTTTTTTTTTTTTTGATCAGGCTGCTCTGCTGGCTGCCCCGCAGGGCCGAGCGCTGATTGGGGCTGGCCGAGGCCCCCAGCGGAATAACCGCCGCGGAGTGGGGCGGGATAACACCATTTCGCAGCGGGGCGCGGGGACTGCTGGGAGATGTAGTTCGGGCGCGCGGCACGGTGGGGTCTGCCGCCGGCTGAGGGTCCGCGCCGCCATTTTGCGGGCGGCCCGAGGGAGCCCCTGGGGGCGGTTGGGCTCAGGCCTCACCCGCTGGCAGCCGGATGGCGGCCCGGCCCGTGTTTATTGGCACAAGGGGTGCCAGAGAAGCGTTTAAGGTGGTTTTGTGCATATTTATTCACTGTAGGAGCAAGAGCTGAGCCAGGGTTTGCCCAGCAGCTGGCCGCGTGCGCCCTGAGGCCTGCATGGGGAGCGATTTCCAAGGAGCCGTGCCCGGGACCTGGCAGCCTGGCTAAGCCTTCCTGGCCCAGAGTCTCTCCTCAGCCCCACAAACTGCCTGTGTCCCGGCACTGCCTTCCCTCTGATGGCTGGGGCTGTGGGAGCGCTTATGGGAGATGCTCAGGGGAATGCAGGCCAGGCAGCTGTAAGCATGATCTCAACATCCATGGGCGCCCACTCCTGATGTGGGGTGGAAGAGAGGTGCCTTCCCTGGTCCTGGCACATATGCGTAGACAGGGAGAAAAACACAACAGTTCTCATCAAAACAGTAAGGATTTTGTAGATAGCCAGGCCTAAACCTGCCCATCTGAAGCATGGCATTGTAAGGCGGGCTTTATACTATAGCAGCCAAGAAAATCATCTTTGCAGCTTACTCCTGCCGAAGAAACAGCGGCAGGACGGGGGTTCCCACTGCCGCAGCGTGATCGGAGCAGCAACGTGTGCTGCTCTCCCAGCCCGCGGGGCGTTACCGCAGCCCTGAAAGGCACAGGTGGATTAGTCACGAGAATGCCGCGTTGGAAATGCGCACATGTCAGGACTCTGAACAAGGAAGGACAGCTTTACCCGGAGGGAGGGACGGGAGGATGTGAATCACGGCAGTCCTTGCGGGAGCAGGGCCCTCCCAGGCCACAGCTGCTGTTTTCCCAAAGGATCTCCAGCCCCAGCCCCGTGAACCGGCCCTTACGGCCATCTGGAGGTGCTCCCAAAGAGGACGGGGTGCCTGTAGGGCTCAGCTTGGTGCTGCCGAGCCGCAGGATGGCGTGACTGGAGTCAGCCAGCTGTGGGTAGATGTTCCCAGCTGGCAGTGGAAACCTCTGGAGAGTCTTTGTGTCCTTTTCCTGATTTTTTTCACCCTGTAATTTTGCGCTTTCATTAACACTTGCATCCGCCACCCTTCCGAGAGCTCCGCGTGCCACAGACGGCAGACAGGCCTGCGTGCCAACGTGTTGTGGAGGAGGCAAAAGGGAGAAGCTCCAGCTTTGTGCCCCATCTCCACACAGGCCAGGGTTTAAAACCACCCCCCCAGCCAGCAAACCACAGGCTGCCCTGTGGCAGAAACACCATGTCCTGCAGTACACAAGGAGGGGGCTGTCGCAGGAGGATCCTGGGCGGATCTCTTTGGAAAATGGAGGGGACAACAGCACAGGGGGCTTGCAGCTTAGCCAGAAGCCTGGCTTGGAGCTGCTGGACCAGGCTGTGACTCATTAGGTTGAACGGGAGGACATTCCTGTGCAAGTCACTGGTAGGTTTTGGAAGAAGCCGGTGGGATTTAACATGAACCTCTAGCAGAGGAAAATGGGCTCACTACACCACAGTATGGATTATACCGAGATGAAAGTGACCGGGAGGGCGGCTCTGACAGAGAGCGGCTTTGCTTTGTGTCCCTGGCGTGACTACCTGCCACAGAGCCCACTGGTGGCTCTCCCAGCGGTGAGCCCAGCTGCCTCAGCACCGCTCAAGTCCCTGGTCGGGTCCTGTCACCCCAGGAGCGGGGATGACACAGGAGCTGCCCAACCGGTTACGGGAGTGAGGCAAATCCTGAAAACACTGAGGAGCTGCTTCGTGGCACCGGCGGGGTGTGAGCCAGCACCTTTACCATGAGGGTTTCCACAGCCTTTTGCAGCGCTGGAGCCAAGACACGGCACAGCGGCAGCGTGGATCCGTGCCTGTGTGGGCATCTGACTGTCCTTGGGAGGGTTATGAGCAGAGACACGGTGTGGAGGGCCCGGCCGTGCCTCCGGGGACCTGCACAGAGCAATGTGGGTGCAGAATGCCGCTGTGCCCAGGGCGCGTCTCCATGCTGTTCCCTGGGAGCTGCCTTGGAGGTGGGAAATTCCCAGAGCTGTGGGAGCAACACTGCATGTCCCACCCGCAGCTGTTTTAACCGTGTCAGGGAGTGCCCCAAATCCCCCCCTTCAGGGCTGGAGGGTGCCGCAGAGGGCAGGGCAACGCAGGCTTTGGCTTCAGCTGCTTCCCTCTGCCTCCTGCAGGACGTGACCCCCAGAGAGGCGTGTAGGGCTCGTCTCCTTCATGGATGCTGACGGAGTTATGGTACCTTCCCTTTTGAGTGAGAGCGGTGTGTCTGCACAGGGAGATGCCAGGCAAAGTGTACACCTGCACACCCGGCATCCTGCCTCCAACCAGAGGAGTCACCCGTGGCCACCTCACCCAGCAGGCAGCGAGCACTTTCCTATCCCACCAACACAGCCTCAGCTGCAAACTCTGTGCCTTGGGGATGGCCCGGACCAGAGCAATAGAGAAATCCATCCATGAAGCATTAGAATTTTTAAACAACTGCTTAGCTGTCTGCTAGAAGAGCCAGCAAATATATATTAACCCATCGCTAAGTATTTCCAGCCAGAGCACTTGCCTTGGCGCTGGCAGGCGGTGCTTTGCTCAGAGCCATGCCACAGCGTACGGCTGGGACCGTCTCCGTTGTCAGCCTCCCTCGTGCTCCCAGGACAGTAATTCTTCCAGCCACCTTGCCAAGAGTTTTTCCCTAAGAGGAGGGGAAAAGGCTGCTAAGCCGCACTCGCTCAGCCCATACGGCTGCTCTCGACTGGCACAGCTCCCGCACGCCACAGTCCCGTTACCAGCTGGGGATTAATCACATACAGCTTAGACCAAACACAGCTGAAGAGCTGTCACGGAGGACACATCGTTTCAGGGGAACCATTACAGTGACTGGTCAGGATCCCAGAGAAAAAGCCCCTTCGAGTCAGTCAGCAGCAGGTATGAGCGTCCACCGAAAGTGCCTGGTGCCATCAGCCAGACAGAGGTTTCGATTCATCACCTCTGACATACCCGCATACCAACGCTTGCTAAGCTTGTTTCTCAACCACTGATAAGATGAGCAGTATAATGGTTAAAAAAAAAAAAATTTAGAGATTACCCAATCTCCCAACACAAGCCCATAATTAACCCAAAGCCCATTGTACTGTAGGGTTACCGGGGAGCAAATACTTACATGGGAGTCTCAAAAAGCACTGCATGTTTTCAGCAGGGGTTTGGCTTGCTCTTGGCTGAATTTCTCTTGGCCAAACCCCAGGATGCGGCGAGCTGGTACAGTCCCCACGAAGGGTTAGCCCTGCTGTGGGGCTGAATTCCAGCCACCTCCTCACCCGATGCTACATGTACCTGCGTCCCCCGGGCAGGGAGGACTCTCTGTGCCTGCAGTGTTGATGTGCAGGCACAGAAGTCTCTGAGCACGCAAAGCCCAACTGGTTGCGTTGGCAGCGATAGGAGCATCGAGCTGCCGACCAGGAATAAAAGCCGGGTTGTGGTGCTCAGCCCCCCAGGTAGGGAGAGCTGGAGGTGGCCACTAAAGGGGCACCTTGGTGCGGTGTTTCTGAGCGGGAGGAAAGAAAACGTGCTGCTGTTTTGCCTTCAAACCCTGCACAGCAATGGGGCAATGCTTGTCCATTGTGCTCCAACACTCAAACGCACCCAGCGTGTTGTACAGGCTGTAGAGTATCTCCCAGAGATTTGGGCCACGGGGGAATGTTTGACTTCTGGAGGGACACCGGATCCTGGGTTACACCCTGGGCCTTCATCTTTCAGCACTTTCCAGCGTTTGGTCGCTGCACATGCTGAGCCTTTTCTCCCATTCATCCCTATCTGCTCTTTACAAAGGCTGCTTGTTTTCCCAAGTGGGTTTTTTTTTTTTCACATGTGATTTAATTCACACAAACTCCTTTCCTCTTCTGGCTATTGATCTTGGCTCCTTACTGCTAAAATAAAGTAAATCTTTCGTAAGCGTGTTCTGACAACGCAACTTTTGTTCCTTCCAGACACAATTTCCTGTTTAATTTCCGGACCGTTTCTTATTTAGTAAAGGAAAAGCTGTAAATTGCAAGATTGCTTCAGAGAGTTTCCTCTGACTTTAGATGAACCGTTAACCACTCGCAGGAGAGAATCCAGCAAACTAGTGTAAAACTTCTTTTTTAAAAATCCTGCATTTCTTTTATGTCTTTTGTAGCTCACACTGGGAGGGAAGACGGGGTGCAAAAAAAAAAAAAAAAAAAGAGGTTGGAATTGTTTTCTTGCAAAACCAAACAGGAGCAGCTCTGCCTGCAGCTGAGCTGGTAATTGCTCTTTCGTCACTCAATAAACTCTCTCCACGAGATGGGATTTTTGGGGAGGGTTGCAGCAAGGTTTCACCCCTGGGACGAGGCAGCAGGAACCATCGGTGGAGTTTGCACTGGAGATGCTGCTTGTCTCACACCTCTGCCGGGCTGGGGCTGCCACGCTGTCCCACAGGGAGGGGTCTGCAGTCCCAAATGTGGGTTCCAGGCATCCCCCTGCACGGACGCCAATTCCCGCTCCCACACCCCTCCTTTAAAACCCAGGAGACGCCACGCAGGGCTGCCACCATGGTCACGGCGACTGGCCGATCAGACTGCAGGTACTTGCAGGCCGGGTCACGGAAACACTTACTCTGCGTAGAGACTCGTTAGGTTTACATAATGTGGGACGGTGCGGTGGTGTGGGACGGCGCCGAGGAGCAGTGGGCAGCTCTCCTCTTGGCAGGCAGGGACGATGGCACGCAGTGACACTTGGCAGGGGCTGCGTGACCTGGTGTAGGAGAGCGACTGCTCTGATCTCCAGCCAGCCGGCCCCAATCCCGCCTGAAAGAGCCTTGAAATCTGGCACGGGGAATGGTAGCACAGTCCCGCAGCTCCCGAAAGCACTGATGGAGCCATGGCCGGGGACCACCTGTGGCAGGCTCAGACCCCTCGCGTGGCTCTTGGCAGGGGCAAAGCTGGGCACGGAGAGAGATTTCCCCCACCTGGCTCTGAGCCCCTTCTTTAGTGTCTCAAAACCTGAAAATCAAAACTTTAAGATGAAGAAAATTAATTGAAATGGGAATTCCGCTTTTCAAAACCTTTGTATTTGGTTTGCTCATTTCAGGTGGCTTCGAGCGGGGCTGCCCAGACAGGCTGCAGTGGGAAGCCGCAGCATCTCCCGGCGCCGTTTTTGGGACCACAGAACCCCTGCACGATGGAAAATACCGTTTCCTACAGCCAGTGATTGGGAGCGGATGGAAAATGGCTTTAAGGAGAAAGGACCCACCAGCTTTCCCTAGCCCAGCTGGCAGGCATTCAAGGTATGACCTTCAGCAGCATCTCGGCTCAATGCCGTGCCCCCAGTGCAGAGGCTGCTGCCCGCTGCCAGCTGGAGAAGACAGCGCCAAGCACGATGTGAGGGTGGCAGACGAGGAGCTGCTCTTGCCATCCAGGGGAAGTTGATGGAGTGGGGAAAGTCCAAACGGCCGCCAACAGCTGAGAAACAGAGAAATCAAAATTAACGCTTGGTCGCATGATGGAAATGTGGTTTGGGACCAGCAGCTGCCCCACAGGGTGAACTGCTGTGGTGGGCACCTGCTGGTCCCCCCGATGCTTCCTGGCAGCCGCCAGCTGAGCCCCCCCGGGAAGTAAGAAAGCAGATCTCGCTACAGAAACCGAGAAACAGCAAAACTTCGTGACTGAGGTGTAAACCTTTTTTTGGTCTCTATTTCAGGGAGGACGGCGTGGGCTGAAGCTGCCCATAAGCACTGAGGGGCCGGGAAAGCACCCGGTGCAACGTGGCGCTTGGTTTCCTCCGTGGCCCCATGCAAATTGAGGCCAAAGTGGGCAACGTCACAGGCGCGTGATCCAGCAAGACAGCACATCCGCGGCTTGCTCAACAAAAAACCAAAACCCAGAGCCCCCCCTGGGGCTGGGAGGGCAGTTGGGGCCCCGGAGCAGCGGTGCTGGGAGCATGCCGGGAGGACGGCACAGCCTCTGCAGGAGCAGCAGATGCAAGCAGTGGGGGTGAGAGACGAGAAGGGCCAGCTGGGCACAGACAGGGAACGCAACGGGCTCAGCTGCCTCCCTTCCCATTTTGCCAGATGCTAAAATAACCCAAATTCCCACCTGGCTCCTTCCTTCCCTGGCACATATTTAAAAATAGGGAGGTGGGTGAGGGGGTGACCGGTGGCGGGGAGCGGCACTCGTCAGGGACCCACGGGCTTGCATGGGAACGTGCACGTCCTGCAGGGCCTGGCCCAAGCGATTCTCCTCCCCGTGTTTTGGGGTAGGATGAGCTCGTGTTGCAGGGAAAAGCCCTGCGTGGGCTGGGGTTTCCCAGCAGCGTAAAACACACCTCGACTCGACATTGCACCACTCTTCCCAAGAACGTGGGCTCCTGCTTGGAGGCTCCAGGCAGGTGTTCGTGGGAAGAGAGCAGGAAGGGCTCCTGGGGAGAATATCTCCTCCGAAACTGCTGTGTTTCCAGGCTGAGGCCATGCTGTGTTTGAACAAATGCCTCTTTACTAGTCAAATGAGAAGGCGAGCACAGAGAAAGATCCTTTTGCAGCACACCAAACTAAAGCAGTGAATTACAACCTCTTTTGACCTGTCCATACCAAATTTTTCCCCAGCTACACTTCCTATAAAATCCAGCCCGTTTGCATGCACTGTTTCATCCAGCATCCTCCTCCCCTTCTATTTCTGGCTTTGATTGCACTTACACAGCCAAAGAACAAAAATATCCCCTGTGCAGACGGTAAAAACCTCATTAGGAAACTCTGGGTCCCTTTGCGCCTCTCGCTCTGGGTTTTTCAGTGTTTTGCGACCTGCAGCTCTTGATGCCTTTTCACTGACTGCAGCAGAGCTGGGTCAGCATTTCCCATCCCATCTCATCCCCACGCTTCAAACTCGGGGCTAAACAAAGGGGAACGGAGTCAGAAACCGCTCAGCAAAGCTTTGTTCCAGAGCCCCAGCCCTGCTCTGCTGGGTCTCGGGGCCACCCGTGTGAACCATAAGACCCTCCTTACACCCGAATTTTGGACATTTTTCACCTTCCATGATGACCCACACTCAGGTCCCACAGGCAGGTTTTAGTTTTTTACCCCCAAGGTCTGGTTTCCTCCCTGTACCTGTGCATTAGGGATGTGCCACGTACGGCTGAGGGTGGACCTGAGCTTACCTGGGCAGCTGAAGTTTGGACTCCTCCCACCTCGGAGTACCCTGCAGCTGGCAGAGCACACCGCTGACGTCACTTTTGGCTACAGTTTCCTAGGGATGATTTTTTTTTTTTTTAAAGCAGACTGAAAACCAAAAACCGTCTTCACTAGGTGACAGCTTGACCTTCATGGGGTTCCCCTACAAAACAGGACCCTACTGACCCACTGCCCTGGAGCTGGCAGGGACCCCAGCTGGGCTGGCTTGTCCCGCTCCCTGGAGGCCAGCGCGGGCGGTGGGGAGGGCGTTCGGACATGGGAATTCACCAATCCGTGACCACCAGGGAATGCCAGGACCGAGGGAGCTCAGTTTCACAGCTGCCCCAGAGGCTGTGTCTTCCAGAGGTCACATCCCTGCAAGCATGTGCCTTTCCACATCATGTCTTTCCTGCCACAGCTTCTCCACCCAGCTCCACAGCAGCTTTCCCATCCCATCCCTCTCCCCCTGCAACAGGCTCAGCAAATCCCAAACCTCTCCCTGGCAGGTGGTGGTTCAGCCTGGGCTCCTCAGACCCAATCTCAATTTCCTGCACCGCTCTTCCCAGCCCGGAGCAGCATCACCAGGTTTCTCCAGTAGCCTTGGTACCTCCTCATCTCAGCTCCTTGCCTGGGGGAGTAACGAGCTTCCCCCTTTCCTAGCTGCTCTGCCTCCCTTCCCACCACCCTTGTTCTCCCCTGCAAGACCTCATGTCTTGCACAGCCTGTCCCCCGTGCCCCTAGGATGCTGCCATGAGGGAAAATGGCAACTCACCAGCATTTAAGTCTTCTCTGTCCTAGGCAGGGGCTGTTCACCTGGGAGTGCCTCCATGGGGTCTCCAGAAAGATCCTGGCTTGCGCCCTGGAGCAGGCTCCACTACATAAGGCAGGTTGTGCTCTGGAAATGAGCTGCCTGGGACAGGGAGTGCTGACACCGAAACCGGTGATGTCCCCGCCAGGAGCTCCTGGTGCTCCCAACACTGCCCAGCCTCGGGATGGAGACCCGTGGGGATCGTGGCACGCTCCCTGCCCTGGCTGCACCACCGGCACAGTGGCCGGGGCCAGTGAGGCCTCCGCTGAGCCTGTATGGAACAGCATCCCTTACCTGAGCTTGCAGAGAGGCTTCCTGGGTGGTGGGAGATGCTGCAGAGAGCAGGAGGGCTCGGGAGGGTCTGGGCAGCTTCAGCTGGGTCCGGCCAGCAAAGCCGTGGGCAAGAGCTGCACCTGAGGGGGCCCAGGAGCATCCCTTGGTGGCACGGGCTGCCCTCGGCAGCGGTGTCGCTGTGCGGGGGATGCCATTGCTGGCTCACACGCTGCCACGTGGCCCAGGTCCCCCTAGGACCAGGATGCAGATCTGGATCTAGGAAATCTGACCCGCACACTGGGAAGGGACATGCTTGGGAGAGATGGAGCAGCACCAGACTGCCCCGTGCCCAGGCACACGGCCACAGGTGACCCCAGGGCAACCAGCCCTGCGTGCCCCAGCACCCCGCCGTGGAGCTCAGGGCTGGCGTCGTCCCACTCCGTGTTGGGGCCTGAATGCAAAAAAATCCTTAAATAGGTGACAGCAGGAGAGCAGGCGCAGCCTGTGTCGTGGAGCCATTTAAGGCAGGAGACAGTCTCTGGGCATGGAAAAATGCAGCAGCTGGAGCTGCGCCAACCTCCCCCCTGAAAAACATTCCTGCGGAGGGAGGGTTCGGCTCCAGGGTCAAAGGGGGAGGCTGGGGGATCGCTCGGCAGAGAAACGAAGCCCCAGCGTCCATGGCTGCCCCGTCCGTCCCACCGCCCCAAGGCCCATGGCGGGACCCAGCTTTGCCGCAGCAACCCGGGGACACGCAGCACAACCCTCGCAGGCACCGCTCGCTGCAGAGGGACGGCAAGAAGGACAGAGCCCGCACCGCCAGGCAGCCTGCAGAGCTGCCGGCACCATGACGGACATGGGGGCAGCCCTGTCCCCTGCGGGGTGACGAGGTTGGGATGCAGGGCAAGAGCCCCCGCCGAGGCACACGGAGAGGTGCAGGAGCTGCCATCATCCATGCAACCTCAGGCAAGCTCAAAGACTACACAGGGTGTGCTGTTTAGTTATTTTGAAGCCAACTTCTCTGCGGCACAAGTGATGGTCCCACCCTGAGGAGAAGCAGATGCACCTGGAGGCAGCCCCGCACCGGCGGGGGGCACGGGGGGGCAGTGCCCTCCATACTTTGATATTCAAACATCTCCAGAGGAGGCCTAGATCAGTCACAGCTATTTCAGTCCCAGCCCGTCACCTTTTCCAGCCTTCCTTCCAAACAGCTTTAGCAGGGTATTCAAACATTCGGAGCCTGGCAGACGCTAAACAAATCCGCAGTGGGGGTCCCTTTGCGAAGGGCAGGGGGCAGCCAAGCCAGCAGGTCCTCAACATATACAGAGTTTGTGGTGCCATGGCGTCTCCAGCTCCTCGTTCTTGCATTTCAGCAGAGGGTCTCAAAGCACTCGCCATCTTACAGCCTCTCCAGAGGCCAGTGGCACTTGGGGACACCTAATTGTGGGGTGAGGGAGGTCTTGTTGCATGGAATCCAGGGTGGGAATTAAGATGCTCACAAAGGGCTTTTGCATCCTTGACCTTAGCTACTACTCATCCCACCAAGCAAGCCCCGCTGGCCACGTAGCCCCAGGAGGGCTGAGGGGTGACTCCATGGCACACGTTCCCCTCTGACCGGCAGGTACGGATGGTGACGTGGCCGGTCTAGCGCTGTTGTGCAGGCGGGTGAGTCATTCCCCTGCAGGCAAAGTCTGGGCCACCCGGGGAATGGCTGAGCTGCCCTTTGGACTGCGGGTGGTACTTCACACCGTGGCAGGGCACACACTGTCCCCTCCCGTGGGGACACAGAGCCAACACAGCCGTGGCAGCTGCTTCATGCTGGGAGCCCATTGGGGTCCCCAAGGCACTAAGTGGGCACCAGGCCCTCTGGGTCTCGGTGCTGCCAAGGGTGCGGAGCCAGCGCCGGAGTGATCCCCTTGTCCAGGGGCTGGGCTCCCCATGGGGGGGCTACAGCTGCTGTGCTGGCATCTCCCAGAGGGGCTGGGCTTTGCCACCACCATGGCTGGCATTGCCCGGCCTGGCTCTACGACGCTGCAAGTCACCAACCAGCAGCAGTCTCCCACCTCTCCCTGCCTCCGAGGGGAACTTTGGTGGCCCACAGCAGAGGAGATTTCAAGGGACACGAGAAGCATCCCTCGCCCCTGGGGTTTCCAGATGGACCGGACCACATGGAAGCAGCATCGTGGCCCAGCCCCAGGCCAGCCCACTGTTCCTGGTCCCCAGAGCATCACCGTTACGTTACGCACAAGAGTCCGGGGCCAAGTCAAACCAAACCTGCCGTAACCCACCCGCGGGAGCGCAGCATTGCCCTGCCGGTGCCCATGGGAGGTGGCGTCCTTCCACCGTGGTGGCCATAGCGGTTCTCAGGGGAGCAGGAGGGGCACGCTGCCCTCCAAGCTCCTCTCTTACGCACCCCAGCTTTACTCTGCGACTTTGGGAGAACAACATTTTGTTCAAAATCTCGAGTTCCCAGGCCCTGGGCTTCAAGGCAATGCCAGCAACGGCGGGAGCTGGCAGCACTCCCTGACCCTGTGGGCACCAGCTCGTGCACGTGGAGGCACGAGCATGGAGGCACACACGTGGCCCCGTACAGAGCGCAGGGATGGGGGCTTTTCAGTAGGGCAGCTGAAACTGAGTCCAGCTCCATCCTGACTTGGAGGCTGCTGGCTTTGTCCCTTGGCATGGGGTGTCTGCTGGGGGTGAGCAGCTGCCCCTGCACTGCAGAGCAAGCGGAATGGCTGAGCCGCTCTGTGGTGACATCTAAAAAGTGTCACCTCCTCAGCCCGCAGGCACACCGGCAGCGTGGGGGTTACCTGCCACTCTGCACGTATCTGGACGAGGTGGCGTCCTGCTCAGAGAGTCGGAGAGTCCCCCGCGGCAGGCGCTGGCTGGCTCTTGCCTGTGCAAAGGCAAACATGCGAGGGCTGGGGGCGGGGGGGGCACAGAAACAACCAACGGCTCTTTCACCTGCTCCCACCGTGACAGGACGGCCATGAACGCCCCTTCCCGAAGCACAAACAGGGCAGTGTTTGGGGCTGCTCTACCCCAGGCTGAGGCCTCTCGGGTGAGGCCAAAGTAAGCAGCTCCTCCACAGCAAGCGCCTCTGCGGGGCCGGGAAGGCTCTGACCTGAGCACAAACACACGCGCGCTCGGGGAAAACTCCCCTCGACTCTGCAAAACCTCCCCTCGTCCCTTTATGCTCCCCCGTCCCCTCGCCCCAGGCCGGCTCGGTCCCTTTGGGCAGCGCAGGAGATGGGTGTCTGCACTTCTCGGACCCTGCTCGGCCACGACTTCTCCCTTTCCTCCTCCTGCTCTGCTCCTTGCGGGTGCCAGCAGGCTCGGGGAGCGGGGCAGGCTCGGGGAGCGGGGCAGGACCGAGCTGTGAGCAGGTGGGAGCCGCAGGGGAGAGGCGACCCGTGCTTACAGCATCCCACCCACATTTCCCGACCTGGCTGCCGGAGCCTGGTTTGGCCAGAAAAGCAGGTGCCTCGGTGGGCCGGGACGGGGAGCAAGGCTTGTGACATGGGCTGGGGTCACTCGGCCGGACACACACGGGGTCGTCCAAGCACTGAGAGGGACAGACCAGATCCCACCGTCCGGCTGCGCCCTTCTTGATGGCCACTTAGGGATGGCATATTGGGGCTGCAGGAGGGTCCCCCGGGAGAGCTCTTCACCGCAGCGTGCTGGGACCACGGCAGGGCCGGCCCAGCCCACAGCAGGAGCGTCCCTCCTTCCCGTGGTACCTCCTGCGTTTTGGGGGGGACAAGGAGAGCGAGACACCCCCAGCAGCACCTCCACGCAGACGCCAGCGTGTCGCCATAAGGGCTGTGACACTCGGGATGGCCAGATGCTGGCACGGAGCTGGGGGCTGGGGTCCCAAACAGGGGGACAGGGCAGAGGGGAGGGTCGCCCCGGAGGAGGGGGAGCCCCCTCGTGCCTGACGGTGCCTCATCCCGGTGGAAGGACCCGGAGGATCCTCCCGGCCCGGGCAGCCCCGTCCCCAGCCCGACTCGCAGCTGCTGCCGGCCACCCCCTGGCGGCGCAAACCTCCCTCCTCCAACCCCCCGCGCCGCTTGTTCCGGCACCAGCAGCACCGTTTCCCGGCGGCTCCCGCCGGCAGGTGGCAGCCCCGAGCGCCCCGGCGTCCCTTGCGCCGACACCGGGGCCCGGCCGAGGCGGCGGCGGCCGACCCCCCCCCGACCCCGCTCCTCCTCCCCGCACCCCGGGGAGATGGAGCCGGTGCCCGGTCGGCGGTGGCAGAAGGTGCTGTACGAGCGGCAGCCCTTCCCCGATAACTACGTGGACCAGCGGTTCCTGGAGGAGCTGCGGAAGAACGTGCACGCCCGGCGGTACCGGTACCGGGCCGTCGTCTTCCAGTCGGGAGCGGTGGTGCAGCAGCTCTGCAGCGTCTGCGTCTTCGTCGTCACCTGGTGGTACATGGACGCCGGGATGCTGAGCCCGCAGGGGCTTTTCGGGGCGGCCCTGGTCTCCTCCCTGCTGGGCTACATCCTCTTCGACGCCGTGGACGGCGGGGCTGGGCGGCGGGAGAGCGGGCGGACGCGGTGGGCAGACCTGAAGAGCACGCTGGTGTTTGCTGCCTTCACCTACGGCTTCTCGCCCGTGCTGAAGACGCTGACGGAGTCCATCAGCACGGACACCATCTACGCCATGTCGGCCCTCATGCTCCTCGGTCACCTCATCTTCTTCGACTACGGCGCCAACGCCGCCATCGTCTCCAGCACCCTGTCCCTCAACATGGCCATCTTCGCCTCGGTGTGCCTGGCCTCCCGCCTGCCTCGCTCCCTCCACGCCTTCGTCATGGTCACCTTCGCCATGCAGATCTTCGCCCTCTGGCCCATGCTGCAGAAGAAGCTGAAGGCCCAGACACCCCGATGCTATGTGGGGGTGACGGTGCTCTTCGCGCTGGCGGCGCTGGCGGGGATGGCCACCGTCTCCAGCGTGGGTGCTGTGCTCTTCGCCTCGCTGCTGCTCGCCATCTCCTGCCTCTGCCCTTACTGCCTCATCCGCCTCCAGCTGCTCAAGGACAACATCCACGGGCCCTGGGACGAGGCTGAAATCAAGGAGGACCTCTCCAGGTTCCTCATGTAGGCCTGGCCCAAGGGGAGAGGGGACCTTCTGCTGTGAGCAGTGTCCTGGCTGGGGAACAGCCCTGGGGGGAGGACACTGGCCCAATAAAGCCTCTTGCACAGCAACGAGGACCACATTTGCGTTACCCTCAGCGTCTGTTTCCAGACCTGACCTGCTTGGTTTTGGGGGAGGAAGGAGCTGAACCCCACAGAGCAGCTTCGGATGCAGGCGAGTGCGTGCTCTGGCCACGCAGACCCATACCTGCGTTTTGGGGGGTGCAGAGGGGGTCTGCATCCCCTGAGCAGAAACACCACACGGAAACGCACATCTGGCTCAGACGTGCCCCACAGCACGCCCACGGGGCTCCTTCAGCCCCAGGGACCTCAGTGCGTGTGGTGGGACTGACAGCAGCTCCCCGTGAGGGCTGGAAGGGCCGGGGGCTGGGGGCAGGGCGGCAGCGCAGGGGGCGGTGGGTGCTGCTGGAGCCGCAGGACCAAGCACAAAGGCGCCTGGGACGGGCACGGTGCTGAGCCCAGCTTACCTGCACCCCACCAGTTGCTGATGCCAGAATAGCCTCACAATGCTGCCGGGCACCACGTTACCCTAAATCCTTTAGGAGAGGGGGTGGTGAGGAGGCAAGATGCCTTCCTCCCCTCTCTAACCCCCTTCCACAGGTGGACCTGGCCTCGCCACAGGGCCAGACCCCGAGCCGGATGGATGGAGGCCAGCACAGACCCTCACAGGTGCTCCCACCAGCTGGGGAGACATGAGGCTGCTGCGACAGCAGTGTCGGGGCACAGCGAGGTCCTGTCCGGCACCGTCTGTCCGGCAGCGCACACACGGCACTCCCGGCAAACCAGGCAAACGAGCCATCCCTGTGCGGGTCCTGTGCCAGCCGGGCTTCCTCGGCGCTTCCCCTTTCCCTGCTCCCATCGGGGACCATCCCTGCTCCCGTCGCCCCGGGGAGCGGAGCCGGCACGGCAGGAGGGAAGGGATGCACAGGCCTGCCCCAGCCCTGCCTCGCAGGGATGCATTTGGCATTGCCCAGGTTTTCGTGAAACTTCTTTTGGAAACCCAGCGCTGCAGAAGTGCAACTTTCTGCTTGACTGACCCCATCCCGCTGATGGGGTCTCCCCTCAGCAAGCAGGCGCTTGCCACGGGCTCCTTGGGCTTTCTCGGAAATGAGCAGCCCCCGGCGGAGTCCCCGACACCTCCAGCGCTTTGTTACAGCTCTTGCCAAGTGTACAACGTTGCTGGTGTTGTCGTGGTGACGACTACATCTCATTTCGGTTTTAATTAAAGAAAGTCTTTGGAGGTTTAGAGTACGTGCTCCAGCCTTGCAGGGAGCGCAGAGCCAGATGCTCACCGTGAGGATGACCTTTTTTAGTTCTTCAGAAAGACGACTTGTTTTTTCACGAGGAGGTTTCCCAGAAAGCTGCTCAGCCACCAGGATGC
Organism: Larus michahellis; assembly: GCF_964199755.1. Classification (NCBI taxonomy): domain Eukaryota; kingdom Metazoa; phylum Chordata; class Aves; order Charadriiformes; family Laridae; genus Larus; species Larus michahellis. Next base: position 25,979,763 of record NC_133903.1, on the reverse strand, counting down.
CCCATCTCGTGCTGGGCTGATGCTGTTTTAATGCCACCATCCAAAGTTGATTCACAGAGCCCATCGGTAGCGCAAGGCTTGAGCGTAAATCAAAAGTAAATTAAATCTAGCCTGCCCGGCGCCTGCTGTTAATATCTGTCACGGTAGAGGCTACAAGAAAGCAGAGTTTCTGCTGCAGCCATTCCCCCAAGGAGAAATATTTCCCCAAAAATACTCTTCCCAAATTCAGATTCTCAAAACCAGTTCTGGGTTAGGAAAAGTGCAAACATCAACTACCCAGACACCATTTTAGATGGAAACGGGCACAGACACCCGCTGTCACCTCTGCCGCAGGTGGAGCTCGGTGGATCACCTATGCAGGTTGATTTGGGCTTTGATTCCACAGGAGACACCCACCCATCTGCAGGCAGGATGCGGGATGTGTCCCATCCAGCCCGCCCCGGGCAGTTCCATCCCTGCCCACAGCCCCAGGACCTCTCTGCTCCTTCCCTTCGCTTCCTCCATAGCCTCAGCCCTTGCCCAGAGATGGCCCCAGGAAAGGCTTAGCCCTCCGTTAGCTTGCCCACACAGATGCCCTGCTCTCCCTAACCTGCGAGATGAAAATACAAAGCCGGGTCCACAGCCCAGATGCAGAAAGGAGGCGCTCTGAAGGAGGGAAAAAATGCAAGAGCCAGGGAGAGGAGAGGAGGAGACGCAAAGGCCCGTCAGGTTTTCCCTGGGACCTCTGTGACCTTCTCCTGAGGACACACGCTGTGCAATGCTGCTTAATCATAAAATCATAAAACGGTCTGGGTTGGAAGGGACCTTAAAGACCATCTAGTCCCATCCCCGCTTCCAACACTTCGTGTTGGTTCCCCCGAGGCTCCCGAGAAGCCAGCAAAGCCCCAGGCTGGTGAATCACCAAACCATTCAGTGTTTCTTAATGGCGAAGCAGTTAAGGTCAGCTTGCAATGCCCAGCTGAAGGAAGAAACTAAGCAGATACAAGTTAAGGGAGCAACTGGGGAAAAAAAATGAATAAAAAATTTAAAAATAATAATCATAGAATCATAGAATGGTTTGGGTCGGAAGGGACCTCAAATAAACAGATGTCTCACCAGATGCCTTTATCAGGGAGTGGAGCAATAGGACGAGGGGTAACGGTTTTAAACTGAAAGAGGGGAGATTTAGATTGGATATCAGGAAGAAATTCTTTCCTGTGAGGGTGGTGAGGCACTGGAACAGGTTGCCCAGAGAAGCTGTGGCTGCCCCATCCCTGGAGGTGTTCAAGGCCAGGCTGGATGGGGCTTTGAGCAGCCTGGTCTGGTGGGAGGTGTCCCTGCCCAGGGCAGGGGGTTGGAACTGGGTGATCTTTAAGGTTCCTTCCAGCCCGAACCATTCTGTGATTCTGTGCCGAATAAATGGCCATTATGCGTACGTCTTTATGCCCGAGGTCAGAATGTGCTCCACAGAACAAAACTCTGCCATACATCTGCGCCCAGTTCGGCAGTAACACTGGCTGCCCTTTGAGCGTTCTCTGCCTGAGCGTACCTGTCTGCGGCTGCTCTGACGGAGCTCGCGCCAAGACCAAAGAAACAGGTCCTTCTCCGTCTGTACGCAACCAAAGCATCATCAACCAACTGCAAAGAGTTAAGTGTTATTTTGCATTACAAGGAAGTGCAGTTTCTTTCTCTTAAGTTTCCAAGTCCACTGAGATCGAGTACTTCAGTGGGACATTTTCTTGTGATTTGGAGCTGGCCAAATGCGAGTAACTGTAAACTGGCCAGGGATAAACCTCACTCCTGGGGGAGCTGCTGACACGTGCCGTCTGGAATCTCCATCTACAGCCTCTGCTGCAGGGAAAGGCAAGCGTCAGCCACCCACGCCGTGCTGTCAGGGGCCCACATCCCTCCCCACGTGGCAGACGGGGATGTGGGAAGCCTGGAAAGAGGCAAGCTTTAGTCTGCAAAGGTAAGATCTTTTTATCTCTTCAATTCCCACCGCAATCACCAAGCTTTTCTCTGCACATCAGACAGCTTTGTGATGTCAGAGGCAACAGCAACAACATGTACGATCGGGAAACCAAAACAGAATGTTGGTCCTAACCCATCCATTGAGAAGCAGCCCAGGACATGTAGTGCCACCAGCTGGTGCAGCACCCTTAGCCTCCTCCACCTAGACTGTGTACCACTGCAGGGTGGAAATAGCACAGACAAGGTTAAAGACCTTCAAAAATTCATCCTGCCAAGGTTTTCCAGCACACCGATACGTTTGTCTTTCTACTTACAAGATTTTTAGGAACAGCCACCAGAAAACCATGAAGTTCCAAGTCCTATTTCCAACAATACTTTTTTATCAAATACTTCAGAAGAAGGTAAAGATTTCTGTGAAAGGTTTAACACCATTAAATGCCCCAAGAAAGAAGTTTGTGCCTTAAAGCCTAATGCACGGGGGTTGGCTAGTGGCTAGGAGCAGAACAGCGGCTCCTGGCTGGGGGGCCGTAGGTGGTAAGGCCGTACAACTAACATGTCAGCCACGTCTTATTTGTTGTTGGTTCATCTGTCGGTACCATGCCACGTCCCAGAGGCAACACAGCGAGAGCTTCCCCCGGTGTGGAACAGGTTTTTGAACCACCTGGAAAACAAGCAGCTTGTGAAATTCTGTCTGTTCCCATTACCTGAGAGGCGAAGCACGGCCAGAACCTCCTTCAGAGACGCTGGGTATAAAAGCTGTCACTTCTGTCGTAGTCCTCAAAATACACAATTCCTGAACTCTGCTGAGGTTATTTTGCCTCCGTACCTGACAGCGGTAAGTTACACAGATGAAAGGTACGGCCAGTCTGAGCTCCCCTCCTCATCCCCTACTCTTGGGACAGTCATGCTCATGGGACCATTAGGGGCCTCCATGGGAAGCACCTTGCCCATGACCGTCCTCTTTCCAGATCCAGCAATTCCTACTTCAGCACACGCAGTTCAAAGGTCTCGCAGGAACTATTATTCATCTCCCTCTCCTAAGAACTGCTGTACTTGGGGTATTTTTTTCCCCCCTTTTTGCTAACGCCATTGCTGTTTCTTCTGTTGTACTCTACCAAAAGACAAAATCTAAGTGAGAAGAAAGAAAAACCTGGCCAATTCTCCAGCTCTCTGGGCTTGCCGCCCCTTAGAATTTGAGCAAACTCGGTGCCTGGCATTTACCAGCACACGCAGGTGGTTCGACAGCTCCCTGGATCCACGAGAGCTCAGCAGGGACCTAAATCAGCTGGAACAGGAGGAATTGCCCAAATTCAGCACAGCTGCGTCAGACCTGGCTTGAAACTGAGCACACCCTGTGTGTTGTCAGCCCCTTCTACGCACACGACACTGATCTCCTCCACTCTCCTGCCCCCGTCCCCTGAGCAGCTCCCGCTCGCCCTGAGCTTCCTACTACCATGAAATGTCTTGTGTTCCTGAAACAACAGGCTGGAGTCCTGATGCCGCGTTGTGCCTCCAGTTCATAGCTGCGTGGTGCCTTCTGATTTATCTGCAACAGTTTGCGAGACATCCCTCCTTTGTTTTCATAGGAGAAAAAAAAAAAGTCAATAAAACCCATCAGTTTCCCTCTTTTTTTTAAGATTTGCTCTTTATATACTTCTCTGGCACTCAAAGCAAGCACGTCTTCTAAATGTTAAATCACAGATTTTCTCCTTCACATAGGGACAGACACATTTGGAATCCCAGAGGTAGCTACTTCCAGCCGTTTGAGCTCAGATGCTCCAATGAGGTCGGCTCGCAAGGAATTCAGAGGTTTAGCTTGGAAAAAAACCAGCCAGAGCAGCTGTGATTTATTTATAATTGTGCAGATTCCTCAGTCTAGAGACTGCTGCAGTTCTTCTCCTCGGACTTTCCACTCAGCCAGGTGCTGCCGCCGGTGCATTAGACATGTTTTCGGACTCTCTTATTGTTAAAGAAGGTGGCTATTCTTCCTGTTAAAGCTAAGCCAAAGCCATTCATATGGAGAAATCCTGGTGGTTAATGAATTCCCAGCAGAACATCCCTCCCTCCACCACCTTGGAGGGTGGGCATCTCCCGGGCAATTTCTTCCATGGGGTGTGAATGGCTCCAGTGGAGAAAGACTGGGTAGACCCTTCAATAGAAAACCAGCACGCATTCGTTTTGTAACCAGAATTTTTATTTTCTTTATATCCAGGCTTATCATTGACATCTGAAAATAAAATCTTTCATTTACAAATAGGCTAGTGCAAATTAAGGGTAATTGTGGACACACACACACAAAAAAAGACAGATTGCATGTAACAAAAGAGAAATGCGTGTGTTAGGATGATCTTCCTGGAACAGCTGGCGGACGTCGCCTAGGAAAAAGACAAAAAATGACCCAAAATTCACGGGGAGGGAGGGCAGAGGAGAGATTTAAAACAAAAGGCCAAGATAAAACAAAATGACTCGTTATACAAAATTATCTTACTAAAATGGGTTACGAGAAAAAGGCACAGAACATGCACATTAAGGAAAAGAGCAAGAGCGAGATTAGAATCAGCTGGCTGCCAGCGCAGCCTCCGCTTCCATCCTCACCGCTTCCCACCTGACTTGCTGGCGCCAGAGAACTGGGACAATCCCATCACAAGCGTGGAGGTCGCTGGTCACAGGCTTTCTAATTTTCTTGCAGCAAATAATATCCTCTGGAAGAGCTTTTTTCCCCAGCCAACCTGAAAGTCTGCACCGCTATCTGCTGCAAACGCTGTTCTTGGAGGAGAGCTTTTTTAAAATGAGATTCTGGTGAAATCAGGAATGGCCAAACAAGGTGGATCTATGGGCTGGATTGCGGTATCTCGAGGGGACGTTGCTGGGGAAGGTTAAAACCGTGGGTGACGGTGCAATGAATCTGCTCCGAGCCTAGCAGCAGAGATCCTTGGCAGCTGGTGGCCCGGTGTACCCAGCGTACAGCACTGGCGTGTCCCCACCAACGTGCCGGGAGCCAAACGCATACAGGGGCACGTAACTGCAGCCAGCCGGGACACGCGTGACACCGCTGTTCTCCGACGGGGAGTGCACAGACTGCCTCAGGCCAAGCCATTAAAGGCTATTAGAAAAAATAAAAATCTCTCAAAACATTATAGCAAGCAAGCGAATACAATGGGGATGTTGCTGCTTTGCTCATCCCACCTATTTCTACCCTCGCTCCCCCACCCCACCCCTTCCCAAAACCTGTCTAAGGACCAACGTAGCGACTGTTGCGCTCAGTGAGGAACGTCCTCTCCCGTAGGCAGCTGTTGTGCTTGCTGTGCCATACAGACCGTCTCCTCCGAGCACCGATCCCACTTCCTTGGCGCAGACTGATCTGGAGGAGGAACTGAGTAATCAAGACATCTGCACATCCGTACACAACCGCTTCAGGGGAAAATCCCTTCCAGACGTTAACGCGTACACTTGCACAGTTTTACTCCAGCTCCTGCTCTGGAGGACTTGGCCTGGCTTTCTGCTCAGCTCTGAATCTCCCCCGAAACACGCTTTCCCCAGCAATGAAATGAATACCAGCTATGGCTTGAAAAACATGCAACAGCCGTTCCCCAGAAAAACGTCCCTGCGGCACTCCAAGCCCCTGACAGGGCAGCAGGCTGAGTGCTTCCCATGGGCGACTTCTCCCCCTTTGCCCCTTTTAATGACATCTCCAGGGATCTCAATGCAACACACATCACTGGGAAATCCTCATCACGGTCCCAACAGAGGCAGTGTGGCATGCCGAGATGATGGCGCGAGAGACAGAAGACCACTCATGCGCATCCAGAAAGTAATAATAAAAGCCCATCAAGAGTTACAGTTTATTTCAGGTTTCAGAAATGCAGCGTAACATTTTTACAGCAGGTGTTTGTGATGCTCAGTAATGACCACGGTTTCGGGAATCGACCTGCTGTGCTCAAAGGTCAACACCGGGAACCATTTACAGATTATGAAACCAAAGGCAGATGCATTGGCTCATATGAAGTAGGGCATTAACATACAGAGCAAAATTCAGAAAGAAAGAAAGCGTTTGCTTCTTACAAAAAAGAAGTCATCGTTTACACCATCCTGGAAAAGTAAAGAGACAGGCAGTAAAGCAAACGGCCGGCAAGACGGGACAAATCATAGATCAAGCAAGAGTGGAGGACTGTCTGGACGGGAGGAGCCATCGGTATCAGCTCGCCTGCAGACAAAGCAAGAGGAAAGACAGGCAGAGTAACATTCGTTTACATGAGGGAGCTGCTCTGCTAGAGCCGGGGAAGGAGGTTCGATGCCACAGCGGGAGGAACTGCGCCGTAAGCACACCAAGCGGTTGGATGCCTCCCTGGTGTCGCAGGTGCAAAACAGGTCTGCTTTGAATTGAGGAGGTTTGGAGTATTTGAAGACAGAAAGGCAGAACTAGCCAGTAATCTCAGTATGCTCTATACACGTGTAGTGTAGCTGTCTGCGATAGAGAGTATAATAGTTTCTATGTTATGCTTTAACACGAAATGCCATAACCTATAATGTTATCTCCTCTAATATAATAAATAATCTACTTTTATGAGGCTTACTCAGAAAGTGCAACAAGATCAGCAATAAAATAAACACACATTGACTATGTACATAAGCCTTTTCATTGAACATACAATCTTTTTAATCCTAACACAAGATCCCTTGAGATGAAAGGCCGAGAGCTACTGACGGCACGCTCAAGCTCTTGGTCAGCCGTGGCGAGGAGAGGAGGAACATGTTCTCTAGGCGGAGACCCAGGCTCAGCCTAAATGCGATACTAGATGAGCACCCTCCTGAAACTTAGCTACGTACATCACCCAGCTAATTATACACCTCACATAAGAGCAGAAACTCTGTGGTTGCTTAACGGGAGTCTCCATACTCCCTGGCAATCTTCTGAGCTTTGCCAGAGGGAACTGAAGAAAGGGAGAGCAACCCGTGCTTCTCGTCTGCGGGAGTTCAGGCTCAGCTCACCCTGTGGAAGGGCGTCTGCAGAGAGGGCAGTCGGAGGCAGCCAGTCCCTCCTCGGGATGCTTGTCCTGCTGTCATAGAACCATAGAGGTTTGGGTTGGAAGGGACCTTAAAGATCATCTAGTTCCAACCCCCCGCCCTGGGCAGGGACACCTCCCACCAGACCAGGCTGCTCAAAGCTCCATCCAGCCTGGCCTTGAACACCTCCAGGGACGTGCTCCTTCGGGCATGGAGAACAAGGGATGGGAGAGACACGACTCGCCAGCACCAGGAGCGGGTGGGACAAACCAACCTGTTGCAGGCACTGCACCGCAGGAGGAAAGGGGCTGGGGTTGGCAAGTCGGGACTTACTCAATTGGATGTGGCAACTCCTTGGGAAGCACTTAGCATTTTCCCTAGAAACAACAACTCCTCGCAGTTTATTCCGAAAAGCCTATATGCAAGAAGTTAGAGGTAAAATCACCAAACTCTGGAGCTGTGCTCAAGGTTAATTATGAACCTGCACATCTAAAAGCGTTACATTTCGGGTGCAGGGCCAGATTCAGATGGGATCTGAATGAGGATGCAGAGGAAGGGGGGCTGTGCAGCTGTGTCCCACCACCTCCACACCGAGCATAGAACCAGATGGTGCCGACCGTGGGGCCACAGGCGCCTCGCTGCCCCCTCCTCCTCCTCCTCCTCTCTCAAGTAAATCTACCCTCAAGAGCTCCATTTACAATTCAAGATTACTGCTGAGAAAGACAATTTCTTGGAGGGCAGAGTAAAGGACGGTGCTGAATTGTGCCTCCTACTTCCTGATGCTTGACACAAACAGTCATTAAAGTAAATGAAGGAGCCTCGAGTACGGAGGATTTTAAAATGTGTTTTTAGGCCAGGATCTGTGTCATCTAATGAGTCTCCTGGCTTACCGGCGGTACCACCCTCCACTCCCATGCAGCCACACCGCTCTGAATCACCTTCTGGAGCCTCTGCCTCTCGTCACTGAACAAAAGGGACCTTGGACAACTAAGTCGAGTGTTTAGGGGACAGTAGGATAAAGCCAGACCAGGGCCTTGCAATGTCACTGGATGAATTTCAAAATGCGGGGTCAAAGCGACATTCTGTGGCTGAAGGGGAAGAGGCGCAGAGCTTGGCTTTCTGTCAGCAGGCAGACAAATAGTTCTGATAAACTATATACAGGTTTGCTGGTTAGGCAACAGGATGGACTCCTATAGCTATTTATAAAAATACAGCTAATAGATGGGTTGAATGTTACGTCAGAGAGTGCTACGCAGTGGAAAACCACGTAGAACACAAGAAATACCATCATAACATGTTCTCCTTTTTTTTGGTAGCACAAATCAAAATGACTGTAGTTGGGTTTGCAATCTTTTTTCCTTGAAAGCCGGTTCTGTGCACTTGGTGTTGGAGATCTGCGCTTGTTCTCCAAACAAACACCAGCCACTTCAGCAGTCTTCCGAGATCGCCAAGACGCCGGTGCTCTGACAAACTCCATCTTCGCTGGGCTTCAGATGTTGACCTCTAGACTCCCCAGGTGTGCGTCACAAGTGCGAGGTTGACAGGAAATTAAAGTTAGGCTAACATACAAATCACGATGCTTTCCCAAGCTCGTCTCTCTTACGCAAGCTGAGATGCGATTTGCTTCCGCAGTGAGCACAACTGTTTGTTAATCAGCAGTCTGGGAACACTTACTAGGCAAAATCCCCATCGGTTGTGGCTCTTTGATGGGATTCTTCCTAACCATGGGGCCACAGCATACTGAAGCCCTGCATGCCGGCTCAATAAATAAATTTATTAGACTAATCATACTGGGGGCCTTTGAAACCACCAATCGCTTTGCATAGGGATCTGTAACCGTAATTGTAATAGTAGCAATTAATATTTTTCTGAAGAAACAAGGCCAAATTCATCTCTAGTTTAACGCTGTTAACTCAGTAAATTTTAAACTGTAAGGGTGACACTGACCCAAAGTGTTTAAAGTGAAGTCATGCAGTTAAGACAACAGGTTTTTGTAATTCATTAATATATAACGTGCAAAACAATAGGCAGAGAGGACCTCTGCAAAGTGAACATCTGCCAAAATGGTTCATGGCCAGGATGCACAGCTGAGCAGGTCTCAGCACCCGGCTGGAAAAGTGACCCTAACCCGAGGCGTGCGGGACTCCAGGAGATGCAAAGAGAAAACCTTTATATAGGGGGCATAGTGGAACTTTATCAGCTGGCGTGAACAAATATCTCAAATCCAAACTAGGCGCAACTCTAGGCCCTACCTCTGTGAATTAGCTCACACAGTCCATTTACAGCAGTGCACATAGCTACGTCCGTATCTATTTTTCCTTCTGTTTCACAAAACGACCAAAACCAACGCTGGGTTCTCAGAGTGCGTTTATACGTATTACACGCACTCACATACCCACAGGGTTTCCCGTGAGTTCAGTGGGAGTACAAATGCCAGCAAGCACTAGCAGAGGACGGAGCGGGCTGGCACACGCCACTCTGTCACGTACCGGCTCTTCAAACCACCCTTTCGCATCCTTGCTGCGGGGCGAGATGGCTCCGCACTGAGCCTTGCAAGCCGGGACACCGCTGCCTGGTCCTCACTGACCACCCAACCAACTCCCATCAGCCACCAATGTGGGAATAAAGTAACGCACCCGTGGTCCCATACACACTCTTCTTGTTTAACAACATTCCTTAAAAACTAGACTGTGGATAAGGAGAAATTCTAGGAGAAGCAGCCGTCCAGCAAGCTTCTTGCAAGAGAGGCGTGGAAGTGTGGGGCCTTCAGAAGAGCTTGGTAAGAAACCACATTGTGTTTTCTCTGACCAGTTTAGCCATTCAAAAAGAAAACAGGCATAACTCTGTAATTCCAAATGACAGAAAACCTGAAAGGTACAAATAAAAGCAAGATTCCTTTCAGATAAGGGTAAAAAAAAATTAAAAAAAATCAAATCAACACGTGCACAAACACACACAAAGTCAAGCCCTCCTTTGACTATACGAGCCTGTGAGCACAGTTGCCTGGGTGAACACGCGTGTCAGTAAGTTAGCCAACATCAGCTATTGCAAAAGGAAAAGTCAAGGCAGCACAGACCTTCCCAAAACATTTAAGACCTCAGAAACAGTGCGCAATGGACAGAGAGTACATCAGTAAAATCGGTTACTTGCCTATAGATGTCCGTACATGCAACTATACATTGGTTATTGCAACAGTTATCAAGCGATTTGCTTCCACATATTTGGTTAACAATGAATGACATGCCAGAAACTTCTTTTAGTCTAACAGGGATGAATCTAACGGACGAATTACAGTGGGCCGAGTAGGTGAAGGGGGTGGTCTTCGACTGGAGAGAAAGAGAGAAGAAACAATAAGCACAAACACTGAGAAGGAACCTGGCACCCCTTGCTGTCGCTACGTGAACATGCACATGCACCTGAACACAAGAACCTTATTTCTGCATACGATGAAGCATGACAGCCCTGAGCACCCACGACAGGGAAGAAAGCGACGGGGTTGCCACGTGCATACCGTGCCTTAGCTCTTGTGTATCGGGCAGCTCTTCTCCCTGGTCCACAGCCCGGGTTTCTCAGGGGTCAGTCCCAGCCTGGACAGCCACAGAGGGGACTTATGGGCACAGTTCAGAGTGGCCAGCCGGATTGGGGAAGACAGCCCACACTGACTTCAGCTGCTGTTTGCAGAAGCAGAAAACCTGCAGCTCCTTGCGCAGTTGGGCCAACTGGAGCCACGCCAACGTGCTTGAGTTTGAGGCACAAATTTCCAGCTTTATATCATATGGCCAGTTATGAAAACACTAGCCATGGCTATGGCTTCTGGATTCATTCATTTACTACTAATGTGTTCCTCTATCAACCTCAGATCGACTCCCAGATTTTTTCGGGGAGGGCTTATGGTTCTTTATTCCCCTATTTCAAATGGTTGATTCAGCACAGGCTCCAGTGTGTTGCAAACCCCTGCATTTCAATTCTGACTGCATCGCCATCTGATAAGAGACCACAGTGCAAGAGTTAGAGGGCAGCAGTACCATCCCTGAGCGTGTCGCACCCCCGGTCCAGGCTGAGACCTTCCCCTCCCTCATTCCTCCAAGGATGACACACCAACCCTGCTGGACTTGTAGACAGATTCTCTCTGGTAGCTACGTAATCGCCTTTTACATTTTTGTGTGTGTTTAGGGTACGTGGTTCGTATCCGTGCCACGTGGAGATAACTCCATCACCTTAGTTACAAGGAGTATTTTGCTAATGCTCCATTCCATTTGGGCTAAAACACCCCACCACTGAGCAAAGCTTGTGCAGCATCTGAGGTGACAATACCTGTTTGGCCTCAGACAGTTCTGCCTGGCACGGCTTTCTGCTGTATAAATATACCTAAATATACCTCACAGCCAGGCTGTTCCCTTAGCAGCACCCTCCAGCAGGGGTTTGTTGCTGCAGTTATTCCAGTTCACCTCTTAACACGGTGTTTTTGCTCCCCGTTTTCTTTAACGGGAAGTACCAGCTCTCTCTTTATTCCCTAAGCCGGCCCAGATCACCATGAGAGAGTACAGCTGCCCTAAGAGGGGTGTGAACCTGTGGTCTGAACGAGGTGGGGAGCTGAGGGCTCTTCGGTTCCCATCCAGCTTCGTCAGACTTCATTAAAGACCAAGACAAATCGTCCAGCCCTCCCTAACGCTGTCCTCCACCTGTGAGAGCAGGAACAGCTCCTGTCTCCGAAGATTACAAAGGAAACACGTCTCATCCCGCTAAAGCTAAATAAAAGATGAAAAGAAGGTAACGATTGTTAATCTGCTTTGAACTGGAACATAATACGCGAGACAAATTTACACTTGACAAAAAAAAAAAAAAAAAAAGGTCTTGCTTGGCTCCAAGTGCATCTTGTACGACAATATTCTCTTTTGGTGAAGAAAGGAGAATTTTAATCCCTAACATGCAACGCCTACAAAATACGCCAACTGAAGCGTTCAATTAAATCAACAAGCTAAAAAAATAGGCAAAATATAATTTCTTCATGGTGTATTTTTCTTACAGAAAAAAACGTTACTGCGTTAACTATTGTTTCTTGTGTTGCTCCAGTGTAGGTCTTCTGGACCCATTTCCAAAATTTGTAGTTTCATAAAGAACCACTTCTAAGGCTCTGCATTTCTGCTGGGTTGCATTAAATTATTCCTTTGTTGAAATGCCTCACATTGCATTGTTTAGCGCTTACTGAAAACATCGTATCATGTGCATACAATTTACAAACAAGGGAAAATGCACACAGCTGTCTTCATATCAAATTTAAAAGATACAAGCCCAAGCATGCATTTTAATACCAGGTTGAATGCAGCACACTGGGTTCAAATAATGTAATTTAGGCAAATTGCTATTTAGCCCAGCAGGATCAGAAACCGGAGAGCACAGCGGGAGTATTTCCTGGATATAATCAGTCAAACCCAAACCTGAACCAAAATCAGGTCTGAGCCACATTTCCTCCTTGAACTGGAGCCGTTATTGCACCCTGACCATTATTTTCAATTTTCCTTCAAGCTCAATCCAGACCTGAACAGAAGAATCCCCCAGCAGGCTCTCCCTTTCCGCTCCAGAGTGCCACTTCAAGGAGAAGCCGATACCCCACAGGGTGCTTCTCCGAGGAGGAGCCGCTGCCACCGCGGCGGCCTGGGGCTCAGCGCCACACTGCAGCCTCTCCCAACGCCAGCCGCCTTCTCCCTAGGGCACTGCCCCACGGGCAGCTCTGCCCAGCCAGGGGACGCCTCAGCCCAAGCTCTCCCCCATCGATTCCCACCAGGAATACCTGTTGGTGGAGATGCAGGCGTGTACCTGGGATGCTCTGCATACATATGCTTGTGTGCGTCTTCCCAACGGGTAGAGGCAGGGACGTACGTAAGGAATGGGCAGAGCTCTCCGCAGCTCCAGCCCCTCTCCTCTGCCGGCCCCGTGAAGGTGCTGCCTGGCTCCCATGCAGCTGTGCAGGGCTTCCTTCCAGCTCCTTAACCACACGCACCACGACCAGAGGAGTGGGAGCTGCACCCTGGCAATCAGAGGCGCCTTCCAAAAGAGTGGCAGATGTTTGGGAAAAGACAGTGCTTGGGAAAAGACCCGCAAAAGCACCATTCACACAGACTCACAGACTGACCGGGGTTGGAAGGGATCTCTGGAGATCACCCAGTCCAAGCCCCTGCCAGAGCAGGGTCACCCAGAGCAGGTGGCACAGGAACGCGTCCAGGCAGGTTTGGAATGTCTCCAGAGACGGAGACTCCACCACCTCTCTGGGCAGCCTGTGCCAGGGCTCTGCCACCCTCAAAGGAAAGAAGTTCCTCCTCACATTGAGATGGAACTTCCTATGGTCAAGTTTGTGCCCGTTACCCCTTGTCCTGTCCCTGGGCACCACTGAGAAGAGCCTGGCCCCATCCTCCTGACACCCACCCTTTCAGTATTGATAAGCATGGATAAGATCCCCCCTCAGTCGTCTTTTTTCCAGACTAAAAAGACCCAAATCCCTCACTCTAGTCCTGCTGCTGACAGCCTCCTGGGCAGTGTCTGGTTCCCTGTGCCAGTAAATGCAGCAGGAGGGGCCGTGCCCCCCAGTCCCTGGGCAGAGCATGGCGCAGGGTTCAGCTTGGGTACGAGACCTCAGCTGCGACAGCCACCAGCACATAGTAACAACCAGCACGAGCCGAAGCTCAACTCAAAGTGAGGGAAAGGACAAGCCCAGAAGTTGCCTGTCACTAGATTTCCCTGTCAAGGTGACAAATCATTACGTGACCATTTTTACACTGGGAGTAGGATTCAAACCTTTTTGTCCCCCTAAAAGGAATCTCATCCCCATCTCTTGCCTCTCCAGCTCCCCGGGACGGAGGGATGCAGGAGCCTGGGCACCCAAACCCCCACCTTGAGATAACAGAGTATCTGTGGGACAAAAGTAGTCCCACCTTTCCTCTCTTTTCTGGGCACCTCCGAAAAACGCAGGGCTGAGGGAAGCTCTGGCGGGATTTCGGCACCATGGCTTTCTGAGAAAAGGTTTCATAAAGGAGAATTGCCAGACCGTCCACATGCGGAATATAATCCGCAGAGGAGAGGAGAGCAGCAGGGGGAGCTCCAGCCTGCCTGTGGACAGGAGCAGGGGAAAACCAGAGAAAAACAACCTCCCCCAAATCCCCGCTCGGCACTAGCTGCCATGTCAGTGAGTAAATATGTGACTAAGCCCAATTAAATGTTTAGTCTGAGGCCAGAAGATGATAGCGGTAGAGACGGCGTGGACCGCGTTTTCTCTGTGTTATCAGAGCGATCCTGACTGTCCCGCGGTGCCGAGCTCTTCCCAGGCCCCGAAAGGCGGCTCCCGATTCATAGAAAGCTCCTTCTTCTAAAAATGTCCCTGCTGCAGTAATTCCAATGTGGTTATTGTCTCCAACATTTCAGCTGGGTTTTTGAGTTTTGGGGCCGAGTCCCGCCGCCTGGCCCCTTTAACAGGCTGCGCAGGCTGTTGTGTTGGTTGTTTTTTTGGGTTTTTTTTCGTATTTTAAAAAAAAAAAAAAAAAAAAAGGGAAACAGTGTTTGTAAAAGTTAGTGCTAAAGGGGCAGGGGATCATAGGTCCCCAGGGTTGAGTAAACGAGTCTGCAGAAAGAATCAGTTCTTCTAACTAGCACACATTAAGCAGACATAAAGAATTTACCAATGAAAACTGTGGACTAAGTATGTATTTAATAACTCCCTGATGTTGCTGCAGAGACTCCTTCTTTGAAGAGCTCAGTGGGGTTTTGAACGGAGGATAACTCCTACCCCCATGCAAAAACTTTTTGAAAAGGGAAAAGTTTTACGTTTATTTTTAAGCTAAGCAGCACACCCCATTTTTCCAGTTTTAAAAGAACTCCTAAAAGCTTTAGCTAGGCAAATGCAGAGCAAAAGAAACTAAATAAAGCAAGTCTAGACTTAAAATTCGATCAGAAACATATGGGAGCTCTTCAAGCATTTGCCTTTTGAGAAGTGCTATCGCTCCCCACACAGAGTCTACAAAATATGCTTTCAGTAACGCATGGCTGTAATTACCATGGGAGGCCCCACTCACAGAAGATGGCTTCTCTGCTCCCAGCGCAGCAAATGTACTTCTAAATAAAAGGCTTTCATTTCCACTTACATTTTACATTCTTGTTTGCTTGTGACCACCAGAGAACACTTGTGGAAGGCACATAACCATATTTTATGATACATCCTATAGATCTGAAATTGTAAACAAAAGTCTATTATTCTCTCCCTTTTCCATGAGCTTGGTTTCCCTGTAAAGCAGCCGTCTCGGACTACACTGATACGTGACATCGTCTTTGCAGAATCTAACAAGAAAATATTTTTTAAAAAATCTCTAAGCAGCTTTAAGTCTGACTGCAGGCAAATTTTATTTTAAGTGGCAATACAAATCTGCATGCAAGGCACACAAAAAGGGGATAAACGAGTGACTTCAGGTGAGGAGTAAATATAGATTCTCATTCGGGTGACAATTTAGAGAGACTAGGTAACTTGTTCTTGGGATAGTTATAAATACCTTGACTAATTTTATTTTTATAGTTTTCTCCGTCTCAATAAGATCCTGAGAATCCCCCACAGCTTAGCCTCTACTTTTCTGGGGTCTTCTATCGACCCGTCTAACTTTTATATGGTACCACTCAACCTCTGTCAGCTTCTGAATTTGACAGAAAACCCAAACCAGAAGTGAAACCTCTCTAGCCATCATGGTTTAAGGACAGAGGTAAGACCTGGTTTGTAAGCCTGATTAGTTAGATTACAGCCTACGCATACTTAAAGCTCTTTCTGGCCTACAACAGATGCAGTACAGCTCTATGGGGTGTCCCAAACATCAACTCAAAAGAAAGGATCTTGAGTGGAAGTAGAAAAGCAAGAGGAGGAAAGGCACTTGCTACTAGTGACACAGGTCATAAGAAAGTAGGAAAAGCAGAAAAAGTATGATGACATTAAGAGCAGTAAAGCAGGAATCATGGACAAGGATCAGGAGGAGATGATGATTATGGGATAAACAAGAAACAGCACTCAGTGGTGATGAAGGGAGAACGGAGTTGGGGAATATCTGTCTGATATTACTAACGTAATGGTCCAAGAGAGTGAAAATTTCTCAGATTTGTTCTTTTACCTGAAAGAAACAAAAAAGCAAGAGTGGATGGGAAGAATGTGTCCTTCCACTAGCCTCCACCATACTGCGGCAATATGAATCTCCATTAATTCGAATGCTAACACTCTTCCAAAGCACTAGGGTTAATGAGGTTCCACTGTGTGTGATTTAACTTAATACAGATACTCCTTTCAGAGGCAGAGGTCCAAAATATGATGCTCCACTAGATTGATTTATTACTTGTAACTCAAGCTACATTTTCTATATGACCATCATAAATTCACATCTATCACACGCACATACAAATACATTTGTATGTTTATGTGGGTGTTGCATTTTCGAATTAGTCATTTCAGGGAATTACTGTGTCATATGGAAAACTCACCTTGAATAAACAAAAAAATTAATTCAATGGAGTGACCAAGAAAGACAATTATTCTTAACAAACTGTGTGCTCTTCAGCAGCAAACATGTCGAGTATGCAAGTGTGCAACACAGTAGTGAAGGACTGTCCCAGCCTTTCAGCAACCCTAGGTCAGGATGGTCAAGAGGATCAAAACTGCCCATGGAAGAAGAGAGAGTTCGGAGTTGAGTGATACATTCAGAATGCTGCTCTACCTTCCTCTGTCCACAGAAGATGACAATAGAAGGGCCTCAAAATCAGCAGGAGGAACACGTAGTCTTTGCATAATAGCTCAGGTCTTGTGTACTGGTCTGTGTTTAGCTGTACTGTTCAGCATCAATGCCAATCATGTATCCTGTCTTTGAACACCACGCATCTACTTCTGCCCACTCTGTTCTTCCTTCCTACTCACCTTTGATTTTAACTCTGCTTTTTTGTCTTTCTTCTCCTTACTTACCTTGGTGCAAGAAAGGGAGCAAACATCCTGGTTGCCAGCTTCAGCTGGAATTGCATCTCTTCTTGTCCATGATGACAACTAACATGATTATCAGTGTCACTGTTGTTAATGTAGCTATTGAGTGCCCCCATTCACTAACGATCCAGTACAGCTTGCAGGGGACAGGAGAGTTTCAAGGAGAGCCTTTCAAGATGCCTGCAGGTTCAGGAAGTTTAAATCATCGCTGCTTTCTCTCTATTTCTCTGCTCTCTCTCGTACATTTTCTCTTCTAACTTAAGGAAGGCTAGAAATGCACTGCTGTTCTGCCCACTTTTTCAGACAAGGCAAGAAACTCCCTGCTTACAGCCTGTTATTAAACTATTCTGTTATGAGATTTAATAATTACTGAGGACAAAACACATCTTCAGGTTCTTGTATTTCTGGCAAACAACATTTGCTATTGTTTGACTCTCCTTTTTCAAGCTGAGAGACGCTAAAAATAAAAACCACTTCCTTCTACTAACACTATCTTGAGAGAGAAAAGGCTAAGGATGAGGGGAAAAAAAAAAAAAAGCTTTTGCTGAAAATACCTAACAGAATAAATTACTTCTTCATTCAGTTCATCATCTGACACTCCCAAAGCAGGCTTTAACTGTGTTTCATAGAATCATAGAATGCATTGGGTTGGAAGGGACCTTTAAAGGTCATCTAGTCCAACCCCGCTGCAGTAAGCAGTTTGAGGATTGCACTCAACATCATCTTTATCCCACAATCACTTCTTTCAAATCTTTCCAGGTTCCTTCTTTTGCTGTCTTCCTCATTGCTGCATCATTTTTATTTACCCTTCCCCATCACACAGGACTGGACTACGCTATGAGTAATGAAGAGATGTTTCCCAGACTGATGCACTTCACTGAACTTTGAAAGTAACTTGCAACATTCCCAATAAAACGGATCTCTCCTCGTTCATCTCATTAAAAACAACTTTTGTTGAATACAGCAGGAGCAAGTAGCTCAGGAACAATAGTAAAGACAATCAAAACTACCTGAGATAAAATAAATAAGACCAAACCTCAACCCCACGTAAAACAAGTGACACTTCAAATACGTTTGTTCAACTGTCATAGTGTATCGCCCGTCAGAAAATTCCTGGACCGCTAAGATGGGAAGTGGAGATCCTGCCCCTGGCTGATGAAGGGAGATGCTGATGGGAGTTAAAAGTCAATGGCAGCAGACGTAGTACCTGGGTTGCAACATCTGACATCCCATGAACTTCATTTTACTTGGTCTTCAGGACAGTCATCTGGAGGAGAGGTACATGAAGGAAGGCAGTGAACAAAATCCTGTCGCGAGTCTAGAAGAAAGCCATCCTTTTAGGGGCAGCCATCAGTGAAGCTCCTGGAGCAGAAGTGGAGACCCTCCTGTATCTCTCGTGGCATTACAGTTCAGGCAGCTGAAGAATCAATTGTGTGCAAACGCCACTACAAATTTCTCCTAAGATCGGTATTGCAGAATTAGAACGAAACCACAAGGGTTGTTGTATCATGATATTTTACATGTTTTTAAAACCTGTCGTGACCTGCTTTCTGGTCAATGCCTCCAATATTTATCCTCATTCAGAATGTTACTTCTTTCATGACCCCAGGTAAGATGACCAGTATTCCTCGACTGGTTTTGCACGTGGCAGCATGGCTAGCCTAAGTCGCGTAGCTAGTGTTTCTAATGGATGTCACAGCCACGGACACCAGCCTGCTGTTAAGAAAGATTGCCAAATATTGCATTGTATGGTTCGAAAACGGTCTGAAAAACTTTAAAAGAAGATAGAGATGCAAGGAGCAGGAGACAGACTTCCCAAGGTGCGAGGGATGGGATACGTTGGAAAGAAACCAAGACAAGATGGTGAGAAGGAAAGGAGGGAATACGTGGGGAAGGGAGACAAATATACTGGGCAGGAAACCAAGTGAAGGGAAAAGGTGAAAGAGGAAGCAAACAAGATAGTCAAGAAAGGGACAGCAAGGGAAGAGGGAAGGGCAGAAGAAAAGGGAAACCAAAAGAGTGATAAAGGAGCCAGTGGAGGAGGGAAAAAGCAGAGCTCCTTTCTAAAAGATAAGGGCAAATGAACGGACTGCCCTGCCTGAAGCAGCCAGCAGCAAAAGGAACGTATTACTGGGTGTCCATTTCAACAAGAAATATAAATTAGACTGGTAACAAATGACACACGGGTGTCTTCCCCCAGGGCAGAAATCTCAGAAAGAATAATTTACATTCTCATAAGTCTTGTGATTTTGGGGTCCTTGGACAGGCAGAGTTGGAAACGTACTAACTACGGAAGAGCGGTTTCCCCTCCTCTGGTGGGCTCTGGCTTTGCGTCACCCGTGTAGCTGTATATTCTTTCGATCACAGACATGAAATGCAGAATTAAAGTAGTTACTCTTTGTATTTCTTTTCCCCCTGAAATTCAGCAGCATTTTGAAATCCCTCCATAAAACACTCTTGTCTCCTTGCTCGCCTTAAACACTCCTAATTGCTGATTATACAATTATACTTTTTGAATATAACCTTCGCTGACGATTCATTCAAAGAGGACAAATGGATGCTACTGCTGGCCGGAGCTGTGCTCTTCTCTTTGGGTTTTCAGATTGAGACCATCCAACTCACTTAGTTGTCCTGCCAGAATAATTTGATGCAATGGCTATTTGATTATTATTTATATTCCATTAAAAAAATACAGTAGTAAGCTTTTAAGGCTGCTAGGTCAAGCTTTCGGAAGAGCGGAGATTCACAGGCTAAGGCAGGATAACCCTTCTGGCCTTACATGCCTGTGCACTACAACAGCTTTTAATCAAAGGACCACGTGCAATTTTTTGCAAGGAATTCCTTTATCATTCAATAATGACATCGAACGTTATTGGGTTAGACGTTACATTAAATCTTTCCCAAGAACTCTAATCCATACAAATCCACCACAAAAAGCTTACTTAATGGTTGATAATTGGCAATCAAAGAGCTGAGGGCAGAGCCTGTGGACCAGGACACGCCAGGCAGTGGTGCTTTCTGCAGCGCTTCTGACTTTGTCTGGACATTTCTAACTGTAATTACTGTCAAGTGTAAGTTTGTGCCGGGTTGGCAGAAATATGTAATGATGGCTTACAATGTAGATGGAAGATGTAATGTAGTTACAAACACGACACGTCACGTAATTAGCCTCGGTGGCATAATAAAACGTAGCTGCATAGCAGCCATCACCCCTTCCATGCTGGCTGGCTGTGGGCTGAAGTAAATTGAAGGGAGAGTATGGGACTCTTCGCGAGCTCACTCGCGATTCTCTCCTCACTACTTGCCTCGCGTGTAAAGACCACCCTCAGCCCCCAGGGACCGGGCACCAGCGAGCCTAAGGGTGACACACACGTGCTTGAGAGCATTTATGTTCCTGCCTGCTTGAGTGGATGGTCCAGCCCTTCAAGACCCCCGCTTAACCAGGTCCCAGGGTTCCACATCACACAGGGTCGTGTATGTTTTAATGGCAAAGCGAGTAACAACCTCCGGTGCTTCGTTGGGAAAGCCTTCAGGAATGCACAGTAGCATGGCAGAGCAGGACACAGAGAGAAGAGGGGAGCACCCTCCCACCCCCGCTGACACCATGGGCTCTGCCACCAGGAGAAAAAACATTTTCAATTCAATTATTTTCCTCATGTCAAAGCTGAGACTCCCATTCAGGACATTTAAAAGCCATAAATCAAAGCATCCACAGTAGAACGAAAATTGGTCAAGATCAGGCTTTCCAAAGAGGCAGGCAAACACACATCACGGTAAGCTAAAGTGGCTCTAGCGCCTGCTTAAAGCCATCTTCCCAAAGCAAGCACACAGCTGCATTTTCTTTCAAAATACTACTGCAGCCTTTTAAGAGAGAGGGGGAATAATCTAAATTCTGGCAGTGGGGAATATTTCACAAATCATATATGCTTTGGCATCAAGCCCTTAAAGCCAGGGGCCTTTACTCACAGGCTTTGCTGGGAGAGATCCACCCACCTCAAGTGGGATTAATTAAGAGAGGCATGTATCATGCAAATAGTTTCTGTTTCCTTACAGAAATATTCAGAGCACATAACCCAAACCAGCTTTAGAACCAGAGCAAAGCAAGGAAGAAAATTATTTCCTGCTCCCCTAACCCTTTTCCTTTCCCTGTACAGTAAGTGAGGAACAGGGAGAGAATGCTGAGAGCTCACCATTTCTGTACAATTCCTTTGATTGAATGCTAATAAAATTGAGGAAAAAAAGAAGTTCTTTTAAAGGCAGGGGCTATATTTCACTATAAGGTTCCCAATTCTCCAAACCAAACGTGTGCTCAGCCACTCGTTGGAAAAGGACAGGCCAAATCTCAGCCCTGAAAATTATGGTGTTTTTTATCTTAAGGCAGGACAGGAGAACATAGAAAGTTTCTATTTCTTCAGCATGTCAGGATTTTCAGCTCCATGTGACAGTGACGGGGGCTGCAACAAAAAGCTCCTTTGGAAAGCCAGATGAACTTTAAAAATACAACTTTCTTCTCAGGAAGCTCAATTATTTCCCTAGATAGGAAAGATCCTGACGCTTCAAGGAATCACTGCAGAAAATGGTGGTAGAACAGTCGGAGCACAGAGCACCAGTTCAAAAATAAGTCACAGGGAAAGCTCAAGTTTCCACAAGAACTCTTCCTCAAAACTATTTTTTTTTCCCCTTTTAATATCTCAGACCCATTTTCTGAGTCAATTTCCTATGATCCTGCGAAGGCTGTTATTAAAACCAGACCAAGCGTAGCAGAAATTCCAGAGCTCAAAAGAAACATTTAATAGGCGCAGGAGCCGGCCACACTGTCCCACTCAGGTGATTTCCCCTGCAGCCCCCTTCCCTGGGATTTCCCCTCCCTGAGTTTAGTCAGCAGGAGAAAAACCTGAAGTTTCAGCAAAACGGTAAACCCTTCCTTCATTCTTAAGCAGCTGAGATTTTTATTCTTGTTTTATGTCTGAGGCTTTCATAGCTCTAAAAAAGACATCTAGGATCCAGTCCAGAAGATGTGTATTGCAGATATTTTTTTTTTCCACAAAAATGTCAGGCAGTCGTACAGTCAATTATATATCCAGCTACAGCATTTTAAAAACACTGACCTCCTTTATCAACCACTGCTTCTCATGCCACCAGTGGCAGTCACGAATTGAGTCATTCACAGGTTGCTTACCCAAGTGTCTCTTTTGTGCGCTAGAAAATTCCTTTCTGGTCTCCATCCCACCTATCGCTTTAGCATCAAAAAGATTATCATCGGAACATGCTCTTGGCAAGCCACCTCAGGAAAGCAGAGTTCATGCAAAATCACAGCCAGGCAGGACGAAGGAGACATGCTCGTTTGCAAGGCAAGGTGAGAGACGCCGGGGAGCTATGGTTCTCTCCAGTAGTACAACTGACAAACGCTGGACCTCACTTCTCTATCTAGTACGTGATTTATCCTCCCACGGCACGTGGGAAACACCAGGGCCGGTACCCTTCAGCTCAGTCCCAGGCTCTCCCAGCGAGGGGGTGTCGCTTAGACTTCTCCCTTTCCGGAGTGAAGTTTAGTACCCAGAAAGGCAATTCTAGCGTTCTCCCCAGTGGTGTGAACTATGAGATATCCACTAAGATCAAAGACAGCATTTAATGGTCGGGCACTGATGCAACAGCACCCTTTTCCTAGGCAATATATAAAAATACTTAATTCCTTTGATATACCTCATTTGTTTATTCTTCATATTATAAAGGATAATTATATTAGAAATAATGATCCTCAAGTTTAACTTACTGACAACTACAAGAGATCTCACCTATTTAAAAGAAAGTTTTTCTCCAAAAGTTCTCTTCTCGATTACCATTTCTAAAACTTAAAATGTGCGTGTTTTCTTTTTGTTTCTATTTAACTGGCATTTTTTTTGCAAACTGTGACTAATTTTAATGTAACAGTTAATTTTTTAGAAATGGAGAAACCCCCTTGTTCCAACATTGCCTGATCTGCCCATGCCTCTCATAATTTAGGAAGTTACCAAAGCCTTCAGAATCAGAGGCTTTCATATATACGTTTATATAGAATTTGAGTGGTTACGTGTATTATGTCATTGTGAAAATAAATATTAAGGACATTTTATTAATATAACTCGTATTAAAAAAGCAGTTAATGCCACGCAAAATTATAAAATATGCAAAGCTGCTTTAAAAAGTACTGATAAATGCAAAGCCCTAGGAGGAACGGAAATGATCTGGTGATGAAAATACTGTTCCTTAACTAATGGTTTTATACCATATGATCTACACTGTTAGACAAGTACGGACTGTTTTCAACTGGCTGTAAATTACTCGCCTTGTGGAATAAGAATCAGACTCCTATCAGTTTGTTCCACTGGTTCTACGTGGATTGTTCTTGTTCTCCCCCAGAAAAGCCATTATTTCCTCTGGCGAGGACTCAGAATGGCAGAAGTGAGTTGTTGTACCCCTGTTGCTCCTTCTGGTGTGGGGGGGTAAATGACCTCTCTCTCTGTGCACCCCTACGTGGGTGCAACACAACCAGAACAGGGGTTCTTAATGGAAGATAATCAAGTGTCTTCAAATTGACCGACTGGAACTTTTTTCCCCAGGAAAAAAGACTTTCTACCTTTTCAAAAACTCATATTTGGCCTAAAAATTGGTTCCTCAAAACACCTTTGACTCTGCGGGGAATGTCCAATTTTGCTTTGTTACAAGACTTTTTCAACCACAGTGCTCGACTTTCTGACACAGTGCAGAATCTGTCTGTTATGCTAGAGGGAGAGAACCATGCCCACCACCAGGAAGATTAGACATCTTACCTTGGGACGCTGGGAGGAGCCCGGGTCGGCCGAGAGGGAACCTGAGGAGGTCCTCCAAGGGCTTCACCACCACTTGGAAACGGAGGCAGTGGTCCTGGGCGGAATGGGACCGGAGGAGCCCCCGACTGAGGGCCTGGAGATGGGATTGCAGGAGCGGGTCCTCGGCCAGATAAAGGTCTGGTTGGGGGATTGTTTAATGTAGGCCTCCTCTGAGTTGAGGGACTTGGAGGAGGTGATCTAGTGAAATATCAGTTAAGAAGTTCAGTAAGGTGGGGTTTGTGGTTTGTTTTATTATTTTTAAACAGAAATTAAAAGCTTTTTTACGCCTATGACAGTTGTTTCTTCTTGGCATTTTCCTTAGCTGTCAGGGTCAGACCATGACATATATTTAAGTCTCACACTTACCTTTCCCACAGACAGCACGATATGATTTCTGACTTATGACAGTCAGAAATAAACATACAAGCAAAGAGGTATATGTAATGGATTTTAATATTAGAGTTCTAATAATGTTAAGGGCTACCAAGATGCTGAGGGGACTGGAACACCTCTCTCATGAAGAAAGGCTGAGGGACTTGGGTCTTTTCAGTCTGGAAAAAAGACGACTGAGGGGGGATCTTATCCATGCTTATCAATACTGAAAGGGTGGGTGTCAGGAGGATGGGGCCAGGCTCTTCTCAGTCGTGCCCAGGGACAGGACAAGGGGTAACGGGCACAAACTTGACCATAGGAAGTTCCATCTCAACGTGAGGAGGAACTTCTTTCCTTTGAGGGTGGCAGAGCCCTGGCACAGGCTGCCCAGAGAGGTGGTGGAGTCTCCGTCTCTGGGGACATTCCAAACCCGCCTGGACGCGTTCCTGTGCCACCTGCTCTGGGTGACCCTGCTCTGGCAGGGGCTTGGACTGGGTGATCTCCAGAGGTCCCTTCCAACCCCTGCCATTCTGTGATTCTGTTGAGTGGATTTTCTAGGACATGGAGCCTGAAATGCTGAATTAGTACAACAGCTTGCAAGAAGAGGCCTTGTGGACACACAAATAGGGTGACAGAAGTGGCTGCTATCTGAAGTATGAGACAAGCTATAAATCCACTGGATGGCCTTCTACAAGGCAAATACCTTGTCTGGTGTTTACATATGTATCCACAGAACACGTATATGTGGCAAAATGTTCTGATTTCCCTCATAAGTGTCATTAATGACCTGGAGGAGTATCTGCCCAAAAAGACAGGGAGGGAGGGAGCTGCTGCTGCTGAAATATCTGCCTGCCCTAAATTTCACTGCAATACAGATTTGAGGATCCTTACCTGCGGGCCTGCTGAAGCCAAGAGTCGTCCACAGGAGGGGGTGCAGGGGTTGAGACAGTGCTAGTGCTGATATCGCCAATGATGGCTAGGGCTTCCTTTAGCGCTTGGTACATGCGGAGCATTTCATCTCGCCTCTGCGCCTGTTCAGCCGACTCCTCCATTAGAGTGTTTTGGTCCTCAGAAGAATACAAATGAGCCAGGAGCTCTGCGTTGATAAATTCTTTTACCTATTTCATCAGACAAAAAAAAAAAAAATCCCCACCAAAACAAATAAATAAACCCTACCGAAAACACAATACTGAACAAATACGGTGTGAGATCCATGGAACCCAGAGACAGAAGTATCTCAATTTAATCTGTTTCTCCTATTGCCTTACGTCGATTCTACTGGTCAGATCTGGGACTAAAAAACGCTGAACTCAGATTAAGCTGACGGTGCAGCAGCCTCAGGTCTAGCTGTGGCCCAAGGAAAGGCTGGCACATGGAGCTGGGCAGAGCAGCTGGAAAAGGATGGACTGGACCGGACCTTTTAGCAGCTGCCTGCACACAGATGGGCTTAACACAATTATGAAGCCACGTTCTGAGACAAGGATTCGCATGTGAGGATGAGATGGTTTTGTGCAGACAATCCCCAACGCACCGCGGCCATTTTTTGGTGGCTGTCTTTGAAACACCGGATGCAGTTGGAGCTCACGTTGGTCTGTGTCTCTAAGGTGACACCTGTGTTTACAGTTCATTTCAAACAGGTTCCCAACAGCTCCCAGGAGATGGCTGTCATTCTGCTCCAATTCTAAATGGCTAAGAAGTAAATGGCAGCTAACGGCACTACCATTAGATATACTAAATTCCCCCAGGAATAGGAATTTTCAGGCTTTATAGCATCTTCATCAATTATTTTCTTAGCAAAATTTTACCCTACTGTAGGTGGGATTTTTCACCTCCAACAACTTTGTCAGATTCTAAATGTCCCATCCACATGCATTCAAACTGAAGGGAGAAGTCTCCAAGTAATCTAATTTACTGTATTGATTTCCTGCTACGCCTGCCCTGGTTATGGAAACCTGGGCCACATTAGGAGAGATAAAAAGCTAGAAGGTACTCTGGTTAAATAAGACTGTGGTAAATAGACCAACTGCTGACCTACTAAATCCTCGCATTTGAGACTTTCGTTGCTGTTCTGATCTATTTCGCATCTGGCTTTTTGCTCTATAAAGCTTTTTTGAGCTGGAGATACTGACAATAACACATTCCCAAGATTCTGATTACATAAACCTGAGCTCCGTTTGCGCATGGGGTTTGTGCTGGTTTAGCACCATTGATTTAAGTCCTGACCGTTAGACTAAGGCAACGTTTGTGTTCAGACAAGGTCAGTAAGAGCAGTCGAACTGCACAGGCATGGGACCCTTTATGGTCACCTAGTAATGAAAAGAAGGCCAGGACAGACCTTACAGGGAAACAAAACCATATTCCGTGGGCTTGGTTATCATTTCCCATTCACGTGTGACAGGAGATGCACAAATTCTTAGCAAAGCCTGCAAAAATTTTCCATGAATCTCATGCTGTTTTTCAGTAGATGGTACTGATCAAGAGCCAGAGTACACTACTTTCCTCACGATTGCCAAAAACTCCACATTAAAAACAGATATCATAGTTAAACAGCATCACATTCTACTCGATGAAATGAGCATTTTAATGGCATCACTTCAAAAAAAAAAGAAGTTGTCCTAAAATTAGATTAAGGCCAGAGCTGATTGTAAAAGCATTGTTAAACCACAAATATCTGTTTGAAAAAAATCAGGCTGTGACAATTATCATGAGCGATCCCTGTCTGCCACTAGCAGGAGCCTCAAGTAACTCCCTGAACTCTTCTGGAAGGGGAAGACTGCTGCGCTAAGGACAGTTCTTGGATCAACCATCTTCCTTCTGCAATGGGATGCACTGTACTCGACAGAAGATGATTTTCCACAATAGCCACTTTCTCCAGCTTGGAAAAGGAAGGGAAAGTGACACTTATTCATGCCTTTGCTCCTTTCTAGAAAACAGGAAAAATCACAGGAATGGTTTAAAACATTGTCCTTCACAGACATCAGACCCACGGTCAAAGCTGAACCATAGTACACATCCAAAACACAAATGCCACAAAACCTGCCCTGTCACTCCCAAGTGGGGTCAGATGTGCTTGACAGGCAACTTCATTCATCAGTGGGCACACTACAGTGTGCCTCAAATGCAAACACAAACCATTCTTTAACCTTAAGTTTGATAGTAACAAGTACTTTATAGAATCATAGAATGGTTCGGGTTAGAAGGGACCTTAAAGATCGTCTAGTTACAACCCCTCCCACTAGACCAGGCTGCTCAAAGCCTCATCCAACCCGAACTTGAGCGCAACACAACCTTGAACACTTCCAGGGATGGGGCAGCCACAACTTCTCTGGACAACCTGTTCCAGTGCCTCACCACCCTCACAGGAAAGAATTTCTTCCTGATATCTAATCTAAATTTCCCCTCTTCCAGTTTAAAATCATTACCCCTTGTCCTATTGCTCCACTCCCTGATCAAGAGTCCCTCCCCATCCTTCCTGTAGCCCCCTTCAGGGACTGGAAGGGGCTCTAAGGTCTCCCCGGAGCCTTCTCTTCTCCAGGCTGAACATCCCCAACTCTCTCAGCCTGTCCTCACAGCAGAGGGGCTCCAGCTCTCTGAGCATCTTTGTGGCCTCCTCTGGACCCACTCCAACAGGTCCATGTCCTTCTTGTGCTGAGGACTCCAGAGCTGGACGCAGTACTCCAGGCGGGGTCTCACCAGAGGGGAGCAGAGGGGCAGAATCACCTCCCTCGCCCAGCTGGCCGTGCTTCTTTTGATGCAGCCCAGCATGCGATTGGCAGTGTGGTTGGTTACTTTGGAGTTTTTCTACTCAGCAGAGATTAATATCCGCACTGCTTATGGAGTATATGCTGTCTACTCTAAGACCACCCCCCTTGTATAATCTGTGATACCCAGGCACCATGAAATACAAATTCTGAAATGTGTGTTTGGTTTGTGTTTGAATTGCTAATGGTAACTCAATGCAGTTCTGTGAGGTAAATGTATAAGGTAATCAACATCCGTCCTAAGAGAAGAATAAGGCATGCATCTGGAATACAACCATCTAGGCTTAGGCCTCAAAATATGCTTAGGGACAGCATCTAATTATTTTCTGTGCACTGAGTTTGAATCTGATACTTTTCTTCAATTATAAGTGCTCATTTTCAGGCCCACAAAGTGAAAAGGAAGTTCTAGGAGGACTCGGGAGGTTACAATTGTCATGGAAACAAACTCCTTGGGATTGATTTGTTTCCAGAGTTTTGGAGGCAATATGATGGGGCAGCAGAAAGTACAGAATATGCACATTAAGGGGGAGGGAGGGTGTTTTCACTTAACTCCTGGTGGATGGGTTGGACTTCTCAAGACTCCAAGGAGCACACAACTTAACAGGACCCACTTTCTATCACAGCTTCACTGCTTTCCAGGTCTTTGCACAACCTTTTGGCATGGCTCAGCAGTCTTCACTCTAGCATTACTTTCTCTTTTTAATAGCGCTGATTTTTTAAAATTGCTATTGGAGCTATTGTTTTTTAATATGGTATTTTGCAGCCGATGCTGTGCAGAAACAAGTGCATTTGTACTTCTAGTCTCACTCTTCACAATCTTTTAAAATGTTTTGATTCTTTGCCACAAATTTAAATTAAGGTGTACCTCTTAGCTGACTAGGAAGCCCAAACACAACTATGGACTATGAGGTCAATTGAAAGGTAGATGATGTTTTAAGTATGTTGTTTCTGTATTCCGTGGTTGGCCAGCATGGCAGACTTTATCAACGTAACTAACAGCCGATGAGATTGAACGTACAAATTCTTACAGTATTCCACTTCTGAGTAGAGCACGCGCTTCAGAGACTCTTAAACTGTTCCATATGATGAGGTGAGTGGCAGAAAATTTAATGTAAGCTTTCAAAAAACTGCTTGCCGAACTCTGCAGTTTATGAAATAAGAACTAAAAAACTGCCCTTTCAAGAGGCACTGAAATTGTGCTAAGCCAAAGCAGCAAGTTGCTAGATGGGATCTGGAAAGAGCAGCGAGAACATACTCATCCTGTAAAGTCTTGAGCATGGCTGATTTGAGGAAAAAAAGGGCAGTTCCATCATTCCCGTGCTCTTTTGTAAAAACTCACCCATGACTAGAGCGTTATTTGGAGCCTGACTCCCCTAAACCTAAAGAAGCTAATGGAACATCTCTCGTCCTCATGCAAAAATTCTGCTCATGTTACGCGTACCAGGAAATCCCACTGAAATTTCCTGTCCAACCACCTAACTCTTAAGTCCAACACAAATTCCACAGGGCTAATGAAATCCATCAGACAAAGGCTAGAGGTGGCTCTGAGTCACAAATAAATGCTACTTTTTAACCAGATTTGCCTTATAGCATATTGTTTTTGTAAAGACTGATTAGTTTGATGACCTCAGAGAAAAGGTGCTACCCATAACTAACAGGAGCTGTGCTCTCCATTATTAATTTATATGGCAGCAGTGGCACGAATATTAAGCTTAGTTTTCAACAAGCTCCATTCAGAACTCTGCCAGGAAGCAAAGGCTGAGATCCTAGTGCCGTGGAAAAACAATGATATCTCAAAGCCATTTCTTTAACCAAATAATCTTCAGATCTAAGAAAGACACACACAATAAATCAAAGAACCACATCTGCTTATCTAAACAACAGTGTCCAGGGCTGCTAGATTTATTCCTTGAAAACGGTAACCTGAAAATATAAAGAAACCCAAATAAAATAAGAACTGCTTTAAGAAACCATGCCAAAGGGCTACAGATTGAAAATCAAGGAAGCACAACTCTGCTCTGCTGCTCCCACAGACTGCCTAGACGGAGCTCCCAACTCCCTTTTCCTGTTATATCAAAAGCAACACAGAGGAAAAAAAACAACCCCCTTGATTTACCTTTAAATAATCTCTTATACTCTGATTAAGATGTAAATGAATTCAATCTTTAGCATTTTGGAGTAAGCACTCAAGGCAGTCCGCCAGCCTTTAAGAAGGCTGCAGAACTTCGTACTACTATGGAAGATTTGAACATTTCGTCTAAGAGTGTGACATTTATGGGAGCGTATTCTTCTCCTTAGGACATGCTGTTGTTGCTGCTACATTCAAGAGGCGTGTTTGAGGGTAAGAGACTTGACAGACACCTTCAAATAATTTAGAACCCTGGCTGCTACTTACATTATTGATCATAAGATGCATGATGGTTTTCGGAATCAAATCTCGGATACATTTGTTTATAATAGACATGTAGGAGTCCACAAGATTTCGAATTGTCTCCACCTGTCTCTCCAGCTGGGGATCCATGGAAAAATTGTCTGCTTGGCCATTCTCCTCATTTTCAGTCTATATGGAAGGAAAAAAAGAAAAAAGTCTTTCAGACTGCAGTAAAGTGGAAATATATTGGGGAAAAAAACCCTGGACTTAAACTGTAGTAATCCAGCCACGTAACTCATACAAAGAACGTCTGGAGGTTAAAAAATGAAGTAATGGCCCGTTTAACATTACTGTTTAGCATCATTAAATTTGGACCTTTAAAGCTTAATGCAATATGAGATGCAAGACCTTCTTCGCAAACTACATTATATATTTCCACACAAATTTGTAATTTCATATTACAGAAAGTTTTCAGACAAAGACGCATGGTGGTGAACGATCACTTACTGCAATACTTGTTATCAAATCTTTTACCACTACGATTCAGCCAGCTTGGCCATGCAAGAAAGCAGCACCATAAGTTTGGATTTTGAATTTTACCCTCCTACGGGTAAAAGACATTCTTGTTATTTAAGGTTGACAAATTCTGCAGTTCAGCCTCGAATTTGTTAGATGTGAATAGCACCTAAATAAACAAAGGATTTATGAAGGATAACAGCAAAAGCACCATTGGTTCCAGTGCTCAAGGCTCAGCATAACATGGGATGGATTATATATTAGAGGTCTCTTTTGCATCGGACAGAAAAAAAAAAACTTCTTTGTATGTAAACAGCTGACCTAATTAAAGAAAATACCAGGAACTTTAACTGAAAGCTAAAAGGTATGTATTTTGCTTCAGTCTGGCCTGTATAAATATAAGAAAACCTAAAAAAAGAATAGTAGCCTTTTGGTGAAAATCAAACTGCGTTCTGAGGCTCAAATATGCCAAAAGAATGGAATTTCAACCTGGAAAGTACAAAGAACAATGTTCTTTCCCCAAACTCTGATATATAATACCTCTCCCTCTAAACACCCACCAAAGCCATATTAGCATGAACTAGAAATTTTAAACCTTTTCTGTTGGCGCTTAGAAGCATAACATAAAGAAAGAGAAAGTACTTGAAAAAAGTGAATAACCCAGTAACGAGAACTAGTTATATACCAGCCAGACACCCTATAACCAGCAAAACTCCATTTGCAATATAGAATTTGGCTAAAAAAAATCTCCTAGCACAGGGTCTGCTTCTGCTCAGGCAGCACTGGCGGGTAGAGCACTTTGTATTTACCCCTTGTGAGCGATGGCTTGGTCAGCCCAGTCTAAATGAAATGGGGATGGTGGTGATTTATTAAGTTAAGTTCCGAAATAAGATCCAATGTACCATTTAGAAACAAAACAAAATGTAAAAGAAGTTTCAAAAGTTCAGCTTGTTTCTAATTACAGACGAATTACTGGAAAAAACAACTAATCTACGAACTTTAAAAATAATTAGCGGTGCTTCCTAAAAATCTTGGGACTGCGGAGGACATTGAAAAAGCTCTTGATGAAACAGTGTTTTCAATTCTGTAACACCAGTAGACACACTA
Organism: Larus michahellis; assembly: GCF_964199755.1. NCBI lineage: Eukaryota > Metazoa > Chordata > Aves > Charadriiformes > Laridae > Larus > Larus michahellis. Next base: position 25,947,843 of record NC_133903.1, on the reverse strand, counting down.
CCCTATAAACCTTAATCATTTTGTTAATAAACTGCATATGCCAAAAAGTCAGAGCGTGCAGATTGAGTATTTCCCTTAGTCTCCATGCCTGAAAAGAAACTAACTGTAATTTTCCCTGTGAAATAGCAAATAAATGGAAAATCATACATCTATCATATATCCACAGATTTTAGCCAAGTCAGTCCAGACTGAAAATGCCCCCTTCCCAGCTCCCCTGCATTTGACTTCCATTCTCTTTCTTTTCTTTGCTTTCCATATAAAAGTGCAGCTTGTCCATGTATTTTTTTTCTTTTATTTCTTTTTTTCTTTCCTTCACTTGTTTAAATTACAGATTGCAATAAGATTCTTAACTGGCTAAGCAGCAAAGTGACAGATGTTTATCATTATCCTCATCAAGAGAATGTAAAGTAAAAATAGTAATTTGTCTCTGATCTTTAAGGCAAAGGGTAATAGTCTGCAAACATTTAACCTTTTATATACAGGCTCATAGGTGATATTTACAGAAAGTGGATAATACTTCAGGAGTCCATCTCTTGTTCGAAACTGTAGTAGAGGCGACTTCATCCTGTTGATTTATTTTCTCTTAAATCAAAAAAGATCACTCTCTCATGAGTTTACAGTAATTTATTATGAAAGCTTCTGGCCACAGTATTCTTAATGATTTGGTATCTCAAGTGAAGGCTTTTCATGCCAGAAACCATCTTGTTTGCATCGCATCATGCAGATGGAAATCTCCTTCTAACGGATTTCTGTGCTCTACAATACACAGACTCACAGACTGGCGGGGGTTGGAAGGGACCTCTGGAGATCATCTAGTCCAACGCCCTGCCAGAGCAGGGTCACCCAGAGCAGGTGGCACAGGAACGCGTCCAGGCGGGTTTGGAATGTCTCCAGAGACGGAGACTCCACCACCTCTCTGGGCAGCCTGTGCCAGGGCTCTGCCACCCTCAAAGGAAAGAAGTTCCCCTTCACGTTGAGATGGAACTTCCAATGTTCAGGTTTTTTCAAGTTTGTTCAACACCAACAAGCATTATCAGGCTTTCTTTTGTAAGCTGTTTCTGCATTGTGCCAACAGCAGCAGCTGAGAGTAAGTTTGCCCGGTAAAGCTAAGCATCACAAGAGAGAAGTGATGTAGACACCCTCCATCTCATTCTTTCAAGACGGACGTCTTGTCACTGAGCATCACGGTGACATTAGCTTCAGCGCAAGCCACCCCACAGCCTAAGTCCCTGCCACTCTGCATTCCAGAAAGCCTTTTGCAAGTCTGTTGTGATGAATAAACTCAAAGCAAAATATGTAAGAAAACCCTCATATCTCTCTGACTGCTCTTGAACAGAACGCTTGTGTTGCACAGAAAAGGAGAATGAAGGAGCTAGAAGCAAGTTTCCGTGACTCCTTTCCCAGCAGCCAAGGCAGCCACAGGCCCCTTTCACAGAATCACAGAATGGTTTGGGTTGGAAGGGACCTTAAAGATCACCCAGTTCCACCCCCCTGCCCTGGGCAGGGACACCTCCCACTAGACCAGGCTGCTCAAAGCCTCAGTGCTCCTCACCCTTGAGCCAGAATTTGTAGTTCCAATAGCAAGTTAAGCGACGGTGTATGAGAATCTGGGCTAAGTTTTCGTGCAGTTGAATCTTGCTTAATACTGCTATTAATTGTTGACAGGAATGGAATATTATTACTTCAAACCAACACAACTGCAATTACTTTAGGAACTTTTTTTATAAGAGTCCAACAAAGAAAGTAGTGAAGAATATAAACTGTTAAAAAAACAGGTAAAGAAAATTAGATTCATCTTGGAAAACTCAAATTCCGAACTTCTGATGAAAATACCCCAAAGCCACAGAAAAGCGATAGACGAGAAAAAGCATGGACGAAGGGAAGGTAACATGGAGGCCAGGAGGTGCTGCCGTTAGCGTACACACAGCCACAGAGATAAGGTCCTTCCCTTCCAGTACCTAAAGGGGGCTACAGGAAGGATGGGGAGGGACCCTGGATCAGGGAGTGGAGCGATAGGACGAGGGGTGACAGTTTCAAACTGAAGGAGAGGAGATTTAGATTGGATATCAGGAAGCAATTCTTTCCTGTGAGGGTGGTGAGGCACTGGAACAGGTTGCCCAGAGAAGCTGTGGCTGCCCCATCCCTGGAGGTGTTCAAGGCCAGGCTGGATGGGGCTTTGAGCAGCCTGGTCTGGTGGGAGGTGTCCCTGCCCAGGGCAGGGGGGTTGGAACTGGGTGATCTTTAAGGTCCCTTCCAACCTGAACCATTCTATGATTCTACTTTCTCTGCACTTTAGAAGAATGAAAATAATATCCATTACTTGCACCCTGCAGTGGATCTCACCTGTCTTTCAGAAGCTGCTTTGTGTTGCTTCCATGGAAAGGTTCCAGTTAAACACAAAGTATGCACCACTGCTATTCTTCTACCTTTCCTGCATTTAGACGCCTTCTGTACTAAGAATGTATTAAGAATTAACTAAAGTGTCATACAAGAGAAGGATAAAAATGGCATGTGAAACCCAAACCACTTAAGTTTGTGGGAATTTTACTGCTGGCTGCAGCAGGAATAGGATTTCACCCTACACATGCACTTCTACCAGAAAAGTTATCAGTCTTTTGAAGACTGTAAACTCTCTGCTTCAAGAAGAATGATTCAAAGGGACGTAGGCACGGGGAATTACGTGCAATCCAAAAAAAAGGGAATAGTACCTCAGAATATAAGGGTGAGTTTCCTGATTGTGAGAATTATAAGTGTGTTGAAGAATGTCCCGAGAAAAATTCACAGCAAAACTGAGTAACATACTGAAAACAGTCTTGAGCTGGCCACACAGCGAGTGCAATACTTCTAATTTCCATGATTTCATTACATTCAGGGCAGCTGCCAGCATATTTAAGAATGTCTTGTATAGCATTCCTGATGGCAGTTTCAAGAAGGAGCATTTGTCTAGCATTTTCATTAGAGCCGGGTATCAACCAATTTTCTGTAATCAAAAAGGCATTCTATTAAAAATGACTGCGAGGAAGCAGGCTGGAAGGTGACCGACTAAAGGGTAGGAAGTCAAAGCAGCAGCAAAGCAGAGAAATAAGCTAAGAAATAAGTCCGTGGCTGCAGTGAGAAACCAATCATTTAAAATCTGCTTTCATATCTTTCATTTACAGATGCAAGTTCATAACAACAACCGCAACCTGAAAATTAATCATTCGCTCAAGATCATATTTATGTTTTAATTCCCAGCTGCTGAACATACAATCTATTTTACCTATTCCTGTCCAAGTAAGGTTTGTCTTTAATGCAGCAAGACTCAGCACACCGCATTGTCCTAACCCCCCGCCCCCGCCTTTTCCTAAATCTTTACAACTGATTCTTGATATTCTCTCTTCAAATTGCAGTTTGACGCCGTACATATAATTTAGCTAGCACGCTCTCAGCCGTACATAGCGTGCCTTTTGCCAGAGTACTGCTGAAACCACATGACGGCTTCACACAGTGAGGTTTTCTTACTGGAAAGAACCACAAGTAAATGACAATACATTACTTTTGTGTATTTACAACAAAGCGAGCAGCAGAAAAAGAACATTTCCTGGGCAGCTTGGAAGCTGTCCTTTTCCCTCACAGAGGGTGACTTTGCCACTCTCTTCCACGCTTTCATCATGTCCTGACTTCGTACCGCCGTCGCCTTTGCTGAGCCACCCACAAGCTGCCCCTTTCAGCTCCTACGCCTTCATTAGCAGCCTTGAACCGCTCGAAGCAGAGGTTATGATCCGGCTTTCCCTTGCACACACCATATCTCTCTCACTTCATACCCACGCAGAAGAAAGATATAGCCTAGCTCAATTTGATTCAAAAGTATTTAAGTCTCCGGATTAGTTTAAACAATCACCTACTTAGATTCTTCCTTGTGGTTCCAGACGTTGTATAGTACAGACCGTTAGCTAAAACCTTCTGCTGAATCCACATACTGCTCCCCAGGTATTTACATAGCTTTAATGATCACAAACATTCAAAACCTACATTAGGCTCTCTCCACGCCTTCTTCAATCAAGAAGCTGATTTAGAACTACGAGACAGAAAGGAATGACGTATTACCAGAATTCTGACACACTTGGAGTTACTTTTGTCTTATAGTTCTTAATAGGTTGACAACTAATCACGTCAAATCAATCCAATCTCCTTTTAGAGCAGGTATTCAGATCTTATGGGTAAGGTATTAACACTAAATGCCACATATTTCAGACTTAAGAAAAGCTTTTTGACACAATCTCAAGTGACGTTTTCATTAATAGAAGTGTGCTCTCCCTGCACTTACTGGTTAGATGCTCATTTCCATAGAAAAGCTGTCAATGGCTCACTGTCAAACTGGACAAGTCTATCAAGAGGACTTTCGTATGGGCTATATTTTTATGGGCTTATTAATGCCTTAATGCTGAGGATGGTTGATTACAGCCTGTGCTTATTACATTTACAGATGAGAAGAAACTGGAAGAGGATGTGAACACATTCGCTGATACGACCAGAGTTCACAATGATCTGGAGAAACATTTTAAAAATCGAGGTGAAATTTGTTATGAATAGAAAATATTTGACTTGGGGAGGAATAAATCATAAAAATACAGCATGAGAATGGCCACTTAAGGTGCAGTTCAGCAGAACAGAAACTGCGTCTTGCTACTGTGAAATCAGTCCAAGAACTGTGCATCCAATTCTGGTTAACACACTACCAGAAATTTGTAGCACATTTCGAGAGCGTTGAGAGGAAACCACTGAAGATGATGTTCAGGGCTTTGTAAAATACTACCTGAAAGGAAAAGCTAAGATCAATTGGGACTGTTAAGCTCAAAAGAAACCACCTGTGGAAGGGGAGAGATGAGTAAAATACGTCCAACAAATATTTGGAAAGCGTTATATGGTGACAGTGAAGCACAGAAATAGATGGACTAGGAGAGTTGCAGAAACTCTTCCAAAGATGAGACCCCATCGCTCAAGAAACGGCCTAGGTACAGAGATCCTGCCTTGAGGCAGGGGAAAGAACTAGACAACCTCTTGCAGCCCTTCCATCCAGTGGGTGATACTGGGCACACAGCAGCACAAAATGACAAGCTGACAACACTGCGACAACAAAAGGTGTCTCCGAAAATACAAAACGAAAGAAATAAATTACAATATCTTCTACTTTTCTTTTTGTTCTATGCAAAAGTCAAGTAAAAAAATAAAATGTTGCCGTGAATTAGCCATCTCCCCTCAAAGAATCCGTCCTCCAATTTCACCATTTGCTGCCATGTACGTCTCTCACACAAAAGACTTTTACAGAACCCTCCCTGCGCTGCGAGTTTTGATTCGGAGCCAACAGCTGCTTCATGCCTTTCGGAACAGACTGCTGGACAAGCAAAAGCAGAAAGAGGCTGGCATAAGGAAAACAGCACCTTTGTTTATAAAACAAATACTACTTTGGAATTTGCAAACTTTTCAGGCAAAGAATTTCCTTGTCATAACAACACATGAAGCACCCCATATTTATAAGAGCGCATTCGGAAAAAAAAAATAATCTAGGATGTGAGCTACTATTGGCATGATATTTGCCATTATTTCAGCGTAGGAGGTGGTCAATGGATTTTGGGAAGTCTCAAACACTGGTGAGTTACGCTGGAATTCAAGTCACGATGATGAAGACTTGAAGCAGGATGATTAGCCAAGAAGATATTCAGGCTGAAATTCAGGCTGAAATGTGGGAGGTGTCCCTGCCCAGGGCACGGGGACGGAACTACATGATCTTTAAGGTCCCTTCCAACCCGAACCATTCTATGATTCTGTGATTCTATGACATTTATTTGTGTAGTTGTTACGAAATGCACGAAACACATTCCCAGAGACAACAGCCTGCTCCAGCAGTGGACATTAATTGTGATGGGAACAAGACTGTTTGCTGTAAAAGGAGGTAATCAATGGGTAGAGGCATCAACTGGACATCTGAGGATTAAAGGATTAAAGCTGTGGTATGCAGTTCCCCTAAGAAGGAAAGCAAATAGAAGTCTTGGAGTTTCTACCAAAGACGATGAAAATAGAAAGCAGGAGAATTAGTCATCTGTGATGCTGATCAGAGAAGTATTAAGAGTCATACCGAAGACTAAAATAACACCTTGCTTTTAATATCTGATATTTACCTCCTTACCAAAACCATTCTTAGAAGAAATGTTGGTAGAACTGATCACTATTGAGGACTTTTACTCAACAGTAACCACACAAGAGAGGGTCACTAACAAAATTTTCCTTATTCCAGCAAGAGTGCACAAGACTCGGTTGAAAGATTCCTTTGGGGACAAGGAGTTGTCTTATTTTATGAGATTAAAATGTGGCAAATAAGTGCGCAATGCACGGACGGTGGCTTGATGAAGGCAAATCTTGGAAAACACGTTGACCAGGCTTGCATTTTAAAGCCCAGGTTATGACTTCATGTGTCTATGCGTATAATATAGAAGAGTTGCGCATGTTTCACAAAATGTGATCATTTTAGAGGTAGGCGCCCAGAATAAAGAATAGAAATCAGTACCAGAATAAAGAATAGAAATCAGGGATCAGTACTGAAAGAGGGGAGATTTAGATTGGATATTAGGAAGAAATTCTTTCCTGTGAGGGTGGTGAGGCACTGGAACAGGTTGCCCAGAGAAGCTGTGGCTGCCCCATCCCTGGAGGTGTTCAAGGCCAGGCTGGATGGGGCTTTGAGCAGCCTGGTCTGGTGGGAGGTGTCCCTGCCCAGGGCAGGGGGGTGGAACCAGATAGTCTTTAAAGTCCCTTCCAACCGGAACCATTCTATGATTCTATGAAATCACAATTCTGTTTTTCCTAGATTCTGTGCTGAACTCCTGTTTCATGGTCCCCCTTCACTTCTTCCAGCTGAGATGGTAACTCTTCTGTATTTACCAGCCTGGTTTAAAGAAACTTGCCTAGAGGAGGGGAAGGGCAGTGTGCGTATCCGTGTGCACGCTGGGAGGGACGGACTCGGAGGAGGCCTCGTAGTGGGGGAGCTCTGTACAGCGTCCAATGCAGAGGCTCGATAAATTACAGCCTTGTCTTTTATTTTTAGTTGATCTAATGCAATGTGTCACCTGTAACTGCACTCTTTTCCATAATTAATGATGTCTAGGAAAATATTCTGAAATTCTCCTCTGATAAGCACCTAGACAAACTTGATGTTTCCTCTCCGAGACGCAAAAGAGGACGTTAAACTGTTTTCACCCCCACGTCCCTGGAGCCATGAGAAGTACCAGATCTGTCTCTGCTGGGCCAGACTAAGCCCTGGTTCACCACAAACTCAGTGCAGTGCCGACAAATGATCTCCATAGTAAATGATGCAAATAAGAAATGTCAGCATGTTCCAAAATTCCTCACTTAATCTTATTGCCAGTTGTATAGTCTGGATAATCAGTAAATAAATCCCTCTAACTTTGCTCAAATCCTTAGGGGCTGAATACACAGAGAGCACTTTCTAATTCATTCTCATTTACCTTCCCAGCTCTAAACAAAGTAATTTCCTCCTTTTCTTAGCGTCTGATTTTTCCACTGGCCTCTGCAACACCTGATTTAGCAGCAGTGATTTCTCACTTGTGATTTCTGTTTCGAACTGGCATTGTTCTTTCTCCTCACACATATGCTTGCTGGAACAGCACGAATCAGCAAGATTTAAAACCTCCCATTCTCAAGTTTGAAGTCCCTAAAGGGAAATTGCAGTTGTGATGCCAAGGAACACAGTCGTACGTTATTTGACTTTTCCTCAGCCAGGCTGACAGCAGAGGGGGGGAGAGAGGGAGGAAGGAAAGGGGAAAGGAGAGGAAGATGGCATTTTAATAGCACCCACACTGATTTCACACAGTTGGATCACTGTGCTCCGAAGCGGCACCATTTCCTTTCCCCTTTGCCTCGCAGTCAATGCTGCGAAACCCGGCTCTATGGGAAGGATTCTCAATCTTTTTCTCCCAGCATGGACCGCATCTTAGTATGGAAATCTGTCTTGTGGCCACCTCCCCTCGCAGGCTAGGCTACCCTTTACCTCAATTTTTGACAGACCATTACCAATTCCAGCCTTGCACAGACCACCCCACCCGCATCCCAGATGTGACTCAAACGGGCCAACATTCCTGCCGCGACAAGATGGATTATCCCATTTCTTGCCCCAATTCTCATAGTCTCTGTAGCACCCACAGTAATTGCTTATCTGAAAAAAATTAATAACAGGAATTTTAATCTAATTTAGCAAGTGGACATGCAAGAACCACCAGCATCTTACATAGATAAATCTACCTTTCGCAGATGTTAGTCATACGCCAAACATATCTTGTCCAGAGTCCTCGTCGAAATATTTCATTTGATAATTCAGGTCCTAAGATTCAAAGCTCTCATACACGTTAATGGGTTTTCCATAAGCCCTCCATCAGGCAGAGTGATGGTGGCCTAGAAATTCTGGCAGGAATTCTTACCCTTGTTGAGCATCAATGATCACCACCATCCGTACTCCCCATCTAAGAACTCCTTTAACTTTGCAAGCAAAATGTGAGCTGCAACGTTCCTGGAGCAGAAAAACCTCAAAACAGATCAGAAGAGGAATCTGAAAACACCGAGAGCTTTACTGAAGTGTTACAAATATTGCTAAATGAAAGAAAATCATCCACCCAGAGGCATTTTGGATTCATGCCACAAAAACAGAAACTGAAAATTATTGGGTAAAATTATTTTCAGGGGAAGAAATGAATTGTGAGCAACTATTCAGCACGTAATCTTGGACCAAATGAAATTAGATGCTGCTTTGTGACATGGCTTCCATTTTGTATAAATATGCCAAAACCCTGCTAGGTATTCGACAAAACCAGGAGAAAATGAAAGATTATTTTTTTTCCCTCTGTCAAATAAAAGCAAATTGTATTTAAGAGACACTGAGATGCTGGTAATTTAATACACATGTCTGTAAGCAATAAACATAAACACTCTGTGTTATAAGACCACATGATTGTTGGCACGAACCAAAATGAAACTGTAAAGTTCAAACCTTAAGTCACTCTGACCTCCTCTCTGTGGGGAAGTTAAAGGACATCAGGGATGCGCGCTCTACCCCCAGGCCCCAGCAGGCGCAATATGGAGTTTACCTTTGCAGTTAACATCACCTGGCTTTATCGTTGCCACAAACAACCCTAACCTCGCACTTTCGTTGGGTATTTTGGCAAATTAACTTTTTAAATGACCTATGGCCTTTGCAGTTTGAAGGATTGATTTTAAATTTTTTTCCCCTTCTGTCACTGGTCAGCAGCAAAAGGCAAAGTCAAGACTCATTTGACATCTCTTATTTTTTCAGCTCTTGTACCACAACATACAATCAAGGAACCCCAACCTCACGGCAACACAATGAGAAGGCAAACTTCTTTCGGGCAGGGAAGAGCAGCTCACACGCGCTCCCAAGGATTAGAACTGGTTTTTTCAAGAAGAGAAAAAACTGCCACACCATTAGGGCTAAGCCCTCCCTTTTTAGAGGGTTTATGCCTGCTGAGCAAAGCTGGGTAGCAAGAACAGTGGTTTAACGTATCATCCCAATGACTGACTGCCTCATTGTGCAGTTACAGATATAAAAGTTTCACTCTTCCTCCTCTATGGTTCTATTTTAAAATGTTTTCTGTAATAAAATTACTATGAGACAGCTAAAACCAAGGGCGGGCATGGAACTTGAACCCATGGCCTTCTGGCTTAGAGGTGAGACTATTCCTAGCTGAGCCAAAGTGACACATACATAATATGCTTTCAAGGTTTTTAGCGAGCTCTGTCATGATTTAAAAACACTAAGTCTTTGTGGTGCAAACCACAGCGCAGGAAAGAACTGGGGCTCCCTTTTTACTGCTAATTTTAGCTGATGAATTGTTTATAATCTCCTGCAAAATACATAAAGCCTTATTCTGCCTTAAACTAAGCGAGAACAGCCTTTCAAAAGCGATTCTTAATTATAGTGTTCCCCTGTTAGATGGGATGGAGACAGGTTCCAAAATTGTGTCAGAGTATATGAAGTGATAAAATGAGGATGGGTGAGCTATTTTTAAACACACTCAAAGACTTTGAGGTCAAAATCCCTGAATTTATAGCCTTATGGCCATATTAAGACTCATGGATTACATTAAGACCTGCATGGCGAGACTCAAATATCATTTCATTTGAGACACCCTCTGGCTTCAGCGCATGTGTTCCCTACCAGTCTGCCTGCCAAACTGGGGCCCCCCAGGGAGCCACCTTGAAGCACAGATTATATCCCTACTGTAGACAGGCATTTGGGAGACCAAGGAGATGAGATGCTTCCATCGCAATGTATTCCCTCCTCCTCTCTTTTCCCAAGACGTCCTGCAAGTTGAGGATCCTGCTTTTCCAGCTGGGTGGGAAGGGAGTGGGTGAGGGAAAGAGTTTGAGGAGTCTCAGGCAAAAGCATATAATTGCTCCTTACTCTACCCAGCGTGGAAAGCCAATACAACCTCAGGCCCTGGTGATATTCCCTCGCCCATTTGGAGGGAGGGCAGCTGGGCACCTGCTGCTGGGGCAGGATGGAGAGCCGCCGCCCACTAACATTCAGCCTGGTTCAAACAACCCCCCCCCTCTCCTACCCGATTTCTTCCCCACTGCAGGGAGAGAGGCTTTACAACTCCTGAAACACATCTTAAGACTTCTTAGAAAATCCCGATTTGTAATGAAATCATTGTTCTGCTCATGGAAATAAACCACATAGAGGCATGACCTGGGAAGGAACTGGCACTGCCGTTGCCCCCACAAGCTTCCCGGCACTGCCGAGGAACACGCTTGATCTCGGGTCTGACTCATGGCAGCCTTTGGCTATGTAAAAGCTGTTGCCCTCCGTACACACACTGGTTTCTTTTCAGTAATGATCCACATATGCCATTTTTTTGGAAAAAGGAAGAAAGCTACCAAGTGAGGAGAAACAAACTGGACAGACTTTCCCGGCCTTACAAGTTGAAACGGAAATAGCTCTCGGACCCTTTTCCCTATCGTTCTTGACAGTCTACAAAAACTTCAGGTGTATTTTCCTCTAGAGGCCAAATCAGTGGCAGCAAAGGGTTTAGGGCTCTGAGGACACTGTAAATGATTTGCACCGCTTACACCGTTCATTTTGTAACTGAGGTGAGGTTTTAGGGGAAGCCAGACAGAGAGATGAGCAAGAGAGCTATTATTTTGGAAAAGAGCAGACAGTGGTTAGAAACATCAGAGAAAGACAAAAGACTCTAAAGCCATTTTCAGGTGAGTGGATTTACTTGTCCAATTTCTGCAATTGCTTTTATCTAAGCATCACCTAAACTTGTCATTTTTTTTTAATTTGGATTTCCACGCAGCAGTGTGGAACATAAAATACTAATGAGTTGCAGACAGCCAAAGTAAAAACATTAGTCAAAACAAAACTTAAACCTTGTCATGATTGCTTACGGATTTATATAAAGCAACAAAAGCACATAACATGCACAAAACAAAAGCCTTGTAAAAAAAAGTTTAGTTCAAAAAAAGGCCTAGCGAGCAGTTAAAAAAAAAAAATCTAGTGTTTGAGTTCTGCTAGTAATTAACGTACACTCATGTTTCGATCAAAAGGAGTTACTGGAATAGGTTCTGTATTATACCTATCAGAAGACTACGCCGCACTTATTAGCATTAGAGGCCCTCCCACTTGGAGCAACACTGGCTGGATCCATGTTCCTTACTTAGGGATTTTGCAAGTATTATATATTTTTTTTACAAATCCATGGTATTAGACCATCCCAAAAGTATTAAAGATGCGTTCTTTCCAAACTTCCCTGTCTCAGTCAGAAAGTCTTTACCATTACAACAGCAATGTGGTGGGTTCAGAGACACTTTCTCTCCTTGTGGTCGAGAGATGCCATTGCTGTATGGCTACAGACACCCATTACTTACTTGAGAATTGCTCCTTTCAGGAGTTGGGCCTTATCCATCTCCAACTGCAGTCACTAGGAATCTTCCTCCCAACATCCGTTGTCATTTACTTTGACTACAACGACCACTTCCTTACATTTCAGGAGGGGCAAAACCAGTTTTAAAGCTTTTCCTACAGGTGTCCTTCACGAGTCTGATTTTCAGGCGCACAGAATTCCTGAACTCTGCCCTGCATCACAAATCATCCTTCGGCTACATCCTGTCCTCCTGCATCCCACTCTGCTCCCAGCGAAGCCCCTGGCAAAATTCCCACCGAGTTTAATAGCCCCGTCCTATCCCCCCCCAATCCCTAACCAAGGTTAATTTCTCTTCTCCAAGTATAAACAGAAATCAGCAGGTAAAAAAGTTTTGTCTAATGTGGCACTAAGGCTGTGGAATTTACTCCCATGGGAGAATGGCACAATAAAGTCATTTGTTTAAAAGTAAATTGAAAACATTCCAGGCCTCTCAGGCTTACAACTATTAGCTTTAGTTTCTGCACAGCGCTGTAGAATGTCTGGCATCAAAGGCACTTTGTACATTGCACTGAACTCGTATTGGACACTGTTAGTGGACCATTAATCACAGCGAACAAAGATCCCATGCAAACACAAAAAAGGACTGATTTTTCCCATGTTCAGCATGGACTAGAAAAGGTTAACACCACAGTTTTCTGGATACGACGCATTTGGAGACGTGAAGTGTTGACAAGGCATCTGAGAGGGCATGGATTTTTCAATTGATACTTATATATTTGACATTAAACAATTCTTATTTGTGCCTAATACTCTCTAGAATTAGACAGAAGCATACCTCAGTGTAAACGAGCAGGATTTAAATTCAGATGCCTACAAAAGCACGTACTCCTTTACACCTACATGCAGATACCACGCGTGCATGCAGGGGCGATGGTTACTGCCAAGAAAGTCTACAGTGATGTGATCCATGGTTCACACAAACCATGAATGACGATGGCTGGAGAAAGTGAAGGCTTACGCAAAACCCGCAGCAACAGAACAACTAGCCTGAGGGAACACAACTGTATGTTTGGAAGTGTTTGAAGAGGAATGGGAAGTGAACCAGTATAAAAAGGAAAATCCCCAAATAGGAAAACCAGTCGGTGGGCAGGCGAGCAGCACAGGAGGCACAGAGGAAAGCTTGTGGTCTGGAATCACAGGCTGTATTTCTGGGTGCAATTCACTGATAACATCAAAGGAGAAAATGCTGTGTCGCAGGAGCATGAATTACCGCTTTCAGCTCCTCATGGCTGTCATAGGCAGTTTCTCGTCATCCAGACCAGAGCAGGGGAAAACCTGAGTCATCAGCCCTGAAGCTTGCCATCTGAGACAAGATGATTTCCACTGGGATCCTCAGAGCAAAGTATTTTGGCTACCAAGGTTTCACAGACAAAATTTCTTGCACTCTTGTACTAACTGTTTCAGGTGAAACAAAACTTACTGTATCATTATCATTCTTTCCTAAGCAGGACAGGAGATGTGAAGGGAAGCACTGAGGGAATACGTCGCTACCCTCAAAAAAGAAAGACACGTTGTGCAGAATCTCCTAAAAGTATCTCCCATATCCAGCCATCAGCTCCCAGCAGGGCTAACACACCCGCTCGTGCTCCTGCACAGGGAGTGGGTGCAGGAGCAGAGGATGAAGGTGTCAGCGTGGTACTTGGGTCTACAGAACAGCAAGTACAGCATCCACACTCCACAACATGGGAATAAAAGTGATTCAGGTAAGTACAGGTTTGTTAGTCGAACCATGACTGTCTGCAAGGCTTTTGAACGTGTTTTTAAAGAAAGACTTTAAAAAACAAAAAGAAACAAAACACGAAACAAAATATCACCCAAAAAACCCAACCCAAAAACAAACCAAACCACTGCCACCACCACTCACCCAACAAAAAAAAAAAGGCAAAAATGCAAGATGGCAGAGCGTGCCAGACTCGCTTAGTAAGTTAACTGATTTTCTGACTAACGGAACCTTGATGCATCTTTGGTTCAGCAAAGCGATACCCTTAGGAGATTGGCAATTAAGTTTATAAAGATGGGTATTAATGAAAGAATGGTACAGTGAGAAACTAACAGATAAGTAAATAGGAAGAAGAACGAGCAGCCTTGAAGGATTTCACCAAAGCGTCCAACGGATCTGTCTTACTGAAACAAAATAGCATGAATTTACCAGTTAAATTTGTTCCAGCCCATAACACAAAATTGTGAGGTACTCTCAATACAACGGGGGATTGAACAGTGTCCTGGAGTAACGGATAACTTCCAGGATTGGAAAAACAGAATAAAATAGTAGTTATACGCTGACAGACTAACGACAGCTGCTGCGCTGGACTGGGAGCTCACCAGCTAGCAGTAACTAAGGAAAAGAAAACCCAAACACCTCTAACTGAGCATCAGATAATTCTGAGACACTGCTATAAGGAGGTCATGAAAAGCCCAAATGCATTGGTAGTCTCCGTTATGTGCAACGCAGGTCCAATAGAGAAAACACCGTTTTGTACGGTACTGGTGCAATCTTGTCCGGATCACTGATGGAGGAGGCTACGTGCCTTCCAGTGAAAGATAACGCTTCACATTTCCCTTGTTTCCAGGGTTGCTGCACTATTTCCTTAACAGTCAAATGAAACTTCACGGCCAGAACAAGAGGATTTTAGCACAATCACAGTGAAATTGCTTTTCAGCCCCCACAGGCTAAAGCACTGCAGTCTTTGAGAGCCCGAGACAGTTAAATTGAAATAGCTCTGCATCTTATATGAACTGTATGGCTCTCTTCCTTCCTCCCCCACAAGGTCCTTGTCCATGTTCCAAAGCATACTCCCCTGCCTCAGAGCTGGAAAGGGCTCTGCATCAGCTCTCCCGCTAAGCTGGGGAGCATATCTGGGAGGAAAGAGCGAAGATATTTGGTTAGCGGTCTCCAAAAACTCACATGCACAAGCTGATTGACCCAAAGCTGCTCCTGCTGCTTACTAGGCCTGGGAAAAGAGGAACATGGCCTTTGGAAAACGCTTTTCTTAAGAAGCCACTGGGCACAGAAACTGTTGTTTGACCGCTTTCTTCAGCGGGGGCTGGAGAAGTACTGCACGTTCCACAGGTCTGTGCAGAGTGATGTAGGGAGCCTGGTGAGACTAGAGAGAGAAGGGGTGTAGGGAAACAGTTCCTGCCCTTCCAAGCATGATTTTCCCATTCCTGTCTCCGAACTGGAGGATCGGTCATCTGAATCTTCACTTTTTATGGGCTTGTATGTATGGAGGAGAGGGGCCTGGAGGAGAATGAACTGAATGGCAGGAGGAGCAAACGGAAAGTGTCACTGTCAGTGCAGCGAGCTGGTCCCACGGGTTGACTTGTCGTTTTCTGTCATCCTTCCAGAAGTCTTTATCCAACTTGGTGCGCGTGACCCTTGTGCAAAAAGAGCAGGCTGCTGAAAAGGCAGGTAAACAGCTGATTAAAGATCTCGATGCTCCCATTATCACGTGGGCTGTTGGTTACAGCTTCCCCGTAATGCAGAAGGGCAGGAAAAACTTTATCCAAGACCCTAAAATTAACATTTCAATTGATAAAAGCAAGTTGGACTGGGCCCTCAGTACTAACTATCATGCCTCAGACAATCACCACGTCAGTGACTTGTCTCATCTAACAAAATGTTGGTTTAGAAATACTGGAGGATCAAATGACAAGTTTGAGGATCTGCTGCTCCAGCTTCATCTTTATATCCGTCCAGTGAAAACTTTTGGGTGTTTATCAGAAGGGGAATGGTAGAAGGGGGTGAGAGGGAGGTGAACTCTTTAAAATATAATTTATTTTCTGGCTACCTTCCTTTCATAAGAAAAAAAAATAAAAAAAGAGTTCAGCTTAAATTACAGGCATGCAGACGAGCTCTCTCAGCCCCAGAAATTCATCCTACATGTTGATTAATAGTCAAACTATTAGAGCTTTAGCATGAAAAATGGGCTAGGCTTCGACTGAAGATTGCCTGTAGCTAATGATGCAGTGGAATGAACATTTTCATTCCAGCTCAACCATTCCTGTTCCTGTAAAAATAAAGAAATCCAATCTTGGTTTCTGAAAAAGACTCAAAGAACTGAGCATACTTACTGGCTTCAAATAATGCCATGCGTTTTAACAAATCTGTATACACAGGATATGTTACCCGTGAAGTCAAACACACATATAATTGCATACATGTACACGCAGAGTATAAATATCTGAAGGGAGCAGAAGAGAAGTTGGTGACCATAACCTAGAATTTCACATGTACAAGCACATTACAGACTTTCTAGATTTTAACATAGCTCCTGTCTCAGGCGAAAAAAAATTGAAACGTAATAACAAAAACACCGCAAGGAAGTGCAGTGGGCTGTATAGCATCTGCCTGGCGAGGCTGCTGAACGTAGGCAGGAGCTGCCTGGAGATCTCCCTGTGGTTCAGCCCCTGGCGCCATCAGTTGGGCTTGAAATCAAAAGCAATGGAAGGAGGTAATTAAAAATGACTCTGCACCACTCCGCTGGCAAAAGACGACTCCGCTGCAGCCACCGAAAGAGGGTGGGAAAGGATTCAGGGGTATGTAAGGGAAGGCATGTGTCTCTCCAGCTTTAGTCATTTCCATTATGGAAACACAGCACTTTTATAGCTTTCAACCTTTATGCCGCTAGAAGTCAAATATCAACTTTTTGTTTTCATTTCAGCACATAAAATGCAAACTCCAGTTTGGCTAATGTCGGCGGCACGTTCTCCCTAAGCCACAAGTAAGGTGCAGAGTTGAAAAAGCACCACGAGGCAGAAAGCTGAATAGTGGAATTACACACAAAGAGTGATGGCCACCAGCGCGTCTGCTGGCGCGACCAGTGATTTTCAAGACTGCGGAACTCGGAGAGGGTGCGGGGGGAAGGCCGTGAGGTTCAAACCATCCTGTTGGCTGCAGGAACAACCATTAAAAGAAATTAAGAGAAAAGTCAGACCCCAGAAGGAGCAGAAGACACCATGTTCCAACTCTAACCAGCTGAAGGAAAGTTTATATAAAAACAATCACTTGGTCAGTGACTCATAAGGAAAGAATCCCTAAGCTTTCTTCAGGGAAACCCCAGTAAATAACATGTCTAAAAACACATGAAGATGGTGTTTGTTCCGTTACGATACTTGGTCCACATGATAAAACCTTTGGCAGCAGAACAACCTACAGAGCACAGTTCTATTTGGGAAACCCAAAAACCAGTAAGAACTGCCGGGGCTCCTTGCAAAGTCTGCCTCACATTCTAGCTCTTTTATGACATGTCTAATGCAAACTGGGAAGAAACGTGAAAAGAATGCTTTTTGTTACAACACTGGAGAGTGCTCCTCGCTTGACTACATGCAGTCGTACTCTCAAGATACATAAATGCCTGGATTTCAATACATTCTGCATCTTTTATAACTAAATGTTACGGATTCAAATATCCTGCTGTACTACACCCAAAGAAACTGAATGAAAAGCTCGCTGCACGCACAGCCTCTCTGGAATATGTTATCAGACACACAGCAGGCTGTGCAAGAAATAGTATTCTGTCCAAAGAAGGGATGGATTTAACTTGCAATGTATAACTTCTCTGGCTATGAGGAGCTTTTTTTCTTTCTTTTTCTTTTTTCTTTTTTTTTTTTTTTGATTAGCACAACATTTTGGAAGCATGTTGTGTGTTTTTAAGCGTATCTTCCAGCAAAGAGATTTTAAACTCGGTAAAGTAAGTTCATAAAAATCAGAGCGATTACAGTGGTTTCCAAACAAATTACCAGATCTGAACACCGTGACGCCTGAACTTGGACTGACTAAAAAACTCTACTGTTGGAGATTCCAGGTAGGAATATTAACAAAAGCATTCTGTGTCAAGCAGAGCTTACCTTCTGTAGCAAAGCTGCTTCCTTTTTGCAGATGTCCAGGAGGACACAGTGGAAACTTGGTAGCAACTTCTTAGTAATTTTACCTCACTCTCTAATGAGTTTTAGTTTGTTAAGTGTGAATGCGGACATTTGAATTTGCACTGGAAACCTCCCCTGCCCAAAGTTATTACTTTTCATACCAAACATAAGGTGCTTTAGTTTATACTGCTCCCCGTATTTTCAGCTGCTGTAGATCCATAGCAGACTCCAGAAATTTTCCAGGATATAGCCAGAAACTTGTCAAGAAAAAAAACGCAAGGTTGGAAGCATGGAAGAGTTATTCCCAAGGGACGGTGGAGTTACCATAGTAAAGCAGTGTTTTTAGCAAAATGCTCAGCAACAAAAGAGGTAGCATCACTGATATTTGAACTGTAATTTTCCATTGTCAGTTGGGGGTTGAATTTGGAAGGAACAGGGTATTTGTGACAATCTTTCAGGTATTTGTGACTATCTGTAAACTCTGGTAGATAGTTTAATGCTCTTCTATACACGATGGAATATATTTTACAAAAAGCTATGAAGAATACCTCAAAGGCCACCAATACTGAAGAAGCAAGAGCTTCGCCCAGAAAAAAATGCAGCTGCAAGTAAGATAGAAGTAACTGCTTTGAAACAGGAGCATCATTTAGGTCAAGTTAACCATTCCAACATGCAAAATGGCAGATTAAACTAGAAAGAGGATAGGCAGAAATGACTTTGCCTGAAAACCCAGCAACGCACGTAAGAGGAACAGGTCACACTGAGAAGTCATGCGTCCTTTTATCTTTCAAGGAACGTCAACGTTCCTGAACCTTACCAGAGAGTTCTTCAGTACTCTGCTGTAAATTTGAGTCCCCTCGCTTTACTGTCATGTTGCCCGTAGACAATTACCTAGGAACCTGGCACTTGGGACAGTTGAGCTTCTGCTTCCAAGGATCCACTGTCTACAAAGGGAGAGTGAAGTAGCCTACAGTCAAGAGGTCCAGACTTGGAAGGAATAATCATAGGTTATTCTAGACACAGATCCCTAGAAATACAGGCAATTCCCCAGAGGTATCCCATCAGAAAAGATCTGAATTTTGAAGAGAAAATGTTGATACTTGTATACACTAAAGGAAATCCATTCAGTGTACCTGAGCAAAGACTCCAAGGTTCTTTGAAAGCAGACACGCTTGCTCTGTCCTGGGTAAAATCCTTTGAAACAAAAGGACAGAGAACTTCACATGCATGCTTACGTCTAGGCTAGTTCGTAATGATGACTGATTTTAAATCACTTGAACAACTGACCCAACAAAACCACTTGAGCAAATTTCCAATCATCCTTTAAGCTGAGATGCTTCCACCAGGTAAGGGCAGACACTCGAATGAACTAGTGTCAAATTTCAGAGATGAACTGAAGAGAGTCTGGTAAATACTCAGAACAGGAGGATTAACCACCACTTGTTCTTAAAAGACAGGCAGAAAGAAATCGCTGCATACTCAAAAGATGTTGGAGTGAGGTATTTTTGAAGAACAGAAGATGAAGACACCTTGCCAAACCTGCTCCAAACCACTCATAATGCTGCCTTCTCAGGCTTGAGGAGAGAACTCCCATGAAAGAAATCATGCTCCTTCTTTACAGAATTCATTAGCAACAAAATAATCCTAAATCCCATGCCCTCTGCTAGTCCGAACAGTGACAAACAGGTAGTTTTGCCTCAAGACCCTCTGTTTCCAGAGGCACTCAATGGCTAGTCACAAACCTTTAACAAAAAACAAAGACAGGACACTTCCGTAATTATCCATCGATTCTCTCATGTCATTCTTTGACTGCAAGGAACCATGTTTTTACTCTAAGTTTGTAAAATGGGATCCTGGTCCACAACTGCAGCTTCTAGACAAATAGTATCTATTCACAATATTAAAAACAGCTGCTGGAAAGGCATCATGCTGTGGCTTACAAAAGAAACTGTACGAATAAGATGGAACTAAATAAAAGAAATACGACATGGGGCAGGAATCACAGCCCCAATCAGACAATGCCAGGACTGGTTCTAGGAAAGGAGAACTTTATTTTAGCAGAACACTAATCAGACTACAGAAAGCACGGAAAAAAAAACAACAGTCCTCTAAAAACAGACAACACTAAGGACAACGCACCCACTCACAATGGGTGAAATTCTAACTCTCTGGAAATTGATGCCATTGACTTCACTGTGCCCATCTTCCAGCCTTTCCATGACCTAGATTGGTCGCAGTTAAACCGTTTCTGAGCATATGCATTCACTCCACAGGTAAAGAGGCATTTCCTACAGAGCACAACATAACAAAGAGCACAGAGAGTTGATGTTTTCAAACTATTGAAGACAAGTGAAGGGCAAGCTTCCTAAAACCAGAGCCTTGATTTTCCCCATACCAGGGACGACGCAGATAGTGTTAAGGACCGCAGACAATGCTGTATTTTGTTCTCGCTGCTAGCCTTAGCTTTAACATTTTAATCAGCAGTGAGTGCTTAACCAGAAGCCACTGCTCCAGAGGTAAAGTAGTCCTACAAATGAGCGTAAGGACTTAGCTTTGCTTAGGAAATTGGTGACTTGTACATACATACAGAGACATACATTGGCCCATGTATAAATATACCAACTCTGCTTCATGTATAGTCCCACAGCTCTGGACACCAACACATTTGAGGCTGCCTGCTGGCGTCATTGTTCACAGAGTCAGATCATTAGCTATATCAAAGCCCTCAGCTGAGGAACATCAAGGAACTGTGCAAATAGAGCTCCCTGGTGCACACAACTGGCATGAAAACTTCACATCTCTTGAGTGTTTGCAGCCACATCTCTTGGGTCACAGGTGATGTGTGATCACCCGTGGATGGATCCAACATGCCCGGATCCATCAGCCTGGCGGAGAATATTGCTTTCAGGAACTCTGCACTGTGCCTTGCATCAAGATCTGAAAGATTCATGCCAAAAAGGGCATAATGAGATATTTGAGCTCAGTTGGGATCACATCAGAGAACTCTGATGGTGGAACCGAAGCACTGGAAGAGGCAGCTTCAAACACCCAGGAAATTGCTAGCCCTACCTGAAAATGGTTCTATTTATGCAATATTAAAAGCTAAATTTAAAGGCAGTAAATAGCGAATAGAGACGTCACGAGAGATATAGATTCCCATCTGGTTAACCACAGTAAGACACACCATAAATAGGAGAGGTCGAGCTCTTTGCGGATGCCTGGCTGTATGCAGTTGCAAAAGTGATTAAAACAGTGGTCCTCACAGCAAAGGTAAGGACAATCTAGCACTGACAGTGCTTCTGAGAATCTCCTATCTGAATCAGTCAGATAACCTTTAATAACTGTAATTTGGAATTACAGTACGGCAGTTGTTTTCAGCCTGTGGTCGTGAGCAACTACAGACTACTCCTGTACAGCGCCTGTAGAACACAGCTAGGGACTACTGGCCTATGACTGGAAATACTTCTAGTTACTACATTGGGGTTTCCTGCTTCCACTGGAAAATATCTAGGTCTGGAAGTCAAGCAGTTTTAAACCACCCAACTACAACTGAATGCTAAATTACATTGCATAAGATTAATTTTTCTCATGGACTTTATCTTCCTTGCTCTGGGTTCGTTCCTTTAGTTGATTTCCCTAAATGCCCTTAGATACGCTGCCCAGGATTGAAACCCCAACTGTTGAACAGGTCAAGATAATACTGTGTAACAAATACAATGGAAAAGTTTGACTACCTCCTATATAAATGGTGTAATATGGACCTGACAGCTTGTGTCAGGCCCACATTAGACCATTTAAATAGCAGATAGTCAAACAGCTCATGGTACTTTACGCACCACAGAGCTTACACCTACCCAAATAATTTCACATACGTTATTTGATCTTAGTGGCATATTCAATGATATATAATTCTCTCTTTGAATTACAAATAATTTGATTATAAAAAGGGAAATGCACAGGTTGGGTTTAAAAGAGGAAGAACATAAGGAAACAGAGTAACACCATTTGTTTCTCAACTGCAGGACCAGGGGTTTTAAGAACACGGGTATGAAAGTCACCAAAGAATCGCACAGATCAAACACCACAGAATGTCCATAACCAGCTTCTTCTGGTGGGACATCCCAGTTCTTTAAAATCAGCTGAGTTGATATATCAAGCGTCATAGAACACAACAAACAGAGAAGGTCAGGGAAGACATAAGTCAATCAAAGGCCACAATGGAGCTGGGAAACAGGTGGGACAGGAGCTGAGGAGTCACCAGAGAACAGAACAGGGGACATTGTGAAAGGGAAGTTACATGAGTGGAGAATGCAGTTCCAGAATGGAGGATTTTACAGACAGAACATGGAACTTGAGTGTGACTCACCATATGGAGAGTAAGTATAAAACTATCTCCACAAAAAGGATAAGTAGCAAAGGTTAAAGAAATCCAGGATGAACTATGCATCAGACTAGACATTGCACATCTTAGGTTTTTGTCCAAAACGGAGTCAGGGAAAAAAACAGCATTCAGTTTCTCCTGATCATCTTGTTTTCCCTTGTAAATGAGAGAAAAAGAAGCATCTGGCCGTTCACCAGCTGCCCTCCACCCTCATGTCCAATGACTACATTTCCTGTTACACTGTAAATGCTATGGAAGGGTGAGCCTGGTGACGTTTTTGGCAGAAAAAAAATATTTAAAATTTTTATTTATTGCCAGTTATTACTCAGGAGTAGGGTTTTGTGCAATTACTAACTTGGAAGACAAGGAAGATATTTTAAGATTGTCCCAAAGTCTTGCAATACCTGTGGTCCCCCTCATGGGTGACCCCATACACTAAAGGGGCAATCAGCCCTTCCTGACTGCAGCTATTCCGAGACCTGGAGACACAGGGACTCCAAGCTGCAGGTATCAGCCTAGAGTCCAAAGGATTTTTGTGGCAGAGCTTGGTGCACCACAGTCCAGAAGCACCTTCTTCTCCACCAGCCAACTCTCAGTGCTCATTGACCAGGGCTGGGAAAGCATCCTTAGAGGTTGGCCACCTTCACTGCCTTCCCCTGGGCCAATCTCACTGTATGTCTAGAACAGGGCTGACAATTGTGCTCCGTTATCTCAAACTTCACAACCAGGGAGTTTTCAACTGTTCCGTAAACCTTCAATGAAATCCTTCATCAGAGTGGAAGTGGTGCAAAAAAATTAGCCGTGCTGTAAAAAAACCCGAAGAATTTAAAAATATTTTCAATATGCAGATTCTTTGCCAAAAGCACAGTAAAGAGCCCACCATGAAGACATTACAGAAATGTTTGCTTGTTTCTGAATTTCCTGGAGTTTGCTTAATGTCAGCTGTCCCGTTTAAGAGCAGAAACGTAAAACCCTGTGACAGCTATTGAACCCCCGACCCCCGATAGGCAGTTACCAGTTTCGCCGGGACTGGTTTTGAAATCATTCAGTCCGTTCAAGCCTGCATCTTGTTACAGTCAGTGCAACTGATGCAATACTATGAATCTCTTTTTCCCCTGTACATTTTTAACTCTCTCGTGCCAGCAATTATTTCGCTCTTACAAGAATATAGACCAGGGCTGCTCTGCTTCTCGGGGAACAAGGTCGCATCTAGTTTTTGTTTGAACTAGTAAATATTTAGGAGAACAAGGAAGTAGCTTTTTATCTGAAACACGTTTTTGTATCCTTGAATCGGCAGGGCAGCAAGGAAGGGACTGAAAAACAGCCTGCCATTTCCTTTCCTCCCTGTATTTTGGACCGCCTTGGAGCCAGCATGTGTGCGCATGCACGCTCGCTCGCTCCGTCTGCTCCTCGAGACCGTGACTTCATTGTAAAATTCAATTCATCTGTTCAAAGCAATGACTGAAACACTGTCTATAAAAATATGGCATTTTTCCACTTTAAAAAAAAAATGATATATATATACACATAAAAATTAACACTTCTTTTAGAAGTTATTTTTAAACCTAGTTGGCCTGGGGCCAATTTTGGTCATAACTGAAGTGGATTCTTCTTTTCCTAGAATTCAGTGCCTTCCTTTTCTAACATATATCAGTTTAAATAAAAAAAAAAGGAGGTAAAACCATAAGTGCACAGTTTACACTTCTATCTACAACATTTTACCCTCTGACATATCAGTACAGTTTGCATTTCAACTTACTACTAAGCAACCGACCCAAATGAGTCTTTACTTTTTTTAGTTCGGGACCTTAACTCGAGCCTGGACTTTAGCAATCCCAGAGCAGAACCACTTCCTTTCAGTTTGAATCTGGCTGGGACACTGGCAGAGCATCACCACAGCCAGTAACTGCCTGAGTCAAAGTTTATGTCTGGGAGGTAATTGAAGACCCTTCAGAAGCGCGGCCAAATTTGAAAGAGCGCATCAGAGCCGTATTACAATGCAAAGATCCACATGGCTTCTGGCACTATATCTGCATTTACATGTCGATAGCCAAGCATGAAATAGATGAACTGAGAGAGCTGTTGTCATATACGTAGGTAGAACGAGCATCCTGACTTCACTAAGTTCCCGTTTTCCAGGACTGTCTGTCTCAAGAGACAGTAGGACATCTGGTCTTCTTAATGGAGCCGCTGATCTGGAATCTGGGGTTAGTAAAACTACCCCCACTCAGAGAGAAAAAAAAAAAAAAGAAAAAAAAAGAAAAAAAAAAAAGGACAGACTTGAATCTAAGCAATTAATATGTCACCAAGAAGTATTTTAAGGAATAACATGCAAACCGACCTGGCAGGGAGAGTATTTTCCTTCTTTCAAAGGGAATCCTGTTTTTCTTGAGAGAAAATTCCAACTAAATTACACTAACTGACTTTATATTCAGTGAACGTTCACATGCGCAACATTATCCACACTGGGACAACTCCATTAACTGAGATAAATATATTATTGATATACTTAGTTATACATGCTTTGTAAAGGGTATCAGCAAGCACAGTCGTGCAAAATAATTAGAAGATAAGAAATTCGTAGTCCTTTTATCCACAAAAAGAAATTAATCAGATTTGTATTTGAGAAGTTGAATTTTCTCAAGTCTGATCTCAGCATTGAAGCAATTCTTCAAGTTAGGCAGAAATGATTGGCCAACTCAGGGCTTATGGATGACAAAGGAAAGGTGAATCTTTACAGTAAAAAGTGTCACTTTGGTTTTTTGGGGTTTTTTTGGTTGTTATTTTAATGCTCAAGTGCCTAGGGAGTTGGAACAAGATTTCATAAAGTCACAGTATCTATTTAATCTTTTAACCTAACAACGTTGGAAGCGTAATGAACGCGGACTTCATGAGAATATCATAGGTTTTGCTGCTGTTGTCTTCAAACAGCAAGTTCTGGAGGGCTGTTTTGAGGGGATTTTTTTTTGTTTGTTTTTTTAAATGAGGCTGGTGAAGATGCCCAACTCCCGTGCCTTCAGCACCTGGACTGAAGCTGCCAGGCTCCGCACAGCCCTGGGCAATGCTCCGCTCCCCCTGCGCCTGGCTGCTGAGCGGAGTTCGCTTTTAATATTAGCAAGAGGGAGCTTGCCAACATGTGCTTCTTGAATGAGGTAGGTCTCCATTACCTCATTCTACACGACCCTTTTACAGATTTTATCCAACAAAGCTTTTGAAGATATATTTATCTTTAACCATGTGAGAAATCTCACTTACGCTAATGATTGTGCAACAATAAAAAGTAAAAATAAAAACGATTAGTAGTGTGCTATTATAAACCCTCTTGGCTTCCCTTTGCCCCCCTTTTTCTTAGGAATTAATTACTCCAATGTTTATTTTTATTTTTCTAAATTGAAGAGTGCAAAGCTAAAGGCAGAGGTATAAAGGCAGCCACAATCTGAATGGGTGGGTACGGGATCTTTACATAGGTGCCTATGACATGACCCACAGTGTACATGTGACATGACCCACAGCATGAATGCCACACCAGGCAGCGCTAGAAGGAGTGTTACAGCTCTGCTACCTACCCAGTAAATCCGTACCAGGACAGTAAGGAAGGATTATGCAGTTTAGCAGCATAAAGCTGCATCAGAAGCTTTGAGAAACCATCATCATCCTCAACCTGCCGTTCCTCTCCTCCCCTGGCCCCTTCTCAAACACTCTTGTCACCTCTCAGGTTTACCCATTTTGTTTTCTGTGCCACTAGGTGCAGAAATCTCAAGATGTTTGTGGGGTTTGAGCCCCTGCAGGCAGCTGCAGGTTAATTCTATCTGTCTAATTGGGACAACGTAACCTCCAGAATCCAGCACAAATGACCTGTGTGAAAGAGAAGGGGGGGACACAGATGAGGATACAAGAATCCTTACAAGGAAGTGGATCCAAGAGAAAGATCAGGATGGTTTTCTGGAGGTTTCTTTTGGAGTTACCTTCTGGCTGACAGCCCAGGCCAGATGGAGATCATTTCTGAACCTACAGCAAGAACTGCCCTTTGCTCAGAGCGAAAGGAGAGCTAACAGCTCCACCAAAACTCACATCTCACAGGTTTCTCCTCAATTTGCTTACAGGTATCCTGCCTTATGCTAGCAATTAACTCTATGTCAGATGCTACTGCCCCTGACCTCCCTGGGGTGCCCCATAGCTGCTGTCTCTGGAGAACAGAGCTGGTCCATGCAACTCCTGACCTCCAGATTCTCTTTGTGCCAGCCCCAAGAGCTCTTTGGTGCCCCATCCATCCCCGTTTCCCTTGACAGAGCAACTACAGTCTAACCCTCTCCTCTGGATATCAGATCAGCATCCACTGCAGCAGCAAAGCCCTAAGTCAGCATATCGTAAAGAGACATTATAAATATTACCTTGATATTTCAGTGTACACAGTTAATATTTACATTTCACACCATCTCCTATGTAAAGTCTCTCTCTCCGTGCCATCAATACACCACTTCTCTTAACCCCTCCCCACCCAACACTAAGAGCCCCTTTTCTCAGGCAGGCTAACAAAACAGAAGATTTTTCGTGCTTCTGAGCCCAGCTGCCATGGAAACAGAAGTGGACAAAAACTGGTTTAAAAATACAGAAAGTAAAAGCAGACAAAATTCGCCAACCTTCAGAACATTTAAACCCCACCTGGGCCTTTCCCGAACACACCAGAAATGCTTCAAGCTCACAATGAGATGCTGCCAGGCAATATTTCAGGGCCTAATTTCAGAATTTGCTATGAAGCATCTTTTGATGCTCCAGATGTATCTTCCTAAGGGTTAATATACCAAAACGGGAAAGGGAGGGGGGGAAAAAAAAAAAAGGCACAAAAGCTGTGTAACTTCTTTCCGTGGTATGACAAACTCTCTCTGCCTCATATTCCAAAGCGCGAGATGTGCAATTTCCATTCTTTAAGCTCAGTAAAAATGGCATTAAAAAAGTACTAACCCTGGGAACCGCTTGTTAGTTTATCAGATCAACATCAGCAAAACTGTCTTTTTATGTGCTGCTTAGTTTCAAAAAAAAAAAAAAAAACAACACAAAAAACCAAACCCCAAACCCTACCATGCATATTTGAGTTCTCCCTCTCCACACCCCACACCCTTCTGCTGCTGTCCAGCTGGAACACATCAAGGGTCTAGAAGCCAAGTCAAATGTTGACCCCACCCTCCTCCATCCATTTTAAGGCACCTTCAAAGCCAGTACACTGATCTAGTTCAGCTTAGCCAACAACGCCAGCAAATCTGTTATTTAAGACTTTAGTGCTGGGTTTTTATAACTGCCCATTAATACAAGCTTTGATGTATGGTCAAAAAATCCAGCTGTAATGAGTTTCATCAGACTGTAGTAACCTTTCCTCAGAAGGTCTTTATTACTATACCTTCATAATCTTCGGTCCCAATACTGTTTTATAGTATCATTCTTGCTGAACCGCCTTAAAAAACAACACTCAGCAACACACCTCCTTCCCCAAAATTAAAACAAAGAGCTGTTAATAGTTTTCTACAAGACACTTTTGCACCCACATTTGCAATAGGAATTTGCTGTTAAGAGTATGCAGGCAGTAGTTGCGTGAACCAAAAGAGAAACCGATTTTCCTGACAAAACCCTTGAGACAGGATACAAAAGGATTTTGTAAAAGGACAAAGAACTTACTCTGTTGTTCCCCTTTGCAGGATGCAGCAAGGAGGAAAGAGGGGGAAAAAAAAGAAATGTTAGATACATTTATTTTACATGCATTCGGTCTAACTTGGACAGTTCTGAAAACAGCTCAAACCGAACGAGGAACTCACTCAAAAGAACATTCACTGAATCCTTTAGTTAGATAGTTACCAGGGGAGCACAGGGCATTTGCAAAGGATTTAAAATGTTCAGTTAAGTTGTAAATTCACACTGGGGTTTTTTTTTTTTCAAAATTTCCTCTCCGCTCAAACATTCTGATTCCAATTTTGCTTCCTCCAGTGTAAATCAGGAGCCGCTCCAGGGAAGTCGGTGGACACTAACACAAGGGAGAAGAAAATGAGGCCTGAGATGATCTAGGGATGGGACGGAAGCCAGAGGGATTTTCGTGCGTTGGTAATACCGAACTTCCAGTACGCAAAGCAACCCGCTAAACATGTCTGCTTACCCTTGCATGACAGCCCCTCCTTACGACTTGCCAACGAACGGAAAGTTTCACAATCCAATGCTTTTTAAAAAAGCAAATATTGAACTTTTAGATCAGTAATAAAAATAAGGAGGAGATGGCATTAGGGGAGAGGGGGAAAAGGAATGGATGGTGCTAGTGAGGTAAAGTGTGCGCAGCAAGTTACGACAAACATCTGTGCTATTATTTTATTTTTTTTTAATTGTGAGTTTTGCCATGAGCTGGCATGAAGAGCGTATATTATACAGTGGGAAGTCAGCCAAAATAAACAGCAGCCTACAGTTGAGAAATACAGTCTGGAAAGGTTAGTCACAAAGTTGTAGTCATTTTTTAAAAAAGGAGGTTTTTGGATGCATCAGTCCAGAAACCCGGCAGTAAAGTCAGCTGGTAAATGAATATCCCGTTTCAAAGTGAATTGGCCACAGTGTGATTTATATCAAGCAAACTGACTTGCATATGGGTTGGAAAAATAAAAACACTGATTCACTGCTAGCCGGGTGGCTGTCAAAGCCCATGTCCTGACAAAAGCCAAGCTCCTGGGGGAAGGAGGTGACTTGGCAAACTGCAAAGGAATTTGGGGTTTTATAGAGCAAAATTGAGGGGCGATTAAAGACAGTTAACAAGCGAGTGAATATATGAAAGTGAGTGTGCTTCCCCACATGCAGGGGGCCAGGCCAGGCAGGCAAATGGATGCAAAATGGAGGAATGGGGTGATACCTGGCCTTTAATTTCTAATATATTAATGAGACTGATTTAGGCAAAAAGAAAAATTAATAATCAACAACCTTGGACTTAGTTTACAGCACTAAATTAGTAATAAAGACTTCGTATTAGTGGCAGTAACTATGGAGCCCCATTACCACTGCAATCACACAATTTTAAGTAGCATTATTAAAAAAAAAAAAAAAAACCAACTGAAAAATTAATATTCTCAGTTGAGAGATTTGCCCACGGTAAGAACTGAGAACAAATCTCTTTAATTCAGCGACGAATTCCTACTTTTCCTGCCACTGCAGAAGCAACCTGGTTAGTGGCAACTGCATTGGGTTTTCCACTAGCGTCCTTGCGCACGAGCGGCAGAACCATTAATGAAAGCACACGGCTTCGCTTCCAAATTCCAGGCTGCGCGCGCTGCTCTGGCAGTTACAGAAAGCAGGCCAGCTCCACCACTGCCGTGCTCCAGGTTTACAGCCCCATTAATCTATTTTTCATTTCTAAGCAGCAATTTTTCTCCTTCTGGTGCCAAAGCCTCGGATACTCCAAGTTACCAGCTGTGGCTCGCCCATGAAAAAAGAGGGAGGAGGTCAGGCTGGGAAGGGGCGAGGGCACCTCTTTGCCTTTTTAACTCCAGGATCGCAAAGCTGTGGGGAAGCACTGATGTAAACGCAAGTTGCTGCCGTTTCCTGGCAGTCTCTCCTACGTAAAAACACAGTCTCTCAAATGTTCGAAGGAGACTAAAAGACTTAGGGGGCGGGGGGGGATCTCTGAAACTATTTTATATTGTCAGAGGAAGGTGTGAAACTGAGGAGTATGCACGGGATTTTAATGAAGCGCTGCTGATTTTTATTTAAGTTCCACTGGAGCTTCTAAGGTACTCTGGGCCTTGGAGCTTTTGCTTTGCAAAATTCCAAACTTGAAGAGCAGACTTGCAGTCTGCACATCTGGACATCTAGTCCTGCAGGAACAAAGTGCTTTGCGAGACTAGAGTAGCATCGAGCATCTTTCCTGAACAGCTTGATAGTCTACTGAGTGAATTTCAAATTACAGGGGTTTGGAACAATAATATTCACCCTTTTTATAATGTAAAGATAATTCCAGCTCAAAGAAGACCTGAATTTTGACTCCCTTCTACTTCTGTCTTTCGAGAAAGTTTCTCATCTTGTATCTAAGATCCTTTGACAGACCAACTTGAAACAAAACCAAGCATTCTTTATAAACATATTTTGAATACAAAATATTTTTAGGGGGAAGGGAGAGACAGGAAGAGAGAAGTTTAGAAATCCAACTAGTCTGTCTTGTTTAAAGATAAAATAACAGATATATGAATATGATAAACATGTTACAGAATACAAGATTAAACCAGAGGCAGCAACAGGCTTTTTTGACATCATTATTAAAACCTGATTAGGACAAAAATCCCACCATAACAATACCATATTTTGTTCCTAGTAATTAATTAGGGGAACCTCTCATAACTAATCCTTGTAAAATGAGTTCTGGTGGTCTAAAGTAGGAACTGATCTACTGGGACAGGTAACATACTGACTGAAGAATCACCAAAATTTATTTTTTTTTAAAAAGGTAAAGTCTCAGATACCTGGTAGGTCTCCTGCAAAATTCATATTTGAACTATTCCTAAAAAATCATCATCATTACCATCATCATCACTGCTTATTCCTCTAATAATTGGAGAATCCAGCAGTTCAAGGATTCTCTGATTGATCTTTTGATGGTAGCCTTGAAACTTGGTATGAAGAGGGGAAGGTGAGGGTTCTTTGCATAAATAGCAGGCAGCGTTATACTGGAAGCCATGGAGGTACCACAATTATAAGGGAAATATGAGGAAGAGAAAGATGAAGAGATGGAAGACAGCACAAGATCGACCCCCCACTCAAGGGACCCGGCCTTCCCATGGAAAACAAGCAGGAAGAAGAACAAATTCCATCAAAATCCAGCAGACTTACTGAAGGAAGGTGAACAATGCATTAGAGGAACTTTCAGAAGCTCAAATGACAGGTATTTTTGCTAGTCACCCTTCTCTCTGGATACTTCTCAAACCACCATTTGATATTAAAAAACAAAATAAAAAAGTCGAAAAAAATATGAAATGGTAGTTGGGTATATTCCGTTTCCTGACTTTCTGTCTTTTCTGTTAAATTAATAGAGGCTTTTTTATTGCATCCTGTTCAATTTGCTTCACATGATGATTAGCTGAGTAAAACCGCCTTTGGAAAGGTTTAGCATGTGTTTCATACACAAAAAACCATGCAGTGAATCAGTAAAATAAATAGACATGATTGCCTGGAATGCTTCTGTCAGTTCTCGAATACAGAGCTTGAGGGAACAAACTCTTCAAAGCACATCTTTACCTTAGATGACATTAATAGAAACAACGAAGCTCAGGAAACCCCAGATCACTCAACGCTTTTACAGCACAGAACCAATGAATAACATTTTGGAAGGTTTAGTTTGTTGTTTGGGGGGGTTTTAATATTGAGGTTTGATGCATAAATCGATCTTAAAATATTTCATCATGAATATTTCAAAGTCACCACAGAAGAGTACAACAAAAAGGCCATCGTTTCTTGAAATATCTGCAGACATTGTGTTTTTCCAGATGATATGATCATGTTTTTCTCACTCGAACAGAGCAGCTACTGGAAAACCAGTGAGCTGTTTGACTTACTGAGGATTTATCGGGATAGACACCGGCTCGTAGCAGAGATGCCTTCCAGCTATCCACCTCCTCTTGGGAGTCACAGGCTAGCTCAAGGAAACGGTAATCCTTGTAAACATTCCTAGAACAAAGAGCACCACATTGTAAAACTAGCATTTTACTGCTCTGTATCATGCACACAGCATTTTAAATTAAAAATCCTTTGGGATCAGAAATTACTTGGTAATTGTTTTGGACAATAGAGTTTATGGGACAGGTGCTTGTTTAATAATAATTACATGGAGGACTTAAAAATATCTTAGAATGCTACAGCACAGCTCTGGAAATAATAATCATCCGAAAGCACCATGAAACTACTTAAAATCCATTTTCCAGCTTTTGCCAAAATGGAGCACTTTTAGGAAAAAATGGCTGTGGTGATGCAGAGGACAAACACACAGAGGCCACACCAACAAAACCACACGTCTTGTGACTGATTGGTGCTGTAGCCAAAATAAATATCAAAATAATTAACAATGCAACTTTTCCCCCACGTTAAGTCCTTTCAATGCATTATATCGCCCTTTTTAGCTTTTAGACATCATCGGTAAAAGGAGAAAGAACACAATGATAATCAGGTATTTTAAACAAACAAAACAAAGCTCTGATGTCTGCCGTCATAGTAAGAAAATTGGGAGAAGTTTAAATATCACGTCTCGCAGGTAATTCATATAATGAGATAAATATAGGGAACCACTTAATGGAAGAAAAGAGAAAGGAGGAAAAATACATATGTAGGAAGGTGGTACTTGTAAATTCTCCAATAAATAGACCAGATTTTTCCCCTTACGCTTTAGCCATTAGTTTCTGAATTCAAATTCTATATACAGACCAGACTGCTGTAAATTTGTCAGCCAACAGTCTTTTTAGGAAAGGCTACAAGCTCGTCTGACAAAGGTTAGGAAACCACATTTTGCTGGATCTCAACAGTTGCACAAGGATCAATCTTCTATCACAAGACTGTTTTCTTCCCTTAGCAAGCTATGGAGAAGGGGGGACAGGGGGTGTAGGGAAGGGTTGATGAAAATGACTTAACTTTCAAAGGCAGCAATGACAAAGGGTTCTTTGGTTTCATTATGCAACTACAGAGGTCATTTCTACCCCACATTCTGAGAAAATAAATTTTAATATAGAATCAGGAAATAAGGATACCATTATCACTGTCTGGACAAATTTCTTTAGCGTTCAGGGACTGGTGGGATTTCACCGTCGCGCTGCCGAAATACAACTGACTTGATGTAATTCCCACTCCCAGAAGCGCTCCCTTACCAACGATGTCACCAGACAGCTCCTAGCCCGACTTTTCGGGGCAGTCTCAGGAAACAGATGGGTAGAAAAATTGCAGTTGAAGAGTAAGTGTTCGTGCCAGAGCGTGAAGAAGGCGTGACACCTAATCATTAAATTATCAGCCATGAAACCACAGGATGGCAACCGGTGTATACCCATTTCTCAACAGAAGGAAATCAGGGATTTTTAGCAAATTTATGGACAGCATTCAAAACTGCAAAGAATAAAGGACATAGTCAGATTTCCTTATGTTGGTGACGTAATTCTCACCAATTTCAATGGCTACATCTGAGCAGCCAGGCATGAGCGTGTTCAGCACCGGGCTTGCACTACTCCTTGCAAGCATCCGGATGAGGGATGCCACCGGAGCGCACTTCAGTGCCGCTCAGGGCACCACACCTGCATTTCCGCCCCAGAGAAACCAAAGGGACAAAGTGACACCCGAGGGTCAGGTCCCATAGTTTAGGGAAAGCCACTGATAGTGTGAACAAGCGAAGGCTCTATGGGTTTTTTATCGATTAGAAATGTAAAATTAAGCCTTTTTCTTCCCTGACTCCAAATGAACTAACCCTGCCTTAAGGCAAATAATAGCCTGGACGACCTCCTCGGATGCCATTATCTTGAACTGATAGCAAAGCACTTGAATCTTATTCAGTTTGCAATATTGTGGAACTCTGAATCAACATTTACTGAACAAAACAAAGAACTCAATAAAGATATAGAGAAGCAAAATGGAATCACCAGAGAGAAAAAAAAAAAAAACACACTTTAATTTATTGTTAGGAGAAACTTTTACTGAGATAAGTTTTTTGGCTAAGTTAAATAAGCAGCTATAACTCTGAAGGAAAAGGAAGCTGAAATGGTAAAAGGGTACTCTCAGAAAAGAGGACTAAAAATAACAATAGAGCAAATAAAGGCTGTAAAACACAGTGATAGGGAAGTTCCAAAAATACTTATCTGCAAGAGCAAAACAACATGACACCAGCTTGCAAAAACATTTTTTCAGGATTGTCATGTTATGTATTAAACTTTTTGGCATTTTGTGACTTGCTACATCAAGCGTAGCTGTATGAGAAGGGATTTTAGCCAACCGCTTTGAACAGACGGGAGCTGGTAGTCCTGCATTTCTTTCTCCATATTTTCCCAAGGTCTAGGGACACCCTATGGCCAAGCGACTGATGTCTCCGGCTCTCCAAGGCCCCTCTCGCTGTAGCATCTGAGGGCTCCACCATTTTGGTGTAGCTAATCTTGCCCCCCCACACCACAAAGGAACACAGGTTTCAGCATCACAGCATAAATGAGGAACTGAAGGACATAGACAGTGAGCCGGAACACACAGGAAGCTTGCAGTAGGGTAGGGAAATGGATGCTTGCCTCCCAAATCAGCTTCCTTGCTACTAGACTTCCTTTACCTTCCTTTCTTTCTGAAAAGGCTCAAAGGCACAGGAAAAAAAGCTGAAGAAATTTCTGAAAAGAGTGTGTCCTTTTTCTGTTACTAGTGGAATCTTACAAAAACACATTAACATGTTTTATTCATTAGGAATCCACTGGCGTCTCATGGAAAGCTGTAAAAACGTTCCTGAAAACAATTCAGATTTTCTGTTTGGTTCTCTCTTCCACTTTTTAAAATTGCTGAAGGCATCAGCACAGAAACAGTTACTACTCAATCCTTACCTACTTACTCCATATGGAATACAGTGAGGTCATATTCTCATTGTCATCTCTATAGCAGCTAAATGGGATGTTATACATCAAAGAGAATGATATAATACAGGATACCAAGAAGTAAAAAAGATGAACTCTCAACAATACAAATCTTGTTGATATCCAAGCATCTTTAAATCTAAGGGGCTGTAGAAACGAAACAGATATAATAAATGGGAACATGTCTAGAAGTACAATCTGCGTGCAACATTTCCCTTGAATATTTAACATTTTTTAAACGTGAACACATAAATGGGGAGGCTATGTACAAAGCTATATGCATATACCACATCTACCTATGCTGCTCCCTCCTGTAGTCTCATCATTGTAATTTAATATCCTGCATAGTACATGAAAATATATCCATAGCGGCATTACTGGAAATTAATAAAATACTATTTGTTTTCCAAAGTGAAAAATACAAAAGATTACTATTTGTTATCTGCAGGTTTTATTACACTCTAAATAAATAAACAAACCTCAAGAACTGCACTCCAGAAAAACCACAATGCGATTGCTTATGGAGATGAACAGACAATTGTACTAGAAGTGTCATTTCCAATTCTGTAATTCCACACTCAGGACTTTATCTTCTCTAGACCAGGACCATTACTTGAAAGTGCAGCAAACACTCAGCTGAAACTTCACTTACTCAACTTCTTCGCTTTACTATGACCTTTGTTTCCAGCATACTGGATTCCTTTCCCCCATACATTTTAGGGCCCAACGTGAACTTTCTAATGCAGAAATGACTGTTAGATTGTCCATAGGTATTTCTTTAACCTCTCCCATCACAGAAGAATCCTAACATGAAAACGCAGGAATGGAGTAAGCTATCTGAAAGCGTACAAGAGCAAACGGAAAAGCGGCAGGTAAGTTTGAAGACTGAGCCCATCTTTGAGTTACTGGGATTCCTGTCCCGCTAGTCCTGAAAACTGGCCTGTCAACATGGCGTAGGGGAGGTTCTAGAAAACAATTGAACTATACAATCCAGGACCAACAGGTGATTAACACACAACTGCAAATCACAAAGAAAGAGCTTTCTAGTTACCTACTACGCTGGAGGCAATACCAGTAGGTTTCCCTCTACAGCAGTTGCACATCGAAACTGCTTGCTGTCCGAGTGGACTCAACTGCTGGGCCTCAAGATGGATAGTATCTCTCACAATTCCCTAAAGTTAACGTTGAATATTTATCTGCCACAAACCTGGAAAGATGTTAAGGGCAACCACTGCAGACACATTACAAAACCAGTTGATACACGGGCATATGTATTAATGCATATCCACATATCTGTGCTGTATGTGCACGTAATTTTTCTTCCCATAGAGAGAAAATACAAACCAAGATTAAATGAAGATGCGTTTATTCTTGCCAGTATGAGACGAGACAAAACAGCAATTACAGAGGAAGAATATTGGTGAGATTTTAGAATTGTGCCTATAAGACACTTTAATACTCCAAAGAACACAAAACCACTTTTAACTTTTAACTTGCCCCAAAACAAGTGAAGCCACTCACAGACTGAAGATAAAGGGATGTCTTGTTTTACGGGTATTTCAAACAACTGTACTTATCATCTCAAACATTTTTTTGGTAAATATCTGGTCTTTTTGTTAGGATGCAAGCAGAATTAAAATGAACATTAAAAATCTAGAACCAAATGCAAATCAGCCCAATTTTATTTCATGAAAACACAAAAGATTCAATTCTTAGGTATTTCTAATTTGATTGAAACTGAAATCCTACAGAATATGAGTTTCATAAATAATCACCTAAGATGAAAAAAGGGAGAAAATAACAGAATCCAGATACTCCAAATATACATGCACGATCGAGAAAGGTGATCTTGGATGAAACTCCACTGTATGTTCTCCACTTATTCAACCTGCAACTCCACTGTATACACTCTGCTTATTCAACCTTAGTCTTAGTCTACCACTTTAGACACTTGGAATTCCACAATGGCCGGTTTGCATGTAGGCACTATTTTCCATACAAGAAAGCTCTACCAGAAGCTCTGCAAATCGTATATTTTAAAGAAACAAAACTGACCATCTGCTCTGAGTTAACAGCAATGACTAACATTTTCTATCAAGGCGTGCCATTTCAGATCAGTCCAATGTGAATGTTAATTAAAATTAACTACACATGTCTCTGAAGATTTTTTCTTAATATCCAGAAAAGCCGAAGAGTCAATGTTGGAAACAATGTCGGAAACAATGTCATGAAATAACTGCACTTAGGGATTTTACCACCTAACTTACGGAAGCGGTCTCCCAGAACTAGAGGGATCTCTTCAAGTTCACATACACAAACACAGTTTTGAGGTGAAAATGAAGAGAAGATATGCTGATCAGTATATAGCCAAACCTGGACAATGAAGTATCTGGAGTTCTGTATGTATTTCAAAACAGAATGGCAGCCAAAACTAACATCACATAGGCCAAAATCGGCACTGGTAACAGTAACTGGCACTAAAACATTCCATAACTCCCAGGAGAAGAAGGTTTGATCATTTTTGTGGTGAGGGATAGAAGCCTGTTTTGGAACCTGCCTTGGGGCCACACAGATGCAAAAGCTGCTCACAGCTGTCAGAGCCTCATCACGCACGGAGGGACCGTGTCTCCTGCTCTGGTCCTCTGCTTCTCTGGATGGGGTAGCGGGACCCAGAGTAGGGTCTCAGTGAGCAAGCGAGGTTAAGCTGTCCTGCAGGACAAGTCAAGTTTACCAGCCATGACTTAAGCCCATGCTTACAACGCCCGTGTCTCTGGTAGGTGTCACCAATGTTTCAGATCCCACACAATCACTTAGGGAATTTTCCTGAAGTACAGTGTAATGATTATATTTAAGGTATGGGTTTGGCACCACTGTTCCTTCCCCCGAGAACCCGTTTTGGGTCTGCAATACCAGTTTTAAATCTCAATACCTACACCGCCTATCTACCATACTATGTTTTACTTATCATACAAAGAAATCTTGTCAATAATGACAAAAAGGAAAATTCCAGGAAAAAAACCCCAATTTTTAAATTTTTTTTTTAAATGGAATGGACTTGAGGGATAAAGGCTAGTTATTTCTTCAGTTTGTATATTTTTCCTACTTTTAAATATTGTACTCATGAGCAATCTTAGAAGTTTGTTTACAAACGTTAGCAGCTTCTTTTCTAGATTAAATCTGTGAGGGTTTTTAATTAAATAGATTCTCATTCTTCCATTTCTAACAGAGAGGGCTCTGAATAGCCTACAGTCCAGTTCTTCCTGGGGCTTAACTTTCTGAGTGATTCAAAAACAGTAACTAAACATACACATCTCATCTTAGGCTTTCTCCTCTAGCCTGGCTTCCATCCAACACCTCCTCTGACCCGGTCTCCTTTCACTAGTTCCCTTTATTTTGGCTCTCGCCCAATTTTCCTTATATATGGATAGCAGTTAACCAGTTGCTGTCCATAAGAAGAAATTCAGTACTTAAAGCTCTAGTACATTTGAGTCCCAGAGAAGACTTGTGCTCCATCCCCTTCTAGAGCAACACTCAAACAA
Source organism: Larus michahellis (assembly GCF_964199755.1). Taxonomy (NCBI): domain Eukaryota; kingdom Metazoa; phylum Chordata; class Aves; order Charadriiformes; family Laridae; genus Larus; species Larus michahellis. Next base: position 25,909,481 of record NC_133903.1, on the reverse strand, counting down.
CAACATGCACCCAAAATAAATACCGTCATACCTTTCACTCCGTAAACATAGCGTACTTTCCTGGGTCTACCAGACAACAGTTTTCTTGTGCAATATGATTCCTGACAGTCAAGAGTGTACTCAGGAGTCAGTAGCTAAAATTTATCATCTGGCAGTTCTATTTCCAGTCCTATTGTGTGCCCTCAAAACTTGCTTTTGATCACTCTCCTCTTGACGTTCATCTGTTTCTCAGATGAAGGATCTGTTTCTCCAATGAGCCTGCCCCAGACGGGCAGCTCCATGCAGGGATGGTACGTACGGTTGCTACTCCCAGTCAGTATTGGTAGGAAAGGCCTGAAAATTCACCAACTCGACAAACACTTCAGCCTACTACCATTGTATAACCCCAAAAATCTTTACCTAGTAGAGTCTCTTCTCCCGTGGAAGAGAATGTATTCATCTCTCCAGACTTGGAGAAGAGGTGGAAAGGAAGCTTTTTCTCTGCTTGTAGCAAAAGAAGAGAGTTTTCACTCTTTTAAATAAAGGAGGAATGATGAGAAGTAGCATTTAGATGGAGCTGTAACACAGTAATACAATTTATTGACCAATACAATCAGGAAAAAATGCAACTACTCTACTGCAAAGGACAACTTTAGAACAACACAGAAGCTAGTAAAAGTGCCCTGTGGATCCTGTAGTTAACTGGGCAAGATCATGAGAAATAATGACGGCTTGCCCTTCTTAATTAGGGAGAGATGGGACCATTGCATAGATCCTAAAGGGAGGCACATTCAAGACTACAGGTTCTTGTCCTAGACTACAGTACTTAGCTAAAAGAAAAAAGCACCAACCAGCAAAAAATTTTTACAGGAAATAGGTGTGCAATAGGCAAAGTGTTTGCAATGAAATCCTAGAAAGAAAGTAAACTTTGTGGCATGGGCAGGATTTGTTTTGTTCGTTCTTGAACTCTGCACAGGAGTCTCACACATCCGTCGATGAAGACATCACAGGTTAATCTACTGTCTGTAAGCACAGGCGCTGACAAAAGCCTCTCTCCTCCATTCTTAGCTCTGCTTAAGAAAGCCAATCGGCAGCTACATCTACACATCTTCACATTATGTTCTACAGCTGTACTGCAAACATTACGTTTTTTCCTACAGTACAAGTATTTTCAAATATTTTTTAACATATTTGATCTCTTTTCCAGGCCAAAAGACTTGGCAGCAGTTTACCGTGGAGGAGAAAAAGATGGTCAACACTAAATAGCGCTCATTTTCTTGACAGCTTTGGGTTTAGACTCGTACTGCTTAACCCTACAGCTCAACTTCAGTTGCTTAAAAGGCAGACTCATGTAGATGGACACGGCCAAAAATGATCCAGGAGTCAAAGGGCACTCCCTCTAACATATACGTTGCTTTAATACATAGTGCTGCTAAGTTGAGTAAACTAGAGGAGTCCAACTCCAAAGGTCTTCCATGACGTCTATAAATTAAGTAGATTGTCCCACTCAAAAACTAAATGAATTATTTACTTTACTGAAAAACAAAACTCAACCCACATTCTTCAAGCAACGCTATAACTATTTCACACCAAGATTTGTCCCTTTTTTTTTTTTTTGCAAATTTTAATTGAATTATTTCACAATGCAGCCTTTTCATAGGCATGCAGTTATGTTCATTTCATGAGAATTTATCTTCACTGTGAAATCAATCGTCACAGTCTCCATTTACTATACATTACCAAGTCACATTTGATTCCTGTCAGGGAACTGTTGACTTCTGCAGTAAATCAAAATGACAGATACTGTTAGTTTCCTTCTGCATCTATCCCCAAGCCTCAGCTAACTCAAGATGGTTTTTCCTTCTATGCAGCGAAATGAGCATTTTCCTGGTAACTATATTTCAGAACTGGAAAGGTTTTCATAAATGGAAAAAATGCAGTGCATAATCCAGGAAACTATTGAAATGTACAGTATCAGAAACATATGGCTGCAGCAAATACCTATGCAGTGAGGGGCTGGGAATGAAAACGAGAACAGGCTTATTAAAATTCTTCTCCTAAAGCGATTTTGCTTGAAAATTAAAATACTTTGATTGAACATTAAGAAAGTTTGCATGGTCAATGAAAAAAAAATGCTGCAGATTATGGGGAAAAAAAAGAGATCCAGAATAATCTCCATGCTATCATAGAAGCTGGAACAGATGATTTTGCCTTTGTTCTTTAATGATCTGCATCTTAAACAGCCAAATGGTTCTATAACCAGAACCCTCATGCGGGCAAACTCAGAAACAGAAAGCTGATTTCTTTCTCAATTGCTAGGGCTTTTTTTAATTAAAAAAAAAAAAATCCCCGCCAAAAAAACAAAAACACCGAAAAATCCCCCCCCAAACAACAACCAGCCAGAAACTAAGTTTCATTTTCACATGAGTTTTGAAAAGCAAGCCATATTCGCACACGCATTCAGAAACCAGAAATCAACACATTAGCATAAAGTAAAATAATGTCGAGATTCCTAATTTCAACAGATCTTTAGCGATTCCCTGTTTCAGTTTCCTGAAGGATCTGTGACAGGGAAAAATGTCCCAAGTTGAGGGCCAGATCACTTTACCCGAGCCCCAATATCCCTGCTTCTGCTGACACAATCTATGAATTTAGGAGGCAGCGGAAACTGACACCAAACTTGTTTTGACCAATTTGTTCCAGCAGGCAGACTTTTAGAAATATCAAAAATCAGCTGGTTTGTAGTAAGAGGAATCGGCGTTGTAATTAGAATTCAGTAAGTATTTCTTCAGGAGCAAGTTCTGCCTCCTTTTAAGCTGGAAGACTGTCTTTGTAAACAGCCTCTCCCAAGGCAAAGTTATTTTGTCGTCTTAACACTGTGCTGTCATGTCTTAACATACCCATAGAGATCTAAGGATGTTTTTAGAGCAGCTTGCTCTTAGAGGGCCTACTCACAGCCCAGATGGGCAGGGTTATTACAGACATGGCAAACATTTTAGACATCCGATTTTGAAATCCTCACTGTCCAGAGTGTGTAATTCAGTGAAAATGTGAATGTGCAGCTTTATAACGCCCAAATAAATCCCCCAACTTGCCAATGGAAAGGCATGCTTCTCTTGGATTTTCACAGCAGTTCCTCGATTAAGATGATGAAAATACTCAAAGCCTTTAGCCAAAACAAGGGAGAAACAATGAGCTAAAATTAACAGATTTTTCATGGAAGGAACTTAATATGTACAGCTGATATCAAGCCACCAGGACAAAGCTATCTTTCTTGACTGATGTACGTGCAATGTACGCACACATCTAGTGCAGAATAATCAGAATTACGTTAATTTCCAGCATCTGAAGATCACTTATGTTTTTAAAACATGACAAGTTTTTCAAAGCTTTTTTTTTTTCCTGTGCTCCAGAAATGCAAGTGGTCACGTGTTTGAAATCTTATTCCCAGCAAGTATGTGTGCGACATACTTTCAAAGGGCATCTCCTGGCAGACAATGTCCACATGTAGCCTAGCTGAGATGTCAGCAGATGTAGGCAAAGCCTTCACGGGGTAGTTCAGAGCGAGACTCACATTGCGTCCTCATGTTTCTGGGGCCAGCAGAAACTTGACAGCCCAGAAATCCTGTGCTTCGCTTGTGCTTTGCAGGAGGGAGGGGCATCCCTTGCTTCTGGAAGGACTATTTCTGGCCAGTTCAGGAGTAACAACAGCTGGGTCCGCAGGGAGCCACATCCAGCCCTCAGCATCTTGAACAACATCTGAATGTATTGCCAAACTTTGGCAATGCAAGGGGGGAGCGGGTGTGAAAGGACGTAGCAGAAGAGAAGAGAGAAAACAAGGGCATCTATCTATGCTACCACTACAATTCATTTTACTTATTTTCCTGAAAAAGAACTAACAGAAATTGCACCTTATCTGCTGAAAAGCAATTACACTGCGACTGCTGCAAACGCAACTCTACTCTCCAGTAAAAATAAATAAAAATTAAAGATTTACAGGTCGCTTATATGTCTTTAAGTGTTGTCATGTTTCCTTGACTTATTTACGCACAGTAATCTGAATTGATTATGCATCAGGAATAGGCTTCCATAGAGTACCCGCACAACTTAAATCAGAGGATGGAGTCTGAAAGGAAAAATATGAGGCAAACACTACAAAGCAAAGATTCTAATTAATTAGGGAGGCAGACGAATCTCATTTGTTCTCCATTCAGCAGTATTTAAACCCAAACAAACAACAGAATGACTCCCAAGATCACAGACAGGCAAGATTTTCCACTGGAGAAAGTGAAAAGCTATGACGCTTTTGTGATTTACACCAGTTGAATCTGGTCACAAGGTACAGAAGTCATGAATGTTTTGGTAAGCTTAGGTGATTGCCAAACAAAACAAAAATAGGATCAGGAGATGATTATTCAGCCATAGAGAAGAACTAGATGACTAATCACGTAGCTGTTTCACCCAGTGAGTGGCTAGGAGGACACTAACCTTTCATCCCAGGGTTATGCAACAGCAAAGCAGCAGATAAATCAAAGGCATCAAGGTCTTTGTTCACTGAACGTAGTGGAAATACCAGAACTGCACTCCCAGTTATTAAACTGTTCAGCTAGATGCAGTTTAATAGAAGCATCTGCAGAATAGCACATTAATAGCACATTTTCTTACCTCTGCTCTGTGTTAAACAATGCAAAGATATGTTTGCTTGACATGAAGCTCTTTTCAACATCTCGCACTTTCAAGTTGTCCAAGGGAAGCATATACTTCTTCTCTTTTTCCTAGAAAAAAACAGATGAAAACAACCTTAAGTGAGAAGGCTCAAAGAAGCCTGATCTCAGCAAGCTCTGTTTAGGTGGTGATGCCTTCAGTACATTTATGATTGTAAGAGAATATCCGAAATTGAAATGTCTGCTTATCTTTCATCGGCATACCTGCAACAGAAATGAAACCTCAGTTCTAGTTCTGGTTCTCCTGACCCTTTTAAAACATTTCCGTACAAAAATTCCGTCTCAAACACATAAGCATATACATTTGTTATTCTTCATTCCTCTGAATTCTAAAAAGAAAAGGGTCAGACATAACTAAAACAAAAGTATCTAATCAATACAGAACTCTTCCACCATGTCTGCGTAGCAACTGGAGTCGCCTGTGACATAAAATTAAGCTCTATCTAGAATTACTACTATTAATTATTTAGGGGTGGCATTTGATGACCCCAGGAATAAATTTTCATTCCTCTAGTGGAAAATGCAAAAATAACACAAACCAATCAAAATCGTACCATTGTCAATCATATCATGTCAAATCATATCATCGCCATACACCATACACAAACAAAACCAGACTCTCATCTATCCGGCTTGTTCTCCAAACAGTGGGAATGATATATTCACTCTTGCTGCAGCCAACTCTTTCTGCATTTTCGTCACAACTCTAGTTACAGCACATTCTCATTTACAGCACAATCACTATCATTTCATTTGCTTCTTGTCACTCCAAATTAAGGACTAGTAACACTCTCAAGCTACGTTATGATGTCAGGGGAAAAAAAAAGCCCTAGGATTATTAGCTGTTCCCATTGTGTTAAACCTCCTTGAAGTCCTCGTACCAATGGATAAACGAGGGCAAAACTCGCCATTTTGTTCTGCAAATACACCCGATACTATGTAGAAGCGAACCAAAGACAAGAGGGGCAACACTGGCATGCTCACAACCCTCATTCTGGTTTTGCACATCACATTAAAATTGCTGACAAGGGCACTGACACAGTACAGAGCTTAACAGCTTTCACAGGCCATTAAGGTACTGATAACGATACGTGGCTGGACTAGATGATCTGAAAGGTCCCTTCCAACCCAAGCAGTTCTATGATTCTATAAGGCTGGTGCCATTATCATGTCAGCAATGGAGTGGGGAGAGGATTTATGGCCTGGAATTTGCGCAGCGGTTACCAAATGGGGTTCTCGTGAATTTGGCTACCCAATGACTCTACGGAAGTTCAATAAATCACCGAAGTTGGAAAACTTAGGATTCCTTCACAGTCCCTTATCTGCCAGCATGAAGCAAGACTGACTATTGTCTGTCCAGCCATCATCAGAACCAGCTGTAAAGTCTACCACCCATCTCTGGAGAACTGGGAACTGGGACATCACTTACCACGGTTGGCTCAAGTAAGAAACATGCATGTGATAATAGTTTATTGTATGCCATAAAACAGGGGAAAAGGGACAAACCAAACTAGGAATCATTGTTCTCAATACAGATTTCTCCCAGAAGAAAAACACAAAAGTAACTTCCACTGCACAGAACTGGAAGAAGCCCTAGACAGACTGAGCTGGGTGTACTGCGAGGGCAGATGCAATTCCAGTTGGCTAAGCTTCAGCCGATTGCAAAACTGAACTGGATGAGAACAGACCTAAGAGTGAAACTATAAAAATACAGTGATGCGTCCAACAACGGCTCACTTTCCTAGACAGCTTCATAACAGCTCTCACTAGAGGAAAAAGCGTATTTCAAAGGCCCTTCTGGAAAAGCATGGTTTCTACTGTCTTGTTTTGTTGAATATAAAAGTTATCAAATCCAGGGTGGGAGTATTAAATAAAAAGTATCTGATGGATTTTCAAACTGCCTCTAGCTTAGCCATCCTAGAAATTATTACCCACCAAAGACCATACGTACGTCTATTCTTCACTCTCTTGGCTAACAATTCCAATGAAGGACTTTAGTTTTGTGCTAGTCTATAGCTAATTATCACAGTTTCTATCTATATTCTGTTTCCGGGGAATATATAGTCTCTGAACCTTTGGGGCTCTCCCTGAAGGGAGAATATGCTGTCATCCATTCAGTAAATATTACCACTGAGATAAATAAAAATAAGCAAAGTAAATTCATAATTTACCAGTAAAAAAAAAAAAAAAATACATAATAGTAAACGAAACTAAATAAAGAATGTGTACATCAGATATTTATGTATAAACATTAGAAGCACACTGTCCTCTAACACTTATTTTTATTGATATGATCTGTTTTGATATCATAAACTTATGTCCTATATAGTTCTGGTAGCATTTAAAAGGTAAGAGTGCATTAGCGTTGCTGCCATGACAAAGTGACACACACTTGAAAAAAATCCTAGACTATAATTTCAGGAGATCTCATATTAAACTTTGTATTAAAAGCGAATAATTTTTTTCAGTCGAAAGCTGGACTGCGTAGTAATGTAAGATACTTTGTTTTCTATTTCAAATATTTAGGACAGGTTATACATAAAAAAAAAATCTTTGGGCAGAAATATCAATGTTATTTATTTCCTCATAACTCAGAAAAAAAACTAGATTACCTTAATTTTTATTGTTTAAAACTTATCTTTCACTATTAAAGAAAATGCTTATAATGATTTACTATTCAATTACCATGAATTTAAGAAGTTTCTGATGAAAGGTTTGTTCTGACAGACGCTGTTTACTGACAAACCAAGCAACCAACAGATGAGTAAAAATAGAAACCGATGAAAAAAACGACACAAAGAATCTGATTGTCTAAACAAAAATTCCACGAGCGGGAAAGATTGATAGATGTTTGATGCCAAACTGTGAGAAAGTGTTTCTTCTGCAGCCACCAGGAAAAAGGAAATGCCTACTGAAGGCTAAGAAGTGGTTGGTATTTATTTACGTGGCCTCCTACCCACATGCTGAGATGGAGCAGTTTCCAAGAAAGGGAAATCAGAGGGTGCCTATGCTTGAAGCGAACACAGATGGCATGTCACACATGGGAGATCAGACCTAAATACTGCTTAATTCCAGGCGCAAGGTATTACTGCAACATCAAAGCGTGGCAGCAAAACCCATAGCAACTTCTTTTTTTCTTTCCCCAAGCAAAGAAGGAAAAATATGTATAAATGGAGCACGATCTAATTCACCAGCAGACGAGCCTGGTCTTGTGGGAGGTGTCCCTGCCCACGGCAGGGGGGTTGGAACTAGGTGACCTTTACTGTCCCTTCCAACCCGAACCATTCTGTGAGCCCAACATCATTTCAGCCTCAGATCAATTACTATTATGTTATGATGTTACCTTTTTCTCAACTCCTGCTTAGACTTCGGCTGACCCACCTCATCTTAAGGTCCACCATGCGGTGGGAGCAGCGCCATTCGGTCAGCGAGCAGCACCTGGGCAGGACAGGTGTCAGGAAGAGCTGAAGGGCCACCATCCAGCTGTTACCACCTGCAGATCGCTGTCTCTGGCAAGCATTACTTGTTGTCTGGCAGCCTCGTCAGAATCTGATGATTTACGGAAATGGTAAAGACCAAACCTCCGAGCTGGAAGGTATAAAACATCAGCTTACCCAAAAAGCTTTTGAAGCTGATCCAACATCAGCTGGACCGCTGAGGCTTTTGTGCTGCCCGGTGTGATACAGGGGACCCTACACTGTGAGGGAGGAGGAAGTATGGGCGTGCTCACCCTCAGCTAGGCACCTTACGTTCTTTTCTTTTGCTCATAGGTGCACAATATTAAGAGTTACAGGTTGTAAGTTACAGAGTATTGTGTCCAAGTTCTGGGCTCCCCGGTTCGAGAAGGACAGGGAACTGCTGGAGAGGGGACAGCAAAGCGCCACCAAGATGATGAGGGGACTGGAACATCTCTCCCATGAGGAAAGGCTGAGGGATTTGGGTCTCTTCAGTCTAGAAAAAAGACGACTGAGGGGGGATCTTATCAATGCTTATCAATATTGAAAGGGTGGGTGTCAGGAGGATGGGGCCAGGCTCTTCTCAGTGGTGCCCAGCGACAGGACAAGGGATAATGGGCACAAACTTGACCATAGGAAGTTCCATCTCAACGTGAGGAGGAACTTCTTTCCTTTGAGGGTGGCAGAGCCCTGGCACAGGCTGCCCAGAGAGGTGGTGGAGTCTCCGTCTCTGGAGACGTTCCAAACCCGCCTGGACGCGTTCCTGTGCCACCTGCTCTGGGTGACCCTGCTCTGGCAGGGGCTTGGACTAGATGATCTCCAGAAGTCCCTTCCAACCCCGGCCAGTCTGTGAGTCAGTGAAATCTTATGACTTGAATGGTGAATAAGTGAATTAACGTGATAGACTAGTCTGGGCAAAAGGGGATTGAGCCCTTGCTTGTTGTGTTTGTTTATTATATTTCTTAATGAGCTCATGAAATAAAATTTAAATCACAGAGTATGTTGTCCTGTAAATTTGAGAGATCCGAACAGACCTTGACATATGGCTGGGCAAAAAAAGCTCCAGCTGGGACTATCTGTGCATGTTTCCCACCCTGAGAGGCTGACAGCCTAAGAAACAGGGAATGTATGAAGCCTGGGAGGAATGGGGCTAGGCACACTTCTACGAGTGACAACATGCACATAACTGTGGGTCCAGTTTGTCCCCCTCAGCATTTGTTCTTTTTTATTTATAGATTTTTATTTTTATAATGGGGCAGAGAACTTAAGCGTGACATGAGGGGGAAAAACCAGCACATGCTGATCTCATGTACAGACTTTGCCTCTCGTTTTTCTGTACAGAGTACAGGAGAAGAAGGAAAAAGCAGGAGGGAGCACGGCCCATTCCCGTCTCTGTGCTATGAAAAAAAAATCCCCGTAGTGCACCTTATTAAAACAAACCAACCTGCTAGCCTGGGGAGGCCTTCCCACCCTTGAGACGATGTTTCACCACTCGTGGGCATAAGTAGCGCTCACATCCTTAATGGACTAGTTCTGTTCTCTGACAGGCGAGTAAGCTGCCAGGAACTGACAGCATGATGTAAATATGCCATATTACAACTGCCCCTTCCTTCTGCAGTGTTTAAATGTACTAAAAATAAATACCGCTGAATTCCAAAATGGAACAAGGGATGCAAAAAATACAACAGCATCTCCCCTTCCCCCCGGCAAGGTCTCAGCCAGCACTTCCAAGCTAATGAACTTCATTTTCAGCCAGGGGCAGAAATCATTCTCTGCTTTTGGAACTTTGTAGGCTCCGTCAGAACAGCCGCCTAGAAACCTTGTACACAATGTCAGCTAACAGGATTATAAGGGGAACAGATTTCCTTTGCTTCAAAGAAAAGAGATTGTTAAATTACTTCATCTTCTTCCAGTTATCAGAGATGATTCTTGTTTTTATTTGTCACTTTGAGATGGCTACTGCGCAACAGTGGACAAACTCTACTCATCTTTTGCTATCCTGAGGAACAGAAGCAAAATTCATGCAGGACAACTGAAATATATGATGCTCAAATACTGAAAGACGCGTCTGAGCCTGAGCATTGCCCTAATCGCACTTCCAGTTACATCATGGGGAATTGAGCTGGTTTGCTCACCCCTTTGGAATGCTTTTTAGGACACCAGTTGCCAGCTGGGGCTTCATGACACCAACTAAACACTGCCTATACCGACTGTGGGGACCACAAGTCCAAAGAAATCAAGCTCCCAACTGGAAGTGCAGGCCACACTGGAAAAGTTGGAACAAAGGCTGGTTTACAGCAGGATTCATTCCGTGCATCATTTGTACTGAAAATAGAAGTCTCAAAAGTAATTACTGTGCACTGATAGCAAATATGGGTATCCATGAAACGCCTCTGTCATTAGTATTAACAAGTATTAGGCATTAATCATAGAATCGCCCAGGTTGGATGGGACCTTTCAGATCATCGAGTCCAACCATCAGCCTAACTCTGACAAAACCCATCGCTAAACCATGTCTCTAAGCACTGCGTCTGCCCGGCTTTTAAATACCTCCAGGGACGGTGCCTCAACCACTTCCCTGGGCAGCCTGTCCCAATGCTTAATAACCCTTTCGGTGTAAAAATTTTTCCTAATATCCAGTCTAAACCTCCCCTGGCGCAACTTGAGGCCGTTTCCTCTTGTCCTATCACCTGTTCCTTGGGAGAAGAGACCGACCCCCACCTGTCTACAACCTCTTTTCAGGGAGTTGTAGAGAGTGATACTGAACCACTTTAAAATCATAAACTGAGGACGGACAGCTTTGAATTGAAGCTTAAGAACAGCAGACAATAAGGCTGACATTTCTGCCCCCGACGCAGATTGCCAGGACCAGCACTGTACCACTCTATTTGTTTCCATGTCGGTAATTCAGGACTAACACTTACTGACTCGCAGGCATCGTGCTAGATTTTTTTTTTGTGAGCATCTAGCGATGGCAGTGAGATGAAGATAACCTGCAATCAGGGTTCTAAAATGCGTAGGTGGAACACCAAAGCCGAGCCGCTACTTGGCAAAGCAGTTAAGCAGCAGAGGCAGAAAATAATACCAAAATGAAGATGCTCTACAGTACTGTACTCTCTTAGATGGCTGGATCCCTACCCCCATTTTACAGACAGGAACAGACACAAGAGGCAGTGGCTTGTGAACCCGCTGAGCCAGAATGATCTATATTAAAGGGAGGAGAAGAAAAAATAGGAAGCATAAGAAAAAGCTGGTGGTGGGCTGAAACTATGCCCGTTTGCTCCTGAAAAGGAAAGGCTCAGACTTGTTTACACCTAGAAGCTGCTGTCACTGCCAGTGCAGAATAGCCTGTTCTGAGGCATCTGATGAAAATGCAAACTATTAAGATGCCTCATAGCAACTTTTATAGTATCTAAATCAACATCCAAGAGTTAACCATACTCTAACTTTAAATACACCCGAGAGAATTTTACTGTGTTTCTATTTCAGTTTATTTTTCTCTCTCAGTTTAGAAAGCCGCACAGCATCTTCACAATGGTCTCTGCTTTACCACACTCAGCTTTAATGCACACTCTGAAAAATGAAGCACGAGACACTTCCATATTACTGCAAACTTTTGAAGAAAAACAAGGCAAGTTATTTTACTACAGGCAACTCAGCAATGTGGGATTCAGACCTGAACATGCTCCTGGGTACAGCTGTAGAAAACATAATTCTAAACTGCCTATAAAATGAAGAAGGAGCTGCTTTAACAGAAAAACAATGCATACATAAACATCCTAACCCTTTTATGAAAAGCACAGCAAAAGCATACTTAAGAAGTTGCAGATGACAAGACCATATTTCTTCAACCTATGCACCTCTCCCTCCAGTCTTCTACCATCAACTAAGTATGTGATTTTAGCTGTTGATAATAAAGGACTGAAGCCAAGCACTTTTCCAAGAGTTTCTTTTCTTTGACTACTGAACTACCATAGATTCCGATTCGTCAATAAAGCCAGCCGCATGGGCATCAAGAAGCACTCTCATAAGGCCAAATGATTCCCTACGTGCTCAAGTGGAAATTTTCAGACAAACTTTAGGCAGAAATCGAAAAATAGTTTGATTATCTCACTCCCTGCGACTCCTCCGCAGGCTGGTGCATTACACCTTCAGGATGCTCTAGCATTCCCCTTCCTGCTCTGCACTCACCGTGTGCCAGGAGAACTCTGTAGCGGCGCTGCACCCCAATGGATGTACGTTACCTAGAGAGCAGTTTAATTACATGCATCTACAGTGACAAGAATGATCCAGTATGACAGGTGTGTATATAGGTGATATAGGTGTGCACATATAATTAAATATTGACAGCGACACAGATATAAGAGGAACAATTCTAGGAAAATGCTAGAGGAAAAAAAAAGCGAGCTCTAAATTGAAAATCTCAACCCAAAAATGTGACAACGACGTAGGGTGATAAGTCAGACTATTAGAAGGAAGGAGCACATGGCACAGAGCACAAACAGTAAATCTTCTATTCCCTCAGCGTTACAAGATTTTACCCTCTGCCATGGTGGAGGATTAATGGGTTCCTTATACAATTCAAAGCTGAAAATGCCAAACCTGAAATTACAGCTCAAACAGGAAGATCTGATGATAGAATCAAGCTATTTCAAGTTTGAGCTAGTAACTTTTTAAATTTTGCGTGTTTAATATCTTTTCTAGGCCATTAAAAGCCCTCCTGGCACTTACATTTTAAGGGAATCTTTACTAAACTTTTCTTTACATATCTGCTTGTTTTTCCCAATCTTTTCATACCTTTTCTCACAACTTATTATTAAAAAAAGATAAGGAGGTGTGTTACATCTCTGGTATTTCTTCTGCATTCAACTATAGGATTAAATCGGATGCTAATGTTAAATCAGTCCTTGGTCTTGCCAGCCATTTTACAGTGTGTTATTCATTTCCCACAGTGTTTTTCTCTCATAAGGACCGGTATTATATTTGTTTCTACACTTTCTTTCTGCACATACTTGTGCAGAAACTAGGAACAGAGCCACAAGATTTCACAACTCCATATTTGAAACACTTCATCCTTTCAAGAAATGATCACTGGTGTCCTTCTTGAAAGGAGTTTACTATCCTGCTACATTTCAAGACTTCACAGAACGAGGCCAATATTAGGATCTCCCTACATCACTATTTTCATAGAATCACAGAATGTTTCAGGTTGGAAGGGACCTTAGAGATCATCTAGTTCCAACCCCCTGCCCTGGGCAGGGACACCTCCCACCAGACCAGGCTGCTCAAAGCCCCATCCAGCCTGGCCTTGAACACCTCCAGGGATGGGGCAGCCACAGCTTCTCTGGGCAACCTGTTCCAGTGCCAAATCTTACAGCACAACTATCCAACTTTAATTGAGGTTTCACAGGGAGCTGAAGCTGCAGTTTGCATTCATGCAGCACACACCAGAGTAGAACCTCACAGCCCGCCTGCTCAGAGCTGGGCAGCCCTGAATCGCTCCTTCTTCTCCTCGCCTGGAGGAAAAAGATGGGTAACAGCACACAACAAGAAACAACCAGAATGCTCAAGGAATGGCTGCGCTGAGCGACCAAGCTGTCCTCAAGCAGGAGGTAACGAACCTGCTGCACCAAGCTGCCTGCACAGCAGTCCCCACATTATGGTACCCAGATCAACAGCTTTCCAATTATCCATCTCTCATTTCCCTCAATAACGAGCAGTGGCTAAGCAGGCATCCCATTGTATAAGTGCAGACCCTGAATGGCTGGATTTTGAAAAAAATAAAAATAAAATCCAGTTATTTCGCCGGTATTCCCTGTGCCTTTACATAATCAGGGCATCAAATAGAAGTGTACTAGTTCCTGGAATACAGAACAAATTCACCATGATTTAAGATTGCCTCTCTTCAAAAGAGGTGTTTATTTTCACAGGTGGACGGGCGGGTCTTTCACTGTTCTGTGCTGTGGGGATGTGCTGTCAGTAAAAGGATCAATCTGAGAAAGGGCCTGATGAAGAGGAAATCTCTGTTTAGCTCCTATTAGTTAGGATCTTGAAAGGTCATTTTGAATTTGGGAAATCTTGTCTGGGAAAGAAGCCAGCAATTCCTCTGAACTGAAGTGGTGCTGGCATTTAACATTGAGAGAAAGCCCTGACTGATGAACCGGTTGACAGTCTGGAAAAATTCTGCTGGATGCGTCTAGTGGCTGCTCTGAAGGTAGGGGGGGGGTGGGGTGGGGAAGTATCCTTTGACCTTTTTATCCCTTGTAATGAAGCCTGCTTATGACAGCTTGTTTTTCTCTACTGGTACTCAAGTTTTTAGTTTTCACACTTCACCTACTGCAGATCATCCAACAATCACATGGGTTTGTAGGAGCGATAGCGCAGGATGAAGGGCTTTGTTGCAGCGCGTCTGTGCTGGCAGAGGACACAGAGTGACAATGACATACCAGTTCTTGGGAGATTTGGCTTTTCAGATGGGTACAACTTTCCATTCACACGGTTTACAATTTTGCTTATTACATATATATGTGTGTGTATACAAATACTCTTATATATACGTACACACACAGACTTTTTGGTGGTGGAATTTTTTTTTCTTTAAATAAAAAACATAATTCCTAAAACCTATTCTCTTTGAATAGAAGCACAGCTCAGATTTCAGTCTTGAGAAGGTGATGTCTGGGCAGATGCATCTCTTCAGTTCTAACAACCTCTTGCATTAGGAATGCTAAATTAACATTGAAAAAAACCAATAAGTTTAACTGTATGTTCAGCTTCCTGGACTCCCTTAAATGGCACATAAAAAGTGAGCCTCTCGTTTATAAGCCTCCTGCAATTCCTTGGTAGGTACATGAAGAAGATACACCACCCTTGTTTTCTGCTGGAAAGGCATTTCTTAGCTTCTAGCTTTTCTGAATGCATTTCATTTTCTATGAAACGAATCCTAGAAAAGCTCAAACTTAGGAAGCCACCAGATACTTTTCTTTGGGTACCAATCGAAGTATCTGGAGACACACTAGATCCTTTGTGTGTGCGCATGCGTGTGGGGGGCGGGGGGGAATAATCCTTCTTACTAAAATCAAAATGATAAATATGCAATTACATAATTATGTAAAAAACATTAAGCAGGATTTTTCTGAGGCGACACATCTGTCTCTGCAAGAGTCCTGAAGATGCAACAAAATAGACACACACACACACGCAAATTAGTTCATGGCATTTTTGCTGCCCTACTTGCTTGTTATCATTAAAAGCTTTCAGACAGCAATCAATTTCACTGTGGTGAAGATTACTGCAAAATGCATTAAGAAGTTCACGCCTGTGGCAATGGTCACCGAAAATATTTTGGAAAGCATCCCAGAAGTATAAGACTTTTTCCAGACATCCGAGAGAAACTCTGCTATGACAGAGCTTCTGGTGTCAAGGCTTCTCCCCCAACACCCCTCTTTTTTTTTTTTTTTTTTTTAATAGCAGCATTTTTTAGAAAGGTACATTTCAGCTTCTTTTTTTTCTTTCTTTCTTTTTTTAAAATTTTTTTTAAGCAAGCCAAGATACTTGGATCATGGAAAACATTAACTTCTGAGACAACTGTCTGAAGATATCTCCTTCCTTGCCCTACATAATATGTATAAATATACTCTGGCTTCTTAATTTCATCAAAGAAAAACTGATGAATTATAACAAAAGAGTGAGAAAACCACCTGATTACTCTATCATAATAACATTTCTGGGTTTTTTTGTAAAATAAGTAGCCCTGGGGATGTTCCTGTATTAAATAAACGAAGAAAACTGAATATACCATAATCATCAAGCACTATTCCTACTTTATATCAAGAACATTACCATCAAATACTAAGTGACATATGCCATCAAGGGATGTGGGTTTTGAAAGGTGTCTCATATTTTGATAAAAGATATCCTAAAATAATTATGGTGAAGTACAGGCAAACCTGCAGCCCTCTGCCCTTGGAAAGTAATAGCCAGTAGGTTGAAGCATTAATCAGGAAGACTGCTTCCATGAAGCTGTGGTCCAGACTGAAACACTGCTGGAAGCTCATAGCCAAAGTTGTTCCTCAAACTAGCCTTAAGCTGTCTTGGGTTTTAACCCTCTGAAGATAGAGGTCGCTTCTCAATGTACATTATCTGTCCCAGTAGGTACTTGAATGTGAGTGGGGACTGTAGACTTTATTAACTGAACTCAGAAAAAGGAACCTGACAAGGACAGGCATGGAAACAAGGAGGAAAAGGTTAGTAGAACATCCATGACATCATGAAACTATTACACCTTCGAAAAAAGAGCTAGAGGACAGCAGCAAAAGATGCAACATCAAAGCATTCTTTAAAGCTACTGTCATTAAAAATGTGACAGCAAGGTGCTAAGCAGTGTTAGTCTACTACCGACTCCTGCTGGGGAGGAAAGTGTGTGTAGGAGAGCTGGCAAACATGGTGGTCTTCAATCTGCAGATGCTGTGTATTAAATGAAAATGTTCAAGTGCCATTCACCCGCTTTTTCCAGACAACAGCATGTTGGTTTTTCACATGAATGCATGTACCATGAAGGACACTGGACACATAGTGTTGATCGTGCTGCTCAGCTGTTGACTTGCAGCAGCATGCAGAAAACAGAGGTCCTGTTCCCTTAGGCCACCCTACGGGAAAAGTACATCAAACTTACAACATACCTTAACAACACACAACCGAAACATAGGGACAAGTTCTGCTGTCTTGGCCACATGCTCCCTTGAAATGCCATGGCAGATGGTGAACTCAGACACAGGCCAGCAGGAAGTGCCACAGTTTGGGGAAGCTTAGAGCAGCACCTCTGGAAGGGAAGAGACATCCTCAAATAGAAGTGACCACCACTGCTCAAGTGTCATCACAGAATCACAGAATGGTTGGGGTTGGAAGGGACCTCTGGAGATCATCCAGTCCAAGCCCCTGCCAGAGCAGGGTCACCCAGAGCAGGTGGCACAGGAACGCGTCCAGGCGGGTTTGGAACGTCTCCAGAGACGGAGACTCCACCACCTCTCTGGGCAGCCTATGCCAGCGCTCTGCCACCCTCAAAGGAAAGTAGTTCCTCCTCACGTTGAGATGGAACTTCCTATGGTCAAGTTTGTGCCCATTACCCCTTGTCCTGTCGCCAGGCACCACTGAGAAGAGCCTCTGTATTTTCACTGCTCTTCTGTGTGATGGCAGAAATTGATTAATTTTTTGACAGATCACCTTTGTCAGTTCCATACATGTTGACTTTGTGTCATTGCTGAATCACAGAGATAGGAGAATATCCATGCACCAAAATCTTATAGACCATCAAATACTTGTCACTGAAGGCAGTTCTCCTGCAGACCAGTGCAGACAACGCTTATGTCCAGTAACAGATTATCCAAACCTATGTTTTACATCGGGGTAGAACAGAGCGCCCAGCCAAGAAACAGGCTAGTGAAACATTCTGCAAGCATAAACTTCAAGCAAATTTTTGGTCATGTGGTATTAGTTTCTCTACATTGGGGGTGACAGCAAGATCGTGCACTGCCGCAACTGAGCCCCCGGAACAAAGCAGGACTGGCACTGTGCAGCGAGAGGCACCAGAGGGAACTGGGGTGCTGGAGTCAGGAGACAACATCTGCGACGCTGCTGGCTGCCAGATTAATTTCCACTAAAGCAGCCACAAAGGCTCAGTCAACCAGAGACTCCATCATCATTGCTGCGAGCAACGAGCACAGAAACTGGGCAATGAGAGGAGCTCTCAAGAGCATCAGCACCTGGGAGGAGGAGGCATTTCCCTGGCTTCTGTATAGTGGATGAGGTCTTCAGTAATTGCCAGATTAAGAATTTCACAGCTACATTCTTTTGCTATTGCAAAATAACATCCTTACTAATAATTAAAAAATATTTTTAATTGGGTTTTCTTTTTTACTTTTCTCTGTATCTCTGCCAATCCAAACTAACATCAAACCTTGTCTTTTCTTGCTATGACATTTAAAAATATGTCATTTCTCCTCTGTATAAAATAACATCATATTTAAAGAATTCCAGTTCTCCCTTGCCTGGATTCCTGCAACCCAGTGTTATTCTGATTCATAACTAACACCCTCTTTTATTCCGCACCGTTTGCTTAGGGAGGAAAATACAAATTGAATATACAGTTGTGTAGACTAGAAGTTGTGTTAAGATGACAAACACCTGCATTCATTTAATCATCTCTGTTAAGATACTGTCAGTTGAACTCCCCAAGAACACAATTAGGGAAGGAACTCTTTCCTAAGAAAAAAAAAAAAAAAACAAAACAACTCAAACCGATGATCAAAATAGCTGTAAGAACTATCTTCAACATGCTCTAAGAATTTGCAATGAGCAGCTTGGATAGCTATTGTTGAAGTAATATTATGAAAATAAGATTTTAAAGAGTCAATAAACAAGATGTCAGTTTTTGCCGCAGCAGAACTGTCTATACATGCTTAACCTCAGCTGTTTCAAATAACCTACGAAACATACAACATCTTAGAAAGTCTCCAGGAGTTTTAGAACTATAAACAAGCGATGACAATGCAAGAGGTAATGACATGATCGCAAACGCAGAAAAGACAACAAAAAAGGTGTATTGAAATCTGAAAGTTGAAACACGCCTGCAAAAACATTTGATTTTTTTTATAGTGTACAGTTGTATTGCAGAGCAGAAAGATAACACCTCCGCTTCTCTGGAAGCCAGTGAAATATTCATTAGGAAACGTAGCACTTCCTCAAGAACATAGGGCTGCATCAATGCTGACTCAAAATACTGCAGACTATCAAGACACTGGCCTTAAACTTGCAGGGCACTATTATATTTGTAGAGAATCACTCTGAAGTACGTACACTAATTCTACACAACTTTGACATACGGCACTGAATTCCCAGACAGTCAGTCAAAGTTCTGGGCAGGAAACCAAATTCCATGACTTTTTTTTTTTTTTTTTTTTTTTTTTTTTGCTTTAAACACTATGTCAAAACACTCCTATTACTTGTGCTTTGAAAGATATACTCCATTACTCCTTAATGTCGTTAGCTTTTACAGATACTGCAACCAACAAGGAACTGCTGCTGGAAAAAATGTATTACAACTGTTTTCTAACACTGACATATTGAGATTGGTTCAACATGAAAGAGGCGCGGTGACAATAAAAATGCAAGTAAGAAGACAACTAATTTACAAATATAGGTACCAACTTGAATTTCAGCAAGGAATCTGGAATAGTGAAACAAACTATCAAGTACTAAACCCCCCCAAGTGTATAATTTTCCACACATAAATTCATCCCAGGACCGATTCGGAAAACTAAGTTCATGCAACCAAGCCTTACTGGGGGAAAGCATCTCAGTATTACTCAGTGAACTAATTTCACACGCAGTGATTCCTAATATAATCCTGTAATGCGTTCTAAAGTAATAAAGAATAACATTTTAGACAAACGTTTTTTCCACTCATTTTGTTTTCAAGACACTTAAAGATACAAAGTAGGGAGCACAGCTTATTGCAAAGTTGTCTGTGCAACACCAATAAAAAATACAATTAAAACAAAGAAAACAGTTCATTAAGTCCTCCCTCTGCCCCCATCTCAATATCGAAATAAAATGTTCATTAAACATATTCCAAGTCTGCCTAAGAGCTATTTAAACATCACATTAAGCAATTTGATTTTCTGTAATCCATTTTTTTTTACATTTACATCACCCAAACTCAATGTATATTTTAATTATTTTCTCAATTCATTCGTTTTGCTGAAATAACATTCCCTCCCCCTTTGAGAATATTCCCAAGGTTATAAAAACTAGATTGTCTAGCAGTTTAAATTTGTTTTAAAGGTCTAATAATATATTATACTGAAATAGTTTGAAATAATGACGGGTTTATACTAATACATTACCAAACTATATAATTACTAGTAAGTTCCAGGAAAAAAGTACATGTCAATAGACAAGGCTAAATGCATGTATATTTGAATAAAATACATTACAGAACTCTTGCCGTTACTTTAAAAAAAAAAAAAAAAAGAAATCCTAGCAAAACCAAGTGTTACAAGCTTGGAAAATTTACAGTTAAAAGAAATTCACATTCCCTAATGGAAACGGAATACCTAAAATACATTTCAATCGACCCTGAAATTGCACTTTAGAACTGGGGAGGGGGAGAACCTAATTCAGACAGGGGGGATAATACACTTTTGTCTCAGAACACAAAACCAAGATTTTTAAAATCAAATTCATTTGATAGCTTCACAGAGCCTTTCCAGGAGAACCCCAATTGCCCTCACTGTTCTTGCATTCCCTTCCATTTCCCCACACACGCCCCTCACATCTCCTGCCGAGCACGTTTGGTGCGAGAAGGGTTTGTAAAGATAGGAACTACTGAAATGCAAAGACCACGTGTGGACAGAAACCACTACTTCTAGGGACTTTTTGCAGAGAAGGTCACCGTTGGTAAAGGGACTGAAACCATATGGTGCAGTCTTCAAAAACAGACGCTACCTCCTTCCTCAAGCTAAGTGAAGATGGGAATGCAGCGGCCTCCAATATTTTCAGCAGGCATAAACAAAATCCCAGACCCTTTCAGAACACTAGGACACAAGATCATCTCAAAGAGAAGAAGCACACGATGGAATTTTTCTAATGCTCACTGAAAAGGACAAAAAATTCACATAACAGGCATATGCCCCTTAATCTAAAATAATTATACTCTAATTACCATTAGATTCTAAATTCTCTGAGCTTAAACAACACAGACAAAAAGATCTTCATTATTTCATTATTAGGATCATTTAGCACAAAAATTCACTGATGTCAGGTGCTGAGTTTCTTAAGAGCACATTTCTAACTAGTTTGAAGTTCTCCACTTAGTCCACATTCTAAGAAAATCCTCACTGCCCTCCCATACGCGCATCCAGACAGAAACAGCACTGCTTAAGAAAAAAAAGCTATTAATGACAGAATCACGATACTTGTTCCCTATTTATCCATATCCTACAGGGGAGGTGGGAGCACGGGGGAGAAGAATCTAGTAAGGAGGACTTTAAAGCACAGTATCTCAAAGACGAAAAGGAGAACATAGAAAGATCTACTGTAAAGTACAACACGAGGTGACCTGGACAAGAGGTTGTAGAGGTGGGAGTAAGGTTAAAAAAAGGGTTACGGAAGAAACTGCTGCACAGGTATCTAAAATGTCTGTGGATTGACTTACTAATGGCACACAAAACCAACCAGAGAAGCTAGAAATTTTCAATACAAAATCAAAATTATTACTTAATTGATCTAACAGAGACTTACAGGATAATTCACACAATCTGGAAAAGCAAGATATCTTTATACCCTTGTTTAGACAGAAAATAATTGGAAAAGCATCATCTGTCCTATCAAAAGCACATGTATTCGTGTGGGATTAACACCAGACAGGGAGAGAGATGTTCTGAACGTTCCTGGAGGCAACGAAGGAACAAAGAACACGTGCATCACCATCAACAGTGATCACTGTAATGATCCACGGTAGAGGACTTGATGATAACGAGGTATTTCAGCCATGGAAAAAGCTGACCCACTGCTTGGTTGAGCACTCATAAGTTCAATAACGGTCCCCTCCACCCCAATTTTTTCAGTTCTTTCAAGTGCCTCAGTTTTGAATCAACAGCTTAAAGACATAATAGTAAAAACTCTGTGTGTAAACCTCTTATCTAAATTACATAGAGCGAACAGAAAAGCAAACCTGACTTAAAAAGCACATGAGTTCCTTGGAACTAAGCCTTACTCTTTGCTATGTACATGGCAGCTAGCATCTTTGCTGTACAAGATGACATACCGTCTTCACTGAAAACTCAGCCTAGCTCAGAGATTCTCAAATATTTTTCTGGTTTAAGCACATCCTCTTTTCCTCTCTGCTCTACCCCAGTGCAGCCAATTTTGCATACCGTAGGCCCGCAGCCACTAGCTCCTTCTCTCCAGAACTGCTTTTTGAAAGTCCCAGCTCCCATGCCATGCTCCGCAGGAAGGTGCTCGGAGTGGTGTGTTAGACGGAGCTTGGCAGAGGTGCTAGAGACAGAGGCATGAGACGAAGGCTCTAATGACAGCACTAAAGAACTCAATTTACTAGGAATGGTGCAGCCACTGATCCGTGTGGGGCTGAAAGGCAAGAGCACCCCATGCTCACCCAGCATGAAAACTGCCAGCCTACAGAATAAGCTGCCAGTACAAGCCCAAGTGTCGAGAAGAGGGGCATCTGCTTTCCACCATGCAATGGCAAGTCCAGCTGAGCAGGAGACTCAATCCATACAGGCACCTTCATCTCCCAGAGAAGAGGTCAACTTCTGGTTCTGCTCCAAAAACAAAGGGATCAAGACTCTGGGAAATAATGCACCACACCTTCCTTTATCCCCTCCTGGCAGGGTCCCAGCCTAGCCCAGGAGTAACTCGTCATCTTTTCCATTTGGTAGGGTAGGGTGTTGGTCCATCATCTCAGCAGCAAATAATTTGCAGAAAAGCATCACTTCACATGTCCTAAATGAAGGCTATAGGAACACGTGCACTACGCACAGCAGAGAGGGTCATTATGGAAATAATGGAGAATTTAGAATTCTAAGTTTCATGTAACTTGTGACAATAAAAGTGCTGGTTATCCCCAAATTAAGCTTGCTATATAAACTATCCCTAAACCATTATTTTTTTTTTCATAACCAGGGAGAAACACAACTATAAGTGTCTGAGGTCCTTGTTCACATTTTGACCTCAGATGCCTAAAGGCACTTGTTGTGCTCCCACCGTGTGGAATGCCCTCCCACAAAGCACCCATGTGGAACCTTCAGAGGCTATTTTTGAAAAGCACAATAAAAAACCATTTCTTCCTGGAGTTTCTCTCATTGGCAGAACAGCTTATTGACCACCTCTGTGGATGCCTACGCTTTCCAGAGTTTTTCAAACGGATAGGATTTCTTATGTACCCATTACAAAAATCTAACTGAAAATTTACGGTAGTCAGCAATGAGACAAAGGAGGGAGCAGGCTTCTCTTTATTTAAGGATGTACCCTTCTTTACAGTGAAAAAAAGAAAATATTATTTCCACGAGGTTCACACTGCAAATTTAGTACAGCAATTAAACCGTCCAGTGAATCCCTGTCTGTATCAACTTATTTCCAGATTCAAAACCAGATGTAAAAACCATCCTTCATTTAATTTGATTATTCTAACTTGGGTAGAGTACGTACAAAGAGATATTTTGGCAACTGGTTACTAATGAGCTTTCCTAACTCTTTAAAGCTGTTCTTGCAATGCTTTTCCTACAGCATTTAGAAGAAAAAGCTAGTGTTTAGAAAACGGTTAAAATCCTTGCTCCTCCTGCAGCAGAAAACACTAAATCTCTTTTGCGCAGAAAAGGGTTTTTAAACAGGCTTCATTAAACACAGCTTCCCAAGAATCCACTTTCTTGCTGGCCATTGCTTCAGCCTTTTTGTATTTCAGCTGTACAGCAAAGGGTTAGTAAACGCGTCTACACTAAAACGCCCATTGCTGTACTCCACCCATCGGGGCTTCTAACGTTACCAAAAATGCGCAGTATTTTTAACCCGTTGTTGAGCACTGGCATTTAAATGCTTAGGCCATATTTACTTTTTGCCTTTCTGCATTGCATAAAGGATCTAAGCACTCGCTATAAACATTCATTATTTAATTGAAATCTTATTTCAACGATATTTTATTGGTGAGCAAGCTTGCAATCAGAGAGACCTTAATTTGATGTTTTCATTTAAAACAAACAAAACCAATACTGTGTTCAGTACTGTAAGGTTCTACCTGTTCCTCCAAGCACCCAACTCCCATTCTGTAGCTTTAAAATTAATTTTCTATGTTTTTGAATATTGTTCTGTCCAACATAAACAGATGATGAAATCAAACAACTGCCTGACTTTTGCATTTCCTCTGTGAAAACCGATAAACAGAAGATTCTTTAAACAAAGCACATACTTAAGCTACGACCTCCGCTGATGCCAAGCATCCTCGAGACTAAGAATTCGGTGTGATTCCAGGAATCCTTTCCTATGGATGTCCCCAGCTGCTTTAGAAAAGAAAAAGGAAACTACACAAAGTTTCATAAAGCCAGGGAGTGAGACAAACGCTGCCCAGCCGCCTGCTGTGGGGACTGTAGCAGTCCAGTAGATGTAGTTCCCCTTTAGCATCTGGCATTTGCTGCTCTCGCACACCGATCTAATTGAAGACAGGAATTGCCACTTTTCAAAATGCTCTCAAATACACAACGTCAAAAGCAGAGATTTCTATTCCTTAGCTTTTTTCATTATGGTAAAGTTTTGTTTACGCTTAACAGATAATAAAATTGCAGACTGAAGTCTGACTTTACCTTGACAGAATCTCCTCACAGTGAGTTTAACAACAAGATAAACAGTAGAAACAGGAACCGAATCACAGCTTTTAACTTTCTATCCTATGTTTTAGTTACAAGACTATTATTTCCTGCAAAATGTTTAAACTGCTACCCTGAATTTACTTCTCATGTGTTAACCAGGTAATAAAATTGAAAGGGGAGTACAAAAGTGGGAAACCAAAAGGAAAAAAATTAAACAGATAGCACATTAGATATACTTAGAAAATTGAATTAGCACATGGGACGTCTCTCGTAAAAGATGATGTATCACATAAAAGCTACTCACACTGATGAAGCTTATAGTCCGTTTTCATGACTTTTATCAATAGCCAAGGATT
Source organism: Larus michahellis (assembly GCF_964199755.1). Classification (NCBI taxonomy): domain Eukaryota; kingdom Metazoa; phylum Chordata; class Aves; order Charadriiformes; family Laridae; genus Larus; species Larus michahellis. Next base: position 25,884,591 of record NC_133903.1, on the reverse strand, counting down.
GACTAGAGTGATATAAAAACAAATAGCAGGAGAGATACTGTACCCAGTCCTGTAACCTCTCTCATCTGCAGTGATTACTCCCATGCTATTAAATCAAACAAGAATATTCCTATTTGTACAGTCCTTATTTTCAGACCGGAGTCATTGTCATCTCTTACACTGATGCTTTTTACCATCCTCCTGCCATTTCTAGTCTCTCTGGCTTATTAAGTGACTCCATGGATAGGAAAATGGCAAATTTCACTTTAACAAAACACAAGTAATACACCAACTCAGAGTTAAATGGTTTCTTTCTCTTCCTGTTTCACTGCGTTAATTTTGTTGAGGCCCCACATTCTAGCAATCAGCAAAATAGATGTGTTTCAACTCAGTCGTCACTTCCCTGGAAATACTTATTTATCCCAATGGAAACTTCTCCTAACTGAAAAGAAAGGTTGTGGTCACTTATCCAGGATTCTCAAAAGTGCTCACTACCTGCCTGGCTTTTCCCACTTGGACCGATGGGAGCTTCAGTGGGCTCAGTCAGAGCATAACGGCTATTCGGCATCAAGTTTCAGGGACATGAGGCTTCAGGAATATTCTGATTCTACTCCAATTATATACACCAAGATGGCAATCACGACAAAATCCACCAAGCTGTGGGTCCTACCTGATATGTGTTCACTTCCTCAAGAAGAGAGGATGTTAACTCCAATGGTGATGACAATACAGACAGATAGACAGCAAGGCTTGAAATACAAGCGAGTTAGTAGATGATTCAACAACTCTATCTACTGCACGGGCAGATGGTGGTCTGCGCCCTCTGTACTGGCAGAGAAAGGACATTAACGCAAAAGAAAGCATTACGGTAATTCTTTCAAGTGTGTTCAAATATCAGCCTCTCTCATTTGCCATTATAAAGACAGACAGAATAAATTCCAATATTGTTTCTTTAAGGATCTGACCTATGAGTAAGATAATCGCCAAATGAATGGAAAAGAAGATCAAAGGAGCGCATCTACTATACAATTCCCCAATGGCAGGTTATGAACAAATCACAGAATGGTTTGGGTTGGAAGGGACCTTAAAGACCATCTAGTTCCAACCCCCCTGCCCTGGGCCGGGACACCTCCCACCAGACCAGGCTGCTCAAAGCCCCATCCAGCCTGGCTTTGAACACCTCCAGGGATGGGGCAGCCACAGCTTCTCTGGGCAACCTGTTCCAGTGCCTCACCACCCTCACAGGAAAGAATTTCTTCCTAATATCTAATCTAAATCTCCCCTCTTTCAGTTTAGAACCATTACCCCTCGTCCTATCGCTCCACTCCCTGATAAAAAGTCCCTCCCCAGCTTTCCTATAGACCCTCATTTTTCCTATAGAAAAATAGCGATGTCTTTTGTCTACAACCCAGGATAAAACTGTGTTCAAAGCTTTACGGGGGTGGTGGTGGGGGAAGCTTCTCCTGTGCAGAACACAGAAACCTTCGTGACAACTAACAGCCTGATGTACTAATCAGTTTTCTGATCCCCTTCCTAATAGTTTTTGCTCTGGTACATATGTTGTGCTGTGACTGCCAAGACAATAATTTGGTTGCCTCAGCTAACAGAAAATAGCTTCCAAAAATCAAGTTATTATTTAAAACTACTGGAAGATTTAATAGGCTAGCTCACTCACCCAAGCAACTAAAATAAGCAATTAACAAAATGCTTCAGCCAAAAAAATGCTATAGTTCCTAGGTCTGTTGCTTGTGGTTAATAAAGAGAGATAGCTCAGTAGAACTCGGTCATATTCTGATTACTGGTGAAAATATACGTTCAAGTGTATGGGTCTATGATGCAATGGGAGCAGAAGGTGGTAAACTGGTCTGAGAAATGCAGGTTTTGTCAATCTACTGCAAAACTCAAGACTAGTAACAGGACCATTATCATCACTTGCACTGTGGGAGCGCGCAGAGAATATTTCAAACCGGCACTGTAAAAATACTTAGTGCAAAAAATAACATTTCTTGCCCCAGGGGGTAACAATCCTTATCACCTTGCCTAAAAGCTTGGAGGTCATCTGTCAGTCTTCCGGTAGCGTGCTCTTTGCTCTGATGTTGCAGCTAGACCCTATTTCAAAGGCTGCAAAACCATATCGCGTTAGCAAAATGAGGATTATTTACAAACTGGTAACTGTTTTTTAAGACTAGCCTTCATGCAGCCTCACTTAAGTATGAAGCGTCAAGCTGTGCAACTACAGAACAAAACCACATCTGCTAGGAACAAAATAGCGCTTGGGCTAGATAGTTTAATATGCTTTAAAGTCTACTGTAAGGGAAGATTCCTCCCTCATCCCTATTACTCCAGTTTCTTCTTCCTAGTCTTTAAAATCCACAAACGTCAAATATCCTTTGCTAGACTGCCTAATACCGGAAAAGTGAACGCAGCATCACCCGTGTTAAGGCCACAACAGAACAAAATGCAGGAGGCCCTGCTAAATTGATTTTCGTCAGCGTGGTACCATCCCGCACAAGGCAACAGTGAACGAAGATAACGAGCACAAATCTGGCCGTAGGATGGACCTGCTTCCAAGGGGCGGCACCCAGGTTAGCGCGCCCTGACTTTTAATAAGGTTATCAGCGCAGGTATCTGCGTCGGTGTGATGACAGTATTTGCAGTTCCAGAACAGCTGTAAGCTCGATCGATATGACATGATGCACACAGCATGGTATGACACAGGCATGACCCAGCTCTCCCTTGCTCCAAGTTGAGCAAATGGTGCCCAAGGATGCACCTTTGGCCTCTCTTCGCCAACTAGGATGCCGAATGTGCAAGGCAGTCCCTAGAAATACAGCTGAGCAGGACAGATGCCTTTTGAATGCCTTCTCATTCTAAAGAACAGCAGCAGCGACTCCAACAACACCTACGTACGCTATGAATAACTCTTACAAAATATTCTATAGGTAGATCAGCTCCCAGGCACAACAAATCATTTAATTCAGATCTGTATGGCATGCTTAAAACCAACCAAACTTCCACAGACTGTGAGATAACTCCAGAGCAGAAATGCTACCATACCTGCTGTTGACTTAGCTTTGCTAAATAGTTCCACGGCTCGACACTAGAGGCACCAAATCCCACGAGTAAGAACATATAATGGACCTCGAAAAAGCATTCAATAATCACTGTGGTATGCATGAACCCATGAGAGGATCCAAGAGCACTGCAGAATCTGGGCCATCTCCAAGCTGTATGCAATAATTATTAACTAGTGCTTTGGGCAGCATCTCACAGGTTTGTTTTTTGGACATTACAACTGAAGTCAGTTCTTTTTTTAAGTTACATGGGACTCGCTACTCTAACCAGGTGGTTGTGATTTGCAGGGTTTTCACAACACTTGCTCCTCTTGCTGCTCTTTTCCCCCCTCTGCTTAAGGCCGATACCACGTTTTTGTCCATGACTTAAATTTTGTTTTCATATTTAAGTGCAAAACTGTGAAATATCCTAGCCACTGGGGGTTTTTTTCCTGGTTTCTAATTAAAACCATCTAAATATCACAGCCCAAAAAAGACTATAAAGTTGATCTAAATCTTTCTCAAAATTAACCAAAAAGTAGTGAAATAATGGTGGAGGCAGAGGAAAACTTTACATGACTATCACTTCACCAAGACACACGCTTGTTAGTAAAGAAATGCTGAAAAGAGCCTTAAAGATCTTCTGGAGGCCACCGGACTGGTAAAAATGATAGATTTGAAGTTCTCTAGCTAAACGTATGATATAGAGGGGTGGGGTATGCAAACAGATATCCCCTGTGAATAATGTGGTTGGAAGTGATTATATATTCTATTAAATTAAACAGCTGTGGGAGGCAGAAAGGATCGGAAAGCAAGCAAACTGGAAAGAAAACGCAGTACCTAGGTGTCGTCACAAAAGACAGACACCATTTGAATGCTTTAGGGATTTTGCCCAAATTTGTAATGCAACCATAAAACCAGACCAATTGCGTGGTTTGGGGGCTTCCTCTGCCAAGTTTTGATAGATTTTTGTAAATATCTTCTGCTTTCATTATGCAAAACGGTGGATTAAAAAGTCACTCTTGCTTGTAATAGAAGGTATAAAAACAAGAAATGCATTTACATACACCAGTAACTCTGCATTGTGAGTGTGAGCATAATTAAAAAGAACAGTTATATACAGACAGCCTAACTTCAACGTTTTTAAAAAAAAACCACAAATTAAGGATTTTCTTCCCCCCCTTCTTCACCAAACAGTATTCAGCAGCAGAGCTTTCTGGGCTCCAAGAAGGCTGAGCTGGATAAACTCAGCCAACCACAAGGTTGAAAATGCAGCAGACGTATCATAAAAATTTAGTAACGCTTTTAAACTACTTCTCACCTCAATGGTTTGATGGTGGTGTGGTACCATTACACAATATGTGCTGTTGCCAAGGCAACTCAATCTCACCTCGACAGCTGCTGCAACTTTAGCAAATCAACATGAGGAGCTGTGGCGATTCTGGGTTGGTTTTTTTTTTTTATTTTTTTAAAGAGTCTTTCCAACTAGAAAGCATTTTCAGATGAACCTCTGGGGCTCTTTATCCAAGGACTATCGCTATTTCTCAAAAATATCTTTTCACTGTAATTCTGGTGGAAACATTGTGACACTAAGTTCAAAACCATATTCTGTTAAATCAGATTTGCATCTGGCAATTTTATACCTGGTGTAAAAACAGTATCATGCCTCTGCGTTCATTCAGTTTTAAGTGCAAGAATTTTATATCTCTGGCAACAATACGAGCCTGCCTGGATGGTTTAGTATGTCCTTTTCCACTGGAGGGGGAGGAGGGGGGCAAAAAAAAAAAAAAAAAAAGCTAACTCCTTGAGGCACAGAAAGCCCAAGTTCTAACCCATCCCTTCAACAGAAGCCAAACTGTAATATTGCTTCAACTCCGTTTTGAAGCAGAGCTAAAATAAAGGTTGAAATCCAAAACAAGATTTGGTGAAAAGCAATCGGCACAGAGTGCTTCTGTGATAAAGGCTTTTGCGGAGGGAGGTGGCTAGAGTCTCGTGGTCCAAACCCCAAAGAATTTTTTTTTATTTTCATGTCCTTGGCTTCAGGGACACTGCTGTGTGAGCAAGGACTAGAAAAAGAATCAGAACATTACGAGTCTTCCCCGCAGTAAGTATCAATTGCAGCTTTTAAGAAGGTTCAGTGCTATTTCTTTCTTTTTTTCTCAACCTATTTGGGTATAGAACCAAAGTAAACATAAGACAGTAGAGCAAGCCTGTGAGGGTGTTTTGTGAAACTCAGCCAAGGTTCCTGCTATTTTAATTTGGGGAGAAAAATAAGTGTTACAAAATGTCTAGGAAAAGTTTGCGCTCAGAAAGCACACAAGTATTTAAAGGTGGGCAATGCAGTTTATTATAAAGAGTAAGAACATTAAAAGTGCATCAAAATAATTAGGGGAATGACAGATTTACCTTTTTTTAAAAAAAAAAAAAAATCAGCGAAGCAGTAAAGCAAAAGTTGACTTTTTTCCAGTCTAAACTTTTCTCCTTCTCTTTGCATCCCCGTTGTAATCACAGCTCTGTCAGAAAATATACAGTTGTGGCTGAGTGGAGAGATGCTGGCCCTAACTGCATACACTGCGATAGTCCTCTTTCACTGAAAGCCAGGGATTTAACAAAATCTGCATAAGAGCATGTTTGTTACCTTCACTGCTGTGCCAATCTGCAAAGACGACATGAGAAAGGGCCGTTTCTTTTAAATTTTTTTTCAGTTTAGTCAAGTCCCTCTATATCAAACCTTTCAAGTGTCCCTCTGCCTCTCAACCAGCTTCCACTACAAAAACATTCTGACAGACAACTTACAAGTGCCCGCCGCTACTCATAAAATTCTCAGTGCACAACACACACACTCATACAATCCTTGTGATTCTCCTCTTCTATCCTGCAGCTCAAAATATGTGGAGCAAAAGCTCCAGCTGTAACATGGGAACTGGGAATGAATCTGCTAAATTCAATGATACTGACAGAGATGAAAAAAAAAAAAAAAAACAAAAGAAAAACCAAACCCCAAAAAACCAAGAAGTAAAGAATGTACCTAATTACCACTAATCCTGCCTATTAGATTTCATTCAGACACCACAACTTCTTTCAAATAACCCCAGTTTATTTTTGAAAAAATTCCTTTCTTCAGACAGGATATGGGGGAGGAGTCAATCGGTGATGTTTTACACATGCACATCTGGATACAGTCCAATTATTCCCCTTATACATTCCTCCAGTTGTTTTCATTTTGCTCCATGCTCTGGCATTCATAAATTTGTGAGATTAATTGTGTGTGAGCGTCTGCAGTCTTGGATCTGGGCACGGGTTTAGCTGCAACACAGCTAGAAGTCAACATTAAAGAGAGCTCCAGTTCAGAAAACACAATTTACATTTATACATCTTTAGTACAGTAAGGATTGAAGCAACCATCATCCTTACCACATGCATCAGATTGGTAAAATTAATCCAATATCAACTACATTTTGTTACTGCAGTCAGTTTGAGCCTCATGGAAAAGTTAGTGTAAATTACAAAGGAAGGTTTTTTCTTTTTGTTTTTTCTTTTTTTTTTTTTTTGTGTGTGTTTGTTTAGACTGGGTTTTTTGGGCTTTTTTAGTGTTTTGGGGAGTTGGTTTTGTTTTTAGTTTTTCTTGGTATGATTTCATTTCTCTTTATGAATGCTAAGCCATCACACAGAACAGAAGCATCGGGAACCCTCAAAGGAGAACAGATAACCTAGCATGTTATGCACTTTGGCCACTAACAGGGTCCATCGAGTTGACAAACCCAGCAACTTGGGAAATCCCCGTATCGGAGGTAATCCCACGCGAAGCTCAGATTCCTTGCTGCTGTAACTTGCTATTTACAATCCTCAGCAAATGCGGACAGGAAGGTTGTGACTGGGCTTCTGCAGTCTCTGGCTATCCCAGGCTGCAAGAACAGCCCCCTTTGGGGCCAAAGGCAAGTGAGCTTAAACCAATCACCAGAACAGGGAAAGCAAGGGGGCTAAACACCGCTTCTCCTCTCCTGGGGCCAAGACTTCCATTTACTGATGTTTTGTATTTTATGTGCAATTTACTAACCAAAACCACCTGTTTCCTCAAGCTCTCTGCAATTTATTGTTTTGCAAAATCAGTTTCGCATTACACTTCTGATCAGCGCAGTTCCACATGAGAGCTACAAAACCGAGGTGATGTATTAAAAAGCGAGGGGTCGAAGGCCAGGAATCTACTCACTTGACTGCAAGCTTTCTCACCCAAATACAGCGCTTGGATGCAAAAGTCCCACTCGCACTCTATAGCGTGCACGGGCAACTCTATATCGTGATATAGCTGGCGAGGGCAGGGTAACAAGGGAGCTGAACCGTGCCCAGTTCACGAAGCTTTTCCAAAAGCAGTTAGGTACTGGCAGGAAGCGTTGGACGGCTATAGGTTGTTTTGGGTTGCCTTGTTTTGGGCAAGATGGCTGTTATATTTTTTAACAATTATCCATCAGGTTTGATGGGCTATTTACAGAAGATAAATGGATCTGAAACCTTCTTACAACCACTTGCTCTTTTCCAAAAACCTCGATGCGCTGTACGAGATTCGGTCTGGGCACACCATGGCAAATTTACCAGATGATAGTACTCTAAAATATTTTAACGCCCTCACATTTCCCATTATTAATCCATCTTGTGGATTTCTATTTGAAGATCTCTCAAATCTGCGCAGTTTGTAGTAGGCTCTTGTAATGCATAGCAGAAAAGGAAAAAAAAAAAAAAAAAACCTCCTCAAGCTAGGAGGTTTTTCTGGTTTTTCCCCAACACATGAAATTCTGCTTCACTTCTCTTCACCCAGAAGGAAAACAGATTGAGTTTGGCATTCCCCATGCCCCCAATACCTGAATCTGACAATTAATCGCCACTGCACAGAGACAATTCTTTCGCCCTGCCAGCCATCACTGCTAACCCCTACAACTCCTTTGGCAGTGATTTCTTTACTGCTGAAGGTAGAAGGTCCAGAAGGCAGAGAGCGCCGTTACAGTTACTGGGGCAAGCACAGCTGATGTCCCCAGCACCGCACAGCTCCAATCTAAAGCAGCCTGTGCTGGGTTACTAGAGAATTGGACCAGCTGGGAAGTTCAGACCCTTACCCTGAACTTCCATCCGTAAGAGTTGCATCCAACCTTAACAGTGCATAAGGTATTTTGGCACTTTCCTTCTTAAAGTTAGAAAATGGTACCTAAAACCAACAAACGTTGCAACTGAAATGAAAGTCTTTCAACATTAAGTACCTGACAGTCAGGGAACGTCAGATTTATGGTTGCACATACAACCTTAATTCCGCTCCATATGTGTATGCCTTGTGATTAAGTATCTGATTACGTGATTGCGCCCTGTTTTTCTCCGGGACTCCTGCCTCATTCAGTGCGCAGAAAGCATATACAAAAGAGGAGAATTACATTTGCACAAACGACCATAAATCCAGTATTTCCTAGCTTCTGAGTACTTGACTTTGCAAACAATGTTCCTTTCACGTAGAGTTTTGGTTGTAATATTTGTACGGCATACACCTAAACACCATTGCAACAACTTAAATTACAGTATCGTCTAAGAGTACATAATCAATTTCTGAAACCCTCTCATGTTATGGACATAACATTTGCAAAAACTCTCATTTAATGGTCGCACTATCATGCTTATAAAAGTCATATTTTCCACACAATAGAGGCAGTGTAAAAATTGAAACAAGCTGCACACTGATTGACCAAGTTGTCTGAATTATTCTCTTTCTTCCTAACAATGAACTGTGTTCTCTGAGCTCCAAGTAAACAATTAAGAGGGGTGGGGGTTGGAGAGTAATGTATAGTAAGCAGCATTTTTATTGCACTCTTACAAAAAATATAAGGAAGATAGTAACAAATAAAATAAGCCCCATTTTCCCTGAAAGCTACTGGAGATCGTGGTGCTGCTTTAGAAAAGCATAAGTTCTGAGCTGCCGGAGAGGGCACAAATCTTATCCAACACAACCTGAAAGAAAAACAGACAGTACCTCTTACAAATTTCCAGAAGAGCGTCTTCAAAGGCGGTAGTTTTTATATCTAAGTTAGACTATCAGAGCATCAGCTGGTTCAACGCAACTCTACGATCAGAAGAGACACAGTGCACAATGCAGTTGCTGGCTCAGCAGGTGGCACTGGATTAATACAGATATGATACTTTTACTTCATAGCCCCCAGGCAGATTTCTTAGGCAGCTAAAAGCTCTGGTTAGTAAACTGTGGTTCTTCTTTGAAACACAACCGTAAAAATGACACTGAAGGGTCGCGTATTACCAGGTCTCATTGATCCTACTTTGAGACCTCGTGGAGGAAAACCCTGCCAACTCAGCCGGGGATCTCTACCGCATCTCCAAAAGTCATATACATCCTGCAGTTTCAGGTACTGGCTTAAATTCAGCTCGTTCAGCTCCTTTAACTGTTAGGGCATTTGTTCTGGGTGGAAGCAAACAGAACGTGGCAAACTACTGTTTCTACTTTACTCTCTCTTAGCTGGGCGAGCCAGAAGGGCAGCGAGCAGAAGAACACAGCAGAATTAGAAGCCAAACCCCAAATAATTAAGTCAGCACTGCGAAGAATACAAGTAGAGGTGTGATATTTCCCTGAATATCTATATCTCCTCTTCTAGTTGTTTTCCATGCTATCCAGCACCTGCAGGAATTCTTAAACTTGCCCTTTAACATTGGGAAGATGCTGAGACAGAATTCTGAAGGAGATATCCCTCAGCAAATTCAAGTTTTTCACTAGATAGACTAAATACTTCAGGTAAATTGGGGTTGTCATTTCATTTGAAAATGGGTAAGCAGGCCTCCAATATTGCAATTCATTCGGGAATTTTCCTAAAATGGCTTACAGTGGGTCTTAATGGAGATGGAAACCAGAATGCAGCATTCTCAGGTTAAATGGGACTTTATCACAGAAGCAGCATGGAAGCAAGTAGAGATTTCTGTTAATATACATATCCATGCCTTAGTGATGGCCTCAACATGTAACCCTCTGTACTGGAAAGTACAAACAGGGTCATTAATTTTCAGAAATTGTAAGAGATGATAATAGGACAGGAAAGCAGGATTCTTCTACACACGCACGCTAGAGCAACATCTTTGATTCAAAATATTGTTCAGAACAATATTACCAAACCAGTTTGAATAGCAAGTAATGAACATACACAAAAAGAGCTTCTTAAGGCTAACCTTTAATTGCCCAGTAAGAGTGTTCAGGCAACGCCTTCACATGCCCAAACCAGTTCAAGGTGAACATCTTCCGGTACAACAGATACAAAGTGCTAATTTTGATGATCTGTGTTTCCACACAGCATAAGACAGAACTAGTGTTCATTACTAAGCAGCCACCTAGCTAAGACTGAAGGATTAACTAAATACTGGCTTCTTAATTTCTTAATCAGCTAAAACAAGGTCTTCAAGCATACCTGCTCCAACTTCGGATGTCCTTTCAGGGTTTAACATCTGCATTTGTGCCACAAACCCTTGGAGAACTTAGCTGCTATCAACATAATTAACCTTACAACCGTCACATGAAGATTTCTGGGAGGCTGCCAACATCATTCAGGCTCCTTATGGTCTGTTAAGGTCTTCGTATGTGTGTACTGGATTAGGAGAGACAATGCAAAACTTCATGAGCACGTTATCTTCTAAAAACATACACTGAGACTTGTAGAGCCACCTGTTCCACATGAGAGTCTCCATGATGGAGTCTGCTCCCTCTCCAACTCTTCCTTCCCAAGCTTGCTGTCCCCACTTCTCCAGTCTCCTTCCATCTGCTAGTATTTGCTCAGCTCAGCTCTTTTCTGCTGTTTTTCCTTTACTGCACTGACATAGGCTCCACTTTCTTCACCAAATGCATCCCAAGGCTCACAGAAATAAGAACCCTGAGACCATCCACAAGATGAGGCTAATTCAGTAACATTTACTCTCACAAGACACACTGAACAATTTCAATTGCCTCCTCTTGGGATCCAGTAAAATTCTTGGAAGAATTTTTTAAGTGCATTGACAAGCACTTCTAAAAATATCTAGGTTTATAAATAGTTTATCAGCTCAAATTTTGCCAGGGAAAAAATTCAAATTCCCTTTCTAGGAATAGAAATAAGCCTTAGTAGGAAGCAGTTCACACTTACAGGTTTATCTATACAGATAGGAGCGATAAAAGGATGTTTAGGATCCGGGTGTTTGAGGATTTACCAAGGATACCCAAGCATCCCATACTGGGATGGCCACAGTTTGGCATTAGTCCTCATTTATGTGCCCTCAAATCAGGTGTATCACTATCAGTGCAAATCAAGTCACAAATTAACTTGGGAAAGAGAGGCCGAATGGGGTAAACAAATGCCGAATGGGGTAAACAAATGCCAACAGTTACGATTTATCTATATAAAGGAGTTGTGGTTAATCTCACCAAAGATCATGAAGGATGTTTTTTGGTTTTAATGTAGACTCAGTCAGGTAAGCGTACTCCGGTATACAATAAAAGAGCACAAAATTCATAGATAGGAGCAGAGTTACATTAAAAAAATGAATCACTGACACCTTCATAAACATAAGGAGTGAAGCATGGTGTAAAATATCAGATTCTGCACAGACTATAAATTGGGCACGCATTTAATAGCTCTCCCTGATGTTACCTCCAGATACCATAAAGTAAGGCTTCATTTCCAGCTTCCTGGCTCTAGAGAATGTTTTTCTTTAATTATATGCACATACCCTACGTAAAAGGAATTTACCATTAGTTTTTTGGCCTTTACCAGACATCTTTATCAATTATTTTAAAAGACTGAAATTATGATAAGGCAGTGAAGATAAATATAGCCTGTTATGTAAAAAGAAATTCTGTAGGACATTAAACTGCAGCTGCGATGAGGTGAATAAACCAGGCACGATTTCCACAGGTTCCTCTCCTAGCGGATGTTCTTTCTGAACCCAACCGCATGTGGTATTAGCAAGGTCTCAAATTATGAGAGGTTGCCCCCAAACTAATAGGTTTTCTTGTGTATGATCAGTTGAGCGCAAAGCAACAAAACAGAAAAAGAAAAATAAAATTAAAAAAACAGATCTCCAGCACAATACCCAAGTGCATTACAATTAGACACAACACCATATAGACCGAAGCCCTGAGAGAAATGTTCTTTGTTAAGAATGATCTTTTGGTAACTCAAATCTCATTTGAGAAAAAATCCACACCTTTTTGGCATATTTGTGGTTATTTGCCCTCAAAATGCATAGCTATAACAAAACATTAATATTTCCAGTTGTGCTTTTTATTTCTGTGCCCAGTGAATGAATTTGCTGTTAACCCCATCAAATATATTGGTGAGATACCTGTTGAGAGAGTAGAAAGATGTTTGAAAAGAACAAGATCTGGGAAGGTCATCCTTGGGAACTGGAGCAACGTCACAGGCAAGGAAGCTTTGCAGAAATATTGGTGAAGGACAAATAAAGCAATTGGAACTATACGCCACTGAAGTTTCTCATGCGACTGAAATACACTGGACGTGAAAGGGAAGAGTGCAGAAATGGTTCTGTGGGACTCAAATGGTTCTGAGGAGGAAAGGCAACGTGTAGAGAAAGAATTGCAGTATTACATCTTCTAGTTAGGAGACTGCGGCTTGCAGATATGACAGTGGAAGAGAGAAAGTCACTGGGGGAGGAACTGAAGGTGTCTAAAATAAGGGATGGATATACGGTGATGGTAGGATGATGGAGATAGTTGGAAGGGAAAGAACTACTGAGACCTGCAGGAAACCAGTCCTCACCTCTCAGGCAAGGAAACACCTCTCTGGTTCAGAGCAGTGGAGCAAAGAGTTAGCTCGGCAGATCAATTCAGAGATTTTTCAAAATCACAGATTCAAAAATATGACAAAGGAAACTCCACCGAAGTTCCAAACTGAATCCAAGTAGTCCAAAGTAATCTGAGACAAGCTTTACAGGTCTAAGGATCCAAAAGCACTAACTGGCAGATTATATTCCAAAAACAAGCTGTATCCAAACATGATCTTTCTGTAAACCTTTTCTCCTAAGACTGAAGCAATAAAAAAAACCTGAGGGATGGGGGTTTTTTCCCCTCCAGCTTTTCCAGTGCAGGACTTCTGAGAGTTATCCTAAAGGGGACACTGCAGAAGACGTACGTTGTGGGACAGAATTCAATTTTAGAGCCAACATAACTACGTATACACAATCCATCTCCCGTTGCATACTTCGCTAGTGTATCTTGCGTAACTTTAAACATTCCCTACTACCGGCTTTTGTTACTCTTTTACTGCAGCTCCAGACAAGTACTTTGCATCACACTGTAACACGGCCTTGTTCTGGAGGCTTTACAGAGAAAAGAAAGAACCCAAAGCAGAAAGAATTTGCTCAAGGTCATACAACGAGTAGGTGACATAGACAAAGGCAAAAGTCTTGATTCAATTTTCGCTCCAATCATACTGCTTTTTCCCAACATGTTCTGATCAATAAACACACTGAATTCCTCTAAATATTTCCAACACCGGTGAATTACGAAGTTTCCTTCCCTTCTATCTTTCCTGGGCTACTGCTTTTTTTTTAATTTTTCCCAGCATCTTCTCCTGTGAAAGGAAACATTATTATCCTGCCTTTAAATCCCCGAGTCTATACTATAATGAAAATGAACAACTTGTGAAAAAACCACAAGAGATCCTGCTGATTTCTTCATTATATGAAGCACTGCACATATACACACAGGTGAAGTCTCAGCCTTAGGAACTGAGGTTTACGCAGACCTCCCGTAGGGCTGTAGCATCACTTCGCAGTATCATCTGCAATCAGAGATGATTTCTTCATTGATATTTCCAGCTTGTTTGAAGAACAAATTGATTTGCAGGGATGATGCGCTTTCTGGGAGGGCAGTAGCATTGTTGTTATTGGGTGGGTCGTGTAATCTGTCATATCTGACAGTCTGTTACGGTCACCCCTTTTCAAGTAATTAAATACCGCTTTTATATATTACTATCTCTCTCCTGTCATTAACCAACTCAAATATTTGTTTCAGCTCCCATGTTATGATTCTATTACAATTGCAAGAGATGTGCAGCTTTTAAAAAAGGAAAGCTAATGGTGCAATAAACAGACAATAAACTGTAGTCACAAAAAGAAATATTCCCATTAGATGGAGATTTATACAAGCTTGCCATCTTGCACAGGAAATTTTCAGCCCTTCTATGAATGAACAAAACACTAACAGCCCTTGGAATTGAATGCACAGTATCTTTAAACATAACTGAGACTTCCAAAATAGCAGCATATTGACTTTGCTTAATTAAACGCCTGGTGAATCTTCAAAGCAAAGAAGGGAAGGACACCACCAAGAATGTTTTTTTTTTTTAAATGCCCATGATTGTTTTTCCTAGTCAAGGCAACAGTCTGTCAATACCCCAGAGTATGCCAAATATGAAGTTTCAAAACAGGCGCTTGAATTATGAACGAAAGCTAGAAGAACACCACAAATATTTCTCAACAGGTGGAAAGTATATAAATAAGATTTCAGATAATTCAAATACATTCAGACAGCTAAATTTTCCACAGAAAAACATGTTTCTCTCTAGCTAACTGGAAAACTTCAGACCAAAGACAGCATTGTGATTTATCCAGCCTGAAAAACAAAATATTTCCCATCCCTCCAAAATTAAGGAACCCAAAAGAAAACTGCTAAAAACGAAAGGGATTTTGTGAAACAAAGCACAAATGTTAATGTTACTGGTAGTAAATATTTTTGTTATAGCAGGATCCAAATGCCTTAATTTAGATTCACATCTTTTACACTGAGATTTGGATGCACACAATCAATATTTTGGAGTGCTTACAGTTTAAAGACACAAGCAGAGAGCACTGAAATGGGAATGAGGTACACCAGGCAAACATATTTTATAAGGATTAAGACAATTTTGTTATAGTTCTTTAATTTGGGATTTTTGAGAATTTTACTGCTACGTAAAAAAAAGTATCCTTCTCCCCCCAGTGCATGCTTTTCTATGAAGCTTTGGCTACACCAACCCCAAATTACACTGTAGCTACTCTCACAGGGATCTCAGTGCATTCAAAAAAAAAAATAAAAATGAGCAAATACAGGAATTGGGGTATCTCATCATCACCTTTTCAAAAAGAATGAAGTAGAAACAATTCTCTCCTGTATTTCATGTTAAAAAAGCAGGAATTCAGAACTACATTCCATTGAATCACATTTCAATTTCTCTTCCTGTTCGGAATTCAAATACTCTGAGAGAACATTTGAGTTGTGCGATACTGACAAAACAACAGAAACATTCAATAGCTTCTCTGACTTGCTTTTCGGTTATGCCCTTATGTGCCTTCAGGTCTTTGCTGTTAATTAAATCAAGCCAGATTTCAACCAACTGCATGACAGCAGCGTCATCAGCATGCAAAACCTGCTGAGGTTTTCTGAAAGTCCCTCTCATTATTTTTGTGAGCTTAGTGCCTCTTTGTGCAGTTCTTCACTCTATAAAGTGTGTACTATCATTTGATCCATGCATTTCTAGCGCTCAGGAGCTATTTTAACATTCTTATAATAGTTACGTTAAGATACTCAAAGTCTCTTTAAAGAGATCTAGCAACTGAAACTGGTCCTTCAACCTTCCTTAATCTGTGCAGCTAAACAGGAGGTGCAGAAACACTTTGGAATGCCCACAATGTTTCTTTGTGATAGCCTTGTTATTTTTCAAGCAGATTTAGACAACGTTATCCTTGGAAATCTAAGAAAACTGGATCTAGGGATCCATCTCCTTTGCTTAATTTTCACTACTACCCTGACCAAATGAAAGAGATTCCTTACCACGCTGGGTACATTGCTGGGTAGTAGGGCTTGAAACCACTGGACAAATGCAGGTGTTTACCACGCGCGCGGGCGTACTGCAGAGCACCTGGTAATTAGCACTGAAGATCTCCATTCTGTGCAGTCCAAGAGGGAGAAGATCTTGCCAGCTTCCCTTTCAAGCCAGTTAAGTCCGTCATTCACAGACTGAACTTAAACTATAACATATCCAATACATTAAAAAGCTTAGCTTTTTTTTTTTTTTAAAGCACTGTATTCTGTTTTATTTGTCCTGCGGCACTTCTATTCCCAGGCTCCATGCAAAAAACAAGGGACTACCTCGGCGCTAAAGAGCCTCAGTGAACTTTTAAAAACTGAACTTCTGTTCAAAACTAGGAAAAAAAAATCCAAACCCTGAGACTCTGAGTAAATCTACTGGACTGTTTTCAGAGATGGTGAAATTTTTCCACAACTCCGCACCAGATCAAGCATTTTTTGAACAGTATTAGAAACTAGGCCATAATTGAGTTCTGCATGCAGAGTTCATCAAAGCTTTTATGCCACTGCTAGAATGGTACAGCTCTATTAACTCAGCAACCTTGCAGTTCTGTTGATATCATATCAATTCAATCCACTAAGACTTAAACCAACAGATGTTCCAGCATTTTATATACAAATTGTCCTCTTTCTATAGAATGCTACATGAAATTATACTACTGATCAAATACCATTTTTTTCTTCAGTTTTAAAAAAAAAAAAAAAAGAAAACCACACTGCCTTTTATTTTAAGCTCCATACTATTCATCTAGCAGTTTGTTTCTCTCTCTTCTACTAGCAGAAAATATAATACAGGAAAAGTTTTAAATGAAAACCAGATCTGTATCGTGAATTGCATATGGTTTCCATTTTCCTTCATGCAATGTTTCATAGACGGTCAACGAAGAAATCCCTCCCACAAATCCGGATCTGAAGTCCACTTTCAGAATCTTGTCAGCACAGGAGTTGGGAGACCACTCTCTGTGCATAAAAATGCTGCAATACGTCTGTGCTCTATCTCGCTAGGTTAAATCATTCCTAAAAAAGTACCACTGGATCTAGCTAATAAATCAGTACACACAAAATATGCACACTCAAATCATGCTGGCTGTGGCTGTGTGAACCTGCCATAGAGTTTTCTGTTTTCAGGCATCCTAAGTTTGGTCCACGCCACACAGCTTGTTGCATTTTATGCCTGTTCACAACATACAGACGTTTCCAGCGCTAACAACTTTATACCTAGTTGACATGCTCCGTGCTAGACTAAACCCAGCCAATAAATAATTCTGTCAAGGAGCCTCCGTAACTATTATATTCCATCAGCTTTCCTAGCTGATTTACACAATTACTTCCAAGGTCTTTATGACTTTGTTTACATAAAACGCATCTTTTCCTCCTATTCCTCATAGCCTACACTATTTTTTTTCTCCTGCATTCTCAGCAGCTCCTCGTGACATACAAACACCAAAGCAAGCACACCATGTTTTTATCAGACACCAAGGGAGGTTTACAAAGCAGCAGGCCCCTTCTTTCCCTACACACGCTCAGGGGATTTACCTGTCAATGAAAGAGAATGAACGATGAGTTGCTGTTTGTCAGATGCATTTGTTGTTTGCATGACTTAACAATTGTTTGGATTTCCTCCCCTTTAGAAATCGGTTTTAAGGGGAGCATGAGTGGGATGCCAAAATGTAATAGAAGAAAACTTGGAGCACCTTCCTTTTTTCCTCTTCAAGGTATAAGTCAAAGTAGGAGGGCATGTTCATGGAGAAAACAATGTTCTCAAGAAGCATTACTTGGTTAGAACGTCAGAGCACGCAGCACTGATCCCTGTAAAGGCAAGACACTTAAGTGTTGCACAGTTGCAAGGTGGAAGCAAAGACCTAGTTTAGCAAAACTTAGGAAAATCGTGTATGGCAATATCTTGCCTTTGGGAGAATGTGCACAGGCATGGGATGAGCACATCTTGCCTGACAGACATAGTCTCTGCTTTAAAAGGTGCTCAGCACCTGTGTATTTATATGCCTGTTCAGAAAAATCAAGAGCCCAAAGGTTACCTGTTATGCGGGTCTTTTTTTGATGGAGACTTGTGGACTGAGAATTCTTTGACATGTTAAAAGAAAAAAAGAAAGTTTTGCTGACTCTATGTCTCCTTATATTTCTGCATAAGAAAACGAAAAATGTTACCTAGGGAAAGAAGCAGTCAATAGAAAACTAAAAATATGAAATACATGAATATATATGTAATTACATTTTTTTTGTACCTATTAACCTTGCAAGCTATGTGTACAGCACCACATGCTCTACAAGCTAGTAACAGAGCTGGCATCCCCACCGAAGTCTATAGCACAGTTCAATCTGGCACTTCAGATTTTAGCTTTCTTGAGAGCTGACCCAGAGTCCAGGCCAGGTCAGGCTGCTGAAAAAGCAGCAGGTATTCCAGGCTTGGGACAACACCTTCTAATACCAGAGTCTTCACCTTAAGTTCAGTTCCAAACAAAGCCAAACGTGCATGAACAAACCTTTCCATCAGTTATTCCCTTTCTCTCTCCCATTAATTTTTTTTTTCCCCCCAATCTTCCTAAGTTTTTAACTTCCTGAACTCTGAATTTGCTTTCAGGGGGTTCTCAAGATACCTGACAACTCTTCTCAATTTGTAATTTTTAGTGTTAAATCTAGTGTTAAATGTTTTCTTTGCCCAGTGATCTCCACCTTCCAAAAAACATACAGGTCTACCTGTGGGGAAAACGGTGGGGTAGTCCAGGACCTCTCCATAGTGGTTCTCGGCCAGTTCTGGTCTATAAGGCAACCAGTCTGAAAACCTTCTTCCTCTGTGCACAAAGTACATGACACAGGTGTTTGATACCCTGGCTTTGAAAATGAGGTTTTGGAACAGAACGCAAAAAGCTGCACCTTGCACAACATGCTTTGGTTGCAACCCGGACGGTGAGTGCCGCAAGACTCAGCATTTTCTGATTTCCTCAACATAACTATCTGACATATGGATAAAACGCATTACAGGTCACAAAAAGCTGAAATGATTGAACCCATGGGATATACCAGTTACGCAGAAGACTAACACATTTAGTAACAATTAAAAGCCTTGTTGAAATATTCCAGAACAGAGCATAGAGAAAAAAAGTACTGGAAAATAATGTTGTACTATGAAGTCTATTATTTTTTTTTCATACAGATACCATTTACGCGAGCTCTTTCAGCAGTAAAGATCATAGAATCATGGAATGGTGAGAGCTGGAAGGGACCTTAGAGATCGTCTATTTCCAACCCTTCTAACCATGGGCAGGGACACCCTTCACCAGGCCAGGTTGTTGAAAGCCCCATCCAACCCGGCCTTGAACACCCCCAGGGATGGGGCAGCCACAGCTTCTCTGGGCAACCTGTTCCAGTGCCTCACCACCCTCACAGGAAAGAATTTCTTCTTCCTGATATCCAATCTAAATCTCCCCTCTTTCAGTTTAAAACCATTACCCCTCATCCTACCGCTGTGCTCCCTGACAGAGAGTCCCTCACCACCTTCTCTGTAGGCCACATTTAAGTACTGGAAGGCTGCTATAAGGTCTCCCCGGAGCCTTCTCTTCTCCAGGCTGAACAACCCCAACTCTCTCAGCGTGTCTTCACAGGAAAGGGGCTCTAGCTCTCTGGTCATCTTCGTGGCCTCCTCTGGACTCACTCCAACAGGTCCATGTCCTTCTTATGCTGAGGACTCCAGAGCTGGACACCGTACTCCAGGTGGGGTCTCACCAGAGTAGAGGGGGAGAATCCCCTTCCTTGACCTGCTGGCCACTGCTGGGGATGCAGCCCAGGATGCAGTTGGCTTTCTGGGCTGTGAGCGCACATTGCCAGCTCATGTTGAGCTACTCGTCCACCAACACCCCCATGTCCTTCTCCTCAGGGCTGCTCTCAATCCATTCTCCGCCCAGCCTGCATTTGTGTGTGGGATTGCCCCAATCCACATGCAGGACCTTGCATTTGACCTTGTTGAATTTCATGAGGTTCGCACACGCCCACCTCTCAAACCTGTCCAGGTCCCTCTGGATGGCATCGCTTCCCTCCAGAGTGTTGACTGCTCCACACAGCTTGGTGTCATCAGCAAACTTGCTGAGGGTGCACTCAGTCACACTGTCCGTGTCATCAACAAAGACATTAAACAGCACCAGTCCCAGGTACACATGCCACTCGTCACTGCTCGCCACTTGGCCACCGAGCCATTAACCGCAACTCTTTGAGTGTGACCAACCAGCCAATTCCTTATCCACTGAGTGGTCCATCCATCAAATCATGTCTCTCCAATTCAGAGACAAGGATGTCATGCAGGACATGCTTGGTTGCAGTTATTTTCAGAAGTGTGCTTAGACATCCATAATGTCTCAGGCATCTGTACTGATTTTCCTGGATCTCTCTTTAATTAACCCACTTAACTGTTTTTTTCAGGTCTCATCCTACATGAATTCCATTTGTGAATAATATTGTACGCAACATTAATACCCATAAAATGTTGCTATTTCTTCTGCATTTTCTGCATTCCCTGCAATGCAATGTTGTGGTTCAGTGTTCAACCAAAAATGCTACTGTTAAGGCTTTAGGAAAAGACACATTGAATAAACACACCTTGTAGCAAAAGATGATAGAAGGTCCATTAGGGAATCAAGAGAAGAGCTGTCTACTTCATCCCTAAACTTTAGACACTCTTCAGAATACACTAAGATTCACATATCAGATGCACAAAGCAACAAAGGAAACCACTGCAGATATGAGAAATGTAAGCAACAATATGGGCAAGTTGATCTTAGGTGTTGTAGTATCTTATAGTAGCACCCCAGAGAGAAGTGTGGGATTTTGTCGTCGTTTTGTTCTTCGGTTTGTTTGTTTGTTTTTTAAATCAAGGTCATATCCTTTGAGATATTAATTGCCATACATAAAAGATGTAGACTTAAAGTATTTGCTGTCTTACGATGAAGTACTCAATTGGACAGCAGAGGGGGTAATTCTGTACATCCAAGGAATGTTCCATCAGCAAAAGGAAGGCCTGAAATGAAGCGTGGATACTGCCATGACAGGAAGAGATCAATACACAGCAAAGGTAACCATCAGTGAGAGATGACAGATCAGCATAGCAAGAACACGAGAAAGAAGAGTCATGAAAGATTAAAAGCTCTTCGTAGTCTTTATCACATGGCTCCACCTCTCGAAGTATCTCAGTAACTTGTTTAGTTTCTATGGAACTTACATAAACATTTGAAAATGCTTAGTAATTTGAGAAAAGGAAGGTCTACCACGAACATAACAGGCCTGAATCGAGCATGTTTTACTAAACTACTCTTTAGTAGCTGCAGTGAATTTAGACAGTTGGGAGTTGTCAAACACTTAGAAATATGTACCTGACCAACACAAAGGCTCATGGGTTTCTAGAATACAACTTGTCTCAACGGTGAAGAGGACGTTAGCGAAGCTACAATAAACACACATTTTCTTGTACTGCGTGTAAAGCAACAGCTAAGGCAAAGCACTAAAATTTTATTTGTAAAGTAACCAGGTGAAGTAAACAATAGAAAATCTGTTAGCATCTCGCAGTCATCAGGATTTTAAACTGATGAAACATACCCCAGTTAACTGACTGACAAAAAACACCACATACTGCCATGAAAGCAGGACACAACCTCTTTTTTTGGCTATGGAAGCTCAAGTGACAAGTAAAAATTTCTTGTTCTTGATACAGGGGAGTGATAATGAACCATTTTGAAAACTTTCTTCCTGGGAGACACTGATAAAAAGAGTATCTATAAATATCAGGGATACTTTAATAAAAAAATATGACATTCTGTTGATTTATTAACTCTTCTGTTTCACACATTTTCCAAGAAACAACTACCCTAGAAATTAAAATATTTAGAAGTTATGCCTGGCAGCATCAGCATTCACCAGTTCACATGAAAATTTTGCCGATACCAGATCTCACAGGACACCTCATGAGCAATCTAGATGCTTTTAAGTTGTCCCTTAATTCTAATTTAAATGTTTATACCTACTTACTGAAGACAGACAGTAACAAACAGTAGGTGATTAAACCTTCACAACCTACAGAAAAGCCAGACAAAATACAACTAATGACTACTCCTTGGATATCACTTATTAGTCTTTGGAAATATGATTTAGAACTCAGTCATAAGAGAGAATGAATGGCTCTGTTAGGAGGGTACGCTCAGTACATTTTATGGGGCTGGAGCAATACAGCTCACTGAGGCTCTTTGACAGTCACTTCGCAGAGCACACATCTCCGCACAGCACAAATGACTGATTGCTATTTTCAGCCTCAGGAACGTAACTCTTGATTTCACGTTCAAGAACCTAGCTTGTTATTGTTAAATCTTTATCAAACGCAAGTCAACCTAAGAAAAAAATTATATTATGAACAGAAGTTTTGGCAAGACAAAGATGACACTTCATGCAGCAGTTAATATAAAGAGAGGATAACAGTTCTGCCAAAGACAATAAATACTAGAAGAAATGGCTTTCAGTTTTAGAGGCCCTGAGCAATATTGCTGGTGTTCATTTTAAGATCTGCTTCTACAACACAATTCCCTTGAGATTATTCTTAAATGTGAAAAGGATGGATGGCTTTGTTTTGGGATCATTCACAATGTTGGCATTGCAAACCATAGGCTCAAACTGAGGTGAGAGTTAACATCACTTTGCCACTAATTTCTTTCAACTGCATCCTCTTTCTTGATCTCCCTTCCCCCCACTAAAAAAAATTTCCAGCGTTACTATCGAAAATATACTCAAGTAATAAATCATGTATTTGCTCTCACGTGACTGGTATTCATTAGACTCAAAGATCTCCAAGATCTGCCCCCAGAGTGTATTATGTTACTGAAACATAGAAATAGCTGCAACACAAAATTTTGCCAGAAAAGAAACACAAAAGTAACAACAAACTGTCTCTCAGTTGGGCAGAAGAGAGAATGTTCATAAAAATATGTTTCAGGGGTAAATCAAACCCCAAATTCTAATTAGACAAAACCAGCAGTTTAAACCCAACAAGACACAGGATTTTTAACTAGAAACTTCTATAAAGTATGGGGTTTTTTTGGTCACCCAGGCAGTTCTATTTTCAAGGAGATTTTTTTTTTCCCAGAAAGGAATGGAAAAAAGAAATAAAAACCACTGCAAGTTTATCCATTATATATAACTTTGCTTTGGTTAAGCAGTAAACAACGTGCCCCTACATTCACTCAAATGCTTCGTCCCGCATTTTATTGTCCAGTTATTTTGCTTTACCAAATACTACAATCATGTTGTAGCAGAAGTGATATCTTCTACCAGAGAAGCAATGATCTTCCAGTGATGTGGTAACCTGCCTGAATGATTTGAGTCTGAGTAGGGAAAAAGAACACTTGATTCAGCTGCACATCTGGGTTTTATAAAGGGTCCAAAAGCTTAACGCTAACGTGCTTCAGGGCTAAAACAAAGCCTAAGGAGATCACAGCAGTCAAGAAAGAAGACAGTGTTAACCCAGGGCATATCATGCTCTTCACCACCACTCTGAAAATTAACTTAGCTCAGCTAATTTTGCATCTCCACTAATTGTGTGTTGTGTATGAGTAAGCAATGACTAAGGAAATGTCAAAGCTATTCCGTATCCTGTTCTCTTCCTGAAGAAAAACATGACAGGCAGAGAGGATACCTCCTATTAGGCCATAACAGTTCAACAAAGGAGCTATTTGTTTAAGCAGGAATGAAATAACCTATGTGCAATCTAAACATTGTCAGTCATTATAATCACTTGTTAGCACCGTGCTGAGCACACACGGCTCCCCAAAAGCAATTCACTCTCCAAAAACCAGTTCAGATATTCAAATACTCGCATGACTACATACATAAAATTTAAGCCAGAAAACATGCAGTGAGCACAAAGTCAGCCGTATATGAAAATTCCCACTCTGTGGTACTCAGGTTATTTTCCAACATTTCCAATTATGTGTTGGTAAACTTTGACCGCTGGCTAGAAAGGCAACAAAAATACTGAACAATACAGAGCACAAAATGATGCAGACATTACAACGGGGATCAAAATAACCAGACTGCTACAAGGTAAGAAAAAGCGGCATCGGTACTGAACCACTCGTTCAGTTCCTCGCATCTGCGAGGACAGACATCAGCATTGGCTAACTATAGGTATCCACCTCAGAGGCGCTCAGTTATCCCCTGCTCACTGAAGATAAAGGAAATACAGGCTCCTAAACTTAGTTGTTATGAATTTCAACTCTGTTACCTGCCCAAAACAGTTGGACTGATCCCTTCCAGCCCCACTTTCTCCCCATTCATCTCTCCTGCAAACTCAAACAAAATGTGAGGCAAAGCACATACAAAGAGCAGAAAAATGGGACTGGGGAGAGAGAGATTGCGGAGTAGGTGGAAGAGTAAATAACACCAAAGCATCCAAGTTATATGCCTGAGGAGGAGCGAAAGAAGGACAGAGGGGACAAGTGAAAAAGGGGTAGGGGAAGGGAAAAGGACTGGGGACAGGAAACACGGTGTATAGAAGCTATAGCTTTCACCTGTCTGTTATGTTTTACTCAGAGGAACCACGCAATAAAGGGGCGTTAGGCTAGAACATTATCCAGCACATACAGAGCTGTACTAAAGTAATTTATAAAAGAGCAAATCCCTACCTGCAATACTGAGGCCAGACTGCTTGGAAAACTGTGCAGCACATACATGTGGCTCTTAGCAGTCACACAGCCTTCACACAGCCTACCAAAGGGGGTCTTCAGTTAGCACTGTGTCGTTATTTTTTCAGACATCACGAATAACATGACAGTCCATAGAGGAGGAGGATGGTACAAGCTCCAAATGAGCATCACACTTCATAATGTGTTCTCATAACAATGGGCACAGCTACTTCTAAGCACAGATCATTCCTACGCGCGTTGGCCAGAAGTAACAGAATTGCTAAGGGGAAATCTTTTTTTTTTTCCTTTTAAAAAACCAACAACTAAAATAAAAAATTAATGAGTCAGATTGCAGCAGAGCACCAAGAAACAACCGAACTGCAAGACTGCATTAGACCTTGCCCAACCATCAGTGATATTAGTTGATTAACAGAAAGGTGACAAACACTACAGAGATACTATCACCTCACATGTTGATGGTTCCTCCACCCTCACCTCTTCTCTCCCCACATTATCCTTATCTCCTTTCTTGCATCCATACCCCAAGCATTCTGGACAAAAGTGAACATAATTTCACAGTGTAACTTGTGGGATTTTCTGCAAATTGACACTACTCCTTTGCATTTGTTTGTGTTCATTGGCTTTTAATTCTCCACTCACTTTGCTTACTCAGTTACAAAATCAGACCCTGGAGGTAGTTTTGCATCAGATTTTCGCTATGGTGCAGCGACAGCCTATCCGTACTGTTCCCTGTGTCCTATGCCTACCTCTTAAATCATGATTTAGCTCTTTGAGTGCTGAAAAGGGTTAACCTTTGCTGCTGGATGTGCAAAAAAACCTAGAACAAATCATGGCAGACAGCCTTCTGTTGCAGAACTTCAAAAATAACTACGTTCAATTGTCTGCTATTATTTCAACTCGTTTATCAGCTGCAGACATCCCGCTTTACTGTTCTGTAGTTCTCTGGATTTTATCTAGAGCTTTTGAAAAATAGAGATACAAAACTTACAGTTGTCCACACACTTTCTACAGTAACTTTTTTTAATGTAAAAAAAATGCGTATTAGCAGCAATTCAGCCACTTCACTAGAGTAAAGGCAGCCTAGAACGTTTTACAAACAGAAGAAGCATACAGCTCCCACGCTAGCCACACACGTCATGACTGCTTCAAAGATGCCCATCCCGTTCAGCAGGAAGAAGGTCCTGGCACTACACTGCCGTCTGCCAGGAAAAGAAAACAATGAAGCAGAAATATAGCTATTTTCTTTTTCATGGTAGCCCTCCAAGTAAGCGTTAATGAAGAACTTGGACTTCTCAAAATCCTCCAAGTTAAAAAAAAAAAAAAATCAAACAATATTTTAGGCTTTTGGAAAATAATCGTTGGGTTGAGTTCATAGGCCTGACAGAATGTCAGCATGATGATAAACTCATGAAAAACGAAAGTTTATCACCATCTTTGAAAGGCACTTGGGATAAGCTCTGGGTAACAGTTCATTATGGATATTGACTCTCTGAGTCAAGATCACTGCAACCATGAAAGCGGCCTGCCATTTAGGAAACTACAGCTAAATGAGAGCCTTGGAACTTGATCGGAAACAGTTTTAAATCCCATGGTATAGCTGGGAAGCTGCTTAGTGGAAGATTTCAAATATTTCAAGTATAGTCTGAACTTGGTATCAGAAGGAATGGAAATGTCGATTGCTTTTTGGGCCTTTTCCTTTCCAAAAGGGGATCAAGTGGAAAAGGAGGGATTTGGTCTAAATGTCTAACACAGATGCATGTAAGTAGCAGAGCAGCCCTTTGGAAGGAAAGAAAATGTGCATAAGAGGTCTGAATAGTTTTGGACTATGTTTGAGGTTCTCCCCGACAAGGCTTTAGCATCTTTCTGGGCACCCAAAACAACCCAAAACCCCTGTTCTTGTACTCCGTTCCTTTAAAGCTCTACTTTTGCCAGGAAACAAAACTTACAGGGAATGAATTTCCAGGCCACAATGTGGTAAGCTATTCTGGTTCTATTTAACCATCTCGGGAAAAATTCAGAACTAATGCTGCTGCACTCGGCAGCGAGATTCAAAACTTCACTTCCCTCAGCCCCTATCCTGCTTGGCTCATTAATGCATTGCCTCCTGTTTTATTTAGCCTGCCTCCCCTTCTGCTGGTACGGAAAGAAGATCCCTGGAACGCTGTCTTTTCTTGACAACGTGATTTCTTGCTCTTGGTGGCACAGGCAGCGATTAATCTCTGATGGTTCCTCACTAGGGAAAATCTGACCCAATAATACTGAGGGTCCCACTCACAAAAATCTCTCGCTACTCAATCTTTCCAAAGTCGTATTCTTTCTCCACAAGGCAAGTGCCAAGTGGGAATATAATACAAAAGCCAGCTCCTCACATGCAGTGAGATGCAGATGAGGAGCCCTCCTGGTTTATCCACGGCATGCTCTACTTTCTCCGTTGTAACAGCTCTATCTCAAAAAGCTCTTGCATACCATCTCACTTTCCCTTACACACTGATGCGGTGCTGCTGTTGCTAAAAAAGCTGAGCACTCTGCAAGCCACATCTCTTTCTATAGCTTCTGCAAACCTCTACTTTCACTAATTAAAAAAGAAACCCCACCACTGCTTGGATACACGCTTAGCCCACTGTGAATCCAAACAGCAGAACTGGATGCTCAATCTGAAACAGACACACAGTGCTCGGCCTGCCACCACCACCACAAAGCAGCCTGCAGGTCACTTTTCCTTTTCATTGGCCTGAAACTCCGACTCCAGCTTCCCTAGCATCCACGTTTACTGCATTCATTCTCCCTGAAGCTAGAGTCCTGCAGCCTGCCCCGTGCATGCCTTTAAGAGCTATGGCTCGCACAGAATCTGCCATCACCTAGGAAGAACCGAATAACGCAGAAGTTGTTTAGGACACCAGAGCTCACATGACGCATTGAGATTTCCATCCATTCCCGTCCAGGAAGTTGGTGGAGATCTGCCGTTCAGAATATACTCCCAATTCTGACATTTGTCTCGGACTCCTAGGCAGAAAAAGAGCTACTGGCAACAATTCCATACAGTGCGTATACAGACCTGTAAGCAATCACCTCCGGGTTTGACTTCAGAAGAGCTAACCTGATATGTTAGCTGTTGTTTTAGACCATGGGCTAAGGCAGATTAAAAAAAACTCCCCAAACCCCAAGTACAACACTTTAGATTCAACAGCACGAGTAACAAAAAGAAAAAAGTTTACAGGAGAACAAGGATAGTTGCCTGTGGAGAGAATATCTTAAAATCTACGGTAAAGTCATACTTGGCAAAATTCAATAGATCTGGTAAACATCAAAGATAAAATTTAGCAGAATAATTCCACCAAGCACCATTAAAAGAAAAATGGGACCAGCAGGGTTACCAGTGAAAAACAATGCCAGGCCTAATAGCACTGATCTACCAGAAGCAATTTATTATGACACCAGAAATAGCCATTTTCACAGTGGATGCTTGAAATGAAAACTTTAAAGCTTCTTTAAGTCTTGAGCTATAGCAAAGTATTCAACCAGCCAGCCAAAATAGCTGAAGGGAAATAGGAAGGCCACATGTGGAACTAATTACTCATGTAGAGGCTATGACAAAGAACATTTCTCCAGACTTTTCATGGGGGCTTCACTTTCAGGAAGTAACTCTAATTACTGTTCAAGTCTCGGCAGCCTGCATGCCGCTGACAGTTCCAAGAAAAAAATGAACCTATTTGCCCTTTTCTTGGTCTAAAACGCCAAAATAGAAAAGCGCAACTAGAGTCATTAAAAAGAAAGAAAATAAGCACTGGCTTATTGCATTTGCTTCCCGAGAAGAATCCTTTTTAAAAAGTTGGTTTTTTCAGCCTTCACAAAACAGCAAATTCCGCGTCTACATTAACTCGCTCTCCGTTGGCTGCAGCGAAACTGTACATCTTGACTTTTTACAGCTTTTCCATACTGGGGCCCACTTCCTGCCCAGTTGAAGAAAAAAATCTGGCCTGAAGATGAAATGACTGCTTAACATTACACTAAAACATCTGGTACCATTTTATACACAGACCCATGTCTGAGAGCAGGCAATTCTAGCGGTCTCACCAGCGGCACAGTGCATACCCAAACCTCCCCAGGGTGACATCATCCCATATATGGACTCTCAGGCCCAGCCCTCCCCCTTTTCCTGGTCCTAAATTCATTGCCAGATCCCCAGTCTGCTGCAAATGTGCCACGTCAAGACTGGAAATCACAGCACTTCAGTGTGTTTCAGTGAGTGCTGCAGAGTGTGAGGGAGAGCCGAGCACAACCCGTGATGCAGGAAGGCAGTTTTTCCCCGAGACTAAAAGAGGATTTAAAATAAATAAATAGACGCGTCCGGAGATCCTGCTCCGTCGCCCCAGTGTTCAGACTACCTGTTCAGGACAATGCTGTTGTACAGTAGTCTGCACATTGGTTAGACTGGGCAAGGGAAAGCAGCGGCGTGGACTATTGGGGACGCAAGTCGCTATTGCCAAGGAGAAGACATTCACTGCTCCTTTCAGATCTCATATACAGTATTTTTCTTCGCAGGTTTTGCACACTAGGGAATAAGAAACGCTAAGGGACACTGTGAAAAAGGAGGACTTCAGAATAAAGCGGGGAAGACATTCTGGTAAGGCCTACTTTGGAAGAACACCTGGCCTATGACCTGGCGAACCTAGGTGACTCCCCCCCCCCTTCCTCCAGTCATCACTGCAAGAAAGATGGAGCTCTGATGGTTTACTAAAACCTATGCAAGAAATGAGAGAGGTATATTGCCTAGAGGTATACTGCCTAGAGAAGTGTACAAGAGTAGAGTTTAAGTCGGTCATTTCTTTTTTCTTTTTTTTTTTTCATTTAAAATAAAGCTTTTTTTTCCCCCCACAAACTAAAAAGGTAATTTTAATTTATTTTTTTTTTTACTTGTAGCAATCAGTATAAATATTTACGGAGTATATAATATTTTTTTTTTAATGCAGAAAAGGCTTGCTAGAAGTATGTATCTGAATAGCTCCTGTTGTGAAATATGATTGGAAGATCAATTTTAAGAAATTATTTTCTCTTAGAGTAATAAAATAATAGAAAAAATGCATGAATATTATTTTAAATTATTGTAAATTATATTAGATCACCTTTGGGAGAACTGTACTTAGATTTTGATATGCAGATGAAACTTCTTTACAAGTAACCTACGCTATATGTGCTAATGAAAACTGGGAGGGAAACCATAGGAAATCTATGACTACTCCATGCTAGGCTTCTGCCGTGTAGAATACAAAATCTTTGATTGTCAGGAAAAATTACCTCTGAAAGTTCAGGATGTGATGGAAAATAAAAAAACCAAAAAACAATAAATAAATAAAATGGAACAAACAGCTTTCCATCCCGATACCTGGCTGGCCATTGCCTATAAGTGATCAGCACAGATTGACTGTTGCCGCTTTCATGTATACTTTGTATCGCTGATATTTCTTCTAACATTCAAAATGATAAGTTACTTTGTCCTGAATCCCACTGATAAAAATGGAATTTGTAAACGAATGCAGAAGTTTGCTTTGGTGAATTTCCAGCTGTCCTGGTAGGGGAAAAAAACCCTCAGGCTGAATGAAATCCCCACGGACAAAATAATACAAAAAGTCTGGGCTGCAATTTGATACCAGCTGAACTCCAGAGTCAGCTCCCCTAAAGTTAACACTAGTAACAAACTACTGCAACCGGAAAAAAAAATCCCATCTATATGGTGCTCATTATTGCCAGGAAGGTTTTGAATAGCTATACGATAAAAAGAATTAGCATAAATATGCAGCCAATTTTGCAGAATGCATGTTATATTTTAGACAGCCTTGATGCTATACAATATTTTTTTTAAAATATGTATATTATTATTATTACCTTTTTCAATTGCTCCTTGAATAATCAATAGAAGTCCTATTGGGGAGAGATGGTCACGTAGCATTAGTGTGACTGTGTCTATACTGGCTGCCTTAAAGCCTATGAAGCAAGACCTAGCACTGTCATTTCCCTTAGCCTCCCATCAAACCTTATGGATTTTCACTAAAAGAATTCTATTTTAATGTCTATGTACACTTAGAGGTTACCCACCCTCTCCTTCCTTTATTTCGCAGAAGATTATCTTTAGAATTAAATTAGTGGGGTTTAATCCATTATAATGTGAGTAGACTGAACTTTTATTCTCATTCTACTTTAAAGTGGAGTTACAACAAACGGTTAAATGCAGTTATTAACAGAAAATCTGAAGAGACAGAGAGAAATGAAAGGGATGGAACCAGATTCAAATTTGCATTAATATTTCTCAACCTCTCTTTAAGTATGATTGCTGGTTTAGGCGTAGCAAATCAGAAAAGTTTTGACTCAGATTTTGCTTAAGCGGTAGAAAAATGTTTTCAAATCTTGTTAAGAAACTTGCTCAGTTATGCTTTCAAGGGGAATATGATTGTTTGCAAATATTTTTTTCTATCTAGTGCTTGCTTGCATAGCTACTTTTTTTTTTTATAATTCTGATCTAGAAATTAAGAAAGGAAGTATTGTTATCCAGTCAGTAAGAGGCTCTCAGTGAAAATGCTGTTGAAGACAGCCCGCGCTAACTTTTGCTAAATAAGCAAAGACAATGAAAATATATGGAACTAAGTGTTTCTCTTATCTCTAAGTCCACTATTTGCATTAATCTTTATTTTAAATGACCTTTCTGGATTTAGGAAGTGATTCCCCTCCCATACACCCATGAGTCTTCAAAGTTACATTTTTAGACTGTAAGGCTGAGATCTAGGAGGCCCCCTTGGCATGGGGCTTGGAAAGGGGGAGGGGGGGGCAGGAAATGCATCGGGCAAAGCAAGAGATATGGAAAGAAAGCCTGTATTGTTAGGAATGAATAAGGAAGTATATCTACTTCAGCTCAGCAATCAAAACATTTTCAAAGTGAATTAACTGATTCTGTGGTTCTTAAAACAGTGCTGGTTTAGTTGAAACCAGTTCTAGTTGAGCATAATCCTCCAGAAAAGATTGCCATAGTTATAAAAGCAGAGGTTTTAAATATGCATGTCAACGAACACAAGATAGCTGTATACAAATATTTCAACAGAAAAAAAAACCAAAAAGAACAAACTACTTTTTTTGCAATGACTAAAAAAAATTAGCGGGATCCAGTGCATGCTAAATCGTGGTGAGAATTCTGTAAAACCTGGACAATACCAATGCTTAAGCCTGGTTTATGAACTAAATTATACAATTCATATTAATATAAAATGCACAAAAACGTGAAAAGCAAATTAAAGCCAGTATGAACATTTAAATAGGTGTTTCAATATAATGGACTTTCATCTTTAAGGAGCGCAATTTTTTTTTTTGTAAACTCAACAAAATCAGATAGGGAAAATATTTCAAACCTTTTTATATATTCCTTTAATGTTAAAAAAAAAAAGAAAACAAAGAAGGGTGGGGGAAAGTCACTTCACAGAAATAAATATAGATCAAATAGCATCCAAACGTGAAAAAAACTAGTTACTTTAAAAAAAAGAAAAACCATGTCATTTGACATTTTTTCTGCCTTGTCATTAAGTTGCATGTTATCTTCTGTATGGCCATCACCAGAGCTATTTAACACATCTGTATTTTCAGAAGCCTAACAGGCACCGCTACCCTCTCCACGCTCCTTGTCCCCCCCCCCCTTCCTGTACTATCGCCGTGCCTCCACAGACGTTTCTGCAGACCACCCAAGTATCATTGCAGTATGGAAAAATATTAAAATCAAAATAACAAAATACTTGCCTAAAAATTCCCAACTTCCAAACAGAATGTTAAATTATTATAATCTTTTCATCTAAATCTGTTAAGCAGATTGGAAAATAAAAAACCCTAAATCTTAGTGGGTGGGTTTATTAAAATAATGAATTTTAATCAAGAGCATAACTTACTTGCCAAAGGCTTTGCTTCCTGAACTGTACTTTATTAAAAAAAATAATAAAAAAAATCCTAATTGAAATAATATTAAGGGTCAGGTTTAAAACTACAAAAAGACAGGAAATGCCACAGTTCAGAGTGAAACTTTCCTGAATAATGCTACTGTACTTCTGTACTGCATTTTACGCTGCTTTGCAAAACAGTATCTAAAAATAACAACCTGCCCTTAAATAAAAAGTCCTGATTCACAGTCGGAGAGAATACAATTCTCAACTCCATTTCCAAGCTACCAATATTTAAAGTCAAATCCTTAATATAGGTTTCTGTGACTATAATATTGGCAATGATAAGATGATTTTTTCTTTTTCTTACAAGGATTCCAAAATATTCTCTAGCCCTTTAGTGCCCCAATGAATCAGATACAGCACACAAAAACGTTTAGCCCGTTTAGCTACAATTTCAAGGAATATCAGTTCTTAGCTAAGAATCAAGTGGGGATCACTACCCAGTCATTAGTGGTACGCAATGAACTGACTGAAGGCAAAATAAATTTGCCTCAGCTCAAGATGCAAAGCTCTTTCCTGACTCTTCGATGATTTCTCCTTGTGTACAGTTATTAGAAAGGCCACACAATCTTTCCACTTACAACTTTTACTCCCTGCACAACTTCCCTGATAGTTGCTAGTAGAAAGCCTCTTACTTAAAATGCATACTTTCGTTCTTCCAATCCTTTTATACTATAGGTTGCCAAGGAATTTTACTGTACAATTCTTTGCAATTTCAAGGAGGATCCATAACACACAAACTGAGACCTAATTTTTTCCCAGACTAAAGATCTCCGATTCCTTTAACAACTAACTGTAGCAATTAAATTTGACGAAATCTATAAAACAAGCAGTGTCTTATATTTATTTTAGAAGTACTTCTAATTTGCCACTTTGGGTTTTCTTTAAAATCATTAAGTGGGTAGGAAGACATGCCAACTTAAAGCATACATTTAAAATTTTACTTAGAGCTACAAAAATGTAAATAAACCTATTATAAAGTCAAAGTAAAACTATTTAATGTCTTGGAATTAACTTTCCATGTCTGAATTGGTTAGTCATGTTTTGTGCTTGATTCATTTTTTTTTAAGACCTATTTAATGTCTCAGAATTAAATTTCCATGTCTGAATTAGCTAGTCATGTTTTGTGCTTGATTTATTTTTTTACGACATATTATTCCACTTTGTTTGGTTCAAAGAAAATTTTATTCATATAACTGATAAACTTAATTTGCACGCTTCAACTTGTATATTAGCTAAAATGTATTTTTTTTTCTTTATGGCAAAATAATGATTAGAGGTAAAACACCTGAATAATTACATATTAATTTATTATTAGTCTAATTTAAAACCTCAACACTATCCCCACCTTTAGCCTTTTGGTAAATTCATCCCTTTTATAATCAGTTTTCAGGATGAAACTTAGAAGTGGTTTGCTGCTATTCTGTATGGGATGGTTTGAAAGCCCAACTTTGTTGCTTACCTGTGGTGGCACTAGCGAGCAACAGCGATCTAAGAACACCACTATAAACCAGGATCATTTCATCTGTATAGAAATGTAACACAATTATTCTTTTCCCTTTTTAAGCTTCCAATGTGTTTTATACCTTTCGAAACAACACCCCAGTGATGCTACAAATGTAACTGTAGAATCGGATTACAGTTCCTGGGTGTGTTTTATAGACAGGAGAGTTTAGTGAAGCAGCGCATCTTGTGATGTGAAATGATGCTATTTGCATGCTTTTCATCTATACAATAGTCTATGCTCAACTGAAAAACTTACCGAAATTGTGAAGTTGTTTTTTTTTCCCCTTATGAAGTACAGATTTTGAGAGAAAGCTAAATTTAAATAATATGCAAAGCAGAATACTAAAGAAATGTCATTATAAGTGTATAGCTTTAACGTATTAGCAAAATAGATATAAAATGCAACCAGTGTTCTTTCCAGCACATTCCCTTTAAGTGGGTTAATGTGCAAGTGGTTTCCTCCATTTATACAGAAAGATTTTTATTTTTAACATGCAAGATTACTGTACTTATCTGCTTCTAGAAAATATGTACTGTATAAACATATCCTTTATCTTGAACTTCAGTATTTCTGTGCTTCCGAGAAGAGTAAAACCATCTGGTTAAATTACTATGTGCGACTACAATATGCAGGCAGAATCCTGTATGAATTGCATATAAAATAAACCACGGCTTCAATCCTTTTTTGTTTTTCCAAATGTTCAGTGTGACCAGCCTGTTGAAATCGCATCTCTGATACATGTCAGCGCAACGATAACCGATGTACCAAAATGCTTCTTTTCCGAATAAAATCAAGTTCTGTTCTTGTTCTACAGCTCCCAACGTTGTAAAGTTCAATTCTGTTATGTGTGTTTCCCCCCCCTCCAAAGCCCCCCAAACCGGAATGGTACAAAGTGTTGCACGCCAGCGGCGATGGCTCCAAGGGACTGGCTGGACGGAGTTGTCATGTGTCTGCCTGTCTACACTTGCTGTGCAGAACATCCTCTCACCTGTACAGCAGGCACAGACAGGCAGTCGCATGACAACCCAGCCTGAGGGACGGCCGCCAGTGGGAAACCGCTCTGACACACCAGAGCATCTTCACCAACAGCTCCAGCCAAGAGTCACTCTGGATCTCAGACGGCCGGTCAGTAACCAAGCCGCGTACTGCAACCCACCTAGAGTCAAACCAACACTGCCTATAAAAGACAATAAAACCCACTGCTGAAATTTTTACTGTGCTTCCTATAGTACTCTTTTCCTAGTTGTTCTCATTAACTCACTAACAATAAGTTTTATTTATACGCAGCTTTGCGGCACCATTGTATGTTTCGTTCTCCCATTTATTTCTCAGGCATAACTCGAGCAACTCCTGTTCTTAGATTATTGTCAAAATAAAAATCACTAACATTCCTGCTAGCCACAGAAGCCGAGAGCAGCTTGTTGTGTGGCAAGTTAATTCTATAAACAGACACAATGGTAGACCTTACAGTAACTTCTCCCCTTTCCACTCTCTCACCTCCTCACTTATTTTCCTATCTCCCTCCCAAACCACACAGAATTTTGCAATTGGGAACAAACTGTGAAATTATAATACAAACTGCATCTATCACTGGATGTTGATAATACTCTCCTTTCCTATTGAAACAGAATGAAAATATTTTATTTGGAAATAAGGGGATTTTTCTAAAAGCTGTAAATTTCACATTTTCAGAAGTTCTCCTAGAGCCTAGCTTGGCATCCTTTGCACACCAATAATGCCAGTGAAATCTCTGGATGCTTTAGAAAGAATAAAGTCACATTCTTTGACCATACCCTGTAAAAAAAGCTACACCACTTTACAAATGGCATGCTTTTGTTTACAACAAAGAGCGTTTCGATTCACAACCAAGAATGGCGTTCCACATTCCCAAAGTCCGTTTTATTCTAACATAAAATGGCTAATTCACAAATTTCAAATTTGCAGGTTGACTCTCAAACAAACCTGAGCACAAAAGTTTACAGCTTTTTGCGCTTCTTAACAAAGCGGTAACAACCGAGAGATAAAATGCTCAGATTTAATATTTTCTGTGTAGGTATGCCTTATAATACTTCAGCTAGTATTATATGGAATAC
Organism: Larus michahellis; assembly: GCF_964199755.1. Lineage (NCBI taxonomy): Eukaryota > Metazoa > Chordata > Aves > Charadriiformes > Laridae > Larus > Larus michahellis. The sequence goes on along the minus strand of NC_133903.1, from coordinate 25,848,422 downwards.
TCTACGAAAGAAAACTGGTATTTGTGAGGTCTTGCACTTATTTATAACAGCCCCAAAGTGGTACACAGTATTGTCCTTGCTTAATTTTAAGCAAGTGGAAAAAGCACAAAGTCATGGTACTGGTCACGCAACAAAGTTATGAACACAAGCAACTGTATGCAGGATCACAAACTAATCCGGATTAGTAGTCACGTAACTGATACTGTAACTGCTTTACCCACACTCTTCAAACACCAACTTGATATTTCCATAATTATACGCCTCAAAAGCGTTCTTAGGCACTGATTCCCATCTCATCAGGAATAAAATCCTGTAGTACACTTCAGCAGCAACAAAACCGTGTCAAGAAACCAACTGTTTCTTTTGTGATACTGCTATCATACAACAAATTTTGAAATCTTTTGCCAAAGTAACTTGCTTCAAAATGCATTCCACTGTGGATTCTTCACTTATAAAAGCTGCAGCTCACAAATAAAGGAAATAATTTACGTCCTTCTAATGGCACTAGCAAGCAACCACTTGCATTCAGAGTGTGATTTTAATCTCAGAGTAAATTCCAGGCTACAGAAAAAGGGCTCAGTTTACACTAGAGGGGGTACACAGCCGTAGAGGTCCCAGCAAGCACTGCAGCTCTGTAAAGAACATTGTCAGAGCTCACTGGTACTCAAGCTGCTACAACGTTACTTACTCAGGGGTAGAGAGGCAGGGAGAATGAACCCTGTGGCAGGAGAAAGAGTGAGACCTGACCTTCTGCATCTTCCCCAGCTGCGATGGAGAGGCTCTCGCTACTGTGCAAGCACTGCAGGAGTGACTGGCCCAAGTGGGAGGCATGGGAGATCGGATCTTCCTAGGATCTCACAGCGGCACTGAGCCCGGGCACAGTCCAGACACATAAACACGGGTATCAGTTCACACATCACTGAAGACTACGTACCGTACCAGGGTGGAAATACACCAGCCTGCAGCCATTTCAGTAACCATCTGAGAACAGGATGTGACAACTACCAAAGCAAGCTGAAAGCCAGGAGAACATTTTAAGGAGAAGAAACATAATTATAAAAATAAGAATTCAGCCAGGAGATCAAATATTTGTTTCTTTATTTTTAGAAGTCAGTAGTTCTGTTTCTGAAACAAGTCATTGGTCTTTTGATTAACCTAATGGTCAAGCTGTGGCTTTAACCATCTTCAGAAAGTATCTAAGCCAGAGCTTACTAGTTTTCGAAAACCTACTGAGAAAGGCCCAGTAAACAACAACAAAAAAAACACCAAATAGAAACAAACTTTCTGAACTCTTTCCCAGGACAAAATAATCAAATTATACGGCAAATCTGTACTTGAGGAGGAACTTCTTCCACCAGCAAAGCATGGAACACTATGCTGTTATCTTCTCTGACCACTCTAAGAAATCCTTGAATAATTTCCCGTATTGGACTGAATGAACTACTGTTATTTTCATGACCCTCAAAACACAACTGATTGGCAATTAAGAGACAATATTTTAAACTATGCATACAGAAATCAGACAGTGGCCAATTCCCTCCATGTACTATTCCAAGATCCCCAGGTGAAACTCTCTAGTACACTATCAAAACAATTTCTTTTTGAAGGTGCACAGCAGAAGACATTCCATAAATATTTTCAAGAATTTTTATATTGCACACACTAAGCAAAGATCAGACTCAAAAAAGCAACACCAAAACTACCTCAAAAATTGCCACAGCACATCTTAGACGCACCTCCAAGTGTTTGAGACGGAGCATAGCAAGGGGTGTTAACCTCACAACATCAATTATTGTAGTTACAGTTACCGGTAGCTAATCTAAGACAACAAGTTCTAGTAGCTTCAAGTTACATCACAAATACAACAGCTTCAAATTTTCATATTCATAAAGGTACCTTTGCATTCTCTTTGATTCATTTTTATGTCATTGCAATATAATACTTCAAATTGTATTTCAGTAATCTGAGAATAAAACTTCCCCTCTTGACACCTAGCATTTGGATCCTCCCCAGTGTCTGACACGCACTGATTTTCCTGTTACAGTAAATACATTTGAATCCCTTTAAAACTTAAATGAAAGGGCAACGGGCAGAATCTTCAAGATCAATCTAATTTGTCCCTCAATCTTAAGGTCTATCCCAAAATGGCTACTGACTCAGGGGAAAAAAAACCTACTGTACAAGTGCAGTTTCCACCATCAGCATTATCACTGATGTAACTACCAAGGATAAGTATCAGATTCTGGACTTGCAGGACTCAGCAGAGCTCTGGCTTAAGTACATGCGTTGCAGGACCTCTCCCCAGTGGTTCTAGAAAATCTCACTGCAGCAAAATACTATATAAGTTAAACAGAATATGAATTGCCTGCACAGTTGCCCTCAACAAACCCCATGTTTTGTTGGGGTAAGCCAGAATAAGCTGGAAAGATTGACTGGAAAGATTGATTACCTGCGCCTCTTTCATCCAACGAACTGGTTTATGCTAAAAAAAAAAAAATCACTAAATTTTTGCTGAAAACATGTAATTTAAAAATAAAAAAAAAATCAGAAAATAACAGTTTGGGGTTTTTTAAGTGTAGCCCAATTTTTCTATGAAAACCAACACAAGCCTTTAAATAAAACACAAAGGCTTTACTGTGAAGTTGATATATTCAATAAAGTGAGCAACCTAGATATCCTGTTTATCAGAGAAATGCTTTTTCCAGTTTTCGTATTACTCACCTCAGATTACTGACAGCAGTGACATTTCTTACCAAGATGCATTTTTTGGATTTTCAGTAGCAAATTTGAAAATCCATACCAACCAGCTCCAGAACTCTGCAGACAGGCTTTTCAGCCTCCCAGAATATGAGACTGGAGAAAAATTGTTATCATTACATCATGTACTTACTTTTAGGAGTAACTTTACGTAGACAATTTATGATCAACTTACAGTACAAGCGTAAGAACAGTTCAAACAGGCACAGGACAATAACCAGGACATTCCAAAAGATTTTAGACCAATATCTGGAAGCCACAGGAAGAGAGGAAAAAAATAAAACAAAAAAAAAAAACCAAACAGAAACACCCCCCCACAACACCCTGTACCTATGTTATCATCATTTCAACAGAAGTCTAAGAGGGTCATCATTCTCCATGAATCAAAACCAGAAAATTTAAAGGAGGCAGGTAAAACCTTAAAACATTCTTTCGGTTCAAAGTCTGTACAAGCTGATTTAATAATTTAAGCTGATATCAGAAGACTGAACAAATATATCGTGTGTCCCGTCCCACCCCCCGCCAGTAGAAAGAAGTGTGTCATTCCTTACCTCATCATCTTTATACCAGGACAAACTCTCTGCAGTTAGAACGAACCAGTATTCCTTGGATCCTCCTTTCATGATGCCAATATTGTTGATGGTCAGCCAGCCTTTCCGGATGACCTGCGCAGAGGGTGCAGTCAGGCACAAGTTTAGTTCATTGCTCACTTGACATAATTCTGCTGCTGCATACATTCTTTGAAATAAAGACTTGCTACAGAAAACAAGAACAGGTGCATTTTTTCAGTCTCTGGCAAATTCAAAACAGAGATTTTGTGGGTTCCTATCATTCGAGAAAAAAAAAAAAACACAAACCAAATATAAAGTGAATACAGTGTTTTCAGTCAAAAGGTTGGAGAAAGAGAGGAGCCTGAGTATTATTGTGTGTACTTACAGCAAGCAGGAATGAATGAAGGATCATGTAAACCTGAAGACACTTGTTTGCTGCATAATAACGCATTGTAAAAGTCCACACAATTTATATATGACCGTTCTAGTCTAACTGTTCAAGTCATTTGTAGAGTTGGACACTAGGAACAGCACCTAGTTTCTGGTGAAACAAGTGGCTTCTGACACACATTGGGTATTTTCCAAAGGGGTTGAATCAAGTGAAAAAGTGGAGAGGTCTTCTACAATTAATTTGAAATTAAGAGAGGCGGTGGTAAGGAGAGGTATATGAGAGCTATTTTCCCCTCATAAGGTAGAAGAGAAAAAAGAAAAGGAGGGTGGGGGGTAGGAACCCTAAGGCAGCAATAAAAATCCGAGGAAAAATGGGTAAGGCAGAGCTTTACAAAATGGGTACAAGCCAAAGATGAAAGAACAGATGGGAAAGCATATCCGTAAATACTTAGGCCAGGAGGGTACCTCATGCAAAGAGGAAGAGGGACAACGGAAAACTTAAGAGGAATGAGACAGAAACTTTCGATTTTGTTGGAACATTTATTCTTTTCCAATATATATATGAGAAAGCAAATGGTCCTTCCTACCATACTCTGAACAAGGCAAGAGAACTCTCCCAGTCACACAGATGCAGGGAACCTCAGCTATTCTGCTTCTTCCCACGGCAACACCCTTTACTTGCCATTGAAGTCTTGAGATAGAAAGAAGTGCTCAGAGAAGCCCTTCAGAACTCCCTCAAAATTCCCATAAGCATGGGCTTAAGCAAGGGACTAAGTTCTATTTGATAACCAAACCAAAGAAAAGAGATCAGAAGTTGCACCTGAAAAGCTGGTAAAAGTATTGGTAATGCACATAATCCAAGAGCATCAATTTCATTTCGAAGAAGAAAAGCACTGAAGATCCAAAAACAGTCTATGGGTTCTTAGCCTGTAAGAAAATTGCTAAGAAAACATTGATTTGGTTCTGAAGACTGAATAAGCCATGAGAGAACTGGACATGACTCCCATGGAGCGACTCAAGAGCGTAGTTGGAGCTGACTAGATAAAATAGCCTAACAAGGGTTTAATGCAGAGGTTCGTCATCATTTCTAATATTCATGTTCACTGAAAAAAAAAAAAAAAAAAAGGTGGAGAGGGGGCATGTCCACAAATAGACATGGAATGCTTGTCCAAGTGCATATTAAGGGAAATATACTGATAAAAACTTGATTACCCATCAAATCCTCATTTTATTTAAGGTGTTTATTGAAGTGAACTTTTAACAGGAAACAAGCAACACGCATCTATAGCCAGCGTAATGGCCTTCAGGCAGCTGCCACAGAACAAGTTGTGGAACCAAGCTAATTTCATTTTTCTTCTGCACTGAACTACACAAATGCAAACACAAGAAATTTTGGGCAAAGCCCTGGAAATTAAGGTTCCCCAGACACTTGAACTTAGCTCCACAACCAGCTGAGCTATATCTATACAGTAGACTAAATACTTCACAGCAAATGTGCTAAAGTGGTTATTCTTGCATTATAAAGAAACCGAAGCAAGATACCATGAGAAAGGATGCTGTTTACCCAGGCTCTCTGCAATGGAAAATGCCGTGTTGCTTCCTATAAAGCACATAGCCACGTACATGATGGACAGACAGCCAGGCCGGCACGCTACTGAAAACTGGTTCGGACGCATGTAAAAGACTTGACAGGGTAAAAGATTTGAAGACAGATGTCACAGTGGGGATAAAGAGGTGATTTCTGGAAGGAAACCAGCGAGAAACACCTGAGTAGCATGTTCAAGAACCTTACAGGTGATGAGCAGTTAAAAGGGAAGGAAAGTAGCGCACTCTGCTTACACCATTCAGTGCTTTCCTTCATCATTACCATAGGCTTTGTAGCATGTTAATAGAGTCAAATTTTCTCAATTTGACAAGAACACACTTGTGGTAGAGGTCTCAGAACAGACCAAGCCAAGATTTTAAAATCTAAACTATACAAGCCATTTAAGAAGTAATAAAGCTTTTAATACATCTAATATAGGAACTACATTAGTTGCATAGCTCCAAAAGACTGTCTTGCTCCAGCCCAACACATCTCCCCGTAGACGCGTAACCATCACGGGGTGTGGACAGAAACAAGCTGACTTTGTAATACAAACATTGGTCACTGTCTTGTAAAGGAAGGAATTTGCCAGTTGTTTCCTCAAAAATCCTGTGTGCTGAGGATTAGATCCAGCTGTCATTCCCACACAACACGGCATGAAGAGCACGGCACCAAGCTAGAGCAGTATCTTGGGTACGTGTTTTTCATGTGCAAATTCCTAGACCTGTTTATCTACACCCCTCTGAGAAAACAGGGCCTGGTGTCCTCTAAAATATCCTGGACACTAAAACAGATCATAATTATCCAAAATACTTGGAAGCAGTTCCAGGGGACATCAAGAGAGGGAAGATGAGCTTGGTGTGCTAAGCCTCATTTTATCTCCATTGAATTGTTCCTGTTTCCCAGGCACATTTTATTAACTAGAAAAAGCTATGCTTTCAAAGCACTACTCAGTACCAGCACTGGGGTCAGAGAGGAGGGAGATGTTGGATCAACACGTAAATGCAAAACAAAGTGAGATTAAGCAACACAGTTTTACTTTCCAGAGAAACTGAATTACACCTTAGATTCCAGCCAATTCCTAAAAGGTAACTCAAGCTATATTTTGGAAAAAAGCATCCTTCCACAGGCAACAAGCAGCAAAGATTTTTCAAAGAGACTTCTGAAGTTAAAAAAAGCTCTGATGGGGGAGTTGTTCTTTTTTTTTTTTTTAAAACCATTGTGTTAGCTGTGTTGTATAGTAGTTCAGCTTGAAAAATGAAAGTAGTGTGTTTCATTATTGTTTTCACTAGTTCATTTTCTGGTTGGTTTGGATTTAAGAGATCCATTTCAATATTTTCTATCATATTTCTAGACGTCACTCTGTGCAAACCGGATACTAGGGACACGAGTTATGAACTTCAGGAAGGTGAAAAATATGGGCATTGCCAGAAGCTAGTGAAGACAATATTCTGACCGGTAGCTGGACTCCATGTACAGGATGAACAAGAGATGACACAGTTCCTTCCTTCAGGGTCCTGATATCTAATCTGGGTGTCTGAAAAATGAAACTAAGAGGGTACGAATGCACACGAACAAGCCAGAAGGAAGTCATTTTCTGATAGTTCAGCTGCACAAAACCCAAATCATATCTGTTGTTCTTATTCTCCACCACTTCATGGATAAACAGGAAAGCAGGATTTGACACAATAGGTACATTTTACATATTGCTGCATGGCTTATTCATTTCATTAAATTAAATAAGGTCTTTGTAAAAGAAATACATTAGAGAATCAGAAAGTGTTCCATTTCTTTAAAAGAAGTATTTGAAAGATGATTTCAAGATAAGTGAGGGGTAAGTGAAATTGGCTGGGCAGACAGAAATACAAGTGTGAAAATCGTAAGACTGGCTACTTCCGCAACAACATAAGCAGCAGCATTTGCTGAGTTAACATAACTCTCTATTAAACTTATGTTACGTAGCTCCATGGAAATAATTCTGAACACACAACACAACTCCCAGCACTACTCTATCTTTTAATCACTCTCATAACAACACGTGTGACCAAATAGTAAGTACATTGAGAGAATAAAAAAAATGCAAAAACTACTCTGTGAGGCATCCTGGGTTCTTTGGGTTCAATTATGAAGATCCTCACACTACAGAGACTAAAAAGGAACAACAGGTTAGAGAGGAAACCTGTATTTCGCTGTAATTTGCCAAATGTCAGAGCACAAACTGCTCAGATCTGTTCTGATACTGAATACAAATGAGATCTTGTGATGCTGCTTCCCCCAAGATCACTGCACAATATATCGCATAACTCTCAAATAATGACAGTAGCTTAAGTCCTAAACACATGCCTACTTTAAAGAAAAAAATTTAGTCTTTACTGAAGCAAAGCACTCAGTAGTGAAAAACTGAAACATGCTTCCAAATGTAGTTAAACAAAGATTGAGGTGATTAAGTCAATCATAAAGGAATCTTAACCTAAAAAATAAGTACAGTTAAAGGCCACTTAGAACAGCAATACTTCTCTAGTCTCGATAAGGTGAAAATTCAACATCAGCACGTCTTATTCAAGAGTATTTCAAATTTCAAAATTTAGCATCATGCGGTTGTTCATGGGCACCACGTCTTTTACAGAAATACTGACATTTCTTAACAGAACAGCCTTGTCATGATTTTTCATGACCACCTCACTGCCCATGGCACAAGTTTCCATTTCCATCTACTTGCTTAAAAAAATTCTGTAAACACATTTTTTTCCTGGGTCATGCAAGGTAACAGGATTTCAGTATATCTGAAGAAAAGAAGCAGCAAAGTATGCTACAAAGCAGGATTAAAAAGCAAAAAAAAAAAAAAAAAAAGGGGGGGGGGTGGGAAAAAGGGGTTACTAGCAGAAAAAGTTACTTATTAGCACAATAGTTCAGGCCAATTGATGGGGTCTGAATGCTACCTGTGTCCAGAACAACCAAAGCAGGTTGCTGGCGTGAAGGTGTAAATGAGGCAGGTTAAACAAAGCCTTCGAACCCAAACCTACAAATCACTTGGACAGTGACTGGAATCTCTTCTCCAATTACAGGGGCTAGTTCAAGCACAGCAGCAGATTTTGCCGCAGATGTAAAAACATGAAAACAGAATTTCATATAAATTATATATAATCTTCTATAATTTGAGTACCTTGCATTCTCACACAGATAGTATCAATTGGGCACATGGATGACACCTTCACCTTCATCTTCAAAGGTTTATCACGAAGGGGAGCTTTAAATTAAATTTTAGTCATCCAAACTAATCTCGACACACAAAATACACAGTTAAGAGTGGGTCGGCTTTCAGGAACCAGACCTCGCTAGGGTGCTGTGTAGAACCAAGCATTACACTGATTATTTCAAGCAAATTAGAAGACAGACTAACCTGTGGCTTAAAAAGAAACTTTGTGGAGTCAGGTCAAAACCTCAGGCGGTAGCAAAGAAAAGACAAACAAAAAAAGCCAAAGATTAAGCGTGAGAGTATAAATTAGTAGTAGAGGAAAACGGAGCAAAAACATGTTAATGGGAATTGGCATTACACTTTTTCCAAAATGCAATATTGCTGCGCTCATCTCGTTTCTGAGATACACAGAAATAGTTACTAGTGATCTGCATCATTCCAGTTCAAAGCAAGCTACAAAAAAGAAAAGCAATGGATTGCAAATGAGCATCCCACTATTTTGGCAAAACTTGATGATCTTGATCTCCCAAGAGATTCAATTCAACTGCTGTTAGAATCAGTGCCACCTGGTCCTTTTTCCTTTATTGAGCGTTAGTTTAAGTTTGTTTGAAAAGATAACAAATGTAATTTGATGATGTGGCAACAAACCGGAAAAATGTGTTTTCATCATAGCTATTACCAAAGAATGCACACGATACAGAGATTTACTCTTACACCTAACCATCACTGAACCAGGAGTAACTTGTTATAAAATTAACCACTGTTTAGACAATTAATTCTAATTAGTAATATTAAAGGCATTCACATATTTATTTACTCATGAGGTGGAAGGGTTAGAAAGGAGTCTGTCCATGATGTATTGATCCTCCTGGTGCTATGAAAAGAATGCTAAAAAGGCTTTAAATATTTCTAAGTCTAACAATAAAACTCTTTTTCTCCATAGAAGTAATTCCTTCGTATAAACAAAATACCAGTAACAGTACCTGTACCCATAAACAGCACGGTCATTTAAGCAGTAGCTAATGTTTCCTTTCGGTTACCAGAAACTTATTTGCCCACCTTTCAAAAAGATGTTTTCGAAAAATAGAGGCACTTAAACAGATAAATACTGCTTTCCAGTTATATAATAAAATAAACATCAATTAGTCATTTTAGTGTGAGAAACTCGGTAAATTACAAAGTATTAATTTTATTTAAAGTTTTCTATAACATTAAGTTATACTAGTTCATACTTGTAACAGCAGGTTAGTAGCAGTTAGGTGATGAACTGCAATTATACTTGGTTGAGGAAATGTTACAGACAAGACAGTTTAACATTAAGTAGTTTAGTAGCAAGTATTCAACAAACCAATGAGTTAGAGACAAACTTTGCCCTCTGAGAAGCTAAATGGAAAAGCAACAATAAAGCTTACAGAACTTAGCTCGTACAATTTGCCTTGAAGGCGGTAGATTGGTTCCCTGAAATAGCAAATTGCAAAAATGAAGTTTTATTTCAGAAACATTTTCTCATGCCTTTCAACTCCAAACAATTAGCTCACAAATATCTGTTTATTATATTTACAATAAAAGGTTCAGCAAAGTCCTTTATACCAAAAGTAACCTAGTTTCAACATTTAATTTGAAATGCCAAGCTTTTTCTCCACTTCTTTAGAGAGAGAACATTCACTTAATTAAAAAATCATTCATTTTATTTGTGTATTTTTGAAGAGTCAGATAATTGGTCGATTTTCCTTTTATGGGACACTCCAAAGTGATGATGGTTGTTGTGTTTGACACATGTTCCAGCACAGCTAGATAAGAAGGAAATCTCTCCTCAGAGGAGAGAGACTAGTCTTTGAAGCCATTTCAGTGTTTAGACCTTTCAACTTTTTTCATTTCAGTCCAAACCGTATATTACATCAAAAATGCCACTGATGATGGTCAGGCTCCGGGGGACCATCTCATCCAAGAAGATAACGGATTATTTTAACTAACATCTCAAAAATAACTAGCAATTTCTTGGTGGGAGGAAGAGGTTGGATTTCTATCCCCACAATAAAGACTAAGTTTTCAAAAAAGCTAGAACTCTCATCGACAACAGCAGAATAGGAGACTTTCTGAAGTCTCAGGTTTATTACTCGAGGGTTCTAAACTCAGCGATCACACGCGAAAACCCTTGACCTTTCACTCCTCAGCATTGTTTGACCAAATTGCACATGAAAACAGCAGGAAGATGTTCAATTTGGGTAATTATTTATACAAAATTTCATTGCCTTATTTTTATGAGAATTTTTTATATCCTTTTAAAGTATGTATTAATTCCATAACATCACCTTTCTTTTAAGACTTTGCAAAACCCTCAAAGTGAGCAGAAACCCTTAAAGTTGTAGCATTTTCATTATTTTCATCTCATAAAAAACAGGACTGATCCCATGAAGTACTGAGCGCCCCTGGCCCACACAAAAGCAAAGAAAGCAGCAAAGCTTAGGAGCACTTAGCATCTTGCAGAATCAATCCCGTATTCTTATGTGGTAACAAGAAACAGACAAGTAATTTCATTAATGAATCTCAGTGAAAACGCTAATTATTCTGAGACCATCAAGCAGTTATTCTTTGTTTACTTTGAGAGAGGACTATGGTACATAGCCAACATCTTTGTGAATTCAACTGAAAGTTTTCAGAAGAGGTAGAGGCAAATCTGCTTTTGCTTGCTGAATTGCCCCTTCACCGCTATTAAGCTGTGAACACGTAAGAACTAGTAAAATAACTATGACAAAAGCACACACAAGCAAGTACTCACCAGTGTTTTGGATTCTGAAATTCACAAGTTTACAGTTAATGACAAAATACATTGATGTGTAACATGAAAGATTCAATGCACTAAATGGCATGGGAGGGAAAACGCTAACCAGCACTGCAAGCAGTAGCAGAGATATTAAAGGATAAATGCTAACAATGGAAGTCAGGTGGCTCTAAAAAAATTCAGTAAAACAAGGCGATGATGATGATGATGATGCATTTTACATATGTTTGAAGCAGAGAAGGTATATGGATACACTTACAACAAATAAACACAGCCAAGAAAACCAAACAGCTGGGATTAACTTGCGCATGCCATTATCCATTCTCTGTTAGGTGCCTACCTGATTTCCCACTGCACTTTTGTTAACCTGACTGCTTCTTTGTTGGGCACTAAGAAAAGCAGAGGAAAAGAGTTATACTGAAGAAACTCGAGCTAAGCCAGTTCCCGAGGGACAGATTTGAGCAGTAATAGTTACTTCTGATTCCAGCATAGAAATCTAGAGTAACAAAGAAACACAGCAAAATCATTGCATATATGTGCATATTTCAATTACTTTTTCTTACAGTAAAGGTATATCTGCTTGTATTTGCCTGCTTAGGACAGAAGGGACACGCACAGCAGACCGCTCCTACTAATCATCTCCTTTGTAACAACATCCTACTCGGATTGGTAAAGGTTACTAAAAGAACAGAGAAATTATGGCTCATGCGGGTCACTTTGGAAACATTAGCCTCAATAAATATTCAAGAGAGACAAAAAGCAAGCCATTTCTGTTATTTAGCGCAATACAACAAAATCCTCCCCTGCTGGAGGCTCCTTAATAGCTTTGTCTTGACAGTTTGTTTTGGATATTATTCTAATATTTATATGCACTTTGAGGGTGTAAATATAACCAGTGGATGAAGCCGTCACAAAGCTGGTTCAAAAAGCTGGAATCTTATACGAACAGAGCATATTTGAAATTAAAACATATTTTAAATATTTTGCTCAATTCTTGAACTCTGGCAATCTTAGTTCCTGAAACAAAACACACTCCTGTCTCAAAAACATAAAAGTTGCCATTAATTCTAAAAGCATTTGCATTATGTGGTGGTTTGTAAGTGTTAGGCGACAAAATTAAAATTTTGCTGGAAAGAGGGGAAAAAAAAAAGTGTTCAACCAGCAGGCTTTGGCTACTTGACCACCAGAGCAGCCACTGGTGACAGGAAGTTTTGTTTGGATTAGATTATACCATTTCAGCAGGCATTGATGAACTGAACAAAGCAGCATACATATTAGATCAGCTACAAACACTCCGAAAGAGTAAGAAAGACATGCCTGGATCACAGCCTGCGGGCCAGTGCTGCAACTGTTTTGTTCACAGCTGCTGTTCCAAAGAACTGCTGAAGCACCAAACTCAGCCCTGTCCCAATTCTGATCCTGCCCGTCAGACCACACTCTATCAAACCAGCAGCCCACAGGCTGTCCATGAGAAGATCCACAAGGTTGTTTATTCCATGTGTCTGTTCACTGGGCTTAGCTCTCAATCATCCAGATCCTTTTGACCAAACAACAGTGCCTGCCTCTGGTGCATCATCTGAGTTGCATAAGCTTTGGTGCATAAATTGTGATTAAATAACACACACGCAGAAAAAAAAAAAAAAAAAAAAACAAAACAGCACTAACCCCTCACCAATTTCAATCTGTTGTTTGAGAAACACACAGGAGACAGCTTTAGGAAACCTCATTACCATTCATTTGGTTTGGTTTTGTTTGGTTTTTTATTATTTTTTATTATTTTATCACTTTAGGAAAGATAATTAGACCACTAACATCATACTAAGCAACTCAAGCCTTTTAGAAATAGCCCAGCAATTGGTCCTCTATTTACTGGTCTAAATATAAATTACTTTATGTAGATTGAAGCACGTAGCCATGTCTGAGCTACATCAATTGAAAACAAACCCAGTCCCAACATTTTGCCACTCGTTCTGCTAAATGAGACATACATTAATATTCTAAGATCTCACAGTTTCATAACTATGCAAAGTTGTCTACAAATAGGCATTCTTAATTCCTTCTCGAGTCAATTCACATCATGCTGTACCTGCCTTAGGCTCTGCAATGCTGCAAGGTAGTTTGAAATGTCCTGTGCTCTCATTCTTATGAACAAAGTTGACAGGACTTAGACTTATAAAACACTACAGTCACATGAGACAACTGGCTAGAAGACTCAGCAAAAGAAACGCAACCCTAGGGAATCTGGGGAATCTATAAGTCCTGGATGTTTAGATACTGCAGAAGCTCTTATGCTATCCAAAATTATTTCATTTTCCAGTTCTAATATAATTGCTATAACAATAATAGAATTATAGTTTAAAATGTGTATTCTCTACTGTTTACCTCATAAATAAATATATTTTACATTTTAAATTGTTCTTAGTTATCCAAGTTTTCTCCTCCAATTGAGCACAAGTCAACAAAGATACTTCCCATCAGTTTCAACCTATAGAAACACTTGCTTAAACTTATCAGTGAACTTAAGCGAAGAGCCATTTGTTATCTGCTTATATCCCACACACAGCAAGCAGCTGGGGATTTCTAGATCTCAGCTGGCAAAAGAGGAAGCAGCTTTCCCACGAAATTGAACTCAGACATTGCAACTCCTTGGAAAAGACACAGCAGTGAGGACCGTGGACTGAACTACAGCAGTATCCATGAGGGGGATTTTTCCAGGGGAGAAACATAACAAAATAGCTCCAGATATACCTGGCATTCCGGAATCCAAGACTATAAAACACAGAAGGTTACAACATGACACAAGGAAAAGTCTTTTCACAGAAGGAGAGGCAAGCATTGGAACAGGCTGCATGGAGAGGCTGGAGAATCTCCAGTTTTAGAAGTTTTCCAGATCTGATTGGACAAAGCCCTGAGTAACCTGGTCTGAACTCAGCATTGACCCTCCTCTGAACAGGAGGTTGGACTATGTGACTTCCCAAGGTCACACCACACACCATGAATATATATGGAGTGTTTTTAGCAGACTTTTTCCTGTCAGAAAAGGATGAAGAGAAGTAAATAGCAGGCAGGTTGTTATCTTGACCTCTAGAAGGCCAGCTACCATTCCTACAACATCCTGTCATTTGTCAAGAGAACTGATAAAGATATCTAGGACCTGCAAACAACTCTACAGAAAGTTGCTCAAACCAAACACATAAAACAGTGCCTGGTTTTGCATTCTCCCCTCTCAGTTTACTGAACTCCATGTCTTAAACCTTCAAGGCATACTGCCAAAGACGTAGACCTTCCTTCACAGCGCTACCTAGAATAGGCCATAGTATAACACACACTGTGGTGCCAAACTTTGTTGCCAGCCCCCCACATGGATGAAATCTGCTGTGATTCCAAACACTGTTATGGCAAATATGGCATAAATATGACTGAAAGAACATTTATTCTTCAAAGAGTGAAGACATCTTTAATGTTTTTACTAGTGTCAAAATGTTGGTATGAAGTCCCTGAGGCACAAATTGCTGGAAGCTGAGAGAGAACATTCTGGAGGATATTCTCACAGCCTGTTCAATTAAGCGAGGAGAACGTCAAACCAGCCCCTGCAGGGCATTCTGCTACTATTATTCTCTACAGCCAAACACCAAGCACACTTATAACTCGGTGACATCCACTACTCTGAGCAAAACTGTGTCGCACTGAATCACTGCTCCCAAAATATGCATTCACAACAATGTGGAAAGACCACCAATACTATACACTTCTGTGATCCTAAAATGGATACAGTGAGGGCATCAGCTTGCCAAAGCTGCTTCCTGAGATGCATGCAATTCCAGACCAAGACATAAGCTTCCGCTTCAATGAAACCAGGGGCTTGTGAACTGGGGTGAAGAATCCCCTACAAGTGGGACAGAGTTCAATACTATGTATATTGAGAAAGCCCATGCTCTTGCATGTTTGGGACTTTGCAGCTTGCATCTTCACTGTCACACTTCAGGACTTGTGTTTTAAACTTAGTTTAAAAGAAAAAAACTGACAATGTCTTTATAACAAAGTCCCTATATACATACTTTGCAAAGCCAATGAAGTCTTCATGGTTGGTGTTGATGTAAGAAACCTGGATATCAATCAGCAGCAGCACCTATTAGTGGAGACAGGAGAGCAAAAAAAGGTGGGTAAGGTAGAGGAGAGAGATTGTGAAAAAGGATGGGAGAAAAGAACAGAACTTTCGAGTTTTCTGGGTTATTTAATATTCCTTTCATAATTGTTCAAGCCAAAGGCAACAATATTTTCCAAATCCCACCACTTTTGTTTGTATGCTTGTTTAATAAGCTAGACTACAGAAGAGCTCTTCCCTCTTCCTTTTTTTTTTCCTGACAGACCTCATTATTTTTTTTACTGTCTTGGCCCTTCTCCACTTTAAAAAGATCTATCATACACAGCCAGAGAGCATTCAATAATATATAACATAGATTCTAGCTCCACATTTTGCTAGTTAAGCAAAATTCTGTCTATTTGTAGCTCAAACCTTAAAAATAAAATTGGGGTACCTAAATTTTCTTTGGGTACTACACAAAGAAGTGGTAGGTAAGCTAGCCCTGTTCCAGAAGATGTACAGTCCAGGTACCAGACAGCCATTCTGGTGCACGCATCTGGCTTGAGAGATAGGCTAGTCAATGAAATAACAGAATTAATGGTTTCTGTACTTAGCACTTGCCAGGCCGTCAATATCCCAGAGACAGAATTTCATTCAAACTTGATAGTCTAACTCAGCAAAGGACTTGTTAAGGTATTAGAGAAAGCTCACTCCAACCCTTGAACAGCTTCTTGAACATGCAGGAGACTGCAGTTTCCCCCCACCTCGTCAGACTTCCATTTATCAGCAGGAAGCAAGGAAGAAACCTACTGCTAACAAATGGTAGCGTTTAATCTCCTCAAAATGTACAGTTATTTCTGTACAGCTCCTCAAACACAGCATCGCTCCAAAATTCTTCACAAAATCCAGAAGATTTTAAGCGCCTTACTCAGAGCAAAAGATAGTGGGGATTTGTGTCTAGCTCTTACCTCTGAAAATATCCTCACTAATATTTTGATTTATTAACGCTAACTGCTAACAACATAAATAATGATGTGAATATGTGACAATAACTATTTGACCAATTCTTGGCATTTACAGAAAGTTGGTATTTTGTACTTTGTTCTGGGAAATTGCCAGGTATGTGCACACAATGAAGAATGGAATAATAAGAAAAAGAGACTCAATTATTCTAAGTAATTTGTATCCTCTTCCAAATTTTGAAATAACTGAGTGTACTAACTACAGTTCCCTGCAAATACAAGCCCAGTAAATACAATTTTTTCAAAAATTATTTTTAAAACTACATTCACAGCACAGATTAACGGAAAAGAAGTAGGATATGCTGCAAAGCTCCCTAGCTCGCACAGGGACAGGACTAGAGAGTCAGGAGTCCAGAACAACTTGGAAGCTCTGCCTAGCCCTTCCTCCCCAGATATTTCTGTTGTCACACTCCGCACTCTCCAGACAATAATTCCTGTTTCCACGTCCAGTGGATTTTCTCACATGTAATCTAAGCTTTGAAGTTTCCTGGATTTGGAGTGCTTAGCTGGGTGATGAATGTTCTAAAGAAGTTTCTCTGAAACTAGGTTTTTTTTTTAAACTTCAAGGAAAGCAACAGTCACACCCACAAACCTGGAATGGTGCCAGTTAACAAACGCTTGAAATTCTGAGTTTATAATACGACAACCTAAAATCAACTTGATAGCAGTCCCTGCCTTTCAGAACGGCCATAGGAGGAACCTTTTCCTTGCTGATTTTAGAATCCAAAGGATAAATTACTTTATTAATTTCCAAGATTTGAGACGTTGCCCTTTAAAGCGCACAACAGCCCTCAGGTCACTTCCAGAGGTTCTACACTACGCATCTCAGCAAGCCTGTCAACATAGCCAGAGACGGACGAAGCCGAGTTGCCCAGCTCAGCCTATGTGCCAATGCTGTCGTTCAGTAACACAGAACTTCAGCAGCAATGCTTGCTGGGGCTCACACGTCCACTACATGGCTTGTCACTCCCACAAGAGTCCCAGCACAATTGCATGTGGGCCTCACTGTAATTAGAACATGGCACTAGTATGTTAAAAAAGACTGGAAACAAAATAGAAAAAAGGCTGGGTATTACTGTGTGTGTTTGTTTAATCAATAATCAATTTCCCACCAGCAGCCGTTGTGGCACAGCTAAGAAGATGGCACACTGTGGCACAGGAACAAGATAATGCTACATTAAGACACGAATCCTAACCTTGAAAGATCAGACAAGGATTTTCTGTAATAATTCTAGTCTACTCTGTCAAAGCTCAATGGTAGAGGAGCAAATTCTCTCCCTCTCTAAAATGTGCAGCCTGCAGGGGAAGGGAGAGGGAAGAAAAGAAAATAAAAATCTTTCACTGTCTTTCTGTACTTTGTACATAAGAACTTTACTCCTCCACACATTTCCAGAAACTGTTAGGTCTCCTATTTATTCTCACCTGATCCTTGGTCTTCTCTTCTCTTTCACGAATATAGCCGGCAACAATTCTTTCTGTTTCCTCACACAACCTTGGATACGTTGCCAACTGAAAAGAAAAATTAATAGAAATTTACACCTGCAGGGTGGCTTCAGAAGAACACAAACAGGGGAGCCTCCAGCTTTCCTCTTTGGAAGAAAGCAATTATTATAAATGCTGGGGCTTAAAGTTAGCTACACTACAAAGCAAGCTTTACTTGCTATTAGTGGACATTTTCCAGAGAAACTGGAAAGACCTAAACCCTTGGATTATTCCTGTACTTTTGCTCCATGGAACATTGAGGAAAAGACACTTTGGACATGTGAACCACAGTTTTTCAGCTTTGGGATGAGGCTTCTCCATGCCGCTGTCTTCTACTATGCCTAATTCCAGAGTGGTGCTTTAAATAATTTCCAAGTTTCTTGTTCTTTGAAGGCTCCACCTTGTGGCAACATCTTTACATCTCAGTAACAATACTTAAAAATGTAAATTGCAAAACACAACAGTAAATTTGGCCAATAGCACTGGGGAAAAAAAAATCTGCACTATTCATTCAAATGGCATATCTTCCAAACTTTGATAAAAGTGAAAAAAAATGGAAACTCTGCTCAAAATATTGCGGTGAATCTGCTGCTCTATGATCTTTGCCAAAAAAGAATGTCACCCTTTCCTGTTTTAAGAAATAGCTCATTTACCTGCTCATTGGTAAAAAAAGACATGCATTATTCAGAAAATGCAGAGGATGCGACAAGATATTTCTCAGCAACTTCAGCAGAGCTGTGCTCACATCCCAGAACCGCTCCTGTATTGCTACTATTAGGGTACCCTGAACTCTGAGACGGTGGGAAAGACAGAGGGACAGAAGGCAATTGTACAAATACAAGGGAGACAAAAGTCTTCGTAGCTTTCCACTAACCTCTTGACAGCTGGAGATCAGACATTTTAGGGTTTCATATGCAGATGTTTGTGTATGAAAAAAGCACAGGAGAAGTTGTAGACCTATTACATTGCCAAGAACTCTGGTGATACCCGGTAAAGTTTAAATATAGAAAGAGCATTTTTCTTTCCTTAATAGAAGTCTGAACACATTTGAGGTCTTTGCTCTAGAAAAGTTTCACTGTTTCTTCCTCTTATTAGCATTGGAAAAGAAAATTTTACAGGTTTTTTTGCTGATTTATACATCTGTGGAATTGCTGCCTACGTTCCCATTTTCAGTACCAATGAAAACATGGTTTTAAAGAGGAAACCGGGGGCAACTCTTGACTCAACAAAACCCGAATCATGAGGTGTGTATATAGAAATACATATACATATTAAAAATACAGGAATCAAAAAATGAATGTTTCCAGCATTACATTGCTTTGAGAGTTTTGCAGAAGTTGTAATTACAACTGTACATCAAGTGACTAGATCAGAAATCTCTTATAATAATGTAAAATGCAAGACAGGCTTTATATTATCTACTATACCATTACATTTTACTTACATTACCGGATCTATTTGCAAGATACCTTTTTGGTGCACTTCTTGACAGTGTTGATTAACTCTTGCATCACCAGATCCACACTTTTTAAACAAGGTCCTTTCAGCTTGACTATCTGTTTTTTAACTATGGCTTCAAATGCCATATCTGGAGTAAACAAACCTGTTCTGTGGACATAAAAGAATATATAAGACAGTAATAAAAACATCATGCAAGGAAGATTTTTTTACTGAATTGCTCATATCAATTTTCAGAGGCTTACACCTGAGTAATAACAATCCCTACACAGAACTAAATTTGCTCCTTTCTCTAAAAAACAAAGTGTCATTGTGAGTAGGAGTACAGGAGTAGAAATATGCCCTACTATTTGAAGATGACTGCAAGAACTCTAAGGTGTACTGATAAAATGCAGTAAAGCCTCTTCAGCAGTGCATGAAGGGATGAATGGCAGCTGCAGCACTCCATGCACAATCACTTGCACAGCAAACCCATAGGAATCCTATAGCTGCACTCCTCTTCACTCACACCAGGAAATGTGGTTCTGTTACTCAGAGTCCTATATGGAGAATTTCACAGTTGGTCTCTGCAAGGTATACAAACCTATGTAACACGTACGTCAGGCCTTACTTCTCTTTCAAACACCGCTTGCAAAGGTCTATCTTGGCAGATACATTACATAAAAAAGCAAACTTAAAAACATGCCCAAAACTATCAGTTCACTACCATAAATTGCTCATCAAGACATTTCCATCGATAAGCCCAGAAAAGTTCAGGTACAGCACCACAGCTACTAGAGCCAACGATTTGAGAATTTACTATACAAGTAACGCACAGAACATTTCCCAAAACATTAAGAACAACAAAGCTTGTAAGCAATGCTTTCAAAAGATATTACATACACACCAGTGGGTAGGAGAAGGGGGGAAAAAAGGAACAAAAAATAAAGAATAAAAATGCCACAAAAGAAGAATCCAAGCTTTTTGTAATCAGTTCTATTGCCAAAGGAACAAAAAAAATGGGCATGCATCTGATAAAGTGTCCCTCCAAAATAGACTAGTCATTCCATAGTGAGACAATTAGGTCTTTCCAAAGCAAAAAAACAACAAATACCTCCTCTTCCCAAGCCTAATAATATACTGCAGACATAGTCACAAAGTGAAACCTCAGCCAACTCACTTCTAAATGAGTCATTCTAAGAAATAGTTAAGAATAAAGGGGAGTAAGATAGTGCACGGAGTCTGCCACAACACAACCTGAAAGGTTTTTTCCATATCAAGACACAAGTTTTCCTTCTAAAACTTATGACTTTTCAGGTATACAGGCTGAACAGAACTGCAGACACTACTAGAAAAAACGGCACTGATTTTCTCTGTAAAATAGTTTTCCAGCATTTACAGGTAATTTAAACTTCCTTGGGAAAAATCAACTGTTTAGCCAAAAATAGCTACCTGAAATACAGAAGCGTAAAGCAGTGGAAGAAAAAAAAAAAATCAGCTGCTGGGAGCAGTGTGTTAGTAATATAGCCTAGCAGCCAACAGCCAGTGTGTCCACAGGTTAAAAAGACCACCGCCTCTATAAAATGACTGGGCTTGAAAACACAGGAGCACTTGCCTGATACCATGTATGTTCTTGATGGCATAACTTATTTCTCTCCGCAGTTCCTTCTCGTTGAATTCCATCTAGAGGAACAAGAGCATATGAGATCATATTAGAGAAGTTTTTAATAAAACAGAAAATATTACCTCTCCCAATATAACTGGGAGATGGGCAAGTTCAACTGGCAAAATATTAATTTCTAATTACGCTAAACAAAGCGTAAGTATTTTAAAACATTATAATGCTACTGCTACAGGCAGCAGGAAGGATTGTTGAAAATTATGCACCCTTCCATTCCAGATATACCAACACCTAGAACGACTCTGCGGAGTTGATAGAGAAAGCCAGAAACAGGATTTGGAAGATGCAACTCTTTTTTTTTTCCTAAGTGGTGCAACTTCTGTGATTATGTTCTGTTTATCCTCCCCTTCACATTCTACTGTTGGTCAACCAAATTTAAGAGGAGAGTTGTCTCAGTTATGAAGTTATAAAGCTTCTCTTTAAGCTTGTCAAGCCACCTAGGTGGAGAGAAGTTAGTGCTGTCACAAACAAAAGGGTCATTAACCTAAGCCCAACTGGCATCTGTTCTGTGGGACTGCTAGTTGACCCACCACATTTAAACCTTGGAACCAGACACAACCCTGCCTGGTTGTTACCCAGCTTAAAGTTAGGGGATGTCAAGGTAGCAGAACATTAAAACAGGTGGAAAAGAAGCTTAGCAAAAGCGTAAAAGAATGGGGACTAGAGATACAGTAGAGTTCATGGTGAGGGGAAGCTGAGAATCAAGAGGAGAAATGTTTTCCAGAAACACCAAATTTGCTTCTGCTCCACTTCCCACTATGAAAGTGTAGGACTGAAAGCTGGCTTTGGTTTAATGCACTGAATACAGGAAGTAGAAAACACAGAAAATGGCTATTTCCCATAACTCTAATTTTAATAGGTACTAGGTACTTGAACACAACAACTTACATTTACTAACTCCAGTTGTTTGCATAACCCCCCTCATCTAACAAGAAGGAAGATGCCATTTGTGATAAAACAATAAAAGACCATGGAGAATAGTAAGAACTGGGACTGTAATTATATTCGAACTCCAATATTTCATAATTCTTAGCATGTCTCAGTACCCAAAACTAGAAATGAAGCCAAATGTCTCAATTATAACTCCATGTAATTTCTTCCACACTTAAGACCATGTTCTTCCAATCAGGCCTTATCTTGGCCTTACAACTATCAGTATGAACATAAGAATACTGAAATAAAACACAAAGCACACCAGGAAGATGGATAAATACCTTCACTAGTTCAAAAGGAAAACGTTCATGGAAAATACGATTGATTTTGGCACCTCCTGAAAGTTCTAGTGTATCAACCTGATCTCCTGATCCTTCAATTCTTTTTTCAAAGTCCACTGAAAACTGTTGTACCATCCTAAATTTCAAAGTGGGGAAGAAAAAACAAACAAACAAACAACCATTTAAGCATGTCAACTACTAACTCTTACTTCAGTACTATGTAACTACCAGTGCGTATTAAAACACATTTAGGAATTGACAAAAGTATCTGTAACAACAATTCATTCAGTCAAGCTGCCGATCTATAAAATCCATACCTACACACACACTCCTACACCCCTCCTCTCTCACAGGACATAGCTCAGCATATTATTTTTTCTTCAGAAATGTATTTTTAAAAAAAAATACTGTTTATTAAACTGTATATTTAAGTCAGCTACAAATACAGGGTAGCAGGCTACATTTGTGTTTTATCAGTGACCACAAAATTTTAAGTGCTACCATTATTTACTACATAAATTTTTAAACTTTTTTTTTTTTTTTTTTTAGAAGAAAAAGTGATAGCATTCGTTTTAGTAACAAGCAAATGAAAGTCCTGGTGTTTAAATTAGAATACTTTCTGTATTTGAATAGAAAAGCACATCCATATTTAGATTCTGTTACAGAAATTGCAGAGCTCAACACGGCAGACCACCACAAGCAAAAATCTCCGATCTTATGGCAAAAGGTACCATTTGCGGAGAGCTTAAACCTCCGCAATGACCCTTTGGTCCTTCTAATATCTTTCAAAAAGATACAGTCCAATAGTATGGTGTGAATCAAGTCACTAAGTTGATCCAGTGCTGGAAAATTTGGAAGAGATTGCTAAGGAACTTACTTTCCCGTGCCAAAAAAGCTAGCCCAAGAAGCAGTACTAACATGTCAACGTGGCAGCTGTCACTGTCACAAGCTCCAGCTTATATGGTTGTACTTAGACCTCTGCAGCAGGAGCATTTAGAAGAACACACACGCAAACTCCTCCAGTTATGGAACGTTCATGGATAGCTCAATTTTTTTATTATTTAATTATTTATTTATGTACGTACAAGCATTTGGTCATAAAATTTGAAATGACAGTTTCTGCCAAAAAATAACATTGCATATCAACTGTACATAAGCCTGAGATACCGATATGGCCAGGTTAACAGAATCATAGAAAGAGTCTAAGTGTAGGGCCCCAGACTTAATTTTTTAAGAGGATTGCAGAAACTGAAGATCATTTTATGGGATGAGATGAGGCAGATTATTTTTTTTCCTTACATGCATTATGGAACTTCTTCTCAAGAATCGAAGGAAAGGGTTCTAGTTATGTTACCAAAAGAAAAAAGGCAAAGTGAGGAGAATTTTTCCCACGAACTTCTCCTATAGCACCTACTTATAATGAAGGAATTAGAAAAAACTATACAGAGAAGTATCAAGTAGGATGGCTTAGGCTGAAATGGAATTCGATTCTTTTCCCTTTAGAACATGTTACAATTGTAGAGCATGAAACACCAGCAACGCCAAACAATTCACACCACTCCATCTATATGTCTCTAGCAGTCAAGTCACCAAATACATAGAGTGAAAAAAAAAAAAACAAACCACCCGGGTTACACTGTCATGGAAGAGTCAAAGGTGATGCCCCTCTGTTTTTGCAACCAAAACATCTGAAGTTAAGTCATGAGGTATAGGCAGTTGTCAGATGCGTGGTCAGAGAGGCAAACAGCAAAAAAGAGGTTTATACCCACCCCAATACACTATCACTTGAATGTAAGTTCAGCTGCACTACAGCAGAACAAAAGCCATACCATGAGAGCCACCAACAATAAGTGCCTAGGAGCACAGAGCAAGCACACAGTGATATTTCTCCAGAATACTCTCTTAGCCTCAATAAATTGGTATTCGTGGATTTCATACAGCAGGAATTTGTCCTTGTACTTACTAACATTAAATGCCTTCCCCATCCCAAGAAATTGCCTAGCTGCTTTCTGAAAGCACACAAATTTTTAGTATCACCTCCTGCAGCAAAGAGCTCTATGGCTTAGATGCACGTCACATGAAGGACTGCCATCTATGATTAATTTTGATCTTGCCATCTTTGAGTTCTTTTGGATAGCCAAGTTTTTATATTGGAAAGAGAACCATTCCCTATTCTCCTTTCATACTCCTCATCTGACAGACTTCTAACACAATCTCCCTCCCTTGCTTGAGGTCATCTTTTTGGCAGGCTGAAGAATGTGTTTGTACTATCAGAGGCAGTTTCTTACCTTTGATCATTCGTGTTGCTCATCTTTGTACCTTTTCCTGTTTTGCTTTCTCTATTTTTTAGGATTGCTAAAATTAATTTAGGGAAAAATCTGCTGAAATTGTAGAGTAAATAAAGTGTTCTGGAACATCAAGCACAGAATTCTTTGGTGTTTGCATTTAGAATCCTTAACCGTATCATAATCTTTAAATTTAAGCCCATTAGAAAGAAAAAAAAAAAAAGGGGGGCAAAACAAACATATACAAAGTGGAAAAGCAGACAAAAGACCAGACACTCACTGCAACAGGGCTTTTGTTTTTCTGGTTGGATCTTCTGGTCTGAAGTTTTTGTATGCCTCTACTTCGTGTTCTATAGAAAGCAGCTGGCTCTGGAGTTTGCTTCTGAAGGCTGGCAGGGTATCCCGAATATGATTGGTAAGTTGCTAAAAAGCAAACAGAAGTCCTTTTATACTGTTAATTAAGATGAAAGCAAGAGCCCAACCATTTCCTTCTGACTGCCAAGCATATCAGCCATGAGCTGTGCTAATTTACCAGTGATCCTTTTGATCTTTGAAGCAATGGACACAAAGAACAATACGATACCCCTTTTGCACTCACTGAGCCCTGTTACTACATCATTGTTTAGTTACATACAAAAAAGTTATACACGTTACATACGTAATTTGAAGTGACCTCTATTCACTCAGCACTGAAGCCACCACTCCCATTTTTGCTGTTTTTCCTAACGGTGCTTCCCAATTCCCTATATACTTGTTCAGCATGACAACTCTTTTACTTTACAGCCACAAGGCGGCGTGGAACAAGGAAGAGATTCTGAGCATCCACAGCCCATTGAGAACAGAGACGGAGGGAAGCGTAGCCATACAGAGTACCTACTTGGCATTCTCCCACCATTGGGAAAAATCACTTCCATGTGATTTCTGCTCCCTTGTACAGAGTATACTAAGGGAAGAGATTTTGCCCTCCTATTAACGATTATAGAACTTCGCCTTTTTTTAATATTTGAATTTTGTCTGAAAAAGATTCTACCACTCAGGACTGTCGGTTTTCATTTCTGAAAAATATACCTAGAAGTACTGGAAAATATATTGAAGGAGAATATAAAAAGGCTTATCGGATCTGTGTTTAACTTACCTCACTTAGTTTTGCATAGGTACATTGTAATGTGTTTGGACAGCACTATCCATATCTTACCTGTGCCATAAATTTCTCATGCATTGTACCCATTCCTTGATTAAAACAAAGTGGACTCCTTGCACTATGCTGCAAACCCTCTTCCCAACCCCAGTCAGACAAGCTATAAATTAAGAATGTCATATACCAAGATATGTAAACTCAAAATAGAAGTTGTTCAGCACACCAACAGGCACAAAATCAAAAGCTGCCGTTTCCCTGGAGCACCACCTTGTGGATGCGGAGAAATTGAAATATTACCTGAAACCACAAAGACTAATACATCCCTAATATCTTACGGGTGAAACTTATCTTCCCATATATAATATTCTACACACAGTAATAGCAACAAAAGACCAACAGTTCATACTGAAATAGGTAAATTTATGAAACAGTTGACAAAAGAGTTAATAGTACATAAAATAATGTAAATCAGGACAGATAAGACAGTCCAAAGGTGTAAACAGCCCATGCTTCAGTCTCAAAACTAAGACATGTGGATTAAACTTTCAGGATATAAAAAGAGGCAAAACATCCTAAACGCAGCCAACATTGCAGGACACAAGCAATTTCTTGCATCCTGCTGAACACTTTAGTTCTGAGGCACAAATAAAGGGCATTAGCATTCCTGTTGAGCCAGTCCAGAGCATGACATAACCTGGCTGTCAAATTACAGCTCCAAAGTCACCGTAGCAAGAAATTATGCAGGCCAGCCACTTAGTTTCCTACCTTAATCAATAACTTTTCTGCTGTTTCCAGCTGTTGTCCAAAATGGACAAAGCTAGGCTGACCTGGCCTTTGTCTATTCCAGACCAAAGGCTGCAATTTGACAGTGAACTGGAAAAAACACTATCAAGTTTAACTTGTAGGAATGCCAAGACCACTGGTCAGCTGATAAACTAATTTAAAAAAAATAAATCATAGCATCACCAGTAATTTTAGAGAGGTAGGCACGACTTGATCTTTTCCTCTTCAAACTTGCTGAGGCACATCATCATTAGGGTCACATGTTATTCAAGCTAAGGGACGGTGCTACGAAAAGAGTAATACCCAAAGACACAAAACGATGAAGGGAATTATATACTCCTCCAGGTCTCCTGTAGGCAGTGTCTTCACTGGGACAGTAAGCTGTTGGATTTCTCCTCCAGGTAACTGGGAAATAAACCTTTATTTCATGCTAAAGGAAGCTGTGATCTGATGTGGTTTAGCACGGACTCATAGAAATAAAACAAAGGTTTGGGCAAAAATAAAGGTCATGTGAACAAAGTGTTCCGATTACGATATTTGTCATCTATATCATTAGTATACAGTACACTGTTCTATTAAAAACTATAATAAAGTGTAGATTTTGGAGGTTAAAGCATAGACATCACAGACATACAGTGAAACCTCAGGATACACAATTTCTAAATGTGTCATTTGGGTTTTTTCCCCTCTTAATTTCTAAATTTGAGTTCTAAAAATCCTTTTAAACTAGAAGAAGTTGTGGCTGCCCCATCCCCGTAAGCGTTCAAGACCAGGCTGGATAGGGCTTTGAGCAGCCTGGTCTAGTGGGAAGTGTCCCTGCCCAGGGCAGGGGGTTGGAACTAGATGATCTTTAAGGTCCCTTCTAACCTGAACCATTCTATGAATTAAGGAATAGGAGGGTGTCTCCCAGGAAGGGAGACAAATCTTACTTTTTATGTTCATATTCAGTATTCAAGAGAACAGGGGAGCGCAGAACTGACAGTAAAAATCAAAAACTACATCTCACAGTAAGTTTTCATATGCTGCATGTAATATACAGCTTCGTTTACTACATTGTGAAAATTAGAAGGGTTAAAAGCAGGAAAGAATAAGTGAGGTTTGCAGGACAACACTCATTTCAATAAATATTTTATATCAGTCCTATCATTGTAAAAGCTGCCTTTCACCACAAAGGCTTCAGGTTTTACCTGGTTTAGAACTTTTTGGAGATATGGTGTTCCCATCCGATCAGCCATGTGCCTATATGCTGGGTGGGAAAGAAAGAATTTCCTTTCTGCTAGAAGAGCTGCCTTTATGTCCTTCTTCCCATCAATGTCTTTCTGGCTTCTGTTTACAACACCAATATAACCTAAAACAAAACACAAAACCGATTGCTATATCAGTGCAGCTATTGCCTGAACTACTGAATTCATATTAAATAGAAGTAGACTGCCTCAGTTCAAACTAAAACTTTCCAATTTAGGCATTTCAGATACTGTTTACAAGTACTGTAATGACCTTAACAGTGTCTAAATTGTTCATCCTGTTTATGTATAACAGATATACTTCCTTTTAAATCACTGATTCAAATACAGAATTATCTGAAACTTTGGTGTACCCCAAAGAAACCACTTCAAAAATAAACAAACAAAAAAAATCAAAACAAAATCAAAATACACACAAGTCAACATAGATAAATGATATATTAGCAAAATACACAAAAATTTCTTCTCTTTTGCTGGACCAATATGCTCCATGGGAAGAGATGGTGGTCTCACTAGTAAGTTATAACAAGAATCAGAATTCTTGATGCTGTTAACAGCTTGAACAACTGTGGCAGTAGCTGCCAGAACAACCCCATGGAAAATTTCTGGAAGGGGTCAAAACTTGGTTTACAGTGAGATTACCAAAGCTCTGGTGCTTGCTTCTGTCATGTGCAAAGAAAAAAAGGTTCCTTTGCTACAAGCGGCAGCAACCCGGCACAGAAGAGAAAATTGGCTAACAACTTGTGCTGGTGTTTCTTGCTTCCTCTGGAATATGCAGTGTATTTTCCAGGTCCAGAAAAATAAATTATTTTACTTGCAGGATGTTCTTAGCACAGCCACCTTTTTATGTTTGCTGAATAGATAACGATAAAAGCTAGGAACTCATCAAGTCCAGCATAACCTCTGATGCACCTCCATGACTCCCAAACACCACCCTTACCCAAACCACCATCTGGATTGCAAAGAATATAGGCAACTGAACATCCTCTGAACATTCTCACCTCTACGAAGAGGGAGCAGTTTGTTTTCTAGAATTTCTCTTGCATCTGTTCCTTCATCCATCAGATCCAATTTTGTGATCACACCAATGGTCCTAAGGCCTTACCGGGGTGGAGGCAGGAGTAAAAAGATAGCGAAGAATTATTTATATTCAGGAAGAACAATTAAATCTTACAATTATATCACAACAGATATGTGACGTTCTCCAAGCTTGTATCACACAATACCAGCTACACCTGCAAGTTATGGTATGTCTGGAAAAGAAGGGATCATCATTGCCAGTGCTGAAACATGTTCCTCAAATCTCTTTAACAAGATTCAGCATTCCTATGACATGACTGTAAAAAGTTTATGACGCAAGTATTCAGAAATCCCATCGATGCCACAGTCTGTTTTGCTAGGTACTACAAAAATTTCTAAATAGGCATTGCCCCACTTGCTTATCAGAGATAGTGACAAAGTTTTAAAAATACATTTACAGCATCATTACCTGAACGATACTGAGCTAACAAACAGTTATTGTGATGTTGAAGCCTACGTGAGAATGTATATATAAACATCAATATTATATATTATAAACTATATTTCACACAAGAGTTGGTCAATTACTTCCAATTACATTATTACACTTGAGAACAAAAAGCGGTTATGTTCAATCATGCTCACCTTGAGGGTCCACTTCTTTAGCTAACTTCAGTGCATCTGAGTTAGCCAGATCAGTGTTAGCTGGAGTCACAGCCAGTATCAGACAGTTTTCTCGAGAGATGAACTGCATTATCATGTCTCTGATCTGTTGCTCAATATCTGGAGGCTGATCCCCTACTGGCACTTTAGTGATTCCCGGCAAATCAATAAGAGTCAGGCTTAATACTAGATGGAAAACACAGGATCATAAAACTGGTTAGTGCGCCAGACATGTCTAAAGAGTAGACCTCTTTAGAGGTCTATACATAAAGCCATACATATATGGCTGCAGACAAATTTTAGTCACATAAACCCCTACATAATTACCTTTATAGGTATATAAATATTGCAAATGGTTCAAACAAAATGCCTGAAAATCTGAAAAGTACAATTGTTTCCCTGCTGGTCTTTCATCTCTGGATTTATTAGTATTATTTAATATTTTAAACATTGCAACTGGCATAGGAGAATGATACTTATACTGAAAATCCTTGAAGGCTCTTAGCCAAGTGAACGTGGCCTTCTGAGCTTTTTCCACCAACCGGAGCACCAACAACAGCATCTTTCAAATCAACGAAAACCAGGCTTTTTTCTTTTCTTTTTTTTTAATACAGTTCTTTTCTGATTATGCTTTCAACAGTGTCTCTAATTACAAAATTCCCAAAAAGTCAATAGCTAGCCTAACTTATATAGCAAAACCATTAAGAGGTTTTGGGGGTATGTTGTTCTTTTGGGTTTGTTTATCCTTTAGACGAATGAGAAAAATGCCATTCCTAGAAAGGAAACACTAGAAATATATTGGGGTCTGGCTAATACAGACAACAGTTGCTGAACTAAAAGACTGATCCTAATAAACCAAAGTAAGAGCATTAGGTAGGAAAATTTCACTTTCTCCTAGAGTCAGCATGTTCAACAAACAAGATTTGAGGCAGGGTGTTTAGTTAAGCTCCTCTCCAGTTGGCTGTGCCACATCTGTAGAGCAGAGAAGGGCTCGGGGGCATATGTTCAGAGCGAAGGCTGCTCATGGTATATCACAGAGAGGTTTATCATCTCTTTAATTACCCCTCCTCTTATTTTAATCTATCTTTCCTTTGATTCGCAATGAAGGCATGAGATGAGGTGGCTAGAAAAATAAAGTGTTTCAACCACTTTTCTCCTGTATCCAAGACAGATTCAATGCAAAACATTTTCTCTAGATTGCCTTCATTAAATTGGGCAGATGGCAACCAGAGAACTAGCTTTGATCTATACTGGGGGTCTACAATCTACAACAGAAAGCAGCTTCCAACACCATTATTGTCTAAACATATATTTAGGGACAGCAAACAATAAACATCCAATAGGGCAAGGAGACATAATGACTTTCTAGATGACTCATCAAGAAATCCATCTGGAGGGAGGCAAAAAGAAGTTCTGCCACTAAGTTTCCCATGTCCGATTATTTGTCTTTACTAGTAAGCTACTAACTAATGGTTTATGCACTGGGGAAGAGATTGGTTTCATCCTGATGCAGTGAGAATATTTTTAAATCACGAGAATATTAAATGGGACTGAGAGTGTGTGTTCTGCCCAGCTCTAGTGGCAACAGCTCTCCACCAAAGAATGGTTTCATAACAATGGAGAAGTTGAGGATTCTTCCAGATATATATCCACTTTGGGTTCAACTTAATCTCAGAAGATTTTTCATCCCAGAAGACTTCCAATTGAGCGGTGAGAACACATACAAGAGGAGACAGCTAAACAGACAGAGCTAAAAAAATACATTACACAACAGAGATACAAAGTAGAATGATTTTACCTACCATGTGGAGAGTATATTCTTAAATTAATAGGAATTGAAGAAATGCCTTTGTTCATTCCTGTTATTCTATCTGTTTCTACTTCAATTTCCTGACGAACTTCATCAAAATCAGTAAATTTCCTCCCTTTGCAGTGTAGAAATTCAGCATACTCTGTGTGAAAAATATCAATAGCAACTCTGTATGTCACAGGCTTATAGACTCGGACACCCACTTTCAAGCCCCTAGTATTCTTCAGATGTGTAAGCACAAAAGCACGTCATCATGGACATCGGGAAAGCATTATATATAAGCACATGCTACAGATGAAAACCAGCTTAGTTAAAAAGTTAGTTAAAAAGTCAAGTTGACTGGATATGATTTACTGCTTTTATCTTTAGCATGTCATCTTCTGGAACAACCTGAAAGACTCAAATAGAAAATGTTTAGATTAATAGAATAAGGAACAGATTGTGAATTAGCTTCTGAGTTTTCATCTGATTACACTTGCCTGTAAAACATCACTAAATTAAAGTAATTCAGGTTCTGTATCATGAAAGATTATTAGCATTTGTTTTCAAAATCTAACAGGCCACGTTACACATGATTTTAACAAAGAGGTTTTGTACATTTTTACAAGTTCATCATGAAAATAACATGACTTAAAAACACTGTAATGTTTTTAAACACAACTCCTCATTTCCTAAAGACTTCGTGTAGTCTAAATCCAAACCATGCTTAAGAAGTTTGTAAAAGCTTTTGTAGATACAGCTGTGATTTTGCCGAAGTGGGAGAACAACACAATGAATTCCTAAGTCTTCAATATCATACAACTTGCCCTCTTCCCTTAAAAAAGCATCAACCAGGAATCAGGGATAGATACAGTCTAATTTGTTAGACTCGAACTTGACACTAGGCCCCTGTTTCGACTCTTGAATCCAAATACTGATACTAATTATTGTATCCTTCCGAATTTCCTGCCCTAGAGGTACTTAACCAAAACTACACTTCAGGATTTTAAAACTGGAGTTTCTTCCTTCAAATAGGGCAAAACTGAACACAAAAGTTTCTCTCACATAGCAAGGCTGTAATCAGAAATAATGACACAAATGGTAATCACAGATATATGCTCACATCCCATCCCCACAAGGTCTAAGCAGTAGGACTGGAAAGAGGTTGGACAGAGTTATGTATATTCATTTCATCCCACAATCAAGGCCTGATCTCAAAGTTCCGTTTAGGTGTTTCTTCCCTAGAAAACATTTCTTGGTAAAAAGCCCTCAAACATCAGGGCAAAGAGCTTGCTTGGTACTCAAAGAAAGAACAGCAGCTCAGGAGACCTGATCTGGGAATACAGATTAATGGAGGCCCCCACGTATCAATACTGAAGTCTGTTTCTGAAAAGTCACTTTATTATTATTGTTGACAGAGCTGTTTAAAAAAAAAAAAAAGTTAAAACCACACATGAAATCGTAACAACAGTTAAAGCAAACTAAAGCCAAAAAAGGAGTGGAGGGGAAAAACAACAAACACAGACCTTTCTGCACTACAATACCATAATCCCTCCAGACTCAAAGCGCAAGGGACAAGGAAACCCACCCTTGTTAAGACAAAAATAATACATCTCTTATTTTAAAAATAAGGGACGACCTAATAAAAACTTCCGTCTATTTTTGACAATTTAAGAATTCCAGAATATCTTCTATTCCTTTTTAGTTCTAGCAGCAAAATGACAACGAACGGGGGTTTTGTATGCTTCATTGTCAACTGTTTAATAAAATGAACAACGAGTACTCAAATATTCCAAAGTGAAAGATAATATGGTGCACAAAAAAATACCTCAGTTGCTCTAGCACATTTGAGAATTCACATTTGTAAAATCTGTCATCTCAAAGTTGAAAAATAGCTACCTACTGAAAAAAAAAGAGCTGACAAGTGGTTCTTATTTTGTCCCAGTTCTTCATGCACTGCTCCTGGCATAAAACAAAACGTGTTCTTAGTTACTTTCTTTTTTTTCACTGGTTCATCAGATTTTCTCAGAAAAATATTTCAAAATTCAATAATTAATACTTGGTGCCTAGTTGTAATCAGTTTTTCCTCTTTGTCCCACTTAACAGTCAGTAACAGAAAGAGTCCCTATCTGAAATGGCTTCAAGGTAATTAAAATAAAAACGTTTACTGCTTTTTAGCTGTGTTAATATTTATCAATAGCTCATTCCTCCCAGTGACATCTGTGGTCCCACTAGTTCAGAAGGAATAGACTTTACAACAGTTCATAACCTGTGGTGCCGCGTACAGCCTACAGAATAAAAATTCAAATGAACAAACAGCGCTTTGTTTTGCTCCTTCCAGCCCTTAGCCTGTCCTTGGCGGTGATGCCTTCAGTGAGACTGGCTAAGCACACACTTTAATGCAATCTTCAGTTTTCAGCTTTCATACACAAAGGAATACTAGGAAAACGCTTTATTTACATTTTTGTGTGAAAGAACATGAAGCCAGACAACAAAAAGTGATCCTGCCTAACGCCTAGTTTTCAGACGTGTATTTTCTGTATAAAACTGAAGTTACATTATGAGAAAGAACAAGTTGATAAAAAATTTAAGCATTGTCTTCGTATGCAGAATACTTTTTTTTTTCCCCAGACTCATTCAAAGCACCTCAGAGAACACAATGAAAAAGCTACCATAGGATAGTTGTCTTTAGAGCATCCAACCACAAACGTCATGATAAGTGATTATTTCTCTCTTAAATTTTGATCAAATTAGACAAATCATACAAACAAGCGTTATGGGATAACATTTTTGAAAATGCTCCTCGTTTTTCCTGTGAGTTATTTCTCCCTATGCTTTTATGATTTAATCTAGCACAATGTTCTGTTGTTATTAACAATAAACAGCCATTGTTATTTTCATACCATTTAAATTACATACGCACTTGAGACCTTTCATAAGCTAAAGAGAGCCAAGTTAGGTGCACCATGTGCTGAGACACGGAACAGCCCTTAGAAATACATGAGATAATTTAAAAACCCTTACTGAATCCAAGATAAAAGACACCTACCACACCTTTATTTACAAGCATGCTACCCTGAAATAAAAAAAGTAATTAGACTTATATGATGGGTTTTTTTTTCCACTTGATGAATTTGTGTTGGCTGCTATTCATCTCAAGTACCTTTCAGATCGTTAGTTAATAACTAATTACAGATTCCTTTTTCCTATAAGTGAACTTTGATTTTTCTGTCACTTTTCTTCAGTATCTCTTTGAAGATGGGCAAATACAGAGCCATTGTCCAGGCTTTCAATGAGGGGATATCATCTTTCCTGATGTCACTGAGCATCAACTTGGGATGAAGGACGCAAAACCTTCCAGGCAAAACCACTTGAAAAACCAAGTATTCGTGGGTATGATTCATTAGTCCCACCATGAGCTGAAGCCCCTACCCCATAGCACGCTGATGGGAGAACTGGCTAAGCCCTCAAACCCATGCTGCCAGACCTCAGCAGTCACTGCTGATCAGCTCGGGTTATTCCAGACACACACACAGACAGCAGCAAGGAAGCTTTGCAGTTGCAAAGAAAGATTTGCAGTCTCTGCAACCTTACACTAACAGCTTCAGTTTAGGTTTCAGACCAGCAGCACTATCCCTCTTCCTCCATTTGGGTGATGAGTCTTTCCCTGTCTCAGAAAGGGGTCACCAGTCACTACAACCTCTTCCCCACGGTGATGTCACATTTTGACTTTTGGGCTATGCACCTCCCAAATCTTTACTAGTGTCTACAGCATCCCTGCTTATCACATGAATGAGTTGTTGTCAGAGGGTGGGATGCAGAAAATGGCAGCCACTGTCTTCCTTTCCTCTCTGCAAAGTGCCCAGTCCCTCCCCTACTACTGGCACTGGAGCACCTTTATAGTTTTTGTCTTTGAAGACCTCCAGATGCTTTCCTGCTGATGAAGTCTGGTTATTTCAGCTAACATGAATGATCTCCCAATCTAAATTATTTTTATATTTTTTTCATTTTCTGTAAGAGGATTGGTTTTGCCACCAGATGGCAATAAAAGATGGGTGTGCTTGAGGAGTAGCCTCACAACAAAAGATAGTTGCATTAAAACTCAGCAACTTCAATAAAGGAAAGCACCCGCAAGACTTCAGAAAAAAAAAAAATAATCAGAATGTCCTTTGAACCTTACGGTGATTTACTTTACTTTTTTTTTTCCCCACCCCCCCTCTCTCCTCTAGCCAGTGCAGTAATTTACACATTTACAATTTCACTTGAAATGCAGCTAGGCAGTCCCAAAAGAGACTCAAAGTAGGATAGTCAAGAACAAGTCAGAGTCCTTCAGAGTACTGTAAATTATTTTTATCATCCATATTTTGACTTATTCTATGCTACTAGGTATTCTCACATTATCAGATTTGGAGGAAACTAGTCACAACTACTAAAGACTGTCTTGTTAGTTGCAATATAAAGACCTTTGTCTTTACCTCCAAGACTTCAGCAGAGTGCAGTATCTTCATGGATGTGGAAGTGCAAATGATGTAAAGCCATTTAGGAACTGTACTGTTCCCAGCAAAAAACATTAGGGGTTAAGGGAGGTCAACAGGTCACTACAAAATAGTTTTGTACTAATTACACAAATTTTTTTAAAAAAGAGAAAGTAAACAAAATTCTAAAAAAATACTCCACATCTCATGAGATAAATTTCTTAATTGTTTTGTGTTACCTCTTGCATACTTGAATTTTTAAAGCACATAAAGAGACCAGCTCTTTACCCAGCTGTGTCGGACCTTTCAGATGTTGGAGGGCCCCTGATAACTCCTCGTTATCAAATCCTGCTGCACCCTTCCTGACACGTCCAACTCTAATAATGAGCGGTCAAAGTTTCTTCTTGCTTGGGTGTGCACAAATGCCTCAGCTGCCAATCTTCATCCCTTAGTGCAATGACTCAAAGTTAAATGAAGCTTTAACCTCTTCCGTCAATCAAAGTCACATTCCAAACAGACTCTCAGCCAGTTCCCAAATGTTGCTAAAATATCTTGCAGTCATCTCTGCATGTCTACATGTACGTACATAAAAAGTGTCCCCTCCCTCCCAAGGAATACTCTAAGTTTAAGAACAGTTACTTTTAAAAGAGTCAGGAAAGATCCTAGGACTAGAGATCAGTTAAGCTTGCTACAGCAGCAAGAAGTCCTCTTGATTACTTTCTATAACATTTTAGATAATTATGGACTTGATAAAAATCAGTCCAGCATCTGCTTCCTGTAAAAGAACATTGTGCTTCTCTAAGCAGTTTTCTTTATTTTCTTTTTTTTTAGAATTAGTCCAGAAAGATAAAGGTGGCTTAAAAGATAAAGTTATTTGGAATTTCACCACCAAAAAAAACAACTATGGAACAAAGTTTAAAGAAAGTAACAAAATAATTAAAGCCTGCAGTTTCAAAGGTTTTGGCATCTAATCCCAAACAAGAAACATACAGCATTTCCCACAGGGAGAAAGAAATATGTCTTGACATCCAGGAAACACAAAATTAGGCTGAAGCACAGTTCTCCAGAATTTCTAAAGTTTTTGTTGTGTTATTTAAGTTATAATGAAGAACCACTTTTCAGCAGAGAAGGTACCTATACAAAAACCTAAAGGCTTACCTAAAGCTAGTAATACTATGTGAACATATTAACTGGGAAAATACCAGAAAGAGAGAGAAGCCCTTTCATTGCCCCTTTAACCAGGGGACAATCATGATTTTACAAAATAGGGCAATACAGACCAGCTGAGTAAGTTTAGGGTGGATGACTAGAAATAAGTATTTAACCACTCAAGGTTAGAGTGTTCTGCATGCTGTGTCAGAGGTCTAAAGCCAGATATGCAGAAATGGCAAGTGTTCATATCTCCAACTAAAATGAACTCTATCTTTTATTATATATATAAAGCACTATAAGCATATCGCACACTTGAAAATCCTGAAGTTTTGAAGCTGAGCATACAGAAACACTGGGTTCCACAGTTTTTCCTTTCTCTTCCACAGTATAAACACTATGGAAAATTTCATAGAGGCAATGAAAATATGACTGTGTCGTACAAGCAGTAATTCAGGAAAAAACCTGCAGCCTAGGCAGATTGAAGCCTACCTTCCTGCTGAACAACAGAAAGACCTTTTAGGAAAAAAAAGCACGCAAAAACTTAGTTACACCTCACACATTGGGATGGACTAAAGTTCTACAGGCAGCTTCAACTTTGTTTCTTCCCCAGTTTCACCATGTTTCATAATTTAAAGAGCACTTTTTATTTTTAAATGTTGTTTTGGATATTGTTTCATTTCTTTTTACTATTTTAAGTGGAAGTCAGTAGTAAACAAGTGAATTTTGTTGCTGACATTGGTTCAGAAGCAGCAACAACAACAAAAAAAAATTGAATGATGGAAAACCATAGCTGCTCTTACATATGCTAGGGAATTGAGCTACGCAACAGCAGATTAAGTGCCCCTTGGAAGAGTACAAAGTGATGAATTCTCATGCACAATCTCAGTACATCATATAGCTCAGTTTATACACATCCTGTATTCTTATTTTTGACCAGACAAATACACACAAGCCTCTTTCTCCCCCAGTCTACCTTCTGCTCTACTTAGTGCAGTGAGCCCAACCAAAAAAGACAAGTCACGAAAACAAGCTGTGTGGAATCAAATCTGTGTGCACTGGAGCAAGAGTTAAAGGCAGAAGTACAGCAATTTTGGTGTGTTAACTAATACAACTGTAAAGCTCATCAAGAAATGAATAAATCAAAGCTTATTTCTAAAACACTTTGTATGTAATAATGTTTCTCCACTGGTTCAAGTTTTATCTTGGATTAAATTTACTATGTGCTCTAGGATTTAGATTTTACTGTTTTCCCAGATAGGACAATGAGATTAGATGGTCCTGAGCATACAGTTTTGAAGCAGCAGGCCTTTGTTCCAGACAGTCTAGTTGCAACTTTCTTCACGCTGCTTAAGTTTTCCTAGAGATTTTTTTCCTCCTGCTGAAGTACATCAGCACTTTGTCCAGGCAATGAACCAAAAAGAGAAAGAGGTTACCTGTTTTGGCAGTGATGAGTTGCAGGACCAATGGTCGTCTTGTTACAATTCCTGAACCTCGTGGAAGAAAATCCCTAGAAACAGTAAAAAAAAAAGTTACTACCCAGAAAGCACTGTCCGGTTACATAAGATATTGGACTAATTCGGAGCCTCCTCTATACCTTCAGCTGCAACGAAAATGGAAAGTTGGTGGGGACAGATTTACATCAAACACTACTATAAAGTAGGGCTGTTGATTTTGGTTCAGGATAGCAATAGGTCATTAGACAAATATGGATTAAAACTAAATTACTGTCTTGGGGCATTACCAGCTCTCTTTCTTCATGACCATCATACATAACATCTCAAAATTCACCTTGCATAGTAAGAGTACCTGAAGCAATGTCCATATTTATCAGCCTCTCTAAAATAAATGTGTCCTCACCGTATACTTGATTTGAAGAGAATATGGACATATGAATACACACACTGCAACACACCACACCAAAGCTCTGGACAAACCAAATTGGCACTCTGCACCTACTCTTTCAGACACTTAACTTCTGCCAGTTCAAATCCCCAAATAACTTTTCCAGCAACACATCCACCAGAAGTTTTTGAGTGAAAGCTGAACACTAGAAGTACTCTGGAACAGTAGGAGAGGGTATCCTTGGACCAGAAAGCAAACAATGAAGCGAAGTCAACTCTGTCATATCATTATGCATCCCCATGATCCTTTCCATGCCCCCAAAGACAAGGAGGCTCCCTATGTAACTCAAACTCTAGAAAAACTTTTAACCAATTGTTAGTTGCAAAACCAATGATCAGAAACCCAAAGCAAAATAAGAGACTTTTTTTTTTTTTCTCCAGGATCTTCCCCAGTTGCCATACGTATTAAACTCTGACAAACTTTGAGATCAGGTTCAGTGAGGGGCTTTGAAGAGTGCTCCCTTCAAATAAGCATCTTCAGAGGAATAAAATTCAGAGGTAAACAGCCAGTTTCATAATCAGCTTAAGTGCACTGAAATCCTCCTCTTTTTCCTGCCTGAGCAGGGATGCTGAATCACCTTCTTGCCTGCCTTAGCAGCGTTGCTAACTCACCTCTGCGGCTCCAGTGAAAAGCAATGCGGCAAATGGTTAGGGCATGAATTTTCAGTCAAATCGCAGAGCTGAGCTGATTGACCACATTGACACATGTGCTAGTGCCAGTACGAAGGGTGAGGCAGGCATGGGCAGTGTGTTTGGCCAGGGTGGGGAGAAGGTCAAAAGAGTCAAAGGAAGAACGATACAGCCCTGTCAGCCTTTAGACAGAACTGCTTAGATGGGTTTGCTCAAGCCACTTGAGAAATCAGATCTTACTTATAATCATTGCATATCTTGACACTGACCTTGTGCTACTTAACGGATGCCTGATTTTAGCAGTTCTTTTAAGACGGCACACAAACGTGTAAGGTTTAAAACAAGCCTAAAAAGTGCATCTATGAAAAATAAAACACACAAATATTTCATCAAACTTCAGGATATTATTTGTGCACACCAGAGGATATTAGGTCTGATGAGTCCCAGGCCAAGACAGGCTCAGGAATGCAACAACAGTGAACCTCTTTCCACAAGCACCAACAAGGTGACAAAGCTTTAGGCAGCCTGCAGAAAAGAAACATGGCAACTCCACTCATGATATAAAGATTTCCTTCACAATCTAACATCTAGACATCAAAAAAAAAAAAAAAAAAAAAAAAATCACATAAGCGAGCAATTCTAAGGCTCTGAGGAACAAGACTGACTGTCAGCTGTGGCCCACACCACTTTAGAAGTCCCCAGTATTTTGAATGAAAGAATGTTAATTTCTAGATAAAAGTCTCACTTTCTCAGTATCTGTTAATGTATGCTTACAGTGTGATTACTCTGCAAACTAAAGCCCACCATAAAAGGAGAGGCTGCTCAAACAC
The DNA here is from genome assembly GCF_964199755.1 of Larus michahellis. NCBI lineage: Eukaryota > Metazoa > Chordata > Aves > Charadriiformes > Laridae > Larus > Larus michahellis. The sequence continues at coordinate 25,808,331 of NC_133903.1, read as the reverse complement.
AAGCTAGCTCATTAACTTCTCTAGTCAAATACAGATCTGCAGGCAAAAGTACAATTAATTAGGAATTCAAGTAATCTCTAAAGCAAAGATAATGCAAAAACATCACACGTACTGATTTATATCTGCTGCGATGTTTTACAACACTTAAGAGTGCAACAGGATACAAGAACTACCTTGGAGAGATGGTAAAGGCCTTCAAAAGGTCTATCACAATTTCAATACCTACCAGTGGAGAGAAACCTGTGCCTCGGTGAAGTGTCATCTACTGATATTTCCTTATGGGGAAGAGGAGAAAATTTTAGTAGAAACATATTAATTTCTCTGTGTGCACTCAAAGTAGCTCAAGATGTAGAAAACGCCTATTGACATGAGAGTTTCACACTTTGGTTTTCAAGCATTTCAGGTCTTATTTAAAATAAATAAATAAATCATTTTTCCATCAAGAAGCTAAAAGGAATTGCCAGTCAGGACAAACTGATCACAAAAAACAAACTAGGGTCCTCTACAGCACCACAGGAGGTAGTAAAATCTTTCTTCAGGGAGCCAAAGGCTGAAAAGACTTATTGATTTTCTGCTTCAGACTAAGCACATTCAGAGATAAAGAACACTGCATTAATGCAACTCCCAGTTATACAACATGGACCTTCCCTCAACAGCAAAATTAGATAGAAATGAACAACACTGATTTTGCTTCAGAACGTTCTCTTAAGTCCAAAATAGATGGCATTCGATAACCCTCTCTAACAAATTGAACTGTTGTCAAAAAGTCTATTATCTGTTCAAGCAAGCACCAGCAGAGAGAGGTTCCTGCTTGGTTAGATGGCGAACTGTGTTGATCACATAACCAGCTAAACAGCGTGCAGCAGCAGGACATAAGGCTTCTGCTTCAGATGTACAGTTTGAAGAAGAAAAAATGACAAAGAATGAGGATAAAAAGGATTCATGGGGAGAGTTCAGGAGACTTCCCCCACTCCCCAACCCTTAACTACTGAATGTGTATTTTATCTCTATGAAAGAAACATTGGCCTCAATTAACAAATCTGTCCTCACAGGGACAGGGAATTTTTTTTTTTTTTTTAAACATTTGAAATTTCAGCTTCAGCCACAAGGCAATGGCATCTGTGCACTTTCTCTGCACAGCCCAAAGCAAATGTTACAAATAAGTACGTAAACTCTACTTCTAGAAAAAGGCGGTTCTTCAAACACACACACAAGTGTAAGTCGAATCTAAGACATAACTTGCACCTTTTTAGGAAAAGCAACATAGTACCACATTACAATTCTAGCAGCAAGGGAATCATATTAAAAACTGTACAACTGCTTCTGCAGAAATGCCGACTTTGACATCCACAAGACAGGATGCAGGTCTTCTCCCCCTCCCCCTTATATGGAAAGATTTCTATGCAGGGTTTGCCAGCGGTGCCAAAGAAAACCCAACAGAGTATCAGGAATGGCCCCACACCCTCATTTTTTTCCCCAAAACATCTACCTAAATAATTTTTTTTTTTAAAAGACAAAAAAAAAAAAGCTTCAGCAGCAAGAAATATGATAGGACTGAACACAGCCAAGTTACAAAGGATCCTACTGACCAAAACGGTGATGTCCTGATGTCCCTCGACATCCCGGTGGCACGCTTAATGTTATTTAAAAGACAGGTTTGAGAGGTTTCCAAACCTTTTGGTCAGTTCGTACAGATAAGTTTAGCGAGCACTGGGAAAAGAATCATGTCAGAGTTGAAGCAGCTGCAAAGAAATCCATCTAGAAAACAGGACACGCCTGAGAATTTGAGCACCAAGACACCAACAAGGGAGAGAAAAGGCTGTCTTCTGCAGTAGGGTAGTGAGCCTTTGAGTACCTGCGTGCACAACTGCAAGATCGCTTAACAAGGTGCAGGAAACAAGAATGAAACACACTGTGCAAGAATAAAGCTGGGAATGAATATATACTCCTTTAAAAGACATGCATGCTACATTAAGAATCAAACTACTTTTTCATCTTTATTTTATATGATTATATATTTTTATATTTATTCTTTATTCTGTATTATTATATAAATAATATTATTATTTATTCTCAGAATATTTTCAGCGAAAGGTACTCTGCTGACACCAGCTATACCAGCTCAGCAGCAACGCTGCTGTGACATGACAGTTTGGAGACTGGCAGCAAAGCCTGTCCAGTGATGCCTAACCAGTACCGAACATATCAAACACAAATAAGATGCAAGAAACCAGGTTGTCCAGAACACCACTTCAATAACTCTCCAAACCCAGAATCCACACATCTGTTAAAATACCGTTAAGTATTTTCAAGAGCAAAAATATGTTCACAGCCAAATAATTTTTACCCTAAAAACTATAAAATTACTCACATCATATTGCACAACATAAACTATACTGTCTTCACTCTCTAATACAGCCCATTTCCAGTATCAGAGATCTGGACAAGTATATCTACTAAAACGTTTGTTTAAGGCATAAACGTAGCAGATACTAGTTTGAATTTGACTTGCTAAAACCCAGGTCTCAAAAATTGATGTCACAGGATGGTGAAAGAAGTTACACAGGCCATACCAACACCTTAGCAGGTTATAACAACAGGAGAGTTAGGGGTCTGACCTTTGCTACAGTAGACAACTTTACTGTAGAAAAATTGAAGAGAAAAAGAAAAGGAAGTTCATGTCTCTGTGTGTTGTCTTTCATTTATCATACCACCCTCTCTGACTGACCATCAGAAAGCAAATAAGCTGAAAAAGTAATCAGACAAATCATTAATGGGGAGAGTCCCACAGAAGAGATGGGAACATGCTTTCAAAATTCAGAAAGGGCAGAAACCATAGTAAAATGCTGTCAAGGTTTCAGCTGTGGTTTCTTTCTAGGGGTTGCTGTGTTTCAGATTCGGTATGAAAGGAATGTCAATAATGCATATTGTTTTAATTGTTGCTAGGTGATGTTTCTACTATTCAAGGACTTTTTTCAGCTTCCCACAGAAGCTGAGAAGGAGCATAAACAGAGCAATGGACTGGCCAACGGAATATTCCATACCTCAGACATCATGCTCGGTGTATAAATGGGCGTTGGCCGGGGGGCAGGAATCCACGATCACTGCTTGGGACAGGCTGGGCAACCAATTCACCGGGTGGTGAGAGTGACTGGTGTTGTGTTACTGTATCTTGTATACTATTTTACCATTAGTATTATTATTATTGTTATTTTCCTTTTTCTGTTATTGTTTGATTAAACTGTCTTTATATCTCAACGCATGAGGTTTTTTTTTTCCCCTTTCCCTTCCTTTTCTCCCTCTTCTCCCTACCCTTCTAGGGGAGGAAGAGGGAGAACTGCGCGAGCAGATGCGTGAGCCTAGCTGCCAGCTGGGGTTAAACCACAACAAATGCTGAAAAGCAAACTAAACAGGGGCTCCTTCAGCAAGGTTGTCTCATTATAATGCAGGACTATAGCTTACAAAGAAACAAACACATAGCAAACAAAATATAAATATAATGTGTTCCAAGGGGATTTGCAGGTAGGAGAAGAATTTTCATTTAGGAGCTCTCTAGCACACTAGAAAAAACTTATTTTTAAAAAAGAAAAAAAGAAAAAGACCAAACAGAAGAATTCCCCATTTGTGTGAAGAGCGTTGATGCATCATCACCACTTAAACATGGTTTCAAAAAAGTAACTTAAATCTGCTTAACTTTGCTAGTATAGTACTGAGAAATGTTCTGCACTTTGATCAGTTACACAGTCAGTATTATACAGGATAAATGGTGATTAATTCATATAAAACACAGGGGGAATCCAGGAAATCAAATAATGGAGGAAAATGTCAATGATTACACAGTAACTGCATTAATTAAAGAGCTAGGAACAAGTAAAACTGATAGTGATGAACTGTCAAAAAAAAAATAATAAATTAGAAGTCCCTCCAAAGATAAAGCCTCCACATTTTTCAGAAAGGGTAGAAACAAAACAGGCTCAGGACAAGAGTCATAATTCTCTTACAGAAAAGCACAAATGACCCATCTATATCTACTTCGTTTTGCCAAAAACCATTGATAATGCTACTTATAAAGCCTTCCCTAAAATACAGAAAGGCCGTATTCCACGGGCTGCTCATATGAACGACACTGCTGCAATAGCATTCCACCCAGGCCTTTATTCCCAAGATTTACCAAGGACTGCAACACAGCTTCAATTGCAATAGGAAGCAGTTATGCCAAAAGTCAACAGTTTTCCTGGGCTTTTTTCCAACACAGTGTTTATTGTTTTATACAACTCCAGCCTGGCACACTTGTAGCACTTGCGGCTGCATCTTGTGCAAAAGAATGTGCTGTTTCACAGAAAACATCTACATGTGCCTGTACCGCCAAGCGCCTCCCAGTTCTGTGGCAAATGTACACTGGACAGAAGGCTACAAAAAGCTTTCACTTTTATTGCATTTATCATATTTAGCCTCAATGCAAAGTGCTACAGAACAAAACAGGGAAAAGCATGGTCCAAGTGTACACCTACAGATAAGAGGCATTAACAATTTCTAACTTCTTTCCTTCTAACTTCTTTCTAACAGTTCTTTCCTTAGGTTCGCTTTCTAAAACTCCCAAACCAAACACTGTTGATTTACAACTAAGGAACTCTTAATTCTAAAAATATACATCTGAAGACCAGTTTTGGCAACCATGTTCTTTCTATCTCACTTGCTCTTGCTCCTGTGCTCACCAACACCACGGAGGACCCAGCAAGTAGGTCCTTTATGTGCTTTTGTTCATTACGAAGTAAGGTACGTCCAAATGATGGGAAGTGTACTTTGCATTTAAACAGATCTTTCTTAGGAATCAAATTCATAATGTTGAGTGAAGTATTTTCTCAGGGAAGCTTATCGTCACTGACACTGGACATCACTCTATTTATTCTTCCTTAGTGGAAGAAGCACAATTCTTCCTTAGTGGAAGCACAATTCCTCTACCCTCCAAATGACAGTACAAAGATAACCCCAGGACACATTTTCAAGAAGTCTCAGAAGCCTTAAGAGACTATCTCTATTGTGCTTTGATGTTCTCAAACACACACCTTTTTGGCTTCCCCCCCCCCCCAGTGATACAGTAGTATACATCACTTTCTGCATCACACTGGTATTTGGCTATATATGCCGTTCCTCATTAGCTCAAAGTACAGACACCAACTCTTATTATCAGTCACCACTTGATCCCTCACCTCCTTTCATTAGTTACAGAAGAGTAAATGCTTTTTGTTTTGGCACAATGTCTGTCAATCAAGAGAGTCTCCTACAGCTTTGTTCAACGGCTGCAAAATCTCAGCCTAACATAACAGGGCTTACAAGAAGATGCACAAAATAATTAATCCTCTTTATTGAAGACCAGTGATACCTATCTTAATTAGGCCTATTAGGCAAGCTAAAGGCATTAAGATACTGTGGATTTTCAGTGATCTCTGATATATGAGCTCTTAAAGCTCTATAACATTCTTTCCAGGGTTTTTTTATAAACCACACAGCATAGATGGCGGCATCCTTATCATGACACTTTAGTGCTTAGTTCAAGTTCTCTAATGAAGTTTGGTCTGAGTTTGCAGTAATCATTCTTTCAAGGTAAATCTTCCTTCAACTGAGAGATCATTTTAATTAACTCGCTGAATCAAGATGCAGTCCGATACCCAGGAGCAGTAACTACACATTGCAGCCCATGCAGTTTGGACACGTCTTTAGGGGTGAGAAACTGAGTATTCAGACATCCTAGGGCTGTTAACTACCTCTTCCTTTCAAGCAGAGCGGATAAACTTGGTGTCTCTGAAAAGCCATTTTCCAGCCCAGCAGTGTCCTTCATCACCACCGCTGAACTACTGGAACCGAACAGCCAAAGCAGGGACACCCCAATTATCCTATCCATCACTTTCAGGTAAGCACACAAGTTGAATCAAGAATAGTAATAAAAAAAAAAAAATCTTGAAACTTTTACACAGCACTGCAACCTAGCAGCCTAAAATGTCCCTTTGGGTCTCCCTTACCTCACTGCTTTATGGAGTTGAGACCAACTATACAAAAATCCAGAGGGGAACAGTACAAAAAAATCCACACAAACAGACCTAACCATGGGAATATGGTGAGTGTTGACTCTAAAGGTGAGAAATAAGATACTTTTGAAAAGCCCTTGAAGAACTTCAAATAAGATGGCAAGGGATTTCAGTCACACTAGCTGGGCACCTCCATAACAACTAAGTTCAGTGAGAATGCTTAGGCACCACTAAGGCAAGAATGCAAAGCTTGAGATTTCCTCTTTGTGCAGAAGACTGGAGACAGAGCAGGCTTAAAAAACACTGTCATTATACTCCTGTCTTATCTGGAAGATGCCTTCTTTAAGTAGCAGCAGCATTTCTGCTCAACATGCAGACAGAAATTATTACATCTCTCCCATTAAAGTAAACATTAGAGGGCTATGAGAAAATCAGTGCCAAAAATTACACTAGTGCCAGTGGTGAAGTCTTCCATTAAACATGACTGGAGTAAACAGGTTCTCCAAAGTAGGGGACATTTGAACAGAAATCTAAGTAGGCACAAACCATTAATAGTACCCCAAATCTAATGTCCTGTTTTGGCAGCAGAGTCCCTCACATTGCATTTCCGCACAGAAAAGACAAGCCTGTTCACTGAAGCAGAGAAAGAAGATGCACTTCCCAGTATTAAGAAAAAAATATCTTTTACATGATAGAAAGTTTTAAAGTCTCGATAATGTTTATAAGACTGAAAACTTGCCATACACAGCTATGAAAACTTGCCAGGCAAAACCACGAGAGTGGTAAGATGAACAGTGCTCTGTTTGCGGTGATTATGCTCAGGCTGTAGGCTTGCTGTATTAACAGATCGGGAAGCTGCCAATGTGCAGTCTCGTCAGCAAGCCACTGTATGCATGATGCATCTGTCCTCCCTGGCAGGCATCCAAAACTTTGCTGCATCATCCTAATTCCATTTGTGAAAATGCCCTTTTTCCTCTTTCTCTTTTAATATTTTACAAAAGCTTCTGCTATTTCCTGCCCAACGGTGCTCTCCCTCGATTCCAAGCGGGGGGGTGGGAGAGGAAGAAACCACAAAACACAAGAAAAAAACCCCAACAATTCTAAGAATTTTTGTGTTGAAAAGGATGAAGCAGACTTTGCAGAACAACTGTATTCTCTCTAATCAGATATGTTTGCTCTTAGGAAAGAACTAATTTGCATAGGATGTTGGTGCATAAAAGCCCATCCATTCTCGGGATGAATACTAATGCAGCAAGATTTTGTATCTCCATACAAGAAATGAACAACAAAAATTCTTTACTCGTTTTAAATTGTTGTCAGTGCTCTAAATAGAATTTGGATGTTTGTTGGTTTGGTTTTTTTAATCACTCACAGCTGCCAAATACTATTAACAATGTTTCTTTAAAAAAAGATCTAAGTAAAAAGTTTTCCTCTATAATATAATCAGATATAAACAGAAAAAAAATATCCGACTGCAAGGATCAGAAAGAAAGCATCTCCCCAACGCTGCAGGCATATCAGCTACATGAAGCTAACTACTACATAATTACTTGCATTTAGCAAATAATTCACTTCTGGATACACTGTCATGACAAAACTTTTAGGTATTGCAAATTTCAGTGGTGTCATCAAAAAAACACACAAAATAAGTCCCAAGTCACACTGTCCTGAACTCACATCCATCAAGACAGACTTTTTAAACAGTGGTATAGCATGCAATCAGTTATGACACATCACAGTCAAGCCCCAAAAAAACTTTGCCTCTCAAGAAGCATTGTGAAAATACATTTATCTCTTTTGTGGCGGACGAGGTGTCAAACCATATGATTACTTTTCTTGGTACAATACAAGCCATTTCAGATTATTTTGCAGAGCTGGAACATAAGTGGATTCAATTCTTCTGTTGCCTCCAGAATGTATATACAATGGGAACTGCAGAATAAAGCAAGCCTGAATTTGTAGAAAGACAGACTACTACAGAAGGAAGGGGGGGAGGGCGAACGTTTCTAAAACAAGTGATCCAAGTGTTTCAAACAACTTCTTTTCTCTAGCCGTTTTATCCTTTTTTTACCTGCCTATTTATCCTGCTTTGTGCCTGTACTATGTGCAAATGAACATATTGCCATGACAATGAAAGGCTGTTTAGCTAAATACTGAAATACAATATCAGTCATGATCCCCCATCTCTCTTCTCACCAGAAACTGAATTATTACCACAGGAAAATTTTATACTAAAAGTCTGACCAAAACAGTGCTTTATGCTGCTACTTCCCAGAACGCTAACAAAGTCATAATGCTGGAAGTCTCAGGGCAGACTCCTAACTAAAGCTTTCCAGCCTATTTCCCAGATCTGACGGACATTGGGGATCTTCTGTCAACATTTTTTTAGCACCTGAACAAACTAACAGGTGAGCACACAAAGGCACAACACTGCCTCTAATGGATTATGCTAAAATTTCTTCAACAGCTTCCAGCTCCGCTGCTGAATTGATCTGCAACACAGCCCATTTCATCCACTGTCATGCAGCAGAGGCTAGAGACGTCTACAGTTGTTCTCGTGCTTGCCACGCAGAGCCCTGCCTATTCTCTGCAGGTGAGTTACACACAGACCATTTTATAGCATCCTCTATAGCTAAGCACTACTGAATACGTCTGTACATTTTTAGGCATCTGCACTGTACACAGTAAACAAAGTACCGAGTACTAAAGATTAACCTAGCTTTGACTATATCACCTCTGAGGGGGGAAATCTAGCTGTGTTACAGCAAATAGTAAATCTCCTGCATATCTGAAGAATTAAATGTTGGTGATTTTGCAAGGGAACTAGGATGCAGAAATGCTATGCTAGGTATTGAATTAAAAGCATAACTTCCACATACAAATTATAAAAGCTGACATTATCACTAGACACTTTGGTTGAAAACCTCTCTTATCTACAGCTACAGTCTCCTTTGCATCCCAGAGGCTATCACAGACAACAGTACTTGGCAGTACATCAAAGCCCAGCATGCAGTTAAATGGGATTTTGCTTCTTTCTAGTTCAATAATGCTGCCTTGTTCATCTCAATGCAACTTGCTGAAGAAAAAGATGCAAGGTCACAGTTAAATAATGCTCATTTCCTGTTCTCAGCATATTTACGCTACAGGCTTTACACTGCAGACACACAGCATTAAAAGGATTCCCAGTAACCCGTTACACATAAGCACAGCAAACAAGGGGAGTTCACAGGCTCCTATTTACTAAAGGCCTTATTCTGAAATGCACTGTTTAAAAAAAAAATAAAAAATAAAACCAAACACCAAACCCAGAAAAAGCAAAAATGGCTTCTGTCCCTCTGTGCGTGCAATCTAGGCAGACGTTGTTTAAGAAACCCATGAATACTTAACATAATACCATCAATTGGCTCACTTATCAACTAATGCATAGCAAACCACAAACACGATTCTCTCTCAACAACTAAACTGTTAAAAGGCACAAACTAAACACCAGCAAGGGTTCCTTTTTGGGAAGAAGAAACACTGCTATGTCTCAGCTGTCCAAAGCAGAATCCAATACTCAGTTTTGGTGCCATACAGGTACCTAAAGCAGCCATCGCACAAAGCAGAGAAATGCATAACAGCAACTTTTAGACTTCAATCACAGTTATCCCACACTGATTTTCAGTTTATATGTTAACCTCTTCCTTTAGAAATAGAAGCAACTTAAAGGAATAAAAATCTAAATCCTACGTACAGTTAAGACAGAGTAAAGACTCCAGGCATATATATGTGGCTACAGATGCAGGTAATGTTTAAAAACCAGTTTGAGGTCATACAGTACATCAGTGGCAGAGAACAGTGTCCATACCTGTACTTCTCTGCTGCAATCCATAGCAGCATCACTCCCTATGTTTTCAGACGAATAGCTAACCAATCGTATTGTTAACAGGTATTTGTCTAAACTGGAAAGCTGTTTTCTATTTCATCAAGGCAAATAACATAAGCTTGAAACATTAGTAGGAGCAATGACCATCAAGAAACAACAAGACAACAAAGGTGCTTGTTATTTGTTGATTTCAACACTACCAAATCCCAAATGTGCACTCCTTCCTGAAGGCAGCCAAGTATCGGGATTTATAACATTATACAAAAGCCTAGAGACTCAGACAATCTGTTGAATTTTCAGAAGTGCCTCTCTATTAAGAATCAGGAAAGTTTAGATGAAGTTAAGTGGATACCTATGGTCTGAAAAAAAAAGAATAGAAAAAGGAAAAAAAAAAACCCATACAAACCTCTCATTAGATGATTATTCACCTTTAAAAATGATCAGAAGTGTGCAGTCACCTGATGGATTGAACTTCCAGTAACAACTGCCACTGAATCTGTAGCACTGATTCCTCAGAAGGCACTCAAGACCAGACAGAGGTTTTTTTTGAAGGGCTGCTCTTTGTGGTGCTTTGAGGTTTTTCTGAAATCTGTGTCTCAGACTTCAAATACTAAGCTTGTGTTCACTAAGTCACTACAATACCCTAACCGTATATAGTACGCCAAAGACCATATGTATACGTATTCTCACAGGTACACCTTACAAAAGTGTTAAGCATTACTTATTGATTTAGCCTATCTGTAAACTGCTTGATACACGGAACTCAAATGCCAAAATATAGGTCAGGGCTCCCTATAATATGCCTCATTATGGAGTACAGCTTTTCTTAAAATCGAATGAATCATTTCATTGGTAAAATTTAAATGCCAGAAATAGGAGAGACAGATCCTCAAAACAGTTTTAGAGGAAAACTTTTACTTTACGTGTGGGGGAAGAAAAAAAAAAAAAGTTCAGCATACTTGTTTGCATGTCTGTTTTTGACTGCACATTTGCTTTACTTCGCATATATCAATTCTCAAGACTTGATATAAAAATGAACTTAAAATCCACATCAGAGTTACATTTAAGGACAAAACTAGGCCATCTATATTCCACGTAAATGGCCAAGTTTGGTCTTCAACCTCTAATTGTAAAAATGTATTCGGGGAAAAAAACTAAATGAGCCACTGTCTCATTTGCTGCTGTTTCTATTTAATGGATTAGCCAGAAACAATTCTTGCTTTCAGCACACCAGAGTATTTTGATAACTAGACTAATACACTCAATACAGCTGTACAATGGCTTAATTAGTCAGGAAAAGGAGTGGCTGATTCTGATTTCCAGAAGATCCTTAAGATTAAAAAAAAGAATAGACAGCACCACATTTCAGTTTGTATCTCTGCCTGCTTAGCTTTTTCATGCCTGTTTCACAACAGAGGAGAATTTCCTGTAAAAAAGTTTTTCTGTCGAAGACTATTAACTAAAATAATAACATATCTGCACCAATTTTAACTATATCTCCTCCAGGAAGCATGCAATTTAACTATGTGTTTACTTTCTTTGGAGAAATTCTCTGCTTCAACAGCCAGATTTAAAGTCCTTTCTCTTCCCTAATGACTCAACGCAGTCTTTTCACAACCGCCATCTCAAGGAAAAAGAATGAACTGAGCTCACAAGGAATCATAACTTGGAAAAAAAAATATATTTAAAATTAGTACTTTTGTCATAATAAATAGCTATATAACATGCAGTGGCTGTAAGATTATCAAAAACATCTCACATCAAAATGCTGTAAAGCTGTATTACCAAACCAGACCTCAGGCTCTTAAAACGAAAATGCTTCTTTGATTATGACTGACAGGCTTACAATCAAGAGTTCACATCTCTTATAAAACAATTATTTAGCCACATGCAGTTTATATTATATTAAGCAGGGAAGGAAGCAAAGAGCTTTCAGTTTTGAAATCTAATTATTAATTTCTTGCTATTTTTAAGAATAAAATAAGGTTCTGATTCAAATCTGGAGAAAGAGGCCCTGACAACGTAGCTTGCCATCTGTGCCTTTAGTTATCTTAAAAGCCCATTTGGATATATGAAATGATAGAAAATGCTTTCTCTCCAAATACAGTTTCCAGGGATTGCTTCCTGTCATTAATTTTCTTTTAAGTAACCCTATTATTATCAAAAGCAAGATGTTTAAAAAGCACAAAAAAACATATAAGGTCATGGTCCTGTACTCATCTGTAGCAAAGGAGTAAGACCAGGCAAAGTGCCTCTCTCCCACTGGCATTCCGTTGGTATTTGACCATCCTTTGTGCTTTTGAATCTCTCTCCCACCAACTTCTACCAGAAGACTGCACCAGATCCTTTGCTTCAAACACTGGCTCAGCATTTTAAGGACATGTTTACTTCTGTTACAAAGAGAAGCAGGTAAGAAGAACATTTGCTCTTCAGACAATACCATTTCCTCAAATGAGTGCCATGAGCTCCAATTAGGAACACATGAAGGTCTAACCCATAAACAGAAAGGACTGCTGTCCTCAAGTGCTCTCTGGAATCTCTGTTTCCATCTAAATATAACCAAAACCCTGAGAGGAAACCCTTTGAACGTAGTCCTTGACTATCAAAAGAAGCAATAAATGAAGAGCAAACTCTCCAAATACCTTAGCGGATGCTAATCCAAATAGTAACAGTAACAGCTACACTGGGAGATTGGACACTGACCCACTCCAGCCTTGTTCCAAGCCAACCTACAATGACAATGTAAGTAGTGCTGGCTGTCACACAATTCCTGGAGCAGGCAAACATGCAGAATTCGTCCTCATGCAACACCAGCACCAATGCAGATCAAATATGCAATCTAATCCCAACATATTAATTAACTGTTGTTAGTAATTAAGGATGCTCTATGCACCTGAACAGGGCTTGGTGCTACCCCTGGGGACAGTGATGGATGTGTGCCACTCATCACCTTTAGAAATAACAGGACTTGGATCCCACTTCCATAACCCTCTGTCAGCCCACAGAACTACACCAGAGCCAGATCCCTCAAAACCTTTCTGAAAAATTATGGCAATGCATAAACTAGGTGGTGGGTAACGCAGTATAGCCCGACATGTTTTCTGGGCATAAAGAATCTTCGACTCTGATACCACCTGAAAACTAGAAAATGAGCTTCCTCTGTCCGAATGGGACAAAAAGTCATCCTTGCACAACTGAAGACCCAGTAAAGCCCCAAAACAGGCACAATGGTCTAGTGGCTACAGGCAGCAGAGAATAACAATCCAATCCTAGACTTATGAAGAACCTTATTAACCTCCCTAGAGCTCCACTAACAAATACTGAGGCTACCAACCAACAGCATGTTTGTAGCAAGACCCTGCCCTCCACATGGAGGATAGCATGCATTCCTCTTACCAATTACAGCAATTCCTGAAGAGAGGAGATCTCAAATGTCTCTCTGAAGGTTAAGAGTTCAAAATCTACTAATGATAATGATTAATGTGATAAAAAACCAAAACAAAACAACACAATAAAAAAAACAAAACAAAAACCCAAACAAAAAACCATGAGAATTAACACTCAAACTTCAGAGCAACGCTGAGACTATTTTATTTTGATGTGAGTTTCAAAGCTGTTACTATTAATTAATGTTCGCCCTGTGGTTAATCACACACATCATGCAATGTACCACTAACAAAAAGAAATGAGTGCAACACGTCTCTACAATGAGATGCGCTACCTCTATAAGCCATATTAAGACAGATGCAGATGTAATAAGCTTCTTGTTTGCAGAAAGCAGCTTCATTATCCCATAAAAACAGGCATGTCCTATGGATTACTGAAAAGAGCCATAGACCATTTTGTTGCTGATCTGACAAGCAAAATGCTCTTCCAATCTCCTGGATATTTATTAATCTGGTTCTCACAACTTAACAAGTACACATCTGCTGACCACATATACTCACTCAGTCCAGAGCAAAGGCACAGATAAAACATAGTTGCTTAAGTCTCACGGAATAGGTTTGAAGTAATGCATTTTAATGTCACATTTGCAACAGGCTCCAAGCTTGCAAGTAGGGAGGTACTACAGATCAGCTGATACTATATCTCAAGAAGTTATGTGTAAAACAACGACATGGAACTCTGAGACTGGGTTGAAAGAATCCAAATTCGAGATCCCCTGTGACGGAGACACCCTGGTGCTTCACAGTAGTCTGTAAGCTCTTCTATGAAAAGACTCTCTTGCAGTGTCTGGAGGCTGCATGGCAAATAACTACGTGGGTGAAAGAAGTCATTGCCCTTAGCTTTTCTTTATAGCTCTTGCTACAAATGTCTACATCTCACTTGCACAGCTGGTTCCAGCCTCTTGTCCAAATTGGTCAGATTAGCAGAAACTGCTCATTTTCACCTTTTGCTCCAGCCCTGCGCATCCAGGCAGCAGGGGCAGGAGTGCGCTGCGCTCAAGGGAACAGCTCCACCTGCGGATCAGATGGAGCAGATCCCTCTAAGCAGGGGAGCAATCACAAGCATCTGGGAGCAGTAACCTCTTCCATCAGCGCAGCTGGATCCAGAGAAAGACATCAGCCCACCATACTCAGCCCCAATCCCGGGTGGGTGGTACCCCAGGCAAGGCTTTGACACAGGGACCAAAATATCCTTATTGACAAGAAAGATGGAGATGCCTTTCCTCCTCAGCACGTGTGCTCTGCACAGCTTTGTGGACACACAGATCAAAAAGTCAAAAGGTTACAAAAATACTTTTTAAAGACTGGTTTAAAGAAAACTCTAACAAATTGATGGCAAATAGAGACTTCTGAGCACCTCACTTGTGCTTTTTAAACTTGAGAGACCGGCACTACTGCCAACATTGGTAGTTAGGCAAGGAAGAACTGCCATTTAACCCAATAGGAGTAAATTCTGAAGTAGAGATAAAGAACAACTATCCAGTATTTTTATACTGTATGTCAGGAGGTACTGCAGTTTGACATGTGGCCAGGCTGTCAAGAGACACAGCATTTAATATCACCTTTAATGATGAACTCCATGCATGAAAGCTCCCCAATCGCTGACACAGAGCAGTATTTTTGATCCTAATACGCAGTCTAACGATGGCAGCTACGCTCTGAAAACACCACCACCTCCCTCCAGCAGCCCGCACGCTCTCTGCGGCAAACGCAGCGGAAACTTTATGAAACGCAGCACGTGGAAGTTCATGTTTACCTCAAGAGATCTTCAAGAGACATACTCTGTCCGCCGAAAGGACCACCTGAATCAGGAGGCTTCCCCTTCCTTCTTTCAGTAACGCTTAGAAAAGATGCTAATACCCATTTGCGCATTAGGAGGGCACGCGTAAGTAACGGTAGGAGAACCGCTAACTGACACACAGAGCCCCCACCGTAATTAGGATTTGGGGCTTTAAACACCTTTTTTTCCCCCCAGGAGACGGTTAACCCACACACGCGCACACCGGGCACACGGACGCGCTCACACCGGGGGCCGCGGCGCCTTCCCCGCACCACGCAAACCAAGGACGCCGCTGCCGTGCCAGGGCCCGCCTCGCCACCCCCGCGGCACGCACCGAGCCCCCCTCCCCGGGTCGTTGCGGAGCCGGGAAGCCCCCCCGCTCCCCGGCCTCGTACATCGCCGCTGGCAGCCGGCCTGCCCCCCACAGCCACGGGGGCGCGCGCGGCGACCGTTGAAGGAGAGGGGGAAGAACCGTTGGGAATGGCGCGCGGCGCCAACAGCACTGAGCCGGGGGAGGGGGGGGGGGGGTCGCGTTGCGCTGAGGGGGCGCCGTGCCCGCCGCCTCACCTGGAGACGCAGTTCTCCAGCACGGAGCTCTTGCCGGCGCTCTGCCCGCCCACCACGGCGATCTGCGGCAGGTCGAGCAGGCAGTTCTGGCCCAGCGCCGCGAAGGCATCCTGCAGCCGGTTGACGAGAGGGATGAGCCCCTCCATCCCGCCGCGCCGTCCCCTCGCCGCCGCCTCCTCCGCCCGCCGCCGCTGACAGGTAACACCGGCGCACTGCGCATGCGCCCCACCCCCGAGCCGGGGGCGGGGCCTCCGCTGTGAGACCACGCCCCCTCCTGTGAGACCACGCCCCCTCCCGGTGCGGGTGTGCCAGGGCTGAGCCCCCGGAGCCCGTGATGATGGTGGCGGGGGTGTGGGTGTCCCCTCTGCCCTCCCTGTGGTGGCAGCGGCCCCTCCACGGTCCAGCAGCGGCAGAGCCTCCTGCCAGTCACCGGCACAGGCCAGCAGCTTGCAGGGAGCATCCCCTGGGGTCCTCCAGTAGCCTGGAGCCTCCGCTCACCCGTTACCCACCCGCTCCGCTCGAGCGGCAGGGTGGGCTCATCCCCACCCGCAGACAAGCCAGCCTCGGTGCTTTGACCCTCAGGCACGAGGACCATGGCTCGCCCAGGTCCACACAGCGACCCAGCGGGACGGCCATGCTGCCCCTCTCCCCCAGGAGCCCCAGCCACCCCGTCCACCCTGGCAGAGAGGGACGTGGTGTCCCCCACGAGCCCCCGGCCACGCCATTCTCCTGCACCCAGCGCCAAGATGGCCCGGAGGTTCGTGGACACCCTTACCTCTAAAACTTTGGCACCAAACCGGGAACAAGGCCAAACTGGGAACACTGGGTCCCGCTTGCCGGCATAGGACCTGGCAGGCAGCTGGCTTCAGCACTTCCCAATCTGCTGAGCAGGGTATTTCAGAGCAGTCCCGCTGGCCAAATTCCTCCCAGCTCCCACCTGTGACGGGAACAGGAGCTGCGGGAAGCACGATCCATCCCCATGGCATACAACAGGCCCTGGCAAATGGCACCGACCCTCAGCCACGGGCAGGAGCGCTGCCAGGGGCAGAAACACGTTCCCCAGAACAGTGTCAGGGCAGGCCCAAGAAGCTGGGTCCAGCAGGACTGGTACCAGGTACGTAGTTCAGGAAAAGGCTGGGAAGCGATAATAAGGTCAGAGCCGCATCAATGCAGTGGCTTCAATTAAAAACGCATACCTAGGCTGACCTAAAAGCACAGGCAAAAAACAGAGATGAGATTTATCTGTGATTACTGGCTGCAGTCACAATGCAAAAATATCCAAAACGGAGGCTTTGGAGTCCTGCAGCGATGAAAGTTATCCTCGGTATTAAACCAGACACCGGCCTC
Source organism: Larus michahellis (assembly GCF_964199755.1). Lineage (NCBI taxonomy): Eukaryota > Metazoa > Chordata > Aves > Charadriiformes > Laridae > Larus > Larus michahellis. The sequence continues at coordinate 25,791,300 of NC_133903.1, read as the reverse complement.
GCTCAGCATGAAAAGCAAAACAAAAGGGAACTGCGAACATCCCGCGGGCTGACAGATACTAACGATCTGGAGGATTATCAAAACTTCTTGGCCAGAGCTCTCAATAAGTGTAAAAAAATGACTCTCTACAACAGGCTGACTTCTAACCCTGTAAACAAATGAACAGTTTGCTTCAGCTTCAGCTAAAAAGTTCTTAATTGGCATAATGCAGGGACAGCTGCTCTAGCAGTGGCTTTGCTGCTGTGGTTAGCTCGCCCCCCCCAGCATCACAGCCTCTGGGAAAAGCCTTGCAATCATTTCTACCTAGATGGGGCCTGGGGGTTATTGACATAATTATGCCAATTAGCAGCAGGATTATTTTTTTTCCCCCACTCCTGAGCAAGCGGGCTGTGCCAGGAGGCACTAGAGTAGCTGCCTGGCCTTCCTCCAGCTCGTGGGTTTCTACAGAGGCTGGAAGTCGGGAAGAACAGTATTGTGTTCTGGCCAAATCTACCCCATCTGGGTGTCGGAGCACTTTGTGCTGGCCCGGTGAAATAATTAAGATCAGTAGAGAGCAGCCAGGAGATAGGATTGCATCTCCACAAGAGAGAAACGAAGATTTAAAAAAAGCAGGATGCCTCGGGAGCAAAGCTATGCGCACCTTCAAATCGATAACCTAGGGAACTGGCCTTTCCATTAGGTCTTTAAATTACATCTTTGTTTGCTTCCACAATTAAAAAAAAATAAAATAAGAAAAAAAAAAGTATGATTTGGAAAAGTTTGATCTATTCCCCAAAGTCTGGGAAGTTTCAAAACCAAACTTTTTTTCCTGTTGAAGCCGAGTTAAAACCGCTAAGTGACCACACTCACCCTGTGACTCCATCACTCACAAAAATCCGCTTCCCCCCCAAAAAAAGCCACAGGCAGCCCAGTATAGACTTCCCACCTCCTGGAAAAAGCAGGAACATTTTCATTATGCATGCCCGTGTTATCACAAGGGAGCTCTCATTTTTCCAACAGCTCCAAGAGAGCAGCGAGGAGAGGAAGGGCACCGGAGCGTTCCTTCAGGTCCCTGCTTTTTCTAGCCAACTCCTCCAGGCAGCTTGTTCCAAACCCCTGTGCGGAGCCCAGCCTGGCTTTCTGAATTTGTCGAGATTCAGACTGGTTAATTAAAGCAAACAGGGGCCGTACTAGCAGAGAACATTGCAAAGCTTCTCGTAATTAATAACCCTGAAAAAAAAAAAGACCCAAACCAATGTCGGAGGGCCATGCAAGAAACCATTTTCCTAGAGAGCACAAGGTGCGGTCCCCGAGAGCACAGCAGAAACACAGAGCTGCGTTGCTCACCCATTAGCCAGCTAAACACGCTCTATTTTTACCCTCCTCTCGGTTGTGCCCCACGATATTTATCATTTCCTTGTGCCACGTGACAGGCTCGGCAAGGAGAGGAGATCTTCCCCAACCACCTCTCCCTGGGACAGCGGGAAGGGTGTCCTGCTCCCCAGGGTGACACGCCAGCCCCGCTGTCTCCGTCAGTGTGGTCTGCTCACTTCCAGATGTCACCGGCTCCAGCACAGCCTGCCTGGGGCCCCCAGCCCTGCCAAAGCCTCCGGTGCATTTCAGATCAAGCCTATGGACGGCAAGACTGCTCTGCCCTGACTTCCCTGAAAAAATATAAGGCAAAAATAGTCTGGTTTCAGGGCGCAGCTGTAGTGTTTCAGCCCACAAATTTACCCACAGACATTCTTCCTAACCAGGCAGCGTGACGTAAAAACTGAGGACATTTGGATCAGGTCCCCAGGCTGCTTTATAAACACATGCCGGTGCAATTCCCTTCATGAAAAATGGGTTATATATAAACTACAATGGAGATTTGCAGATGCCTGCACTGAAAAGCCAGGAGAGCAGGCAGGACCCCGGGGGGGGAGCAGAGCACGGACGAGGCTGCATCCTTCCCCCCAGGAAGCCTCTAAAAGAGACAGGCTCCTTCACGCATGATCTTCTTCTCTCCAGGGACCTTCCTCGTCTCCTTCTTGGTTCAAATACAAACCCAGAGCCTTGCAGAGCTTTTCAGGCAGATGATGGGCACAAAGCAGGAGGAGGTGTGGGGAAGGAGCTCCCAGGTTATCAGCAGCACCTGGCTCTGCAGTGCTGGCACAAACACGCTGGTCAGCATTTTCCCTGCGTATCTGCCAGCAGGAGAGCTCAGACCTTGAAGCTTCAAAAGACAGAATTAAAGCCAGTGAAAGAAAACCAAAGAGGCTGCGGAGCTGTGATTAGAAGCAGGGGCTGCAGCGTTTCCCCCTGTAAAGAGGAGGAGGTGCTTTCCACCTCTCCCCTGTGGCACTGCTGACCCACAGACTGCAGGACAGTGACACCCCAGTCCCTGCCCCGTGGCCCCCCTGCTGCCCTGTGATCTCCAGCTGGATCCTTCAGTCAGGTGCATCCAGTTGCAGGGTAGTAATGCCACCGCGCAGCATTGCAGCCCACAGAGATGTTTCCCTGCAGCCCCGAGGACTCCAGGAAAGAGCCGTACTCCCTCGCCACAGCCTGGCAGCCCGCCTGCTTCCTTGGTCACAAAGCCAGGCAAGCCAAGTGCTTCCCCAAGGGAAGAATTCATGGACAAGACACTTCCCAGGCACTTCTACCCTATGGGACATGGGTGTCGCAGCTCTTGCTGTGCTGTGACCCTGCCGTGCCCAGGCAGCAGAGCCAGGCTCACTCCAGCGGAGCCCTTCCCAGCTGGAGGGAATCAGCCTCAGCACTCAGTCCCTGCAGCTTCTATTACTGCAAAATCTCTCCCAGCTGCTCAACGTAGTTTCAGCTGGTGACAGTACGTCCCCCATCCACCTCCACCCTCTTCCCGAGAGCTCAACCCCTTCCAGTCCTTCTGGAGAGCAGGCATCTGGGCTGTGACACCTAAGGAAGTTATTCCATATGGGGTATGTGTGTGGCACCCCACCACTGCCTGCCTCATACCTTCGCCATCCTGCCAGCTGCCTGGCCACAGAGTTATCCTGGGCCAAAGCATCCCTACCGCTCTGCATCACAAAAACCAGGGCTGACCCATCAGCTCCCACTGCCTCACTCGCGGGAGCAGCGGTGGGAGATGGATACGATGCTCCGAGAAGGATTCAGGCTAGACCAGACCGAAGCATCCCTGGCTGGCTACAGCTTCATGCCTGAGCCGCGCGATGAGTTACCCGGCTGTCTCTTTTTGTGCTGGGAAATCCAGAAAGGAATAAAGTCAACATCTCAAAGCCAAGGGAGGTTGCTAAGTGACAGCAGCGCTTGTTTCCATTCCACTGCTTGCAGCGTGCCTACGCTGCAAAGGAAGGAAGTGAGGAGTAAGGGATGTAAATACGAGTATATTGCCAAAACACTCAACAGAAACACAGTTGCCAAACGTATAACATTAGCTGCATGTTTTGGCTGCCAGGAGAAAAATATTTACTACATGTCAATTATTCCAGCCTCGGAGCATTTTACCTGCAGGGGAGGATTTCAGGTATTTGGAGCACTCATGAATTTGCCCATTTTCCAGCTGAAATGTGTTTCCAGACCAAACTTGTAGGGCTGTCAGTAGCTGCAGGGACAGCTGCAATGAACTGAGATTTCATCCTTACGTTGTTTCTAATAGATGGCTTTTGTTGTTCCACCAGGATGTGGCATTACACAGCGATTAGGAAGCACAACAGAAAGGCAGAACTGGACAAGGGAGGGATGAACGCAGCCTTTGTATGAGCTCCTGGGGAAGAAAGGAGATGGTTTCAGTAAAATAAAGGGCACACACATGAACCTATGTCATTGGAATTATGTTGAGAATTGAAAACTAAGTTAAAAATAGGCTAAATGCAGCACTGCTGATCCCGTTGAGAAATTTGCCATCGCTAAGCTGGACAGATAATAGGTATCTTTCAAAAAAAGCGTTCATCACAGAGGAGCTTTAGAAACTGGCTGCATGGGGGCAGGCAGACTGCTCTCAGCTTGAGCTCCAGCCTTGTCTCTCCTGTCGACCAGTGACCATGTGCTGCCCCACACAGAGGAGGGACCGGGTGGTGAGCAACGTGCCAAGGGCACGCACCCACCCTGCCATCCCTTATCTGAAGCAGGGAGCAGGCCAACCCCGCTCTCCAGCGCCTGGGAACCATCAAAATCACTTACTTACTTAAAAAAAGCATCTGCTCCCTCTGCGTAGAAGCGGGCCAGCCCAGGGAGAAAGTAGGGCACCAATTTGTCCCTCTGTGCGAAGGGGAATAAGGCAGGGAGCATCGGAGAAGGGATCTGAAGAGAGTGGTTTCCAAAGCAGAGCCCACTGTCAAAAATAAAATATAGCGACAGACGCTGATTGGAGGGATGTGCTTTCTGTCAGCACAGCTGCTGTAGTGCCTCCTGGGCACAAACGGCCCCCTTGTCTCCCGCATTGGCACAGTGGCCGCAGTCCCCACTGGTTCAGGGTGTGAGAGCCCTTGGGGTGCGCTTTCCATGGCCCCTGCAGGGCTGGGGAACTGCAAACCCTCAGGTTCACATACCCCCTTGCTTGGCTTTCTGAGCAAAGATGGATTTCCCGTGGGTGGAGGAGAGACAGTCCTGCTGAGCAAGGACAGGATGAGCAGCAGCCCACCAACACCCTGGTGGGACAGGGTGCGCGGGCTGCAAAACTGGCGAGATGGTTTTGGGAGCGATGCTGAGATGTGTCTCCTGTTGCCTCCGTGCCAATGGCTGGATCAGATCCCTCACAGAGCTGCTTCTAGTGTGGTGTTAACCACCCCGGACTGTGGAAAGGTGGCTGGGAAGGGTTTGCTTTAGGAAGCAGCTGCCAGAAAGATGTCATAGAATGGTTTGGGTTGGAAGGGACCTTAAAGATCATCTAGTTCCACCCCCCTGGCCTGGGCAGGGACACCTCCCACCAGACCAGGCTGCTCAAAGCCCCATCCAGCCTGGCCTTGAACACCTCCAGGGATGGGGCATCACAACCTCCCTGGGAGGTTGTCCTCACTCAGGGTACCAGCGGCAGAAGAGAGCAAGGGGTGAGGGTGCAAGGTCAGTGGCAAAGCATCGTGGTGCCTGAGCAGGTTGTCACCTTGATGTCTGCAAGCTGGTCACTTTGGTACAATGTCACAGATTCATTTTGGTACCAGCTGTTGCAGGGAAGAAAGACAAGCCCCTCAAAAATGACTTCTGCTGAATGAGGGAGCACCAGCAGGTCAGCTGCTCTGTCACCAGCCAGGACCCGTGGGCCAGCTCTTCAGCTAAACCTTGCAGGGGGGAACCAGGCTTTGAAACCCTCAGGAGAGACAAAATCAGCCACCTGTGCAGGAACGAGGTGCCACGGGAACACCCCGATGGGTGTTTTCTTGCTGCCTTTTCATCCTGCAGGAAGGCTGACCTGCCCCAGCAGGGTGAGTGGGTTGGTGTGCCCAAGAGCCCGAGCACAGGGCTAGGTCGCTGCTGGCCCAAGGGGCAGGGGGGGAGAAGAGCTGGGGGCCCCATGGGTTACAGGTCCCAGTTCAGGGAAGGTGAGTGGGGAGGGTGCAGTGGGGTACAAGGGGCAGCTGCCTGCTGCCAGGACATGGTCTTGAGGAGTTCAGGTGACCGTACCTTTTCCAGGGGTGCCGGGAGCTCCAGAAACAAGCCTGGCAACGCACCACAGGCCTCAGAGCATCCCTGAGAACTTTATTTTCCACAGCTCTCAGCCCACCCCCCCCCACATCCACAACCAGGCTTGGAGCAGGGCTGGGGCTCTGCACAGGCACCAGCGACCAGGGATGCTGGAGATGCAGGGAGAGGCAGCACCAGCGGGAACGAGCCATCTGTGGTGGAAGGGGACAGTCGAAGGGATGTTTTTTCCACAGCGGGGACAAACCCAAACCCACATTCCTGCCAGACCCACAGCACCCTCCTCCCTCCCCTCAGTGCCTCAACGCTGCCCCTTGGGCTGCATAGCTTCCCACCATCCCAGACCCCTTCCTGGGGAGCCATGCTACAGAGAGCACCTCTCCACACCAGTCCAGTCCTTCAGGCAGACCCCGGCCACCACCAGCTCCACAGGGGTGGCAATCCCAGCCACAGGCACCCCTCCACAGCCACAGCACCCACGCGGGGACGCCTCTCTCATTCGAGCAGCATCGAGGCCCCTCTCAGAGGATCTTGACAGCCTGCAGCATGTCTGCCAGAGCATACGAGCTGTCCCAGGGGCGTCTAGGCTGTCGCAGGCCCTCCTCCAGTGCCTGGGCACGTGCCCCCAGCTCTGTGAGGTCCCGCCGGCACTCGGGGCTCAGCTGGCAGAACAGGATCTCGTTGACCTCCCCTTCAATGCGGCGCGTGTAGAGCAGCGGGAAGACCTCCCTGAGGGTGGCCAGGACAGACTCCTTCAGCCGGACATCACGGCACACCAAGTTGAGCACGAAGACTCCTGCAGCGGGAAGAGTGAGGAGGGAGTTCGGATCAGCCTGCACACACAGTCCTGCTGCCCACTTTCCCGTGGGAACGCAGCTGAATCGGTGCCACCCTGGTGCAAACGGCTCCTCCGCGGCAGCACGAGGAGTACCGGCAACCCCGCAGTGCCCTCGGCCCAGCTCCACATCCCCGACACCACCCGGGTTGCAGGCTGCCACGCGATCTGTTCCCAGATACCGCCTACACCCTCTGCCTTCCCGCAACCTTTGTTTGCTCCCTGGGGATGTCTCAGCCTGCCTGACACAGCAGCGTCACAGGCCACCCGCTACACCCTGCTGTCACAACACCCACTGAAACACCCGGATCCGGGACCAGCCAGGAGCAGCGGATGCCACGCAGCAATCCAGAAACCCTGGCCCCATTACTCAAACCCCGCACAGGACCAGCCAGCCCCATCACAGGGACACCACCAGATTTCCCCTCTTACCTTCGGGCTTGAGGATGGTTTTAACTTTCTGCAGAAAGGGCTTTTCCACAAAGGCCGGGGGTGGGCAGCTCATCCCCACCATCATGTCTTTGCTGTCCACATCGAACATGATGGCATCATACTGGGCTGGGGCTGCAGGAGGGAGCACAAAGACTCATTATCCCTTGGGACACAGATGAGCCACGCACAGTGGAGAGACAACGAATGGGGTGGTCAAGACACCCCCTCTGCCATGTTACGACCACTACTCTCTCCAGTGGGGTTTCTCTTCCCAAATAAACCCACAGCAGCAGCCCTCAGCGCTGGAAGACACAACACATCTAATGTTCCCTGCGCCTGTTGGCAGGGACAAGCCTGTGAGCTGCAGAAACCTGGTGAGGCTGGAGCTCATGACACATGGCAAGAGATGGGCAGGAATGGGGAACAAAGGGTGAAAGCAGCCCAGGATTCCACTCCCCAGCACATCACCCCCTGGGCTTGATGGGGCGCCCGTGATGCTCTGCGAGACAGTACCTTCAGCCGCCAGCTTGGCCACGTAGTCCAGGCCATCGGAGATGTGCACCCGCATCCGGTCACCCTGGGAGAAGCCAAACCAGCGCGTGGCCACCTCCAGCATGGAGGGGTCGATCTCCACCACGGCCACATGGGCCTGCGAGAAGTAGTCGTGGATGAAGAGGGGCAGGCTGCCGCCGCCGAGTCCCACCACCAGCACTGCCAGAGGGGTTCCTGCCAATGGAGAGCACCTGGGTAAGCTGCTGGGACGGCCGTGCTTACATCACCCATCCCACCTCCCTGCCAAAACCGCTTTGGGAAGGGCACATGGGATGCCCCAGCCAGGAAAGCCCTTCCCCAAGGAGCTGGGGCACGGGGGACACCCACACACTTGCCCCACACCTGCCTTGGGCACAGCCTCCCACCACCGGCTTCGTCACCTGGGAGGGGGTCGGGGCCCCCCAGCAGGCAGAGCCCCGCCACCATGGCCTTGTGGTGCTCACAGCACAGGCAGCTCTTGTCAATGGCTGTGGGTGGCTCAGTGGGGCTGGCTTTCTTCTTGTCCTTCCTCCGTTTCTTCTGGCCTGAAGGACAGGAGGCATCGGCTGGTAAGGCAAGGCAGCAGACAAGGATGCTTTCTGAGGATTAACCACCCCCAGCCCCTGTCCCACCCACAGGGCAGGCAGCAGAGCACAAGAACACTTCCAGAGCCGCCCTCGGACAAGGTAGCCAGGTCCCAGCAGGACTTCTATCTTCCAAATCAATCTCACTCTCTGCCACCCCAAAAAGTCACCTTTGGCCCCTGCCCCTTCCCGGCTGCCCCACATACCTGAAAGAGGCACAGGGGCCAGAAGCCGGGCCTCCGACTGCACCACGTTCCTATTGCTGAGGAAGATGAGGCGTCGGAAGTAGGAGGTGCCATCCCCTTTCACGTCCTCCACGACGTACTCCCCGCTTAGGGGGCTGGTGTCGCAGTGCTGCACCATCCGCACCCCGATGTCCCCTCCCACGGACAGAAAGGGCACCTGCAGGGGGCACGGGAACTGGTGTCAGGAAGGAATGGCTACAGCAACAGACCCTGGCATTCCTGCTGTCCTGACCACAGCTGAAGAGCTGGGACGAAGCAGACACATAGTGGGAGCAGCGGGATGTGCTGCAAGCAGCCACAGGGCAGCTGGGGACCAGCGCATGGGACAGCAGGTTCCCCAACAGACACATTGTTGGGGGACGGGGAGCAAACACCCCAAAACTTCTTGCAAGAGCTCAGGTTTGGGGAGCTGGGGCAGGAAGGAGACAACACAAGGGACAGGAGAAGTTAAAGCCATGATGAAGGGGCCAGATGCTCTCAGGGTTTTGGGATGCCTGGTTTTCTTGGGATGCTGGGTTTTGGAGAGTAAGGACTTCACACTGAGTCCTGCCACGCAGGCACCTCAAATCCTGCCTCCAAGTGAAGACAGCCAGCTGGAGGGAAAAACCAAAGGAGCTAGACCTCAGGCCAGCCTCCTCCCTGCAAAGGCAGCCAGCTCACACGTTGCAGTTCGGTCTCCCTCAGAGAAGAGGGACTTGCTGCTGGCAGAGAGACAGCCTGGCCCGGGTTTTGGGGAAGCCGAGCGAGCGGGATGGACGGTGAGGCTCACCTGCTGCCGGGCAGGGAGGCCCGGTGGGGCCAGCTCCATCACCTTCCCCGACAGCTCTGCCTGGATGCCCGCCATGCCCTCATAGTGCTGCTCCCTGTGCAGGGCCACGGTGACCAGGCGCCCAAAGCCAGCACTGGCGGCCAGTTGCCTCCGCCCTTCCTCTGTCCCAAAGAGCCACTCGGTTTCTCTGCCCTGTGGGACTACAGAAGGGGCTGCCATCAGCCTGGGCCAGGCCCAGTCCCCGAGCGACCACCCCCGCCTCCAAGAGAGGAGCTACAGGAAAGGCAAGACATCACGAGGAGGTACCACTGCACGCCTAGAGCCATGCTCTGCAGCCACCAACAGAGACAGAACCTTCCTGGTTTTGGGCAGGCTCGTGCAGGAGGCTGAAAAAACAACATCTCATAAGATAAGGTTGTCCAACAGCCTCAAGACCCACCTCCAAGCAGTGCTAAGCCCCAGCTTTCCAGTCGTGCAGGGAGGGAACAGCGCTGCCGGCAGAGCTCGATGTGTCTCAGCAAAGCCCAGCCCTGAGCAGCCTGGCACTGGCAAATCAGGATGCCCGCACAGACCAGCGATGCCTTTCCGGCTGCATCCGCTGAGCTCTGGCTTTATGCGGCGATGTGCTACGGTGCCTGTCACCAGCATCAAAGCAGGAATCGCCACCTTGGAGGGCAGGCAGCATCCCTCTGCTGCCAGATGGTGAGCTTGGTGCCAGATCTCTGCTTGCACCACCGGGCAAACATGTCCCACCACAAAGCCAGGACTAAAACATCAACCGAACTCCGCACAGGTGGGTTTTTTCCCTCTCCACCCCTGATTTCAGCAGGGCCAGGACCGCTGACCGTTTTGCAGCTCCCGGCCGAGAGCATCATCTCCTTGCAGCCAGGAGAAGCTGTACTCACTGATGAAGATGGCGAAGCGATTGTCCCGGGAAGGTTTCACCGAGGGGCTGTCGACCACATGCAGTGTGTAGCGAGGCCTCCCGCTCTCTTTGTCACACAGATCCAGGGAAACCTGCTCCCTGCAGGGGGTTTTGCTCAGCTGGCTGCAGAGAAGGGCATAATGCTGCCTGTCCTTCACTGCTGCCACCAGCCGCTCCGCGCTCTCCACCCGCATCGGCTTGTCCTGCTCCTCGGGGCAGATCTCCAGGATCTGTGGTGCCGAGCCGGGGATCTTCCTGAACTTTGTCATGACGTAGACAAAGATTGGTAGGACAAACTGCTGCTTGTCACCACTGCTGGCCACCTGATGGACACGCACAACCCAGCCTTCCTGGGAGAAGTATTCCACTGCTTTCTTCAGCACATGGGCTTGAGCCAAGGAGACACAGAGATAGCGTCCTCCTACCTGCAGGACCCGGCTGATCTCGGCAAACATCTTGTCCACCTTGGCTAGAGTGGCCTCCTCTTCGTCGGTGAGGACGGCATCCAGCGTTCCTTTGTCCAGAACCACCTGGAAGTGGGCATCAGGGAAGTCCATCTGAAGCATGTCCATCAGCAGGTAGCTCATCTTCGGCCTCTTGCTCCCGCTCCGCTCTTGCATCTGACGGATCACGGCGTCGCTGATGTCGATGTTGACGATGTCCTCGCACATCCCCATGTCGTACATCTGCTCGCTCAGCTCTGAGTTCCCACAGCCCACCACCAGAACCTGGGGAGCGGCCCAAGAACAGCGTGATGGGGAGAACGCCCTGGAAACGCATCCCAAAGCATTTTACAAGCAAATGTGTGAAAAACCTCACCCGCAGCACCTGCAAACCCACTCTCTAGGGCCCCGAGACAACATTTCCGTATAGAAAAGCCACAGGGGGACGGAAGCGATGCATCTGCCACATCTCTTTCAGGGACGATCTGCGTGTTTTAACCCCCAGTGCGCCCCAAACCAGGGCAACCCGTGGCTCTCTCCCGTTCTCTTGCTATGAGGGTTACACACCCTCTGCGCCAGGGCACGGCGGCAGACTAAGCCGGGATACGGGGGGGATAGAGCTCGTCCCGGGCACACGGGCACTGGGTCCCAGAGCGGGGCTCACCTTGTCGCGGGGCCGGACGTACTTGTGCAGGACGGGGCAGAGCTCCGGGAAGGCGCCGTACCACTCGAAGGGCCGCTGCCCGCGCTGACGGAAGAACCGATCCCAGTAGCGGGATGAACCGAACTCCCCGGGGCTGCGGGGAAGCAGGTCCATGGCCGGGCTCGGGCTCAGTCCCCGTCCCGCTGCTCCCGGTCTCGGTCCCCGTTCCCGGTCCCGTCCCGCTCCCGCTGCTGCCGGCGCACGTGTCCCCGCGCTGACTACATCCGGGTGCGCAGCGCACCCATTGGCCGCAGCGGACACGCAGCCCATTGGCTGCCTCTCCCCTCCCCCCCCCCCGGCCGCTTCCCATTGGCTGGCCGCTCCGTACGGGAGCGCGCCCAGGCGCCAGCGCGCCCCCGCCGTCCCCTCGGGCTGCCGCGGGACTCGGTGCTGTGCGCTGCGCGGCCTCCGCCGTTTCCCAAGGCAGAAAGGGCAGCAGGGAATGCCCGGGCCGGAGCCATCCCGGCCCCTGCAAGGCCCCCCCTCCCGCTTAAACGATCCGGACGCGCTGTGCTGCGCAAACAACAAAAAAACACAATGGGGAAAAGAAGGTACCAGGAAAGGAGCAGCTTTAATGGCAGCCCGCAGCGGAGCTGAGCTCTCCCGGGGCGGGATGCGACAGGGACAACGCAGGGCGGCCGCAGCCCCGTGAGGCTAGCTGGGAGCGGAGCTAGGCTCTGTGGAGTTGCTCTGAAGAAAGAAGGCGGAGAGCTGGCTCAGCGCCCGGTAACGGTGAGAGATCGAGTTCTTCACTGCCTTAGGCAGCTCGGCGTAGCTGGAGGGGAGAGAAACCACGAGTGTCAGCAGCAGGGACGCTACAGCGTGTGTCCCCCCCTGCTCCTCACTCAGCTACACGGTGTGACATCTGTAGTGACACACTGGCAAAGCCAACAACCCCCATCCTCATCCGGGAGTTCTCCATAACCCACCACGTTCAGATCCAGGAGGGTGTTTTCTCCCTGCCACCTTTCCTCATAAGCAGGTTCCTCTCCACACACAACCTCGACCCTGGCTTTCCTTTCGTAAAAACCTGTAGGTAAAACCCCACTTACGTCTGATTGTAGCCATCCGGTTGAAAGCAGGGATCCCAGCCAAAATCTCGAGGGCCTCTGGGCTCCACTATCAGCCCCTGCCACAAGATAGCAAAAAAGCCCCGTAAGCCGTGGTTTCACAGCACTTCCCTCACAGTTGCGTTTCAAACACAGACTGAAGAGCTACACACGGCCATAGCTCGCACTGTGGCCACCACAGGCTCTATGCACTCCACTGTCCTCCTTCTCAGGATGTGACCAAAATTAGCAGCCCCAAACTTGGTGCTCCATCACGCTGCCCTACGTCAACAGCCCCTTTACCCCCGCAATTAACAGTGCTAAAAACTGCATCCAAATACAACCCTGCCAGAGGGAGACGAGGCGGCTGAAGAGCCTGAGGTAACGAGCACAGCTGGGCAAAAGGGCTGCTGCACTCATGGCCAGCAGGTGGAGGGAGGTGATGCTGCCCCTCTACTCTGCCCTGCTGAGACCCCACCTGGAGTACTGCATCCAGCTCTGGAGTCCTCAGCACAAGAAGGACATGGACCTGTTGGAACGGGTCCAGCAGAGGGCCACAAAGGTGATCCGAGGGCTGGAGCCCCTGTGCTGTGAGGACAGGCTGAGAGAGTTGGGTGTGTTCAGCCTGGAGAAGAGAAGGCTCCGGGGAGACCTTAGAGCCCCTTCCAGTCCCTAAAGGGGACCTGCAGAAAGGATGGGGAGGGACTCTTGATCAGGGAGTGTAATGATAGGACAAGGGGTAATGGTCTCAAACTGAAGGAGGGGAAATTTAGATTGGATATTAGGAAGAAATTCTTTCCTGTGAGGGTGGTGAGGCACTGGAACAGGTTGCCCAGAGAAGCTGTGGCTGCCCCATCCCTGGAGGTGTTCAAGGCCAGGCTGGATGGGGCTTTGAGCAGCCTGGTCTAGTGGGAGGTGTCTCTGACCAGGGCAGGGGGTTGGAACTAAATGATCTTTAAGGTCCTTTCCAACGTAAACCATTCTGTGATTCAGCACCCACCACCCACCAGCCGTGCTCTCCCTCTGCCTGTTTCCAACAAGTTCCGAGGGCGTTCGGTGACCCAGGAGCCACTAAAAAGTCCTCAACAGAGCCAATGCTCTTACAAAATTCACATTACGGCCCTCCCCCTCAGCATCTTCCTTTCCCCAGGCACAACACCTACATGAGTCTGGCCTTTGAACAGCTTCACTGGCTCCTCTGGGTTTCCAGTACTGAATGCAAAGGTACAGAGAGCGTAGGCAGATTTGTCTTCAAACCCAGCCAGCAGCTTGTACAGGCCTGCGCGACACAGAAAGGATCCCGGCGTTACTGCCTTTCCCTCGGAGTGCAACACACCCACCTAGGGACGGATCGAGGGAGCATTCTGCATTCAGGTCGACAAGGGAGAGAAAGAACTGCAGGAGGTGACAAAGCTCAGGAACAAGGATGCTCTCGGCCCAGTCCCTTCTATGACTGAAGCCAGCACCTCAGATCTAACACAGCATGAGCTGCAGGGGCCCCGCCATTAATTTGGGAGTGGAAGCAAACGAGCACCAGAGAGGACTAAAGCCCACTCTGAATTAGCTGATTAACCGTCACACTCGTGATGCCAATGTGGGATTTGCAGTCGTGCTCTGAACTGTGGGATCAAAGGCAGTCACTGCATGCCAGGGGAGGTGAGCATTAGTGGAGAGGAGCTCGCACAGAAGCCAAAGGGAGCAGCAGGGCTTCCAGATCACACTGATGACAGACAAGAAGTTCCCACCAGCCTGCAGAAGCAGGAGTCTGGGAATCTAGGGATGCAGGGACAATGCTGAAGCTACCCAGGGAAAACAACACGCAGTGAGAAAAGGCACAGAACAGGCTCAAGGAGAGAATGCGAAGGGACAGAGCTGGACAGACAGGAAAGGAGCCAGCTATGAAACTGGCAGCGAGGTACGCAAGCGCGCTCAGCGGAATCCAGCACAGGCAGGGATTCATTTCATTTGGAAAGAACCAAGTTACATGCAGAGCAGTAACACGGGAGGCAGTACCTTCTGGTTTGAGTTTTTCCAGGAACCATTTTCTGAAGGGGAAGAAAAGAGGAAAGATGAATTTTTGCTATTATTTCTCAGAAATACAGACATCCTTGAGACCCTGTTGTCTACATTTCCATAACTCTCTGAATCGTTCTTTAAATGTGCTGTCAAATCACCTCACTCTGGGCTATTTACCAACACAGATGAACTTTGCTCTTAAACTGAATGGGACTCAGTGAAAACAACACTGCTGTATTTCATTTACTGCAGTACTGGGGTCTACGTAAATAACCCAGTTCCTACTCGTGAGCAATGACATGCTGAGTTACATTTCTCAACTCTGTTCACATCTTACACCCAGGTCTAGTGCAAGCTTTTATGTCTCTGCTCAGCTCAGCAGAGATAGTCTGGAGAATTAATTATGCTAAAAGTTAATCCCAGGAGCTAAGGCAGTATTTTATTAGACAAGTTACACTCTAATATAATAAGCTTGTTATCTGCTGGATTAAAGCATCCCTACAAGAATCTATAGGATACTCATCCCAGAGTCCTGCGGTGCCTTAACTACACAGAGCACGCTGTAGGGCCGGGTTCCCAAGCTGGCTGCAAGAGCAGGCACAACAGATCAGGGGATTCAGGTCTGTCTCTCTTGTCCTGCACCACGACTTACAGCAGGGCTCAAGGAGTTTAAGACCAGCCTCCGGGGTGCAGGATGAAGCTGAGGACACAGACCAGTAATCATTGGCCTGACCCTATTGCTCCTGCTGCATGGAGAATCTCCTGTGAAGCACGCCTTGCCAGCCTGCGCTCCAAACTCTAGGACACAAAAAGTGAAGCGAGTTCCTCCTACTTACATGTATGGTCCTGGAAGACCTCCCAGGGCATTGAAGCACAAGCAGGTATCCTCTACTATAACAGGTCCTTGAACCTACAGTGAAAGCCCAAGAGATGGAAATGTTAGACTTCGAGGATGTTACTGCCCCCAAACTCAGTTTCTTGCTCTATTCTATTGCCATGTTTCCATGACAAGAGGAACATCACAAAAATCCACCAGCCACTAGAGCTCTTCCCCTCAGAGGCAATCCATACCAGACCGACACAGCCAAACCCATGCTCTCCCCAGGCAGGCAGGAGCGGCTGAAGCACAGAGGGAAGATCTTTCATGGAGAAAACTGAACAGATCTGAACACTCCCTACCCTCTTGGCGGGAAGGAATGATGGAACAGGGAGAGAGAAAGCCTGTGTCCTGGAGGGACACCTGCATTTTCCTTGAGTCCCAACCCTCGCTTGGTTCTTTTAGGAATACCATCCCAGAGACAGCTCTGGAAGGTGATCCATCAGAAGCTCCAGCTGATGGAACACTCAGTATCCCACAACCGCTGGGGCTGAAGTAGCTGTCATGTCCTGCTGCCGCTCAAGGGACACAGGAGGCCAGAGGAGCAGCAAGGGGACTGCCTAAACACTGTGCCACCAGTGACAATTCACCATCACCCAGCATAGGTCAGAAACAGCCGTGTGACGGGAGTACAGTGAGGCCAGGCCCGGGTGCACTCCCGAGTTTCCTCAGGGCCGGGTCAGAAGCCCCGCCAGGGCTGGGGGCCCCTGGGAGCTCCCGCACCCCCACCTCGGCTCCGACCGGCGGGGAAGGAAGGAAGGAAGGAGAAAGCGAGCGACCTGCCGGGCGGCTTCGCGGCACTTCTGCACAGAGATCTCGTCCGGCTCCCCCTGGTACTCCGGCACTGGGGACACAAACGCCGGCGCTGAGGAGACGCCCGGGCCGGGCCGCCCGGCCGCGCCTCCCACCCCCCTCCCCGAGCCCCGCCGCCGCCAACTTACGGTCGATTTTCTTCGCCACCAGCGTGTAGGGAGACGAGTCCCCGAGGATCTGAGTGACCTACGGAGGAAGAAGGGGGGGAAACCTGCCCGTCAGGCCCCTGCCCCGCCAGGCCCAGGCCCCCCAGGCCGCAGCCACCCCCTCCCCGGCCCCGACCTCCTCCAGCTTCTTGGCGTTGCCCGTCACGAACACCACGCTCCGCCGGGCCGGCGCCGCCATGCTGTCCCCGCTCGCCGAGCCCGCCAGTCACCGGCGGCGGCCGCCCCGCGCCCCCTTAGCCAATGGGAAAAGGCTTCCGCCCTCCTACGAGGGCAACATCCGGTCCTGCGAGGGAGGGCTCTTGCCGCTCGTCACGGAGAGTCTCGCGAGAGGCGCGCGGGGCGCTATGGCGGCCGGGCCCAGCCCTCAGCGCCCCGTCCCCCGCCGTAGCCCACCCCCGCACCGGGCCCTCTCACCGCCTCAGGCCCCGCCTACAGCGGGCACCGGCACCTCCGGCGGGGCGGGGACGGCCGTGCCCCTGCCGGCCACCTCCCTGTTTACTTCCCCAGCTTTTGGCAGCCGCGGATGGAGGATCCTTCTTCCCATTTTCCCCTGAAGTGTAGAATCACATGTCGTTGGGGGAATTGGGTAGTGGATTGCGCTCCAAGCGCTGCTGCTATTTACTCCCCGACCTCTGGCACGTCTTTACACGTTTCCTACGTGGGAATGATCAAGTTCCATCTTGCTGAAGGACCAGCTGGCGGCCGTAGCGAAAACACCAGCGGGGAGAGCAGGAGTCAGGAGTCAAGAAACGGCCCCTGCTCCCACTGCGGAGCCCTAGAGGGACAGGTCTGAGAAGCCCAGCGCGCCCCAGCCAAAGGGTAGGGAGAAGCAGTGCCCTGTGAAGCAGCAGGGTTCTGGGACCTCTCCCACTGCGGTACCCAGCCCTCCACCTCAGACCCAGCCCCCCAGAAGGGACTTCATCCCCTCTGCTGTGGCCAGCTCCCAGAGCTGGGAGTGGGGAGGCCTCTCCCCACCTGAGTCAGAGCTGCAGCCATCCATCCCTGCAGCCCCTATGCCCTATGGCGTGGGCACCCTGGAGTCTTGCCCCATGGGTCACACCAGCAAGCATGGGAGGAGGAACCAGTCCTGCAGCAGGAACGCGCAACTCCAGCCAAAACATGCCGTTCCCTGTAAAAAAGCAATCATGTGGAAAACAGCAGCTAATGAAGAGGTCCGTCTTCTGCACAAAGAGGGAATGGATAAAACAGACCCTATGCTTTGGTGAAGGAATTGTTTTTGTTGTAAAATCTTCTTCATAATGCCTCCTAAGTGAAAACTAACCCCAAAGCATGCAGACGCTGCTGGAATCAACAACCCTTTCCACTCACTAGAGTTCTCCCTGCCACCAGTCCAGGGTGGGATAGCACAGGCTGCAATATAACGGCCATGGTATCTCAAAGTAATATAAGGGGGACTGCTCTGTAATGTACCTGAGACCAGATATTGCAATGGTCTTTTCAGCCTTGGGGGGAATTAAAAAAAAAAATTTTAAAAAATTCTATAAAATTTGCTCAATAAATTGTATTACTGTGAAGTTACTGACTAGGACTTTTGATTTGTTGCTGCTGGTGCCTCTCACTGGTCCCTTGAGAAGGTCTATGATCAGAACAACGCTGGCATTCAGTGACTTGAACATAAAACTAATCAACACCTAACCCTGGCAACTCAGGGAAGCATGCTGAAGGCTTTGGACACAGCAGCTTTCCCTGCCCTGCATGTCAAGTACAACTGTTTGCACCCCAACCTCCTGGGAGATGCTGCGAAAGCATTCCAGCAAAGCTGTCAAGGAAAGCCAGCTTTTCCAGGGCCAGAACGTGCTGCCTGTGGTGGGCCTGATCCAGTCCCGCTGGTACCAAAGGATGAGTCCAGGGCAGGCAGAAGACACAAACGCACAAACGGTCCACGGTCAGGGGCATTAATGTTGCCACCTCATTTTCCATGGATCTGGGTCAGCTGGAAAAGCGTTTGTGCCTGTCTGAAGCAGAGGACTGCTGGCATGGTGATAACAGCAGCACTTCTCGGGGTGGTATGCTGGTGCCTGCACTGAGGAGAGCTCAATGTTATCTGGAAACTCTCCCTAAGGAGACGCTGCTGACAGATCTGCCAAACCCAGCAAGGACAGGGCTACGGAGGGTGTAGCAGCAGCTCCCACATTTAGGAGCTATAAGCAGTTCTTCACTACAGCAGGGTTGCTGTGAAGCCTTCATCATACCAGCATCCATTTTCCAAGGCCCTCAGCCCAGGTTTAAAGCCAGGCCTTGCCTCAAGCAAGCAACGGCAAAACTAACTTCTCTTGCCCAGAACTGGTGCAAGCAGGGACTTGAAGACCTGATGTGCTGCTGTGGCACCAAGGTCCTTCTGTGGGTGCAGTAGCAGCAAGATGGGGCTGGGAGAGAAAGGCAGAGGTACTGTCAGGACTCTCCAGCAGCAGGATTAAAGCCTGCTCTAGCAGGCAGGCCAGAGCAGGCACTACACAGGCTCAAAGTGCCATTAACTCACTTTCCAGATGGCAGGAAAAGGTACCCAATAGCTCAGCAAGACCTGCAGCCCCCCTGTAGACAGACACGGTCCCTCTTCATCTACCCTCTTGTTCCCTTGCAGGTGGAGAGTAGCCAAAGGCATAGGCAGGATGATTTTTGTCCCTTCCAGTGGGTACATGATCTTAAAACCAGGCTACACTTCAGGAGGAAAAACCCAGCTTGGCTTTCTGCTTCCCACCTGGAGAGACAAGGGCCCACGGAGGGGAAAAGCCCTATTTATATTCCAGCAGAGCTTGCAATCACATCCGAGCCTCCAGCCTGCTTTGCTCACTTTTAATCCCCTTCTCTGCATGGAGGCGCACCACAACTCAGGTGGAAACTGTGTACGAGGTCCTGGGGGCAGGTTCAGAATAGGCAGCTGGGACACAGCACTGGGAATTCTCTGAGGCACTGTTTCCCCTCTCCAATATTACTTCAGACAGACACCAAGGAGGACAATGCTTCTCTCACCAGAAAAGAGACAGCAAAATCAGAACCAGGAGAGCCTGATCTCAGCTCAGCTGAAGTCACAGACTCAGGGCTGGAAAGAACAAGGGTCCCAAAAATAAAGGGCAGACAGAAATGCCACCAACACCCGAGACCAGGGATGGAGACAGCTAAACCACAGCAGTCCCATCCATGGATAGAGGAGCTCAACTCCTGTCCAGTCCAGCACAGGGGCCCCTAAACCTCCACGAATACCCCAGCGCATCTGTCTGGGAACAGCCCCCAGCCCGCTGGATCACAGGAAGCCAAACGGGCTGGCATATGATACCACAAACACCACACCAAAGTGAAGGCTCTGAATATGAAGGGCGCTGGTTACCCCTGGACTGGCTTCAGGAGAGTTGCTGTCCTCCTGCTGTGTCTCTTTTACCATCGGGCTAATAAGCCAGGCTTTACACACACTTCTTGCTTCTGGTGAAGAAAACACCGAAACAACCCTTTCCTAGGGACTCCCGGCAGTAGAGAGCTGTGTATGTCCTCCAGAACATTATGAAGGTATGCAGGAACTCCAGATGTACAGTCAAAAATAGTTTACTGGAATGTCTTTAGTCACAGCTGTAAGCAGCAATACTGAAAACACCGAGCTTGTGCATTCCCATGGCAGGACCAGAAAGTCTTCCGGATTGTAAAACCTAATTATTTCTTTTTTTTTCCCCTCCTTTTTTTTTTTTATTTGAACAGGGAAACAACACCCTTGCAGTTCTCCACAGAAGGGTCGGTTCCCTGTAACATAATGGTATGTTTCTCTTCAGACGTTTTTCCCCTCCTTTGCCCTGAAAGGACAGAGTCCCCTCTGCCTTTCACAGCAGGCAGCTGGGAACTGTTCAGATAGTATTATTATTAATATTACAGCTCAACCATATATACAGATAAACCATAGTGGCAAGTAGCCAGCTCCAAACCAGAGACTCAGAATTCCGCAAGACAGGCAGTTTGGGAACTGAATCTTCTGCTGTAAAAAAAAAAAAAAAAAAGTCTGACAACAGGAGCAGGTACTTGACCAAAAAAAAAAAAAAAAAGGGTCATTTGGCAGTTCTTAAAACACTCTGTTAGAACTGGCTACTTGCCGCTGCCTCCGTGCTCCTTGGAGAAAAACAACTTCAAAGCTATTTACAGATATCTCACTTAAATTACACAGCAGTTTGGTTATCCCAGAGCCAGCTCCGACCAAAGCCTCCAGCTGCCCCGTCAGGTATGGTACTTCAGGACTATGGGTACTGGAAAACACAAAGAAACAAGCTCTCTCAGCCACACACCTTCGCATGCAACGCAGATCCCCGCCAGAGAGATCCCCCGTTTCTGTAGTGACAAACACCAAGCAGCTGCGAGGGAAAGTGTGTTTCCAGGCTCGAGCTAATGCAATCTGCTGCCTGCACACACGCTAGGCAACGTTTCCTGCCACCTTCATCTCCTTCCAGCTTCCCAAAACTAAACCAGATGGGATTTTCCATCAGTTTCTCCACAATGCTCCCACCCTGCTGCCAGCTCTGCCTCTCCTGCTGCAGGCTGTGTGTCAGCAGGACAACAGGCCGCAAGGGTTTTGCTGCAGTAACGAGAACCGTTACAGAGCTGCCCCCGGCCACGATCAGTGGGAGGAAAACCCTCCAGACCCAGTGGCAAGGAAGAGCTGTGCTGCCGTGCTGGGCTGCTTGGATCCCCGGAGCACATAATTCTGCAGGCAGAGAGATTAATTACTTCTTTTGCCAGGAAGAAACAGGCTCTGGTCATTATTACTTTTTTGGTAGGAAAAGCAGCGACATCTCTGCCCCGGGGAGCTCCAGAGGGACCAGGCTGAGCAGGAAGGGCAGAGGAAGGGACCAACGGCAAAGCCACAACAGCTACTTGCTGAAAGCTAAGCAGCCTGGCAGTTTTGGGGAAGAGATTTTGCAGGGACCAGCCCCATTGCAAGATGGTTGATATATGCGGAGAGGCCTTTGGGAGACATTGCTCCAGTGTGAAACTTTTCCATCGGCTCCCACCAGCCTCAGGATCAGCTGGTGCCAACCCTGGATTGGTTCAGTGTTGGCAGGGCAGGGCAATGTTGGCTTTCTTTGGCCACAGTCAGTATGACTTGGTTTGAGCCTGCTCCTCTGCGTTTAAATCTTGCAGAAGAGCGGCATGGAGTGGTCTACAGGCACCGTTTGTGATCACTTAAGGCAGTGTGAGGCCTGACAGGAGTGGCTGAGATGTCCTCCCTGAGGGACAACAGCACCACAGGGTCACTCACGGTGTGGAGTGCCACGAATAGTTCAACGCTCGCCATGGCTGGAGTGACCTGGAGCTACTCACCAATGATCACGAGCAGGAGAATGACTGCCACCAGTGCTATGATCGCCTTCATCTGCAAGGGAAGCACAGAGGCGTGTTACAGGATGCTTCTACCTGCAGGCCTTCAGCTTCCAGCATCTTTTCAGCTAGAAAGCAGAGCTTCTCCATCCCCTCCCAGGGGAGGGCAGGTAACCGTGCCTCCACAAACCCACCCCTGCCTGTTCCTGTCCATGCTCACCTTGCAGCCTCGCCACCACATCTGTCTCCGAAGCTGCTTGGCTCTGTTGCTAAAAGCTGTTGCATTGTCTGATAAACTTTCTGGTGAAGGAAAAAACAGAGGCGATTCAGCCGCGCGCGCACAGTCAGAGCATCCATGCGTTCTACTAACTCCACTCGGTTTTAAGCAGTAAATTCGGCATTAGGGGAAAAGACCCAACCACAGCGTGATTCACCAAAGCCACAGCAGATGCCAGTGACGCCCTTCGCTAGAGCACACACAGACCTGCCGAGTCCCACTGAGCCCCCTTTGTCCTGGCTGCCCTCTGAGGACAGGAATTCACTCTGCAAGCCAGCAGACAGCTAAAGCACTCAGGGCTGTTGGGAAACAGACCGATCTACCTTAGCTTGAAGGACCAACAAGATCACAGCACCCAAACGCCTCCAAACTAACACCTCTGCACAGAGCAGCAGAAGGCAAAGGTGGAAAGAGGAAAATATCAGCAGAAAGTCAGATCTGCAGCCCAAAGCTGGGAAACACTACTCTCCAGGACAGAAATACAAGCCCAGGTCTGTCATTAGGCACCTTCTGAACTGAAACCAAGTAACTTGGTGCAGCAATGGGAAAGAGGCACGGGGAAAAGGCCTGCAGAGCTGCATTTAGCATCGCACCTGATTTATCTTGCAGGTCATCCAGCCGCTCGCCTCTTTCAATCACCTTCGTGATGTTCTCCTGCATAACATCGATGACTTCGTCCACCTGGTTCTGGACACTAGAGCAGAGCAAAGGTATCATGAGGAGCAGAAACGAACACCACCAGCTGCGCACTGCAGCGCCAGCCCTCGCTCGGAGCTGCCCAGGCTGGCAGGATCCGAGAGCTCACCGACAAAAATCAAAGGGGACAATAATGGAGGGAGGTCGATGGGATGCTGAGAAAGCCAGAGGCACAGCACGACCTGCCATAGGTCTCTGGCAATCCCAGGAAGGATGAGGGAACACAAGGGGCTCAAAGAGAGCGCTGGGAAGTCAGCAGAGGCGGGGGGCACCCTCCATGACACCTTGAACACAAAAATGCAGTAAGAAAAGGCACTACTTGCTGTTGGTGGCCACCTCCGCTGCAGAAAAGCTCACATCAAAGGGGAAAAAAACCATAAAACTGACACCTTATCTTTCTAGATTTCATGGAAACCTCATACTGCACCTTTGCTCAATAACTTGGGGTGAAATCAAAGCAAGGTGCACTCCCCCCTCTGTGAGCCAAGTTGCTAAATGAAACCCACTCTGCCAGGGGCATCAAGAGAACAGTAAAGAAACGGCTGATATGAACTAAACCGAGTTATTATAATCCATCTTCTCATAGGTTACGCAACTCTGTGGGTAGTCGCTTCAGTGAACGGTAGCGTAAATCACACCCGCAGGGTTATTATAAATGCATTTATTCACTCCATAAAAAAAGCCACATTGGTAAAAGAGAAAAATTCTCCTGGTGGAAAAATACTGCTACATTCTGGTTTGTATTTTGGAGCTAATACACTTTATTTTCCTGGAGATAGAAATAAGAAATTTCTTGGGGCCCTTGGGAGACAATACATTGTTTGAGACATACCGTTCCCAGAAAGTAAACGGCAACGGCAATGTCTTGGAGGCAACCCTAGACACAGGGCAATAAAACAGAAATAGCTCCAGGCCACTCACTCTGCATAAGTCTTAGGTTTAACGACTTTGGTCGCCTTGATTAAAAACATTTAAGCACTTTAAACATGTCAAAGTGCATCCAGCATTTCCCAAATATGCAGCACAAATAGGCCACTTCAGCAGCTCTTCACGTTACCAGGAACACACGCCTCCTATTAACAGTGTGCCACTGGTGTCCCCAAAGGGGAGAAGGGTTGACACCACCTGCTTAGCACCCACACTCTCCCGCTCCCCAAATTACCCAGTCACAACATCTTTCTCTTTGGACCCATGAAAAACCCTCTCCTCCCACTGCCATCTCACAGATGCAGGTGTTCAAAGATATTATTTGCCAAATCAAGAGTTTTTACAGCAGCACCAGACCCAACTCCACCACTTAGAGAGCCACCATCCAGCACCTAAGCTCAGAGCACTTGGTACGACAAGGACAGCACATCCTCCACCATGACCTGGGAAGACGGGGCCAAGGGAAACCCAGAGCAACTTGCCCAAGGCCACTCAACGGGCCACCGCAGAAGCAGGAACAGGGCCCTGCCCTAGTCACCATGCCTCTAATTCATTAATTAGAGACAGAGGTTCACATTGACCTATTTCTCCTGTCTCCATACCAGGTACGTGCCTCTCACCGAGCAAACATTTGTGCTCAGACGCACATGTGAGAGGCAGCTGCAACAAGCAGTAGCGGTCACAATGGAAAAGCACATGCTGTGCTCACGTTTACTTACCGTTCCAAAAACAGGCAAGGAAAATCATTAAAAGAAAAAGCTTTTTTTCCTCCCCAAAAAGCTCTAGAAAGTGCTCCAGATATTTGAGTATGAAGGGGCTTCCCATCTTAGCATTTCGGGTCAGGCTCTGTAGCAGCACTGCGCTGCAGCTCCAGAGCTGGAACAGCCAGGCAACCCCTCTGAAGCCAATTTCTGACTCAACAGCCCGCGTAGGGCACATGCTAGACTCCAGCAGCGCACGTCAAAACTTGCTTTATTTAGGATACCGCAAGAAAGGAACCTGCCTTCCCTGTGCTGCATCGCAGAGTCCGTGGGAGCAGCATCTTTCTGCACCCACCTACACCGTGCGGTGGCAGCTCCTGCCTTCCACATCAACGGCAGCCACCTGCCAGGAGCTTCTTATCTGGAGGAGAAAGGCGTAAATAATCCCCAAAGGCCTCTCAGCAGGAGCTTGCCCCATGCCCACGAGGTTGTTCTGATCCATCATTTGTTTTCCAAGGTACAAGGTGAGTGGCAGAGCTGCCACCCTTGGGAAAGCGCAGAAGGTGGCACTGAGGACACAGGTAGATGCTGCCCGGGAAACACAAG
This sequence comes from Larus michahellis, assembly GCF_964199755.1. Taxonomy (NCBI): domain Eukaryota; kingdom Metazoa; phylum Chordata; class Aves; order Charadriiformes; family Laridae; genus Larus; species Larus michahellis. The sequence goes on along the minus strand of NC_133903.1, from coordinate 25,766,793 downwards.
GTGGTACCCTGGGGAGCAAAGTGTCCACCCCACACAGGACACACACAGCTCCGTGGCTCTTCCCTGGGGCAGTGGGCAAGGACGCAGGGAAGAGACATGCTCTGCCGGGGGTTTCCTTACAACAGACAAGTCCCATCTCTGAGCTGCCAGCAACGCTGCTATAGCTTGGGGCGAGAAAGGAAAAGCAGAAACATCTGCTATCCCAGATGAGCCAACTTGGCAAAAACTCTAAGGCCTTAAACATCAGTTTCACAGGCAGAAGACTATATTCGCAGTATGTAAATGTTTCTAAAATCATTTCCTGGCTTCAAAATAAAGAGATTTCCTCCCACAACAGATTTGTAACTGAGTTCTCTTGGTACAACTAAGCAGGACAAACAAGCAGGAGCACGTGAGGTTACAATGCATCTAGGAACGTGCAGCGCAATTCGATGCCACCTGTATCTCCGCCAGTGCAGGTCAGAGCCTGGAGAGATGCCGCTGCAGTCCCAGGGCACCCTGCAGCATTCGAGGCAGAGAGGGCAGGTACGTAACTTCAAGCCGCTTCTGCTGCGAACCAGTATTTGGGAGAGACCAATGGAGCACAGACCCCTACTGCCCGAGTTGCATCTCAGCATCCCACCTCTTTTCACGTGAGCTGCTGGTGAAACGCTGCGTGCCTTTGCTGCCTGCCCGTGCTGTTAGCTGTTCCCCTAAGAAGAACAAAACATATCAAGGACGGAGAATGGAGGCACAGAGAAATCAAGGCTTAAGCTCTCACAAATGTTGAGGTGTTTTAACTCCCGTGGAACACAGACATATTTGAGCACCCCAATACCTTTTAGTATCTAACATAAAAGAGAACCCTGGGGGAAAAATAAAAACACAAAGGAAGAGACCAAGCCAGGGAATGAAACCTTGATGTCCACACAGTGCCTTAACCAGACCTTAAGCCAGTCCTTGCTTTCTGCTCTCTCCCACCCATCACTGCTGCAAGAGATGCCTCTCCAGGAGGGGGCTGAACGATGCCCAGCCTTATGCATTAGCCCTGCAGTTTCAGAGCAAATTCAACAATTCCCCACTAGTTTGGCATGCCGGAGGTTGGAAACTCAAGTCGCATCAAGAAGAAAATATTTTCTTGTTTTATTTGGCAAGCAAGAACGAATCCTCTAATACGAAGCTTATTTCCTGTTAGGGAGCTATTGGCTTTTGACACATACGTTTCGTGCACTTCACTCCTGCCAGATTTCCAAGAGAAATAAAGGAGAATAAATACCTGCCAGGAAAGGGAGCAAGACAAAGGCATAAAGCGTGTCTCCCATGACCCTTCTTCTCACTAATTACTGCAAATATGATGCTTTTAACAAGGACGGCAAGCGTACACCGTCAAAGCAACAACAAGAAACCCAACAGCCCTTAGCTTGGTTAGACTCCTCTTTTCTTGTGCTTTGCCAGGTCCAGAGCAAGAGGAATAAGTCTTTCCATTTTGGCCACACTAGGTTAGCTACTGAAAAACTTCCCGGGCTGGTCACGGTGTTGGGCTAACAACAGTGCCGCATTCTTCAGACGCCGTAAACAGGCCATGCACACACCATGGGATGTGCTGCTCAAGGCTGCTTCTTGTCTCCAAACCAGCTGTTTACAGCCAGCATGACACCCTTCTATTTTCCACCCCAGTGATATTAATAGTGCTGTGTATTTTGGTGCAAATTACACCCAAACACCCCTCGTTGTGGCAGTAACCCAGGGAAGAGGGAACAAGACGGAGAGCCAAGCCGGATGGACAGTGGAAAGGCAGGAGGCCAGCACTGCGCAGCGCTCCCCAGGGCACGGCTCTCTGCAGAGGGGCTGCCCAGCAGACATCTCTGCTCTACTCAACAATGGGGGATCAGCGCCGAACCCTGCCACAAATCGCTGGTTTGAAGCTGCTGGTTCATCACAACAGCGAGGAAGGGAGCAGCCTATGCCTCCCTGAAGCCTTTCTGTCCTTGAAAGGATTACACCCAACAACGATGCCCGACTATATGGTCTCGTACCACCTGCAGATGAAAGCTCAGACTACAGATGGGGTTCACTGCACAAACAGCCACCTGCGATGAGCAGCCAGGCCTTGGGAAGCTGCTGTCAATTCTTGCCTTCAAACCATTCCACAAACCCTCCCCAGACAGAGTCACTGGGGCTGGGGATGCTGGGGACTCCCAGCAGTGCGATGGGGGAAATCACGGGGACCAAGACCTGGCTCCTGGGGAACCACAGCAGTGTGCTGAGCCCCGTCGCCAGCACGAGCAGGAATCCAAATCCAGCAGCACGGTTGCCTGAAAGCAGAAACATCAATGGTGAAGAAAGTCGAGCAGCACAGAAAAGGGGGCAATTATTGGTAGCGTTTTTGAAAAGATAAGCTGTTATGAGAGGCTCCTATTCTAAACAAAAAAAAAAACTCAGGTGGAAGATGAACATCCCACCTTCCCCCAAAAGGTACCAAGAGCTCTCACGACACACGTTCAGGACTTCTCACAAAGCCTGGAAGCAGAGGCAGAAAAGCAAGATCAGCTCACCCTTACTTGTTCTTTGTAACTTTTGGGAAAAGGATAAAAGCCTGTTAAAAGCTACCTTTCAGCTCCAGCCCACCCTAGGGCTGGGGAGGTCTCAGAGGGAGCCCAAGGGACCCCACGCAGCCACTTAATTACCCGGGGTGCATCCACCCCAACAGAGCAGCTGTTGGGACAACAGAGCGTGAAGTTCCAGACACATCAGGACAAAACACAGCACGGAGGGGACTGTGACGCTTCCTCCTGCCACTATTGCTGGCTGTAACTCGTCTCTTTCCCCTACAGGGTTTGCTGTGTTCCCCACCATCTTCTTCTGCAGCTGAGCCAGCCTCGAGGGTCTCTGCTGCCAAACTCTCCACCCTGACCCAAGCGCCTTTGCTGCCAAGGACAACTAGGAAAAGTTTCCAGTCTTGCCCCTCACATGCAACATGTTCCACACCTTTGCTCCCATAATCCCATCACTTTTTCCTCTACCCAGTCCTCCATCCAGTTTCCTTCTACGCCTATCTTCACACCTCGTTCCTCCAGTCCCATCCAGCTACAGTCTCTCTAGCTTTGCCCAGCTATGCCTCAGCTCTCCAAATGCTCAAATTCCTCCTTAAAATGGCTTTTCCTTACAGTGTTTCAGCAGCAACCCAACCCTCCTTTTCCTCCTCTGTTGAAACCAGAGCGAACCGCATCGTTACGAGACCAGGCATCAATCCATCCAGCACAAGGGCCGGTCTGATCAGAAACTTAAAAATAAGCTTCATGACAAGACATGACAACTGCACGCTGTAAGTGCTTATTAAACAAAGCAATCAACATCGATGAGAGCAGAAAATAGATACTATTTTATAACAGATGTTCTAGATACTAGACAGACGTAGCCACTTGCTACCCCAAGGGACATATCCCATATCAGGTCCACTAGACAGGCAATCTCTGGCAATGGGCAAGCTTCACGAGTGCTGGGCATTACTCACATCACACCTATGAACCCACCAGCTCCTGGGTGAATTCTTTGCTTTTTCTTCCCCTTCACAGATGCAGTGCTATCCTTTATCTAAGCCCCTGCTCCTTCCTGCCTGGCCAAGACAGTGGGAAGAGAAGAGCTCCTGTTTTCCGCCATCACGCCGGAAAGGCGAAAGATGCTCTGTAATTCCTTTCCAGCAGAGGAGGGCAAAGGGGTAGACACCGACTCCTCTCCACCTTTTTATGGGGGCGGGACCCCACTTGTAAAACCAATTCTCACCCTTCCCCTTCACTCCAGGCCAGTGTGGCACTGCCCTAGAAGGGAGGCTTTATCCACACTGGCTTACCGTAAGGACCAGGGTGCCTCTGCCAACAGCATCCTCACGCCCTGGAGGGAACCGAGACCCCCTGAAAACTCAGGGTGCAGTGACGGACCTGCTGCCTCTTGTGTAACTCAAGTGCACTTCGCCCCTCAAGGTAACGTGGCAAGCGGGAGCATAAGCAAGCAGTGCCTAACGCTGACGTTGGCAATGAGTCATCTCAGAGCTGCACCGGCTTCTTCCCGGCATGAAAAAAATCCCTAACGAAGAGCAACACTCAGGCTGCACACAAGACAACCCAGTCTGAATAACACCCGGTCATCAGTGCCCGCACAGGTCTCTGTTCCGGCTCTGCGGAGGTGAGTAAAGGAAAACAGTGCAGCGCAAACCAGGGGTCTGTGAACATCACCCCCCTCCCCTTTCCATTAAGCACCACCATCGCATCCCTTATTGGAAAGGGCAGGACAAACTGGAGCCCACAACAAGCATCATCCAGGAAATGACTCGATGGGAGAAGGATTCAGAGTGTTCACTCCTTCCTTCTTGCCCTAATCATCCTCCAGCTGTAACGGCTTCCTGTTTTCCAGCTGCTTTCACCCCACTGAGTCACTGCTCATCTCCAGGTCACCTCTATCAGGTTTTTTATCTGGAGAAGAGGAGGACAGAAGACCAGCCGCTGCACAAAAAACATGGTCCTGGTGCATTCCTGACCACTTGCTTTCTTGAAACATTGAGGAGCAAGTTACAGGATGAAGAAAAAAGCAACGAAATATAAAATGTTGCTAGCAAAGGGTAAAATTCAGGGTTAACGCTCTAGAAAAAAAGCCTCATAAGAGCGTGGAACAGGTCATCACTAGAATACAGCAAGGGATTTAGAAACTCCGCTAAGCTACTGTGATACAATCCTATCCCTTCACCTCTCTCAATGCACAACTTCTTGATAGCTTGAATCAAATTTGAGATTTCCCTTAGCTGTGGATGTGCAGGGTAGGAAACACGGATTAGAAGAAAGCCAGCACAAGCCACGTTCATAGTCAGCACTACACAGAAATACTCCAGTCAGACAGCAGCAGGAGCTCGCAGCGCCACAACAAAACATTATCCGTGTGACACTGAGGAACAACGACTTACTGTCTGATCTTGTCATTCCTGGGTCCAAATCTTGGTCCAGAAGGGCCTCTCCTGCAGGCAGAAAAGAGAGCCATCAGGATGGAAGATACAAGGAAAACATGTTTTTAAACCAGACTCAAAAGACACGCAAGAGACAATCAACACCTTTTGGACAGAGGATTGTTCTCATACTTCCCATCAGTCCCTCCCACATCTTAGGACACATGGGACAACCCGCTCTTATAAAGGTCACACCTATTAAGTCTTAATTCACGCTTGATGCCAAGGCTCTGGGAGATCATCTCAAAGGAATCAAAGGGTTTGATTCCTAAGCCACCACCTATGTGACAGGGAGCAGCTTTTGGTGTTCGACGCCTCCACTCTCAGAGATGTAGGCGGTTAAGGCATCACGTCCCCCACTGCAGCCATTCAGAAACTCACAAGAAAAAGTCCTCCTCTTCATCCGAATCTTCCTCCAACAGGTTCCTCTGCAAACAAAGAATAAAAAAAACAAACCACCATTTCACACACATGTTTCCAGCCCTTCGGATGCAATCAGCATCCTCCGACCGCAGGTTACACACGAGCCCTCCTTTGGGGAGCACCGATGGTACTTTTTAGGTGTCTGGAATCATGCTGTTTCTCTCCGCGTGTGATCAGGGGCCAAGCTGGATGTCTCTGTGCCGCTATTATCACCTTGGTGGTGTTTGCTAGCTCCGTACAGCTCTGCCTTGGGACAACTCGCACCTCTGCCACTGAGCCAAACTGGATTTGCGTCAATGGCCAGCTGCCTGCGCAGGTTCAGATCCCAGTTCTAGGGACCAGCACAACTCCCTACGATGCAGAAGCAACCAGTGCATCAGCACGTTGAGCCCTGCCTTGGAATGCGGCAGGCACAGCCCCTGTGCAGTCCAGCTGTGGAAGGAAGGCCCTCTCTGCTCAAGGGACAATCCCTAGCGCTGCACTTGGTCAACAGCATCTGCTCAAAAACCGTCAGCATCCCCTGCAACCACCCTGAGCTATCCCATCCACGTGGGAAGTCAGTTCCACTCCCGATTTGGAGGACATGGTTTCTCCAGCCATCTGATGGCAGCAGGTATAAGAAGGACGACTGCAACGAAACACGCTGGGCTCCCTGCACGTCCGGGGGGATCAGGCCCTCCAAACCCCCGACTCGGGCAAAGGCTACAGCCGGGCTGGAAGGGGAGGTGTCCCTGCCCCCATGGCAGGGGGGTTGGAACTATATGATCTTTAAGGTCCCTTCCAACCTGAACCATTCTATGAAAGCAGAGTGGTCTGGTAGCTCCTCTACTTCGAGCCAAAGGGCTCCTCCTGGGCTCGGATTTGGTGTTCCACTATACCCCATGAGACAATCCAAAGGCCAGTTTTTAAAAGAAACACCACAATCCCACTTAAGCTTGAAAGTTTCAGACAAAGACACTATTAGAGATCATTTCTCATACCAGGGCAGCACAAATTTTCCAACCGAGCTGAGGGCTCCCAGTTAACGTCTACTTAGGGTGAAAAATAATCAAGAGGGGGAACTGGCATCCTAAACATGTGGGCCGGGGAACACATTGGATGGTCCTTAACGGTACTGACAGCTGCTGCTTCCCCTGTGTGCACATCTGGGCTCCCACCTGCAAGTGCAGTGCTCTTATTTTGAAGCTTACCTACATTTCCATCCTTGTCATATCTGCTCAATCAATTTAAGCAACCCGTGAGACCACGCAATAGTTTCAGCCATCGCCTCCCTTAAGGGACGAGCGAACCGCTCTTGGCAACATGGGCTCCTCGTCTCACTGACAGCTATTGTGAGCCGGAGCAACATTTCAGACTACAGCCTAAACTCGGTTTTAGCACGGTACGGCCCCAGGACAAAAGCATCAGGTTAAATCCACCTTGTCTAAAACAGGCAACCGCACCGTTTTGACCTGTATTTCAAAGCCTGAAACGTCAGGGGACCTTGGCGAAAAGGAGAAAGATTCAGCTGTAAAGCACAGGGTAACTTCAGCCAGCTACGTGGGGAGGAGAGCCGGGACGTGCCCGGCAGGAGACCGGAGCACACCGGGATCTTCAGACCAGCCTGAAGGAACTGAAACAGGTTCTCAAACCAGCCCTTTTCCCTAACAGGGTTTGTTTTAAAATACACAGAGCGGGTTCGCCGCACGGACAGTCCTCTCACGAACGAGATGTCGCTACGAATGGTGGTCCCTTGCCAGATGAAGGCTGCGCCAGCCCCTTGGGCAAAGGCAGCTGTGAATTACCTTGCACTGGCTTAGTGGCTAATGGTATAGGGCAACTTGGGGTCCCCAAGGTCTGTTAACACCCCCCTGCCCGCCGTGGGCCCCCCCGACACCAGTACCAGCCCGTTTCGGCCCGGTTAGGGCCGCCGGGGGGCTAGGCCCGCCGGTCACTCACCCGCTCGCTCTTCACCGAGCCCGTCACCTCGTCGTCGTTCAGGTGCCGCTTGAATTTCGGAGGCATCGTCTCTGCCTGCGGGAGAGGCGGCTCCGCGCCCGGGAGGAGAAGCCTGGAGAGGGAGGCGCAGGGAACGGCCGGGTCACCCCAGCGGCGCGGCCCCCCCGGACCGCCCCTCGCCGGGCCCGGGAGAACGGGTGGCGGTGGTGGGGCTCCCGGCGGGGCCCCGCACCGGTAGGCCCGGAGGGATGGTGGGGAAGGACCCCAGGGCGGGGGGATGCAATGACCGCAGGGGAGGGGGGATGCAAGGGCAGCCGGTGCCCGGGACCCGCGCGTTCTCCCAGACCCGCCGTTCCGGCCCAGCCCTCCGGTGCCCGCCGGCGGTGCCCAGACAGAGCACCCCGGTGCCCGCCGGCCATGCCTAGACGCACCGCACCCCCCCACACCCCGCTCACCGCGCCGCGCTGCGGGCCGGGCCGGCGGGAAATGGCCGGTGCAACGGCGGCGGCGGCGAGTCAGCTGTCCCATCGACCGCCTCGGCGCTCCGCCCGCCGCGGCCGAGCGCCGAGCGATCGATCGCGGGGCGGGCCCGGGGGCGGGTCCGGGGGCGCGGCGCCGGCGGGCGGCGGGGGCGGCCCCGGCCCGGGAAGACGCTGGCTCGGTAGCCCTGGGGCTGGCGGGGCTCCCGGCGACGCCTCTCTGCCAGCAGCGGGGGGGTCCGGCCGCCTCGGCCCCCGGCATCGCTCCTGGCACACGGCCCCGGCAGCAAAGCCGTTGGCGGCGGCCGCAGGCGGCCGGACCCCGGCCAGCGGCCGCGGGGAGGAGGCGGGGGAGTGCCCGCTGCCGCGGGGCGAGAGCCGCCGCCACCGCAGGCATCTGGAAGGTTCCGGCTCGTCCGTCCCCCCCTGCCGCCCCGACCCCTCTCCCCGCCGCCCTCCCGCCCTATAAATGCGGGCGGCGGCGGCGGGCGGCGGAGCGGAGCCATGGCGGGGGCCTGGCTGCTGCTCTGGGGGGCGCTGGCCCTGGGCAGCCGCGCCGAGACAGCCTTTCTGCGGCGCGGCGATGACAGCACCGGGCGTTGCACCTACTCCTTCACGGTAGCCAGCCCCGTGGAGGCCGGTTGCCCCGATGGCGGCGGCGTGCCGGAGCTGCGGGCCGAGCTGGCCGCGCTGGCCGCCCGCCTGAGCCGGCTGGAGAGCCGGGAGCGGGGCGCGGGGGGCTCGGGGCCGCGGGGAGCCGAGGCAGGGGGGGTGCGGGACCCCCAGCACCCAGCCCCGGCCGCTCGCCTGGAAGCCGCCTACGGTGAGCTGCTGCGGGCCAAGTCCCGGCTGGAGGAGGAGAAGGGGCGGCTGGAGCGGGAGAAAGAGGAGCTGGGGAGGCGGCTGGAGAGCAGCGCCCAGGAGATCGCCCGGCTGCGGGCCACCCGCTGCCCCCCCGGCGGAGAGGGGCCTGGCCGCGATGCCCTGCGCGCCCCCGGCAAAGGTAGGTGCCGGGGTTGCGACCCCCGGTGCATCCCCTCCACCAGCTCCCTGCCACCGCATCTTCCCCGGGTGCTGGTCAAGTCCCTTTGCTGCATCCCCCCCCAGTGTGGTGCACCCACGGCTGCCCCGGCTCTCGGGCACCCCAGTGGGGTGCTCACCTGCTGTGGGGCTCAGCCCGACCGGGGGTCACAGCCCGTTGCACTGAGCCCCCTCCCCATCCCTGTGTCAGGGCTGGCAGCTGGTGCCCTCCTCATCCCACCATCCGCCCTGCAGCAGAGGGGGGACGCAGGGGACCAGGCTAATCCGGGGGGATTGCGGGTTTCCCCCAAGGAGCATTAAACCCCACACCTGGGGGGCAACAGCATCAGCGGCCACACAGTGAGGTCCCCATCAGCAGGTCGCAGATGTGCCCTGCCGCAGCGGGATGGGGCACCGGGCTCCTGACCGAGGTGTTGGTATTTTGGGGGGCAACGGTCCGGCATGGAGCCCCCCAGGATGGCGAGGGCAGGCAGGTGCAGCGGTGAGGGAGGCTGGCTCGGCCCCTGCTCACGCTGCACCTGGCCCCACCGCAGCCCCCCGCTGGGACCCGCAGCCCCTCGCCTACCAGGAGCTGCAGTCGGAGAGGACGGAGGTTCCCGCATCCCGGCTGCTGGAGGAGACCGCGCTCGGCCGCCCGGGGAGCGAGGACTCGGGTACTGCCACCGGCATGGCCGGCCATCCCCATGCTCTGCTGCTCACTAATACCGCTTGGCCCCCCCCCGAGGGGCTCGCCGGGTGCCGCCGCCGAGCAGTAACCCCTTTCTCTCTCCCTCCTGTCCCCGAGCAGGCTGTGGCGAGCTGGTGTGGGTGGGGGAGCCCATCGTCTTCGGCCGGGCAGACTCCATTGCCGGCAAGTACGGCGTGTGGATGAAGGACCCCGAGCCTGTGCCCCCCTTCACGCGGGAGACCACCTGGCGCGTGGACACAGTGGGCACGGAGGTCCGACAGCTCTTCCAGTACGAGGCGCCCGAGCAGCTGGCCCGGGGCTACCCTGCCAAGGTGCACATCCTGCCGCGGCCCCTGGAGAGCACGGGGGCTGTCATCTACCGTGGCGGGCTCTTCTTCCAGCCCCGCCGCTCCCGCGCCGTGGCCCGCTACGACCTGCGGGGAGAGACCGTCACGGCCGAGAGGGAGATCCCCGGCGCCGGCTTCCACGGGCAGTACCCCTACTCCTGGGGGGGCTACACCGATATCGACCTGGCTGTGGACGAGACGGGGCTCTGGGTGATCTACAGCACCGAGAAGGCCAGGGGGGCGATTGTCCTCTCCAAGCTGGACCCTGAGACGCTGGAGATCCAGCGGACCTGGGAGACCAACATCCGCAAGCGGGGGGTGGCCAACTCCTTTGTCATCTGCGGCACCCTCTACACCGTCAGCAGTTACTCGGCACCCAATGCCACCGTCAACTTCGCCTACGACACGGCCACCAGCACCAGCCGGGCCCTCAGCATCCCCTTTGAGAACCGCTTCCGCTACCTCAGCATGGTGGACTACAACCCCGCCGAGCGGCAGCTCTTCGCCTGGGACAGCTTCAACATGGTCACCTACCCCGTCCGCCTCTCCCGGGCCTGAGCCGGGGCCATGCCATGGCTCAGGCCCCACGACCCCCATGCGCGTCGGCCCCCCGCTTCGCTTCCCAGCTCCCCCCGGCACAGCCGGGAGCGCCGGCTCGGGCAGCCCCAGGCGATGGTGGGGGCCACATGCTGCCCAGCCGTGCCATGGTGGGGCCCCCCAGTGTTGGCACCTCCGGCAACATCCTGTCATGCTCGATGCAGCCGAGGGAAATTAAGTGCTTTTTCTAGAGCCTGGCTGAGACAGTGAAAGGCCTTTCTCTGGCCTCGGCAGGTTTTGGGCGGGCCACAGCGGTACCCAGCCCTGAGCTGCTCCAGCACCCTCTGGGAGCACCTGCAGCACATCCCAGCCTGGCCACCCCCAGTTCGGAGCAGGGAGGGCTCGGGCGCAGCAAAGGCCGGGTGGCAGAGATGGGGAGAGGCTGCCCTGGAGCTCCCACCTAAAAAAAAAATAAACTTTTTCCCTGACTGCAAGCAGCGATCCCCTCCGTGAGGCTGGGGTTTGTGTTTCCAGGCTCTGGCTGAGCATGAGCACTGCTGCTGCCCCCCAGACTCCCCCCGGCAGCAGCAGTTTTGGGGAGACCTGCCCATCTTGGGCCAGCCTTGCGGAGAAGAGCAGCGTTCACCCACCACCAGAGCCCACAAGCCCCACTGCATCCCATGCTGCTGGTGCCTGGGGGCATCCCGGAGCTCAGCTGCCTCCAAAAATCATCCGGCAGGATCAAAAGCAGCGGGGAATATGGATACTCGTTGCCCCAGCCTTGTTTTATTGGGGAAAAAAAAAAAAAAAAGAAGCCAAGAGGGCAGTTGTGAGGTGTGCTGGCACAGCATCCCACAGGGAGCGGCCCCTCGATGCCCCCAGCCCCTCTCGGCTTTACAGCCGTGCCTGGCCACCAACTCGGTGGCAGCTATGGTCCCCCCTGGCCTGCAGCGCTCCCCGTGCCAGGCCAAAACCTGCCGTTTTAACTATTTATTGTAAAAAGGCTGTAGGAGGCTTTTCCCCTCCCTCCCCTGGTGTCGGGGGCAGATGGGGGAGCAGCAGCGGCCGCATCCCCCGGGGGATGCGCAGGATCCCAGCCCAATAAACGTTGCCCACCGCCGGCCGCTGCCTTGCGCCTCATCTTTCCAAGCCTGGGTTTTCCTGGGGGTTTGGTGGGCTGGAGCCTGGAGGGGGCGTGAAGCGCTGGTGTCCCGCTCGATGCACCAACGGGTTGAAGGTGCTGGGCAGGAGGAGCGCTTTGGCCAGGAAAATGCCATGTGTGGGAGGCGGCTGCTGGCAGGGCTGACCTTCTTTTAGCGTGAAGGGGGGCTGCAACACACCCACAACATCGAACCGGAATAAAAGTCAAAGCTTCAGCGCTAAACCCCAGAGATTTGCCGAATGGGAACGATCCAGGAGCTGCAGGAGGCAGGGTTGCGTGCTGGGCTTGTTGGTCCCGGGGGCCAGTGTGGGATGGGGGGACAGAGGCAGCGTCCCCTTTGCAGTGCCGGGGCGTTTGGCTGCTCACCGAGGGGGTGGCACTGCTCAGAGCCGGGAACTGACCCTGTTCTAGAAGAGCAGGAGCCAAGGGGGTGGCCGGGGGAAGGCAGGGGGTGCTGGCCACAGGCAGCACACTCTCCTCCACCGTGAGGGCTGTCCCGTTGGGGGGAACCGGGGAGGGTCCATACCACTGGGATGGGCTGGGGAGGGTGCGGGATGGCACACATCCCGTGGGGGACCGACCTGGTGGGACCCCAGCACATCGAGGCAGGAGGCTGAAGAGCCTTTCTCACCCACGGCGTGGGGCTGGGATGCTCATCCTGAGCCAGCACAAATGAAGGTGGCCCCCAGGCTGGTGATGCGGCTGCCACAGTGCAGCACAGCAGCCCCCCACTACCTGGGGCAAAGGCTCTGCTGGCCCCCCGGCTGCCCCCTTTGCAGCAGGGCTGCCCTGACGTGGGTGCTCCGGTCCTAGCCGGGGGGAGAGGGCACCGTCTGCGACCAACCACAGCTGCTGGTGATAAATTTGTGGTGCACTTTGGGTTCTCCCAACCTCAGAAAACATGGGTGCGTGGTCCTGCCCTGGGGAGCAGCCTTGGCCCCACAGCGAAAACCCACCCGGGAGGGGCAGTTGTCCGGGCCCCGGTTGCAGATTAACAAGACAAACGCCAGGGCAAGAGGCAGGGCAGTGAAGCAGGGGGTGAAGGCAGCTGTGGGGGGGTCACCCAGGAGCTGGGAAGAGGGAGGCAGGCAGCAGCCCCAGCCAGGGGCAGTCTGGCAAGCAGCCACTCCCCCAGACACACAGACACCCACCCATGGAGGATGGGAAAGTGGCATTTCTGTCCCAAAAGAGGAGGGGAGGCGAGGCCAGAGCTTCCCCCGAGGCACAGGCTGAGCCCCAGCATGAAAGGGAAGGATTATTCCGAGGTCCCTGGGGAGCAGCAGCACCAAAAGCGTCTCAGTGAAGGAGAGACAGCGAGGGCAGACAGCCCCAGCCATTCCCGCCTCCCGGCTCCCTGCCAGCACCAGGGTCTTTTCAGGATGGGAAGTCCATCGCTTAATTGACTAAAAAAAAAATAAAAATAAAAATGAAGACAAGCCAACATACACAGGATTTCCAGAGAGCCGGGCTGGAGCCGAACAGCACTGAATACACAGCCTTGCTTAACAGGCTTTGCAAAACAAGCCCGGAGCCTCCCTCCCCTTCCGCATCCCAGCAAGAAGCCACCCCAAAGCCGAGGGGGGCTGTTGCTGGATCCGGCCCCAACACACATTAATGCCCTTCTGCTCTTGCCCTTGAGAAAAGTCACGGTCTTTTTGCAGACTGAACACTGTTAAGGAAAAATTAAAAAAAAAAAAAAAGAAAAAAAAAAGTGTGAATTCCCCTAACAAAATAATTCCCTAATTTACGGGAGGTTCAGCACAATTATTTGTGATGACCAGAGTCCTAGAAAAGAGATTACGCACCAAATCCCACTCAAATTAAAAAAAGCAAAAGCTACTCCAGCATTACTGGCCAGAAGCAAGTTATCTGGTTAAATGTCCTAAAAATATTCAATGAACTGGGGGCGGTGACTGAAAGCTCAACCTGGCCCCAAAGGCAGCGTGGGGAAGGGGGGGGGTGGGAGTCAGGGGCTGTTTTGGGGGGGGCACACATCAAAATCAGGTTATTCGTTTGCACTAAATAAATGCTCGAGCATTTGCTTTTAATTAAGTTTCCGCAGAAATATTATCCTTGTTCTGCTCGGTGCGAGAAACAGCCAAAAGCTTGGTATATTCCCACAGCCGAGCGTGGGGAAATCCGTCTGACTTTTCCAGCGGCTTGGTGGGAGAATTTAAGATTAATCCTTTCAGCAGCATTTCCTTAAAAACAGAATTGTCCCGTGAACGATTTCCCATTTTTAGGGTGTTCTTCTGAGATGAACCAAGACAGCCTCAAAAGCGGGAAACACCAGCGTAGCCCCGTTACCATTGAAACCGTCTCTTTTTATGGCACGTTTATAGTTCCAACCACCTTCACCCCGTGCCCCCACCTCCATCCTCCTCTCCCAGTGTTTGCTGGAGCCGCACGTGCGGCTCCTGGACAAAAGGTGGTTTACCTGTGGCGTTACCCACTGGGAGGTAACTTCTGCCCATCGCCCCGTTTGTTACAGCACCTTTATTTACTCCGTATTGCCAGTTTTACTAGAAACCCCCCCGAAAAGAACCAGCTCCAGCTCCTCTGGTGCCCCCAAACCGCTTCCCGCCCAGCCAAGCGCAGGCAGGTCTTGCTCCGACCCCTGACCAAAGGCAGATCCGTAGGACTCCCACCCTGACTTTCCTTCCGTTGCGTCCCCTGGAGGTGTAACACAGGCCAGCACCTTCTCCCAAGGAAGGAATTCCTTCTCAGAGACCAAACTGGTGTTTCAGAGTTCCCTCTGGTGGGCAGCTGACAACATCCCGCCTCTCCATAACCCCCCAGCCCCAGGGCAGGGAGCCCAGGGATGTATGGATCATGGAATGGTCAGGACCTTTGGAAATTATCTAGTCCAAGCCCGCCGCCAAAGCAGGGTCACCTAGAGGGGGGAGGACAGGAACATGTCCAGGGGGGTTTGGAATTATCTCCAGAGAAGGTGATTCCACCACCTCTCTGGGCAGCCCGTTCCAGCGCTTCACCTTCACCCGCACAACTGAAGGGCTGGAGGATGCTCAGCCCCTTGTTTGGGCTCAGTATCAGTAATCGCGTGATTTGAACGTGTCGCCTGCAGTGAGCTGGGAACAGCTGAGGAGCAGCGCAAGAAGGAAGAAGGCTCCTGCTTCCTTGGGAAGGCTGGACTGGGGACTGACTCCTGCTCCCCCCTGCAGGAAACCTCTCGCTTTTAAGAGGGGCCCTGTGCAGCCGCCGGCGCCCGCAGTCACCCACTGAATGAGAGTGAGGGGCTGGGTTCATCCCGGTCTCCTCCGACGAGCGGCTCTTCCCTAGGGATGCAAACACAAGGCTCCAACACGCCGGAGATGTCACGTCCTGCAAACGCAACCAGCTAGCTCCTCCTGGAGGGAAGCCACATCCTGTGAGACCTTTGCTGGAGAACGAGCAAAAGTGCCATGGGGGAAACAAAAATAAGCCGTTTCAAAGCGTGGTTTTTTTTTTTTCCTTTAGAAGTCTGTTTTCCCAAGCTGTAAGACACACTCTTCATTCGGCACACGATGTTCAGGTGCTCTCCTCGCCTCCTGCAGCGTTGCGCTAATCATGAGATTACCCGGAAGCTTTATTTAGAGAATACTTTATTAGTTTTTGTAATCAAACCCATGTAAATAAGACCGTACATATTTAATACAGTGCGTTACCCCTGTACAAATGGAAAAAAAATTAAGTTTAACATTTCTAGACCAATATGGCTGTTAATTTCTGTACAATGCCAACTCACACTACAAGTGGGATACTTTTTTCCAAAGTTGACATCACAGCTAAAGTTTCCAAAAAATTCAAATTATATATATATTTATATAAAAAGATAACCAATAGCGATTCACTAGGCATCAATAGCAGCAACAGCCTTTCCAGCTTCTGCAGTCATTTGAACAAAATTATACACATTAGACTTTCAACTCACTCTTCCTTCCAAAAAAAAAAAAAAAAAGGTAGAAAAAAAAAATCCCAGAAAAAAACCAGCAAATTCTGCTACTGATGTGGTACCTGGTGCTTTTTATTAGCTTTTTTCAATCATTGTCTGGAAAAAAACCTCTAGAATAACATTATTAAAAACAGCTCCAGTATAGCACAGTCACTACTACATATCATAAGCAGGTACAGGATATCTTACATTCACAGAAGTATCATACAGTACTGTCCTACAGCTATAATACTAGAGGATACAATTAAAAAGGCATTTATTTGACTTGATTCTACTTTCCAGCACACTGTGGGCAAGGAGGTGGTGCGACGCAGCTCTGATATAAAGAATGCACCTTTTGAGATAAAACTCTCTTTAATCCAGTAAGGTTTCTTTTATTCTCGTGGCACGGTTCTAAGTGCTCGTTGCTGTATACAGACATAAGCTGGAAACCGTTTAAAGATCACTCGGCATCATATAAAGATAGCGGGACAGAGGTGAACGGAACAAATTTCGACTATTGATGCAACGAACCTTTCAACTCCTGAGGTGAACGGCTGAGGGGGGAGCGGGTGCAGAGAACACGGGTGGCCAAGTAGCGTTTTCAGACGGTGATCTAAATACAGTATATCGTCACCCAAAAAGCAGCAGCCAGCAAAAGCACTGCCTTCAGAGGGAAATTCATCATCATCGGCGTTACTCTCTGTGCCGCGTTAGGTTAGGTGTCACACAGCAAAGGTAATTTTGCCAGCTACACGAATCCCTCGGCTTATTACAAGATAGAAGCTTCTTAAGTCACTAAAAACTTAACACACATTACTTGGCCCAGCACCAGCTTCAGATCTGCACGTTCTCATACTCATGGGTTTATAAAAAGATAAATAGCAGCTAAAGATCAGAGCCTGAAGAAAATAAGAGTATTCATCTTGTCAGCTAGGAACATCCCTCCCCGACCACCTTCTTCCCCGACATTGCTATTTCTCAATTTATTTTTTCCCCACTTGGAGAAGCATACAGGTGTGCAAGCCACAACACGCGCACACGCGTAGAACGTGCACACACCAAAAGCAGCCTTCATGCTGTTAGAGAAGATACAAGCCCAAAGAGCCTAGAAGCTCAGCTGGATACGCAGCAGTTCGCATCCCTAACTGCTGATAGCTTCCGTGTCCCTTTACGCTGAGCCCCGCAGGGAGAGAAGACCGTTGCGTCTTGTCCTTCGGGCTACAAATTCATGCTGCTGTAAATCTCACCCGCCCTCCCCTCCTTCCCCCACCTCCACGGAAACGCAGCCTTTAAGATTTTGTTTCTTCGGTTTTGATTGCCTGAGGTTTGATTGGTCCAGTTCTAACAGGTTTTGTCGCGGTGGCAGGCGCAGGGGTAGGCTTTTCCTCAGTTTTGTCCTGGCAGACTCCCGAAGAGTCAGCAATCGCCTCGGCGGGTTTGCTCCCGTTCTCCTCCACTTTCTGCGCTTTGCCTCCTATGGGTTTGCTCTGCTGCTGTTGCTGCTCAGAAAAGAATCTCTGGGTGGACTGAAGTACCTCTGCTCTCTGCTTTGCCTTAAGAAAGGGAGAAAATATGTTCACTGAAGAGAGGGCATTGGAATAAGAGTGACTTCACTAAAGTATTTCCAAAACGAAAGAGGAAGGACTGACCGCAGGGGCCAGACTTTCCTAGAAAGGCAGTCTCCGTCCAGTTGCTCCCCAGGTGTCACCACATCTGGGTGCTCAGCTCCTCGGTAGCAGTTCAACATCATGCCCAGGCTTCCCTTTGCTCTTCCTAATCCTCACCCCGGGAAACAGGATCAAGGACGACAGTTTCAAGCATCACCCAACATCTTTTTATGCCACGATTATTGCAGAGCTCAGAGAGCAAACACGCCACCTACAGAAGGCTCAGACTGAAGCTTCGCTCCTCGGTGAGAGCCAGACACGACCCGAAGGCCTGCGTGCCTGCACGCTGCCTGCACCCGACACTACCCCAGCTACGCAAGCACTGTCGGCACCAAGGGCCACACTGGCTCTCGTTTCTCCTGCGTCGTGATCCGGACTTCTTGAGCGCAAGGGCTGTATCACAGAAGCAGAATGTAGCCTGAGCACCCAGTTTCTGCCCCCCCTCTTGTCCAGACATCAGAGTCTGCAATGGCAATGCAAGTGAACCCAGTTCAAGGTTGTGTTCTATGTAAGCTGAAGCCTTATTTGCTTCCCACTCAAAGCAGGGGCTCATTCCAAGAAGCACAAACTCCTGCCTGGCTTCCTTTGAATCCCTCCTCTGAATCCTACCTGTAACCTTGTCTTGCACCGGGGAAATTCAGCCTTTGTGCCTGCGTGTTTCAGTTAGTTTTACACTGCACTTGAAATTCGCCAGTGAAGCCTGGGGCAGACCAGGTGCTTCAGACTGAGCACTTGGCCTTCCAAGTCCAAATTCAGTCAAAGCGGGAGTCACATTAAGAGTTCAATCTTTTGGAAGCAGCAGCATCAAGCCCAATGCAGTCAAACACCTTTTTTAAAATTAAAAAGGTCTGTCTTACTCAAGGAATCCCAACTACAATACAGACACTAAGCCTCCATGTACCTCTCCAAGTATTTTATGCTTTTTTTACAGAAAATGAGGCTGGGGGCTGTGTGTGGGTACACGGGAACAACACAACAGGGGAGAGAGACAAAACAGCAAATGCCTGAACAAGAGGTCTTGGCTTTAGTACTGTGTAGTTCCTCCAAGTAACTCAACCAGGAACAGAATAGAAAACAAAGCTACGAACTGTGGTGTGCAGGACTGCAACAACAGTCTCACTTTACTGGAGCCAGATGGACACCTGGAATCTTTTGCACAGATTTCAGCCATCCCCTGAGGTTAAGGCTAGAAGGCTGAATGGCTTGATCACGAGTAACCAAGCGTGACAGAATCACTCACATTCTTCTGAACAGTGTTTGTAAGGAGATTCTGAAACCCAGGACTGCATATTTGTACTTGCTATGACCGGCTAGATTCAATTCATAACACAGACTGAAGACAATACGCTAAGCATCAGCTGGTAAGTCTACAGCTAGCATAAGCTAGTGGTAGAAAACTAAACAGACCAAATATCTAGAACTTAAGGGGTAAACAATTCTGCTACAACCAGAAATCACAAGGAAAAGCACTTTCTTTTGCTCAGTGCATGGGTTATGGTGAATGACGGCAGATGAAGGAGGTGCTCAGTACCACCTATCTGTACAACCAGCTTATTCTGCAGAGAACAGGCTCAGCGTAGAACGATGTCCCTACGCAGATGCCCTGTACTGCAGTCCCTGCCTTGGTAAGAAGAGTTTGCCTTATCCTGAAGGGTCCCAAAGTGCTTTAACACGTTAGAGGACTCTCATCTCCTGCTACTGAAGCGCAGCCATCTCTTCTGGGGAGCGTACCGTGTTACCGCATTCTACCACAAAGAGCCATCACAGGCGTTTCAAACCACTGGGAAATGAATCTCCAGGTTCACCAAGGAGCGAGGCTGGCAGGAACATGAGGGTTCACACTGTGGCTCAGAGCCGGGGAGGAAGATGTGCAACGACAGCTAACAGCCAGGTTTGTAGGCTGCTTGACTCATTCAAAAAGTCCAGGCTCTCGACACCTAGCTGTCAGATTGCCTTCGACAGCAGTGGCAGCTCTACAATCACCGACTGCAAGACCACTTGAGAAAGGAAGCTCCCTACCGATTTTTCAGTCTTGAGTCCTTATTAAAAAAAAAAAAAAAAAAAAAAAGGACTTAGAGAAAGGCTGTGTTCAGCTGTTAAAGGCCCAGCTACTGGCTTTGGGTCCAGAGGCATTTTAGTTAAGACGCCATTCTTAACATCTTTCCTGCATTCCTGCCGTGCAAGCTGTCAAGACTGACCTGGTGTTAACAGCGCTGCTGTTCAAATACTAACCTTTTTTTCTCGTTCAACCTTCATCGCTGCCTGGGCCTGATTGCCTCTGGCTCCAGGTACTGATCCACAAAGACCTCTGGCCACATGCGGTAAGTGAGGGTGGCTCATAAGGCCTGTGGTCATCTGAGGCGGCATCTGACTATGCAGTACTATTGGCAGCCTCTGAACAGGCGCTGGGAAGGTGTTAGTATATGGGGCTCTTACCAATGGAGGGAGCGGGTTAGGCTGAGAGAGGATCTAAGTGGAGGAAAAAACAACAAAAAGAGACATTTCACAATTAGAAAAATTGCCAACTAGATTGTATGTTGGCATTACCTTAACGGTGAAAAAAAAATTGCTGCTCTGCTGTCACACTGATGTCAAGAAAATAGGCTTTTATGTTAAAAGGTCACGCGTGAACTGCGGAAAGAGCCATCCGTATAGTGCTGCTGCGTCTGAAAGTAGTACCAACAACTTAAAACCAGCATGTAATAAGGGAAGAGGCCTGTACAAGGCAGTGGAAGAGTCCCTAGTGAAACACAGCCCTGAAAAGGCTAGGTAGTCTCTGCTAGTGGCAATCCAAAAATCAAATCTCAAGTCCTGCAGTCAAACACTCTAAATGCTAAGAGAAAGAAATACCCTCCATTTCTAGAGAGGCTACACTTCCCTAGCAGCCTGGCTACAGTCACCCTCATAAGCTGTGCTCCCTGGAACGCCAGAAGCAAACCAAACCCTCTGCCATCAGCTCCGCTTTGTATGGACTGTGACCTCCAGAGATCCTTTCCAACCTGAACTGCTCCATCAGTACCTCAGAGCCGCATCTCAGACAAACTACAAATCTGCCTTGTCTTTAAACATTTAAAATACGCACTGGGACCCTTCTGAGACACAAAGCTTCTCCCCTTCCCCAACCAAGGGATGTGTTTTTGCAGGGTGAGGTGCATTACAGCTGCACGGGGAAGCCAGCAGAACAATTGTCCGTTCTATATCATTCACAACTTGTATTAAATTCCTCAGCCTGCACAGAACTCTTCAAAATCAAACACACCACAAAATCCGCACTACTAGTTAGCAAGATCAGGGAGGGTTTTTTTCTTGAAATCGGTTTTCTCACGCCATGTCATTTTAAGGATTCCAGTTTGTACCTCCCCATGATAAAGCCTGAGGAAACACAGCCGGGTTACCAAGTCAGCAGGGTCATACAGAGAAAGAGATTTGTTTGTAGGAAGCCACCAGTCACCTACCTGTGGTGCAAACTGTGCAGGAAACGGCTGTGTCATCCTCACAGCAGCAGCTGCTGACTGAAACTGCTTCTGGTAGACAATGCTGTTCATTTTATTGGACTGATTGTTAGGACTTGTAGAACTGGCCCTAAAGAAAAGAACACCAGTTAGAATCACACTGCCCTCATCCAGAGGATGTTTGTGCCTTGAGTTACAACTTAACTAGAAATTCAGCATTGGATGGGGAAAAATAATCTCTTAGAGAAGCTAGTGTCAGATATCCTTCTGGATCTACCATCAGTTTCAAACGCAAACAAACTCCTAACTTAAGAATACAAAAGAGAAAAGATAATCAGAAATATTTAGGATATGGAAAGATTCCAGGGTAAAGTCTGTATGAAAGTGGCCTTTCCCAAAAGTATTGTTAATGCAAATACTGATAGTAAAAGCGTGTTCCCCTTCCCATCCCTGCTACCTTATGTTCAGTCCTACCCCTTTACACTGTTTGCTCTACCGTGTCAAGTTCAGAGCTTGTCACAACAGGCATTAAGCACGCATGGGAGAAGCTGCAATGTGCAGCTGCTTCTAGTCTGACCCTGTTGTCAAATGTTTCAAAGTGTGCTTGAGCAGATTTCAAGAATTCACAGAGAACGCTCTCCCCATTTCATTTGGTTAAGAACGTACCTCTCCGTTAAAACTTTCAAGAGGTGTTGAATCACCATGAATTAAGTGAAGCCTGCAAGACTGTCTGGGGGAAGGGCACGAAAGAGCCCTTGGAAAAAGAGAAAAGAATGAACAGCCTTCTTTAGGAAATGGAGCTCGATGTGCAGAGTTCTCATGCTGAGTGTGTGGGTGATAACGCTTACTCAATGTAAAATGAGCAGTGGGGCACCAGCGGCAAAGGAAGCCAGCTAAACTCAACACGCCCCATCATTTTGTAAGCTTTAGAAGTCTCTGTTCAGTTTTCACTTTGAACTCTTGAGATCTATTACGCTTTTGTCGATCTTCCCAGTATCTCTACACTTACAAGCAAAAGCCTATGATAAGCCCTGTTTTGGTTGCTAGGAGAAGAGACATTTTGTGTAGAACCTCTAAGATATACAACATCGAGTCAATTGTCCTAAATGCCGACTAGCTTGCAAATTCAAATGTTTCTTTTTCCTCATCCCTTCACTTTTTTCTTAGGTGAAGTATTGGTGGCATGACTTCAGCACTGCATGCAGGAGGTCAAACTCTCATTTCTACTTCACTAGAAAAGCCTGAACACCATCAGTCTGCAATAGTGAAAACCACCAATTATTATGCACAGGAGCGCAGCTTGCAAGAACAAAACTATCTTGAAGCAAAGTTCCATTTCCAAGTTCTTTCAGCCCACTCACAACTTCACCCACAAGCAGTCCAATAGGTTTACCATGAAGTGCATCTGCATGTGAGCAAGATTCTGTTAATTCTGCCAATTAACCAAGCAAACAGCTTACTGATTTCCCTTGTGAGCAGCTTATAGACCTTGCACCAATTCTTTATCTCATCTACCCTGCTACTTCTGTGCTTTCCTGGTACAATCCCGGGTCATTTTACATGACTTGATTAGTTTCATTTAATCAAAAAAATCCCAAATTTTTAATGTTTCATTTCAGAGCTAGATACTTCTGGCCAACTACAGCAGATCTGTTGACCTGACATTCCAGTAGGAATGCTGCTTTTAAGCTGAGATTAAGCATTGTGTTTCATATTAGTAGCCCCTCACCTCATACCTTTCAGAATTGGCTGCTCATGCATTACTAGGTACATTTTCTAGCTCTGATTTCAAGGAATTTTGAGCTCAAGAGAGATTTACCGGAAGGGACTGGAGGTTGGAGTAGTACTTCTACCAGTAACTGGTGGTGTTCCAGGTTTGACATCAATGCCGCCTCCAAAGGCCTTCAGGTCCATTTCTGATATCTGAAAAACGCAGCAATTGACAAGTTAGTTCTAACTCAAAGAAAAGTTACATTTACTAAGTAACTGTTAGCTTACCTCACATTTTTCTCAATGAAAATAGGTCACTTAAGTGAAGCCAGAGTGTGCCAAGTGAAGGAAGTGAAAGCCAGATTGTGAAACAGTTTCTTATAATTAGGACAACCCCAGCACCATAAGCACCTCTGTGTACAAATTTCCTGCGCTGTGTACAAATTCAGCACTTTCAGCAATGGTATTGGATTTCTAACTTGATCTTCTTGCATAATGAAAGGAGATTCATGACTCATTTCACATATCTGAACCATAACGGCAACAATAAATCAGTTAAAAGTGAGTGGCTGTTCTAAGTTGACTTCCTTCAGCAGGAACATAACGGAACCCTTAACACAGGGCAGGAAAGTCGCCTAAGGCCATCATCCCACTGTAGGTCTTCCTCATTTCTTGTTGAAATGAGCAATCATTTTCCAACCTCAACTGTAGCAAGAAACACGCTGCTTCTTGGAAAATGGGCTCATAAACATTACAAGGGTGAAAATGCGTGGCCAGATCATATGAAGCTAGAAAATAGCATGGTGCTAAAATCACCGTATATTCTCTTTGGTGAGTGACAGGATGAAAACTTCATCTAGGTGATCTGTAATTCCAGCTGCCATTACTGTCCAAGACACGGAATTAACTCCTGAGAGAGATTTTTCTAATCACAGTTGTAAGGCCATTGGGACAGCAGGGCCATTTTATACTCAAAAGCATCCTAAAGTCTAGGCCACAAGTGGTAAGGATTTCCAGTGCAGCTCCAGAGCTAGGTAACTCCCTGCTCTGGGGAAAGACCTTGCTGCACCTGACAGAAAGCTTAGCTGTGTTCATGTCCAGTGTTATCACCCACTGCTCACCTGAAAGTATGCTGCAACTGCGCTGTGCTGCACACTATCCGAAAATCCCCGGTGCCTGTAAATCTGTGATTCCATCTAAGACAAGAGACCTTGTGATTGGAAGCCAGCTCCACACATCCCCTCATTAGCAATTACCACAGCAGTTCCAGATAAAGGAGATTCCTTCCTAGGTATTCAAGTTTCTTGCACTATTTCAGGATTATCTCCTTACTGGAGCTGTCACTCAAGGAGAGTTGTCTTCAGCTGCGCTATTCAGAAAAGCAGACTCCCAGCAACATTAGTAGATTTTAATTCTGGCTTAAGGTCGCAGCTGATACAGATTTCACCAAGTCCCTAAAACTCCAGTTTGTTGCACTGGAAAGATCGGATCCCTTGACATACACTCTTAGATTCAAGTTTCAGCACAGAACAGAACAGGTTTTAATGTCCTCACAAATGTGAGGACAAGGGATAACTTCCCTTCTCAGGAGTCATCTACACAAAGATGCATAAATTTGTCTCTTGCAGTGTTTTTCAGCCTGGCTACCTGACTGGAATTCTCCAGGACACTCACCAATCTGGAGGACAGGGCAGTATGAGTAAAGATTAGATCTACTCTGAACGGCAGGCATTCCCTATTTGACAGTACAACAGGTATACTGCCGAACAGACACGTACAGCAGGAGGCGGCATTGCAGATGTGGTTGGTGCACTTGGTGGTTTGGAAGCATGTGAGTGAAATCTTACAACTTGTTTCTGGTCTCATACTGGAGCAAAATGTCAACTGCATTCATGACCAGAATCAGAAACCAGGCCTGGCACTGTAATGTTGTTCGCCTGCTGCTCTTCTTTTCTACACAGCTTCTACATGAAATACCCTACTAGTCCATGACTAATCTTCACAGGCTTATCTATCTTCCTCTCCCTACCTTTTAAGGTCAAGGCAGGTTTTCAGATGCAAGAGTCAACACAGGTTGCTGTGCCGGTTCTAAAAAACAGCAAGCAGCTGTGCTTCGTATTCATTTTTGTACTGTAGATGTACCAATGTTGTTACCTTTCCAGTTGCAGCAATCATGCTGTGTTGAGTTCCTGCTGGGATTAATCCTCTGAAAGGCTGGGTTACTTGTGCAGGTCTGCTTAGATTTTGAGCCTGCGCTTGTGGTGGTGTGTGCTGTAGTGGTGGTTGCAAAGATTGGGGTAGGGCAATAAGTGGCTGTGCTGTGGATCCAAAGTTGGGCAGAGAAATTTGTGATCCTGGCAAAGGTACCGTCACCTGGAAAAAAAATAAACACAAGATCACCAGTAACATATACACAAGGACCTTTATTTACTTTCTTTACTAGCTCTATAACTTAATCTACTTTCAAAGTAAATGGCTTAATGAGTTCATACATTTACCCAGACAGCTGCAAGCAAATAACTGAATGTAATTGTTTAGCCTGTCTTCATAATCAGTTCTAATACCATTTGTTTCTGAAGAGCAAAAATGCAGAGTTGCATGCTAGCTACTAACTCCATCATTCAACATGACTTCATTGTATGAAGAAGTAAATTTAACTCAACTCAGAAAATAAAACTAGAATGAAACAGCTAGTTAGTTTTTTTTTTTTTAATTAAATTTTTAGTATGTTTTTTAACTTCAAATAATTTTACTCATCATAAGGACACTGCTTGGGATAAAAACTAGATTTCACTTTCCAGGAGTCCCATCAGCCAGCATTTCTAAGCTTAAAAAAGACCCAGAACACCAGAACAGCTGCGGCCAATCCCTTGTTTGGATTAACAGGGAGTGCTGTGGGCTGAAAACACCACAGAATGGTAGTGATAAATGTGAAAATAACCACAGCAGTGACCTGACTGACAGGAGGTGCTGCATTTCCTAGTCTGACCATCAACCCACAGCTTGCAAAATTGTATTTTGAGTGTGACTAGAAGAATGATATATTTTCCAGATGTGAAAAGACTTACTAAGGTTCTGCTCTGAAGGATAACATAGATTAAAAGTACAGAGGCAGTGAAGCTTGAACACATTAAGAACGCTAACCCTTCTAAAAGGGTCCTTAAAACTTTATGCTATATTTTTAACAGATGAGATCCATTTTTTTAAGACTCTTCTAGACACCAGTCTGGACAACTTTTCATGCGTAAGAAGTAGTCTATTATAATAAACTAGCCCATCATAACAATTAAAAAATTTAACCAGATTATTAAAACCACTAGAGAGCATCCTGTAAATACAATGGAATGCTTGCACAAAGCAAATTAACAGATCTTTCACAAAATAATTCAAAAACCGTCAAATAGCTTGAGTTATTTTACAAGCCTCCTAATATAGGTTACTGTTTGCTGACTTGGTTGTCCTGTTTGTCTGTATAATCATTTATCTGCTGACTTCTCAAGTTTTCTATGTATTTGATACTGCTGACATACATAGCAGCTCTGAGGTTTCATCTCAATGAGATTTAGTGTTAACAATTAGGCTGCACTAAGCACCTGGAGTTTGTCTCTCTCCACCATCACTAACTGATACCTGCCCCCCAGGAAAGGCAGCATATGCTGTGATCAACTAGCAATATCACTGTGCCAACTAAATCTTTGCCTTTCACCGGAAAATGAACTATTTAAGAGAAGGATGCCAGAGACAAACGATCAACATGAACTTGTAGGCCATCCAAATTCTCAGCAGTTCAGTTTTTCAGCGCTGCTGCAGTAGCTCTGCTTTGCTATCGATTTTCAATTCTTGCATCTTAGAAGAATTTAAGATTGTCTCAGCCCTCACCTCCACTCCCACCCCACAAAACACACCACCAACAACACACTTTTAAGAAGAATACAATTTAGGAAATTTACCATGCCATAGTTTACCTGCTGGAGAGCACTGGGAGACTGGGCAGTGTTGTAGAAATTGCTCTGGCCAGGCTGTTGAACTTGTCCAGAGTACAGATTTGAAGCCTGGGTGAGCGTAGCTCTGGCCTAGGAAGAGTGAAAGACACCATACATTAAGATGTCTTAGAAGAGCGGTTCAGAGACAGCTTGGCACGTTATTCTGTATTTCAACCAGTACAGTAGAAACCACAACAGAGGAAGCTGACAACCTGAAGGTTCCAGCCTGTGACAAAGCTCTCATTTGCAAGCAGTAGAATAGCCCTTTATCACCTACTATAATAGAAATTAAACCTGTAGCTCCAGTTAGAGACAGAAGTGCAAGGAGCTCTGTAGTTTGGGGAACAATCCTCAATTCAGAATACGCTAACGTACCTTTATGAAATTAAAGAACATTTTATTCCAAGTGTCATAAGTTTCCTGCCACCTTACTATCATGCAATTATCACAGAGGTGGGCTTACCCCAAGCTGAGCAATGCTTGATTTATTATTGCATTATCTGTATGAAACCATTGCAGAAGTTTTGCATTTTGGAGCATTTCCTACCTGGAGAATGTGTGTATCAATAAGCTGAGAGCCTCCCAGTCCTGAAGCTTGACTAAGTTGATGTTCGTATAAGATAGGAATAGGCTGTGTATTAGAAGTCTGCTGAAACGCCAGGCTTGACTGTGCCTTAGCAAGCTCCTGGTGTTGTACTGCTGGGAAGTTGTGTAAGGCTGTGCCAGACAGAACTACTGGTGATGGCTGAGACAAACCACTTTGCATAAAAGCTTGCTGGGATCTGCAAGAGATTGAAGCATTGTACATAAAAATGCAGGCAGAGCTCAACAATGAGCCACCAAAAATTAAAAACACAAGTTATATTCGTTAAACGGAGCTGAACGGTTAGCTCCATTGAACAGATTTTCACTTGAAAAAGGTGGATTTTTCTATTTACTCTGCACACAACAAAATAAAGGCTACTAAAGGCCACAGGAAAAAGAAGCTTAAAGTACATGTAGCTATTTAGATGTGTGTGCTAAAATAGTTTCTGCATAACTTAAATGTAACATACAGAAGCTACCAGTTCTTAGTTCCTGTGCTATAACGCAGGACAGCAGGGAAGCACCACATGCAAGTAGTTCCACTTAGTCATGAAGCAAACTGCTTTGTTCTCTTGGCTTCACAGATCTCCGTAGTCCAACTTACAACACTTACAAGGTTAAATCACTGGATGCTGACAATTGTAGCTTCCAAATTAATGTTTTGGCTTCAAAATAGCAATACAGACACCACAGCCTTTAATTTTAACTAGATATTCAATTCCCTTGTCACCACTATGGGGAAGTTGCAGTTTGTTTAAAAAACAAAGACCGAAATCAGTTACAGCACAGCACCACAGACAGGCTGTTATAGTCCATCAGGAGTATTTATCCAAACATTTCCATTAAGAGACTGCTAAATAGCCACCTTCAGACTAAAGAACCTGAGTTTTTAAACAAATGCCCCTCTCAAAGCTCTTCAGCTCAAAGGAGAATTGTTTTGATGTAAAAATACTTTTTACTTTATCCCTTGGTCGGTATGTACCAGCATAGCACTGGTCCTCTTAATCCATTAATGTAGTGGTCGTGTGCTTGCCTGACAGAACACCCAGGTTAGCTTTGTTCTGTACCTTTCCTTAACTGCAAAACATTCTTAGAGTTGCAGGGTTTTTTTTTTTGTTTGTTTGTTGTTTTTTTTTTAAACCAGTAACCTGCACATCTCAAAGCTTATCCTCCTCTGCACCTTTAAAGATGTGGGAAAATATTCATACTCTTACAATAAAATAGCACAACCCAAAACTCCATTAATACTGGGTTTGTGCATGACCAGATCAGCCAGAAGCCTTTATTTAATCTGGACTGCATGCCAGACTGATTGTGCTTCTGCAACTAGCCAACTGTTCACAACAACTTTCGTCAGCTGTGGCAGGACAAGCAATATTTGGTCCAACAAAGTCAGCCAAGCACAAAGTCAGGATACACATGTAGTCAATTAAATCTTCTGTGGCTTCAGCCTCCTACATTGCAACAAGCAGGTTTTTCTACAGCACATGCAAAACCCTGTAATTAAATTTCCAAAGAGACTTTGTCAAAGTGGAACTAACAAAATTTGTCAGAATTACACTACTGTGAATCAGTTTTAAAACAGAATGCAAGGAAGCTTTGGAAAGGCTTACAGTGGAAATTTGTCTGGCTATCAATGCCACTTGAGAGATACTGGTCTTCCCATTGTCTTTTGCAGCAAACAGGAAGCATTTGTTCTAAAACATATCCTGCTATCCCTATGCCTCTGAAATTAAGTTTCTAGCACCTATGGGGTTCAAACTAGGATTTCGAAGTGTTTCAAGACTCCAGTGTTGGTTTGATTAGAAAATAAATTCCGCCACTCAAGACCCCAAGAAATTTGCATACGCTACCTACCTATAAGGTTGTAAGGAGGAGTTGAACAACTCTTGGGCTTGTGAAACTGCTGGTGCTGCTCCTAAACTCAGCTGAGCTTGATGCTGTCCTTGCAGAGGTGCATAGATGGGGATGGGGATCTGCTGAACTGAAGCAGGCTGCATAAAAAAGAAACCATTAAATATCCAAGGACAAGAGTAACACAGAAAAGCTACAGTTAAATGCCTACCAGAATTTGCATAACATTATAAAAAGTAAACAAAGAACGTCAACTCCCAAGGCTGCACACAGAGCTGGTACTGCTCCGATTCAGAAAATCACTGTCTAGTTGAATTTTACACTTTTCCTTGCAAATAACCAGCAGAATCTGAATGAATCATTTAGATTTGCGTACAAAACAACTGCACAAAACTGCATACAATTTTGTACTACAAAAGTTGAATAAGCCTGCACTAACATGGCTACAAAAACACCTCCTGTGAATACGTACTTTTACATCAAGTATATTTGTGAGTGAAAGCTTATTCTCTCAACTTTCATGACAAATGCTTTCATTCTCAGGAACTGTAGAGATCAAACACCACCTGCATGCACCAGAATGAAATAGCAAGGGCAGGTATGACCTCATTTTTGCACAGCCTTTAGTCTCACTCTCCCCTGCCCCTGTTAGCTCACTAGTAGAGCTTTAGAGGCAATATGGACAGGGAGGGGGGAAAGAAAAAAAGAAAAAAAAAAAGAAATCCCCAAATACCTGAGAAAGCCCTGGTTGAAAGCCTTGCTGTTGGGCCAGAGAAGGTGGTGCCAAACGTGCATGTTGGGTATTGAACAGATGACTTGTATCCATGTAAAATGCTGGGATCTGAGCTGCAGTACCTCAGGAAGAGCAATACAATTAGTACCCGATTCCAAACATCTCCCTGCTACAAAGGTTTTCATCAAGAGTTGGGGATGCAGCCACTGCCAGTACTTCCCAGTGTGACAGCTACCAGAGAGACTGGGAGAAGAAACAGGACGGAAGAGCCGGGTGCCTAACCAGCTTTGGTATCTTTTCCAATTCATCCCCAGAGTCTCTCAGTTTTGCATATGCATCTTCAGTCCCATGAAATTCTTGGGGGACAAGCAACAGATTCTGGCCAAAACAGGCATTTGGGTGAAGGAAGGGAAAGAAGATGCTATACTATCATGCAATTTAGGTTAACTATACATAGGGTTTTCTTTAAAGAAAAACGCAATGATTCTGAACTATTGTAGCACTTTAAGAAATCAAGACTAAGTCATTCTTGGATTTAAAGTGATTTACAATTCTGCAACAGAAAAATGGTGTATTGAGAGATTCAAACTTACTTTCCTCAATAAACTAACAACACAGAATTATCTTTATACTTACTGATAGAAACTTGCATACTTAGAGCAAGACACAATTAGTGAATATTTGCTTACAGAATGCTCTCCGTCATTCTGTCTTTACTGCAGATAAAACGAGAACTGAATTAAAGTCTCCAGCTTCTAAAAAAGCAGACACATGGCTTCTCAGCCACAAACACTATTACCTGCTGCAGACTGAGACACATAGACCTGGGGACTTTGCTGTTGCTGAGCAATGAGGGATGGCATGCAGCTCATCTGGGAAAAGTGACTGGCAGAAGCCAGGCTGCTCGTCTGCAACTGCTGTGGTTTCACTTTACATATGTTAGGAGGGTCTGAGGTGCTTGCAGTCTTCGTACTCAGTGAAGAGGTTGTGTATGTTCCAGCTCCTAGGACAGAGGCAAGTCATACATCGTGAAACAGCTAAAGATATTTCAAAGCCTCATCTTTCAGCAGTCAATGTTTTGGGACAGCTATGCAAGCACAGCTACAGCTGGTTAAGAACACTGAAACCTAATGCAGCTGTTTCCATCAAGGTAAGATGGACAGGGAAGACAATTCTGTTAATTTCACTATAGGAAGTACTGCAAACATAATACATCTCCTTTCTCAAGTACAGGAGTGTATAAAAATACTGAAGCAGACATCTTAGTTATGTAACAAAATACAGCAATGCACAGTGGTTGTGCCTCTCATGGTTGAGAGGTGGGTTCCAAAGAAAGGTCTTTTTCAAGCACTTCAGCTGAGATTTGGCCATATATTCTGATATTCCAAGGTGTGAAGATTTAATCAGATATAGCACTGTTTATTTGCTGCAAGTAACCAAGGTGGAAACCAGCACTGTTTCTGAAGAGCAGCTGGACATTTGCTCTGCCTAGTGTGAGGGGGGTCTTGGTTTGAGCTCTTGAAGGTTTGACTCCAAAAGCAAGAGCACATATAAAAGCTAAGACTGCACTAGCTGGATATCAGAACTACTATCTGCTCCAAAATCTACTTGCTTGCCTTCATTGAGCTGAACAAAATGAAACCACTAAGGCAGCCAACAGAAGTTCAACTCTTTCAAGTCCATATAAGTAGCGTAGGCAGAGAGATGTCATCTTAATATTCTTTCAACTGACGGAAGTGAAACAGGCGAAGTATCTCCTTGTTAATTCGAAGGTGTTTGGGAAGCTGCTGTTTAGACCTGACATTTCATACTAGCATAAGACTTCTGTTAGCTTTGTATTAAACATAACTCCAAAGGGAATCTAATCTCTTAAAAAACATAACCAAGGAACAAGACAACAGGTTACTACAATCTTGACATATCGTACCTGATAGCGAAGTTGTCGGTGTAACTGAGGCCACAGGAATAGGAGGCATTGAAGCACTAGAGAAAGAGCTGTAAGTACCACTGCTTGGCCCAGTGTTGCTGCTGCTGCTGCTACTGCCGCTGCCACCAGCAATGGGAGATGCTGCTGAGGTCACTGGTGAACTCTTCTCCCCCATGTTTGGGGAATTCTCCCATGCTTTGCGTGCAGACTCCATCTATTTAAAAGAAAACAAAATTTCCTCATCTATTAGGAAGTTTCCACTAGTCAGTTTTCCTCTTTTAACAGTTCTTTTTAGTTCAAAAGGCAATTCAGGCTTCATGCGAGCCTCTTTTTTAAAAGTCACCATAATCGTGCAACTCTGTTCATGCAAAAAGCATACAGCCTTAAGTTGGAGCGTCTTATCTGTTCCAACTGCACACGTGCACAGTTCATCATCTTAACATTCAATGCTCAAAAGAGAATTCACTCACGCTAATTTGGCTTGGTTTTGTTTGACATGAAGAGCAAAAGACATGGTGAGCAAAAGAAAGGTAAAGAACCCCTCTAAATATTTCCATGAAGTCCTTTACTTACAAGTTATTTGGGCCATTTAAATGAAACAGCCCCTTGCTTTCTTGGTAAATCATCTACTTTGAGTGACCACCCAAAATACCTAGTGCACACTTCAGTAAACATGAGTAGTCAAGTTTAGATTTCCAAAGCAAGTGCATTCAAGAAGCAATCACGAGCCGACACAGCTTCTGCACACTGCTTTACATTAATGCTAGAAATGCTTCATGCTCCTCTATTTCTATAATAATTATCAGTTTAAGTCTTGCACAGCAAAGAAGATTAAACTTTATTTTAAATATTGTATACACAATTCTCTTCCACCCAAAGTGGAAAGAACTATTGTTTTACTGCACCCAATAACTATGTAATTATTGCTACATTAGACACGCAGTGCCAAATCTTTGAACTGATACGCTTTTAAGGGACTGTAGAAAAGGAAATATTAATGCTCAGACTACACCCACTAATTTAAAGGCTCACATGCAGTCCATGGATTTCCCTATACCCTTCAGCTGTCCTCAGCTGAAACAAAGACTTTGCTAGCAGAGCTGGATGCCACAGGCTGAAATTGCTCAGCTGGCAGACTGTAAGCTTCTCAAGGCCAGGTGCTGGCTTTAATGATATATATAAAGAGGCAAATACATATTCACCAACAAATCCGATCTCACTCCCTGGATCAACAGAGCCCCCTAACTGGGACTTGCAGTCTCTGAAAGTCATACTTTCAACCTATGCTGTTTCACATGAGTTAGGCACAGTCTGGACAGAACAAACACGACTTAGTTATTTGTCTAGATGCTTCAGAACGGATATAAAAGCAAAGCAATAAACAAAGAAGTGGGTATCAGGTGATCAACAGACACCCGCAGAGAAAGTGGAGTTCTGTATTCCTCGAGAGAGTGAAAGGGGAGAAGGGGAACTTTGTTATACATTAAATTGTTTGGAGGTAAGTCACCTATTTTCCTTTTAAAGACCATCTTCCCCAGCAATCTTTCTCAGTTTCCCCTCCACAACGTTTTCCTCCAAACTGGTTCTGATTCTTGCAGACACAGAAAACTTCAAAATTTATTATTAATCTGCTGGAAAGATTTTGCTTAACGTGGAGCACAGGTAAGACTAGAGGCTCCTTTCTGAATGTCTGAATAGAGCAGGTGTAGAAGCTTCATTCAGTGAGTTTCATGATGCCCTGGAGAAACTACTGATAGCAAAAAGCTATAGTCTACATAATGCATTCTGTCATCCAGACGTAACCACTGCCAAGATCCCAGATCATTCCACACCCCTACCAATCTGAAATAAAGGGCATAACAGAGTCCTGAGTTTTCTAACAGCTTTGCTTTTAGAGAGCTCCTTAACACACTAACTTCTTAAGACAGAAAAAACATGCAAAACAGATTGGTACTCCAGGAGCACCTATGCAGCACCACCTACAGACCAAATATGAAAGAGTAAGCGGCTCTAAATTAAGTGAGGCTGGGGAAAGCACTGTTAATTTCACTGCTCACTGAATTATGGGAAAAGGAGGGCACAGGTTGGAGATCGTGGTTGCTTGAGGCTTCTCTTCACCA
Source organism: Larus michahellis (assembly GCF_964199755.1). Taxonomy (NCBI): domain Eukaryota; kingdom Metazoa; phylum Chordata; class Aves; order Charadriiformes; family Laridae; genus Larus; species Larus michahellis. Next base: position 25,733,262 of record NC_133903.1, on the reverse strand, counting down.
TTGACTCACTGGGGCCTTCACACTGCAATAATGGTCCAGTATATACTACCCAAAAACTTAACTGGAAACAAATACCAATGTGCGTATCCTTAAGTATGCCAAAGTTTAAGTGATCAGAAAAAGAAAGTCAAAAGGTGTCAGATTCTAGACCAGATGCCTACATAGGAATTTTAGATGGAATCTTGGAACATGAAAGACAGCCAAGCAGCTCAGTCTAACATTGCTTTGGATTTTCTTTTGCTCAGCTCCATACCTACCAATAGCCCTACCAGCTAAGTCCTTAAGAAGATATCTGCCTTAGTAAAGGTGTCTTTAGCAAAGTTACTCCAGGGAAACGAAAGATCTTAACAAGCCTTCCCATATGAGCACCGTACACCTATACCCTGGCAGAATGATACCACGTAGTGGGAGCAATTGTGGCCGAGCTTCCTCACAGGCAGCTTCCTGTGATAGGGGGTGGAGGAAAGAAGAGACGTAAGGGTTATTCCTTTATGGAGGCAGAGCCTGGAGATTCTGTTCTTTTAAGGGAAGGAAAGAAATGCTTTCCCCTCTGCCGCTCTAAAAGTACCTTTTAAAAGAATCAAGGATTACATATAAGACGATGACAAAGAGCAGCTCTGCTCTGTCAGAAGGCCTGTTGTGAAAGTGACAGCCTCAGTGCATGCTTCAAAACAAGCTTGTTGCCTTCAGTATTTGCAAAAAGGAGGTAGAGCTCCAGTGGCTGCAGTAAAGAAATTGGAGACAAAGCTGCTTCCAAATGCCTTTCCATTCAGATTTTGGTCAGTGTTCCTCCAGGTACCCTCAAAACATGGATCTTTCCAAGATCTATCAACCACTGAGAAAGCAATCAAATCACTGACACCAGGACAGCAGGAAAAGGAACTGCAGGATGAATGACACAAACATCACCATTTGCTCTGTAACTGAGCCGTGTCACATTCTTTGCAGCATCATGATGTAGTAACATTCCTACCTGTATTACATGTGAATCAGATATCCAGCTGCTAAACAATTAGAGACTGCTATTACAGAAAAATGCTTTCAGGCGCCAGAAAGTCAGATTATGGCAATTTATTACACAAGGCTACAACCGAACACCAGATTTTTGTTAAGTTACTTGTCCCTCTCCAGCCCTCTCCCCATTTTTGCTGGTCTATAGTTTTAAAGTGATGTTACGTTTTTTTCCAGGAAATAAAAGCGTTAACAAAAGAATAGCAAAGATTCAACAAGAGATCATTAATAACTATCATCTGTAGAGAACACAAGCAAGCAGCTGTCAAACCATGCCAGTGAGACACAGGTCTCACCAGGACTGACAAGCAAGTTTCTCCAAAGTGTTAGTTCTACATCCAATCCCTAGTTTTATTTCTTCTTTCAAAAATTTAGAGAAACTAAGTTCAAGCTTCACTCCTCCTTAATACTAGAAGCGGTAACAATATTTCTACTGGTTCAGTTACCTGCAGTCAAAATCACAAAGCCGATGTAGGACACCAGAAAACGAAACAAAAAAGACCAAAAACTTCTACAGATACAGCAGCAAAGGTAGAGTCCAACTCTATGTTAGTGAGTTATACAAGGCACACAGTCCAAAAAAATCCAACAAAATGGGGAAACACCATTCAAAATATTCTACACACTTGCTCTACACTGGAGAGCAGAAAACAACAGAACATTTGTAACACAACAAAACACGTTCGACTAGCTGATCAAACTGCCCTTCACAGACACCAGCACACCACCTACATTTCATTATTTGAAACTTCAGCCATCCAACTCAAAACCGCATTATCACTGCACCAAAATCTTACAGCTAAGAAGAAATCAAGCTCGGCTTACCAAGCAACTCCTTACGGCCTTTAATACCAAACCAGGCAACTTTAAGCTAAACTCTCAAAAGACCTCAGTCAGATTCTGATGGTTTGTCATGAACACTATGGTACAACTCTAAAATGCTATGATTTTTTTTTCAGGGCAGTGGGAGCCAAGATTGGTTGAGATGCCAAGTGTTAATGCAAAACGGGGTTAGATTTATAGTTTAAATGCATCCTTTGATAGAGTCTTGTGTTTTAGCCATCCATTTATATGCAAAAGCAGTTCAGCAGAGGAAACAAAGGAAGGCTCTAAAAAAAAGGTTCACCAGCAAGTTCTCCATTAACTTTTTCCCCTGCATGCAATAAAACGACCCTTAGAGGGATGTGGTACATACCTTGAGGGTGAGGTCGACGGTAGCGGGAGAAACTGGAGTTAGGCTGGAGCTCTGTTGTAGAGTCTCCCTCCTAGGGAGGGGAAGGGTGTGGGGCAGGGGCACCTGAAAGGCAGGCAACACACATCACATTCTAACTAAGTCTACTACAAAAGCCCCAGAAAAGCAAAGCTCAAGCTTTATTAAATGAGCTACAATTTCTTCAAGGCTTGAGCATTTGGCAGGGAGATTTTGATAAAATAAGGTGAAAATTTGGTAGGCGGGGAAAGGCCATTCAGCGGGTGCCGTGATGCTTCTCACCTCTCTTTAAGAGGCTAAAGACTAAGGTTCTAAAGTGTCCATGTCTTCTGCATAAACAAATACCAATTTTCTGCTTTGGGATTTACTTCAAAGTACCATTTCAATTTACTGATATGCAAAAATTCTTCCCAAGCCAAGTTTGGCCCGTTTGGTACCAATACAGTACATGGGGCTTTGTGACCCTGAGTTCTGAGATGCAGTTTCTGAAAAGAGGAAGCTATAAACCTCCAAAGTTACAGGACCGTGAAACAAACCAAAACAGACTTGCCATCCAATAACTGAATTGAGTTATTTTCTCTTCCAAAAGATGAAACTTGAGGAAATAAACCTGACATAATGCTATTGCTATCTTTGCCTAAGAAAACACTGATGGATTTCCTAGAAGTTTTAAATGAACTGTATCAGAAGAGTGCAGTGGCCAGCCCGTTACTTCTGACCATTTCTTTCTCCGTTCAGAGCACAGCTAAATGGACTTCCACTGGATGAGGTAAGGCTAATCCGAAAGACAGAGACACTGAAGCTTTGAAGCAGGGGATAGCACAGATCCTTTGTGGCCAGGAGCCCTCATTTTCTGTGTGGCAAATCCAACTCCAACATGCCACACGGAGCATACACTAACATCACTGACACAAAAGGATTCAGTCTTCCACACTAACCACCAAAGGCACAAACCACAACACCACCAGAAAATCCACAGAAGAGTAAGTTCAACCAGTATTGCTTCAAAACTGCATTAAAGGATGCTGCAGTAAGCTGAAAAGCATTTCTTAGATGGAATTCACAAGACATCTTCATAAAAAACCCCCTGAGATCCTACTGTAGGATTCTTTCCTCCCACAATCCACAAGTGACTCAACCCTGAGCTAATTCTATTTCTGCTACTCAGACAACAAAAATCACAAGATCCAAGTTCCCAACCTGACAGCCCAGCACACTCAAGATAACCCTGGCTTCACTACAAGTCACAACCCAGCTGGTCCTCACAATCGCTACATTATGCTCACACAGTCAGGATCATTGGCTTTAAGAGGACTGCAAACATCTCAGAGCAACTGAACAACTGCTGTGTGCTTTTCAGAAGCCATTAAACTGCTCCCTCCACATGCAGTTGCTGTGATTTCAGGCTACTGTTCAAAATTGATTTGTTTCTAAAAACCTTTCTTCAAACTCACCAACAGGGCTTTGCTACTGGTACAAGTCCCAACAGCTGCTGAGAGCATGCTCTCTCCTTATACCTATAGAATTGTCCCTAGACACATCATCTCCACTTTCTGTGCTCTTTAGTTCATCATGGTTGTTCAAAAGACAAGAAAATACCTGAAGAATTACAGATACTAATCAAACCAACTGTCCTTCAGAGTAAGATTACTGGACAATGCACAGCTAGTTAACATGAAAGAAACCCTAGTGACTTGTTTACTGAAGGCACTATTTTATGCTTTAAAGAAGTGTGAAAATATTTTCTTGTCTTCAAAGTCAAGACTATCACTGCAATAGACTTACGTTCGTCACCAAAGTCTCCTCCATTTTTGTACTGCTAGTGGCCACTGTGTTAGGATGAGAAGAAGGTGTAGTGTAGTCTGTTACAGACTCCTGTGAAGAAAAATAATTCCATTAAAATTTCTCCCTTATCTAAATTAGATTTTACGTTTCTTGGACAGATGTCAGACTTTCTACAGGAGGAGTTCACCAAGCAACAGAAGATTAGAATTTCACACCATTTTTTTCTCAGAAGACATAGCCAACAATCGTTGCTGATGAATTGCTACTGAGGTCAGAAGAATTGTTGGGACGTTACAGCTTGCTTCATGACCTCACAACGTATATCTGGAGACAAGTCAAAAGTACAGTCTGCAAAGCCAGAATATACAGTGATGTACTGCCTGGGCACTAGACATACTCAACTGTGGTGGTGTAAGATCATTTGTCACCCAAGATGCTTTAGCCACCTGTGGGCAGTTTTAGCCTATTTAAAAAGTAAAATATGTTAGCTGAAAGCTTTCCATAGCTTTAAATAAATACAGAAATTTCTTGAGCAAACCTATGATAAGTAAGGCCCTACAGATTAAAAGGAACACATAGTGATGGCTGCAATTTGCAAAACCATTTCCTTTCCTTTAAGTCCTGTCCCTGAAAGTCACAAGACTCAGTTTCTCTGGATAGTGAAGTCTACCTCCCAATTTCTGCACCAGATAGTGATTTAAAGGAAGAAAAGGGCTGAAGTTTCCAGTCTACCCAGAGGCTTTCCTTGAAGTTTATTTGTCACAGTTAAGTGGACCTTAACGTGCTTAATGAACAACGTTCACTTTCATGGACCTAGCTGTAACCAGTGACTGCTGCAGTTGCAGGTATAAGCTGCCCGATGAAAGTTTCTCACCGCTAACACTGCCAGCTCTCTACAGAATGACCTACAACGAACAAAAAAAGGCACCGGTACTTCTGTAAAGTCCTGTTGAGCACTGTTTTTTAGTTCTTGTTGCTGGTATCTACCAAGAGTATTCTGGACAGGCAAACAGGTGTTATCAGAACCTGACCCACAAACTTTGTTAGATAAACAGTGTGACCCTGAATTGGCCAAGATCCACTTTCTAGCAAGCACTGCAAACTCTAAAGTTTTACATGTCTGAAGCCCAAAAAAGGCTTTATCATTTTTACAGAACCAAACACCAAGAACGAACTGAAGGACAATTAGCAGCAGGACTGTGGATGAATGCCTGGACTTGCCAACACAAGGATTTTGAAAGCACAAACGACATAATGCTTGTTTAATTGCATCCAACCAGTATGATGGTAAGCTTTTCAAAAAGGGCACACTGAATTTACTCCTTGAGCATATGGCAATGTCTCCTAAAAAACACAATTAAAGCATCAACATACTAATTGACAAATAACAAAGAATCTTCCTTAAACAGATAAGCTCATTTCGGTAAAAGACTAGGACAACAAGCTAAACCATAATGGGGCAAGAGAGGACACAATGTGCACATTGACTTATTTTTGTATTTACAAAGGAAACAGAGAGAACTATTTTCTCCATTCAATTATTTCCTTTACTTGTTAAACTCATGAAATACAAGTTAGATGATGTTTCCCACAATCCGAACTACCAAACTGCAAGTTGCACATATTAGATTCCAACAAACAACCTTAATTTGGGTAGAGCAAGGCAAGCACATAAGGCTGCTTTAATCACAAGGTCCTTCTAAAGAAGTAATTAATTGGCTTCTTGGTTTTTTAAAATGCTTTACTGCATAAGAAAGAGGAAGTTTTTGATATAACATCATTAAAATTCCTTCAAGGTTTGGATGCAAATTTTACAGGGTCCCAGCACTAAAATTGCTTAAAAAATAAATTAGATCAAGACTATTGGTAGCTTTAGAACTTTGGAAACTTACACCACAAAAATGCTTTTTCACTAGAATTAAAAACAAACCACTATACCAACTCTGGTGCCCTTACAAGCATACGTGCAATGCTGAACCATCCTACGAAGACAAGTTACATGCTGAACATGCACATAAGACAATGCTTCAGCCATAGGAACACCACTCCGTAAGATCTAAGTTAACCACCATCCTTTATTTACTGGTACATTAAAAGTCTAGGAATCTGTTAGATACGGCTTATCACCATAAACTTTTGTAATTCAATTCTGAATTACAAGTGACTCTTCTGTACAACTGTTTTACTGAAGAAATCAACTGATTACTTTATTATAAACTAATAACAGTAATAATAGCAAGAGCAAAAAGCTGTACAGGCTTTTTCAGAGTTATCTACAAGTTATTTGTACCTGAAGAAAAAGAACAGGCAATCATTTTGTTAACTACTGACTTTGCTCAAATAGAAGAGATCGCAAAACCTGAAGTGATTTCATGAACAAAGGGACGAGGTAGACCCCAGAGCTGACCTTGCTATAAAGGATCAGGGTACTATATGGAATTAATTAGATATTTGATTTGTTCCTGATTTACGTTAATCAGGCAAACCAGAGAGCTTGTAAGATACTCAGAATTTATTCTCAAGTACAGTCTGCGTCCTTTTAGACATCACCTCCGTAAGACACAGCTGTTACCAACTACCTGTCCAAATATTTAATTGCCATGCCCATAACCAGGTATTGATCATTCCTGTGATTTGAAAGCTTCAAAACTTTAGAGATGGCAGGGTGGAGAAAGGCAAAGGGTAAGGTGTTTTACCTGATTCAGAGACTTACACATGATATTGCCTTTACTCCAAAAATACTGCAAAACCCAAGAGCTGCAGTTGCTTCAGAGCTTTTGTTCTAAACTTAAGCATCTCACCAGAATGAGCTGATTTGTATTTACACAGTTTAAGGTAAAACAGTCCTGTATGATTAAATGCACGTGCTCTTATTAAGATGTTTGATTTGGGATGGATGGAGTAGTCTTACAAAGCTTCTGCTTCTGAAGGAGGACAGCTGTCTTGACTTTTACAGATATTTGTATCACCAAATCCACTAAAGAAAGTGTGCTTTCCTGGAAGCTGAGCAGTCATCTCCAAGAAGGACGTTAAAGAGTATCAAAAGAGAAATTGTTTATGTTTGCTAAAAAAAAAAAAAACAAAAAACTTCAACATTTGACATAGAAACAACAGATTGAAGATGTCATCACTTCTTCCCTCATTAATGAGCAATGGAAAGAGTACGAAGACAAGAGAAAGCAGTTGCAATACAAATCAGTAGAGGAACTCCAAGGGCTGGAGCAGTATTTGAACCCATTTTAAAAGCTACTTTAAAAACTAGCAAAACTGCTTTATTACTGCAAAATCTAGATGATGCTTATCTTATCCAGTAAATCTGCAGGTTGTTGGTTCAACTTCCGTAGAATTAAATATGAAATCTGACCACCCCTTTCCTAGAAAAAAAACCAAACTTACTGATGCCCTGGGAACTACTTGTGACAAAGGAACTGAAAAGCAAACCTGGAACTGTAGAGATAACGAATATTACAGCGTATTATTTAACGCTTCTATTAGCAACCACTTAATGAGGAAATTTTTTGCAATTTTCATATCCAGCAAAGTGGAAAGCGTCCTTTCACTCTGATCTTCCCTCCAGAAGACAGAAGCTTGGCGCTTTAATACTGTGGTAGTTGAAAGAACCTTGGCAATCCATGTTTAACTAAGGCCAGAAAGGCACAAAATCCAGACTTCCCTTTTGAAGATCTCATACTTTAAAATTAGAATTGTAGAGAGGAAGTTATGCTGATTTTAGTAGAGCTACTCTATATATAGAGATAGCCTGAAGAAATCAACAAAGATACATTTCCTATTCTGTATGTGGCTTAGAAGAAGCATCTCTTTCTCTTACCTTGAGCTTTGGTCACAGGAGCTTGAAAGACATTAAGAAAGCACATGACAAACATACAAACAGCCTTCTTACCAAATACTTGAGCAAGCTGGTGTTTATGGCTCTACACTTCTGATTCTGCATACCAGAAGGGCACTTTACCTGGTTTTGGTATCAACATAAACTGTTCACACCTACTTACAAGATGGAAACTGCCAGGAAGGCTGAGAAATCTCAGCACTGAATTTTCTTACATATTTGCCATTCCACTCAAAAATCAAGTTTGCAGCTACCACGTCAGACACAAATATCCTCAACACTTGCTCTATAATAACACTTCTTTGAGTTACCATCTTCTGCTTCCATGACACCTTGGCAAAAAACAGCCAAAGTTCTCTTGTGTCATTCCCCCCTCCCCGCCATCCCTCCAACTGCAGGTGACAAAGATAAATTGTGAGTGATCTGCATTTCAGATTCTTCAACTATGAATGTAACTTTTGCAAAGGATCAGCTTTCCGAAGTGGCATCAGAAAATTTTTGCTTAAGACCAGGAAAAGGAAGATTGAGACAGCATGCAACAAACCTGAGTCTAAACTCACCAAACTGCTTTACAAACATACAAGAAGCATTTTTCCTTTACCAAAGCAAGTGTAACAATTAACGAGTAGTTACTCAAACTGCACAGTTTCTTCACATTTGAGAGATAACCACAGCTCTTGCTCAAGACAAAATGCTGCTGCAGTGATGGCAGTCCTCACACAGGTTCTTAGGCAAAAAAGGAGAGCACATCTGGGATGTTTTCCAGCCAGTGCTATCAACGCACCATGGCTAAGAACAATGAATTTTGACAGCAAGGCACCATCTCACTGTTGAGCAGTTATAGAGAAGTCAGTGGAGTTCCACACAGACAACTATGATGAGTCCTCAACAACCTGAACGAGTTCTGCAGGGGTTACATTGACAATATCCAAGCCAACAGAAGCTGACACATAAACCCTTTAGGTAAACTAAAGGAACCTTTAGCATACTCCTAGTTGAGAGATCTCTTTTTTCACAGAACAGCACTTAATTCACAGCTTCAGGTCACCCATGCACCCAACCAACAATCACGTATACTACTTCACTCCAGTTGTCTGCTGGAAGTCAAGCACTCATCTTGCATCTATCACATATATCTGATTTTACAGAATCTGCCTATACCAGGCTCCAGCGCCACTCTCCACAGCAAGGCTCAGGACAGAGTTTTTACATTCATAAGGCAGCAAAAAAGTTTAAAACCTTCCAAGCTGATCTCTGTACAGGGGTATCACAAACAGCACGTCTCCATACCACTTCTGGAGATCTGTTTTAATTCAAACAGTACTGGTATGTTTCATATCTGCTATTCAGTGGGCTCTGCTGTCCAGGTAACTACCACCAGCAGGCAACCAAGTGTCAATTACATCATTGTAATCATATTTTACATATAGTGCTCAGTAATTTGTCCAATATTTTTCTTACCTTTGTGTTTGTTCCAAACTCAGGAGCAGACACAGCTATCATGGTTCCTATTTCCGTGCTCAGTTCACTTGCTGCTTTGGTTTCCTTTGTAGTGACAGGTTCTGGACTTCTGACAGAGGTGGGAGATGGCTTCTCCTGTCCCTCAGGCTCTCCCTGTTGGGCATCCTTCACCTTCCTGTTCTTTAAAGAACGCTCTTTCCCAATAGGACCAGGTTTATACTCTTTGTTTTCTACCGGACTCAGGTCTGGAAGCTAAGTTAGTGTTAACTTGTCAGTTATGTCTTCCCCCCCACGTCCTATCCCACAAGAATATCCTAACATGCTTAAAATAACTTTAAGTCTAACATAGCTTTCCTGAAGCATAAGAATTTTCTAACAGATAAATCATTTGAGACTAAGTTAGCGGTATGTACAAGAAATGCATTCATTTTGAACAGTAGGAATCTAAACCATTGTTTTCAAGTGATACATGTTTTAAGTGAAGTGGTGGAGTTCAACTAAAATAAAATCTAGTTAAAACCTACAGAAGAAAGCCAGCTTGACTCTCCTTACAAGAAAAGCATAAACAAGTATAGAAGTCACAAGACTTCATATACATACACGTTATTTTAATTTTCAGAGAATCAGGATTTTACAGGGCCCCAGGAAACGAGAACGGAAGCCTCTACCTTCACCTGAAGATATCTCGATGTATGGATGTTGCCCGCATTTTTTTCCTAGGAATTGAGCAGTAAGGGCACATCCAGAAAAAACAAAACACCTATGCGCAAGTGTTGCCTTATATTGCAGACACCATGACCGGAATAACTGCTGCAATTCAGTAGTTCCTTTTTGTGCAGCTGAATTAAAGCAGAATAAAGGGCCGCAGGGAACCTGAATGCCCTGCTGTTTAAATAGCTGCATCCTTTCTGGCTCAGACTACTCGGCCCATTTCACTACAGAGCAGCACAAAAATTCCTTAAGGGCAGTCCTTAAAATCCTATTCCTTAAGCTTTGATAGTGGAAAGACAGAAGCTGCTGGTATTGTCTCTATAAATACAAACCAGCTGTTTCAGGAGTAGATGGAAGACTCTTTATAATACAATGCCTTTGGGCTTTGGGGAGGGTGGAGTTTCCCAAAGGTATTTGGTACCCCTGGGAGGCCAGCAGAGACTGGTTTTCAGAGGGAAGGAAGAAAACAACAGTAGAAGCAGATGCTTGAGCTCTGCAATGCAGCAGTCAGGAACATCAGCGCCACCTCACCCCAAATCTTTCTTTCTCCAACAGTTTACAGAGGCAGAAATTCCTCCAGACACTTTAAGGTCACACTTGGAAAGGTAAATTGCTTTGTTTCAGGTATGGTCCTCTTACATTGCCCATATTAGTTCAACAATACTAACCTCCAATCCTGAACACAAGTTTGTATTCAGGCTTCATAACACACAATATCACCATGGGCATGGGTGGGTGTGCAGGAATTGTTTGTTTGTTAAAGTTTTTTTTGTCATCAAGACACTTAAAGGATTACAGCCCTCTCATTCAGAAGAGCGCATAAAAATATTAATCTCCAACGAATTTACCATTTAGTCACACAGTTGTATTTCAACAAAATCTACAGGAGTCTTGATAACTAAAACCAAGCAGAAGAAAAGGAACTTTCTACACAGTATAAAGTACACTCTCCATACATATACTTATTTAACTTTGGAATTCGGTGATTTCATGGGGGTAGTTTTAGGCATGCTACTAGTATATCTGAGACATGGCTTTTGAACGTCCTCTTACTACAATTCACCAGCATTGATTAGTGCATATTTCTCTGCTTGTACGAGTTTTATATGTTGCACTAAAACCATGAATTGCAGCATACCCACTGAGTGCCTCGTGTAGCAGAAGTTAAATTCATTCTACAAGTGACTGCACTTTCAGATTTCAGCTTTATTTTTTTTTTTTTGAAAAAACAACCCCAAACACAACCAACACAAAGAAACACCTGCTCTCCCAGAGGGACAAAAGGACTTTAATTGTGGCAGGGGCGCTGCCAAATCTCAGACATCAGAGAGGGACTGAAACAGATGATTCTGTAAGTAACCAGCTAAGTGTATCTACTATAAGAATCTCTTTCTGGGAGTAAGAAGCTGGTGCTGAGTCCTAGCGATGCACAGATAAGTATGCATTGTAGGTAGAAATAACAGGAAAGTACGTTTCCTTAACGTGAAAGATTACTAAGTGTAATCTAAATGACAGATGGAGAAAGCACTACTTCGTATGAGTGGTAACATGGAAATAAAAGAAGGTGATGATTGAATGGAGCCCCTGAATCTCTGATGGGCAAGCGCTATCTCATTTTTTTTAAAAAATTAGATAAGTTTGATTACCTATCCAGTCTTCCTAGATTAGTTGCAAAAAAATTAATTATGCAGACATCTGTGCATTTAAATTTGAGACTTCAAATCAGTGGCTTTAACATTCCTCCCTTTCCTCAAAACTCTCTTCCTACAGCTTGATGTATTACTCATCTTGGTAATCTGGCTACAAAACTAAGCAGAGGACCATGCATCATTTAGAGGGGGGGCAAGGGAGGCATGGTGGTGGCAGGAAGAACTGCTGAAACTGGAGATATAGCCAGGGCAGAAACAGAACGCCTGCTTCAAAACAGCTCTCAAAGCCTGAGTGAAGTAAGCTCAAGGAAAAACCCCAAACCAGGAAACAAAACACTACCACATCCAAAAAAGCTATCACAAATCCATAATCCCACCCCTGCTCTAGCCACATCCCTCGTTCCAAACACAGCACCAACGGACAAACTCTGCTGAGCTAGGATGCTATTTACTTACACTTGCTTCTTGAACCGAATTCCTCATCTTCTCTCCAAGAACCAGCTTGATTATTTTAGGAAATATAAAAGGGTAATGCAGTTTTTATAGCTCTAGTCCTAACTGAATGAGTATTCTAATCTATTATCTGTCACCTCCTTTTGGCTGAACTACTTTAAGTTTAAAAGTTTGTACTGAAGATATGACCTTTTACCTTTTGTGCTTTGATGGGTCCAGCCCGAGGCTGTTTCTGTCTTTGCTCTTTTGGTTCTGGTAGCTTGTCAGTGGACTTCTCAGAAAGTACAGGGCCAACTTCATTGTCACTGCCACTGGAAGCTGGGGCTCCAAACTGAATAGTTTCTATACCAAGATCGACTCCACCTTCTTGCCCAGGCTTTGTCCCCTAGTTAAAGGGTAAATATTTAATGCATTTAAAAAGATTTCTAGATCAGTACAATGCCACCGGTTCAGAAAAAGAGCACAGACTATGCTCAGCTGAAAACCACTGAAAGCGTACATTTACTTTCTGCCAGCAAAAGTATTATTTGTGACTGCAACAGATTTGCAAGAGTAAACAATATGTGAATGTATACTTCTTCCTCCTCCAGTTCCTGCTGTTTATACAGCTCAAGAGCAAGAATAAAACAAAGCAGTGAAGAAATATGTAAACAAGATCAAGATGCCAAACTGGTAGAGAAGGGGCAAAGGGACAAGCACAGTATCAAAATGTCCAGACTCAGGTTCACAACATTCTCCTGAAAGTTCGAAAATTAACGTTCAATTCAAGAGGAACAATAAGAAATTAAAAAAAGATTTCCAGATCTCCTTATGCAGTTAAAATGATCTCCTAAGAGTTATGTCACATTCTTACAGTTTAAAACAATAAAGTCAAGACCAAAAAAGCCCGAGAAAACAAAGCCGCAGGACTACAAACAAAATTTAGGGCTATGCAAATTCCACAGGATAAGCAGAGCTAATATAGTTAGAAAGCATCTACTGCTTTTTGTATCTCTGATTTAAGGGACACAAAAAACATTTGGTTCCTTGGAGACATCCTGCTTCTCTCTACATTACTGAACTGTACACAAGTGTTCACATGCAAACGATGCAATATTTTTACTTAAAAAATGCATTGAATAATAGCTATCAATAGAATCTGTGAATGGCTGAGTTTTTAGAGAGAACGGTTTTCCCACACTGTAATCCTAACAGCACTAGCCTGTAATCCTCTGTTTCTGTACTGCCCCTTGACTTCACGGAATTCTACGTATACTAGTTTAAGTATGTGCACACATGAATAAATGGATAATCTGTACACAACCCCAATGAGATAAAATTTGGTTAAGTTTCACATACAGTTACTCTTCTTCCCTTCATTCTTACCTCTGGAGATGTAGCTGAACCAAAAGATGTCAAAGGCTTGTTCCAAGCACTGACCGAAGGTGGCTGAGGTGGGCTAATGGGTCCCACTGACAATTAAGAAAACAGAGTTAAACCCCCCCCCCCAGTGTTGCTAAATGCATTTCATTAAACTTATCAATTGATTGGTAATTAAATTTTAGATGTCTTGATTAAATAAGCTTTGGTTAAGAAATTGTTAACCTATTCAGCAGTTAACAATATGCTACCTATTTAGCTGCTTTCAAGTGGGGCAATCATCCTGTTTGGAAGCATGACAAAGCCCGACAAAACAGATTCTTGAAGGGAGTGACAGCTGCTCATTCATAGCAAATGAACACTATGACAACAAAATAAAATACTGAGTAATATCATACTGCAAATATCTCTTTTCAGAGGTATTCATAGGTTACAATGCTGCAATTTGAAATGCTGCCCTCTATTCCCTGGGAAAACTATACTTGCAGGTAGAAATGAGACATCAGAGAGCTGGCAATCGGCAATCTCTAAGTACAACGGGTACCCCCCACCCCAAGTCCAAAAGCCACCACTTACATTTTTTGGAGATGTCATTTAGAACTGCTGTAGGAGGCACCTTGTTTTCCCATAATTCAGTTCCCAGGCCATTGTGAGCCTGGGTGTTTTGCAGAACTTTGCCTGACACCACGTATTCTGGGCTGGCTGTCCCTCCCGCAGCCTGGTTTTGCGTCTGAACAGGAGCCTGTGGCTGAGCTGGGGTCTGTGCTGTACACGGAGGCTGTGCCTGAGCTTGTGCCTGCTGCGCAGCTGCGGCTGCTGCCTGTTGCTGCTGCTTTTTGGCAAATCTGGGTGGGAGCTTGGAATTCTGACCTCGGCCTTTTTCGCTTGATCCTTTTTTGGTCCAAACCTGTAAGCAGAAGCCAATTTTATTCTTACAGCTGATAGTCTGTATGGACACCAATTATACATTGTGTAGCAGCAAAGCCACAAACTGATTAACCCCATCTTAAAGAAGTTTATTTTTTTAGAGGTATTCAACCACAGGAACAATGATTTCTCATCCATTTTTCTCTTGGAATCAACTGATATACAAGCAATAGTATAAGTCTTTATCACTGTATGAAAAATGGTGTTTTCAGTTTGCCAGTTCCACCTGCCTGACAGTGCCCAGTCAAGAAGTGCAGAATCATAGGATGATTAAGTGAAAAGTAATTTAATTTACTAATTCTGAAAAATTTCATATTAATGCAACTGTCTAGTTATAAGGTGAAAATATAGCTTATTTGGAAGGAAGATTCTGCACACTTTACAACATTCCCAGTACTGCAAGGAGCTTTCCCACTATAAATGCTGTCTTGTACCTGCACTGTTTGTTCCTCCTTCTTTCGGCGCTCTTCATCTTGCAAGCGTTTTTGTTGCTTCTTAGACACCACTTCTGTGAAACCATCATCATTCAAGTTAGATTGGGAGTCTTCAACTACTGTCACTTCAGGGTGATCATCAATGATCACAACACCTATAGAAAAAGGAAAGGTATAAATGCTGCTCTTTTAACAGCTTCAGATGGAACGCACCAAGCCAAGATCTGCTTTAGAGTGGAAGTTATTTTCCCACACACACAGATGGTGGCTCTGATTAAAGATAAGCTTCTGCTTGACAAGTGCGTCCTTGCTGAGCTTGAAGACAAAGAATTAATCTTTAAGAACTGAAAAACTGGAGATGCCTGTACCAGGCTCTCCAATAATGAATAATGAACAGCCTTCCTGGATATCGGCTGTAAGCTTATCAGTGATATCCACTGCCTTTGCTTATGAAGGTTAAGCAAATTATTACAGCATGGTGGAAAATGGTAAGAATGAGTTAAGATTAGATCATAGAACAAAATTGTTTTTATCTATACAGAAAAACATACAATGAGATTTGCCACCTTTTAGAAGCATACACATTGTTAATTAGATATGACAAAGGTAGCAATACTCAAGTACGCAATAATTATGGTGTTTTAAAAAAAAAATCACCTTTCCTCTTTTCTAAGTTTTCAAACATCTAGCTCTACATGCAGCAAAGCTAGCGGGATTACAAATTATTGTTAGCATATTATCAATACATACTTGCGTAATTATTAAGATCAAATTGAGACAAGGCATCCACTTTTTCCTTCGGCTTCTTTGGACCAGCCTTAGGTTCTTCTCTCTTTTTGCCACTCGCATCCTTGGCGCTCTTTTGTCCTGCAGCAGTAACACCTCCATCCTCCTGATGTAAAGAGTTGCTGTTGGTGGGATCAACACCAGGCACAGTCGTTGTCTGCTCTTCAAATGGCCTATATTAGAAAAAATTTGAGAAAATTAATAACCAGCCACAGAACACTCATGAAGGAGCTAACAGTTTAACGCAGATCCCATTATAGGGTGTAAGTATCTACTGTGCAACTTCTTAGTAGGTTCCAGACTTTTACTTCCAGGTCCTCAATGAGAAGAAGCTTAACAGCAAAAGCTGTTCTGGGGAGATATCAAATGCCCTGCTGCCAAAAGCAATCACAGAAAAAAAATGCAAAACCACCATAATTTTAAGGTCACCTCTGGCTTGGTCTATGTAGTTAGAGGTACCAAAACTCAACAAGTATGCAGTTCAGCATACTTCAGCCACAGTCAAGTCTTCCATGAAAAAAACCAAACCAACCAAACCAGAAGCTTACAGTATGCAGTGTGAGCAAATATAAACAACGTACAATATACTTGCTCTATAGGCTCACTTGCCAAAAGCTACCTGAAGCCATAAGAATCAGATCTGCAGCATTCTGACTTTGCTGTGGAACCTGGAATACCTAATTTTTGCTTCAACGTCACCCTTAAGTGACTAACCACAGGAATTCTTAATAGTTTTAACTCTGAGCTTAAAGCACTGATCACAAGCTTTTAAGCTGAGGCAAAACCTTAACTTAGAATACAGCAACCTACAAGCACAAGAGGCCTAGAGTACAGAGTAGGCATTCAATGAAGAAATGTCTTGTCCCACCTCCCACTTAACAGACTACTGTGCACTGTGGCAACCAAACAGTGGGCAAATAGTAACATTCAACAATTATCAAGTTTCAATCAAATTTAGCATATAGAGAAAAAAAGTTCAGTCTCAACGGCAAGCATTTCTCAACATGCTTGTCTATGTTAGGTGATTGATCTAAAATGCAATGCAGGTATGTACGTATGAACTGCAAAACCGCTCACATTAACCTTTCAGCTTGCATCGAAATCTTAAAACACGTACTGTGCATACAAGAACACTCTGCTCTTAGCTCCATGGTCCAACTGTCTGTATAGAAACAGAAAAAAAAAGAAAGTACACAGCTGCAGGTGCATGTGCTTGTTTTACTCTTTTCTACCATTCCACAAATCTAAAATAACTACTTATGATTTTGGACCACAACAGAAGACCATGATCATGTATGCTTTCTAGCAGAAGCAGGTACTCACCCTCTTTTTCCACTTCTGGGTGGAGGACCACTCCGCCTTTCACTCCTAGGCCCTGAGAAGTTCCTCCCCGGTTTAGCTGGCCCATTGTTGCCACGTCGGTTTTGACGGTCTATTCCAGGCCGCTGACTAGAGAAACTTCTCTTGGCTATTTCCCTTTTTGGAGCTCCAGCGTTTTCTCCTGCCTTTGCAGCCACCTGTGCTGCTACATCTGCTGTTTTCTTCTCATCCCTCTCCCGCCTCTCATTGAAGTCGCTGCTTTCCGAGGCTGTTTCCCACTCTTCATTCGCCTGGTCTGAAGAATTCTGGTTAGACAAGTCTGGTGTCTTACTTCCCGACACATCCAGAGCAGTGTTGGAGGGCTCATTAACTGCATTACTAACTGTGGCACTTGTCGATGAGCTGGTTACTGCCTCGTTTATCTTTGATGCGGCCTCTCTCTCTTTTAGGCGCCTAAAGCGTGGTGGCTTATCTTGCCTTGGAGGCCGAGCAGGCCTTTGTCTTCGGGGCCTCTCTCTATTTGGATCAAACTTTCTCTCAAATTTTGGAGGTCTTTTATCAACTGGTATAGGACCATAGTGTTCATTTCTTCTTGGAGGCTCCCCGTCTTCTGGTTTAATGATCTCTGTTTGCCTAGGATTCCACTGATTGTCTCTGTAGGCTGGTCTCCTTATTGTGGATGGACGTGGAGGACGCCCACCAGGTTCCCTGCCACCACGTCTATACATTCCCCCTCTGCCTCGTCTAGAAGGCTCTCCTTTAGGAAGAAATCCTGGTTTGGGTTTGTTCTCATCATCTCTTATGTAGGTTTTTTCTAGGGATCTGTTGTCTACTCTGATATTGTTTTCAGGTTTGAACGACAGAGGCTTTGGAGGCTTCTTGCCATCAGTTCTCTCTTCTCTTTTTGGGTGCTTGCCTTTGATTAGGCTGTCTTTGTCTGAAAGAAGCGCATCACTTGCGCTTTCATGAACTTCACTGTCAGAATCCGTCTCTGAACCATGCTGTCGGCGTCGTTTTGGGATTACTTCAAAGTCAGAACTCTCACTACGAGTTTCACTCTCTTCTCTTTGCCTAACAGGCCCCGAAGGCACATGGTCTGATCTAGGCTTAGGATCTCTGTAGTGTGGATAATCTCTATTATGGCCTCTACTGCCCCGACCACGTCCTCCGTAAGAACCCCTGTAGCTACGACCTCTCGAATAATACTCCCCACGACCTCTGCCTCTGTATCCCTGATCTGGGAACCAGTCTCTATCCCTAGCCTCTTTCCAGTATGTCCTAGGTGGTAAGCCAGGCTCTCTTTTCACTGGTCTGGTTTCTAAGCGCGGTTTCTCTACCACCTCCTTGCTAACAGCCTTCTCAGCTTGCTTTTCCTCCTTCACTGCAGTAGCTGGCTGCTGAACGTGTGGCTGCAGTTGTGCTGCCGGTTGAGCAGGTGGCTGCTGCTGTACTGCAGGGGGAAGCTGTGGAGCAGCAGGCTGGGCAGCCGGTAGCTGCTGCTGGACAGGAGGTGTCGGTGGCTGAACCGGAGCTTTAGCTGCAGTCTCGGTTTGACTGCTCTCCTGGCTTGCTGGTATCGGAGCAGCATCCTGGGTTATCTTCTTAGCCAGAGGAGCGCCACTGGAGGCAGGTGTCTCTGGCTCAGCCTGAGGCAGTGGCACTTGAGGTGCTTCCTTTTTGTCACTTTTTTCAGACTTGCTAGGTTTTTCACTAGATGTCTTTTCTCCTTCTTTCTCTTTCCTCTGCTCACGCTCTTCTCTCTGTTCACGCTCTTCCTTCATATCCCTAAGCACAGGCTTTTTAATAGGACCTGATCTTCTCACTGGTCTATCACTGCCTTCATCTCTCCTGCCATAACCTGGCCTAGGACCCCATCTTGTTTCAGACTTCGGTTTGAAAGTTTTTTCAGGTTTTGGTCCTTCTGACACTCTATTATTGATCAAAATTTCTTTTTTTGGCTTAATCTCAAGTCTCTCAATTGTCTCCTTTGTCTCAACAGGCCTGTTATTTAATTTAGGGATATTTGCTGCTGTCTCGTTCCTCTGGTCTTCTGATTTTAGAGAGTGACTTGAACCATGGGAAATGCTCCTCTTTAGCGAAGGATGACTTTCCCCCGCAGGCACCAATTCTTCCGGGGAGCTACGGGTAACTTTCTCATTCACTCCTTCAAAATTAACTGCCGTGTTAGGTGTGTCAGTTTGGAGAGGTTGTACATCTTCCAAAGGCCTGCTTGGGAATTTTTGTACCTCTACCTCTCCTGATTCTCTGAAAAAGTCTGTCTTTGGATGAGAGTCCAACTGGTTATGTTCTACAGGATAAGCAGCAGCAGGGACAGCAACTCGTTCTTGCTCCAAGTGTGCCTCAGACCTAAGCAGCAAGCAATTAAGAATGTTAGGGTAGGGGAAAAAAAATTTACTCATAAATATTAACTTAAATCAAATTATTTTCCATTTCTATGAAGGATTAATGTCAGCTCAAGGAAATAACAGGTATTAATTTTCATAGTGGCTGCTAGTTGTAGAGGTCAATTTTATTCTATCCCGATTAAGAGTTCAATGTATGATTAGCTTTAGGAATTTATTATTGTTAATGATTATACATGCAATTTTAAATGGAGCCTGCAAGTTAGCAGCCTAGAATCACAAGTATTACCAGACAGCAGTACAGCAAAAAGAATTTTTGGGTACTTCTAAGATGTAGAGGAAGCCTTCCTGACCATTCATCACGCACCAAAGATTAAAAATGACTGTCTTGTTTTACGCTCCTTGTACTTAACACACCACTTTTGAAACTAATATACATCAGACAGAAATTCTCTGATATGCGGAGGATGGAGAGCAAACGGAGAACAGGAAAACACTGCAGGAGTGTTCTACAAAAGTGAAAATTCAAAATAGTATGGCAATCACCATTCACCAAAATAGGTTAAGGATCCTAAATAAGGGGTAAATTGTCCTTCTACACCCCACTACAGAGAAGGCATGTCTTTTGTTTTCTACAACAGCACCAAGTACACACAACTTTTGCCAGCCACAACTCCTTTTAAAGCTTTGTGTGAAGAGCAGCTATAACTCAGTTTAAATTGCATTTTGCAATGTAAGTTACACTGGCAAGCGTGTAAGTATGTATGGCTCAGAGAAGTGACACACAAGAGTAAATAACTCAAGGCTTACCTCAAATCGTCAGGCTCTTCTAACACTTTGGGAGGAGAACTAGATTGCTGAGGTTCTGCATGGGGGTACGGGTCTGACCCCCACATCATGCGGGGCTCCGACAATGGAACAGTGTGCTCTCTTGCTGAGCGAGCTATATGTTCAAATGAATCTGAACTAGCTGCTGATCCCTCCATCTGGTCTCTTCTTATCAGTGGTTTGGGAGGCATAATTCCTGTGACAGATTTAAGTTCAACAATTGAAACCAGTTTAATGTTAGCAAAGAAATCTACCTCAAGACAAACAAAGCATATCAGGAGGTACTGAGGAATGCTATTCTCTCTTGTCCTGTCTGCTTTCCTCTGTACCGTCCATTGTTGAAACCAAGTGTCTGTTCACTGACAGCTGATCTCAGAATGACTAAATCGTATTCACCACTAGTGCTCTATGTACCAACAAAAAGAAAAGCCATCTGCTTTCACTATAATGGGACAAACCAAGTCATTAGACCTGTAAACTTGTGGATGAAGTTTCTGATGTACAATCAGTACTGGGACCGGTGCTGTTTAACATCTTTGTCAGCATCATGGACAGTGGGATTGAGTGCACCCTCAGCAAGTTTGCTGATGACACCAAGCTGTATGGTGCGGTCGACATGCTAGAGGGAACGGATGCCATCCAGAGGGACCTGGACAGGTTTGAGAGGTAGGCCCACACGAACCTCAAGAAAATCAACAAGGCCAACTGCAAGGTCCTGCAACTGGGTCACGGCAGTCAATCCCAAGCACAAATACAGGCTGGGCAGAAAATGGATTGAGAGGAGCCCTGAGGAGAAGGACATGGGGGTGTTGGTTGATGAGAAGCTCAACATGAGCCAGCAATGTGCGCTTGCAGCCTAGAAAGCCAACAGCATCCTGGGCTGCATCCCCAGTAGAGCAGCCAGCAGGTTGAGGAAGGGGATTCTGCCCCTCTGCTCTGCCCTGGGGCCCCCAGCACAAGAAGGACATGGACCTGTTGGTCCAGCAGAGGGCCACAAAGATGATCAGAGGGCTGGAGCACCTCTGCTGTCAGGACAGGCTGAGAGTGTTGGGGTTGTTCAGCCTGGAGGAGAGAAGGCTCTGGGGAGATCTTACAGCAGTCTTTCAATACTTAAAAGGGGGCCTACAGGAAAGATGGGGAGGGACTCTGGATCAGGGAGTGGAGCGATAGGATGAGGGGTAATGGTTTTAAACTGAAAGAGGGGAGATTTAGATTAGATATTAGGAAGAAATTCTTTCCTGTGAGGGTGGTGAGACACTAGAACAGGTTGCCCAGAGAAGCTGTGGCTGCCCCATCCCTGGAGGTGTTCAAGGCCAGGCTGGATGGGGCTTTGAGCAGCCTGGTCTGGTGGGAGGTGTCCCAGCCCAGGGCAGGGGGTTGGAACTAGATGATTTTTAAGGTCCCTTCCAACCCAAACCATTCTATGATCTAAATGGCAAAAGGCAAGATAAGCGTACACACAGGTGGTTTGTGGGGTTTTTTTTGTAATTTATTAAGGACACTGTGTCTTCTTTTTTTGGCAAGATTTTAAAGAAATTCTAGTTTTCACCATCTTTTCTTAGCCTGCCATTTCCTCTGTTCATTCCTTGCAATCATTCAGGATATCCATTACCTTGCTCATTGGCTGGATAAGTATCTCCATTACATTACATGCCAGACTTGTATTATTTATGCACGATAGCCTTCCTAACTGCAAGTCAGATGGCCATTCCACAAATTAAAAAGGACTTTTTAGTGCCAAGAATCTGAAAACACAAATTTAGTAAGACTCTAGAGGAGCTAATACATAATAAGCAAAGTTTTATGGGTTTTTTTTGTTTTTTTTTTTTTTTTTTTTTTAATAATAAGGAATGTAGTATCAAGTGCTAACATGTAATGAAACACAAATGGTAAATATAGTGGTGTTCTCACTTCAACATAACCTATGCCAGCTTTAATATCTGTACCAAAGACTTATGCTGACATTCTGAGTACATCCCTTAACTGTCACTAACATGTCTGCAATACAGGAGAAAACTGCAATTTTACTTTAGTCAAGTTTTTTTACTTTACTTACATAGTCAAAACTATGCTTTCGCACATAACTATAATTTTCTCAGTATTACTAAAATCTGTTTTGTCTCAAACAACAAAATAATGTAGTTTTCTTTTTTAAAAAAACCCACTCATTTGCTGTATGCGGTTAGGGAAAGACTTCTATTTCAAACCCAAGAAAGTTCAACAGTCAAAAAGTGCTGCCAGATTTTACCTGGATGAATAGGAGGCATATCCATTGCAGGTCTTCCTGACATCATTCGTGGGTCCATGTAAGACTGCATCATAAGCCACCGTGGATCAAAGCCCATCGAAGCTAAATGCTGAGGATGTGGCTGCATGGGCTGGTAAAGGGGCCTATGCTGGGGAGGCGGGACAGGGCCACTAGAAGGCTGTGAGGGAGCAGACTGTGGAAGGACACCTTGCTGCTGTTGCTGCCACTGCTGCTGTTTCATTTGCTCCTGCGTAACAGAAAACAATATTACAAGACTTTTTATTAAGATGAAGACTTGAGTAGAATTCAAATAACCCTTGGAAACAACAAGTACGGTTATCTGGATGCTAAGCATTCTGAAAATTTATTCCAAACGTGCATCAGGATGAACTAGGAGAACGGGGGAAAAACCGACTGGACAATTTAGAATAGCTAGTTTTGCTGTTATTCAGCTGAGACAATGAACAAACTATACTTCGTGCACGTCATTAATGCAAAGTGCTCTTCAGACCACAGGACCCAAGTCCAAATTACATTTGTCAATGTCACATCCTTTAAGGAAAAGCTGCAGAAACAAGGATCATCAAATCCCGCGTTCCACAGCTAACCACCACAGGGCAATGTTCTACTTCAGCAACTGATGCAAAACCAGACAGTTTTAAAAGCCTCTCTTGCCTTCTGCTCACTTATATACTTTGCAAGTGACAAGTATTATTTCATGCAGAGCAACTCCTGACAATACCATAGATGTTATAGAAGCTAGAAAGCAACAACTTAAGCTTTTTGAAACTTCTTGGTCATGTTCCTCTTCAGAATAACACAGAAGACATAATTCTTTTAATGAACTTCTGTCTTTTAATGAACTGGTTAATTACCTGCTGCCTCTGAAATCTTGGTGGTAATGATTTCTGGAACTGTTTAGAATAGCCCGAGGAAACAGCAGGACGAGGCTGAGATCCTGAATCTGGCTCACTCTCATGAGTGACCTGTGAAATCTCTTTCTCATTCCGACCACTATCTTGTCGGGTAAAGAGTGCTTGATCTTCTGAAAAAAAAAACCCACACATGCGGGAGACAAGAGTGAATCTTAAAACTATGACAGTTTCACCAGAATGTCAGATAAAGGATGTTCTAAAATGTAAACAGTCTGCCTTCTCTACCCTCACAGTCTTCGTTTCCATAACCAATAAAGGCAAGAAAAGTGAAGAACAACCCCTCAAAATAAAACAATTGTTGTTAATACATCTCTCAGTGTCCCTTTTAAACTCAAATACACTGGGTAATCAACACTGGCATTTAGGTTGTTAACTATTAAGTGATTTAATAAGTGCTGTATCAATGCTACCATATTACATTTGAATTAACTGTTTTAGTGAATGAAGGTTTGGTTTTACAATTGCTTTTATCCATCAAAAGGATAACATAACCTTATTGAGCACAGTCTAACAGTTCTCTTGTGGCATTCGAGTTGCACTACAACAAACGAACCAAGTTTAAATGTGCGCTCTTTGTGTCTAATTCTCTAGGCTTGCTGAAAGAACCAAATAGCTGAAATAATTTATGTTGCTTTTTAGCAACATGAGTTGCTGATCCTCCTTTAGCAAGAAAAGAAAGCCTGCTTTTCTTTACAGATTCTTCAGAGTCCCGCCTGAATCACAAAGCCCAATTTTTACTTGAACATTTTGATGGGTTGGGCAAACAGGTCTAGCTCAAAGGACAGTTAGCAGCTGTAATGTGTTAGGAAAATAAATGTGCTAGATGCACTAGGTTAATGAGGTATGCAAATTAGCCTCATAGATTACAACTAGGCTCTGTGGCTCAGCTTTAAGACACACAACTCCTACTTATGTGCAAAATTACCTTTTTCTTCCTTGTTATTCCTGGTTTCTGTTTCTTGTTTTTCTACTACAGGTGTTGCCACAGGTTCTACAGGCTCAGGAACCTCATGTGCTGGTTTCTCCTCTTCCTTCTCTTTCTCAATCTCCTTCTCTTCTTTTTCCATCTCCTTTTCTTTCTCTTTCTCCCTTTCTTGCTCTTTTGCCTTCTCAAGTTTTTCTTTTTCTTCTTTTTCCTTCTCCCTTTCCCTCTCTTTTTCCTTTTCTTTCTCCCTCTCCTTCTCTTTTTCTCTTTCTCGCTCTCTCTCCCGCTCCCTCTCCTTTTCCCTCTCCCGCTCCCTTTCTCTCTCCCTTTCCCTCTCCCTCTCTCTCTCTCTCTCCCTTTCCCTCTCACGCTCTTTCAGAGGGTCTTCCCGGGAGGGTTTTGTCACACAGCCGAATTTTTCATTTAACCGTTTTAGCTTTTCGGCACAAGCTGCTTTTCGCTGTTCTTCCATTCTTCTTTCTTCCTCTTCTCGCCGCTTACGGGCTCGCTCAACTGCAGCTGATATCTCTGACTGCTGTCTTCTCCTCTGTTTCCAAATTTCATCTTCATCTGGTACTGGTTTAGGGGGAAAGGGACCCTGCCTTCCAGGTCCTAACTGGCGATCAGGAGGAGGAGGGTGCTGCAATATTAAAATCAGTTAAGTCAACTTGAGCATGTATTATATAAAAAGCTAGCTGTAATATTACATTTAACTATTTGTCAACACATGTATTTGCATGGCACCTTTAAAAAGCAAGATTTTGAAGAAAAAGCAAGCCCCCGCCTTCCTGCTCCAGTTCAGACTCACACAACCTGAGCTCAGAAAGGAGAGGTAAAGACTCAGTTGGGTTCATGTCACTCCTCCTCCCCGTCATGAAGGCAAAGTGACAACAAAGATGACAAACATCTTTTAGATTTGGTTGCAGGCTGCCCTAACCCACAAAGACTCAGGGCAGATCTCAGACAAAAGTCTCCCAAGGAGCCAGAACAATTCAAGGTAGCTCAGGATAAGAGAGACTTTAATAAGGATTGTTGAAAATTGTTCAGAAGCTCCTATGTACACACTTCATCTCCCCATCTGCCTCAGCAGCCGGCCCCCTCCAGCACTGCTCCTGCACCCCTGTCCTCTCTAGTTCCCAAACGGGTCCGGATAACAAAGCTCTTAAAGTTCTCATGCATTTCATACACCACTTACAAGATGGGTCTGCTTTACACAATTAGCAGCACAGCTGTGTTGGGGTCCCATTCTTACTGGCCCCAGGCACTAAGATCGTTTTACTTGTCAAAAAAAAAAAAAAGACTTATCCATATGTGAAGCATATTTTTACTTCTCTTAGTCTAAATCCCTCCACCACAGCATTAAAGAATTCAACTCAAGGAAGTAAGGACAATACTAATCTTTCTTACCGGTGGCAAAATAGATTTGGGATGAAGAGCTGGACCACCTCTTTCATGTATAGAAGGCTGTGGACCCCGATCCTATTGAATCAGACACAGTACCAGGGTTAAGCTCCTAACACCAGTCAAGCTGACAAATTTTAGCTTTACTGTTTTCTACTGCATTAAGATACCACACCTAGTGAACTATCTGCATACGATACAAATTTGCATACAAAACAATGGCAAGAATGTTTCCACTTCATGTAATGACAGATAAATTATTAAACATTCACAGATCCAAATTTCAGTGTTCATGTTACTGCACTGTTTTGCCTTAGATTCAATGTAGCATCAAACCCTGAAAGATAACATGATCTTTACATATAAAGTGCAAGTAAAAACAATTAAAAATCTCAGATCTTCATTATTGCTGGTGTCAAGAGAAAACACTTCTGGGAAATTTTCAGATAAAGTCAACAGTAGCTCTTTCTGGGAGTTGGGGGAGCGGCAATATAGAGCTGAAGCAGGCATAAGCTGAAGTGTGTGCCAATCTTCCTCTACTGGAGGATAAACCGAAAACCAAAATGGCTGAGCTGATGAATTCTATGTGGTCTGTATAAAATTCATTTGCCTGAGACATCAGAAGTGAGCTGACACATTACTGTTAAGTCGCACTGAAGAAAATTGGTCACAACACCATAAAAAAAAAAAATCCCCACACCCAGGAAAAATGCGTGGGCCAACTGGGCACTATTTACTCTGTGCCATTGTAAAACATGACGGACTCCAGAACCACTTCATTCACTGTTACAGGGATGGACAGGCAAGAGTATCGAGTTAAAACTTGTCAGTTGAGTCACAGTATCTGACACAAGAGTTCTCACTCCCTCACAACTGTGGATTAAAACACACCAGATAAAGTCATGCTATTTTTATTTCGTGACCAGAAGCAGCTAGGTTGACTAAGCAGCACCCGATCGGTTACCACAGCTCAGATAAGCAGTAGCTAATGCTTTCACTCATGTTCATAACCTTAATTGACCTGACAATTTGGAAAGACACCTGAGCGGGACATCTCCTCACAAAGCTGTTGCCAGAAGAGCTGAAGAGAAGAACACACAGACCTGATCAAGTTGAGAGCTTTTGCCGTAAGATCCTTTGGCTGCTGCTGTGGAAACCGTGGTGGCAGACTTAGCACTTGTCTGTTCTTCTGCTTCCTTCTGGCCATCAGGACTCTGGGAATCTTTTGATGGTGTTTGTTCATCACTTTGTACAAAGAAGAAAAACAGAAGGTGTACTCCACACAGGTATTTAGCCATTTGTCTTCCATCCTCAATGTTTCTTATCAAGAGTGACATTTCCTCACAGCAAGGATCATTTCTATTACATACTCATCTGACTAGAGTCTGCAGGTAGTTATGCAATTTAATACAGTGTTAAATTGCTGGAATAAATGTTAATGGAATGAGTACTTGCACTCGTTTCATTCAACCTTCCCAAACACTAAGCTTGTTAAGTGGCATTTACACCCAACTGGCAACACCAACTCACCCACTTTCCTTCTCTTTTTGACTACTTCCTTGCTCATCATCATCACTGAAATTCAACTGCTCCGTGTAATCCACTTCACTCTGAGCACCTGATACATAAGCAAATATTCAATTAATCTTTCAGAAGATTCAATGTACAAACAACAGAAACCATTAATCTGATGTTCTTACCTGCCCAGCCTTCATCAGCCTCAGCATCTAGATTATCAAATTTATCAAGTTCTTTAAGTTCACTAGCACTAAGAATGGATGGGCGCTCAATAGGTTCTGAACACCATGAAGGTGGTCCTCTTCCCCTTGGTCCTCTAAAAAAGAGAAACAAAGGTCACCATCACTATTTATCCAGCAACATGACTAGATAAAAGGTCAACTTGTATGACAATTATTTGAAGTATACGGTCCTGTTCTCTCAAATACAGTATAAACATGAACTATCATCCACATGTACAACTACTGTCGTTCAAATAATTGCTGATACACCACCAGATGCTTCTTTACGGAAGATTAGATTCTATAGCCTGGCTTGCACGCTTCACAAACAAGCCAAATGTCCGTTGACAGTAGTAAACCACACGGCTTGTAGCTTTCAAACAACACACTGCATAGATCCGGCATCCTTATCACTAATTTATCCACCTCGGAGATATTTCTTAATACTTTTCATGCTTTCCCACTGTCAAACGTTCTGTACCTTCTCCATACTCCTATATTCAGTTCTCCCAGACGTTCCTCTCAGCCTGTCTCTCCTCTTCCTGATCCCAATGACAGATCACCTGTCAAAGTTTGCACCCTACTGCCTATAGAGTCCTCTATTTCCTCATGCATGTGCACAGCTGCCCTCAACTATGGAGAAATGCACAGGAAGGAGGAAAACTAATTTTATGAGGCATTACAGTTCTACTTTAATTGGACAGCAAGTAGAGTTGAGAACCAGGAATTAACTACTTTCACTACAACAATGGAAGAGTCCTTTTACAGGCAAAATACTGGTTGAAGTTTCAAAGGTGTCTCCAAGTGACTCCTCTTCCCAATCAAAAACCCTGTAACATGCAGAATTCCCTCAAGTTTTGCAGCTGAGCTGTCAGACACAAACCACTCCATGGCACTGCTCCATACAAGCCAAACTCATGAGACTAACCAGTGGCAGTTCTTATGCGTATAATCGTAACCAAGATAATCAGTGCCAATGGTTTTTTTTTTTCATTGAGGCACAGAGTTCATACATACACAACATTAACACTCGTAAGGTTTCTTACCTGCTAGGCTCAGAATTGGGAAACCTTGTTGGACCTTGCATGGAAGGAGGATATGCCATTCTAGGGTACTGATTAAACATCTAAGAAAGATTTAAAAAAAAAAAAAGGGGCCATTTGTTAAAAAATATCATTGCATTAAGCATATTGAGATCATCAAAGGAATCACAATGGAAGTAAAGCAAGACTTATCACTCAAGACAGTTTGCTACCTAATGACAAGTGTGCAACTTCAAGCCACCAAGGTGGAGGAATTACAAGCGCTAATCAACTCCTGACAAGTCCAAACTCAGTGTAGCAGGACCAGCAACACGTAGCCATATCCTTTGAGGAGCTGGTTGTGATCCCACCCTTCTAACAGAGCAGCTAAGCATTCTATGGAGGGAGGAGAAAGGGGCATAAGGAAATCACACTAGCCAATAATCAGTCCCTCCCGCTTAAAAACTGCTCATGTAACCATCACTTACATAAGGTGGCATCATTGCCCTGTACTGAGATGAGATAGGTGGTTGCTGCTGGCCATTCAGCTTGGGCTGAGGGACCTGTGGTAACCGCACATCCCTCCTCTCGGGTGCCTTCTGGCTGTCATTTTGTTCTGCTGGTGTAGCATTACCATCTTCCTGCCCAAGAGTCTTAGCTTCTTGATCAGTTGGAGAATTGGGAGAGTTGCTTTTATTACCACCGTCTCTCCAGCTAGTAGCATCTGCATGGACAGAATCAGTACGAGAAAAAACAAGAACAGACTTTATATTACTGATTTAGAGACAGGTATGATGAAAAACACATTCTTCCTACCCAGTTTTCAGTGACACAGCAATCCGTGCAGACAGATATTCATGTTTGGTACTGAAATGAGCAATGGCCACTTGAGAAAATTAGGGCTCTTTTCTAATCCTCTTCAGCTAATCCCTATATCCAGCTCTAGTTGTCCTACCCTACCTTCCAAAACACAATGCAGTTTGGGAAGGATAGTGATAATAGTAGAGGAAAGAAAACAGCTTTAGCTGTGGTAAGTGGGCCACCGTTGACTCAATGTGAAGATGCTGTCAAGGGACATATCAAGCTTCTTAAGCAGCAAAGCCCTAACACAAAACTCTCAAGCAGCTCAAAATGGCATATACCTGTGCATCGTATTTCTAAGTGAAGACAGGTATTCAGAGTCTGGCTTGCATCTCTATCTCATAACGATGGAATAGAAGTGATGAGGGCTGTACTTCCGGGTGTGAATGTCTAAAAGTCCAAGAAAACATCTACATCTGGGTGTGAATGTCTACGTCAGGAACAGTAAGGGATTTTTATGACCTATCACTCGTGCCAGGCAGTCCATTCTTTTAGGAGTTTCTGCCTACAAAGCATGGGTTCATACAAAAAGAAATAGTGAGTAAACTTAGCACTGCTCAGATCCATGGGGACCAACAACAATTCACAGACCCACACTGTAAATAACGCTCTTGTAGGGGCACAAACCCTTTAAGCAGTGCTAAACTACACTCCTAGATATCCATTACACTTCTTACACTTATCTTTGCCGGGGAGCACAGCTGCTAAAGGGGCGGTACTTGCCAAGTTCATTTAGCTTTCTGCTGTCAGACCTAAAAGAAGAGCTTAATATAGCACGTACAGTACTGACCAAAACTACAACAGCCTGCAGGAGGCTGGAACACACATAGATAGCTATTTTCCTAATTTGGTGTTAGACATCTCTCAAATTTCTTGAAAACTTATTCTTCACATCAAAACTAGTGAGGACTCGAACAAGCACATTGCCTTGGTCTGCAGGACCCGCCTGAAACAAATCCATGAAAAACAAGGCCTGTAACACAGAAAGGAGCTAACGATGCCCTGAGAGCCCAAGCCTTCTAACAGCAGTGCACACCTTGTCTACCACTGCCACAAGACAGTGCCACCTGCAGCGCAGGAAAGGGTCTCTGGTCCACCAAACCTCATCAAACCCAAATTTTTCGAGAAAGAAAGGAATCCTGTTTTTCACTGGCAACAGGTAGAATCCCAAATCCCTCCCCATTAAAAGGATCTGGGGAAGCAACACATTTCTTCATAGTGACATGTAAAATCAGCAGTGTTACAGTTGGTTTTGCTAGATCTAATCCCCCACAGCTGAAATAGAGCCAGCTAGTCAGAGCCCCTCAGCCATGAGCTAAAGATGCCTCAACCTTCCAAATCACAATCCACCCTTTTGGTACCCTGTAGATTACACTTCCTACTCAGGATTTTTCAGGCTACTCTCTTATGAGTACTAACCATTTGGGGACAACCCTAATGACGATTTATATAATTAGTTAATATCATACATATTTTAGCTGTTGTGACATCTAGCAGCTGGAAGTAAGAAAATTCCAGCATTGTGCAACTAACAAATGCTCCTCAGAGCAGGACTGGAGTACTGACCAGGCTGGGAAAATGGAAAGCGAACTGCAGGATAGGATTAAATACCCTATTTTCTACACAACAGGAACACAGGACAGCAGAAGAAAGCACCAAAAATCTGTTTATAGAGTGTAGGAGTGCATTGATTAAAACAAGCAATTCATCAATTTATTTTGTACTGGGTGCCAAGTAATCTTGTAATAAACGAGTTCCACGCAAGTCCATGCAATTCCAGAAAAACGTGTAGTATATACTTACTTTGTGGTCGCAAGTTGGGTCCTGATCCATGGAGCTCTTCAGGCGAATCTTTCTCTTTGCCTGACTTGTCCTGATCCCCAGCTGCCGGCAGACTGGGAAACTCTTGCTGGAAATAACTATTTACTGGAATAGCTGGACCTACACAGTAAGATATTCAGAAAGTCACAGCTGTAGTCAGTTCAGAAAGTAATAAATACCTGGTCATCCTTAAAAAGTGAAAGTTAAAGCCACATCAATTTATTGGTAACACAATTCACATAAGCATTCACATTTGTTGAATTTACTAGGCCAACTGTCACACCTGTTGGGGCTGAGAAAAACTCAGAAGCACCAGAGAGCAATAATGGGCAACAGAACAAGACTTAACACAGGGAGTGCCTGAAGTTCCTCAGCTCTGTTAACACTTTCTTTTTCCCTCCTCCTTCCAGACAAAGATTTCCCTCATTTTATTCTACAACTATAGTCAACCCAAGAATGGGCAGCTATGTTATTGTAAAGCCCTTAAGATTAAATTATTGTTCCAATAACAATTCTTCAGGACTTTAAAAGGCCATAGCTTTTACATTATGAGAAAAGTATCATAACTATAGCATTCTTTGATTTCTAAAATCCTTGACATTGTAACTCTGGATTGGAATTTAAGACTTCTGTTGCACATGGTAGTGAAGCCAAAAATATAAACTGTCCTCCTCTTTGGCAGGTTTTGTTAGCATCTATTTTGAATCCATTTCCCCCCCATACACATAATGGATATTGACCTACTAAGTCAATAGCATTCTAGTACCAAGTCACTGATAATCTAACTGAGGGAAGATTTCTATTCCAACAGCCTGAGTAACACCCTGTTCACATATCATCTTTACTGCTGGCTACTAAAAGAGACATCATATTAGGCTACACAGACTATAGGGCAAACTCACAAAAAGGATCTGAATATATACCATCCAAAACCCCCCAGCTACATTGTATTTTTTTTTTTTTTAGCTAACAGCTAGAAAAGATTCTGTTCTCTCTAATCTGTGAAAGAAACCTTCATAACAATAAAATGCAGGGACTCTGATTTTTTTAAGATTAAAAGAGAAGTACAGGGTAAATTCCTTACTCTTTGTACTTTGTAAAGGCATGACAGCAAATACCACGATTTATCCCTGTGCCTACAGATTGCCTTGAAATCTTTCAGTCTTCATTCAAACTTAACCTACTACAGATAACATTAACTTTTTTTTTGTTAATGGACATTGGACTCTTGACATTCCCAAGCAGCTACATCCAACGACTTGTTTAAGGGGACTGAAAACTGCAGTCACACTAACCGGATGCCTGCTAGGCAAGGGAGCCTCTTCAGAGGTCCCACCGCATGCAACATTCGTTAGTTTTATGAATCTTGAAAAATGTCTTCTGCTCAAGACTACACAGTAACTATGTTTTAATTGCAAAATAATAGCATCTTCAGTGATCAGCTTGACAGCGTCTACGCTATCAACCTGAAATAGCCAGTCAGCCAACAGTTCAGAAAGAAGTTAAAGAATTCATAGATGTTATGGTAGCAATCAACCCCAACTTTTAACCAATGCATGAGCTGAAAAATACATGCTGCCACTACATTTTGTAAGTCTTTCCTTTCTACGTGACCACCAACAGCATCAGAAAAGCATTTCGTCTTGCCTCACTCAACTGAAGTCTTAAAAGAGCTTGATGTGGCCAGCTGAAAAACTGCTGGAATGCATACAAGGCATCTGAAAAACTGCAAGTTCCACCAGGCAACCAGAGATCAAGAAAGCACAAGCACAACAGGTGCATCCCGAGCTTCAAACTGAGGAGGACAGCAAGCAGCTGATGCCAATTCACATTCTGTATTTCTTCTTGAAACAGCAAACCCACTACTGCATTAATTGAACAAAATGAGGGTGCCATCTGGGCTTGGCACACAAGCTACCATGGTAACTACAAAATAATTAGCTAAACACATTTTTGAAGCCACTGAGCCGAATCACTATTTCCTGTGTCACAGAGACGATATTATCAGCTTATGTAGAAAGGCTGGTATGCAGATCACTGCATCAGTGTTAATTCCTTTTTTTATTCTACAAAACTCCTGCAAAAGCTTAAAGGAGAGTTCCTGTATTTGACAACAAAGGAAACGTTGAACATTAGAGATGAGAACAAGAAGTGGAGAATCTAGAATTGCCACTTCTAATACTTACTGCAAAAAAAGGGGCAGTTAAGATATGCAATGTTAACAAATTCCATATAATGGCTTAGAAGTTACCCTCATGCAATTCAGATTTTACTATTCTAAGATCTCTATCCAGAAGAGAGCTTACTTCAACTTGGAAGCCACAGAAAGCTTGCAAGTCTCAAATTTAAAGAATAAAACATGTTGTAGGTTATTTTTCACAATGGAGACACAGAAATTCTAAGTAACCTCTCACTCTACAAGCAATTAAAACAAAAAATCTGTTAAAGATTTACCTCATCTTAAATGTGTAATGAAAATACTCAAGCTGAGGTTCACGCTAGTGGAAATAGTTCTCCATCCTTTCATACAATTACATTAAAAAACCCCAAACACACCTTTAATGCTTTTCCCATAAAAAAATCCCTCCTTAACACTATCACTTTGAAAACAAAATAACCAAGGAATCTACATAACAAAGGGAAAGTTATTGCTGTAGCAGATGTTTAAATAGAAGCAAGACTACACGCACTTTGCACACAATGCTCCAAAATTTTGATTAGAATGACCAGTAACTGTTTATGGTTCTCCTTTCCATGCCAAAATTGTATGCATTGTAACTACTGACTGAGACTTTCCCTCCTCACCACAGCAATGTTCAAGACCTTCTGTGGAAAATGACCTGTGAATCCTGGTGGACAAACTGACCATGAGCCAGCAATGTGCCCTTGTGGCCAAGATGACCAATGATATCTCAGGGTGCATAAAAAAAAGAGCGTGGCCAGCAGGTAGAGGGAGATTATCCTCCCCGGGTCAGGCCGCATCTGGGGTGCTGGGTCAAGCTCTGGGCTCCCCAGTTCGAGACAGACAAGGAACTACTGGAGATAGTCCAGTGGAAGGCTACAAAAATGATCAGGGAACTGGAGGATCTCTTATGAGGAAAGACTGAAAGACCTGGGTCTGTTCAGTGTGGAGAAGACTGAGAAGGCATCTCATCAACGCTTATAAATATCTAAAGGGCAGGTGTCAAGAGGACAGGGCCAGACTCTTTTCGGTGGTACACAGTGACAGCACAAGGGATAATGGGCACAAACTGGAACACAAGAAATTCCATACTAATATGAGGAAAAACTTCTTTGAGAGTGACAGAGCACTGGCACAGGCTGCCCAGAGAGGTTGTGGAGTCTCCTTCACTAGAGATATCCAAAACCCATGTAGATGCAATCCTGTGTAACCTGCTCTAGGTGAACTTGCTTTAGCAGGGCGGGTTGGACTAGATGATCTCTAGAGGTCTCTTACAACCACTGCCGTTTTGTGATTCTATAATCTTATGCTGTCACCACCATTTCCCTGTCAATACAAAAGAGATGACTACGCCAGCCCTTTAAAAGGCAGTCAGACCTGCTGCTAAATCAGGCTAGAGCTCACTGGAGTGACAGGGGACCTGCTCACCTTCCAGCCGAGTCAGTTACTTCCACAGCATTCGTAGTCCCAACTGGCCTGGTCAAGACTCAAATGGTTGCTGAGTCTGCGGGGTCTCTCACAGCAGCATTCAAAGCCTGCCAGGCCAGTCAAGAACCCCTCCAGCTTGAACATCACTTACCATCTTGTCCACCTGGTTTGGTGTTGGCCCATGATTTGGCAACAGGAGCTGCTTCTGGAGGAGCTGGAACAGCAGGTTTTGGCTGTGTCTGCGGCACGTCTGGCTGTCTGGAATTAGAGGAAAAGCACTTGTGAACATAAGAGGGTGAGCACAAAATAAGATCTTCAGGATTACTACTGCAAACAAGTCAATGAAATGAGGCATCTATACAGCTGAAGAACCAATAACTACTTCTCTGCAGAAGAAAAACTTTCTTATACAAAAGGAGCTGTTATAGTTACAGTTAAAAATGGGAATGAATTAGCTAATTCTTTGAAAAGTAGATTTGCAAAGTGGAGAGGAATGAATGAAAATGGGTGGGCAGAAAATGCTGTCAGGCATGAACAGAATTATAACTTTTGAAGTAGTGTATTGGACAATCAAAAACCCAATCATTCTACAACCACATAAGGGAAGAAGTTTGGAATAATGTTCTCTTGCCTCAGGAGTCAAGAGAGGAAAGCATTTAAAGACCACCATGAACTGAGAGAAAGAAGCAAATATATGTCAGAAATTACGAAGTAAAAGGAACTGATAAGGAAAGCTAAAGACATGAAAAAATTTACGGGTACCATGAATCGGAGCCCAGAAGTCTAAGTCTATTAAGAACAAAGTCTCAAATTCACTATTTTAAGAGGCAAGCATAGGCACTCATTTTGTCCAATATAAAACCCAGGCATATTCTTGAAGATCTTTCCTATCTACAGCTTCAGTGATGTTGTTTACCTTCTTGCAAAAATAACTGTTTCTGAAATCTGCATATTCCACAAGACTCCAAAGCATTAGCATCTACAAGTCAAGATCTCCAGCTCATTGGTAGTAATTTTTGATAAAACAGGAATTCTGGGGCAAATCCAGTAGTCCAGAATCACTTCATTATACTAGTAAAGAGATAACTAGTGTAATATCATGTCAGTTAACTTAAACTAAACAATTGTAAATGCTTTAAATAGATCCTAAAGTTTGAGGACTGCCACCAAGAAGTCAGTTCCATTTGGGTTCTGCAGTGATCAACCCAAAGCACCATATGGTAGTCTCAGAACTGATGTAAACATCACAAAAATGGGGAGAAACACACTGGCTTCTCACAAGGATAACTGAATGCAATTTTCATTTGTTCCCACAGACCACCGGAATTAAAGGACAAAAACAAACTCATCTTTTTTGTTTGCACTTAGCTTATTTTCTTACAGCTGCACATTTCCTAAGCAGACTTTGAGGTAGTTGTAACTTACATAGCTGTACTTCGTCACACAAGCTAAACAAGGAACAAGACTGTTAAGAGTCTAATCCTTACATTTCTTGCAGTTCTACTCTGAAAGCCAAGCCCATTTAGAATTTGAGTTATCCAAACACTGTCCTACAGCTGTGAGTATTGACCAGGGAAAGAACTCAGCTTGGTGCTAGCTGAATTAACCAAATCAATATACGACAGGCTGCACTATCCAGGAAGAAGGGACTGAGGCAATACCCATAGAAAAAGTGACAACTTGGGAAAGCAGCAGCAGAAAAAAAAAAAAATGTTCGTAATTACAGGGAACAGCTCACTCATGCGAACTCCAATGCAGTGATACAAGAGAAAAAGAATTAAACTAAAGCAAGCTGATATTAAGATGTTACCTTTATCCACAACACTTGCAAGAGGAATACCAAAACACTTTACACGTTGAAATATTGGAGAAATATAGCAGTATTTACACAGAAATGGTCTGAAGACTTAAGCAAACGCATTAGATGGTCTGAATTTAGGAGAATTTGCTCATGACCTGGGCATACATACCTGTTCCTGGGAATGAATCCCTCCTCCAACCCTAGTTTTACTTTTCTGTGGTCTTTGAGGTGTTTATCAGAATAATGCATGTGAAAATACAAAGGGAAACACCTTCCAGTTGGAGATAAGGGACAGCTATTTATTTATTTTTCAATGCAACGTGAACTACTGGAATATACTTCTAACACATGCAGCAGGCTATGGAAAGGCAGACTAAGACACGATAAAGCGTATTTTAGCCAAACAAGCTACTGGCTCAATGGAGATTTAACTAGACAAAGTGTAAGTGACCTTGAAGTACAGGAAGATGTTCTTAAAGTACCATACAAAACACTGGGCACAAAATTACAAATTTGAAGTTTCATAAGCTTAAAATAAAAAGCTAAACACAACACTATACTCCTGAAATCTAACAGCTTTTCAGAGAGATATCAAACATTGGCATTTCAATGTAGGAAAGTATACAAGGAGAAATAAAGCGACAGTGCGCAGGGGCAGAAGGCCTTTAATCCTCTTTTGCTTTCACAAGTGCTAGTGACATACAATCAGTGCCTCTATCTTCAAGTGTTTTCCAGAACAATTTATATGTCAAAGAATAAATACTTAAAACCCACTTCTACTTTCTTAGTGAGAATCATACCCTATTTTAAGCTTACATGGCAAAAGATTTGCTTTAAAATACTTTCTAATTAGATATCGAAAAGTTTTAAGTCTCTATTTTCTTTAGCTGACAAGTTACCTATACAAGTGTGAAACAAACTTAGCAGATGAAACTGTACTGAGCATGGGAAATTACATTACACACAGTATACAGCAGTGCACAAACATCACCATCACTTATATTTCGTTTGTATCACATATTGGGGGAGTGTGAAATAGTGTAAAGTTTAAGACAGAAAGTTTTTGCAAGTTTACAGAATTTATGGCATACTAACCAAACAAATTAAAGTGCAAATATTAGGAACCATTAGGAAAATAAAGCAGACATTCAAATACATACGTACAAACCAAGAATTTTTGAGCTTTCTCTGCCATACATCAGCATGATCACACTAAATTAAACAGATTTTTGCATACTCTCATGAACTTGGAAGTTATTATTTAATTTAGCTGCTGTGTACCTAAGGGTTCCTCCTAGAGTTTCAAGAGAATTTTAAGGTGATTACACTGATCTTACAAAAACATGCTACAGTGTTTCTTTTAAGCAGCCATCAAAA
The DNA here is from genome assembly GCF_964199755.1 of Larus michahellis. Taxonomy (NCBI): domain Eukaryota; kingdom Metazoa; phylum Chordata; class Aves; order Charadriiformes; family Laridae; genus Larus; species Larus michahellis. The sequence goes on along the minus strand of NC_133903.1, from coordinate 25,695,378 downwards.
CTTACACAAAGGTAGCCATGTCAGGTGGCTAAAGGAAACACTCATCTCCTCCTATGGAATTTCAAACTGTACTGCTTTCAACTTGAGTGAGGGGGTGGTGGGTTTTTTTTGTTTGTTTGTTTTTGGTTTTGTTTTCTTGGTGTTTTTGTTTGGTTTTTTTTTTTTGTTTGTTTGGTTTTTTCCTAACTATCCCCCTAATAGCAAGATTCTTCCTCACAAAAATTAATAGTGGTACTATTTCCTCTCTGGTAGCTATCTTGAGGGCAGTCAAGTCTAGCTACTTTCTTCCCAGGCCCTGCCCACCCCTAGTTTTGGGACAACTTGAGAGAAATGGCACCAGAAAATAACCCAGACCTCAGTGGTCACTTACTTTTCTTCTTCGTGCTGTTCTTGTTTTGAAGCCCATCCTGTGCCGTCTTTAGGCACGATGTTCACATTAGGGTCATTGCCTTTGTTCTCTGCTTTGAGACTGGGGAGGTTAGCTGGGGGAGGCATCCTCCTTGAAATAGCAACTTTTCCAAGACTCTGTAATCCATGGCGTGCGGCAACTGCATGCCAAAACAGAAAGTGAGAGTTAACAATGCTGTTTAGCAGGTAGTGTTCATGCAAAGCTACATAAATGTAGCTTTACAAACGCTTTGTAAGTGTTTTGCAAGAACCTCAGAAAAAATTGAGAGTGTAAGAATTAGAAATGCAAAATTCTTCATAACTTAAAAAAAGAGGGAATTATAAATATTTGGTTGGGTAGAACTTGAGCACTTTTTGAATAGTGAGTCACTATGGTTAGCCTATTCCAGAGATTACAAAGGATATATAGCCCCACCTTTATACACAATGCTCAGTGACAGAAAGCTAGAGGAGCCATTTAAAACATGATGTTGATGTCTTAATATTCTTTAACACGTTATCATGCATCATTCTCATGCTCCTTTGGGAGTTTAATGTACTTGCTAAGTTCAGGAATACCTATATGGGTACAGCCCGTTTCTTTTTTGCTGCCAGTTTCAGTTGGCAGGTGCTACTCTGGCAAAAACATCCCTACAAACTGCATTTACTCCAGACCACAAGCATGAAAAAAGCAGTATGAAGCTAACACACTACACTGGACATTTAACCTATCAACTAATCAATTCAGGTGAACAAGTACAAGATACTATCCTAGGCATGTCGTATCATTACAAACATCTCAGTTTTAATCTTTAAAAATAATATTGTTTGAATACACTTCCCCTCTTTCACCCCGAAGTTAGGCAAGTATGTCAACTCAAATTCAAAGCCTTAAGAGTGTCATTCCCCCGTGGTTCTCAATCAAATCAGTCACGAAAAAGCAGGGCCACAGTGGCCTCACTTGAAAGGTTAGTGTAAGTTTCACCCACAGTTTGCAAACCAGACAAAGCACCTGATCTGAAAGTGAGCCCTGCCTTCTTGTTAAGCAAACACCTCCAGTACCACAAATGTTTTCTGAAATATGGTAAAAAGCACAGCTGGAGAATGGCATGTCACATGCTGATAAGGAATGGAGACTGCAACTATAAACCAGTTTTTATTTACCTATATTCTACTTCCTGCTAGACTGCAAATGCTGTCTCCCTGAACTGATACTCCTGTTTACAGCTAACTAGAAACTATTATCAACATTGCTTTCCAGAATTCTTCAACTTAACTGTCGTATCAAGCATTTAAAAAAAAAATTAAAAAAATCTCTCATATACTTCGCACTCCTAATTAGTACTACAGTAATGATGAAACAGAATGCAAAACAGAAGTCACTTTACTCACCTGTGGTTTTCTGAGTTTCCAGTGACTTTCCTTTGTAAGTATTAAACAGACTGAGTGTGGCATACTTCGTTTTTCCATCCTTTGCTTTTGTACTCTGGCCTGACTTTTCCGACATTTCGATGGAAACTCATCGAGTCTGGTACCTCCTGCTCACCCCTTAAAATTTGCCTGAAAAGAAAAACAACAGAAAAGTAAAGCAAATTGAACATAAGCCAACACTTAAGACAGTTCATAGGACAAAAGTGGACAGCATATTTAACACCATTAGCACTGTTTCATTTAAGCATGCTGGAGACACCATGGAACACATTAACTTCAGAAATCCCTAGCCTTATGTAACACTTGCCATTTTCAAGTATTTCCATCTCTACAATTTGGATGTCACAAAATCAAGAGAGTCAGCATTTAATTAATATCAAACCCTGTAAGAGTGGTAAATATTATCCATGATTTCACTAAAAAAACCAAACACACAACGTTTCCACCAGCAGCTAGCTCCCCACTGGGGAAGCTCAATGACTTCACCCACTCCCAAAGCCAAGTGCTGAGATACCATTAACTGTGGTAAAGCACTTCTGGAATTTGGGTTGGTTTTTTCCCAATTAAAATAATCATGAACTCAGCAACTAAAGAAATTAAATACACCGAGTCAGAAGTTTGCTTTACCAAAATTAGGGACACAGTATGTTCAGACAGGGAGGGTGAGAATTCCTTAAACCAGAGTTACACCGTTTCTTGCAGTAGTGAACTACAGGGCTGTTACAGCAGGTAACCTCTCTCCTCCCTCTGTCCCCCAGAATAGCAAGCCTTGAGAAAAAGAACCCAGTACAATACTCAAAACCCCTGCCATCCTCCTTAAAGTAACAATTTTGAATATATTTCCATACCAATTCCAGAATGGTTATATATGCTCAAATACTCTTGTGTTTCTTTCTAAAAGTACAAAGCAAAAAGCAAGCCGTCACACTCAAACCCTTTGGTGGCCAGCAAACTCCCTGGTCAAACTCAGAGCCTCAGAAGATCTTCAAAACAAACTTGTTTCACATGCAAGGCACTTGCGTATTTAGAAGAGTCTGTCTGGACAAGCAGTCTAAAAAATAAAGCACGCACTTGGTTCATGACAGACATTGGTTAACGTCAAAAGATCAGGGAAGTTTCATTTACATAAGGATTATCAACATTCCCACCCTCCTCTGCCTTCTACCTCAATTTACAAGCCATGATTGAAAAGATTATGAAAGGAAGATGGCAAATAACCTTGGGATGGTCTAGCTTTAGCAAGATTTGGGCCAGATGCTATTCTATTACAATCCATGCAGACTGTTGCAAAGGGGACAGTCTTCAGCTTCATACAGAGCCACATACACGGCTAAGAAATACATCCTTCCCTCTCACAGTTGAGAAAGCAACTAGCGTTTTTTTTTTTTCAGGTTGGTCAGCATTTGGCTATTTCAACAGCACGTGCTACACCAACAGCCATTCCTCCTGTCATACAAAAAAAATTAAATACAGGATGGAAGCAACGTGAACCCAGTCCACCAAGCATAACCAGAACACAGACCTCTGATACAGCTGCCAGGCCATCCCTTATCTATCACAAAACCCAAATATTGAGGCTGCAAGGTTTCACTGGAAGCCACAGCCCACTACCCAAATATCATTACAGGCACAGGGAAGAAAAAAAACAAAAACAAACAAACCAGCCTGATATCCAAATTTAGACGAGTTTATCTTTGGAGCTATCAATCAGTGAAGCAGATTTCAAGCAACCATTCTGTGTTCAGGCTACCCCAATACTTATTTGCAATTCAACAACTTGTCAAGCTTTGCCCATTATTATTATTCATGGCCACACAACCACTTTCAGCTAGTCTAGGGACCTGAATCCAGGCAGACTAGTTTATCAAGCTGGAGTCTAAACCAGACTTTAGGCCCTGCATTAGCCTTTTCTTCTCTGAGGAAACTCAGTTTATCATAAGGTCTTCAGTAAGATGTCTGTGAAAGAACCTGGCAGATTTTTTCCCTTCAATTCTCCTGTCACTCTGCTTCTAGACTTGCATTTATGCTAAAGAGTCCACCACAGTCATCCTGGAGCATCAGAGCAGAAGGTACCGGGCAGATAATTAGCAGGAGCACATGGGTGGCAAACAAGCTTTCAGGTGTGCATATAACCATATCAAGTAATACACTGTAATTACTTGATACTTAGCTACGCTCACACGCTCTTTCAAGTGAGAGCAACTCATACACAGCTTTAATTTTCAGCCTGAGACTCATCCCAGGCCCAGATTTTGTAAACAAGAAGTAGCTTCACAATGGTGAATAATCTAGAAGTTGGCAAACAAAAAAAAAAAAAGGAAAAAAAAAAAGAAGGTGACTCAAGTAATTTCTTGTCTTCCCCCCCGCCCCCCCCCTTCACAAAAGCAGTGAAGTCCTAACAGATGCAGGCAGAGCAGAAAGCAGTTTGAGGATGATTTAAGACAATGGTGATTTTTTGTCATAATTTCCAAAGCCTGTACCTCTGCTAGCGATCAAACATTGAAAATCTTAATCATAACTCTCCTCTTTACAGAAAAAGATAGAATCCATTCGTGGACAAATCTTAATTATAACAACTGTTCTTTCTAGAACATTTAATAGCTTAAAGAACAGGAAGCGGTGATCATGTTCCCCACTAATGCTTTTTTATATCAAATTTACAAAAAACGGTCTGCTTGTTACAGCTGAGTTCTCTGTCTCTTAGAGTATTAAAATTCATACTGTTTGACAAGTTTTTCCAAAGTTACACTACAAAGAAAAAGAAGCGGAATATTTTAAACTGATTAAAACCGCACATTCCCGAATAATCTGACTTGCAGAAATCAAGCACTGCAAACAGTGCTCTTTTACATTAGGTCAATCAATATATTCATACAACTAAGTTTAGACCTAATACTGGTTGCCAAAGAAGATACACTTGCAAAATTAGACTTTAGACCAGGTACTCAAGCCAGGGGTGACAAATCCTCCCTTTGAAGAGCCCATGTGGCCCTCCACAAACATACCTGCCAGGTCACATATTAAACAAGCACCCAGTGCCATGTAACAACAACAACAAGTATCTCAATAAAGAGATAATTGCATGGTTTTGAGCCATATGAAACGTATCCAGCTCCAAGACCTTTGCCTTTTCACTAAACTTTAGTTGTATGTGCTACATCCCTATAGCAGAGCACTGGAATCATTGCCTCTGTAGCATCACCTACAAAGTATTTTAACACAGGACACGTTTAATTTGTGCATACACAGTAGGTTGGCAAGTAGTACACTCACCAAGTGACTCCCAATTTGCCCTAATATTTATATCTTTTGTTATTATCAGTAAGGTAGCTGTTAGTCTGAACTCTATTAGTCAAATCCTTAAAAGCGAAGCACTGCTGTCCGCTAGGTCTAGACTCACTCTCATATGAGTTGAGAACATGAGACGGTCATATACCTCTGAATAGCAGCAACATATAAAAGATGTCAGAACTACTTACCAAAATTAAGTAACTGCCATGACAGTGAACAGAAGGACAGGCAACAGCACAAGCAGTAACAGCAGCTGGCAAGGTTCACTGCACTATTAAGAATTTTAAGCAAGTCAGCAGTTCATTTTGAATGACTACAGTTACTATTACACATAATTACAGAAGGTACAATGTTGCCAATATTCTGGAGCAAAGATTACCTTTCAGCCGCTCTGTAATGTTATCAAGTTAACTGACCTTCACCAAGGCCTTAAGATTTTAAGTTTAAAATTATTAATGTAATTTCTGTACCAGATTATTTTTTCAGACTGTAACTGGTTGGCTTTTTTAGATCCTGCAACAAACTCAGAAGCATACGTACCGAAATTAGCACAGTAAGTAGCTGCCACAAATTCTAGATATCCTGGTCTCTGTTAAGGAACATTTACTTGTACCCTCTTAAGATACTTACAGTTGGTAGAAGAGCAAACAAAATGCAGTATATTCCAGACTGTAGAATCATATTTTTTAAAAAATAATAAAAAACTAGCAAACAAAAACCCCATACATGCCACACAGACCTTTTCCACTAAGTTCCTAGCTCTAATGATGATTTCAGAATTCCCCAAAATGCCTTGTTTAGAATTTAATGATACTAGTTCATATGTCTATAAACTTTGCACAGTGTCCCATTAGGACCAACTGCAGACTAGAAAAGATCTTACCTCAACTTTGGAAAAAAGTTCTTACGTAATTAAACAAGGAAGAAAGCATTACATATTTTGAGGTCACTTTTGAGGACCGGAACGGTAAGAAGTTTAAAATATATAACAACTTAACTCAGCAATTCTTGTCTGGTTTCCTTCCTTCTCTACCACCACATCCATTTCAGTATTTTGTAGTTTTATTATACATATGAAAAAACAGTTCTACATACATGCAGGAACAGAACAGCACTCTATGTAAGCTACAATATTCTGCTGTCTTGGTGAAGAAGCACAGACAGGCATGGAAAGGGGAAGAGAGCTGTGTAAAGGTTCAGGTAGAAAATCAGCTTTTTTATCCACAGTTTTTGGCAGGGGCAGATAAGCTCGTACTATTGCCATGTGAAGTAACTGTATTCTCTATGTTATGGTCTTCCATTTAATATGTTTCTGTGTATGTTTGAGGCACAGTATACACCATTCCACACCTTTGGGTGAAAGATTACTATTCCCTGTATTTTTCAGACATCCCATTCTAGTTGATGTAAGCACAGACACCTGCATGACAAACTCTCTAGATCTGTATTTTATACACTGTATTTTTAAACCTCTAGACAAAAGAAGCTTCCAATTTTTACACAAGTCTAACATGTAAAGAGACTTCTTCAGCAATATTACAGTTATCTTTTACGCAGTCCTATCTTCTTAAATCCCACATCCCACCCCTATTTAGCCTACAAGCACACAATCAGTGAGGACAGGTAACCTGTACATTAGCTTCCCAGGACTCTGAAGTCTTAAGAACATTAAGTAAATACTAGAATAATCCCCCCATTCCCTATTCAACACAGCTAGGATACCTAGTCCCTGCCACCTCCACGCAAAGCACTGTATTTTGGCTAAATTTGGAGAAGGATGAGCTGGAATAACTTAAGTATGTACACCATTCAAGACTCCAACCTGCTGAAGATTTCCTAGAACCTTCAACTCACAGTGCCTCAAATGCCCATCTGTGAAGTGGGAAACATCATAAAAAGCACTATATGAAAGTTTATTCATAACTGCGACACATTAGCACCTTTCTCAAAACAGAAAACAAGAAACAAATCCAGAAAGACTTTTCATACACAATTTTAAGCACACTAAAGAAAATGGTTAAGGGTCAAAAATCATCCTATACAAATTTGTTATTTGTATCCAGCCATAACCCCACTTTTTGTAGAATAGCTTTGTTTCTGGCACACTGAAGAATGTGTTGCTGTTGAGTTCTGGAACTAAATAATACAACTTAAAAAAAAAGAAGTTTTTTTGCCACATGCTCAATTGGTGTTAGAGGAAGAGGTTCCCAAATTCAGTGTTATCAATTTCAAAATACCATTGCGCACAAACACCCAGATAAATAACACGGCATTAAAAATTTCAGCTAGAAAGGAGAGGTTTCATTTCAACTGTAAGTCTGGCATATTCACATTCTAGAGCTTCACTGAAGAAGTTTCCTCTTAACTGTAAAACCTAAGCATAATCTGCAGCTAGATATTAAATTCTGAAAAACAACCGTGTGATCTTCAGAAAAGAGACTAATTTAGATCTCTTACAGAAATATAAAGGCAGCTTAAAGCAGAGAAACTCAGGATGCCAGACTCAATGTACTTGGAACCCAAAAAAGTCTGTCTCATGCTTTATTTGTAACCCATTATCAAGGAACCCTGCTATTTTAAACGAACACTCAAAAATATTGTGCAATTACTAAATACATGGTTTTGCACAGAGAAGCTTGCACACAAATAACAAATGGAATTACAATTAAACATACCGACTTCACTTCTCTGACACAGGTGTTTACAAACAATACACACTAACAATCTCTTATTGATGACCTTATATTTACAACTTTCTAGTGCTCAAAGCATCATTCTAGGACTGAGGCTTTCAGGCCTAATATTTATTAAAAAACAAACAAACAAGTAAACCACCTAACATTTTGGACATTTATCCCACTACTAAGAATTCTTAATAGCTTCAGCACTAGTCAGCTTAACATGACATGAAAACAAGCTTCAAAAACCTCCAGCAATGCTTAATTAGCAAAAGTCTCTGACAAATCAAAGTATCTAAAAAAGCCTCTAAGGCCAGGATTTCTGCACCCCCAAGCAATCTGCAGCAGGGTTCACCGTCAAGTAGGTTGTTGCTAAGCAAGCTGAAAATTGCAGTAAAGACTCTGGGGACTTCTGAGCTTCTTTCTTGCATCTCAGACAGCTCTATGACCTACAAGAATAGAAGCTCTCCAGATCTGCAGAGTTCTGGGTAGACGTCACTACAACTCATTCTTGAGCAAAATCTATACCAAGTTTTATTTCCGTAGAAAGTCAGGCTAATACATATTTCCATCTCTATTTTTCTTCCCCATCTCTAGATTTTGGGTGCAGTGGTTTTCAGCAGAGCTTGAAAGAGGGTACACAATGAGGGTACAAAATGTAAAGATTGCATTGATTCTATAAATTCTTTGAAGGTAGGTGGCAGAGTAGGAAAAGAAAACTCTTAATCACCATCTCTTTTGCACCCATCACCTCAGAAGAAAAACCGTAGCGCAGCCTGATCCCTGAGGTACAAGACAATCTATAGAGGCGTATTGTTAATGGCCACCAAACGGAAAATCAAAACGAGTTTTGCTCCTTAGAACCAAAGCACGCTGTCATGAGACAAAGCTGTAGGAAAGCAGGCTTTGCTAGTTCTATCATTCTTCAAATTACTCCCCTTTTAAAGCTTAAGAAAGTCTTTCCAAAACACTACCAAAACTAGATATGTCAGGTGGAAAACATCATGACAGAAGAAAGCCATTTTAGGACATTATCCCACAGACGCATCTTACAAAAACGCAGTCTCTGAATGCCAGAAATGAGCATCCACAAATAAGTCTGCATCAGTTCTAAGAGACCTCTAACAGCAGCCTAAATAGAGCTACTAAGCTAAGCAATGAAAAACAATCAAAATTAGCCACCCACAAAAAGTCTACACAGAAACTAACTGTACCACAAAGCATATGTTAGTTTAAACTAGCAATTGATAGAGCAAGCAAATCTTTCGCTGCCTTAGAAAGACTGGAAGGCAGCTTGTTGAACTGTCTTCTGTGAGAAATCCAAGTCACCTAGAATACAGCCTTCCAACAGGACAACCAGCAACAAACCTCAACATCTCAGGGAACTTTTATTAGGAGACTCTCAAGTCTAACAAGGCACTAATAGCAGCAATTAACACTTTTAAAACAAACTTTTAGGACATCCTGCAGCAGAAAAATATTAGCATGGACTAAAACAATCTGTCAGTTCTGTTAATTTTTTTTCCAGGGCATTCTTGAGAACAAAAGGAAAAATGAGTTAAGAGCAGCTGGCTGGAGTAAAAAACCACAGATAAAAGGACAGTAACCATGTAAACCTCAAATTTGTCTCTATCCACAATTTGGATATATATTTAACTAAATGTGCATGAACATTTCACTTAACATGCGCAGAAATCATATCCCTGTGGAACAGCCCTGCCAAAAGAAGCTTGATCCATAGGATCAATCATGATCAGCCTGTCTTTTTAAATGTGCCCATATAACAAGGGATCAAAAAGCCACAGAGATGATGAACTCACACTGGCGATAAAAGTGTCAAAAATGCACTAAGTACTTTCATGTGTCACACAGCTTCTTTCTTTTAGCTAGGATAATTTCTGATACCTGTACTGCTTATGAAATCTCCTCCTTCTGAAGTGACCTCAGGTAACAGAGAGATTATGGTACCCCTCTCAGAGACAGAATTATGGCAGTACAGCTAGTTAAGAACTCTGGGAAAAGAAAGGACAGTTTTCATTTTGTTTAGTTTAATTTTTTTTTGCATGTTTACATTTAGACTATCAAATAAAGCATTCAATATTTTGTCAAACATTATCTAAATATTATCTAAGGCAATACCCTTACCCAGGGATCCAACACTTTCAGTGTTTATATATGTCTCTTTCTTCCATGTTTTACACCAGTGACCCAGTTTTGGTCTCCTATTTTCTACTGGATAATAGAAGCTGTTCATCAACACAACACTTATACTTTTGCCTTTTACAAGGAAGAAAGGAGATAACTTAGAGAAACTCAAACATATATACAGCTATTCTTATGAACAAAATTCTGAAATTAGTAAGCACCTCCCTAAAATTTTTATTCAGTTCTCAACTATTGTACACGTAGAAGACCTAAAACCTCTGTCTACTTTAGCTTTATAATTAAAATTTTAAGTACTCTTATGGCTGTAGATTTTTCCACATTTGAGATATAAACCCAGTTCTATCACTAGAAGCGATTAAAAACTAAAATGTACAAAGTGCTATCAATAAAACATTTAAGATAAGTAGCATGAGACTGGCTATAGAAGGCATGTTACAAATCATCAAAAAGCCATGTTTTTGAGATGTACAAAGGTAGCAGGTTTTAAAGGCTGATAGCTCCTAAAAGATGACCAAATAAGGACTACCTTTTTTTTTTAAAAAAATACTTTCTTGTCACCCTTGCAAAGAGAAGGCTGGGTACTGAAGTAAAGCAAATTCTCTTGAAAATAAAAGTAAGATTCTCTCCAAATCCCCAAACAGAATTATTTTGGCTGTGAGAACATCCAATGCAGATCTTTAAATCCTTATCACATCAAGCAGAATGAAGGTAATAAAGAAGTGGATCAAATGAAAAAAAAAAAAGAAAAAGAAAAAAATCTCTTTTCCTATGGAAAAAGCTGGAAGGACAAAGCACTGGCATCACCTCTCTCACCGGAAAAGGCTGATGAACAGAAATTAAATTTCAGTTTAGATTTTAGACTAAAGCCACAATGCTTTCAATCTAGGCATCTATCTCCTGCTACAGTCAATGGGAATGAAGCTCCTGCCGGCTATTAGAAGTTTCCAGCCCGTGACTCAAGTTAGCAGTCACTAGCAACTTTTTATGGGTAGTTTCACTGCTACCAGAGTCTCACCAAGAACGAGCAACATATTTAACTTTTACTTTGTAGCTACTAGGATACAAATAGACTCACTGGGGCTTCCCAGACAATAAACAATATTTGTAAGGAGGCAGCACACCACCACAGAAAAAGGAACATAAGCCACAGAAAAAGGAACATTAAGAAAGTAACAGATGCACCTCCCATGCAACAGGCAGTGAATGATGTCCAAGTGCAGACACCTCCTAACCAGCATCAGATGAGCAGGTGACTGAGAGGCAGCTCAGGACCAACTGGCAACCAACCCCTGCCCTTTGTCCCAGCAGGGAAAAACATTTCCTCAGACTACTGTTCCTGGGTCTTTACATTATGGTTTTCACTCTTTATAATAAATTTACATCCTCTGTAAAGGAAAGACAATAGCATTGTATTTTAAAGGTAAGCTTACAGTTAAAGTAGAAATCAATTTTTATACAAGTATCTTGATAGTAATTTTTATACAAGAAACTTGGTATCAAGAATCAAACAAGGTCAAATTAAGAAACTCCCTTCAACGTATTTTATATCTTTGACCTAAATACACATGATAAAGTGCCAAAGCTCCCCTCTCTTGCTTGTCACATTAAACACTATTTCCAGAATTTCAGAAGAAAACAACAGTATAACGTAATTCCTTGAATTACCTGAAGTTATGTAACAGAACAGGGTACACGCATCACCAGAGAGTTTTAACAAAAAAGCCTCTACTATTGCCTACAGCTTCCTAGTCTGGAGCATCATTAGACTTATCACTGCACCTTCACATTTCACCACAAAGCCACACATACTCCCCCCCGAATGCCTAAAGTACAGTTAAGTAATTTCAAGAGTAACTATCCAGCTTATACCAAATTAAATACACAAGCACTCTAAAACCCATCCTGCTTAGAATATTTATATCAAAGTTCTGAAATGAAAATCCAACATCTTTATGTCCAGCAGCAGAACCTTTAGGCACGTAAGACTCCTACAGAAATCTCCTATACTTACTCCAGCATTCAGGTACCTTCAAGAAGTGAAATACTCAGCCTTAAGTCTCTTATCTTCTGTGTAGACAAAAAAATTCATCACCAGCTTAAAATATCTAGACAGAATTTGGCTTCTGAGTTTAGAAAATTTACTTTTATCATTTTTTCAAACTTCTTTGCAACATGGGGGATAGTTCTTTAGTTTAAGATATGATGAAATTTGCAAACATCCAAATAATAAAGAGAACGACCTAAAGGTTGAAGTTGTACACATCACAGGCACCATAAAATTATGAGAATGACAAACCCCGTATGTGCCACTAGATCAAATGCACACTGGGTTCAGCATTCACCTCTACTAGAATGATCTTGGCACAAATGCACCAACTTCAACACTGATCCAGCCTATCTTGCTTCTGTCCTTACAGTCACGGTTTTGGAAGGTTGCATTTGTCCCAGATAGCTTCCCACTGATCACTGAAGTAAACGTGGACTCATGCTTAAAGAAATAGTTCTCTGTATGTCTGTTGGCAAACTCAAATAGTAATGACTGACAGGCTAGTGGAATGAGCTTACAATTCTTTTCAGAGCAGTTCTCAGTTTAGGTTGAGGTACAACAAAGCAGCAATGCAAAACAAATCTTGTTTCTCAAGGACTACAATCTATATTATATGAGAACACAGTTACTAAACTGAAATTTCACCAGTGGGGTATAGTGACCACGTAAAAGATACTGCAGCCGCCTTCACTGGTATTACAAGCATCTACCTCATTTATTCATTTGTTCTACATAAACCAGACTAGTGGAAAGAAACTTAATACCACCGCTGCAGCTCAAATAAAAATGACAAAGATTAATAACTACTAACTGCACTATATTAGAAGCATTCCTTTGAGTACCAGTCCATTTTCAAGTTATCAAAGTACATTTAAACAGCTTCTTTGCCAGAAAGAATTTTTCAAAATATTCCAGTAGAGATTGACAGTGTGTGCCACACAAGTCAGAACTAGCACACCATAAAGCTAATGCAGTAACACAACACAGCTATTCTTGCTGTGTTCTGATAATCGTCAAACATAAATTACAATAATTTAGACGTTTTGCAAGATTACTGAGTACATTTCAACTAAAAATGTATTCATTTCTGAAAACGTAAGATCCAAAACTTCTTTGCAACTTACTTTTAAGGCAGGCTATTTTATTCCTTCTTAGCCTGACCATTTCTTAACAAGTCTTTATTTCTTTGTCACTAAGCATTAGGGCAAATTTTTTGCAAGGCAGATTTTAAATTTTCCAGTTACATGCAGTTGGTTAAGAAACTTTTTAAAACTGTAAATTTTTAATTGTGGCAGGAGTTTTGAAGTGCTGGAAGGAAGCCAGGACCAGGGGAAAAAAAAAAAAAAGAGAACAGTTTCTATACAATTAAGGACAGCATCATAATGAGATGCCTTCTCATTACTTCTGGGAACAGAACAATGCAAGTGCTTTCACCCAATTAGCTTTTCAACTTGCAGACGCCAAATGAGATATTTATTTTCAAGATTTGTAAAAGCATTTATTAAAGAAATTTCCATTATTTAGAAGAATGAGAAAATTTCAAAGCTCTCAAAGCTGAATCGCTGCCTATATGAGAAAAAGATAAGGGAATAAATTAAGGCAAATTCTTGCAGAAACAAGCCACATACCTGCTATCAAAGTACAGTATTCAAATAGTAGGTTGGGAGGCAGCACTTTTCCCCGAATATAGAAAACTAACGTGACCTGTCTTACTTATCAAAATTCTTTTTTAACTGAAAAAATTACAACTACTCACTCGGCTTCTTAGAAACTAATTTAGGTCAGTTTATCCGGACCACAGCCACTCTCTGTAAAGGCATCTGGTACTGCTTAAGATCACAAACGGTTCTTAAAAAAAATTACAGACGCACTTAACATGCTGTCACAAGTACCACTTTGTTCTTGCTCAACTGCATCACGCCATCCAGCAGAAGCCTGGAAAGGCAAAAATACTAGCATACGCATTGTCCCCACACACACAGAAAGCAACATGGGGAGTCTCATTCTTAGCAGCATCCTGAGTAGCGGTTCCTCTGTCAGGCTGAGAACAGGGGAGCAAAAGAGAAGTCCACAGTGGGGCTGCAAAAGAAGCCACACAACAGATGACATGCAGATGTTCCCATGTCTGTTCAAATGAGTGCTGAAAATATCCAAATGGTCGGCACTTCTCTGCATTTGCTACATTTAGATTTAATTGCACAAAAAGAATAATCAGAACTGGCGATGATGGTGGGTTTGAGGATCCATTTGCAAGAATAAAGGAAGCAGAACTGCTTGCACCCTACAGCAAAAAAGGTATGTGCAAGAAATCTCCACATATTACTGGATTTTCTCTTATTTCTAAACATAACAGAATAACAGCAATTTGCGGTTCCCTTATGGCTGCGCTTCAGCAGATCTGACTCCAGCTGCAGGCTGAACAGTGCTCAGGATCTGTTCTTCTGCGGGCGGCTGTCTGAGATAAGTTACCAGAAACAACAGCTGAGCTGAACAAGAGTTCACTCCTTAAATCTGCCACAGCATTTGGTGCAGAACACTTCTTTTTAGGAAGCTGACGAAAGATAATCAATAGGTACATGAAAATAGACCAGATTCCCAACAGATGAACAGCAGAAGTTGCAGTCATTTAAAATCACCCAGCTCTCCACTGTTTCATTTTTTCCTTTCGTTTTAATACTCTCACTGCAAAAGCCCTTGCGCTTTATTACAAACTCTGAAACAATGTCATTTAAATTGATGGCATATTTCCAACTCTCCCCACCCACTCCATGTTGAACCGGACAGTGGAAGAGGGCAGGACAGTTTAAGAGACAAATGTAAACCCATTCCTTGCTGTGAATAACTGGAAGAATCTTTTTAAGTACTTCCATTTCCTGCTCCTTTACCACAGTTTCCAAGCGCCACTGTAATAATGAACATCTCTTGACAGAGGAAGTGACACTTAGTTTCAGCGTTCTTCCCAAGGAACCACAATTCACTTTGGGCAGTGGATTTCTCTCCACATCATACCTTTCTGCATCTTTAAAGTACTCCTGACCTCAGCTGCAAATAAGTAGAGGTTTTTGTGCAAACTTGCTTTTCCAAAGCTCCTATTCATAGATCAGTCCTTAAGTAACATAAATAGTTACACCTAAGGTTTTTTACTTCAGAAATCAGTTAGATATTCCTTTGAAATAATGTTCAGGCAAGCTCTTCTTTTCATGAGCTCTTTCAGAATATTTCGGAAGCACAAAAGAACCACTCTAGGGCCATCCTTCAGGATTTCCATTCCTATTAAGAACACATGTGCCAAAATGAATTCCCTCTTCACTAGCTATTTTTCACAACTTTTTTCTGTTCACCTTCTCAAGGTACTTTTGTTATTGAAGGGTCCAACCCGAAGACGGAAGCACAGTCCCCAACAGTAGGAATCTACAGAACAAACAATTTTATACAGAGTTCTGTACAACCGCAGCACAATAAAAAACCTGTTCAAAACCAGTAACTCTAATCAGTTATGTAATGACTTAAGCTACTTGTCACCACTTTCAAAACTTCCCACCTTGCACAATACCCAAATTCTGTGTTACCTTTAACTCCTAATATATTCCTAACCTGATTCGTGTCCATCAAAAATAATCATAATTTCTCCTCCGTATTAAGACATATTACGGCATATTTGCTTTTAAGGATATCAAGATACTACCACTGTGATACTGAGTGCGAGGGTTGCCAAATGTACCAGCTTATAATACACCATTGACAGCATCAATAAAAAAACTTCACTCCTGTGCATACAAAGGTGGTAGAATTTGCTCCTTGATCTGGTCCAGCTTGGAGAGAGCTCACGGCTGCCCACAGTCTCTTCTACCTGCTGCCTGTTATCCTCTGGATCTCTGGTTACATGTTCTTTTTCCCCTCTGACTCACTAGTTTGCTGGGGCAGAGACAGTCTCCTTCACTGAAAGAATGCTCAGCATGTAAGAGATGCAGCTGCGAAAACCACAGTGACAACAGTTCTGGACAACACTTTAATTACAGTAGGGGGCAACCTCAGGCCTCTGCTTTAAACTGGATTCATTCATATTTTGGTTAAAAAAAAAAAAAAAGATTAGCAGCTAAATTAGAAAAGCCTTACCAGCATACCCAGCTTTATGTATCTGCCTTTCAGATTTACAGACCCCATTTTCCATGGAAGTTAACTTGCAGCTGCAAAATGGCTACAGATGGAGTTTAACATCTTCAGTTGCTCTTGGTTCTCTGTTTATTTTGCTTAGAAGAAAAATAATCCCATGTGTCCTTGATACTCTGCCTTCAAGATGCAGTAGGTAAATAATGAAGAAGGCTCAATATATTACCAAAATACTTATCAAGAGACTTTTCTTTATCCAAAGCTAAGTGCATACTACAAAGCTCTGTCCATAGCGATAGCTTGATCTATGGCACGAAAAACATCTCCTAACCAAAGCGACTCCAGCAAATTAACCAAGTAGCTACACCGCAAGCCAAAGACCAATTTTTCATACTAGAATGCATCTTTCCTACAGACTACTTACACACATTGGCAAGAGAAAATGTTATCCTTCCTCCTCACTAGAACACCTTTGCTGTGCACCTACATATACACCTAGATACACCTGTACAGGAAGCACAAACTATCCTAAACACTATTATAAAACAAGCCCTGTGAACATGGCAATTTATTTTTTACAAAATGAAAAAACATCAATGCACTCATCTAAAGACAGCGAGGTCCTTCAGTGGAACATATGGTTATTTTGAAATATTTAAGTCCTAAAGTATATGAAGTCTTAAATTGGGAGAAAATCATTGGCTTCTCAAACAAAATGAGGTTGTTCTGCACTTCCACCTTAGCTGAAGATTCAAATTAGCAAATAAGGTTTCTTGAGGCAGGAATAATTTAAGCCCTTACTCCTGCAAATACAATTTAAGGCTGCAGTCATAATTTTAAAGTATAAATTAAAATTTACAAGCACTAAAATCTAGGAATACTAAGGTCACATGCTTACAAAATATTAATTTTAAAACAAGCAGTAGCTGCTTCCATGATTTAATGAGGACAGCCTGAAAACGGTTTGCTCTTCTAAGCAAAGTCTGATGTGTTAGCTTAAGAAAGCGGTGCAGCAAAAAACAGGCAACCTAGACACTGATGGTTTTACTATGAAAAATGTTTTGGTACCTCTGAGCACGATGAGCTACATCTTCTATCCCAAATAACTAAAAACTGAGTAAAAACACCATTTCACACAGGAGTCAGTTGTACAGTGATTTAAAGAGGTATTTAATAGATACCTCTTCTCTCAGTCACTAGGCACTGGGTGATGCCACAGTTCTTCAGGCACTACTTCTGCATTTGATGTACCTGAATATAAAATGCAGTAATTCCTTTCAGGGGCTTACAACACCAGAGACAGAGTAGCACACATTATTTTCAAATACATATAAGTTAAAATTTATTATCATTATACTTCGGATTGAAGATATATAATGTTGATTCTGCACTATAATTTTACTGTTAACCAAGACAGTGTCAAATACATAAAAACAAAACAATGTGAATGATACACAGCTTCTCCCTTTAATACGTGTTTGCAATCTGTAACAGAGTAGTTCGTTAGCATTTAGTTAGAATGTTATGTAATGGCTAAGGTATTTGTAATAAAAACAGTCTATTTCTGTTAGCCTGTTCTTCATAGACATAAAAGCTGTCTTCATCTGATTTTTATTAGGACTTCATCTTCCTCTGCTCTTTATGCATTTTTTTAAGACTTCTGTCCACTCCGTTTTCATTTCACCAACATGCATGCATTATTATTTCCTCCCACCTCCTCACACAAATCTCAGCTTTTATTTTTACACCTGCTTTCACCCATGAGAAGTTTCTATGGGGTTTTATAAAACCCAGACCCGAAAAAAAAATAAATAATGAGGGCATGAAGTTGAGCGAAGAAAAAAATTTCCTACAGAAGATGAACAACTGGTTCTACCAGTAAAACACCACTGGCAGTCCCATCATTACAAGCCCAACATCCATCCCCAACTAGTGGAAAGGTGGTGCATTTTCAGGGTGGAGCTTTTTTTCCCCTCAAACCCTCCATTACTGTATACAGCCTCTGAAGATGTTCCACTCTTCCTTCAACAGAAAGAGGAGGAATACTTTTTCTTTGCTCACATCTCCAATACGCCACACGATGGTTTATCCTCAGCAAGACCACACTACAAAAGGGTTTAATCATTCTGCAAAAGCTACCTTTTTCTTTCTATCTGCACATCTAAGCCTCTTATCCATGCCACCCTTATATGATATTTAGACTACATTTTCTATGCTCTCCCCACTTTTACATCACTTCCGTTTGTTAGCCTGGAAAATATTCTGGAATAAAGGGCTTGCACTTTTAGTAACCTAGGACACCTGGCCAACATTAGCCCCATGCAACATACTCACTGCCTTGACTTACATTCTTTCTCCTTATCGACACACAGCATTTACTCAGACAGAACAAAACCTACATGAGAGCTCCCTTCTGAACTGCATAATCTTTTCCTTGCTCTTTGTGGCCCATTTCACTTTCCCTAGTAGACTTCAGGATGTGGGGAAACAGGACCTACAGAAAATGCATACCATAAGCCTGTACCACTGAACAAGGATTCCAGCAACCAAGTTAAAGCTGTAGAATGATGTAACTATTTTTACAGACTGCTCTACAAAATGCTAGGGTTCCTGTTATGAAGTCTAAATGAGTAAAGAAATTATAAATTGCTACTGAACTGCAAAGAGACAGAATATTTCTATTAGCAAAACTCAAAGAAATGGCTGTGTATTGATTTATATATATTTCATAAGCAATTATTATGTCCAAAGCAATATAATTTATGCAGGAAACACATATACACTAAGGCAGACTTCTAAGTAACAGAGACACTCACAGACCACAAGCCTAGTCTCTGCATACAAGCACTGGCCTATACCAGTTCTCAGTTCAATTTAAACAGCCACCTCTTAAGCACACACCTCCAAGAAAGCGATCATACTCCTCACTCACTAAGCGCAATATTCTGAGGGACAAACGGCCTTTTCATTAAACATTCACTAAGTTCAAAGAATTCCCAAAACTTTGAGATTCCTTAGACCCAAGGAGACTCTAGCAGAGTTGCACTAAAAGACCCCAAGAGTAACTCTGAAAAAAAATTCTCTAGACTATGTAATTCAAAGGAAATTTACAGCCATTCAGCTCCTAGCAGTGAGTATTAAACGGTAATCCTTTTGTTTCTCAATGATGGACAAATGAGATCATGTCCTGTTTCCTCCTCCTTTCAAAAGGAGTTTCTTGTCTAAGCAGAGCTCTTAAGACTAGACAATAAGTAGGCCTGACACCTCACTGCAGAAGAAATAAAGCTATTAAAAATTAGAGTCCTGTTCCTTCTGTGGGAAATAACGCTAATTTCTACTAATGCACCTATCTGACCCCAGTAATCAAAGAGCACCATGTAAAAATAGTCCCTCCTCAATTATACAGAGTTCAAGACCTTTCACAAAGGAACAAACTTACAAAATACACACGTGAGACACAAAAAGGAAATAAAGAAAAACCAAAATGTTCCATTCAAAGCCCAGCACCATGCTCTCATGCATGCTCCCCTTCCCCATAAAAGGGGCCTGAACCAGAAACTATCTGGGCCATTTTTAGCCCCAAAATTTTCAATCCCTGCATGCCTAGGTGATGGCTCCCATCCTGCCCCCTGCATTATGCCCACTGCAGACTGGCTGCCTGAATTTTAGCCGTGTCATCTAACCATGCTCACACAATCCTTTAAGCGCTATCGATAAGAACACCCATGACTATTCTCACCCCATCCCTACAAATCTTGCCCTTAGGAGCAGAAATAACACCTTCCTGAACGGTTCTTCACTCAGTTCTACACCAAATAACCTAGGAACAGCCTTTTACTGTACATCTCAAGAACTGTGGATGAATATTTCAGAGTTAGAAAACCAAAGCGCTGTGCCCTGCATGTGCCTCCAGCATCCCATAAGAAAAGGCTCCCCTCCCCCCGCGTTTCTGGAGGAAGAATCACAGCCACAAAGTGAGCGCAAACGCACGAAGGGGACGGCGCGTTTCTCGAGTAATCTCCCGAGAGAGAGAGAGACCGGGAGCCGTTAAAAAAGAAAGGCGGGGGTGGAGAATGGAGGGCAGAAGGGAGGGCGGGACAAAAAAAAGCAACGCACCCGCAAAAGCGGTCCTCAGCCGCCCCCACCACAGCAGTACCCTCCCGCCACCCCCGGGCGACGCCCGGCGCTGGGCCCGGCGCGGGGCGCGGCCGGCCCCAGGCGGCGATGCGGTGCGGCGCGGCCCAGCGGCGCGGGGCAGCCCGGCCCGCCCGCCCGCCGCGGGCCCAGCGCCGCGCCACCTCCCTCCGCCCGGCCGCGGCGGGCAGCCGGCCCCCGGGGGCACCCCATCCCCGTCGGCTGCGGGGCCACCGCCGCTAGGCCGGGCGGAAGCCGCCCCCGCCCGGGGCCATGCGGCGCAGGCCGCTCACCCGCTCCTCCCGGCGCCGGTCCGCTCCGCAGGCCGGCGGGGGAAAACTGCGGGAGGCGGCGGCGCCGCCGCCACCACTTACCTGGCGCGCAGGGCGGCGGGCCGGCGCTCCGGCCTCCCCGGAGGCTCCCGGACTCGGCGAGGCCGCTGCCGCTCCCGGCGCCGCGACGCCGCGCCTCACACAGCCGCTCTCCACACAGGGGCCAAGATGGCGGGCGGCCAAGCCGGCGCCAACGACGTCTGACCTCACCGCGCCGCGCGCGCGCGCGCACACGCACCCGCCTCGCCGCCGGCTCCGCCCCCCGCGCCGCCGCTCACGTGGCCACGCCGTGCCGCAGTCGCGCGGGCGGGCGGGTGCGCGGCGCCCTCGGAGCGCCCCCTGGCGGCGCGGGAACGCGGGCGGCGGCCCCCCCGTCCTCGTCTCCGTCCCCGTCCCCACGCGTGGGGACCGGCAGCGCCCCGCGCCCGCCGCCGAGCGGGAGCTCTGTCGCCGGGGAGGGTGGGGGGACGGACGGCTGGGGGACACGGTTTCCCTCCGGCCGCAGCGCCCGCCCGCGGGGTTTGCAGCCAAAGCCCCGGGTTGGGGGTACCTGCGGGTGCGTGGGGAGGCGCTGCCTTCTCCCCCTGGGCTTCAGGGTCCCCCGGGGGGACGCTCGCCCACCTGGATTTGTCACTGCAGATGTTATTTCTTAGGACAGGGTCTCCCCCCGCCACGGCTCAGGGCGCTGGGTGCACTTGACCCCTCCCCCGTTAATAAACCGTTAATAAACCTATCAGAGAAGCCCAAATCCGTGAGGTTTATTTTGCGGCTCCCTCCCTCGTGTCCCCAAAGTTGCCAGATAAAGACAAAGACCTCGACAGTTAGTGTTTCTGAAAAAAAATCTTGAGCTGTTGCGGGTCTTGATGAATGTAATACCCCCACCTGGGTTGGGGGGGGCGACTGGTTGTGTCACACCAGCCCATCCCAAAATGGCTCTTCCCAAAAGCCCTCTGGAGATCCAGCCTGGTGCTAGCGCAACACGGACACAGATTGCGGTAGGTTTGGGGGAAAAGCTCTGTACGGCCCTTGGTGGGTGCGAAGCATTGGCAGGACGAGGCCAGACACCAGACAGCACCAGGCTCCGGGCTCCTGCCAGCGCTGGGCCAGCTCCAGCCCCACTGAGGGCACTCAGCACCATCCCCAGCTCACCCAGGACCGGGTCTCACCAGGTTTCTCCTACAGACAGGGACCTGCCCGGAGGCTCCAGCCTGGCTGGGGGTATTTAGAAAGGAGGAAACCTGCTGTGAGAGCCACTGGCAGGGCCAGGAGGCACATCCAACGCCAGCCGGAGGAGCCGCTGGAGGAGTCATCCACAACCCGAGTTCTCAAGGGCTTCAGCGTCCGCTGCCACTGAGTCAGGATGGCGTCTCTGGCCCCGCTCCACTTCCCCCGTCCCACCAGCCGGTACTGGTAGGGGGTACAGGGGCCAAAGAAGATGGCCAGGGCCAGCCGGGGGTCCGTCAGGAGCAGCCTCAGCACATTGGGCTTTATGCCAGCGCACAAAGCAATTTCGTCGATGTAGCTGATGAAACTAATCTTCAAGTTCTCCCTCTCGGATGGATTCCTGCAATGGGATGTAAAAGAGACGAAATAGCATCATCCCATCTTGGTTCCCAGCTCCACGTAAAGCAGAAGTTCTGGGCGCAGACGTTGGTTGAGCCCCAATCTCCATGGCTGAGCTCCCTCAGCCCCAAATAAACCTAAAGGCACCGAAAGACCCTCGGTGGGGTTGGTCCCAGCAGTTTCCTGGGACAGGGAATAGGCAGAAGCTTGTTTTGTCTCTGCAACCCAGTTGTGGCCTCAAAAATTATTCTAGCATTATACCGCCATCATTGTAATGCTACAAATACCCACGCTGTGTCCTTCCCCGAGGTTCACGGGTGTGGATTTGGCCGATTTTGAGAAGGAGAGGGGTGGACATTCACAGATAAGACTGCCAAGGGGACTGGGAAAAACTGGGAGATGCAGAAAGCTTCCCATGCTGGGAGGGACCTCTAGGATTTTTCCACTTGAGGCCTCATCTTCCTCGCAGGAGGGAGGACTTGTGCTGAATCTGCTTCTGCAAATTCAGGACAGCCTCGAGTTTAGCTCCGTTTCACCTCAGACTCCTATATTTCTGTGTAACAGCATCATGTCTACAATCGCCGGGGTTCCTGGTGACAATCCCCATGGCTCTGTTTTGTCCCACATTTTCACCAGTGTCCTATAAGCCAGCTCCGCCTTGCTGGCAGACCTAACCCAGCTTACACCCCACCTGGCCATAGGTCCCCTCCTTCATCCCAAGGCAGTACATCCACCATCACCTGTCCCACAGCCTTGAGGACACGTCTCCACCTCCTGTAAAATCCCAGTGCCGACAAGGCAGGAAGTTAGCTCCCACATACCCAAAAGACAAATTACAGCCTTGACTTGACCTGTCAAAAACTGCCACCAAACGGTCCCCCACCTGCATCGCCTGGCTCCAGTGGAGTTTCTAGATGGGGCTTGGCCCTGACCCCAGCGCTCCTCGCTGCCTGGATTTGGGAGGCAGAAGCCACGAGATGGCACCCTTAGTCTGGAGGAAACCAAACCTCCACCTTGACATGCTGGGAATAAGGACATGGCTTGAAAGCCTGGTCGAGGGGACCTGCAGGTCCTGGATTTTGCCATAAACTGCCTCCAGAGCCTTCTGCCCTTGGTGTCTTGGTCCGTCATCGATAAAGGAGCCACAACAGCATTTCCCCACCTTGCTATGGGTGGCAAAGGAGTAAATGCATCCAAGAAGAATTGGCTGTCCTAGGTGGGTCCCTCCCACGACCGCCATAGGGTCCCCCTTTCCCTGGGGTTATCCTGGCACACGGCACCCATCACACCCCCAGCACAGGAGCATCACACACCTTTTGACCGGCGGCTTCTTCTTCAAAACATCAGCCATCATCCTGCTGGTGGGAGGGAGCTTGTTCCATCCTGAGAAGAACAGAGAAACCAGAGACCTCCAGCAGCACCTCAAGCTGAAAAGTTCACCCTCTTCCCATGCTGCCAGCCCCTTTACCAAGAGTGTTTGTGCTTGATGTTTACAGCAGTGTGCATGGAGCAGCAGGGATATGAGGATGCAGCTGGGGAGCAGAGGCTACAGTGCTAACTAATGCCAGTGGCCACCATGGGCACGGTGGCAGGAGCTGAAATATGCCCTGGGTTCTGTGGACAGCAAGTCAGGCTGCTCGAAACCTCCCACCCCAGCAGATCCCCCCATCCCTGCACCACGTCTCCCACCTGCAAAGATCCCCGTCACCCAGCGAGCCTGCATTTCTGTTCCCACCATCAGAGAGCCGGTGAGTTGGACTAAGCCAATGATGGCCAGCGTTGGCTTTTCCAGCTGGGGAGGGAAGACGCTTTTATAGAGGGAGCGGTTATCATCGAAGAGGCTGCGAACCGACTCTTCAAGGAAGGGAAACGAGAAGATGTAGCCCGTGGCGAAGAGCACCACGTCGATGTTTTCTTCAATTGTCCCGTCTTCAAAAACAGCAGAGTTTTCGGTGAACTCCTTCACATTTGGCTTCAACACAATGGTCCCAGAGAGGAGACAAAACGGCAGCTCTTCATTGATAATTACCTTAAAGTATGAGCTTGCAGGTGAAAAAGAGGACAGCAATGTTAGCATCCGGGAGAAACCCAAAACATCTTCCATGGCCGGAGTTCCCCTCCAATGCTTTTCTATTCCACAAATAACCCCTGAAATTAAAAAGCAAGCATTTCATGCCATTAAACCCCCCCGATCGACCAACAAAATAGTCAGAAAAAACACCTTTTGGTGGAAGCCAAGCCATAGTTTTCATGGTTAAACCATGAATTGAACTTCCGAAATCTGATCCTCCTTGTGAGGGCTGACGGGAGAAGCCAGTCGAGAAAGTGGTTGAAGCGGGTGGTGCTGACCATATCGAAGGGAAAGCCGTGGTCCGAGACCCGGCTGAACACCCATGTGCTGCTCCTGGTGCTGAGGAACACCTGGGGGAGAAGGCAGGTCTCAGCTTCCTGCCATCTCTTTGCCTTTTTTGCCCGGAATGCCAAATCCCATCTCCTGCACTTGGGAGCTCAGGGAGTTATCCCGAGGGAAGGAGATGGCATCAGGATGAACCAAACAGCTCATGGTAGCTTCTGCAAAGTTCCCACAGCTGCTGATGGCCACTCCTCAAGTGACCCAAACTCTCCAGGACTTGCAGAGCTTCTTCAGTTGCCCTCAATTTGAAGTGCTATTAATTGAGAAACCCGGCGGGCAAAGCTGCCTGCGCATACCCCGAGCCACTGGCTCTCCTGGTCCCTGGCTGGGCTCGGCACAGCCATGGATCTGTACCTTTGCAGCCACATGGCTCAGCTCCACGGAGAGGTCGCCACCGGTGTTGCCAATGCCAACCACGAGGACCCGCTTTCCCCGGAAAGCCTCCACGTCTTTGTATTCCCGGCTGTGGAGGTACTGGCCTTTGAAGCGAGTGTCAATGCCTAGGTAGAGAGCAAGGAGCATCTCCTACTGCCAGCTCCAATTTCTTACCCCAGCCTCGTGCCCAGACCCCCTGCAGCCCCCGACTCCCCACCTCCCACCTCTGCTTGCAGCTGAGAAGCCCGTTGGAGGTCTTGGCTCCCTGGGTGATGCCACCTTCCTGCACCTCCTCGGCTCGGTCCTGCTTTGCAAATTCTCATGCAAGAGCCCGGCTGCATCTTTATGAGGTATTTTTCCCATTCGCAGGAATGCCCTTCATCATTCCCATAGGGAGAGGGTCCCACCTGTCCCAGTGGGAGGGCTTTGTGGAGCAGAGGAAAATGCAGCTGAGGGACCCATGGGTGCTGTGTGAAACCCAGCAGCCCCAGCCCACCCCGCTGCTGAGGCAGGGCTTACCTGGGAAAGAAGCCAATGGTAAGTAGGGCTCCTGGTAATGGCCGGTGCAAACCATGACGGCATCGAAGACGTGCGACTCTCGGACGCCGTCGGTCTCGGTGACCACCTCCCACTGGCCCGAGGTGGCGAAATCTGGGCGCCTCCTCACGCTGAGAGCTGTCGTCTTGCAACAAAGCCCAACAAAACAGCAGCTGGGGACTGCACCACGTTTTGGAGAGGACCTGCCTGCCAAGGGCTGCTGGGGGCAGGCTGGGTCCCTGGGGAGCTGCATGTCACCTCTGAAGCTGTTAAATCCCACCCTGCACCTTTCCCCTGGTGATGGCATTGGGGGGGGGATGCACCAGGCAGCCCATCTTTAAGCAGCCTAATTAAAAACATGGAGCCAAAAAGGCTGCACTCAGGATGCGAAAGGCACTTGTCCTTGCGGGATCGCACCTGGTATTGTCCCATCCCACCTGGGTGACGCCCTGGTATCTGCAGCCACTGATGGCTCTCCTCCCCACAGTGTTTGGGGTCCCCGCTCACCTTGAAGCGTATGTGCCGCAGGAGGTTGAAGTGCCGGGCGTACATCCGAAAGTACTCCAGGAGGAGGCCATGTGGTAGGTAATTGGGAAAATCCTCTGGGCAGGGGAAGTCGCTGAAGCAGGACATCTCCTTGGAGGTGTTGGTGATGACCGAGCGGTAGACACTGACCCTCCCACTGTCCATGGAGTCCTGTGTGAAGCCAGCAGTGCTGTTTGCAGGTGCGCAGGGAAGGACTTTCTCCCCCCAGAGTATTTGAGTATTTTTCCTCTTTGCATTCGGGTACAAGGAATAAACCAGGACTAGCACCTGCTGACCATGGCTTCTGTTCCCTCCATCTCCTCCTTTACCTTGGAGTCAGGGGGAGCCCTGTGCCCGGGACAGGGATGGTCCTTGAGGGCATGGCCACCCTTTCCTCTGTGCTGCAGGCAAAGGGCATCCAAGGGAGGGGGCAAACCCAGGGACAATCCTCCCACTGACCGTGTAGCGCCAGATCCCCCCGATGTCCTCGCTCCTCTCAAAGCAGGTGGGCTCCAGCCCCTCGTCCAGGCAGCACTTGATGGACACCAACCCGCCGACCCCAGCCCCGATAACAGCCACGCGCCGCACCATGCTGTCCCACAGCAGGCAACGGGCCGGCGTGTGAGCAACTGGAAATAAAACAGCCCAGGAATTAGCAGAAACACCAATCCCTTTTTCCCATCCCCAGCAGAACACCCCTGCTCTTCTCTGGCTGCAGGTGTCCACGTAGGAAAACTGTCCTTGCAGAAAGCCATCCTGACTGGAGCGTTATGGATGGACACTGCTCATTACCCTTCCCGCTGTGTTAATCCCACATGGAATGCCCAGTGATTCCCCTCCTGCAGGCATGGCAAAAGGAGGCACTCTTAAACCTCGCTGCGCTGCTGCTTCTATTTTTTCCCTTTCCTGGCCCAAACCAGGGTGTGCAAAGAAGGGGAAGGGGCTCGCAGCTCTATCTGCTTCTGCCTGCACAAAGTGAGCCCCCTGAAACCTTTTCAAGAAACAATTTCAGCTAAGCTGGCTCATTTTCACACTTTCCTTTTTAATTTCCCGTTAAAGGGCATTCTCTCGAAAACAAAAAGGGTTTTTTTTGTTTTTTTTTAAAAAAAAAAAGGGATGCCTGACTGAGCAGGGGCACGGCACAGCGATTCAGAAGTTAGACAGCACCGTGAAAGTGCAGCTGGGATTACAGAATATACAAAAGGTAAGAAACCCAGGAAACGCAGGGTATAAATGAGAGGAACTTGAAGGCTCAGGGTGTGTAAACTGAGCTGCACCGAGCTTCACTGGAAAGCCAGAAAAAAAAAAAAAAAAAAAGGAAAAAATGAACCCATGTGAACTTTGATTAGATAACAAACACTCCTACTGCAGAGTCTGAAGAAAGAGTCATTTATAACTTTTTTTTCTACCCATTTTTGTGTCCAAAAAATATGTTAACATAAACAGGAATGGGAGGAAACTGCAGAAAGCCAGGGAAAAATGAGGGAGGAGCAAAACCCCCCCCTCTGCGTCTAAAAGCCCAGCCTGAGCCGCTCCTGGATCTGCAGGAACAGGACAGGACATACCGACACTCACCCGCCCCCCGGTTTCCGGAGCCTCCCTTGGCTTTGGGAAAGGGTAAGCAACGTGCCCGGGGTGCTAAAGTCACCCTGCTTTTTTCCAGCGTTGCCTACAGATGGCTTCACTCCGGAGGGTCCCCGTGATACCCCCTCTCCCCCTGCCAGCAGCGAGGCGAAGCTGGGGGCAAATGCCAAAACCCCCGAAAGCCGGCTGCTCACTTTTAAAGTCTGCCAAAACCCAGCTGGAGAGAAGAGAGGAGCAAACCTTGGCCCGGGGCAAGCGCTGTGCCTTCGCTGCTCAGGCTTCGGCCGAACTTTGCTTCGAGTTTCTCTTGCAGCAGATTTTAAGGAAAGGCTGAAGTCCGGGCTGCTCGCCGCAGCTCTTGCACCACCGACCTTTACACCCGTGCTCCCCTGCTCTGCTTTGTTTAAATGCCCTGGCAGAAAGTTCTCCACCTCCCCGCGGCGGTGCTGGGTGGAAATCCGGACTGAAATCCCGAGGGGGTTTCCCACGCTGCAGCTCGCCACTGCCCCGGACCCAGCTTAGAGTTGTCCTGATCCGTCCCCCCGTGCGCTGCCTGCTCTGGGTGGGCGCTCACTTGGCATCCCTGGGAAATCAGTAAAACACGCTCCCTTTGCCTGCATGCCAGCAGACGGCACGGAGAGGGGACACGGTGCATGGGGAAGCCTAATTTTTGGTGGTCAATGGAAGCCCTCAGCAGCCCTGGGCTTGTGGGATGCCCACGGCGCCTGCTGGCACAGCCCCAGCCCGGGCACAGGACCGCACACGGAGACGACGAGGCAGCAGCCTGCAGCACGCTCCCACCACGGCCAAGGAAAAATTTATTGATGGAAAGTCCATCCACACACAAAGCAAAGCCCCGGGATCACCTGATGGTGGGGAGCGCAGGGAAGCAGGGCCAGGATTACGCAGCCCCAGGCGGCACCAGCCCCGGTCTCAGTGGTGACAAACAACCGCAGCCAGGGTCCCTTCCCTGGAGAGATGCACCAATTCAACCCAAAGTGGGATTTTTGCCTCTTAGGGCTTAAGGTCAGAAGAAGGGAGAGCCCGACCTGCGTACTCAGCCCAGATAACCCCTTCCTGGACTGAAGACCTCAGTTCCCAGCTGATTCAGGAGAGGACTGGTGCCCCGTGCTCCTTTCTGGCTGTGATGCCCAAAGACATTTTTTGCTGGTCTGGCCCCTGGTGGCTCCTGGCCAGCATGGTTTGGGCACGGCCAGGCCCCGCAGCCCTCCTCTGCTCATGGCAGGGGAGCAGCAGAGGAGCAATAAATGATGGGGGGAGGCTGCCATCCCCGGCTAACCAGGTCTGCAAAGCTGTGCTCGGGGGGCGAGCTGGAGCAGAGAGAGGTTTGTGCTGCTGGTTAAAGTTTTAAATTCATTGCAATCTGCTGAAATCCCTTTCAGCTGTCCCGCGGCACCCTGTGGAACTGTGTGACCTGAGATAAGGACAAGGAAAAAAAACCCTAAACAGGCTTCAAAATCTACTGGAAACCAAAAACCAAAGCAGCCAGGAGCAGGAGGAACCCCATCACAGTCAGGAGAGAAGGGCAGGGGCTGGAGAAGCCGTCAGGGACTCGCATTCTCGTGGGCGTCAGGGTCCAGTCCCACTGGGTGAGGATGGCCTGGCGTGCCCCCTCCCAGCCCCCAGGACCCCCCAGTCAGTAACTCGTAGGGAGTGCAGGGGCCAAAGAAAATGCTGAGGGCCGGCCGGGCGTCTCTGCAGAGCAGCCCCAACAGGCTGCGCTTGGCGCCATGAAGGAGGCGAGCTTGTCCATGCAGACCAGGCAACCAGTTTTGAGGACTTCATCAAAGGACAGACGGAACCTTAACGAATTGAAGAAGAAAAAGAGGTGGGTGGAGGACTGGTGTCAACAGGGATGAGGCGAACTGGAGGTCAGATGCTCTGCATCTGCACTGTGACTGCATCCAAATGCAACTGGGTTCCTCTTAGGAGAGGACTGGGCGTACATGCAGTGGGAACCTGGGTCTGTCTTGGCCCAAATCCTGCCTGTGACATGGCACGTGTAAAGCAGTGCTGGCTCTGGTACACATCTCTCACCTGCATCCGTCGGTCTTTCACTTCATCACCCACAACTTGCATCTTCCCCCCCTGCCCCCTCCACCTTAGTGGGCCTTTTCTAAAAGACTTTGTCAAACCACTGGTGTTTTTTTTTAAAAAAAACTATTTTTCCCTTTGCTCTCTGCAGAAGTCATGTGCAGCGTGAGAAAGGCAGCAACCTCTAGTTTCCCCTCACATTCATTTCCACCAAATATTGCAAAAATGCCTGGCGAATTGGAAAATTGCGCCCAGTTCGCTTTGTCTGCAGAATTCATGGCTTCATGTCCCATCTTCAGTGGGCTGAAAAAAGCCATGGCTGTTCAGCTTTGTATTGCACCGCAATTTTTCTGCGCAATTCTGCATTTCCCTCTTTTATACCTTTTCTGCTATAGCCATCTAGGGGGACCAGGGATTAATATATCGCCCAGTTTCCTTGATTTATCTCATTCGTTTCCTAATAATTCTTAGCCCCTGATTCGACCCTTTGCCTGCCCATGAACTATGCGCCGATGTGCTGAGACACTGATTCACAGTGATTCGGATCCCTGTGCTGAGAGGTGAGACAATTTGTATGTACACCTTGGGTTTTCTCCCCCCACCCCGCCCCCAACCCTGCTGAATTACTTTGCATTTATTACCATTAATTTCTCTGCCATTTTATCTCTCAAGTCCCTGGGGACTCTGTCACGCTTCCCCAGCTCCCAAGCAAGCTTTAGTCTCAACTACCCTGAATTAATTTGTTCCTGTCATCAACAGGCAAAACATCAGCATCAAATCAAAGGTGACGTTGGCTCAGAGCAAGCAAATAAAGGGGTGGCTGGATCTGGGCATCCCCCCCGACCCCGCTGCCTCCGCTGTACATGCAGAGAGCAGCCACAGATTGTCAGCCCGTGTGTTGCTGCCCCCCTGCCCCGAATTCCAGGGGCTTTTCAATCCACTGAAAAAAAACTTTGGGGCTCTGGGGAATGGCTTACCATCGCACTTGGTTTTTCTTCTTCTCATTGACTTCCTTCTCCGTGACAGACTGAGGAGGCAACCGGCACAAGCCTAGAAGAGAGAAGGCAGCATCCTGTGGAGTTTAACTCCTGGGGGGGAGACACTTGAGAACTCATTCAGTGAAGCAAAACGTGGGAAGCCCTTCTCCAGGAGGGCAGGAAAACCTCATTGCTTGGATTTAGCTTGGTGGCGGCAATTCCGCCAGAGACCAGCCCTCCGCTGCGGTACAAATTCACCTGCACTTTTTCCTGCTCTTACAAATTTGTGCTGTCAGGGCACAGGCAGATGATGAGGGGTGAGATGGGCTGTGCAAGCCCCAGAGAGGATCATCCCAAAGGGAAACCCGGGAGTTCCCCCACCTCTGTGGAAGAGCCTTGATGCAGCACTCCACACCAGCCCAGTTTCTATTTAAAAAAAAACAAAAACAAACCCAAACCAACAACAAAAAACACAAGTAGATTTCTTTCCTCACCCCAATAGTTACAGATAATTTATCTTGTGGGGCAACAGGACTCTTGTACTCTGGTAGTCATGGTGGACAAACCACCCTGTCCCCTAAAGACCAGTGAATTCTGCCAGGTTGGATCCACCACCGTATTTTAAAGACGACTTTTATCTGCGCATCCAGGTTTACATATCCATCTCTGCTCTCTGACTTCTAAAATATTTGAGAGAGAAAATAGTGTCTTGAATAAACTAGTTCAAGATGGTGGTTTGGAGGCTCAGGTGCACGAGCACACATCAGCTGAGTCACAGTAAGTCTCAGCTTGCAGCAGGTGGGGTACAAAGCGTTAGCTTAAAAGCATCAGCTTAACGGGGAAAAAAAAAGTGATTTAAGGTAGATGTCATGAACTTGCACATAGTTTGGACCAATCACGCACTCATGTTGCTGTAGCTCAGCTGAAGTGAAATAACTTGGGAAGTCGGAGCCCTAGAAATGCTCACTTGTCCACTTTGAAGTGAGCTTCGGGGTCCCCAAGGACTGAAATCCCTCTTGGGGCATGGAGAGGACAAGACATGCCCAGTTTGAACTGTTTTGGTACATGGGAGAGCTCACGGTAGCTCTCCTACCTTTGAAGACACGGGTCACCCGGCGTGCTTGCATCTCCGTCACAGGCATGATGGCTCCGAATGGCTTGATCAGCCCAAGGACGGCCAGGGTGGGCCTCTGCAGGTGGGTTGGGAACATGTATTTGTAGAGGGACGTGTGCTTGTTTTCCACTTTGACAACTGCTTCTTCTAGGAACAGGAAGGAGATGTTGTAGCCCGTGCAGAAGACGATGATATCGATGGATTCCTCCTCAGGGCAATTGTGGAAGACAACAGAGTTGTCCTTGAACTCCTTCACGCCTGGCTTTATGGTGATCCTCCCTGTCAGGATGTAGCTTGGAAGGTCATTGTTCAGCACAGGCTCACGCACCAAGCAGCTGTGGAGAGTCGAGGGGCTCTGAGCGTTGGAGACCACGAACAAGCCCAGCTGGTGCCCCTGCTCCTCCTCCCCAAGATCTCCAGCCCCATGACCTGCTGGTGTCATTTGCTCCAAACAGCCCTACCTCCTCCCTCTCCCAACACTGACATATCGCTGTCCCACAGCCTGTGCGACTGGTGGGCATCTCCTGCCTTCTTCCTCCATTTGCTCAATTACTCTTTAAACCATCTCTTTTCAGAGCTGATCCATGCTTTAAGCCTCCCCCCCTCCTCTTTTCCCAGGAAGCCTCATGAGGAAAAATCCTCTGATCCTTTCCAGGCTTTTCCAGCATGCTCCATCTCGCACCACCTGAGGGGGCTACAGGTTATCTTCTCCCACCGGGCTACAAACTCCCCGCTGGAGATGACCCCATTCTGGGTGCTGTTTGCTGCATTGATTGGTGTTGGTTGCTGGAGATCTCCCCCCTGCCCGCAGCACAAGCCCTGTGACACCGCACGGGATGGGAGCCACCAAGGAGTACCTCTTCTCTGGTTGGAGGCCATAGTTTTCATGCTTGAACCACTGGTTCACCCTGTAGTTAATTAACCCCCGTGAAAGGGGTCCAGGGAGGCTGTTTCTGATCAAACTTATAAGGCGAGTGTTGAAAACCATGTCCCATGGGTAACCGTGGTCAAACACGCGGCTGAGCACTCAGGGGCCTCGGCCAGTGCAAACTGTCACCTGGGAGAGAGCAGGGAATCAACGAGTTGGGCGATGAATTTGATGCTTTGCCTTTATACAGTAACCCCAGAGGCACGCGGTGCAGACATCTACACAATGAAAAAGCAGCAGCAGCACCTTTAAGATCTCCTGGCAGCTGGAGATGGAGGTGGAAGAGGAGAGAAGAGAACAACTAGCTTTCTTTCAGGGTAGGTTTTTGACCAAGAAACACAGGTTCAGAAACACTGTTTGTACCCCACGCAGGGTGATCACTCGAGTAGGGTCAGTTTAGATGAGACATTAGGAAGAAGTTCTTTACACTGAGGGTGGTGAGACACTGGCCCAGGTTGCCCAGAGAGGTGGTGGAGGCCCCATCCCTGGAGACATTCAAGGCCAGGCTGGATGAGGCTCTGAGCAACCCGATCTAGTTGAAGATGTCCCTGCTCACTGCAGGGGTGTTGGACTAGATGGCCTTTAGAGGTCCCTTCCAACCCAACACAGTCTATCATTCTATGATCCCAGCTTGCTCTCCCTATGGTGATGGCAAACCGAGCTATTGCCCCCAGCATCACCCTCTCAGCACCCCTGGGGTGGCTGGGTGGTGGTACCTTCATGGCTACATGGCTGGCCTCCACCGCGATGTCCACTCCCGAGTTGCCCATGCTGACTACAAGGACATGCTTCCCCTGAAACATGTTGGGAAGCTTGTACTGCCGGCTGTGGAAGTACTGGCCTTGAAACTTCTCAATGCCTTGGGGAAAAAAGAAACAAAACTTTTAATTACTTGAGCATTTGTGGGGGCTTTTTTGGGAGAATTGGCATAGAAACAATCCAGATATCAAGGGCAAGGAAGTGCAATCAGTGGCCACTAGGGACTTGGGGAGGTCCAGCCCTCCATCCCACGCACACAGATTTGGTGTTTCCTCTCCAAAATGGGGTTTCAGACGTGCTTGCATGGCAGTGAGCAGGGACACATGTGCTGGGTGGGACTTGGATGATGGTTACGTGCAAGAGCTGCGCTGGTACAGTCTGAGGATTCAGCCTCTACAAGATGGGGATGCGGAGGTTCAGAAAAGCCTGCAGACCTCCTGTCCTACAAGCAGCTTCAGAAGCCCTTGATAACGCTGATGACAGGGCAATCCTCTCTATGCTGAGAACTGGGGAGACTCATCACAGCTGTGATAAATACATCCCTCTCAAAGATGACGGAGCTTCAGTGAGAGGACCTTGTCTCCTCCCACATACTGTGCGGGCAGCTTCTCTGAGGTTAAACCATCCTACCTGGGAAGTTTGCTCCGCAAAAACAAGGCTGCTGAAGCAGGAGGAGCTATTGCTGTTCACACCAGGAGGTTTGAAAATCAGAAGCAAAAAAAGGAAGGAAGCATTTTCCCTGAGGAGCCACTAATCCTTCTTCTCCCCCCAGCCCCTGGAAGCAGGTAACTGCAGGCAGCCTCGTACCGTACCAGGAAAACGGTGCAGGGGGAGGGACGGCTCGGAGAAATTGCCGCTGCAAACCCTAACGGCATCGAAGACGTGCGATGTCTGCTTCCCATCTGCCTCTGTAACCACATCCCACTGGCCCATGGTGGCAAAGCCGGGGCGTTTTCGGATGCTGACAACAGTGGTCTGAAACATGGGAGCCAAGCGGAGTGACCGGCGGTGCCCGGCACGCACAGGAAGCAGGGCAGTGCCAGGGTGCCCATCACTCACCCCAAACCTGGTGTGGTCCCAGAGGCCGAAGTGCTCGACATAGTGCCGGAGGTAGTCCAGGAGCCGGGCGTTGGGCAGGAACACCGGGAAATCCTCAGGGTAGGGGAAGTCAGAGAACACCGACATCTCCTTTGGGGTGTTGCTGATGACTGAGGGGTAGAGGCTTGGCCTGCCAGCCTCCATGTGCTCCTGGCATCACAGTGTACATCAGCCCTGCACCCCAGGGTGGGGACTGTCCCCCGCCACTCCCCTTCCCCTGGTCTCAGGGAGCGCATCTGGGAGAGCTCAGCATCCAGCAAGTTCTTGCGTCCCTTCCCCAACCCACCAGTTTGACCCACTCCCCATCCTGCAAAGCTGCAGCTCCCACGGGAAGGGGAGACGGGCACCGCCAGCTCACCGTGTAGTGCCGGAGCACCCC
Organism: Larus michahellis; assembly: GCF_964199755.1. Classification (NCBI taxonomy): domain Eukaryota; kingdom Metazoa; phylum Chordata; class Aves; order Charadriiformes; family Laridae; genus Larus; species Larus michahellis. Next base: position 25,660,495 of record NC_133903.1, on the reverse strand, counting down.
CGATGTCCCGGCTCTGCTTGAAGCAGGTGGGCTTCAGCCCTTCATCCAGGCAGCACTTGGTGGTGGTCAGCCCACTGACGCCCGCACCCACCACCACCACTCTCATCCCTGCCGTCTCCGCCGGGGACCTGGGCTGCGAACGGGGCTTAACCTGGGAGAAACCCCACGGACAGTCACCACAGTCTCAGGGAGCAGCTGCCGGCACATCCTCTATAGGGGATTTGTCTGTATGCCACCCCCAAACCTTGCATTCCCTTTACCAGCATTCTGGGCTCTTAATTTGCAAGTTAGATTAAATTACTGTAAATATTAATTTTCTCTATTTTTTTTTTTAATTAAATTAAATCCATCCACTTTCACAGCGTGCTCGCCAGGCTGCTTTCAAAAACCCTGCAGTTGCCCTGGAAACTCGCTTTGAAAGCAGGGAGTTAAGCCACACATCGCTGACAGTTTTTATTTACAAGATGTGTTTAAACTATCCCTCCTTATCAGTCTTGCAAATAGTTGTATTTTGCCTTTGGAGATCTGCCCCTGGCTTTCTTTGAAAGGAAAGCAAGACACTCACTGGGACTATTCAGCCTCTGCCTTGCTGACTGGGTCCCGTCCCCTGTCCCTGGGGAAGATGACATGGCCACCGACGCCGATGGAGCGGCTGCAGGTATAGCACACCTCAGCTTTAGGGATGCTTTTGCGTCTGTTTGCCAAAGCCGCCCTGCTGGGGAGATCTAGCCTGGACAGACAGACTTGCAGGGCTGCAAACGGCTCGGCCCCAGGGCTCAAAATGCAGCAGCCCCCGGGTAAATATCCAGCTCTATGAAGACCCGAACCCTTCTAGATACTGCTGGGTGGTGAAATAAGGGATGGTGGCTACATGCCATCGCTTGGGCTGGACATTGCTGGAGCAGGGGCCATGACACAGATGCCCCGGGGGGCTGTTGCCACCCTGGTTTCACCCCAGCGCCGGTGGGGACCACCCTGCCCAGCTGAGTTATTCACCCGGCGTAGCGGGACGGCACCACGGCTGGGTGGCACCAGCCCCTCTATCCCAAGAAGCGCTTTCAGCTTCCACCAGATGCAGGGGATGGTGTATTCACCAGGAAAAAAAAAAAAACAAACCAAAAAGGAGTCTTCAGTAGAAAAATCGGGTTGGGCACAGTTTTTTCTATAAAACACCAAATTCCCCCTGAACAATTTCAATTTTCAGTAGGAAGGCAGCACCTAATGAATACCCTGCTTTCCAAGGCTGGAATGAAAATTGGACTTTTTCCTTTTTAAAGGAAGAAAGTGCCAGCATAAGCTGCTCATTGTTTCACTGTTTTGGGTGAGTGGTTTTTGTTTTGGTTTGGTTTGGTTTTTTTTGCATGGTGGGAGTTAACTTATATCACAAATACCTCCCACCTATGGATGCTATTTAATTCCCTACCTTTTTCAGAGAAGCCAGAAATAACATCCAGGAGACACTGCCTCAGCTACCCCGTGCCTGCTTCTGCCACAGCTTCCACATTGTCCCTGCAAGTATTCTCAAGCCATGGGCAGGGGAGGGATGGAAAGGCTTCGTAGCCCCCTCCAGAGACATGGACCTCCCAGCCTCGGCCGCCCGTGCTCCGTCTCGCCATCGCTGTGGGGAGAGTCCCTCCTGCTCTGGATTTATAGGCGAGACTCAGCGCTTTGGCAGAGGCAGGGGAGGATGCACAGCTTCCCAGACCCCCCTACCCACCACCCCCCAAAAACCCAGCACGGCCACACCACTCCCAGGGCGGTTGCACAACCCAAGTTTGCAATGGGAGGAGAGGCTGGAGTCACTGGCTGCCATGCAGAGCAAGCTGGACGGTCCAGGTGATGGTCCCCTAAAGGAGAGATGGAGTGGGATGGGATAAGACCAGAGCGGTCCAGACGTGTCCCCTGCAAAGAGGGCTCTGTGTGTGGGTGGGTAGGAGGGTGGCTTCAGCTGTGGGATGTTTTCACTTGCTTCTTGGCTGCCTACCAAAAGGGAGCCAAAGCGACCGACAGGCAGCAGGGTTTCAGCAGGACTTTGGCCCCAGGGCACCTTCCCAAAAAAAACAAAACCAAAAAAAAAAACCAGAGCTGGTTTTGCGGTCACTGGTCACGGAGGCTGGGAGGCTGTCATGCCATCGGCCACACGTGCAGCCACCCGCACTGGTGGCGGGCGGGAGGCTCCCCGCGCAAACTGGGAGAGCGTGAAATGGCCACAAACACCAGCACAGCAAGGCCCTAAACATGAAGAAAGTGGAAACGCTAGCTGAAATATCAATGCAGGGCGTAGCACCCATCCAGGTATCTCCCCGGGGTAAGCGATCCCAAATTTGCTCTCAGCTCTTTAAGCTGTTTGAATAACCAAGGGAGGGGGAGCAAAACCCATCCGAGGTCTGCAGACCAGAGGGTGGTAAATAAAACAGCTCCACCTGACAGAGACACCTGCTCAGAGCCTGTGTTCAAAGCTCCAGAGGCGCGAGATGGGCTGGTAGCTGGGACTTGAAACTAGAAGTGGAAATAGGACGCGCATTGGTAACGAGGAAGGTAGGCAGCCATAGGAAAAGCCTGCTGAGCTTTGTGGAGGATCCAGGCACTTGAACGAAATATATTCGGTTCGTGGAGGGACAGGACTCACCACCCCAGTGCTGGGGCACTGTCAGGAGCATGGCAGCTTGGGCTGTCACCCATCTGCAGCACCCACGAGGGGACATCAGCCTTTTTGGGCTTCCCCTGCCTCAGGATTTCCCACTGCTTCTGCCCCAATGCCCGGTTCCTGGGTTTGTCCCCATCGAGGTCTGGGACCGGCTGTGCCAGCCGCACTCCAGTACAGCTCTGCAAGCGGCAGCCGAGAACGACACGCTCGCAGGGGTGCTGGGGTCTGCGAAATCAAATTTCAGATCAAAATTCAGATTTTCCTCTCCCAGGCCTAGTGGGATGCAGTTGCCGAGGTGAATGGGCAACAAGCCTCACGCATCTTTGACGCTGTTGGGGTTTGCACGGGCTGCATCTCACAGCCCTCCCTCCCACCAGAGGCACAAAGCTTTGCACCTGCAAAGACGCTTGCCAGCAGTCAGCTAAAAAACATAGGAAATCCATGAAGACAAATATTTTGTTCTTTATCTGCTCCTGCTTTTCCGCGTTTCCCAGCAGGCATCCAAGTGACTTGCAGTTAGAGGGACACTGTGGCAGCTTCCCAGTGTGTTAGTGCTTTTTGGGAGGGCAGTTCAGGGAAGCTTTCTAAAAGAATAAGTTGTATTTTGGCGCAGATGAGCTACTGGCACAGAAATGGAGCCAGATGCCTTTGCTGCAGCTGCTTATAGCAGTGGCGGCTCTGACTATCCCTGATGAGGAATCTGGTCTGGAGGTGCAGGAGAAGATGTAGCGAGTGGTACCACATGAGTCTAGGTTAGAAACACCTCAAAAGCCCCAGCACCCTGGGATTAAAACTCACACTCCTGTGATCTGCCACAGGGTTGGAAGGGACCTCTGGAGATCATCCAGTCCAAGCCCCTGCCAGAGCAGGGTCACCCAGAGCAGGTGGCACAGGAACGCGTCCAGGCGGGGTTGGAATGTCTCCAGAGACGGAGACTCCACCACCTCTCTGGGCAGCCTGTGCCAGGGCTCTGCCACCCTCAAAGGAAAGAAGTTCCTCCTCATGTTGAGATGGAACTTCCTATGATCAAGTTTGTGCCCGTTACCCCTTGTCCTGTCCCTGGGCACCACTGAGAAGAGCCTGGCCCCATCCTCCTGACACCCACCCTTTCAGTGTTTGTAAGTGTTGATAAGATCCCCCCTCAGTTGTCTCTTTTCCAGACTGAGAAGACCCAAATCCCTCGGGCCCTTCTTCATGAGAGAGGTGTTCCAGGTCTGCAGTGTACCGCTCCACAAGTACCCCTGGGATGGTCTGGGTCAGGTATGCAGAACAAAGTCTTAGTGGAGATGGACAGTACGATAGCAGGGAGGTAATTACAGTAATTATGCACATGCACACCCATGCCCAGGGCGCTGAAAAGCCCTTGGAAACACACAGGGAAATTCTGGTTGCTTTACTCACCTCTGCTGCTGGCATGACAGGAGAGGGCATCCTGGTCCCTGTGCTCTGCCATCCCCTGCCGGCAGGGACACCCGGGACCCATCTCTCCAGGGACAGTCTGTGCAGAGCAGAGAGGAACAAGCACATCACGAGTGTTTATTACATTCTCAAGGCTAAAAAAAAAAACACCTTCATGGCCTGGTGTTCAAGCAGAGCATCCACTGGTAGCCTTGGCTAAGTGCCCCCAAAATTTTTGTCCTTGTGAAGACAGGAGCAGACACAGCCACAGAGGTCCCCGTCCCCCTTTCTGAGTCAGCAGGATCTGCTGCCACCCTGTCAGGAAGGAAAGGGGGGACCCCGCCATCACACACACAAACTGCTGGGGAAAATGGGCTTTCTCTGAGGGATGGGGAGGGCACAAAATTTGGGGAACTATTTTACCACCTTCCCTCTGCCCAGCCCAGGACACCGAGCGGCTGGGTTTATCCACATCCTCACATGCTGGGTCACAAGCCTCCTTAGATACTGGGGATATATCGGTCATGAGGGACCATGGGGAGGGCCAGGAGCAGAAAATAACTGGTGGTGGCTCAGGAGGAGCACTGGGAATGGGGATGCTCATGCACCTGCCCGCCGGTGAGTCCCTTCTCCCCTTGAGGAGCAAAGTTCCCTGGCACTGTGACACAAGCCCGGGCTCTGCAACGGGCCTTTTATCCTTAAAATAGAAGGAAGGAGAAACTTGATGTATCCATTTAGCCTTAATCAGCTGGGAAAGTCACCTTCTCTGCAAAACTCCAGCACCAGTTTTATCATCTCTGTTTTAAATAACACTTTAAGCCAAGGAGGGGCAAATCAATGTACAGACAAGTCTTAGCACAGCCCGCTTTGCTGTTTTCTAGGCTTGTGTCAGCAGCTTTTGGCGTGTGTCAGGGTGAAGGGGGACAGGAAGAAGAGAAAAAAGCGGAGTTTCTTGTTAAGCCAGTCTCTAAGCAAAGCAGGGTGCTCACCATCAAGCAGCCGTGGACACCACACACACTCAGGAGCTGACAGGAAGCTCCGGGGCTCATCCGTGAAACACTTAATTTTCCCCTCTCCGGTATTATTGCTGTCCCCCCTTAACTGACGAGAAGTCTTTAATCACCATTTCTTTACTGCACAGAGAGGTGAGGCTGCCCCGATGGCGGCTGTTGCCTCCTACTGCTTCCCACAATGCTGCGGGATATGGCCATCCGTGGGTGAAGAGACCCTGCAAGCAGCTGCTGGTGGGAAAATAAATTCCCTTTCCCCCCGCCGCCAAATCCAGAGCCTGGATTTTGGCTCTGAAAAAAATTGCTTATGCTTTGGCCCCAATGCCAAAAGGACAATTTCCTGCTTAAAACAACAACGACAAAACTGCCACCCCAAGCATCAGGGGCCATTTTCCTACTGACTTTACTATTTCCAGCACATAGAGGACACTGAAGCACTGCAGCCAGCAGCAGCAAACACTGGCAAGGCACTTTATTTCTTTGTAATTCAATATCTTAAACTCTTCCTGAAACCTCAGAGGAGGCATCACTGTTCAGGAGACCCAGAGGATGTGGAGGAACAGACACGGGCTGTAGCAGGTACGGTGGGAGAGGAATTTGCTTGCTGGGCAAGGAGGTGTCTGCATAGAAGGCACAAGTGCTTTAGTCCGAACATACTTGGCAGAGTTTAGCCTGATTTAGTAATAAGTCACTGTGTTTTCCAAGTGTGTAACCTGCAGAATTTGTCAAGAAGCACCTGCTTGTTAAACCTGTTGCCTCCTATTGCATTAAAGAAGCCGTAAGAGCTGCAGTTTTAAAGTTCTTGGGTTTTGGAGGTTTTAAGATGTACATTTAAGAGATTCCCCAGATGATGACTCAGAAATCTTCCCAAGAACAACCCTGATGGACAAATACACCCTCCTTTGCCAACCATACCTTCCTACCAAGACTCAAAGCGGATAAACATGTACAGTCCAAGCTCCGTGGGAGACATACCCAAATAACACGCGGCACTAGGAAGAGCTTCAGACCCTCCTCATTGCTTCTGAGCCAAACCTCAGGGGTTTGGGGTCTCTCTCGTTTATTTCACAGGTAATAAAACATAACTATTGAAGAGACCATCAGAGCAAGCAGGCATTACAGTTAAGGTAACCCGTAAGCAAATAATCATAAGGAAGAAGTGCCTGGAAAGCACATGGTTGAGACACGCACACCCCGACCAGCAGGCGCCTTCCCACCACCACCAGGTGTAGTCAGGCATCAGCCTTTGAGTGTTTGCAAAAATTCAGTCGGCGCATTTGACCCCTTTCTGTAAATATTGACGGCACTTCCAGGCCAGGCAGTTTAAATGCTTTCAGTTCCTGCCCTCTCTAGCGGAGGTGTTGCCTATGGCTGACATTCCTGTCCCCCGGCACAGGGATGGAGCAGCACTACTCATTCAGGCAGAGGCATGCTCCTGCACCACCCCAGCCCCCTACCTAGGAGCACTTTTGTGCTTTTACTCCAGAAATTAGGGGTTTTTTTAAAAGGACAAAACCCCCAACACTAAGTAAGGTGCCATTTTTAGACCACTCAGAAGTACCTTGCTGAAGAGCCAGCACAAGCACTGTGGAGCTGCATTAGTTCACATCAGCTGGCAAATCATCTTCCATCTCTGATAGCCTCACCAGAACCCAGGAGACAGGATGGGAATGGACCTGAGGAACATCCAAGCCATCTTCTCCTCCAAAAGCAGCTCTAACTGACCTTTACCACCTTGTTTCCTTCAGCTGTTTTAAAAACCTCTGGTGATGGAGACTCCAGCACCTCCCACACAACTTCGTGTTTGCTTTTGGAGTGGCTGTCAAGTTTTCTCTTATCTCCATACCAGGGACAAGCTCGTAGCTGACATTTGGAGATAATTGAGGACATTTTTCAGCACCACCCCTCCATCAGTTTAAATGGGAACTTTCCAGATTACATTGATAGAGGATCTCTGACTGGCTCTTGCCTTGGCTTGCTAATTGGTCTGAGAGGCTGCTAAGCACTCCCAGGTGGTCCTGGGGCCTTGGGGTGGCTCAGCACCACTGAAGATTAGCCCCACTGCCTGGTGTTTCCTATTTATATTCTGGAGCTGATTTTGTATGAGGAAATTCTTCTGCAGGGGTCAGAGTATTGGATTATTTCTCTGAGAGCTTCAGCCAGCTGATGAGATCAGGGTTAGGAGAAGTTGGACCACGATGGCCAAGGCAGCCAGACTGCAAATAAGCAAATGGGCTGATGGTATGAGAGGGGGGGTGGCAGGAGGAGAAACAACAGCACAGAGAGGTGCATCAAGGAGATGTGATGCTGCTGGGGGAGCTTGTGAGCCAAGATCTGCCCCTTTTGTCCCCCCAACTGGAAGGGGAAGGAACATGTTGACCTTGGGAGGTAGAAAGAGGTTGGGACCTCCAGTTTAACCTATACAACACAGAATGGGAACAGGAGTGGTGACACGTGGAATAACCTGGCAATAGCTGCTCCTAATGAATATCTTGATCTGAATCAGACCTGGGACAGGCAAATCCTAAGACCAGCCACCCCCTACCTGCCTTTTCTAAAGCAATACCTGCTCTCCAGTGCTTCCTCCTGGCAGCCCAGTCCTCACCCCTGCTGAAGGACTCCCGTGGTTTTGTTCAGGTTGCAAAATATGTAATCAATTCCACAGTATAACAACAGCAAAACCTTTTTTGTCTGGAAGGATTAGTGTCCAGAGAGTAAATAATGAGTTGGGGTCAGGACTGGAGACAAGACTTCTCTCCTGTCCTGTCTTCCCAGGGATCAACTCCTCTGTTCCCTGCGCTCAGAAATACCTGTAGTGTGGGACCAGGCCATATTTACCTGCTTGTAACACGTCAATGAGAAAACACAACAAATTTCATGATAGACCCTCTGCTCTGGAGGGGCCCACCTTCTCCTTGGCCTCTGGGCAGAGCCCCACCTCCATGTCCAACCCCAAATTCCCTGGACCAAATGCCAAAATGGTCTTCCCTTCGCATCCCTTGGGGGTCTCGTGGAAATATTGGCCTTTGAACATCTCAACATCTGCAAAGAGAAGAGATGGATGGAGCATCCAGGACTCCAGGAGCCTTGAACTGTAATATTCAGCATGACTTTGGGTACAAACTAAAACCCTAAGGTGCTGGGACCCAGACTTGAGTGGTGGTGACATTGCAGGTTGTATATATTTGGCTGGGGAACAGAGGAAAGGTGGGTGAAGCCAGGGCGGAGCTTAGGGGTCCATTCCGTTGCTTGCTTCAGGACCAGTGCATCACAGATTAGCCTTCGCCTGAGCTCAGACGCTTCATGAGAAACACATCTATCCATCCTTGAAAAAAAAGGTGATATGATACTGCTTTGGTAAAGAATACAGCAAACGTAAGCTTTCAGGAAAGCACGTAAATGGCCTGTAGAAACTATTGAAACATTGCCTTGCTGCTGCTGAGACAGCAGAAATGGGAGACGCTGTTTGCTAAGTATTGCAAAAGAGCCACCTTATTTTTTGGCAGACATTTAAAGATGGCTACAGGAGGCGAGCTGGGAACGTGGGCTCCTCCCTGACAACGCTCCCGCAAAAACGCAGCATCACACGGTGATGAGACCAGCTCGGAAACACCTCACTCCCCACTGCCTTCCTCTCCTCCAGATGAAGACCCCAAGCTCAGAAACCATCTCCCACGCCATGCACAGCACTCGCACAGCACTGCTGCTGCCAAACGGCAGGGACGCGCACGGAAAAAAAGCTGGGATTACCAACAGCCTTTTTTGCAGTAAACCCAGATGGCAACCCCTGCCCTGCACAATGGGTGGGATTTTGCCAGCATCTCCGACAATGGGCTGCGGCAGGGATTTAGCTGGTGGGAAAGCTGGGAAGCAGCTAGAACGGTCTCATTTCATGGCCACCCCTTCAGGACAGGTGGGCTTTTCTGGAGAAGCGTGCAAGCAGCGTAGTAACCCATCTGGGGACCACGGGTCTGCATCGCCCGCCTCCTGCACTGGCTCCCAGTAACAGCTGCACAGTCTCCAGGAATATTGTCAGGTCTGGGCTTTACCAATGAAACCAGAAACACAAGCGCAAACAGATGGGATATATTTTATTTTTTTCAAAGGTCTAAGCCTCGTTTTGTGAGGCGTAAGGGAGGAATAATCCGGCAGTGGTGAAACATCCATCTCGTGCCGCATGGCATCGGTGTCAACAGCCAAGAACAGCTGCCGTAGCCCGGCTGCAGCCCCGTGGTGCTGGATGCAGCACCCAGGTGTTGGAAGGGGACACTGTCCAAACATTTGGGCTGTTCCTCTGCTTTTCCCCACACCATACGGGATGGTCTCTTTCCAACCCTCATAGCGAACCTCCATTTGCTTCCAGCCAAGGACAGGCTGAAGGCTTTGGTTTCGGCCCCTCCAGTGGGGTGTAGGCTGGGACCCAGCCACCAGCAGCCCTGGCTGGCTGTGGACAGGCCAGCTGCCTCCGCGGGTTCCACCTTACAGCTACTTGGCTGGTATTATTCTGGAAATAACTTGCCCATCTGGTACATATGCAGCTTGTTAACCCTGCTCCTAGACACATGCCTGTAGCAGCACTCTATAAACAGCTCCTACCTCAGATGGACTCCAGCAGGACATATGGATGTATATGGCAACAACACCAACCATCACAGCATCAAAAAAGGCCAGTTCCTTCTTCCCACTAGTTTTGGCGGCAACAGCCCACTGGCGAGTGGTTGAGAAGTCCTGGAATTTATTTTTTGTATCCTGCTGACTGTGATCGTAAAGGAAACCACAGAAAATGCATCAATACATGGGTCCTGCATGATGCCAATGTGAAACAGGCAGATCTGGGTGCTCCGTTGTGCTTCCCATCCTCACTTGCCTTAAAATAGCAAAGCCAGCTGTGAGTAATTGGTCATCTCAGGCCCTCCTGGCTTGTCCCCCTTGAATTGGTGGGGGTTTTCTGGGAAACAAGCATTTACTGACCCACATTAGGGACAGAGCGCCCAGCCCCAATGGGGAGCAGGCACCCCGTGGCACCGATGCTGTTGCCTCCCACCATTTCAGCGAGCTCTGGGACAGGGGAGCCATCAGGACCACCTGGTGAACTGGTCTTTGCTAGGCGGAACACTTGCTCCAGCAAAACAAAAATAGTGGTCATGGTATTTGGTCTGTCTTCACCCAGCAGCTGGCCTTGGTGTTGGCATCCCTAAGGCACCCAGCAGTAACAGCATCATGAAATGCTGGCTGAAATTCTGGCTTTTTGAAGCAAGGCGGTAATGGGTGAAAGTATCAGGAGCGGTTACTGCTTATGGATGTGTAAAATTAATTGTTTGAACAGCAGAGGAAGGTGGAAGCTGGCGTAAAAGGAAACATGGGACGCATCTCTGCTCTGCAAAGGACTGCCCCGCGGGGCCCTCGTTTGGAGGGACACTGTGGGGTTTGGGGGTTTGACCCCAGGGTGGGTTTGCACACGTGAGAACAGCCACAGAACAGAGGAATTAATAAGTTAATAAATAGCAGCCGGGTATAGCTTCCCCGTGACCCAGCGGCCAGCAGTAACGCCTGGTAACCTGCGCAGGGAAGAACAGCGCAGCCACCATGCTCTCAGTGGCACAGACACAGCGCAGGCCGTGACCTCATATCTGATAATGATGAGGTCCTTCTACCCATTTTGCAGATGTATGCCAGCCCCAGAGAGCCCTTGTGACAGCCTGGCCCGTGTCCCTTTATTGACCGCAGCTGAGGAAGGGGGCTGCCCTGCCAGCGCCCAATGAACCCTCCTCATTCCTTCCCTGGCATCCTCTCCGCTCACCCCGTTGGCAGCCCAACACCTCCCCAGTGCATCCCACAGCTCCCAGGGCCTCTTCTCTCCGCTGTCCTTTCTTTCGCAGAGCCTTGTACCTTGGCTTTCCAAAGGCAAGGGCTCCTGGCACCCATGGCGTTCAGCTGGGGTCCTGCCAGCACCCTGCAGCTCAGCATGAGGCAAGCAGTGACGTCCCCCACCCCCACAGGCTGTGTCCTATCCAGTTAACGAGGCTGCCATCATCAGCTAGAAAGAAATATCACACTGATAAACCACACGCAGCTCATTAATTGCAAGTGAAATTTAAAAAAAGCAACTGATGAGATGATGACACTGTATTTTTCTTTGCGTTTGTTTCCGAGATAGTCAGTACATCTGAGGTCTCAAGTTGCAACCACAGGCGTAGGAAAGGATCGCTTCCCACCACGGCTACACATCGTTTGGATTGGAAGAAATGGGGGGCAAACCCCTTCCTCTCCTGGCAGGAGGAAGCACCATTAGCAGAGACACCGAAAAGGGAACGGCAGGCATTCCATAGTTGCATTCTCAGGGCTAGAGCCCACAGTAACAATACTATTTTGCTTTTACACGATGCCTTTCCCAAAACCATGGAGCATTTTGCAAAGCTATGTTATTGCCGCATGGAGGAGAAAAGCCGAGATGCCCCCAGCTGCCCCCGGGCAGAGAGCTTCTTGAGGAACACCAAAATTATGCTGTAGGCTTGTTCCACCTGCAGCAGATGGACACAAAAGAAAAAAGCCGACAAGATCCAGCCACATCAGGAGTTCGGCAGCTCACCGGCATGGGTCCAGCTCCTCCCCACTTGCTCAAGTGAGGGTGAACCTTGGAGTCTTTGCCCTCCCCAGGAGAGGTAATTGGGCAGGTGGCACATCCCCATCACACCTGGACAAACCTTAGGAGTGGCCACAGAGACAAGGCACAGGGGCCCATCCAAGCTGTCACTGCGGGGCTGGTGATGCCTGATAGGAAGCAGAGTGTCTCTGAGGGAGATGTCTCCAAGGATGCTCTTGCCATGGCCGCCGCAGTGCTGCGTTACAGAGCCCTGGCTGGGCCAGGCGTTTTGTCTGGGAGACACAGTTCATCTCAGCTTTTGGATGCTCACATGCTTCAGTGAAGTCCAGACATTGTTCTGAGAGCTGGGGGGTCATTTATCGTTTAAGTTATTTTTCAAAAGGGCCAATTCAGGCAAGATGGTTTTAGCCAGAGCATAGGCTCTACACCAAAACTTTTCTCAAAAGGCCAAACACGTTGCCTCTGGTTTTCTACCAGAAGAAGAGACAGTAGACAGGGAGCTATTTAAAGACGTGTAGAAACGCACCACTAGTCGAATGCCACCACTAGTCGAACCAACTTTACCTACTGGGGCTGGTGTTTACACTCTTCCACAGCCCCAGCTGAGAAACCTCTCAAATTTACCAGGCATGGAGAGTGCACTTTATTTATCAATGCCATTTTTTAGGGATCTCTTGATGAATTATTTTCAGGGTAATGAGCAGCACACGTTGCCCAGCGGGAGAAAGCATCCCACGCACGCACACTGCGCTCCTGCATCCCTCCCCATCCTCGCCCCATCCCCCTGGCGTCCCCTAGCAATAAAAGGCAGTGAGGAGGAGGAGAAGCGGGAGGAAGAGCACCCCCAGCACGGCCAGGCAGGGGAAGGCGGTGGGGTCGGCGGGGGTGACGCGCGTCCGTGTGGCCTGAAGAGTTCGGTCCCACTGGGTGAGGATGGCCTTTCTGGCCCCGCTCCACTTCCCTGGGCCCACCAGCCGAAACTGGTAGGGGCTGCAGGGGCCGAAGATGACCTTTAGGGCCAGCTGTGGGTCTGTCAGCAGGAGCTTCAGCATGTTGGGCTTCACGCCGATGGCAGAGGCCAACTCATCCATGTAGGAGATATAATCCGTCTGCAGCGTGGTGCTGTTCCTGTACCTTCAGGGGAGAGAGGAGGAGGGGGGAAAAAAGAGGGGCTGCTTTAGGTTTTCCCCCCTTTATTTGCTTATTTATTTAAGCACAGTGAAGGCAGAGTCTGTCCTCTGCCTTTGGTCCACCAAATCTGGGGACCAGAGCTGTCTGGGGGCCACAGTTGCAGGGGACATGCATCACTGCTACTGCTAGTGGAGGAAGCTGGCTCACGAGAAAATGTCGCGTTTTGAAACTTCCTACGATGCAACGGTTTTCCAAAAACAAAAAGAAAACATCGCTTGGGCCAGGTCCATCTTTCACTGATGATATTCATATTTTTAAATCATCGCTTCACCAGCATATCAGACAGACCCAGAGGGCAGGGAAAGCAAAGCACGGACTTCATGAAGCAAAAAAGTGTCACTTTGAAGAATAATGATGGAAATGTTCTATTTCTGTTGGGGCCTTACCCTGATAATGTGTGAACAAGAAGTGCTTTTTTGGCCTGATAACGCTCGGTGATGACAAATGAGCCTTTTCAGACAGGAAGTCTTTCCATCATGAATTTTCCACCTAAACGTGCCTGATTTAGGCCTCCACAGTGCATTCAGCTCACTTGGGGCCGAGGCAATGGCAGGGCTCTTCTGCCAGCACAGGAGTCCCATGAGCTGCACTTACCACTTGAGCTTTTTCCCCATCTTGTCATCAATGTCATCCATCATCTCGCTGACCGGGGGGAGCGTGCACTGCCCTGGAAAGAAGACGAAGAGCATCAGCAAAGGGACATGATGCCCAGGAGATCCCTCCTGCAGCAGGTGGAGTTTGCAGGGATGAGATGAGTCCTTGGGTGCCTCTCTTCCCTTTGGTATCAAAATCTGGGCTTGGGTGTGGATGTGACAACACTGGTTCCCCTGTCCTTAAAGTTGTGTAGTGATGCCCAAGAGGCTCTTCTCCCCCTTGCAGTCCCACCACAGGGACCTCATTGCTATCTGCAGCGGGTTGAAAAGTGACCTTCTCCCACAGTGCAAGGCACTTTGTCACATGGAGAACCCATTACTATTACTGGTAATAATACCATTACTGGTATTTCTGGCCAAATCCCGTTGTGTTCCTCAGCACTCAGGCACTGCCCTGATTTTCAGTTTCAGCCTGCACATTGCTGCTGGGAAAGGCTACTTCCCATGAACAGAAAATAGCCCTTCACCCAACACTTGCCCAACCACCTACCCTGAAACACCTTGACTGCCCAGCGGCACTGGAGGTCTGCTGTTGGGATGATAGGTCCAAGGGACTGGACCAGCCCAATGACTGCGATGGTTGGCTTCTCGAGCCGAGGAGGGAGAATGCCTTTGTAGAGGGTGACCTGATTGTCCCTGCATTTGATGATGGAATCATCCTCCATGAAAGGATAGGAGTAACTGTAACCAGTGGCAAAGACAACCACATCGACGTCATCCTGCACAGTCCCATCTTGAAACAAGACGGATGTCTCTCTGAACTCCTTCACATTTGGCTTCATCACCACCACGCCGCAGGCAATGCGGCTCGGGAGGTCGTCGTTGAACACTGGCTCCTTACGGGAGGTTCTGCAAGGGCAAATATAGTGGGGCTGTCACAGAGGCAGCTTCTGCTGCTGGCCCAGGGTAGGCATGGTCCAGCCCCATCCAAAACCAGCACCCCTGGGAGGTTTGGGGGTGGATGGCCCCGTGTGTACCTGTCCAGTGGCATGAGGCCGAAGTTCTCGTGCTTGAAGAACCGGTTCATGCCTCTCACGTACAGCCAGTCACTGATCGCCCTTGGAAGGATGTTCCCCAGCCAGGTCCGGAAACGAGTGATGACCAGCATGTCCCAGGGGTAGCCGTTGTCCCAGACACGACTCATCACCCAGGACCCGCTTCGGGAGCTCAGGTAGACCTGGGGGAACAGCAAGGAAGGTGTGTGCTGCCCCCATGATGGCTGCAAGCCCCCAGGGCTGTCTCACGTAGGCAGTGGCAAGTGCTTGAGCAGATAGGGAACCCCCCTTCCCCAGTGGCTCTGGTGTAGGCCCTTGTACCTGTGACGCCACGGTGCTGAGCTCCACGGCAATGTCACAGCCAGAGTTGCCCAAGCCTATCACCAGCACCTTCTTCCCTCTGAACTTCTCTGGCTCCTTGTACTCTCGGCTGTGGAAGTAACAGCCTTTAAACTTCTGTATTCCTGAGAAGAGAACAGAAAGGGTCATACTTCCCCCCAGGCATGAAAAGGAGAGGCTCCGCTGGCCTTGGGACCTCCCCTTCCCACAGATGCTGCTGGAGCATCTGTTTGACCGTTTGTCACAGGATGCCTCCTGTACACAGAGGGATGCTGCAAACCCATAGTCGGATGGGATTTGTTTCTGGCTTCATTCAATATTTAAAGAGAAAGAGTGTGCAAGCACAGAATACCTTTGCATGGTATTTCTGTACCCCAAAAAGGTACTACTGCAACCCCAACATTGCCCCAAGGCACCTGGACGGCCACACACCATCCCCTTAGTGTGGCTTTACATCCTTGTGGTAGTGAGCCACCGGGAAGCAGCATTCATTTTTAGAAGAGAAGATGGCAAAGGACCTGAGGGGAGTTCTCAAGACCCACGATGCCTCAAGCCCGTGTCCTCCAAACAGACCCCCAGCACCAACTATTTCTTGCTAGAGAGAAAGGTTTTCCCAGTAAAGTGTCTGTACACAGAGAGGCAAAGGCTGTCAGGTAACGTGCAGGACATTTGTACTAGAAATCATGTGAAAATGACAAAAAAAAAAAAAGTGTTTTACAAAGTCCTTTTATGAAAAATCTTCTGTTAAAGGAAACAGCCTAAAATAGTTTGTGTTTTTTTTTTTTTTTTTTTTTTTCTCTGGGAAAGATTAGCATTTTCCCTGCTTTGATATAGTCTGGATGCTGAGTCTTTTTTTTTTCTTTAAAAAAAAAAAAGAAAGTTTTGATTTGTTGAACAGACCCCCATCCCCCAAAATATTGCTCCCCTTTTAACACCAAAAAGGCATCTTTTTGTAGGGAAGAACCTTGTGATGGAAGGTATTTGCCTGGCTGTGTCCCAGCGGATGAATTCCACACCTACGGCTTACCTGGGAATTGAGCCAGGGGGAGGTTTGGGTAGACATGATGCCCAGAGCAAACCATAACAGCATCAAAAACCGCCGTCTCTTCCTTCCCGTCTCTCCGGGTCACCACCTCCCATTGCCCCGTCACAGAAAAGTCTGGGCGTTTTTTAACCTTGGTGACCAGGGTCTTAAAGGAAACAAAAGAAAGATCCATGGGTGTCCGCGTAACGGAACGAGAGGTTTGGGGAGTCAGTGGGATTCAGAGGCCCCAGGGAACCCAGGGATGTTTGTTTGCCCCTGCAATTTCACACCGGCAGCTCTGGGAAGTGCACAAAGATGGGACCTCACAAGACCTGCTTTAACAAAACCATGAGGTTTTTCCCCCCCCGCCCCGGAATATTTTCTCCCAGGATTTTCCTCGCGGCAGGGAGACCCAGGTACGGAGGCAATATCCCTCCTTCACAGGTCCCCCTGCTACTCACTCCCCCTTCTCCATGCCAGGCTTTTTACCTTGAACCGTATGTGCCGGAGCAGGTCGAAGTGCTCGGCGTACTTGCAGATGTAGTGCTGGAGCCTGGCATTGTGCATGTAGTTGGGGTGGTCGTCAGGGAAGGGGAAGTCGGAGTAACACATCATCTCTTTGCAGGAGTTGGTGAAGACGGTGCGGTAGATGCTGGCTCTGCCTTCCTCTGCCTGGTCCTGGAGGGAGAGCAGTGCAGACATGTCCCATTAGGGAGGACACGGCCCCCTGCCTGTCCTGGAGCCCTGCACTGGTTCCTCCAGATACCACCACCCCCAGGCCTCTACCTGCAGGGCTGGAGGCAGAGAAAAACAGCAAAGCCATCAAGTGCAATAATCAAATAACCCCTGATGAGCACAGAAGTGTCCTAACAGGCCAGGAGGAGGGTTTGCATCACCCTATGCATTTAGGAGCCGGTTACACGTGCATCTGCCAGGGAAAGTGGAAACCTCAGGGGAAGGGAGCACAGTGGAAGGACCATGCCAGAGCCTCTCCACTGCACATGCAGAAAGCATCAGGAGGACTGGCGTGACTCATAGCTACACTCATGCATGTGGACACGGGCAAAATATCACAGGAGACAAGTAACGTGGGACCTCCCAGTGCCCAGATTCCTCCTGGTCTGCCTGTAAATCTTCCAAAATGCCTCAGGCGTGCCTGGACATTACTCCTTTGTGCACGTGGTCTTGGCAATTGCACAAGCAAAAGGCAGAAGCCCAGCTGGGCACGTTTGCTTTGGCGCAGTGTCTTGGCTACCCATGCTTTGTGCAACCGTGGGGCAGGTCTGGCCTCGGACGTGGCTGGAGGCTTGTCCCTACCACCCAGCAATGCCCGTGCCAGCTGGCCAGAGTCCCGCTGACATCTAGCAGGGCAGGACATGAGGGATCTGCCAAAATCCCCAAGAACACCGTGCATGCAGTGGGGCCTGGGCTGGCTTGGTCCCGTCCTGCCTAAAACGGCCAGCCCCACACATCACCCTGTCCCCATCATGGGGACACCTGCTATGTCTGCCTTGACACTTGGCACTTAACAGCATGAAACACAGGTTTCCCTTCCCTGGTGGCTTTGATGCTAGGACAGAGCTGGGAAAAAATGCAGCGGGGGTTCTGCATTGGAAAATTCATATTTGAGTTGGCCAAAAAATTACCAACTTATAATAAAAGAAAAAAAAAAAAAAACGACCAAAAACCCAAATTGGAAATAACAGAGAAGGAGACAAAGTGGTTTTGACTTTTCTCCTCAGTGGCGATATTCTGTTCTGAAATTCTCCGTTACAAATATCAAAAAGTATTGCCAAACTTCCTGGAGGAATTCGCTGGACCCCTCCCCAGAAAAGACCGAAAACATGTGGTCCTTGTTTTAGATGAGTCGAACGTTTCAGATCACCCACGACAAGTTTTCTGCCCTCCCCTCTGCTCCAGGGTTTAACTCACACGGGCTCAATTCCTTTCCCTACCAGCACCCTGAGCCGCTCCTGCAACCACGATCCCACCCCAAATCAATCCCTTGTCCCCAGCCTGCCAGCAGGCGGGCACGTGGCACGAGGGGGCTCTGGGTCTCACCTTCTAAGTATTAATTTGGGTTCCTTTTTGGCTCCATGGTGCACGGACACTATGTAAAAGCTACATGGAGAGCTACCCGGAGTGTCCCCGAGGCGGGGTGACAGCTGGCTGCCCCACAGGGAGGCTCTTGCGGGGCCTGAAGATCTGCATTTCAGAGCCGTCCCTATCTCCATGGGCTTTGAAGGGAATGGGGGCATGTCCTCGGAGCAGCCCCGGTGGGGTTTGCAGCCCCTTAGCTGGGGAGAAGCTGGCAGCTCCCCCCATCCCCAAAGGCGAGGGGCTGGCAGTTCAGAGGGGACTTGGCTCAGCAAGCCAAGGGAGGGCCAGGCTGTCCCCAGAGTGAGGGAGGGGGCCTGGGGACCTCTATTGGACCAGCCAAGCCCTCCCACGTGCACCCATCAGAGCAGAGCAAGAGGGTGCAGGCACATGGGATGCAGCCCCCCAGCCCTGAGGACACAAAGTTTCCCCAGCCAGCTCTGAAACCAGGCAGCCAAAGCCACTCACCGTGTAGTACCAGAGCCCCCCGACGTTCTCGCTCTGCTCGAAGCAGGTGGGCTCCAGCCCCTCTTCCAGGCAGCACTTGGTGGCCGCCAGCCCACTGACGCCCGCGCCCACCACCGCCACACGCTGCACCATGCTGTCCTGCCTGGGGGAGAATGTGGCTGTGGTGGAGCCGAGACCGGGCGGACACGCTCCCCCAGGTGGGTCCGCAGCCCCCGGCAATGCCCCGGGGAATCAGGGTACCTCCTCCCCAGCACAACTGCCCCAGCTCCTTAAACAAGCCCGGGGGGTTTTGTCGCCCATCCTTGCTCACCTGCTTCCCGTGCAGCCCCCAGGTAGGAGTTTTGGGCAGGGTGGAAGAGCTTTCCTGGGTAGCCGGGGGCTCCCTGATGGAGAGGAACGGCAGCTGAGGAGGAGCTCCCCCGAAAGAGTCAAGCTCTTTTATGCAGCATCGCACAGGAGGCAGGGCCAGAGCCGAGGGGCTGTTTCCATGAGTGACTTGCACTTGTTTGGACTTTAGCAAGCCCGGAGCTGTAACGTGAGGAGGAGCTGTGGGCGCAGAGCTCCTAAATTAGGAAATAAAGCATTGGACTGAAATGATTGTGAGATAGAGGCCAGGGTCACCGAGCAGCGGCAGCCACCTCCAGCCCGTGGGGCGAGCACTCTCAAGTGCCTGCACCGTGCCCCCCCACTCCAAAATGGTATGACAGTGCCCGTGTCATCAAGAAAAGCAGGTAGGACCAGGCTGCCCAACTCACCCCATCCTTCCACCCCAGCGCTGCAGTTATTCCCCTGCAAAGAGGGCAGCTGGCAGTGGCGCCACGGGGACAAGGCACCCCGGCGTCGGGCAGGTTCCTGTCCAAAATTTCTGACCACTTTACCCACTTCTAATAAGTGGGGCAAGAGTGTTCCAGAGGACATCCGTGGGGAAGGACAAAGAGCAGGCAAGTGTGGAGGAGTCCGTTGGCAAATCCCAATCCATCTCGGCGCTCTTCATCTAAGTCTCTTTGTGTGAGTTCATCCATCAAACCCCTGCCTCCAGACGGGTCCCGGGGGAGAACCGTTCAGCTGGGAGTACGCCCGATTGAAAGCTGCTGGCGCCTCTAAAGCTGCCTAAGCTGGGCTGTTCATTCATCCTAAACTGACTTGAAATAAAATAAAGCAGAGGATGCCAGAAAAATGATTGAACAATCAAAGTGAAAAAGAATGAAAGCGTTAATTTTGCCACTCCCTGCCAAATTGGTTGGGCTTTCCAAGGGAATAGCTTTGGAGACATGGTTAAGTTGACTTAATACAAACGAACTGCCAAGCTGGCTTTATGGATTCCCAGACTAGAGGAGGTGCGGATCCTCTCCTGCAGGACACAACCTGGAGGAGGAGGAGGAGGAGACTTCTCTGAATTAAAACACTTGTCAGAAAATGCCACCCAGGAGCACTGCACGGCAAGAGCACGTGCCTGCTCCTGGCCCTGGCATAGGGTAGGAAAGGTCAATCCAAGGCAGAAGGAGGGGAACAAAGGTACAGTCAATCATTTACCTGGAGTGACACAGCTGTTAAACATCCAAAAGGGGAAAAGGCCATGGACATCTTAACTAATTATATCCCAGCTGCCATTTTCCTCAAAAGGAAAAAAAAAAAAATTTTTTTGGATCCCCCCCCCCCCCCCCCACTCAAAAAAGGGAAGAACTGCAGGTGTGAATAGGCAAGGAAAAGGAGAAAGTTTGGGTGTTTTCCCCCCTGGAAAAAATCAAAATCAAAAGCTTCAACATTTCTAATGGCACTAGAAGTAGTTCTGCCCAACATATGCAAACTCCTGTTTGACTCTTTATCATGTGTTATGGGAAAGTGAGAGCAGAAGAGGGCTCCTAACATCCAAAAGAGCACGAACAGTCAGGAAAAAGCAGTGGCACCTGCAAAAACCTGTCACCTTCCAGCTCGAAGCTGCCTCACACCGGTGGCACGGCTGAGGCTGGAGATGGCTTCCTGCGATGCTCAGAGGGGGTAACAGCACGGCAACGGGAGTCCTACGGGGGACAACCTGCGGGGACAGGAGCTGCGATCCCAGCCCCACGCACAGCTGGTGAGATTGCAGCTGTTTGTCCTGGCTGCCATCAGGGCGCCGGCACCAAGAGACACACGTGTATTCATTAACCAAGGGCAGTGGTGGGTAAGGGTCACTGGCCACCACAGCCAGTCCCCACGCAGCCACCCTCAACTCTCCCACTGGTAGAGGCGGCAAAGCAAAAGGTGAAAAATCCTCCATTTCTGATCCCTTTGCTTTGAAGGCTCCCCGAGACAGCAGCCGGAAGGATGCTCGGCACAGACCCCGGCTGCAAGGCTGGACGGCAGCTTGCCCACGAGCCACACGGCTCCTGCTTCAGACAGACCAGGCTCTGTGGCACTGGATGCAGCACAACCCCCACGGCAAGAGCCAGATGCTTCCCCACGGAGCATTTCAGCCGGGAAGAGGAAGATCCCTTAAGTGTATGGAGGGGGAATAAACCCCAGCGCAGCACCTTGATGGCAACAGCCAGGCCAGGGCCAGCTGGGCACCCACCAGGAGCAGCCTTCAGCCCCACGGGGGGGGGGGACATCCCCAGGGACTCCTCTGATCTCTGTCAGAGCATGCTGCCCAGCATGACCGCAGAGCCACAGCTGGGCTCCCGACTCCATTAGCAGCCAGGGATGAACCAAACTTGCCGGAGGCGCCGCTGGCCCGGCTGGGGAGTGTCGGAGACCCACGCCCCACGGGCGCCCACGACTCCCCTGGGGCCAGCGATCCTCCTCTCCCCCCGCATCCCTCGGGCTCTGCTCAACCCTTTGATGCGCAGCTTACATTGTTCAACCATCTTTGAAGTGTGAAATGAGAAACACCCCGCGCTGGGCCGGGCAGAGCCCTCCGGAGCAGCCAGCAGCACTGCGGCAGCCGCGGGACAATAAATCAGCAGCCGGAGCTACAAAAAGCCAGGCAGTAAACAAGAGCATGCACATCCCATTTGCTCTCCACTAATTGTTTCGGAGCGCTTCCCAGGCTGGTTCTTGTTTTTTCTTGAACACAGCTAAAGATACATTTTTCATTTGCTTTTCCCCACCCTTCTTCCTCATTTTTGTTTGCGAGCAAAATCCTTCCAGGAAATGGCTGCAGGACTCTTCCCATTAGATTTGGGGCTGAGGGATGGAGCATCCCAAGGGAGGCACAGCATCAACACCTTGTGATGGGGGAGCAAATGCAACAGGGTCTTCTTACTCTCCTTAACCCCCCTGTCAGTCCTGAAAATTGGTTTTGCTGTTCCTTAGGGAGTTGCTGTGATCCACAGCCTTTCAGGCATCGCTTGCCTTCAGCTTCACGGCTCACTCACCACAGTCACCTTTCCAGACAAGGACAAACCAACCGAAAACTCACGATGTCTCCCCATGAAATCTTTTTTTTTTTTTTTTTTTTTTAAGGTACAGAAGTTGGCAGCAGGATAACACAACTCATTGCATTTATTTCAAAGACATCTCTCCTCTAAACCCTTTCCCCCTACCCTACCACCCAGCCTTGGAGCTTGGTGTCCTGCAGACCTACAGCCCATCTCCATGCCTTCTCTGGGATTCATCCTCAGGCAGAGCCTCTCTCTGTCCTCCCTCCCTTTTTTTCCCTGCCCATGTGCTGTTTTCCAGTGGTGCTGTCTGGGGACAGGCAGGATCCTTAGAGCACCCAGAAACTCCTGAGAGCATCAGGTAACACCCCACAGGAAGCCACCGCCACGCCCATTGCAGCATAAGCCACTCAAAGGTACCTGGCTTTCGGGATATCACACGGGATTGTCCTTTTCTTGGGCAATCACCTGGAACGCAGGTGCCCAGGTGTTTACCCAGCTTCTGCTCCATTCCAAGCCTTACACAACCTCGCGGGAGCAGAGGCCCACAAGGACACATGTGCCAAATGCCTCCACCACAACCCAGGCGAAGCGTCGCTCCAGCTGGTGCTACGCAGCTCTTGCCATGCAGAGGGGCACTGCCACACTCGCAGCAATTGCTGCAGCTCATCTGGGGCCAGAGCTGCTACAGACATGGACAACCCATGGGGTCTGCTCCCAAACATGGGAATCATAGAATGGTTTGGGTTGGAAGGGGACCTTAAAGATCACCCAGTTCCACCCCCCCTGCCCTGGGCAGGGACACCTCCCACCAGACCAGGCTGCTCAAAGCCCCATCCAGCCTGGCCTTGAACGCCTCCAGGGATGGGGCAGCCACAGCTTCTCTGGGCAACCTGTTCCAGTGCCTCACCACCCTCACAGGAAAGAATTTCTTCCTAATATCCAATCTAAATCTACCCTCCTTCAGTTTAAAACCGTTACCCCTCATCCTATCGTTACACCCCCTGATCCAGAGTCCCTCCCCATCTCTCCTGTAGCCCCCTTTAGGGACTGGAAGGGGCTCTAAGGTCTCCCTGGAGCCTTCTCTTCTCCAGCCTGAACAATCCCAACTCTCTCAGCCTGTCCTCACAGCAGAGGGGCCCCAGCCCTCTGATCACCTTCGTGGCCTCCTCTGAACCTGTTCCAACAGGTCCATGTCCTTCTTGTGCTGAGGACTCCAGAGCTGGACACAGTACTCCCAAGGGTTTTCTTTCCCCTCAAGAAAATCCCTGCTCCGGCTGCTTCTCCTACCCCTGCCCTGCTAGTATTTTGGCAGGGACCTCCCTAGGGTCCCTGGCTGGAGGATGGCTGTCTTCCATCACAAATGTGCAAGCCTTGCTTGGAGCCCCAAGTCTTGGTGAGGTCCCAGACTGGGATTGCAAGTTTTCAGCTGTTTTTCTGCACACCCCCACCAGAGGAGGAACAACACAGCCTTTGTTCAGCGAACAGGACACCAGCAGCTCAAATCTTAGCACAAAACTGCTCCGAGGTGCTTTGTGACCACACCTGCCTGGAACAGGTTTTGTGGATTTAACGATCATGTAACTCCTGCTAATTAACTGGGCTTTCCCTTTTGTCCTCGAGTGAGAGGTACCCAGCAGAAGGTATTGAGTTTTAACCACCCTGGAGCAGGAATGCCATGACTACCAGGAGAGCAAACCTCCATGGGCAAACACAAGACCTTACTTCATGCCTTCGAGCCCCCATGGCATGGAAGAGTTGACTTGCAAGTTGCCATCTACAGGGTGAACCACCGCATTTTTCTTAGGTGCCTCATGGAAAGACAAGGATCCCCTCCTTGCTTCAGTGGAGAAATTTGCCAGAGGTTTAGGATGTTCTGTGGGATGAAGGCTGCAAAACAAGGAAGGTTAATCAAGCCCAGCACCTCCAGTGCTGCATTTCCACCTGGGCAGTTCTTGTCCCATCTCCTCCAGTGAGGATCACAAGATCCAGGGTGCAGGTTGGAGTTTGCGAGCCCTGCCCATGATGCTGCTATGGCTGAGGGCTGGCAGGATGCTCAGGAGCCAGAGGAGATGGGCTCTTAAAGGCTGCACATCTTCACCGCTAGCCTGGCTGCTTCCTCCAAGGTGAAGCAGGAGGAAAATGTCCACCCAGGTCCTCATGCATGGCACAAGATCCTTTTTCTTTTTGCAGGCCAGTGCTGTTCCCCAGGAGCAGGGAATGAAGTTACCTCATTTCAGTTTTAGTGCTCGTAATTGCCGGTTACAAGAAACCCACCTAAAGAAGACAATGTCCCTTCTCTCCGAAAGGCTGCTCCAACCCCGAGGAGGTGCTCAGGGGAAGGTCATTGACTGCAGCAGCCCAGCTCCACAGCACCCACCCGAGCTGCAGAGGGGGAGGATTTTTACTGACTTCTCCTCCCTGTGCACAGATTTGTTGTGGACACGGTCATTCATGAGGGACTCCAAGGGAGAAGTCACGCAAACCCTCCTAGAAGCGTCCAGCTTGCAGCGGCCCACCTGCAGGGCAGGAAGGAGAGCAGAGGGATGAGGGTGGGATCACATCCCAGTTCCCCTCAACCTGGGGACAGACCGAGTGCGGAGGTCCCAACTCACCATCGGGAACCCTAGAGGGGTGTTCCCCACTGCGAGAGCTCCTGACCGAGCTGGGGAAAACACTTAGCAGCCTCAAGAGCTGCTTGGAGCAGGAGCCAGGGAAAGCAGGCTGCCTTAAAAATCAACCCACAAGTCTTAATCTCGGCCAGGCAGGTAATTAGAGCTTTGTTTGCAGGTGGTTTTGAACTCAAAAAGGGGAAGGAGAGAGCTTCAAACCATAGAAAACAGCTCTGGGGTGAGGCAGCCTGCTGCCTCAAGCTTCAGGGGCTAAGCTGTTAAATAAAGAATATCAGTTTTCTTTACAATGTAGATTTCTAGCCTATGGTAAAGAGGAAGGAAAAAAAAAAAAGGAAAAAAAAAAGAGAAACGTGACCCTCCTACAACTTAAATAAAAGCCTGAAGTTCATCTCTAGCTCCCTCCTGTGACTCCGGTACACAGGCTGCTCTAAGCCTGGCTTGAATAAAGCCTTACTAAGCAGTATCCTACTGTAACTGTGGGAATATTTATAGCTCCCAGTCATATACTGGAAATAATTAATACACTTATAAACTAAAACGCATCCAGATGCTTAAACGGGCACTGGCATCGCATACACGATCCAGTTTGTCTGATTTCTGTGCCAGGCAACCTGGGAAAAACTCTGATTCAAGAGGTGAAGTCCTGATGCCTTTTCCATTCAAAGTCAGGGTCTATCACACAAAAGCCCGCCTTGCATCCCAGTTTTCACATCCACACTCGCATTCCATCTGGCTCTGCCCTTTCAGGATGCCAAACCACCACTGCCCCAGGGAAGGCACCCCGAGGAGCTGCCCCAGCCTGAATTCTAGCCTATATTTTATTTGCCCTGTAGGTTGCTTTCTCTACATTGTATTTGGTCACGTACTCCTGTGACTCTGTGAGCTGTGTTATGTATTTATATGTTTTATAACTTCCTCATATTACACAGTCAAAAGCAATATCCCTACCGCTAAGATGTCTTTATGTTTGTATCGCTTATTCTGCTCACCTTTGCACCCACAACCCGTCTACACTTCCCATGCCCCATTCCCAGACAGTCATCGCGATTAGATTGAAGTGAAAGCACCAAATTCCTCATGGTACAAAGCAAAAGGCTTCGACCAGCAAGGCGTCCAACACAGCCCCCTTGTTCTTTGGCACCTGCACTTCAATGTGGCTATGTCCTTCTGCCCTCTTTTTCTCGATACCAGCCCCAATCCTCACAAAATAATTTGTATGTCTGAGGTGTGTAAGAATAAGGGAGAGTCTCTCAAATGTAGAGGAGAAGGAGAAGATGGGGAGCGACTCTTTATCAGGGAATGGAGTGATAGGACGAGGAGTAACGGTTTTAAACTGAAAGAGGGTAGATTTAGATTGGATATCAGGAAGCAATTCTTTCCTGTGAGGGTGGTGAGGCACTGGAACAGGTTGCCCAGAGAAGCTGTGGCTGCCCCATCCCTGGAGGTGTCCAAGGCCAGGCTGGACAGGGCTTGGGGCAGCCTGCTCTGGTGGGAGGTGTCCCTGCCCAGGGCAGGGGGTTGGAACTGGGTGATCTTTAAGGTCCCTTCCAACCGGAACCATTCTATGATTCTGTGACTCTCTACTGCGCATCTACTGAGTAGGAGCTGGCAGCTTTTGCGTGGAGAGGACTTGTGGCAGACCTCCATGCACTCCTAAGCCCCTTGCAGTCTAGGAAGCTGGAGAAGAAAACCATCTCCACATGGCTGTTCATCACTGGGGCTGTTCCCCTGTGGCTTTCTGCCCCAGGAGCTCCCCTGTACCCAGATGGATGAGCAATTCTGTTGGCTAACCCCATCCCCAAACCCTGGATTAGCATGGAAGGAAATCAGTACCACTAATGTCCTTTCCCATTGTTTTCTTGCTATTGCTCCGCCTGTTGTGCAACGCTTGCAGAAATAACCTCGGAACAGTCTCTGGCCTTTTAGCTGTAGGGATATTGCTAAATCATATTATTCTTGCTGTCATACTAGAAAAAGAATTATCCACTTCAATACAACCATTAACCATAATTAGTGCTCAGCTGCACAGACAATCTGGAACAGGGGGATCTGATCTTCTGCTACCAGTCAATAAATCTCTCCAAGTGCACAGGGAGCAGTCAGCAAAGTGAGCAATCGCTCATTTCTGCTCCTGTAACTACTTTTAAATGCCCCAGCAAACAAGCTTGCAAAGAATATTTTCCCCATTTTTTTGTACCGGCTTCTGCATCAGTTTCTGTTCACAGCCAATGTCTCCTGCCCTTTGGGTTTCCCTGGATCACCAGCCAGGCCCGTAGGAAGCCCTGACAAGATGCAACCGTAAGATATTTAGGTATGCGGGGCAGAAAAGCCCCCAGTCCCATACCAGGCTGCTCCTGGACTAAACCCTACCTGCTGGGCAGGTGTAACGTGAGGCCCGACACACAGAGTTTGTGCTGGTGGTCACCAGGCTGCTGCAGCATCTTCTGCTCCTGGGGCTGCTGTCTTCCCAGCAGACTCTTTATAATCTCTGGTTCCTCAGCATTTGGCCAAAAAAAACCCCAAAATTAAAAAAAAATATATCGAAAAGCCCCATCTGAAGCCTTTCACGACATTACAAGACATTGCTCATGCTGCTGGCTCCGAGCACTTGGATCTCCCATGGAGCCTGCTGCTCCCAGCCCTGCAGGTTGGCTACATGACAACACTATCTCCTCCCGCAAGGTGACAGGGCTGTACTCTGCAGGGGTTTTAAGGAGATGATGTTGCCTCTAGGCTCAAGTTCATATGCATTAAGATATCCAATAACTTACCTGTTGAATTTTTAAGTCTGCCCTTGGACTCTGAAAGAGCCTGGAGCCCCCCACAAGCGATGCAGGAGTTGCTATTTATGGCTCGCTCTTCTCACGCCTGCTCTGCCTGGGTTAGTCCAGGGACAAGAAACAGGACAGCAAGGTTTGCTGGTTGCTTTCCCGGCTCTTTGTTGTGTCCGCAGGCACTCGGGCTCAGCCAGGACAGCCCTGGAGCCCACAGCCCACCCTAGCAGGAATCTTCACAGTACCATCCAGTCTGAATTTAATTAAAATCCCAGCTCACTTCCCCTGGCTTGGGGAAGCATCCTACCTACAGAGAGAGAAAAAAAAAGAAAAAGAACGTAATACCATTAGGAAGGGTGCCAAAACCAGACCCTTTCCTACTCAAAATTCAATACAGACAAAGTCTTGCAAAAATGCTTAGGAAAAGAGTGAATGCTTGAGGCTGAGCTTAAATAGGACTCCTGTGCCCACGGCTGTGGGTGTGTGGGTGGGGGTCCCAGGTGAAGCTACTTGGGCCAGTTAAAGCCCATTAGTGCCCTCAGGGCCCCAAGACTGAAGCTAACGAGGCCAATTCCTCCCTTGGGCTTAATCTTGGTGCAGGTTAAACAGCAGGTGAGAAGGATTTTGGTGAAATTAATCCAGCTCCTGTCCAAAATAGCCCAGATGCAGCAACAGATGCTTACAGCAGGAAGGGTTAACAGCCCCAGACTGGTTTCAGCGTGGATACGGCCAGTTCTCTGGCCCCAGGCTTGCAGGGCACAGTGGTCCAGGGCATGTCTAGGCTCTCCAGTGCCCACAGCCATGATGCTGAGCGAGCCCAGAGCTGTGGGGTCCAGACTGTGGGGAAGCCTGACAGCTCTGCCCCAAATCCCACCCCACGGGCACCAAGCACGGGTGGGTGGAAAGTGCATGGATGGTATCCCTGCCTTTCCCCTCCTTCTTTCACCTGCAGGTACTGAGCACCCTGCTCCCCGCTTGGTGCCATGGTCTGGGTACCAGCTCCTCTGGCAGCGCCCACAACCAGACCCCCACCGGTACATCAGCATCCCGCTCCAACACACGTGGGGCCATCTGATGGTACCCAACTCATAGAATCATAGAATGGTTCAGGTTGGAAGGGACCTTACAGGTCATCTAGTTCCAACACCTCCCACCAGACCAGGCTGCTCAAAGCCCCATCCAGCCTGGCCTTGAACACCTCCAGGGATGGGGCATCTGCTACCTGAAATAAAAGCCCCCGAAACTAAAAGTAGTTTAGAGAGGAGGTATTGTTTTATTTGACATTGGGTGCTAGGGGGAAAAACCCCCAAATCTAGCACACTGTACCGGGGATATTCACCCATAATTTATACACAAAATATTCACATAATTCCGCCTACCTAATACATAACTCCTCCTAGGGTTACATGTTCATTAGGATGACCGAATAGTCTTTTTGCACATGCGTATCAAATTTTGCTGTGTCGGCAAAACACTTTGCACAAGAGTGAGTGTCTCAGTGGTCGTTTGGGTAAGGAGACCCTTCCTCACATTATCCTTTTAAGGTATTGACTCATCTCAGGACAGTAAAAGTTTGCTGTCAGTTCGCCAACTTCTTGAAGATAATAAGGATGTTCTTTGAAGTAGCCGTAACTCTGTCCTAATTGGTATAGGAGTACATACTTGATGTATAGAAGAACTTTGAAGTGATTAACTGCTTCTGGTTGTCCCTCGTTATCACTACCTGTAACATGAGCTCAGTGACTAACTTTTTTACACCGTAAGAAAGTCAGTAATTTGCTATTTTCTCACACAGTAAGAAGGTTAGTAAAAAACAATTATTTTAGAAACAAAGCAGAGGCCTGTCTTTGGTAACACATCCACAGCTTCCCTGGGCAACCTGTTCCAGTGCCTCACCACCCTCACAGGAAAGAATTTCTTCCTAATATCCAATCTAAATCTCCCCTCTTTCAGTTTAAAACCATTATCCCTCGTCCTATTGCTCCGCTCCCTGATCCAGAGTCCCTCCCCATCCTTCCTGTAGCCCCCTTCAGGTACTGGAAGGGGGTCTAAGGTCTCCCTGGAGCCTTCTCTTCTCCAGGCTGAATACCCCCAACTCTCTCAGCCTGTCCTCACAGCAGAGGGGCTCCAGCCCTCTGAGCATCTTCGTGGCCTCCTCTGGACCCGTTCCAACACGGTTTGCTCTTCAGCCTCCCCTGGCTCCAGGGCTGAGCCCCGCGGGGACCGGGCTGGAACCGGCGGCGTCGCGGCAGACGCGGGCTCTCGGGTCCCCCTGTGGGACACGGGGGGCCCGCTCCGCCACCCTGGGATGGGGATTTTAACGAAGGTGGCCGTGGTCCAGCACGGAGCCGCCGTGCCCGGGCTTGTGCCGAAGCACTGTCCCGCTCCCAGCCTGGCTGCGCACCTGAGCCCCTCATTCCCTAAACTGAGGGGCAACCCCACATCCCCCTGGGTGGCGGCATCACTCCAATCCCGCCACCTTCACAGAAGCAGAGTGAAAGCGCTGAGATTTAAGCACCTGTTTAAGCGCAGGGATGCTCTTTATAATTAACCGCCGATGCCGCAGCAACAGGGTTCTGCTTCGCCTCTGCTGTTGGGAACAGCCTGTGCAAAACCTCGCAGCCCTGGCTTGGAGCAGCCCTCCAGCTTACCTGCTGCCCTGGGGCTGGGAAGACGTCCCATCAGCCACCCACTCTTACCTGCTCCCCCCCTCGCAGCCTTGGCCTTCAAAAACCTACCCACGTAGGTTTGGCAATGCTCCGGCTCATGCTTCGGGGACGCGGGATGGCAGCTGCTCTGCTGCACATCACCCGCTCCCACCCAGAAAACTCCTTCTAAAAGTCAGGTCCTCACCTCCGAAAGATGATGGTGTCTCTGGACAGTGGCTCATTGTTCCCTCTTCGTAATATGATGAATGCAGGTTTGTAAAAACACCGCAGTCCTTGTAGAGTAGCTCCATCCCACCCCAGGAAAAAACTCCTCGTCGGCTCAAACTGCCTGTAAAGTCCTAAGTTTTCGCTCCAGCAGAGGGTGTCTCTTTCCCTTGCACCAGGCTATGATTTTGCAGCCCTGGTCAGCCACTGATGGCATTGCCAGGCTCAGCCTTTCCCGGAAAACACTCGGGGGCACATCAGCAAGGATTTGTCACGGTGCCTGGCACCTGGGGACGAAGAGACAAAAAGATGGCACTGCCCTGCCAGCCCTCACCCTCGGGGCTGCTTGGATGCACACAAGCTCCAAGGCGGGGGAAGAAATCTCAAAGAGATGTTTCTGGGCTGATTAAAGCTAATTAGCTCAAATGATGCCTCTGAAGGGAAATGTTTCTTATTTTGGTTCCCGCTGACTTGGCCCAAGCCTGGTTTTCATAAGGCCAGTAACTGCAAACAGATAGGGCCCTTTCATTGGAAACAGGCAGCGCAGGATATAATTAAAGAAGTATGCACTGGCATCTCAAAGAACCGTTTTCAATTACTGCTATTTCAAGAGGATTAAGGGGAAATATTTTAAACAAGACCACTGCAAAAATAGATTTTGTTTGTCATTAGCTTTGAAATAATATTTGACTTAAGGGCTGAAATTTCCATATGCCCGATCTGTCTCTGGCGGCACTTTCCCCAAGGGCTGGGAAGAGGCTGATTCATAGATGCATGGGAGCTGGGAGCACGACTCCCTGTGTACGGCCCTATTTCCAGATGGGAAATATCCTCCTTTTTTCCTGGCCAGTTTTCTCTCTGTGCCAGCCTGGAAGTGATGCATGGGGGAGCCTCAGACATGAGGAACACGCTGCAAGGGACTTGTTTGGTTACCAGACTGCACCTGGGGACACATTGCCACATCCTTTGGATGGGAATACTCTCCCGTGGACAGAGTGATGGCTCTGTTGGTCCATGTGCTTTCCTTGGCCAGGACAGCCATACCTCTGACCCTTGCGATTTGCTGCTGTATCTCTGCACAGCATGAGCCCATGGGTGTGAATTCAGGCTGGTCTGTTTTGCCAGTGGCCACACAGGTGGCCTGGAACGTGCTGTTTTGCCACAGTCACCACAATAGTAAAAAGACGCTGGCTCCAGCCTCCCTGCATCTCTGCCTCTCCCTGCTCAGGCTGTACCTTCGGAAAGGGGATGAAGCTCTAGCTAATCACAGGAGTGGAGCAGCATCTGTGACCCTTGCCTGGGAGCCCTTCTTGGGGCTGCAGGTATAGAGCTTCTGCGCAAGACTAGAAATGGAGCCAGAAAGGGTAAGACAAGTTTGCTCTATTTTCCCTCCCCACCGTTCCCAGTGTGCGGACAGGACACAGCCTGGGGTGTATGAAACCCATGGTCATGTGGGGCAGAAGTGAGTGGCAGTCATACTGTGAGCACTGTAACGTACCCAAGTAGGACGGGAACCACCTCACCCAACCACAGACACCTCAGTGTTGGCATTTGTTGAACACTTGGAACACCTGAGATACCTATAATAGAACTGACAATCGGGAGAAGTCGGTGACTATCCATATGAAAGGATCCCAGACTCATACCTGCAGGTTCAACACTTAATTATCAGGCAACTCAAGTGCAATGAGGGTCTCCAAGCTTCCTTTGGCATGTGCAAAGTGGGTACGTTCTTCTTCCCTTTGCAGGGCTTGACTTCCCAGAGGAAAGGGCTGTTTCTCACAGCACCTGGGACAGTCAGGGTCCTGGTTCCCATGGGGCTCCTAAAGGCCTGTGTGAAGTCAACAGCATGGGAAGGGCCCAGCAACAGAGCGGTGAGGAGGGCTCTCCACTGACATTTGCCCAGGGAGCTTATGAGACTCAAGCAACAGAAACACTGGTCCTAGCAGGATCATGAGAAATCATTTCTCTGTGCTATTTACAGCAACCGAGGACATATTTTTCCTTTTGGAAACACCACAAGGAGGATGTTTCTCATGGCTGTTGAGAAAGAGGGGTCCACCTTGGGGAATAGCTTGGGTTGGGGTGCGTAAGCTTGGGGCAGCAAGGCAACAGATCAAAGACAGCCTAGGACACCAAAACCAGAGTTTGGCCACTTCCATGTCAAAGTGCAGAGCTGTTGGCACCAGCTCAGACTCTTATACGTGAGAGGAGCATCAACAGGCTGCAGAGATGTCTAATGAGCAGAGGCACCAACAGAGG
This sequence comes from Larus michahellis, assembly GCF_964199755.1. Classification (NCBI taxonomy): domain Eukaryota; kingdom Metazoa; phylum Chordata; class Aves; order Charadriiformes; family Laridae; genus Larus; species Larus michahellis. The sequence continues at coordinate 25,628,168 of NC_133903.1, read as the reverse complement.
GCTCCTCTCCCTGTGCATGGGCCAGAGGCATTTCCAAATGCATGGCAGCTGCGTCCAGGGCACACATGACAGCTTCCCTGTCCCGCAAAGCAACCGTTGGGCAATGAAAAGGCTGTAAAGGGTGGGTTACCTTCCATGCCGATGGAGATACATAACCCAAAGTGCTTCGTATCTCCAGAACTGCAGGCTTTAGGCAGCATAAGAGGCTCAGAGGGCTCCATCTCGGCCACAAAGGCTCCAAATACACTGCAAGAACTAGTGGAAGAGAGAAAATAACACACCAAACCAGATTAGGTCAAATAAGTAAGCCTAGACCCCTGCAGAATTCACACTGTTAGCAGCTCTTGGATCGCTGTTGGGCTAAAAGCACCTGGGAGGAGCCCACCAGCCCTAGGAAGCAGGGACCAGGAGATGCACCTTCTGCTGTGAGCTTAGAGCGAAAGCATAGCTACAAAGACCTGCAAAACTAACGTCACCTGGAAGCCAGATAGCAGGGAGAGGAGGGCATATGCAGGAGGGCATATGCAGGAGGGCATATGTCTGCAAAGATGGGGAAAGAAAATGGCTAGTTCAAGGAAAGAGGAGCGTGGGCATAAGGCTGAAGAAATGCCTCCTTTCCACCTGCAGTATTCCAGTCCCTGTAAAATCCAAGTCATCGTTAGTGCAATCAGTTCTCCTGTAGGTAATCCAGCATCTTCTCGTGGAACCCCTGATGCCACTTCCAGTGGTCTCAGGTCAGCCCTGTGCCCACGCCTACAGGCAGCACAGCACAGAGAAGGGCCCACAGCAGGATGGCAGCCAGTGGCCTCCTACACGCACCTTCCCCCTTCACTGCTGGATGCCACACCACACCGTCGGACCCTCCTGACAGCTGGTTTCCAGCACAGCAACAAGCTTCAGATTGTGGGGCTATGGTTTCCACTTCTGCTGCCCCCTCCCCGGCATGCAGGGTCCCGGTCCCATCTCTTCCATCCTCAACCTACTCCCCAACTCCTCTCCAAAGAGCTGTTTGACTTTTCTTCTCCCATCTCTCCCACGCACCTCCAGCCATTTCTGCTTCTCCCATCCAGCCTTTTGCCATCTCTCCTGGGGTAAGGCAGAGCTGGGGCTGCAGGACCAGCCTCGAGTGCCCCAGGTCCATGCATGGGCACCGGCACACGATCCTGCATCAAATCCCACTGGCAGAGGAGGGGAGGACATGGCTGGGCAGGAGATGTGCTACCCTCCCTCCCCCCTGCCCACCTTCCTCCCCTCTCCTACCACAGCCACTCTGGCCCCTCTGCATCACTGCCAGGCATTGATCATCCAATGGATGTGCTCTGTGCTAGCCCTGGCATAGGCCAGTCAGTCCTGGTGCTTGATAACCACTTATAAGACCACAAAACACCACCGCGATCCCTGTCAGCACCGATTCCTCCCACCGCAGGGCCGGGTGGCCTCTCTCAAGACTCCTGCGCGCCCTCCAGGAAATATCCCGCGGAGGACAAAATTAGATGTCAAAGAGCAAAAGGATTTCAGCTCTGGCTGAGCTCTGGCAGGTGCCCAAAGCTGGGAAGGAGAAAAGTGTTATGAAAACACTCATCAGAAGGTGGTGAGAAATTAGACGTAGGTCACTTGAACTCCAGCCCTGAGAAAAGGGGTCAAGTCCACAGGGTAAAGCCCAGCTGGATGGGAAGAAGCCAGCAGAGTTTTTTTGGAGAAGGAACTGCTTGTTTTGTTAATTTGATGACATCCCTTAGGCTGGGTTTTTCCTCCACTTGGGATTACAGGTCTGGCCCCACTTGCTCGCTCCCGCTTGGTGGGGGTCGGCGGTGCCTATCCTTGCCAACGCCACGGAGCGGCTCGTGCCTCGTGTGTGATGCTTAGATTTTGGGCACAGGCCACCCAGCTGGCAGCACTGTTGGGTGATTTTACTAGACAAAACACAAGAGCCGCTTGCCTGTAGGACACAAACAGGTTGGGCATTAATGACATGGTCCAGCCCAGGAGATTGGGACTGTAGGTCTGGTCTAAGCAAGCAGCAGTATGACGTGAGTCTCCTTTTAATACATAGTTTTGGGATTGTGGGCTGCTATTTGACAGCCTTTCATGGGTGCCAAACTTCCACTTTCAAAAGCAATTGATTTTTGAGCACATTGTCTCAAAGGGACTTTGTCTCCCAAGAGAAACTTCCTATTGAAAACAGCCTCCTAAAGCTCTTGGGGCACTTCAAGATGTTTTGCTTTTATATTACCATTTTTAAAGAGCCATTAAAGGAGGATGTGAGGCAACAGATGGGACCCCATGAACAAATTAAGTTATCAGCGGTCCTTGTGTTTATTTTTTTTTTTCCTGTGGAAAAAAGTCCTTTTTCTCTTTCAAGCATTTAGAGTGACTGCACGCACCAACAGAGCTCACAAAATATTTCCATTACCTGGTTGTGCATATTTTGGACATGCTACTGAGTGGATTAACTGATGGGTTGACCTCCTGAGCTCTTCCAATAACGTTGCGAGTGTTTTTTGAGACAAGCACAGCATCGCTGGAGATGAGAGAGAAGTATTTGTTGGTTTTGATGGCTTGCACGTGTGAGTGTTCACTTTGAAACTGTGGACTTTTGGGGACAGGATAGGTTGACTCCTAATAGTATGCTGCTTTCTACCCTGAGGAAGTGTTTGGACTGGTCCCGAACACAGCCCTGGAGACTCTCCAAAGACAGCATTTCCTCACGCATCCCCCAGGAGGTCGCTCCATCCAGGTCCTTGCAGCGCCGATTGGCAGCCAAGTTTATTCTCCCTCTCCTTCCAGCTCCAGCCTACCCTGGAAAGGCCAGCATCCTTGTGAGAGCTACTTCTTGGGAGATTTATAGCGGGGCTCAGCGGCCGTACACAGTTCAGGGTTTACACAAACGCCGGGCAACGTCCCAGCGCCGGGTGCTGACTCAGGCGCCCGCCCATGCGATGCTCCCACGTCACCGCTTCAAAACGGGCCTCGCGGAGCAACCGTGCTGACATTTCACACTGTCACGGAATGTAACAGCCACCAGAGCGGCCAAATCACGGGGCTTCACGTCCTGGAGAATAGGCGTTTTAAATCTTCCCCTCCCCAGCCCCTGACCTCAAGCAATCACAACGTAATTGGGCTGTCCCAGTTGGCGACGGGTTTGATTCATTTTCTGGTGGGGAGACCTTTCTGGCTGGTTGGACAAAGAGGCTCCACGGTCCTGGGTCAGTTTCCAGTGCTTGCAGAAGGACCAGCTCACAAGAGCCCCCACTGCACACCCCTGGGACTGCCGGGCACTGCTGGCCCCTGGGACACGGTCATGGGTGGTGGTGAGTTGAAGGGCTGATGCAGAATAACGGTCTCATCTGCGCTTTGGGGGAAAAAAATATTCTCCACTGCAAGAAAAAGCAAAGTGTGGGAAGTGAGGGAGATTCCCAAGAGGAGGGAGAAGCACACCCTTGCTGCGGCTGCTGAAGGAGGGAGCAACAAGGAGGAGATGCTGTAAATCCTCCCCTTTACAGAGACACCTGCTGCAGCTCCATGGGTGGATTCATGACTTCCAGCCTAGGCGCTGATGTTACAGATCACGTTCCAGCAGCCTGGGATGCTAAAATATGGCACAGAAAGGCTTTTTTTTTTTTTTTTTCTCCTTACCCTAGATGTCAAGAAGCTTCATTATTTCTTAGCCATGATGGTACATGGTATTTAATTTTGTACCTCACTGGGAGTTTTTGGAGCTGCCCGGTTCTCATAAGCCCTCCCTGTGCATCTGTATCTCTATTCCCCTCCTGGGAAGTGCCCCCCACGTCTTTCCTGTAGAAGTGGAAGCTGCAAATGCCATAGCACTATCTGGCTGCAGCAGAAAAATAGTCCTTTCTGCAGCAATTCAGTTGATGCCCCAACTCCCTGCCCCGCACCTGAACAGAGCCTCCCGTCTCTGCTCTTCCCGGACATATCTCCGTTCCTGGAAATTCAAGGCACAGCCAAAAAGCTGTAGACCTGTTTATGACTTGTAAAAACATGATAAACGGCTGCTCAGAAAACATCTCCTCTGTGCTGCTCCTCATATGCTCCTTGCCTGCATTTTAATAAGCTAATGTTTGGGAATAGTTAAGTAGCTGTCTTGAGTTGTTTAACTCGATAGCCACAGATATTTCACTGAGCTGACGTGGGATTTATGCCTCAATAATGTAATAATGTTTGGTAAGCATGGTGGTTTGGGGGAGATTTATGTCCCATCAGCAATCCGAGAGGGATTTATAGGGCCCGTCAGAGGTAGGGTTACAGGAGGTGCCATCTGAGAGACACCGAGAGCCTTGTGTCTTACTGGTGGAGGTTGATTCCTTGGAGAGACCAAGTCCTGGAGCAACCAAGTCCTGGCTACAGCCTGCTGAGATATTTCCCTGCTGATGTTTTTCATTAATAAAACTAAACACAAGGGCTAAGGGAGCTGCCTGGTGGTGGAAAGCATTTTGTAACGTACTTTCCTTCTTCCAGCTCTGTGATGGGCAAGGAAGGGTGGTGGAGAACCCACCGCAACCCAGCCCCCAGGAGGGAGGCCATGCCCATCACCTGGCTCATGTTCTGTCTAGGAAGAGGCCAGGGGTGACCACGCTGCTGCTGCGTCGTCCTTTGGAGTTGCCCCTCAAAAGGTTAGAACCGGCCGACAACAAGAGCCTTGGGGCAGCAGCAGGATGCCTGGAGCAGGGATGAAGCCCAGTAAGGCTACAGGACATCCATTTCCAAGAGACGGAGAAGGACCATCTCTCCCAGTCACTCTCCAAAACATTTTGCTACACTGCCATTTAATTGCAAACCATATAAGTTGGGGACAAGCTGCATTACAGACAAACGTAAATTCAGTGTCGCAGGTGACTTTCCAGAGCAGTCCTGGTATGACAGAGCTCCCACGTCTGGGCTTTCCCAATGAACACTGGCTAGGAAACAAACCCTCATGTCCAGCAAGTTCAGACCTTTTTCTCTGCTGGGACAGCCTCCTTAACTGTTTTTTGACTGCTAGAGTTTTCACCGCTGTCTTTGCCATTTTCCTGTCAGGGGTTTCCTGACAGAAATCAAGCCAAAGAAATCCTTTAAAGGACAAGGGGGGAAAAAAAAAGACATTTTTGTCCTTTGTTTAGGAGAGCTGACAAAGTCTGTGTAAACTTCTCAAAGTGTGGTAGACCTGTGAGAATCTTAGTTGCATGCCAGGACATGATCTCTGGAGCATCGCTTTTCCTTGAGTGCCAACAGCCAATGTTCTTCCCAAGGCAAAGTTCTTTGGGTTGAAATTGTTCCCTCCTGGGTCTCAGACTAAACATACATCATCAGCAAGATTCATATTATTAAAATAACTGTAATCAAGTGATCGGTTTTGCAAGAAGCAGGTGCTGGAGGGAGAAAGAAGGTTCCAGAGCAGAGCATTGGAGCTGCTGAGCTGAAGGACCATGGTGCTGGGAGCTGCATCATCTTTGCTTTCCAGCTCTCACGGTGACAAAATAAAGCAGGTCAGGTTTGATGAGAACTATACTAGCTTTAGATGTTTCTTCACTCCTGGCAGTTATTAGGACAAGTTTGTTCTTTACTTCTGCAAACAATGGCACAATCTCCTGTAACGAAGCTGTGTCTGGCAGCACCATGACTTGCTCAGCCTCATCAAGAGGAGACCAGGACATGCTTCAGCTGCTCTGTTCAGCAGCCCTCTGGCTTGAGGGTACCATTTACTAATTGCAGAATTGTCCATGTATCCAAATATCCTTCAACCAGACCCTCCCCTAAGCTGCCAGAGCTCAGCTGGAAGGAAAGAACCCCATTCTATGGTCGGAGATATCCCTAAAACATCTGGATGGATACATCCAACCCTGAGATGTTGAGATAGAGTAAAGCAACTTACATTTCCTAGGAATGACCAAAAAAAAAAATATGAAAGGGCATCAAAATGTTAAAAATCTCCTTTCTTGCTGGCTAGTTTTTGATCAACTGCTCTGAGCAGGCTCTGGCACCAGAAGGAGCTGGCGCTCCCTGGGTTCGCAAGGCGGCACACCACGGTTTGAAAAAGCTCATTGCTTTTGCCGCTAACGTGGGAATTGCTATTAATCACCAAGCGTACGTGTTCCCGTTACTCATTCATGACGAGACACGGATGACCGCGCTGCCATCCCAGCCAGCAGGCCAGCGTCTTCAAGCAGTGTTTGGTTAATGACCCATACCTTGAAGGTATCCCAGGAAAAACAAGCACAGGCAGAGTCACCCAGTGTCAAATAAACCATGAATGTTAGATTTCATTAAAACAGTGACGTCTGAGTACATAAGAGTTTTGGAGGGGTTTTTACATGTTAAGTCTTCTCTTGAAAGGTTTTGGATTTGTTTGTTCAGTCTAGTTTTCGGCCAGGAAAAACAATTTTTTTTTTTTCTTTTTTAAACAAGTCCCTCCAACCCTTTTTTTTTTTTAACTAGGAAAGGTGAGCAAAAAGCATGGAGAGAAAGAAGCTTTTCAGCCACGCTAACACAAACTCATCCTTCCTCCCTTCCAGAAAATGACCATTTGGGACAAAAGCCCCCATTGAACCAGCCGGGCACAGGAACAGAAAGGCTCATCCCAGCTCTCTCCAATGGGGTCCCCTAGCTCTTGCATGGGTCCAGCCCCAACACACACACAGCAGACCCTCTCTCCAAGCCCTGCTCACACTCACTCCATCTCTCCCAAGGACCTACCTCCTCTCCATCCCTTTGTCTTTCTTTTCCCGTCTTCCTTTTGTTGCCCCAGTGGAGCTGTGATACCTATTAGGATTTGATGAAAAAAAAAAAAAGGGCATATGGGGTGGGCAGATGGGAGAGCAGAGCCTGGACCTTCAGAGGGCAACCACAGGCGTATCAACCACAGCTGTGACGTCCAAGTTGGAGGCAACGTCACAACTCCATTGCAAACTGTCCCCCATGCAGCAACACGAGGAGCACGGCTAAGGGATGCCCACAACAGCCAGTGTCCTTCATCAGGGTCACTGAGGGACAAGTCTCCAAACACATCCTTTTGAGCACCTTCCCACTGCCATTGAGCACATGCTTCTCCCTGCTGGTTTCGACAAAGACAACACATGCAACACAATTAGCTTGAGGTTACACACATGCAGCAGAGCCACCTCCTCAAAGGAAGGGCTGAAGATTGACCACAGCAGTGAAGGTGCTTCCAGGGCTCCCATCCAGCGGACGGAGAGCAAATGTCCTGGCACCCTTAGTGGTTCATGATGTGTTTGTTTAATTAGGGAAAATAATACCTTTGCTGATTTTTCTATTCTAATCCTGTTCCGTTCTCGGTAACGGCTCTTATTGTAATCAACAGTATCGTAGCCCAGACTCGAAGGCTAATGACTGTTGATGGGAAATATTTTGTTTCATAACATTGGCTGCAGCCAGCGGAGCACATGAGAACATTTTTTCATGAACATGGAAGATGCTATTTTTAACCATTCTCCCCCATATTTATGGTGCTTGGAGGAAAGATGCGCCAGTTTAAACACGTTGCAGCAATATGCACCACTTAACCCCAGCTGTGCCATGGAGAGGGGGTGTGCAAAAGTCCCAGTCTGGTGGCTGGGTGGTGGGATTATCACGCTTGCTGTAGGATGGTTTCCTCACCGTCCATCCATCTACAGCTTTACAGCACCCAACACCAAGACTATCACCACCAGGACCCGACAGTGTGCTCTGTGCGTTGCCACCCAGCCCAAAAACGCACCTTTTGGTGCTGTCTCTGGGCCAGCAGCAGGGAGGGACCAGGGTCCATTTGTGCCAAGTGCTGCAGACATCCAGAGAGGGACATAAGAGCTTGGGCAGAGCAAGAGGTGGTTGATGAAGATGGTCACCAGATGGGTGCAAGTCACATTTCTCCCTTTGATGGCATCCTTCAACCCCTGCTGAGAGGGTCCTTCCCCTCGAGCAGGGAGCATCCCCTGTGCCCACTGTCTTTCCCATCTTTAACGCCCTGCTTAGCATCATGGCTTCCATTCCTCAGTGCAGCACAGATCCACCAAAAAAGCAGACCTGCCGAGGCTGGAGAGGCTCTGATGTGAGCCTCCAGGTAGACCTAAGATCTCCCAACCAGGGCACCAGAGATGTCGCAAACCCAACACCACTAGTACAGACAGAAGCGGTGTTTAAGCGCATAGTTGGTTGAAATCACGTTCCTCCGTGTCCAACAAAAATACGTTCTTAATAGTCATGGAGCTAAGTGGAGTCACCCAGAATTATGATTTCCTTTCAACAGATATTTCATCTTCGGGCTGTCACTTTCACTCAAGCCATGATTAAAACAATAAACCCCGGAGAAGCCACCCTGCTCCCTGTCAACAGCTGCTTCTCCTCCACACGCTGCAATGGGAGCCATTCATCACCAAAAAGAGGGAGGGAAAATTAAAGACACATTATTATTATTTATTATTCAGAGCTGCCATATTTGGCCAGCAAGCTCTCCTTGGTAAAGCGAGGGTGGCCACAGCTGCCGCCTCGCAGATGTCAACCGAGGAGGGGGAAGTCGCCCTGGTGTTAGGGATGAGTTACTGCTGCATGTGCTCAGCACCTCTACTACCTTCATCTTTCTTCTCATGCAACAGGCAAGTCATTTTATTGGAAGATTCCCCTTATTTACCTTTGAAAAACCTTCTCAGACATCTGCGTTCCATCAGTGAAACCCCACCTTGACAAACAGAAAAAAAATTTCAAGTATCAGGCATTGCCAAAATAATCAATAAGTGCATCACTGTGAATCCCAACCCTGCTCCCTGTGATCTCGGGCAGCTCATTCTCACGGGCTTCTGCTCTTCCTGCCCAGTGTCTCAACCTGGATGGCATCATGGGGCCCCACACAGCCTTAAATGAGCTGGCTGATGGGGAAGGAGCAGGCACACGGGTTGTCCTCTGAACCTGCAACGCGGTTTAGTCTGCACATGCAATTATTGGAGAGATGATGGACAAGACCCAGCCACCTGGGCTGACCAGAGGGCTCCTTGCGCAGTTGAAGGAGACATCTAGAGCTAGCCCAAGGCAGAGATGCTAGAGAAAACAGCGTGCATCCTCCCAAGCTCAGGACACGAAGCATCCCGCTCAGACATTTCACTTGGAACACAAAGACAGGCATTGCAGAAATGCAACAGTTTTCTTGGAGTTTGTTTTCCAAAGGCTCAACATGTTCCACTCCAGTAAGGCTGGAAAAATCTATCGTGTCAGTGCTCCTGCCATGCCTGCGCATATTTGCATTTTCCTTACAGTATTTTTAGAGATTTCCACTCCTCGGCCTGATTTGGGATGAAGTCAAATATGCAAAATCTTGGAAGCTGTCGCAGGAAACGAAACTCCATTTTTCAACCAGCTTTAGATACAGCCTTCGGCCATGGTAATAAATTTTCTGCCAGCCTGGAAAGTTGCACTTGCCTCCCAGATAAGGGACCAACATGGTCCAGAAGGTCCATTTGTCCCCCAGCCAGCCCAGGGAGGTGCTGCTGTCCCACCCCTCTGAGGATGGGATGAAATTTCCCACAAGGGGCTGCTTCTCTGACAGGAGGCAACAGCAAGAGAGGGTGCGTGGCAGAGCTCCCTGGCTCCTTGTCCCATCCAGCCCTCCCGAGCCAGAGGAGCAGAGAGCTCGGCTATCTCTCCATGCCTCATCAGCTCTCCTCCAAGACAGCCCCATTCCCCGAGGGTTCCGTATCTACAAGACTCATGTCTTATTGCTGAGGCAGGGGAGGAAATGATGGGGCTGGCTTGGAAGAAGCTCAGTTCCCAGCTCTACAGAATGACAAGCCTTGGCTTGACCCACACGTCCACTGAAGACTCACCAGCACAACTCCTCCAGAAACCATTCCTACCGGCACCGCTACAACCACGGGCAGTTTTGTGGCAAAGCTTTTTGAGGCAAAGCACCTGCTGTGGGTGTCAACTCCTTCCACTGCAGCATGGACTTGGTTTTTCCTCCTGGTCAAACACACACCTTTCTGGTCCACCCCAAGCAGCACTTCCCAGGCTCTTCACCTGAGCTCGCTTTCCTGTGGAGAAGGACACCCTTAGTTGTCTTCACCCCCCATAGCAGGGGATGAAGCACACTCTGGACACGCGTTTGTTTTTCCACTAACCACAGAGGGCCTTTCATAGAGCTACATCCCATCAGATTAATCCTGCCTTCATCTCTAGTTTGTCCATAGTCCACGTTTTACCAGGCGAGTCCCAAATCTGTACAATTGCTGGAACGAGAGCCACCATGTTGCCCAGAGAGGTGGTGGAGGCCCCATCCCTGGAGACACTGATGAGGCTCTGAGCAACCTGATCTAGTTGGAGATGTCCCTGCTCACTGCAGGGGGGTAGGACTAGATGACCGTTAAAGGTCCCTTCCAACCCAACACATTCTATGATTCTATGTTATCTCAGCAGTGTTATGAGGACCCACCTCAGAAGCACAGTGTGACCTTTCCTGTGCAGGGACAAGCTGTGCTGAGAACACCCACCATGGCAACCCTACAGTGGGAGGAGGGAGCCATGGGAAACCCACACATCCCACGCTCACCTCAGGGAAAGCTCACCACCTCCTCCGTTCGTTGGGGTTGGCTAAGTAGGAGCTCTCATCTACTTCGCACGCAGCTGCTTGTTGGGCAAGGGAGACTGGTCTCACTGCCCAGCCCCAGGGCAGCCCAGCCCCCAAAATGGGGTGCTTTGTGGTGTCCTGACATGTGTTTATAACATGGCTAAATTTAGCACCTCCCATTCGCAAGGAGGGCTCCACCCGGCCCTGTGCTGAAACCACCTCTGGGCTGGAAAACAGCAGCTGTGAGACAACATCTGGCATCGCTCGGACAGGCAGAGGCAGGAAGCGAAGGAAAACAGCGTCTGTCCGAGGCTGCCGAGGGACTCCAGCTAGACAGAGCGCAGAATTTGGCCAAGGCGCTGGAAAGAGTAACTCTAATCTTAAAAAAAAGTTATTAAGAAAAAAAAAAAGACGAGACATTGTAAGATGCTGGTTGCCGTTTGTCATCCTTCAGCCAGTTGTTAACTCCTGCCATGCCTCTCCCTGCAGTGACACAGAGATGTCAACCCCCCCTGCCTTAGAGTCATTTGGGCTTCATCCTCACATCTGGAGACCTCAGGGCCCCATCCCAATGTTGTCTCCAGAACCCCAGCACGTGGGCTGGGATGCTACAGGGGAGCAGAGGGCAAGGTCCAGCCATCTCCTGGCCCCACCTTGATAGAGGACAATCCCTTACTTTTCAACTTCATTTAAAAATCAACACCTAGCTCTTAGATGATGCAACAACCTTGCCTAGGGCTCCCCCCTGCTGATGGCACGCTGGTCCCAGCAGCCCCACCGATGCCCTCCTGCCCCACAGCAGGCACCACAGGCTGTGCAAAAAGGGTTTGGGCACAGCTTATGGACCCCAACAGCCCCCAGAAGGTGATTGCTGGCCTTCCTTCCCTCCCAGAGACTTTTTGGTTTTTTTTGGTAAGACCTAACTTCTGAATGGCCTCAGGTGCACACCACATCCCTTAACCACCTGCTGGTAGGACACGCAGGTGCTCCAGGCTTGTGAAAGCAGCTGGGTTTTCCCCCACTCCTCTATTCTTCTGAATTTTGTTGTTTCATGTGATTTCATCACATTTGTTGAGCAGGAAGAATCACACACGATAGCCCAGTTGAGGCCCGCTTGGCTGGAAGGGAAGCTTTTGGTGCTAAGCCCCAAATCCAGGCTGCAGAGACCCAACCAAGCCACTGGGCAGCTGCTTCCACTCCCCCAGGACCTTGCTGCGGGGGCAGAAGCAGGGAAGGATGAGCAGGAAAGGATGAGCAGGAAAGCCCCCACGAGCAAACCCCCAGGCACGGAGACACCTGGGGGCTTTCCACAAATAGGGCGATGTGGGCAAGGAGCAGCAGTTGCCCAAGGCACTGCGATGGTTTCGGAGCCAGAGATGCATTTTAAGAGCAATAGGGACATTTCCACGGGTGACTTTTGGACTACAGGGGTCCAAGTCACTCAATCCCCTTTGAAAAGCTTTGCCCCAAAGCCTCAGGTGTATGGAGCTTACAAATTAAAGTGCAGATGGAGATTACAAATTAAAGTGCAGATGGAGATTATTTAGGATAACATGCTCATTTTGTTAAGTAATTGCCAGCAAGAGAAGGCAGAGAGCCCAGGGAGCACTGGCCTGGTGTCAGAGTGCCCAGCCCTGGCCGCAGGCTCCAATTTCTTCCTCTTCCTCCCCAGAGCTGTTGCTTGCACAACTGCGGATGAAGGGCTGAGCAGCCTCCTGGACAGACAGCATGGGCCAAAAACCTATTCGGCACATTTATTGTTTTCCTACAATCACAGAGCTTCATAGCTAACACAACTTCTCTTCATTTCACTGATGTTTTAAGCATCTTCCCCTTTCCCACCAGCATGGGGCAGAGAGGGAGGACAGGGCTGCGGGCCAGCCTTGGATAAAGCAACAAACTCCCCAAAACCTCAAGGCCAGCTCCAACCCTCTCTGAAGCTGGAAAGTTTACACTCGCCCTTCTTGCAGCCCTCCAACCCCTCTGCACTTCCAGCCTCCCAGTCCCACCATTCCACCCCATCCAACCCTACTGCGGGATGGGTTTAGGCAATGCAGGTTTTCTGTGGGTGAGGAAGCCCTCGTTTGAGTTTAGGGTCACATTTTGGGCAGGGATTTTTTTTTTTTTTTTGTAAGCGCCCAGGGCAGCTGGGCACAGCTTCATCTGCTTTGCAAGTCTCAGTCATGTCTGAGCCACAACCAGCCTCTCCTTCCTTACTGGGATCAAGAAGAAAACCCTCCACAGGAACAGCCAAGGCGTCTTTCCGGGATGGATGGGGAGCCTGGCAGACAGCCACAGGGATTAGCTGCACCACTTTGAAATATTCCTGGAAGCAGCAAGGGGTGCTGCAGAGAAAGCCAAGAGGGTGAAGGGCCACCATGGCTTCACCTGGCAGCCCTGGATCCTTCCAGCACGCTGCAAAGGACAAGCTGGAAGTCATGCCAAAGTTTGGGGAAAGATGGAATCCAGGCACACATGTTGCTCAAGGTGGGCTCCTGGGAGAGGCTCTGTGCTGGACATGGCCATAGGAGTAGTGCTGGCAGGACTTCAGCTCCTGGCTTTCCAGGACAGCCCATCCAGGTGGGTGCAAGAAGCAGCAGCAGCCACCGGTCAGAGAGCTGGACCCAGAAGGGACCAGCCATGCTGCTGAGAAGGAAGGTTTCCAGGAGCATGGTGCAATTTGGGACCAGCACCTCTCCTTCGGCATCACTCCAGCTGCTGGGGGTTCAGGCTGCCCGAGTGGAAAGCAAACCACCCCCAGAACAGGACCAAGGGCTTACCCTAACGCGAGTCTCTCTTTCAGCATTCCCACAGCTGATGGGTTCTCACTGGAAGGAAACCTCAATCAAGAAGCTCCATCTTTAGCCCCTGCATCCACATATTTGTCATGAAGACCTTCCAGCTGAAAACTAATCTAACATCTGTTACCATCAGAGTAAGCGGGGCTGGATCTGCTCCTCCTCATCCCAAAGAGAGGTTGTGATGAAGATAAGCAGTGTCACGCCTTGTCAGCACGTGGTAAACTGGAGATATGACTATTCTAGAGAGATGAAGCCCAAGTGAACTAGGTGCCTACTCCTATGGCAGAGAATACTATATAGGTGTAACTTATGGTCAGATGTTCTGCAGAAGCAACATGCAGAAACCTCGCTGCACAGTGGCAGCTGCATGCTGCTTCTGACATAGCTTTTATTGGTTCTGTTGGGAAATCGAGGCCAAACTGGGAGCTGGAGCTCCATGGGGTGATAACTCCCAGGGCCTTGGTGACTGGTAACCATCAGGTGACGAGCCACAGCACAGCAGTGCCAAGTGGGGAGATGGACACCTGCCCAAAGTGAGCTCAGATGAGCTGGCTGCAGGTCTAGATGGACATCTGAGGCTTGTTTCAACTCAGTCCAACCCACTCCAGTCTCAAAATCAACTTGGAAGCTATGCTATTTGCAAGCCTACATCTTTTGGCAACCACAAAGTAATAACTAAGAGGCTGATATTATTATTATTTCAGCTTCAGAGGGGTGAATAATCAGCTCTGCAAGGAAAGCAGCTTGGCTGACTACTGCTGAGGGCTTTGCAGAGATGCCCCTCTCCCCCAACAGGGTCTCTCCATGGCTCAGATGCCAAACACCTGGCACACGCTGCCCTTGGAGGGTCAAAAGCCAGAGGAGCAGGGAAACAGGAGGCTGACACAAACACACTCAAGATTCTCAACATTTGACTCGAGTCTGAACAAATCACTTAGAGACCAAGAAGGACAGTCACAGAAAGCCCCAGCCCCCAAATCTGCCCAACAGCTCCCAGCACAGACCTTCTCTCTGACACACAACCTAGCAGCTCCAGCCCAACTCGGTGCTTTCCCCACCCCTACTTTAATAGTCTGCCCTAATTAGCCCTCGTTAACCTCTCAGCTCCTTCTGACCATCTCCCTTGCTTTGCAGTGGAGCATTTTCCCTACTGAGCCCATCCCTTTTTGCTCCCTGCAGAGGTGGTGGGACTCAACCCTCATCCTCTCCTAATTTGTGGCTTTCCCTCCTCCTGTCCCTCCCTGTTGGTCATCCCCCCCCTCCGCCCCACCCCCAGCACCCACATAGGGATTCCCACCCTTCCTTCCTCTCTCTTCTCTGAAGGGAGCCCCCCCTGCACCCCTCATGCCCCACTTTCAGCCCCACACTGGTGTCTCACCAGCCCAGTGGGGTGTAGGGAGCCAGGGGCAAAGCCACAGGTGTGTTTTGCCTCTTCCTGAAAACCATCACTTTTAGAAGTCTTTGTGGATGCTTCCTGCCTTCTGCTCCTGCTGAACTCGTTTGCAGCTGCCTACGTTGCCAGAAGGATCCTGTGGTCCAGGCAGGGCTCCGGACACAGCGTCCGTCTCTGCCTGACTCACTGGATGGCTTCCACACCACACGTGTTGCAGAGGGGTCCCCATCTCCCATCGGCTGCACGGCGTCCCCAGGATAAGCCCCTGGAGCCCTGCTCCGCTGGCCCCAGCCCCTCCGTCGCCCCGGCCAAGGCTCTGGCGTGTTCCCAGCCCCAGCCAACGCTGTAGGGCAGCAGCACGCGACACATTATGTGGCAGCTTATAGAAAGGATTGAGGAGACTTTTCCCCCTTTTATTGAAAATGATCATTTCTATTCTAGTGCAAACACTGTACATTTTACATCACAAAGCAAGAGATAATTTACAGGATACATTTCCAGCTGGGAATCCCTCCTGTGGCTTCACGCGTCAAGCTCCGCCAGCCTCATCCATCATCCATCCCTGTCATGCTCAAAAATCCCACTTAGAGGGAATCAGCCACCTATTTCTGTGTCGAGAAAAGGTGGGTGGGGGGAAGAGGGGCTGAGAAAACAGCGTTTGTACAGAGCAGGCAAAAGGAATGTGCCTCAAGACCATTTTCTCCCCTGAATGGCACCTAAACTTAGTGATAACTGATGTAACCATGGCAACTTCCGAGAGCTGTGACTGAAAGTCTACGAAAACCCTGGAGAACTCCACGCTTTCGGGATAAGGCCCTTAACGTGCCCATATATTTACATGGTTCAATAAAATACAGATTAAACGTACACAACTGTAAAATTTTGCTTTGTCTTGGTAGACAACTAGACATTGTCTCTTGGCCGAGGCCATCAGCAATTAAGAAACAAAGAACAAAACCTGTCCATTCATCCAGCTGGACTCTGTTTAGCAAACCCACGTAACCCAAGCAATATTGTCTCGGATGCTCTGGTGTACATCTTGATGTCGCCCAGCTCAAAGGTGATGTAAAGGTCTCATCCGGACTGACAACGGCCTGGCCAACTGTGACGGCATCCCCAGCCGAGTAGCCCAACCCAAGGCAAGACCCGACTAAAATCGGAAGCGCAAAAGCTTATACAACCTTCCCGCGGGAGCAGCCCCATTCAAGTCAATTCAGTCCCTCGCACAAATAAAGTGAGAAGGGTGAACAAGGGTTTGCACAGGCATTTATGTGAGCTCCTTCATGTCAACATCACAGCCTGGGGGTAGGGATGGATATCTTGGTCCACAGATGGATAAACCAGGTACCAGGAGCTTCATGCTCTCCGAACTGTCTCCTTCCTAACTTTAGAGGGGGGAGCACCAGGCTAAGGCACTCAAGGACCGGTTCAGCCTCTGAGTAACGTTACATTGCACCAAGTCCTTTTTCTTTCTGATGGTGCAGGATACGTTCTTCAATAGCTTCTCTGTTTGCATAGGCACAGGAACCAAGAGTGAGTTTCTAAGTGAAGGCTGAGATTTCCAATGTGATCACTTGGCTCTAGGAGCTGGAACGACACTGCTCACGGTAGAAATATTTCGGTTTAGAGAAGGAAAGGCCAAAAAAAGGGATCAAACAGAAAACATCACGGATTTCTTCAAACGCAGTGCTTGTCCAGCCTTGTTTCCCCTGCTGGTGTTCTGTCTGCAAGTGTAATCTGCGACTTTTAGGTTTTTGTCCTGGTCATAATTACATTCCCTTTTTTTTCCCCTCAAAAATATCCATACAGGGAGAAAAAAAAAATTCCAGCAGCAACACACACAATCATGGGCACAACTGACGCCAGTTTGGATGTGGGACTTTTTTCCCCAGCGTTAGCTCAAATACTTTGGCTAGATTTCCATTCATCCTCTGCCTGTTTAATTTTCACCTTTGGTTTAAAGAGATTTATTTCTCATCTCCCGCAACATACTGTTTTAGACTATCAAAGCCCACTGTCAGACATCTATATATGGCCAGCATGCCTGCAGCAAACTCCAAGATGGAGACCTAAGCCACTCTACCAGAAGTATCCCTCATGACTGAGCTTCATTCTCCTTCCCTTACGGTCCCCTCCTCCTCTCAAGTTTGAAAGAGGTAGGCAACATGAAAGATCCTCATTGCCTCAGGATGCTTGCATGGAAGAAACCCCTTTTGGGTTGCATCTCCTCTACTCTTCACGGAGAGAAGAAACTTAGGTCCTAATTAGCTCTCCAGATCCCAGAGGAGGGAGGACAGCAGGTAGGGAGAGCAAACGAGAATGGTTAAGGCTACAGGACAAGCCTCACTGGGCAGCATTATGGGAACTGGGGGGAGATACGGTCTTCGTGTGGGATGCTCCCTGCTGAGACATCACCCACCCTCGGAGGGGCTGGCAGAGACTTTCCATGGGGATGTCCTTGTACTTTCCCAAAAGCCACACGAACCCACCTGACGGGAGAGGAGATCCTCATCTTACCCTATGAAGCTGCAAACGCCCATGGGAAAATATCTGCAAAGGAGTGTGGCTCCCTCCAGCTTCACTTCTTCAGGGTTTCTCACGGGAAGACGTGAGCTGGCCATTTCCAGCGCTGCCCGAGGCTACCGGGAAGAGCTCTGACAAGGGTGAGAGAGGCTGCGGCTGGAATTTCAATGCCCGGCTCCAGGAACCTGGATGCAGCACAAACATCCCAAACATTTTCAATGGATTTTATTTTGTTTAATAAAAAACACCAACCAAGCTTGCATGTATATCTTATATATATAAATATATACAGTATATATAAAACAAATGCATCCGGACAACGCCTTTCCCTGTGGCACAAACTGTAAGGCATAGAAAGGAGTGTCCTAACAGTCCTATTCTTGGCACTACAGAGCGATCCCTCCCGCTACAACCCCTCCATCGCTCACACCCCCATGTTGGCTTTTCTCTCTTCTTTGGCTTTTCATGGCGGCAGTGCTGGGAATACTCAAGAAAGCAATGAGAAGCCCGAGGAGGTCTTCCTCATGTCTTGGACTGGTCCAGGCAACCCGTGTAGGATGATCCCATGGTGTTGGACTAACAAGCTTCTCCCAGACGAACGGTAATGGTGCTGCCTCTGTGGCACAAGGGATTGGAGGGATGAAGGGTCAGGCAGATACAAGGGAAAGCGGTGACCAAACAACTTCTTCTTCTAGGGTGAGCTGGGGCAGGGGGGGAGAGGAGCAAGCTTTGCATCTCAGCATGATGATGGGTGGGACGCATCCACAGGCTGAGATGGGCAGAGGTTTCTTTTCGCAGTCCCATACAAAAATGGAAACCAACAAGGGTGAGACTGTCCTTTACTGAAGAAGCTCGTAGTATACTGAGCAGAAGCAATAAACCTGACAATAACAAGAAAAAAAATAATGGTGGCATTATCCCAAAAGGAAGGAGGAACCTTGTCACTCATGAGCGGTTCAGTTTGCTCCCAGTTTGGTCCCCATGTTCAATTCTGGGTTAGGGTTGGCTTTTTTTTCTTCTTTTTTTCTTTTTTTGTGTTTTTTTTTGTGTTTTTTTTTGGGTTTTTTTTTGTTTTTTTTTTTATCTTTCAGCACAAACAAGTTGCAAAGCAGGACGGGTGCTGTTGTATTTTCTCCTTCTCCAAGGCAGCTGCCTCCAGTCGTTAATTGACTGTGGGCACTTGATTCCTCTGTAAACTATATTCCTTTGCCTTCAGTCTCAGGTTGGCAATACTGTTGGCCATATTCATGCCCTGTGCCGGGCTGGCGTTGGTACATGTGGCAGAGTAGGTGGCCATGGCGCTGTAGGATGGAGAGAAACATCATGTCAGACACGGTCTTACATCACGCAGAGAGCGAACATGCACTGCAGCGCAGTTAAACCCCGGGGTTTCCATTCCTGCGGGATGTATTTCTTATACGAGCAGGGAATTATCACTACTTCTTATTTAAAAAAAGTAAATCTCGCTGCTGCCGTTCACTTACCCAGAGATAACCAACGCCAAAGCTGGCTGAAGTCAACAGGAAAATTTCCATTTCCTATTTTCTAACCCAAAAGGTTTACAATGAGGTCAGGGTGCCCAGCCTGCCAGTTAGACCATTGTCCTTAAAAGTATTCCCACTGGAAGCAATGTCTTTTTGATGAGAGCAATTGCTGGTTTTATTGCTTGTGAAATCACGTCACTTCTGAAACATATGTTACATTAAAGAAACACTCTGGGAAAAACCCATTTCAACCATTGTGATGCTTTTTGGTTTCAGCCCTCTGGAATGAAGATTTCCACATTTTTTCCCCTCAAAACTTCAGCTGATCATACAGAGCATGCCTTGAAGGCTGAGGGAAGAAAAAAAAAAAAACAACCACCCAAAACATTTTTTCTCCCTTCAAATCACGACTTTATTCATGAAAAACATTACTTTTGGCAGCGGAGGCTGAACAAAGATCTCTGAGTCCTTTCTTATCCTACCAAAAATTTGCGGATCTGCTTTCCAGACTGCTAGAAAACTCATTTAACCCGTGGTGCCCAGGTTTCTGTGAAAAGCAACACCCCCCCAGCCCCAAAACCCAACAAACTATCCGACCTGTTGCATTTCCTATACATGAGTCCACAGATCAAAACCAGCTGACAAACACCAAGTGGACTGCTGGAGAGGGTTAACTGCTGGAGAGGGGACAGCAAAGGGCTACCAAGATGATGAGGGGACTGGAACATCTCTCTCATGAAGAAAGGCTGAGGGATTTGGGTCTCTTCAGTCTGGAAAAAAGATGACTGAGGGGGGATCTTATCAATGCTTATCAATACTGAAAGGGTGGGTGTCAGGGGGATGGGGCCAGGCTCTTCTCAGTGGTGCCTGGCAACAGGACAAGGGGTGACAGGCACAAACTTGACCATAGGAAGTTCCATCTCAACATGCGGAGGAACTTCTTTCCTTTGAGGGTGGCAGAGCCCTGGCACAGGCTGCCCAGAGAGGTGGTGGAGTCTCCGTCTCTGGAGACATTCCAAACCCGCCTGGACGCATTCCTGTGCCACCTGCTCTGGGTGACCCTGCTCTGGCAGGGGCTTGGACTGGATGATCTCCAGAGGTCCCTTCCAAACCCGGCCATTCCATGTGATTCTGTGACTGGAGACACCCATTTAAGGCAGTCAGCGTGTTCAGGAGGAGACCACAAATGCTCTGCTAGAGGCAAGCTCAGGTCTGGTGCTGACCCCTTCCAACTGCCTGCCTGGGTGGCTCACATCTGAGGCTCTGGGAAATGCTCTCCTCCATCCCTGGCCCAAGAAAGAAGATAGCTTGTTCTTTCCCTTTTTCTTTTTTTTTTTTTTTAATTTTCTTCCAGCGCTGACCTCAACAACTGAAGGGCAATGGAGCTGGTGAGGGGTCTGGAGAATAAGTCCTATGAGGAGTGGCTGAGGGAGGTGGCGTTGTTTAACTTAGAGAAAAGGAGGCTGAGGGGAGACCTTATCGCTCTCTACAACTACTTGAAAGCTGAAAGGAGGGTGTAGAGAGGTGGGGGTCGGTCTCTTCTCCCAAGTAACAAGCGACAGGACAAGAGGAAATGGCCTCAAGTTGTGCCAGGGGAGGTTTAGACTGGATATTAGGAAAAAATTTTACACCAAAAGGGTTATTAAACATTGGAACAGGCTGCCCAGGGAAGTGGTTGAGGCACCATCCCTGGAGGTATTTAAAAGCCGGGCAGACGCAGTGCTTAGAGACATGGTTTAGTGGTGGTTTTTGTCAGAGTTAGGCTGATGGTTGGACTTGATGGTCTGAAAGGTTCCTTCCAACCTGGGCAATTCTATGATTCTATGACTGGAAGAGTCTTTGCAACAGCAAAATCTCCCTTGAGGAAAGAGGGCGTTTGCTGCACAAAGAGATCCAGGCTGTGGGCATCCTCGTCCCCAAGCGCTGGTGGTATCTCCGACTTCGTAGGGCAGAACTAGCCTGCCAGGAGTTTAAATGCAACACAGTGCTGTCTGAATCCTCAGCCTCCAGGAGATCCAGACCAGGTAGGTCCCATCCCAGGCCAAATGACTCCTATTTCTCACTTTAAAGTGAGGAAAAAGACCTTCACAGAGGAAGTGTTATCTTTGCATCAGGACTGGTGGAAACACAACAGCTTACACACGGAAAACTCTCCCCAGGATGCCAAAAATTCAGGACACTTTGAGAGTCTGTAACAGCTACTGGAAGGACATGGAGGAGGAACATTAAAATACACGTACCAAAATATAGGCTCAATTCTGCCCCACCCAGGGTGCATCAGCTGCATTTCACTGGGGTCCAGGACGTGATGGATCGGCATGCCTGGAGCCTTCCCCAGATGGCTGTGCACCCCCTCAGCTCCCTCCCTGTGGCTGGGTTGGTGATTTTACCCTCTCCTCCCCTCTAAGTCAGCAGGAACCTTGCAGTTTCACAAGGTGTACAGCCGATGGCTACTTAAGCACCCATTGCCACCCACTTCCACAGGGCACATGTCCCCCATGCTTTTGTGCTGGAAAAAAATGGGAAGAGCCTCAAGGATACTCTAGATCAGACAAAACAGGAATTTTCAGTCTTGGGTGTAAACTGTCCCCATTCAAATCCAAGCTGCTGCCCAAGTCTGGTCTAAAACTCCAGGGAACCTCTTACCCTCAGCTCCCCAGAGGTGCGGGGAAAATTACTGTTGCCCAGCGAAATCTCTGCTAAACTAAAAATCTCCAGAAATGCTCTCTTTTAGCAAGTTATTCTACAAGGAGCAGTGTCCGAGAAGGCTGTCTCCAAACATCAGTATAGTTTGAGGGTTGCTCCTGAGACTCTCCAGGGTCTAATAAGGGTTGAAGTCACCTTGCTGCCCTCTCCCTCTGCTGCATTCAGGCGCAGAAAGAGTCTCCTTCCCCTACTCAGCTGGCTGCTTTCACGAAACACAGAGGAACATCATGTTTCTGAGGCCTAAAATCCTTCTTTCAAATATGGTTTTTAATGGCCTGCGGAGTCAAAGGCTGTTAGAGTGGGAAGTGCAGGCTGACAGCGCGACTGCTAGTCTTGTTTTCTTAGGAACCTATGCTAAAAAATGTCGAAGCCAAACATTTCAACTTCAAAAAAATAATAGTATCTACTTGGCTATCTACGTGACACAGATCCGCAAATAGCTTTGGCTGACCTGTGGCTGAATGTATTTGGAGAATAAACACACTGATTGAAAACTTTCCCCCAGATCTAAGAGTAAAAACAGCGCTGGCCGTGCAGCTTTCAGCCCGGCTCTCAGCCCTCTCCCAGACTCGCCGTTCATCAGGGGCCGGTACGGCAGCACCGGGGAGATGGGGAGGGGGCAGAGGGGCACGCAAACACTCCGCACGGCTGTTTTTCACCAAGCGTCCAATATTTTAATAACCCTACTCAGTTCCAAGCTTTAATGAGGCTGGGACAACCTGGCCCAGGCGTCCATTAAGATGAACGCGATGGCTAAGAGATGACCGGCGGGATTAGAAAGCCTGGGGAGCATAAAGTGTCTGAGGGTCCTGACCGCCCCACACTGTGGAAACCAGCTGCTCTGCTCCTCTGCCAATGCCTCCTACCCCTCTGCAGGGCAGTGGGAGGGTGACAGTCCGTCCTGGTTTGCCGTGTCAGCCAGTGGGGACAGCCGTACACTGCAAATGTCTTTGCTGAAACGTCTTAGCTTAATACAAGGGGAAGATAGCAAAACAGTGAGGATGTGTTTGCACCGTGGAGGCACAGCCAGGTCTGGACGTCAGGGGGAGAAAAACCATCCCTAAGGCTTTCCCTTCTCCCTTCCTCTCCTCGTTCACACATCCCAGTTGCCTTGGGCTTCTCGTTGCCCAGGGTGGCCCCAGACAGCCCTTCCCAGTGCGCCCCTGGAAGTTACCTTTGCAGGGTCTTCTCCTAGAAGCCGTTATGAAGCCCCTCGTGTAAACAACATCTTGGGAGGGACGATCTATTTTTAAAAGTGTGAGAGGTAGAAATAAGCCACAAGCATTCAGTAGGGATCTGGTACTGTGACCAGAGCAGTCTCAGCGGGGTGGGGAAGGACCTGTGCGTCTCTCCCCTGAACCCACTACCCAGACTCCTCCCTGGAATGCTACACCAAGGAGCACTTCACAGAGAGAATGCCTTAACCCCAAAAGGGGGATTTTGCCAGACAGCAGTCCTCAGATAAAATCCAAGGGATAAGGGGCACCTCAAAGACCAAACTGGTGGTCATCAAAAGCATCCTTTTCAGTACCTGGAGTGGGTGAACTTATGACTTGTTCTTCTG
The DNA here is from genome assembly GCF_964199755.1 of Larus michahellis. NCBI lineage: Eukaryota > Metazoa > Chordata > Aves > Charadriiformes > Laridae > Larus > Larus michahellis. Next base: position 25,605,148 of record NC_133903.1, on the reverse strand, counting down.
GCACTACAGGGTGGATGAAGAGGATCCCATGGCACCAACAAGTGACAAACTATCAGGAAGGCCATGTTTTTGCAGACCTAACTGTGCAAACACTGTTTGGGATACAAGAAGGGGATGAAGGCGACCAAGGAAGAGAGGTCCTGGGCATGGTGTGGCTCCCAAAAGCCAGTGGGAAGCTGGTTGTGACCAAGCCAGATGAACAGGAAGGAATCCAGCCAAAGGCTTCAAGGTCCTGAACAACAATAAAGCCACTGTGCTAAAAAACACCCACCAAGCTCATTTTTAACTGTCTACAAGCCAGCTGGCTCCCCACAAACCAACACATCCTGTGGATCTTGTGTCCACACCCGGTTCCTGATGGGTTGTGGATGGCACAGGGAAGCCTGTGACACGCATGGACATCCTAGATCCTTTGAGCAGACTGGGGCTGCCACATCTGCACTTCTCTCCTGCCACCCCTTAAGCAGCACTGGCCACAGGAGACGGACACTGAACACCAGTCTGCCACCCAGAGACACCTGGTCCCTACTGTGGGCCAACCACAGCACAGCACAATGGCACAGCTCGGTCACACACATCCTTGTGCTCTAGCAACTAGAAAGAAATTACTCACCAGTTCAGCGCTGACCATAGAGGGGAGGACTGGGAGCAACACGCATGGAGTGATTTCCCAGCCCTTCCTTGCATCTCAGCCAGTGACTGCCACTGGACAGCCACAGAACTCCCTCTTCTGGCCACCGTGTGGTGGCTGAGCCTCCCCAGGTGCTCTGCCATCACCTTCCCTGGATCTGTGTCCCATGGAGAGGTTTCTTGCTTTAAACTGGATGCACTAGGGAAGCAAGTGCAACCACTTCCGCTTCCATGTATTTCTACCTGATCCTCTTTCGAAACTTCCTGAATTGCGGAGAGAGACCACCAAAAAAGAATCCGCAACCTCCCATGGAGCCGGCTGCCAGAAAGCCCCAGTGATGCTGAACCAAGCCCACCCTGCAAGCCTGGCAGTGAGATGGGGTGGGATGGGGACAGGTAAGGAAAACCAGTGGGGTGGTTAAACTGCTGTATCCTCCAGCTGTCCCATGCAAATATTAACACCCCATCAGAGCTGTCTAAGGGCCACTCTGAGATTGCTCTATACTGTGCCAGAAACTGGTCAGCCCCAGGGGGGTTGTTCACTCACCTGTAAGGCGAGGCGGTACCCCAGGAGAGATAGTCGGTGGGTCTCGGAGCTGGGCGAGGTACTATGGGCTGCTCCACAGCGGTCACGTCCCCTGAGTAAGATTTCAGCAGAGAGGCATTCTTGCTGGCCAGCATTGCCCTCTCGTTCCGGCGAAACTTGGCTCTCCGGTTTTGGAACCACACCTGGGGTGGGAAGCACAGACACCCACCAACCATCACAACCAGCTCTGCTGTGACTCTCACCCTTTCACCACACCACTTCTGCTCTGCTGGGCAAGACAGGGCTCCGTAAAACCAGGCTGCTTTGGCATGCCTGTCACTGGAAACTCTGATGACAAGACCTGGTAAAGATGCCCATGAGATGCCAACCGACCGTTGTGTCCAGCTCATCCTGGAGAGCATCTGTCAGTTGTTTAGTGGCCAGCCCAGCCCAGCCCATGACACCTTCATGTGAGGAACTGGCTCAGCAAGGTCCCTGTGGGACCGGGTCTGTCCTGTGCCGCAGGCAGCAAGGCCTGGGAGCGAGTGCTGTACAACACATCGTGTTCCATGGTCTGCTTTGACCTTCAGAAGGTGCAGGCTTGCAAGCTAAGAGCTGAGAAGCTCAAGATAATGTGTGCAGCCTGAGCACAGGACATCCAACATCTTGGCCTTGAACGAATCATATGAAGACATCTGACTGGGCAGGTAGTAGAGTATGGTAGCGGATCAGGCCTGGCAGTCCTCCTAAGGCATGGCACGCTTGGGACTGCAACACAGCATGACTCAGAAGCTTGGTGACCCTAGTGTGCCATGCAGACCTCAAGGATTTCTACTGCCATACTGGAATGGCCTGATGGCACCCCTCAGGTGAGGTGTGTCTGGATACAAGCTGTAGTGATTACCTGAACTCTAGCTTCAGTGAGGTTGACTCTGCGTGCAAGGTCTTCCCGTACGAAGGCATCGGGGTAGTGTGTCCTCTCAAAGACCCTCTCTAATGCCTGGAGCTGGCTGCTGTTGAAGGTAGTTCTGTTCCTTCTCTGCTTTCTTTTCTTCTTCTCTTCTGAGTTCAGCTGGTCATCTAGGAGAGAAAATTGGAGATGTGAAAGGCTATAAATGGGGTGAATAACCTCAATGGTTTCAAGATGGAAAGGGCTTAGGAAGGGGCGTGCGCAATTTCAACACCACACCTTAACCACACTGCGTTAGTCCCCATGTAAAAAGGAGGTGGAAAACGCATTGACACCAGGTATTTATTTCCCAGCTCAACTGCATAAGACGTGTACTGGCTCTCTCAGGCTACCCCATGCCTCAGCTTCCTTATCTCTAAAAAGAAACTTGTAAGTCCAATATGCATCTCCCCATTCCTGACAATCCCAGAAACCTTTTCTGACCATAAAGAATGATGAAGACCTGTTCTCTCATCTTCAAATTTCCAAGGACTGCCCTTACTGGGACGTAATACAGCCCTCTGGGGTGAGCACCAGTCCTGCACCAGAGCTTACTGACTGTGAGAAGATGCTCCTATCTCTGAGTAAGGGAAGTGCAAGGAAACGGCTATTACACTGGGCTTGACTACAGCCGAGGTAATGTTCTCTATATGTCGCTCCATTTGGCTTAAATGAGGACTGCATTCTCTTATCCTCCCCGCATCCAGACCGCGAGGCATCAATTCTGGCAGAGATGGGGAGCTGTGAACAAAGAGGTATCAGACAGTGGAAATGAAGCATGACTGATAGGGGCCTGAATAAGAGACAAGTGCAAAAGCCAGTTTCACTTGTACGCTTGCAAGCCAAGGACACGGAAATACAGTCAGACGGACATGGATATCGTTGCAACTGGGAAGCAAAAACCCAGTAAGAGAGAGACTGAGCATAAACACGTCGGACACCGTTGACTGAAGAACAGTTGTGCACTCTCCAGCACCCCCTTGCCTGGCCCAGGCCAGCAAGGTGGTGAACAACAAACTGTGCGCACGTATTGTTTTATGCCTCGTTTGTATTTACTCCAGCAATAAATCAGTACATCCACACATCTGGAGTCACACTTATCACTACTGCCTGCGGTCACTGGAGCAACCCCAGTGCTGAGATACCTGTGAAATGGCTTTTCTTAGCAAATACGTGCTCTGCGCCACCTCTCCTTTTCCCAGGGCTGTTGCACATGCCAATGTAGCAGCAGTGACGGAGCTACCGATGCACGGGCACTCGCGGGTACTGGCAAGCAGCGAGCGACGGCTCCAGGGGTTTGAGACCTGGGAGTCCTGGTGGACAACAGGATGACTGTGAGCCAGCAATGTGCCCTCGTGGCCAAGAAGGCCAAGGGCATCCTGGTCTGCATCAAGAAGAGTGTGGCCAGCAGGTCAAGGGAGGTCATCCTCCCCCTCCACCTTGATGAGGCTGCAGCTGGAGTGCTGTGTCCAGTTCTGGGCTCCCCAGTTCAAGAAGGACAGGGAACTGCTGGAGAAGGGCTACCAAGATGACGAGGGGACTGGAACACCTCTCTCATGAAGAAAGGCTGAGGGATTTGGGTCTCTTCAGTCTGGAAAAAAGACGGCTGAGGGGGGATCTTATCCATGCTTATCAATACTGAAAGGGTGGGTGTCAGGAGGATGGGGCCAGGCTCTTCTCAGTGGTGCCCGGCAACAGGACAAGAGGTAACGGGCACAAACTTGACCATAGGAAGTTCCATCTCAACATGAGGAGGAACTTCTTTCCTTTGAGGGTGGCAGAGCCCTGGCACAGGCTGCCCAGAGAGGTGGTGGAGTCTCCGTCTCTGGAGACATTCCAAACCCGCCTGGACGTGTTCCTGTGCCACCTGCTCTGGGTGACCCTGCTCTGGCAGGGGCTTGGACTGGATGATCTTCAGAGGTCCCTTCCAACCCTATGATTCTATGATTCTATGAATGCTCTTTATTAGGACAAGCTGGCGGCTATGACACCGGCTTTGCTTCTACCCTACCTGTACCAAAGTATCTTCACTCATCACACCTGTGGCAGCACAGCAAATACATCGGTTTCCATGGGAAGCCGCATTGAAGGAATTGAGATCAAGGCACCAGCCTGCAGGAGCAGGAGGCCACCGCTGCCTCCAGTGAAACAGCCCCATTCATGCTGCAGGACTGGTACGCCGTCGCCTTGAGCTCATCCCTCATCAAGCGCTCCGGTATGTGTGGGGTCTCACCAAAACCATCAAGGCTTCTCATGCTCCTGCAGCCCCAGCCTTCAACGCTCCCAAGCACACCGGGCAGAGCCCCAGGTGGGGCAATGTCCCCCTGGTCCCACTGTCTTACGTGGAAGAACAGTAGTGATGGTTGGGAGGATCTGAGCCAATATACATGTCAGCATGCATTAAAATATATTCATCGTTGTCTCTGTAAAAATGCGTGAGCTAGTGAGTTATATTTTAAGTTAATCACTGCGCACCTTGGCCCAGGTGACACTCACCACTGAGAGTCCATGGCCTTGACCTGTGATATACAGTTGCAGAATATCCCCTCGACAGTCGTTCCGTTCACCATATACAAATACGACAGCTCCCCTCATCCTCCTGTTCCTGAGGGGGCATGTAAGGCACGGGGAGAAGCTGACAAGGAAATTAAAGTCTACGGTTGTTGTCCTCACCACCTGTTTGTGTTGCTTTTCACAGCCCATCTGGTAACAGTTACTGCACCTGAACGCCTTTGGAGCAAGGCCCATCCATTTGGGAACAAAAGGACATTCCTCTTAAATGAAAGTCGGTTTTTCAAATTCCTGCAGGTTTACAGCTCCTCCGTCCCCAAAACTTCTCCAGCAGCCCAATGATCCCCAGCAGGCTCCCTTCCAGCGTGGGGATTCCTGGGTGCAAAAATACACCCTTGGTTTTCTTGTATCCGAGAGGAAGTGTTTGAAGACCAGTTTTTAACAGGCACGTTGAGTCATAAAGCTGAGCTGGGGAAGGGACTGGCAGAGGCGGGAACACGCAAGAAAAACAAACACCTGTAGGAATCCCAGGGCATTAAAACAAGGCACCAGGTGAATCTATCCCGCTCAGGTGGTGGGAAGCGAAGCAGTGAAGGAGAGGGATGGGATTTAACCGCTGGTCGTGCAGGACACCATGCAGCATCTCTACCTGGGGGGTTCAGTGTTGTCACAGAGTCCGTGCCTTACAAAGAAGCAGAAAAGTCCTGCGCGTTTCTCTCCTGAGTCATCATCAACGCTTTTATAAAAAGGGTCAGCAATTTCCCTCTGGCTCTACTGGCGAGCTTCGGCGCCGTCGTCGTGCTGCTGTGCACCACACAACACAGCAAACAGCGAAGAACAAGCCCCAGGGCACGATCGTCCCTCTGAACGGCAGAAACATTGCAAGACCAGTTGCCGTAGAGGCCAACGTCAACATGGGTGTCTGGCCTCCTCCTGAGTTATCTGTTTGATGCTATTTTCTACTCTAAACCCCGCCCACGTGGAATGGATGAACAAATCCATAAAAGCCTTTGGGACCCCTTGAGAATCCCCTCCAGGCCTTCAAAGCTCCTGCCCAGAAGACGACACCCGGCTGGAGGGAGCACAAGCCCAAGGCTGCCTGGGCATTGCTCGGATCCTGCGTGACAGTTACACATGAGGAAGGGTGAGGACATCTCTCTGGGGAGCAAGCAGAGGGGCCAAAGCCTGTAAAACACTGGAGAACAAGAATCCCTCCTGCCAAGCACGTTAATACAATTTGCCTGGTTTCCTCCCGGCGTAAAGCGAGACACTGGTGATTCACAGCTCACCTCGTAATTACCGGACCCAAAAATAGCAGGGCCAAGGAACGGAAAAGTTGCAGGCAGTGTCCGTGTCGCAGTGACTCACGGTCAGGTCACTGTTGGCTAACGCACCTCCAGCATCGGCTGGCGCGGAGCGGGGACGTGAGTCACCTCCTTTTTCCAGGACGCTGCTGGATGGAGGTGGCTCGACAGCAAAGCACGGCCTGTGGCGGGGGGAGGTGGGGAATTTGAGATCTCCTTTCGCCGCGCCTCTGGAACAGCGCAACACAGCTAGATCCAAATGTCTGCACGAGTTACTTGAGTAGCAGGGGGGAAAAAAAAAAAACGTAATAATGGCATTAGCCCAGAGCCACTGCTGGGTTGATCACTCTTTGCGTTTTGCCGTGTGGACATGCCATATGTTGATTACAAACTGCTAACGAGGGACTGCAGACACCTAAACCCCAGGTGTCTGCAAATGTCACCTTGCTCACAGCAGTCACCGGCTGCCTTCAACATGGCAGCAGGGTATTCCTTTATTTTTTTTCCTGCCGTCATTTCTTTATCAGGAAACAAGGCTGAACGCTGAATAACGGTATACCTAAGCAGCGCTGACAGCACTAGTGACCGGAGTCAGCAGAAAAGGAGGGAAGAGGAAAACAGCTCTAAAGCTTTTTAGGTGGGTCAGAAGTCTTTCATCAATGTTCTTTTAATCAGAAATATTTTATTACAAGCCGTGTCCTCAAAAGCTGAGCTGCTCGCAAATGTGTCCCCCAGAGAGATGGAAACGCACGTTCTCTTCTCAGGAACCCAAGGCTGGAAAATACGGGAATTTCATTTTAAAATCCCACAACCTTTCGTGTTGGGCTGGGAGATTTTGTTTCTTTTTCCCACGTTTGTGTTTTCCTGTATTATTTCTACATTCACCCACGACATGCAAATCCTGGTGTCGTACACAAACGCGCTTCTAGGATGCACCAAATAAATTTTTAATTGCTCCTAAGTGATACAGTATGGAACGTCCTACTCTTTTTTCCCTTGCTCATCGTGTCTCCTCTTGCAACGCGACAGATCCGCGCTTGAAGACACTCCGATCTGTGCTCCTTATCGCACAGCCGCTGTCCTAGTGTCTGGGACTGCCACTTGGGGTAGGGGTACCCTCGAACGGCTCCTGTTGGGATGCCGCATGGAAAATACAATGCATTATAAAGCAAAACAGAGTGGAGAATTAAATACCTACATATAAGTCACATATTTTTTTCCACCACTACTTCCAACCGCAACATATTTTGGATTTCCAGTTTGCAGGAATGCTTGTGCATACTTGCCTTCATTCCAGGTCAGAACAAAAACTAGTTTCCAGATGGGATTTACATGGTGTGGGCAGTTTTAAAAAGTTTTGACCGATTCTATTAAGTCCAGAACCAGCTATTATAGTACGTTAATTGGATCTGAATTGAAAGTAAACAATTGGATTTAATTAAGTGAGGAACAGAGACATGTAACCGCAGTATCACATACGGTAAGGCAGGAAAGATTTGTCACATCAGTTATATAAACTGTAAACTGAGAAAGCATTCCAGGAAGAAAATAAGGAATCACACTATAATCACAGCCTTCCAAATAAGAAGTCACCGCTAAAGTTTGAACACAGACTAAAGAAAAAACGAGACTAACTATTTCACAGGGGAAAAAAAAAATAATCTAGAAACTAAAAACCTAGCAACTAAAAACTGTTTTAAAATAAAAAAAAAAAAATCCTGAAGTTAAAAAAAAAAACAACAATGAAAGTTTTATTCAGAGTGGTGGAGAAAGAAAAGAAAAAGGAGAAGAGATGGGAAAGGAACAGTTTGAGTAGAAATATTTCTGCGGGTCCCCCCCGGCTCCGGGCAGACTCCTCTCCCCAACATCAGCCGTCCAGACAGTTACAGCCCTTCGCAAGCTCATGTTCCATTTTCATTTGCGCTCTGCTTTGCTTTCGATTCATTATATGCCTCCAAAATACTGCAACTCTTTGAGTGCTGGGCAGCTTTCTCAACTTATCTCATATAAAAAACCCCAAAAACCCAACCCAAAGGGTTTAATAAGGCGCCAGGAAGGGGAGCGGGAAGCAGAGACAGGGACATACAAAATCCACCTGATGGCAAAGCCCTGCCCCGTCCGATTTGAGAGGGGTCTCAAGTGATTTTCCACCCGTGCGGGATGCTGGAGACGAGCCAGCGTGCCGCGGGGAGCGGGGCTGCCATGGACTGGGGGTCCCAGCACCGTCCCTCGCGCAAAGACGAGATCGCACCCCATCTAAAACAGCCGACAGACACCAACAGCGCTCGGCGCCGTGCAAAGTTCACCCTAAACGAGACGCTCTCAACCTGAAAAGCCACTTTCCAAGCCTGAAAACATCACTTTGGCAGAAAACGGGGGAAAAGCCTCACCGCTCTGTTTTCTCTCGGCTTGTTTTCCATGTCTTTGACCAGGCTGGACGGCCAGGTCCACCGCTGGTTTTGCAGCTTCCCTTCCTGGTCTGGGCAGCAGGAGCTCATCGCCCAGCAGCATCCGTCGTCTTCCCAAGACGTGAACAGGGACAGAAACGGGACAAGAGGACCCACACGGATAAGATTTCGTGCTCAGAGCGGCCTGAAGTATCTGTCTAAAAGCTCCCAGGAGAGAACGGACTCCGGTTTATACATATTTCCATGCATGAAAAGTATTTTCAAATGGAAATAAGGTTTAACTTCAGGGTAGGCAAACACTGCAGGGAGAAGCTATAATTACCCTACACCAGGCATCACAACTGTAGGCAATATGGAACGGAGATGGCACTTAAAAGAAAACGAAATATGTTAAAGTTAGGAGAGATGCCTATTAAGTCATGTACTGAAGCTAGCCCCGACGAGCAGCGGTAACAGCAGGTTTGCATTTGCGATTACAGGTCAGACTACGGAGGTTTTTGAACTATCATTTTTCTCCCGTTACACAACACCGGCTGAGCTTTTTTCTAACCTCCGCTGTTTATTTGTTTGGTTTTTTTTACCTGCATCATCTGTGCACAAGACCTCAAATTACTTCAATTACACAGAAAATTCAAGTATCTGAAGTTCCAGGCTTGTTAACATCACCAGGCAAACATAAAAAAAAAAAAAATAGAAGAAGAAAACAAAGAAACAGATACTATATTTCTTTTAAAAGCCTTCGCTTTTGATTATCTGGTAAACTAATCAGGTTCCATTTTTGCACATAAAAAAAAAAAGTTAATTTGTGCACGAGCATGGAACTTCAGAAAGGTGACCCTGAATTTTTCATACAAAACACGAGTTTTAAATTCAAATGGAAAAAAAGTGTGTGTATTTTCAGCATGGCCCACAGGACTACGGCAGTTCCTCTCCGAAGTGTCTGCAATGTGGAACCTATCAGGATAATTTCTAGCTGACCGCATACAAACAATTACATATCATTACCGAGCTGCCAATAGCTTTTGCATGGATAGCGTGCCTACGGTCTCCCCTTGCGCTCGCCTCCGCCTGCCAGACTGGGGGAACTCACTGAGGTCCTGTACAACCACGGCTCCACCAGCGCCGACGGTGAAACCCTCGCTGCCCTCCAGCAGGACAGACGCCGGAGCAGAGGGACCTCCCGCCTGCGCCATGGCCAAAAGAGACATTTCCAGGAGGGTTTCAAGGCCCAGCACCAGCCGGTGACCCTCGCCCACCGGGAACGAGGTCTTGGGGGTTGTTGCCTTCCTGGTGGAGAGCCTGGAGACATCTCCAAGCTCCTCAAGACTAGTTTCTAGCATTCAAACAGTCTCCACCCGCACTTATCGGGCGCTGCAGGGACCTGAGTGCAGAGGCATCCCCCGTGCTCTGCTCTGCGCTTCTGCGGGTCTGCAGAGCTGGGGACCAGGTCTTCCTGCAACCCCCACCCGCTCCGCTCCTGACCCACAGCCAGGGCAGCAGGAGCTCCTCCTTGGCAGCTAAGAGTCCTGTCCTATGGCACATGTAAGACAAAACTGCTTTGCGGGGTGGTTTCAGCTCTGGTGCTCTGCTTCTCATCTGACGGGAACCTGCAGAGCACATGGGCAGTTACAGCGGCTGAGACGTGTGTCTTCCCTAACCACGTCCACGTTCCCACTTGCTGGAGCTGACAGAAGAAATGAATTTAGAAAAAACCAAACAGTAATCACGATGCAATGGAAATCCAGAGAGCCTCCCTGCAAAGACATGGCGTTAAGTGTGAATTACTGGGAGAACAATATTTGCGGCAGCAAAAGTATACATCCTTCCCCAGAAATTGGTACAAAGCCATTGAAAGTCCCCCTAGATCCCACAGACCAGTCTGAGTTCCTCTTTAACAGCTCCGCTTTTATATTCGCTAGGGTTTTCCTTCTGGGCATCCTACAGCTCATAAGGCACATGGCTTAGTCCTGCTCTTCTAACAAGTCTTTCCGCCGGGTCTTGGGGTCAGAGTGTTCCCATAATACAATAAGCGCTGTATGGATCTCATAAGCTCCAAGGCACAGTATGTTATGTGTTTGGAATTCCTCGTATGCTTTTATACTTTGTTTTACATATTGTAATTTTTATATGCATTACCGCATTGATCCTTGGAAAATTAATTTAAAAAAAAATATATAATCAAAAGCAAACACATATTTTAAAAGCCTGCCAGCGGCAAATCATGTTCTGTGAGACTGCACTTTGTAACTGACAAAGAGACCAAACCACCAGACCGTGGCGGTGATCCAGCGGGGTGGATTTACCAGGCTCGGGAGGGGACACGATCCCAGGGAGCTGTAGTCCTCCCCTCTCCGAGTACCTCGTTAGGGCAGCCTGATGCCGCAGAAGCATTGGACCCGTGACAGAGGAGCAGAAATGCTCCGCTGGCCAAACCCCACTAGGGTACCCAAAGGTATCATACCCAACAGGGATCTGTGCATCCCAGCACAGCACTCAGCCGCAACGACGTCCAGCCGCTGGTGCCAATATGACCACCAGACCTTGCCTGGAGGGCTGGAGCACCTCAAGCCTTCACAGCCTCTTCCTCACGCTTTGTTAAGACCCAGGACCAGTGCTTTTGGCAGGGCTGAACACGTGCAAAGTCACGGCTTTGCAAGGTCAGGGGTATGACTTCCAACGCCCACATCCTCTTCTCATCAGCTCCCCTTCCCATGCCATGTGTCCTGATGTTTCATCTTAGGAACGGCATTCAGGCAGCCAAGATCAAACTTCCAGCCTCCGCCCTGCTCCATCGGTATTTTCTTATTTCCAAAGCCGCCTCTCTACACTCTTGGCCCCCTCCCCGCCGTAGTTTATTCCAGATAACGTCTTTCTCCTCTCCAGCACCCTTTCTTGTCCTTTCTACAAAGGCTTGAAGAGACGAGTTGTGTAACGCTGCCCCTTCTAACTCTAACGTGCGTGTGGTACATCCGAACCAGCACGACGGCTGGGAGAATTCTTCTTAAGAGCCACCACTGCTCTTAGCTTGACCGTGTAATGAGCACTTCCCATCCAGGACCAGACCGGCGCACCAGGAAAGCCAGGATCCATGTCCACCTGGATACCACCAGCTGCCTCAAAGACAGTGGCAACAAACCATCATGACAATTAGGCAAGGACAGGTTATTAATCCACACTCATATCCCTCTGCAGTGAGCTTCATAGGGTTACACTCTACAAACGGCACGCTATTGTTTCCACCTGCTTCCTTGTTGGATTCACCTGGCGTCCCCTTTCTCTTCATGTTCAGAGGTGACCCTCAGAATGGTAACTAGACATGAATCACAAAAACGTGTCACCTATGCCCCAGGCTTCAGGGATCGATACGCCCTTTGATGCCAAGCTGCTGGGACAAGACTTTAACAACAAAATACGGAACGTGTTAAGGAGACTCCCCCCTTGTAGGGACCAAGCGTGGGGCAGATTTTGATTCCTTCCATAGGAAGGAGTTCCTAGAAGGAGAGCAAACCTGAGGCAGTGCTGGTGCTTGGGCCAGGGGTTAATGGAGCCAGGAGCACATGACAGACACCACTACAGTTGGTCCAGCCCTTCGGGATGGTACATTTCAGTCTTTGCAAGGTCTCTCCAGCCCTCAGAGCAGTCCCCGAGACCAAAATAGTCAGAAACCGCTTCCACCCTCTTCTGATGGCCACAGATTCAGAAGGTTGAGCCTCCCTGTTAGTGCTCACGTAGAAGGACGCATCAGCCCAGAAGCCACGAAGTGGGGACCCTGCAGTCCCCCTCCCACCGCACACCCACCTCAACTCTGGGCAATGCTGCTTTTATTAAACTTTCTCTTCTGTTTAAAAAACGTGGCAAAAAAATCCTCATGAACTTCAGCTAGAAAAACTTCCTAGTGGGGAAAATTAGAAACATTTTTGCAAGAAGCAGTTAGTGTAAAAAAAAAAAAAAAAAGGGGAAGCTTTTGGGGGGGGGTATTTTTTTCAGTCCATACATACGTTGCAGATGAACCACTTGGCATTTTGGGCCTTTCAAGTGGCTCGTTTCCAAACGGTGTGGCAGCCGCCAAGAGCCTGCAAACGTTACCCAGCACAATCTCCCGCCCGCACCGGGAAAGACTGACTCAAGCTGACCGGCTTCATGAATGTCTCCGTTTGTTTCACGTCCCCGCGGAGGCCCACCGTGCCGTTGAGAAGTGCCATTATTAAACAGCCCCATCCCGACCGGATCTGGAAATTCACTTGGATGTGGGGTTTTTTTTTGTAGGTGGGACCCGTGCGAGCAGACAGACAATGACCGGTGGGATGCGCACACCAGCTGGCCCCACCGGTAGGCAGAAACACTCTTTTCAATGGATATTTCATCTGTTTTACTGTTGAAATATCCAGGACTGCAAACTGCATGGCACAGAACGACCGTGCCGGGACCACGGGCTGGGAGAAAGGGAAGCGCAAACGATGGTGAGAACATCAAAACCAGCTCTCTAAAGCCTGCGCTCCCCTTTCACTAGTATCCAAAAAAAAAATAGTGTTTCGACCAAATTGGACCACCACTGCCATCGCCCCTTACCAAGCAAATTGGACTGGAGCCGCTGCAGAGCTTCGCTTAGAAATCCAGATTTTGACTGTTAATGCATTTTTATGGGTCCCTTTTGATCACAACTGGAAAAACAATGGCATCCGAGATCCAGAAATAACAGAACTTGAGCCCGGCTGTCAGCATCCAGCCCACTTGCCTCTTCCAAGGGCTGTGAGCATCCTGACCAGGAACGTGCTCCTCAGGTGGGGAATAAAGGACCTTTACATCCCGCATTGCTACGGGAGGCAAAGGGATTAGAGAGCGTAGGGCCATTTCAAAACAACCCTTTCTCCTTCCCAGGTCCATAGTGAAAACCTGTTCTTCTAAGGCCAGGGGACAGGGAGGAGGGATGAGGCTGGGGGCTCTGGGGGTTTTTTGCTGGACATGGGGACATTCACCAAAACAGGAGGGTGGATGGGACGGACCACGGGCTCCAGCGTGCCCCGCGCCCCGGCTCTGCGGGATGCGAAGGGAAACCGGGCTCAGATCCACCTCCATCCTTAGCCTCTTCTGGACGGTGAATGCATTTCACATTAGCTAATAAATTGCTACATCTTATGTTTCTTAGCCTGCTGGAATGATGAATATTTTGGAATGTATTTTGGATGGTCGCCTGCCAGAGTTGAACAATCAGCTAGAGATTTTAAATCAAAAGGCTGAAAAATGGAAACCTCTGTATTTCCACAAAGTTCACTGCAGTTTGAAAGGCACAACTCCCAGCAGAGGAGGCAGAATAACGATTGTCAGAGCCGCTGCGAACTGGGGCAAACGAGGCATACGTTGGAAACGACAATCCCTAATACGGAGTAACAATCTTTGCCTCCAGGTGATGAATATATTACAGGATATCTGCTTATTGCTGCCCTTAATCTGACTGAAACGTCAGATACTCTAACCTGGAGGATCAGACAATTTTGGGGACCTGTACAGAGGTGCGGGATATCTCAGGGACAAAGCACGGCTTTCGGTCTGGTGCAGGGCTAGCAGATGAATGCTGCCGTTCTAGGACAATTTAACAGAATTTAAGTCTTTTTAAAGGCTCTAGCTAACAAATCACATCCGTTGCCAGACTAGGCGCATCCTCACCTAACAGAGGAGCATCTCAACGCCAGCAAAAGATTTGACGGCTCACCCAAGGTAGCACAGTTGGAGAAAGAGGACTACGGACCCGCGCTGTGTCCCGTCCCCCTGCTCCAACCACCGCGTCCCACCAGCTGCGGGCGCCCAAATCAGCTCACGCAGACGAACGGTCACCACGTAACGAGGGCTGAGCAAGCTCAGCACAGCCCCAAAGCTCGGACAGAAAGACTCCATGGATAAAGGAGACCGGCAAGTGGTCTTGTCTCATCGGAGCAGCCACAGATGGAGCGGGTCCAAGAAATAAGCTTCTCTCTCCCCCGTGGAGATGGGCTGTCTAGACACATTGGCAAAGCCGCGCTGCCGAGTTTGCAGCGCTGCATCCTTCTTGTATACAGCCTGTCAAATACAGCAAATTCCTGTCCCCCCGGCCTGTTAGCATGGGCATTTTTTCAAACTTCCTAGTGTCAGTCATGTCCAGAAACGTCAATGACATTTAATGAGAAATTTTTAAACAGATTTTTGTGGAAAACATCTTACAATTTTTTTGATCATCCCTCCGGCAAAATCATTTGCTGGTCATTTCATTATTTCCATTTTTAATAACAATTAAAGTAAAAATGAAATAAGTTGAGTACAAAGTATTTTTAGGCCAAGAAACACTGATATTTGAATACGAATTGCAATGAAAAACCTGGGGAAGGACAAAAAAAAAAAAAGTTCTCCAAATAATAAAAACTATTGAACAAAAAGCTATGGGAGCTGGGTGCACTTCAAAATAAACCAGAAATGGGACACGTTCACATTACGATTGTGCCGTTCAGCTTGTTGAGTTTCACAGCACGGAGATTAAATTAACAGCAAGTAAGCAAAACCACCTTCAGTAGATGGTATGAAGGTACACAGCAGCTATTTCATTTCAGTTGCATATGCAAATGCTAGCTGGTGTGTTTGTGAGTAGTGCAGACCACGTTTCCTAACCATCATCAGTGCTAACGGCGAGGCTCCACACCAATGCTCTTAACCCTTTGCAGAAAAAAACTGTCATTTTTGATTCATAAATGAAGGCAGATGGACTTATTTCAGGTTAAGGGGGCTCCATAGCAAGGTTTAATGGCACCCCAGCAGCTGATGGGCACCACCATGCCCCCGTACCGAGGCTCCTGAAGCTCAAGCTCAGTCCCCTCAGTGTGCCGGACAGTGAGCACCGAGCATCGCCCGCACGGGGCCCCACATCGCAGCAGCTCCCTCTGCCTCATCAACCTACCAAACCATCATCCCGGGGCCTGGATGTCTGGGTTGATTTAGCGAGCAGCGGCCGTGGGATGGGCTTCCCACTCTGCTCCTCCACCGATGGCACCCCTTGAGGGGACTTCTGAAATCACCTCATCCCTGGGAAAAAAAGCTCAGTTGCTCCTGGCTGCTCACAGAAACCTTGGGAGCCTTTGACTTCACTTCAGAAATCTCCGCTGACCACTTTGGTCCCAGAGATAAATGCATTGGTACGTGTGCAGGTGACCCCCTGCCAGAAGTGCCTTCCTCCCTCCTCCTCCTCCTGGTGACCCCCTGTCAGAGGTGCCTTCCTCCCTCTTCCTCCTCCTGGTGACCCGCTGTCAGAGGTGCCTTCCTCCCTCCTCCTCCTCACGCAGCTCTCCATACAGCTCCTGGAAAGAGGTACCAGGGGTGGACACTACGGCTCTGGCTGAAGGCCCTCTCCTGCCAGCCTCAAGTCCCATCCCCGCACTGGAAGCGCTGGCAGCAGTGCCAAGCCGGGACTGGTGAGGAGCTGTGAGCAGCCAGACACGAAGCTCCTGGCCACGGGCCATTGCCAGCCCGCGTCCCTGCAGGCACATCCCTCTGACCAGCCCCAGGCCACTCTCACCAGCTCCACAGGCTCCCCCTTGGTCACAGAAACTGAATTAAAATGGAAAGACTCAGACCCCCGCATGGGAATCCAGTGTCCTAATACGCCAACAATGGTACCTGCAGACTGGTTGGAGCCTGGATTTCCTGAGATGGGTCTGTTGGGAACACCCTTCAACTTTGGGCACGAGGGACAACTACAGAGTGGTGCCAGGTAGACTGAAACATCCCCTGTGCGGGTCCTAGAGCAGGCATATTGCTATGGGAAGACCATTGCCGTGCAACGTGGTGTAACAAAGATCAGAGCACCCGAAGAGCCACAGACCAGCTCGGAGAGAACTAAAGCAGAACGGTCTGGTCCTGAAATAGGTCCTCTTTTTCTTTCAAGCGCAGCTCATTAAATGTTTGCTGGAAAAACAGAAAAGCATTTTCCACAGAGAAGAGGACATCCAAGAAAAGCCCTTTCGGACATAAGTTGGCAAGAGGCTCCCAAGCATTTATCTTCGGCATAGAATGTGCTCTGTCAGGAGGGCTGTAACTAACAATACGCTGAAAAACATGCCACAGACTTCCACTGTATTTTATTTGGCGCTAAGGGGTTATTCCTCAGCACAAAGTATTTGCAACTGGCATCGGTTAAACGAGAAATTACAACCTTCAAAAGACCTACTTAGCGTCAGCTGCAGAAAGTACGGAATTTGCCATGGGCTTCGATGACAACAGATTATGTCCCATAAAACGCTGCAAACACGCTCGGCTACAATGCTGGGCACGAGCTGCCAGTTCAGCTGGTGGGGGGGGGACACCGGGGACTCAGCGCTTCCTGCCCCCTTTTCGAGAGGCTCCCGCCTGGTTTAGGACTGGTGACACGTCTCTTCCCGATGCTCCGGCTCACGTGCCGGCCAAGTTCGGCCACGGGGCTCGAGACACGGCAAGCTGATCTCTGCAGGGACCGAGTGGGGTCGACGGGCAGGCGGCAGAGCCGAGCCAGGCTGCAAAGAATCTCCGAGCCCCACAGCAGCATCGTGCTCCATTTGGAGCGAAATATCCCAAGCTTTTTAGCCCCACAGCTCGTTAGTGCTAAGGAGGAATAAGAGAGAAGTGTCTCATTCCTCTATGCTGGATGTTCAGCTGGGACAGACTGAAGTGAAGAGCATGGATGGGTCAGGAGGCCATGGAACCCTGGTGGTTAGGAACCATGGAAGGGGTGGGTTAGTGGGCTGGGTGCCCAAGGTGGTGATTTGGGAGCTCCATCACCTCCTGATCCTGCACAGCTCAGCCACATCCCAGGATGAGAGACAGCTTTGCTGCCCCTGTCCCACAGCAAACTCCCCAGGCCCCCAAACCTCCTTCCACTCCGGCTTGTCGCGTGATCCAGAAAAGGAAACCTGGGAATCGGGAAACCTTCCTGGTGTTTGCTCAGGACGAGCACCGTGTCCACGCAGGAGCGCACATGGAAGTGTTCTGCGGAGAGCCTAGGGAAGGGAAGACCATCACCCGGCCCCCGCTATCTTGAGTTAACCTCGAAAAAGTGGCGGAGATTCTCAGTCCAGAAACAATCACTGCCTCGGCTCTCGGAGCGGGCTCCGGAGAGGTCGGCCTGAGCGAGGTTTTCCTGCCGCAATCCCGGAGCCCGCTCAGCGAGCTGTAAAACGCTCCTGTCCCCGCGCTCTGCAAGAACTTGACCGTTTCCTTCCCCAGCCCGAGTCAGAGCAGCGCGGCTACAGCAGACCTTAAAAGACAGGGGTTTATTGGGCAAAGACCCCGCGTTTACTTTGCCCTGGCAGGATATTTAACCATTCACGGGACTTGTGCAGCAACAATAAAAACAAAAGCGGGGGGAAAAGGAGACTTTTTGCACAACTCTGCAGCCCGCAGCAGGCAGCCTGCCCCGCGTTAGCACGCGCTGCTCCAGCCCTTATAAAGAGCAGACAGCCTTTGAGTTAATCCCTCCTCCTGCAAGCCCAGGAATTGTCACTTGGCTTGAAATTAAGTGTGCCTGCCAGTCTTTACGGGGCTGGGGGAGAGGGGATGGCTGTGCTTTGGCTGTGCCCTGCAGCACAGCAGGAGCAGCCAAAACGCCACCGACCGAAATGTTCACGGAACATTAAGTCGGACCTTCCCAGAATGGCGCAGTTGCTTCTGTATCTGACCGGCACTGAGACAGGCTCTGGGCAGACTGCGCCTCCTCTCTGTGCACCCTCTTGGGTTTTTTTAACCTTGAAGCTGACTCTCGTCCTTCCGACTTAGACACACTTGACAGAGATGTACCTTTTTTACGCCAGCTTTTCACCAGACCCCTGAATCTGGAGCTTAAAGAAAAAAATCAAGGAAAAAAAAAGAATTAAGAGCCACGGTCCTCTCACAGAAACGCCGAGACTGGAATTCAGTCCCGCTGTACTGGCACGGCGCATTCAAGCGACAGTCCTCCCATAAAGGCTTCAGGCGCTCCGTTAGCGAGCCAGGCAAAACCCGGCGTCCTGGTACTAAGGGCCTATCGTCAGCCAGTTGGCCCAGTTTTAAAAGCAGAAGTGCGACAGCTAAACCCATCTGCAGAGCCCTTTGATGCTCAAGCTGCTTGCAGTCAGGCGCCTAACTACAGGCTAAAATGCCCAACTTGAGGCAACCGCACGGGAAAATCTCAGCCATTTCCCACTCCAGAAGTCAGACGGCATTTTTGACAGGGCAGACCCTGGAGTCCTCTCCTAGCTAGGGAGCCTAGTCAGGGGGAAAAAAGGCCCTTTTAAATTTATTCTCTTTACAGAGACTCACAGGGAGACCAAGCCAACAATTGTAGCAGAATCATGTTTTATTTCCCAACGTCTGACGGGAAGAAGCGTATCAAATCGCGTGTCATCTGCTGCCGCAGGCTCGTTCCTGAGCGGGCGCCTGAGACGCAGGGACCGCTCCCAGCTCAGATGCTGCTTTTACTCTGCGGATAGTTTAAGCGCCCCCGATGAACAGAGACGCTTTCCCAAATCAAAAGCAAGAGGAATAAAAACTTCATGTAAGTTAAACCCAAATAATATTTTGACCCAATCTGTTCCCAGCATTAGAAGGATTGCCGAAGCTGGAGATGAAAAGCTCCTTTTAAGCTGGAGAATTCATCCCCGATGAAGGACGGATGAGTTACTACAACAAATATTACATTTCATGCCGGCTAACAACACACTGATATTGCCTCACACGAACAGGGGTGGCAAAAGCGCTCCCGTTGATTATCATTTACACGCAGATGACTTCCAAGTCCTCTTGCTTGCCGAGCCCGGGCTGCGATAGGACAAGCCGTTTTCTCCCACAAACCTCTTCCATTGCTCAGGCATTTGTTCTGCAGTTGCTCTGGCAGTTTTGCTGGATCTATCACCAGGGCACAGAGGTAATAAAATACTACAACTCCCCACCCCTGGGCACAGGCTGTATCTTTCCCTGGTTACCTGCCAGCCTATGGCCAAAGTCGAGAGTCCCACCCTCGCTGCCTGCCGTGGGAGACCTGCTGCTGCCCTCACCCAGAGCCATGTCCAGAGAGACGGGTGCCCACGTGCACCCTAACCACACGTCTGCCCCGTAGCTCCACCATCAGCTCCACCAGCACTGGCTGAAACGGGCCAGGCTGCCCCAAAACAGCGCTGAATCCCTGAAACTGCCCGGGTGGCTCTGGGGTATCCTCTCCCACCTGGCAGTTGCCAGTACTTGAGCATCAGCCTTTCCAGCTTTCACCAAAAACTCCCCACGCCTCCAGTTTTCACACAGAAAGGACTTCAACTTCTCTCGAATCATTAGAGAAAACGAGCCTGGGAAATTTCACGGCTTGAAACCCAAGCACTTTAAAAAGTTACTACCGATAGTAACCAAAGTAAACCGACACCCTGCGTTTGCTAGAGCAGAGAGCACGTTTGCACGGCAGAGATTCTGCTCCCAAGGTATTGGGTCTCCTGTTGTGGGTCTTCCCTTTAAAGTGTAAAATTCAAAAAAAGTGGGAAGTGTTGTCGGAAAGCCCCATCGAGGATCTCTTCCCCTGTCCCGGCTTTCCCTCCTCCTTGCTCCCTGTGCCAGCTGGGTTCCAGGCACGCTGTGTCTTGCTCAGAGCCTGGCTTGCCACGTTGAGGAGAAGAAAGTTGAAGACGGGCTTCAGCCCTTTGAAGCAGCCACAACAGAGAGGACATCCTCTCCCCAGGGACACGCCGCACGGGGCTGGCCCAGCCAGCGGGACAGCAAAGCCAACGTGCAACGTGTGGCAGGAGAGAGGCAGCGACGGAGGAGAAGCCATGGGCCAGAGCTCACACCAGCCTCCCACGGGAGCTGGGCAGCCGGAGAGGAGACTCTGTCCTTGGATGGGCTACTCTGGGCACCGAACCCCTTGGAGGTGCCTTACAAAAGGGCAGCCCAGCTTCCCCAGCTGGTTTCAACTGGGTTTCTGGAGAAATCACTCACAACACAACATGCTCTTTGCCTCGGATCCCCCTGTCAGTTTTTGAGTTGTTGGCCAATTTCAACCACAGCTTAACAATTTGAACAGGAATGGCAAAGATAATCCAGCTCCTACAATTTTCTTGAAAACCCGGGGGCTCAGCAAAAGAGAAGAGGCATTATCGATGCCGGCAGCAAGAGACCAAGCAGCTGGGCGAGCCCAAGCTCTTACAAGACACCCGAGAACCTAGACCAGAGCACGTTGCTGCTCGGACAAAGTGAAGGGAAATCCCAGCAGAGCTCAGCCCGGATTGCCCCACGGACATCCCAACCTGGAGGTGCACAGCGGGAGGAGCATCATCGCCAACGGCTGCCTCCTTCACATCACACCCCCTCGCCTTCCTCAGCGAGGCCAGAGCTGGAAGAGCCCAGGACTCGGACTGGGCAGCCCGAGCCCCATGTTTTGGGTACGGACGCGCCAGTCTTTATAACTATTAAACCTGGAGAAAGCAGAGACTCAGGTGATGGGGAGCGCAGTGCTGACCGCATCCCTGTACCCTGCGCAGGGAGGGCGAGCATCCCAACTTCCTGCGGGACCCTGGCCACACCACAGCATCCACCCGTGATTCCCTCCCTTTTCCCGCTGCCACAAACCTTCCTGTGGGTTCGGACCAGTAGATGGCACCAGAATAACAGAAAAGCCCCTCCGGTTCTGCCCTCCGCATCTCCCCAAATCCTCCCACAGCATCATCCCCCCCCCATACACAACTGGGCACTGGCAGCAACCGATGGCTTTCGGCTCTCCACTTTAAAACCCTGTTTGGAGCTGACTTCTAACAGGACTTCTAAAAGTTTTAGCAAACAAATTCAGGAGAGAAAGGGGGGAAAAAAAAAGTCAAAGTGGTTTCTTTCCATTTCGAGGCTTATAAAATCTTCCCCCGCCCCCTCCCCAACATAGATGCTGCTTTTAAATGAAAACCAGAATCAAAGTATTTACCCAAAGCATCTGCTTTCTCCATAATTGCTTTAATTTGGAGAGGTTTTCCCCCCCTCCAGCTGGAACCGACAGAAATTTCCTGCCTGCTGCAGTTGAACAGAATCTGCATTTCTCAACGTAGAAGCAACTCACCCGAGAAATGCTGGGCTACGTTTTTAAGTAGGAAGGTGCCCGTCTCTTTGGCCCTTGTGACTGTCGACATTGTTAAAGGAAAGTCTAGTACTTCTTCCCAAGCAGCCTCTGCTATTAGCTAATGGCAACATCCTTGCCCCCGGTGGTTTGAGCATCCTCTCAACTCTCTCAAAACAACAGGACCAGCTTGGGTCAGGGTGGATATTTTCCCTCAGGAGAGCCTGTCTCTTGCACGCTGGGCATGCAAGAATTCTTCACTTTACAGAGAGGCTGAGCTAAAGCAGGATTAACAGCCAGGGCCACAGCTGGTGGCACAGTTTCGGGTGACCACAGCACAGTTTCAGGTGACCCTATTCCCACCCATGCCTTGTGGAACCTCCTGATCATGGCGTGGAGAGCCACGTTTTCAGGAGGAGGACTTGGGTGAAGATGCTGGTGGTCTCCAGGGACACTCGCTGCAGCGCAGACAGGACTCCCCTCGTCCCCGAAGCACGACAAGGTGTACCCCAGCACCGCGCAGTGATGCCGAACGCCCCGGAACCGCGGCCATGGCTCTGTCTGGGGGAGATTTAACGTTCTCGTGAAAGCACATGGATTTTTTTCAGAAGCTTGAATCCCGCCTGGAGTCAATCTGGGACAAATTCAGAGACCTCCTGACTTTTCACACCCGGGACTGAGTTTTGAATGTGGCTCAGCTCAGCAAAGTTTTAGGAGGAGCTTGATTATTTTGATCTTTCTCCCCCATTCCCATTATTAATCAGCAAAGAGTAATACCTCCCAACCAAACCACTTGCCAAACCATTTCTCCGCATACTTTTTGCTTAACAGCCCTTCTAGGAATGGAGCACAGTTGGAAACCTCCCCACTTCCATCCTCCTTGGCCAACAGCGTGTCCATGTGCACACGTGGCCACCAGCACTGAGCATCGGTGCTGGGAAATGCCCAGCTTGGCAGGGGGGAGGAAGGCTCCCATCGCTGCGGGCTCGACGGCAGAGCGGAGGGCCAGCCACGAGGGCTTCGTGCTATGAACGCTCCCAGAGGGAGCCGCCTTTCTGCGGCTCTTTGGCTGTTCCTGATTTCGGCAGGCTCCTCCCCGGATGGCGACAAGCGAATGCAAAATGGAGCGCAGACACGGGCAACAAGAGATGTCTCGGACCACTGCGGCCCTGAAAGCCCTTTTTCTCCCTTTCCTTGGCACCAGCCCTGCACAGCCATCTCTGACCTTCCCAGGGAGCCCACCCTACCAATTGGGAGCCCCTTTGTCCCATGAGAATGCTAAGCACGTTTATCCCCCTCCCCACCATTGATTAGATTTGCAGCTCTCCCTGTTTTCCTCATTTTATCCAAAGCTGACGGGGTTGCGATTACAAGAGACACTGTTCACACAGACTCTCAATCTGGCCAGAAATACCACAAATCTCACGCAACAGCCTGTTTTCTTCAGAGCAGCAGTAAACTCAGAAGAGGTCCCGAAACAGGAGATCAAGTTGGGCTGTTTCCACGTCTGATGTTTGCCCTCTGTAGTTCTGCAGAGGTTTCTCTATCTCTGCTATTCCTAACAGCAGGATTTTGGGGGGGACTGTCCTATAAATGAGTGGGGCAGCTGGTTCACTTAAGAGCCTGAGTTACGATCAGAGCTGAGGACGTAGTTTTTCTTTTTTGTTTCTCGCTATGTTTTGGTTCAAACCCGTAAACAGACTCGCACCGAGTGGATCTGCGTTCCCCATCTGGCCCTGTGATCCAATTTCCTGGCAGGAATATCCCCAACATCGAATTGCGCAGGAATGCTGCAGCGCGTCCCTCCGTCCCAGGGCCAGAGCCGAGCTCTTCCTTTCGCCGGTTTCTGCGCGAGACCCAGCCACGGCGTTTCACCCAGTTACCCTGCTAGCGAGACCAATAACTCATGGCTGACAAAAGCAGCTCTTCCAAAAGGGCTTCCAGACATTCACGGATGGAGAAGCCAACGTTCTCCTTCGGAGTTATTTCTAGTGATTACATAGCATCTCACAGTCAAAAAAAAAAAAAGCATGTTTTCTACCTCCTTTGAATGCATGTCTGGCTTTTGCTCTCAGCCACTGGCTCTTGTTCTACCTTTCTCTGATGGATTGAAGAGGGGGAAAAAAAACAAAACCGCTCAAAAGAAAGACCTCTTCCTAGAGAGTCACGGAAATGGGGATTCAAATCCATCATCACAAGTGTCTTGGAAGGACTCTCAGCGTTGCGTGGCCGGAGAGGGACCGCGCTACGTCACAGGAGGAAAACAGCTCCCACTGGGAGCGGAGACCAGGGAAGCACGGCAGAGAGCAGAGCCCTTCCGAGGAAGCCTGGAGAGCAGCGCCGTGCTCAAGAGGCGGCGGGAGAACGGGGAGCCCACCACCACCCCCGGTGAGAAAAATCAGGATTCAGCACCCAGCTCTGCACAGAGTGCTCCGACACTGCGAGAACAAGACGTCCTCTTCACTTGGTCACACCAGCCTCCTCCAGACACAGACCATCTCTGGCCGGAGGAGCACACAGCATTCGCAAAGGCGGACATGAGCCTGCACGGATTGATGAAGGGCAGCTTTTTGGGGCGTGGTTTTTTTTTTTCCCTCCCGCTAATCACAGATTACTTCATCTTTTCCATCGCACCAGCTACTTCCAGCCCACAATGCCAAAAGGCACGCCAAGGAAATCTGTTGCCTGGTTTCCCAGCAGTGGGTTCCCCCCCAGCGACCGTGTCCCTTCCCCATTCACGTGCCTTCCCTCAGCTGGATGGGTCCCTCTTGCCCCACAGGGACCCCAGTTGAACACAGCACAGCAACCTGCTTGGAAAATTGAAGGCAGCGCCATTGTGCTGGCCAGGACAGACGAAATGCAGGGTTTAGCACACAGGCATGTTCCCACTAAAGTCACGCAGCCACTGAAACTTGGGACTCCCTTCCCAGGGCAGGAGCTCTACACTGTTTATCCCTTCACATGTTTGTCTCCACCAGATGTGTGCTTGGGGTCTCCACAGCATCCTTGCACCACCTCTTCCTCACTAGACCTGGGAGGATTCCCCTTCTGCCTCACTTAATCTCCCTTGCTGCAAGAGAAGTAGGTGGGCTTAGAATCCATTGGGCATCAGTTTATACTCTCCTCTTCTCGAGCTTAAGCACCTCTTCTTTCCTCCTAAACTGGATGCTGGAGCTCTCCTTACTGCTTTTCTTCTCTGGACTTTTTTATTTTTCCAACCCAGTTTGCATCTTCCTCGACATGCAGCTTGCCCCAAACGCAGCCGCCCTGGAGCCCTCTCCATGGCTGAGCACAAGGAGAGGACGCTCCGCAAACGAGGCAGAACTACAGGAGATGCTGTGGTTGGAAAACATCTGCCTCTCCTCATAAAGATGCGGCGTTTTGCATTGAGCAGGGGAGTTGGTTCAAGGCCAGGTGAGCAGATTTGCAAAGGGCGCGTAGCCACAGCGCTCCAGCATAGGCTCCTTACACCAAATTCGTCCCCCTTTATAGACAGCAGGTTGACACCAGTGTCTCCTGTGCCGCCCTCCTTTAGAGGGCACCACGCAGAAACGCCCTGGGCTGTGACTTGCAGGAGATCTGCTCTGTAAGCTCATCGGAGGAGCGAGAGCCGCCACTTCCCCCAGCAAGCCCGATTTCCCCACTGGGAATAACTGGTGGAGACGAGATGGATCCGTCCCGTCAGGCGCCCGTGACCAGACCTCGTGGAGCACGTCCCGTGGAGGACCAGCTCTGCCGCAGCTGGAGAGCTTGGCCGGTGGCGGGGCATTCAGAGGAAGGGTTAGCACCAAAATAGGTCATTAGTGAGCGACGTGGGGTTCTTCATTCTTCTCCAGGCCCCTCGTTTTCCTAAGGGGAATGCCTCAGAAAGCCCACTGGGGGGGAGGAGGAATTTACAGTTCCCTTCCAAAAACCAGCCTTTGTTTGTTTGATCCGTTTTTTGGTTTTTTTTAAATGATCGAGTAACTTGTGAATACATTTTCTGATGATTCCCACATCCTCCCAGCTGGAGAACGGTTCATGAACAGACTCCAAACTCTGTAAATGAGCTTGTTAGTCATAAGTCTTCAAACAGGCTTGATAAACAACTTTCAGCCTGCAGGATATTCATCAACCATTCTGTCTGCCTGGTCTCCCGACACTAATTTATTATTCACAATGAGAGATCCCGCTCCTAAATCACAGGTGATTGTTTCTTTTTACTGATTAGCTGATTTTTTTTTTTTAAGGAGAAATAATGAAAAACAAATCACCAACAAGCAATGCATCGCAAGCACTTATTCCTGAGCAATTCCCCTTGTTTCCACGAAACGTATCAGCAGTTGTCCAAACGAAGGAAACTGTAAGTAAAGATATTTTTGGCCAAACCTTCAAGACAAGGCAACAGCCAAGAAAAAGAGTGCGACCATCCCAACCAGCTGCTGGGAATTCCAGTGCCTGCTGTCAAACCCTTCAGAGACCTTCCAGCTGACCGGCACGTGCCGCTCTCTGCATCCTTGGGGTTCGTGGAGAGCCCAAGCATCTCAAAATGTTCAGGAGATCCGAGTCCCCATGCAAAAATCCGCCACCGAAAACCCCATTTCACCCCATGGATGGGTTCATGCAGCAAACACAACTTGCCCCAAGGGCATTGGGTGCACTCAGGTGCACCCGAGCAGAAGGTGGGTTCCCTGCAGGAACAAACTTGCTGGAAGTTGCTCCAGTTCATGGAAGGGGATCTCCTCAATGCTAATCAGTTAATTAACACAGAAGGTGGTCGATTCCAGAGACAGAGGCAGATGAAACAGCAATTTGCTGGGGGCAATGCAGAGGGAGGAGAACCTTCCCAAGTCGCTGTTAAAGCCAAGCTCTTACATATCACACATCCAGCAGATTTCAAAGCCCCTAAATTAGGGGCTGGGATTGTACCCAGTTGTATGGGCAAGAAAACTGAGGCACAGCAAGGTGAACTTGGCCAAGTTACGGCAGCAAGTATACAGGAAAAAAAGACCTCAAGACTCTGTGGTCAAGGCACCAAAGCATTTTGGAGAAACAAAAAGACAGGCTGGGTCATCCTACTGCGCCTTCTCTACTGAGGTTTGGAGGGAAAAAAAGCCCCACTGTTTTCATTTGGGTTTTGGGTGCAAACCTTTTCCGGGCAGGCTGCTCCCAACACCAGCAAACACCGCCCTGTACAACCCCTGCCCTGCGGTCCCCCCAAGCAGAGCGGCCCCACACAGCCTGGGGAACACGTGGAGCAGAAAAATGCACTCCCCAGCAGGCTGCCTTGTGTGTGCCCATGAAATCCAGACCCGTGTTTCCACCACCACCTTGGCTCCCCATCCCTGATCCACGGAGAGGTATAGACTCCCATCAGCATTCGGAGTGAAGGCAGCCGGATGCAGAGCTTGGGTCTGGACTGGTCTTGAAAGCTTTTTTTTTTTTCTGTCTCTCACTGCAAAATCACCAATACATGCGCTCTGACAACCTCAAGCGCTCAAGACCGGACAGGCTGTGCTACCAGCTCCTGTCAAGAGACAGTCTTCCCAGTGCTGAATGGGAGCAAACACGCTCAGGAAAGAGACACAGAGTTGTCACCAGCTTTCTCCAGCACTGTCAGCATGGAAGTCATCCATCCCAAGCAGGAACTCCGTGACGGGTTCACAAACCTCTGCTCTGTACCTTCCATCCAGGGGGAAACGCAATGCCGCACGGGACAGAGAAGGATAACAGGTATGAAGCGTTACCGGCGTTTCAACCCATGGGGTGGGGAGAGCTCTGCAAAGCTTTACGGGAAACCAGCCCAGACTTCACGGGGACAGGAGCTGCCTGCAGAGCTACCGGCAAGGGCAGCCCTTTCTGCAGCACCAGGCCCAGAGCATTAACACTCCGTTTGCACTGTTACGGCTCAGGCACTTTTCCCTGTTAAAGTCCAATCCACCCCTGCAGAGCCCTGGCTCCGCTGAGCTGAGGCGGAGAAGCAACGGCTCTTTGAAAGCTGCTAGCGTGATTTTTTTTTTTCCCCCAAATGTGGGTCGTATTAATGACGCTTCCGAAAGAGGACAACTTCCAGAGCACTGAGCAGGTCTTCATGGCTTCACCGGCACACCGGCTGCAGCTCAGCCCAACTCACCCACCACTCGTTCAGCAGCCACAGACAACAAAACCAAGAGCAAACAGCAGACTGACGAAGGTCCCCATGGGATCAAAACCTACCCAACCTTGACTGGTCCAGCATCTACATTGGCTACAAGAGAGGGCTGGGAGCTACTTGGCTGCTGCTTTCTGTAGCCACCCACTGTGGCCTGGTGCCCCCAGGCATCCCGCTTTGTTCCCAGTGCCCCTGGGACTGCTAGTCCCCTTCAGAGCTGGATGCCATTTTCCTTCTCCAAGCCTGCCCACTCAGCAGCTGCTGGTGGCAATTCTGTCTTGTCTCCGGATGCACAGGGACACGGATAACTTTGGGCTTACTTTGGTCAAGGAGGCCACAGGAGAAGTTCATCCGCTGGTGGGCTCAGAGCAGGAAACAACGTCCCCAGGCTCCTGATGAATTCCAGCCCTCGGTGCAAAAGCAGTTTTGCTGCCTGAGCAGCTCATCAAGACGTGGAGATGGTCCTAGCCAGATCCTGAGCGGTTCTTTGGATGTTTGCCCTGCCCAGCAGTCTCGCTGACTGGCTGGAGTTTCTCCTGTAGGAAAATTTCTTTAGCCAGAAATGGGGGAAAATTTGGGTGGAATACGAACTGGACGCTGCAATAGGATGTAGTGACTTGTTAACAGCACAGCTGGCTCCCTTAACCTCTCTTCTACCCTTCCCTTCCAGGAACACAAGGCACCAGGAGGTCCTGGACTGCCACTCCAAGGCAAACGTTCACTTCATACGGGCACAGCAAATCCAGACTGTCTGGGACAGTGCTTGAAACACTGGCTTAACCTTTTCTCAGCCTCTGGAGGTGAGAGAGGAGCCCAGAAAGCTATGTAAGCTGAAATAGATGCTCACTGGCTTGCTCATCAGGCCTCTCTTCCCAGCTTTGGCCTTCGCAGACTCATCCTTGCAGATGCCAGGCTTTCCATTGCAGGAGGTGGCCCCCAGCCCTCAGGTTTGGCACCACCGCTCCCTCCCCTTCCCAACCAGCAGCCCCCAGATGTTCTCCTTTGAAAGAAACTTCTCTCAAAATTATGCCACCGCGCTCCCAGCAGATACGCGGTGCACCTCTGCTGAGCCCCCATCCCCACCTCACCGCGTCTCCCAGGGCTACGGGGTAGAGACCAGCTGAGTCCAGCAGAAAGAGCGCAGAGACTCTCCAGTGGCTAGTAAGAGGTTGAATTTATGCAGCAGCTCCCCCTCAGGGGGAGGCACTGCTGGCATCCTCCTCCACACCCCACCGGAGCTGGGTTTTCACACCCCTGTGAGCTGTCTGCTCTCCCACCAGAGCAGCCAGTGGGTTCAGAAGATCTCTTCCCACATGCGGCGGAACCTGTTATGGCTTTTCTCTTGGGGGAACCAGACTAAAAACCCGTGCTCTGTGCTCCACCGCCCGAGCACAAGTTGAAACCTTCCTGTGCCCTGCGTGTAAATTCCTGAGGACAGTTCAAGCCGAAAGTCAGATCAGAGCCTTGGACAACAGCTCCTCCAGCCAGCCTGTGATGATCCTCGCTTCACATCTCCGTAATCCGCCCCGAAATCCAAGCCTCCTTTAGGAAACGCGAGTAGGGTGGGGAACCAGCAAGGCAGTGATTCATCCTCCCCAGAAACGGAGGCCCAAGTCTGGAATATTGTGACACTTGGTAAATACTCGTGATGTACTTCATTATGCAACGGAGGCCCAGCAGGAGCACAGCTCCCTCAGGGCTGCTTAATACGGGTTTCAAAAACGATTAAATATATCATAAACAACTCCCAACCAGGAATAAACACCTATAATCCCATCAAACCATTCTGGTGATGTCAAAAACCACAGGAGCAAACTCAGTTAACCAGGGGAAAAAAGAAAAAAAGAAAAAAAGAAAAAATATATATACCCTCAAAGGAATTATGACCTTGTAATTCTGTGTCTGCCTTGTCAAATGCTCAAAGCCCCTCCTGCTTATTTATTACTGTGTCCAAGCTCTCGCTCTGCTTCCTAATGTCACATATTTGGATGCATGTTGCACCTCTGCCGAAAGGCAAACGGATGGTGCCCCTGGATGCAGGCAGCAAAAACTGTTTCATGCCAGCGCAGAAATATTCCACCGGCCCGAAAAAAAAGGGTTTTTCTGCATGATTCAAGGCTGCCCGTCAAGTCTGTAAATGCTAATACTCATCAACTGGCATACATATAAGCAGTCCATTGAATTGCACGCAATGGTGTGAGTAAGGATTGCACAAATTAACCCTGAGATAATATTTTCCCATGCGATCACGGCTTTATACATCATCAAAAAGATGGAAAATAGACTGGCTAGTAGTGGAAACTCGGTGCAGATGACAGAAAGCTGATGTTCATTAAAAGCGTTCTAGCAGTTTAGACCAAACCTTTAAGTTTTACGAGAGATTTCAAAATCTAATTTTCATGGAAATGTTTTCATTACATTAAGGGAGGGGGAAAAAGAAACCCCAGTAAAAACTTTCAGCAAAATCTTTTTCAAATTAAAAACTTGGAAGCTTTGTGGGGATGGATTGAAAACACAAATACCGTCAGCAAATTATGAGCCCATGAGAACCAGGAAGCAAAACCGATTATGATCAAAAAAAGTGAAATTCACAAACAAATAAAAGTCTAGTTTTGGCCGTCAAAAGGGGGGCAGCATGTCCAGAACTTAACAAACTGAGTCAGCTCCCTCCTTCAAATTCACGTGGCTCTTTTTTCCTTGTCAATAATAGTACGTTGTCCATTTTTGTTTGCTTTGGGGGAGTCCTATTTTTTTTTTTTTTTTTTTTTTTTTTTTTTAAGACTCCAGGTTTCTGACGGAGCCACATTCCCATCTCTTGCTGGCGTCCAGAAGCTCTAGAAACGTATGTGAAAAACACAAAATGTTTTTCACGCTTCAAATTGTCGGGTTCGGGGACGTAAGAAAAATATCCCACATCGCGAGATAGTTGCCGCAATAACCATGCGCCAGCCAGCCTGAGAGTGAAATTAAATAGATACGCCCAAGGAACATAAACGGAAAGAAGGTCAGCTAACTTCTAACAACTGCTTTGTGTTAGTTAGCTGTTATTCAACCTTTACTCAAGTGAACACTGTTCACTCCGCAAGAAGCTTCTAGGACACGCGCAGTCCAACCGGCACGGGTAAAGATTACTCCCCCAAGAAAAAGCAAGCTGTTGTATTTTTCACACAGATAACATAAACGACAAGTGCCCTAAAAATAACGTTGATCCGATCCTCAGTTTTTCCACATGGGCTGCTGGAAGAGGAGGATCGGTTCTGGAAAGCCTTTCTGGGCAGCACCCTGTAAGGATGCTCGCCGCTGCCCGCGGGGTTAAGGCACCGCTCACCCTTGTGCAACCTGTGGACATCAGCTGCTTCCCGCAGACTCTCCCTTTGTCCATCAGCTGTGCAGGACAGGAGAGGAAGAAAATAGCTGCTAGATTTAATCAATTTACCCTGCATTTTTTCCCCCACCTTTCTATTCTTTGTACATCCCCGGGTCTTCAGTCTCAGCGTCTTCTGGGAATGCGGGCTGTGTTTTACTAACAAAAGAGCCACTTCCTACTTCAAGATAAAGCAAAGGTTTGCAAAGAAAACCCTGGAGCTTCCTCTCACTTTCACCCTCCAAGTGGACTCAGCAGCCCAGAATCACTTTTCACATTTCAAAGCAGCAGCCGAGCTTTTCCACCTGTTTTTAAGGGGGCATACGTTTCTTTTTTGTGATGGGTGGGGAGGCACAACGCTGCAGAAAACCTCAGGATCAGCGAAAAAAAAAGAGAAACAATTCAATATTTACACACCCCTTTTTACTCTTGCAGCGGCCTCACTCGTTCTGATTATAAAGAGGCATAAAGCATAAAGAACAGCCCTACGGGAGCGGACCAAAGGTCCTTCAGCTCAGGATCCTGCCTCAGACTGCCAGTAAGGAGAGAGCCAGAGGGTAAAGCCCAGGAGCAATGGAGCTATCTCTGCCCCAGCCCATCCTCCTAGTCTCTCAGACTCCCGAGCCGGACGCTGCCTCCGCACAGCGCTGCAGTGAAGAGCCATCCTCAGTCCTCCCTGAAATCGTTTCTATTTCTGATCTCTACAAAATCCCGTGGCAATCTCATCCGTCACCAAACGAGAAGCCGAGACAGCCCTTCCCTCCTGCTCTCGACCCCGCTGCCTGAGAAGAGGGGGATGAAGCCAGCACGGATGCTCTGCTTGACCCCAGCCTGAGCACAGAAACTCACCTCTTCCCGCCCGCCCCGGCAGCGTTCCTGCATCCTTGGGAAGGAGCAGCAGTGCCGAGGGGTCGCGATGCCCACCGGGGCAGAAGGAGTCGTGGGGAGACGCAGGCAGCCTTCGCCCCAGCTTTAATCGCAAACCAGCCCCGAGGATATCTGCGAGCCTGGGAGAGAAGCGCAGCCCCCCGACTGCCATCGCCTTTATACTGAAGAGAAATTAAAGGCCAATAATAACTCAATACGCAGAACTCGTGCACGTACTGGACCAAAGCAGGGTTTGTTCATTCCTCACAAAAGAAACCCAGGCATAACAATTTTTCTTCTGCTGCTCATACTTTCTCCGTGTCATTTTATGAGCCATCAACAGCGAGACTCAAACAAACACACCGGAAAAAAGCAGAGGTCAAAAATGCCACCTTAAGCGGGGGGGGGAGGGGGAAAAAAAAAAAAAACAAACCAGAAAAAAGCTAATAGCTTACCAGCTCTGGATTTGGAGAATTAACCCTGCTCACAGGCAGGAGCTCTGGGAACCCATATACCACCGGCCAGGTTTCTGCCTACCCCAGAGAGGAGCTGAGTGCTGGGAAGGTCAGGGGGTCCCCTCTGTTGAGCTGGGACCCGCATTTCCATCCCAGTTTTAGCCAGAGTCAGGGAAAGCCCTGCTACTGAAGCAAGAGCTGGTTTTATCTTAACAGGTGGTTTTGCAATGAAGAGGAACTCGGGTTGCAAAGTCTTCCTGGCAAAGCGGCAGAGGCAGGGAGCTTTGCTGGGAATTCTATCAGCTTTTAGGGTACGGCTTTCAGAGCTACAAGCTGAACTAAAGTCAGTGAGAGTGACAGCTTCACAGCACCACTGGAAAATCAGCTCCTTAATACGCTGACAGTTCTCCCTGTAAATATTACAATCACAGCTACTCCCGAGGATGTTGTTTTTTCTTTTTTAATAAGAGAAACATTTTCCCCTGGACCTCCTTCAAATGAACCAGTGGTAAACATTTCCCCCTGAACCTCTTTCAAACGAACTAGTGGTGAAATAGTGCCTTCAACCTCAAATGTTCTAAATGAAACCTTTTGTCATTTCTGTGCCAAACTTTCCCCTCGATTTTGGATTACAAAAACAGCGCCGATAATTTGGCTTTTCACTTCAGTTTGGGACAGAAATCAGTGACAGATTAGCTGACTCTCCTTCAGGTTGGAAGAACATTTTTGGTATTCTTGAAACATTCCACAATTTCTCCAAACGGCTTTTACCTTCTCGCCTTTAGTAAGACGGAGAATAACCGAGCCCTGTGTTAGCTTTTCCACTGAACCAGCTCTCATTTTTCACCCAGAAAAGCTCATACCTCTATTGCATTGCCTAGCTCCAGCACAGTCCTTTTCCTGCACGGATTGGAAAACACTTCACAAAACACAGATGGGGAAACTGAGGCACGGAGGCTCATGGGATCTGCTAAACACACCAGTGAAAGAGCCAGAAAGCCCAGATGACAGCTCTGCCCAATAAACCAGGGAGAATTTATCCCCGTTTTTTTTTTTTTTTTTTTTGCTTACTTTAGAATACTTTTAAAACTTTCTAATTCACCGCAACGGCATTAAAACTTTTACAGCATTCAGAGAACTTCTAAATTATTTGAAGCTGTAGTTTGGTCCCTGCTTGGCAATGCTGGCTGGGAAACACACCCTCGGACTGAGGTTTTTTGGTCCGTTTTATGCCCTGAGAGCAGGGTGGGTAGCGGGGAAAACACAGCCCCTCTTTTCCAGGCTGATGGAGCTAGCCTCAGAGAGCAAGGGGCTGCGTCAGGAGCAAATCAGGTCCAAATATAAAATATAAACGAAACCAGAGGGTGAAACAGAAGGAAAAAAAGAGTTGTCTCTGTAATTTGTTGGTTAGTATCTTGAGGACTGGCCGGCCACAGTGTTGTGGCACAGGGGCGAGCAGCAATCACTGCCTTCCCCGCTAAAATATATGCCTTTGGGGCCAGAAATTGCATCATTTTCGCGGGTCCTGGGAAGGGAAAACTTTTTTTAAGCGGCGTTCGGTCCACCAGCCGCTCCCGGGTCCGGGTCCCTGGGAGGGCAGGGAGCCGCTCCGGCAGCCGCGCATCCCTCGCTCCCTTCCCGACCGCATCCCGCAATAAACCCGACTGGGAATGATGTTTCCCCCCCGACACACACACGTCCCCCCCGGAGAAAATGGCTTGCCGGGGATCCCACGGGCGGTGGTGCAAGGAGCGGCTGCTTTTTGGAAGGCTCCCCCCTTCCCCAGCCCGATTTTTCGTCGGGATCCGGAGAAAGCCACGTCGGACCCGCGGGAAAAGAGGGTCGGAGGCGGCTCCCGGTGGGAAAAAAAAAAAACCAAAACCAAAACAAATTAAAAGCGAACGAAAATCGCAATGTAATTGCAATCGCGATTTTCGCTCGCTTTTCGGGTTTGGCTTGGTTTTTTTTTTGGTTTTTTTTTGGCCCTACGGCAGCCGCAGGGCAGCCCCCCAGCCCGGGATGGGGGGCACGCTGGGAAGCGAGCCCCTGCCCGCATCCGCGGCCCCTGCCCGCCCCACGGGAGGCACGGCGGGGGCGGCCGCAGCCGGCCCTTACCCACAGCGAGAATCGCGGTCAGTTCCTGCGGCCGGGGATTTTCTCTATTTTTTTTTTTTTTTTAAACTGGAAGCAGAGGGAGGGCAAGGGGAGAGGCGGGGGGGGTGGGTTGCTGGCCCTGGGTGGGGGTTGCACACCCCCCTCACCCCGCTGCGCCGCGGCTCGCCCTTTCTGCCAGCGCTCCCCTTGGAAAATAACAAGCGGCGCTTGGAAAATGCCGCGCAAGCCGGCGCCCGTCCCCGCTGCCCTCCAGCCGCCGGGCTGTTGTTTCACGGCTATTTGCCTTCCCAAACGAGGACCCGCTAGAACGGGCAGCTCAGGGGCAGCTCTGCGCCCTGCCCTGCCCGCCGGGCCTGGATCACCCCCGCACCGGGAGAACCGGGGGTCGGGAAGGAGGGGACCGGCGGCGCCACTTTGCGGCGACGCACGCACCCTCGGGCCGTTTGCGAGCCGCGATGCTCCGGGCAGGTCGTCGGACAATCGTCCGTTCCCCATCCAGACCCACGAGCAGCTTCCCGGCGTCCTGCAAACTACGGTGCCGGTCCCAGATCCGACGGGTGGGTGGGTGGGTGGATGGATGGACGGACGGACGGATGGAGGCTCCGCCGCCTGCCGCGCCTCGCCCCATCCAGCCAAACTCCGTGCTCAGCCCCCCGGCAGGCGATGGGAAAAGGGGGCTCAGCCCTCCGGCCCGATCCTGCCCGCCCCGGCTCCCAGAGCTGTTTTCCTCCGGGTCCCCCGAAGGGAGACGGAGCGGCGCGGAGCGGGACCCGACGAGCGCGGCACGGCGGAGAAGGGCAGCTCGCCGCTCCCCCGTTCCCGGGACGCCGTTGGGGGAAAACAAGCGTTTTCGCACGCTGCCGGGTGCCGGCCCCGCCGAGGGCAGGGGGACGCGGACACGACCGTGTCGGGGAGCCGGACAAGCTGGCCCGAGGACCGGCCGGCGGCTCGTCCAGCCGCTTCCCCGCGGGAGCCCCCTCGGGGCCGGCACCGGCTCCCCCGGCCGCTCCGCACGTTGGAAGGACCGCCGCGGCCCCTCGCCCCCGGGGAGGGATGGAAGTGGGGTGTCCCCGCCACTTACTGTCCTGCTGCGGGGTGTCGCTGCCGCTGGTCAGCCCGGGGGACTCCAACAAGCTCCGGCCGGGCTCTCCGCCGCCCTCGTCCGCCTGGGCGGCCACCATGTCGCCCGCCTCCTCCAGGTCCAGCAGGTGACTCACGGAGAAGTTCTTCTTGGCTTGTAAATTGTCCAGGCCGGCGGGGCCGTCGAGGCGGGCGGGCAGCAGGGCCTGCCTCTCCATGGCGTGGGCATAGCTGGACGCCATGGTGTCGAGCGGGGCTTTTCTGCCCTCGCCCCCCCCGCCCCCGGGGGCGCCCACCGCCCCCGCTCCCCCCCAGCCGCCGGCCCTTCGAGGGAGGTGGTGGCGGGGGGGGGGAAAGATGCGCGAGGACCGAAGACGGGGGAACGGGACGGGACCCGACGGCGGCGGGAGGGGAAGCCCGAAGGGGAGCGGGCAGGGCCGGGTTTAAAACATGCCGGAGGGGAGAGGCGAGGCGGCGCGGCCGGCTCGGGGCGCCGGGGCGCGGGGAGCTGCCGCCGGCCGGGAGGCGCAGGGTGGCTGTGGGGCCGCCGGGGCGGGTGCGCCCCGTCCCTCCGCCTCCGCTGCCGGCGGCTCCCCTCCCTCCGCCCCTGCGCTGCCCTCCCCTCCCCTCCGCCCCGCACTTCAAACGGCGGGGGCGGCTCCGCGCCGCTCCGGCCGCAGCCGGGCACCCGGGGGAGGGCGGCCCGCGGGGCCCCGCCGGGACGTGGCACCGGCACGGCACCCCCCCGGGACGGGGGTGGGCAGCGACGGCCCCGCCGAGCTCATTAGCTCCTGGTTGGGGGGAGGGGGGGGCGGCTGGGGGAGCCCCACGGTTTGGGGGGGGGGCGTGGTGGGAAGAGGGGCGCAAAGGCGGGGTGTGGCGTGTCCCCCCCCGGCGTTGTCACCCCGGGGGTGCTCCTGGAGAGGAGGATGGGCACGGCCCTGGGGAGGGCTCCCGGGGCAGAGGAGAGGAGCAGGAGGAGAGAAATACGGTGAAATGGAGAAATAGTGAAAATGAGAAATGCAGATAGAAAAGGGGACAAAGAGAAATGGAAAAGAAAGTGTGAAAAGGAGAGAGGAAAGGAAGAAGAAAAATAGTGAAAGAGGAAGATAAAGTGCAACAGGGAACTAAGAAAGAGAAGACAGACCAAAAGGAGAGCAAAAGAGCAGAAGAGAAAGGAAAAAAAAAAAGCCAAAAAGAGAAACAGCAAAGAGAAAAAGACAGAAGAAGGAGGACTCACTCAGAGCTCCTCAGGCCAGTGAGCAAAGAGGTCCCAGCAGTTTGGCCTGGCCTGGCTGGCACCCATGGCCAAGGCAGAGGTGCAGGGAGGTACCCCTGGACCCTCACTGGCTGCAGGAGGACCCCGAGGGCAGCAGGGCTGGCAGCAAGGGACAGCAAGGGTCCTGCCGGCCAGGAAAGGCCGCCGAGCCTGGGCTCCGAGCTGCCACAGCCAGCCCAGAATTTCCATCCCCCCTGATCTGGGGAAAGAACATTTGATGCCATCAAAGGGCTCCAGATTGAAAACAGATGTGCTTCCCCGAGCCTCTCCATGCATTTAATTAAGGCACAGGCATGGAGGAGACATTTTCATCATTAGTTTGCTTTCAGGCTCCCCCCCTGCCCCCGGTCCCGGTTTACCCTTTGCAGTCTCAAAGACCCAAATGAGCATGGCAGGGCCATGGGGCTCTGCTGTCCCCAGCTTGGGGGCGAGCAAAGCTGGTGGGCACAGGCTGGAAAGGGCAGAAAAAGCACTGGGGCGAGGTTGCACGTGGGTGCATATCCACCCGAAACACCATGTGTGCATCGATGCATGTACACAGCAGCGTGTGCCTTACTGCACACTGGTGTGGCCCTTTTTCTGCACGTGAGGGAGCATTTGTGTGTGATGTCCTGCGGCACTTGCCCACGTGTTCGATGGGGAAGGAGCTGTGTCTTTACACGGGTGTGCGAGGCTGTATCTGTCTGGCTTTTGAATGCTGGCATCTTGTACCCCAGACCTCAGGGTCTCCAGGTTTAGGCACAGCAGGGTGGGTGGGCGTACGCATTTCCATGCTCTGAAGAATGGTTATCCGTACACACCCCCATGGGCTGCCCAGCACACGAAACACCCTTTTTCTCTGCCTTTCCCAGATATTTGTCTGCCTTCTTTCTCGGTGAGCTGGGTTTTTTTACCCTCTTTTTCCCTGTTCCCCTTCAAATGGATGTTGCAACTGACCTGGCTTTTCTGAGTGGGTGTCATGGAGTCCTAGCCATAAACAGCCCTTTCCACTGCTCTTAGCCCCAGGCAACCTCTGCCATGGGGGTGACAGCGCAAAACCACAGAGAGCAAGAGCTCTCTGTGCCACCTTCACCGTTATCCTCACTGACATCCCTGGTAAGGAGTATTCCTCCTTAGATCTCCCCATGTCTAAGGGCATCCTTCAGACAACTCTCCCTCCCTGCCTCGGAGTTTGGGAATGCAGCCCAATACCAGCAGATGCCCTGGAAAGATGGTGGGTGAAAGCATGTCGGTGCTGTGGGTGACCACACCAACACGTGTGCATCCACTACAGAAGCAGAGTCTCACCCACAAGGCAACAAAGGGGCCCAGCTCCAAGACCGGCTACTGTGGCTTCACACTGAAGCGAGCCACGGATGCTCCCCATACGTACGGCACACGCAGGCTGAAAAGCAACACGGGGTGCCAGCTTCACATTCTGGAAGTGGCTTAAACACCTCCTTTCCCCTCCTGCAACACAACTGGATTCCTATGACTGGGTGGCAGAACTCTGCTGAGGGACAAGCTGAACCCAAGGGAAAGTCTTCCAGCCCTGTCCGTCTCAAAAGAAAGAAGGCTGGGAACAGTGGGAGGCCTCCAAGACTGCACAAAACACCACAGGGCTGTAGCTCATCTTTCAACCTGCTACGACTAGGCAGGACCTAGGCTAAGGCGCACCTGCAGTGTGGAAATGAGTGTGGTAGGAACCTCCTGGGCTCTGAAAGGGATGGTGACCGTGCTGCCACCTCGGATAGTCAACTGACTCTCTCCCTAGATCATCTGTAGTGCCTTTAGGACCAAGCTAGTCTTTCAAAGCAATGCTGGCCTGTTCTGCATGTGCCAGAGGGCAGAATTAGTGCAGCATCCATGATACTCTGCTCCATGGAGAGCATGGTTTGCCTATGGGAAGCCTAAGGAAGGTAAAAGCTGAGGTAGTGCCAGGGTAAAAATCCCACCAGGAGAAAGCAGTGGAATGTACTCTTTGTAGCAGGGTGTCCTATTGTACTGGGGATCAGCTGAGCTTGAGGGAATGGGTGGGATGGATGAAAGGACCTTGTCATGCAGGAAATAAGTCACATGAGAAATAAGTGATGGAGACCAAAGTGTCCCACAAAGGTCATGAGCAAAAGACAAAGAGAAGAATCGGAAAGATGAGGAGAGGGAGGGGATGAAGGACATGGTCTCTGAGCTCCTGGGTGAGCCAGCCAAGGGTCCCAGGGCCCTACATAGCTGCAGATCTCAGCCTGACACTAAAACAGAAGCAGGACCATCTTTACAGGACAAGCATGAAACATCCCTTCATTAGCTGTTTCCTTTAATGTGATTCAAAATTTTAGAAAACTTCATGTTAGAGTACAGGCACATATTATCACCTTACCTGAATGCTCAAGGGTGTTGCCTTCTAGTGTTCATCTTCTCCCCCTCCAGCCACCAGCAGTGCAGGCAGAAGAGGATACGGCATTTGCCACCCATCTCAGATGCATCATTTTCTTCCTGTGCGAGCATCCAAGAGCCAGGCCCCACCCTCGCTCTAGGGTCTCCAGGAGTTTCTGCAGGTTAAATAGCCATAGGACAGGTATGAGCCACACCACGGCCTACTGTAACCCAAAGATCCCAACGCACTTCCCCCCATCTCAGATGGGGAAACTGATGCAAAGGCAGCTTGTCCTCAGCATCAAACCCCAAGCGGAGGTGATAGGATACCCCAGTTCTCGTGACCCTGATCCTGGAAAAGTCTCCCAGGTTACAGATGGCCCATGACAGCAAATGCACGTACCATTTCAACATCCCACAGGCCTTCAAGTAGTTCGTTAGACATCTATTTCGCACCTCACCACTAGCCTGGTGTCAAGCCGAACAGATAGCTCTCATCCATCCTCCCATCCCACCTTTCCTCTCCAACGTGCGCCTGCCTGGCAGCTGCTCACAGCCCCATTCCTCCACCTTCCCAAGCTGTCCAGGGAATGATTGCCTCCTGCTCACACTCACAGCAAGGCAGGGACCTCTGAGCCTCTGCTGCCAGGCAGGGAAAGGAGAAAGCCCAAAGGTCCTAAAACAGACAGAAATCTGGCAGGTAAAGCACCCACAGCTGAAAGGCCAAGCCTCATACTGCAGCGGGCAGTATGGCTAGACCCCAGTTTGGCCCTTACTCCTCCCAAAAGTGGTTATCATTTTGAAGGACATCAATGAGACTCATCCCTTCCTGCTCCCAAAAGTGGTTATCATTTTGAAGGACATCAATGAGACTCATCAGCTGCAGCCCTGCCTCAAAACCTATCTATCTCCTACACTGTGACCACATCTGATGCTCAGAGAAGGTGAGGCAGAAACCACAAACTCTCCCATTCTTCCTCCTCCCGCCCCCCCAGTTGCATATCAAGAAGGGGAAAACCAAAGATCTGTGCCTCTGCAGGTGATCAGCACATTTGCTTCTGCTTTCTTTTCTCATAGAAAATTACAAGCTCAATCTGCAGCGTCAATGAAGAAAAACTGCAACTTAAGTGTTTGCCCCAATTCCTGCAATTTCCCATGAAATCCTGCACTTGGAAGTTCCTGTGGTTCCCCGCTCCAATATATGAGCTACCGAAGTATGCTATAATCCCTCAGAAACCTTCCCCTCGCCTTCTTGTCAGTTCAGACTTCCTAGCCTAGGGAGCTTCCTAGCACATACGGCTGCAGGCTTGGTGACAGTTTCCAGGTACAACGAAGAGGAGCTGACAACCTTCCCAAGGGTCTTGCAGCCAACAAGAAATACTCAGGGCAGATGAGCGGCTGGAACATCCCCATGGCAGCTCACCCTCCTTGTAGTTGGCACTTGTGGGATGCAGGAAGGCACCAAGCACCGAGTACAACAAGAGTAAGCCGAGCCTTCGCCTGCTCTGCTCTCACGGTCAGATCTTCTGCACTGACCGCCACTTGCCCAGCATAGACTACACGCTTGTTTCAGGTGCCCTAAATATCTTCCCTTCTACCTGAATTAAAAAAAATAAAAATAAAACAACAAAAAAACATCAGGCAGAAGAACCTGTGGAAGCTGTGAGACACAGATGTGGATTCTCAGCTGTCTAGTAACATCATGGCATTTTGATGAAGCATTTTGCTCAGTGAGGGGAAGTAGTTTGGGTATCTCTTCTCTACCTTAATTTAATGAAACTTGTCAGCATGTAATGTCTCAGAGCCCTTTTTCGATCTGTCAAATTTGTTTCATCCTAGCAGTTGAAAAACACTATTGCAGGAGGGCAGCAGGGAGAAGGAGGAGCTGTGGCCAGTACCATTGCGCAGCTTGGGCCTTTAGGAAGCCTGACCAAAATGCACACACAATTTATTACTGCTCAGCTCTTCTAAGACATGCTGGGTGCCCTCCAGCACTGCTCTCCTGAGGACCTCGGCAGGGTGCAAACAGTTCATATAGGTGATTCAGAGGACAGGAGGGCACAAACAATGCTTACTCCTCTCCTAGGCCCATAGCGGCAGCTACTTTGGAGAGGGAGTGCTCCCAGATAGACCTCCACCTCCCAGATAGACCCCCACTTCTTCCATAGAACCATAGAATGTTTTGGGTTGGAAGGGACCTCTAAAGGGCATCTAGTCCAACCCCCCTGCAGTGAGCAGCGACATCTTCAACTAGATCAGGTTGCTCAGAGCCTCATCAAGCCTGGCCTTGAATGTCTCCAGGGATGGGGCCTCCACTACCTCTCTGGGCAACCTGTTCCAGTGCCTCACCACCCTCACAGTAAAGAATTTCTTCCTAATGTCTCATCTAAATTGATCCTGCTCTAGTTTTAAACCATTGCCCCTCGTCCTATTGCTACATGCCCTTGCAAACAGCCCCTCCCCATCCTTCCTGTAGCCCCCTTCAGGGACTGGAAGGGGCTCTAAGGTCCCCCTGGAGCCTTCTCTTCTCCAGGCTGAACAACCCCAACTCTCTCAGCTCGTCCTCATAGGACAGGTGCTCCAGCCCTTGGATCATCTTTGTGGCCCTCCTCTGGACCTGCCACAACAGGTCCATGTCCTTCTTGTGCTGAGGGCTCCCGAGCACCCCAAAACATCAGCCACAGCTCTTTAGGGGAAGCTGATGAGAGGCATCAAATCAGGGTATCTCTCTGCTGCTGGCCACTTCTGAGGCTGCATCCATACTGTCTTGTCCCTTGCCCAGCCCAGTGATACCCCCACTTCTGGACTCTCTTGCTGATGCCCAGCAGAGCCAAACCAGAACTCTTTTCCCCTGGAAAGTTTTCCTCCCATCGCCCTGTCACGCTGATTCACTGCAATGTTTGGTCTCGAGCTTCTTCGCGCTTGCTCTGCCCAGGCCTGGAGGAGAACCACACCGAGCCGGAGACAGAGAGCACCTGCAGGGATATGTGTGTGCACAAAGGTGTATCACCTTACACGTGTGTGTGAGTGCTGGGGTATGTATGCACACATTCGAGTCTGGAGCCAGACCTCTCCCCCACGAACTCCCGCTATATGCTTGGGCCAAATCTCCCTCTTTTCTTCCCCACATAGAGGCACGTTATTAGATCCGTGGGGATCAGGTAGTCTACAGTCATTTCAAGCTGTAAACTCAACATCGGGGTTTCTTTTAATCCCAAACATCTTGATATCATCTGGAAATGCCATGAGCAGTTTATAATTAGGGTTTAGCATGCAGATTAATACCAGCAGCTCCAGGGTGAACAGACCATCAGAGTCTAATCAAAGCTTAAATGGGGCAGCAATTTAAAACTGAGATTTATTATTCCTCTGCATAATATTTTGAACCAGGGGCTGAGTTCACATCACACACAATCATTCCTGGAAGTGCTATCACATCTCCAGTCAGAACGAGGTGGCTTGTTACTCGTTCATGGGGGTGATAAATACTAGGCTTCAGGAACTTATTTAGGAATATCGCAGCATTGACATTGTACAAGATTTAGAACCTGAGGCAGGAGAGCCCGTGCACACATGCACAACGCATGGGGCTCCAGCCCCACGTGGATGGTGGGCAAGGCCATGCACCCACATTTTTTTTTTTTCTGGGGACCAGTTGTAGTAAGGGAGGTGGCCCCAGGACACCAGGCAAAGGGTTCTCTGTTTGGCATCTCCCCTGTCCACGTGTGGGTGGAGGAGAGGAAGGGTGGGAAGGTATGTGGTACCCAAGCGGGGAATAAAGCTACCTTACAGCAACAGAACCATCACAGCAACTGGCAACATGTCGCAGGCTTGGTGGCATGGTCAGCTAAGGGTCGGGGAGGGAGTCCTAGGCCAAACACAGCCAGGGAAATCTCCTCCTGAGTGATATTTCTGCAAAGTCGCTTCTGGATGGCCGCTGGGAGTACCCCCAAGTTTCAGAGGTTAGGTTTTCAGGGTAGGGGCAGCTTGGCTGTCTGTGAAGCACCTGGGTTGGAGTTTTCACTAGCAGGGCCCCTACCTTTTCAAACCTGCCCTGCCCAGACCTCCCCCCACCCAGTTCGGGCTGGAGCCCTTCCCTTGCCTTGTCATTTTTAAAACACAAGCGGAGGAGACGGTTGGGCGAGTGGAAATTTGTTCATCAGTTTGTCTGTACAAGTCCCAGTTTTTAGATTTCAAGACAGACGGAGCTTCAGCAGTTGCCACCTAGCTTTCAACAGACATGACAAGCACGTTCACCAGCTGGCAGTGGCAAGAACTAGTTTCCTATTTTCTTTTTCTATAAGCTTTCCACCAAGTGGAAGAGGGGCTATGAGGAAGGGAACATCCTCATCTCCAGCCTGGATGATCTGAGGATCTGAACTAGAGTTCAGCTCTTCACTTCCCTGCCTTTCTCTTGCTAGGGATGCCCATGTGGCTATCAGCTCTGCCACTGGCCCCAGAGGCTGCCTCTGCGGGAGGTGTGTCTCAGCACTGCCCTGCGATGATCCCAAGGATCAGCATCATGTCTGAAGTGGAAGGAGCTGGTGACATGCACCATGGCCTCCCAAGACAACGTAAAAAGGGGGTTCATAGATCCCACCAGGAAACTGCAGCAATATCAGCACAAACATCTCCCATGGCTTTGCTCCAGTGGCCCGGAGTCACGTGAGCACGGGGTGACAGGGCACAGTCACGCAGGTGGATGTCTTCATCCCCTTCTTCCCTTCTTCCCACTTCATCCCACTAAGTGGGATGTCTTCATCCCACTGAGGCTGCTTCATCCTCTTCAAGAATTTCCCTGGTGTTACCTGCCTCAGCAACCAGGAAAGTCCTAGGAAGAAACCAGGCTATGGCCCTTTCAGGTTGCCTTCTCACCTACCATGGCTACCTGGGGGCAATGAGACGGCCATCAGGACCCCCCCGCCCCCGGCCAGCTAAACAGAGCTAGCCAAGCTAAATCAGGGCTAAATCGCGTGTTGCCAGGGACTCAGACTTGAGCTGGCTCCAGAGCTGGCTGCACAAGGAGCTGTGGGTTTGGATAAGCCGGCCGTTTAACTGGGGTTTTATTACCAGGCAGGGTAACAAAAGCACTCAGAGGTCACCCAGGAACTTTAATCAGCAGCGAGGGTCACTGGCTAGCTGGCCAGGCGGGAGGAGGGCAGGGCCCAGGGCATGCAAATAAATAAATAGATGTATTGAAACCACCTCCATTCCTCCAAATGATCTCCTCTCTCCCTACCCTACTCTACGCACATTCTAAAGATCTCTGCTCTTTGCAATCGGACGTTCAAATGGCCCTAATTTCCCCAGCAGAAACTCCAAGATCTCCTGCAAATTTAGCTGAGAAGTTTATCCACAAGGCTTGGTTGGGTGTTTTGTCTTTGGTTTTTTTTTTTTTTTTTTTAATCCCTCACTGCTGGAGATGAAAGTTCCGTCTGCTGGACTGCTCTTGGGCTGGATATCAGATATCCCTAACCCTGGAGAGAGAAAGCGTCCCACCAGCTTCTCTTCCCTGCAGGAAAGAAAAAAAAACCAACCACCCTCCCATAATCAGAGTCTGGGCAGACAAATTGGCACCACTGTTTTCGTCTTTTC
The DNA here is from genome assembly GCF_964199755.1 of Larus michahellis. Lineage (NCBI taxonomy): Eukaryota > Metazoa > Chordata > Aves > Charadriiformes > Laridae > Larus > Larus michahellis. The sequence continues at coordinate 25,560,532 of NC_133903.1, read as the reverse complement.
TCTCTCCACCCCCCCTTTCTGGAAGAGGACTAACCCTTTGGAACACAGTCACAACTCACAAATATTTGTGGGTATTATATTGCAAGAGGGAAAAAAAAATCCAAAGGAAGGTAACTGTTAAAAGCTTAGTCCCTCTCCCATGGAAAGCAACTTTATGCACGTCCATAAATCTCCTTTGTAAGTGGTCATTAAAATTGCGTCTTGTTTAATTTTTTTTTTTTAATCTCGTTTAAACACTTTTTCTCATCTTGCAAACGAATGATGTCATTGGCAGGCCCAGTAATGAACTGAAAAAAAGTCAACTTTCTAATGTTTTGGGGGCTGTCTCCAAAAGCAAACATTTCAATACCAGTCTGCTAATCCAGCCAAATACTTCACAACCAACTTGTATTTAAGTGCCGTGCTCCCCCGGGGACATCTGTCACACTCATCTTCATGCACAAACGATGTGCTTAAAGTGAGGAGCGTGTTTAAACTGTTGCAGGACGAGAGTCCCTGGCCCTCGCTACTCATTGCATGGGCAACACAAGGCGATTGAGATCCCGCAGCAGCTGCCCTTGGGTGCCCTCACCCACTCACTGACGGTCACTGGTCCTCCCTCTCCTCCTCCAATCTTGAGAACTGATCTCCTCGGGGTTTCCTGCGTTGCTGCTTTCTTTCTAACAGTCGAGCCCCCCTCTTCTTTTGGCTCACTGTTCAAAGGACAAGGCTTTCTCCAGATGCCACAGAGCACGATCATCACTAACCTGCCCAGCCCTTTGCTCCACAGACATAGAATCATAGAATCACAGAATGGTTCAGGTTGGAAGGGACCTTAAAGATCATCTAGTTCCAACCCCCTGCCCTGGGCAGGGACACCTCCCACCAGACCAGGCTGCTCAAAGCCCCATCCAGCCTGGCCTTGAACACCTCCAGGGATGGGGCAGCCACAGCTTCCCTGGGCAACCTGTTCCAGTGCCTCACCACCCTCACAGGAAAGAATTTCTTCCTGATATCCAATCTAAATCTCCCCTCTTTCAGTTTGAAACCATTACCCCTCATCCTATCATTACACCCCCTGATCCAGAGTCCCTCCCCATCTCTCCTGTAGCCCCTTTAGGGACTGGAAGGGGCTCTAAGGTCTCCCTGGAGCCTTCTCTTCTCCAGCCTGAACAACCCCAATTCTCTCAGCCTGTTTATTATATACCCTTGACACCCAAAACGTCGTTTGGATGAAAGGCTCCTCGCCGGGTACTCATGTTGTTTGGTTTGGGTGTGTGGCTGGGGTTTTTAGGTTTGTTTTTATTTAGATATATTTTTTTTTTGGAAGCTGTTTTAATGAAGTGGAAGCAAAACCAAATAGTAGGCTGCGCAAAGGGGGAAAAATAAATGCAAAACTTGAAAATGAATAATTGGCGTGGTTTTAATTAAAAAGCGGTTAACTGTTTCAGGGTGAAGAGCATGGGTTTGGGTTGACACCGTCTGAACCCTGGAAAGAGCACGTTAAGTTGCGGGTTAAGAAAATGGGAAATAAATACATCCCAGCCACTTGGAAAACTAAACCATCTTTAGGGCTCAGTTGTAAACTTTCTTCAGCAATTTATTAGAGTTCTAGAAAACACTTGTTGAGTAGCCTTGGCCTGTAATAAATATCAGTCCTTGTTTGTTTGTTTTTGTAATGGGAACAAAACCACATCTTTTTCTTTCTAAAGTGGATAATTCAATTACATGGCAAGAAACACATTCATTGTCCAGAATACCCAGAGAAGATTGCCACAAAACTTGCAGTTCAGTGGAGAGTGGAGGGGAACGGAGCCAGCTGATACCCAGAATCGGTTTCAGGGAAGATTTTCTTGTCGGCACGTCCACTGATGCTGGAGATGACGGAAGCACTGGGATTGTCATTACAAACGGGAGGCGGAGACGGGCACCTCTGCATAAGGCACTTCGTACCCCAAAGGACATGGAGGATCCCAAAGGAGGGGCAAGGCAGATGTGAAAAAGAGGGAACAAGGGACAGTGAAGGAAAGGGACCTGTCTGGGCCACGGAGCAGGTCCAAGGTGGCAGGCGGAGCTGAGCCCCAGCCCTCCGTTCTCATCCTGCTGTGTGCGCTCATGGATTTGTCGTGATTCCCTCCAGAAAACGGAAACCCCAGGTTTCTGTCTCCACTGCCAGCAAGGAGTCTGTTGCGTCCGTGTGTCAGCCCTGCTCCAGGAGTCCCGCTCAACTGGTTGCCGACACGTTCTGCATGCCTGGTTGGGGCCTCTTTCGGACCCGTTCCAGTAAAACGGGTGTTGTTTGAAGGCAGAAAACCACCTCTGTCCTGCATCTCACATCCGATCCCGTGCTCTCTCTCAAACCTAGCTCCAGGTTGAAAACATCAATGTTTTCTTCAAGAGGCTAAAATGCTTCAACATTTCTTGCTCTGCGGGCTGTCACCCCTTCTGGGGGCACTTGTCCTGGCCTCAGTGGTAGGAGGCAGATCGTGGCAATGATCACAAGGAAGTCTGGAGGTGACACCCTGTGAGAACGGGGACTGCTTGTGAGCGTCCGTCCCCTTCTGTGCCTCCGTTTTTGGGAGCCTGCCTTGCAGAAAGAGAAACAGGAATCCATCCTTTAAAATCAGTTCTTGGCGGGTTTGGTTCGCTCACCCTCTGCAGGCAGCCTGGCTCTGGGTTTAATACTAGAAAAGTCTCTGAGCTGAACTAGCTGAAGGGGGGGTAATATCCAGATAAGCAACTACCCAGTGCACTTTCCCAGGGACAGCCCAGCAATTATGGTCAGCAATAAAGAAATCTGACGGTTGTCAAAACACAGACCCTCATTCCTCCAAGCTCTTCTTGAGGGGCACAATTAGCGTGCTGATGTGATTAAAGCCACGTTCGGGTCTGTGATAGGAAAGCCAAAATGCACCCAGATAACTTGTCCGAAGCCAGCCGCTCGAAACTGAGGCGTTGGTTACCTGATTTGTAGCCAATCAAGTAGAAATCAACCATTCCTGTCCACATAGCTACATCATGCCGTTAAACAGCCAAACCCTCTTCTCTTACATGTCTTTGAGGGAGATGAAATCCATATGGCCCAGAGAGTGAGCGCAGGCTAGGGATGGAAGGAAGGACAGAAACAGCGTTTCTTCAGGACAGAAGACAATGGAAACATTTCCACTGATTCCAATAGGTTCTGAATCAGCGGCTGCAACCAATTTTCCTCCTAAATGGACTTCCATATGTCTAAAAAAGTCTCGCAAGCACTGGAATTTGTTACAGAACAAACCTGTACTTTATTACTCTGCTCCCCGACTCCGAGTGTTTCTCCCTTTAAAGTCCTTGGTCAGCCATTTCTGGGCTTCAGGGTTCGCTTTCGAGAAATGCATTCACTTCTAAAGCAAACATTTTCCATGAAACAGAGAAAAGTCTCCCCCCTCCGCTCCCAGACTTCACTTCGCTTTGCTGGGATCTTGTGTCTTTAGCTTCATCGGAAAAATAAGTGGCTCTACGTGCAGAGGAAAGCACGGGGAGGAAATCAAGTTCACCAGATCTGAAACCGTCTCTATTTTACAGATAGCCTCTGAAACACATATATGTTGGCAAAAGCCTAGCAAAGCTGATTTTTAACAGCAATTTTCCATTTCCCACTTCTCTAAAAACAGAAGAGATTTTATTTTTCCCTCTTTGTGACAGGCGTCTTTAAACTAAAGGTTTTTCTGTTTCCTTCTTTCATTAAAATGAAGCAAAAATTGGCAGAAGTGGGCTTTTTCATTTTCGTCAAAAACTGGTTTGTAGGGAAAAAGAGTCACTTTTCTGCCCACGATATCCATGCTTCGTACTACATTTAAAGGGGTTTAGGAACCAATGTACCATTTTCAATAGCCTTTTAGGCACTACAAGGGACATTTGCATGACCAGCTTCCTATCTATATTCCAGTACTATCAGTAAAGGTTAAGCAGTTAAATACCTTTTATCTTGTCCTGAGGCGTCAATGAAAGCCAGGCTTTCTACAATGTCTTGAAAATACAGCTTAAGTTTGATTAAGTTCCTAAAACCTAGCAGAGTTTTTCGAACTTACTCCTAACGCTATACTGAAATGGCCATAAACATTCTAGTTTTCCAATTCATCTATCTGAGCAAAAATATTTTCTAGTTCCTCGCAAGAATGAAAACACAGGAAGAAAGTTTCAAAGCAACTCCCCCAAGGAACATCCCTAAGGCCCCATTTAATTCACAATTTTAAGAAGTTTCTAAGCTCCCAAAGTATTTTTTAGTTGATGTTAACTTTAGTTTAAGGGTGTTGTTTCAAAACGAAATCTCAAAACATTTCATTAGAAAACAAAGCCAAAACGCTTGGATTTCTTTTTCTTCCTTTGCCAAAACAGTTCGTCAAGCTGATGTGAATTCACAAACATTTTCAGCCAACCTAAAGCACAATCTTTGGCAAATAATTTGACTAAAAAAAGAAGTAGTTGTCCCGTTCTAAGAATAAGGATAAAATCCATCCACGATTTCAAGTGCTCAGACTGAACAATGATGGAGTATTTGCCCTGACGATAGAAAAAGAGAAATAAATTTTGCTTATTACTTTACATATATATTTATACATATCTGAAATTTATATACACGCACATACACACACGGCCCTTTCCGCCCAACATGAATGTTTTCAACACAGAAAAAGCAGAGAGAAGAGATTTAGTGCTGATTAGAACAAAAGTCGCACTGTACCTTACAGATTTCAGCATGTCTCATTAAAACCAGGCTTGAAATATACATATCCTTTAATAAATAAAGCTTAAGGTACATAAACACTGCAGCGGATATAAATTATTTTAACCAAAGTATGTAGGGGAAAAAAAAAAAATTACTGGAACACCATGATCCAGGGAATTTTACAGTAAATTGGACTTCATCAGCGGTTTTGCATTTTTATTTGATTTTGGAGTTCCTCCACTAAAGCTGTAGGTTTTGTAGAGTTTATTTCACACCTTGTAATTTAAAACGTTACACTCCATCGAAATTCCTCTCAAAAAAAAGGACCTGAGTAATTAATGTCTTTGGGCTCAACGTTCATTATATCCCACTAGTGTGAAAATTCATAAAAATAAGACATGGGATTAGGAGCTTAACAGCCTCACACATTTGCAGAGCTGCTGCATTGGCAAATATTTCTCTGCCCTTTTGGAGCGGAGCGCTCTCCTGGCTGGTCTCACTTGTTTCGTTGGATCGTCCGCGTCTTTAGGAAGTGCCTGAAAAGCAAGCTCGCGACTCGTGCTCCTATTTTTTTTGAGGAGGCAGAAAAATAAAAGGGGGTTGGGCCATTTCTTCTCATGCTCTTCTATTTTCTTCGTTCGGTGGCACGATGTGCTTTAACTCCTCGTGGAGACAATGGGAATTCTGGCCACTTGCAGCAAGGGGACTCCAGATGCCCTTGGAAAGGAAGCAGGACCTCGGTTTTGATTACTGAGAGCTGAATCGCTTCCTTTATGAAAACACCCTGGGTTCCCCTCCCTGGTTCCAAGGAGGTGGAACAGCTCCGGGTTGAATCACAGACTCCGTTTTGCCTTCGGCGGATTCATAGATACAGCGGGTGAATTTGTGCAGTGAACAGTAACTTTGACCAGAGTTTAATTTCGGAGGGACGTAAACCATTCACAAAGTCGGGCTGAATTCGACAAGCACCTTTTGCCAAAAAAACAAACAAAACCAACAAGCCTAATACAGGAGGCTCTTTTTCAAACTTCAAAACATTTCATTCCAAAATGTTTTCAAAGCAAAGAGGTTGACTTCATGTAGGTGTTTCTGAAATGAGCCTTTTGGAGGTTTTATTGAAAAACCTGACTTTAGAAAAAAATGAAATCAAACTATGAAATGGAACATTGTGTTTCAAATCAAACACCGTGTCCTAGGTTGACTCAATATTCCTGGTTATTTTATCTCCCCCCCCCCCCTTTTTTTTTAAGACTGTCTTGGTTCAAAACAAACAGCATTGCTTCATTCTGTGGCCCCCTCCCCCAGGTATCTGAATTTGACCATGGTACAAAGCATCCCTTATTCACCCAGGTTGCAATCATTCACCCAAGGACATGGCTGGCCAGAAACCCTAAGGAGTAGATCAGCACAGCTCTCCCTGCAGCTCTGGCTACTCAATTTCCTTCTAAACCAGGCAATTCCTATTGTGCTGAAGTCCCTTCCAGATCTGAGTCACTCCTCAAGGCTCCCTCGATAGCTGCTGGTGAGAAATTCCAGCCCCAGATCCTTAGGACAAGCCATATTCTGAGGATACCACTCGATTTCAGAGGGAACCAAGCTGTTCAGTTTGGACTCCGAGATAGGGGATGTGAAGTCCACAACAAATCTACTCTTGGGCAGAAAGTATCACTGGAAATTGCTGTTTTCATTACTGCACGTGGCTGTGGAAAGGAAAACTTCTGTCCAAGATAGATCAGCTATTGCATCTGCCCTGGAAATTAATTTGTCAGCAGCAGCTGGGAAAAGTGCATCAGCATTCAAGTACTTTGCTGCCTTCTGATGTTTAAGGTCACATTTGCGTTACCTTTCTGCCAAGCGCTTTTTGGCTACAGGACGATGCACAGTCACCAATCCAAGGAAGGGCTTTTCAGGAAGTTCTCCAAAGAAAAGCACATCAGAAAAAAAAGGCCCGTTTTATTTTACTCCGCACAGTTTTATGCAATACAATTAATATAACTGTTTTAGCATCCTAAATGAGGTCTACACATTTTACCCCGTGAACAGTGCTTCTAACTGAATGCAGTTAGCACGTGCACTTTTAAAAAAAATAAAAATTACACATCTTCTTTGACCTTAATGAAAGAAGCTCCTACCTCCAAGCTCGATCTAGAGGCTGTGTCGCATCCTCCCTTTGCTCTCCAGCCTCGGGAGCTGTTTTGCGCTCCGAGCAAGCCACCTTTGCAGCAAAAGGATGAGTGGATTCTAAGGAAACATCAGGGCTTCTCAGACGGGTGAAAACCGGGAGATCTCTCAGCAAAGTTATTCTTTAGTTTGATCAAAAAAAATCTGTCATCACGTACTCTGGCTGGTGAAGAGGTGATAAAATCATTCAGCTTTGGGACATGGAGCGGTTCTCTCAAATTTAAATCAGATGGAAAGAAAGACAACTTGTTTTCAGAAGTAGTTAGGCTCTCAGCTAGGATTACAACTTATCATTTTCTTGTAGTTGCAAATTGAGCGTGTTTCAGAGTTCAAATAAAGAACGGCCATACTTTTCTTATGAGCTTACCTTGCATCATAGCTCTGTCCCCTTACGAGGACAACAGCCACACAGCCTGGTGCTGTTGTCCATGGGAGCATGCGGCGACCCAGCGCTTCGCTTGCTCTGAGGCTATCTACATGAGTTGACGCACAAGCATGAAGATGAGTCACAGATGGCTCGATTAGTGTTGGAAATTCAATGCAGATCTGATCAAGTTTTGGATGCTTCCCACCATGCGTACTTTGCTCCCTGTCTCACTGCAGAGCCTGCCGTGCAAATGCTTTAAAGGGTAACAGAGAGAAAGGGCTGTGTTTTGGGAAGAGGAAAAACCATTCTCCTCAAACAGAGCTAATGGGCAGGAAGACCCAGGTTTAAACTGCAGCAGTGGAGTTTCCAGCTAGACCTTGGGGTAAACTTTTATGGCTGAGAGACAGATAATCCATCACTGCAGGGTGCAGAAACTATCAGACAATTACCTGTCGGGACAGACAGGGTGGACTTGGTTGCGGCTATGAGTTAGAGGACATCTTGACATCCTTTCCAGTTCTGTCATTCCAGAACAGGAGGTCACCCTACCTGCATCTTAGTCTTGCTTGGAAGGTGCACCCTGAAAAAACATAGTCTACAGGTCAAGTCCACACACAGCAGCTACTGAAGTAGCATTCTAAAAGATAACACTAATACAACCTTTCAGCGGGAACAGAGCTCACATTTCTTCAGAGAAGCACCCCCAGGAGCGTCACACATACCTGCACAGTTAAGCAGTACTGAGACAGCAAGCTGTGTTTGAGGGTACCCAGGACTGGATTAAAACTGCTGTGACCCCATGCGGCAAAACACTGATGCAGTGTATACACCACTCAGCTTAGTCAAATTTATCCTCTCAATTGTTATGGAGTAACTTCAGTCTAACAGAATTCATGCCAGATGGGGTATCATGTGTCTTCCTGCAGTCAATGTAAAACATGAAGCCAATATAAACACTATATAGCATGTTCTAGCTAATTCAGCACAAAGCAACAGTGTGCACACACCTGATCTGGATCATATTTGTCCTGCCAGGTGATTTTGCAATACACAGACTGTTAATGATGTGGAATCCTAGCCCCATCTATTGCCCTGACAAGCCCTCATCTAGTGTTTCCTGCTTAAAAAAAAACCCTCACGTCAGTTCAAGCTCACGTGCAGCATTCAGAGACACTAATACCATCCTGACAAGTTATTCAGGATGAGTTTTCCCACTCTCAAGCAATCAGGACTACAAATGGAGCCTGTAGGGAAAAGGATTTATGCCTCTCAGTAGAAATGCAAGAAAGAACACTGATATTCAGACCACTCCAGAAAACCACCCAGCAGAAGAGCCCCAGCCATCAGCCCTGTATAAGACAGACAGCAGACATCAGCAGTGTATGAGACAAGCAGCCCTTGACCTGCTCTTGGCAGAAGAGCCCACTCATAGCCAACTGTCCAGGCTAGGGGAGCTGTAATTGGAGGCAGGTCCTCACTAACCTGATGCTCTACATCATGTAGCAGGCAAATCCTTCTGTGCCCAAGGCTAGGCCTGAGCAGGGCTTTCTCCCACCTTTGGCTAGAGGCATCACACATGCCCTCCATGTCCCATTCAGCTCCACTGACCACCTTGCAGCGATTTCCTCAGCTAAGGCTCAACATGCGGATGTACCAAGGAACCCTTGTCCTTCAAGGATAGGCTCTCATGTCCTCTGAGAGCACCTTCTACTTCAGCTGGGGTGAAGGCCAACTCCTGGTACCCCCATTGCCACAGGCAAACCTGCTGAACGCCTGTAGCCCATCTAGGACCTCCACTTCAGAATGGACGCCACAGCTTACCTTAAACATCCCAACAGGCCTGGCATGCAAATGAAGCCAGGGCCATTTTCCCTTCCTCTCCAACCCATATCTCCAACCCTACAGGACAATTGTCCCTGGCCTTCAAGTACCTCTCTACTGTGCCCCGAGTCTTCAGACCCCAAAGCTTTGGGCTTAACGCTAGAGATTGTCATCATGCCTCTTGGCCTTGAGATCAAGGAAAGGTCTAGCGATGCCACAGCCCCGTCTCCTGAAGGCAGCGCAATTATTAGGGGAGGGCTTGACTAAGCTTGACTAAGTTTATACAGCAGGAAAGCGGCATTGGCATGCTAACCCCACCTCACACCGTTGTAAATGGGCTTGCACAAAAAACCACCGAGAGGCCTCTTGTTTCAGGGTTAGCTGGTCATTTCTACCACAGAAACTCCTGTGTCGGCACCTGCAAGTATTGAAAATTTTCAAGATTTCTTATATTTGTTGTATCTGCCTTCTGGTTTTTTGAGCCTTTATGTTAGACGGTGCTGAGCCTTCAAGCTTTTCTCCACAGGGACGAGGCCACCAGGTGACCCACAGTGTGGACAGCCAGCCAAAACTCTGTGGAGATGGGATGTGAGCAGATAGGGCGGGGGGAGAAAGCCCTAGAGGGAAGAGGGAAGATCTGGCTGCGAGAGGTTTAAAATGGCTCTGAGAAAGTCTCTAAGTTGAGACTGTGGTAACACTGAAGGGATGGAGAGGAAGGAACATTTTAGAGAAGAGGGGAAGGAGGACTTTGCAGCCTTAATTTATGTTAACGATAGCAAGGCTGTGTCTAAACAGACCACCTGCCCCCTCTGGGCGTGGTGTGACCATGGAGGTGACACCTGAGCAGACATGCTGGAGGACTGTGCAGCAGGTTTCCATCTGGGCTTTGCCAATGCCCGTCTCAGCACCGGTTATAAGAAGCAACCCCGCTATCCAGGAAACAAGGAGGCACAAATTTAGCAGAGGAGCCTGGGGAGGTGTTGTCAGTGCATCTCTTTTAGGGACATAGCCCTGACAGGATGTTTAGCATCTTTTCTTTCTGATAACTACACTAGCTGGGAAAAGCAAACAGAAGAAACCCAAAGAAACGTCAGCTGTTCTTCAGGTCCAAAGCAGAAGCAGGAATCTTCAAGGCCACGCAGGACTGGGAAACAAAAGCTCTGCGTTGAATTAGTCGTGTACCAGTCGGTCCTGTAAGAGAAGCCAAGTTTCTACCTTGCGCGGATTCCCTGTGCTCTGGTGTGCAGCTGAGCCCCTGCCGTCCACGAGGTGGATGTTTTAGTGCCTGGCTCTTTTTAACTGGCACATGTTAAGAGCTTTGAATTAACAGGTGCATAAAAACTGTCAAAAAACACTTAGCTCTCAAGACAGTCTGTCGGTTGTATTAAAAATATGGTTTTATGTAACCACATTCTCTCAACACTTGCTGGGTATTACGGCATGGGAAAGTCACTAGCCCTTTCCAAATGAAAGCAGCGATGTTTAAACTCTCCCGCAGAAAAGGAAAAAAAAAGAAAGAAATTGAGAAAGGCTACAGTTCCTCTGATCTTGCCAGGGAATTGCTCCTGTTTTCCACACTAAAGGTAGATTTCTTCCAGCAAAATAGGACCGGCCTAAAGCTCCAGACTAGAGGCAAGCACCCCAGCAGGTCAAAAGGCCAGTATCTTGCAGCCTTACTGAGCTGAAAATAAAGGATTTTTGACAACTGAATGGGAAGATGTCTCACTTTCTGATTGAGGAGGTGGTATTTGCTGTAAGCGTGGTCTGTGATTTAAAAAAAATCAAGAGTTTAACAGAGGTTTAGAGCTAGGAAAAAAAAAGCTATTTGTGCCCACGTTTCAGAAGAGGTTTAGAAATGGTTTTAGTTCTCCTTCTCCCCTCAGTCATAAGTCCCAAACATCTGGGATGCCAGAAACAAAGCATCAGGTTTCCAGAGTGGAGAGAGTTGTAAGACACAGGTCCAGGAGAATTTTTAAAACTCTCGAAAGCATTTCTGAAATCAGTTCCCTTTTAAATATGTGGCAAATACATTAAAGTGGGCTTTGGATTAAACTTTTACTGCCTCTTGATAAAAGCCATTCGCACCTTTGATGTGTTTGTGGATGGCAGCCATCCCAAATGCCTTCCCCAGGCCTCACGCCCATCAGGAAGTCTCCCTCTGGCTCTCTCCAGGAATGCCCAGATGGGTTATCATCTGTCACCTCTCCAGAGGTGGCCAACTCAAAACAGCCACCTCTGGGGTCGCAGACACAGTAGGTGAAAGCAAAGATTTCCGAGTGCAAGCGTTTAGAGTTTAATGGTGGACGTGGATAACCTCAAAGCCTGTGAGAAGTGGGAAGAACGGCAGGGACTTGGGCTTCTGAAACTGGCTGCGAGTTTAATCCTACTCAGTTTTAATTCTATGAATTAAAGCACTTCCAGTACCACCCTGTGCTCGCCCACCTTCTGCTCAGCCTGATGGCTCTGAGGACCCCTGTTTTTTTGCCCAGCCTGGGGGACAGATGAGGCCAAGAAGTTTCTCGGCAGATGCTGGAAGGAGGAAGGGAAACTTGTTGAAGGACCGAAGGTGAAAATTTACTGGTGGCTTGGGAGGGTTTGAGTAATGAAAGACTCCAGTGTTGCAGGCAGTTGGAGCAGAGGAGATGGACTAGGACTTGAAAAGCAAATCACGATTCCCCTCTGAAAAGCAGATATAGCTTTGGTGAGACACTGGAACAAGTTGCCCAGAGAGGTGGTGGAGGCTCCATCCCTGGAGACATTCAAGGCCAGGCTTGGTGAGGCTCTGAGCAACCTGATCTAGTTAAAGATGTCCCTGCTCACTGCAGGGGGGTTGGACTAGATGACCTTTAAAAGTCTCTTCCAACCCAACACATTCTACGACTCTGTGGTTCTTTGTGGATGTCAAGGCCAGAAGAGATCGCCATGAGAGTCCAAGTGCAACTGCTAGGCCAAGGAAAGTATTTTCCAATAGCTTCTCAGGTTCTGCCAGCGAGAACATCACCCCAAGAGACTCACAGAGGGATTGCCACTGACAATATCAGATATGCTGGGCAAGCTGAGGAGCGGGAGTCTGCCTGTTTGGCAGCGCTCGTTTCCTGCAGAACTGGTTAATGTCAATGAGACTGATGAACAGTAGTTAGGGGATGTGGTGGGATGTCAGGGAGAAAAGTCCATTGCTAAATATTTTGATTTGAGGAACACAGAAAAGAAAACAAATGGTATTTAAATGGTATTTTAGCAGACAGGGAAAAAAAAGACCTGGAAGCAAGAAGAAAATCCTGCAGAGAACCAGGCATGACTTTTTAAAACAGCTGCAAGATGTTCTTCTTGGAGGATCAGAGAAGCATGTTAGAAAAATGCTGGAATGGACCTGGTTCTTTATGAGCTCATCCTCATGCCAAATAGTATCATCTTCTTTGCCATGAAGCTAACCACCAAAACGTGGGACCAGCTGCAGCTCACACGATAGCGAAGCCAGAGACACAACCTCTAGGACACCATCAGCAGTACAGACAATGAAATATGCACAATCAGCAACAAGAGTCATCACCTAAACAGCTACAGAACTACTCAAAACATGATGCAGAGTTTGGGGTGATATTCAGAAACCTAATTCAGCTCCAAAATGGGAAACTGTGAAGAAGATGATGTCTGAGTTGGATTAATGCTTCCTTGGGACAGAGGATCCGTCTACACTGGACTGGGAAAAGTGACTCGTGTCTGCAAACACACAGCTGTTTCACTCTACCTAGCTCATGTTGCAATGGTGGCGAGTCTACTCAGCACAGATTTCAGCACACGCTCACAGCATGGGTCTCCAGTGAGTTTATAGAGTTTGTTGCCCAAACTAACAATCTGAGGGATAGCCAATTCATGACTCTTCAGCCATACCATAAGCAGTCAACAAACTCTTCCAGTGCGGTACCCTTGCTGGGCTGATGGCTTATGACCTCCTCAGACTGCAGTAGTGCGAAAGGTTACCTTTCCACATGGAGAAAGGAAGGAAGCAAGATAATGCGGCTTGCTGAGACACCATTTGCAAGATACCTAGCTTCACCCTTTGGTGAAGGAGTCACACCAACTGTTGTTGCTGTTATCTGCTGCCTAGGAATGACTCCCAGGGCTCTCCATCCCTTCAGCTCTCCTGGGGACACCGTGGTCCACAGCTGTGTGGCGGCAATGGTCAAGAAGGTCAGCTGCCTTCTAGCTACACAGTAGGTAGCTGAAGGGCTTCTATTTCTGTTGCTGCTGGACCTTATGATGCAGTGCAGCCAGGGCATCCCTTGATACCGATTGCTAGCAAGACACCTTACGACATTGCTAAGCTTGAAGTTCATGGAGTGACTCTGTCCTTTGTTCTACTACCTCCTTTACTGGCTCTTTGAAGGAGGAAGCTGTGTCTGTGAAATAACTCAATGGGGGTCTCCTTCAGGACACTTAGGTACCAGTGCAGAAGCAACATGAGGTCAGCAATTACGCGTCAGGAGCTGCTCCTGATGCGTGTCACTGCGACCTCGACTGCTGCTGTCCCATTATAAATCCATTGCAGTATTTAGGAGTTCCCAAGCCACAGTGAGTTCAGAGCAATGACTTCCCAATGAACAAGCAGACTGAGATCTGGGGCTCAATTTCGTCCTGCATCATCAGGGAGTGTCCGCAAACCGGAACAAAGACCTGTTACTGCTCACTGCAGGGAAAAGAAACGTCAGAGAGATATCTGAAGGGTCAGATTCAGCACTGATAACAAGAACATGAGAGGACCACACCAGATGATCATATGTTCAGATACATCACCAGCACTACCAACTGCTTCAGAGAAAATTAAGAAAACCTGCATAGAGAAAGTCAGAGAGGCCCATCATTCAGGGATTTCTTTATGACCCATGTTTCACTTTTATTACCCATCGAGCAATTAAGGTTGGTTTGCGTGTTTTTGTCTTACTCAGCTCCAACCCTCAAAACCAGAATCAGGGAGGGCCGTGGCTTCAGCCTGTGCATGGTCTGGGTGAACAGTGATTCTGTTCCTTCATTCAGCCATCGTTCCACATTTTCCCCCATTCTTCAAGAGGCAAGAGACTGAAGAGGCGTCCCTAGCACTGGAGCTTTCACATCAGATGATTTATATCCACTCCAATGGGATCACAAGGCACAAGATGGGTTATTCCAACGCTTGGGGTTTCATTCTTTGCTGTGAGGAACCTCCAAGCTTTTCTCTTACCGCCTGCTCTGATGGATCCCAGCACTCCACCAGAGGACTGGGTTGAACTGGGCTTGCAGGGCCATCTGTCCCATCTCAGTTATCCATCAGTCTCCAGAAAACAGTACAGCTCTTACATGGTGCAGCCCTGGAAAAGGAAGTCATGGGCTGGCCACCCAGCTTTAGACGACAAATGCAGTGCCTGGCCCCCACACACGCTTTCCAGTCTGATATCACTTCGATGGCATCCCTGCTGCCGCTAGACTTTCTGCACTCATGCCACCACCAATCACTGCCTATTCAGTAGGACACTGTCCCCATCCTCTGAAGGATGGTGTGGCACGGGGTGCGGAGACTGCCAGGTCTCTGCCACGCTTGAGGGCTGCTTTACTTACTGCATAAGGGCAATTTCTCCCAGTTCTCACCTCTCCCACACACATTCCAGGTGTGAAAACCAGTTCAGACATTAAAACGCACTGCTCCGCTCTAGCAGCATGGAAAAATAAAATCACTGGCTGATCAGCCAAACAAGCAGGTGGGAGTGGTACGGACAGAGGCAGGAGAGACAAGGTACTAAACCTGCCCAGTGCTCCCAAGCGCCTCGTTATACTGATTTATGTTTAGCTAATTGAGAAAATGACTCTAACTACACAATCCAGGCCCTAATTCAGAAAGGCCCGAGCTTTTTAGTGTCTCTACCTGTGTCTTAAAAGGCATGATTTAAACCCTGTAACTAACAGGCTGCCAAAGGCAAGGATTTGAAGGATCTGATGTCCTATCGTGCTGAGGGGGTGAGGCTTGGCTAACTTCTCTCGTTACTTGGTCTTTCCCCACTGACGTACAAGTTTGCTGCTGGGACATAAATCAGGGGAAACGATGAAGGAAACCAGTCTCGTGCCCCATCAAAGAAGCCAACACTCGCTTTAATAGGACCATGCAGACAAGCCTAAATAGGGCACTTAACAAGCATGTGGTTTCTATTATACCAGCCCACATCTCTACACCCTGTTTGCATTGCCACTGGCAAAATCCTTTGTCCCTTGCACACCACACCTGCTTATATCCACGGAATTAGAAAAGGAACCATGGTATAATACCAAAGTGTTGAACGTATGATTTCTGGGTTGGATCAGGCCTGCAGAAAAATTTTATCTAGCTCTCAGCAACATACACAGCTATGGCATGCACAAGAGCGGAGCACAGAGACCCAAGACCCCCACGCTGGGACAATTCATAGCACAGGGGGTTTTTGATTCAAGTCTGAACATTGAGAAAAGGGTATCAGGAACAGAACATCTACAGGTCCTGCTGTCAGAAGCAGAAAATGCAGAATGGAGTGAATTCCAGTGTGGGAGGCAATTCGATAGTGCTCTGCCCCTTTCTTTGGCTCCAGAACTTCCCCCAAATAGGGTACCTTTTCCATGTGCAAACCTTTCTAGCATGTTCTTAAAAAAGCTGGTCAGGAAACACAGTACCCCCAACCACTAGGCCAGTCAACTGCTTGTCACTCTTACTCGTTTTTCCTCATCCTGTTTAGATGGGATACAGGCTCAAAGGGCAGATTCAACCACATGGCACAAGTATTAGGAATAAGAATGGCTGATGGAGAACCTGAATCTCTCCGCAGACAGCTACCCTAAGCTGAAGCCTCTGGAGAGCCCAACTTCAGCTGGCTGGACGTACAATCGGATTGGGGATTGTCCAAGTGGTTTACACCATCCACTAGACATCCATGGGAACCCCAGGCTGAGCCATGACCATCTGTGCTCATTTAAACATTTCTTCACAAGAGGAGGAAGTGTTAATCCTGACATCCTGGCCAAACTGCAACGTGGGCAATTATATTGTGCTTTGTTACATTCTTCGCAGTGGTATCCATCGGTGTTTTCCACTTCTTTTCGTAATGGTAATGCGGTGGCCCAACACAGAAATGGCTACATTGCCACGGGAGAATGCGAGCCCTGTGATGAGCCCTGCAGTGACTGTCAGATATCACGCATGACTCTATTTTTCCTGCCATGGGTGTTCAATCCCAGCACACTTCCCATTCGGATTTCTAACTCCACTTGCAAGAGGCCCTCACGTAAAAAACTTCCCATCCATCCCCTGATCTATGCCGAACTTTTCATTTTTTCATTTTTGTGAAGAGATACAGCAGGCTACCTGAGTGGACAGCACACCTGCCTTCAAGGTGCTCCAGCGACAGCAGAGCCAAACGTCGTGAGATGCATCAGCTACTACAAAGGTAGAAACGGCTTTTGCTTGAAGAGCCTCAATTCCAACTGTTTTCTTTCCTTCAAGGAAAAACAAGGAAAAAAACCCAACCCTTTTGTTGCACCAAAATCATCTCCTGGCATTTCTGACCAGCACACATGTTGTTACAATTATGACTGGACTGCTTGGCTCCGGCATAGGGGGAATGTTAAACCGGCACACTGGCACCCATCAAAACATTTGCGAACTTCCAAAGTGGAACTGACACCATGGTAGTGGTTTATATCACACGTCAGAGAAAGGCTTCATAACTCAGATCAAACAATTTAACTCTTGAGCTGCCTGCCTAGAGAGAGCAACCAAGCCTTAGGCTGCCTATTGTTATTTCATATGGCTGTTTCATGTGGCTTCCAGCCAGTTCACTTCGTTTTGCAAGCTCAGAAGCTAAAGACAGATAGAACCGGCCAGAACTTTGATGAGGGACTTGTAAGAGAACAGAAACTGATGATTCTAACAATAGCATCTTCCCCGTCAGGCAGAAACTGCGCCAGCACTATCAGGATGGCACATGAGAATTTTTCAGCTTTTAGGTGATTTTGTTGGATATAGACTTATTCCCTGCTAGGGAACTCATATTCTTAAGTAGTTGTTTAAAAAGGTCTTTGGACTTCTATTTTTTCCCCTTTTTTTGGCTTGAGGAGTTCAAACAATAATCTTATCCATAACAACAAGGTGCAATCAGTAGGATTATTTCAACCACATTTTAGCCTGCTAGAGAACCACAAATTATATGCAAAATGGTATGCATGTGCTTCCTGTAAATACCATCACAATTTAACTCTTCTGTCAGATGCTCTTCTGTGTGTCCCCTGATGAGCTGAATACAACTGTAATGAGGAACAGACTCATCCACTAGGACTTAGATTCTCTTGAGGAGCAACTGGGGACAGCTGCAGAGGATGGAAACAAGAATGGTACAATTAAATGATTATTGCACTTACTGGTATCCAGTTTTCAAAACCATAATCAGGTTGCTACAAGCTGTTCTGCAACTGCAGGCAGAGCAAAGGGAGTCACTCACAATTTTCTCACAACGCAATCAAACCTTCAGCTTTTAGGCCAGGTCTTCCAGCAAAGTAACAGGGAATGCAGCATACCAGCAACAGAGCAATGCTTCATACACATCTCAAACATTACTCTGGAGTTTTCTAACTTCAATCAGCCCTGATTATGAGTGGCTTCACTCTGAAACAGATTTATCCCTCTTTCTCCTGTGTATGGGAGGCACCAGTAGAGATTTTCCACTGCTGCCTCGGGCCACAGTTAGTTGAAAAGATTCCTGCCAAGCTGTATCCTGCCATGTCTTTGCTTCACAAGCTTTCGTATTTTGGAACAGTCTTTTTCAAGGTTTTATTTTCACACAGCAGAAAGTTGCCAAAGGATATATCTGATATTGTCATTTATCACCTCCTGTGGAAAAAGTCTTGGATACGTGTATTAGTATCCAATATCATAACTGAAAGTAAACACGCTGCATAGAAGATGCACTGATTTATTAACAGAATAAAAATGAAATGTAGTGACATGTTTTTCCGCTATTAAAGCCATAGAGACAATCAGCATCCCATTTATATACTTGATGGCGTCATTCAGTAACTCATTCATAAACTCTGACCGACGCGTTCGGGTTGGGTATTACAGAAACCATTTCCGCACCGAAAGCAGCCTTCCTCTGTTACAAAGTGGATAGCTATGAACGCTGTCCCTGCGGTTTGCAGCTGCATTGTTCTACGGGAGGTTTTCCTACGTCCTCTGTTTTAATTCCCGAGACTTTTTCCACCTGGAATAGCTTTTTAAAGCCTTTCAACGGCCACAGAGCAAAACAGCTGAACTTCTTGTGGGGTACAAACCCACTCTTCAGGCAAGAAAAATGCATTGAATATTATATGAAAATGGGCTGACTTCCAATATACAGTGGAGATTACTCATTACAAGATCCCTGGCTAATTATTGGAACTTTGAGGCAACTATGACAGAGAAAAAAGTAATGGAACAGCTTTAATTGTAACACAGTCTCTTTTGTGTGTTTCTACTTCTACGTCATAAATTCTGCAATGTGTTATACTGTAATCCATCATTTTTGTTAAATCATAGCTGCTGTGATTTCATAGTGTTATCAATATATAGCTTTGTGTGATCTAGCATGATCTGAAAGAAACAGGCAAAGTGATAAATAGGAAATATTACAAATGACTTTGCAATTTGCCTCAATATGTGAATTTCCTTTAAATCAGGTACAGGAAAGAGTATCAGCTACGAAGATAATTAAAGTAAGCACTTGGGTTTCACAGGATTAAAAACCATTGAAAACTAATCCCTTATGGATACAAAGTAAGGCAAACATCCTATCACAGTTGTCAGGGGACAGAATGTGTTCAGAAGCAGAATAAGTTGCAATGTTTCCTCCTGCAGATACGTATCTCTTGCCCACTGCTTGGAACAGGTATCTGTGATATCAATGTGCTGAAAGCCTTTGGAAAAACCCTACTGTTTGCTTCCAAATATCCTGTTTCAGGAAGGTACAAAGCCCCGTGAAGAGCTGGGCATTAGAACATGAACTTAAACTGGAATGATGAAGAGAGATGGTGAAGCCCAAATGAGAGTCTTGTGAAAAAAAACACCTCTAAAATTTGAAAACAATATTAACGGAAAAGAGAAACGAAGTGCATATTACTGGCACGGCAGAAACCCAGATATAACATACAGCACACAAGCCCACAGAGAGCATATCATCCATAACCGGTTGGCTTATGTGAATATAGTAGTCATGTATCAGGACAAGCTGGGGAGTTTCCTGGAGTCACATTTACTGCTTGAGTCTGGCTGTCCACATTGGAAAGGGATTTGGTACCGGAGTTTTCAGATGGAACCAACTGTTCAGAAATAGCAGGAGAAACAACAGCACGGTTAGCATGCTCACTCTCCTGTGCCGTAACACCGGGAGTGGGGTTTTCCTTAGCTGTCCCAGCATGACTGTGTGACTGGCTGGCTTGTCTCCCTGCTTCTGCCTCCTGCTGCTGCAGCATCCGCTCCACCTCTATCTCAAGCTCCAGATTTTCCTCATCTGCCTCCACTTCCAGCTGCTGCATTAACTCCTCCAGCTTCCTGGCCTTGCGGAGTTCATTCTGCTGTATGATCGTGCACAGGTGCTCCGTGAGGTGCTCCTTAATCTCCGTCTTGTGCTGGAGGTCCAACTTGGCTGCCACGTACTCCGACTCAGCCTTATCATACCGTTTCCTGCAAAATCATCATCTCTAGTGGGTTAGTTCTCAAAGCACTTTACAATCTGACACATGGACAGGTACTTTAAGCATCCCTGAAACACAACGTGCTCTGCAATGCACTATGCCAGCTATTTCACGACATGCTGCTACATTAGTAAAAGGGGAGAGAAAATAAGTGTGAATTGATCAAATCTTCTCGTCTTGACAATTAGCCTCCACTTCTGCTGTATTCCAAGAGTTAATTTGCTCATCTGAAATCTACAGATTGAATCACAAACAAGCATTTTTACTGCCTGTTTTAAGAGATGCATCACTAGCAGCAGAAAGAAACCATCAGAAATTGTCGTGTTTTCACACTTCTAGTGAACACCTCTCCAGTGAACTGAAACACTGCAAAACAGTTTTGTGTTTTTTCTAATCCATCCAACAGATAAAGACGTTACAATGGTGCTATACACATTTACATTCGGATCTGGCCTAGAAGCGTACTCTTCCGGCCACCCATATATATGTTCAGAAAACCACGAGCAGCGCAGATTGACACAGCATATGACATCAATAGTGATCACAACTTTGGCGTGGCGACAGATGTAGAATTTTATTGTAAGCATCCCCCCGACACACACCTCCTGCCAATTTGCACTTCCTGCCATGACAAATATAGCGAAAAGGAAACGTTCAAATTATTTATTGAGGTTAACACATCCGGGATATCTAGCACTTTAGTGGTTGGTGTCCACATTAGTGATGCATCTTTCGCTACATTCAGTGAATCTGCATATTAATTCTGGTTTAATTAATAGAAAGATAGATGCAGTCTTGCTCACCAGGAAAGGGAACGTGCAAAGGCTTTTGCAGAATGCCTACGCAATGTACCTTGCAGAGCATTCATAAAGCTAATATTAGCAAGGTGGTTGAATAAAGAACCCAGCTGTTTTCTAAAACCAGATTCAAACATCTGGTTAAACAAAGCAATAGAAAGATAGGAGAGATCCTTTGCGTAGGGAAACAGAAGGAAATAAGACACAGAAGAGCCTTCCCAAATACGTTCTATCACATAATAATCACAAAACTTTGACCCAGCTGTAGAGGCTATGTCTGCAGTGGGTAGAAGATGCCCACCTACATTTCCCTCGCAAGAAAGTCAAGATTTCCCTGGATCAGGTATCTGAAATGGAAAAACTAATGCTACGCTGGGAACTTCTGCACAGTTAAACCTTTGGGCTGAATTCACACATATCTTCACATCATATTTACAAAAATTCCATTCCACAACAATTATCAAATGCCCCTAACTCTGTATGTGCTCAAGACTATTTAATATTGCACTTTTTGACCCACTGAAATTATTTGTATTTTAGTCCTAAGATATAGAGCAGGAATGAAAAAAATCGCTTAAAAAGACACCTCTTAAAAGTAAATCAGCTTTGGCTCATAATACATAAAACCTACAACACCGAAAGTATCTAACTCACATTTTCAAATCCCTCTCTCACAAGAAGAAAGACTTAGTAAGTTCATGAAAGCCATTAACTATTTTGTAAAGTTCATCCTCTTTGTCCTACCGGCATCCCCTTTCGTTACCTTCATTAAAAACTGCTTTCCAACCATCAGAGTCCCTTGTCTTATATGCTCTTTTGCCATTAAGCATTTCAAACACACACACATTATTACAAAATTTCGGTAAGGAAATTTCCAGGAGCATTTAATGGTTTTAGAAAACAGACTCAAACCTAAAATACACTGAAATGTTTTTCCTCTTGAGGATATGAAATTCTGTATTCATATGTACTCAGCTACTGAAACTACAGTTAATCTTAGATATTTCAAATGATAATTACACAAAAGAAATCCTTATTTTTTAGCTACCGCTGCTGTTTTTTTAAAGACTAATTACCACGTTTATTGGCCTGTGGTCAACGTATAGCAGAAGTCATAAGGAGAAATACACATTTAACACATTGAATCGTGAACCAAAAACCGCAACTGAACATTTCCATTTTATTAAACGGCTACATAAACATGCTGATGTTTATCTACTGATGTTGTGGTTTACCCACAACTAATAGGGTGTTCCGATTAATTTCTTGCATTTAAGGAACTCATCAGAACCAGAGTGATTAAAGGCACATTGTGAAGGGTGAAAGCTTGCTTTTTCCTTCAATTTTTGGTCCCAGTTCCAAAAGCACTTCAGCAGTATTATATGTTTTAAGCTTAATTGGTCCCATTGATTCCAACAGGACCAGAGCTGTCATCAACAAGCAAGTTTCCCTGAAAAGGACTTTCATTTTAGGACTTTTAAAAAAAAACCTCTTTCCCCCTGAGAAGAAATAAACAACCTTGAAACAATAAAGCAGGGCTTATGGACAACTGCACAGTTAAAGCAGTAAAGTATGCCTCCTGACAGCACGAAGCTGGAAAGCACAGTCTGCAGTCAGAAAACCTGCTTCAGTTTCCAGATTCCAAGGGAAAAATTAGGAAATAGAAAGCACACTTTTACCTCAAGATTTGAAAGGCCCCCAGACTGCGACTGCTTTAAGTACACACTATTACAATGACATAACTCCGTTACTACTTCAGTGACAGGAAACAGTGTTTTCTCCCTCTGCTCAGGCAGGGCTATTCTATTCCCTCCTCCCTGTCCGTCACTTACCGGGCATAGGAGTAGTCCAAGCTGGCCTGATCAATGCGGTTCCGCAGGATGCCAATGTCAGCAGATACCATGTCATCCAGAGCTTGTAACTCCTTCTGAATCCTTTTTAGTTTCACTGTTTCAGCTTGAGTTCTTTTGGATCTGCAAAAGGAAGATGCTTTTTTTTTTTTTCCTTTTCAAGCCTCTCTTCTTGACATAATGGGCTCCACTTCATTTGCAGAGCAACTAACTTCTTTAAGAGCTATTCAGATGGTTTCTCCTTTATGGTTTAAGACTTTTGATCTTTTTTAATATCCACAGGGATCTAAAATGCCTGCTATTAAAGGACTATGGCAAAATTACGTAATGACTATAATCAAAGTGCCTAAAATGGATTGTGTTTCTTCACTGTGGAAACACACAAGAAGCTGCTGTATCTAAGTAGTTCTCAGTGTAAGGAAACAGGAAATGGCTTGGGGGGGAGCGAGAGGGGGAAGGGTATTTAGCCCTGCAAATATCCCCTTTCAAAGAAGCCCAGTTAGTAGGGGCCAAAAAGTCACCTAACCTAAGCTTGATTTCCATTTTGTAAAATTATTCCCAAAAGGCCTAGCGAAATCCCAGAGAAGTCAATGGAAAGTTTTACATCAAACACAAAGGATTTCAATCAAGCCTTATGTAACCTTTTTCAACTCAGCCTATTCATTCCTAAATTCTGAAAACTAAATGTTGCTAAGGGCAGCAAGTTTTGATGGATTTCACTCCCAAGCAAGCTAAAGTAACTTTCAACAAGGTTTCACACCAGGTCACTTTGCTGTCATTCATCACCACCAGCAAAACCATGCTTTTCAGTCACTACTTTACACCCAAAAGCAGGTACTTGAAAGCAAGACTAGATGTGTAGGCAGTGACACCATCTCTCATTAGACCAGCTGATGCAGGTGGAGAGAAACAGACACCCTGTAGTATTGCTTAAAGCCTGAAGAAGGCCTTTAGATGTCAGACATAACTCCCTAGCTATCACCTTCCAAGTCCTCCTCTCTCTCCTCATGCACTGCTTCCAGTAAGAAGAGCCCAGTCTGGTGGTCACACCCATGTTTGCTGTCCCACTGTGACTCAGGCCAAATGTACTTGTTTTTTATCTCTGCCTGGCAAAAGAAAACAAAACCTTCAGAACCTCAAAGAGAATCTTCTGCACAGTACTAGCTACAGTCACCTGTGCTACCCAAGAGCTTTGATGGGCAGAACACATGTCTGGGAGACCACTGTGAGCCTGAAAGCTTCACATGTCTTTCCTTGATCCGGTGTTATCAGCTGCTCCAATATCCTTCCCTACAAACATTACTATCGCAGTGGACAGCGCTGTACAATGCCTTGAAGTCTGGTCACCTGAAGGGCAAGAGCTAACTGTGAGAACATGTGAATTTTTATAACTTCTAATCATCCAGTGGTAAAATGGTACCTTCTTAAGTTAAAAAGTTGGTCGTCATCTCTTTTCAACACTTTTCACATGCTAATAAGAAAGGCAAAAGCCCAAACAGAAATAGCTATAGTTTCCCTTCACAGGTTAGGAATCAAATAAACTGTCCTAAAATCCAGTAAAAGCAAATCAGGAACAGAACAGGCATGAGCATCCGAGCACCCCAACTTCCAAACATGCCCCTACTAACAGGCATGAGGACTTCAGCTAATTCTCAACTTGTGCAATAACTTTCCCATCTGTGCACAGAGCTGCAGCTTTGGAAGTGTGAAAAGCTTAGTCACAACTTCTTAGCCAGCACTTGTCATCAAGGGAAATGTCGATCACAGCTGCTCACTTGTGGAGCAGAACATACAGAGCACAGAGGAGGAAAAAGCGAGGCTTAAATATGCAACTGGTTGCAGATGAAAATGAATCCCTTCCTCAGCCTCTGCCCATGCTGCAGCCCCTTACCTCTCAGCAATAGCTTTGGCCAGAAGTGCCTTCTTGCGCTTATTCTTCTCCTCTATCAGCCGCTGCTCCTGCTGGAGGATTTCCCATCGGGATTTTTCCTGCCTGCTCATTGACAAGAAGATCAAAATTAACAGAAAGTTCATTTCTCTCCCTGTTCCCCAAATGACACAAATATTCACCATCATATTTCCTGGAGTAAACTCTAAAAATGTCAAAGGAACAATAAACAGGTTTCAGTTCTGAGGAAAGAATCATCTGCAAGAAGTCATTCAGACCAATAAAACACTTCCAGATGAAATCTGCTGATCAGAACAAGAATCTTCACAAGCAAGTAAGCTGCTGGTTAATTCAGCTTTGCTGGAATAAAGAGCATACAACACTTTTTCAGAAATGGATGGAATTTTTCATTTAAAGGATGTGCTTCCCCACTAGGTAGAAGCAGTTTCAAGTTTCCTACTGGCTGCTACAAGTCACCATCTGTTCAGTCTGCCAACACAGCCTCTTTTTTGGAAATGTTTTTTCCATAGAACAGATCCTTTCACAGGTCTGCTTTATAATACAGCCCCCAAATAATTAAACTGATACAAATGAAAGACCTGTAGAAGTTACAGTGAAAATGAGCAACAAGGAAGAACAAGAATTCACTTTTGCCACCATGGAGTTATATGGGCTCCCCTTCCTAGGCTACACCTACTAAGAGATACAACCAGCTCTGGAGGATGGAAGGCAAGGTCTCAGGTGAGAGGGGACAACACAACTGGGCAGGATTAAGGAGAAACAAAAACTGCTTTGCAGCTTTTCCACCCTGTTGTGTTCTTCATGCCCTGTCTCAAGAAGTATCAGCTTAAAAAATAGCTTAGGTTAAAAATACCCAGGTATGTTAATCTTAACAATCATTTCTGGACAAGAATATCTCTTCAGACTTCTCCTCATCACTCTATTCCTAAAACCTCATATAGAGAAATATTTTTAATAAGATTTAAATTCAAGTGCACAGGCTGAGATGAGTTTGGCAGATTCAGGGGGTGGTTGTTGCAGTTAAACGTCATTTGCTCCCCACCGAGTGAAAAACTTCCCTGTAAAGCTTTAGACATCTTCTCCCCAGTCAAATAGCGGGTGTATTTTTCACCACCAGGAAGGAGCTGAACAGCCAGTAATACCGGTGAGCTGCACCCACAGGAGGAATTTGGCACTGCTCTTCAAAGTGCTGCTATTGTGGTGTAAGGGACAGCTATCAGTGGGTAGGTGATCCCAGCCAGGAGCCGGGCAGGTGAATGGCAGGCAGTACTGCCAGCAGCTGCAGCTTCTCAAGGCGCATCTCTGCAAAACAGAACCTCCTGAATCCTTTGGAGTTTTGAATTTGAGGGAAGCCACACGCTGCTTCTCCACACAAGTGATGCTGACCGCCACAGTTCTGCCTCTCCAGCGGAAAGCACCTTCAGCCCCCTCTGAGATCCTACAGACAGATCTAAGCAGAGATAGGGTCTGGCACACCACAGTTGGAAAGCTGCTGATCCCTGTTTTGGGTGAATACATGATGCATGGCAGTTTGGTGGCCGGGTACTGTTTGTTGATTATATTGGGCAGAAAAGTTTGGACCTGCATAGGAACGCAAGGCTGGAGCAGCATTGTTAAAGTGTTTTAAAAATGAACTATACACCCTAGAAAAAGAATTAATCCTTTTGCCCCTCACACTTTGCTTTGCCTGCTGAGGAAAAAAAGAAAATTAGCACTTGGATACAGACAGCAAAACAAAAATGACAAGGTAAAAAGAAGTTACTTCTCATATTGGAAATGCCTGCCCTCTCTAGCATTTACACAGCAGCTTCCTTCTATACGCTACTGTCTGAATTCTGTATAATGAACTAAGTAATTGCCACATTCAATCAGAGTCCCAGAGAAACACGTTCAATATTTTTTCCTTTCTCTCTCTCACATGTGTCAGTTTGATGCTTCTGAGGGAGACAGGCACCCCACTGTGGGTTGATGTACAGGGTGAAAGCCTTGAGATTGGTCTCATCTTGAATCATAAAGCTGGAGAACTGCTTAAATCTGAGTTTCCGACACTTTTGGCATTAACAAATCTGCAACAATATTGTAAAGGGGAACACAAATCACAGCATATCTACTCCCCAAAGGGCTTTTTTTTTGTTGTGGCTGCTGGCTTGTCTACACAGCATGGTGGTGAGACTAAGTCTTCATAAACCATTAATACAGTCCTACACCTTGGGCACTTTACGATATCCCACTGCCACAGGAAATTATCTGAAGACAGCACGGTGCGTATCTGCATGGATTACACTACCGAATTTGATCCTGGATCAGGTTTAACCCAACTGGAGATGAAAAACAAAGGTTCAATGCAGAGGAAGCAAATGTGATCTCTCAAGCCTTCCAATTAGATACAGAAAAGCTCCCTATACTTCACAATAAAAGAATGAATCAATACAGAGTAATAAAACCCATCCCCTGATTTTACCGACTTACTAACAATTCCACTTTCTTTTTCTCCACTTTGGAGTTTGGCCTTGCAGGGTAGGTCTGGGCACTGTCGCTGCCATTACAGGGATCTACCGGTGTCACTTCCTTCTGCTGGTCTCGGTTGTCACTTTGACCTTGATCTCCTGCTGAAGGAGGATGAGGTGGTGGCACAGGCTGCTGAGAATGACTGGGCTTGTGTTTTGGTACAGAAAGCAACTGCTCAGGAGGAACAGAGGCGGCTCCACCCTGCAGTCCCAGCTTCTGACATTGCTCCTGGAGGGCTTTTTCTCTTTGCGTTTGCTTCCGACTCTTATTCACAGTGTGGTGGCGATGCTGCTGCTCTGAGGGTCCATACAAATCTATCAATGGATAAGAGGGAGAAATAGGATTAAAACCAAATCTTAAGATCAAAGACAGACTCTGTGAATTAGCTTTTCTGGGCAAGAAAACAAACTAGTGCAAAACTGATCTAAGGAAGACATGCCAGGGTGTCAAGGGAAGGCAATGTGGAGGAAAACCCAGGAACCTGTAAATGTTTTGTTAGCCTAAGAATTAAGAGTTTTAAAGGATCTAAGCATCTGAAACAAGAGGGAGGAATAAGGGGCTTGGACTGAGGGACTAAAGGAAGAACCTTAGGGAGGACTGGAGGCAACCCTTGGGGGAATCACAGAGAGATGGATGTAGGGCTAAAAAAGGGTACAAGGCAGGCTGGTAGGCAAACTGTGTATTTATAAAGTGAAGAATGGGGAAGAACGAGGTGACCGCTGGGCAAAGAGGAGGCTGGGAACACGAGTGGCGTAGTGGACAAATAGATATGGTGCAGGACAAGGGGCTGGAAAGGTTGGAAATGTGACAGAGAGGTTGCAGGTGGAGAGAGAGGCTGGATGGGAGACTGAGAGGAGCGGTGAGAGACGGAGCCTGGATGGGAGGGACCATCTGGCTGGGGGAAATGAGGGGCTGCCTGGAGAAGCTGAGGTGTTTGATGTGGGGATGGACTGGAAGAGCTGCAGAGATGGATAGAGGTGTGGGTGTAGAGGGCTGAACAAGGGGGCCGAGGCTGACCGATGGGGGGATGAATGTGAGGGCTAAGGGGTTAAGAAGCCATGGGGGTGGAAAGGCTGAGGAGGCCGCATAGAGAGGCCGGGGAGGACGGGCATGCTGAAGCGATGGAAGGCGGTGTCAGCAGGGAGGCTGAGGGGACAGACGGAGGGAGGTGCAGCTGCGGGGGGTGACGGGGCGCCGAGGGCCGGAGCCTCCTCCGCGCCGCGTCCGGCCCCGCTGCTCCCCGCTAACGGGCGCGGGCGCTGCGGCCGGTCCGGTCCCGAGCCCCGGTCCCAGCCAGAGCCCGGTGGCGGTCCGTACCTGGGCGCTGGCCCCGCAGGCGCCGCAGCTCCTCCTGCGAGAAGCCGGCCCAGGCCTCGGCCATGGCGCTTCCTCCTTCCGCTGACGGGGCGCCCCGGCAGGCAGGGCCCGCGGCTGCCCCGCCGCCGCCGCCGCCTGCCCGCCCGCCGCAGGCGAACGCCGCGGACAGCCCCGACCGGCGGCGCCGGGGCTGGGGGGGGGGGGGGCCTCGCGTCTCCACGGCAACGCGGCGGGGGCGGGGAAGATGGCGCCCTGAGGAGACGGGGAGGGGTAGGCCCGGGCGGCGGGGCCTGGGCAGGAGAGAGCGGGGCCGGCCCTTGCCGGGGGTCGCTGGGCTACGGAGGTGACAGGGCGCGGAGGCCGGTCGCCGGCGGGGCAGACCTGGGGCTCCTCAGCGGGCGGGCAGGCCCAGCGCCCCGTCGGTGGATCCGCCGGGCAGTCACGCCCGCGGTGCTGTTGGAGCAGCACACGGCCTCCGGGGAAAGCTGGCCGTGGAGCGGGGCTGCCGTGGGCTTGGCTGTGGGTGGGAGCCTGCGTGGGGCGCATCTCGGTGGCTCCTGAGAGTGTAATGCCATAAAGAGCTCGGGGAGTCCCAGCTAATCAGGCATAAATGAAGAGGAGGAGCCGCTCCCAAATAAAGCAGGCTTCAAGAAGCATCACCATGGTCCCCATGTCATTTATAATTTGTAATTAGGTAGTTATAAGAGCAGGTGAGATGCCTGCTGCAGTGCACCTAGAGCTGCGTTTGCAGGGTCTGCAGAGCACATCTTTGGGACCTGTATAGTGAGAGAGTGATGGGGCAAGCACATCTGCACAGCTAGGTGCCGATGTGCTTTATTAAGTTATAGTGACACCACTGAGGAAATCAGCAAGGAAAAGTATTATTTTGCCCATATTGATGTTTCTGAAGGTCTGCTTTGGCCCTTGTGCACAAGGATTCACACACATATTTCCATTCTTAGGTATAAACTGAAAAGGTCCTGCAACACACAGTGATATTCTCTCACTAGCCACGAAAACAAGCTTTTTTTTCCATCCAGCACAAACTCTTGTGGCCGCTTTAAGCCTATCATCAGAGGTGTTGCAGACGAGCTTACCTCCCAGCAGGAGAAAGCCTTCTGGAACACAAGGGCACGAGCCCCAGGCTTAGCTGAAGCAGTCCAGGATACTGGAGGCTTAAATAATACATCATCGGCAATAAAACGGGGACGTTTTCAGTGCCTAACCACATCCCTCCCCGTTTCCAATCTGTAAGAGATTAGTCAAGCTCTGAAGTATTACTATCTCCCAGAGCAAACTCATAACTGGATGACCACGTATGACTTTGCAATTTATCGCAGCAGCACTTTTAACAGCTCCTGCGTGACTAACGCATGCCATAAATACCAGCCCTGGTCAGAGGAGAAGCGGTCCTGAGCTGCCACTCGCTGGCAGGCATTAAGTGTTTCTGATCGGATTTGGCTGAGTGCCTTTGGGGAACAGAAGTGCCACCATATTTCAGCCATGGCTTAGCCGTAGGCCTTGATACCGAGTGGAGGCGTCGCAGGCGTGCAGTGGAGGACAAGCGGAGCATTGCTATCTCGACTCTGTTGGCGCTCACCAGGATGTCCTTCCTGGGTGAGCCTGGGGCTGAGGGATGCCAAGTGGCCTTTCAGATGGGATTACGGTTTCCTCCGGGAAACCTGACCAAGCACAGGAGAGATCTGAACGTGAACCACAATCCAACCTTGACTCAAATGCTCTCAAACTCGAGGGACTCCAGACGGCAGAACGTAGTGTCAGCTTGAATTTTACAATGAATCAGCATCGTCCAGCCCCACAACAAGGTGGGTAATTCCCTTTTAGAGGCCTGTATAGGAATAAGGAATCTATATCTGCCCTGGTATCTAAATCACCGTAATGGGCTGTATCGTGCTCACAGATATCAACCCAATGTGCTTCATGCAGTACAAATGCCAGATCTCATTCTTGAACCTTAGTTCTTTCTTCTTTTCCAAGTTTTAATGCTACAAACAAAAATGAAGCACCATATTCACTTTATTGCCCCAGATATCCCAGGCATAAAACTCCCACGTGTTTTATAGAAAAAGTATAAAGACTTTTGAGTTGTTAACTATAACGCTATAGGCAAAGCGGCAATCCGTTTTAACAGTTTCCACCAGCCAAAGGTTTAATTACCAGCCGTTGGGCCAGCTTTCTCAGGAACAATTATAACGCAGTGAAGTCACTTCGCAGGGCATTTACCAACAGCAGATTTAGAAAACGGAGGCTGGCCGTGTTCTCCGGCCGATTGAAGTCCTGTGAGTGTAACATGGCACTGAACATTTCCTACCTAGGAATAAAATATTTTCCAAACGTTGCTATAACACAGGCTGGACAAGGCCAAATGAAGAGAAAACAGAAACATTCTTTTCCATCCCCTGGAACAATGCAAACCTTCCTTTTACATCTGGAGCCGGATTAGATTCCCGTATCTTTTTGTGCTTCAAGAGCTGCTATCTCGCTAGCAGAGATGGAGACCTCCGTGACTGCTGCATCCATTTTCCATTGGTCTAATTGGCTTGGAATCTGCTGGCTCTAGAAGCAGCAAGCGCCAACAGATCACAAAAACATCCTTTCTTGTGCGCTTCCCAAATCAGCGTGGAAATGTCATCAATGGCTGGCAAATTGGACTCTCCGGGTCAGACCTCAGGGTCAGACCTCAGATGACATTTCAACCCAGGACAGATACAATTTGTACCAGGACATAACTTCAATTTGCATCAGTTTCGTTCACACTGAAAACTTTGGGGGGTTTTAAGAGCCAAATAAATTCTTCCAGCAAGGGGCTCCCTGACTTAGAAGTATATTTTTAACCTGATTCTGCTCACCAATCTCCGCACTGTCGCAGTAACAAAAAAAGCAGCATTTTCCCAGTAAAAGACCAAGCCCTAATGTGAGACAGGGCAGATGTGTACAGGGAAGGAAAGTTTCCTTTCTGCTTGTGTTTCAGGCCTGGTTGTGAGATCCTGAGGACTTTGACATACAATTCAAGAGGCCGGGGGAAAAAACATCCTGAAAGAAACAGGCAAAATTTCCTAAACATGCTTATTTCTAATGAAAAATCTATCCTATTTCTAATGAAAAAACTGTTTCCATGTCAGTGCTATCCCATCTTTCACCAGAGCGTAATGCAGACTGGCTTCGGAAGAATTACCGTGTCCGGCCAAGCCATGGTACTGTGTGAGCAAGGAGCAAGTCCTGTCTTTTGAGAATAACTCATTATTAAATTTGTCCTTTAAAGAATGCTTTTGACATCCATGCTATGGAAGTTTCTTTTGCTGATTCTCTGCTGAAGTGTCCAGGCAGCTTCCAGGCCTGAGGTGAGTAATTTAATTTCTTAGCGTGGCACTGAAAGCAAGAGGGCACTTTAAGTGTTGAGGCTGCAAACACCCATGTACAGAGCAGTAACCTCTCTGCAGCTTTTGAAGGCTGTGGATTAGAGTCTGCCTCAAGCCTTGTATCGATACTGGTCTGTGTGCAGTGGTGTTTTTTACTCGTTAAATACCCTGAAGGCTGAGAACTCTCCATTAGCGAACACCAGACTTGGGAACCAAGGTGGAAATTAGCCTGGCTGAGCCTGGCCCCCAGGCCCAGAACCAAAACAGCACGTGAGCTTGTCTTTAACCTCAGCCGTGTGCTAACGCTCTGTTCTTTAACTGGGCCTTACTGGGTGGATCCAGGGAAGTGCCAGGATGCCTGGCACCAGCCTGCGCCTAACCAGATGCTCGAGGCTGTAGCTGCATCAGGAGCCCGGAGCTCAGCCCACGATAAACTGGGGCTCTGAGTGCAATTAGATATTATAACGGTGTTACAACACCTCGGCTCTGGAAGAGGTGAACAGTGAGTGCCGTGTGTTTTACTCTGCCTCCTGGCTGCTTTATTCTGGATATAAAAGCATAGCCAGCGATTCAAGCCCCTGTAACACTGTGTGAACACAGACACAGCGTTGGCCCGCAGTTATCCTCGATACTGCAATAGGCTGGCTTGAGGATTTATGCAAAAATGCAGGTATATCTAATGGAAATAATGTTTCCACTGTAAAATGAATTATTCTCATTCTGCAGCGAGGTGAGAAAACTGAATTAAAAAATACAGCGTTACTCTGTCTCTCCAGTTTCTGTTCCCTTTTAACTGCCCGATAAGTACGATTAAGTCAGCACTGTCATTTCTGGGACCAAGGCGGTCTTTTGGTTTGTAAGAACTTCTTAAGAAGGAAACAAAAATCCACTTATCTAAAGAGCTACCGAGTGAAAAAAACCAACATTGGAAACCTGCTTTTTAAACCATATAAACCAATGGTTTTCAACATCTTTTGTTTTATGGATCTCTACATTTTCTATTAAAGAGGCAGCCTCTTATGCAGCAAGTTCAAGGCTGTGACCTTGCTTCTTCTGAGTTACCTTTCACAGAGACCTTAGGGGTAACCTCTTGACCTCTGGCCTAAGGTCGGGGTTTGAAACCACAGATATTTCACTTTCAAAGCTCCAAATTTTGCTTCTCACGTCCCAGTGCAGAGGGGGCATGTCCCAGCAGGGCTCCCGGCAGATCTTTCTCCTCTCCTTACAGGATGCTGCAGGGCTGTCTGCGGCACCAGCGGGGCTGGACCAAAGGAAAAAGTCCCAATACAGCTGGGGACATGGCTTACGAAGACACAGTGCGGGGCTACAGAAATCCGTATGACTTTTGCCGTGCACCCCAGCAGGCTGCAAATTCCCCAACCAGGGCTGCAGACACCGCGTTTTCCTTCCCCAGGGTGCCTGGGGCTGTCAGCAGCCAAACCTGGGGGGAGAGATGGTCCCATGGGCACAGGGGCTCCACGGCAGGGCTGAGCCTACTCTTCTGCGTCTCCCGAGCGGGGCTGGTGATGAATGGAGCTGGGTGGGGAGAACAGTGTGTTTTTGCAGGACACTTCTCATTACAGCAATGTGTTTGCTTTGAAGCTGAGCCTCAAAACACCTCTGCTTTTAAGGTGTGTCATCCCACCCCATGTTTGCTTGTTTAAACTTTCGAGCTTTTTCCTTAAGTTCAGCTTCCAGAAAATAAAATCTGAACTGAAAGGAAGCTCAGCATGCAATATAAATGTTTTCTTTAAAAAAAAAAAATTAAAATTCTTACATTTTTTTGGTCTTTCTTTCTTTCCTCACCGAGTCTATTTAAGCTACATTTTCCATACAGACAAAAATATTCCTCAGTAATTCCTCATCTTAAAATATTTGCATGGAAAAAAAACTGAACAGGATTAAAAGCTGGCTAAATAAAAGCACCTTAAGATAAATGCTAGTAAAATAAAATAAAATAAACCCTGACCAGAAATATCCTGAAGATTATAAATTCACCATTTTGGATGGCAAAACCAGAGCTGAGCAGTAAAACAAGTGGAAATGAGCAATCATTAACATATATTTTCATATAGCTTAATTATTTTTGCAGCAAAGGACTTTAAAAAGATACTTTCTAAATAATTTTAAATATCTTCAAAAGAATACTTCTTAAAACCCAAATTAAATATTTCATGACAATTCTATAATACTTTTAATTGGATTGCTTAATGTAAAAGTCGCAATTCAAACATTTATACAGGAAAAATTAGAAAGCAACTGCTTTAATTCTAACCATTTGTGCAAAAATTATAATCTAAGTGTCAAAACAGTTGATAAAACTAGAGATTTAAAGAGAAATTTGCTAAATGTTTGTTATCTTTGGCATAACATGAGTGATTAGAACCACTGCGCTAAACAAATTGAATTTCCATCAAACCAACCTATCGTTGTTACATGCTCAAGTGAATGAACTGCAGTTGTTTAGTCTGGATGAGAGAGAAGTGCAGGGGAGAAGACATGATGATAGTCTTTAAATATATAAAAGGCAGCTGTTAGGAGACGGGGGTAATGTGTTTTCTGTGTCCGTGGTGCACAGGTAAAGGAGAAAGCGAGACCCAGGGTAGAGATGAGGAGTGGCTTCTCAGAAAAAACAAAACAGAACAAAACAACCAACAAAGGGACAGCAAAACATGGAGAGAATTGACTTAAGACCACCACAGAGTCTCCATCCCCAGGTATTTTTAACAATAAACACCTGTTGGGCAAGGCAGAGAAAAAGTCAGTGCAGCCCTGGGACAAGAGGATGTGATTTTGGGTGCGTGGATCCCCACACAGGTTCTAGAGGAGATGGGGACCCCCAGACACCCCATGGGTGCACCATTTTTGACCTTGCTTTGCTGAATCATTTTTGCTGGCCCATTGGAGATAACCCGCACCCCATCAGGGTGTGCTGGCTGCCAGCTGAGAACTGGCCAGCTCCTCACACCTCTCCCAGCCTTGCTCCTATGACTGTGATGCTTCCCAAACAATTCCCACCTCTTCCCAACTGCTGTCACGGCCCCATCACCCTTCTCACGGGCACAGGCATCTGCACCACAGGCTGTAGCACTTTTGGTGCCAGCCAGCTGTGTAGCTCCTGCCACCCCTGCAGAAGTCTGTGTGGGAAATCATCATTTTTTCATGGCAAGACAGAAGGACAGATGGCTGCCAAACCCAAGAGCCAGCAGTGCTCGTTAATATATATTTGCAGTAGAGTATTATATGATGTGAAAATCACTTTATTACCATGAAATGCCAAATATCGCCCATGCGACAGCCGAGTCACACGGCTGCAGAGTGCTCAGCTCTCACCGAGGCTTCAGTAGGTAACTTCCTTTCATGGCTTTGGAAAGTCACCTCCATCAGTTGGTGGCTGCCTTTCACAATGTTTGTGTAGAAGATGTTTTTCAGCAGTTAATTTGGGAGGAGAGTGTTTTCTCAAGTTTTAGAATACCGTCATGACTGCACGCCCAACTGACACCCACCAGGCTTACCACAGCCACGTACTAATGAAGATTTCCAAGTGGCGGTGTCACTCGCAGGGTTTGAACTGTAGCTATAAAGACTGTAAATAAGCAGGCTGGTGGCCAAAGAGGCTTAGCAGCTCTTTGATGAGGTATCCGAGATAGTTGGAGAGCGATCTGTACCACACCCTGGCTACAAACACTGATACCACACGGATCTCAGCCTGCAAGAAATGGAGTTTCATAAAGCAAGCTCTGATTAAAACAGGGGCAATCAAAATTAGACCTTTTACTGCTGCAGCAGTAAGGTGAAAAGAAGGATGACTGGTTTCTTCTAGTGGTGGAAAATTCTGGTTTTGGAGCTGAGCTGAAGAGGAAGGACTTTTAATAGAATAAGAAAAACTTGTTTCCTTTTGGGTCAACCAAAAGCGTTTTGCTTGACCAACAACAAAATGTTCTGGTTTGCGTGGAGACTATTTAATGTTTTTAAAAAATAGTCAAGCTGAAAACCATAACTCTTTTCCTTTTAAATTTCGGTCCGTTTGAAAATGGAAAAGGAAAATAAAAAAAGGCAAAAAAAAAAAGAAAAAAAAAAAGGCTTCAAACTAAATGATCTTCAATAAAGCAAACTGCTTCAGCCTGAAAATGCTGCAGTGAAACATTTTAATATTTAAGGAAGGAGAGAAGGACTTCTATTGTTTTGTCTTGTCATTGACTGACTTTAGCCCAGATTTGTGAGTTATTTTGGTTGCCTTAATTTTCACAGGGGACTACTTTTTTTTTTTTTTTTTTTTCAAAACTAATTTAATACTCTCTTCCAGTTCAGTTTGAGGTACAAATGGTCAGGTTCAGCAAAGGTTCATATGAATGTGACCGAGCAGACAATTTACACAAATATCAGGCAACCACTTGGTTGTTGGGTTTTGTTGTTGTTGTTTTGGTTTTTTTTTTCCCCTTTTTTTTTTTATTCTTCAAAATTGTACCTGAATTTCAGAGAAGCTGTGGGGTCTTCAGGACCAGCCACCCCTGAAACATGCACAAAGCAAAACTATCAAAGCCAGCGTGCTCTGCTGTGTAACCTGCGCACCGCAAAAATTCAGATGCCATCTTCGGCCCTGCAAAATATTAAGACAGGCATTTAAGATTTACCCGAGTGATTAAGCATGAGCAGCTTGTAATTGTTTCCAGACTCCTCTCTTAGCAGGAAAAAAAGGCTTGGCAGTCCCTGTCCACGTGCTCAGTGTAGCAATGCACTCGCAGACAGAGAAACTGAAGATGAGCTGAAGCGGACAAACAGATATCTTGAGTTTTGCAGCTGAGAACAAGCCAGCACTGCCTTTTAATCCAACACGGATTAATCCAGGTCGGAAAAGCAGGATTATTTAGCCAGCATATATCAGGGTATGTCTGCATCCTCCCTGGAGCAACACCTGTGCACCAGCAACGAGAAAACCCTCTTAAGTACACGTGGTCGGATTCAGTCTGCAATTTTTCATCTGGTTTGGGAGTGTTAAATGAAGATCAACTGTTGAAATCGGCCTCGTTTGGGAGAATCTGACTGTGTCTGCGCTTACAGAGAGGACCTTTGTCCTCCAGGTTTTATATAAAGCCCCAAAGATTGCAGACTTTCTGCATAAGCCACAAAACAATCCAGCAAACATCTGGAGAGACTTGCCTCACATCCCAAACCGTTCCCTCCATGCAAATCTCCCAATATATTTTTCCCCCCAGACTGCTTGGTCATGAAAAAGAGATCTTCCTCTTGCTCAGGGCTTCAAAACCCTTAGCAACCCCAGCCCAAGTCTGAAAGCAAATTCAAGGGTTCGCCATTGCCTTTGAACACAGTGGGGATCTGCTCCAACAGGTTAGATCTCGGGGCCACATTACTCCCAAGATTTAAACCAGACCACATGTGAAATGGCAACTACCTCTTAATTTTTTATTTTATTTTATTCTTAAATAGGATAATTTAGGGGATATGGGTTTTCTTTTTCATTATTATTACTATTTTAATGGCAAATCCCTCCTTAATGAAGGGGACCAGGGACTGGTGCTCAATTTCTCCTGCTTTCTAGAAATAGTCCCTACGAATCCTTTGTAAAAGTATAACCACAATCTTTCCCCTTCTCTCCCTACCCAGAGAGGTGGGAGGGGGGGGCTTTCATCAGCTCAGACCACTTTTCTTCCGCTACCTCTTTACGTTAACCTTTTCTCCAAGGTTGCATTAATTTTCCAAGGTCCATGGCCAGGACAAGGACACAGAGGATGCAGCTGATTTTGTCTTTTGAGGATCACTGTCACCACCGCAAGAGGCACAAGCTTGGGGGGGCGTGGGGGGCGGTGTGTCTCTGAAAACATCCCCTGCTCTCAGCCAGCCCAGTTGCTGCCCATCAGAGTGTGTTCTTGTAGCCAGAGCTGACTCCTGCACTTGGATTGTGCAAACCCATTTTCTTTCCCTTCCGCAGTCCCAGCCATCGCATGCACATCTGGCCATTTCTCTGAACCTCTTTGCAGTCATTGCTTCATCTCCCTTCAGCTCTGGGCTGGAAACGTAGCTGTTCTCCCTTCCCTGGAACCTTGTCTACCGCCTCCTCCTCTCGTAGCCAAATTCACTGTGCGATGGCTCCTGCCATCCCCCACCTTCTTGTGCAAAACCCTCTGAGAAGGATCTTTTTCCAGTATGGAAATCTTGGTGTGCTCCTTGAGGAGATGATTTCAGATAAGCCCACTGCCGGAGAGAGAAGTTCACCACCTTCTGTGAAAACTTTACAAAGTCTGGTCTTCATCCAGATGGGATATTTTTTTTTTTTTTTTTTAAATTTGAGCAAAAATGCTTCAGCCTTTACAATGTGAGAGAGGAGTGAAAAAATACATTGCTGCCATTGTAAGCAGAGGGGAAAAAAAGGTGTTCAGGCTCTCTTTGAAGAGCCCTGGTGCTGAAACAAATGGGCTTCTCTTGCTTAAATGAGACAAGAATGGATCTTCTAAGCAGAAATGGCCTTTGCTTCCTTCAGTGAGCAGGGGCTTGGGTGAGGGGTGGCATTTGCCATCTGTCTGAGCCCCTCTCTCTGCAGTCAGGGCGGTGGGCACAGACCGCGTGGGGTTCAGTGGTGGAGCCAGAGAGGTGGGACATGTCTCTGCCATTTGAGATGGGAAGAGAAATGTCTGCAGCAAGGGGCAGAGCTGAGCCTGCACAGGAGCGTATGTAGGTGACAGCTCCTGCCTGCAGCGGCTTTAAAGCACAGCTACATGCCAGGGTGCAATGGGCAGCTCTTCCATTGGAGCATGGGCATGCACAGCCTCCAGATTGGGCTTTACTCGGTAGAACAAGATTTGTTGCTCGTATGGACAGAGGAAGGTCTTTGCTTGTGCACTCACATATCCATACGTGGCCAAAGCCAATTCGATTCCAGTTTGTTGTGCTGAGTCCTGGCCACACTGTTCTTCGACTCCTGGTCCACCTTGGTGTGCACTGGTAATCTTTGGCAGCTTGCGGTGCCAACAGTGCTCCTGGGCAGCATGGTGGCCCCCTCTGCACCATGACCCCAAGGCAGTGGGAATTACCTGCAGGGAAGATCTTGAGAAAGAGACAACCAAAAACTACATCCCACACTGGCCAAAAACTCAACTCTCTCCCCCACGCACCTACCAAGCACTGGGTTTGTGGCAAAACTAAGCCTAAAGAGGCCACTCAGCCCCCATGGCATCTTTAACTATGCTTTTTAGGTCATCACAAACCAGCCCTGATGGCGCTAGGAGAAAACAGATGTACCACAAATCCCCCCAAAGCATCGCCTGCGTTACCCCCTTGGCTGGACTGTGGGTTGCTGCCTCCAACAAAGCATCACCCCTGGGAAAACACCGCCAGCTTGGCCCCATCCTTGGAAAGCCATCAGGGAAAATACGGGGCAGGGGCTCAAGGTTAGCACAGCCCCGACAAGGCGCCAGGGATACCTGAACCACTAATTTGCCGGACGCCCCCGGAGCCCGGCGTGGCAGCCCCCCGCCGGCTGTCGCGGGGTGGAAGCCATTAGTGTTTAAAAATACTTGCAGGAATGGAAGGGTGGGGGGGGAGGGAAATAAACGGTATTTGCGGAGGCCCATTCCTCAGCACACTTTCATGTGTGCCAAAGTTTGTTGGCATGGCTCGGAGTTTGATAGGGAACATCTGGGCTGCTGTTGCTGCCTGTATATTGGCTGAGGGCAGCGAACAAAAGGGGTTTGTGCAGGAATGTGCAGGGAGGGGTGCGGGGTGTGCAGGCCTCGAGAGACGGCTCTGAGAGGCAAAATGCAGAAATACTCTCCGGAGAAGAAAGCCTAATGCACATCCCACGTTCCTGCTTTTTAAAGGGGGATAAAAGCCTCCCCCCACCCCCACCCCCCCAACTTCTCCTCTTCCCTCCCCCCAGAGCACGCCAGGGTACTGACAGCAAGCGGGGCTCAGACACAGATCCGTGCCCCGCTACCTCTGCACATTCGATTATCGCCGCAGTCTGGAAAAACAATTGGGGTGGACGGAGCAGGTTGGCTGGAGAGCGGAGAAGCCCGAACCCAACCGCACGGAGCAGCACCAGCACATACTCGAGAGATGTCTGGCGAGCTCTTCACAAGCAGCCCAGCTCCC
Organism: Larus michahellis; assembly: GCF_964199755.1. NCBI lineage: Eukaryota > Metazoa > Chordata > Aves > Charadriiformes > Laridae > Larus > Larus michahellis. The sequence goes on along the minus strand of NC_133903.1, from coordinate 25,520,890 downwards.
CACATCCCGATGCTGCTGCGGGGGGGAGCACCCAGTGACAATCCCCTTGTGAGCACACCGAGATCAGTGACATGGACCTACCAGGAACAGCACTTGTTGAAGTTTCCTCCACTTCTGTTGGGAATTTGGGGTAAGAAGCTGAAAATTAACATACATGCCAGTGGCACAAAACCCACACTCTTTCCTACAGACACAGAGTCCCCCATCTGACACCAGAGGATGGCATAGAAGGATGAAGGAGAAATGGACTCACACTCGAGGAAGGCTGGTCTTTTGAGAACTATCTGAATATTACAGGCCAGGTGCAACCCTTGGCTCTAGAGAGCCCATCCTTGGGCGCACATGCACAGGAGACATCACAGCTCACATGCTCCATCCCATATGCTTCATCTCCAAGGACTTGCTGCTGCCTGAGGATGGACACCAGAAACCTTTGACCGCCCCTAATGTGGCATTTCTGACATTCTTCCTTTTGCAGCTCCTCCTTTCCACCGTCCCACACCTGTGGTATTTTTACACAGTGTTTTTGCAGAGTTCACAAGTCTTTTAAGAAATTTCTCACCATGAACTAAACCTCTTCCCCAGCAGGAAGAGCCTAGGCATCATTTCCTACCTGCTGGTCCCTCTTTGCGCGTCCCTGTTTTGTCCAACTCAATACCCACTCATGGGCATCACTTCTGGGCATTTCCAAGATTCTCTATCAGTGGAGCATTTTTCTCTTTCCTTCTTTCTCGGATTGCATTTGGCCTGAATCCTACCTAGAAGCCTACATCCCCCTTGTCTCTTGTCCTTAGGAAGGACACACATTGAGTCCGCTACCCAGAGCAAGATTTCCACCGCCTCTGTTGGCGATGGAGTTGCTTGGAGTTGCTGGAGCCACCCCAGAGAGGGTATTTGCGTAGCACTTGTGGCACGTGTCCCTCTTGCTACCCACTACCTTGGCAGGGCAGCCCTCTGGGAAAGCCCCAGGGAGCAAAACTTATAGACAAAGGGTCCAAGTCAGCAAAGACCCTTGGGTCTGACAGCCAAGGCAAGCTTCTCTGTCCCTAGTTTACTTTCTAGGTCTCAGTGACGTGCCCACGAGCCATCACTTTGAGCTGACTTGTTCAACACGACCCATGCAACCCTCCCAGCGCTGCCTCGGGCAGCGGCCTTGCACTGGGGATGCTGGCTCCAGAGCTGGGCATGTTTGGAGATAAGCTTCCTTCAGCGATATTTGGATTTCGATTACATCAGTGTCAAGACCCAGCTTTTCGCCAGAGCCAAGAGAGCTCCTGGCATGCCAAAGAAAGCAGCCGGACTGCCCAGGGGTTGTGCACAGCGCGTTGGGGCAGTGGAGGGGAAAGCCATCTGCGGGGTGGCACAGGCTGCAGACCCACCTCTGGCTGCCACACAGACAGTCGTAACCGGTCATCTCTTCTGCAGTGGGTTAGGAAAGGAACTGCAGAAAACTGAGCTGATGTTTGGAAACTCCCTGCAGCCATCACTGGGGAATGGGAAGCCATATATAAGCATGCGGCTGAGTTTAGCAGTCAATGCCCTGTTTTACAGAGGAGGAAAAAAAAAAATAATGTGTAACTGCCACATGTTTACAGTCTCCTTGATCTACTTCTAAAAATAAGGGGGTCAAGAGTGGCTGATTTACTTCTGCTTTACCACTCATTAGCATTTGCCATCTCTCAGGGCTAAACCCCTGCCTCCATTCATTGCCCACATCCCCCTCCAGGACATCTCCGGTTTTAGCTCTGCCTGAAAAACAGCCCAGCAGACCAAATGACACGATGCTTTGAAGGCATCGCTCTCCAGCCACACTCCCGTCCAACCCTGCTCCCACATGTCCTTCCTTGACCGCTGCTGAGGACTGAGACGCCTCGATGAGGGCTACAAGTATTTTTCAAAAGCATGGAAACAATTTAAGAGCCTAAGTCCCATTGTCGAGTGTGGTTAAAGGCCCCATCAGGAGCTAGACTGTTAATCATCCTAGTGATTTTGAAGGTTGCAGTAGACGTTCACCCGTATCTTCAATGTCTTCAGGGGACCCACATGCCCTTGAAGTTCCTCCTGAGGGACCCCAATGGTGGTGGCTGGGAAGGAGGAAAAAATCTCAGAGCCACAATTAAAGACAATTAAAACCAAGAGTCCAGTGAGGTTTCAGAGTGGTTCTCGTTGCTGCTGCTGCTGCCAACGCGGTTCCATCGCATTTGCCCCATCGCTGCGTCTTATCCACCATCTAACGTGGGCCAGCTGGGAAACTCCCAATGCAAGGGGCTCAGAAAGGGGAGGGGGGGCTGGTGGGAAAATGCCCATTTAACTTTTCGCAGGCAAGGGAGGGTGGTTTGAGCAGTTGTTTCAACTTGAAAAAAAATAAAATTGACACACGTTTCCACATTGTCCAAATGTTTGGCTTTTCCATTTCCTTCAGTGACACATCCCAGGGTTTTAGTTGAAAAGGTCTTTTCTCCTCAGAATTAGGCTGCTTGTAGGAAGAAAAAAAAAAACCCAAACCTATCAAAACAGGAAGCTTGAAATTATCAAAGAAAAATATTTTCATTGACCTAAAAGGATATTACCCTTTGGGTTTTTTTAGTTCACAAAGTTTTTCAGGACTGACTCTTCATCCCCACGAGAGATGAGAAATACTGTCAGTACCTCAAAAATGCTGCCAGAAGGAAAGAGTTATTAATTACCAACCTCTATTTTTAACCTGTGACCAAGAGTCACTTCTCATGGGTGACAACCAAATTCTCTCAAGGCTCTAGCATTGGCTTCATCAAGGCTTTTAATTGAGAGGTAGCATTTTTTTTTTGGATGGGACATGCCCCAGGCACTCTGCAAAGCCTACCCTATCGATTTCCAAAGCATGCATCAGGTATCACATGCTTTTGCTACCCATCTATTTTGAAAAATTATGCAATTACCTTTTTTACCCACCTATCTTCCCACTAAAAAAAAAAAAAAAATGTTCATTCCCCCCCTATTCCATAACTCAGAAAAGGATAGATGGATTTTGCTCAGAGGTTTTTTTCCAAGAAAAAAAAAAATCCCCACTGGGTAAGGGTCAGGCATGCAAAAATTTCAACCTGAAAAGTGAATGTTTTCAAAAGTTATTAGCTTATGAAAAGAAGGGCTATAATGGAAACTGTTTTACTGCCATAATTATAACACCACGAACAGAGTCTGCTGCAATATATAACATTATCAAGTGCCTGTCAACATTTAATAGAAGTCTTAATTAACAGCTGGGGAGGAACATGGCAAAAATTTATTTTCAGGAAAACTTTGGGGGGCTGCGTAATTCTGGACTTGCCTTTTTTTTTTTTAAAGTCCGTCTTGATGAGAGCCTTAGTAGAGTTCACAGGACAGACTAAATACAAGACATACGTGTGTATCTTGTTGGCGTTACTTAGCGATAGGATTTTCTTTTCTGTTCAACTACATAATCCAGAAACAACAACAATGTTTGCGTTGGGCTGGAGCCAGACACTTCGGAGCTGGGTTTTAACCTTCCCCAAGTTTGGGGTTTTTTATAAACCAGGGGCTCGATTTGGCTTGTCGGGGCGGGGGGTGCTCATGTGTAACCCGTGGGACTGACCTGCCTCTGCCGTTTACTTTCCTCCCCCCTTCCACCACCTCAAAGATGCTCAAGGCTCAGAATTTGGAGGGGATCCCCATCTTGTGGTAGCGTTTTACTGCACAGCGGTGCCTGAGCTCCCGGGATGGAGACCCAGGGACAGAGGGGAGAGGTTTGAGGAGGGCCAAGCACAACACATATAGGATTGCTGCAATTAATTTCTTGCCAGCAGCTTCACAGGACATAACCAGCTCAAAACCAGCCTGACCACTGCGTGTTTCCTCTCCCTTGCAAATTTGGGGAGGGGGTGCACAGGGAGGTTCCTCCTGCTGCAGCCTGGTCTCCATACGCATGGCCAAGAGCCTCTCCCGTCTCCCCAGCACACCTTCGGGGTCCAGCCCCTCCACCCCACAGTGATGCCCTTCCAGTGAGACCCTGTCTGGAGCCACCAGACCAGGCTGAAGAGGTGGGAGTGGTGTGGGGAGGGATGGCAAGCACAGCCCTGGGACAGGCAAGTACCCCATGGCTCAGCCGAGATCAGCAGTGGGTTTCGGGGTGCCTGGGTCCCAGAGTGAGACTTACACGAAGGACGTTAAGAGGAAGCTCTGCAAACCCACTGCCTAACTAGGTGAGGAGCACAGAGGAGACACCAGGGCAGATGATAAAAAGCGATCTGCCAAGGTTAAATCTGGCTCTTGCTGAGATAGTTTGTTAAACCCCAGCTCTCCCCACTCCTACGCCTGATCCACCACTCCGCATTTCACAAACCTTCTGTCAAGCGAAAGGCTTCTTGGCAAAGCAGGACAGGTAACATTGGGCAGGTCACACCACCACAAACACTCCTTCAGTCCTGCCTGGCAGCCCAAACTTATTTTTATTCCCTTTCTGCCCCTTCTACCCCCTGCCTGGCCCCAGCAGCGAAGCCGCCTGCGCTGTGAGCTGGCAGGCCACATCCATTTCCCCCGATAGCACCGATAGCCCAACAGCTGCTCTCTGTCCCTGCGGAGATCAGTTTGTTTTCCTAACACAATTACTGCCACGTGGCCCCGCTTTCTGCCAGGATCAAGCCTGGATAGAGATAAAGAAGCGATAAGATCGCACGCTGTTCCAGACCCCTTCGCAGCCTTGCCGGCTGCGGTTTGTTCTCATCAGCACGCGAACACCCTGGCTGCAAGTTACCTGCTCCCATCAGTGCTGGGCCAGGGAGCTTTATGGCGCTAAAGCCCAGGGATTTGGCTCCCAGCTTTCCGTGCAACACCGAGGAGTTGTTTTAGGATGTATCCATGCGGCGTGGAGATGTTGCATGGGCGCACCCACAGCAGCGAGCTCGCGTGATGTGATACAAAGCCGCTTATCAGATGCGGCACCCTGCTAGCTCAGTGCTTTGGGCAAGCACAGCTGGCCAACAGCTGGTTCCAAGCTGACCTGCCTGCGTCCAGGTCAGTTGTCTCTGCCCGGTCTCTTTCTCCTCCTCCTCGCCCGGGGTTATCCCAAGCCCAGCTCTCCTTGCACATCCCATTATCCGGTGAATGAAGCATCTCTATGCTGCTGCAACTGCTCTGCTGAGCAGGAGCATCCCGGCAGGGCTCACACCGCTACCTGCAGCACCCGTGAGGGGCTGCTGAGCTCTAGAAACATCAACGGAGCGATCGCGATCACAGGGGAGCAGGTCTGGCACAACCGCTCTCCATCACACCCAGCAAAGGTCCTCGCTGTCTCCCAGACCCACCTGCGGGAATCCTTGTGCGGGGAACCACTCCTGAAAGCCTCTGCCGGGGCAGACGCACTGAACGCCGGGAGAGGACACTCGGGGAGCCTTGCTGCCTTCAGAGAGACAAGCATCCTTGCCAGATGTCTCCCATAAAGCTGCAAGTACTTTATTTTAATAATAAGCCTTAATGTATTCATTAAAGGCTCCCAGTGACCTGGGATGAATTTCCCTGCTATTGTAAAGGGCTGTGGGAATCTGGAAACCGCTGCATTACAGTTAATAACTTTAATTTTACAAGGCCCAAAATAGACAACTGAAAAAATACACAAACTCACTGTTTCCAATTAAGAAGGGATTTCTTCTAATTCCTCTGCCACCGGCGCTCTTGTTTAGCAAACAACATCAACAGATATTCAACCATAGACCAGGGGAAAAGCAAACCGAGAGAGTTGCCTTCTGCATCTCGGTTACATCAGAGCCAAGGAAGAAGCCAGGACCCGTCCTCCTCACCTGGTTATCGGTCCATGGAAGAGCCTGAGCCTGGTCAGCAACAGCAAACCCATGCCGGAGGAGCCATGGATAAAACTTTAATGCCTGCTTCTTAAGCCTGATGGACACCAGAGTGCTTTGAGCCAAGGGAGATGATTTCTGACCCATCTTCTCCCAGTTCCCTCCTGGGGGTCTTAGCTAAGGTGCTAAGGGGTTTGCTGGGAGAGCTGGGGTGCTGGGAAAGCCCCTCAGTGTTTGGGGGAGCATCCTGGTAGCGTTTGGGGCTACCAGAACTCCAATTTTAGGGACAGAAAGGAATATTCTCCCCAGATCAGCTTGGCAGAGATCACCATGGGTCTCTCCCCATGTCAAATGAGGGGTAGTTCATTTCCCAGGGAAAAAAGCTGGGAACTGAAACCAAAACAATTCGGCCTGATTTTTTTTTTTTATTATTTTAAATTTATGGGAATCTAATGTTTCCCAGCCCAAATCTTTTCATTTCCAGTTTGGTTCTTTTTTGCTTTCCAGTTAAAACTGGAGCTCTTCAAAAACAGGACTGACATTTTACATGGAAACATTAATTTTGCCACAAGCCGAGCCTTCTGGGGAGGAAAAAGGAATTTCAGAGGCCAAGTTTTTACCAGCATACCAGTCCGGCTGTGTCGGCAACCAACATCTGCCTCCTCGTGCATCTCTGGAGCCACCTCCACCAGGTTCACACCAAAGCGCTGGCACTTGTGGCAGGGACACACATACTCTCCTTAACATCACCCTGACATCAATCAACGCTAATTAAAGCGGCCCAGGTGAGAACAGCTCCATGCCTCAAAGCAGACCTCAAAAGCTTCCTCTACAGACTTGCCCTGACACAGGAAAACGTGCTGTTTAAAAACCATGCGTGATCTCAGCCCATGTAGATCCCAAAACACTCTCAAGACCACCCGAAAAAACAAAGCAGAAGTCCCAGCCAGCAGGATGGACCCATCCAGCCCCGAGACCCTCACATCACTGTTGTCTTCTTGACCAAGAGCTGCCTGTGAGTAGCGCTGGATTCGCATCGGTCCTCACGTAGGAGCAGATTGAGTTTTCCAGCCAAACTGATAAAAATGAAAAATGATTTTCATATGCCTGGACTCTGTATTTCCCCATAAATAAGGCAGTGATGGAAACTGGGGGAGGGGGGTTGTCAGAGTGGTAGGTCATCCATCAAAGCCACACCAAGAACGTTGATCTAGCCCTTGTCCAGGAAAGCATCTCTATTTAGGAAAGGAGGCAGGCACATCTCTAGCCTCCTTTGAAGCCACTGGGAACTGAGGGCCAGGCACTTTAAAGATCTCTAAATGCCTAAAGGAACAGATAAGACCTAGATATACCAGCTGGTAAAACCTAGACCCTCAGAATAACAGCACACAAGGTTTTTAATGGAAATTAAGAGCTTAAGTACTTTTGTGAATAGGGTTCTGAAGTGCACACATGCCTTAAAAAAAAACCACTTCTAGTGGTTTTCCTGAATATAAGAGATTTAGGGCTTGTAAACCTTCATGTTATCATAGAAAACCACCCGCAAGGGAAAAGCCAACCTCCAGCTCAGCTGCGGCACAAGCCCCGCAACATCATTTTATTAATGCAGTGATAACATCTCCACTCTGGACGTTCCCAAATCCAGGGAGGCCAGATCCCCCCCAGCCACAAGGCTCTGCCGTTTCAGGACAGCCGTGGACCCACGCTCGTCATTGTTATGGTTTGAGAAAACCTGTAACCGTTTATTGTCATTTAGACAATTATTCTATCACCCAATGACCCCCTCCCCACCTGGAAAGGGGAATCAGGGAAAGCAGGGAAACACGAGGGTTGAAATATAAATAGATTTAGTAGGATAAGACTAATTAATTAACAAAAATACTAAAGAACCAGTATTAATCCCGATTACTAATATAAGATATACAAGAACTATACTCAGCCGATTATATCAGTAGGAAGCCGTGCACTCCCAGCAGGGGACAGCAAATGTGGGACACTGCGAGCCCTGCGGCTTCGGGAGGAAGGGGAGGGCTCAGGGGTCCGGCACCGGGGCAAGGAGTTCTCTGGACCGCCACCATCAACGGAGAGAGAGACTACGCAGCAAACTTTCCCATTTATATCGAATGTGACGTTCATGATATGAAATAATCCTGTTGGCCAGCCTGGGTCAAATGCCCAGGCCTCGCTCCTCCTCATCCCTGCACCTGGCAAGGCTCGGAAACACTGAGACCTTGAATCCCACACAGCCCAGCTGGCTATAAAGTAAATATTTTCACAAATTCAGACACTAGAGTCTCCCAAAAGTGGGAGTCTTCCCCAGCACTAGAAATTAGTTCTGTGCCGCTCAACCCAGGACAGTCACGCATCTCCCCCAGCCTCCCTCCTCTCCTTCCCTTCATCTTAACTCTGCCCAGAGCCTAAAACGTGCCTAAAAACACGGAGAAGCTGAACCGCCGCGGCCCCACCTGTAACACCGACAAAACCACAAGCAGCGCGGAGCTTCCCCGACCCTCCGAGCATGACATTTCCTATTCCTGCCTGCAGCTCTCCTACTGCCTCTCTCACATCAATGCCCTGACTACAGCTGCTGGAAAAATTTCCATCTAAACAGTTTTTAGCAGGTCATTTTTCAGCAAAAGGCAACTTTTTTTATTAAAAAAAACCCAAAACAAAACACAGAAAAGCTCTTTTTGTGGGAATTTGCCTGGCTTGTCTGAAACATTAAAAAAAAAACCTAGAAAAAGCACCAAGTTTTGGCCTTGAGCGGCAAAATTCTTGGTTTTAACCAAAAAAATGCAATTTTCAAGTTGGTTTTTTTTGTGAAAATTAAAGAAAACTTTCAGAGAGAATAAGTTCTCTTGCTTTCATTAACAACATTCACGGTGTCACGGGGGCACAGTCATATTTTCAAAAAAATCTCACCTCCAGAGACTATTAAGGAAATTAAGTAGTCACTGTGTGAAACAGAAGGAACCGGTCCGGATTGTAACCCGGTGAAGATAAATGCCTTATTCTCAGCCTGGCATTAAGGTAACAGCCGGGCATCCCACAGCTCTGCTCCGGGGTTTAATATATTTATCAGTGATGAAAAAGGAAGTGGTAATGCCCACAGACAATGCAAGCCCATGGGGACTCAGGGTCCCATCACCCCGACCACAGGTTGTGGGCGCCACCGGAACAGGACAAAGCTCCATCCCTGTCGCTGGCTCCCGGGAGCAGTTTGCTCATCACCCAGCGGAGACACCCAACCTGGTCTTTGCTTTGGTCCCACGGGAACATTGAGCTGTGGCTCCATCACCCTGCCATACCAGGAAACCTTCAGCATCACAAGCTTTTGGGTGGTGGAGAGTCCTCACCCCTCTCCAGATGGGCGCCGTAGGTGTGGGAGTGCCACGACACAACGCCGCCGTGCCAAACGCAAACACCCAGCGCCAAATGCAGAGCCAGAGCCTCTTTGGGAGGTTCACTGCTATCCCCCGGTGTGGGACCAGGGGAGCCGCATGCTGTGGTGGCTCCGCTTAGAGCCGCCACCGCCCAGATGGGTTACAAGTGAACATGAACTCTCCTTCCCCATCTGGAGCCCATGTACAGCAAGTGGCAAGATTTATATTGTGCTGAAGCATTCCACAGTTTTGAGCACAGAAATGATTGAACTCCAGATGTTAACAAGATGCAGGACCCTTTTTTATTATTAAAAACGTGATTTCTTGTTTTGCTCATGACAAAACCCATCAGATTAACTTATTAGGAGCGGAACTGCCATCAGGCCAGTGGAAGCAAAGACAGCTCCGGCTGCCCAAGAGCTCAGCAGAGCACACAGGGAGACCAGGGCTCCTTCAGACCAGAGCCATGCCCAGTCACTCCTCTGTGTGGGCCAAGGCAGGACATGGGTGACCCTGCCCTGTGCTTGCTGGCAGTGCAGGGACATCGATGAGTCCCTGTGCCTCAGTTTCCCCATCTCTTAGGGGGAAGGTGAGTCAGAGCTGTAAGGAGAAGCCCTGAGCAGATGCACACTCTGCAGCCTCATCCAAGTCAAGCCTCCTTGCTGAAGCAGCAGAGCCTTTGCTGACAAGCAGCATGGAAACCTGCCCATCCCCTGGAAGGACAAGCGGGACCCAGGGTCTGTGGCTGCCATGCTGGGGCAACTCCACAAGCAGCTCTCATGTTCTGCTTCCCTTCAGAGAGAGCCCTAAAGCATCACAAACTTCCCTTCCTATCAGAAAGGAACCAAATTTCCAAATACCTCTGCACATTTTAAGTGCTCTTCTCGGCGCAGCTCTGCTGGGAACATCCCTCGGCAGCGTGGGGAGTGGCACAGCCAACATCTGTATCCCAGAGCATGGGATGGGGTGGGGGCCTGTCTGGAGCTGTCACATCTTCACTGCTTTATCACAGGAACTTTATCACAAGCTCATAACACACACGTCTTTGCACCATGAGATCAAACAGGTACGGGATGGCATTGCAGCCTGCTGTCACAAGACAGCCCCCAACAGCTAGCGCCGCTCCATGCTGTGAAGAGAAAACATGTTGAAGCTGTGTGACGGAGAGGGCCCACGTACGCTTGTCCTGATGTTGTACAGCCAAACTCAGGGAACCCACCAGAGCAAAGCCAGCCTCTCCTGCTAATCCCTGCGAGGCACAGCATCCTTCGGGACCTACACATTTCCATTCACCCATAGCACACATCAGCTCCAAGGACAGTCACATCTGTCTGCTCAGAGGGAGAGAAACATTTCTGGGGAGTAAAAATGTCCCACTTGGCCAGGCTGAGCTGGGGACAAGCCTGAGCAATGCAGCTTCTCCATACCCAGCACACACAACCATCCAAGGAGAGAGGGACTAGAGGGCGGAATAGCAGAAGCTGCAAAGCATCAGGACTGCTTCTGCCTTGAAACTCTTGGTATTTACCCTGCAACTTCAGGGGACTATCAGTCTTACTGCTGAGTAAGGTTGGCACCTCAAAGCTCTCCTTGCTCCAGCAAGCCCACGTGCCAGCCAGCAGGAGCAAAGGCACCTCTGGTTTAAGTGTGGGTTCACTATGTACCAGGCAGGGCTGTTACAACCCGCCCCTCCCCAAGGCATCAGCCTTCCTTGCTTCCCACCGTCATGGAGATGAGTGGTTGCCCGCTCAACATGCCCAAGAATAGTCACTGCCCTGTTTTCTCTCCCATCCTGGGACCCTATTTCTCTCCTGACCGGGTGCAGGGCACACAGCTGCTCTTCTACCAGCCGTGTCCACTGCCAAGCCAGGCCTAGGACAGCACACATCTGAGAACCAGCTGATGATGGGTTCACAGGATAGCCCTCCCAGGACACCTGCTTCAAAGTCAGGGCCACCCAAGGCTGGAGCTCTCTGCCAGCATCTCTGGAGCAAACCCACCAGCCCAGCACCAAGAGCCACCTTCCTCCACAGCCAAGTCTTGGAAGAAGCTTCTGCAGAGCAAAACAGTATTTATTCACCCAAAGGGACCCCATAAACAGAGCCGAGAGCCTTCTCACTCTGCCTGACCTTGTTTTATTCCTTCCTTGCACGTTTTGGAGGAAGCTTCTTTCAACCCAAACCTCTCCCCACCTGGCTGGGCAAACTGAGCCATGCCCTGGCACATGATGATACTCCCTCGGCTCTGAGCTCAGATGCTTGGTGTTGGGTGTCCCCCAGCCCTGCACAGCCACCTCTGTGGGACCCAAGCGATGGGGCACTTCCCCAGTTGAAGAGCTCTCTGCCCATTCCCTTAGTCGTGCCAGACCCTCGCAACCTGCCTCCATCACCATTTCCTTCACCTCTTCCTCACAGCCTTCGATTTAATGCCACCTTCCTGGGCAGGGCCCTGGGGGTGCCCCACTCCCTCTTTAATTCCCCCACAATTGACTGAATTTGAAGCTTTTCATTCCAAGAACAAGAGCATCAGGTGGAAGGAAAAGCTGTCCTCCTATACTTTTTGGAGAAAGATCCCACAACCTTTAATCCTCCCACCTCCACCTCCTCAAAAAGGCATTTATCACTGGGGGGGTGGGGGAAGTATAATGGCAAACGTGATCAGGCAGTGCTGCTAGCGAGCACAGGCCATTAGCACCGTGCTCAGGGACTAACATCTCTGGAAAGCCCCATATTCACCATCTCACCTGCGCACAGCCAGGGGATTTGCCCACAGAGGACGGGTCCTGCCGGACCCTTGTCCCCTCCCTGGCAAGGGCGAGTGGCCCAGCGTGCTGGGGTCTGCAGCATCTGGGACATGCGAACTCCCAGCTCTGCTGACACGAATAATTTCTCCCCCTGTTCTTGGCATGGTGTGCTCTGCTCAAACACACTTCAAAGAGGCGGCTCTGCAGCAAGAATGTTTCAAAAAAATATAATATTTCCATCTGTTATTCCCGTAGTATATGCTGTGGGACTCTCCTCATGGACCATTTGCCTTTCTTCACTCCTATTAGATGTAAAAAATGTTCGATTAGCAAGCCCTCAGGGCTGGCAGGTGATACCCTAACCCTGCAGCATCCCTCAGCCAAGCCAGCAGGTCCTCTTCTCCTGCAGCTCTGCCCCGTACACCTTAACGCTTCTCCAGAGAGGAAAGTGCAAGCAGGGAAGCAGCTTTTTCTTAAAGGCAGTGAAGTCCCCTTGATTCAGCAACTTTATTGTCACCTTGAGAGCAAACAGCACCTGCAGAGCCCTGTGGCTTAATGTGGATGCCCCGGGCTGCGTTTTGCTTGAGGCAGAGCAGCCCCACCACCCCCTTCCCAGCCCCAGGGCCTGAAACCACAGGGCACGAGCTGCCGAGCTTTGGTGTCCAATGAATGTCAAGCTCCCACACCAGCCTGTCCTTGGTTGGGACATCCCCAGCATCACTCTGCTCACCACCTCCCATTTCTCACAAGGCTCCTAGAAACCTTAAACCTCTGTCTCGCTGTCAGGTGGGTCAAATCTGGAAGCAACTTATAAGGTGGAAAAGGGAAAAAATAAGCAGAAAGCTGTTGCAAAAGACTCATTTTCTTGGGAAAGCAGGCTGGAAATGCAGGATAAGCACAGTGAGCTATGACTCTATTGCACTACCATGCACACAACAAGCTGCAGTTTTAATGCATCTTGGGTTGGTCAAACCTCAGAGGTAGCAGAAGCTGGATGCTCCTTCCCTGGGCCGGGATGGGGACATCCTAAGGATGCTGCTGTGATGGACCTCTTCCCCTTTGTGGTTCATTTGGTCCAAGAGGATTTCCTAAACCTGCAGGTGAAGCGGAGACGCCTCCCCATGACAGTAAGGGCTGCTCCTCCCATTACCCCCTCACCACTCTGAGCTGCTTCTCCACACAGCCCTTGCCCCCTGCAGCTGCCCAAGGACACCCAAAGCCCATTATCACAGCCACCTAAAGCAGCCAACCCTACAGGGATGGTCTCTGCTAGACAAGCAAATCCTTAGTGCTCCTTGCCTTTCAGGCAAGGTGTCCTAATGGATGGGATGCTTGGATGGATGGTGCTTGCCTTAGTCATCTGCTCTATCCCAACAGCCAGGAAAACCATGGGGAGAAGCAGCTTTCCCGAGCTCCCCAGCAGAACAGTCCAGCACAACTGCTGAAGCTGTGACCAAGTTACCCACGATGGCTGTTCCACCACAGGTTCCTGCCAGGCAACTTCAGCACAGCATTCAGGAGACTCTTCCTCAAGACTCATCTTCCCCCAGGAGAGCCAGCAAGGACAAAAGATTTTCAAAACAGAGATTCAAGGCTCTGCAGCTCCAGCATACAAGACCTGAGCCCCCCCATTTCCTGTCCTGCGACCCAAGGTTTCATACTGCTAAGACAGCAAAGGCTTCCCAGCCCCTTTGGGGAGCCAGAGAGATGATAACTTCCATTTGTGAGCCACAGCCAGAACAAAATGAGTCTTTATTTTTATATGGCCCATTATAAGTCATTATTTAGTGCTCCCAGGTGCCCCATATCATCAAAGGCACATTCCTTAATAAGCAGCCATCAGAGGCCATGCTGCTGCCATCCCGCACGCGGATGGGGCAGGAGAGATCCTGAGACCAGCTCCAGCCCCCAGATCTCATCTCCCTCTTAAGCCCTCCTGAGCCCAGGAGAAGGTCATGCCCCATCCCTGAGCACACATCCCAGCACACACATCCAAACAAGAGGCACGGGATTATTTTTCCCCCCAGCTCCGCAACCCAAAGTGTAACCCAATCTACTCAGCTGGAAACGGAGCTTTTATTGCATCCTGAGTCATTTAGAGTTCCTTTTTATAAAACCAATATTCTTCCCCCCTTCCCCAACTTAACAAGCTCCCAAATGTCTGCTCTCCTGACACACCAAACCTTTCCAGCTTCCCTGACCTCCCTCCCCATCAGACCTGACAGAAAGCACCATCTGATCGGGGCTGCTCCAAGGGTGCTGCTACAGAGAAGTGCCACAGCACGGCAATCCCCACTTTCACATATTTCAACTCAGGGATGATCCCAACCTTAAAACAGCCCCCATGGCTATGGCAGGATGAGCCTATCATGCTCCGTGGTAATATCCCCTTCTCCACAGCACATCTCTCTGTGCCTTTGCTGTGCAGTGCAAAGCTGCCTTGAGAGCTAAAAGCCCTTGAGACAGCGTCTGCAGACTTGGGCAAAACAAAAAGAACCCCAAAACTACACGATATTGGTTGGGTTCAGGCACTGTGAAAAGTGTGTTGGCTGTGGGGGGGTTTCTCAATGCTCAAGGTAAGGAGGAAAGAGGGTACTGAGCAGAGCTGGCAACCTGGAGAGCCCAGTTACTATTTTAACATGAGAGCTCAGATATTGCAACAGACGAAATTCATCCCACCTTTAGCCACATAAATACATCAAGGAGCCTGGATACTTGAAGTCCCTTTGCTCAGTTCAGTAATAGAGAGGAGCTTTGCACAGTGGCATATATTGGGAGTTTGCTACTTAAAATGGCCCTCAATAATTATGTCATCATTTTTGTAATAATAATCAGTAACAGTTAATATAACTTACAGTAAATACCAGATTGCCATTTAATAATTTTAATACACAACCTATAAAGCATATGTTCATGTAATTATACTGATAAGTTTCCAATCAGCAACGAACAGAGATAAAATCTGTCCACAGATCCTTAAACAGAATTTAAAAGATCCCAGCAGTCGATAGCAAGATTTGCAGAGGGTCTTTGGGAGCAGAGTGCAGTGCGACTCAGAAGGGGAGATGGTCACCAGCTGCAGAACATGAGTGATAAGGATTCAACCTCCATCCTGCCGGACCATCCTTTACCAGCCCTTACCTCTGCTCGGCTTGTCTTATGCAGACCTCTTGAATCCATGCTTACCCACATGAGCAAAAAGCAGGTGTGATGCTTGGACAGGGAGAACATCCCAACAGCCCGTGGGAGCTATTCTCATCCCCACCCAGCAACCTCAATGTGCCTTTCATCCGAGAGCACTTGCTCTGTTGGCACATACAGGGACCCAGACAGATTTCCCATAGAGCTGGGAAACTCCCCAGTGTAAGGACAGAGAAAGCTGTCTTACACCAAGATACATTTCCTGCAACTTAGTACCTAAATAAAATCATTCAAGTACTAAAAATGCCCCACCAGCACAATTTTCAAGCCTGGGGTAAGTTTGGCTGAATACTCAGGGCCCAGAATCACAGAATGGTTTGGGTTGGAAGGGACCTTAAAAGATCATCTAGTTCCAACCCCCTGCCCTGGGCAGAGACACCTCCCACCAGACCAGGCTGCTCAAAGCCCCATCCAGCCTGGCCTTGAACACCTCCAGGGATGGGGCATTGACAACTTCCCTCGGCAACCTGTTCCACTGCCTCCTACCCTTACAGGCAAGAATTTCTTCCTAATATCCAATCTAAATCTACCCTCCTTCAGTTTCAAACTGTTACCCCTCATCCTATTGCTACACTCCCTGATCCTTCCCTCCCCATCTCTCCTATAGCCCCCTTTGGGTACTGGAAGGCTGCTGCAAGGTCTCCCTGGAGCCTTCTCTTCTCCAGGCTGAACAACCCCAACTCTCTCAGCCTGTCCTCACAGCAGAGGGGCTCCAGCCCTCTGATCATCTTCGTAGCCCTCCGCTGGACCCGCTCCAACAGGTCCATGTCCTTCTTGTGCTGAGGGCTCCAGAGCTGGATGCAGTACTCCAGGTGGGGTCTCACCAGAGCAAAGGGGCAGAATCCCCTCCCTCGCCCTGCTGGCCACGCTTCTTTTGATGCGGCCCAGGATGCGATTGGCTTTCTGGGCTGCAAGCACACACTGACGGCTCATGTTGCGCATTTTAAAGGATAAGCGTTACTCAGAAGTGCCAGCTCTCTCCCCAGCAAGAGTTGAGGCTGCCTCATTTCGTTGCAAGCTCACTGGCCTACACCAGTTGCGCTCAGACAGCAGCAGATCCCAGACAGTCCCTTCCCGGGGCAAAGAGGGTAGTTAAAGGAGAACAAACACCACAAGCATTCTGCAGGACCACCGCAGCTTGGCAAGGCTGGCACATCCCAGCATCTTCTCTCCTTTCCAAACTCTTTTAACTTTCTTCCCAACCATGGCAGACTTGCATGGAGTAGCCAGTAAACAAATGGGGCACCAACCAGCTAGCACTTCCAATCCAATACCCAGCTGCACACTGACACAATTGGAGTCATCTGCGAGTAATTAGAAAATATAAACACTCACAACAGAACTTGGGTTCCTATACTCAGCAAGACCTTAATGGGCTTTTCTTCAGCCAGAAAAATCCTTATTACAGTGATAAATTATTAGCCTTTTTTCCTAAACCAGCATGAAACGTTACAATGGAAAAATGACAAAAGGAGAAACATGCCCATTTTTGGCAGTGCCGACAGAGAGGAGGACGGGGGAGCGAGAGCCAGCTCAGCACGGTGTGGGGACAGGACGGAGCCCACCCCGGACCTCCTCTTCCCTAGTGCACCCTCACCCCTGGGTCCTCAGCCCCAGGCAACCCACATCACCCACGGGCACAGCAGCCAGTATGGGCCAGTGCATGTCTGAGCCTATAGCCAACCATGCCACAGCTCAAGCAGAGCCCAGAACAGCCGTGTGGCTTCTCCACTAATATAGCTAAGCAGGCTCAGGAGCCCCCTTGCCCTGCACGAAGGGCACCCCAGAGACTCACTTGCCCCAACATCTCTTGCAAACTGTGTCCCTCTGCTATGGTCATCTGAAATGAGCCTCCAAAAGCAGACAGCAATCGCACAGTCCTTATGAAACGAGAATAACAAAACTGAAGGCTGTTTTAGGATAAGAGTGGCCCCAGTTTAGCACAGGACAGAGCGTGAGAGATTGCAGGTGGGTCTCTGAGCTGTCACAGCCTGGACAAATGCAACCAGGAGATGCTGGAAGCTGTTGATGCCTCCATGCACATCCCTGCCTAGACAAACCGGTGCCCAGCCTGGCACTGCCCCACACGTTTGTATAAGTTTGCACATCCATGGGATCCATGGAAACTCAGAAGGAGGCATTGTGGTTTGGCTCCCAGAGGCATCCAAAGAAGTGTGATCTTCCCTCACCCCAAAACAAGTCAGGGAAATTCATGAGAACAGCCTTTCTTGTGGGTTATTCTGGCAGCGGTGGGGCTGGACAGGACCAGGAGTAAGATGACACAGGGCCATAAAACATGTCAGAGCAGCAGCCACATGATACGAGTCTCTGCGCTGGGTGCTCATGCCTGACCACAGCCTGAGTCAGCCCATCACCACCGACCTGCCTCCAGCACACTCTCAGCTTTGGCTCAGGCAACGCAGTACCATTAACCATCTCCAGTCTGAAGGATGTCTCACCATCTTCCAAGACCAAGTTCTTGCACTTGTGCTGGTTGGGTGGGTGCCTCCCGGGTTCTAGGTGCAGGCACCGGCCCTCCCACAGAGCCACCCCTGGACCAGCAGCCGGCCCCAAAGCCCACCCCAGCACGCAAAGCAGCAGAGATACAAGAAATCCTGTGCAGCCCAGCCAAACACCAGCCATGCCCAAAAAAGCACTCGGTGAGCCAAACCTACCCCCTGCCCTGTTCCTTTCAGCCTGAGCCCATCCTACAAACCACTCTCCTGGAGAGGAGAGTCTCACCCAGGGTCTGCAATTATCGCTGGTCCCATGTGTTAAATGACAGAGCATTTAATGCCTCATCTTTAGGGCTTCACGCAAACGAAGAGAACAAATGACTGCCGGGGGAGATATGGTTTGCATCATTTAATCACCATTTCCAATAAAATGGTACAGCGGCTCTGCGGAGGGTAAGACAGCCGAGTTCAGCAGATTTTATCAATAACATTGCAGGATCCCTACTGCGCGGCTAAGAGAGTTGCCATGGTTATTATGACAGATTTACTATCATTGTAACTTAATGCACCATAATAAGTATCTGCATAGTTATTATTGTTTTACAATGATAACTATAATTCAACCACAGCTTTATGACTAAATTTGTAACATTACTACGATGTTCTGGGAAGAATTGGAAGCAGGGTAATTCACATGCTTTCTCAGAATATAGAAAGAAAGATCCTGGTCGGTGTCTTTTTCTTTCCTTTTTGATTGCTGCTTTGAGAACAATTTTTGTGGTTTGGTTACTGTTGGTTTGGGAGAGGGTGCTCTGTCAGAGGCAATGCACAGAGGTAGATGAAAAATGGGATTTTTCCACTGCAAAATTGATCCTGGAAAAAAAATCCCCATAGCCTTTCAACATAAAGTTGCTAAAAAATTCCCAAGTGCTGCCAATCAGGAAACAGATACAAAGTGCTGGCAAGATGAGCAAAAATGGTCAGGTTTTGTTCAAAAAAGAATGACCAGATCATCAAAAAATGTTGCTGAAAGTGACCCTGGTAACCAGTGGAAAAAAATTGATAAAAAAAAAAAGTCTCTGGCACCCCCAGGACAGAGCCAGCCTCATCGCAGCCACACACCCTCCGCTCCAGCAGGATGGAGAAGGCCCTCCACCAACTTTGAGCCGGCACGGGCAAATGCCGCAGAGCAAAGCCAAGCATCTTCTCCCAGCTCCGTGGATGCAGCCCCATCACCTGTCCCACTGCAGAGCCCAGCCCACCCCAAGCTCCTGGCAGCCCCATGGTGAGACAGTCCCCTCCTAACAATTCAGCAAGCACAATGTACTGCCAAAAAGCTTGAACTGCGTTTACCAGTGGATTAGCCTGCTCAGACATGGAGTGATTTGAGGAATCAAAGCTTCAGATGAGGACTTTTTGGCAGTCCCCAGGGCACAGGACCCACATCAGGGGTCCCCCACACCTGCAACCCCAGGAGGGGAGAACAAGTCCCACCTCGGCTGAAGCCACACAAGCAGTTGGTCCTCAAGGGAAAGCAAAGGAGAACCTGAAACACAACCAGGGTTTCCAACAGGCTCCCTTGCACCCTCCTCCCAAAGCTCTCCCCTCTGTGAGGACTTCGCTCCTTCTTGTGTTTCATAGCAAGTGCAATGCTGCCAATTACCCCGCAAGTTTATGGGGCAGTCTAGGGGTTTACATCCCTCTCTCATTCTGCCCATGCAGCCCATTTCCCCCGCTGGCTCTGGGGATGGTTAACACTCCCTGTATACAAGGGGCACCTACACTACCTAGGCTGGCCAATTTAAAGCAGAAAAGGGGCTCCAGCCCCTTCTCACTATCCCCATTATTCTGCCCACTGGAGCTTTAACCTTAACACATCAAATGCATTTCCTGGATGGCCAGCCCATTCCCTCCACCCTGCTTGCAGCAACAGTGACAGCATGGTCAGGGCTGTCCCCAGACAACCTGAGCCATGCCTGCCTGCTCAGCCCCCTCCTTCCCTAGCCTTCGGGTTGGTAACACCATACCCCCTTCCTCCGGAAGGTCCTATGGACCCTTCCTCACCCCAGCACCATCATGGCTGGTGGCTCGCATTGGTCACAGGCAGAGCCTCAGTCACCTTCAAGCCTCTGGGGAAGGATCCAGAGGTTTTCCAAGGAAGGTAAACCAGGCTGTGCCACCCATGTGGCTCCTGTGGAGGGCCTCCAGCTCACACCTGCAGGCACCCCAGACCCAGCTCCCTACCATACATCAGCCTTCTTAAACGAGCACTAACACAGGGTGGACAAGTCACACCACTTCTGTTGGCCAGAAGCTGGCACTGCTCAGACAAGGCTTAGGTCAGCTATCTGGGCTCTGGGACTTGGAGTCTTTTGGATTCCCAACTCATTTGCTTTCCTGAGTGATTTATGGCCTTTTCCCATTTCTCATCCTGATTTAACCAGGGATGGAAGTTTCCATAGTCCCCCATCCTGCAGGATGGGACACCAGACAGAACAACCCTTATCCTATAGCATCAAGTGCCCCTTTCCAAGGCTCCTCGGCTACTCTTCCTCCACAGGGACTTCAGAAGTGCTCCCTTCTGCATGGGGAGCTCCAAAGCTTCCTCACATCAGTGGGAGAAGGTGGGAAGACTGGTGGAGGCAGGACTGATACTCACAGCAATGCTGGGCACTCATGCCCTCCCCTCCCAGCAGTGATGTGTGTCAGACCAAGCTTACATCATGCTCCCCCGCCGCCACCACCACCTCCTGCTCCCGTGGCTGATATATGAGAGTAGATATAGGAAAATCTACTCATAAAATTAATGGAGGCTGCGTGAACTCACAGATCATAAACTCAGAGGGGTTTGCAGCTTGCCTTTTGGGGAGGGGGAAGGGGGAGGGCTCAGAGGCAATTTAGCAGAAGGGACTAATTCACAGCAGCTGTCCCATCACATCCTGCACCCCCTCCCCACACTCAGGAGGATTTAGGGGAACACAGCACCGAAGTCTCACAAACACAGCACTGGAGCTGGCATCCGTCAGCTTGAGGTCAGACTCGGCATGGCTGAGACACTCGGTCTGCTCCCAGCCGAGGGATCGTAGCCAAGCTGTGCTCTCAGTGACAGGCCTCCTGCCCAGAGCATAAATCACAGACACTGAAGGCCAAAGCATGAGCAGATCCATCCCATGCTCTGGGGGCTGCAGATGACACGACATATGTCTTGGGTGGGGGGTTGCAGGGAAGTAGGCAGAGGAGGTCTTCCCAGGGTGATGAAGAGGACTACATCATGGTCCAGCAAGATGAATCCAAGTTCCTCAACACACCAAGCTTTGGGTTCCACACTGGGGATGAAGCTGATGATGCTCCTCTCTAGCCTAGCTTGGGAACCTCCATCTGAAACCCATTTGATATAATCAGGGATATTTGGGACCAACCCTCCAGAGGGAGCCTTACAACACATCCTTAAAGCCCATTGCAGGATCCCAGTTCTGGGGGCCACCAGCTCTTCCCAGATCAAACACCAGCCCCAGGGGCTGGTTTTCACCTTCATCCCATCCACAACCCAACTTCAACACTGAAGACCTTTGCCCACTGCTTGGTCCTGAACCACCTCCACACAGATCTCCATACCTCTCCGCAGTTATTAGCCCTGGCACCAGCGAGGCCAGTCCCTGCTTTCAGGCACTGTTGCTCTCTGCTGGGTTAGATGTCTTGTGGAGTTACCTGGGCTTCCCATGGCACAGCCAAGAGCTTCAGGCAAAGGGAAGAAAACAACCACTACTGCTGGAAAACCTTCCCCCACATCCCATTTCTCTCCAAAACATTGGCTTACCCTGCCTGGGAAAAGGCCAGCCCCATGGATGGAGCAGGTCCCCAGGCAACCACCTGCCCAAGGCAGCAGCTCAGTGGAGTGGAAGAGGAGGAGCAAGCCATTTTCTACATCAACACAGCCCAGGACTGTCCAGGCACTGAGACCTCCCTCAGTCACCAGCCTTCGGGAGGGACACAACTGTCCCCTCCCATCCCCCAAGCAGCCTTTTGGCCTGGCCCTGCTCAGGTTTTCTCTCAGTGCCAAGTGCAGCTTTTGCTCTTTTCTGTCAAAAAGCATCTTGGCACCCAGCTGCTGCCCCAGTGGCTCCAGCAGCCATGACTCATAGGCTCTGCCCTAACCTCAAGGCTCCTGCTTGCCTCCTTCACTGACTCAGAGGCAGAAACGATCAACAGCCCTGGCACCTTTCAAGTGGTTTGGATAGCCAGCCAAGGCACCATGCTCACCAGAGCACCCAGCCAGCTCCCACCTTGGGGGGCTCACCAGACTCATCTCTGGGGCACCATCCTGTCACCCGGCTGTGCCACCACTGCTGGCATGGGGAGCAATCACCAAGCAGTAATGGCATCCAGGTCCTGGCACATCACCCCATATGCTTTCTGCCTCTATTGCAGCCAGCAGTCCCCTTCAGCGCACCCCCACTTCACATACCTGCATCCTCAAGGCACCATTGGACCACCCCTGCCACGGGGTGCCCCTTCTGCATCCTCCCTAGCTGGCAGGGGGGACTTTCCAGTAAGAGCATCCCTGAACACCGTAGCCTCTTCCACAAGGGCAAAGCTGATAAAGCAATGCTGGAAATAACCCACACATTCCCTAAAGGGGGTGATCCCCTCCCTCGGGAGGCTGGCTGCAGCCCCCCTCGCCCCATCCTCCCCCAGCACCCACCACTGCCATACCTAAAAAAGGGTAAGTCCTCCTCCCTCCCCTTTTATATCATCCCTCAGGTGACTCCATCAACCTCTGCTGGTGCCTGGCCCAGGGATCATCCTGCTGCCAACCCACACCTGCTTTGCAGGGAGTTGATTTACTCCCCAGGTGGACTTGATTCTCCGGTGAAGCCCCAAGGGCAAGGGCCTGCCATGCTGACAATGGGCTGCGGTCTCCAAAAAGAATAGGTGAAAAGGAGCAGGATGGCAGGCCCTCTGAACAAGAGCTGGTGCTTGGACAGACAGACTTGCCCCCTCCTCAGACAGGATCCATAAAACTCTGAGATACATTCCCGAAACCCCCACTGTTTCTGCTCACAGGCGCCCATGGGAAGGGGAGCTGCACTGCCTCCCGGCTCTGGACAGTGGTGAAGTTGGTGGAGAGACATCTGTTCCCCATCCAGCAGGCAGTGTCTTCCTGATCTGCCTCTTAAAAATTACAAGGCAATTTGGAGTTTCTATTTTGTACTTTTGATTTGCCCAAACACCTGAAACATGAGCTCTCAATCCAGGATCAAAGGCTCTCTCTGGAGCAACACAGACGGCTATATCCACCGCCGTATTTATGCATGATTAGGAACGCCTGCATTGGAGAGGGGATTTGGCACGGGTGCCTGCGCTGCAAAGCCTGAAACTCCATCTCCTCCAGAGAGGGAGAAGGGAGGGAGCCAGGGGCAATGTCCTGGCAGGTCAGGGTTAGCATAAGCCCCTTCGGCATGGGGCAGCGCCTTGCAGCGGGGGTGGCTTGCCTGTGTCACTTGTCCCCTGTCACCCCTGCTCAGGTCCCATGCCTGTTTGTAGGACTGAGACCTCTTTTCTGGGTGGGATCTCTTATCCTTGCTTTGCTCCGTCTCAGGGAGTGTCTGGGTGGACACAAAAGATGCAGTCGGACGCAAAGGGACACTGCAACGTGGATGTGATCCTGGTGTTGTGGGATGAAAGACACTGGGGATAATGCCAGGCCAAGCAAAAGGTTAATAGCAATTAATAAAAGTCATTAATAAGCTGGAGGGGAGGGGTCTTCCCAGGCTCTTTCATTCCAACTTGTCCTACTTTGAAAAATCCCAGACCCTGGGCTCCCAAGGGCTGGGATTTTCCATCATCTAAACTGGAAGAGGTTCAGGCTTGTGAACTGATGTGGCCAAACCCCTGCTCCTGTAACGAGCGTGGCTGCGTTGCTCTCGATAACCGATTTTAAAAGCAGAGGATCCGCCACCTCGCCTGACACCACTGGGGTGAGTGCAGACCTGGTCCCTGGAGGGACCCTGGCTCCGGATCTGGGTTTCTGCTTCTTGCCACCGTAAACTGCTTCAGAAGAGCAAGATGGGGTTCCCAGAGTAAGGGAATAGTAGGCAGGGCACATTGTTTATGGGAAAGGCAGCAGTAAAATCAGGAGGATGTACAGAAACCTGCCCTTACACAGGTAGCAGGCCAGAAAACATCCACACGTGTCAGACAGAGGAGTGCCTTCCCCTTCTTTTCTTCTCCTTTCAAATCAATTCAAAACATAGGGAAATGCAATAAAATGCCAGATGCCTGTGCCTTATGGACATAATTATTTTTAGAGAATGTGTAATGAATCAGCTTAAGTCAAAGTTACCTTAGCCTAAGGCTAAGATACCTTTAACTCCTCCCTTTTCAGTGAAAGCCTCCCTCTGGGGTACTCGCTGTTTGTAATGAGTGTATGGTCAACTTTCATTATGCCGAGGAATAAATCAGTACTAACAAAAGGTACATTAAATGGGTAACGCGTGACAGGGCTGTCCTAGAGCTGTCTCCCCCAAAATCAGCCACCTCACGGGGATTCACTCTCTGCTGCCATAGGAGGGAGCAGCAAGTCACCCCATCGTCCATAAACGTCAACCCCAGGATGGGCAGGGACAGCTGAGACAGCAAGGTCTCTATGAAGTCTTTTCACTTTTAAGCAAGTCAAGCTGATGGAGATGAGTCGCACCTTCCCATTATACCACATCTCCATTTACAATCAATAAACTGTCACTAAAACAGTCTGAAAGTACATGTGACGCAACCCCGGGCGCTCCTTTATTGGGAAATTTGTTGGGGTGGGACTTTTTTTGCCACAGTTTCTTCACACATTGAGGGACCTTCAGAGAATTGCTGGGAAAAGGCACCCAAGAGCTCCGCAAATCACGGCGTGCTCGTGCCCTGCCAGTTCACAGGCATTTTGCACTGGGAACAAGCTGGGAAGAAATTTTGCCACAAATATTTTCAGCAAATTATAAAGTCTTGGAAAAAGCAGAATTCCCTTCTACTGAGGAGCTGCTGTTTTGACAGATGTTTTAAATATTTTTTTTTAAGAATTTTATTTTTTTATTGAAACTGAAGGAGGTCCTGAAACCAAAGACTGGGCCAAGAGAAAAAACCTCAGAAATATTCTGCTTTGAAAACGTCTAAGCAAAACGTTTCCCTTTTCCCCCACTTCCCCAATTCAACAATTTGGGGAATGGAGATGAATTCACAGAGTTTCTCCTTCTCTGAATCCATCCTTTTCACCTGGAAAATGTTTTTGACCAAGAAATGCCTTTCATGCCCCATTTAGTCTAAGTCCTTTGAAGGCCCTAGAGAGAGTGGGTCTTCCACCTCCAGCACCATGGTGTGGTTTCCATGTAAATCGCCTGAAACCAGAGATTTCCGGAAGGTCGGAGATTTTATAAAACCTGCAGGCTACCAGCTTATCACATGCAGAACAGCACCCGGGGCAACGGGTTCACCCATGCCGACCCTCCCTGGGGCAAGGAACCGATGACACAATCGCCCCCCACAGCCCATCTCAGCCCTGCCTTGGGACCGGGCAGCTCATCGGATGTATCCTGCACCCCCAGCTTGTCGCCACAGTTTCTCACGCACCAGTCTCGGGGTTCAGGGCCAGAATCAGAGGTGTCAGGGTGAACTCGCCAGCTCCAGAGCATCCCGCGGTGCTGTGACACCTCCTGCGCTCGTCACCTGCTCGGCAGCGCGGCACACGTGCTCACGAAAGGAAGCCTTTACAATCTGCCACTGGAAACTGCACGGTGTTATTCAGTGGGTAGCTGCTTTCCTTCAACGGGCCATAAAAATCCCATTTGGAAATGCAATTGCCTTGCTCCCCTCCTGCATCACACTGCTATTTAAAGTGGGCGCGTCCGACAC
Source organism: Larus michahellis (assembly GCF_964199755.1). Lineage (NCBI taxonomy): Eukaryota > Metazoa > Chordata > Aves > Charadriiformes > Laridae > Larus > Larus michahellis. The sequence continues at coordinate 25,495,422 of NC_133903.1, read as the reverse complement.
ATTAAAACACACGCACACACGCAAAGAAGGACCAGGATCTACTGAACCTTAAAACAATTATTATTCTTTGCAACCCGTACGCCTTCCAACACTAACATTATTCTAAGATGCAGGTAACATGTGACACGTTTTCTTTTTCTCTCCAAAGTGCAACACCCTTCCCTTCTTCCATCCCTCCTTCCCAAATATCAATCATCAGCAAAGACAAGGCAAATGAACTTTTAATCAATAACAGCTACTGTTTCTTGTACCAGGACTGTTTATGATTTAAAATGGGAAAAAAAAATTAAATCAATCCTGATGTGAACATTTTCCCACTTGGAAAAACAGCCCAATCCTATATCAAAAGGTTTGGGTTTTTATATGTTTTTAAAAGGTTTAAAAGCTAAATTAATTTTAAATTGTTTTTACATATCTTGCCTATAGACAGAACCACATCATATGATGAGGAAGGGTGGTCCATGGTTTATTAACGTTCCCAGTAAGTACTTTAGCACCAGTCTGTCTGCTTTACACACATTTAATACCATTGCCATCTAAAAATCAAGACTACTCTAACCACAGTGTGTCTGTCCAGGCGTGCTAGCTGGCAGCCTGTCCCCTTTCCGTCCAGACCAGGTACAACAGACCACTTCTGCTATGTCTGCAGACAAACTCCACCATCTTCATACCAATGCCGGCAGCATCCAGGGAGTTCCTGACACTAAGTGATGTTTTTATCAAGAAAGCACCAAGAAAAGGCCCACTCCTTCTGGCTGTGTGTTCCCTGGTCAGGACAATGCTGAGTATATGTCCTAAGCAAACAAAAAAAGAAGCAGGAGCTTGTTCCAGTATCAAGGGAGTCCATAAAAGCTCCCACAGGAGATGGACTTCTAACATACCTTTTGGAGCTGGACCTTATTATCTAAAAAAATGAAAGACTGCAAGTAAGGCTCCTAACTTTTTTTTTTTCTTTCTTTCTTTGTTTTCAAAAGCTTGCTATTCCCAGGGCCTGAACAGCCAGGAGACTGCGAGTTCATTTTCATCTTCATATGCCACATCATTTGGAGTAGCTCAAATGGCAACATGCTGGCTCCAATCCAGATTTATCTGAATGCGAGACACAAACCCAAATGGTATATGAAATGGCATCCACCAAGTTTTATGTGAACCCCAGGTGGGTTCATGTTGGCCCCTTGCAGCAACAGATTGCCCTGCTGGGCAGTCGCTCTGACCTTTTTGTGCATTCATCAACAGAAGCCATGCTCTCTCTGTGGCCCCACCTTCCCCGATCCAGGCAGTTTTGGGGGTCCCATGGCTTCTTGTTTTTACGTGTTGAGATATCCTGTGGCCACATGCAGCTTGCTGTTTCTCACTAGGCTCTTTCTGTGAGTGACACATCACCATGACTGACCCCCTCAGGGCCAGGTTTGGGACAGCGAGAGGAGAAGTCTCATTTCAGCAGGGTGATGGAGCAGCCCAGCCATGACCGGGTCTGTGCAGGACAAGCCAGGAGCTCTGGACACACCTGTGGGGACAGCAAGTAGAGGGATGCCACGTGTGAATGTGCCTGAAGCAGAGATGCTGAGGTCCACTGATGGTGGAGAAAGGAGCAGGCTTCACCCTCACAAGGATGACTCGTGGGGAGAGGATGTTCCCCAGATGGCCAAAGGGAAGCGGCTCAGACATGCATTCCTGACGGCCTCTGAGTCACTGGCCAGGGATGTCCCAGATGGAGAAAGCGGGACGTGGCCAGGCTGGCCCGGGGCATGTGGCCGGTCCTGCTGGTGCCAGCACTGCAGGACTCGCAGCCCTCCCCACTCACCATGAGCACATGACAGAGATCCCAGCAGGGAAAGTGGTTTGGTCCCTTCATTTCCCTATAGATATCAAAACACATTTCCCCCACCTTTACTAGGTACATCCCCTCTGCCACCACCCTCACACAGTATTTTGCCCCCACCCTCCCTTCGTGATGTGCCAGGGGCCAGGTGCATAGTTTGCATGGGGACACAGAGGCATATGGGGTTGTGGCCGTTCTTGAAGCCCTCTCTCGCCCCACCTGCCCACCAGCCCTGCAAGCCAGCCCCAGGAAGCTAGGAAGGTCATTTGCTCAGTTCATGACCAAAGGACAGTCAAGAGGGAAGACAGAAAGGTGAATTCTAATGTTTCCCATGGTACCATGGGATCAGTTGCTGAACCAGAGACAGGACTTTGTGTTTCTTCATTTCCCGCTTCTTCCACGAGGCCTCCAACCCCTGGTGAACATCTCGTGCTCTTCTGTCCCCCAGGGCTCTTGTATCATCATCCCCATGATGAATGCAAACACCTCCCAGTTGTGCACCGAGGTGAGTACTCACAATGTACCCGCTTTCTCCTCTCAGCAGAGAGGACACACCAGGCAGCTTTTTAGGATCAGAAGAGAAGAGAAGAGAATAGAAGTTTCTCCACTTACAATTCTGCCAGACTTTAACCGGGCTCCAATTTTCCATGCTGGGTTTCTGCCTCAGGCTGTGTTTTGTTTTGTATTTTTCAAAAAATTCCATGACTCCATTTCCACCAGCCCTTTGAACAAGGTTTAGGGAGGTCTTTTCTTTTTTTTATTTTTTCTTTTGCCCATGTTAAAACATTATTACAACCATTTTACTGAGAAGCAGCAGTGCCTCTAGGCTTGGCAAGAAGTGTCCCTTGAGTGAGAAGACGGGCCTTTCTCCATCCCCGTGACAGCACCCGAAGTCGGTCAGATCACGAGCCTCCAAAATAGCAGAGGCTGGTTGGAGTTTGGCAGACGGATGAAGCACAAGGTCCATCTGCGCTGAGCACTCTCCATCTTCTAACGGACCTCAATCAACAGTTTCACAACAACACATTGGCCAACTGCGTAAACACAGGGTACAGCTTAAATATAGTCCTTGCCTTGACGAACAATCAGCGCTGAAAGAGAAGAGCATCTTATGCAAATAAACAAAGGTCCCGCAGAGCTCAACTATTTGGACCAAGGTCAGAGGAGAGAATTCATGATAGGGGAAAATATTGAACCTAAAAGAACACAAAAGTTTTCAGATATGGATTTTGTCTGATGCGAAGTACTAATTCAAGTGGACTGGACCCCTCTGTGGCTTTGGGCTGAATCCAGCAGATCCTAAATCCAAACAGTCGCAACAGGAGAATGGAGGAGGAGACAGGGAAGTGAGGAAGGCCAAACCAAAACGCTTCGTTTGGGGCAGATCGATTAACCTGAAACCCTTTTTTGTTTGCTTCACCGGGAAGATGGATGTGTTCTGCTGACTTGGCAGGACCTTTTCTTCTTCAGAGCTTTGAATCCGCCAGTAAAACAAAAAACCCTGCGGTTATTCCGGCAACTGCAGCTGAAGTGCGATCCAGGTAGCCTTTGCGCCCGCAGTAACCGTAGCGCCCCGTGGGACCATCAGCCAGATCTTGCGTCCACAGGTCTGTAAGCATCATATGCACCACCAGCAAGAGCCCGCTGGGGCCGTGGGGGTCAGACCTCCCCGGTGCAACTCCAAGTGGATCGAGAGACCAGTTTTGGCTGCAGGACCCAGAGTCTGAAATTAGAATTGCCTGATGGTGTGAAACAGAGAGGGAGAAAAAGGCAAAAGCAGCAGCAGCAGACAAACCAACCCCAAAACCCCAGCTTGGGGCTCCAGGAAAATCAAATGGGAAGAAATGTGCCTGCTTTGAGGTAGGGTGAGCAAGGGTGAGGGGCGGGGGGGAAGGGGGCTTTGACTAAGCCCAGCTCAGTGAGAGTGAGACCTCTTCCGAAGGGTTTAGTGGTGAATGGAGGGGCTTTGGCATACCTCTGTGATTGCCAGGCAGGAAAGCCCCAGCACTGGAGGCTCCTGCTCAGCAGAGAGCAGCCAGGCCCCAAGAAGGGACGGCATCTTCTGGCAGCTCCTGGGGGCTGGGTTTCAGTCCGCATGGTCCTAGCTGAAGTCCATGTTTGTCAGTCAGTGCACAGACAGGAATATTCCTCTGCTCTGCTGGAGAGGTTGCAAGGTGGCCAGAGAGTAGGAAAAGCCAATGGGTAAAACAGCTGCAGCCTTACAGTGCACAGGAACAGGGTCACGTCTTGCCTTTAGAGCAGATTAAATTTAAGACCTGTCAACCTCAACAGCACCTAGGTCAGTTTTCTTCCTCTGCCTTGACGGGGAACAAATTTGAAGCCCTGAGGTGTCATTTCTGCACATCATGCTTTGACTTGCTCCCTTCCTTTAGCATGACAGACCTGTTCCATTCCTGAGGATGATCATTTTTCAGCCAAACATGTGGTCGTTCGCATTCCTGAGTTATGGAGCACACAGCTCACCAAGGGAAATGTGTCCTGCTGACCCCACAAATGCACCGTAGAGCTACTGGCCCCCACAAATGACACCACTCCAGGCCAGGCCATTCCCCAGGGGAAGGGGCTCACCCCCATGGAGATGCTGTGGTGGGTCAGTTATCTTTTGCCTACCAACCTTCCACTTGCATTCACTGCTCAGTATGGGCAGATGTGTCCCAGCCAGGCATGGAGTGGTGTTTCTACAATGTCAAACCGCTGGAAGCTCCCAGGCTCAAAGGCACCATGTAAAGCCAGAGCTGTTTCCTAGACTGACCTTTTCCATGCCCTGCAGGGTTCAGCAATTCCCTTTTTTAAACCAGGGTTTATGGCCTGTGCCCCACCACCAAGTTGAGATACTGCAAGCTACTCCTACGATGAATGAGGAATGAAAGTTCATATATGCTCAGCGATTATACATGGAGAAGAAAATTCTAAAGGAGGTCTTTAAGACTCAAGAAAAAGATTTAGGACTCCAAAAAACATAGTAGGTTGAATAATTGGGCTCTCAGCTTCCACGAGCGTTTGTCCCGTCAGTTCAGAATGTACTTCTGGGTGCAAGCATTTGATTGTAAATACCACTGTTGTGGAAACTTGGCTGAAGGGAATAGAGAGACTGTCACACGCACTGAAACGGACATGATCATTATCACGACTTGAAAGAATAAAGGGGCATGACTGGGAACAGATGGTTTTGAGCTGATACGTGTGTGTGGGAGCTCTGGGAAAGACGCACAACTCTTGCTATCACAGGCACCTTTGCTTTGGCTGATAAATCCCATTGCTCATAAGCCTGAGAGGGTTGGAGAGAGCTACATTGACCTGAGGATCTGAACTGACTTGCTGTGGTGCCAGGTGGCCAAATCTTCAAGCTACAGAAGACCCCCGCATGCAGCTGGGTTAAGACACATACTGTTGAGGGGAGTCTTCCTGGCCAGGCCAAGGGACCCATGCTGTGTCTAGACGAGGTTATCCCAGAACGCTTCACAAATCTTAGATCTGGAGGCATGCTTTGGCTGCATCCCAACTCCAGATTGGGTATGTACCAGCAACCCCAGAGCCTCAGTTTGCAGACAGAGAAAGCCCAGATGGGAATGCTGGCGCATCGCAATAGCTCCCTACTCTGCAGGGTCTGGAGACCAAGAGGCAAGGACTGGTTAGCATAGACAGAGCTCAAGTGACCTGTCTGGGCACGTAGAGCTTTACCCCTCTCCCTACTGTCTGCCCATTTCTCCAGCAACGATCAATCCCTCTTATTAATCGGACCCCTGCAAGCTCCCATAAGGAACAATACCATCCAGGCAACATCTCAAATTTCCAGCTGACTCAGTCATAGGGCTGTAAACCCAACCCCAACTGCACTGGTTTTGTACAGGGATGATTTTTTTTCTTTTTTTATTGGGATGACATGCAGACCTAAGTCAAGTGCCACACAAAAAGCTGAGCGGATGATGCTACCTTGTCAGCTAAGGTCGTTATCCCATCACAAACAGTAAAAAGGCTCTATTTTCTCTGAACTGCAGCTGATTGACGTTAATTACATGACATACAATGAATCTGTATGGACTGTGCTCCATAAACTGTGTTCCATATTGGTTTTTCTTATGATCGCTCTTTCTGGATCTACATCCTGCCAAACATAGCTTGCTTTCATGGGCCATCTTATTTACTGCCTTATTAGTCTGGTGTTAGATTTTCCCCCCAGTCCTCTGGAACTTCCCCAGAGTTCCCAGAGTTGTTTAAAAATCTACACTAATGGTTCAGAGAGCTCTTGGGCCGATTTGTTTATCCTTTGATGCAAGTTATCTGATCCTGCAGAATGTCTAACTTTAATCACTGCTGTTTAATATTCGGCTTCGTCACTGGTAGAATACAAAGTGTTTCATTATCTCTGTAAAGTATGAATGTGTCATCCTACTTCTTTCCAAAGAGAAAAATAGATGTTGAACAAATAACTTTGTCTCTTCTACACACGGGCTGAACATTTTCCCATTATTGTCTGGGATGTCATTATAGAATTTGGCTTTTCTTCATACATTTAAAAGATTTCTTATTATCATTAACCCCCGTGGCCAGAGATTTTTCACTCCTGCCTTTAGCTTCACTTCCCAGGTGTCTGCGTGTTCACACCACTATCAGACTCCTCCTTTTTCATTTACCATTAACATCAACCATTAACATGCATAAACACCGGTGCTAAATATTTATGCCCATAATGCTGTTTATCTAAGTATATATATACGCTAAACCTACAATACTGCTGCTTCCATCTTCTCTCTTAGCTGGGCTCGCTTAAGCAAAACAGCATTCATGCTTCCCAGATTAGCAGTTATCTTACAGCATCTCACAAAACAGCCTTAAACACTTCCCAATTATCATCCATTCAATTTTGTTTAAATAATTCGTTCTACTCCTTAATTTTACTCCTAATTATTTGCAGGACAGGCAAGTTGTTCTCTTTTTCCAGAACCAGGGGCTGGAGCTGGGCACTTCTGTGCTTTTAAAAATCCGGTCCCTCATCACATATAAATAGCACTGGTCAGAGTTTTTCTGGGTTTGCACGTAGTGTCATGCTCGCTGGCAAGGAGACAGCTTGGGAATAGGTTATGGAGTCCTTGCCTATCATGAGATCGGAGAGTTGCATACCTAAAAGGCAGAGGAAGCTGGTTTGGGTTGTTTTGGTTTTTTTTTGGGGGGGGGGGGGTTGGGGGGAGATGTATCCCTCCTCTGCTCCCAGGCTCAAGGAGAGGGGGAAAAGCCACCGGGGACCGAAGACAGCTTTCATCAATTGAGATGTTTTATTTTGTGTTGGCTTTTTTTCTTAAACATCCTTTGTTTTCTAACAATAAATCATATCCTGAGGCAAAAAGCCTTTAAAAGGACCGGGCATGGAGTCTGCTTCCCTTCCCTGGCTGGCAAGGCAGGCCACCAGCTGACAGCAGTCATCAATCTGCAACTCAGCGATCAATCCATCTTTATCTGTCAGCGCGGGGACCGGCGCAGGAGGACCCCAGCTGTGCCAGCCTGCCATCCCCCGCCAGCTCTGGCAGTGCCCAGGGGGTTCACCAGTGCCCAGGCCCAACCTCCCTCACCTCCCACTGCCCAGGAGCAGGCTCCCACCATCTCGGGCACCATCCCCCCCCATGCCCCCTCCAGCTCCCCGGCATGTTCTGCAGTTGGCAGGCTGAGCACACAGCGGCTGAACCATGTAGGCCTCAGAGTCCCCTCCCGTGATCCACCAGAGAGCGGGCACCCCACCCCCTGCCCTTCCGAAAAGTCATCAACGCTAAAGAAGGCAATAGCATCTTTTCCAAACAGAGGGTACGACCAACAGCCGACTCATGGGTAAATCATTCCATGACGTTTCAGAAATCCCAAGCCATTCTTGTTTTTTTTCCATCGGTGGCTATTTCTACCTCCTGTTGTTTACTGCCCAAGCTTCTAGGTTTGCTTTTTAACATTTGTGCTGCCAGGAGTCAGCAGTTTATGGTGGCGCCTATGTCTTCTGTTTACCCTCTTAATATTGTTCCCCAAAGATGTTCCATTAAAGCCCTCTTAACTGCTCTACCTCATTTGTTATCCAGAATATTGGTTGCTCTCCCAGGGAGATGGAGGTGGTCCAGCTCATATGCTCCCTCAGAAAGTGGATCCGATGCTCCATGAACTAAAACACCTCCGTTTTACCTCCCCTTTACCCCTTCTGCCCCTCGGTGGTCTCCCTCCCCTGTCTGCTTTTGCTTCCAAGATGTGAGGAGGGATCTTGCCGCCAATCGTCTGAACTTTCCTCTCCTTCAGTTCCCTCCTGAGATCCCTCAAGTTCTTGCTGATCTGAGAAGTATTTTATGAGGCAATTTCGTTCATGCCAAATGTGTCATAACCAATGGATCCCTGCCTACAGTCATCAGAGCCCCGTTCAGCCTCTCAGTGATGTGTGTTGTGCTGGAGCCAAGGAGACCGCACACAGGCCCGTCGTCTTTCTGTCCCCTCTTCTGCATCTGGCTGGGCAGAAGATTTGTGTCTGCCTGCATACGTTTGCTCCATCAGCCATTACTTGCACTCATACTCCCCTTGAGTCTGCAGGGATCACGCTCAAAACAGGCCACTGGAGACTGTGTCTATCCGATGCTGGTTTGGGATCAAAAGCTGCTGGTCAAGAGCCATGCTTCAGTACCTCATGTCTTCTCCACTAGCACAGGCAGTGCCTTGCCCTCTGCCCACTGGCTTCCATGCAGCATGAAGAACGTGGTACTTTTTCCTTGGGGGTCCCTGCTCAGCCCCCATCCCCTGAAGTGTTCCAAACCAGGCTGGATGGGGCTTTGAGCAGCCTGGTCTAGTGGGAGGTGTCCCTGCCCATGGCAGGGGGGTTGGAACTAGATGATCTTTAAGGTCCCTTCCAACCCGAACCATTCTGATTCTATGAAATGGCCTCAGAGCTCTGGGGCACGTTCCCCTGCCCCCTTGCACTGCTGCCTGACACCATCTATGGCAGCCACAGCCGCCAGACCCATCAGTTGAGATGATTTGTTCCCCATCTTGTTGCAGTGAGACTGCAAACATCATGTTTGCATCTTGAAGTGATGTGGCAGTAGACTGGAGAGGCTTACTGTCCCAACGGGGCTGGCCAACCTAGCCATCCCTACTTCGTGGCATGCTATCTGTGCTTCTCCTTCCTTGGCCAGGAGAAGACAGAGCCTGCAGGTGGCATTGATTGATTGCTTCGGGAACCAAGCACTGTAGCTGCTGCCCTTTCCCTAGGTTTTGTGACTCTGCAGGTCCCTCATGCAACAAGAAGGATGGTGTCCTCCATCACAAGATGGGGTCATGTCTCATGGGATGAGCACGAACCTTCATTCTATAGATGAGGCTGCTCTCCTGCCCCACTGCAGAGCACTGACATGGCAGGCATCACCCAACAAGTAGATATGACACGAAACCCCACCACGAGCATCCCCCAACCAGGACTGCATGTCCTGGCATGTCATGGATGACCAAGGGCTGATGCTGCCCCCAGGCAGGGTTACAGCAGAGGGCCCCCAGTGACTCCCTGATGCTACTGATGGTTCAGATCTGCCCTTGCAGTCCTCAAGCTTTTCCTCCTCATTGGTGCAGGACCGTGTCCCAGGAGAGCTCTGTCCTGCTTAGAGAAGATAAGGCAAGGAGGTCTGCCCCATCTCACAACCCCAGGAGAGGGATGGAACCACAACAAGGCTTCCTCTGGCCCTTGCTCTGTGATAGGGTCGGAGAGGATTTCAGTGTCGTGAAAGCACCCGCTCGGGGTGGGCATTTCAGGGCTGGGGATGGTGGAGCAGCGGCAGCATGGGGATAGGAGGAGGTAAGAGCTCCTCGAGGAAAGTGAGAAACCTCCAGCCTGTAAACCCTTTTGTTCCTCCTGGGGCAGTTCGGGGCAGGGGGGAAGGCACGGTGGGGTCCTGACATGGAGCTGCCTGGAGCTGATGTCCTGGCCTCTCTTAAAATGTCCTCGAGCGCTTGGATTTGCCTCAGATTAAGTCCAGTTGCCCAGGCTGGCGTGTACCCCTACACGGGCTAAATGAGAACCACCCGTCACACCTCCCGTCCTCCTCGTCCTCCCTCCTCCTCTCCTGCGCAGGTTCATTAAGGCTTTCCCCAGCGAAAACAGGCTGCATTTCGGGGGGAACGCTGAAGCGTTTGATATTTTCCACTCTGCGTGTCAAGGGCATTTACAGTCGGCGTCAGGCTGTTCCGTCAGTCTGAGGGAAGCACTTTGAAGTGTTTGTGGTAGAGGCCACATGTGCAGTCAAGATGTGCTGCAGCGGCTGGGCTCCCCAGCCTCTCGCTCCCTTTGCATTCCCAGCACCATGTGACAATCAACAACACGGCTTAACCCTTTCGTGCCGCTGGCTCATCCCACTTGGAGATGGGGGTCAGGGTCCCCATCCTCTGGTGCGCCTTGGTGGCCATGCCAAGGAAGCCTGTGGCCACCCTCCTTCGTTTCAGAGAAGCGGTGGCACAGCTCAGACAAACACGTCCGGTGAAGGTGATGGGACGGAGTTGGGAGGCCTCAAAGCTTCTGGTCCAAGGGAAGGATCTGATGCTAATCCCCACACATGCTGCCAGAGGTCCCGCTTTGATGATGAAAGTAGCATCGCTTGCCACGAGCAGCTGTGGAGCCAGCTCCCACCCTCGCCGTCCTGCAGCAGGACCCAAGAAGCCACATGGAAGGAGTCTCAGCGGCTGTGACACACCAGGGATGTCCATGATGATATTACTGCCTGTCCCTCCAGCGTGACGGATGGCACGTGACGAAATGGGCAGCAGTTGGGCTGCATGGCTGCTGCCCGGGGACCTTCGGGCATGGGGTGAACAATTGCAGCCACTTCGCCTCGGAGGCACTGGTGTGAGCCCGGCGGTCTTTCGAGGAGCTCTATGCAGGGGCAGCGGTCAGGAATGAATCTAATTTCTTTGGGTAAGGCTTGCACAGTAGTCACGTAGCTACAGGCTTTAGGTTATTTTCATGCTTAAAAAGAAACACGGGGATCAGCAAGCACAGCTGCTCTTTGAGGGAAGGAGAGCAGCAGCCTCCCAGGCCATACGTCTCTCCTCGGCTCCCTAAAAGTAGTGTCAGAACAGAGTGGAGAAATTCAAGACACATGGTGCCACCAAGAGATGCTTCCCTGGTGCCTGGGAAGCGCCTTCTCCCCTGGCTCTCCGCAGCATCCCCAGGCAGGAGGAGAGTGGGCTTTGTTCCTCGCGGGTGGATTTCCATCTTCTGTCGGGAACCTCTGGCTGGTTATTGGGAGCTGGGGTTGGCTCTCACCTTTGGAAATCCCTTAAGACAGAAACTCAAGCTTCACAGCCCCACAAGCCTGTCTCTGCCGGGGGCTGAGCTACAGCCTCCATGGGGTGGTTTTAATTCTGAGCAGATTCCCAGTCTGATCTGCACAGCCTGGACCCACTGCAGTGATAAAAAGGACATGGAAGGCAACAGGGGAGGAAAAAGCGCAGTGGAAAAGGCAGAGGCCTTTCTGTGCAAGCTCAGAGCTCAACAGCTATGAGCTAAGGAGACAGGGATGTGAGCTGCGGAGAGGCAGATCCCACCCTTTGCTTCTGTCTCCAGCACAGCAGTGGTTTTCGGAGGCCAAGACGGCGCTGCTCCATCCACTCGACCCTGCATCCTCGGAGCAGGGAGCAGAGCCAAGGCTGCAGGCACGTTCCTCCACGGCACTGCCAGTCTGCCGTGGCAGCGTGGATCTACCACGGGAACGCCGCTCCAGCAGCTGCAGCGTTAATGCGTGGCACAGAAAAAAAATAATCTTCCTTTTCAATTATTGCATTACAGAGGGTGGAGGCCCGGGGGAAGGGTGTCATTGTACTGGCTCTCACTTGGCAGGGAAAACAAGTCTTTTGGGCCGCAGCTTCCTAGAAAAGTTGAAGCCAAGGTATTATCCAGCATAACTGACCTCTCCTCCTTCCATGAAAGCCCCCTCCCTGCAATTAATTTGCGTCCTGGAAACCCCTGCCTTCCGCCCTGATTTCCTAGCCCCCAGCAAAGCGTCTGACGCATCCCTCTTGCCACAGCTCTTCTCTACTGAGACAACTGACTCCATCACCCAGGGAGGACTGCGCTTTCCTGTTATCAAGACGATTGATTAGACAGCCCCGTCCTTGTATCTCTTTGTGTGTGTGTATGTGTGTGTGTGTGTTTTCATGTGCTTTTGTGCTCAGCCGGCACCGGGACAAGAGGTAGCTTGAAGTTACAATCTGCTCTGATTCATCAGACCACTTTGAAATCCAAAATCCTTGAAATCTGCAAAGTCAAAATTAAACAAGTGACTCCTGGTGCTGCCCCTGGCACACCACCCATACAACCTGATTAAAGCAGGACCCGTCCATAAAACTTTAGCCATCCAAACATCACCTGCTTAGCCTGAGTTCATCATCGGCGCAGTGGCGAGAAGGGGATGCAAGATGGCTACATCAGGTGGGAACGGCTGCCCCAAAACAGCCTTCTAAACACTAGGCAACTGGAGCGAACACTGGGCTGGCTGGAGCTAGGAGCCCCGCGCTGGGCTGCCTTGCAGCTTGCGCTGGCTGTACACGGTAGAGCTGGTCTCTGCCGCTCCTGGGAGCTGCTGCTCACCAAGGAGCTTCAATGCTGAGCCGAAACAGGGCAGGTGGAAGGGGGCTTGACAGGTTTTCAGGTCAGTTTTCTAAGGAAACACCACTGATGCGCTAACCCTCTATCTGGGCTTCCTTACCAGTTTTGAACTGGTTGGCAAGTCTTGAAACCCATTTGGTCAAAGGAGCAGACATCTCAGAAGCAGTAAATTAATGACAATAAAATACCCTTATGGTGCAGAGAGATCCGAACTGGGGGCCCAGGTGAAGGGAAGATGAATAACCTCACTTTTATTAGGCACCAGGAGGTAGATGTAGGAAAGCTGGCTTCATCGATTTCGCAGACCCACTGGCTTTTATAGCTCTGCTTCAGTGTGAAGGGGAAGACGAGTTTCAAAACTTAACCAAATTAGTAAGTGCGGATTAGGCCTGTTTATCATTCTTATTCTGATCCTAAACTCGTCAAGGCAGGAGTCAGAGCTTCCTATGAGTCTGCCAAGAGCTACCTGAGTCACACAGACACGGGGATGGATTCTGCCCTTCTGATGGCGACCCCGGAGCAGTCCGGAAGCAGATCCACAAGCCCAAGGAGCAACTCCCTGCTCAGGGCAGCTATTGGGGCTGTGAGCCAGCAGTTCCCTGACCTTACTCCTGCCCACGGCTCTACACTGCTTTCCAAGTCGCTGTTGACGACTCAGTGCAAGCCTCATGAACTAAACCCAAAAAAAGGCAGAGACACCATGTAAGCAGTAGCCGGTCACGCCTGCAACACGTTAGGTTTTTGGGTTTGAGGGATCTTTCTGATTAGGCTTGTTGTCCATTTCTGCTGGAATTCATACCTGGGGTAGAAATCAGTTTCTTTAGAATTCTTCTTTTTCCTCCCCCATTCCCCTCCCCGGCTCTGCACGGCACCAAGGGCGGGTGGATTTCCTTCTACCTTGCAAACCCCAGTGAGGCTGGCTTCCTAAGACCCTAATGTGCCACAGGCCCCATCTGTCCATCACCCACCCTGAGATTCATCCCTGTCAGCACGCCAAGCCAAGCTTCGATGCCAAGGATATGCGAGATAATTCTGGTTCGGGTCATGGTTGGGGAATGAAGACAGCTTCCCCCATCTGTGCTCATGACACATCGTACCCACTTACAGCCCAAAAGGTGCATACAGCTGCAGTCTGACCTTCTGGTCGCCAGCACAAGGTGTATTAAGGGCAACATTTCACCCTTGAATAAAGCCCTTACTCAGAGGATCACAAAGTGCTGTGCAAATGCTTGCTTATTAATCCTCACCATGGTCTGCGAAGAAATAAAAGACACAGGGGAATCACCTCATTTGCTATGGAGAGGAGGGACTTTCTGGGGTGAAACAGAGGCAATTAACAGATGAGAACAGTGCTGGTCAATATAATGCACCAACCAGAAAAGAAATGAAAGGAATTAAAATCATGGTGAATGAGGGGAAGCTTGGGCAGGAATCATGTCATTAATCACACTGAAACTTGGCTAACGCAACAGCGAAAGGCGCCATGTGATTTTTATCAGGCTCTGTCAGTGCTCCGTTCGTACCCCGGTGTGACAGGTAATGCAGCATCCCATGAGGACAGGCTGGGGTGGCAGGATCAGTTACTCAGCTTGGGAGGGCAAGGGCTGGGCAAAACTTCCACAAGCAACAGCGTTATGGGTTGTTGGACATGACCCACTGCTGTCCATCAGGCCTCGGGCGGATGCGCAAGGCAGCACCTCTACTGATTCACCGGCTGTAAAGTTCTTGCTCCTTGTGACTGCAGGGACGTGGGGCTCTCAGCCCATAACCCATGACAATGTTGTCACCTGCTGTTTGTGTCACACACACACCCCCTCCTTGCACCAAAGTGCTTTTTGCCATTCCCACCACTGAACTCGTGTTGTTTCAGGCAGACAAGACAAAAGTATGCCTGGTCTTTACCTGCAGCTTTATTTTCTCATGGAATCTCTGCACCTTGGACTGCCTACCTCTCTTCAAACCTACCATTCCTTTTGAAAGGTCCTCAGCCCAGCCATACCCTCCAGTAAGCTGCACTTGCAGATCATTTGCACAAAATCCTCACTACTGATGAATCTCAAGGTGGTTTACAAACAATCCAGAAACTATACTCTTCAAAGTGGGATTCTCTGAAAAGCCAACTCTACACAGTTGCAAGATGTACACTGCCTGGTCCCCAAAACAGAAACATCCCAGATGACAATACTGGCAAGGAAGAAAAGGACAGTTAGAGACAGTTTTCTCTCCAAGATTTCATGAGACATGGATTTGCCAATCCTTCCGTTCTAACAACTCGCTTCAGTGTAGGTTGTACAAGACTGAAGGATACTAACAGGGACTGGGCGCACTGTGTAAACGTGTATCATTTTGCAAATTCTACCAAATCAGCTCTACACGATGGCAGGAGGTGGAGGATGAGATCGTATAACTTGAATAAAGCAAGAGCTCACAGTTTTTTTTTCTGGGCACTGATAGCTCTACTAATTATCAGTGCCAGCTCTGCCAGCCCTGTGCCTCTCTCCAGGCCACATACCACTCTGAGGTGGCTTTTGTATCCTCATTGCAATGAAGTGTTTTATCCCACTAGGGTTTATTATTCTTTTATAGACTGAAGGGCCTCAGCCTAATCTTTCAACAAACAAAAAGAATCTTTCAACATTTCAATGCTGTTGTAATTGGCTCCAAAAATAGTACCCTCAAAGCCACATTTCTTAAGCTTCTCAAGTCCAAGGATTAACCTTTTTTCAGAAAAAAATAATAATCCAAAGACCAACTTGTATGTTTTTCATACATCAAATCAAATAAACAAAAGACTAAAATTTGAAAGTTAATCTATAGTAGCTCTAATTTTCTCCCATTTTGTTTGCGTGCTTGCTTCCGTGGCTGTCGGAGGGGAGGAGAGAGGGTTTACTATTGTTTCACGAGCCACCACTGGATGTTTTATAGACCACCAAAGGCCCATGGATCACAGCCTGAGAAACACTGCTTTAGAGATAAATAGGCTCGTTACGGGAGGCCCTTGCTCTCTGCTCTGCTTTATGGCTCATGCTGCAGCAGACTGCCACACTTTGCCTTTAACTCCTTCACGTTGCCCACTGAAGGGCACCAGTTGTCTCCCCTGGGGACCAGGTGCTCTGCGCTGCTCAGTTCATGCCATCCTGTCCTTGCAATTATACTGTGCAATCACTTTGTACCCCTGGATCCATGCCATGCTCCATGTACTCCACCCAGGTCAGCTCCATCGCAAAGTACCCTTGCCCAAGGGATGCAGAATAATGCCAGCTTGTTCTTAAAAAAGACAGTACGTGTCCTCTTGGAGAGGATGAGTTGTCTCCACTGCTCCTCTGTTATGGTAAATGGCTTTTTCTGCCAGGAAAACTGGCCTCGGTGCAGCCCTCTCTATGACAGCCACAGCTCTCTCCAAATTTTGCAAGCAGACACCTTGGCATCCCCACTTGCCTTCGGACTCTGTTAGTGTTGGCTGTCTGGGACTGATAGCTTCCCTCTTCTTTCTCCTTGTTTCATTAACTGTCACGTTGGGGGGTTTGATCTTCCCTGGAACCAAGCCCTGCCAAAAGATTTACCCTACTGCGGTGCTCCGTTTCACATAATTGCCAGAGAAAGCTGTGCAGTTGGTAATGACCAAGGTAAGGAAACACACTAGATGCACTCAGGATATAGTGTTCACATATTGTACTTTCATAAAGGTATAGCAATGGAAACATTCCCTATTTTGATTGTCCCAAAGCCACAGGAAAAAGGGAATTAAGGGAATTGATATGTCTGGGATAGGTGCCAGCTCTGGTTTACTCACATTTTTACCCTGATCTGAAATACCTTGGTCAGAGATGGAAAATTTTTATAGAAGACATGAACCAAATCAGGCCCTGCAAGTGCTGGTATCCAGCTAAGAGCTATCATCTCAGCTGGCACAGTCTGAGAAACATAAAAACAAAAGAACTGGGAATCCAATGGCCAACAGCAGCTCTGTAAGAAATTTCTTCTCTTCCTGCAGAGGGTTTGGACATTCCAGCATCACCACGGCTAATACCCGCATTTGCAGTCTGCCTTCTGACCACAAAGTGCCTAAGGTACCAGAACACCAGTGAGTTAGGATGTAGGGGTTGGCTTGGCTCCTGGAAAGAGGATGTGCTTTATCATCAAATCCCAGCATGATTTGGTATGGAGAGGCACAGAGCGGTCAAGCCAGAGTGGTGAGCCCAAAACAGGGTTGCCTTTGGAAGCAGTATAAAAAGAAAATATCTTTGCTAATATAACCTCGCCTTCTAGTTTAACCTCCATGTTCCCTCAGAGAGTGCAAACATGCCTGCACATATTTTAGGCACAGCAACTCACTTAGGAAGACTCAGATGTAGCGTAAGTCCAATTAAAGCAAAATGGAATGAAAGTCCCAAATTATTTCAATGTGTCAGAGTGAGGAGTTTGCAAATCCACTGGTTATTGCAAAGTTGTTCTGGGAAAAATAATTTCTATATAGATTCCATCCCACTATGCTGAACTCCATGGGAGTTTTGCCATCAACTTCAACGGGAGAAGGACCAACATATATAAGCACGCTTTAGCCATGCATTAATTAATTGTGCTTCAGGCCAAATGCATTTGTTCTTATGCCCAATCCTGCAATGAATTTTCTATAGAAAGATCCCTGTCCCTGCAGTGGTATCCACTGAACTTGCACTAGCAAGGTCTAATACAAGATCCCATTTGATTGTCCAGAAACCCATAAGAATATATATCTGCATTAATCTTGCTGAGATTAAAATGAGTTCAATCAAGAGTAGAGTTTGATGAAAAGATCTCACTACATATCAAGCTGGAAAGTACATCAAGGCTATTTTTTTAGCTCACTAATAAAACAAAACAGAAATAGCACTGCAGAGGAAGTAGCTTGCTTGTTTGTGATGGCTCCGTGCTTTGGGAAGGTGAGCACAGAAACCACAAAATTATTACTGCTAAAATAACCAAAACAAAACACCAAATTAGACAAATCCTTAATGCAGGATATCATCCATAATCCCTTCTCTCATTAAAATTCCCAAACATCAGACAGTGTGGATGAAGTGTTCTGCCCACATCACTCACCTCCAACCTCTGTTCAGAACAAGGGAAAATAATGAAGGTCTTTTCTTGATTTATGAAGCAAGGGTTGTGGGTTTTTTGCATGTATTTGAATATTAACAGAACCCCAAATTTCTCTGTGTGCCGCCCCAAAGATGTGCCCATGGCTCCTCAAAGGCTGTGCTCTGGAGTTTAGCTCTCTGCTCTCTAAGGCTTTCTAACACAGAGTTACCAAAGGGCAGATACCGGCATGTTTCTTTAAACTTGCTAGAAAGCCATTTGCTCCCTTAAATGTGATTTATGTCGTTCAGCTAGAAAGTTTGTTTTCAGTACAAAATACTTTTTAATCACCTCTGTTAAGTCTTTCTACTTCATCTCATCTGGTTCCTATGGAAATCGTAAGTCTTCCAGAACTGCAAATTCTGTTTCCCAGCCAATGTTAGGAAAACTGATTTTTTCCACTACCTTCTGAGATAGTATTTGCATATAAATACCGTTCAGATCTCAGAAAATATATTTGAAATTATTCTTATTAGTCATTATACTGGAGACCTTCCATGTTTCCACAAGCAGCCGTTTTATTTTTTCTCCGTTTCCACGTAAGCAAAAAAAGACCTCCCGTTTGCTTCTTCATTAATCCTCAACTCCTTTTTACATGCAGCTCTCCTTCACCGGAGTTCTTGTTATATTTAAGAAATCAAAGAGAAAATGATAAAAATTGGCATCTTTTTGTCCAAAACAGAACTTCCCACCCTTGATCCATGGATGGGTGGCGAGGTTATAAAAGTTTGTAGTCGGTCTGGAGAACCAACTATTCTTAAAGACGCTCTATTCAAAGTTTAACAATGAAAGTGTAAGTGCTCCAAAAGACATAAAGAAGGTTGACAGGGATCTTTGCCACAGTTTGGGAACCTCTGTGCCAAGAAGGAGAGAAAGAGCTGTATGTCTTTTCTGTGGATGACAAGCTAGAGTGAGCTGAACAAAACGACAGATTTCATTGCAAGGGTGAACATCTCACGTGTTAATGACGGGTAAAAAAGACTCGAGTCAGCCAGAACCAGTAAGGCTGCTCTCTGCTACATATCACACATTTCACAAGCACACACATTATGCATTCACTGAGCTTCCTGGGCTTGTTGCTGGTGCTTTTGCTCACCTATTTCTCTCTGCTGTCTGCCTGTCCTGTTTTGGGGGCTCCATCTCACTGCTGTGTACGCACTTAGGATAGCACTTTCAGGCGTAAAATGAGGCTGAAACACAGGAAGGGACAACACTATCCAGCAGGCATGATTACAGGTGGATAACAGAACTGTCAATGCAAGCGATGTGCAAGCCTCTTCTTCCAAGTCTTGTGAAGAAGCTTCCTTCACCTGTACTTGGGAGGAGGACCCAGAAGGGGAGATGCAGTTGGAGCAATCTGTTTAGCCTGGGCAGGGTGGGAAACAGGAATATTCTTGCTCTCCCCTATATGGATCACTTTTGAAAATCCCACTTGTTCTAAACACTGTCCCAGGCAAGAAGTAGGCAGAACACAGCACCATATGACAGCCACACGCTGAGATCAAGTGGTGAAAATCTTTTCTGGGTCTCTGCGTCTCTCCTGCAGGGCACCTGAATACCAGAGATTCATGAGCATTTGCACAGGATTTACTTTCTCAGCATGATCATTCTCGAGATTAGCACTGAAACTTAACATAAATTTCAGCTGTCCCCTTATTACTGCCTCACGCACCTCGGGATTCTTCAGGTTCTTCTCAGTTGTTGACAAAGAAGTTCTTCTTTAAAAGAGCAGAAAAATCTGGTTTGTTACTGTCCTCACCAGGTTGTGAGATATAAAGAATTCTTGAGAAGATCATCCCCTCTATCCCTATAAGGCAGCTATAGCACTAGCAAACATCCTGTGTCTTTTTGTCTGCTTCCTTAGCCACATTTTGGAAATTTTCAGGGCTTGTGCAGCTGGGAGATGGCTAAAACAGTGCTAAGAAGGGCCATGGGTCTCTGGGTTTTGCAGCCGCAGCACCCACGGAAAGAAGACCTGACATAGATGCTGGCAGTCATGGGTGAACCTTCTTTCAGAGGAAATGGAGACGCGCTGGGAACATCCCAAGAGAGCAAAAGAATGCTTCCAGACAGTCAGGTGGAGCAGCCTGCTGGCTCCATCAACCTGACGGACTTGGCAGCCTCTCCTGCTCAGCTGGCCAAGATCCTGAAGTCTGCAAAGCCGAAGGCAGAATTTCTGAATTATTGGGAGAAAACAGATAGCTGCATAAGCTTATACACAGTGATACACACACACATATATATCTCTCTATATACCCATGCACATACATTTATACACATCATAGAGTAAGCAGCACCTCCTTCAGTAAGCTTGCAGGATATATGAACTCCTAGTAGGACTTAAACCGCTATGCCTTATCCTATAATGATTAAGTTGGTCTCTGTTTTGGGCATGTTAACTCTGCAGGAGAGCTCTGACATCGTCCTGGAGGAGACTTAAGGATGTATTTTTATTAGCTTTTGCAGAAGAAGCACTGCCTAAAAGCTCCTATCTGAAGCTTGCCCAACAGCCTCACATTCCCTGGGTTCCTCTAAGTCTGAGTCCTCAAAGACTTTCTGTAGCAGAGTCCAAATCCCAATTCCAGCTCCAGCTGAGGCACCAGGCTTGCCTTGCAAGGCTCTTGACTTCTTCAGCCCAGAGCAGAGTTCCTGCTTACGTCAGCAGTAGTTGGCCAAGAGAAAAAGAGAATAATACAGCCTTTATATATTGACAATATTTCAATTTACTATAAATTATGCAGTATATACCATGGCTCAGGGAGTAATTTGTCATTCTTTGGGATCCTTGCGTTTTTTATCCTGTCTTTCTCTTCCTTCTCCACCTTCCCTTTTTCACTTCTCCTCCCTTCAACTTCTATCTCTTTACCTCCTTTTGTCTCTCCTTTCTGCATTTCCTCCCTTCCAACAGTTCCAACGGCTCCACTCCAATCCCTACCTCTATGTTATCTGCTAAAATCACTGACAACAGAACATCTAAGCGGAGATGCATTCCAGTGTCCTGGAAAGGGATGCACAGAGCAAAGAGAGCAGGACTTGAGGGGTACGAGGACTGAGATACGCAAGAAGAGTTATAAGCAGGAAAGTCCTGGGGTACATACATTGGTACAGGCAAAGGAGAGAGCTCACCCCCAGCAGTGGCTAAAAGCACTCTCTACAGCATTTCTGCCTGGAACTGTCAGTTCAAGAATAATTATATTTCATAGTCAGAAGGAGAAAAATAAATAGAAAAGTGTTTGATCTTTGGAGTGTTCAATATTTGATCTTATCTGAAATGAGTGTGTGTGTACATGTGTGCATACGTCACTGTTGTTATTTTATTACAGACTGCTGCATAAATCTTCCTTTTCAGACATGTGGTCACCAGTTTAGGGAATATTTACTGTTAAATGCCTCAATTTTTGCAGACCCAACAACTACTTGGCATAACCAGAGCCTTTGCCACAGATGTCCCAGACGCTGCTCTTAAAAAAATTATCCTGGCCAAAATTGGTGCTTTGGCCTGTGTGAACTGCTAAACATCATCACAAAACAGCAATAAGGCTGTAAGTTACTTTGCCTCTTCAAAACTTAATATTTAGGTCACATGGAAGAGTGTAGTTATGGACACAAAAACAGCACTCATAGATTGTGCCATATTTGTTCAAACTCATCTTTGGTTCTCTTCCAAAAGCCAGCCTCCCAGCTAACATTTGATGTGCTGCTCGCCTTACCTGGATGCCTACTCAAGGAAGGAGAAATCCCTTCTCCACAGCAAGCACAGGCCTTGGTCAATTCACTCCAGAACTTGAGCCTCCACCATTCAGGAGCCAAACGACTCCAGTGATGAAAAGGCCCACGTTCCCTGTGGACTGGCCACCTGCAACACCAGGGAGCTGCTTGTCCCAAGCCAGGACCTGGAAGATGCCATGCAACCTAGCAAAACTTGACTGACCCAGTTACATTCCCATCTAGCTACCACAAGGTAGCCCTTGTCTTGTTAAGTTCTTGTTCTGTCAAGGTTATCTGACAAACAAAAACACTTTCAGAAAAGAAAATGCCCTTGAGCTCATCCATTCTGTTCTTGTGGTCAATGCCAGCCCATGGTCCCCTTTGCTCTTTCCCAGTCACCCAGGACAATATTTCTACGCCCCTCATTATGTATAAGGACATGCTACCAGGTCCCAGAGGAAAGCACAAACACACACGGACTCACTAGGATTAAAGGTATTCTGCAAAGGATGGAAAACCTTCAGGACAGTCAGAAGAGATAACAACAGACAAGATTAAACCCACAATCTGCATGCCCAAGGCCCTGAGTGCACCGAAAAGCTCTGCAGTCTCTTCCCTTTCCCTGGGGTTCGGCAGCCTGCACTACAGGCCAGGCCCGATACAGTGCAACCGCAAGCTGGGATCAGACGGCTGTGAAAAACAATATGAAATAACTGCGAGCAGCCTCTACAGGGCCCTTTCCCACTTCATGTGGAAGCTGCCTTCAAATTCGGGCCTTTGCCCTTGGTCTTTGCCTCAGATACCTTGTAGGTCTGCCTGTGCTCATACACCTTCTTGATCCTGATCCTGGTTGTGGGGGGAGAGGTGTCCCCTACCGCCCTTGGAAGCAATCAGATCGAGGAGCTGATGCCCAGGTCCTCCATGCTGCAGTGCACTTACCCTCCTTGCTGAACAGCAGGAGGAGCAATGTAAGCAGCCACACTGGTCCGATCGCAAGCGGGTGATGATCTTGTTCTTGAGGCCATCTTTTCAGACTGGAATTGACCCCAGGCAGAACTGTTCATGACACAAGCCACTTTACGTCTTCTCCAGGACGGAAGCAAGCTGAAGATCAGACCGTTGCCTTTCAGAAGACACAAACAGGGAACCATGTCAAATAAAATCACAGGGAACTTAATTTCACCCTCATTCTTCCTAAAATCACTGGGCTCTTTGTGCCAATGTTATATTTTGACATCATGTTTCCTTTTTTTACAATTTTCTTTTCAGCATAAAGTGATATGAGAGCACAGAAACCCACTATAAGGATTGGAGATAGTGCAAGCCCTTCTGGATCATCTGTTTCGGAGCAGGTCTCTATCCATCCCCCAGTTTTCACTTGCTGGAAAGTTACCCAGCCATATGTTTGCAATTAAATTCTCAGTTCCTCACAGGCTCATGGCAAATAGTCTGCTTCACCTGGGTCACATCTCTAAAGGGAATTCCCCCAGACTGGATTTGCAGGCCATATTCGGTGGCAGCTCTGACACAGGTATTAGCCATAATGGAATCCATGTCAATTATGAGTTCATCCATTCATTTTTCTATCCAGGCCTCCCACTCAAATTTCAGAGATCTCCTTCTAAAACGCAATTTGACCCATTTTGGAATGGAGAGAGTTCCTTAGTCACTCCATTTGAGACCAATTAGGCTGTTTGATTTGGGATCCTTTATCCCTCAGCGCTCTTAGCCTGTCTGTTCCAATAAACGTTGCAAAAAATCCCAGTGTCTGAAATCCCTGCATGTTTCACAGACCCTATTTCCTACCCCGTAACTGCACTCCCATTACTCCTCTTTCACCGACCTGAGTCAATCGCAGACTCTGGGGTTACTTTGTGCGTACCAGCTCCATCTCCTTGAACTGCCCTTCAACTTTGTGCCTGTGGAGGCCATGAGGCTGAGGAGATGTGATTGACTTGTAATGCTTTCTCCTGGCTTAAGAGCTCCAAGCAATCTCTTTTGCCACTAACCCCCTATGCGAACGTGCTCTCAGAGTTCACTTTTAATCCACCTCAATGATTTGCTTGGAATATTGATCAAATCATAAATGCTGCCTTCCCAACCATCCAATGGACAGTCCAGTCAGTCCATGAGTTTGGGGAGAATTCCAGCTTTCAAACCAAGGAGCAATCACAGATTTGTAGTGATTATTGGAGCTCGAGGCTTTTGTTTTGTGTGTCATTCCCAGTGTTTCCAGCCCCTCACACCCCTGTAGAACAAGTCAATGGTGTGGATTCGAGGCTGATAATGGAAACAAGGTCACAGGTTGTGAGAAGACATCTACCTGCTTTAATTCAACAGTCTTTAGAAGTTCTCCACATGTTCCAAACCAGAACAGCCTGCAAGGTTTGTGAAATCAGGGTGCACCTACAGTACAGAAATAATTTAAACCTAATATAATGTAAACCTTTGATTGAGGAATGAGCCTGAGCACATATTTAACTTGTCATCACAAAGAAGACGGCTTTCCTCATTAGGGGCCCAGATGAATTGTTACAGTAAGTCCAAGACCTGTTAGAGGAGAAGGGCTGGAATGAGCACTTCCCTCCTGAGCCTCTGGGAACGACCCTGAACTTTCGGTGAGGGAAGTTTTGTTTCAGAATCCAAACCTGAACCTGACTCTGAAGTTGGATGCTTGCCCCCTCTTCCGCGCCGCAGACCTAGCCCAGCCGAAGGCCTCCATGGCCTTGTGCTACACAGGGAGTTCAACATCCAGATTTGGATTTTGCAGCCTGGGATCATCTCCGACTTTCCCGGCTTCAGAACCGCAATTCCATTTGCTTTACATCACTTGCCTGTTTGCTTTGGGGGAATATATTTAAAAAAAACCCCAACCAGTAACAATCGAAAAGACAGCAACACTGTCCCAGCAACATTCCTCCTCGCAGAGCAAGGAAGAAGACAATTAAGCCCAGCAGTACCCACATCCTTAGCCCTTTGGGCCTCACAGCATTTTCTCCCTCTTTCCTCTGTCTTTGTTTTGGGGGTTTTATTTCAATTTTTATCACTTTGGCTCATGCTGCCGGAGAGGCAGGGGACCTCGGTGGTGTCCTTGAAGTGTTTACTCAAGACTGGAGCACACCCAAGAGGTGGTTTTCAAGGCCCCTGTAAGCCTCTGAAAGCCCACACTGCGTGTGTGTTTTGCAGAAGGGGACGGCTGCAGCTGGCTCTGCTGAATTTGCCCTTGGGGACAGGTTTGCCTGCCAGTGACGGAGAGGTGCTGGGAGCAAAGCACGTCATCTTCATCCTCCTCCTTTGTCAGCGCTGCTCTGGTATTTGGCCGTGGAGAAGTCGTCGTGCTTGAAACCAGGCTCTGCCCCTATTCTGGAGGATCTCCAGGTTTCCAGCAGCGCACAGGAACAGTGCTCCTTAGGTTTCCTGAGTCTACAGCGCTGCCTGCTTCGGGGGCCCTCCCTGCACCTCCTGAAACCAGGAGCTCTGGTATCACCCCACGGAAACTGGACCTCCAGGCCTCTGTGTCTTGCTCACGCTACTAATCAAAGCACACATATCCCCACCCCTGCAGCCTTGTAGGAGCTCTAAATTAGGGATCATCTTTTCAGTGACATGACAGTAGAAGCCCATGACATGCAGGCTTTGCAAAATTTTTTAGCACTGTTACTGGTAGGTTGCGTTCTGGTAGGTTGTGTTACTGGTAGGTTCCCCACACCAGGGAATCTACCCTGCAAGCAGCTTCATCCTGCTTTTGTCCCTTTTCAACCTTGGTGGCTCTTCACTGTTTCCTTCTGCTTCCTTCCTAAAGCCTTCTCCTCTGTTTCTCTTCAACGCAACCTGCATTACTCTTCTTTCTGGTCCTCCAGCTCATGAGCTTTTTCCATGATTCGGAATTCCTTTGCTCTTCCAGAGTGGGTAAAAACATTTTATACTGGTGATAAGGTAATATTTTGAAAATAAACTTCTCATAGTCAAAGTATATTGATAGATACATGAGCACGTGTTACACTTTGACGCTGATTTTCTGAAACATTCAAAAAATATAATCAAATACATTTCACACTGGAAAATACAAAATTTCAGAACACTCAAAACCTCTGGAAACAGAATTTTCTCGCATTATAAAAATGTTTAATTTTGGAAAAGACTAGGTTTACTTTGCTTTTCTTTTCTCCAGAAAAAATACTCAAAACAGGTACTTCTTAATGTTTGTGCAAAAAATAACATGTCTTGTTTAAAAATCTTCTAATGAAAAATGCCCAGTAGGTCCCAGAGCTGGGTTCATTCCATGGTCACAATCCCTATTGATGGTGGTGAGGTTAGTTACGCTTGGTAAGAGATACAATGAAGAACTAACAAACATCCTTGCTGTTCTGCGCTTCTCCCAGCTTTCCTCCACTGCAGGCCTCCCCGTGCGCTCTGATCTCTTGGTAGGAGGGAACACAGTATTTGTTATTGGTTTTGCACCGACCATGGAGCCTCATTTCTTATGCAGCCTCCCACGACAATCCCGGGTTCTTATACGCAAATGAAATATGGCTCTGTTGGTGCATGCTGACGGGCCCTCTCCATGGGCAGCTTGCAAGGAAACTCACCCGTGGCATTCTGGCACCATTCTGAGCCCATTACCTCTGCTCCTGCTGCTTCTGCTTCCTCTGGCATTTTCAATGTTACCGTGGAATGAGGAGTGAGCCCCAGAAGAGGCACATACCTAGAAACACAGCACTTGTTCCACTGCTGCTAATAACTACCGACACTTGGTTTTCCACACCTCCACATAGATGAATTAAGCTTTTTTTGTTGTGCAGAAGAGCTCAAGCCTAACCACCAAAGCGAACGGAAACTGGATTCTGGTGATACTTGGATCCGAGGCTGGAGCTGCACCTTTGATACTGCAGCTTAAACCCGTCTGCACAAACAGTCTTGGCTCTCTTCCCACTGCAGTTTTCTATGCTGCCAAACTCAGCATTGAATTAGGAGGCCGGCACGAAGAGCAAGAGAAGAAAGAAAAAGAGAGAAAAGAACAAGAAACGTGACATGTTTTTACTAGTCTTCTAGGTTTTGTTAGGCTTTCAGGTGCAGATGTCTCACTGTGCTAGAAATTTCTTCTGCAATCAGAAGGGCTAGGAATATAATCTTGAAAAATGGAAAACCTGAGAGATCTGAATAATCACACACTATCAATGACTCATGAATAGCCCCAAACCTGATAATGCACCTCTAGTTAGCAACATCAGGATCTGTACTATTTCCCCATCACATCAGTAAAAAATGTTTTCTGTTTGCAGAGCAAACTTGCATCCTTGAGGTAAGAAACACGTGGTAACGCAAGGGTTGTGAAACATTTGTCAGCAACCTCTCTTTTAAATAGAAGTCAGCATGTTGCAGCGAAGGCCACAACCATTTTGCTAAAAAGTGAAGTGATTCATGATGCTAATATGCAATAATTAAAAATTACTTATTAAAGGGGATTATGAGCCAGTTTTGACTTGGGTAGGGTATTGCCTAGTTGGATCGAAAATCTCTGGGATGTTCTTTAGGGATGCAGCAAGGTACAGGGCGGAACTGGCCTTTGAACAAGGCCCTGTGACTCTATTGTAACAACAAAACATAACAGAAGTAATCACATCTCAGCAAGAGCTCCGGTCTTCTGGTCAGAAACACTAAAAATCCTGAGCACTGAGGGTCGAATTTCCACAGTCACCTTGTATCAGCCTGACTCTGCTCTCACGGCAAGATCAGTCACTGGTGGCAGGAAGAACAGCCTGTGCTTCTGAAAATCCCCTCTCGGATTTACTTCAAACTGCTATAAAATGCTTTTTTAACTTTTACATCAGCCTAAACATCCATTCTTCAGAAATGGCTTTGTTCTCCATTCAAACTTTGCTTCCCAGCTATCGGAGACACAGGAGCAAAGTGGTCTTTGGCCATCAGAGCCAGGAGTTTGGTTCAAAGCAGATCCCTTACTCCACCATAGGGCCCAAGCAATGTCAGCTAACGCACCATGCCCGAGCTCCTCATCTCGCTTGCTGGTGCCAGTCATTGGGAGTCCACTGGCCAGGATTTCAGACATTGTATTTAAGCTAACAATGAGCTCAAAGGCCATTCCTCTCAATGTCGGAATTAAGCCCTCCTAAAGAAGCCATGAGCAGCGCTGAGGAAACTCAGAAATCCGTCTTTGCAAACTAGTGCAGGAATTTTCCCTTAGTAACAAACCCCTTAGCATCTTTTGTTTTGGAAAGTATGAAAATGTTTCCGTATAAATTTTTCCAAAATGAAGCCCTCAGGATTCTCATGTTGCCCCGATGCTGAGAAATCCCTCTGCTCGCCCCAGAAAAAATAAAAAAAAAAAAGGATGGCCTGTGGAGTGTCTGAAAGATGGCAGCATCCTCAAGCATCCCTAGCCTTGGGGTAAAAAGCTAAGCCTTGTTATCCCTGTTTTGATCCCAGGTTCCCAGGGCTTCTTGCCAGGTTGTTGGGGGTCTGGCATCTCTGGGGGGTTCGTCTGCATTCTGGGGCAACGCTCCGGATGTCTGTGGGCTTCCCGTCCCACAGCAGGATTGAACGCAGCACAGGGGCCCCAAGCCCTGGAAAACAAGGCAGCCGGCTGGCAGGAGAGCAGGCTGCGCTCCCGCAGACTCGTGGCTGGGGCCGGGCTCACCAAAACAGAACCACTCTCGAGAAGGATTTCAGCAATGACGAAGGACGATTTCCTGGCCATGAGGAAAGCTTTCCATTAGAAATGTCCCAGACAGTCCCAACCCGGAGGCAGGATGACGCTCTGGCAAGGTGGAAAAGTCCCCCGCGCAGCCCAGCAGCTAGACCATGAAAGCACAAGGCTCAGGGCTGGTGCTGGGCAGACTGGGACCCTTTCCAACCAGCTTACCGCCTACCAAAGCCCTGGGGTTAGCTATCGAGTTGTTCTGGCTCCCTCTGTACCTCTCTGCAGAGATGCTCCCTCCTAGGAAGTGAGTCACACCTTACAGAGAGGCTGAGAAACCCTCTGGAGGTGCCTGTCTGTGTGTTGACTCAGAAGGAAGGAGATGGCATTTGTCTGCCAACATTAAATGTCTGTATTGGGCTGTGCTGGGGCAGTGGGTTCACGCTGTGCCGACCCTAGGCAAGCATAGGGTGCCTGGCTCACCCAGCCCACAGCGTAACAGCTTTTTCCCCCTCCAGCTTTTTCACACCTCCCCGTTTGCCTGCACCTCAGCATGTGCTCGCACATAAACAGCACGGACGGCGGGTGGGTCCCCCCGATTATGAACAGGGCCAGACTAGCAGTTTGAGCTCATCACAGATGGCCTCCATGCTCTCCTAACAACAAGGAGAGCACGTGGGCGGCAGCCACCACGTAGGGAAGGGAGTTTGCTTCACAAACTCCATAACTATCCAATAACAAAAAAATGACAGGCCAGGAACCCCTCCAGGCATCTCGGGTGGGTTTGTAATGCAACATTCGGGCAGAATCTTTGTTCCAGGTTTTGCTTTGAGTTGATTTCTTAAGCACATACACATCCAAGCTTGGGCCACCAGCCCCCCGGCTTGTGCAAGAGCTCTTTTGTATGTGAAGTCCCAATGTCCATGTTGCAGAGCTCTTCTGCACTGTACGGTGGGCTCTGCACAACGCCTGGCAGAAAGAAACGGTACAAAATCCAATGATAGATCATCTGTGGAAGGCCTGAACTCCAGCCAAGACAGATAAAAATAAAAGAAATTAAAATAGTTGTGTGTGTGTGTGTGTGCGCGTGTGCGTGTGTGTTTTATGAAGGGAACATTTATATTTTTAAACTAGGAGTAATTGTATTCTGTATCTGAAATGGCATCTGAAAGTGATTTAGTGGAACAATGTGGTTTCTGATTGGTGCTTGAACTAGTTCCAGAACATTTTTTATAATAAGCATCATAAAGATCCCAATTATCTGATCCTTTTTCCTAACATGGTCAGAGAGGATGTTTCCAAAGAAACGGCTTTTGGGTTGTTTTTTTTTTCCTTTGTGGCACTGATCCTGCAAACATTTACATACACGCTTAATCTTGTGAGTAGCCCCAGAGAAGTGAACCAAGGCAGCCCTCAGCAGCAAAGCTAATCGGAGAGTAAACTACTAATGTTCAGATTTGCTAATCAGGGCAATCCATAGACTTTCAGGGAAAGGTCTGCTTGTTATTCCGAGAGCTGTTCAGGATGCATTTACGATTCAATAAAGGAGGCCCCAGCATTACCAAAATAATTACTTACTCAAACAAGCCTGTAAAACTCAAGGACTGCCCCAAATAAAAGGAGGCTTCCCCTCCTCCAGTTTAATAACATAAATCTAGTGAAATGCATCTTGCTGCCATAAAATCAGTTCTACATGCTTTAGAAACCATTGATTTACTAAGTGGCCAGGGAGGTCAGATCCTGCTAGGGACTCAGAGGGCTGAACATATGGAGAGAAGTTTTAAATCTGAAAGTTTTGTCCACCCACAGAAACAGAAGGCAGTTCATATCTTACCCTGTAACTTCACTCTCCAAAATAAGACACATAAAAGCAACAGGCAACGCTACAGATTAAAATGGAGCCGTTTTAATGATCACTCAGTAAAGGGGATAAGCAATGACCCTAAAACCCACTGCCTGTCCCAGGGGGGATTGTCCCCGCCTGGCTTTACGTTGGCAGCATCCCCCTTGCGCTGTGCCCCTTGCAGGAGGGCTGGCTGTCACATCCTGGGCCATGCCTTTCCCAAGCAGCCCTCACCAGGCTACAGGCACAACTCCCGCACCGCACAGCACCCCAGACCTCCTGCCACGGGCACTGCAGGGCCAGGCGTGGACCAGGACGGCAGCAGTTACTTAAGACAGCAGGCTGGTAGGAGCAGCGACAGGGCCTGCTACAGGACAGATGATTTCTTCCTGACAGAGACAAGAGTCTCTGCCATCTTAGAAACATCTCTTCCACTTTTCACATCACAAAAAAAGCCCTTCTTTCCTGAACTGACTGGCTTTGGCTATGTCCTTCCTTCCACATAGCACAACAGGGGAACCACAGGTCATCCAGGTGTCTGTTCTCCTTTCAAGGACCACCTCAATTTCCTTCTGTTTTCAGCAACATGGTGTTTAATGTGCTGCAGAGGACAGTTGGTTGCCACCCCAATAGCCACATGTGGTAACGAAGAACCTGCAGAGGTTCTTGTGTTAAAAAGGGTTGCGTGTGACATCACCCTCAACGTCCTCTTTCTCCACTTTGTTCTTGCCTGGAAGAAGGAAACTCTCCTCTACACAGCAAAGAAGAAATATCCAAGAAGAGAGCAAGGGAAACTTCCAGGCAGTTGTCCTCATTCAGACTAGCTATAGTTATGGGAAGGTGTGAGGTATTAAGCAGCCTCATGCAGCAGGGCAGCCAGAGCTCCAGCAGTGGGTTTGCATTTGTAGTCAAGAGGAATAGGAAAACAGCTTTAAAAAATGCCAGCTGACTGCTGGTGGGTATGAGTTGATAGAGGACATAAACCATTCCTCACAACACTGCTCCACGCTCTCTGCAAACTCACGCTGAAGCCTACTGTGGTTTTGCAGTACTTCATCCCCTGTCCCGCATCCACCCCACCTATGAAGTGTTGTCAGACCAAACCCGGAAGGTGCTCAACCCACGTAGCCCCCAGCACTATGCAAGGGTAATTAGCCTGAGTGTTTGGGTGGACCTGGAAGTGTCACCTAACTGCGGCAGCCACCTTGCTATCAGGCTGCCCCTGGTCGCTTGGATCATGTTCTGATGATGTGTGAACACAGAGGTGGCCAAAAATAAATAATAGAAGACGCCTTACTCCCCTGAGCACAGAGGCTCTCATGCCAAGAAATATTCTCGCTTCTTGCTGCCTCTTTTTGTGGTGGTTTTCCTGAGACTGAAAACGCTCCTCCACTACAGAAGATGCAAAAAAATTCCTGCTGACCTCAGCATTGAGTTTCATCTTTTTGAAGCTTTGTTGCGCCTCTAAGATAATTTATGAGGTGTCAGGATTTTCCGACCACAAATGTCTTGAACGAAAACCGTTTTTATACTACAGATGCCATGAAAAAGAAGCAATTTCAGTCTGTTTTTTCTACGGCACTGTCTGTGTCCACAATGAAGCATGGGTTCAGAGCTCCTGGAGATTATTTGTGTAAGAGTTGTCCGGGCCAGCGCTCCACTGAGACTCAGGCTGGGTCTGATTCCCCACCTTTGCCTCATTGCCCTGATCTTCTCTGTTGGGAGGGGAACTCCCATTTCCTGGTGCTGTGCCACGAAAACACACGCTTGCCAAGTTATTCTCTGTATGTGTGTATGTGCGCGTATGTGTTGAACAAGCCAGAAGTACCAGAAGTAAAAAGATCCATTAACAAACCACATTTTGCAACATCCACAAGGATCCCCAGATTTCTTGTCTGTGGATTTCTCTTCCCCGTGCTTTAGATTTTCGAGGGGAAAAAGGAAACCAACAAAAAACCCCAAGAACCGAGTTTAGCCGCCTCTAATCCAGTATGCACCTCAGTCTCCATGAAAGTGTTCTTGGGACGACAGCAGTATTTCCCTTGGCTGGAATGCCCAGCCTCCTGGCTCCTCCGGAGCTGCAGAGCTGTAGACATTCCGCTGAGTAGTTTGCAACCCTGCCTGCCAGGAAAACCCAATGTCTCCATGGAGAAATCTCAGCGGAGGAGTTTGATACTCAATCAGGGATGGAAAAGAAGGGAGTTTATGCCTCCCTGAGACCAATCCCTTCCCTAAAAAGAATTTAAAAGCAAGAAGAAAGAAAAGAAAAGGGATCATATTCTTACAGACGTGGGCCCAGACACCCTAGTAGTATTGGTGTACAGTGTATTGCTTTGTGTCAGGATGGGCCCAAGTCATGGAGGCTTGATCCAAATGTCTGTTAAGGTCAGTGGGAGTCTATCGACTTTGGATCAGGCCTAATGTTTGGATCTGGAGCTGAACTTCCAAAAGTCTGGGCATGCTTGCATCTTCTGGTGAGGGGGGGGCTTGGTTTGGCCTGGCTTTGAGATAGGAACCAGCTGCAAATGTAGGCCTCCAAACATGTTCTAGGAAAGAGGTTATAAAAGAACCCCTTCTTGCTCAACGCATTTATTCCCCATGGGCTAGATTCTGACATCTTCATTAACACTGAGCAGAACCTCGCTCCAAGAGCAGTTACATTGATTTCAATGGGGCTATTCAAGGAGTCAGCAAGTACCTAATGTCAGCAAGGGCAGAACTATCTAAGGGTCACATCTGTTTGCTTCATTGACATAAATAAGTTTTTTCTCTTTCCTGCTATTAGCACACAGTGCTACAGAAAAGGCACATTGGGTTCCCTTCTTCCTGGCTCCTCTTCAGCAAAACGCTGGTTGCAGATTCTTCCTTACTGGTAACGTGGTAAGAAGCAAAAAAAGTGCAGGAGCTAAGCTTATAGTTCTAACAGCTAGAAAAATCCTCCTGTGAGAAAAGAAAGCTGTGATGAGAAGGTCAGAGCATTGCCTTCATCACCTTTAGTCTGCCTTCCCTCCCAGACTGAAAAACAGTGCCTGCATGTGAAGGCAGAAGAAGGACACGTTACTGCCTACCTACACCTTTATGCAGCCATCCCTTTCTAGAGGTCATTCTTCTGTGAGCCACAGCCCTACTTAGCCACTTTAAATACTAAGTTTGCTGGTTTGGATCACTTTTACAGAACCGGGTAAGGGATTACTCCTGTGATTGCTGATAGAGGCAACTAGCCTTCTAGCATAGTGCTTGCGATGGGCAGGATGTATCAGCCTCATGACTTGCCTGTCTTGCCACCCTCAGTTCCAAGAGATCTCTGAAAACTAGCTTTGAACTGGGCGCTTAAGACTATTAGACAGCTGAATGAATCCCAGATTAAGACAAATCGGTGTATCTGATTCACACGACTTAGAAGTTGTGCTCCTAACACTTTTGAACCTCACTCACAACGCCCAACACCTGCATATGTGATTTTCTTCCTTCCAGGACAGTGACCAGCTCTTAGCCCTACCTGTTTCATTGATGACTAATTGCAGAAGAGCAAAGCAAAGCAAAGCAAAATCCATCCCCTCTGGATTCTCACACCATTTTCTCCATAACCGCATCAGGTCACCTCCCAGTCAGGTAACTAAGATTTGTCACAGGTAGATTTTCTTTTTCTTCTCTTTTCTCCAGGGACGTAAGGGTATTTGTACTGTGATGTTAATATGAATCATCATAACTATTTGCATTATACCTCCTTAGAAACAAGGCTGCTTAAACAGAGTGGCTGTGTCTGTAAGGACAGCCTAGCCAGTGTTAAGAGTCTCTTTCCAGTCAGGAAGAATGCTAAATGTGCAGCTCCCACAGGCTAGCATTTGCAGAATAAACGCAAATGATTTTACTAGTGTCAACAATGATCTGGTACCTGATAGTTGTGTGCAGTGCTGCAGTGAGCCCAAGCAGTCCCCAGTTCACCTTACTGAAAAGGAGGGAAAGTCTCCACACTTAACGGTTGTCAGCTTTCCTCACACTTCCAGCAGTTTGCATGATTTTTTAACTCCTTTTGTATAAAATTCCTTCTTTCATTACATTTTTCTTGGACTTCTACACAGTGTCCTCATGTATTACAAACAGGTATCCAAGAGTCTGCTGCTTTTCCAGCAGGAACTTCAGGATATCATGTGGGCAGCAAATTCTCCGTTTCCCTGGTCTCCCTCAGAAAACTAACTTGACAGTGTAACGAGAGTAAGTGATAGACTGTTGTTTGTCAAGAAGGACCTTCTGGGAGAGGTTAAGAAGAGGATAACCTCTGCTCTTTTAGGTTCTACTCTGAACGGACAGATGAGCAGAAAACAGTTGCCAGTCCGTGGAAGTACAAGGTCTGAAAGGGAACAGCTGAGTTCTGGAAAACCGCTAGCAGCAAAACTGGTCATTTATAGGTTGGGAGCGAACACAGTGGCAGGACATGGAAGATGATGAAATACTTTGTTTGCGTAGGTTTCACATGCAGGAATGAGTTTTATATAAGCAAAATATCCTCAGGAGATGGTTCCTGCTTAAGACTTGAGATCTGTCCCCATTTTAGGGGATGTGGAGGGATGGGATTCTAGTGTTAAATCCTGGTCTGGTGTTCCCAGAGCCCAAAGGCTTTGCAACGCAAGTTCCAAGGGAGCTGGAGACTAATATATGTAAACACAGGGAGAGCTGAAACACTTTTTGGAGACGGAGAGCAGGTTAAGCTGTTTTGTAAGATATGTAAGCTAATGAAAGACCATTGTTGCCCTGAGGAGAAAGGAAGGGAATTGTATTATTTATGTATTACAAATGCAGCCACTAAGGCATAAACAAAGCAACTTGCACAAAACCAGACAAAGGGGTTCGCCACGAGTCAGCAGTTTCAACTCAGGTTTCCTGTGTCCCAAACTAGCACTTTAATCATCTTCCTTTGCTGTGAGAGAGAAATGAGTATCAGAGAACAGAGTAAGTCTCCACATTTTTCTAGCCCAAGACAGAACTGTGTCCATTGTTGGGACTAGCCCCCTAGGAGGAATTATTTCTATTCAATTTGTGTGTGTCACAGCCAGATAATGCACTGGGTGGTATTTCCCTCTCTTCCCCCAATCTTTCTCTTTTATGACCACATGACTTCACCCCCTCGTGTGAGTGACAGTACCCATTAGACTAGACTCTGATGCAAAACAGCTGTGTGGAGAGAAGGGGAGGAAGGGAGTGGGGAACAGCAATTTAGAAAACAATTAAGAACATCAATTCCAATTCATTTGCTTGGCCAGGATAAGTAATTTCTAAGAGGTAACTTGATCTGTAGCGGACCGAGATTAAAGGCGAACTCCATTATCTCTAGTTTACAGTCTGGAGGAATTTGTTTTAACTGGTTACCAAGGAGGCTGCATAAAAAAAAAAAAAAAGAAATAAAGAAAAAAAGAAAAAAAAGAACCTTTGCCTAAAAATGTCTGAAAAATCCTCCTGATTTCTTCTGTTAAAGGGCACGCATGGATTTATTAACTCTCTCAGGGTACTGTTGCATTGCATTGCAGGAGGACCAGTTCAGCTTTTGAAAACAGAATCCCTGCCTGCAGGAGCTCAGAGATGCATTTTATCAAAACCAGTTATGCCAGTTTTAAACCGCTGTTTAGATTTTGATGTAAAGATAGACTAGAAACATAAGACATGGGGTTCAGAAGCAGATTCATCACTCTGCACAGGTAGCAGCAGGGTCTGCAGGAGAACACAGTGAGCTGAGCATCAGGCAGCCCCAAGTGTTCTCCTTCTGGCTTTGACACTGCCACACTCTCTGGCTGTGAAAGGCGATTCCCCGCGCTGTTTTAGCAGTGCTGTGAGTGAAATGGTGGTAAAGTACTTGGACACCTCTCAGAAGCGCTGTGAGACTCCATGAGTAAATACCCCAACATCCCTTTGAATACTGAGGCACAACATAGCAAGGGGTTGTAACCCAGCAGACACCAAGTTTTCTCCTGTATTCACGCTAGCACATGGGATGACATGAAAAAGCAAGTATGTGACTGGGAGAGCCACTGTTTCTCTACCATGAAAACCCCACACACTTTAGTGCTCTCCCCTTCCACCTTCTTCAGCTCTCAGCACTTTGCCACAACCTTGTGTCTCAGTCTTTGCTGCAAAGCCTGCAGGCCTTGATCCCTCATCCTTATTTTGCAAAATGCAGTGCTGTCAAGAAGCTAAGGTGCCCTGCAACTCCAGACCATCAAAATGCTTTTCAGACCATTGGAGTTATCTCTTGGAAAGCCCTGGTACTCATCCTGGGCATTTCTCCTGGCAACCCAGAAACATCAGCCCTTGTGCTTACAGGAACATAGAGGCCACATGTGTCTCTGGATCTGATGTGAGGAACTCAAGGGTGGGGTAAAAGCAGACATGGAAAAAACCATCCGTGAGCTGGCTCGAAGTTCAGAGTTGGCCTTGGGTCTGCATTTCCCTGGCTGGACCCAGACTTCTACCTCTCCTGTGCAACTTTGTTTGTTTTAGGGACAAACCGCATTGCTGCCATCGTGAAACAGCCAGCCTGCACTTTATACAGCTGCATCCCTGTTAGCTAGCTAAGACTCCGGGGTGATGTAATCACCTCAGTGGAAATAGGAGCTGAAGAATGTGATGTGACGAATTTTCCCGGACCACCAAATAAATTAAAAAGTAGGCTCCCAGCCCAGAAAGGTTACTCTCCCAAATAAACATGTCCCAGCCTCCCTTCCTCACACACACTTACCTTCTTCCATACCAGGAAGCTGAGCTCCTCACAGACTCCATTACAGACCCAGAATGAACAGGTTCTTCCAGCCAGTCGGCATCTCCCATACAGTAATTGCTTCGGTATGGGCATCTGAGAACAAGACAGAACTGTATACACTAGAAATATTCTCTTTGCATAAACTTCTCAGTAGACTTACTTTTGTCTTCTTGCCAGGAAATGTATTTGGGGCCTCTTGCTAACTTCACATTTCTTTGATTAGAGGGACATGGGCAGTTTGTTCCGACAGTTACAGGGAAAACAGTGATGAGAGGAACTGAGAAACTGGAAAGCCCTCTCTAAGGACATCAGTTCTTCAACAGCACCTAAGACCACCCTACTCCACCATCCTTCTTGTGACAGCCACAATTCCAAGGGTTGGAAAGGAACAGGAGGAACCCATCTTGCAAATGTGCTTCTCCAGAGCAGGGAATGTCATGGTAGATAACCTTACAACCTGAGATCATTTAAACAACACAATGCAGTGAGGCCCAGGGTGAAGGAGGGGCCATTCCACAACCAAGAGCAACAAGTGACTAGGGGGAAGCAGCGAACAGTCAAAATCGCTTGGCTGGGTGGGGCAGGAATTTAAGAAAGCAAGAATATAGTCAACCAAATTGGAGTGCGGCCAGGAAACGTGAGTTAACACCTTTCCTCTGCCAAAGAACACCACTAGGTCTGTACTGACAGAGAATGGCCAGGGCCAGGGCCTCACAATCTGCTCAAAAACCTGGGTAAGGTGGGACATGCCCGTTCAGATTATGATTACTTTGCAGCATGAGGCAAGGCACTTGGCTTCTCTCAACCCCAACTTGTCTGTGTGCACAGCTCCCTGGGTTAGTGCTCACCTCCCTCCTGAGGCTCAGTAGCAGTTTGTTAAATGCCTGGTTCTCTTAAGGTGATCCAGACAGTGCAAAGTACTGTAGTTTTTGTCCTGGAGAAACCAGACCCTTTCAGAGTCTCACTCATTAAGACAGCAGCCGTTGTAATCCAAGCTCCTTTGATGGAAGGGGTAAGTGGAGAGATTGCCAAAGGGAGGATTAGCTGATGGATGTCTTGAGCTGCAAGAGTGTCTCATATGGATTTGTGCAGGATTTTCACCTAGCCGTCCTGGCTGGAACTCCTGTCCTACCGTACCAAGACACTCTCCTTGCAGGCCCTGCTCTGCCTCTAGCAGCAGCGAGGCCCTGGCTGAGCGCTGGTTGCTAGCTGTCATTCTCAGCTCCCTTGTGAATTCCCTTGGCAGTGTAATGATGGGACACAGGGTAATGGCGCTTCTTTATCACACAGGATTACAAACCCATCCATGGGGGGGTGTCCACTCCTCTGTCACAGGACGCAGTGAAGCAGGGTATAAGACTGCTTGTAATGTTATTGTTAAGAGGTTCCCTTGGGTTGTTTTGAGCAGAAATTTGAGTTGCTTGTTTTCCAGCAAAGGATCAGTTACAAAAAAAACATCAAGCAGAAAGACTTTTTTGGAGACTGAGGGCTCTGTTTACTGTGTTAATTTCAGGGAAAGTTATTTGGGAGAAGGGAGGAAGTAGTTAAATTCTTGTTTACTATGCTGGAAACCCAAATCCCCTCAGTTTACACAAATAAGAGAGAAAATGGCTCGTGGTATGAGCACATGGCTGTGACTAAGGAGAGCTGGGTTCTGTTCCCTGCTCTATTGCATACAACTCTCTAAGGCCCTTCTCTCAAGGTGAGATTCAACTCATTTAACGTTAGGTATATGGTCCCAGCTGAAAACCAAATCACTGATCAGCAGAGAGAGACAGGATATTCCTCATATCAGATTTGTCCACTAGCATCGGATGGACTGAAAAGGCTTGCAGAGGCCTTGCTTCCCTGATTATTAGGCAGTCGTAACAATCAGTAGGACTAAACAGCTGAAGTAAAAAAAGATGAATGTAACTCTTGCTTTCTGGGGTTCCCATACATGCAATGAAGCTAAATAGTCCCTCCCCAACTGATAGTAGGGTAGAAAGGATCAATGTGATAATCAATCAATTATTATAACATGCTCTGATGCTGAAATCCTGGAGGCTATAAAAGCCTGACTGTAAGTAGATTTGTCTACCTGAGAAGGCAGCGATGGAAAGCAGTCCGCTGGTTCTTAGATCCTTTCTGTTTGGTATGTGCGCCTGTCCTGGCTGTTGCAGGGTTGGTTTGGGTCACCGCAATGATGTGCTCAGCTATCTTTTGTGAGGTGGTATTTCTCTCCTTGCTGTAGAGAATGCAGGCTGCTGGGGGAGACAGGACAAAGCCACTTGTGCTGAAAGAGCCCAGAAAAAGAGATAATTAGTTACTGATCTCAGCTACGTTACGGCAAAGGCAGGGTTTGCTCTGCCCACTGAAATCAAGAATTACTGCATGCTGCAAACTGAAGGCGCTACCAGACATCAGTCTGGAGATCTGCAAGATCTAAAAGAGAAAGAGACAGACTGAATCCTACCTGAGCAGTGAAATGAGTGTAGGGTGAGAAAGTACTCACTCGCTCAGGGTCCCTCTGCCTTGGCATCTAGACAGCCAGGGATGATACACAGCCTAATCACAGGCAGGGAGCAAGTCAGACAGCAGAGTGGCTCTACAGACACTATCCAAACAGAGGCCTCTTCAATGGCCTGTGTTTTGCCTTTGGTAAGTGGTCAGGGCTGCCTCTCTCACCAAATCAAGGCAGCCCAAGTATGGTTCCTCTGGGAACGTTAATGTTTTACTGAATGGCTTAGTTTCTCTTGATGATTGCTGCTTCAGAGTCTCAGTTGCTGGATCCCAGTGGGGATTTTGTTGATGGGGGTTTATTGACTTCTTGTTACCTTGAAGTTACTGCAGTGGTGGAAGTCACAGGTAACTCCTGAGGTCTGTTTATTTTATGGGTTGGATTTTTAAGAGTTTGCCAATGGTACCCTGATTTTAGGAGAAACCACTTGTTTATTTAGCAGTGCACACATGTACTGATCCATAAATAAGGCTAGTGTATTATTTAATAAGACCCAGTAGAGGGTCAGCCCTGGCTTATTGTTAAACTGATCAATCCAGAGTGCAAAAAGCACCCCTTAGGAAACTCATCGTGTCCATCTGGGGGAGGTACAAGTCAAACATCAGTATAATTTTGTACTCCACTGAGGAGTATCCATGCTCATACCTTCTGAAAGGAAAATGCTAAAAGGTCCAAGATGGAGTAATTCCCAACTGCCTTCACTTTGGTCCTCAGTGGAGGCTTTCAGAGTTGTAAGATTTTTACAGCTGGGGCTGCAGATCTGAGTTGCACATCTATGGGAGAAAGAATAGATTTGAATGCACTGAAAACTGGTCTCACAGCGGGGTCCATGAATTCCCACACATTTGAGATGGAATTCATCTCACCTCACTTGAACACCTAAGAACGACTTGTGTAAACCTAAGAGAGTCCTGTAGGCTCCTTCTGCAGTTGAGTATATGGGATAACCATTGCGGGAGGGAAGAAGCTTTCTGGGCAGAGCTGATCTCTCCCCAGTGACAGTCATGGGAAGTCTTGACAATTACCTTAACCTCAGACAAGTGTCTCTTAGATGTCCAAATTAGGTGAGATGCATCTCACACCTGGTGTGCCCTATGATTACGTGCAGCCATAAAGAAGGGAGCCACAAGGTCATTACCTCATTTTAGCTGATCCTACAAAAGTCCTTACAAAATCCTCGCATGACTGAGAGGCAACTTAATTCAAAGAGGCTAGGGCAGATCCGCCTGAGTTTTACAAGTGAGACATGCCAGGTGTCACCCAAGGGATCCTGCCATGGAGTCCTGGAATGGAGCCAGGTTGAGCAGATGACATCCAGTGCTGATCCAGCAATAGTTGCCCTGGCAAACGGTGTTGGATCATTCCTTTGTGTGGCTGGGGATCCACATTACATAGCAGCCCCTGTTTCACTGCAGCAGATGTCTTGTGACAAGCAGGCAAGCCACACATATTCCAAGGACTGCAGGTCACTTTGGCTAATAGAAACTGCGTATATACTATGTGTATGTGTATAGATCTGTAAAACTTTTAATGGTGTGTGTACACACACAGAGAAATCTTCCAAACAAAGATTGTGAAGCTAGATCTGTGATTTTTGACTTTCTGATGATGCTGTATGTTTGTTATTCTGTTACTGGAGGAGCGTGGGAGGGTTGCCACACTGGAGTATGGTCTCAGCAGCAGTGGCAGCAGGAACTGAAGCTGCTCCCAGCAGCATCAGGCTGCGTGTGCACAGAGGGCTGCTCAGAAGTTGTTGCGTACCACTTTGTAGAGGCTTGACAGCACTTCGGGCATGTGTGCCATTGTTTGGGAATCTCTGATACAGGTCTGGAAGAGACAGTCTCTGAATCAGGGCATTGTCAGAGGTTAGGGAGAAGGGAACAATCAAGCATAATGTACCTACAAATCAGTTCAAGTCACTGTAAAGTGGTGCAGTTCAACGGAGCTTTCAGAAGGACTTTGCTATTGCTTGGATCTGTAATACTTCTATCCAGAATGGGATGAATGCATGGGCCTGCCATGACTGTCTCCTGCATGGGCCAGTTTTTCTCCACTGACTGTAAAGAGAGCCTAGACAATTATCTTAGATGAGACATCTATATTTAGGTGTCTCAAATCAAGTGAGATTATTTGTACCTAAGATGCCTACATCTCCCTGAGGGGTTTTCAAAGACATGCTGATGCTAAACTTTGATTGAATTGGCCAAACGCTTTTGAAATCCCTCTAGATGCATACCTTCACTGACAGGCACTTAAATGCATTCAGATCTGGTCTCCTAGATAATTCTGGAAATGTAGTCTTGTGTGAAGCTGAGCCAAATCTTCAGAGACTTACAGGCATCCAAAGACACCAATACGTATCTGCTAAGCCACAGTGCACGTAAAAGACTTCTGCATCTTCAAATGCCTCTAAAAATGTTATAGTCTCAGAAGCCTGAAGATACCACAACAGGTTGAAATGCCTGCAAATTCAACATTTTTGTAAGAGAGATACAGGGAAGAGAGACCTTCCACCAGTTTTCAGTCTTTATTTTTGCTGCAGACATACATCAGGTTGTTCTTCCAATGCTTTGAAAGGAACAGAAGCTGTTTATGTTCGTAAGCACAATGTTCAGCCTGAGCCCTCTCTTTGCAGGACATATCAGGTTGGCCTAATAAGCAGGCTAATCACAACCACGCTGTTTCAATCTGCGGGAAGCATAACCAGAATAAGTTTATGCCTGCCTGCAAAACACTCTGTAGTTCCTGTAGTGGCCTGATTTGTGGAGGTGCTGATCACTCCCAGCTACCACTTAGGTAAAGCTGTAATGTGGCCCAGATCACCCATCTATGCCTCAGTTTCCTTATCCCAAACACACTGATAATGCATACTGCAAGGTCTAGGGTTGTATACTGTCATAAAAATATTGTTATTTATGGTGATGATGAGAACGTGAGCTTTATTTGGTACAAAGGTCTGTGAGTGCCTACTTGACATCAACTGAAAGAGACAGGTATTAACCTGTATGTTTG
The DNA here is from genome assembly GCF_964199755.1 of Larus michahellis. Classification (NCBI taxonomy): domain Eukaryota; kingdom Metazoa; phylum Chordata; class Aves; order Charadriiformes; family Laridae; genus Larus; species Larus michahellis. The sequence goes on along the minus strand of NC_133903.1, from coordinate 25,453,380 downwards.
AAATACAGCGTGTTGTTATTGCTCTTAGATAAACAGAATTACCTCCTCTTAAAATCAAAGGTAATCTGTTTTACTTCAGTGAGAGGTGGTGATGTCCACAGAGAACAAATCATTTTTGGCAAGTGGAGGAGGGATTTTCTTGGCAAGTTGGAAGAAGCATCAAAGGAAGAGAAGAGGGATGGGACGCAACACAACTGGTTTTAATCAGACATAACAGTCAAGTTCCTCTGGACAGGTCTGTGGTCTGATATTCCATTGTAAATGCTCTGGGGAGCTTGGATTAAGAGAATGGAAAAAAAAAGTGAATGGCATAAAGGTACTCAGGGCACTCAGTGGAATAACTGGCAAAGCTTTTGTCAGTTGGCATTATGCAGTGATATATTGCTCCCATTAATGTAGTGCCCTGGGACCACGACTTTGATTTTTAATGGGTGTTTGGTTATCAAATTCCCCATGCCTTTTTCTGGTTTCGACAGTCACAGCTCCTCAGGACACGCTGCACTTCTGTTTGACATTAACGACGATAATACTGGATTGGTTATAACAAGGATGCACTTTTATTCCCACTGTCCAACCACCAGGGAGAGTGGATACTCTCTGAAATATCAAGCCAGTTCAGCTCTGAGGTGGTCTGAATTGCTCTGGAGGTGCCAGCTTCTTCTTCTTGCCTGTCAAAGAGCCTAAAGTGGCTGCTGCCTAGACCAGGCACACGGCAAGCTGCCTGAATGGATGGTCTACGTCTGGAGAAAAAGGGTTTGGGCAAATACTTCTTGACAGGACTGTTCCTCTTGAAATGACTGTTTCCTCTGGAAATTGCTGACTCGTTTCACTGAATTTGGGGACAGGGAATGTACTGTATTCCGTAGGAAACTATCGTTTCACTTCAACTATTACAATATTATATCATGTATTATATTATCTCATATAACATGTCAGTTTAGACTAGATTGTATAAACATCCAAACAAGAAAGTCAAACTAAAAATATCTGATATGATCATTTCAGTATTTCTGAAACAAAATATTTTACAACATCCATTCAGTGGTATGTTTCAAAATGATGGCGCTCTCTTCCAATTAGGAATGAAAGGACATTTGTAATGTGTGTGTTGCTTTCAGAACATGAACAGCTTCAGCTTTGATGGTTGGTGGAGCTGCAGAGTTGGGACTGCTGTTCAGACTGCTGTAGTAACTGCTTCCTTACATTTTGTTTGGGTTGCAGTAGCATTTGGGGGCTACTCTCAGGGCTTGGGGATCCCTTTTGCAAGGAACCTCATATTCATATAATAAAGATAATACTTGGCCTCCAGTCACACAGAATAGAAGCACCGGACCTAATATGGGGAAACGAAGCATTGCCAAGAGCTTTAGTGGTGACATGGCAGAAGTGGGCTTTATTGCACTTTGGCTAAGTGTTTACTTGAGTAGTGGTTGCCTGGGAGAAACATCCAATTGAAGGACTAATTGGGAATTTCACTAATTACCCATCAGTGGTGAATGAGGGCTTGAGCTTGAAGGACCTTGAATGTTCTGTGAACCTTGCTTCAGCCAGAGTCTTGATCTTGGATTAAATTTCTGGTCGGGAACAAATTTTAAACGAGCACCAAACAAATGGGATTCAAACTCCCACTGCAATCTGATGAGCTAAAGACTTCTTTAAATGCATGGTTTAAGTAACCTGAAAGTTGAGGCAGAGCATCTGAGTTGATTAACCGGTCTTTGAACACCAAAGAGCAACTGATACATAGATGATTTCTAAGCAAGATCTTCTGTTTGAAATTTGTGATTCATTATTATTATTATTATATACTATGGTAAAGTCCAGAGAGCCCTGAACTTTTAAGCCAAGAACGGCCCTTACCCAAATTCACGAACACTTAAGGATGGCCTACACTGGTTGACTGGGAGTTCTTGAATTAAAATATACCTTGGAAAAGGAGGAAACCAAAATATTATTCAGTCTGCAGCAATCTCATGCATTTAAGCCCCTGGAGGGCTTGTGTTTCTTTACTCCTGAGGTTTATTATGTCACCAGAAAAGCGTTAATATTTTACTGTGGAAGCAACATAGCCATGAAACATTAATTTCCAGGAATGCGGGGAACATGACATATGGGGTTTCCTACTAAATTAAGATTTCACTCGTCTCAGTTCTCACATAGTTAAGGGAACCAATTTTCATTATGCGTTTATGTATATGTATTTCACTGATAACAATACCAGTCATTTATATTCTACCTTCCATCCTAAACTACGTTACATTCTATATCCATCTTGGAACGACGTCTTTCATTACTGAACTGCACCCACTCTGGTGTGTTAAGTGAACAGTTGATATATTCTGCCCTGTGAGATGTGGCAGCTGTTTAGATTTGTATAAAATTGTCTACTTCCCTATTTCCACAATGCCATTCTCTCACCATTATAGTGACCAACACCATTCAGATATGCCTGGCAGAGACATGATTGTACCAGGATCTCCAGCAGTCCCCAAGTATTCTGCACCATGGTAGACGTCTTCTTTGGCTGAAAGAAGAAAATGGTGAAGGACAAATTAATTGGTAATCCACATAAAGGTCGTTTAAATATTCTCCTGTTATTGCTAACCAGTGTTACTAACTATAGGCCAGATGCCTCTTTCCTGTAAAACAAATGACTGTGTTTCCTTCAGATATCTGCACATACTCATATGCACGCAAAGATCACACCAGCTTTTAGCAGCCTCGGCAGAATGAAAGCATTGTGGTGGCTTAAAGGGGGATACATTTCTGTAGGGGCTTAGTTCTGGGGACAATTCCAGAATCTAACTGTTCACCTAGGGTTTTTAACAATGTTATATACTAAATTTACGTCCATTACCAGTTGATTAAAATGGAAGAATTAGCCAAAACATTCCAGAAGCATCTGTGTCATGGGAATCATAGGCTTCTAGGTTATATGACACGCCAGAATATTCACCAAATCACCAGGGTTGTTTTCCTTAATGCTACAATTAGCGATGGCACATTAAGAGAACAATTACTGAATAAGATTTGACCGCAGGAAGCCCTCTGCCATAAATTGGAAATTCTCAACATATGCAACCATATTGCTAGAGAAGATGAGTTATACAATTAAAACCAAAACTGGAGATTCATTATCAAAGGATGGCAAAGTGTACTAAAATCCAGCTGAGAGGTTCCCTGATCTCGTTATCTTCAGGCTTCTATGTGAGTTAATCTAACACAGATGACAATATCTGACACAGATAATTGTGCCTACAGTCATGCGGAGGATGTTTTACAGAACGTCTTTCCATCACAACATGGAGGTTTGTCATAACGCAACCCTTTGAAAGGTCTGCTAAGTTTTGCCAGAATTTCATTTCAGGGGAATAAAACACGAAAAAAATTCTGATGGAGTCAGAACAGCCCATTGTAATGTTATCATTAATTTCTAAAATCTTGAACAAGCCCTATTTAATTTTTACTGCATTTAATAATATTCTAAGTGCAAATTATTTTAAAAGTCCGATTCAAAAGAAACATTTGATTTTGTCCGAATGAAAAATTTTAATCAACTTGGAAAACTCTGCGGTTGTGTGGTTTTCCTTCATAAAGAATTTCAAAATTCTCCCTTCTTGTCCTCATTCAGAATGAAGCAGAATTTCAAATTCTGAATTTTTTTGCAAAATGAACTTCTGTCCTCCCACAGCATTTTCTGCGCCTACATGAAGGATACAAGAAGCTTAATGTGTAATTTCGGTGAGGCTTAAGGAGATGGTATGTGTGTTAGTATTTTCAAATCCAGGCTTATACAGCTGCTGTTTGAATATAAATCATAGATGCTTTTGGGTTACGCTAACACCCTCTGCAGTTTAGTACAGTTCTTAATTAATACAATACTGTATTAGTTCTTCTTACAGTCTTACTATTAACACCCCATGAAATCCCATTAGCTCTGCATATGGTGCCAGACTTGTTCTGAATGTGGGAAAGAAAGAAATTTACAGTGGTATGAATAATAAAGAGAAGCTTTCAAGTGGTTTCCACTGTGAACATTTTGAAAAAATATTTTCCAGAATGTAATTTGCGGGGCAGTCTTTTCACAAAATTTCAATGCAAACATGCATATACTTGTCATCTAAGTTTTCCCCTGGAGTGTGAAAACCCTTACGCACCACTATTGTTCTGTGACAGAAACATCAGGAAGATAAAGTAGTTCCTAAAAATGGAAAATTAACCAGGTTGTCTTATTGTCCAAACTGACAAACACGGAAAAAAACACCCAAAACTGCATAGCTGATGCCAACAGATGGGTAAAACTTTCCTTACATTTTTCGTTTAAATATTTTAAAGTACAGATAGTGTATAGTCATGATAGTGATGACAGTCAAAATTTGGGTTGGTTTTCCAGAAGTTATTTGAATTTCCTGCTTCAGTGATCGGACAGATCGTTCTTGAATTCCAAGAAGATTTAAGTGCCATAGTAAAAAACGGGTTTATTTGTTAACACCTCGTACAGAACACTCCAAAATGTATTAGCCACTACAGAAACTTCAGACCTAATTATTTTCTATATTAGTTGAGTTTTGTCCAGTATTGACTCCTTAATGAAAGGGAGATCTGACAAGGAGCTGTTAGAAAGACTTTTAAAAATGGAGAGAATGATGAAGCAGGCAGGATTCAGAAGCAGACTATTCCCTGGAGAAGATGGCTCAATTGTAATTCCCCCTTGTTCCTTTAGGAGTTGCTGCCCTAGATTTGTAGTAGTAGCAGTGCATGGTTAGGAGGATTCTAGTCGATGCTTTTCTCCTTCCCAGTCCTGCGGTTCATCCATAGTCCAGTCTCTGCAGTCTCACTATGCAATCGGGAATGGCCAGGGCCTTTCTGCATGGCCAACATCCAGACAGGCACACACTGCTCAGGGAATCCCTCCTGCCTCTCCTCTTGTAGGATGGTGAGTCCACTCATTTCAATGAGGCTGTGGAGGATGTTCAGGTCTCGGATCACACTACTATCCAGACAATCCAGGGTACAGCCCTCCCTGGCTACATTGTCCTTGAGAATGATAACACCATTATCCTTCAAGCCATTCTGGCACCGGATGAGAAACTCCAGGAGATCTTTATCTGTCAGATATCCTACAGATGAAAAGACAGAAAATAGATCACTATTAACCATTCAAACAGACTCCCTCTGTACACATCAGAATGGTGCCTTGATCTGAGTCTCCATACCCTGTTTCTTGCAGGAGAAGTTCTAGTCCTGCCAGATTGAATTATGAAATCTTGGAAAATCAACGAGATCAGCAGTTACAAACTCAAATCAATATTTAGGATCCATATTAGTAGTAGCAACAGATGTGGACAGAAGTCAATGGGAATGGTGGAGAAAATACTGGGTGCTGAAGGGTTCTTTAATCTGGCGGTTAAAGTCATAATAAGAATCAGTGGCAGGAAGCTGGAGCCAAACAAATTCATATTGGAAATAAGTGACAACTGTTTAACAGTGTTAAGTAATTACCCATTTGAAACTACCAACAGAAGTGGTGTTTACCACCTCTTGAAGTCCTCAAATCAAGCATGGTTGAATTTCTCAAGATATGTTTTAACTGAACACAAACTACTGGCTCAGCACGAGGGCAAAGGAATGAATACGACAGCTTGTGATATGCAGTAGGTGAAACTAAATAATCTAACAGTCCCTTCTGTCTTTTAACGCTACACATCTCTATAACTTTGTGTGACATTATGTACCCATCGAAGGAGTTCTGGATCAAAGACCCAGTGAGGAATGCAAGACCTTCCAAACTGACAAATAAACTCTTTATATTACCCCATACTGTTGTGATTTTTGCATATACCACATATATTTAAAAATAGTGCTTTTTTCAAGATGTTATTGAGAATGTGTATTTTATCGTTCCTTCTCAAAGATCAGTACTTCTGTTACGTTGAGATCAGTAGTGCAGGGCTCAGAGAAGAGCAAAATGAGAACTCTCACATGTGAAACATCTAAAATGAATTAACAAGGACAGGTGGTCAGAAACGGAATGAAAAACTTGAAAAAAAAATCGTATTTTCTAGTCACAATATTTAGTTTTCTTGATGGAAGATTTAAACATTTATAAATGGAAGTTGTCATTTCAAAACCACATTTTGACACAGCATGTCAGGTTTCTTTATCCACCCCCGCAAAAAAAAGAAAAAAGTCCCAAAGCCTAAAGCTGAATACCTTTCAAGTTGAAGGAAAATGGTAATTTCTATATGAAACGTAAACTTGCATTTTTATTTTTTCATAAAATAACAGTCTGTGTTCGTATACTTATGCATACATAAGACAAATCAAGATTGCATTGGCAAGATTCATTGAAGCTTTTGAACACCTAATTTGGAACTTAATGTTCTCTGAACTTATCTTTTATCCTACTTCCATAAGAAAACAAGATCTTTATGGTGTTGCTCTCTATCAGGTAGCTCTGCCCTCGCTCCACCAAAAAAGCAGTGAGCTTGTTGGCATATTTCAGCCAAATTCAAGATAGGGGTAGAAGTCTGATTAATACTTAAGATCACTACATATTTAATTGAAATTGATGGAGGAAGGAGATTCAGATCTGTGTCTATGCTAAAGAAAAGGCATATGCTCCCTTCATTAGCAGCGACATAGCTGATCAGCACAGCCTCAGACAAGTCTTAGCTCATTCAGTCTCATGTTGTCTCGGATTTGCTTACAAGATGAGGCAGGGGCTACACTTACTGCAATGACTGGTTGTTCAAGAAAAGCAAAAATACAAAGGAAAATGATACTTTTCTGAAGCAATTTGCTTGTACAGCTATAAAGACCTATCCAAAGCAGCTCAGTTTCATTAGTTTTTAAGACTATGTGTAGAGGACAAATAAGCGTTCCTGAATAAAACCATCTCCTGTGCTACTCTCTCTACCTTTATCTTTCTTTTTGCCTAGCAAGAAACTGTCTCTGGGGTTTTGGGGAGAAGGAGTTGTTCAGGCCTCTTGTGCTTTAGAATAATGACTTCTGACAGCTGAAGCCGCACCACGGACACTTAGGTTCACAGATTAGGAGAAAATCTTCTTTCTGGAAGGACAGTTAGGCACCTCAGCAGGTTTTCTAGAAAAAATTAAGATTTTTTTTTGGGTGAGGAACATAGCCCACATTATTTGATCACCAGTCTGCTGCTCTTAATGCTGCAGGTCATTCACTGGGGTGGCTGCAGGAGAAGAATCAGATATCTCTTATATGAGGGGGCACTGTGGGACATAGCTAAGTGAACCTGTTTGATAATCACCAGTGCACGTGTAAGACATGATCTGGTTTATAGGTATTGGTGATTTCACTATGGCTTTTTTCACATTGTTTCCTGAAATACCCCCAAGTCTTGATAATCATCAGATTCAGATATCCCTACTCCCAGGTGAGGACAATGCTGTGTATCTGTCTGCAGTACTGGCAATGAAGAAGGAGGATCCCTGCTCAAGAAAACCCATATATGAGGCCTACTCCTCAGCTGCACCTTAGCATGCAGGCTACTCTCCAAGAACATGTAACTTCCTCCAGTACATGACCTGAAAAAAACCAACTTGATTTGTACCCAGAGTGCATGTGGCTGAGGAGAACTCTCAGAAGTCTCTTCTGAGATTTTAGGAAGCAGTCCCAAAGATTTGAGAACCTCCTTTTACAGCTGCACCATTCTTTTAACATAAACTTTAGCATAGGCTGTATAATTCTCTGAGATGCCAGGCTGGATGAATCATGCTGAACTAACCTGAAACCCACTGAATCCAGATGACATCATATCTCTGTGGAGCTGGAGTAAATTCCTGGAGGCTTTTGCAATAATACATCTCTACTCTGTCCTCCTTGCCCTGCAGGTAGTTCGGGACCTCAGCCAGGAAATTCTCCATCATATCCACCAGTTCCACGCTCTTGAAAACTGGTAACAGGACGTGCTTGCTGATACGACCTATCCCAGAGCCACAGTCCAGGGCGCGGTTGGTGCCAGCTTTCCCCACCCCCTGTGGGATGCAAGAAAATAATTTGAAATCTGAAAAATATCACCTGAAAGATCACAGCAACTGCGTTACCCACTTTAGGCTTCAGTCTACCAAGCCTAGTGTCTTATTGGTGCAGGGCTGTTGCAAGATTGATAAGAACTTGGGACAGTACCAATACAGCTTTGGGTACCTATGTGTGAGCCCAGCTGGGCTGCTATGCTCCCAGGTTGCTCTTGATGGGACTTCCTTATTGCAGCCCTGCATTTATTGCTGTACAATAAGTTTTTGCTTGATATAAGAAGAGACATTATCTTTCACAAGCTCCTCGCTTTCTCAGAAGATCCACTGGTCCTTGTAAAGTCCTTGCAATTTCATCTGTCAAATATTCATACCTCACAGCCAACTATGTGGCTAGATAAGCGTCTGAGCCCTGTAAATACCTAACAAAAAAGTAAGCGTATACCAAATACTGCATGCAAAAAGTAACTTCTGCAGCACAAAACTCCCAAGGTGTCCATGGACATCTCTGCAGATATACACAGCGTAGAATCATAGAATGGTTTAGGTTGGAAGGGACCTTAAAGATCACCCAGTTCCAACCCCCTGCCCTGGGCAGGGACACCTCCCACCAGACCAGGCTGCTCAAAGCCCCATCCAGCCTGGCCTTGAACACCTCCAGGGATGGGGCAGCCACAGCTTCTCTGGGCAACCTGTTCCAGTGCCTCACCACCCTCATAGTGAAAAATTTCTTCCTAATATCTAATCTAAATCTCCCCTCTTTCAGTTTAAAACCATTACCCCTTGTCCTATCGCTCCACTCCCTGATCAAGAGTCCCTCCCCATCTTTCCTGTAGGCTCCCTTTAGATTAGAGTGCATCCTTGGGATCAGGGTGCAGTTTTCAAAACAAGCTGTGTTTCAACAAGGATCTTGGAGTTGTAGGTAACTTAGGACAACTTGAAGAGTTTGGACTGGAGCATATACAGAATTTCTTTCTTAGGCATAGAGACAAGAAAGATGATTGAGTGGATTTTGCTTAACTGATCTTTTTTTCTTCATAAATATCATCTCTGGACAGAGATCAGACATGAAAAAATGTGGAACAAAGGCTATGTCTATGAGAAAATAATGAGTCACTGTAAAAGGAGCTTTATAATGAAAGCTGTATTTCACCCCTAAAGCTTCCATTCTAGCTATAAAAAGGCTCTTAAGAGCCTACTGCTGCTCTGTAAAACAGAAATTTTAAGTCTGTACATGCACTGACTGTGGGATTGCAGCTCCCCTGGCCAAAGTTATCTGTTGAACAAACATATTAAAAGCAAATGTAAACACCTTTTCCCTGTCCCCTGGAACTGAGTGTTGAAGTGAAAGCTATGGGCCACAGTCCCTGCTGCAACTTCACTGCTCTTAAAGGAAATAAGCCCAGGAAGAGTCTTGCTCTTCCTGCTTATTGGGAGACCCCCTCTGTAATGACCACGCATAAATCACATAACTCACCGCTTTTTTTGGCCTTGCTTCAGTGGGTAATTCAGCAGATTATTAAGGTCAAAGGACAGTACTGTCAATGACATGACTATGAATAGCCCGGCTGAGCATCTGGTTACACAGAGTAACTGTAGAAAGAGCACAAGGACCTCAAAGGCTCTCACTAGTCTCCAGGGCTGCTGGTCACAATTTGTATACCTAGGAAGATTAATCTCCTGATGTGTGCAAGAGTCCACAGGCCTTCAACCCTATTGGACTCTGGAGACTACCTGTTTGTAGTTAGCCAGAAAATGTGAGACATTCTTCATTCCCAGGCTGCACTTAGGAGCTGGTGGCTTTTACTGAGAACCAGGCTAAACTGTAATACTGAGGTCATGAAAGGAGAAGGAACTGTATCTTGGATCTTTACAAGGTGGATTTCCATATTGTTTGCTGGCAGATACAAACAGGCCTACACTGATGTGCTTAAGTAAAAATCTTTGAGAAAGCTGGTGAGAAAACCAGGATGATTTACCAAAACAATAACAGAATTCAGCAAAAAGCCATATAACTTCTTTGACGTTTGTGCTTCAGAGAACCTATAGTCACAGTACCTCACTTAAACCGGGGAATTCATCTCCCATGATGTGTCACAGAAAAGACCTCTGATGACACATCTCCATTTGCCATCGAGAAGAAGGAAAGGGAACAATCGTGGGAGACGAAGCTTGATCCCAGACTTCACTGAAAGGGAGCAAGAGCATCAGGCAGTCAGTTGAGAAGCCCTTTGAAGCACCACGGCTCCATTTGTAATGAAAATGTTGACATAATTCCATGTTCAGCTAATATATTTTCAGTTTGGAAGTGCTCAGAGCTTTGACAGGGTATTAACATTTTCTTTGGAAGGCAATCATTTTCCCAAAAGCCTAATTGAGTTGAAATTCAGACTCCTTATTTAAAAAAATAGTGTAAAGGGAAATTTTAAGCCAAAACAGGCTTCAGAATTTAAGAGTGACTGCTCCCCTGATTACCTGCTTCCCACTACTCTGAATCACTATCATTTAGGGCACATACACACCCAAAAATTCTTCTGTAAATCTAAATAGGGCACTCACAAATTTCCTTAGGGACAAAAGAGCTGTGGAATATGTTCCTGATGCTACTTCAGGTCTTGGAAGGGCAAGAAGGCAGTGTAGATATGTAGGATGAAAAAGAAACCAGAGTCCAAGAAACAGAAAAAAAAAATATCACAGTGGATTTCTTTCTAAATTAAAAACAAAAAAATAAAAATCACATTTCCAACAACGTCTCTTCCATCCCCTTGATCAAACAGGAGAAGAATCACTTTGGAGAAGCTTTTCACTCAGCAAGTAACCAATCAGGCAGGTGAACTGAGGGCAAGAAAGGGAGAAAGGGTCTACGGCAGAAAGGGAGCTATAAAGTTAATATAATCTTGGTCTGTATTATTTCACACACCTAAAGCTCACAACTGCTCCTGAATTAATGACTTCTTTGTTTTCTTTATTTCCTTTTTTTACACATTACGTCCGGATTAGGCACTTGAAAACACAGTGTCTATGTGGACATCAAGGCTTTAACTGGCATTAATGCATTGCCATAAATATGCAGTGTTAGAGCTCTGCTGATAACCCTTCAAGTATGACTGTACCTAAGACAGACTATAGCTTGTCTGTACAGCACTGTTGGCTCAAGTAATGTTGCTTTTGGTTTGAGTTCTGCCCACACACACATAAAACCTCTTAACTTGAGCACAGTGGCACTTTTAACTCAGTTTTGACTCGCCTGGGAAGGAGGCAGGCTAAAATACAAGTGAAGTCCTTAGTCTTTTCTGTAATTCCTTCCATGTGCCCAGGCAAGATAAATTCTCCAACGGTAAAGAAATCTGTAGCTCAGTTTACAGTGGTGCTAAGAATCATGCTAAGAAATGCCATACATGAAGGTATGCAACATCAGTCATGTAAGGGAAATGTCACTGTGTGGCATTTCCACACCAGCCAAACTAACTCAGGAGGGGTAATTCGAGTGGAACTGGGCAACTGTTTTTTAAGAAGCACTAGTTTTGCCAGAAAATAAAGTTTTGGAAGAATAAAACTCTCTGTGAAATTGATATTTCAAATTTAGAGAATAGTTATAGCCAAAAAACATGGGAAAGAATGTTGAAAATGTCAAGATACTTTTTTTTCACGACTTTCAAGGAAAAAAATATAACTTGTCAACTTTTCATTTCTAAACAGCATCTTTTTTTTGGAACTGACTTGAACTCTTGAAAACAAAGGGGAAAGTTTTTCAGAGTAAAACAGGGTAAAACAATAAAAAATTTAAATGAAGTACGTTCAGCTGATCTGAAACTAATTTTTCTAATTTCTGATTTTGTTAAACTTCTCTTTAAAAAAGAAATTATAGTTTATATTAGGGTGAAGCAAATTGCTTTTTTCTGTCTTGATCACCTTATTGGAAAAAAAAATTACTCATAGAGCCATAAACTTGTGAAGACTTAACTCAAATTAGCTTTACAATAAAGTTACAGAAAGCCAGTAAATATCTGTATCTGGTTAAGTAGGATTCAAATTGCAGTAGTAAGAATGGAAAATAAACCATAAGTAACATAACCAATTGACGGTATCTCAACAGGGGACAGGCTTTAACCAACTAAATCAGAATCAGCAAAACGTGCAGATTCCTTTCTGTTCCTTTTTTATTTTTCCTGTTTGATCTTGTCCATTCAGAGTATCCTTTCTAACCCTGGCTAATAATAGGAGTAGGAACACTGCTCTGGAGTATTTTGTATCTGTCATCACACCTGATGCATTGGGTATGATTTCTCTTTGGCATGTGAAACTCCGCTACAGACTGTACTTCTTTCCTTTTCAGGTCTTGGAGATGAGAAAGTGTAACAGTGTGATATAAAACTGCCGTTCAGGAAACTGAATCTATGATGTCTAGGAAGCGTGAAATCTTTCCCTGAGTACACGCTTATGCACTACTCGAATTCCACCAATGTCCTTCAAACAAGACTTATGTAAAATTTATGGAACATGCCTTGAGCTGGCTCTAGACTTATAAATTGCATTTAATTTTTTTCTGAAAATGCCATTTTACCACCAGGTTCAGCTGCTTTGATGAATTTCATTTGTATTTTCTTATTTTGTGTTTGTAGAAAGCCTGATACAGCAAGGCTTTGAAATGTGAAGCCTTTTTGCATTTGCATTAATACAAAGGACTGTTAATAAAAGAAATGTAGCTGTTCACTTGTGTTTTGCCAGCTCAGTGCTCCAAAAGCCTCGCTCTGTCAGGTACAGCAAACTTTGCCATCAATTGCCCTTCACTGCTATAAGGATTTCTATCTGTTGTTAAGCCACACTCATTTTCCATCCCAATCCATTTAAACTGCCCTTTTTTTATACACAACATCTACTGAACTTTTTTTTCCATAGTAGATCATTAATACTACAAAAAGGCCACCTGGCTATTCCAAATTTGTACACTTGAGCAGAAAATGAAAGATCTATGGTAGCATTATATAGAACTAGACATTTTGTGAGCAGGAGAACTTAAGAAATTTGTTTTTCTGTAGCTTTGTAGGTTCTTTAGCATCTAATACTGTTGTTGAGCTAATTTAGTGGGCTTTTCCCCTGGGAAGACGGAAGGGCGGTCAGAAAACCATCAGGCAACACTTTTAAAGATTTGCAGATTCCCACAGACACATTTAGCCATCAACAGGATTTTTTGAAACCTAAGTGCCAAAGTGATATTGCTATTGTAGGTGCTTTTAAAACACCACTTGGCATCTCTTTGCGTCTCAGGTCAAAACAGACTTTTGAAGATGTTTACAGACCTTTAGAAATCTGCCTGCAAAGGTCCCCAGTGACACTTGAATGTTCAAGAAAAAATGGTTACGAGTAGCTTATTCTATATATTCCTAATGTTTGGGGCGGGGGGGAGGAGGAGGAGGGCTGGGTTTTGTTGCAGCATTCTCAGAACTATCTATAAATAAGCAAAACAGAAACTTGGCATTTAGTCTCAGCTACTTTCCCAAATGGACTGCAGGAATTTGCACAGACAAATCTCCCACTGAAGCCAGCAAGGATTTTATCACGAAAGGTCCCAGACTTGTATTGAGAATTAATCTCCCACCCAAACACAGCTATAAGAACTCCTTGCACAATCCTCTTTGCAGCTTTGGAGCATAAGAAAAGGGTGCAAACCAGGGAAATAATGACATAAGGCCAGGCAAAATGTGTATTCACAATGACACAGAATACACTACTAGACCCAATGACAGTCAGTTATGACCCGTAACTGCGTATCAAATATGACATATGGTGCCATTTAAAATATATGTGACCAGGTGCCGTGCATGTCATTTATGACACATCACCACTGTTTTTTTGCAGAAGATGGGATTAAATGACTCACCCCAACAAACTTCCTGAGAAACTCCCTGGAGGATTCAATGTCTGTATTGGAGAGCTCAATGTAGTCTCCCATCATGCCCTCTTCTGTGGCTGGCACCTCCCGGTAGAAGTGTTTGGCCCTGGCGTAGAACTGCATCTCCCCATTGATAACTTGACTTGTCAAAGCGTAAAGTTTCACTGCAAGCAGATAAATCACTATTTTATTCTTAATGACAGATACTTCTGGTTTAGTTTATTGCTCTGGAGGCATGACCCCAGATCTATAAAATTAAGTTGAGCCTTCAAATCACCAAACCTCTTTCTCTAAAGCAAAGATGGAAGGTAAGGTGTTGGATTTAATTCTGCAAGACCCTGAAGTGGGACAGCCCCCTTTGGGTAAATTCAGTGCCTCCCAGGCTCAGACATTGGTTTTGCTGTCACACTATGTCTTCACATCAGTGAAAAATAATTTCAAGTTTGAAGTGAACATGCATGCCAAAGAGAACAAGGGGTTCGATTTGCTCCCAGAAAAGCTATGGGCGGCACTTATTGCTATGCAGGGTCATAATTTCCACTATCACAAAGCTAACCGTTTTGCAGATTTCCATATATGCTTTCTAGCCATTGACAGCTGCATGGAGAGTGCACCAAGAAGAGAGTGGATGAATGAGGCACTTGCCCTGGTTTATTTTTAGAGATACTATACAGTCTGTGGCACTGCCAGTAAGCTGAACCACAGAGCAGATGGCAGTCTCAGGTCTAAATGAGTATACTGGAGGGGGCGGGGGGAGACAATTTAGAAGAGACAGTCCTAAATTGTCATCTGTCAGAGATCAAGGGGCAAGATAATCAGTGGGTGATATACTGGAAAGTTCCTGTGTGCCAGAAGCTTGGTTGTTTCTTTTCCTTGCTTGGCTATTTTGCTGGTAATATACAGCAATCATAAGTCTGAATCTGTTTTATTAAAACTTGTGAACTTTGCTGGGTAAAGGGCTATTTTCCTCTATTCTTTAAAAAACTGAGGTCTATCCTCCGCATCCTATGTTTTTCTATACTTGATGTGCATCAGCATATCAAAAGTAATTATGTTTTACAGCTCAAAAGTTTGGATGGAGGCAGGCCATAAGCAGTTTGCTTGGAAACCAGTACCTCTTACTATCTCATGCCCACATACAGGTGTCCGGGCACGTTCCTTTGTGTCCGACACACAGCTGTTGCCAGACAGACCTTCCAAGGAAAACACAACTACAAGCCTGTCTATGAAAACTAAGCAATAAGGAGGGATGGAGTCACGCTGGGAACAAATCTTTGCGAGCACCACCTTGCAGCGTGAGACCAGCTCTGCTGCAGATTCCCAGCCTGCTCATGGAACTGGAAATGAGCCGGCAGCAAAACATCTTTTGGGTTAATAACAATGGAAAGGGAGAGCTCCCTGCCAGCTGCGTACACAGAAGGACCAGGGAGCAGTACTTTGTCACCGCATCTTTAAACATCCATGGGAGCACTGCTGGTCGCTCTAGGAAGGGTCTGAACAGGCCATGCCTTGCTTATGCCGGCTGGGGAACAAGCCCTCCTCACAGAGGATGAGAGCTAGGCCAGAGGCCCTGAATATGAGCCTGGAATGTATTTATTGAGGGCAAGCAAGCTCAGCAGGGAATGATAAGTGTGTGCCTGCCCATCCTCAGCAGGAGAATGACATTTTGGAGGCAAATGAGGGGGGGACAAAGGAAGTAGGATGAGGAATAATTACCACCAAGGACCACTCGGAACAGAATAGTGCTATTGGGTTACACATAAGCAGCATGCCTGGCATATCCTTCATCCAACAAAAGCAGCATTACCAGCCCCTCTTGTCATCACCTGCTTAAGTCAACTGCCGAACGGATACTATTAAAGCTTTAATCCATTACACATTTATGTTATGCCTGAGAAATTTATACCACGAGAAGCACTGAGCCCAGCAAGGGTCAAACCTGGGAGTTTTACACACTCCACTGATTATATTCACATACTCAGAAGAAAACATTTAGCTGAAGAAGTTAATACCAAGGGGGCAGCAGCCAATCCCCAGCATAACTTGGCCAGGGTGGCTTCCAGAGTCTGGGAAAAAGACTCCATCGGTGGCTGTGATTCCTCCAGTAAGTGATGTCCATCTTCCTCCAGGAGTGGCACCATCTTGTTTTCTCTGTGTCTTTTTTTTCTCCATTCCAGATGCCGGCCTGTCTGGTGAACAGAACTGAATCCCTGCACGTTGGCTTTGCAAGATCTTCCATATAAGAGTCCAGCGATGATTTCTAGGGCTTGTTCAATGGACCTATCAAGGGACAGTGATTTAGCCCTTTCTGCTAGACTGAAGAGAAAGGCATTTACAGGCTGTTTGCACACTAGGACAGGGTGCTGCAGGCAGCTGGCAGCATGAACAACAGATATTCAGAGTCCTTCTACTCCAAACACGAGCCTGACCCGAGGCAACACATGGGGATGATACGCTGTGCAGAATATCAGATCTGTAGCATGTGCTCTCAGATTTCTCACTCAAAACCAGTGTCAGGCTCACAGAATGCCTGCCAGGACTTGCATGCATACACCAGCTGACTGGGCTCCTCCCGGGCCAGCTGGGGCCCCAGAGCCCTGCCTTACGTGCTGTCATCCGAGACCGGCTCTAGTCTCAGCATCCATAGGGTTTTCTCTACCCATCAAATTTTGTAAAGATCTTTTAATGCAAGTCTCCCACCTGAGGGCATGCAAGGATACTGGCTTAAGTAAAGGGTGGCACTGTACCCCAAGTCTTCTGTGGACCCCCAGAGTCTCACTCATGCAGCATGCAGATCTGTGCAGATGATTTCCACCTCTTGCTCCCTCAATGTTACTCCTCCCTCTCATAAATTTGCAACGCTGCCAACTCTCCCAATGCACAACCCAATTTTCCTGACTCAGCCAGTCAGTCCCAACTCTGATCTGCCTCGCAGCTGTGCCTGGCATGCAGGCTCCAGCAGCAGGACCAGAGAGAGAGGGAGGTTTGCCAGCTTGCAGGAATCTACCCTAAAAGAGAAGTGCGAGGAGGCACACATGTCCTTGGTGGCAGTTAGTATTGCAGCTCTGCTCCAGTGTGCCTCCTTCTCATCACAGGACTTGTCTAGCCAGAGGCATCTCCCTTTCCATGAGCCATGTGGGACTATCTCATGCATCAGGAAATTAAATACTTGTTACAGATACACAGCCTGATTTCAATGAACTTTGTAAAGTAGGGCACAGGCAGGACAGGATGATGGAGGCTGCAAGTCTCTCAGAGACTGGGCGCAGGAAGAGCAGCTTTCTCTCACAGACAAGGTTTTCAGTGTTAAGGCAGGTGACTTGTAAGATTTAAGGTTAGAAATGCATTTCTAGTAAAGTAAGAAGAAACTTTTTTCATGGCGCACTTGGTCTCTCAGCCTAATCTGCTGGCAAGTCCTCTGAGTGGAGATGGCTAAACCAAACCCACTGCAAAAGCAGGCTGAGAGCAGGAACTGTCTCCCTAAAAGTCACTCCACAGACATGAGATGTTAATTTTCAGTCGCTGCAAGCACAGTCTGGATGCAGAGTGTTGATCTACAGCTGAATGCCAACCCCTGGTCTAGACAGAGGGTATCTACCTAAGCCCTTTTGCCCTGCAAAGTCCAAAACATTATCTCTAATATTTTCTTATGGATCAGTTCAAAATTTTGTTTTCTAGTGCATCTTATCTAAATCTCTAGAGAAATGGACTGCTTAATACGTAAACCAGGGTGCAATCACTACCTGCAGTAGACTGTCTTACAGTTCTTGGTTGCAGGGTTTACTTGGCTAAATTTCCCTGGCAGAAGTAAATGTTGCAACTAATTTTTTGAAGTTTTTATTTGTGAACATTATTTTGTGGCTGCAACTGCTTTCTGCAAGATATTGAACTAATTCCAGTTTGGCTAAGCATTCCATTTTAAATGCAACATCTGCTTTGTGCATCAGTTGAAAAATAGTTATCTGAGTATAGGGTAGAATTCACCTCTCCATTGTGGCCTGAGAACCATTTAAATTCTGTTTTATAGAAGATGAACATCAGCCCACCCCCAAAGCAAATTTTACTTACAGACACGTGCCTCACACATGGGAATATCTGTCTCTATGGACTGATCATCTAAGTTTTCCACTGCAGACCACACCCCACTGGCACCGAGTCCCACAGCCCGTGTAAACACATGCATAATTTCCAGCATCTGAGCAGCTCTATTAAAGTCCACTGGGCTTAAGGGCATTCACACACATTTAAGTACATTGTTGGATCAGGGCCTAAAGTTACTCATGTCTTTTATTTATAAATGTTACCCTGTTCTGTAAAAGTGACATATTTCTCTTAACAGGCTGTGATACCAGATACGCTCAGCTCCTAAGCAAGCATGCCTAAAAGCGCTGCACCACTGAACCTAGCAATGGAGTGGGAGGAGCATGGAGTTAGCATAGCTTGAAGCAAGCTTTCTACCTTGCTGACCCTGGGCAGCACCGCAAGTTTCAATGTGAGGCTTGATTTCAGTGTTATTATTCATGTTTAGGGTTAAGCACACAACTTAACTGCTAGGTCACAGTCTTAGTGTTGCTTTAGTCGTTTAATACTGTTTACACAGAGATATCTGGATCTAGTCTTGAAGCTTGAGAAGTTCAGTTCATTTCTGCTTGGTTCCACTCTGAACTGAACTGGAAAATGTCATTCTGCAGAGATATTCAGACCCACCACATTCTCGCCTCTCCACCACAGAGAGCACTGGATCACAGGATAATCCAGACTGGAAGGGACCTAAGGAGGTCTCTAGTCCAAACTTCTGCTCAAAGCAGGGATAGACATGAGGTCAGATGAGGTTCATCAGGACTTTATTCAACTTGGTTTTGAAAGCCTCCAGTAATGGAGAACTGTAGACCTCCCTGGGCAACCTGTTCCAATGCCTGACTGTCCTCAGGGGGAAAGAGTTTTTCTGTATAGCCAGTCTGAAATTTTGTTTCCATTTACGTCACTGTCTCCTGTCCTCCTGCCTCACACCACTGTGCAGAGCTCAGCTCCATCTTCTTCATGATCTTGCAGGTACTGGCAGGCTGATATTTGGTATCCCTGAAGCTGTCTCTTCTGGCTGAACATGTCCCATTCCCTTAGCCTCTCTCCACAGGGTATGTGCTCCAGTTCCCTCACCATCTTGGAGCTCATCCAACTCACTCCATGTCATTTCCTGCATTGGGAGTTCAAGACTCCATGCATATCGTCTAAAGACTGCTGCATAAAAAGGAATAATCACTTCCCTCGATCAACTAGCTATGCTTTTGTCAATACAGCCCAGGATACTGTTGGCCTTTGCTTCCAGGACACACTGCTGGTTCATGTTCCATTGCTGTCTACCAAAACCTTATCAGCAGGGCTGCTCTCCAGCCAGCTACTACCCAGCCCGTGTTGCTGTTGCCAAAGGTTCTTTTTTTCCAAGTGCAGGACTTGGCATTTACCTTTGAATTTCAGTGAATGTGAATTTCACTAGGTTCCCACTGTCTCTTTCTTCCAGCCTATTTAGGTACCTCTGGATGGCAGTCCTGACCTAGAAATTGTGGACAAGTCCTGCCAGTTGACTGCAATCTGCAAATGTGATGAGCAAGCAGTCCTTCACCTCCTCCAGGTTATTGATAAAGATATTAAACAGGATAGGTCCCAGGACAGACCTTTGCGGTACCTCCAGTGACCTCAAGATTTGACCACAACTTTCTGAGCCCAATCACCCAACCACGTTTTACCCATCCGATTGTCCACCCATCCAGACCATGACATCCTAGCATCCTGTGAAATTTCTTGGATGTGTATTCAGAGCGCCCAAGCTACCCCACATTACCTGGCCTTATGTACACTTTTACTCCATGACAATAACCGTGGAGTAACAGACATACTGCATCTTCACATGAAGGCTGGACTCACAGTATCTTTTCCACAGAGTCAAATTAATTTGGATATGCTGCCAATAAGCTGGAACACTTTTTAGTGAAGTTTTAATGATTCAGGTCATGAAAAACCTAGCAGAGGGGATCTTTAGTCTGACAGGAACAATTTATGAAGCTTGTTGGCTAGCAATGGAAGTTCAAATAAAATTCAGACAAGAAATAAAATACAGTTTTACAAGAGTGAAGCAATTAGGCCCGCAAACAGCTTAATGATGGACTGATGGATTCTCAGTCATTTGCAGCCCTTAAACCAAGGTATTTTTGTCTTCATAAATATATACTGCGACCCAGTCATAAGTTACAAACATGATGCAGGAACTTTTATGTGAAATTCTAAGCTAGATGTTCATAATGGTACCCCCTAGCCTTAAAATAATCTATTAGTACTTACACTAATAGTTACATTGTAGGAAGTCCAGATCAGTTTCTAATACGTTATTTTTCAAAACAAATGAAAGAATAACATTTTCGTAGACTTCTTGAGATTACAGCAACCCATAATTGACTTTCCTTCCTTTCTATCTTTCCTTCCTTTCCATCGTACACAGCTAACTACCACTAGGGGTAGTATTATTTATCTTCCATGTTTCATTTTAAATGGCTGCAAATATTGCTGTATGTAAAAAGCCACATCAAAATACTAAAATAACACGGAAATGCTTTTTCTCTTTATAGGACTCATGAATTCTACCATCTCGAGCAGTTCTCTGTGGAGTCTGTATAGTTTCACACAATCAGGTAAAATAATCTACTCGTCTAAATGGATCTTTCAATTAGGAAGAAGCTCTCAAGAATTCACTGTGAAGAGCACATCCTTTCCATCTCCAAGACGTACAATTCTCAGATTGAGTGGAGGCTGAATAATTCTGCTTAAAAACTGCCATGCTAACATAATACAGACTCAGGTGAAATCTACTTTTTGGCTATAGTCTCCTGGGGAAATTTTGGTTCTTATTCAGGGTCAAATTTTCATAAGAAATGCACATGCATTTTCTGCAGCTAAAAAAATGTCTTGGCATCCTGTACCTGAGGCTTTCGCTGAAATTTAGCTATAAACAAACATTTTAGAAGCATTCTTCTCCCAGATAACAAACAGCCTGCCGCAGAGATCTGGATTACAGAGACCGTTTAAAAAAATTTTAAAATCGTTACCTTTCAAGCACTTGTCCAAAACAATACATATGACAAGGCCAAGGACACACTGAATGACAACAAAACAAGGTATCAGGCAACAGAAAGTAAGGCCTGTCAGCTCTGCTAGTTTTGCATTTGTCCTTCTGAATTCCCAACAGGTCAATTAATGTTTTACCTAAACGGTGACAAAAAAAGGTACCATCATCCCCAAACCAAACTTTCTTTTACTCTTGTGGTGTCTCCCTTTCCCCCCTCTAACAATCTGTGGAGTATTTAGGTAAAACAACAGGGTACTGAATAAGAGGGAGCTGAGAGAGAGAGAGTACCAAATGGTTTAGCTAGCACTATATTCTCTCTAGCCAGGCTTCTCAAAACTACTACTTATTGTCATTAATGTGTCTGCACTCAACCATCTAACATGATACGTCTTTCCAGAGCACAGTCACACACACACACAAACGCTTCTCCCCACCAGCTACTCACCCAGGGGAAGCTTTTCCAGCAGATAAAGGTAACTCTGAAAGAAGTCATTTCGGATCGCCCTATGCAAGATGAAGGACATACTGTGCCGACAGAGTTCTTCGTCTGTCTTGTGCCAGCGTGACTTAAAGGCCAAATGTGCTGCTTTATACGCCATGATAAAGAAGTTTTTTGCAAGGGTGGACAGTTTCTGTGGCTGGTGCTCTCTGGAGGATCTGTCTTTCCGAAGAGGCAGAGACAGCGTCATTTAAATTGTGGCAATGTGCTGTCATTCTATATCGGGGTGTGTGTCTAGCGCAGTGCAGGGGGTGGAGGCAGGCAAGAGGGGAGTGAGAAATGCTGGCTGTTGGCACTGGCTCAGAGTAATCTCTGGAGTGTCGCCCTCTGAAACGAGCAGGTGCTGGAAAGTGATAAAAAACTCAACCAGGAAATTGCTTAGCCAGGGTAAAAGTATATCTACTCCAAAAAAGAGTGGCTTTAATTCAATTACACGTTTCCTAATCTATTCAGCTTTCACTTCAAAGGAACTCAGATATAATCCAGGATCTCCCATTTCCCTCTTTTATATCTCACAGGGCAATTTTGTTTCTCTGTCTCCCCTTGCTATTTGTTTTTCAGTCCAGGGCACCCAAGAGGAAGGCCAGGAGACAGAAAATGGACATGTCTCTACACAAACTGTGTGTCCTAACAAACTCCATGCTTTGCCACTGTGTATGGCAGGGCAGGTCACTCTCTGTGCATTACAGTCTGCCCGGGTTCATTTAGTCTGTTTAAATGGTACAGACTATCTCATCATCAGAGGCTAGCTGGAAGAAATTGCTGTCTGTGAACACAGGAATGGTAAAGCCAGGGAAGGCTAAGAGCTTCTTCCTTTAGCTAACAAAATACACAGAAAAACAAAAGGACATAAACTGCCCACTAACAAACTTAGACAAATATATTAGCTGGAAAAGAGAAGGAGGTTCAGGCCACTACAGCAGGCAAAATTCAAGAAGAGGGGGAGTAGGGCGAGAAGATGAAGGGCTTCTAGGATGGAGAATGCTAAGCTGCTGAAGGGGGCTGTATATCATTCATCCCAGAGAAGGATCAGGCCCTCAAGGGACAAGGAGAGACAGGTACTGCTTCAAAACCTTGTTTGCCCCTTGGTAGTTCAGACACTCAGCGTCGTAGAGCTTCAAGCCTCCTGAGTTGCAAAGGTACCTGGCAAAGGGATGGGGGCTTTGTACTGACTGCACTGACCTCCACACATTGTGCTTGTGCGGCTTTCCCCTTTTCAAGCTGTTTATTCCAGCTGTCTGCAGTGTAGGCACACTATAACACAGCAACATACGATCAGAAAGTTGGATGTTTCCAACACAAAAGGGCTGCCATATGTCCTGAGCAGTACTGCAATTCCTGACAAACATCTGATAAAGCTTCTGCGAAAAGAACAAAGAAGATCCAGCCTTCACCAAGGAAAATAGCCAGTAATTTGACTGCACCAGTGCATTCTTTAAAGGGACCCCTTTTCTACATTGGATGATGCTAAGCAGAATTTAGCAATGCGTCAATTAAAACATATTTTCCAACATGACCTGCTTCCTTGGAGGAGTCAATCTCTGCATCTCTGCTTTGATATTACTTATTAAAAGTATTTAGGGGCAAAACCATCCCTAGGTATTACTACCTTTCTTGTTTCCCCAACTACCATCCTTGTTCTCATTGGCACGCTGCTCCCCCAGTTGTTACAGTTTACATGACAGTGCAAACGTGTTGGAGAACAGATCAGTGAATAAGATAATTCAGAAAAATATATTTATTTTTCTTCCAAGTTCGATCAGTTCTCCAATCCAGCCAACAGCTGACAGAAGGGAATTTGTCATGTGCTACAGTATGGGGGCTAGAACATTCACCTGGGATGGTGGTGTGGAGGAGGCAGTCATACAGCCACAATACACAGCGGCCTTATCTCCTCCCTGTATCGTGTCAGAGAGGTGTGCTAGAGGTGGTTCCATGACAGCCAAAGGTAATCTAAGTACTGGAAGATATGTTTCTATGCTCCCCCCTCTCCTTGCTCACCCATTGCTGCTGTTGGGGTCTCTGCTGAGCCATTTCAGCTTCCTACATCAATTGGCTTTTTCTGTCTGGTCAGCACTGTGAACCAGCTCAGTGCAGAGCTTACAATTGCCAGCGAAGTGCAGGAAGGGAGGCAGAAACACACTTTGAGTATGGGGTGGAGAGAGTGGGGTCATGGTATTGATTATATCAGCTCTGGAGCCACTGCACCAAAGTCTGATCCCTTCCTCAAACAGAGGGCTCACCAGCCTTAGAAACTTCAGCCATCCCTTTAATTACTCAGTCTCAAATTTCTGTCTGGCTATGTATCTATCAATCAGACAAGCATAAGGCTCTCTCCAACTAATTTTGAAATATCTGGACCCAGACACAATCCTGGTGTATCTCTTGGTCTTCTCACAAATCTGGCCCTTTCACTTTGCTTATCTATTTTCAGCCACTTGCCAGTTAGTGTGCCAGGAATGGACGCGTCAAGACAGCATGTTAATGCTTTGGAAAGATGTTGCACAAGCTCACTTTGTCACCGACAAAAGACACCCAGAGGACCTCAGAGCCCATTTGACACCGCATTTGTTCCACATTTGACACCACATTTCACATTTGTCATGGCCGTAGTTTTGGCAATGCCCATTGTGTAACAAAGTGACCCCTATGCTTGGAGTTAGCAGTGACTCCAAGCATGAAACCTAAGCCCTGACATGTCCTAGTGGAGTCAAACGCTAGGACAGTACTATGTCCCAGCTGGGAGGGTGCTGGGACCACAGCCCCACGGCTACCCATAGCTTTGACATTCATGAGGTCCACAAGCGCCTGGGCCTTTACATTTACTAGGAGGACGTGAAGTGCAAAAGCATAAAAGGGCACAGTTTCTCTTGCCGTCTGTGCACAAGTGGGGCTTAACTCTCTCTTTGGGCTCCCTGGTGCCTACAAAGTGCCACTGTGCCTCCCATGAAGTTCTGTCAACTTACACCCACTAATAATCTGGCCAGTTAGCACAGAGAATACATACACATGGGAAACAGGGCATATTTCAGGGTCACTCCCTATCTTTTTAATGCCCTGCTAGTGATCTTCTCATAACATACTCCTAGCCCACTTTCCTTACTGAAAAAGATATGTGCAATCAAGTTGTGTACATCTCTGTCTATGACTTCTATTACCCCATCACTAAACAACATTTAAACCCATCTATCTCAAACAAATCTCAGAACTACATCAAAGCTTGCATCAAAACAGTAGTTGGGGTAGAGAAACAGGTCTCATCCTGGTGTCACTCAGCAAAGTGAGTTTTGCTCTTTTGAAATACTGTAAAACCCATAAAGAGGGATGAGTACAAGTACATCTGCACCTCTCTTTCCAAGGTGCAATTCTCAGCCATCCAACGCAAACATGTCAGAAACAACAGTTCACAGGATTAGTTTTTCAGGCTAAATGTAGTTATAACTCTTTTTGATAAATTAGTGGTGGGTTTGACTCACAGTAGTCCTGCCCCCCACAAAAAGAGTGAAGATCTACAGAAGGCTGCATAAACACTAATTCTATTTATTGTTTGCATGTGATCAAGACTAAATCCTTGTTCCAAACAGCTCTGTAATCTCTGAGTTACTGTGAACATGCACTCAGTCCTCAGATACTAGTGCAGCATCAAGTACATCACAAGAGCATCAAGCCTTTTAAAGCACTTTCAAAGCACTTCCTATTGCTGTCAAAGGTTAGGCAGAAACATAAATGCCTGAAAAACACCACAGAAATAGTAGTTTTTTTCAAAAAGTGGATGCTGTATTCTCTGCCTATTTGTCAACAGCAGGATCTTAATGTCTTCTGCTAAGAACAACTCACAACTGCTTCATGCTATCTTCTGAACAGAATTAGTATTCGTCTACCCAGAGGCTGCAAACAATTCAAGCACTATTATATACCCTACCTCTCCATTAACAAGAAGTGCAGGGCTTGAGTATGGGCATAATGGTCCCCATACTACTTGTAGGATCACTCCTAAAATGTGAGTAAGCCCACTTCTTTAGTTTTCTTTCCCAAAAGGCTGTTTGATTTTTTATGAAGTTGAAGCCCGCTAGACAGCTTTTTTCTTGGTAGTAGGGATGCTGGAGAGTCTGAGCCTCTGGATAAATGGAAGCCCTACACTACAATAACAGTAGACACAGCCATAATACACGACAGTCATTGCCTGGAACAGCTTCTGATCTAAAATATGAATATGTTTGTATTTATGTGTGGAATCAAATAGTTCCTCCATGTGCCATCTTCTTCCTCCCTGTGAGATCAGGCAGTTCTAGTTTTATCACAGATTAAAATGAAGGATCAGCTAGAGTAGCTTCTTGTTAAAATACCTGCAGCTGATCTCTGCCTGAGGGTAGCAGGTTTAAATGAAGGTATTAGATGGCTTATGATGAGTCACTGCAGGATCCAAGGCAGATCCGACTGTTGGAGCATCAGGGTATTTAAAGAGAAGCTGCACTTACTTTTATATTAGTAGGTAACTGTCTCTGCAGATCTGAGCTAAACATGCTACTTCTGAAACAGATCAGCTGCACAGAAGAGAAAAAGAAAAACATGTGCACTAGCTCCACATATCATGCAGGTCACAAAAGGTCAATTTTGCCTTTAAATTACTGTGTTCTGCTTACAAAACACCTGGTATGCAATCTGATTTCCACACAGAAAAGCCATCAGGATTACTGTAAGACGTCTCTTTATCTTAAAAAGGCCTTTATATTAATTCTTCTCCCTCACGCTCACGCCTGGCATATGCTGTCAGGAATAATGCTGTTAAAGCAAGTAATTTTTGTTTTATCTTTGATAACAAGTTTTTAAAAGTTCCTGAAAACCACAGGATCATGTTGATAGAAGAGGCACAGGCAGAGAGCACACGTGCAGTTATGAGGGCAGTGAAGAACAGCTGCAGGTTGGATGGCAGGTGGTAACCTTTACAGCCGACTTTGCTGCAGCCAGAAAAGCAACTGCCTGTATTGTACTGACTGCAGCTTCAGTGGCTTATTCAGAGCAACAGTGTCCGCCAGTGCCTGGGTGTCAAGCTGGGAAATAATAAAATGACAATGGATGCACTAATTGTCTGACTTGCTGAAGTCCAGAACTCTTAGTCACAATCCTCACCCACCTAAACTCTGCTCATGGGTACAATTAGACTCAGCAGTCTTCAGAAGTATTACTGTGAAAATAAGCTGGTTTTGAGTTGAGTGTGGAATTGAGAAAAAGTAGTGTTTTGGGTTGACGAGAAACTGAAATATTTCTCTCTTCTCACCCCCCAAAAAAAATTTCTGTGTCAGGCCAAACAAAATGTTTTGTTTTGTTTGCAGGGTTATTTCCCTTCTTTCAGTTATTTGTTTATTTGTAATTAAATTTAGGTAAATTTAGTTTCAGAGTATCATTTACAAGTGCAAACAATAATAATGTTGTTGTCACCAGCAGACAAGTCAGTCTTGCAAAATCACTCTGTGGCAAAAGGACCCAATGAAATGCAGAGCAAAACAGGTCCTTAGGCAAAGACCCAACCTTAGGATAGGACTTCTGATCTCTCATGAGAAAGCCTTGCTTTGAATCACATTTCCTAAGCTGAGTTCACTGCCTGTAGGTCAGGATGACTCACGCCCTTGAGGGCATATACTGCACAATTCCTGTGCGTTTTCATGGGTGCAGTCACAGCAGCAATCTGCTATCATTTATACAATTGGAATTTAGCAATCTGGAGTTCCATCTAAAGCAACAAAACACAGCATGTGAGCCCTATGGGTAAATACATTATAATTCATGTAAATTAAATTGGCCAGAGCTTTATCCCTATGGAGGGAATACACGGTTCTTCCCCTCTAATCCTCCCAGCTCTGGAGCCAACATTAAATTACATTTTTAAGGGAATGAGTGAAGCTACTCTTAGGTAGGAGTGGGAGCCTGTCTCATCATGTCTCAAGCACGGCGACAGTCACAGCGGGACCCTGATTTGGAGATCCATAAACAGTATGCTAACGTAAATAGCGATATTTGGGGAGGACTCCTGCATGCTTTGGCCGTGAGGATTTTATTTGGTTCTGGTTAGGGACTCTCAGTAGTGCTGAGGCTGAAGAGAAGGAAGGGCAGGGTTCCTGATGAAACTGCAGCAGGGGCTGCTCTGTTGTTCTTGATAAGAAGCATGACAGCTGTGCCCACAACATCTGGTTTTCATTGAACCCTAGTGAGAGTTCCTTGCTGAGTCTCTTCCACCCCATATGTGGTGGTTTAATTGATGGAGCCTGAGAAGGTTTTAGGTCCAGCGTGGAATGCCGTCTTTCACTGTGATATGTGACTCCAGATACAGTAAGGGCTGGGCTGCTTAGAGTCATCTTTTAAAAGCATTTCTTCTCAATATTGAATTTTGTGTATATTGCCCTCTGTTGGCTCAAGTGCATGATAAAGCTCCTTTTCTAGGTGAAAGCTAACAAAAACCTCTTTCTGGCTGAGTGGCAGGGTTTGTGGGTTTTGGAAAATGCAGGATCAAGTTTGCTGTATAGCCTTCTGTGTGCGTGTATGCATAGTTCATATCCCCCCATAGCTCTGCATTTAAGAATTCAGGCGCAGCTCTTTAACCAAGGAGGAAGGGGGCCTGGAGACCAGGTGTCTCAGCCATTGTGGACTGCACATAAGAACAGAGTTTTAAGGAGTGACCAGAGGGGACAGTGGTTTGGTGAGCCAGGATAAGGAGGATGTTGCACACTCAGGAAACAGCGAAAAAAGCAATAGAGAAATGCCTGTGGGATAACTGGGCAAGTGGGAGATAAGTTAGTCTTAAAGTCCTTCAGCTCTGGCACGCAACTGCCAGAAATGCTTTGGTAAAAAGTCTCTCAAGGCTTTATTTTCAATTACAAAGCAAAAGGAAGATGGCAACTCACACCATCAAAGCTCCTTCTGCACACAACACTGCCAGAAAAACATGCCTTTCCACTTCCTCTCAGCTGGATCCTTACTACCTAAGGCATATGACTGACCCATCTGCTCAGACCAAAAAGCATCGGGCCCAGTTATCTTGTCTCTGACAGCAAACAGCAGCAATGCCTAGGGAAACAGTCTAAACCCATTAGCCAGGCAATGTGCTTTGGCTGGTTCTTAGCACTTACATTCTGCTTCTGCACAGAGCCAGACCAGGTATTTTCCCGAACCCTTAAAAGGCCCTGGCATGAAAGGCCCCATCCTGGGTATACCAGGGCACGTGCTAGTGATGTGACATGAAAGTGGGGTGATACCAGGAGGGGACAGCCTTTCTTTGGTGTGTGAACATCATGACAAAACAGAAACTCCAACCCGAGGTAGAGAGTGCAATGGATAACAACATATTTGTAGAAAGAAGTGATGTGGGCAGACCACGCGTTAGAGAAACCATTTAACCTTTTGCAATATGTCTCTCTTATTAGAGAGGCTGAGATGTGAAGAGCCAGGCTTTCAGATCTGGAGCTCTGTGGACCCCTCCTTGCTGTCGGTTAGGATGGCAAACATCAGACTGGCATTTCCCTGATCTGGTACAGCAAGACATTTCATAGCAGTGGTGAAGAACATCTTTTTTCTTAGGGTAGTTAAAACTAGACTGGAAAATGTGTTGTTCCGTAAGCCACAGAGCAACATGACACTTAGTTTCTTTTAGATTTGTGTCTTACTGCTTCTACCTGAAATAAGCCACATGCCTCCTCTCACTTGCCATCTATCGTGAAAGACCCACCCTGGACAAGAAACTCCCTGTGCAGCAGCCAGTCTGGAGCTGCTCCAGGACACCTTGGCCAGCCTGTCCATCTGTGCTGTCTGCCTGGCTAGCGTGCACAGAGTGACCAACCCCTTGCTGCTGCCAAAGAGCTGAACTCTGCTTAACTCTCCCTCAGCGCAGTCCCTATCATGGGTCTCTCTCATCTACCTGGCAGCCAGAGCACACGAACCTCTAGGAACTTGATTAACTTTCAAACTCTGTGCACATCTTTCAATGGCAATTGCACTTGGCCAACATGTCATGAATTTATTAGAGGGAGGAAGAAGAGACCTGATGAATGCATGGATAGGTAAGGCAAGATAAAACTAATTTCCTGAGGAAGCCAAAGGAAAACAAGCTGAAAGGAAAAAAGAAAAGTTGACTGTAGTGAACAAATCTGACAAGTGACCTTGAAAGGCCTCTTCCACCTTTAGGTCCTGAGAAGGAACGGTCTGGCAGCAGCCGTGTGTGCGTGTCTGTGCACACTGGGGAAATTAGAGGGATTCAGGGGCTGTAAGCAGCATTTTTAGTGGATCAGTAAAAATATCAGGAGTGTACTACCCCCTGCATTTCAGATACACTGTATTGGTGACACTGCTGGCTTGGATAGCCTTCATCCTCAACTCATCTCTGAGCTGTGTGGAGTTTCACAATACCACGAACTAGCAGTTAATTCCTGTGCATGCCTTGGAACATTAGACTCAGTTTCTGGAAAACTAAGTGATAAGTATCAAGGGGCAAGAAAACTAGATTAAGCCCAACTCCTGGACAGCATAAACAAACAGGAACATGGATTGCAGAGACTATAAACACACCTCTTCTTGTGAAATACTGCTCTTACACAGAGGAGTGGCCCAAAATTTGCAAAAAACCACCTTTGTTCAGAACTGAAAGTAGAAACCTAAATGATCACGACTGGAAACTATTTGCTTTGCAAGAACACTTTCTATCTGAGCTCCCAGACTAGAGCCATTCAAAAGCCAAATGTATGCGTGTTGTCCTTTGGAACAAAAAAATAATCAAGACATGAAAAGTTCGAGATGGTTAAATGTTTCCTCCAGAGGCTGGGGATTAGAAGTCTGGGCAAGTAGCAGAGGAAGAAAAAAAGAGTAAAATAAAAGAAGAAACTCTTAAGTGACCTGACAAGGGAAACTTAAATCTTATTTTTAAGGGGTTAGGTTGTACTAAAGCTTGAAAAATTAAATCCACAGCTGTCTCCAGAGGACTATATCTCACTAAGAAAGCTTCAAGTAAGTTTATCATGTATCCAACACCTAGACATTGGACCTTGGGGACCACTAGGATAATATTTCCTCTGGATTAGCAAGAAAGCTAGCAAGTGACATTTGTATGAGACTAAGTTTAAGGGGTTTTCTTATTATAAAATGATAAATGAAGAATGAGCACACTGGGAAGGAAAGTTCTTGCAGTTTGTAAATCTAACACATCCCCACTATTTCTTTAAAAATGCACTGTTATCTCCTAAATTAGTTTTATTTGGTGACATCAGTAATTTGATGTTTTTACATCTATGATCCTCCCAGTGAGGATCAATGTGTTCTTTATGAGCAATATTTTTAATCTCATAATCCTCTTTATGAGGAATGCTTTTAATTTCAGGGACCATGAGCACTGGCATTGAGACAATATAATATATATGGAAAAAATTCAAGAACAAAACTTTAGGAAACACGGGATGGATCTGGCACAATTACAGTGCTTTCCTTCTTCTGGGATTCTTCACTACTAGCCAATAAAGCCCAGGATATGCTGGAATGCTATTAATTAACTCACCTCACTGTGCCTTGCCACGACAACTGATATGCCCCTGGGTTCTAGGGAAATCTTATGAATCATACAAGATGCAATACTTAGCCGGAGCTGGGTGAACTAAGGACAATTTTAATATGTTAACTTTGAAATCTGAAATCCAACAGCGAATTGAGATTTGTACAGAAGGCACAAAATAAAACTCAGATATCTACATAAATGCCAATGTTGGAGTTCTGTAGGATAAAGCACTTTTTATTTATGTATTTCGCACTTTCTGTGTCTGTCTAAAACATACCAGTGTGAGGAACAGACCACAGGTCCCCACAGAAAAATGCCTAGAGTCTGTGGATGGGCTGCAGTAATCTAGCATTAACCCTTTCTGCCCAAAAGCACATCAGTGACAATTGTGTTTTCCAGTTCTATGGAAAATCCTGAGTTACACACCCATGTGCTAGTCTGTGCCTGTACAGATGCATATGTAGGAAGTGTAATGAAGAAAAGGCACACATAGCAAAATTAAATGGGGAAAGTGAAATGAGGGGAATTACCTAAACAGCTTACAGATGGTAACTAAATTAGTTGAAAGCTGAAGGATTGTTTTTTCAACACACAGCTCAACAGCATTGTAAAACTTCCATTATTGTAACCCAGAAGCTCATGAGAAATAGTAATTACCAGAGCTGAACTCCTGGGCTGTCGTATTTTCTTACTCATGGGCCGGACGGAGCAGCCCCCGATCCTTCCTTCCCCCAGTGCTTTCCAGACTCCTGGAAAGTACAGCTTGGGAGGGTGAAGAAATATTCTTCACCCTGTGTTCCCTTCCACCTCTCAGGTCTCCTGTTGTCCCCCATACACCTTATTTTGAACACCGTCACCTTCCTCTTCTGATACAGTCTCTTCCAGGCACCCATACACTTTCCTGCTGTTACTTCACTGCGTTTCATGGCTAGCAATCCCTCTGGCTGTCTCTGCGCTGAGCTGGCTAGGACAGCACCTGGAATGCACTCTGCTCTAGAGCTCAGGCTGCCTGCAAATCACATCCACTCTCGTCAGAGGCATTTTGGAAAGCTCCTCAGGAAAAGATATCTTGCCTGATATCATTCCACCCAGAACTGATGGCCTAGGTGGAGTACGAGGTCTAGGCAGCAAGCAAGGGCAGCCTTAAGGCTCTCCTAACTGTGAGGGAAATGCTGCCACATCCCCCATGATGAGCCTTCACTCTCTGCATCCTGCTTGTCATCAGCTCCCAGCTGATTGTCACATAAGTTAACATTTTTTCTTACAACTCTCTCTGTTGTATACATTCTTCCAGTTTCTACCCTAGCCACATTGCCACAGATAGTTTTGGGAAGACCACTCAGGGTGAAGGTGTAAGTGCACTAAATTGAACAGAAGTACAGCATCTGCTTGGATTCCCAATGAGTCTAAAATTGACACATGATCCTTATCAATCATGATGTAAATAAAACAACTTAGTATAAGAACAGAACACGTGAAAGAATTTACTGTACACTCATCATCCACATTCTCCTTCTTAGATTCAAAACCAGGAGGGACTTTCATGACCATCTAATTGACCCTTCAGTATAATACACAACAAAGACTCCCATCCCTTGATCCCTGCATCAAGACCAGCCTTATCATTACTAAGCAGAAGGATTACTTCATCCCCATAAACAATATGAACTCATCCTTCTTACCTATTCAGCATTGGAAAGACTTCAGGTGAAGTACTGTATCCAAGTATGGGCATGGCTCTTCAAGAAAAACACGGGTTGACTGAGTAGCTTTGATACAAAACCAGAATGGTTTTCTTGCAATAACAGCAATTCAGTCCTGGAATAGATTCCCCAGGAAGACTATAATGCATATCACTCAAGGTGGTATTAGGAATAATAGGGGTACAAATTATTTGGCTGGGGGCAGGGAGATAGGCTGAAAGAGGTTGCTTCAGCACAATTTGCTATAAACCTATGAGTCTGTTGAAGCTGAAGCATTTGTTTCACAAAGGCATCTACTCCTGACATAAAGACTGGTAATAATGGGAAAGCATCCAGTCGTAAATCCTAAGGTAAGTTATTCCATTGGTTAAGTGCTATCCCACTAAAATTTTATGCATGATTTCACCTAGCTTAAATGTTTCTCCTTGTGCTTCCACTCTGCTATGATTCTCATGTGCTTTGGTTAAAATTAAGTGGAAACAAATACAGAAATGCTGTTATCTGCAAAATGAGCTGATTTGTCATGATATGAAGAACAAGGCTAGTGTTGTCCAAGATAGTTTAAAAACTTAATGAAAAAGACTTTGGCTGTAAAGTGCTGTGCAAAAGCTTCACTTCTTCTAAGGAAATAGCCATTGTCTGAAATATTTTTATTACTGGAAATGGAAATTTCCCTTTTGAATCTGTTTGAAATGAGTAACTTGCGTTAAATCAAATGTCACCTGAGCAACACCACTTCAGCTGAGGTACTCATTCCTTACTCTCTCTTTGCTTTTTTTTGACAAAAACTGAAAAAAAGGCAATTATTTTTGAGCAAAGTAGAAAGAATTTGATTATCACATGCAGAATCCTTTTCTTTTGGAGGGGAGGGATGAGGAAGAGGGGGAATTCCTGATTTATGATCAAATATAGACTTGTTCAAGTGTAAAGGAGACCCCTTCTTGAAAACACTTAAGCTGGCGCTTAACTTTATTACTGTGGCAAAATTAAGCATGTGCTTGAGTGGTTGCAGAGTCAGAACCATAAAATGTCATAGCCTTTATAGCTATGAGTCTGCTTTCTGCCTTCTGCATCTAATAAACATTAAGAGGTGAAATTCTGTCCCCATTGGGGTCAATGGCAAAACTCTCATTGACTTCAGCAGAAACAGGATTCTGCACAAGAAATCTCCATCATAGTCATGGGGGCCCGCAAGATGATATCGGCAGAGAGAATCAATCTGCTGACTCTTGTATGGACACTTTTATATTTAATCTATCTTTTCCTTAGTTTAGTTAAAATTAACCCAAAGTGAAAGCACATCATTGGCTCTTTGGATAGGGATACTGCATTTCAGGTTTTTTGTCAGAAAATAAGCAGAAATGAAATACACAAATTCTAGTGCAGCATACATACTGAATGCACACAGACACAAAACATGCTGATGTGTAGATGTGTCACTTAGGGACACAGTTTAGTGGTGGACTTGGCAGTGTTAGGTTTATGGTTGGACTTGATGATCTTACAGGTCTTTTCCAACCTAAATGACTCTATGAAAATACACAACATGTTGTTCTGTGTTCCTCACAGCAAAATTCCCTCTTAAAGGGAAAGCTCCCTCCCTCAAGGAAAGAAAAGGTGATGTAGCACTATTACAGTACACTTTATATTTCCCAACACTTCTTAGATCATCCTTGCTTAGGACACGGATAAACTGGTATTTTTTGCCTAAGTAGCACCCCTCAAGTCTCGAGTCAGACACTGAAAGTCTATGTAGATGGTTGTTTCGCCACATCACGAGCTGCAGCTGAGCTTGGGTACTGTATTCCTGCCTTGCAGGTTTGTGCAGGTCTGCACACGCAGAGTTTGTACCACTCCAGCTGCTGAGGAGCACTGAGGCACAAGATGGCAGAGGTCAGTTTACCACCAGCTGGATATACTCACTCAGCCAAGTGAATGAGCGTACAAGGACATCAAACAAGATCACTTTCATGGAAGTGAGTAATTCTGATTTGAATAAGCCAAGGGAGAAAACAGTACACCCTTTGCTCTATAATGTCTAGTTGAAAGAAAGGTCTGCTTCTCTACAAAGAGGTCTGCTTCTTTTCACATCTTTAAATTTTTCTTTCTACATCTGAAACAATGAAAACCTACAGTTAATTTTCTTCACTGGTTTAAATGAGCCACAAATTTACTTAGGTTGGTGTTGAATTAGATATATTATAAAACACAAATCAAGTTCTCCATAGAGACTCCTGTTTTCATTTTTGTGAAGTCTCATGTTCAAGGATAACAAGAGCACCCAGTATTTACCAGCACGATCATGTGTCATATAGAAAATACCCTTCTCTTGCGCAGATGTCCCTGTCACTGCTTATCAAAAAGGCATTCAAGAATCACCTTGATCTGTGTCCCAAGATTAATTTCATCCAGAAGAGTTAAGCCAGACTTTCACTTTGCATATCAGATTTTGCTTTGCTTCGTCTCACTTCTTCCTTCCAATATAAACTTTTAAGCCCAGGGTTTATTATCTCCATACCTCCATCACTTACTATGTGACAGCACATCAGAACATCCCCTCTGTCCCCCACTGAGCAGCATAGTCTAATCACTTAACATGTTTCTCTGAAAGTCATCCTTTCAGATTGTTGTACTTTATTTTAGCAAAAAAAAGGCCTTAAGGAGTTTATACGTAGTTCATTTTTACAAGGTCTAGGAAAATATCCCGTATTCATTTTTCCATTGAAATCCACCCATATTCTTTTTTCCTGAGAGCAAGATGCAATCTTTGATGGCGAGATTAGAAATCTGAGGGTTGCTTTGGTTTCTTAATTCTACAAGACAGAAATTAATCTATTAGATTTTAACAATTCCATTTGCTATAGAAAAGCAATGTTGGTTATTTTGTTTGAGTTTTTTTTTCACAGTGATGTAAAAAATCTTTGTAGGATTCAATGAAACTTTGAAAAAATCAGACCCCTAGGCATTTTCAACATGCATTCTCGTGGTTATATACCAAAGGCCCGTAGAAAGCTCACTGAAGACAGTGGAAGCATCTTTTTTGAATTCAAAATCAGGCTCAGCATGCTACTTTTCAGTCAGAATGAATTTGTTTTATACTAAGAGAACAAATAGGAAGAAATAAAACTAAGTTACCATAAGACAGTATGGTGGATGTTGCTCCAATGTCACAGAGTGTATTCTGTTAAGAACATCAGGCCACAGCTTGAGAAAAAAAAGAAAAAAAATCTCAATTTTTTTTCATAGAAGTGTGCTTTCTCAATGACATTAAGAAGGCTTTTCACTTTTTTAATGCAAGCAAAGAAAAAAAATGTTCATTTCTTCATCTACGCTTATTCTACAAAAATATTGTTGTCCATTTCTTCTACACTTATTCTATCATATATTTCACTTGAGAACACTCGACAGTTCCACCTTTCCTCTTGTTCTGCCTACCCACCTGTTTCACTCCTCTCTCAACAATCTTCTCTTCATGTAACTTCCTCTACCATACTCTTCCTATTCTGCTTTTCTCTGCAACTCCTGTGCTCTTTTCCACCTTTATTTATATGCCCTCACTAAAAAAATCTTTTCTTCTATCTGACTCTAGAATAGTATTTCTTACAGCTACTCTAAGAAAAAAAACCCAAAATGCAAACCCACCCAAACAAAAGAAAAAAGGAGAAACACAGAAATAGTGCACATTCCAGCTTCTATTTGCAAACTGATCACCCTTCTGCCTCAAATACGACTCTTTCTTTCTCCTTGTGTATGCTTCTAACACGCAGGTGAGGGGAATCTCCAGTAATTCCATAACCCTCATCACACTGTAACAAAAGGGATGTAAGAAATTGTGCAAAGCAATGTCAACAGCTCAGGAAAAGGCTATGGAACCAGACCTTGGGCAGCATTTGTTTTACAATTTAATTTTAAAAGAATCTACCATGTTTTTAGTGCTCACGCCATGTGGTTTTCTAAACCCAGCATCAACTGGTTATCATGGACAGACGAAATTATCTGATCTTGGCGCTGCTTGTGGCTCAATCGCTACAAAGCTGAGGTGTTTTCATTTGGATTCTGTCAGGCTGAGACAGGCTCTGCTGTCCTTTCAGGCCCTGACAAACAGCCAGTTTTAGCACAAACATCGTGGCACACTTAACTGCAATAAATGCTCCTTTTCTCCTGTTTTTCAGGTCTCACATTCTTTTGTATCAGTCTCATCTTGTAATCTTTGACCTAGTTTTTCACAGGTGTCTAAATTCTCCATTTGTACGCATATGTGACCAGATTAAAAAACAAAATTCTCAGTGAAATAGATGCAGATTGTCAGGTACTTAGTACTCAGGAAACATCAGCCTATTTATTTATATGACTTCAGAGTTTAATGTTTGGCTCATGCTTATCTGAAGACCTGAAATCACGGAAGAACTATTCTCTGATCAGGTAGTCATATATACTTTTTTCTTTATGACAGCCATTAATATAAAATGTTACTGTGATAAAAAATAGAACAAGGGTAGTAACAAAAGTGTTATGTTCTAGCAAAGTTTTGTAAATTCATTGCTTTAAGGTAGCACTTTATATTTCATGGGGCACTTTCTTTTTCCATTTTCTGTTAAAACAAAGGCAGGGCACAGTACGGATACCACAAAATATTTTTTGCTGCTCTGTTGCAGGTTATGAAAATTTAAGAAATCTTAGTGTTCAACAGGATCAGTAAACATTAAGTATTTATTCTTATTATTTATTTGCCACAATAAAAACAAAAGCTTAGTTACCTGAGTATTATTTATTTCTGTATTACCCCTATGACTCTGGGTAGACAGCCATTTCAGCTGTATGTAATGGAGCTGTAATACAGCAAAGAGCATTCCAGCAAACGACACATGCATGGATATGCCCTGCATCTTACATTCAACTGCTGTTAGTTGCTGCAGACCAGTATTGTCCTTTTATTCTGAAACCCAAAAAACTACTCCTGCTCCTCAGACAACTCTTGAAATAAACGATCTCTGCCAATCCCACACAGTTTTATTGAGTTTCACAAATATAAGCAAAAATGAAACCCCTATTTCGAGAAAGTACAGAGAGAGTTCACAAAGCCAGAAAGACACTGGTGCCTCTAGTTCTACGTGTTAGTTTCTAACCAGATGGAGAACAGGAACCTTAGGCAGCTGAGGATGGGCCTGCTTTACCTCTATCATGGATATTAGAACAAATAGCCTAGAAGAATCTCCATTTGGGACTGGATGCTGCTTTTGTACAAACTTTAGTTGAACTACAACCCATGAAGATAATTTCTGATACCTCTTGGATATGATGCTGTTTGATGGTTCTTTAAAGTGACTGGGAAACAAGGTAAACACACAAAGGAATCAGGTGCTGGCTGCAGAGTGTAACTTTTCCGACATGATTTTGGATTTCCAGCCACTTGCCTGAGGCTGGACCTATAGCAGTAACACCCCCATCCCTCCTGCATGTCAGTGGCTGAGCAACAGTGCTGCTGACCCAAGAGGAATATTACACTTCAAAACACCTTGGTGACCAAGGCTGCCTTAAGGTCGGGCTTTGCTAAGAGGTGGTGCTGAGGAAAAGTGACAGCTCAGATGGCCATAATGGGGCGGGACACCACAGCAGCCCTTCTTCAACTGTTCCCTAAATAATGTAACCAGGAAAATAAAATGCCCTTATTCCTGCTGCTTGCAGCTTCCTGAAGTACCAGGCATGAAAAAGCTGGGATCTTTCTGCAAGGGAACAACTGTTTCTTGACTCCCTCATGGCTCAAAACCCCGTGGCCGTGCCCCACCTGGGCCCCACTCCCCTCAGCACCATGAACTTTGCTGGGCGACCAGCCTCACCCGGCCAGCCCTGCGCGGGGCCTGCAGGCCGCCGTGCCCCAATGTCCCTCCCGTGATGGCGCGGGCAAACCCTGAGGCAGCGAGCGCGGTTGGCAACGGCCCCACCGGGGTGCCCTCGGGGGGGTCGGCTACACCCCCTGATCTGCGAGGGCCCTAGGCCCGGGGAGCTTACCTAGCACGGCGGGTGGAGGCCGCTGCCCGGCCATTGCACCCTGGAGGGGCGCTGGGAGCACAGCACAGCACGGCGCCTCCACGGGTGCCAGCGGGGCGGGGGGAGGCCGCCTCACACCTCGCGGCCGCGGCCTGGCGGGACAGCGCGTCCCCCGCGCCTGCAGGGGGCGCCCCGCCCGCCTCACCCCGCCGCGCGCTGCCGGCACCCCGTGCAGGCTGGGCGGCGGGGGGCGCACTGCGCGTGCGCGCGGGCCGCGGCGGCGCGTGCGCGGTGAAAGGCGGCGGGGCGGGGCTCGCGCTCACCCTGGTAACAGCAGCGCTGCGGGGCCGCGCCCTGCCGAGGCCTCTCCCCTGGCCGCCATGCAGGGCGAGGACGCCCGGTACCTCAAGAGGTAACCGGGGAGGCTGACGAGGGTGCGGGGAGGGGGTGGCTGTTTTGGGGCCGAGGCGCGGCAGGTTGTGGTGGGGGTTGGAAGGGGGCTGAGGCGCGGCAGGTTGGGGCGGGGGAGCTGGGCGTGGGGCTGTGAGGGGAGGCAGGTTGTCCTGAGGGTGTGGCGTGGCGTCGCGTCGGTGGAGTGTGGGGGGGTTGTGGGGTGGGGAAGCACAAGCGTTGTGGGGCTGAAGTGTTTCAGGCTGTGGTGGGGGCTGAGTGGGAGGTTGTGGAGTAAGGGGGCAAGAAGGGGCTGTGGGGAGGTGATGGGGTGTGTGGCTGAAGTGTTGCAGGTTGTAGTGGGGGCTGGCCTGGGGATGGATGCATGGGTGGGGAGATGAGAATGGAGTGCGTTTTGAGAGGGGAAATTATGAGGTGACTGGAGGGACTGGGATTGAGGAGTGACTGGTTTGGGAAGGAGGAAGATAGGTGCGAGGTGTTTGGGTGCGTGGTTTAGGAATAGGTTTGTTTGGGGCAGGCTGAGGGGTGGCTCTCTAGTGTGGTGGCCAGGATGCTTGGATGGAGACTGGGAGGAGGGAGGTTTTGTTAGGTGTGAGTGAAGGTTTTTAGGTGGGTTTGGAATAGGCTATGGGATGGGTGGCATGCTGGTGGTAACTGTTCGGGGGAAGGCGGTAGTTTGGAGGGATGTACTGGTTTGGGGATGGCTGTGGTGGCATTTTACGGTGTACATTTGGGATGAGGCACTGAGGTGACAGCGAGTGGAGAAGAGAATGGATGTCATTAGGAGATGAGTGGGGAGGGTCATGTGGGTATTAGGGGCTTGAATGGGGCAAGTGGTTGGTTTGGGGAATAGGCAGGCCAGGAAGGGGCTGTTAGGCAGTAAGGGCGGGTTCTGGGTGCAGCTGGGAGAGATGAGCTGATTTGGAGGAGGAGATAGAGCATGGCAGATTGGGGTGGACAGGTAATGAGGTGGGACAAATGGAATGGTTTGGGAGTTGGGATGGTAAACTGAAGGTGAGAGGATAAGTGTTGTGAGAAATGAGTTGTAGTATGAATCCATGTAAAAGCAGATAGGGAGGAAGGATGGGATGAGAAGGTGAAGAATAAAAGAGTGGATGGGGACTGCTGGAGTGGGTATGAGCTGGTTGTATTGAGCAGTGGGAGGGTAGGCTGTGGTTGGAGGAGAGGGAGCAGAGTATGATTTAAGGCTTAAAGATGATAAGGTGACAGAATGGGTGGCAGATGTAAAGAATAGCTAGGGATGGGTTGTGGAGGGGAAGTGTTGCTAGATGTTAGCAGCACAGGTAAGAAAAGATAGCAGGTGGAGAGATGATCCTGAGAGGTAACCATGGTGTATTAAGTGGTGATCTGTGTTTGATGTTAATGATGTGGTGATGAATGGTGCCTATATCTGTTTGGCAGTGAGACCATTCAGCCTAAAGAATAGTGTCTGAGCAGCCAGCTATTGGATCTCCATCAGTTGTTTCAGGGCAAAAGTGCTAGCAATCTCAAAAGATGTCAGACCATTTAGGGGCCTCTGTTAAGATCTGAGGTGTGAACAGTGTCACTTTCTCCTACCATGCAGGTGACTTTATTCATCACATCTTGAATCCTGTGGAGTTCCTGGTCTCTTTTTTTTTTTTAACTTCTTTTCCATCTGATTAGGATTTGCAGAATTTGCTGTTTAGGCTGTCTGGGTTATGCTTCCCCCTCATCCCCCATGCTACATATTAAGACACATAATCAGAAACAGCGGGGGAAAAAAACCTCTTGATAATCTGTGAACACTAGTTCTGTCATATAAATGTGCTAACAGGTAAAAATCAAATGGCTGCCTGCAATTAAATGAACAGCTGTCACTTTAGAGCAGTGCCTGTTTTTATCCTTGTTTATCCTTTATCCATGTTCTGTTTGTGCTGTCTTATGTGATCTTGGAGGAGTCGTCTTTATTTTGTAGTCATCCCCACAGCAAGCATAGTTTTCTCTCTTTTAGGGAGCATGAACCAAAAAACATCTGTGCTGTTTAACATGACTAGGTTTGTGTGCAAGTCTGGTACTTCTCTGATCCCTATTTCCCTTTGTCATCCTCCATGAGCAGTCCCCCTCCCACCAAGTCTGACTTGCTAGAATTTGTTATTGGATTTTCAATCTTATCCATGTGCACAATTCGTGCCACTTGTAATTGGGATAGTTTGGTTTTGCTTTTTCCCCCTGAAGGAATTAGTTAATAAAGAGTATTAGCACTCTAGCTTTGGTTATGTGAGCTCAGCTAGCACAGCTTTTGTCTGTAGAAAAGGCCTTCCTCTTTTAAACCTTTAATAGAGCAGGATTCTTGTTGACAAAGCAGGCAGTGAAGTGAAAGGATGGGCTCATGCATGTGAGAGCTCCTCAGTGCATTGCTGTTTATACTAGTTATAAGAATGTCTGTATTTTTAAATGTTTTATAAAATGACTAGATGCTTACAAACTCAAGATGGACAGAAAATCAATAAAGTAGATGTTTGTTGAGTGTGGGGGGATTTTTTTTCTCAAAGATTTAATTTTTTTTGTGATGCTGGCAATCTGAGTGCAGTGGTTTACAAATGGAAAACATCTTCAGTGTCTGGGCAGTGCATTTAAGTGTAGGTCTTCAAGCAGTTCACAAAGTAAAATATTTTCAGAGGGGGAACTTGAATGTGAATTGATTTGTGACTCTTAGCTTGGAAACAGCTGAAGTAGGGAGGATGGTTATCAGTGTGACAGGGCAGAAAAATCACTGCAGCTTTAAGTTCTTCAGCTTACCCGTCTGTCCCTCTTAAGGAAAAAAACTACATATGGGAAATGCTAAAACTGTTTAAGCAGTCTTAGGCTGAGGATTTGCTGGTCACTAAGCTCATCAGTAGTTTACTGCTGGCAAAAGGAGGAGGTCTCATGCCTTCCTCTTAATCCCTGCTCGTAGATAGAAGTGTTATTTCCTTTCTGTAGCGCGCTTTAATTCTGTATCTGAGCTATTAGTTCAGCTTAGTTCCTGTAAAATGATAGCAAACTCCTTCAGGCCCACTTGTTCTCTAGCCATCCTTTTCTTTATACCTGTAAATTTTACCAAGCTGTCACTTATAAGAGCTTTGTCTGTCAGGAGGAGCATTTGCAGTTGGGATCTCCTGGTAGGTCTAAATATGGGGGAAATATATTTGGGGTGGAGGACTGAGTGCTGGTTTCTTTTGAAATAGATTTGCCATAAGCTTTCTGCCCTGCAAGGCTGGACCTTGTGAGAACAAAGAACAGACTGTAATGAAGCATCTACTTCAAAGTACTATCAAAGGAAAAAAACGATAAGTCTCTTTAAAAAAAAAAAACATCTTAAGTGATAAATGGAGTTCTGCTACAATCTCATCAAGCAAGATGTTGCTCTTTAGCAGTGAGCTATATTTGTTTGCCCTGTAGTTTTGCATTCTTGTAAGGCTGGTAGTTGAACTAGATTTCATTTCCCACAGCAGACCTTTCTGTGGGTTTTTTTGGGCAGCTGTATCTCAAGAAAAAGGTATTTTTTGTACTTGTATTCTGCAGAAGGGAAGGCAGCCATCATAGCAGCTGCATAGATGGAGGCACACATTTCAAATGCTTTCTGAAGAGAGTGGTTACACTGAAGGCTGCTTTGGGATTTGCTCACATTTCCAGCTCTGTGAGTCTGAAGTAGTTTTCCCTGGTCTAATTGACTCAATGCTATAGCTGGCTGCTATCTCACTTATGCTGATACAACTACTGGTGAAGCCACCAATAAGTCTGTTTGTTGACATGATCCATGTAAAAAAAAAAAACCAACCAACCAAAAAAAAAATCCCAACCCCCAAACAGACAAACAAACCCCCCCCCCCCCCACATGCCAAAAACCAAACCTGCATTAGGGACTTGTTTTTAATCTGCAGTGTTTTAGCAGCCTGGTTTATGGCATGACTGTATGTACTCTATTGGCAGTACCAAGGGAAAAAGGGGCAAGTGTCAGCTTTACTACCAAAGACAGAAATGTGTAACTGTATTCTCTGGCTGTGTTTCTGCCATCACTTGAAAACAGAAATGAGGTGTATCTTCATGGCCTTTATTTTAATCCAAGGCCTATCTTCATGGCCCTTGTATCTCTGCATGGAGACGGAGCTGCTGGCACAAAGGAGGAGAGAGCAGGACAGGCCCTTTTGTCAGTGATGTACCCAGAGTGCTTTCCTGGAGAATGCTTTTCCAAAATATCTGTAGCTGTAGTAAAGCAGTTAGACATGCTTGACTTCAACCTGTTGATGGCAGCTGTTGATCTGGCAACAGACACGAGGTGAAGAACAGTAGCAAAGAGATTTGTGCTTCAGGAGAGAATAGTTAAGTTGAAATTCAAATTATTTGCAATTCATTCTTGGTAGATTTTTAACTATAAAAATTTAGTGAAGAGAGTCTTTAACGAAAAATTTCCATTTGTAAATGACCACACTAGATCAATGCCATTAGCAGAAGATTTCTCAATACTGACAATGTAAGAGGGAATCAACTGGGAAATTCACCTTCTCTGTGAAATGCATCTTTTTCCTGATTGTAGTTCCTTAAGAGAGTTGGGAGACTTAAAAATTAAAAATTTATCCTGTTTCTTCCGTACTTTACTTCTGTGACTAAGGCTTGACCAATGGCTTGGTTGTTTCTGTATGGACAAGAATATGCCACTAGCACTAAGCTTTGGTACAGTTTTGTGAAATTAACTATGGTGTGGAAGGAGGCCAGTGCTTGGGTTTAGGGTTTGAACAGAACAGGAGGCAGGTTATTGTTACTGATCTATGTGCTGGTATGTTTTCTGATCTTATAATTTGATCCATAATTAATTTTATTTTTCTTCATTGCAGGAAGGTAAAAGGTGGCAACATAGATGTGCATCCATCTGAGAAAGCCCTCATTGTCCACTATGAAGTGGAAGCAACGATTCTGGGAGAGCTGGGAGACCCCATGCTGGGGGAGCGCAAGGAATGTCAGAAAATGTAAGGTCATAGCAAGTTC
This sequence comes from Larus michahellis, assembly GCF_964199755.1. Taxonomy (NCBI): domain Eukaryota; kingdom Metazoa; phylum Chordata; class Aves; order Charadriiformes; family Laridae; genus Larus; species Larus michahellis. The sequence goes on along the minus strand of NC_133903.1, from coordinate 25,409,224 downwards.
TGATAGTTTTGTCTGTTTTTCATAGAGTCATAAATTCAACAACTCAAAGCACTAACAGCCTGTAAGAATTAACATGTTCTAATCTTTATAAAATTTAGTGCTAGGTTAGCAGAGAGTTTAGAAGCCAGGAAATAACATGTGCCTAGGAAAGTTAACATCTAAAACACATGTTGTAAACTGTTTTTCATCCATGTACTTAAAGGTGTTTTGTAAAGAAACGTGATTATTCCCATTTTATGTGATGGGAACTTGAGGTAGGGAAAAGTGAAGTGATTGGTTCCTTCTCAAATGGGTGTTAATGTTGGAGCAAGTAATGCTATTGAACCTTTTGGCAGCCTTATGGTCTAGCTGTTGGCTCTCCTGTTGTTTTGATGTCACCCCTGCTAGTGATTGTACTACGGTATCTGCATTTTAGTTTTGCCTGGTATTTTTCTTTTAAGTGCATTAAAACATTCCCCATTGGAAAAAACCCAAAAAGTTACCATAACTTTAGTTTCCAAGCTGCAAGTTTGGACCTTTCGTAGATTTATCTTATGTCTATACTGAATTATTTTTGAAAATTTGAGTTGAAGTGGCTATCTGTGTGAGTGCATGTAAGAAGAATAATTGAGGAAGAAACAGAGAATCCTTAAATTGTTTCAGATTTTTGAAGATATCAGAAATGTTCGTCTGTTTGCAGATGCAAGTTATGCTGATTCATCTGAAATGTGGTGGAATTCCTTTTTGATCCATCTTATTGCTAATGCCCACAGAGATTTCTTCCTGCTCGTTGCTTGTGGCTCTAACTGCAGGTCTGCCAGAGCAGAGAGAGATTCCTGGAAAGAGACACTCCTGGCACTGTAAAAGAACCTTCCTGTGTAGTCAACACCCGTAGCTGTTTCTCATTTTGTATTTTTTAGGTACTCAGTACTCCTTTGCAGTCCTGTGCGCTTTTTTGGGGTATATTGCAAATAAATTACTGTCTGCTGCGTCTTAGATGGTTATAAGGGATCTGTTCATACAGCTGCATTTAGTGTTGCTGCTTGTCAGCTGATGGACAGTTAAGTTTTGTCAAATCTGTTTGACAGTGAGTTCCCGTTTGGAGTTGTAGAGAGACACTGCTTTGACATTACCTTTGTAAGCCATGGCACAGGTGTTGGGGGTATCAGGATCATTTCTACTTCAAGAAATTAATGGTTAATTCGTTCATAAATCAACGGACTGAAGATAGAAAAATTTAAAAACTGAAGAGACCTATCTGTGTTGCAGCATTCGGCTAAAGAGTCTTAATGCAAATACAGACATTGCTTCCCTGGCTCGAAAGGTGGTTGAAGAATGCAAGCTCATCCACCCCTCCAAACTTGCAGAAGTTGAACAGCTGTTGTACTATCTGCAGAATCGCAGAGATGCCTCAGCAGGAAAAGGTAAACAATACAGGAGTAAAGTAGCCTGGGACTGGGGTGCTTCAGCACTGAACAACTACTGTGTGAGGTTTTTCTAGCTGAGGTCCTAACTTGCTTGATGTATCAGTTCTCAGGAGATAATGAGAGTGGGGAAGATGTATAGTTAAATCACACTTGAAAAAAATACGATCTTGGAGCAAGATTGGAGGGAGTTCTTTTAACAACCAAAGCTTTTTTGTTTTTGTTTTTTTTGTTAGTTGAACTTGGTATTGATGTTTCTTACTGGCTGCAATAGGACAGGAGGAAATGGCCTCAAGTTATGTATGCCAGGGGAGGTTTAGATTGGATATTGGGAAAAATTTCTTCACTGAAAGGGTTATCAAAGATTGGAACAGGCTGCCCAGGGAAGCGGTGGTATTGCCATACCTGGAGGTGTTTAAAAGATGGGCAGATGTGGTGCCGAGGGTCATGGTTTAGTAGTGGTTTTGGCAGTGTTAGGTTGATGGTTGGACTTGATCTTAAAGATCCCTTCCAACCTAGATGATTCTATTATTAATGTTATTTATAGGTGTTGATTGTAACTGCTTGGTGTGTTTTACCCTCTTTTATTCTGTATATATGTGTCTTGGTGTATTGCAGGGAAGCTTTGCCACAGTGTACAAGCAGAATCAAAGCTGCTAAGGTATCTCACTGTGGAAGTGAGTTTTGTCAGTCTGGGCTTGCACTAAGATTTATTACCCTTTCTCCCCAGCTGACTGGACTGTAACTGATCATTTAGGCTGAAGAGTCAAAAGGCATCTGAGGGTTTATTTTGCTCCCAGTGGGCTGTTCATCTTCAGAAACCTGACATACCTTAGCTGTGTTAGTCTGACAGGTCAGCTGGACACAAAAGGACTTTGACCTCGATTTAACCAGAATGTTTACTATGAGAATACTGGATATGTTTTTTGTCTGTGAGTATGCATAACTTAACTGCAACCATGTCTTTTTCTTTATAGAAAAGAAAGAGAAATCTAGTAAGCCAAAAGATCCACCCCCGTTTGAAGGAATGGAGGTAAATATTGGTGTTTGAAGAGAAATGCAAACCTATTTACTACTTAAGCAGTTATATAAGGCGGGGGGGAGAGGAAGGATTCTGGGGGTTTTTTTGCTTCTTGTTTTTTAAACAAAGAACTTGGTTTGGAAATATTGCACAATGGAATAAAAATCATCTCCATAAAGGGTAAAATATTTGACTTGCATATTTCCCCCTCCAACTATAGCACGCAGCAGGACAGCAAGTGAGGTCTGGAACATCGGACAGGATGCAGGGAGTCATGTCTGAACATCTTTTGTTTTTTGTAATTAAATCTTCTCAGATTTCCTGGTGTTCATTGGCAGTGATTCTGGATGTGTTGATTTTTTTTCCTTGTATTTTTTTTTTCCTAAGATCTTAATCAAAGCTGTGCACTCTTTTGTCTTGCAATTGAGTAATGTCGTGATTGATTGTCTTGAGTTGACATCTCTTTTTCTCTGTGAAACCCCCGCTTATGACTGCTTTCAGATTGATGAAGTTGCCAATATCAATGACATGGATGAGTACATTGAGTTACTGTATGAGGACATTCCTGACAAGGTGCGTGGCTCTGCCCTCATCCTGCAGCTGGCTAGGAATCCTGATAATTTGGAAGAACTGCTTATCAATGGTAATTTTAAAAACCAAGGGTAACTTTTCTTAATGTTGTGCTGTTTATTTGTGGTGCTTTCTTCTCATAGGAAAAGTAGTTCACCTTTTATTTGGTTTTTTCTCTAGTTTACGAGGCTTTGCTTCTCAATACGTAATAAGCTGGCTGTCAAAGCCCAGTTGGATCTTTCTACAAATGGGTGCTGCTTAGACTGTTCTTAGGTGGGCCTAACAGAGAAATCTTCCTGGCCTCAACAGGCTTCAGCTGGCTTTTTTCTGATCCTAGTTATTTTGATGCTAAATCAACTTTAGTTGGCATTGCTGCTGGAGACAGGAGAATGTAGAGCTGTATCCTGAAGATCAGTAAACCTGCTTTGAAAATGGGATTTGCAGGCTGACATAAGTATAGGTGTCCAGTTTCCAAGAGAAATAATAAATTGGATGTGGATGCATCATCAAAGTATTTCACTAGCACACCATACTCTTTTTGTTTATGGATCCATTTTGAAGTCTTATCAGAATGCACAATAGGACACGTTCACACTGCTGTCAGTTTGTGTCTGCATACATACGTGCTGTGCCACGTGCGTTTTGAGAGCTACATCAGTGTGGAATAGTGTGTGTTTTGTAAATATGTACGCGTACATGTATATACGTTCTCATTTACTGTTGCCCCCTCTCTTCGGGGGGGGGGGAGGGGCGCGAAAAAGGAACCTTATAAAGGTGTCAGACAAACAAAAGGTAAGGGCAGTCCAAACCAGACCTCCAAAGTAATGCTAGGTTCATGTCTTGTTAACTTAGTCTTTTTTTTCCCTTGCTTCCTTTGTATCTTTTACTCTTCTACTGAGCCGTTATACCCCCACATTCCTTGAGTAACTGATGACTTCAGTGTGTACTCTACCCATCCTGCAATGTCAGCAAGCAAGATTGTTATAAGAATTGGAATGGGAGGGGAATGGCAAGCCATCAAATAATGGCTCGTCCCCATGAGTTGTTGCAAATGTTTCAGTGCTTGAAATTACCAGTTGCTGCCTTTCTTGTTCTGATCACGTAACATAGTGTACGTGAAGAGGGACTGGATAGGGGAAAGTGAATGGAAAACATAAGTGATTTGGAGAGGAAAATTAAGCTGAAGTATGACAAGAAGAAATATAAACCAAATTATTAAATAATACAAAGTTGCTACAGGGGTGAAAATAAATACAAAGAAGTGGATGAAAATGGATAGTTGTCAAGGTAAAATTTAAAGGGGATTTGGAGGCGAACGTGGTGATGTTCTAGGTAGGGGCCACAGTGTAATGTGGAACATACAGCTGGCAGAGGCCAGAAGATCTTAAGGTTGGTGGTAGTTTTAAGATGACCTTAGTGTTTGGTTGCAGTTTTCTTGTGTGTTGGCCCTTCTTAGGGTTTGTGATTGGATGACCATCTCCAAACAGAACTTGTGAGCAGTGTTACATGTTAAATTGAGATACCTCTGAAAATCTTCCATGAGAAAATTGATAGATGTAGAATAAGATGTATTCAAATCCTGAGTCTCAAAAGACGAGGGAAGTGAAATGCTGATGCTTATCTAACTCTTGTTTCGCTTCAGAAACTGCCCTGGGTGCATTGGCTAGAGTGCTGAGGGAAGACTGGAAGCAAAGTGTGGAACTTGCTACCAATATAATTTATGTTTTCTTCTGCTTTTCTAGGTGAGTGCAAAGTCCTTGTGTATAAGGGATATAAGAACTTCTCTCTGCTTAATGGCTTTTTATTTGTTTTCTGCACTGCATTACAAAACCTCACTGAAACAGTGAAAAAAAAATAGTGGAGACGGAAACGCATTTGTTATAAATGACAAAATTGAGGCACAAAAAGAACCCCCATGGTGAGGTAGTGTGTAGTAGAGCTGAGAATAAACTAGTAAAGATTCTGACCCATAGCTTATAGGCTGAGCTGACAACTTGTATTTCCCTCAGCATTCCTACAGGGAAGAAATGGTATTCAAAATGGAAGTGAGTGCTTGCTCTTATTTAGATATGCCGGAGATTCAGCATACCCTACTTAGAAGTAATTTGAACAGAATTTGCATTGTAACTTGATTTTAGACTTCTATTATGTTTCTCATGAGTAGTGGGTCCTGTAAAGCACTTAGAATATGAAAAGTGGGGCTGATTAAAAAACATTTTCCTTTACGCATGAAAATTGGAATGTGTTTTTATTTTGACTTGGAACAACACACTGTTGCTTGTCCTTTTACAATTTTGAAAAAAATTATTCATGTTTTCAGGAATTGTTTTTGTTTTGAAATAATTTTCCAATAGAGAAGTGTTATAATGGGGCACAGAATAAATACCTTTTTTTTTTTTTTTAATACTTCATGTGGTGCAGTGTTGGGACATTGCTACCATAGAAGTCAAAACAGATTTGAGGTTTGCATTTATTATTTTCCTCACGGGTGTGTTTGTTTTTTTTCTTCAATGTAGTTTTTCTCAATTTCATGGAATAATCACACACTACAAAATTGGAGCTCTCTGTATGAATATTATAGACCATGAACTGAAGAGACATGAGCTTTGGCAGGAAGAACTTGCTAAAAAGAAGAAAGCTGATATCCTTTTCATATGCTGGGGCAGCTTGATGACTTCTGACTTGTCTTGATAGCTGTTGTTGAGTTACACGAGGTGAGCATACAGAAACTTCTGTGAAAGCAGTAGAATTTACTAGAAAGTGCAAAATATAATTGCAGATATTAAGAAAATCAAGAATGAGAAGTTTGGGCTGCTGAAAAGATTAAGCTGAAGTTACTAAAACAACACAAGAAAAAAAGGTTTTATCAGCAGTATGTTTTAGGAACACTTTTGCTCTCTGTTGCTGAGGTGGTGTCTTTCTACTGGCTATTCCATAGTTTTCTTGCTTTTTACTAGTGATTGAATACAACTTTGAGGACAGTAGTCATCTAGACTGTATAACTTTTATCTGAACTCCTTAACTTCTGCAATTTACTTGATGAAGATCCTGAAAACCAAACACTGAAAAAGGACTATGAGAAAACTTATAAGAAATATCAAGGCCTGGTTGTCAAGCAGGAACAGCTACTCAGAGGTACCAAATCAAAATAGCAAATTATTTCCTTGTTGGTGAACATGGGTAGAGGGTTCTATTGGATGCTTGTTACAACCAGGATATGTTAGACATATTGAATGTGTGGATGAATATGGAAGAGCATTGCCAAAGGATAGGGAGGAGATGAGTACCTTAGAAATTGTTAGCATGCTGTCAAACAATCTGATTATGTGATTTGTCAGTCTTAGAGGAAAAATAACAAAAGTGGTCCACTTAACTGCTCTTTTGCTCATGATGTTGTTTGGGAGGAGTTGGGTTTCTTGTTGTTTTTTTTAACTTTGGCTAGCAGCCTGTGTCTGACTCAAGTTGAATAGCTTTCACTCTATCTCAGTTTTTGTACAAAAATATGTTTAATGTCAGATTGAAATGATCTGAGTGGCAAAGCTTTCCTGGAAGGGCATTTTAATGGTTCCCACTGGAATTGAAAGAAAAAAAAACATACAGTGATCATAATTATTTTTTTCAAAGCTGTTATTAGAATTAATGCTTTCTAAACAGGAATAAAAAGCATTCATAGTCAGTTTCCTTCAAAATGCATTGGGAAGGGAGTGGAATGCTTCTGAAAGCTTTGTCTTAAGCACTTAATGTGTATATAGAGACTTGTTTAGTTCTATTGTCTTTGATCTGTTGGTATGATTTGTATTGGACTTTGTTAGTTGCACTTTACCTGCTTCTAAATCTTGCTGAGGATACTCGCACTGAGCTGAAGATGAGAAACAAGAACATTGTTCATATGTTAGTGAAAGCACTGGACCGTGATAATTTTGAGCTGCTTATCCTCGTTGTATCTTTCTTGAAGAAACTCAGCATTTTTATGGAGAACAAAAATGATATGGTAAGGCTCATAGCACTTTACTGCAATATTGGAAAGGTATGGACTTTGAAAACTTTGTGTGGTTGGAGGGAAGAGGGAGACACTCTGTCCCCACCCTAAATATCTGTAGCACTTTTGTTACTAGTAAAATGAGCAAAAGGAAAGTAGTACAACATCCAGCCATAATGTACTGCAAACATTTTTGAAGAACTGTAATCCGAGACAGTGAAGCTACCTCAAAATATGATACATGAAATGCCAAATTTTGAAGTCAGCACCCAAGTCTTGTCATACCCCCTCTTCTGGAGATGCTCATGACCCTTCCCCCAAACTAGGTTATTTTGAGAGCATGTGTGTTGTCTCCGCCATGTATTGTCTTGGAAAGTGAGGTAGTTATTCTTTTGCAGTTTGCTAGACTAGTTTACTTATTTCCTAGGTCAGCTTGGTCTCCAAAGGCACCTCACAACTGTTCCTTCATGTTGCCAGTAGCTCCTAAGAACTGGAGGCAGTGTTATTCTTAATAAGCTTTTCTTAGGTGAAGTCTCAAACTTCTGAAATTGTAGTGGGTTTTTTGTGACTTTAACCTCTAGCCAAGTATCTCCTTTATTAATTCCCCATGGCTGTTAGTAGATACATGTCTTCACTTTTGTGCTTTTATGCCAGTTGGTTAAATGAAGATGATAAATTTTCCTTATCCAAGGGGTAATCTGAGATTAATGTTACATTTAAATTGTGAGAGGAAAAGATCTGTGTGAATGCAATAGAAAATTAATTGCATCTTTGTTACTGGAACTGTCATTCACATGCATACGCACTGAACACTGCAGATGAGTTACCTCCCTTATTTATATATGGGTATCCTATTTCTTAACAAAAGTCAGACAGCAAGCATGCGTTTTTGGGGAATGTAGACTGTTTATCAGGTGATTGGTCATTGATTTAGTTTATACTTGTGTAGTGCCCTGAAGGACTTTATTAGGAAAATAAGGATTAGCTCTCCAGCCCACTGATTTGCTGGCATACTTGCCGCATTCCATTTGATTTAGTGGAAAGACAAATGAAACAAATTGTTGAATTTATTGCAGTGTGTTTTCAACAGTTTTGAAAAGACTTTTGAAAAGGTTTGTATGCTTCAGGTCATCTGTCTGTTTGAGCATTCCTTACTGATAATAAAGAAGATACTTTTTTTTCTCCACGGTATTATTAAGGAAAGCTACCAAGAAAGAAGAAGGTGTTCTAATGTTTATATCAGGCAATAACACAAAAATGTCAAAGGCAGAATGAACCAAGATTAGTTGTGCAATGCCTGATTCTAAGTAAAACGGAATAATCCACATATATTTATAGCACATTCTTTCCTTTGGTATCCAAAGTGACATATTAAATTCAAAGCAGTGAAGTAGGAGTTCTTGCTATCTGATTGTTTTTGATCAAAGGTGTCCAGTCAGTTGTTTGATTATTGCACTGTGTCATGTGGGGAGTGCTGTAGTTTCTTTTCTTTGTATTTATTCTGTGTGTATTTGTAACTGGAAGGCTAGTTACATACATGCAAAAGTTTTAAGAATGCAAAGTAATTTTATGTGCCGCCTCCTGGCCAAAGAAGGTTCTGGGAAACAAAAAATGAATGCATTTAAAAGATTATGTCAATAAAAGCAGAGAAATGTTGCTTAAAAGATGATAAAAACTTTCTGAAGTCTTGCCAGTCAATGCTCAGATGTCTTTTCTGGCTGGTAAAGCGAACATGATCTCAGGAACTGATACCACTTCTCAGTTCCTGGATTCCACTTCTTAATTTGAAAGTGATACGTGTTTCAAGATTACTTTCATGCTTTTATTAAATTAACGTACAGGACAGCATGCTGCTTCTGAGAGCACATGCAAAGTTCTGTCTAGGGGTTCATTTGAAATTTATAATGAAAGGTCTCAAATTCTTTTTGGATGCCAATTTTCTGCCTTTTTTTGGTTGGGTATCTCTTTGACTCTGATGTCAGTTGCTCCAGGGTTGCTTGTGTTTTAAGTTTAAATGAGTTCCCCGCCCCCTAATCTAGTCTTACAAGTGATGACTTGACCACATTCTTGCAGTATTCCAACTGTGAGGAATATTTCCAAGACATCTGAACTGTTCAGCTCAAAAACTTTTTTAATCAACATTACCCAGTAACCCAATCTAGAAGAATTCAACCACACAGACATAAGCAAAGCTGTTTCAGATGAAAATGCACTGACGGTTGCTATTATGGGTACAAATTGGATATGTATTTGCATACATGTGCATGTGAATATATAACACACTGAGAGGGGTGTTATATTGAAGACAAAGCTAAGTTTGGATGAATTATGGATTTTCTTTTTCTTGATATACAGGTTGAAATGGATATTGTTGAAAAACTTGTGAAAATGGTACCCTGTGAACATGAAGACCTGCTGAACATCACTCTTCGACTCTTATTGAACCTTTCCTTTGACACAGGCCTGAGAAATAAAATGGTACAAGTTGGTCTGCTTCCCAAACTCACTGCACTTCTAGGTATGTTTTCTTTTGTTCTAACATGAACATTTCAGCAGGGACAGTGAAGCTGTTTGCATCATGACATAGTGTGCTTAAAAGTTGCTACATCACTCTTCTCTATGTCAAAGAACTTCCTCACTACTCCCAACTTTTTGTCATTCAAATCATCTTTTCAGATGCAGGTTTAAATGGAATTTTAAACTAACATAGTTCCCAGTAGATTTATTCCTGTGTTCTCTTAAACTGTTGAATGAGTCTTCTGGTCTTTAAAAATGACCTTGACAGCTACCTGAAAACCATGTCAGCTGACACATGGGTGATGTTTGTAATTTTGGGGGAGCATCTAGGAAATATAGCTAGCAACTTCAGAGCTTAGCTGATGGAGATACCAACTACCTCTCTTTTTTTTTTTTTTAAATGAAGCTTGATATATGTGCTGCCTCTTATCACCTTAATGGTGCAGATAGATCAGAAACTTCCCAGCTTTGTCAGCTTCAATTCTAGGCAGACTGATTTTTAGATTTTCAGCTTGACAGTCTGTAACTTGTGTTAAGATCACGCAGGTACTTCAGATAGAAGTGAAACTTTTTGTTGTCCATAGGGGAAAGCCACGGAGACAATAAGGAGTTTGGAAAAAGCAGAAGATGTCTGATTTGGTCATTGTGTGCTGGAGTTCTGAGGAGGAAGTTTTTGTTGCTTCTTGTGTACTCTTTTGTTGATACTATTTAGAGGCCGCTTAAATGTTTAGCAGGATTTGGCCATAAGAATTGCTGAGTGCTCATTCTTAAGTGAGGGATGAAGATCTTGTATTATGGAGCCCTAAATGTGTGAAACACTGATGCAAGACATTGTTAAAGCTTTCTGAGATTATGTTGGGTTTGGGATTTACTGAACCCAGTGCAGCTGGTGTATCCAGATGTGACTGGAACAAGTGGAATGCAACAGTGACTCGATGAGCTTTCTCCCCTAGCTTTGTATAGTCTCTTAGGATTGTTTGCCTTCTCAATCTTGCATTCAACTTCAACATGGCCTTATTGCTGCTTAGTATACAAGTTAATACCATGAAAATTTACACTGCTTTGGAAGCAGATATTAATCCTGTTGGTGATTAATATAACACCTACCTGATATATCCTGAAATGCCTCAGATCTTTTTATGCTTTCTGCCCTACAGCCATGTTTGCACTCGATATCCTCCTCTGGGCTGAGCTAGGAAGAAGAAAAATGGCATTTGGAATCCCTCTTCTTTATACTTTTTTTTCCTCAAGACAATGTTATTTGGCAGTAAAGTAAACTGATAAGTGGAAGCTGGTCAGGAAATATATAGTTCTCTCATTTGAGAGAGGATCTGACCAGGTAGTCTGGTTCAGCTTGGATTGTAAGCTTTTTGGAGCAGGAACTTGTCTCTTTGTTTGCACAGCAGCTAGTACTGTGGTCTAAGGCTAGGGCTTCTGAGTGCTTGTCACCCCAAGCAGTGGTACAACACAAATCACTGAGAAGTCCCTGCTCCCAGAAATTCCTAATTTAATGTTAGAGTCAGACTAGACTCATCAGTTAAATACCTGCTTTCCAGTGTCTGTATCTACTGAGAGGAGAATTTCTTTTCATATGACATTCTCTTGGACTTGTAAATAGGCCTGTATGGAAGGCCGTTTGGCTCAGAAGAACCGGCTGCTTAAATTGCAGTCTGTTCCTGAAGTGGCTGTTAGGGTAATCTGCAGCAAGTTCTACTAGTGCTTCCAGAAGCTCCATTGTCTGTCTGGCTGTATGGGCAGTTCCTCTTTCCTTGGCTTGGAAGTGTTCAACACCTACCCCCCACCTTTTTTTTTTCTTCATAGAGGCGTGTGCTGTTTGCCCTTGCTCCTCTCTGTAGAATTGCTTGATAAATATTTTGCAGTGTGATGGTTAGAAAACGTAGGTAGAAATATTGTCTGTTACTTGTTTCTTAAGCCAGATCTGTGGTTTGTGAGACTCTTCTTGATACAGTGGTTCAAATAATTCTCAAATACATCACTTTGTGTGTCCTGTCTCAGGGAAGCCTGCAACCTTAATAATAAAATAATCATGTGCCAGATGCCCCTTTTATACAGGTTACTTCGGTATTAAACACACATTATTCAAGTCAGTACCCTTCGGCTTACATTTGCAGGTCACCTTAAAGTGCTAACACACCTCAACAGCTGTTGACAAGTTACCATACAGCTCCTAATGCCCAGAGGTCAAGTTTGTTGACTCAGCCTACTGAAATTTAACATTTGTGCATGCTGTGCCTTTGAGTCTTTAGCACTGGGTTTGAGTTGAGTATAAATTAAGTATAGTAAGTGCTTAAGAGGTGATTTGAGATTGCAAAGAATTAAAGGACAGGATTTCTCAAGCAGCAGTTTAGGACTGAGGTGGCTGCAGTCTGCAGTTCTGTAAGATGTGGCATTTTCCCAAGGGACACTTAGTGGCTTGGGAGCGGGAAGGCTCTAAATGTAAGTGGAGGCTGGAAGCGGAGGGGATGGACTGGCTTCAAATGAGCTATCAGGAATAGATTAAGTATGGCATGGATATATTGGAGAAGGACCATCTTTCTTTCCCTCTCACTCCAGAGTGTTGAGGCCGCTGTTGAAAGCATGGACATGAGAAATTCTGCTTAGTCTTGGTTTCCATTTTAATTAGCCATTTCTTTTTAATAGTGCCAATGCCTGCTTCCCCGTGTAGCTTTGCCAGTCAACACCACTTGCTAGTTTTCGCGGCTTCTCTTCACAAGTCTGAACTATTGTATATGACAAGACTCCTCTTGCTCCCCCCAGGCACCCAAGTTAATCAACTACAGCTGATCTTTGTTATGCTCTGAATCTCAAAGAACTGGGTGCAGTTGAGGGAAATTTAGCTTCAGACTTGAGATCAGATGCTGGAGCAGAGCTGTGAAGGCTTATGAGATACAGCCTGCTGTATTCAGGCTTGTCCATACACAAGCTGCTTGGGGAGGTATGAGAAGAGATTTTGTTGATTTGTGTGACTTCAGTTCTTTAGGAAAACCTTGTAATTGTGGAGTCACCAGGACGTTACAGAGAACATTTTTTGTACTAGTGGCTTTGCTTTAATACTTAAGAAATTATATTTACAGAGTGATCTCTCTTTTTTTCTACATTTTCTGTGTGAATGCTTTATGTGCCAGTTTACGTGAAGTACAGCTTCAGTGGATTAAGGTGAGAATCCATGTGAATTCACAAAGTGGTTTAAACTAGAGGTTTGCCTGAAATGTGAAAATACAGGTTCAGTGCCCTCTAATCATCACCCTGGAAGGAGAGACCAAAGCAGCCTACTATAGACTATGAAAGGTTTGCTTTGCTCTTACAGCGTTCTCATTTTGCTTTGCATGGCATAATTCAAGTGAAGGGGAGTAGGGGAGTGACTTGCTCCAAATATAGTAGAGCTTGGTGCTTAGTGTACTCGCTTGTGAAAGGTACTCTCACTGAAGGGGGGGAAACATAGAGCTGAACTTTAAGAAAATAGATTCACATCCTTTCTTCATCCCTGGGAATGCTGTTCTGTTGGACAGAAGGAAGATGTTACTCTTTTTCATAATTCTTCCCCTGGATGTGTGATTGGTTTCTAAAGTAAATGCCCTGGCAGCAAACAGAATACAACATTGTCTACAAGGAAGAATAAAAAAATCTCACTTCTTGTTTGGACCAATTCCACTTTGTTTTTCAGTTAACTGGCCAAACCAAATACAAAATTTTTAGTACAGCTCTCTTAAATATACTCACAGTTTGTGATTCACATTCTTCTAATAAGGGTGCTATTTTGTGCTGTGTCTAAGTGGTTTCTTAGCCTTTGTGAAGTGAGACAAATAGTTCTCCATTCTCCATGAGAACAGCAGGCAGTTTGTACAGCAGAACCAGCTGAGTGCTGCTGTGTGTGTTATGGCAGGCTGCAAAACTCTTCTTGGTGGAGCCCTGTTCAGAAGGAGCCGCTGGCAGGAGCGAGTGTGGCAGGCAGTACTGGGGTTTCTGTGTCCACCCATAGGTTAGTTACTTGTCTCAAAAGGGTCTAAATAATAGGAAATGGTGCAGAAGCTGATACAGTGGGAACTGTGTTGCTGCTCAAAGTGTAAAAGGAGTAGGTCTGTCTGCATGCAGAGAGTGAATGTTTCTTCTATGAAGATCTTCATCCCTTTGAGCTGCTGAGCAGTTCTTAGGTGTACTGCATGCATATTGTCTTGAAATGCCTTTTTTTTTTTTTATTCACTTCCCAGTGCAAGCCATGCTTAAAGAATGAAAACCCAGTATGCTTGGAATTCAGACTAAAGTGTCTCTTCTTGGTTGCTTGAAATTACTAGCTGCTTTTAAAAATCAAGGGCTGACTGAATACAGGTATTGGTGAGCTGAAAAGTGGGTGGGTCACAAAACAGTACAATTTGCAAATCAGGCCCAAATGGGACATGGAGTGCAGGAGGGTTGTGCCTATGGCTGTGGGAGTGTATCATGGTGCTAAGGTGTTCAACCTCAAAAAGATTTTAGGTGGTGATGAATATCTTAGGTTATGTTTTCCAGTACAGATTACAGTTACTGAAAGAAAATTGGCTTTGCGTATTTGTATTCAGCCAAGTAGGTGAGCATTTGTTATACAACACTCTGAAATAGAGTATAATCAGTCCCAAGTAGCAGTGGTATAGTTTTGCCATCACAGTATGTATTGAGCCTGTATGCCTTATTAATGTGAGCTTCCTGGTCTGATGTTCTCAATTTCTTGGTGTTCCAAGACTTAGCATCAGCATACTGAGAAGTAGTAGCCACCTGATCCTACATAGAAGCCTACGGGCTGTGCAATAGTTTGCAAACTCCAAAGTAGGTCAGATGTTTCTATTCTTTAAGCTGCAGATAGCCAGAGCAGAGGGTAACTTTGACAGTCTGATTTAGTCCTCAGTGAAGAGTGTCTTCACTAGGTTCATTGATAGAATTTTTGAGAGTTTTACTATAACTAAAACATTTTCTGGAATCTGCTGAAATTAATCTGATATTTTTCCATTCTTTATGTTAGGTTTAATGAGCAATCAAAGAATTGCCAAACACTTGTATGTTGGGTTTCTTAACAATCAAGTCTTGATACGGTATGCAGCCAAGCTGGATTATATGTTGACTGCTGTTTAAAAACCCAAGAAGTACTTTGCTCTCTAATTAACGGAGTGCTGTGGGTTTTTAATGTTCTGTTCCTTTTATGAAAGTTTCTTTTAAGAAGGCTTAAAGTAGATGTGTTCTCTTTATGAGTTCACTTGGCCTTTTTGTAATGAACTACTTATGGAGCTTCACACATCTGTTGAAAAATGGAGCTTCTTATAGGCTACTGCAGTGTTTTTTCTGACTTTAATAGGCCTCGTTTATCCTATAAAGAAACATACATTTTCTTACCTGATCAAGTGAGCAAACAATAGGGGTCAGATGTGGCAAAGACCCTAACAAAAAGCACATGTCCAGCCATCAGGGTGAGGTAAAGTCATATCGGGATTGCTTGAAGTTATTAATGGCAGTAAAATTTATGCTTCCTCCTGTTTTCCCAATTAAATTGAGAAACCTTTTTTTCCGAAGGTGGCTCTGCAGCAGCTGGTTCCAATACTTGTTGTGTGAATATTGCCTGGGGTGTCTCCATTCCTTTATAGTAGAGGCTGGCTGAAGCACATTAAGTAACAGTTCAACTACAGGGACCAGTCTGTTGGAAAGCAGTAATTATTAAGGGATTTATTTTAATGGTAGGGTTTTTTTATCATTTGTGGTGAGTATGGCCAAGGCTTAAAAAAAAAAAAAAAAAAAACAAAAAAAAAAAAACAAAAAAAACCCAAACAAACCAAAAACCCATGACAACAAACAAAAAACACCAAAAAAAACCCCACCAAAAAAAAAAACAAATGAAAAACATCTCTTGAATATTCAACTTTTAAATCCTTATTAGAAGTGCGAATAAACCTACTAAGTCTAACTGATTAAGGAGAGTGTTGCGTGCATGATGTGTCTTAGAACCCAGCACTTATTTAGGTATCTTAACAATGGCTTAGGCACCAAACTTTAGTATTATTGAAGAAAAATTGACTTCTGATGTTGAGAAACATAGAACTCAGAATAGAGAGACATCAGTATCGCTAATTGTATTTGAAGCAGAAGTAGAATCCTTACTAACTTTAAGGTAAAAGCCTTCACCATATCCATGCTTCGTGCTACCGGTAAATTGTAGTGAATTTTCAGGAAAAAATAACTGAAATTCATAACATCATATTTTATATAATCTTATGAGTTTTTGAAGCCTGGAAAAGAGAGGAGGCTCCGGCAATACCTTATAGCAGCCTCCCAGTACCTAAAGGGGGCCTGCAGGAAAGGTGGAGAGGGACTCTTTATCAGGAAGTGTAGTGGTAGGACGAAGAGTAACGACTTTAAACCGAAAGAGGGGAGATTTAGATTGGATATCGGGAAGAAATTCTCTCCTGTGAGGGTGGTGAGGCACTGGAACAGGTTGCCCAGAGAAGCTGTGGCTGCCCCATCCCTGGGGGTGTTCAAGGCCAGGCTGGATGGGGCTTTGAGCAGCCTGGTCTGGTGGGAGGTGTCCCTGCCCAGGGCAGGGGGGTGGAACTGGGTGATCTTTAAGGTCCCTTCCAACTCTAACTGTTCTGGGATTCTCTTGTGTAAGATTTTTCTGACTCCTTTAACACTGTCCAGAATTGGAAACAGTGTTTTTCCATTTTGTAGCTGTTACAGGTGGATCCTTGCTAATCTGAACATTCAGCCTTTGACTGTTCAGGTGAGTGAAAGCTCATTGCTGTGCTGTGCTGCTCACAAGTGCACACGTGCATTTGGCTGTGTTATTAGCTTTTTTAATGAAGAGGATAACTTTGGTGTAACACAAGAAACTAACTTCACGAGTGTTGACTGAAAATAGAAATGCTTATGTCAGCAACAAGGACAGGAGTGGAGAGATGGCAGCAATCTAAAGATGGAAGAGCTAAGTTTTTGGAAATTCACTGAACTGATGAATGGGAAAGATCCCCTGAACCGGTATTTCTACTATGAAGCTTACATTATGTGACTAGGTAATTAATTTGATTCTTTTAATTGTTTCTTTGCATATTGCAGGAGTAAATTAATACTTAAAATAAAAAGTCTATCTAGTCTTCTGTGTGACATCTGAAGGCTTTACCAGGCATAACTTGGATGTCTAAAGCATGATGGAACAACCAACCAGCTCTAGTTTCTTGGAAAGTCCCCGTAAAGAAGGGGTGGGGCACTTCTGCTAGTCTTCCTAATCTATGGTAAAATCTTCATAAAGCCTGTATGAGGCCCAAGGCAGAAGAAAAAGGAGCACCTTTTCTAGAGCCCTTGCGAAACCTGCAGGTAGAGGGATGGTCTCAAAGGGTCAAGTGGAAAAAACTGGAGATGTGGTAGTCCCACAGATCCTAAAGTTTTAACAAGTTCAGATGTAAGGGGTAAGGTTACAATCCACTTTTCCTTTTGGAAATTTTAACTCACAAGGTTCTGCTGTTTATCTAAGAGTTTCTCAGATGATCTTCTCAAGTGCTGGAGACCAACTGCAGATTCCCCATGTCTGCAGTTGCTAAGGTGAGAAATCCTTTGTCAGTTGACCGTATTATCTTCAGACCCTTCGAGCTGATGGGGGAACAGATATGCTAACATAAAAGAAATTAAAAAATTATTGCATTATAGTGAGTATAGTGCTGGTACATCTCTATACATTCAATTTCTATTCCTTTGGTCTCTGACATACAGAGGCTTTGCAGGATGGCTTATAATTTTACATATTTGAGTAGTGTCACTGCATAAAGCAAAACTTTCTTTGTGAGGCTGGAGCCTCAAATGTCCTTTTATTCCTTATGGAAAATCTATCAGATCTGTGAGAAACTTGTAGATCATCAGTGAATGACCTTTTAAATAACAAAACTGTAATGTTTTCACAATAAGAATAATACAATATAATTGTTTACCTTTCTTCCAAGACTTTGACAGTAAGAGTGTGCTGGTGCTTGCATAGGAACAATATCTCTTGAATAATATGGAACTTAATTCTTGTTATCTGGAAGACTCAAAAGCTCAACCAGTATTTAACTTCACTTTTTGGGCTTAGTAGATTTGAACCTCAGCTTTGTACTTCAGCACCTTCAAAACATGGGTAAAACCAGTTTCCATTTCAATGTGGTAAATCATCCCGTTCTCAAAGTGAAAGGTAGCATCCTGCATTGTTGGTTTTTTTTTCCCTCCTCTGAGCAGGAGCATTTTGAAGTAAATCTGCACCATTTGTTCAGAACTGAGGCCGCTCTGTGGTGGGGCTGTGTATCCCCAGAGCCAGGAGCATGGAAAACCTCCACCTTTTCCCTTTCCCACTGAACTCCGAACACAAGATTGGAAAGGTGTTCTTAGAGCAGAGAAGTCTGAATATTTTCTAGTAATTGTAATCTGTTTAATGAAATATAGTGCAGATGTGGCAAAAATTATGTGTGTCCTATAAATACCCATTTAATTGTATTGCATTTCATCTATGTAGCTTGGTTGGAGACTTCTAAAGGAACAGCTTTGTGTGGAATGTTTTCCACCTACTCTGGAAAAGGGTGGTTCTTAACTTGATTTAAACTAAGAACCACCTCTTCTAATATCCAGTTTCTTGTAATAGCAGTTAATTCTTTTTCTATCTCTTGCTTTCTTCCTTGGTCATATCCTGACCCAAAATGTATTTCTTTTGTGGAGAAAAGAGAAGTAACTTTATCTTCTTCCTTCAGGGATAACCCTGTTGCCTTCTGTTTTCTCTCTAATCTGAATTTCTAATTGATTTATCACTGGTTTGTGCAGTATATGGGATATTATAACAATCAGCTTCCAATTTCTGTGTGTGAGTTCAAGTATGATTGGTTGTAGGACATCCTAAATAACAAAAATGGATGTGTTTTTTTTCTTTCTGTAGGAAGATCAAGCTTCAAAAAAAGGACTAAATTATGCAGTGTATTGTCTGCCTACTGGCTATACTTTGTTGTCTTTTATGAGTAGCAGTACTGCAGTGAGGTGTTTACTGTATATTTTTCAGTCTGTCTTGCATAGAGTTCCAGGCAAAGAAATTGAGCCTGGGGCTCCAGATGTGCAGCTTCATTTGTTGTCTATAGGTGTAACATTAAATAACCAAAATTAGTCATTTATTAGTCCTTTAGCTTAGGATTCATCATCATAATTCCTTCTTTGTTTCCTAGAAAAAAATAATTGTAGCCATGTTTCAGATGTGGCATGTACTTAGTTCTTTGGGGGAAGAAAACATAACAAAAAAACCTCAGCCACGGCAAAATCAGGGTTTTAAGTTAGGCTTATGGTTTCAAGCCAGTTTCAATTAACATAAAGGTAGCACAAGAAGGGTTATTAGTATGTAATTAATATTGTAATGTATTATTTACAGTGCCTGGTCTCCTTGAGTATAAGCAGATTTGAAAATTCTTTCAGGTTCTTGATAAAATAAACTGATATATCCAATATGATTTATATTTACATATGTAAATCAAACCACTATGTGTCTGAACCACACATGGAGTAACTTAGTCCAACTGTTTCAGAGCTGGTTGCAAGGAATAATAGGGATAGAGGTAAGCAGAGATACCTTTCTATCACTTTTCTCATAAGATCACTGCTAGTTATGATACATGTGAATAAACTCTTGCTTTCGGTGTTTTCTGACAGCAGTGTGAGAGGGTGTATAAATCTGATATTCAGTTTGTGACATTCTTATCCATCTAGATTTCTTATTTGCCTAATTCTGCAGCAGATTTGACTTGAGAGTATCAGAGTTTGAAACCGAAACGAGGATTCACTCTGCCACTTTAATAGGTATTTACCTTCGTTTGTGTTCTGGTTTTGATTTAGTATAGTTAATGTTTTGCACATGAGTTGGATAGGGTGTACTTCATATCTAATGTGGAGACATTGATGATTCCATTAGAAATGATGGCTACTTGAATTCCTGATCGTGTTACATTTGAATAATTTAGTCCATAATTTTTATTCTCCTTTTTACTTTAGCATTTGAAAGCTGAATGATGCTGCTGCAACTCATATTGGCATTTCAGTTTTACAGCTTTAGTGTTTCTCTTTTGTTATCATGGAGCTAATGAAGGATTTTTTTCATTGTAAGCTCATAAACTCAACCAAAATGTAGGACCTGATCTCGTGATCAAGAAATCGTATTGTTTTTCTTTAGCTTCTGCTACTTGTACCATTTAGATCTTTAACCTTAGTAAGAACAAGACATGGAATTCAGGCGTTGGTCCACAGAACTGGCACATGGCTTTTTATTAATGTTCAAAGGCTAAAAATCTGAAGCCATTTTGAACTCAGAACCCATCATGTATTTATTTCCCTCTCTAATTTGCAGAAAACTAGTTGTGAAAACAGCCCGAGGGACCTGATATTTTTCCATCCCAGCTGCTCCAGCTGAACTACAGCTGCAAAAAAAATCTAAGTATTGTTTCTATAAACTGTTGAGTGTATTTTATAACACAATAATTCCCACAAAATCAGTAACTGCAGTTAATGACCGGTTTGTTAAAGCATTAACTGCACTCAGCTGGGAATGACCAATTTCTCTGGAATGGCTGTATAAGAACTAAGGATAATTCAGTAACACTTTCAAATAATTATTTGGTTAATTAATGGCAAATTCTTGTGGAAATCCTATCAAAGTACTCATGACCCCCACATTTAATATCCAATGAGTTCATTATGATTCATGTTTTATTGCCATAAATACCAGAAGAATCATAATGACTAGGCCATTATTTTCCAGGGCTGCCCTTACTGCTTTAGGCTATTTGGCTATTCCACCTTCAGTCATAAAAAGCTTGATGCTCAGAACTACCAGCATTTGTAGGCCACAACTTTCTGGCACCCCACCAAAACTTTGGTGATTTTTATGAACACGTTTGGCAGAGATCTGGTGGGTTTTTTCTTTTCTTTCTCTTGCTTTTTCTAGTTAGGGGAATAATTGATGCCTACTGTACCAAGTCATAAGGAATTCTTTCTTGCAGTGTCTACTTTTTCATGTGTGGCCTTCAGTAGTGGTCAAAAATAGCAAAAAAAGGTATCACTTCCATGCTTTTGAAAGTTATTCTCCAGCCAGGTACTGGTCAGGGTTTGAAATTTTTACATCCAGGTCTCTAAACAATGATCGAATTAGGGCTTTATTCATTAGCATTCAGATAAGTATAAAATAATAATTAAAAAAAAAGTAAGCTTGCTACTGATATTCAAGTAATAGTCAATAGCTGCCAGTTTATATTTTTGGGAGTGAAGTCCCTATGCAAGAGGATGGCAGTTGACTTGGTGGATTTTTCGAACGGTCTGTTGCTTCTTACCCTTTTGTACCACCTTCAGCCTGCAAGATGATGCTTAGTGTTTAAAATGCTGTAGTTGTTGAATCTGTTCTCTTCCTGATCTTCAACAAACTAGTTATGCACGGTTTCCAGTCAGCTTTCAATAGGCTGTATGCTTCCTAATTGAGCACGAGATTAACAATTGCATTAAATCATGCTGGCTGTGCTTAGAAACAACCACCTCCTCTTGATTTTTCCTAAAACGTTTGATTCTTTGGATCATGGTTGCCACTGTTTTGCATGAGAACTGAAAAAAGTCAGGAGGTTCTGCTTTTTTCTCCACCAAAGTGCTTCTACAGGGAAAATGGGAGAGTGAAACTTCCAGACATCAGCCCGAAATTCATCTCTTTCTGGGAAATTAAAATTAAATTAAACTTAAAAGTGCATACATCATTAAATACTTGAAAGCTAGTTTAGTTGCACACTGTTTTCTTTTAGCTCTAGTTCTGTAGTTTATTTTCATCTTCAAGTTAGCAGAATTCAGGGTGGGCTTTTTTTTTTCTACTCACAATTGAAAAATACTTGCTTGCTGAGCCTTTGCAATAAGTGCCTATGACTTAAATGCTCTAAACTCTTCTCTGTTCCCTGTGTTGACAGTAGGACAGGGGAATTCAGGGAAAAAGGGTCACGTAACTGAGCAGCAAGAAGGAATTTAAATTCAACTCTTCTTTTTGAAACTGTAGCTGTCTGTCTTTGCCATTTTTGTGTCATGAAATCTGCCTTATGGAAGATACTCTTATACTTCAAGAGAATGATTTAAGTGCCAGTCATTAAAAGCCAGCTCTTTAAGAGTCCATCCAGATAAAATAAATTGATTTGAATTCTAGATACTCCTCACACTTTAGGTAGTATCTAGGTCTTTTTGATTTTTTTGGTGGTATAGAAACCAAGGCAGTGCTGTCATTCAGCAGTGATACCCAGAGTGGTGTTCAGGCTTCAGAAAGGTTATTGTGACAGGCTGGACCTTTCTAAAAAGGGGAGAGAAAATTATGCAAAGAGTTTCTTCTCAAAAAACAGAAGGCCTTTGCTACTGTAGTAAACTATTTTATTTGAAAATAAGCTACCAGTATTGCCAAATACCAGGAAACTGCTTTTGCTACCAAATGTAAGACTGTATCTTAGCTGATGCTTTATCTTAGCACAAGTGAAGCTTCCAAAAATAATGAGGAAAAAACCAGGTTAAACGGCTATAAAGTAGCATCATTCTTGTTGACTGCCTACCAGTTCATACCTGCTGAAGGTCTGGTCTGACTTCAATCTAGTTGGTTTTTCCTGTTGCTGTTCTGGGGAGCCGACTTTTCCTCCCTTTTATACCGACTTACCTTTTACTTCACATAGTGTTTCCTGCATTATCCAGCAAAGTGTAACTGAAATTTGATTCTTAAATTTGAGTCTTGATGTTTGAGTCTTAAATAGAGGCATGGAAAGAAGTGTTAAGAGCAGTGTAAACAGCTCTTTTTTCCTAGACCCATGAAATTTGAAGGCATAATTTACTTCTTAAAATTTTATATTTGCTTAGGAGAAGCCTTTAGCAGTATGTATGGGAAACTTTTTTCATATAATTGTTGGATTTACAATGTTACTACGAGTGAATAGGCAGGTAAGATAACTAGTCACAGGAGAAGCCCAAAGATGATAAATGCTTCATTTTGATTAAAACAGAGTGTATATGCTTTAGCAACTATAGTACTGTCTGTGCTTTTATTTTAAGAATAGCCAGGGTAGCTTTCAAATCTGGGCATTATCCTTTCTCCGACTGCTAAGGGTGCAGAAGGTTGTGATGTTTTTTCAAACAGGTAAAAATCCAGAAGGATCTGAAAGGTCAGCTATGTTTTTAGGTTTGGCATGGGAAAGAATATTTCACTGTTGTATGGCAACTGCCAGAAGGGTTTCATGGGTCTTTTTTGTTAATTCAATTTTGAAAAAAGGCACGAATGTGCATTCTCAGGATAAAGGCATCATATACTTGCTGCTTAAAGGAAATTCCAGCTCCCAGTGATGTATGCAGAAGAAAAATGTAACTCATTGCTGTTCGAAGTCTTGATGCTTTGCCAAAGTGTTAAACAGATATGTTCTAACTTAGTTGAAATAGAAGTGGGAGGTAGGATATTTCTGATCAGTTCTGTAAGAACTGTGAATAAATTCCGAGTTGGTGACCTTATTGCATCCTGGTCTAACTAACACACATGTTCAGATGACTATTTTATGCCATATATAGCCAGTATCCTGCTAGTGCAGGACTAGAGGAAACCTCAAGAGAATGCTTACTCCAGATTTCAGCAGTGAGTCAGAATCAAATTCATCTGTGTTGTTCTTAAATATTTGTATATTTGTCTAAGTTGGTTTTATAGAACCTTTCAGTTAAATACTTCACAGCCTACTCACATTAATTGCCCCATTTTTTTCTTGAGAATCTTTTTCTTTTTAGGAAGTATTAATGTGAAAATATACTAATGTTGGTTTTGAGATGTATGAAACTCAAAAGAATAATAAAACAATCAGTATGTGACTTACTTGAAAGGCACTGGATTCCTTCTACAACACTTTAGTGGTAGTTCTTATTTTTGTCTCTGGCATGGGTACGTTTATTGTTTCACTTTGAGACAAGCTTGTTGTTTCAACAGGAATATCCACAGCTAAATCGGCGTTACATTTGATATTTAATTTCCTAGCTGGAAACTGATGAAGGCTTTCTCTCGATGGCCTGTCATTATTAAGTGTTCCTTTCACAAAATATATTCCTTGCAAAGTGGAGTTAAGGAAGCGTTTTGAGGTGCTGGGGAGAGGGGAAGTAGTTAGCATTGCCTTTGTATCCTCTTTGCACAAATATGTGGTTCATTTGGATAGGCCAGGCAAGACACTTCGATTAATGTTGCATTTCTGATTTAAATTTTTCATCTGTTAGCTAGGATTTTAGTGCTTTTCGTTTTAGCCTTTTAAGTGTTTACAGTACCTAAAATACTGGGCTTCTATTGATACGGATTTTTTTTCTCCTTCTAGCAAATGAAAACTACAAACAAGTTGCAATGTGTATTCTGTATCACATAAGCATGGATGATCGCTTTAAGTCAATGTTTGCGTACACAGACTGCATTCCACAGGTATGTGCTTTTATGTGTACGGAGATGGTTAAGACGCTTCTGTCCCCTCTGCTCAGCTTTTCCTCAGTCATAGCAGAGCTCGCACTGACACCCACAGGTGAAAGTGGGAACAACCACCATGCTGCGGAGTAGTGAACCACTTACTCATCCGGCAGTCTGACGGTTCTTGCTGTCCTTTAACGGTGCCCAGAAAAAGGAGAGGCGACATTCTCTGTCAGTGCTGCTAACGCTTGAGCCGCATCGATGAATTGGTAAAAATACAGATGACCTGATGAATTTCTGCAGAAGATGGGGAATGCTTGAAAGAGATTAAAGCTTGTGCACAGCAGGTCCTTAGGGAACCTTGTGGAAAGTATTTCCTTTACAGTTTTAGAAGGCATTCTTTTCTGATCCCATTGGGTATCAAAATTTCAACGTCTCCAGTATTACAGGATATGAACTGGAAACTAGCCAAGCAGTGTTATGTTGCTACATGACAACTCCTTTTCCAACTGCAGGCGTGTACAACCGGGGAGACTTGAAGACTATGGAAGGCTCTTAACTGATCTTTCAGGCTACAGTTTGTTGCATAACTTTTTGTCTCCACTCATAGTCTTCGATCCAAGCACAGACACAATGTCATGGGGTCTGGGGTTTTGTGTGTATGTTTTCTGTGTGTTTTGTTGTTTGTTTTTTGTTTTTCTTTTAACAGTACCAAATCCTCTTTTATTGATCTTTTTTCTCAGTCCCAATGAGGCTGGAGTTGAGAAAGCCTGCGTTGCATAAGTGTAAAAGCTCTCTGGTAGCTCTTTCAGAATTGCACCACGATATCTTCTTTCCTGCCAAACATGTTTTTAACATAAAATACATGCAGAATGGGAAGTTGCCATGGAAAGTTTTCAAAATGTTTCTGGTCATTATCTCATGACAGAAAATGGTGATGTTTTCCCAAATACAGGAAGATTTTGGAGAATAGAACTCATGGGAATAACTAGTATATGTTACAAGATGGTCTTGTAAACATCCTGCTGACCGCAACTATATGTTAAGGCATTTGCATGATACAAGGGACCTGCTTTGTTCTGAGCAGTTACAGGCCAAACCAGAATTCATGCACTGTGTTTCGGGGCTCGCTTATGACGTGCTTTCAGGGAATCTTGGCATGGCTCTTAGACCCCCAGTGCCAAATGTAAGGAGCTGTTGGAAACTTCAGTGATATGATACTTTGAGCTTCATTGGTCTGACAGGCAGTGACTGCTGAAACTAGTGCTTACAGAGCTGTAACCAAAGGCTAATGGAGCAGGAAACAAGTCTGCTGCCTTCATTGGACTTTGGCTAAAACTACAAAATTCGAAGGATACCTGTGGTTATTGATGCTTTAGTGGTCAACATAACAGATCACATTTGCTGACTGTTCAAAAAGGACAATCTGGACAACCAGCGATTAAATTTTATTAACAAATACTCAAAATTAGGACAGTTATTAAGGAAGACAAATAGCAGAAAACATGGGGAAGTGGACAAGGCATCAGGAGAAGAAAACAACCTTTTTTAAAAGGACTCCCTGCCATCTGATTCTACCCTGGAAACCCAAATTCTCTTTTCAATAGTGGGTTTGTCTCCTTTTGAGGAGAGGTGTATGTGTAAACTGGCAAATACTCAATAATGAATGTTTAGCTGTTGTAGAAAGTGATTGGAAAATCTGTCCCCCGTTGTCCTTTTGAACAGGCGAAGTACTTGACAAGGGCTTGCGCGTGCTGTCCCAGGTAAACATCCTTGTGGATTGCAGGAGTTAGTGGGTGCTATTCTAGTAACAGTTAAAAGTGAGTATTAACAGTTCATTCTTGTTTAGACCTCAGCAATGCGTGTTTTGTTTAAATAGGTGCAAATGCCATCCAGATGCTTATAAAAGCCTTTATTGGTAATAACCTGGCCAATCAAAGGGCATGGTTAGGCAGTGATGTCATGGTGATATTTAATATTTTACCGCAGAGCAGTGTGCAAGGTTCTCTGCAGCTACCCACATGTTTTCCACCACGGTTGTCCTGTTTGGCCCCTCTTTGATCTATAAGCTTCTTTTCAGCTTAATGCTGGTAAACGTCCTCTCTTGACAGCACCCTTTGCTCCTGTCCGCCATTATCTGCTGAAGTTCAGAAACCAGAGCATCACTTCAAACAGCAGAGTTAGGGAGTAGCCGGTCAGGAGAGATTCCTGAGGCATGCAGTTCTGGCATAATCATTCAAAGATGTTTGAGCTGGGCTTGGGGAGGGGGTTGGACAGAGGTGTATGTGAACAGAGAGCTGTGGGGGTTGGCCTCTGGTCACTGGTAAATAAGTGAAGGCAGGTGCCAGAGAGTCTAGACACAGTGATTTCAGTCCTGGTCTGTGGTATCTGATACTCAATATGGGACTTGTCTGATTGAACACTACTGCCTCTTCATTGCACATGCTGCAGTCTTTTTACTGCCTTCCTGTTAAATCAGTAAAAGATGACAATGGACATAGTAAAAGCAGAACAAATTTAATTTTAATATTTCCTATTTGGCAGCAATTACTCTTCCTTTTGAAGTGGCACAAGAAGCAATCAAATTAAATGAAGACATAATGGGAAACATGGAGCTCGTACGAAACTATTATTTTAAAATTTGAACGGCTTTAATTGAAACTGGATATATTTTTTCTTTTTATAGAGAAGTAGTTCAGTAATTAACAGTGTAATCCCATCTTGTTAAACATCTAATTTCCACAGATTTTGTATTGTGTAAGTAATGAGAATGTTTCCCTTCAAATTATTTGAAGGGTTTTAAAAATCTGTTTTTAAAGGTTTTGTAACAGAAGAATCGCAGGGGGTGATTTTTGAATGCTCATGTTCCACTTGTTAAGTGGCAACTTTCTTCTCTGGTTAATTCACTCTTATGTGACTGTCAGGACTACGGATTTAATAAACTAGGGATTTTATAAGTCCTTAAAACAACCGAGGGAAATCTGATTCTGCCTTTTTAAGAAAGGGAGGAAGAAATCAATGATAGCTTTTAAATCAGAACATGAAAGTCCTAGACAAAAAGATTAATAACTTAAGCTGTAATGTAGTTTATTCTAATTTATTTTACTTGGGTCCATTTGGAATGACAGCCTGCTATCTGATAATAGATAAATATACAGAATTGCTGTAGTAAAATACTTTGGAGTGAAATTCCTGCAATCCTACTGTTTCTTTTTTTCCCTGTAAGTGGGGTGTTCACCCGCTTTCTCTAGTTTTTAATGCATTACAAACTGTCTTTCCACCAGGGGGCAAGCACGCAAATACTGAACAATTAATTGTTGCTTTCTTCTCCCCCCACCCTCTTTTGACACAAACTGAGCTATGTTTTTTGTACCTTATGTCCTGCTTGTCTTTAGGTTCAGTTGTTTCTGCTTCCAGTAATCTCAGTCTTATCATCATGCTGCTTTGCATTAGAATCTTGATGTGTCTTATGAACTGAGCAGATTTTAGGAGCAAATATGGTGATGTCCTGCAGCCCCTCAATGAGGAAGCCATGTGACTTGTCTGCTGTGGTTGGAAATGGAGGAAAAAAAAAAAGGATGTATTTGAGTCATGTTTGATTATTCAATATGCCACTTCAAAAAATGTTCATATTGAACAAAATGAGGCTAGATAGATAGCCTGTGATGTAATGGACAATATATGGACAAGTGTATAAAATGATGGCAATCTATACATTCTTTGCCTAAGGAATCATCCGCGAATTCACTGACGCTTACTAAACAGTTGGAACAGGATTATAGGCAATTGTCTACTTACATTAACTCAGGTTGTTCTGTCCCATTACCAAAAGAATAGGACTACTACTGAAAAGTCTTTGGTATATGGCATTGTTCAGCTCTAGCAATGGAAGCTGCAAAGATAAAGCACATTGCTACAGATACAGCTAATTTACATGTTGAGGAGTAATCTCAAAGCAAAATAGTACTAGAATTAATCTGCAATTAAATATCTCTTTAGAGTCATAATTTCATTAAACAACCAGGTATTAATCTGACTTTCTGTGGAACTAAGTGGTGGGGGTTTTTATCCTATGTTAAGTCTACCTAAACTTGCAAACCAAATTTATCTATTCAAACTTTAAAAAAAAAAATAGTAAAAATTTCAGTCGTAGCAACAAAATGTAACTAACCCGAGTTAATTTAAGGTGATGAGTGACTGCCATTTTTGACACTTTATAAGCATTGTTATCCTCAAATAATGGAATCGTACATCTTGTACCCTCGACTTTTATGACTTTACTGTTCTTGTAGAAATGCTGAATATTAATATAAAGAAAAAGGATTAATGACTTAAGCATGCTTGTGTTTCTTGGCAGTTAATGAAGATGCTTTTTGAATGTCCTGATGAGCGAGTTGACCTGGAACTCATTTCTTTCTGTATTAACCTTGCTGCTAACAAAAGAAATGTACAACTTATCTGTGAAGGTAAGTGTACTGAGATTTCACTGTTTTCTTGGAGATGACAACACATTAGATATATATATATATATATATATATATATTTTGGGTTTTTTTCTTACATATATAAACTGTGTATATTTGAGTTATTTATAAATATATCTATGTATATGTATTTTTAAAAAGTAAAATGCACCTGTTTGGGTGATGGTTGCAAGCAAATGGCCATATCCTCCCCAGAATTGGTCTTGGTGGCAGGAGTGACACTGAGTAGCCACACGTGCCCACACCTTTCATGTGCATATAGTTCTGTAAAACACACTGACGATGTTATCATCACAAAACTATGTGGCTCTACGGAGAGAGAAAGATTTTGTTCTACCTGATGCCTAAAATCCATTTTCAGCTAATCAATGTTTCACCTGCCAGTACCAAATTAATAGCACAGTGATGTTTAGTTGCATCTTTACTTTTTTTTTTAATTTAGCATCTTTTGGGTTCCAGTATTCTGTTATGTGGTATAGATGGGTTCTGCATTTCATTCAGTAGCTCTCTAGATTGCTTTTAAAGCTTCCATTTTTTTCCGTGCTGGCAGTTTTAAGTGGAACATTATTATTCACTAGCTCTAATTTTTATTTGTGCTCAAAATTTTCGCTATGAACTGCTGCAATAAATTACTGGACTTTAAAAGGGACAACTGAAATCAGTGGATTCTATGGCCAGCAATTCCACTTTAAAATTCTGTGCACAGCTCTGTAGAAGGGGAAAGAGGGAGATCCAATTTTATATTAAAGGTACAAATGAAATTCAAGCTAGTAGCACATATTAGATAGGCAAGGTGATATTTTGGAAACCTAATGATGATAGGGGGACTTGTCCTGTGTGATCAAGTACTTCAGATCTGTGTACATCTGGTATGTGTATTCCTACCTAATCATCTCCATGACTGGTAAATAATCTTTTAAAACAATGTATTTATTCCATGGAGTGGGGAGAGAAGTCTCTGAGCGTGAACCAACAGCTGTGCTGCATCTCCACTAACTGCACTTGATGATAGCATATTGATTTGGGTCTAAACCTTTCTTGGTCTGAATAAATGACTAAACGCACCTGAAGCATTTAGTTATTTATCTAAGTTTTTAAGTGTCCCACCAGTACATATGATCATAGTAGTTGTTTTTGAGAAGCTATAGAGTTTATACAGAGCAAGTCTTTTCAACTTGAAACTTGGAAGACAAAATAGTTCCTGTCAAGATTCCTCACTTTTTCCTTTTAAACTTTGAAAACTTAAAGCTGGGTTTTTTTTGTGTTTGTTGTCTTTTGATGGGCTATTACTTTACTCTTTTTTTAATTTGTTTGTTTCCTTTCAGGAAATGGTTTGAAAATGCTAATGAAGCGGGCTTTGAAATTTAAGGACCCATTGTTAATGAAGATGATCAGGAATATTTCACAACATGATGGGCCAACTAAAAGCCTGTTTATTGTAAGTACTAATGCAATCTCTGATTCTTCCTACTGGAAAAGACTGGCTTTGGAGAGCTGCTGTGTTTTGTCTTTACAGGGTGTCCAGTTTAAATTTTCTTGGCTGTCATGGGTTGATTTATGTTTTGTCTTATAAGGCTATCTCAGTTGGTAGATCAGGGTTTGGATCCCTTACTACATGGAAAACAATCTTAAGCTGTGTCCAATAAGTCCCTGTTCCAAAACAAACATGCTAAAACAAGCAAACAAAAAAAATACCCCAATTGCTGGGATGCACATCACAACAATTAACAGTTATCGTAAATCTCTGCTTTTAGAGCTAGAGGGCAAAAAAAGTGGGTTTGTGTTTTGTTTTTTTTTTTACTGTGCCAAGTGTTTTGTATAAATGGATATTTTAAAATTTCAAATACTTAATATTCACTTAACCATGTAAAGCTGACCTTTCAAAAGAATGGGGGAAAACACAACACCCTAATTGTGGAAATTCTAAATGTACTGTTAAAATGAGGATTAACTGTCAAATTGTCTTAAAGCAGTATGAAATTAGTAAGTACAATCCATGATTCCCCTGGTCATATCCCCAGAAAATCTTGTAGTTATTTCTTAAAATCTTTGGGAAGAAGACTTCATTACTGTCACTAATGCATTGTGGCGTTTGCTATCATTTCCCTAGTTTTCTTAAAGCTTTCTCAAACTGCGTGTAGTAGCTATTTTTGGAACATCTGAACCAAATGATCTGCAGCTCTTGAAAGTGAAAGGATGGAGAGGAAGAACGTTGAAATATTTTCTTGGATTATTCTTCAACTGAAACTGCCTTATTAGCTCCTCATTTCAGGAGAAAAGTCTCCTCAGTGTTCTTCTGAGAACTAGTTTTGATTTGACCAAGTTGTGAGTTCTTCAGAACCCCACATTATTCACCAGTAATGTTTGTTGCTGTATTTGCTTTAGGATTATGTTGGTGATTTAGCAGCTCAAATATCAAATGATGAAGAAGAGGAATTTGTGATTGAATGCCTGGGAACACTTGCAAATCTGACATTACCAGATCTGGACTGGGAACTTGTGCTGAAAGAGTACAAACTGGTTCCATACCTCAAGGATAAACTAAAACCAGGTCTGTACAAAGTTTGGTTAGTCTTTCAAAGTAGTCTCTCTCAAAAAATAATTAGTGTGCTCTTTCAGAGTCTCTTTATCTTTATAATTTGTGACTGTTTGGGGAAACGTAGCACTGAAGAACAGAATCATATCTACAGATAAATATACAACTGCCACAAGATTATGAATTTCTAAAAGGTAATACTTTCTGCCTTCTGAATTACTAGGTTCTGCAGAAGATGACCTCGTCTTGGAAGTGGTGATAATGATTGGAACAGTTTCTATGGATGACTCTTGTGCTGCTCTGCTGGCTAAATCTGGAATCATCCCTGCTCTCATTGAGCTTCTAAACGGTATATTGCCATATTTGACTTTAGGTCTTGTTTTTCAGAGAAGTTTGACATAACTGTGCTGTAACTGAATGCACCGTTCATTTTCTCGTGCAAGGCAGGGGTAGGTGTTTTGTGTACAAAAGGAGGAACAATTACTCCATTGTTGATAGAGAGATACTGACTAGTGGTCTAAGAGATTTGATTTTTCCCACACCTCCACAACTCTTGCTGCAGTCTGTTGTCTTTCTACTTGACTGGAGCTGGGAAGAAAACACTCATTTTTGTGTTGTCAGGAGCTGAAATCTCACATATGCCAATGAACTGTTTAGCTGACATGAAAGAGCTGGGCTTTCTTTAAGCATCAAGAGCTTCTAGTGTGAGATCTGAACTTGTGTTTTGGTGTTTTTTTTTTTCCTTGCAGCTCAACAGGAAGATGATGAATTTGTCTGCCAGATCATTTATGTATTTTATCAGATGGTCTTCCACCAAGCCACCAGAGATGTCATTATCAAGGAAACGCGTATCTTTTTAAAGATTAAACATCTAGAATTACAGTAACTTTATTTGCCATCACTGATGTTTGGCCTATATTTCTCCTGCATAAACCTCCTGATCTCAGAGGTTTCTTTGTAAATGGTTTATTTCAGCTGAAGAAAAAATCCAAGCAGCCTAGGCATGTAGAGGGACTGCAAGATTAATAGTAAAAATTAAGTTAGTTTGTGTTGAAACAGGGCAGGGGGATAGGAAGGGGGGATCACTGGACCAGATTACCCATTAGTTCCTGTCCAATCTGAATTACAGTATGAATTTGTTTTGCAAATCATAGTTAAAAACATAGTCCATAGAAAAACTTACATAGAGCATAGACAAACTTCTTGCACCGCACCATTATACCTATATGTTGTGTAGTCTGAAGTTAGACGCATTAAAATACTTTAATAGCTTTCTTTCTTATAGACAACATAAATAGTGCCTGCTCTGTATTTTTCTTCCACCTAAGTGTTGTTTGAATTTTATGTTTGGCATAAGTCTGCCATTTTCTTCTCACTGTGGAGACTTTGATTTCTGTTCCTGGCTTTCCTCTTTCTCCTTTTTTTGCCTGTCTGTTGATGACTGAATCTGTTCTTCAGTTTCCTCGTGTCGTGGATCTGATAAATTTTTTTTGTATGGTACTTATAACTCTTATTCATTCTTTACTACTTATTCTTTCAGTCACTGCTGATGGTTGAGCTCATTCAGATGATCTGAAAACTGTGGAAAGAGGCACTAGCTGTCTTTGTGGACCTTAACTGAATATTAAATCTTATTGAAACATAAAGAACAGGTTGAATCAAGCCCTTGTAGGGATAGCAGCTTAGTGATTACTTTGATAACAGTCCAAGGACTGCTTCTTAATGTCCTTTTTCCTTTAAGCGCTGTGGAATATCTGAGAAGCCATTTGGGATGTTGTTCCTTGTCTCCTGTTTGGACTCCTAGGTGGCTAGTGTTAAAAAGTAATAATAATAATAATTGTATCCCTTTTTATATCTGTAATGATAAAGCACCAATGTTTGAACAATGCTTTTCTCACTCAAATTGAGAAAGACTGGTATTAATGCTATCATTTGCATAACAGATTATCTTCAGTATTTTTGAGGAAAAATGCATTGGAAACCTGTTTTTAAAACAAGAAAACTCCCTAAAGATTACAAAAATAACAGTCTTAAAAGATTAAACTGTAGATTCCATAGAATTTATGCCTTTTGGACTAACCCAAACCAGGACACAAATTAGGTGCATGGATTTCCTGTAACAGATCAGAATGTATTTTCTTTGTAAGGGACATGCAACTTCAACAATTTTGAAGAATATTTGGGTATCTTTAAATGTGTGGGGGTGCTTTTTGTTGTTTTTTTTGGTTTTTTTTGGTTTTGTTTTTTTAAAAAGTGATTGTGGGGAGGCTGCTGAACTTCACATGTGATGGAAAACTTGTGAGTACAGTTCTTAATGAAATTTGCAGTTGGAAGAACCCAGGGCTAAAGCAGCAAAGCAGCTTTTATCCTTAACGCTTTCTTTCCAGAGGCTCCAGCATATCTTATAGACCTGATGCATGATAAAAATGCTGAGATTCGCAAAGTTTGTGACAACACACTGGATATTATAGCGGTATGTCTGAATTTTTTTTATCATCTGTCCTTCAAGAACCTCTTTACACGAGATAATTCTAAAATAACTAAGTAGCAGTAACTTGGAAATTGAGAATGTTTTTCATGTGTAACTTTCTAATCATGTAGGTGAAAGATCAGTTTTTATGGGACGATGACAATTGTTAATCTAGGCTGTGTACCAAGCTTCCAAAAAGGGCACATATACTTTGAAAATTCAGACCAGTTAGCTTTACACTACAGACACTTTTAAAGAGTGCTTTTATACTTAAATAAATTAATCACATTACGTAAGTATGTCAAGCTTTCATTATGCCTAGTTCTCCAAACAAATGGCTCTTGTTACCCAGCAGCTTTTATTCAGCTTTTCTGCATCGCCTGATGCCAATATTTGTTTCAAAATGAAAATGTGGGCAGCAGTTCTGGAGCTGGTTCTTTTCTGCTTGGGGAACAATCAGTAGAATATTGAACTTTTAAATATTGTCTTCAACTCTTGGATAAATTTCCTTTAGCTGTATGACTTAGTTTGTCCAACTATCCATTGATCATAATAAACTTTTGGGACAGTTGTTTTGTATTAAACTGCTAACTTGGAAAAAAGAAAGAATACTAAATTATGAAGTGCTATTGCTTTATCGGCTCTTATAGCATGTATAATCCTTACATGTGGGGATCCTTGACTCTAGAAGCATTAATATTTTCTAGGATGTTCTTCATTGAAGTAAAGACACTGTGAAACTGATTCCACTTGAAAGTTGCATTTCATTGTTAAGAGTCTTCCTGGTCTGTTTATTGAATTGACTTCTATTGACAAAAAGAAATGTCAGTATTTTGTAGTGTTTTAGGATTGTACAGACTGTACATCCTCTTG
The DNA here is from genome assembly GCF_964199755.1 of Larus michahellis. Classification (NCBI taxonomy): domain Eukaryota; kingdom Metazoa; phylum Chordata; class Aves; order Charadriiformes; family Laridae; genus Larus; species Larus michahellis. Next base: position 25,374,913 of record NC_133903.1, on the reverse strand, counting down.
GATGTAGAGTAGCAATTATGAAATTAAATCTTATAGCCAAAGAGAACTTAACTGAGAGTTGAGTCGTGTCTTTGACTACCTTAATGTTTTTCCTGTCATCTACTTAGTTTCTTTTTCAGTTGAATTGTGCATATTGCAACTTCTTCTCTGAAAGGTTTAATACAGTGTAAGATGTAACTTACACTGCACAGTACTATAGTCTATTCTGTCTTTTTCTGTTATACTCATTAGTAATGCCTTCTAGTTTAATATTGATCTAAAAAAAGTAGTAAAAAGACATAATATTTTCTTTGTTGGAATTCTTCTGTCTGGCTCTGGTTTTGCTTCATGGAGGTATAGAATGAAAATCATGCTCTACTAGTTAGTGGAAGGCAAGATTAAGGGCAAGATTCAACTAAGATGAATTTGCACTTAGTACTTATTTACGATGGGCATTATGTTCAGCTTACCAAGATTAGTTATTTCCAGGGACATCTCTAGTGGAAACAGTAGAAAGATTTTTATCTTCTGGGTGAGGCCAGACAATCTTGATTGCTTCCAATGGTCGTTTTACCTGTGGGCCAGTGCCATTTCTGAATGTCTTAGGTGTTGATTTGTTCATATGGGGGAGCTTTACAACATGGTACGTAGTGGTATCTAGTTACTGAAAAATTATGTTAGTAGTATTATTAAGCAACATTTATAGAATCTAGAAGAATAAATACCTTAAGAGATAGCTTCATATTTAATATTAACATCTAAGTAAAATGTAGGTGGGTTTTTTTTTTCCCATCCTAAGAAGAGGTAATCTTTATGCTAGCCATGAGGAAATGAGGAGTGCTATGATAATAGATGGGAAAGGCTTCTCAACTTGCAAGAAGTGTTGGACAGGAATTCTAGGGCCTTGAAAAAGAATAAAGGGAGGAAATTGCATGTTACTGCTGTTATTGGCGGTTAAGGGAGAAGTTATCAAGCACATACTGAGAGTAGTTTGCGTGGTGGTAAATGATTTTTTTTTTCTTCGGTTGTGGAGCAGTGCCACACTTAGCGTGATGTTCACTGGGAAGTTAGGAGAGTTCCGTTTGAGAAGATCTTTTTAGCTTTATTATTTAGCTGTTGGATTATAAGTTGCATAAACCATAACTAACACCATACCCCTGTGGGGAAGAGGAAGGACAATATGCCCTCTTTTCTGGAAGACTGAGAGAACCACTAATTGATTGCTTTCTTGACACTGTTGTAAGCTGGTTGTACTTTGTCTCCCAGTACCAAAAATCATAGGCAAAAAAGGCAACGTATTCTGAATAGCTATGGGAGAAAATACAAAACAGTAAGTTGTCAGATCCTCAGATCTTTATAGGTGTTCTGCCATTCAGCTCAGAGGATATGTAAAGCAGCCTGTAAACACTGAGGTGTTTGGTTGCGCAGCAATTTTACACAAGCGGTGCCTTCTGAGGTGTCTGAATGGACATAGTCTCTAAGATTGTTGAGACTCCTTATCTGTGCTAAATCCCCAACAAGAAAAACTTAAGTTTTCAGTTGTCTTGTTCCATACATGCTGACAGGATTAGTTCCTCTGATGATGAAAATCAGAAACTAAATGTTGGAGAATAGCGATTTGAAAGTAATTTTCTTCTCGGGGAGACAAATGCTTCTTTCACTCATCAATAAGCTCTATATAGCGTGATTGAAATAACACTGAAGAAAATCAGATGCCTTATAAGCCTTAGGGGAGATATGCTTTCTGTAGTAAAGTAATTGTCACAGAAATTATGGAAATGTTACACTAGTGATGACTTGTTTAATATAGCTTGGCTGGACTCTGCCATTGATGAACTGAAACAGATGTGCTGCTTTAGCATACTATGTGCTGGGGAATCTCAGCTTTGCACTAGTAGATGCAAGATATCCCTTTTGTCAAAAAGAAAGTCTGCGTTGATGATTTAGCAATGCCTCAGTCTTGTGTCATGTGCTGAGTCTTGACAACAAGCAGCTAGTTCAGTGTACTTGAACACCTGAAGCGGGACAGGACTCATGGCTCAGCTGAAAGCCTGGAATCAACAGCTGGTGTAGGAGTCTTCAGCAATTGAAGTTCCCTTTTCCTCTGCCTCAGAAGCCTGGACACCTGCAACTCAAAGCTTGTGGAAAGAAATGGCAGCTTACTTGAGATGGTTTTACTCTGTTCACCTTGAACAATATTATCAAGAGCTGAGGGGGTTATTAATCTCTCAGGTTTCTCATTCTTTTTCTGCTCCTAGCTCAGCCTAATGTAGTTAACTGATTTTCCTTATTTATTCAAGGGATATCTAATTAACCATAACCAGATCCGTGGGCTGTGTAGTCCGAGCCTTCCCCCTCCCCCATTTCCCCCCATTTTCCTATTTGGTGTTTTTACAGCTTTGAATCCATGCCTGCTTTACCATCTTGTTTCTCTTATGATCAAGAGTGGATCATTACGCTTCCTGCAGAAGCAAAACATCTTCTAGATAGCTACAGCATTGCATTGTCCGTGTGATTTAGGAAGGGCCTCATGCCTAAGGTGTTTTTCCAGCTCTCATTCTTTGCCTCAAGTATTTGTAACAAATGCCAATAGCATTTGCCTCATGTGGAAAGCTGTGTTAATGAACGGTTTGCATCTTTCCGTGTTAGCTAAGTGCCCTGACACAAATCTTCCAGGTTGGGAATGCTGGAATTTCACATAAGCAGCAGGAATGTGCTGTGAACCCTCAGTGCTCTGGGATTTGGGGCCAGCTGTGCAAGATGTTGGCCAGTACTCTTAGAATCAAGGAAGAGCAGACCACAGGGATTTGGTGTGGGCTTTATTTGAATAGCCAGCGTACTCTGAAAATAGATAACCTTTGACTCCAGCTTGGTGTCCTCTTTCCATGAAGAGTGCTGTAGTCACTCCAGGAAAAAAGGTTCTCCCTTCACTTATCAAGACTCCCCCTTTCTGTGGTGTCTCTTGTTCCTCTGTTATCCTCTAACAATCATGAATACAATGAAGTGGGCAGAAGAGCAGCGAGGGTGTGGGGCTGCAGGCTGAACTGTTGACATATGTTTTCACCGATCAACTTCTGCATTATTAAATTTGCAATCGGTCTGCTTTGGTGCTGGTAGCTTTTTTGTGGCAAAGAGCATGCACCCAGCAGCAAAGGCTCTACCTGGACTAGAAGAATAACCACGCTGCAGACAGCATTAGATGGAGCAGGTGTGTCCTTATTTGGTTTTGTCTTTGCATAAACTTAATCTTGGGCAGATTTCCTTCTTGCATTGGTGCTTGCTCTTTGGAGTTGTAAGACTAGGAAGGTAAGCCAAACCACTGATCTCTTATAACAGCTTGACAATGAGATAAAATGGAAAAAAAAAAAATTCTCTCTTCAGCTATAGACAATATAGGAACCCTGTGGACAGTCTGCATTTTAGGTAGACACCTAACTTTAGGGGGCACGAATGTTTGCTCTTATCTCTGCCTTGCCATTAGTTTCATATCCACAGGTTTCTATTAGCTTCCCATCGGAATACATTTAGTGATGAACCTGATAGCAAAGAAGCGACTCTGGGTTGCACAGGTATAAGTGCTAGAATGACTTTTTTTTTTTGGGCCTGTGAATGAATTGCCCTCCAGTGGTACTAACCCTACAGGTAGGTGTCATAGACACCTGCAGAAGGTGATCCATAACATCTGTTTCTCTCCTTGGTTTATAGAGGCACACAGTTCAAATGACATGCTTAACTTTTAGATAGCTGGACAAGATAAATCTTTTCTTTCTTAATAAATGGTTAATTTAACCTTGCATGTAAACTGTGCGTTTTAGGGATGGTTAAATAATGAAGAATGTAACATATCACTAAGTACAGCCTTGAACACAATGAGCATTCTACTTACTGTATAGCAGTTTTAGTTTAGTATGAGGAATCGCATCAAATGAACCCTATTACAGACCCAATTAAAGGGCAACCACATTAAAGTGAAAAGGAAAATCTGTTTTTCATCAGCTGTGAGAGAACACAAAGCAGATCTGTGTAGCTCTATGTTATCCTATAGTGTGTTAATCAGATACAAGGTGTGACGGAAGCCAGTGACAAAGGGGACCCCTGATAGGGAACAGACACGCTCTGATAATAGGCCAGTTAACGCTTCATAATATTTCAATGGTTCAGTAGTAAACAAAGTTGGAAGCAGAACTTCAAAAAGGATGGCACATTCCTCGCAGAGTTGAACCATACATCTTCTATGACACTTTTGGATTTATGGAAACCGAATGTTAAAAACAGTGATGTCAGGGAGCTCCAAAGAGAATAAAATCAGCCTTCAGGATTCCTCCTTTTATGTTTCTGAACATGCAGTATTTGAGAGGGGGGGTGGAGGCAGTTGGAGAATAGGCACATTCTGTCCACCACCTCGTTCCCCCCGCCGCCACTTTTCTAGTAGCCTAACATTTAAAAGGACTGGGGGGCACAAAGCTATGTTTGTATCTCTATGATGTTTAGTTCTCTGGTTTCATTTTTGCAGGAATTCCTTAGTAAAGACGGTGTGCTTCATGTGCTTAAAACACAAAACCCAACCAAAAACAAAACAAAAAAAACCCCATGACACAAAACAAAAAAAAATTAAAAAAAGGTTTTAAATAGCTCAAAATATAATTACTGGAAGACTTGCCATGTTTTGGGGAATTGTTTTGCTCTAAACTTCTTTAATTTGGTTTCTTTGTGCCTTTTGGCTCTATTCCTGCCTTTACAGTTTTTCTTCCATTCTGATGTTATTCCATTAATCATTTACCCAGTGGTGTTTCTGCACTTTTCTGTGGAAAATCTACAGACGTATTCCTGATCTAGCAGTACTTAAATGAACTTTTTTGTGCTGAGGTTATGTAAATCGTTCTAGATTATTGCAAATCATCCTTTTCTAGGATTGCTGCCAGAATGACACTCTTGATCTGATCTGATTCTGGTGTGATCGTTTCTTTGTCCTTGTTGCTCACTCATAGTGAAATCCAAGGTACAAATGTAACAAAGCAGACAAACTGCTTGAATGGATAACTTGTGATTTTTAAGTAATGTGCAGATATGCTCAATTTTACAGCTGCTAATTTACCATTCAGTTGCTAATCCTGTCTTCCAAAATTTAGATGAATGATTGAACTTGTGAGTTTTAAGCCTCTTAATGTAGGATGGGAAATGTAGAATACATAGGAATGTTCTGCCCTGTTGTCACTGTCTAAAGAAAAAAATCAGTCAGGATCTGAGAAATGCTAACTGATTTATTTTTGTTTTAGAAGGATATAAGAACTTCATGTCTATTTGTGACAGATGTTCAGCATGTTCAGACAGTGGTGTGGAATAGAACAGTGATGTCGGGCAAGTGGGATTCATTTGGGATTGTAACATTGGGAAGACTAAAACTTTTTCAAAATGTATTTATTATAAACGTGAATTAGGTAATTTAGCTGCTAGCCTCTCTGCTTTTGAGAACTTCTAAAGGTAAGCAAGGTAATGTGAAAGGGATTCAGCTTTCCCACAGATAAGTCCAATTTGCTGTTTGTTAAATTTGATAATTTTCCCCTGCTTCTTTGCAATCGTGATTTCTGGGAATAGTTTTCTTAAGACTGCAGTATGATTTCTGGCAGTTACAAGGTGTTTCTCTAAAGCTTGCAAGTAATTCACAACTGCTGGAGCCTGACATAATAGCCCACAGTTTAGCTTTGGCAGATGCCGCAAAGGAGATGTTTCCAAGATGCTGGTCAGATGTCATCATTGAAAGTCATGCCCTTTCATTTTTTTTATGGGTCATTTTATAAATCTCAGTGATGAGCTTGCTTTTTCCAGGGAAACTCTTGTTTTGCACAGTTATTTCTAGCCGTTCCTTTTAATCGAGAATGGAAGTGGGGGAAAAGATCAAGAGGCAGAAATAGCATGTGATGTTTCTTTTTCCAAACAGTATGAGGCATAAGATGTGTGTGTTTGGTTTTTTTGGTGGTTTGGGTGTTTTCTTTTTAATTTCTCCCTACCTAAGCTTGTTGCATTACTGTATGGCTGACAAACCTGGAATTTTGCTTGAGGCTACCAGGCGCTGAGAATATCTATGGATTCCACAGGCGATGCCTGCTCTGTGTATGGAAATTACGCATGACACCAGGTTTGGAACAGGACTGCTTGTGTGCCAGGATGGTGTGGAGGGGAATTAAAAAGGTCTAGTAATTAGTGCTGGTCACAGGTGGAACTGGAGAAATTTAGAGTAATGCCACAGACTGATCAGAGTCCCAGATTTGCAGGTACTTGCATGGATGCCCATCAAAAGGGAGTTTACATTCTGCTTTAAGCCAAGAGAAACAAACTTGCCATTTTTCCAAGTAAAACAAAGTTTAAAAAAAATCACTGCCATAGAACAAGGGTTTGTGGTTGCACAACGCAATATGATTCCCCATGAAGTCTTGGAATCTTTGGATACTTGTTAGTGGTCTCAGAGAAGCCAGGGCCAGCTGGTTTTTGTGTTAGTGACCAGTCAGAAGGGTGGAAAACGCACAGGGCAGAGAGCGTGTTACCTGTGTCAGGTTAATAGCAGTGAAGACAAGGTAGGTTGAAGTCAGTTTAAAAGCTCAAGTCAGTCTATAGGGGTTTCAGAAGTTTAACCTGAGCTACTCAGATGACTTATTCTGTCTTCACTGATATTTTTTTGACCTCCGGTTATAGACAAATCTACTTTTGCGTGTCTAGCTGAAGCAGTTTAAGAAACTACCAGTTCTGCAGCCAAGACATTGTAGCTAGTTGTGTGAACACTTTTAACCCCCTCCAGGACTAAGTAAAAGAGATTTTAAAAATCTTAAACTAGTCCAGCTAGGTCTCCAAGGAGAATCTGTCTAGATCACGTATTAACAACAGGAGAGTTAAGAAACAGTTTCCAGTTTTTCTCTCCTTTGTATTTAGGTTAGAAGACAGTGAAGTGGGACCTGTTTCATGAGGCTCTTTCTTCGCACAAGTAGAAACACTTTAGTTATGAATGCTATCTTGTTCACAATCCTTTGATTAAAAAAGTACTAAACCATGGTGTGTTATTTGTGAATCTTCCCAAATTGATAACATCTGCAGATTTCATATGTTGATGAGTTTTCTATAGTCAGCTGTGCCCTGCCTTCCCAGTAACATTGAGAAACTGAGTATTATCCACAGGTCTGTGTTCCCTGAGTCGTAATTAACAGCCCACGTAGTCTGGTCTGTTTAGAAGAGCCTTCTAAGCAGCTGATTGCAGTGACCATAGGCTGTGTCACTTCCTTCCGATGCTCCTTTGTATTGAATATCGCATCACTTGAGAGCAATCAGGCTGGGATCCAGATCGCAATTTCATGCCTACATTTTGTTTCCGTAGTGGCTGGAATTTATATCCTGTTTTCCTCAGCTTTCTAGAGAAGTTCTTCTCAAATTTTAGTTTTATATCTTGGATTTCCATGTCCTCTTTATTACAAATGTTGTGTACCATTTTTATGGGGATTCAATATTAAACACAGAAAGCCATCATAATATTTGACAGGAAGTTGAAAATTACATCTTCTTATTGGAGCTTGTGAAACAAAATAACAATTTATTGGTTTTATCACAACCTGGTTTTTTTGTATTTTCTGGTAACTACTTGTCCTAGTGAGTGCCCCTCTACTGAGGATGTACAGGGTACTTAGCCAGTGTTGGTAATTAATTACTGCAATCTTCCTGAAAATCGGCATTAATTGGCTCTTTTTGAAAACCAAATGACAAGACTGTGATGATAGAACTTCCTTGCTCAAAGCAGGAATTTTTTCTGGACGGTCTAAAGTTACAAACCATGAAGGGAAGATTGTACTTCTGCATGTACAAAACCAGAATAATGCCTAGCGCTTGCAAAACCATTCCATTGTTTGCTCAAAATACTTTGCAAACTGGATAGCGGATTTAAGTCGCTGAGCCCTGAAACTTACATCTTTTGCTGACATTAAATTCCTCTGCCATTTACAGTGAAACCAAACACTTTGTCAATACTTCATCCTAAAATATTGCTTGGTGATTTTTTTTAACAGGAATATGATGAGGAATGGGCTAAAAAAATCCAGAGCGAGAAATTTCGGTGGCACAACTCTCAATGGCTGGAGATGGTGGAGAGTCGGCAGATGGATGAGAGTGAGCAGTATCTGTACGGTGATGATCCTATTGAGCCCTACATCCATGAAGGGGATATTCTGGAAAGACCTGACCTCTACTACAACGCAGGTAAGGGAGCATATATTGATACTCAGGACTGGGATTGCTACCTCCGTGTTTGGAACGGGAGCTTGACCTGGGGCTGTAGAGAAGTTCTGCTGACTCAAACCAGTGGGACAGTTACCCTTTTGTGTCACTGGGAGCGGCACTGATGCATGCTCACCAGGGATGGGCATGTCCTTGTTAGCATGTTAATGATGGATTGAGTACTGCACATCCATGATTTTATGAAGCGTTACAGGTCTTCAGAAATATGAGTAGGCCTATCTCAGAGAGCTAGTGGACCATGACGACCGATGTGAATAAAGGTGCCCCAGCCTTGTTCTTCACACCTTGTGTCTTGTGTCTGTAGCTTGTTTGCTTTGCAAACACAAGCCTTTTCTCATCCCTGTTAAATTCACACCTATGGGATTTGATGCTGAATTTTGTTCTGCCTCGTGTGTTAGTTCTGTAATGGGATTTTTATTGCAGATCTTGATGAAAGACTTCTGTTGAGACACATCAAACTTGTAGGTTCCGTAGCAGAGGCAATCATTCTGTGACTTTCAGCTAATTTGTATGATTTTTGCTGTCATATATCTAGGGAAGTGTGTGAATCTCTTCTGTAAATACTTCTTTTTTTTTTAGTTCCTCACATTAAAAAGTTTTATTATTTGACAATTTGAAGAAGTTGGCTAAAAAAACCCTAGAATTACTCTTAAGAAGAGTCATGTTCGTATTTGAGATTAATATATTTTCTAAAGAAAGAAGACATTTCTCATTTTGCTTAATCCTATTAGTAGTGCTTAATGGCACAGTTCTGGGGGATCTCAAGTGGAATCTGCTCTGTCTCTCTCCTTCTGTAAAGATTTTGTAATTACTAAGAAAATAGAAGCTGCCATACTGGATTAAGACACTGATATATCTAGTCCAATATTGCCAGCTGTTTCAGAGGAAGGTTCAAAAAACTTTGCAGGAGACAATCATGAAGTAATTTGCCCACCGCATGTATGTCTTCATAACTTTTCATAACTAGGATTTGGCTTATGCTCTCAAACTTGAGGTTTTATATCCTTTTCAAACTCCTGGATGACTGTGTGCGCATGGATTATTTTTTTTTTTTAATTGCTGGGTTTGAGTCTGTGGTTTTTTATTTTCCACAGAAGTGTCCAGTCCTTTGCTATGAAGCATGAGTCACAAAACTCTATGACTCTGGATGAATTTGCAGGAATAGTAATAGGAAAAACAAAACAACTAAACCCCATAAGCTTTACTTGTAGTTGCTGTGAGAAAATAATTGTGCAAGATCTCAGTAGCACTTCAAAAATTATTCCCAAAGGATAATAGAAATTAAGGATTTTTTCTTCTACTTTTGATTACATATGTCAGACACAGCAACATGCCTTTTCGGTGGTATAGAATCATAGAATGGTTTGGGTTGGAAAAGACCTTAAAGACCATCCAGTTCCACCCCCCTGCCCTGGGCAGGGACACCTCCCACCAGACCAGGCTGCTCCAAGCCCCATCCAGCCTGGCCTTGAACACCTCCAGGGATGGGGCAGCCACAGCTTCTCTGGGCAACCTCTTCTAGTGCCTCACCACCCTCATAGTGAAAAATTTCTTCCTAGTATTTAATCTAAATCTTCCCTCTTCCAGTTTGAAGCCATCACCCTTCATCCTGTCACTACATGCCCTTGTAAAAAAAGTCCCTGGCCAGCTTTCTTGTGGGCCCCCTTCAGATACTGGAAAGCTGCTATAACGTCTCCCCAGAGCCTTCTGTTCTCCAGGCTGAACAACCCCTGTTGGTCCCTTTTCAATCCTATAGCTTGCTCTACTAGACCTACCAGGTTAGCAGGGTGAGCCACGTGTTGTATGGTACCAGGGTCTTTTATTATATCAAGTTTCCTTCAGGCTTCCTAAGTTAAAGATGTGCCCGCGTGCCTTTTGTAGTCTCCCCTTTACAGATCTTAATAATAAACCTTTGCTTATTTCATAGGACCATTTCTTTTCCCAATAGCGTGAGCTAGAGATGGAGCGGCACCAGTAACGCTGAATTCCCTGGCTTTTAATCATTTATGTTACGGGCATAATGTTATTTGAACAAAGATTTTTGTGTTGGAATTGACATTCAAGCGGGAAGGAGAGGCAGATTTCCAGTGATATGTTCTGCAGATGTTTGAAAAGTGCTTTTGTTTTTAAAGGTATAACAGTAGGTGATTATATTCAAAATACAGATTCACTTCTCAGGTTCCTTCTGACAAGTGCCAGTAATGGTGTGCTTCTGGAGTCTGCTAGATTTATACTTTTGAGATGTGGCCAGAGAGGACATTTTCCTTTGAAAAGGCTGTGGATTATTGTACCCATTGGAACAGGCATTTGGGTTTCTGAAGGACAGAGTGTTACTTAGTCAGAAAATAACAAAAATACAAATCTTTGTGCGGTCAGAAACTAAATGCGTGTGCTTCGATTGATAATGTTAGAAATGACCTGCACCGATGGCTGACGCTTAGTACAAGTCCCTCCCCAGACGTAATAGTTCCTGAATTCTCTGATGGCAAGAGGAGTTCCTTATTGCAATGATACACCAACATCTCTCTTGCATAGTGATTTAAACCTACATGAAAAACTTAATAGAATCTCTGAAATTACCTTCATGAGCTTGGTGTCTCTCTTGCTCTGAAAGTACGTAACCCTAATTTATGTTGAAATGCACATAACAACAGATGTCCTTTAAGTGTGTAGTCATATTATACGCAGCTGATGCTCTCCATGTGCTTTCATTTTCCTATAAATTCATGTGAGCCATAACTCTGAGTGTTATGGTTTGAATGTTAGCACTCTTGATTGAAGACACTTTAAGTAGTGGTAGCTTTAGCCTCAGAGTTAAAATACAGTGCTTTCTTTATTAACATAAAGATAGTCGGTTTTAAGTCGCTCTGCTTTAAAATAAGTTTCAACCAAACCTGCCTGTTTAAAATACGTAGTCACTTAACTTGATTAGTTTTGATCTGAAGTGCTGCAGGTACAAAAGTGATGATGCTCCCCCTCATTTCTTTTCTGTGAAAAACACAGGATAGGGAGTGAGATAGGCAAACTTGGCACAAGCGTTTGCAATAGCTGCTTCAACTTTCCTTCCTCTTCTTTGGCCACTTTACATCCATATGATATCACAAAGCAGTCGTGTCTCGGTGAACACGCTGAAAGACAGCAATACCGATCTGTGCCAGATTACTTGCTTGTCAAGTAATACTCTTTCACATACTGTATACACATGTATACAATTAGAATCTAGCCGTGTACAGCTATCTTATGCTGCTAAAATGTAGTCTGATCATGGCTAGCATTTTTCATTTACAATCTGTTGCATTGCATTCAGTCACTTTCCCATGAGGTATTATCTTCTAAATGAATCTCTGTAGCACCTCATCAAATGTCTCTTCGAAATCTAGCTGTGTCAATTCTATTCCTTTTATCATTTGTCACTATATTATCTTCAAAAAACAGCAGGTAAATTCATAAAGCACAGGGAGATTTGTTTGAATGCCTGAGTCGTCATCTCTAAGCCCTTGTGTCTGTAAGTAACTTTCCACTGCTTCCTGCACAGGCAGTTTTAGTAGTTTTGAAACCACAGAGGTTAAGCTAAGTGGCCTGTGACTCCCTGGATCTTATCTCTCTCTCTTCAAAGTGGAATGGCATTTGTAACTTCCTAGTCATTAGGAATATCTCTCTCTCCTCTGTTAAACTATTAAAGTATCAGGCTGAACGTACCTGTTTTTACTGGGATACTTTCTGCACTGCAAGTCTGGGATCGTTTTCATACAGTAATGGAGACAAACTGAAGTAGGATCTGTTTTAACGAAGTGGCTTGTTTTATCTGATTAGAGCTGAATACTAATTACCAAGTAAGAAATATGCCCTTAATATTAACAAGAAACGTGTTTTGCGAATGGGAACAGGAAAGAGTTAAGCTGGGCTCTCATTCAGCTGGGGTCAGTTCACTGACTTTACTTCAAAGACACTCTGGATTTACACTGATGTAACAGAGGGGAAATGTTAGCCCCTGATTTTCTTCTCTTCCTTGTAAAGCAAGGAGAGACTGAAGCCTTTAAGGAATACTACTGGCTTGACAAATGTCTGCATCTTCATGTGCCAGTGTTTTAGTATACAGGAAGCAAAAGAAAACTGTAAACTATGTTCTTGAGATGCTACCATGTGAAAAGGCCACCCTTTTAGGAAATAGCTAGAAGACGTTAAAATACGGTGGAGAGGAAAGAAATAGGTTTGCAGTTGCTTTCCTGTTTTTCTTAAACAGTTTTAAGAGGTACAGTGGTGAAGGGTAGAGTCTGAACAATTAAGACCTCTGCTGTTTTTCTACTTTTATGCTGCTGGCCCAGATTAATGTTTGACCCTTCTCATTACTTTTTCTCTGGGCTCGTTTTCATGATGGGTCGGACAAGATAGGTCTTGATACAACCTTTACAGGCCTCAGGATGAAGGGGTAAGAGAACGTTTCTTAGGTACAGCTTTATTTCAGGGCAGTAGGCTGAGCTACTTGGAGTCCTGGTAAGGTGTTTGGTTTTTTTTAATTGAAGTTGCTGGTTTTCAGTATTATTGTTGCTTGATATTCCTCCCAGAAATATTGCAAGTTGCTAATGAATTCCTAAGACATATTGGCACAGGTTGTGTTGCCCACTTGCCCCGAAGTCATGTTGCTTCATACAGTCACCGTATCTTTCTGGTTTTTATAGATGGCCTAATAGCCCCCGATGGAGCAGTGAGTCCGGATTTCTTCAGTGATTACCATCTTCAGAATGGAGACATCGTTGGGCAGCACCCCTTCTCTAGCAGGTAAGTTGTTGATCGTAAAGAATGCATATAATCCAGCAATGGCTATTCGAGTTTCCTTCTAGGGCTTCATTTGTGGTATTCAACAATTTTTGCCCTCACAGCAGGGGGAATGGTTTACACTGAAAAAGCAGTTCTAATCTGCCTTCTGAATGACATGTTTCTTTTAACATATTAACATCCATGTTGTAATACATCATAGCTTTCCAAAAGATGTTGAATAGAAAAGTAAAACTAGAACACACAAATAACTGCATGTTACGACAATTACTCAAATACTATTCAGACATCGTTGTTGGGAAATAGATAAAGAAAGGCTTGAGATGCTGATTACCTAGAAGACTTTTGTTTCCAGTATTCTTAAATTGTTATAAATAAGTCTCTCAGCTGCCAAAACTATATCTGTGGGTTTGTTCTCTATTGTTTGGGGATTTTTTCCGTTAACCTAAATCTTCCCAAGGTATTCTCAGTTAAATTACTGATGGCACTTTGAAAATTTGCTAGATGAGCAAAAGATGTCGGCTTGACTTTAGGGAGTTGTTTCTCTGAATTCCCCCTCTGGTCAATGACCTCTCCTTGTCTGAATGTTAGCAAGCTGTTCCAGTCTGAATTTCTGAGTAGACTTCTCCCATGGGTTCAAAATAGAAAAGACTCATTTCAAAGGATGAAATCTTCACAGATCTGGTGAAGGCATTTAGGAAGTGCCTTTTATAGAGCATGAATTATGTATACTCATTAGCAGGAAATATTTCAAACACTTTACAGTCAAGGTACAGAATTAGCTTTAACAGGATGCTATTTGGACGTGCCCAGCCCTGGGGTTGAAGTTGTTTCTTTCCAAAGGAAGAATGTTATTTTCACCACTTGCAACTTGGTCACCATTTGCAAAGTATAAGTAATTGACAGTATGTACAGCTGAAACAAAAAAGACTTTTCTCCCTTACTTTGGCTTCTTGTAATTTGTTAAAGGGTGGTGGATGATTACACTCATTTGTTTATTCTACCTGTCATGCACCAGAAAGCTGAACATTGAGCAAGGGTGGAATGTGGTAACATTTGTAAGAACAAATTAAACAACTAAAATGCTCAGATCAGGAAAAAAAGTAGGACTTAAGAGATGAATCCTTGTGAAGAAAGGAAGTGTTTATACTCCATAAGGATCAAATTCAGACTAGTGTGTAACCCCTTTCCGTGGAGCCTATGTTTGGGAAGGGGATTCTGGTGCTGATCCTTTCCAAATGCGCAACCTTCGTTTCGGAGCATGCAGGTGATAGAGAAACTGAGGGGAAGTATGAGCTATGTGCTACTCTTGGTCTTACTATGTGACTCACTGTTTTCAACTTTAAAATAGATGCACAACCCAGGAGATGGCAAATTTCTTTATTAACCAGAACATTGTACAGGTATGTGGTCCCAACAGTCTTCGTGCCCCCCTGGAGGTGGGGGAAGAGGTGTGTAGAATGAAGCTTGCAGACTCCTTTGTTTCTAATAAACTTAGATATAGCCCCAGTCAAGATGCTCTTGTTTTGCCAGAAAGCTGTCAGCTGGTGGGGGGGGGAATAATCTTGAGTGTCCTTGTGTAAAATACAAAGTAGATCGCTCAACCTCAAATTTCAGCCCCTTATCAGGGAGCTATGTTAGTAAGCTGCTTTTTAATATGATTGTATTCCAACTAAAATGAGTAGCAAAATATATCTGGTGCATAACTAGTTAAATATTTGTAGAATTTTTTGTAATGTCTCCAGGCATTTTGGAGGCTCACCTCAAGAAAATAGCGGAAAAGCTGCAGTTTGGCTAACGCCAAACTTGGTAATTGCCTGTTGATAATAGCCTCTGTAAATATTCAGATTTCTCATTAGAATCCTGGTTTCTAGGAAGACTTTTTTCAATATGATTGCTCCATGGATTTATCTGCAGTCCAGACACGCAGCCTAATTGGAAACAGTGTGGACTGCTGCAAATGTTCTGTCCTGTTTGTAACAGAGCAGGACTGAATTGTTTGATAGAATAGATACTGGCAGTCGAATGGCGAATCCTAGTTTTCAGATGGGTGTCATTATAGTTTTGAACTTCTTGGCGCCAGAAGCCAGGATTTCCTGATGCTTAGAGCTAATGTAAAATGCATTAGTGCTCCAAGGCATGAGCCATGGAATTGCCAGTCCCATGAGTTTGGAGAGTCAGACCCTCCCTTTTCCCAAATTTGAATTGGTGTTGGAAGGTAAAACCATACGTGCTAGAGAGCCTAATTAAAAATAATAGCAGCAAGTCAAGGCTCTTTTTATGTGTTATATAGTGTACATTTCATCCATACCAAAACATAATTCTAGGGTATTTTTATGCTTACAGTTTAAAGCTAACAAGAACCTTATGTCAAGGATTTATTTTTAACCAGTTCCAGCTTTTAATAAATCAAGATTTTTGTTATAAAAATGGTTCATTTTTCTATTATTAATATTTGAATATGTTTTCAGAAACTTTTTTAAAGAAAGCTGAGTTATGATTTGCATAGATAACTAGTAAATCAGTTTACAGTAACATTTATTGTGAGCTCAAAGAGAGATGGCTGAGTAATGAGTAGATGTGTATTTTTGGTCTTTTCATTTGTTACACTTTTTTTATTTGTTACACATTTATTTGTTGTGCCTGTGTCTCCTGGTCTTGGCCTGGTGTTAGGCTTTTTATTTCTGTAATAGAAACAGTTGTTTGCTAAGCAATGGGGTGAGTTCTGAAGGAGTCTTTTCCGTCATTTAAGACCACCCCATGAAATCTGAGGTAGGTGACAACCACGAGCTGACTTCTTGCTACTCAACTTTGAATAGTCTAATCCTTTCTTCTCCTTTCTGCGTTCCTATGAGGAAGACTTAAGATATGTTACCTTTTTAATTTCTCTGAGGCTTTTTCCTGTCCTTGCAACATGCTCGGCCTGGATCAGGACTTCCCCCTGTCTCCAGGAGAGCCTAATCAGCCAGAAAGACTTGCCTTTTTAGTGCCTGCATGTCACTGGGAAGCTGAGCTAGTGTTGAACTAGTGTTGGTGCCCCCAGGGCATTACCAGGGCTTAAGAGTGATCTCATGACCAATCTTATTTTTTTGGAGCTGAAGAAATGGGTCTGTGAGGAGAGGTTTTCAAGGAGTGCAACCAAACTGAAGTTGCCTTGAAGATTTTCACTGTAAGCGGCAATTAATAATACCCGTGCAAGGGAGCTCAGCCCACACCAGCTGCTGTATCTCAGATTGTTATACCAGTTGTGCCGCATTGAGCAGATAGCGAAAACCATGTTCTTCCTTGGTCGTAGGATGCTAGTTCTAGCAGAGGTTCGGGGCAGCCTCTGCCATTGCAGTTCTACCATGTTACTTTCAGCATAATTGAGGGGAATTGGAGCAGCAGCCACGTCCAGATGCGCAATCGATGAAGTGGCTGACTTTCCTGTAGCCCAGCAGAGATATCACAACCATCTCCTATGGAGTCCCTGTCCCAGAAGGCACTGGACCTACATACCTAGATCTGCTGCATAGTCTTAGGTGGGTAGGGAAGTCCTTTTTTTGACCTTGAGTAAAAGAGGAGTTTAAAAAAATCAAGGTATCTGTAGGCACCTGCGTTCACTGGGTTAGCACGTGGTGGGGGGTGTTCCCCCATAATTTTTTAAGATTGAAACATGAAGTAATAGTGTTGGCAGTAAAAACATCTACAGATCTGGCGAATTAGGTGGAGTATCTTAGGGGCTGCATTTTTCAAAGACATTGCCTTCCCAGAGTTTCTTGGGCTTTCCTTTGAAACCTAGAGTACTGAGTACTGTCGAGAATGGTACCTTGCGTGATCAATTCCTGCATCACGAAGTACAGGACAACTTTGAAGGGCAACTTTGAAGGGAATTGTAAAAGTATCTAGCCCTAAATTCCGTTTGTAGATTTGTTTGCATGCTTGCTATTCTGGACATATCCTGAAGCAAGCAGAGATAATCCTTGTTTCTGGTACTTGTCAGCATTAAGGAGAAGCAGCATGTAAGTGAAGACCTGGAAAGTTGGCATTTTTCTAATACTGCCACCCTCACTTTAGGGACCCAAGGCATGCTCAGAAATAGAAATGCTTTGTTTCTGGTAATCTAGCTTGTGTGTTTTTGCAGCTTTAGTTTAGAGCTCTTCTTTCTGAACTATATTCTTAGAGGAGTTGTACTGTTGTGTATGATGTCTATAAATAGAATTATTTCAGGATATAGTGTACACAGAAGCAGTGATAAAATACATAAACAGCATCTCTTGTTTTCCTCAAAGGTTTGGAGCAGAACGCAAACAGATCGTAAGGTATGTTTTCCATTCAGCAGAAAATACATGGCTGAGGAGGTTGTTTTGACAGCTTGTATCCAGGTTTTTTTCATTGGCTAGCAAAAGACTTTTGTGATTAGATTACCAGCTTTGAATCATCTTACTGTCTTTCAGAAGCAGATGGGCATTAGGCATAGATTTGAAATTTTCATCTGTTATTAAAATCTGCATTCGAGGCCCCTGGTTCTGATAACTCTTAATATAGAGTGAAAGTTTTATGATTGTAGCAAACAAAAAAATCCCTCACCTTTGGCTAATGTGATGACAGCTTAGTGTCTGAGCTGCAAGGGATGAAGACCAGCTGAAAGACATCTTCAAGAATGCGTGGTCATTTATCAAATTTTAATCACCTTCTAGAGACTAATTACTTTCTTAAGACACAAACATAAGAGTGATGGCTAAATATCTTATAATAGAGAGATCCACAGTATTTTTCTTACCCTTTGGAGAAAATACCACTCTTTAACCTTTCCCAGCTATAATTAGATAATGGTACAAACTTTAAGTGTGAAAGCCCTTTTTTTGTTAATATCTTCATCGGAGTTCCCAAATCCTCTCTGTAGCTTTAGAAAGATTAATAGTTAGGAATGCTGGAGCTAGCGAAAACTTTTTTTTTCTTCCTAAGGAAGTTTTCTCCAGCACAGAATCCTTTAACCTCGTTATAAAATGTAGCAGAGCTGCCATTGTGCCATTTTTGTTTTCACTAAGACAAGGTGTTTCTGTGTGTGTGCTGTTCCCAGCGTGTGCGCTCACATCTCCTCTCAACAGGGATCTGATTGAAGCCTCTTCTCAGGAAACAGTGAGGTTTGGCATGTCAAACAAAACCAGTTTTATGGGGTGACTGTCTGTCCTTGGTGGAACATCTTTCCTCTTGCTTGGATTTACAGCCTAAAACTGTAGCTGCATTTCTTTCTTTTTGCCGTGGCAGGTCATTGTGATATTTTGTGAGCGAGGCGTATGGAGCCAGGACCTTGCAGGCTGCTCTGCACTGACTTCAGTTAAGCTGCGGCTGTTGTTGGCAAGCACAGGCACGCATAACCAAGCTGTTGGGTCTTGAGTTGATGGAAACTGCGGTGACGTGGGCTTCAGTACCTTAATACATGGCCGTA
Organism: Larus michahellis; assembly: GCF_964199755.1. Classification (NCBI taxonomy): domain Eukaryota; kingdom Metazoa; phylum Chordata; class Aves; order Charadriiformes; family Laridae; genus Larus; species Larus michahellis. Next base: position 25,356,453 of record NC_133903.1, on the reverse strand, counting down.
GGTCCTCATGGGAAGACTGTTAGTGTGACTTGGCTTATCTCTAGCTAAGCTGCCCACGTGTAATGTCTGCATGTGCTACAAGTCCATATTGAATGGCAAGAATAGTCATAGCCACAGGCTTTTTTGTTTGGGTACCTTGATGAAAATCAGATGTGAATTTTCACGGAGGAAAGACCTAGGTCTGTAGTCTTACGTTCCTCTTGATTCCTGCACTGTGGTGCAAACTGCCAGTCGTGTGTCGCAGCTGAATAGTCCCTGGTCGGGTCAGGTACAGGAACTGCGTCAGGAGCTGGCACATATGCACTTTATGATTGTTAACCAAAATGTTTTTAAATGGTTGTACCTGTAAGTTATATCCCACGCTGATAATGTGCATGGTTTATTTAGTTTGAACTTTCCTTTCCCAGCCTTTCAGCAGCTGAGTGCCATCTTAGGCTGTCTCTGAAGGTGAAAAACTAATACATTAGTAGACAGCAAGCTGCCTCAGGCAACCCTTTACAGCCATCGGTGGCAGAAGAAACTTTGTTCAATGGTTCTTGGGAAGATTAGCTTAGATAAAAAAACCTGCTCTGATGCAGGGTCTGTGCTACAGTAGAATTGAAAGTATCCACATCTCACTTTCCTCATCATTTGAGTAGAGGCAGTAATGCTTTCCTGTCCTATGGGTGAGTATAAAATACTTTAATTATTGGAAAGAAAAGCTAACAGAGTGTAAATTATTATTACAGTACAATTCTACTTTCAAACATTTTACCATAGTGATATTCCTTAGTTCTGTGCATTACTTTTCCATACTTAAACTTTAGTTAAAAAAAAAAAAACAAAAACAAACCAAAAAAAACCCCCTTTTTTGCCTTTGCAATATGTTCAGCAGAGTTGTACTCAGCTTCTACCATTTGGACACTATTTAATTTGCATTTCCCAAGAGAATCGAATTAGGTTTTATTAGTAAATTGGGCCTATAACTTTGTAGGCAGGTTTTATTAGTTTATCACACATCAGTATTAGCAAATTGTAAATCCCACTGAAACGAATTTGAAAAGGCCTTAAAGAGAAGCCCAGAACCAATGAAGTTTCTGGAGACAAATAAGGGGGTTTTTTGTTGTTGTTGTTTTTTTTGAATCCCACAAAAATGTCGTTAGTGGTAGTAGAGTCATATCTTTTTTTATCATATTCTGTTGTCCTAACTGCCTACATGTTTAGTTTTAAAGAAGTTAAACTGAGTATGGTCAGGAGGATTTCACTAAATTTCTGTTACGTATGGCTTGGCCTAACGGGTAAAACACACCTCTCATTTGGACAAGACAGCATTTGCTGCTATTCATGTGAAACAGGCAGGTAAGCTGCCTCTTGTTCATCAGTGCCTGTTCAAGTGGTACAAATGCTTGGAATCAAGATCTTGCATCTAAAAGATAGTAATAAGGAAGAAGGAACAGCTGCCGTTTGGAGGCTTTTGATCACAATCTGGGACGAGCTTATTGAAAAACTTCACTTGTCTTCTTCAGATCCTGGATCGTGGCCTAAATCAAAATTCTCTGTATAGTTGTTTTCCTTCAGTACTTGAACGTGGGAGTGGTGCTTCCAGAACACGAATGCTTCATCACGAAGAGCTCTTTGAATGTGAGCTTGAATTTCTTCATGTCTAGCTGATAATAATTTGTTTATAGACATTAAATACTGCAACCTGATCATATTATAATCCAGTTCAGATGCCACTAATATGTATTTGACCAAATTATGCTGTTATGATGTGGACAGTTATTGTAGCATTTTTGAAGACCAAGAGTCTGATTATTCAAGGGGAAGAAGACTTTTCCCTATGACCCATATTCATCACAATGAGATTTTCCCAGGGTTTGGAGATCTGTGCGTACTGCGGCACTAAAGGAGTAGGGCCCAGCACCGCCTGTAATTTGGGAATATCCAGATGAGGACAATATTCTGCATATACAGTATTCTTTATATAGCAACTTTCTAATGTGTTTGAGTTCTTATTTATTATTATTCATTTTTTAGCCTGTATCAGGAAAAGCTTCCAAGTAGCTCTCCCTGTATCCCCCAACACGCAGCAGATGTCCAGAGCGGAACAGGGAGAGGTGATGGTCAAGACGGGCAGGGAACCAAAGACAAGAAGGAAACTTACTCACCCAGAGTTGGGTGCCAGACCCTGGAGCAGAGCAGGGCTCTCCTGACGGCTCCCACAGCGTCCCAGTGCCCAGACCACACCATCTCTCCAAGGTGTGTGGTCCGTAATCACGAAGGATCACGTTGCACTTGTTTCATTTACTGTAAGAGCTGTTTAATTGCTCGGAACAATTACGCTAGTATGCGAAGAGATGAAATAGCTTGCTTGGGAATATTTTAAAGGTGCAAGTTTTTTCAGCAAGTTGCAGATGCCATTTGGGAAGAGAGTTAGCGTTGAGGTTTTAATGCACTTCAGCTCTCTTGGAATATGGGATACTTGGGCCTCTTTCACTCGCAGTCACTTCTTTTACCTTTTTTTAGTTGCTTTTTATTTTACTGTATTCCACCTGCAGTTGGCCTCATTTAACCGACATGGCTTGGGTGGCTATTAAGAATTTTAAAAGAATACCAAAATGCTGTAGCAGTTAGCTCAAGTCCTTTGGAATGTCTTACCAAAAAATCCCCCAAACCTGGGTCTGTCTCTTCTGAAATGTAAGATTAATTAATTCCCACGTTCTGTCTGTTGCTCTTAGTCCCTCCAGATGTGCTACTAGGAATAGACTGGCTCCCTGGTTACAAGCCATCTGGGCTCTGTAAACTGATTTGCACTTATATTAAACAATAAGCGAACAGAATGCGGAAGAGTTATTAAAGCAAATGTACATTGCTTATAAATCTCAAAGTAAAATATTAAAATGTAGTAAACGGGAATGGAATGTGCAAATGAAGACCTGCTTGTTTTTAATGAGTTTAGCTGTGACCTTCTCGATTTCAACCAAAAGAAAAGAATTTTATTTTTCTCTTTAAAAAAAAAAGAAGAAAAAGAAACTATAAAACTGCTTACAGAAGTATCCGAGACAAAAACAAGGAAATATAATGTTCTAAACTTGACTGGTCCAAACCACTCAAGCTGCTGTGACAGCTCATAAAACTGAGAGTAGTTTTTAACTGGACTCTGTTTTACATTGCCAGAGTGAATTTTCCTTGCAGGAAGTAGCCAGAAGGTTTATTTAGTTTCCAGACTGCTGCTTTGATCTTTCCATTCTGTCACTTCTCAGGTTACATAGCCCTTTTTCACTGCAGTAAATCTGCAACAGTTAATGAGAATAAAATTTCCTCCTTCTCACTGATCGCATGCTGTTAAATGCCAAACCACAGCCAGCAGCATATTTGCAGAATTCAGCTGCACTGTACAAAAACAGCACAATCAGTTTAATCTTGTTGGTTTTGTAATTCATTTTATTGAGCTTTCCTTTTTCAAGTGACCTATTTTATCAAGACAAGTGGTTGCAAGGCCAGACCTGGAAGAAAGATTTAAAACTGTAATAAAGTGAAGGGTGTTTTGTGTGCTATGTATAAGCATGCTCCCCGGATTCAAAATTAAACCTACAATGAGGAGTTTTAAAAAGTCCCGTATATCAGTGGGCTATTTCTTATGGTTATTAGCTGAACTGAACGTGTGCTGCGAACAAGTCTCTAGTATAAAAATTAATGTAACATAGCAAATTAATTTATTTCCCAAATAGTTAAAATTGTTTTGATTCTAAAATTTGACTCTCTGAGTCTGTATTTATCAGCTTCAGCCATTCAGCTCTGACTGAGCCACCCTCGTCTTGTCCCTCTGGAAAACTAGAAGATTGTTTTTTTTAACCAGGAGATTAAAAAAAATAATAAATAAGTTTAGAGAGTTTATTTGCCTTCTGGGTTTTGAGCTTTTTTGGTTGTTTTTTTTTTAAGACTCTCTGACCAGCTTTTGGCTGGAAACATTTTCTTTTTAGTTCATTTAATTAAAGTTGAATTTTTTTGCATAGTAATGCTACTCCAAGGTATAGATCTCCAAGAAAGTGTTCCACGTTTGTATCTGGCTTGTTCCCTAATATATCCAGTCTTAGCCCTAAGAAAGCAAGCAGTAAGAGACATTGAGATTTATTTCCTTCTTGGTTTACACTAAAATCATCACTGATTTGGGATAGATTTCGACAAGACTTCACTGGGGCCCTGTGTTGATAGTTAAAAGTGATTGAAATCTGGACAATCATCTATGGTGGTAAAAAATATTTAAAGTTTATTCATCAGTAATAATGTTCCAACTGCATTTGCTGTGTGCTCTAGTGAACACTGCAAATCCCCTAGTAATGTTAACTTTCAGAAAAGACTTTGAAAGTTTTTATTGGCTGCAGCTGTAAGTCAAAGCAGAACAGATTTTTTTGACTCTCCCTCCCTCCTTCCCTCCAGTGTCTGGATTATCGTCCACATTGAGTTGCCCAGTTCTTGGTGCTGAGCCCTGGAAACAGCACGACTGTCGGCCGGTAACCTGTTGGCGTGGCTCTTCTGGGTGTTTGGGCACAAGAGGGAACTTTTTTCCCCATTTTTAATGAAGCAGAGAGCTGAGTGGCAGTGCTTGGACTTGAGGAGTTTGTATAAATATTTAAAGGAATAATTCTTCAGCTAGGAGCACTTCAATGCAGGGCACTGAAAACTTGCATTTTCTACTTCAGCTGTTTATCTCAGAGTACGTTTTCACAGTGCCCCTGCTCTGTAACCTGGCATAGGAAACAAGAAACACTTCCCGTCTGGGAACGGGATGGTTAGTCAGAAGCCTGTGGAAGACGTGGACCAGATCCTGAGCTGATTTAGTCAGTGACAGCAGTCACGTCACCTCTATGAAGTTGCCACTTCAGGATCTTGTTCTGCTTAGGCTGTTGGCGGAAGCTTCTGTACCCACCATAACACTGACATTGCTGGAGCTCAGTAAAAGAGATGGTTGAAACCTTCCCATGCCAGGCGTATTGCTAGTTTAAGATTAAGGCAAGGTACTCTTCGGTTTTTATGGGGTTGACACAAATACTTTGGACTGTGGAAAGAGAGAGGGGGAGGGAAGGTCGTCATCTTTGCTTTTTATTGCCTGTTCCTCAGGGCTTTTTTGTTTTCGTTCTTAATTAATTCTTAAGAAATGGATATATCTAATCAGTGGGTTTGGCCAGTTGTTGAGCCAACAGCAGAGGAGATGTTTCTGTCGGGCTTATAATGGAAGGGCAGAACTCCTGGTTTCTGTTCCAGCTCTGGCTCTGCACTTGACCTTTTAACAAATCCTCTGCAGAGTAGCTGAGAAACTCCCTGTCCGTGTGGCGGAGCTGTGAGCCTGGGTGAGGGAACGCTGGTTGAAGTTAGCCTAAGGCCCTTCAAAGAAAGAAGACGGCTACATGAAACAACCTGAGCTCTTGAGTTGCTGTTTTGCCCTGGCTGATCCTGGAGTTGTCGCCTTTCTAGCAGATCAGAAATATTTTTTTTTTTTTTCCAATTTGAGAGGTGTTACAGAATAAGCAAAAGTCTTTTCTGTCTACGTCAGTCTAATTTGAGTCTTCTCACTGCTGTAGTTTGTCACGTGCTGTCTTTAATGTCTGGGGTGTTTCTTCTTTTCAATACTCCAGTGGGAACCTGAGGTCATGGAGAAAAGGAGCAACTTGCCCGGGATCACACAGCAGGTAACTGACAGGGCAAGAAACTGAGCCCAAGTCCCAGGCTGCTTTCATGGAGCTGAGATGGCAAGCTCTACGGCTTTCAAGCAAGGCTCTTGCTGAATTTGGCTAAGCAAGGTCATTTGGTTTTAGTTCAGTGCTTTCTTACTGTTCAGTTGGGAATTTTTTTTTTATTATTTTTTTTTAAATGCTGCCTCCCCACCAGTGAATTTTGGCGTGCTCCTTGCTTGGTGCATAGCTGGAGCCTGACACAGAAGACGCAGTGCTCATTTCTCCGCAATTGTCAGATTTGCATTTGTTTATAATTAAATGGCAGAAACAGCAGTATTGTGCTGAGATACAACTGGGCACGAAGTCCAGAAGCAACTGGAAACTTTAAGTCATTAAGTGCACTGAAGAAAGCTGGATCACATGGAAGGAGAGACATAATCACATCCATAAAAGCTGTAGCATGATGCACAAGGGAGCTAAAGTATTATTGCACAGGTTCATTCTGACATTTTCTATCTTTTGAGCAGATACAGTATTACAATTTAAGGAACATTAATATTGAATATTAATGTAGAGATGGCCTTGGTATTTGATGCAGTGTGCACAGTCCCAGTCCCTGCCACAAAACTGCCCTCCCACTTGAGCTTGAGGGATAGAAAGCTTGGGAAAAAAGCTTCCCAGATAGGGGAGAAAAAGTTGGGACCATGAGAGGGAGAATTTAAGAGACTTGTGGTTTATAGTTTAACGTCATTACCAGTAGTGGGAGAATCTACAGTTACAGGACATTATATAAAAGAGACATTGTTTTTTCTAAGGCTTCTCAGTTGTGTGCTGTTTCTCTATAGCCCACGGTTTGTGCTCTTGCTCTGAAGGACAGAAAATTTATGGTCAGTGTAGCAAAACCAGAGGTAGCTGGCACGTAGAAGTAAATAGGATCATCTTCTCAATCGCTAGAGACTAAGCGCGGGAAAAGGCAAGCAGCCTTATGCTACTTTCTGACGCCCTCCACTCTTTCATGACTGGCGTTATGAAAAAGGTGTCCCCTCCGGTGTTCAGCTGACAGCGAGTATCAGCAGATACGGGGTTCTCACAGGCTTTGAGCCTTGCTTGAAGTGTGGTGGTTACCTGCTACCTGCAAAGGATTAGCTAAATATTTCTTACTTGGAGATAATTTTAGAAACATGGAATTCAAAAACATTTCCCACCTCCTGTGCTTAAATGCACACCCTGCCGCAATCCTCACTGTACAATGGGTAAAGGCCGGAGGGAGGGAGCCGCAGCCTTCACTAACCAGTCTCCTAACTGGGCTAGCAGGACTGCAGCCTCTGCCACATCCCAGATGTGATTATACTGCCTTGCACTGCAGTCGCTGTCTCAGACCCATGGTCTAGCACCTTTCATCAACACTTAAAAAAACCTCAACCAAACAAAAAAAACTCAGTCAGAGAGAAAAAACACAGACTTTGCTGCTGGCAAACTCCTGTGTCTCTTGTGGGCAGGTATTATAAACGGTAAACTGCATTTCAGTTGTACAGGTTATAATGCTGTGTTGTCTCAAGATTAGACTGGTGTGCCACCTCTATGGCTTAGGTACCTCCTGAGGGAAAAATACAGCCTTCAGTATTCATCTGAATTCATCGTTTTGTCCGTTATACGCAGGAACTTGATATAGCATTATAGATTACAGGGGTTTATGGCATGATAGTTTATAAAGCAATATGGGATGGTAACTGTACCATATGTTATCAACGGTGCTGACACACACGAGTAGATTCACAGAAGGGAAACATTAGGACTTTAAGGATGTGCTGCATGAAATTCTGAATGTCTGCTTGGGGGTAAGGTGGGGGATGTTTTGAGAGTGAAGACAGTGTTTTTTAGAAACAATAATATAAGGCGTATAAAGGGAGAAGGTACAGAGGAAACAGAGGGGTTGCTGTGAACTTGTCATGGTTTAACCCCAGCTGGCAGGTAGAACCATGCAGCCACTTGCTCAGTCCCCCTACTTGTGATGGAGGAGAGAATCAGAAGAGTAAAAGTGAGGAAAAAACTCATGGGTTGAGATAAAGACGGTGAAATACATGGAGCAAAAGCCACACACGCAAGCAAAGCAAAACAAGGAATTCATTCACTGCTTCCCATGGGCAGGCAGGTGTTCAGCCATCTCCAGGAAAGCCGGGCTCCATCACACATAGTGGTTACTTGGGAAGACAAACACCATCACTCTGGACGTCCCCCCTTCCTTCTTCTTCCCCCATCTTTACATACTGAGCATGATGTCACATGGCATGGAACAGCCCTTGGGCCAGTTGGGGTCAGCTCTCCCAGCTGTGTCCCCTCCCAACTCCTTGTGCACCCCCAGCCTGCTCCCTGGCGGGGCTGTGTGAGGAGCAGAAAAGGCCTTGAGATCTTAGCAACAACAAAAACCACCACTGTGCTACCAAAAGTATTTCTCATCCCAAATGCAAAACACAGCGCTTGACCAGCTCCTGGTAAAAAAGCTGACTCTGTCCCAACTGAAACCATGCCAGGCTTCTGAGGGATGCTCAGAGACTCAGAAACCTTCTGGTTTAAACCCTATTCTCTGACACTCAGGAGCAGTTTTGCAAAGTTGCAGGTGTGATCACCTGCCTAGTGAATTATAAACATATAGATTGAATTTTTTAAAATAAAATAGATTTTATTTTTAATAAAATTATAAAACTTTTATCCCTAGGGGGTAGCTGAGAGCCTCTGAGCCACAAGGCTGGTAAGGAGGAGTAAGGATGCGGAGTAAGGAGGGAGGATTGACGGGGTTTTAGAACAGGTTTAGGATGAACAGAAATGCAGCTGAAATCATGGGTGTGGGGGAAGCACCGTGTGTGTTTAGCTTGGATTTCAGGGTGCTTTAAGTTTGGGTTACCAACTGTGAAACTGATATGTAGAAAAGGATGAAATTTTGGCCCTAAGGTGTAAGCTCCTAAACTGGTATTCCACAATCTAAGGTGAAGACTTTTCCTGGGCCACTTTTCCCTGCACAGGCAGTCATAGGCTTTTACAGTACAGTCTGGTACGATTATTGTCTGGCTGCTTCATGCCTCTTTCCTGACGGCAGGCCTGTTTCCCAAGCAGGGTTTCTTGCTGGGATTGCTCTGAGATCCGTGTGTCTTACTGAGGGATTTCCAGTTGGACTTCAAGGGGTTAGTTTTGAGCAAGAATTTCCCCAGTGACCCGGGACTTGCCTTTCTGAGGCCCTGCTTGTGCCGGAGGAATTAGTAGCCGTTTTAGAGCGAGTTGTCAGCACCAGCCCTAGGAACACTGTGAGCGCTGGTGCGGACAGGCTCAGGTGTCTATCGCATCAGGAGAACTTAAGGAAAGCAGCCTTGCTCCGTGGTCAGCCTGCACGCAGGTGCTAATTATCCTACTCGGATTAAGCTCAAGAGCCTCTCTTCCTGCACTGAGCACTCACGCGCAGCAAAGCTACCTCGAGGGGAACCCCAGCAGAGGGATGCTGGCAGAGTGCGCCCTGTCTGAGGCTGCCCAGTCTTCCAGACATACCGCAATGACTGTCTACCCTCTGAGGCTCTGGATGCGGGAGGGAGTTAAGGAAAGTTAAGTATTTTGTGGAACACAGTGGGTTGTGGGCTGGCATTTCCTGCTGTGAGGGGGGACACGATTGGTCTTTACATTTTAAATTATGTCAGGGCACCTAGGATCCTAGATGGGCATATTAATTTGGATGTCATGAATCAAAGTATCAATAAGCAGAGCTGTTAAGAAATCTCTCCTCACTCATGCACATCAGGAACGTTTTCCTCTCCGGCATGTGTTCTTCAGTTCCCCAGCAGTACAAGCAAATTGGAAAGTTCAGCTGTCATTTGGGGGAAGGTCATAGATCACACTAGCAGCCTGAGTAATCCAAGAGGTTTTAAGTATCATAGCATTTAGTTTAAAGTGAAATTTGCTCTGACAGGGGCTGGCAGACCAATAGGAAAAAGAAATATTTGTGCTTGGAGAAGTGCATGTGTAGAGACCGCGAGTATAACTGATGGCTGGAAGTGATTTCAGTCTAAAAAAAACAAATCATTAAGAGAGTGCATAGGGGTAAAATACACAGTTCATATTTTAAAGGGTCTCAAAATGAACCAGTAACTGAGGTTAGCAGTACATAGTAATTAGCTGGGCTGTTCACTGTTTAACTCCATCAGCTCCAGACCTGGTGGTATGCTTTGCACAAGGAAGCAGTTGTGCATTGAGGACGTGGTTAGCAAGCACCAATCTCTCTGTGTGCACGCGTGCAATTTTTTGAGAGAAAACTGCCTTAACTCGCAGACTAAGGCAACGGCCAAAGTCGTTTATCCAAGGAGTTCGTTGTGGTGGTGTGTGATGTGTATCCACTCTACAGCTGCAGGGATTGCATGCACCTCTGCTGGGGACCGAGCTGAACAGGGCTGACTAACAGGAGGAAAAAATACCAATGGGGGGATGAGTGTTGTTGCCTCAGTGGCATAATTATGTGTCCCTCGCTTTTTGGGAAGACAGGCTGATGCTTGCTCTGCTCAGGACTGACTTTCCCTGTATTAGGCCAACACCGCGTTTTTCCTGGGAGCAAGTTTTGAAGTTGATTGCTGGTATAAATCTAAGAACGCATGCCACAAATCACGAGCTCAGGCCAATCGTTACCCAACAAGTGTTTACAGCCGACAAGCTGCCATCTTTCCTGGCTCTACCCTTCTGCTGTTCTTGGCAGAAGTGGCAGGGATTCATCAGAACTCGGTTTTTAAGCCCCTGTCTCCACCTTGGTAGGTTATGCTTGCAGAGTCATTGCCCTTGGCCTGCCAGCCTCCTGGGTGAGCCAGACTCCGGTCTCCAGACGCATGTTTGCTGTTTTGTTGCCCTGCCCCTCAGTTACTTCCTGGCCTCCAAAGCCTTGCCTTCAACGAAGAGGACGAGCTTTTTGCTAAGGGCTGCCAGTGCAAACAATCAAATAGGCAACGCTGGTATGTTTCAAGAGCACTAACATGGGAAAATTAAGCCAACTTTTTTTTCTGAAGCATGGACAGGCCTTCATTTACTTAAGAGAAATATTTAGATAGGAGAGAGTGGTGATTTGATCAAGGTGTTTTAATGTGATTTTCTGTTCCTTTCTTTTTATTTTTTTTTTAACTGTCCAAAGCAGTTATCAGCTGATCCATCTCTTCCAGTTTTCTACAGGACACTAACATATGTCTAAACCATTTGGAAATAACTGATACTCCTCAAAGTTTAAACTCTAGGGATCTTTACCTAATTACTTACACATTTATAAAAAAAATATAAAAAAAAAATGATTTGCTGAGAATGTGATTGAAACCATATTTTCCCTGCTCTCGTTATCAATTTAAATACATTTAAAAGTTCTTTGAATAAGGATTACTAAACTGGAAGTAGCTGGGAAAGCTCTGCCTGCAGGGATAGAGACCCATTGCCACCTCGTGGCTCAGGGGCGTTATTACACCTCACCCCCCAAAACCCCAGTGTTGTTTTAGTTCGGTAATACAGAATGGAGTGACCAAAAGAAGATCTTGAAACGCTGCAGCATCAAGAGAAGCCACATGTACATTTAAGAAGAAAGTCCTGCTTCGCAGCATGTCTCAGGCTGCTGTATTTGTTGTGTCCTTCCCTGCCACCGTAAACCTGCGGATGGCTACTGTTGTCAGCCCTGTAAGCCAAGGCACGGCCCCTACGAGCTTGACTTGCCGTCAGCGGCATCCCTGCCTACAGCACTCACAGCTACTGACTCACAGCCTACTCGCTCACCTACAACATCTTTCCAGAATGAAGTTTTCTGTAGTTAGCAGAAACGCAAAGAGGCCCTATTCTACCATACTGGTAGTAAACTCAACTTACCTGCAACTAATGTTGTTATAGTCACAGAAAAATACATTGAAAAATAAACCCAGAAAAGTGTTTTCTGTTAAAATATCTTTTTGTTATACATCAGTCATAGATACTTTAAGGATCTTCAGAAGACAACAATGGAATTCCTGGTTTAAAGGTAGCCTGAAAATATCCTGCTTCTCTGCAGTGTTACACATGTGGCATCACTGACACCAGGGAACTTGTAGTAGCACAACAAAAGTGGCCTCTGCACTTCCAAATCCCACTACGGCTTTAAGTATGTTATTAACTTCTAATACTAACAGTATTGAAATAAGCCTTTTAAAGAATCGGCGTTGTTTTACAGTAGTTACTCAACTTGTTGGTTTTCTGAACTGCCAAAGAAATTGGTCAGCTTCAGGCTAGGTCCTCGTTGGCTTGTTCGGAAGAGCTTTGTGGGCTGTACGCAGAAAGCTGTACCTAATGGCAGCACACATGAGGTCTGTCTAATCCCATTGCACGTTGCAAACCAGGAACAGTGGCAGAAGTGGGGACCATCCTCTGACTAAGGTGGGTGCAGGGTTTGGTGTTTCTGGAGATGAGGGTTAGGTACAGACAAACTAACAGGATTGCTCCTAATCCCTTCTTTCAGGCATCTATTAAAGCCTCAAGGCTGCTAATGAGAAAGCTGCTCTTTGCCAGGTACAAAGGAGGGACGTGGAGAAGGTGCCTCAGAGGTCACCAGCTCGTTTCATAATGGGCTTGGAAAAGAGTAATAGGACTTTGGAGGGGATACAGGAAGGAACGGGTGGCCAGAGGAAGGTGTGGAGCCAGAGGCATGTGTTGGCATAGCTTTGCACCACTACAGGGTACTGCTGCCACTCTGCTTCTCTCTGCCGTGCTGAAGGGACTGATCCGCCTTTAAGGTCAGACTGATGGCTCTGGGTACGAGGGACGAGACGGGGCATCGCTAATTCAAACACAGACAAGCAGATGTGGACATAGCAAAATCCTTTCAGGGCGCTGCATTTCTCAAGATACATTCAGGTGAAAAAGAATTATCTTCTCTGCGGTTTGGCTTGTTGACTGTGTCCCCTCCCTCCAAGAGGACAAATCTCAGCCTCAGACGTTCCACCTTCACGTGATTATTGGAATATCCCAGGAGTGAACAAGTTTCCTGAGAAACCAGGAACCTAAGGATCCTTTTCTAGCACCTCAGGGAGGCATGATCCGAGGAAAGGATCTTTGCAAGGACACGGAGTGATGGACATGGTCTCCCACTTCAGCGGAGCCCTTTCAGTCCAACCGATTGAGCAGCGCCAGCTTTTTGCTGAGCCAGGGCCTGGGGCCCACCCATTGTACATCTTCTGGATGGGTCATTCTTTCCCAGCCTCGACTGTTGCATAACCCGTGTTCCATATGTCTAATTGGCGGTAATGAGGTTCAGCTTTTCCCCACTCCAAAAGCACTTTGGTTCTTTGTGTTTTGACAGTCTTCAGAGGGGAAGTTCAACTCCTTTCAATGCATCTTTAGTCAGACAATAAATCAGAATCCTTTTCCATTTGTCCTTCTACTGAAGTGGAAGTTAAAAAGTGACATAGCTATGAATAGGCAGTAATCCAGTATCTTAGGCAATGTTCATTTTTCCTCTACCTCCTGCGTGAGTTATTGTTGAGCATGAAATATGTGCCACTTTTCCCTATACGGTTCTTGTGTTTTAGTATCTAATTCATTGCTGTGGGACTTTTTAGGTGTAAAAGATGCTGTTCTGTATGAAAAATGAATTATTCTGTCTCATTAGTATATAGCCTTTCAGTGTATGATGAATTCTTTCTGCCATTTGGCTGTCAATCTCGTATCCCACCAGAAACACTGTCCTTTGCTGAACTATGTTGCCGTGCCAGATATTCTCACTTTCTCATTTCTAGCTGGCTTCAGAAATGTACTGAAGGAAGGAAATCGGATTATTCAGATGCGCTGTGTAGGGTAGGGTTACCAGTGGGCTTTGCAAGAAGCATTTCCTGAAAGACACTAACTTTAATGTACAGATAGAGAAACTGAGTCACAGAACTAACGTGCTTTGCCAGTGAATACATAAAAGGATAGAAGAGATGATGTCTTGTCTCTTGTGGGATTTCTGTTTGACCTGAAAACCGTTCCTCGACAAGAGTTGTGTTGATTTCTCTGCAGCATTTCTTTTCCCACCAGGAGAGGAGGAGACGGAGCAGTGCTGGCTAGAAGGGGAAGACAGCTTGCGAAGTTGCCTCACAAAATTATCTCCATGGCAGGAAAAGTTGGAGACACCAGCACTAGTGCACCTCCCCTACCATACAAAAACCTACAGTTTCTCTCTCTTCTTTTTTTTGTAGCATGGGAGTTGATGGATTTGGTCAATCACCAGGGGTTCCTGGCCGCCCAGCGACTGCCTATGGCTACCGCCCGGATGAACCTTACTACTACAGCTACGGAGCACGATAAAACAGCCCCGTCTGCTGCCCAGGATGCTGCCACCTGCCCTGGAGGAATCAGCGTGGCCGCGGCCATGGCCGGCAGTAAATCTATCCCTTGGTAATGCATGATTGTACCACGATGGGTCCATCACTACGTATCCTTTGGCGTGTGTAGCTCCAGATAAAGCTAGCCTTCCTGGGTCCAGTGTTTTAGTGACAGTGTTTGCTCTTTGGTTGCTCTTTGTTATAATTTTTGTACAGTATTTGTTCTGTGACTTGAAAGCAAGAATTGGAAAGCTACTGGACTGGAAAGTGTCACATTATGTATATTAAGCTACTAATTTAATTTCTATTAAATATAAAAACCTGTGTGGTCAGTGGCGGTGAATGTGTTTCTAACCGATGTTTCGTTTGTTTTACAAGGCATTTAAGAAGAATGTTTCATGTGAAGCGTGTTCAACATGGACTGTTTCCCTCTAACACTTAAGCAACAGGAACACTGTTAAGCCCCAGCATCTCCTGGCGCTGCCCTAACACGTAGTTAACCAAAGTCCAGTTGTGGGTCTGAAGACTTTAATAATGGAAAGATGGCACAGATTCACTCCCCTGGAGCTTCAAACATTTACAATCTAGTTTAAATGCTTGAAAACACTTAAAATTAGAAACTACACTACAACAGAATACCTTTACCACAGTGTTTAAATAGAGTTCTGTGGGCTGAGAGGTGTCAGCCACATCCTGAGGACTAGCAAGAGAAAAAAAACCCACTGTAACTTGGTTGAGAATCCAGATGCAGAGCCTTCCCCCCAACTTCCCCATGCTGAAATACAAACGCGTCCTGTCCTGTGTGGTCACAGGGGTTAGGCTGGATCATTGACTGAGCAGCAGAGACGGGCCAAGGCACCTTCACGCTGGACTCACGGTGATTGTGTTAAGCCGCGTTCTGAAACATGCCGCGTGCAAACAGAGTTTAGGCTAAAGCTGTTGTTGTGTACCCCTGCCCATAAGAGACAGAAGAAAGTGTACAGAAATGCCCTCTACCACAGACATCAAGACAGCAGTTCAAATTTTCACTTTTTAAAAGAAAAGCTACCCCCACCTCATGATTTTTTTTTTAAATGGCTACTGATTTGCCATTGAATTGTTCCTCACCTTTTTCCTCCCTCATTTCTGGCTTAAACAGAATATAGACTTGCATTGGGGGGCCGATACTACTAAACCAGTAGCCAGTAATCCCGTAAGACTGGTGTATGTGCTAGGAAGGTGATCTTCAAAGGCATGGCCTTGTTTAGGAAGTTGACAGACTATTAGTCTTACACTTTACAAATATTTTTGAAATCAAGGTTGTTTTTAAAGCTTGCTTTATCTTTTAAAAGTGTGCAAGTACTTTCATATGCACCATTACTCCCTGTGTTTCATACTGCATGACTGGAAGCGATTCTAAAATTAGCCACGGTATTTCTTACCAGCTTTCAGCCTCCTCCCTGCGCTGGCTTTGTGTTCATGGCTTCACTTACTGGAGGTAGGTGGAAAAACAACATTGCCAAGATTAACTAATATTTTTTTAAATCATTTTTAACTAATTCTTATGCAGTTTCTTAGAAGGTGTAAAATCTTACTAGAAACTTGCAGAAAAACTTGAATTACACTAATGGGTTTCCAGTGTCATATCTTTTGAGATTCTTTCCACTGGTCTGAGCCCACACTTTATCTGCCCAGCCATTGTGCCACATTTACTCAAAAGCTTTCAGATATTTTTATAGTTATAGCTGTGCGAGAGATTACCCAAACTGCATATTAAGACACAGGCTTTTCTTTTCAGACTGGCACTCAATCGTCAGGCTTTTCCAGAAAATTAGTGTGAAGTTATTTAAAGCAGTTGCCCTTCTCGTGGAATGTGTTTTGGGGAAGAAAAAAAAATGAAGTGGGTCCTTGGAGTATATGCAAACTATCAATGAAACTGAAGGAGCCTTTAATTGGAAGCTTCAGGTTAACGAGGAACTAGAGTTGAGCTTCAGCAAAGGGGTGGGTGTCTGTAATTGTAATACAGTTGTGACCATGCTGAGAATAAATGGCAGTGGAAAAATCTCTGGCTGCATTTTTAGCATTCAGTGTTAGCAGTTTATGAGAAAAGAATAAAAGATCAAGTATTTGTAGCTTTGCCTGGCAGCAGCTAAGAGAAGAACATCATTTATCTGCAAGCAGAGCTTGGTAAAAATTACTCAGCACTTAGTAGCCTGAGGACAGAGCCTGCTAGCCAAGATGAAAACCAGCTGTGCCACTATACTCTCTGCGGCAGGAGAGAGGCTGATTTTCCCTTTAATTACGGTTCCTGAGCCAGAAACGGGAAAAAAGATATGAGCACATAGACTTTTCAATCTATATCACATTTCCTGTGGGTGTCAGAGGGAGACGGGAGAGTCTGACCTGTAGGGTAACTTTTTAATTATCTGTATTTATGGATTCAGTCCCTGAGTACTGTATCCTGCGTAAAATGGGGCGAGGAGGGATCGGCTTTCCTTTAGCAACTTCTACAACTTCTGTCCTTTCTTCCTTTTCCTGGTTTCTCTCCCTGACTTTGTATAGCTCCTCTTTTCTTTCCCTACAGCAGCAATCCCTAGCCATCCCAGAAGTATCCTCTTTCCCAGTCTGCTGCTAATTAATTAATGAGTTTGGTTAGGCAGGTGTTTTAGATATAATTAGGCTGTAAAGTTAATAGCACAATGAAATAAGCATAGGCTGAGAAGTTCATACGTCTGTTAGCTATTATTCAGGCTTTCTGCAGCTGTACAGTGTAATTTCAGTGAGCAAACTATCTACTTAATGCGGCAGCCTAAGATCTTGTTTTAAATTATTATTTGTACCACACTAGTACTTAGGAGCTTACTAGGGCAACAGGGGGTGAGGAAAAGCAAAAGTAAACAAGTATCCTTGGCCCAGTGAGCTTATGAAGGACCTGATTCAAATTTTTTAAATACCGGTGTGGGCGTGGAGCTGTCTGATAACAGCTTAACATGTGCATTTCATTCTGAAATAAGTCTGCTATGATTCTGTTTAATTTAATCCTCTCTGGATTAAATGAAACAGGAACAAGATGTATCTTCTTCTGGAATAAGCAGGACAAGCTCTTTTTAGATACAAGAGATTTCGAGCTCCTCTGGCAGATTCCGTAATGGAATTCCTGTAATACGCCACTGGTAAGCTCAGCTGTCCACTCTTCATGGGAGAAGGCTGAGAATAGCCTCAACCTTCATTCCTTCCATGACCATCCTCAAGAAACATACAACACAGTGAAGCTGGCTTACTGGTGCCACTTAGGTTGCAGCTGTCAGCCCTCAAAGTTGTTGTGATCTGCTCTTTTTTTTTCTTTATGAGGTTAAGGAGAGAGCTCTGAGGCAACAGGAGAGGTACGGGAGCCGCCTGCCTGTGGCTGACAGCGCTGCGTTGCACCCAGGTCACAGGTAGAAGGTGACGTTTGCAACCAGTCTGTCTAGAAACCCACTTGAGTGAGAACACAGACTTTTCTGGAGTTGGTATGTTGGGGTCCCTGCCCCTAAAAAGAGAAACCCACTTCTGTTTATTAAGAAATTGAGTACTTGGGAAATACCTTTAGCAGCAAAAAGCTACTGTAATGCAGTTGTAACCACCATGTCTGTGCGGCAGGAGGACATCACTGGAATAGACACCGGCTGCAGTTCAGGTGGGTGCTGGGAGCGCCACCCCAGCCCTGTTTCTTCCCTCTGCCTTTCCAAAGGCCCTGTGGCCTGGAAGAGGAAGAGCTGGGGAACATTTCTACACTGCAGACAGTGACTGCAGCATAGCCTGCTGGACAATGCTCCCCAGTTGTCCTCTTACACCTTATGGGCTCTATTCCATAGATAACGCTTTTTGCTCCATCCTCTTCTACTGTTACTAGCTGTCTGTCTCTCTACTATGCCAATCTTTTCTTGCCCAATCGACATAAATAACCAGTTACAAACCTACGGAGGCACTTGCTGAGAGCTCTGTAATCCTGGTAGTTCCCTGTCTATTCTTCTGCCCTTGAAAGAGGAGGAAGAGGGTTCACTCCTACCTCATTACGTCCTGAGTTATTCTCTGGAGGAGCCTACATTGGCTGTTCTCAGGAAAAGGCAAACTGCAAAGTCTGAAGGACAGAAGCCCAGCTCGTGTGTGTTTCCACAGCGGCACAGTAGGGCCCTCAGCAGGGCGCGTGCCTCAGTACCTCTTCAGTTCGTATGGAACAATGGACTCGCACAGGAAAAGCAGATCGAGGGAAGGAGTGCTTCTCCACAGAGGCACTCCAGCAAAGTAAATACACTGTAAATGATGCACAGCAGCCAAAGTTTGCTTTTGTTTCCTGAGAGCCACATGAATTACACCACAGCCTGAAGCCAGAGCCAAGTGCTGTGAGTAGAAATCAGTTGTTGCTTATTAAGAATTTTTTGTCTTTACCTGCAGTTGTTCCAGTCTTCTGCCTTTCCCCTGCCACAAACACACAGAGGACATATAAATCCATGCTTAGGCCCTTGAATAAACCGCTGAGGAATGTTCACAGTTCCCCTTATTTTGCACTTTGGGGCCAGGGTCCATTGGTATGACTGTCCCATTTGGGCCAAAGACTCTGGAGTTTTCCTACCTTTGAAAGAGGCATATCTGAACTTCATTTTAGTTTCTGTTCCTGTATGCATCATGTTACCCCATAATATGTGACATACTTTGCCTCACACACTGTGTGTGACCCATTCTACTTTTCTGCACCCTCCTCCTCCTGTCATCTTTCTGCTTTATTTAAAAAGACTCAGATCATCCAGCTGCCAATATATCCCTCTGCCAGAGGAGCAGAGTCCTCCTAGCCCTCTGCCCTTTCTTAATCCCAACGTGACAGTTTATGGACCTCCCAGTGCGCAGTCATAGAAGAAAGCCTACCTCTTTGCTTGCTGAAACAGATTGCGAAGCTCAATTGAACAGAGTTTCAGTGTGAATCTGAAGGGATTCCCTTTTTCTGTCCAGATACCCGTGGCTTTGTTGCACTGAAGGGACTCTAGCATAAACAAGTCACTGGCCAGCAGACCTGTGTCTCTGGGGGCATCTACAGGGTCCACGCTCTGGGCACGAACTGGAAGGCTTCGCTAAAAAGTGGGAGAGAAGCGTATTATTGGTAAAGAGGTCTACAAGTTCATGCCAGATTTGACAGCACAAAATTTAATGCAGGCTAAACTGGTGGAGTTTAGTTACTAAAGAAAGCCAAGGAGTTTGCACAGCTTAGACCACCTTTGTTAAACAGGCTGCCATTGCCATTAAACCTTTGTCTAGACGAGGCCACGGGTACGGGGTGTGCTGCTGGGCCCCGCTTGCTCTAAGCGTTAGGTTCAAAATGACTGAGCAAACCACATCCTAATGCCCTGGCGCGGCATGAAACTGGAATAACACTGGCGATATGAAAATAGTGTGTGAAAAGCCCAGACCTCCCACTGCACTGTAGTAATTCCTTTCAACGTTCATTCTGCTGTCCAAAATACTCACGTGAAATCTCTCCCCAGAGTCACTTTAGTCCGCAGCACAGAGAGCGATTAGTTTTAATGGCATTAAATAGATCTCCTTATGATGCACGGGTTACACCACCAAAGCAAACGCGCGGGGCTCGGGGCGATGGCGCGGGGCGATGTGTCAGACAGACCACCTGCCTCGCGGACGCCGTTTTCACCCTTTATTTGGGCTGGGCAGGAAGCCCTTGCTCGACCCCCCATAGCAGCGGTGTGGGGGCTACGCAGGGAAACCGTGGAAGGAAATTAGCCCACAAAACGCGGCCGTGGGACAGGACGCCGCTATGCATTCGAAGGAGGGAGACACCTATTCCCCAAGCGCCCGAGAGCCATAAACCACAGGCGGCACTGCTCGTTTCCACGCAGGAAAGGAGTTTGAGGCGCAGGGCCTGCCCTGAGGCGCCGAGCAGCAGGAATGGTGCCGGCCTTTTGAGACAGCCCGGCCGCTGGGGTGCGCTGCGGTTCAGTCGCTGCCACGATTCCCGAGGGACCGGGTTGAAGGAGTTGGGAGCACTGGCAGCCTCGGGCAGGGAGCGGGCGCTCGCTGCCGGTACCGAACTGCCGCGAGAAAGGGCAAGTAGCGGCCTGAGGGGAGATTCGCCCGCAACCAAAATGGCCGCCGCCGCCGCCGCTTCGCGGGGCCGCGCCTTCGCGCAAGATGGCCGCCCGCCGGCCCCGCCCCGCCTCTGCCGGCCCCGCCTCTGCCGGCCCCGCCAGCCGCCAGGGGGCGCGCACGGCGGAGTGGTGGCGCTCTGCCCGCCGCCCGTCAGACTCAACGGTGCCGCCGCTGCCGGAAGCGCCAGTCGGTGGCGGCGCTGTGGGGGAGGGAGCGGCTGGCGGGGCCGAGGCGACGGTACCCCGCAACCGGGGCGGCGGGGAGCAGGTGGGGAGCGGGGGCCGATGGCGGAGGCCGGTAATGGGAAGTGACAGGGGGTAATGGTGGAGGCAAGTAGTGGAAGGTAGCAGGGGCCGATGGCGGAGGCCGTTAATGAGGGGCTGGGGGGGGGGGGTGGGTGGTGGTGATGGGGGTGACCAGGGCTGCGCTCCCCAACCCGCTCCAGGGCGCCGGCGGTCCCGGGGGCCCGGTGTCGGTGTCCCCGGCGGTGCCCGGCCTGGCGCTGGCCGGGGCACGGGCACTCCGCCCGCGCTTGGGACGGGTGGGTGGCTGGGGCTGGAGCCGGTGCCTCAGGCCTCGCTCGGGGCAGGTGCTGCCAGCCCGGCTCGGGAAATGGTGACGGTGCCCTCCCTCCGTGCCGGGGTCGGTAACTTGCAGGTAAGGGATGCGTTGAGGGCAAAAAGCTGGCTTTTCTGGGAAAAAAGCGCAAATACCTGTAGTTGTGTTTGAGTGCGCTGTGGGCGCTGGTGTCACGCTGGGGTTTCTTGGGCGTTTTAATGCCCTCTGTTAAAGTGCGTGCGCTTTTCCCCACGCCTGGTGTCCAGGGTTGGACAGTCCATCGGAAGGTGCAACAAAATCCCGCTTCCTTGCCCAGGGAGGCTGTTGCCTGTTGATCACCCACCTGTCCGCCTTCGTGGCACTGCTTGCGCAAGGTGCCTGCTGGACACTTTCAGTTGCCGTGTTGGGAAACCTCAGACTTTGGTTCGTCACCTCCGACATCCTCTTCCAGGGGCTCTGCCGGCACGGGAGGTGGTGGGCAGGGCGAGCGGAAAACTGGGAATTGCCTCCCTCTCAGCTGTGGAGCGACAGGGCTTAGTGTACCTGTTTCAGGTTAGATGCCTCTTATGCAGAGTGTTATCACTCCGTAAAGGAGCTAAATTGAAATTCCAGCTCTTAACACAGTTTATGGTAGCAAACCCAAATTGTTCTTAACCACCAGTCCCTCTGTCTTTCCCTGATGGGCTCCACTCCATCTCAAGGTGCACTATGTGTTACATTGAATGTTCATGTTTACAATTTATTGAAAATAAGATATTAAAGGGTTATAATGTGGGTAATGCTCTTAACCCAGAAAGCATACGTGGTCCTTGCACAGTGTAGTGCGACTGACAGTTTATTTTAGCATCAGGAGAATTTCTCTGTGGGTTTTAGCCACACCTGGGCTTACACTTTTGCAAATGTTTTTGCCTGCTGGAGTTTCAATGGCCAGTGTGTTTTGGAGTGCTGTGACAAAGAAAAGAAATCAAGCAATAGTTTTGCGAAGCTGACGTGTTCCTGAAAAGTGTGGCTCGTGGTTCCACAGGCTGCTGTCGCTGCTTGGGTGTTCGAAGCTCCTCGCTTCAAGGTGCTTGGCGTTTGATACAGAGAGTTGCTGGGCTCCTCCTGAGGGACGGTTACCTGGAGTGGGGGATGCTTGTCTGGAGCTGGTTGTCATACAGTGGCACTCAAGGTAGATCGCAGTTATTTGAATGACTCTGATGTTACGATATTTCAGAACTGTGGGCGTCCCTGAAGCTAAATTTGTAACCGATGAATATGTCCATATGGATTTGGAGTAACGCGAGCCACTAGGTCAGTTCAGGTGCTTTCAGCTGTCCTGTGCAAAATCTGACTGAGAAATAATTACAGTAGAGCTAGCAAACAATGCAAAGCTGAAAAAAAGCAGAGAATGCGGATAAATGCTCAGCCATAAACCGATTCTCCAGTTGCAAAAACCGTGTGGGGGTGGGCTTTTCCCCACTTTTCCTAAAAACTGAGATTTTGCTTTCTCCTCTCAATACTGAAGATGGTTTGCTAACTTCTGTATACAGACCGGTATTCAGGGTCTCGCCCGTAGCCTGTGATGACAAGCCTGATTACAGAGCATATGCTCGGTCCGTGTTTTCTAAAAGAGCCTGTGCAATCAGCGTGTTTGTTTTACCGGTTTTGTGTGCGAGGAAGCAGCACAAAAATCTGTGTCAGCCTCTTCCTGACAGAGGCTGTGGGAGGAAGGCAGGCTTGGCAGGCAGACGGAATATTTGTCAGATGGAGAGAAGGTAATGCAGGAGGTTACCTGAGCATAGCTTCGCTGAAGTCCTCTGTGGCTCGGAGAATTGAGGAACGGCTGCTTTTAAGAAGGCTGGGGGCTCCTAAGGCACCGCTGTGTTCTAAGGTGGCGTCAGTCACAGTTCCTAACTGCTGACTGGGCTTGATCTGAATTAAACCTCTGGAGGAGGTGTCTGCACGAGTTGGGGTATTGGTGGATCCTGGGTTTGGTGGATTCTCGATTTGGTAGCCAGGTCGAGGACTAGTTGTGGATGCCGTACTGTCTGTTTATCTGTGGCGGAGCTGGTGAGGTCTGGTGGTGATGCTGGCACAGATGCCAGCGCAGTCCTAGCTTCACAGCTAGAGAGCTGCTCGCCTGTTTATCTGAACCCTTTCGTGGACACTCGGTTTCCCTTACAATGGATGGGAATTTTATTCTTGTCCTTTAACTGAGGATACTGGCAGGACGAGGTTTTTCATGGCTGTCTCATGCTTTTCAGAAAATGCTCTGAAGGCGAACGGGACGGTGCCCGCCAGAACTGAATCTGCCTGAAAAAATCTTCCTTCACCCAAAGGCCTGTTTGGGAACCTCCACAACGGCCGAACTCTGCGAGTGATGGGCTCGGAGAACAGCGCTTTAAAGAGCTACACACTAGAAGAGCCGCCATTCACGCTGCCAACTGGACACACAATTTATCCGGCCGTGCTACAAGATGGCAAACTTGCTTCGGTCTTTGTGTACAAGCGAGAGAACGAAGATAAGGTTAATAAAGCTGCCAAGGTACCGTAGAGCGCATGCCTGGGACAAACTCATTTTTTTCTTGGAGGGATGGGAATCAGTTAATGAGGTTCAAACCCCTGGGGAGTAAGGGCAGGAGAAAAGGTCGAAGTTGACTCTGGCTGCAAACAGCTGCCATGCAGGAGGGGAAAAGGGGGTCAGAAGCTGCGAAGATCCTTGCGTGCCACACAATGGGAGCAGTGGTGGGAAGTGGTGTTTGGATAGCAACACCTGTGTTACTTTGTAAAGTACTGGTCTCCTCGTGCAGACCTAAGTCAGAGAGTCTTTCTTAGGTGGACCCCAGCCAAAATACTGTGTTTATTCTGTGTAAGACTTTATGTAGATGAATTATAAAGGGTTCTGCAATGAGTGAGTCAGTGTGCTGAGTGCATGGTGAGCAGGGCTGGGCTATCTAAATGCAAGGAGAAAACATGGCTTAAAGTACAAGGCTAAGCTCTGCAGCCAAAAGAGGTTGAGACTGGAAGAAACTGGATGAGCTTTAACAGATGTCTTTGTTTCTGGAAGCACCTGAAAACCTTGCGCCACCCTTGCCTTCTGCGCTTCCTCTCTTGTACTGTGGAAGCAAATGGGATCCACCTGGTTACAGAACGTGTGAGGCCTTTGGAAACGGTCCTGGAGACACTCTCTTCTGCAGAAATCTGCGCAGGGATCTATGACGTGTTGCTGGCGCTCATCTTCCTTCATGACAGGGTAGGTACCACCGGCAGCAGTTGTCAGGCTTTGGTGGGAGCCAGATGAAACATGACAGGAGAGCGTTGTACCTGGGCTTGCCTGGATGACTGTCTCATGCCTAGTTCTTCACAAAAAGGCAGACACACACCCCGGAACCTGCTAAAATCATTGGTTGCTTTGTAGGAGGAAGCTGAATTGCTGTGGGTTCTGGAAGTAAAGGAGCAGTTCCCAAATCGTGAATTGACATCTGCTTGCAGTGCTTCTTTAGGGAAATGGATTGCTTGGCCTTGGCATTTATTTACAGCTGTTGCCACGTGTCAGGGATCGGTGTCACCGCTCCCCTCTTTTGGCACTGTGTGTTTGCCCAGGACTACAGTTAAATTGCCAGCTCAGAGTGTAGCATTTGAGCTTTGAGTTCATAGTTGGAGGTCTTCTCTGCATTTACAGTTGCATTGCAAGGGCTGTGACAATTAGAGCTTTGTCTGCTCCGAAACCCCAGCCCTTCTGCCAAATACCTGCTAATCACCTTCAAAATCCTGAAGGACCTGTAGAGTTGTGTGCTTTTTGGCTGCTTTTCCTCAGGTTGTGGCAGCACTTAATTAGCGCTGATTAAGATTTTACTTCCTTATCCATCCCCAAGTCTGTTACCCCTTTTTTTTTTTTTTTCTCATATATTTTAGGGAAACCTAACACATAACAATGTCTGTTTATCGTCTGTGTTTGTAAGTGAGGATGGGCACTGGAAGTTGGGAGGAATGGAAACAGTCTGTAACTTCAATGAAGCCACCCCAGAGGTAAGAGTCAAGCAAAGCCCACCCTCTGATGCCCGAGCGAGAGCTCCTGGCCTGCTGAAACTGGCCACCGATGGATGTGAGGGCCCAAATCCTTCCAGTTACTTGCATTTACTATTAAGTGTGCGGGCCTACTTCCAGCTCTGACCTGAATTTTTGCTCTAAAGACATCATGACTATAAACTACGTCTACACAAACAGAAACTAATTCCCCGTTAGCCAAAAAGCAGCTATTTTTCTAAGGGAGACTACTGGTTGGAGGGTAGGTTAAGACTGAGAAATCTTTGCTGCTCTGGACTGTTTAAAACAAACTAAAAAAAATAAAAAAGCTTTAGTGTGAAGCAGGAAGATCCAGGTTGAAATGAATCAATAAGAAAAATAATTTAAATGACCTTTAGCTTTTGTGCTGGCATCTTCATTGCTTGTTACTGGTCTTAGCAGAAAAATTCCTGGTTCGATTTCTGCTGCATGCTGTGCAGAGCCATTGCTGCAGCCTGGGACCGTGCTGTAAATGTATATTGCCTTTTCTCCCAGAGGATCTACAAATCCTTCACCATCAAGTGTCGCTGGCGCATATCACCTTTCAGAAGGGATCAGGCAGACACACAACTGGTGCACAATAATGCAAAGAGCACGGCAGTAAAACCTGACTGCTAAAGCTCATGAAATCCTTTTCCCGTCCAGATGGACCATGTGGGACGATAGGACTGAGGACTAAAGGGATGAGTTGGCTGTGATGCCCTGAAGTTGCTTTCTGTCAGCTTGGTGCTTCACACCTGGTCCGTTTGTGCTTCCCCTCTGGGCAGAGCAAAGCGCAGCCTGCTCTGGATGGCAGCCGAAGGGGACAGGGGCAAAGCTCCTGCCACACGAGGAGAGCCTGCTCCTGCTGCTTGGCACAGATAAGCGATTGAGGCAGCTCATGTCTCTCCTCTTCTTCCAGTTCCTCTCTCATGTTAAGTCAGTACGAGACGAGTCGTGCATCCCTTGCGAGGAGATGGTGAGTAACATCACTTGCTGGAGGAACTTCTTGCTGGCAACAAATAAAAAAGTGCAATGTTTGGGAAGTAGTCTTCATTCATGTGTTTTATTTCCTTATGCCTGAATGGGAGGAGGCGGCTGTTGGATAATACCTGAGGTTTACCCTCTTCCTTCTCGGCCCCCTTCCCTCCCATCCCTGGTTTGGGTACGGTGTTGGGCACAGGGTAGTGAAAATCTGAATAAGGAGTGGTGGGACAGCAGGTTGTCATAATATTTTTTTTCAAATACTTTGTGTTGTAGCTTTGACGCTTCTAAATCACCAAAGCTTTGCAAAAATTGCAGAGTAGCTTCTGAGATTGCCCAGATCACTGCAGTCACACGGTTGCGTAACTCTCACATACAACAGCCTTCCTTTTTTTTCCACTTGTTAGTCACCTCTGATCTATTAAGTCCAATGAGTTGCTTATCTTAAAGGAGCGCTCACTTTCTAATTAACACCTGTTTCCATAGAAATGCCAAGTTGTTGACTTGCAATTGCTGCGTGCATTCATGGGGGAATTGTTTCATCATGATGTAGTTGCTCTGTGGGTTATAAATTCCCTGGTGGAGTTTTTTTTAGTGTAATATTCTGCTTGTAGAGTCTTTAGGGGAGCTTTGGTGCTATAAAAAGAATCCGAGAGCGTATTTGGTGGGGGAGGAATTCATGGAAACTATCAAGTATTTCATAAACTCCTGCTTTGCTGATCTTTTTGGGTTTTTTGGCTTTTTCAGTCTGCAGATTTCAAAATTCTGCCCAACAGCTATGGGCACGCAAGGGATGCCTACGCGTTTGGAACAATGGTTGAAAACCTCCTGACAGTCCTAAATGATCAGGGTGAGGAATGACACGTTTATTTTGCCGTCAGCTGGCCTCTGTAGCTTATTCCTCGCCTGCGTCAACTGAGCCATTGGCCTTCTGTTGCAGCTGACAGATGTGCTACAGGTTCAGCGGCCATCGGCGTTCTTCGTGTTGGCTAGGTTAAAATACAGGCTTCAGCTTCTCCTGCATTCCCCTCTTCCTGCATTTGAATGTGGCGAGATGTGGCTGGAGGTCACCAGCCTGCGAAATGTGATCTCTGCCAAATCTGCTCTGTGGCAGTCAGAGCTTCGCTTGGTCTGTGCCACAGCGGAGCAAGAGCTGCTGCCTTCAAGCAGAGAGGGAGCAGGAAGCTTCTTGGAGGACAGTAGCACTCCTTGGTGCCCCAGTAGCATCGAAGCTTAGGGAGAGCAATGGAAATGCCGTTTTCCCTTTCGGATGTATATGAGCAATTTTGCTATCAAATAGAGCTTCTAAAAATAAGTTTTTTGGGAGGGTGCATAGCTGAACATAGCTTGTTCAGTGCTGAGCGAGAAATCTAACTGTAGGTGCTCTGGCTTTCAGTTTCAGCAGACATTCTCTCCAGCTTTCAGCAAACCTTGCACTGTACACTGCTGAATCCAGATCCAAAGTGTCGTCCACCACTGTCCAGCTTGTTGTCTCATGAGTTCTTCAGGTAAGGAAAGGAATATCCTGCCCCTCTTGCTATGTCTTGATACTGCTTATTTCTGTTGCAAACGTGTTAGTTTTGTGAAGGGGTGTTACCTATCAGGTGCGAAGTGCAGACTTAATCCCTACCTCTTACAGGGATCTTTGACAAAGAGACTCCTTAAATTAAGAAATCATTGTCAGCCTTCCAGATGAGGTGCTGAGCTAGCAGTGGTGACAGAAGTGTGTCCCTTAGTCACACACAGTCAGTTGGATCTCCCCAAGCTCATGGGAGGTGGTGAGAAATGCACTAGAAGATAAAATCATCAGCGATATCGCTTGAGCAATGCAGAGAGCTGTGTCTGCTGTCACCTGAGTTCTTCTCTGGGTGGCACTTCCTTCTCATTGCCCCAGGAAGGTGGTCAGAGGTGGCCGATGCCGTGTTGCCCAGGTCTCCCTGTGAATTGCTGACTAAGTGCAGCCCTGCACAGGCACAGATACCGGGTCAGACCCCCATGCCAGCGTTCTTGGTCCACCAGCATTTGTCTTGTGTTCCTCTGTCTAGTTCCACCTGCTAAATGAAGGACTCTTAGTTGTGATCTCTTAGTTGTGGGTGGTTTAAGTATCAATAGCTTGACGGCCTATGTTTTTGTCCTTAGGAATGATTTTCTGGAAGTTGTGAACTTTCTGAAGACCTTGACGCTAAAGTCTGAGGAGGAAAAAACTGAATTTTTCAAGTAAGTGAAGGAACTATAATCTGAAAGCTTCTTATTTCAGAAATACTCTGCCAAGTGGGACTGGGGAGGAACCTGGGAAGGCTAGTGGCCAGAGAGGTAGTTCCTCAGGTGCCAAACTTTGATTGCTTTGGCAGAACATTGTTTGCTCTGCAATATTTTAAGTACTTCAGCCAAAGTAATGATCACATCAAATAGGAAACTGTCCACTACCTCCTTTCCCAGTTTGTTGTGAATGGTTTGGTGTTTGGGAGGAGCGGTACCTGCTGGGATCTGCATTATTCCGATACTCGCCAGCCTCCGGAGTGATGCTGTGCACAGCCGTACGGAGAGCAGAGTTTTTACCTGCTACAGACCAATTGCTGTCGGTGGAGAATCGGTCAGAAACCGGACTGTAGTGACATGCATCACTTCAGGTGTGCTTTTCTGAATCCCGCCTGCTTGCTCACAGCTGGGTTGAACTCCTGCAGGGACAGGAACAGAAGCTTTCCCAGGAGTACAGGGATATGAAAAGGAAATAATTTTTCCATTGTCCATGTTCTAATTGAGATAGTGCACTTTGTGGGGCATAATGCTGATGTTATTAGCAGAAGTTTAAATTATTCAGGTTCTCTTCTGCCCACTTTAGCAGCGCTGTCCTGTCTCCCACTGCACTATGGCTAAGCAGGAATCACTTGAAAAGCTCACTTGTGTGCTGTAGCGTTGCGGGGAGCTGTCACTGGAGCTGTTGCGGGCCCCTGTTGCTTTACACAAAGGCTATCTGCTTGCTCACTTAAAATATCAGAGAGCTCCTTTCAATGTGCTGGAAAAAAAGAATCTTCCTCTTGCCTCCTTCTGAGAAGTAGCTTTATTTTAGATGTGACTTTGCAAAAAAAAGGGAAATCTAGCACCAGGCACTTCTTGAGGCTGAATTTTTTTTCCATTTAGGCGGGTCTTCTAAACTGCTAATGAGAGAGTTTTCAGTAAGACTTGTTGTGTGAATTAATCTTAGGGTGCCAGCCCAGTCTGGGTAAAGCTGTTGTCTGTAATAGATGTCTCGGCTGCAGTAGTGCAGCATCTGCAGGAAATCCTACTGTCATGGTCCCCAGGAAGTTTTCTGTAAGGGAAGCTTCTGTGTAGTTATGGCATTATCTGGGCCTGAAAAAGGGAGAAGCTGAATTTTTCTTTCTTTTTTTCCATATAAAAAAGCCTGTGTGTTCTTACAGAGCTGTTTTCCTGCCTGTTTTATGCTTCTGTGGTCACCATCAGTTGCAACGCTACTTTGATTTCACTAGTTTGAGACTAAGCGGAGGAAGTATGAGGACAAAGGGGATCTTAAGAGTGTTCAGAATGGTTCCCACTATCTCTGCAAGAGCTGTGTTTACTGAGGGAGGGAACGAATACTTTGCTTAAAGATGTGGCAGTGTTGCCCCTTTATCAGGCAGAGAGAGGGGCTTTCACAACATCTACACTATTGCTCTTAGTTTCCTCCATGCCTAAAAAAAAGCAGTAACTGTTACTGATATTTTAAAAATGAAAATCCTACAAGGAAAAGCAGTTGCACAAAATCAAACTCTGTCCAAACCCAACTCACGCTTTGTTGGCCACCTCTAAAATGTATTCGATGGAAGTGGTTTCAAAATGGGGTTCCCTTTTTGCAGGGGAAACTTGCCTTGCGTGGTGGGTAGAACAGTCTTTGCTTAAGCTGTAGGAAAACCCTGGTGAGGCACCAGATTGTGGGGTGAGAGGACAACTTGTTTGCTGCAGTTTAACGCTGTAGCCCTTCATACCAGCTCAGAGGCAGTTTGATGCCTCAGATGTTTCACAGGATGTGTCCCTGGCTCCTGCTTTCTGTTATCTCTGCCTGAAAGCCTCAGGCAGGAGCAGAGCCTTGACCTTCCAGGTTAGCACACATGCAGAGTGAGAGGCTGCGATGGGACTTTGTCTCTAGGAGATGAAGCAGACACAAAGAGAGGGGAAAGCAATATTAAGGGAAACAGTTGTAAATGCACGGAAGGCTGCCTTGATGCTAATTGCTCTCTCCTGGAATGCAGATTCCTGCTGGACAGGGTGGCTGGCTTGTCAGAGGAGCTGATAGCGTCACGGCTGGTGCCTCTTCTACTCAATCAGCTTGTATTTGCAGAACCTGTAGCTGTCAAGAGCTTTCTTCCTCATCTGCTGGGTCCAAAGAAAGGTGACCTTTAAATACTTTTATCTCTACAGAATTAGTTACTGACAAGTTTGGAATGAATTCAGAGTGATTGTTCCATTGAATCGAGGGAATAGTGGGGTTTATTTAACCAGAATAAATACTGTAACATACAGAACTGGAAACAACAGCTATGTGTGCTTCCATGTTTACAGTACTTTTCACTGCTCTGCTGATGCTGGGAAGAGAATTAGGAATTGCCTGGTCTCTTTCCCAGGTTTATGTGTTACCCCACCTGCCCACCCCGGGCTTTCTCTGTGGCTCACGGCACATCCCTCTTCTCACCGTTCCCCTACCCTCCCTGACCTTTTTTCTTCTGCCACTGCACTTGTTCTCCTGTAGGTGCTCAATCGCTTCTCCTTTTCTCTGTAAGGGGTGTTCAGCACATCTTGCTGTATCCCTAGCTATCTCTGTCCCTGCCCTTTGCCTCCCCTCTCTTACAGTTCTTCCTAAACAGCTACTGGTGTTTCAGCCAAGCAACGCCTGTGACTGTTTGATCTTCTGTGTTCAGAGCCACTGCCATCGAGCAATGGACACTGGCACTGCTGCCTCTCCTCCCTCCCGCCTCTGACATGCCAAGCAAGCTGTGTTGGCAGCTGACAAAGAATCAGCTGTGATGGTTTCTCAGTGAGTAGCTTTTGGGTGAACTGTCTCTGGTTGTTAAAGCAGCCTTTTCCCATCTTCACCTCTCTTCCCTAGAGCAAACTGGAGAAAGCCAGACCAGCTGCCTCCTGTCACCAGCCTTGTTCCAGATGCATGTCATTCCTGTGCTGCTGAAGCTATTTGAGGTTCATGAGGAGCACGTTCGAATGGTGTTGCTGTCTCACATTCATGCCTACGCAGAACTGTTCTCTCGGGAGGAGTTGAAAAACATCATATT
Source organism: Larus michahellis (assembly GCF_964199755.1). Classification (NCBI taxonomy): domain Eukaryota; kingdom Metazoa; phylum Chordata; class Aves; order Charadriiformes; family Laridae; genus Larus; species Larus michahellis. The sequence continues at coordinate 25,325,502 of NC_133903.1, read as the reverse complement.
GCCACAGGTTAAGGCCAGCAAAACAATATGCAGTATATCCTAGAATATGGGATTTCTACCGGTCGGGTTGGTTCTTAGCTTGAAGTTAGGATATCGTAGTGCTGGCCACAAACAGTTTGCAACCTCCTTTCTATACAAGCCCTAACTCTCACACCCCATTCTGATCTGGAGTACTGGTTTTATTAAACCCGATGCCCCCTATCACACACAGCACAGTCTGATACCTGTCAGCCTTGACTGGCAGCCTCACAACAAGAGACTGTGTTTCACACCACAGCTGTTGAGAATAGAGGAGTCTAATGAAATCAGTCTAAGCTAAGGGTGCCTGGGAGTTCGGGTCCAGGGCTCACCAGGCACAAGGATCAGCCGCCCTCTTTTAGCTTGTAACAAAAAGTGGAAGGCTGATTTTATGCTACACAATAATGTCCAGTATCACCTGAGAACTCTGGGAGAGCGTAGAAGTGAAATGTGTTGCAAATACAACATTTAAAGGGGAAAGAAGTGAGAAAGCAGATTTTTCTGGTTTTGGTAACGTTATCGTGTTCTTGGTGTAGGTATTGCTGGGCCTTCGAGATACCAGTGACTCTATCGTTGCGATAACGCTGCACAGCTTAGCAGTTCTCGTCTCCCTGCTTGGACCTGAAGTAGTTGTAGGTGGAGAAAGAACAAAGATTTTCAAAAGCTCTGCACCAAGCTTCATGAAAACTGCTGATCTCTCCCCAGAAGGTAAATGATAGAGTGCTCTTGAGATTCTTGCCCATTCTGGCCAAGCAACATCCAGAATTTCTTGGGATGATTAATCTTTTGCTGTTGACAGGTTAATTGAAAAAAGCCAATTTGCAGTTAAACTTTAATTCTGAATTAGGTGCTGGCTGTTTGCAGATACAGAGTTGATGTCATAAGAAGAGTTATATAAAAGTATTCTAAATGTAGGAAATATATGGGGGAAAAAATTTTAAAAACCCTCTTCATTTTAAGAATCTCTGTGAGCAAAGGAGATTGTGTGTGTTTGTCTTTGGAGGAAAAACTGCTGCCCTTCTAAAGGACTTAGGTATTTATCCAAATAGTTGTTAATTATTCCCTCTGTCCTTCATGGTTTTAACAATAGTAAATCTCATCCTCTTCCCCCAATTTCTATTCATAGATTGGAAAAGGAATACGAACTTCCCTATTTTCTCAGCTCTCAGGAGGCTTTTCAGCTAATCCAAATGAAGAAAGTCCCTGCACCTGCTAGATAACTTGGAACCAAGTGTACTAAGGGAAAGCTTTTCTGGATATTCAAACTAAAAATGCTTATAACTGGAGGGAAGAATCGGCATTTGTTCTACTTTAGACATATAGATACCAAATGAAATGCATGATAGAGGTTAACTTAAGTATAAATGTTTTCTTCCAATGTGTACTGACAGCTACCACCCCTTTATTAAAATATGTGGATGGCTCATTGCATTATTTTCCTTTATGTTATTTTAGTAGGCTATAGTAAATAAAACCCTTTGGATTGCATGCTAAAACCAGGTTTATTTTTCAGAATATATTTAAAATTAGACCTGATTAAACTATTGACAAAGAGCAAAAAAACCCACCTTTGTCCTCAAATGTGATTGATGACCTGCAAAAAAACAGTACTAGAGGCTGAATAAGCTGTTTGCTTAATTCCCTAAAAGGATGTACCTTTTATCAAGGGCACTTTGGGGAGGGGGTGGGTTTTGTGTGTTAATTGCAGTCCTTCCCTGTGCCAGGTGCCGTGTGTCTCTGGCTGTGCTGGTAAACCCTAGCCGGCTGGGCACATGGGTGAGCCACGTGGAAGCAGATGCAGCACTGGCCCAAACCATGCTGTTCTGGGCTGGTCGCCACAGGGCCTCACACAGCTGAGTCTGGGGCTGGTGAATTACTGCCACAACTCCCCAAAATGAACTGGAACCAGGTGCTTACCAAGCTTTTATCACTGGGTCAGGGAAACAAACCTGCCTTGTGCAGCTTCAAAGTGTGGCCTTTACTGCCTGCCACCTCACCCCAGGTATGGTACGAGGGAGACCGTTGCACAGCCTTCAGGGTAGAGACTCTTGTTCCTGTAAGCTGCTTCGCTTATGCCCACGCATAAAAGAGGGTTTGTGCTGTCGTGTGAGTTTGGTTACGGTTTGGATTGTTGTGACTATCAGTGCTGTGCTTTTGTATGAGAGGCAGATAACAGAGGACTTGTGATGCCGTGCAGTACAGAAACTGGGATTTTGGATCTGGCCAGGTGGCAGACAGCATTTTTTTTTTTTAAGCATCTGTTCTGATCATAATCAGTCTGTTCATTGTGTATTTCTTGAAAGAACATATCAGCAAAAACTGACCACTTAGAGTTGCCTAAGCTTTGTACTGGCAAGAGCTGCAGATGTCAGGAACAGAGGAGTATTGTGTTATCTACAGCTGAAGAGGTGCAGCTGTTGCATTGTGGGGCCAATCTTCATTCAGTATTGCTTGTCAGTGTTGTAAATAACGTTCCAATGCTGTGGGCAGTTTCAACTAAGACTGACATCACACCTTGTGGACTGGGTGTCTTGTCTTTTCTCCCTGCAGACTCCCCCAGCCATGTCGTAATCAATCAGAGAAATCAAACCTGTCGGCCGTTGAAGAACAATTCTAGTGCATTCCCCATCTCTGGCAATGTACCTGTCAAGAAGCTTTCTGTGCGACAAGACAATCCACTGGCTTTAAAGACAGGTAAAACTTAGCCGCAGCTCTTCATTTTTAGAAATCAAACATTCTACAAATTAAGTGGTGCTTGAAAAGATGTTAATTTCCCCCATGTGCTGATCTGAAAGATTCAGTGACCCAAAGAAGATAACAGTGAAAGAACAAAAGTGTGACCTTTGACTTTCTAGGGAAGTCTTATTTGGGAATCTGATATACAGACTGCTGGCTGGCCTTGAATTTCTGTTTCCTTACGGTACATTCTCTGCTGTGCTTTTTCACCCTTCCCCTAGCTTGGCAGATACACTAGATTTATAGGTGAGCTCATTCTCTGGCCTCAGTTTACTTTCATGGCCTTTTTTCAGTCACCTATTGCTTATCAGCAGCCATGGCTTTGAGATGAATACCCCACCTTTTGCAAGCAGGAAGGTGGCTGTGCTTCCTAATACAAGACAAGCTTAGCACTGGAGCATCTTTCCCATCAGTGTTACTGGCTTATTTCCATGCCAGGTGCTACCTGTGATGTCAAGTTTTAGGCATAACTCTGTCTTTACACTTGCTCTCTTGAAATGAGTATGTAACACCTTGTCTTCCACAGGTAAGCAAGACATTCAGTGCCCCCTGAATGGAATATCTGGAAGCATTAATACACTAGGGAGCAGCAGGAGCTCTTTGACTACCTCTGAAAAGCCAGCAGAGGAGTGGCCAGACTGGAGTGAGCCAGAGGAGACAGAAACTGAGAAAACTGTGAACATTCAAATTCGGCCCCGAGAGCCACAGGGCAGCGTGGGACCTTACTTTGCTGAACATGATGTAGATGAGAAGCCTTGGGATGACTTTGAGCCCAGCAGCCCTAGTCCTGACCTGTCTTCAGGAAACTGCCTCACTGTGACACAGACTGATGCAGTTGAAACACCGAGGCCTCTGCCAGGTACCCATCAACTGAGCAAAGAATTCAAAAGCCTCAGACTGAGTCCCCCCCCAGAGTCCTGCCCCGGGAACAGCTGGAGCAATGACAAGTGGGACCACCAGGAACAACCGGGAGGAACTGTGCTGCCAAAAACGACCCTTCAGGAGAGGTTGAAGTCTTCATCAGAGTCTGGCCTAGGAGAAGAATTCACGATCAAAGTGAAGAGGAAACCTGTGCAAGACCCTGAGCTGGACTGGTTTGCTGACATGATCCCAGACATTAAACCTTCTTCAGCTATCTTGATTTTACCTGAAGCAAGGACAGAAGCGGTGGTTCCCAGTGACTCTGGTGTAGTATCCAGCAGAGAAGGTGCCTCCCAGAATATGCTGTTTTCATCCAAATTTGCAGCAGCTGATGTTATCGAGGTAAGAGGCTATATAGGCAGTGGGGTTTAAATGACTGCACACTTGAGAGGATCCTAAAGCGTGTGCACAGCACGCTGTTGTAGCACCAGCTGGCTCCTTACTCAGATGGTGGGTAACCTGAGGAAGTGTCAGCAGCATATGCCTGTACAGTTGAGTCTTCACCTGTAAATACAAGATGCTGTGAATGATGCATCTTCCCAGGTACTGGGTAACTCAGGGGGCTGTTACTACAGCAGCAAGAGAGCTGTGTTAAGAGTCAGTGAGGGAATGGGCTTAACTTGTACAGTACTAGAAGCACCAACTAAGGAGTTCTAACTCTGTCTTTTAATTTGTGATGCTGTATCCTGGATACAAGGATAGGGAGATTAAGGAGGCTGGACAGGTAAAAATAAGGCTGGATCCTGCCTGAACAGGCAGGAGCCCATGCACAAACAGAAAGGGGCTTTCAAGCACAGAGGATGTTCAGGAATTAGTGTTGCTCCTGGCTCTTCTAGGAGAACCCAACAGCATTGTAAATACAGGACCAGGAAACCAGAACCTCTGGATTACAGAGTAAAGCTTTTTGGGTGCTTTGTTTTCATGAAAGAATAGCTGAGACATTTCTGTTTCAGAGAACCAGGGGGGTTATAAAATTGCCTTTTTAAGTAAGCAGCCATCACAGAGACTGCAGACTGCTGCTTTTTCCAAGGAGGGGAGAGGTAGCACTCCCAACGCTGCCACCTGAACATGTACCTCCATTAGGGAATAGGTGTTGATTTCAAGTTGTTTTGCCAATTCAGCCTCAGGAGAGCTACCACAGGGGTAGCAGGTAGCATGGGGAGAGGAGCCTTGGATGTAAACTGAAGTTGTTTACAACATTTGAAAAGGGCACACTTGATTTTTAAGAAGCACTGTTGTGGTATCAACCCCCTTCTTTGAGGGGTCACTCACTGTAATGCAGTCAGTGCTGTGGAGTAGAAGAGCTGCGTCAGTGGACAGGTGAGATCAAAGTCATAGCGTTAGAATACAGCAGGCCAACAGCTGTTTCCTAGAGGGAAAGAAATCATCTAGTTTCTAGCATCCTGTTCTTCATGGAAAGTGGTTTTGGTACAAACAGTTCTTGCTTTAATTTTCAGAAAAAAATACAAGACTCTCCCTGTTAATTTGCTATTACGTTTAAGGTGTTTCCTTTTGTAGTTAAAAGTTCTTTAAGGCAGAAAGCTGCAAATACTGGCACTTCGTTTTTGGTCTTATGAGGGGCTTTTTTAATTCTGGATGAATGTCTTGCTCTACCATTGCAAGCCACACAGGCTACTGCCTGGCTCCTGGGGCTGTGCTAAGTACAGAAATACAGTACAGGTGGCCTTACTGTTGATAATTTTACGTGATTCTAGGCTGAAGCTGCAGGCTGGGGTGAAGAAGAGGAGTTGAACTGGGAAGATGATGCTAACTGGTAATGGGACTGAAAGAGACAAAGACAACCTGCTTCCCCAGTACAATGGATAAGTACCTCAGCACTGCTTTTGCCAGAAGGTAGGCGCTTGCTGCAGCAGCCAGCAAGATCCCGTGGGGCCTGATCTCTTGCAATGGATGCTCCTTTCCAGTCTGTGCCAAAACCTGCAGGGGTGAGGCGTGCGCTCAAGCAATATGCCCAGCTGTGGTACATGCCACTGCTACCAGAAAGAGGAAGAGTGTGATGGGTGTGTTGGTGCTGACGTGCTACTGGAGGCCAAGAGTGGTGTAAGCGATTGTTCCAGAACTCATCCCTGCTCTGAAAAACTGATGACAATAAATGAAAGTCACACCGAGGTCCTTGGTTAATGTGCCTTTTTTTTTTCTTCCAGAAAAGTAAGGCCTTAGAAATGGTTCCTTTTAACTTTTTAGCTAAGAGATGATTTTAAGATGAATGTACAGTTTACTCAACTTATTTATTTTTGTTTATATAGCTCTGTCAGTGGATGGCACAGGAGGTGCTAGGACCTGTGCAGTGAAGGACCACTGAACATGAACTGCTTAAGCACTGCATTCTTTCTGCTCTTAACTGTGACTAATAAAGATTATTTTTAAAAGATGACCTTAGCATGGAATGGAAGCAACAGCAGAGGTATGTTCAGAGAACAGTATAGAGCCTTAAAATTGTTATTCTTGAGTGTATTTTAAAATTAAGATAAAAACACTTACTGCCTCGTCACCTGTTATGTGACAGGAAAAACAGTAACTTGTTACTTTCACAACAGATTCAAACATCTTAGTATTCAAAATACAAGATCATGAAATGTTTATCACCATACAGTAGCTTAGGAGAGCAAGCTATACATTGGCAATATACAAAATGACAGCTCAGGTGCACAATAGTGTCCATTAAAATGTATTAGTCCTTCCAGCCAGTTATTATGAAAGACGGGCCAACATCTCACACCTCAGTTCATTCTGGCACATTAACCGATACCCAGCAGTACAGTAGAGCATCACCCTGTGTCACAGCTTTTTCTTCTCCAGCAATCATGGTACAAAGGCATCTCTTCCCTCAGAACAGGGAGCTGAGCTGTTTTATTGTCTCTAAAACCTGTAGAGTGCCTTACCGTACACTGTCTCTGAGGTTGGCTATAGCCGTATGTAGAGCCTCCAGTCTCACCGCAAGCCAAGCAGGGGGTGACCCTTTCCGGAGCAGCAGCTTCACAGCCTCCACTGCCCCCTCCATCGTGCCTACTGCTGACTTATACTGCTCCTCAGAGGGTGGGTGACAGGCTCTTTTTGCCAGAGGCTGCAGATTTAAGTAAACATGACACATCATTTATAATGCTCTACAGAAGTGATCAGTCTTCATCCAAATGCAAGAAAACCCTTAGATGGAGGAGAGCTGCAAGAGACTCCCTGGCCTTGTGAGAGTTCTTGCTGGCTGTCAGGCAGCACACAGAATTCAGATACAAAATTAAGGGCCAGCAGTGCACGTGAGCTATTTTCTTAGGATATGGAGGGCAGCAAGACCATCTTGAACCTCTTTAGCTACTTCCCAGAACTGACTGAAATCAACAACAGAGCCCAGATAGTCTGAAGAAGTCACATACCTCTCCTGTTGACTCCAATTCTCCATCCTTTTTCATAAGCTGTGCGCTACAGGTAATCCTTTCTTGCTTCAGGCGTTCTATTCGTGCTTCTGTTGTCTCTTCTACTTGCCTCATCTAGGGAGAAGGCCACAGGAGAGGTAACTAAACCAAGGTAGCATTACCAGCCTCCACAGGCTCAATTTATATGCCAGAACAAGGGGGAGGGAGGGAGATCTTAACATGCAGTTCAAAGTGAATCTAATTTCCTTCTGAGCAGGGGATTGAAGTTATCTACAACTTTAGTGTAGCATCACAGGCAGCTATCAGTTCTTTTCCTAATTATATCTGCTTGTCAAAAACTGCTCATCCAGATAGCCCTGCCTTAGGTCGCAGCATAATAACCACCTCTTCTTTCCCGCTGTCTGCGTTTCACATGAATAGCCATCTGCTCTGAAGAGAATTTTTTTCCTAACGTGCAAAAAGGACTTAAGATGTTTCATACATGTTCGCTTGGCTTTCAGAAACTGATCCAAGAGAAGTGGGGAAGGAAGTCCCACAAACTGAACAATGCAATCCCTGTCTTTTTAATAGATAACTTCTCTGCAATTTAATAATTTTTTTGTTGTTGTTCAAGGAGGGAAAAGCAAAGCATTTAAATCAAAGTGATAAAGTACTGGAAGAGCAGCATGCATAGGAATGACAGTTTTTAATTCTGCTGATTAAAGCAAGTAGAAAAGTTCAACCAGATCCCAGTTAACAGAATTTTTAAATTTTAAACTTATTTAATCGCCATGCGGGTGTAGACATAGGCCATGTACTGTTTATAACGGACATGTACAACGTGAACTAAGAAAGCAGTAAAATGGTTCTGAGAGACATACCTTAGCCAGAAAACTAACAACTTTGTTCTTAGTTTCTTCAGAATTAAGGCACTGAGGAACAACATCTTCATGGCTTGTTTCCTGTCAAAAAATGTTGAGTAGTATTTGTTTACTACATTCATATTAACAAAGGAATAGAAAATGTAAAAAATGTTTCTATGACAGCCCCTTCCCTGCTGCAACCAATCTAGGCAACCAATGCTTCACCTTCCTTCACTTCCAGCTCCCAACATCACTTACATCTGCATTAGCCCTCGTTACTTTTGATGTGCAATAGCATCTGTAATATTAAGACTCAAACTGGGCAGTGAAGAGCAGCAAACATTTAAGACAGAAGAATTTCTGTACAATAAAAGTTAACAGAGCCAAATACAAGCATCCAGAGTTCTGCTTTGCTTACCTCCGCAAAATGCGTGAATGCCTCCAACGCATGCTGATGAATCAGCCAGGTCTGGTCAGCCAGCAGAGAAGCAAACAAACATGACAACTGGGGTACAACTTGCCTCTGAAAAAGGAACAAGTATCTATCAGTTCCAAAGAGTTAGTTGTGCATATCTTACTATCACAATTTATTGTTAAAGAGTTGCTCTATGGTCAAGGGACAGGTTTATGAAATGCAAGAGTGCTACTGCCCTGTCTGGCAAAAAAAACCCAAACCACTGTTAAGGGAGGTGACATGTTCTATTCTTTCTCCTCAGAGGTTCAAATGTCAGAGTCAGTCCTTTCTAACTGGTGAGAAGCAACAAGCAAATGAATAAGCCGAGCATCTTACATGCACTCAGCATGTCTCAATGAAAAATAAAACTGCCATAGACCATTAATAAGTCTCCAAGATGATTATGTCATGGCACTCCTGTGTGTATTTGATGACCTTGACCCTCTAACTTTATATTTAAATAAACAGCATATATTTTCATCAAAAGACTGAAGATTATCTAAATAAGGCCAAAATTCTATTTACCTGTGCTTCTTGTGGTATAAACACCTTTCCCATAGAAGAGAGAAAATCCACCATTGTTAGACGAACGTGATCTGGGGGATCCAACCGGAAAAGGGAAGACTGCAGAGCAAATACCTGCAGAAAACAAACCCCAGTGAAGCTCCATCAAGCAGACAGCAGGTGAAAACTGTTCTGTCCCCTCTTCAAATCTGAGGACATTGACTTCTGAAAACTGAACTCGAAACAAAAGAAGGCTTGATAGACCTTGAATGAAACTGGCTAGGATAATGCTGCAGTGTGTTTCAGAAAAGAAAGCAGCATGCTCTATAGCATTTCCATATATCTCAGTTATCATACAGAGTAATGAGATTCTCAAAAGCAATGTTAACCAAAATGCCATATAGTTGGTTTAAAGACCAGGAAAGTAATCAAGGAAGAGATCAAATTAGGAATCTCCATGTGTTAAAGAGAAGGCCAGACCATAAAATAACTCATTTGAGATTTCAGTAAATCACAAAGAACTTGGTTTTCATGAAGCAAATTATTCGTAAGAAGGTTTTGTTTGGTTGGCTTTTTGTTTGTTTTTTTTTTTGTTACCTGAGTAATCAGTTCAGCATCTAATGCTTGGATGAAAAATTCCAAAAGGTGAAGTAATAAACACAGTGCCTGCTGGAGACTTGGCTCCTCTGAGACCTTCAACAGATCACAAAATATTAGTAACATTATCTTTTAGCTTACGGAGTAACTACTTACGAAAGACGCTATGTTACAGCAGTGTTCCAAAATTCTTAGCCTAACTTTACACACATAAACCAGAAGAAAGTATTAAAATAGCCACGTATCATTATTTCGAGGTAGTCATATTTTACAAGATGCTTTTCTTTGATTTTTATTATAAATATTTCTTATTCCTCATCTCCTTCCGCCACTCACTAATATAAGCAGCTAGAAGTTATCTGAACTATTTCTTTTCACTTCAGTTGCCAAATGTCTTCACGGAATGGCTGAGGTTGGAAAAGAGCTCTGAAGGGGCACATTGTTGGCTTTTCTTCACCCCCCACTCTCGAACTTTCTTTTTTAATCTGGAATATGAACCATGATAATCCTTTTATTTCTTTACTGCAACTGCAGACATGAACAGGTATACAGTCACAAGGGAATTGCATTACCCCCTTGTTCTCAAATACGGGAGGAAGGTTACTAGCTCTATGGGTTTTCACGTGCTGATGTGCTATGTACTAATTAAATCACCATAGATTTTGTTCCTATTCTAATGAACATTCAAAATAGGTATTTTTGTGTGTGTGTATATATATATATTTGTAACTAGTATGAATCAGAATGAGGTATTTCTGACTTCTCCTTAAGCATCTCTGAATCTGACACTGATGGAGTAACAAGGAGCCATATATGCAACATCCAGAAGAATTCAAACTCTGCTTCCCAGGGCACACGCCTGCCTAATACACAAACCAGCTGAAAGCAGATGGGCAGCACAGTTACACTGTGCTTTACAGAAACGGCCCAATCCAAGTAAAACAACTTAGTATCACACATATGATGAAACAGCACCAGTCTCGCAGAGACATCATCCTGTCACCATTGGAGCAGCAAGTTCTCTTACCTGTTTGGCCTGGAGAAAAGTCCAGAACTGACCGAGCACTCCCAAGACAGATGCCTGAAGTTCTGCCTCCAGAGTGTCACCAGCAAAATTGCAGGCAGCCAGCAGGACAGAAAGAGCAGTATTCTAGTAGGAAAAAAATGTGTAAGACAGACCGAAAAAAACCCTACACGTAGAATGAACCAAAACCCCAGGCTTACATTAAACATCTAAAATGATACAAGATGGCAAGAAGCCCGGTGTGCTGTGTAGCTGTACAATACAGCTAATCCACCAGGCCACTGGCCAATACAGCTTCCAAAGCGAGGAAACCATCAGTTACTTCCATGAGTGCTGTAGTCATTAGCTCCATTAGCAAGTAATACTTCATGTGGAAGTCTCTGATTTCTCACGCTCCTCTCCTTCGCCAAGGAGACCAGTGAGCATCCTTCGGGTTTGATGCCACATAAAACCAGTCAGGACTTTAAATCTTAAAAGTAATTTTATGACATAGTATAAATCAGGAATTCTAAAGAAAAATACATCTGCTCACCCAGAGAGTAAACAACAACTAGAATAACTAGCAAACCACAAGACCTCCACTATCACCACCCTCAGAGTAGAGGGTCTTATGGTGCTGTGCACTAGAAGAAAATATCAAAGTGAGAATTCTTGCTCATGCATTTGCCAGTTAGGCATGGAAAAAAAAGCTGTGCAACATCAAAAGAAATAAAACTGAGGTGCCAGCAACAGAATCCTTATAGTTTGGAAATCCAGAGTTCACTAATTTTTACAGAGAACCAAATCTCCTTTACCACAGGTCGGAGCTCTCCCAAAGCACGCCTGCTATTCAGCCATCGCCTGCACTGCGCCAGCCCTGCCACGCAGAGCTGACACGCCACTCGCTTCCTAAGATCAGGATTCAGGGCCTTGAGGGATATGTGCTGCCACACAGCCAAGTTCTCCACTTCTTCTGGAAGAAACTTATGAGCAAATTCTACCTGCAAACAAAAGTTAATAAGAACTAAACAGACCCGAAGACAATTTGATAATCTGTCAGAAAGCTGAGAAACCAAAATGCACTGCTAGTGTGCTTTTTGAAATATTACACAAAAAAATTGTGTAAAACCTTTCCTTTAAATAAAACCCAACTTCACGTAAAAACCTTCTAGAAATGCTACCTCCCTTGTCACCTATCAGAATGATTAAGCAACTTATTCTTTCAGATGTTGGAAGCAATGGCCCTGGCAAGTAGATGAAAGAGCTTTAGCCTTTCCAAGGTGTATAGACAAGCACTGATAGGAAAGGATACTTCTCTTTATATCTGATGACATGAGAACACTCATGAACATCAGCTGCAGATGCAATGACAGGACATACAGTTTCAGCACATCTGGGAGATGTGCCCTTTTCATACTTAGTCAAAAAAAGGACTTTGTTGCTACCCAGTAAGACCACTCTTAGAAAGGTGTATGTGCCTTTCTTGTTCTAGACAGCACATCTGCACAAATCAGGATTCACTAAGACAAAGTAATGTAACAAGTACAATATCAAGTACAGCAAATGAGCACTCAACATCTTGTCATTTCTGAAGAACATAAAAGGGGATATTTTAACACAGGCCACTGATTCAAATCTCTTCTATTAAAGACAGAAGATACTGGTGCTACACTTGCCTGATGATCTGGAGCCATCAAGAACAGCATACGCCTCAGCAGAACACCCAAGGCAGAGACCTGGTAAGAGTCACTGGGCCAAGACTTTATCTGAATTAGGACAAAAGGGTAATGCATCTAATTAAATTAAGGAAAAAAAACCCCACCACTCAGCAAATGAATTCTATACAGAATGTTCTGAGAGGAGTTGTGTGGGACCACAGCAGTAACACTCTAAATAAAACAATATGGGACATGTTGGAAATACTAGGCATATCGTTTCATATTTTCACAGTACTGCTTTTGCTAATTATTAACCCAATTTGAAGAATTAAAACAATCTCCATTTGTATTTGGAAAAAAATTAAATTCCTGTCTTGGGTAATTTGGAAAGTTTGCCAGTAGAACTAGGATTAAAATTCGTGCCAAAGTGCAAACATCACTGTGGTTCTTACCAAGTGGGCGATCACAATGACGTGGTGAGCACACAGTTCAGCTGTTCCATACCTGGAACATGAGAGACAGAAGCTTTGAGTCTGTACTTCCTACTCTTTTGCAGACTAAATATTATAAATCTTGTCTGAGAGACAGACATTTCCTCTAACATATTTAACTTCATATGCACAGACACAATTTACTTGAGAGAACTATTCCAAAACCAATTATTAAATAATAGAAAAGGTATGTTCCCGTTACTTGTATGAATGTAAAAATGGCTAAGCCATTTCATTTCCTAATTTTCAAAATATGCTCTGTTGTTTTCTATCTGAAAACAATCCAATTCTGGGATAATTTTGTCTTTAAAAAAAAAAATCTCTCTCAAGGAATTATGTACAACAAGAGAACTAACTGGATCTGTGGAAATCCTGCTTGACCTCTAATAAAATCATCTTACCTGGCAAGGAAGCACCATGAGTCCATTGCTAGCAGAGACGTGATCATACTAGAACCCAGCACAGCATCCAGCAGAGCATACTCCTGAGGAGGAAATATATATGAAAATTCATGCAGAAACAGATTGCAGACCTACTATTACTTTTACTCCACTAATTAGGATAAAACCTAGGAAGATTTTCAGCTTATCCAATTTAAAATGTTTTAAGAACTCATTTTCATACTCTATATTCAGCTACACCATTACTTTTGCATACTTTGAATGTATGTGTACATTCATTTCAATGGGCTGAGGATCCTTCACTTTTCAAAACGTTTTATCACGTGCATCCCTTCTTTGCAAGGCAACTTTTATGAAACAAATACTATTTTTTAAAAAAAAAAAAACAATGTATTGCCAATTTTATTGCCAGCTTTCTTGGCAGCTTACTGAAAAACACGTAAAACCTTTTCCTCTTTCAGAACACAAATTTTATCTGAAAGAGGAATGTAGCATTCAGAAAAAAAACCCCACACCTAAATTGGGGCTATAATTTTTGTGACAGCTCTTAACTTTATAAGGGTTTACATTTATCTAGAGGTTCTTTTGTCTATGTGCGGTAAAAAGTGAAAAACTTAAAACATTATATAATGTAAATCAAAGCCCAGAATACTTCTCTGAAGTAGAAAAAATTGCTTATTACATTTTATGGTATGTTCTTAGCTGAAATCACAATACAGTCTACTCTAAATATTAAATGCCACATTATTACTTCACAGTATAGAGTAACAAAACCAGGTAAATTTAACACAAATTGAACACTGCACAAAAGAAAGCACCAAACTTTTATAACAAATTGACCTCCCCCACTCCCAAAGAGAACAAAAATTTCCAGTGTCACCGAGGTTCTCAAGAACTTGTATGAAGCTTTATTTTCCCCTTTCACACAAGTAACTTTTGCTGTGTAACTGAACTCCAGCCACGTAACTATCACAGCTGCTTTCTACAGAACCAAATCATACCTAAGAATCTCTTTAGAGCTAGATCATTAGAAAAAACCTTACGATTGTTTAAATAGTAGCTACGCATCACAACAGCTGAAGAGATGATAAGCAAAAACCAGTCTTACCAGCTGAGGAAAGTGCGATGGGGGTGTGGAAGCAATGAAGGAGCACAGGTGGACACAGACATAGTGATAAAGGGTGATGGGAGCTGCTGGCTGTCCTGTACTGATCACCTCTGGCAAACAAACAGGGAGAGAAAGCTCACCAGAACATTGCTGGAAACTGAAGAAGAGAGCTGAAAACAATGACAGGCTGCAAGGGTAAAAAAAAAAAAAAAAACCACCAACAGTTGGGTTATGGATATGCAATTCCCAAATTCTGCAAGCAGCATCAGTACTTGAGAATCTTTGTCTTTAACTAGAAATGATGGCAGTAACTTCAATGCTTTTACGCTAAATTTACATTCCTGACTACCTTCCTCTTTTACAAATTCAGGTGATTATTAGAAGGTTCAGACATAAAAATGCAAGATTTTAACTGAGTGAAGTATCAACAAATTACATACATATCTGTCTTATCCTGGAAGTACTCTATAAACTATTCCTTTCCTGAAAAAATAAAGACACCCCTCGGCTCTGTATCCTTCTCTCTTGAAGCACTGAATGTCAGAACCCAATTTTTCTTACATCAGGATGTAAATCCATAGAGTCTGATAAATTTTACTATTCAGTTGCAAGCTCAGCAGCTGAGCCCCTCTGTTTGCCTGTATAGACTGATTGCTGTGGTGAAGAACTACAACGAAAACTTTTTTAGTACCTTTTTCCTATGTTCCAGAGAGTTTGCACTTCTTCAGGCTGAGAGGACAGCTTGTCCATTATGGTAATCAGGATGAGACACTGGGGCAGCTGCTGCTCAGCAGGGAGATCTGTAGAAGTTTGGAGTTTTTTTTTTTTTTGAAATGTGATGCTAGTTGCCTTGGTAAATATATCGTGTGTAAACTGGCTTTTAAGCAAGTGACAAAGAATGAATAACTGGTGAAACACGAAAGTTCCCAGTAAAACAATAAAAAAATCTCTTATAGACATAGCAGGGGAAAAAAGGAACGTTTCATCATGAACATTGCGTTTGAAGAGTTACTATCTGGATGCCTCATTCTTCCAGTCATCTTGAAAACACTGGATGCCTCAAACACTGAAAATACAAAGTTTTCTTCTAAGTGTGTCAGGAAAATCACAAGGCCAGAGCGCACATGTGGGAGAGAAGTCGGCTCTCTCAGAATTATGACATGTTGGTCAGGGCAGAAATTGGGGCCAGGGGACATCTTATAACAAAAAGCTGACCATTTTCCAGTTTGAAGACATTCTGCTTTTCACCAAAAATACTTAATTTAGGAAAAAATACCTGTCCTCCCCCACCAACAGAACAGCAGAAAAATTTCAGCCTACTTTGAAAGTTTGTGACAAGTGTGGATTGAAATTACGCAAGACAGCAGAATTGATCGGATTTCTGTTAACCAGATTAATATTGAAGTTACTGCAAGTACTTTGGAAAAGATGCATTCAATGGCAACATGAACTATCTGTCATAAAATTCATCCATGTTAGCACGCAACTGGCTATATCACAGTACTTAGAAATGAATTAGAGACAAACAAACCAGTACAGAATATTGCTTGTGGTCCAAAAAGTCAAACTGTCAATCCTGATCCCTGAGAGATGGTTACATAGTACTATAGCAGTGGTAGTGGTATTTCAAACTCACCTAACTTTTCACTTAACACTTGCTCCATAAAAGGGGTAAAGGGAAGAAGCTGGTTGATGAGAGGGTCCAGAGCCACAAGAAAAACCCGAGATATTTCATCTCGATGAACTTCTGAGATCTCTGGAGCATAGAGACTGGGAGGAAATTTGCTGAGGGGAGAGCAGAAAAAAAAAAAGTTAAATATTCTCAGTAGCATTTTCAGTAACATTAATTTGCATTTTTGCAGTTCTTTTGAAAAGTAATGATTTCCTTGTTATTGTGGAATAAAAGACAGAAAAGGCTCCCCATTTTAGAGTATCTATTATAGCTGAGAGTTACAACTCTACATTCAGCCTTTAAACTAAGAAATGCAATCCAGTATTTTACTACACACTGAAAGAAAACCTTACAAGCTCACAGAAAATGCATGTAAAATACACAACATTTATAAGAAGAAATAGACCAAATCACAAAAATGGCAAGCAATGAAAAGCCTAGAAAACACCTGTATACACAATTTGATAGTAATAAATGTGACAGCACTAATTTAACACATGACACTAATAAAAGGGTACCACAATTTCTTCGAAGAGAAAAAAAAAAAACAAAACCTGGGCAATAAAAGAAAAAAAGAAGTGATATGAGACTAAAACAAGAGAGATCATGAAATGAAAACCTTCTACTCCTGCAGCTTATAAAGTGACTGTAAAAATGCTACCTTCCTACTCAAAAGTCCTGCTCAGTTTTGCTGACTGAATAAAAGTTTACAACCTTCCACTTGAGAAAGACCTACAAGGTAAGTAAAGTTAAAAGAGGAAACTCATAAAAAAAAAAAATAGCTACCCAATCTTGGAGTGAAACATGCAGTGAACTCATGCACGCATCTCACCACAGAATCTGGTTTCAATTCCAAAAGAATGACTATTACAAAGTCCACTTTCCCCTATTCTTCCCCACTATTGCAGCAAATAGAACAAAACTTTTGAAAGAAAAACGATAAGCCGCTTGCAGACCGTTATGCTTCATGAGAATAACAATTTAAAAAAAGCTTTTGCTTCTAGGAGAACCATAGAGTCCTTTTGTGAGATTTCACAATATTATAAACACAACAGTAAAGCTATGAAAGATTTCAGGATACTCTGTTTCTGATCCTCTTTCCCTTCAGGACAAAAGTATGGACTTTGTCTTAAAATAGAAACAATCTATCAAATGTTGCTGCCAACACCTGTATTTAGTCTCAGGTGTTTTCTTTCACTAGAATTTAAGACAGAAAAAAGAGTACATGGCTGTATATGAAACAGAAGGAATTAGGATCACTAGCGAATGGTAATTCTGAATTGCCTTGACTTTGCACAATTTGACTAATATCACACTACTGTTTGTTTCAAAGTAGAAGGTACACTGCTGGGGTGCTCTGTTTTAGGTCCACCTAACTGCTTCATCGCAAATCCTGCCTTCAAGAATTTTAACTTTAGGAACAAGAATTTTCAAATGAACTTGCATAAACAGACCCAGTGTCCAAGACAATCAATCTGCCTATTCTAAACACAACTTAATAAGAAGTGTTGACATTAGCAATTGCGAGAAAGTTAGTGGTTTGTCAATATCAGACACTCACAGCACTGATCAAGAATGGGGTTAAGGTACTTGTATCACACAAAAATGCCCAATTTATTAAAACGGTATTTTAGAGTTATGTACATGAAAAAAGAAGGTAACAGCTGTGGAACAAGAACTGTATTTTTACATCTCAAAATACTTGTAACTTTAAGAATGCAATATGGAGATATTAAGATACTATCAGTAATCAATTATTTGTACTTCACTTACCTGTATATCTGAAGAAAGAGCTGATGCAACTGAGAGCACGAATCAGAGAAGAAAGAAAGAAATTCCTGCAAAAGCCATTAATTTCGAATGGTACTTTTAATATAAAATACATGATTAAATATGTTTTCTTTCTGTTCTGCTATATTGGTGTGTAAAGCACTACACCACAAAAATTGGTTAATTTCTAACAATCCACAGCACAAACCAAGTGCAAAGCAAACCATAAACAAAGTATTCCTCAAATAAATTGCACTACACATATACATATTGCAGGCAAAACAAATTTATAGGCTTATTTAAAATAATAATAATTAAAAAATATATTGTAAGGACAGTTGTAATAGCCATAGAGAGCTGCAAAAATTTAAGTGGTCTCACACATGCTGGAAGGCTGTTTTATCCTGTCACAATGCTATTCATTTTGTGCCAAAAAAACCCAAACCCAACCTCAACAGAACAGATGCAGAATGCACCGTCACTGTTATTCATAGGAATCAAAATTTTTTCAACATACATTCTTAAAATGGGTATGTTTACAGCATGTCTTCTAATAATGAGAAAAATAAAACACAGCAACAAAATGAAAGGGCCATGAAAAGAGCAGCAAGCTAGCGTCAGAGATAACAACAGTACACAGGCAGGCATTTATTTCTGTTAATGCCACATCATTTTCCATTGTTGAAACAAGGAACAATTCCGAACACTTGGCGACAGGTTTCATCTGTTTAATTCTTCCAGAAAAAGTTACTACTGCATTGATTCAAGGCTGCCCATAAAGACTGTGCATCTCCCACCAACTCCTCAGTGACACTGCCTGCAATAGCTATTATTCTTGTTCATTATTCTGTTAAATCACAGCAGTAATTCTGCTTAGGCTTGGGGTTATATACAGGTGGAAGAACTATAAGCAGGTTATGTGTGGACATTAATTATACCACCCACATGGTATAGTCATAAATTCTTAAGATATTACGCAGTACAAAATTATTCCACTTGCAGACCAGAGGCCTAAATTTAATACTAACATAGAATTCAAGTACTAAAACCTACCTTGGTGTAGTGTACAAGGGAATTAGCAAAGAACCTGCACAGTTTGACTGTCTTCTGGAACAGCCTAAGGTCAGTACCCTCCTGTCCAAAAAAACCCAACAATGCCAGTTCTAAAACTTAATATACAGAGCAATACAATAAAAAAGAAAGTTCGATTGCTAACAATGTTCAAAACCTATTTCAAACTTGATTCTCTGCAGACTCTGTAGCTATGGGGGGAAAATTTAAAAATCCTCAGTATGCCTCAGCATTTTTATAGCAATATTCAGAATTGAAATGTTACCTTTTGATTGACCTTTAGGATATTGTCAGTTTAGGAAATAAAAAAAATTCCCATAGAGTACAGTGGAAACTTATTTTCAGCACCTCACTAAAACATGCACAATCTAAACAAAGTTATGGGCCTCATTTTCACGTGGTTTCAAAAGAACAAGGTATTCTGCCTACCACATGATTAAAAAAAACAACCAAACAAAACAAAACCCAACCCCGAACCACTCCAAGCAATAATACAGCACAAAGAATTTATCTTCCTCAAGTTCAACGGCAGCTTTGGGATATTTTTAATTCACCTGTATCTCCGACATCTTCATTTGCTCAGCCAGCTGCAAACAGGATTGAAAAGAGAGAAGAGTGTCCTTGCAGAGGCCACTGAGTATGTCACTGTGTTTCAGATGGCACTGCAGCAGAGAATGATGCTTCAGGCTTTGCCTAAAAGATAGGAATAGTGATCATGCAATGAGTTAGCACAAATCCAAATAACTAATTCTTCCATTGAGGCTTTTACACAATACTAATTGGTGCAATATCCACATACACCAAAACCAGAAATTTAGAGAGAACAACCCTCTTCATAGCCACGACTGAAACACAGAGGAGGGGCAGGATGAAAGCGCGAGGCAGCACAACTCAAGCCAAAAATGCCTACAAAATTGCAGGTCAAACCTATTAGGATTATTTATTCAGACAACGGTGTTTCACATTTTCTTCTGCATTGTAATACAAGAAGTCAAGCCTCTATTACTTTTCATGCACTGACAAGTGCCTTTAATACTACTTAACTAGCCAAATTTCTAAATTTACTTACTAGCTAAATAGCTAAATTGAATTCTCTAATTTCAATTTATTTGAAACTCTGAACACAAAGCTATCAAAACACTGGTTATTTAAAATTACAGTCTGTTTATATTTCAATAAATTCCAAAGAGTTCAACGACATACTTGATTATGAACTTCCACGTATTGGCATGAAGAGCATGGTCCATATTGGAAATGACAGAGCATATCTCCAGCACAGTGTGGATTACTAAGGAGGAAATAGATAACAGCAACAACAGTTAAATCAGATTCCTGAGTTCACAGCTATGCTACTCTCCCAGGAAAACAGCAGCAATCACAGGCACTAGAGAATACCACTGCACTGACACTGAATCGGGAAAACGTCTCAGTGCTGCCCCTTTCCCACAAACCTACACAATATGCCCCATCCCACAGAGAAAGTTTCAGGAGAAAAATGGAAATATTTCAAGCTGCAAAATGATGCCTCATGAAAGGCCAGTCAGCAGGAATGGTGCATGCTCAGAACCCTGTTTTAAAAATTCAGGCATACTCTCCATAGAAAAAAATACTGAGCAAGACTAAAAAAAAACAAAAGTGTTAGATCCACATATACCTGACACCATATCTGTGATGTTATCTTCGGTAGAAGTAGAGTCCATGGAAATCATATCAAGTAGTTCCATCAGCTGCTTCTGAAGAGAGTAAGTTTCCTTGAACATAGCTTGGAGGAGGTCAGAAATCAAATGCAGATGCCCACAGTACACTGATTCGCTGTCCTGTAGGAAACAGTGAAGAGGAGGTTCAAAAAAAAGTTCAGGAATCACAGCCTGATTTTTCACATGCTGAAAACACAGAGAGCTTTGTCATACATTTCACTGGAAAAAAGAACAAGGCAAAGACGTACCTACTTTAACTCAATACACAGCCAGATCTGTAGCTTTTGCTACCAACCTCTGTTTGATAAATATAAAATGCTATTCACCTGCAGCCTCATCAACAACTAATGAACTCTGCCTGGCTCTATTGAGTTTAGTGGGCTTTGGATTAGGCCTCCATGTATGAACCTAAGATCATCTTTCCAAACAAAGCAGTACAATGTTAGCAACAAAGAAAGTCGCATTCCAAATATTTCTCATTACTTTCAAATTAGAATTATTAAAGGTATGGCACCTGAGTTTGAGTCCTGACATGGAAAACTGATGTAAGTGTTCCCATAAGAAAAACTGAAAAGTGAAAGATTAAGGCCAACTGAAAGCTATTGCATCCTTACAATAACCTTGTTTTATTTTCATTGCTCTAGAGGGAATTACTGTTGCATCTGAAAATCTGAAACTGATACACATTACTCATCGTAACCAACAAAGATCTGAATCACAACTTTCAATCCACTTCAGAACTTGAACGGAAATAAGGTAAGTAGCACCATTTTGGTAACCATTTGTAGGTCTGAAAATACTGCAGCTATTGGAAGTGCACAGATGTCACAGAGAGCCCACATTCATAAGCAAAGCGTTCAATTGACATCGACAGGAAATAGCAGCCTGCCTCTCACTACCGGGTCAGGTTTGCTGAGTAGACAAATAGTACAAAGATGATTTTTCATCTAACAACTAAATTGAAATTAAAAAAAATAATAATTTGACAACAATATCATTTCAATAGAGGATTTTCTTACAAAGTGAGTGTTTCATGAAAGCCAACCAGTGCAATAATTTTTCCTCCTCCTAAGACACAGACCTACCTTGCAGTGTGTAAATGTGTTCTTTATTACATAAAGAACGGAGGATGGAAGGGTGCGGATGCTCTCCAGAGGCACACACTCCTGCAGCGTGCAGACGTATCGTACACAACCAGTCAGAGTTTCCAACAGTTGCACCATAGTCTTAAAGCAAGAATAAACAACAACAATCCAATGTTTTTCACTCCTGCAATAATTTCAAAAGCATCTTTTCTTAGCTGAATTGCACCTAGATTTTTATGCCATTTGAAGTTCAGTGCCATTTTCATAAATAAGTAGCTTGTTAAAGATCAATGAAGCTCCATAGAATAGTATCAAGCAATTCCAGAGCTTTTCTCCAATAGCACGTACTCTTTGACAGCTTCATATTTCTTTTGACTACTGTTACTCAATTTACAAAAATTTTAACACCCAGAATTAAGTGACTGTATAAATAGATGCCAGATTCACTCTTTAAATATGGAGAATAACATTCCAATTGTGTAATGAACTTAAGCAGAGTTTGAGATTATTATTTTTTTTTAATTATGAAAGATCTAGCATCGCATGCTAGATGTAACCAAATCATTCACAAAATGTTAATTGAACTCCAACTGCTATGGAAGATCGAATTACATTTTAACCACCTGGTTAGTAGCTGGCAAAAATATTCTAAAAACCTCTTAACTGTTTAGGTAAAATCAAAGAATAATGTAAACATTCCTCTGACAGCTTATTTCATGGGACTTGCCTGTAGAAGATTCCTTACAGTACTGCGTAACTCTGTATTCTGGCTGGTTAATCCTTTGGCCTCACTGGATAATTCATACATCAAGTTATCAAATAACTGTAGAGTCTGTCAGAACAAAACAAAACTTAAACATTTTATTTATAAGTGTACACACACAAATAGTAACACCATTCCATAGCTGTTTGCTTCCTTGGCATGGAGTCACATGCTACCAAGATGATAACTCACAGGATAAAATGCCACTTTCTAGGATTTGAATCATAAAGCATAATATATCAGGAAGCAAAAATAGTCTTATGGTTTTCCCAAATTACAGAGAGAAGCTACAGTAGCTGTTACTTTCTCTAAAATTTGTTAGTAAAATACTTTCCAGCTAATTCACTTGAAATATATACCTCATTCTAATGAAGACTTTTTACTTAGTTAAAGCCATGTAATTTTAAAAGGATTTCCGCTTCGTCTCAGAAAAATTGGCTTTTTTTGTTGTTGTTGTTAAGAATGATCATTAACATTTTGAATACATAAAAAATTAAGTCTATGACCTACAAACAACAATAATTTCTACTTTGGTTGAGGCCCTTGGATATTTGACAAGTGTTACTGCTGAGACTACAAAGACAGTGAGGTGCCTCCAGGCATGTGCAGGATACTACATAAAGTGGTATAGTACAGTAATCCTTGGTCAGGATATGCCCATTATGAGCCATTTTTCTTATACTCTCCAAAATTTGCTAAAGGACATAAAATAAGAGAAATGGAAATCAAGTGGCCATTTTTACTGGCTTCTCAAAATATACAAGCTGAGGCCTGAAACTTAAATCAGTCATTTGGCACTGCTTTACTTCAGTTAAAATGTAAGCACTGAAGAATTTTAATACAACTACAGCACAAAATTCTTCATCGCCCTATCAAAAAAGAGAACATGTGCTAGGCCCCTATTGTCTAAAAGTTTATTCACTATATTATTCACAAATTTCACAACATTTATTCATGATATATGAGTGTTAGACTCTTTGGTTTATTTGTCCTGAGAGGCCACCTCATGTAAAAATTTACCTCGGTGATTTTATAAAAAGCCCAATCTCCTCAAAAAGAAATAAAAATCAATTCTATTACTAAATGTATAAAGTAGAACATAGTGTGCTCAATCTCCACTGTAAAGAACGGTAACAATCACAAAAACAATCCAACACAAAGTTGTTAAAACGTTTAAAGGGTCAAATTTTAATTTCAAGTTTTATATCCAAAACAATAATTATATTGTCTGACCCCAAGAAAAAAAACAACTGTATTCTGAGCAGCCTTTAACACTGGATTGACTGAAAATTCCACACTTAATTGAAGCTGTCATACCTTAGGTAATACTTTTGAGAAAAAAGTTTGTTCCAAATCTGTGAGGCTGATATGGGGCAAAAACATTTCAGTCAGGATCCTCAAAACACCTGCAAAACAAAACATTAAGAAAAATAACATCTGATTACCAGAAATATGTAGCAACCTACCAGATGAAACAAAGAACTGCATCAAGCAGAAACAGATAAGGTATTTGATTTTGAGAGAGGAAACATAACATTTACCACAGATGCGTTATCTGACAAATCACGTAACAATAACAGCTCCAACATGCATAAACCCATCATTAATAGCACCACACCTGACTACACTCAGTTGAAGGCTGAGCAAAATTGTTTGCCCATGGAACTAGAATTTTCCACATTTCAAACTGCAAATAGTGGCACATTTAATTTGCTGCTGGCACTAATATGCAACTTAACAGCAAACATTAGCAAGGCTCCTAAACAGTTACATATCAGACTCATTTTCTTATCACTACTAGGTGTTCCCAGAGTTTTACCACCTGTAAGAGAACAGCCTAAAAGACAATAAAATACAAGATAAAAAGCACCATTCTTTCAAATATCTAAAAATAAGAAGCAGTGGGAAGGAAAAAGCAGCCTTACACATGCATAGCTTCTTTATGAGCTTTTATAAAGCTTATTCAACATGCAATTCATGCAATGTGCAAGGTCCAGAAAGACTGCTGAAGACCATGAAAATCACTAAGTATTTTTAAGTAGCGCAGAATTTATAATGCAATTGCAATACAAGCATCCACAGGAACAAGAGGCACTTCTGGGTCACTACTTACGAATATGCTCAGTCCAGTCTTCAGACTCTTGATACAGAGAGTAAAAACGTTAAAGAAACTCAAACGCCTTCTGCCATCAAGCTTATCTTTAAAGCACCTGCAGAAAGTCGCAGCGGCTTCTCTCACGCTGCCCTACGTATGTTTCAGCAATATGAAATTGGCAGGGATGCTCCATAACCAGCGTGGGCAGATATACCTCAGTACCTGCACGGGTATTTCTGCAATGGATTAATGGATTGGGAGAGGAAGTCTGGGGGTTTGTTTTTGGGGGCATTTTTTTGGGGGGAGAGGGCGCGTTATCTACAGCGCTAAATGAACCGCACGCTATTTTCTACCGTGAATCTTTTTATTTCAGTGAAGGGCAGCGCTCATTTCCAGCGAGAGAGGCGGCACCCAGCCGTGCCGTCCTGTGCCAGCCCTTTACGCAGGTTGCACCGCTTCCCCTCCCACAGGTCCATTCGCTGTGCGGTACCGAAGGACGAACCCACCCCCGCCATATCGAGGTGACTCCCCACAGCCACCTCAAACAGCCGAAACGAAGGATATAAGGAGCCGCGGCAGGACGGCGGGCAACTCCCGGCGGCAGAGCTCCCAGTCCCAGCCTCCCAACTCTTGCAGGAGCAGCTCGGGATCCGTTTGAGACATGACGACACTCTCCCTCACCTCAGGACCGGCCAGCGGCGGGAAAAATCGTCCTCCGCTATCCCAGCAGCCTCTGCGCCTGCGGTGAAAAAGGGGGCGGGGCGGCTGCGGACGCAGCCGCCCCGCCCCCTTTTTCACCGCGGGCGCGCATACGTAGAACGGAAGCGGAAGAAGCCGCCGCTCCACGTGGGAAGAAGCGATCGCCTCCGGTAACCGGGGATCGGTACAGACACAACGGGGGGGGGGGGAGTTGGGTTTTAAACCGGGACTGGACCCGCCCTTACCCGGTTTACGTACTGCGGGTGCGGGGAAGGGGAGCTGGGCCTTAACCGGTCTCTGCCCGCGGTGTTTACTGCTTCGCTTGAAACGATACGTCTGGAAAGAGACTTAATCCGTTTTACCGGAATAAGCACCTACCGTAGTTTCCCCGCCTGTTCCCCAGATGAGAGATGCGATCGCTTGTAACACTTTTCAGCAATGTAAACGTTTATAAAATTTACATTTTTAATGAAAACTTGGGTGCCAGACGGTTTGTTTGTCCTGATATTTGTCATTTCAGTGACAAGCAAAAACTATTCCCTCTATTTTCTATTTTCCAGAAGCAATTCACCTGATTCAGCTGCAAAACATCCCACATTCCACCTGCAAAGCGCTCTTCCCCATAGCCATCACTACAAAAAACAACCCACAATAAAAAAATTTGCCTCAGTATTGCCATTAGATGAGATTTTCTGGCTGTAATAAATTAATTTAATTTTTTTTTTTACTATTATTCCTGAAAATGGATTTTCGGTTTAATTTTTTTATTGATGAAAATGAGAACAATAAAGCAGACACTCACGATGGGATGGACTCACGGCTACGCTCTCCAAAATGCTCACAGGAATCCACAGAAAAGAGCGAACAAACTGCGGGTCCCGTAGCAGGCTCCAGCCCAAGGCCGGGCACCGATAAACATGGAGATGAGACACCATCCAAGAAAAAGCTCTGCTTTAAAGCTGCCAAGGAGCATGATATTCCTGAGGACCTTTACAAAGTATTGGAAAATAAAGTCATGGAAAGAGCATCAGACCTGTATTACGTCAACATGTCCGTAGTGGAAATGACATGTCTGGATGATGCCGACAGGGAAGGCATTGTGTCTCAAAGCGTTACTTCTCACTCCGATCTCATCCCGGGGGTCTACGAGGGAGGGCTGAAAATCTGGGAATGCACCTTTGATCTCATAGACTTCTTTTCTGAGGCTGAAATACGCTTTACCAACAAGAGCGTATTGGATCTTGGCTGTGGAGCTGGACTGCTGGGAATAGTTGCCTTAAAGGGAAAAGCTGGAAAAGTCCATTTTCAGGACTACAATAGCACAGTGATTGATGAGATCACCTTGCCTAACGCGGTGGCTAACTGTGTAGATGAAGGCAGTTGGATGGGCGGTGGTGGAGATGGAAAAACTCACAAACCTCCTTCGAAGAGGCCCAAAAAAGCAGAGTGCTCACCCGACGCACTCACCACATGCAGATTTTTTTCTGGAGAGTGGTCTGAAGTCAGCCAGCTCCTGTTAAGCAGCAACAAACCCTTTTCAAAGTATGATATCATTCTCACCTCTGAGACCATCTATAACCCTGACTACTACGGTGCTTTGCACGACACCCTGGCAAAGCTTCTGGATAAACACGGCCGTGTGTATTTGGCAAGCAAAGCACATTATTTTGGGGTTGGTGGCGGTATCCACCTCTTTGAGAAATTTGTCGAAGAGAGAAAGGTGTTTAAGACCAGTATAGTTAAAATAATTGATAAAGGACTGCAGCGATATATTATGGAAATGGCCTTTAAGGATTCCAGTTAAAATTCAACCCCTGGCCCTTCAAAAATATCTTAAAGACAAAATGTTTTAATCCTCATATCTCTTTGCTTTTTCCTCTGTTGAGTTATTCTGGTTTGACAAATTAAGGATGCTGGTTACGGAAATGTTTGACAAATCCTGATGTTTGACTAGAAGTGAAAGACTCCCCTGATTTTTGTGTAGAAAAATGGAGTTCTGCTTGAAGCAGCATCTGTTTATGCCGATTAATTGTCATTTAATGAAGCAAGTCATTGTCACATTCTCAGGCAGTACCAGAACTGTATGTCACAGGAGTGGCTGCTGCATTCAACTGCAGCCAGACATTTCGGAATTGAGAGCACACCTGCGCACTCTGCTGCATTGCCACCAGAGGGAGATGCCACAGTATTTGTCACTTGTGTTCTATTCTGCTGGCAATCTCACAAATCCTTGTTAATGTTTCCATATGGCTTTTATTCAAGCCTTTGAAAAAGCGTGCCAGGGAATACTCACTCCTGCAGTCTGTGAATTTTCACATTCAGATTTTAACATACCACTCTAAGAAGATTTCTGCAAGTAATTGCAAAAAGCCATACTGTTTTTAGAAATAATAAACCCAATTTCTGTTTTAGAAGCTGAGTTGAAATAAGGTTCTACATGAGGAGTTCCTTAAAACAACCAACCAACAAACCTACAAATGCAGTCCGGGAAACTGCAGGATGACAGAGCTGAGCTTTAGGTGACAAGTGGGAAAGGAGAGAAACTGCACTATTATAGCAGAATGCTAACTAGAGTGCTGTCCTGGTTTGGGGGGTTTGGGTTGGTTTTTGGTTTTGTTTTTTTTGTTTGTTTGTTTTAAGATATTTTCCAGAAATTAAACTGCTTGTACAACTATGGCCGTTTTCAAAATTTGCTGGGGGGGTACTACTGAACACTCACACATCTTCAATCTTTTCATCAGTTTGGCAGCCTGGGTACAAGTCACTCCCGTGTCCTAGGCTGAAGATAGTGGTGTTGCTGAAGAAATTACCTTACCAAAAAATGCAAGCAAACCCAAAAAACTACACCACCTGGTCCTGAGTGCTTTGTATCACCAACAATTCACACACACACAAAAAAAAAAATCCATTGCACTTTTTGTCTTAAATAAAACAAGACAAAAAGCTATTACACAACTCTACCAGGTACATCAAAGCTACTGCTTATCGTCTTGCAGTGCTTTATTGGGTGCCCTTGCAGAAATATAAACCTAGAGACAGTCAACCACTACAGTAAGCTGGATGCGAGGATACTCCATGTAGGGGAGAAAGGACAATAGCCTGAGGGGATGGAAAAAAAAACCTTATTACAGCAGTGACCTAAATCACTTCAATTACTGCATAAAGTTCCCGTCATTGAAGGCTACGAAAGTACTGCAACATTCCTGTTTTGACAATGTTGCTATTATGATAGAGTCATAGAGGATTTCCTGTACTTTATGGAAGATCCTTAACAACTACTGCTGTTTCAAAAACAATTTTAAGTAGACTATTTTAAAGGGATGCTTTGGAAACTAATGAAGTTGTTCTTTTATAGGAGAGCGCGGGGGAGGAAAACGAGTCAGTTGTCCATGGCTGTGATGGCACTTTGGAATTTTTGTGCGTGAGCTCCAAGACTTATGATAGATAACTGCTGGCTACAGAGTGAGGAACAGAAGGAAGTTTTAGCTTTGGCAGATCAATGTTAACGGTTCTTTTTCATCAAAACTGGGAAGTTGGAAACAAAGTGACTACCACTTGCCATTTTTCAAACCTCAATCATAAGACAAATCATGGCTTGCGCATAGTGACTGAATAGCTTGTTCTCAACCTGCTAGGTCTAGCGCTGTTTCAGAGTGCTACCTGAAGTAATACAAAATGTTGACCACTGTGACAACGAATATGGTTAAGAACAAGGATCTCATGTACTTTTTTGATTAATAAAGGCAGCACTTACAGTTTTCTACCATAATGCCTCCTCTTGAAAATACTCCATGATCAAACTCACTGTCGTGGGTTTAATACATTACTTCTTTGCTCAGCATCCTCGCTTTATTCTTGGATTACTCAAACATCACTGTTTTTGTGCAAACACAGAATCAGATTTTTTAGGACTTTCAAGTGAAGACTGCTACAGCCACAATCTCACAGTGATTACATACCTGCAAAACAGGAAATCCTACACACTATAATTAAGTTCCCGTTTCAGAATTACAGATGACAATTAATAAAGGCTGTTTTTCCTCAGGTGAAATCAGCAAAATCAGCATTGGGATGTCCATAATTCCAGATGAGTTCTGTTCTATTCTTAAGAGTCAGCAGATACATGCTGAGAAGCAGCAAAACTCAACACTTAGTTTCATAGGCTGGTTGTTCTGTTGGTGTTTCAACATCAAATACTGGTTTCCCTAATCTACATTAAGGCTTTTTCTACCTGCCAAATCATCACCACCCTAGTGACCAGCTTCCTGCTTCTCTTCATGATCTGGAATAAAGGAAGTCTTCCACTCAACTTGTAATACTTGTACATATTACTTAATAGCTAGGGAGATTAACGTTTCACCAAATGACACTGCACTAGAAAAATAAAAGAACCGAGAGGTCCCTCAAAGTATTTTTTTTTTGATGACACAATAAACCCTTACATCAGGCCCAATTTCTTGTATGAAGAAACAAAGGCAGAGATCAGCTGGTAATTCAATTTATTAGCTCATTCCAGATTACCACCCCTTTTCTGCCCCCAGCCCATCCCCTCGCTTTTTAAAAGAGTTGTAACAATAAGAAATCCTGTCAAAATTATGTCTTTCCCATAAGTATTGTGGAGATAAACATTAAGATCAGTCATAAAATGTCTCAGGAAACTAAATTAAAAAGCTTGTTTGTTTTAAGAGGCGCTACCCTTAAACTGATGACTTCCCTTTGAAGACTATTTGCTAGTTTTGGGAAATGAGGCTATTAAGAAAATCAGTTTTGTATACTGGCACAAATTAAATGGCATCCGTTACAGTTATTTTACTAAAGCTTAGGGGAAAAAACCCATGAGGAAAGTGAAGTGGGAAGTGCCCAGTTTGCAAATTATTGACTTGTATGCTATTCTTAGTCGCTAGGTACACAGGCATTTAATCTTGTTCTGAAATCAAAAAATCTTGTTAAGAAAAATCATGGCATTTGAAGAGGTGCAGCCAGATGACTGTAGCACAAGAGCATAAAGAGAAAAACAAACAGCAGATGCAAAAGCTCACAGAGGCACTGGAAGGGAAAGTCCAGGCCGCATATAGGGGGAAGCAGGTGCCAACCAAGAGACCTGCAGCACCAAGTTCAAGAGATCCTGCTCCCAGGTGATTACTGGGATGGAGATACCTGGAACTCTTTAATGAGGAACGGACTGAAAGGGGCCTGAGGATGAGAAGAGGAAATTCCTCTCTGCCCAACCAATCAAAACAAAGATACAGAAAGGTGACATAAGATGGATAATTAGTGTAATAAGGCAGTAACAGCTGATTTTTTTGTGATAGAAACTGGAGTAAAACCTCTGAAATTTCATAGTTTGTATTTTAAGAGTCACATGCACATTGAAAAGAAAAAGGCACTCTACACCACCAGATACTGGTAGATAAGTGCAGTAGGAGCCACAGCAAAGGGAAGAACCAGGACTTCTATACAAATACCTGTTGAAGACTGCAAGTTAACAATGTAAGCATAAGAACAAAAGGTACTTCCCTTGAAATCCACAAGAGCATGCAAGAGAAGACAGGCAGGAGACAAAAAAGTGAAAACTGTAGCAACTAACTTCACAACAAATGAAGGGGAACATCTTGCCACAACAGGAGGAAGCAGGTGCTGTAAGTTAATTACACTACCTAGGTGTACTGGGTCTGGCTGGGAAGTAAACTATAAGATAATTATTGCTATAAAAAAAAAGGAAAAAGCACCATTGTACTCATGGGGAATTAAAGTAGTACAGGGGAATCAGAATGAAGCAAATATTGGCAGAATTTGACATTGTCATCAGTCTGCTATAGGGAAAGATCTTAGAAGAACACAAAACATCTTGATCATTACTTGTGTGGAACAAAAATATTGACTTTTCAAAACCATGGAGTAAATAAAAGATTTAGAACATTGGTAAAGAACTGTAACAGTCAACCCTACCCCAACCCCCCATTTTTATAAACTTGTGTGAGAAAGAAGAAAAGCCTGAAAAGCAATAGAAAATAAAGGAAACAGAAAATACTGCAGTCAAAAGACCAGGGAACAGGTTTGGTCCTGTGGTGTTTAAGCAGATGGCAAAATCCTACAATGTATCAGTGAAATGGGATTGGATGAAAAACAAACTGGAGGTAAGATGATGTGGGAGCATTTCATTAGATGGCATGTCAAGAAGAGCAGGAAAAAGGCTTAGAACTGCACATTCTGCACAAAGGAATGATCTGAAAAATTAGATATATCTGAGGATTACTAACAGCATTATAAATTAGAGCAGAGTCCAGTTTACTCCAGATTTATGGTAACATACAAAGAAGACACATTCAATTTTATTTATTGTAAATAAATTACAGAGTTACCAGTTTTGAACTGCTTGTTGTGTTGATAAGTATTTTTTCTTGTCATTTATTGTCATCTTTTCTTGTCATTATTTCTTGTCATCTGACCATGTAATTTCATAATCTGTATACACTTTTTTCAGTATCTCTACAGTTACTGAATGATCTGCTTTTCCATAGCCCTGCAAGAAAGAACAAGTGCTTGTAAGACATGTACAGAAAGTCCACAGAACCAATGAGTTATCGTCAACACAAATCAGGCAGTTATTCGATACTTGTAGTAGCTCACGTACAAATCTAGGTATACAAATAGAGGTTCTAAAGAGTTATTCTTTCTGTATCAGGTTAAATTTTTCTGTTATCCTTTCCAATTCCCTCACCCTCATCTGTAGAAAATAAATGAGATAAGGTCCGTCAATCTCTAGTAATAGAGGATGCATTTTTCACATCATGATCCCTCCAGTAAAAAGCTTCTATTAAAATGTTCCCAACCCCTCAGCTACCATATCTCTTGAATGTTCTTTTAAACCACAGTGATTACACTGACACACTTGAATGTATGAGCATAAAAACAACCAGCTTGACTCAGCTGAAGGAAAAGGGAATAAGCCACCACACATGTGAACATTTGAGTACTCTTCTAGCCACTAAAGAAATCAGTCTTCATGTTTTATTTATTTGCCATCTTGCCTTAGCTGGTAATGGCATAATTTTAAATATCTGTTATTCTTCAGTCACTGCAACTCCAAACTAATGCAAGGTCAGATGACCCATCTGATTTTTGACCCTCATTTATATCACTGATCACAGTGTTCCTCTTTCACTGAAATTTAAGAAAGCTGGGGTAGAAGGCGCCTTTCCATTATTGTCTTACATGACTTAAGTTATCTTCATTTCTTATTTCAGAACTACAAGTTTTTTGCTGTTCAAGAGCCTTTACCGCACAACAGTGCAGTCTTCTGATAAAAACCTTTGATTTACAGGTTACTTTCTTTTTCCACTGATATTTCGTGTGAAACATTTAACTCGGAAGGCTGAAAAGAGCTCAACATTGCATTATCAAAACATGTACTCTTATTCATCACTGGCTCTGCCCCAAGAGGAACAGCTTAAGTAAACCAGCATTTAAACTACACGTTAAAATTATCGCTGCATTATAAAATGCAAACTTTTCAAAAATACCAGATAATATAGTTATGTCAGAAACACAGCAGGTTTATACTGTCAGTTGTAAAGCAACAGACCTACAGATCACACTTGCACTTTGAAGACCCCATCCGGCTTTGCAAATAATAGCACAGCATCTTACTTCAAAAGTCAATGACTTTCTCTGGTTTTTGTAAAAAACCAAGACGATGCCATTTTGGAGTCCGACAACAAATCTCCCACTGAAGAGAAGCATTAAACCCATGTAATTGATATACTGACTTCTGATCTGCTACTCAGGTCTTCTGAACCTCCAGGTCTCTGCCTGACAGAAGCCCTCATCGTAATAAAACTCTGTTTTTACCTGGTGCTCATCTGTAAGCATCAAGGTACCAAAAGCAGAGAAACAAGGTATATTCCATGCACATTGCCTTACAAGAGGAGGAGTTGATCACTGTGCCTAACACTAAGTTGGCAGATGAATTAATAATAAAGGCATCAAAATCTAAAATGCAGTTATGATGGGCACAAGACTTATTAGAATAAGCATTATACAGTGCCTCCCCATGCCATATAAATCCTAAAGGGTTCTTTTTTTTTGCCTTATGATTTCAGGTGGCAAGAGTCATCTTGGAACACAAGTAGTACTAACATTTAAAAATGCTTAACACATTCAAGGCCCAACCTTCACTGCTCATCCAGTTAAGGTAAGCAGATTTGAAATAACCATCACTTTCTATGAAAAATTCAATTAACTTGAGAACTTTATTCTTGTCTACACTAGAAACCTAGTAATTTTACTCACAGTATTACTACCGAAGTAGCTACGCTTCATCACAGAGCAACACCAGAAACAGATTACAGCACATTGGCTAAATTCAAGAAATCATTACCACTTACTGAGTCTTCCATAAAGGAATATAACTTACACAGAAACGTAACAGGTGACAAAATGCACTAGCTTCCATACTCTTGGAAGTTACTTTTATTCCCACAAAATGCATTTATGTGAAACTACATCTTCACCTACTAAAAATTCACCACAGCTAAACTGGGTCTATGCCTCTCACCCACCACACATACAGAACATCATGCACAATTTAGCCGGTCAACTACCAAACCAACATTTTTGTTGGCAAATAACAATCCCACAATAGCTGGATCAAGACCCCGGGGCTACATATGGGCTATTTCTGCTCTAGCAGTAAGACTAACAGGTTCCGAGTCAAGAAATGCTAACATCCAGTTTTAGTCTTGATTATGACTTAATGCTGATATTACTCAGCATTAAGTTATTTGTGCTTTGGTCTCCTGCCCTTAAAAACAGTGTTTTTCTGATCAATCTCACAAGTGAGCCAGGCAAGTTTTCCAGTTAATGTTTACACTAAGATTCAAATTGCTGAAAGCTGCCATGCTACAAAACAAAAATCCCAGAACATTGGAGGCAAAATGATTTGAAGGAATACATGAGATGCACTTACTGTAGAGAGCCCAAATACCCTAATTTTCTTGTCTTTGCTATTATGGTCGATTTTCCCTCCTCCAAGGCACTTGCATTCATATCCCAGCTTTTCCATCTCAGGATTTACTTTTTCAAATATGTGATCTGCACAAGAAGAATGGTTAGGGCCATTAAAATAGGCACGAGGTATCAAATACTCTAGAGCTCTTCTTTTTCAGCTATTTTCCACTCATTTTCCTCTGGTTCCCTTCTTTCACCTGCAAGAGGGGGACGTTTCTCTTGACAGACATAGGAAAGCTGTAATTAAGGTTCTCTGTTTCAGTCTTTTCACTCAGTTAATACATCTTGTTCTCCTAAATGGGCTTTATCAGGTTTGCAAATGGCACCTTGACAGAGATATTGACCCCCACTTTTCATGTTCACGCGAGGCACCTATAAGGGGGAAAGAAGGGGCTTGCCCGCTGACACCAGCCACCGCAGGCCGGCGGCGCCCCCACGCCTCAGCTTCGCTTGGGATCCGGCGGCCATGTCCCGCACCTGAGGGACGCTGCCGGGGGGGAGGCCCCGCTGCCGGTCACTGCCCCCCCTCACCCTCACCGCCTGTCACCCACTGTGGAACTCGGCCGCCTTGGTGCCGCGGACGATGTCCCGCTGCTCCTCGCCGCCCGGGCGCTGCAGGCGCACCAGGATGTACTTGAACGTGCCCTCGGGGTCGATCTCCACCTCCCGTACCGCCGCCATGGCGGCGCCGCCGGCTTCTGAGGGGACGGCGCCGCGCGCGGGCGGAGCCACCACCCTCGGCGGCGGGAGGAGCAGCCGCCGCCCGGCCGTTGGTGGTGAGGCGGGAGGAGGCGGCGCGGGCGGATTCTCCTCACAGGCTGTGAGGGGAGGGCTCGGTGAGACCGTGGGGGACTCGTGCAGGTTGCCCGTTGAGGCCTTCAGCGTGTCCGTGCGCCCCTTCCCTGGCCGCCATGACGCCTCCCCCCCGGCTGCCAGAGCTGGGGCCTTGCGGCGGGCACCCGCCATCGCCGGTCTGTGGCGGGGCAAGGCAGTTATACCAGGGGAGTGAGGGCCGTGGAGAGGCAGATAGCTCGACTCCTCAGCATTCTATAGGTTGCATTTTATAGATACTAAATAAGAAATACAGATTTGCCTCCTGTTCCCCTTATTTTATGGGTTCCACTTGAGTTTGGCAAGCTCCACACAGATTCATCACAAAGTCACAGATGCCTAGGATGAATGGGATACGCCAGTTCACTGAAGACTGGATCTAGGATACTTACTAGAGGAAAAAGAGTCGCTTCTTTGCCACATTGAAGTAAGAGCATGGATGTGCTCTCTCCAAGAGGTAATAGGCACATTTTAAAGACCAGAAGTTTTTTTTAAAAAGGTTTCAGAATGTTTCCACAAATGAGTTTCAACATAGCCACATCTTTTAGGTGCTAACGTGTAGGCTACTTTCAGCTGACCTATTAATGTATGCAAATACTAGAACATTCTTGACATGAATTTCTCCAACTCTAATGTAAAAGCTGCCTAAATACAGGCATTATTCTATATAAACTAAGATTAAATGCAGGAAAAACATTAGAAGAGCATATCATCTAAATACAGTAGAGGTGCTTAAGATATATATAATTTCTTTATTAGAATTCAGTTTGTGACTTATTACTTCATTATTAAATTTATTTACTAAGCTTCTTTATTATCCATCCTATATCTTATAAAAAATTCTAATATTTTATCATTTTAGATATTATTGTTTATTACCTTTTTGAGCACTGAGTAGCACCATCACTGTGAGGAAAACAACCAGAGCCCCAGTAACATAAGCCAAATCCTCATTATCTGTATTTTAGGAGAAGAGATGAGAAGGGCTTTAAGTACAAACCAAGCCCACCATCTCAGCTGTTCTGGATTTGCCAGGGTAGGCAGGGAAAGTGATAAAATCTGTGTCTTAGTGCAGTGCCCTTTCAGGTCATAAGGCTGAGAGAGTTTTGTGGAGCTGAGGTGATTGCTTTGTTTCATTCAGTAGTAAAGACCTGTAGGATTATTGTAGTGTTAGTTCTTTAAGTTTCTTTCAAGCAGTCTAGAAGGTCTGGTTTTGTTTTGGTAACTTTTGTGTATACGGCTTATTCTTTGATTGTTTTGTCTGCTAATTTAGCCAAATGCTGATACTCTTACGTATATTTTCTTGAAGCTTTAGGATTAAGAAGGCTTTACGGAGCTTGCTTGTTTGAATGAACCTTGCCTTATCATTTTAAACTGGAATAGGATACTTCATTCCCTTAAGCATAGATGCCTGTTGCGTGCTTATGGCCATGGAAAACTTTATTGCCCTATTTCAGTTATGATGTATGGAAGGAACTAGCAACAAACAATGGTAGCACTGATGAGCAAGAACAAGGATGGCAGAGGAAATACTTTTGGAATACCTCAGTTAGAAGCTAAACTTTAAAGGAATTTGTCCTCAACAAGGAGAGCAGGCATCTGGCTTGACCTGACACAAGTTTGAGCAAATAAGTTTGTAAGTTAGTAATAGGCAAAGCAGAACTTTGTCCCATTCTGCTTAAGGCTTTTGTCTTCCCGAGCACCCACCTTATCCAAAAGTATTTTCATAGGTCATGTTGAGGTATATAAAAGGTTTGCGTTGGCTTCTAGGCTGAAGACAGAAATCCCCTGCTGTTGGCAGTAATTGTTAGTGTGTCACTTTGTGGGCCTCAGGGGTCCAAAGAGGATGGCATGGGGCAACAGGGGTTTCAAAACAGAGCCAGCCTGCCTGCAATAAAACTGCATGGAGGGACTTTCCTTTTGTAATGGGATTACTCATATCTGACTGTAGCAGAGAGTTTGGCATTATTTTCTGAAAAATATGTTTTTTTTATTTATTTATTTGGCCAAGTGACATCTTGTCTCTTCACAGTAATATCCTAAAAACATTATTCTGAGGAAAAGTATTATAAATATCTCAAATGTGGAAACAATGAACCAATGTGGTGGTAATTAAGACAGGACAGTAGATATTTTTCTTGAGTAGTTGTAGCCAGACCATAGGGGTAAGTGTTGTGAGTATTTTTTCCTCTTCTATGTTACATATGGGTCTTGTTTGCTGTTACGGTTTGCAGGCTTTGGACTGGACCCAAATGACTATAAAGTTGCCCTGCTGTTGTTTATGCACTTCTTATCATCAGATTGTTTTAATCTACATGGCCTTGTAAAATTCACCTGTCCTTACATTAGATTGGGATGTGCCAATATTGCAGTGTATGTTGCAGTGGATTAAACTGTTGGTGTATCAGCATTTGTTTGTCGATGTGACAGAATGTGTGGTTAGGCTGTTGTTAGGCTGAATCTGGGAAACCTCAACCAAGTTACTGGTTGACCTAGTGCATCTGAACTTGGTCAAACTTCTCCACGTATTCCAGCAATTGGAGAGATTAAAAAGAAGCAACAAAAACATTTGACATGATGTGATAGCTGGGTGTAACTATTGTAGCTATCCCAGTTCATTTTCATAGAGGTATGAGATTTCTTGGTATCTGTCATATTTTTATCTTCTAAAAGTACTTTCTGAGTGTCTTGAGAGGGATAAAGCAGATAATAGCCTTGGGTTCTCTGTTGCATCCCTTCTGAGAGGGTCCTGTGACTATGCTTTTCTTGTTTAAAAACCCTTCAAAGTGTTAATAAGTGTCAACTCAAATTGTGATCATGACAGAGATATCAGTGTTACTATATTCCTACAGGTTTGATGTAAATAGGTGGAGAACGGAGACACTGTGACCGTTCTTGCTGAGGGAATGGGTTCCTGTGGTATCAAGTGAAATATTCTCCCTGAGGAGAAGGACTTGGGGGTGCTGGTGGATGAGAAGCTCAACATGAGCAGGCAATACACACTTGCAGCCCAGAAAGCCAACCGCATCCTGGGCTGCATCAAAAGAAGCGTGGCCAGCAGGTCGAGGGAGGTGATTCTGCCCCTCTGCTCTGCTGAGAACCCACTGGAGTACTGTGTCCAGCTCTGGAGCCCTCAGCACAAGAAGGACATGGACCTGTTGGAGCAGGTCCAGCAGAGGTCCATGAAAATGATCCGAGGGCTGGAGCACCTCTGCTATGAGGACAGGCTGAGAGAGTTGGGATTTTTCAGCCTGGAGAAGAGAAGGCTCCAAGGAGACTTTACAGCAGCCTTCCAGTACCTAAAGGGGGCTACAGGAGAGATGGGGAGGGACTCTTTATCAGGGAGTGTAATGATAGGACATGGCGTAATGGCCTCAAACTGAAAGAGGGTAGATTTAGATTGGATATTAGGAAGAAATTCTTTACTGTGAGGGTGGTGAGGCACTGGAACAGGTTGCCCAGGGAGGCTGTGGATGCTCCATCCCTGGAGGTGTTCAAGGCCAGGCTGGATGGGGCTTTGAGCAGCCTGGTCTGGTGGGAGGTGTCCCTGCCCAGGGCAGGGGGGTGGAACTGGGTGATCTTTAAGGTCCCTTCCAACCCGAACCATTCAGTGATGTGCGTGATGGAAACTGCTGATACAGCAGATACATTCTTCTTGTCACACTTAACTGCATTTCTGCTGGGCTCTGTGTGGTGGCATGAAGGCTGTGATATGTGTGTCTTGCTATAGTAAATTTCTAGAAATATTTTTCTTCCTATGTGCCCCCACCCTCCAAGAAAGTTCAGGAAGTGAGTATGGATACTGAGCATTCTTTTTGAATCTTTTTCCCAAAGTTTCATATTTTTTTGCCTACTCAGGTGGACAAACGGTCTTCAAATAATCTTGGAGGAGGTTTACACTTGTGAGTGCAGTGCCCTTAAAAGTTAGCTCTGGAGTGTTTACTAGATGTAAGCAGTAGTTTGACACATCAAAATACTGCTACTTTATCTTAAGCCTTTATATCCTCTAGCCTTATACCACTCAGTAGCTCGAACTACAATTCAGATTAGGGTTTTCTTCTGAAAAAACTGGAAACTCTGACTTTATGTACATGGATTGTTACATGAATATGCTAGTTTTTCAACAAATATGGATTCTGAATATAGTTTAAGGAATCCAGTTATGTGCCAGTATCAAACCTAACAGCAGAAGAATGTGCTAAAGGCATGCCAAAAAAATGTAAAAATATTCAAATCGGTAGCTTAAATGTGTTATGAGCAAAGCACAGTGGGTAATATAAATGCAGCTGCATTTTATTTCTATCAGTCCAGCTAGGGCAAGCATAGAATATCTGCAATAAAACAGATACAGTACTGTTGTTACATCAAGTGGTAGGTCTGTATGAGTTCCTGAAGCATAGGAGGCATAGTGCAAGGCAGGTGTTGTCTTATTAAGGATTTCCAGAGCAGTTCTGCCTGGATATCCATTTCTTACATTTGACCTCTTTCCCTTCTCTTCTTGCTGGGAGTATACCTGAGGCTATTGTAGGACTTACATCTGCAAACTGGATTCATAAAATCTTTGCCATAAAAGCAGAAAGGTTGAGTGTCTTACTAGCCTTCTCTTTAAATATCATTGAAAAAGCTGTAATGTACGAAGCAAGGCAAATCACTGGAGGTTCTCAAGATGTGTTTGGACAGGGTGCTAGATCTTCTCATTTAGGCTCCCTTTCCCATGGAAGGTTCGACCAGTGATCTTCTGAGGTATCTTCCAACATGGGCTATTCTATGAAATTCAAGTGCTAAGGTTACTGAAAGAGCAGTGAAAAACAGTTTTGTTTGTTTCTTTAACTTCAGGTGTGTGTGCTTATGAATGTGTAAACGTTTTCAGGCATGCAAAGATTAAATCCTTACAAAACGAAAACCCTGGCAGTTAGAAGGCTCATAGCTTCTCCCTCCATTTCTCCAGATCACTTCTGTAGAGTCAGTAACAGTATTTTTCAATCAGACTTGAGTCATGAACCTACTTTTAAAATTCAGGCAAAGCACTATGTACAGCATTTCAACTCCTCTCCGGGGCTGAGTGGGAGGAGTTCAGATGAGACTAAATTACATTTTGACTCACACTGCAACATTCAGATAGGTTGAGTAGCTGAAGTGACTCCTTTCCCTTGCATTATGTTCTGTGTTTTACAGCCTTCAGCTAAAGTCACTAAGTGGCATAGTCTAGTGTGCAGTAACTGATGGTTACAAATGATAACACCCTGGCTTCCCTTTCTGAGTAGCTTACTAACAGAAAGGATCCCTGAAAAAGCCAGGGTTGAAAGCCCAAATGGGCTAACCCTCGAGTATGATGTCTTATGAGGTTTTCCAATCTTTTGCTAAAAGCTAATTTGTCCTCGAGTGGAATTTTTGAGAACTTGTTATTGACAACTGTCCCTTGTTTTGTCAATTTGGATTGAAATGAGGGATGGGGAAGAGAAGGTGAGGTTGTGCTGCAGCTGTATGTGGAAATATCAAAGCCAGTTGTAACCAAACAAGTTCAGGTAGCAGAAGCTATCTGCCTGCAGAAACACAGAGTTCAGATCTGACTGGCTTACTGTGCCAAAACCCAGGATCAATTTACTGTGCAGATCTCAAACCTGCTATTTCTAGCTGGCTTTCAGTGCCCAGACTATATTAGTTAACTTGCATGACAACTTAAAGGGAAAAAACTGGGTTGTGGTTAAAGATCAAATGTAACATTTCATTTGAGAATAAGCAAAAAACCTGCGAGCCAGGAATATTTTAATGTCAAAACATCCCCATATTTATTTTGCAATTTAGCCTCTGAACAGCAAGTGACTAGAAAAGGAATATTAATATTATGCAAATGTGTTAAATATACATTGTGCTGCAGTGAAGCTCACCATGGGATTCTCTCAAGCCATTATGCCAATCCAGGTTACCAGAGTCAGGAAAGGGAAACAATCAGTTTGAATTCCAGCTTTATAAATTTTTCCTTTTATTGAGCTCTTTGACAGGAGGGCACAAGGTGTAAGGATATGTTTGGCCCATTGTTGTATTACAGGAAAATATTAAGAGAATAATTTTGAAGTAGGTAGTTTCCATCGTGTGTAACTCTCACACAAGAGAGAAAAGAAAATGAGGATTAACTTTCAGCTGTACTTGCAATTTTTTTATCCCAAAGTGAGAGTACGCCCTTGAGTTGAGCAGAAGAATGCCTAATACACTGATGCAAATGAAATACTCATGTGAATTATGACTATCGTGGACATCAAAGATTACAGGTCTGCTCTGCTGCTTGGCCTACTCATTTAATAGTCTTTGAATGAAGATTTTCCTTCAACAAGTGTTGGTTAGCAGCTCCTCAGATTAGCAATGAAGACAGAACAAATGCAGGATAATAACATTATCTGTCTTGGTATTTGCATCTTTTGGATCTGTGTGTGTATAATCAGTTCAGAAGCCAGAGTCTTGGTTTGTGCACTGAAGCTTAAGAATCCAAGCCATCTTTCAGCATGCAGGAGTGTAAAGGACCTCTGCTGGGTCCTTTATACCTTGCTTTCATGAATAATGCTCTCATATGATCCCTTTCAGAAACTGAACAAGATCTGCACGAAAAACAAGTTTTTTTTGTTCTGCTACTCATAGAAGGCTGTTTTATAACCCCATTGCTCTGCTGGCTAAAAACTTCCTCCTAATTTCCATTCTACGTTTACTCACAGATGGTTTGTATCCATTCGGGGTTTTATATCAACTTTATCATTTTACATACAGAAAACTTCTGATCACCTTCTTTACTTCTCTGGTACAGAGAGTCCATCGCATCCTTTCTGAGCCTTCCTATCTACTTCCTCTTCCCCAGACTTAAACACAAATTTCTAATAGGCATCTGGGAAGGTATTTCTTTAGAGGGGACTTCATGTAATATTTCTTCTGTTTGGACAGTCTAGAGGTTCCTACTAGGAAGAAGCGTCATTCTCCTGGCTCTTCTTCTTAATGGCCATAAATATCACCCACCTGTCATAGGATTGCTGGTCTAACCCACTTTGAAGTACTGAACACATGCTTTCCACCCTAGAATTACCTTGGTCAATGAAACCAATCTGCTGGGTTTGTTTTTCAGGGCTCTGCTGTCCTTTGGTTGTCTGTCCATGCCTTACAGCATATGTTGGGGGCACGATGAAAGCATCACATGCAGGTGATGATTCCAGAGTCCCAGCTGTTACTTTGTGGTCTGTAGAGATGAACAGTGTGAAAGAGTTGTTTAATTGATCAGAGTTCACTTCTGTGGGGTCTGTAACATCCTGACTATAAGGGCCTTCCAGCTGCAGCCATTTTTCTTCAAGATGCATTTGTATTCATGGAACGGAGATATGAGGAAACCGTACGTCC
Organism: Larus michahellis; assembly: GCF_964199755.1. Classification (NCBI taxonomy): domain Eukaryota; kingdom Metazoa; phylum Chordata; class Aves; order Charadriiformes; family Laridae; genus Larus; species Larus michahellis. The sequence continues at coordinate 25,283,311 of NC_133903.1, read as the reverse complement.
CTCCTTAGTCACAGCGTTGGGAGTACAGTTCCCTAGGTAAAAATCAGAATGAAGAAGAAAAGATGGATGGGAAAAGTAATTATATGAAGTCTTACTTGCAGAATTCTGGATATAAATTGAAGGAAAAAAAGTAGATTCTTTCTATTTCTTGTAGTGACCTACTAATATTCTTGTCTGTGGACTGGTTTAGCTACAGCAATAATTCTGCTCTGAGAGAAGGGACATCACATGCAGAGCAAAAGAATGAAAAGCTGCTTTCCCAAATGCTGGCATTCAGAGAGTGCCGTGGTCAAGGAGCAGTGTTTGGTATACATAGGAATGTATTCTTGTTACTCCATGTTACTAAATTACATACTCTAGTAAGTGAGGGAAATGCCTTTAAAAGGGCATCCACACTGTTTATTTCAGGGGAAGAAAATTGAATCCTGCCTTAGGGGATAGAAGCAAACCATAGAATTGGTGGTTTAACTCTTATTTTGTTTATGTAGTAGCTAATGGCATAACCTGAATAAGAGATGAAAAATTACAATACCATCAGTTTTGTTCTGAATTCTTTTCTCATTGCTTTAAGCATGTAAGCAAATATATTTGCTTTCGTTGTTAACAGCGAGTGGATCTCCTTTGACTTAACCTTTAGATAAACCTTTGTCTGTCTTTGACTCTAGAGGGTATAGACAAACTGCACTCCTAATTTACTTCAGGTAGGCATAAGTCTGGATCTTTCATTTTGTTTTGACAGTAGGGTAGCTTCTGCTTTGTGTTTTATATACCCAGTCTAACATTTTTTGCTTAGAAAAAGTACAAGTAATCTGAACTGTTAACTGCTTGAAATAAGAATGATGCGTGCAAGCCCAGTATTATTTTATAGATGATAAATGACAATGCCTTCACTTCCTGCTGATCCAATACCTATTATGAAAGTAATCTTTGCTGATTATGACTCCTGTGGTCTAAATAAACAGACTCTGCTACTGATTGCAGTCATGTGTGGCTACAGAAGATGAGTAAATGCCTACTGATAAATGAGAGGGAAAACCCCAACTAATATGCACCAGGAAGGATAAATATAGAATCAATTGCTTAGGTTGGAAAAGACCCTTCAGATAATTGAGTCCAACCGTTACCCTCATACTACGAAGTTCACCACTAAACCATGTCCTTAAGTGCCATGTCTACATGTCTTTTAAATACCTCCAGGCATGGTGACTCAACCGCTTCCCTGGGCAGCCTGTTCCCTGCAACTCACCCTTCCAGTGAAGAGTTATCAAGGGGGTGGAGGGCACATGCTTTGCATTTGAGAAAAATGACTTTGTGGATTGCTTTTTAGGCTCAAATATGAAAGCGCAGTAATTTCAGGGTAGGTGACAGACTCACCCTTCCTGATGAGTCAAGAAATCTAGAAGTGGCAGAAGAGGAAAATCTTCACTGGAAAGTTAAAGTATTGCTCTCAGGCCCAGGAAATAAGGAAAGTCTTAATGATTTTGACACCAGTTAATTGGAACTTTAAAAAGCTTAGTGATGCTGATTTTTGTCTGGAAAATGGTAACATTGAGCCATATAACACCATTGCTTTCAATGTTAGTGATGAATTTCTTTGTTCTTGAAAAAACTACTATATGTATCAACTAAAGTACCCTCCACTAATGATTTTATGTTAAACACAACTGTACTAAAAAGCAATTACTTGTCCAGCTGATAGAAATAAACTTCTTGGAAGTTCATGGACTTTATGGTTGTGGCAAACTTGTGGTGGAGTGGCTAGAATGCTTCTGAAAGAGTACTTAATTCAAGAACTTCTGTTCTCTCATGGTCTACTGACTGAGAAAAGTGATGAGTAGCATGAATGATATGTGTTTGCCAGCTGTTCGTGGGTCAGGTTTAACTTCTCAGTGCTGTGCAGTTGTTCCTTGTACTTTGGTCTTCTGCTTTGAAGATTTCAGATACCAAGTGGTAAGACCTCATTCTATAGAATGCCAGTAGGTTTGGTGATGGACCTTTCTGCTTCTTGGTTTTATAAATGTTATCAGACAGTGATGACAGTCTCTGAGGCTTGGCTTTAAATACAGAGGTCAGTATCACCAAAGCACCAAAGATACATGATCCAAAACTTCTAGATTCTTCAAAAATGTGACGCTCTGGTTTATGATCTGCTGCAGATAACACTTGGAGAGTTCATTTATGGCTTGTTTCCTAGTAAAAAAATAAAGGACTAAAAAAAAGTACTGGCCTTCTCTAAAGCTTGCTTAGCAGACATTTCTTGCTAGAGCAGTACAGCTTCTGGGGTGGGCAGTTTGGACTGAAAACTTATGGAGAAATGTGAGAAATTACAATATTGAAGTTATAAGGTGCTGTATTTAATGATTAAAAATTTATTGTTGAACTTTGCTTTAGCTGTGTACTCAAACACATTAAATATTGTGTCCATTGATGTATAAAAATTATTTACCTGAAACTGACTTAAGCACTGAATATAACAGACCTGAAGCTTGGAGTTCGTAAACTATGTGAGGTGTATTAGTAAGGAAGTGAAGCTACTGCCCTTTTTGTAGTCTATCCCTCATAATACTGCAAATGGAGAATGGAAGGTCGTGTCAGCACTCCATGCTACTGTTAGTTCACATGCTACCCAATAAGTCAAAACAATATTTTCTGGGAACAGAGCTAGGCAGAAGCTAAGCAAAGAATTTGCAAAACAAAAAACATTTCTTGTGATGACCACTTTCACAGAACCAACCACCTACTTAATCTCCTAATCCTGAAACTTCCTCTCACTCCTCTCATTTGCCAAAAGCTGTAACTGTTCTCTTCCTCGGAGCCGGCAACCTCATCAGTGGCACATCTGGGACATCTCACCTGCTGAGAGTAAGGGTCTATGGAACAGACCTGGACAGTAAAATGAACAGTGCTGGGTCTATGCATGGGTTATGTAGTTCTTCTTTCTTACACGTGTGTGAAGGGTGGCGAGGCTTCAAGAGATTCTCTGCCATAATTTCCAACAGTGGAATTAGAAATAATCAAGCTCTGCAATAGTAGAATTAAAAATAATCAAATTCCATCTGCAACTGCAGACAGCCAAGTATGCACAATGCTAAGACCAGCCCCGCTTTTTTCTTAACTCAAGGTGCGAGTTGTTTCCTCTGCTCCTTTGTTCTGTTTCGTGTTTCAATGCACTGAATCACACCTTGCCAGTGCAAGTGGTCCTGGGCCTCAGGTTAAATTCTTGAATGTGTATTTTTGCCTCTTTGGAGGAAATTGAGCAGTTGAGTCACATCAGCGAGTTCCCGAAATGAGAAGCGGAGATAAGATTTTCTGGCTCCTGAGGTTTCAATCCAGACAGAGTGGAGACTGACTTGGGCAGCCTGAGAAATTCCGGCTTCTGTATTGCCTGCCTTATACTTAATGAGACACAGAGGCCTAGGGATGAGTACGTTTTATGGAAATTATCTTTTCTTCCCATCTAGACCTTGGGGAAAACTTGTGCCTTAGACCTTTTGTCTCTGAATTTCTAAAGAATTAGTGTTTCAAGCTCTTCTCCAAACAGGAAACACCTTCACTACTGGCACCAGAACTCCTTTTCCCCTCAAGGCTGGCTAAAGCTCTTACTCTTCCTTTTCTACTGAGTGTTACTGTGGGTGAAGATGGGTTTTTTTCCATGACTTCAAAATTTCAAGTAGTTCTACAGCTCTTTGCCATGGGATAAATGTCTGCTATACAAACTATTTTGATATAAATACTTACAAAGTGTTTTAATTTAGGAATGACAAATATAGCTCCTAGAAGAGAGGTGGAACTGGATTATTCAAAGGTACTTAATTCTGTATTTTTGTCTGTTGACATAAACGCATCATTAAAATATTTAAAAAAGAAGACTTAGAAATATGTAAATGGAGGTATAATCTTATAATGTAGGTAAAGAACCATTCTTTAAAACAGACATGGAAAATTAATCTCTGTCTCTTTCTATATGTCCATAGGTACACATATATATTCTGCTTACCTGAGATCTCACCATATTCTGTATTTGTATTTTTGTGATTTCATCAAGTTCAACAGAGAACTTTAGATAATCTAAAATAATTTCCTACTGCATCCCATTTTCATAAGCTATTGATAAAGGTATTGACAAATGTTTCTCAAATCAAGACTTAAAAATCTCCAACAGAAGGCTGGACTCTACAAAACTCCTGTTCTCACATTTCATGGCCTCCTTATTTAGAAAAAATTCCTTTAAAACTTTTTTGCTACAGATCAATCCAACCACTACTTGTTATGCCCCAAGTGAACATAAAGAACTGTTGATCTACATGCCTCATAGGTACTCTAAAATACCTTTTAGGTTTTAGTAGATTGTATAGATTTCTTTCCTCTATCATCCATTTCTACATAAAACAGTTAAATGCATTGGGTGTTTGCACATGAGCCACATTTTCTGAGCATGTGTTACTTGAACTGTGATCTGTGGAAAGCAGATAGTTGGGAAGATTAGATCACTTAAAAGTCAGACAAGCATTCATGTATGTTTTCAGGGAAGCAAACAAAATGTGGGTGTTCATAAGAAAATTAGTAAATCTTAGAATCTTTTTGGTTTTGTTATAAAAACAGTGCAGGGTGTCATGATTGTATAAGATGGTCCTAGTTTCTTTTCAAAAAGAGAATAAAACTTTGATCTCATTCTAAATAATGTATTGACTGTGGTGCTCAGTATTTGATTATATTTTGTCTGCCTGTAGCTTTCTAAAATTGTGGTACTTAAGATTAGGTGCATTACACCAGAGGAGATTTGTCAATGGCAGATTGGATGGAATAATTGCAAATTTTGTCTCAAATAATTTTCGTTTTCCTATTCCTACATAGAACAACAGCATTTCCTATTTTTAAAAATGACAACAAATCATTAACCCATATTGAATTTGTCATCTGCTATAACTCCTAGTTCCTTTTCTACAATTCTCCTTCCTAGCCAGCAGTTTCCCATTTTGTTTCTATGTTTTTGGGGGTTTGTTTTCTTTTGTTGTGTGTTTGTGTTGGTGTTTGGTTTTTTGGCTTTTTTAGATTAAGACTGTTGTGTCTGTTTCTATTGATTTGTCCTCATTTCTTCTGGATCACATCTCTAATTTATCTGAATCTTCAAGTCCTACATTTGTCCTTTGGAACTCTTGCAATTCATCAGAGCCTGGTGTCATCTGCAAATTTTCTAAGCATTTTAGATGATAATTTGCCACCCAACTTAAATTAGCTGAAGTTAATTCAGGATAAGACCTTGCAAGGCGCATTTCTATAGTCCTCAGACTGAGACTGATCTTTGAAAAACTGCCCTTTGAGTAGTGGTTACATCTTTTGCATCTTCATTTTATGGCAATTTTGACTAAGTACTATTTCACTTGTTTGCTTATAAGAGTGTCTCATGGGACAGTATTAAAAGTCTTAATCATAGCAAACTGTAGCATGCTATTGTTTCTTTGTTACTCACTCAGCCTTGAAGTACAAACTAGATTGATCTGCCAAGAAAAAAAATCAATCATATCAATGTCAGCTATTCTTGACAGCATAGTAACCTTCTGATGATTTTTCAATTGTTTTCTTTAAAAAATTTTCAGTATGGTTCTGGTATCTTTTGTAGGTGATTACGTGGAAGGCCTGGCTTCTAATTACCTTGATCTTCCTTTCCGAGATAGAGAGGGGCAATATTTGCTTTTCGTCAGCGCTCTGACACCTTTCCCCATACTCTCAAACGTAATTACTGAGGGTTTGGATCCTTAAACAGTAACTTGATTGGCTGTAACTAATCTAAATAGTCTTCACTCCGCTCTCTCCATACTCTGACTTGTTTTCTTTTCCCAATGTGTAACACTATTACAGTGAGTATTTGTTAACTCTTCTTTGTATGGAAAGAAATGGCAATTTGACATGTTCTCTGTCAATTGCTGTCCTTTAAATAGCAGACCTCAGTGGTTTTTGTTATTCTTACTACTAATGTGTTTATATACTCTTTTCTTACCTTTTATGTCTCATAGTGTCCTACCAAGTAAACCTTCCAACTTAGTTGGAAACTTAGTTGCTGGTAGATAATCCTTGGTAGGCTCCTCTGTTTCTAAGGGAACAGAGATGATCTGGAGGGGTATTCCCATTCATTGGGGGGGGGGGGGGGAAAGTCTTTCACTTGTGGAAAGGAAGGTGTGGAGTGTATGGGAATAAGAAGTGTTCAGCATTTCTAAAAATGTGATTTAATTTAGGTTTAGAGTATCCCGTTTTTCTGGCAGAGAGGAATTGGGTTCATTTTAAGGAACTATATCTGTGTTTGTGTAGCACAAGAGGAGAGTGGACAACTACACCCAGCTCAGTACAGCACAAGAAAACAGGCTCTTGTATTCTCAAATCAATTGCCAAACGAATTAAAAAAGCACAAATGTGAAATAACAATGAGAAGAGAATAAATCAGTAACATGGAAACCAGCTAAGAGGCCGGCTGGATGGTATTTCTCGTTTGAATATCTGCAGATCAACCTAAGTAACTGTATCAGAGGTATTTTTACTGAAACACCTATGTAACTTAGGATCCAGTATGAGCTTTAGCTCACAGGAATCCCAGTCTTCCTGAACAACAGGATTGAAGTTTTTAAGTGCCTTTGACTTTTAATAAAGAGATCTTAACTTCTGAGTTGGGTGCTTTTGAAAATGCTTTTCAGGCTTTCTTTTTTTATAAAAATTTTGCATTTGTATTTATCTTCCATTACATTTAAAGAAGATAAAAATATATTCTGTGGATAGCAGAATTCCCTGGGAAAAACCAAAGAGAGCCCCATGTCAGTGATACATAAGGGAATACTGCCAACAAAAAGAGGCAGTCTTTTTTTAGGCTGGAGTTTTTACAGGCATATTGCTGTTAGGCTTTGGTGTTCTGTTTTTTTCTGTGTGGTTTTTTTATCTGCTGCAGACAAGAGGTCTCATACAGCCCCTGTGAAGGAAGACTATTGTGAACTGTGACATGCTGTCTTCCTTCCTCCGGAGATTCCACTGGCAAAGTGATTCTGATAGTTTTCCCCACTCAACTTCGGAGCTTTGGCCACGATGAGGATGAACACTTACCAGTAGGAAGCTCATAAAATGACTTGAAAAAGTGAATCTCCAGGAAAAGGTGTCGGATTTTCTGCCTCCTGGCTCCAGGAAGGATATAAACTGTTCCCGCGTCTACAATTCTAACAGCTGAGCAAGGTTTTAGGGAAAAAAAAAAAAAGACTGCCCTATCAAAACTCACTAGTTTGTATTAGGAGAACATTTACAGGACCCCTGTGAATTTAGGCCATGCTGCATGAAGTACTCTACAGGTGCATTGAAAATACCAGCCTCTGTTAGGAGGGTTTACAATCTGAAGAACACAGAGAAAAGTTGGCAGACAGGAAATGTTTTCACTCCCAATTTACAGATGAACAGCTGAAGCTAAAGAAATAGCAGTCCTGATCCAATGCTCCCTGTAAGTCTCTGGACATCTGGTTGTTCTGAGCGAGGCTGGCCCAGGCCTGGGCTTGCAGAATGAGTCTGTGACATAGCCAAGAGTTAACCTCAACTTTCCGGAGTTTCTTGGTGGTTTGTATGTGTTTCTAACTTTGCTGGTTCGCACCTGCTAGAAAGTGTTCGTCTCCCTACAAATATTCAGTATGTTGTTTTTAATCCTCACTCCATTCAGTAACTGACTCGGACGTGCTTTCTAGGACTATTGCAATTTCTAGTAAACTCTCATATTTTGATAGTAACTGAGGCTGTTTTAGAATATGCTCTTTATCCTCTTGTCTGTGATGGATTTCTTTGATGGGCAGATCTATTAAGGTATGGCTACTTGAAAATATTTTTTGTGGAAAAAATTGTTAATTGATGCCAGCTAAGATTTTAGCTTTGTATCCAGGAGCTACCAATCTTTATTCTGTAAGAACAGGCTGAGGCTCCAACATAAGAGCTCCAACATGCACTGTATAAACTATAACTATGCTCTACAGGTATGAATTGGGTGCTACCCTGTGTCCTTCTATCACTGACAACCCTTGTTGAGTCCTTTGAATGTTGAGCCTTGTTAAACCTCACCCATAATGGTGAGTCCTTATGTCTGGGATACCAATTTGGCAACTGGGCTGTCTGGTGGAGTCTTCGTAGTAAGTGCCTCAGTGGACATGGAGCAAGGGGTGGGGTGACATGGCTGATCAAGGCGCGCAGGAATAATACCACTTTGTGTCAACCAGGGTTGGGAGTGCTGGGGAATGTGGACTCCGTGACAAGCTTCTAGTGTTGTGCCTTTGCACAGGGTTGACAACCGAGCTAATGTGTCTATTACTTGGGATGCCCGTTCCCTACTTATAGCCCTCAACAGTACTTGTGAGACCTCCTGTAACAGAGGCGAGAAGGATACTTAAGTGAGAATATCCAAAACTACTGTTGCACATAGAGTGGTAAGTTGCTCATCACTGAAGTGGCATACATGTGAGGGTGCATATGAGGATCAAGGAGTGGAGTGGTGCAGCCAGCATAGTATTGTGCAAGGAGCCAGTGATCCTCACGGTTACTGCCTTCTCAAGTGTGCTCTGAGTAGCCTGTGACTGCTTATCAACCCACTATATCAAAGCGTCCGTGATTTCTCAAGCGTGTGTCTCCATACCATGGACACCCTGTGACTGCTCTCTGCAGTAGTATAATTCATCAGTGTACACACAATAAATGTGCATGATTTCAGTGTGAGACTAGTGTATTGTCTTGTCCACCTGAAATATTATATGCACCTGTTCAGGAATTGTAACTCTATTGAGGTAAGGAGCATATTGTCCGAGGGACTTTTCAAAGTCCACATATCAAGCTTGACTGCTACCAGGTTGATGAATCTGTATTGTGAACAAGACTCTAGAAGAGTACTAGCAATCCTGGGGCTGGCAAACCTTACCACAAATGAGAACTCTGCGCAGCATGCTGTTATCCACAAGGAAGGGCTTCTCCAGTGCTGCAGTTTCTATCTTTTACTCAAACTTTGTTAACCAGCTTTGAGTGTTGATGCCTTTCTTACTGAGATCCCAAAAGAACCGGCACATCCTTGGTGCAAAACATGATGCTAGGTGAAAACTTGGAATCTGCGTCTTCATGCAGCTAATTCAAACTAACTCCTCATGTCCTGGAATTGTGTGTTTCTGTCAGTAAAACTATGCAATGCAGCACTTGGCAGTTTGTCAGCACCGTGTGTCTTTGTGAGAGGGTTGATTTGGCAAGGGGAAGTGTCAGGCTTAATGTGTGGGAGGGCCAGATCCGGGATTTTCCAAGATATTTTTTTTCCACACGGAATTTCCCGTCGCGTGGAGGACAGGCCAGTTGAGAGAATAAAAGGCCGTAGTAAAGGCAGGGGATTACACAGTCCAGATACTTGGAGCTGAACTTGAAGTCTGTATTCAGCCACTCAGCAACGGAAAGCACTCACTGAGAAATATCGCAGAGGACTTTTGCCACCCGGACACCACAACTGCAACCTGTGAGTACAAACGGCGTGTGCTATTCTGTTTCATTGCTCAGCTAAAGGAAAACTGGACAGATGGAATTCTGTTTTCTTGTCCTTCAAAAGCTGCTTACATTTAAAAGCCATCTTGATATTAAGAACTGTTTTGCAATGAATAATTTCTTAAAAATGGAAAACTACTTAAGTCTTTAGAATAATGGTTTAAAAGTATGTAGAAAAGATTGCATTTACAGTATTCTATATTGAATTGTAAAAAGTCAGTATTTGTTCTTTACAAATGTGTTCCTTTGATCTTTCATAGCTGTCTGCTTAAAAGATAAAGAGAAGAGAAAAATCCCAGAAACATGAATTGCTTGTGGTTTCTGTCTCTTCTTGCTTATGGTAAGTGTGTACGACTGTAGAAAACTAGTCAGATGGTAATGTTGGTGTGCCTGTTCTGTTTGAGCTCAGAATTAAACAGAATTTTTGAACCTGACCCAATTAGCTTGAGGCTAGGTTCACAGAGAAGAGCCTCTAACTGCAGCGGCATGTTTCCTTGCTTGCCTGTCAAATACATAATTGGCTCCTGTAGTTTGCTACAAAGTCTGCAAAGCTTTGTGTGATCAGACATAGCCTCTTTTGAAGCTTGAGAGTTAATTGTTTATAAAATAATTGCCACTACTTTTTATGCAGTTTCAGATATTGATAAGTTTGCAATATTTATAGAGCTTTATATATCCTCTTCTAGAGAGAGAGGAGGGAAAAAGACAGACACCAACTTTTTGACATCTTTTCATTCTAGGACTTACAATACTGCAGGGAGTAAATTGTTGGACATACCATTATTCAGACACAAACATGACCTACAGGGAAGCAGAGCTGTGGTGCAAAAAGAAGTATACTAACATGGTTGCCATTCAGAATAAGGAGGAAATCAACTATCTCAATAACTTCTTACCCTTCAATCCGGGTTACTACTGGATTGGAATCAGAAAAGTTAATGACGTATGGACCTGGGTTGGAACTAACAAAGAACTGACAGAAGAGGCAAAAAACTGGGCTTCAGGTGAGCCAAATGGCAAAGGGAACAACGAGGACTGTGTTGAAATCTACATCAAAAGAGGGAAGGATGATGGCAAATGGAATGATGAGCAGTGTGAGAAAAAGAAGGTCGCCTTGTGCTACACAGGTACGGTATGATAAAGACCATTCTAGTGTGCCCCTAGGGAGATGAGATGGTGGGATGAGTTGTTTGTTCAACCTAGTCTTACATATTAACTACCTGACCCTGTAAGCACTTGTACACTTATCCTTACAGGGCTGAGGTTGTTTTTGTTCTAAGAGCTGGATTGATCTCACTTAGCTTTTAGCACCCAGAATATTATACATCTTTTATGAGCAAGTCACCAGATCTTTTCTATAATCAGTGGAGAGAAACAGGCTTTTCCAGTTGGTGACTTTCATCCCACTCTCAAGCGCATGTCTCAGCTAGATAAGAATGGCTCTTTTGGAGGCATCTGTCTGCTGACTGTAGACCACTGGATTAGATTAAGCACTTTGTGTAGAGGTGGCTAAGGCTAGGTCAAAAAAAAAAGGTCCAAGACAAGTATCAGCCAAATTAGAGCTGTGGTGAGTTAATGAAGAATGTACCTGTTGAGGATTTCTACCTACCCCATAGTATAGTGTTCTTTTTGCAATTTAAATATTGCTAATAGATGTCTATCTGAGAACAACTGGTCATGGAGTTTTCCCACCAGTAGAATCCTTTCACTGTGAGCTGGTCTGTCAAAGGTGTTGATTACTGAAATGCTTCTGTGAAATCACAGGGTAATCTTATGTACCAAACACCCTGCTTTTCTTTTGCTATACAAAGTGCTTGTTTAATGCCAGAAAGATAAAGCACTCACCAGGCTTCGTTAGTGGTCATTGCTGATTCTTTTATAATTTGCTGTATTTTTTTCTTCTTTTTTTTTCCCCAGCTTCTTGCAACCCATCTCTCTGCAGTGGCCGTGGAGAATGCGTAGAGACTATTAACAATCACACCTGCCATTGTAACCCTGGATTCTATGGACCTGAATGCGAGTTTGGTAAGATTACTCCATCCTGCTTTTCAGCCAGGGTGATGTTCATGCTAGCCAGTGTTCAATTTGTCTGCTTCGTTGATTTACCTGCTCAGCCAATGAAACTGTGTACCACCTTCTGTTTCTTTGAAGTTGAGAGTTGTGATCCGCTAAAGAAACCTGATCATGGGAACCTTGAATGCAACCATCCATTGGAGAACTTCGGCTACAACTCATCCTGCACAGTTCAGTGTGAGGAAGGCTATGAACTGACCGCACTGGACTCTGTATACTGTACCTCTTCTGGGGCCTGGTCTGCCCCCCTTGCAGCATGCAAAGGTGAACTTCTCAAGCAGTGATAGATGAACTTTCTACATAGCTCTTTAAACTTCAGCGTTGCTCTGTTAGTAGGTACAAATTGAAGTTCTGGCCCATTCGTTTGTAATTAATTATGTGGTGAAGGTGCTATTTTATTGCAGCACACAGGTTCCTGAAGGGATGAAATAAGCAGGATGAATGTTCTGGCCCTGGTCTAGATTTCCTTGTATGGAAAGACTTTTCCACCTCTTAGTAAGGAACAGGGAATGGAGCTGATCTAGCTGTGAGACTTCTCACAACAGGCCAGTTACTCCTGACTATAGGAATTATTTTTTGAGACGTTTGGCTTAGAATAAGCTGCTGTTTGAAGCAAATAAAAGCATCAAACATCACCAAGCAGCAGTAAGAATGGGAAAAGTTTGGATTGTAACTAGTTGCTGTCATGAGCTGCAGATGAATTTATAGCCTTGCCTTAAGAGTTAGTCTTCCGTTTTGAGATCTTTCCACTCCTATCTGCTTTCTGAAATGGCAGCACAGTAGATCTCCATTCTAAAGCTGCTGCCATTTAGTGGGTATGTTGCTAAGTTTCAGGGAAGAAAAGAAACTTTTTATGGTTTGTTCCAAGCTAAGCTCTGCGCTGTCTCTCTTGCTTTTCAGCTGTGACCTGTCCTGCCTTAGAAATGCCTGCTCATGGTGCTGTGAACTGCTCCCATCCCTCTGTGGAGCTCACCTGGGGTACCACCTGTGAGTTCACCTGTGAGGAAGGATATGTTCTGACAGGACCAGCCACACTGCAGTGTGGGTCTTCTGGGGCCTGGGACAGGCAGCAGCCATCCTGTGCAGGTACCTTTCCTTACCCCTGCTCCCCTGACCACCTGGGGTTGTCAGCATTGGCGTGTTGAATTCCTGAGACATCTGTGCTGATTGCTGTTGTGATCTGTTACAGCTGTGAGGTGTGAGGCTGTAACCTGGCCAGAAGAAGGCTTTGTGACCTGTGACCATGCTCCTTCAGATCTCACCTATCGCTCACGTTGTGATTTCCGCTGCAGTGAGGGCTATGTTCTGGATGGTCCCTCCAGCATTGAGTGCACAGCACAGGGACAGTGGTCGGAGCCAGTGCCAAAATGCAAAGGTAAGACTTACTGGGTTGGAAATAATCAATTAAAGCTTCAAGTAGTTTGAATAGTCTGAAAAAACTTCCTCATTCAAGTGTAGTCAAGGAGTAACAGTTATCCCCAGCGAGTTTATAAGACTTTTCATAAGCAGATCTCAACATGGGGATCATTTAGCCTGCTGTATTAAAGAGGAAACAGCAGTGCAGGGTGACAAGCAACACTCAGGAACTGTGTCCCCAACGCATATGATAACAGGCTTTTGAAGTTAAGTGTTCTGACAGGAAGTCTTTATTCCTTACACTCCAAATGGGAGCCAGTGTCTGTTTCTCCAGTCCGCTTGTGGAGTATAATCTGGAGCCATTCTCAAGATAGCGTGCATGTTTAAGGGTTCAGGCTGCACTGTGCAACATGCTGAAATCCCTGTTTCCTGAGAAACTGCTAGGTCTGAAAGGAAGCACTATGGCTCTGTAGGGAACAGCTCCAGGCAGGGCATGTCCTCTTGTCAGCTCAAAGAGTGTTTATCTTAACCCACTCCAAGCTAAGCTCTGCGCTGTCTCTCTTGCTTTTCAGCTGTGACCTGTCCTGCCTTAGAAATGCCTGCTCATGGTGCTGTGAACTGCTCCCATCCCTCTGTGGAGCTCACCTGGGGTACCACCTGTGAGTTCACCTGTGAGGAAGGATATGTTCTGACAGGACCAGCCACACTGCAGTGTGGGTCTTCTGGGGCCTGGGACAGGCAGCAGCCATCCTGTGCAGGTACCTTTCCTTATCCCTGCTCCCCTGACCACCTGGGGTTGTCAGCATTGGCGTGTTGAATTCCTGAGACATCTGTGCTGATTGCTGTTGTGATCTGTGTGTTACAGCTGTGAGGTGTGAGGCTGTAACCTGGCCAGAAGAAGGCTTTGTGACCTGTGACCATGCTCCTTCAGATCTCACCTATCGCTCACGTTGTGATTTCCGCTGCAGTGAGGGCTATGTTCTGGATGGTCCCTCCAGCATTGAGTGCACAGCACAGGGACAGTGGTCGGAGCCAGTGCCAAAATGCAAAGGTAAGACTTACTGGGTTGAAAAATACAGTTTTCTTGTCACTGGACAGCACACTGAAAGCCATATTCTTATCGGGTCCTGGCTCCAAACTAAACTCTGTGCTGCCTCATGTTTTCAGCTGTGACTTGCCCTGCCTTAGGAATGCCTGCTCGTGGCTCTGTGAACTGCTCCCATCCCTAAGTCAAATGAATTTGAAAATAAAGTGTACATCAGCTAGAGCAAAAAATAGGGCCAAAGACAGGAAAGTCCTTAATGACTTAACCATTTCTTTCTGTATTTCAGTTGTACAGTGTGAACCACTGAGCTCTCCTGAGAAAGGCTCTATGGATTGCTCACATGGTGCTGGGAACTTCACATACAACACAGCCTGCCACTTCAGTTGTTTAGAAGGATGGAAGCTCAACGGTTCTCATGTTCTCGAGTGTGGTCATTCAGGAAACTGGAGTGCTAGTCTGCCCACATGTGAAGGTATTTAACCTGTGACTAGCCACAGAGAGATGGCACTGGGGTTCTAGTCAAATGAGGTATGGAAGGGTGGAGGAAGTAACATCAGCCAGTGAGCTAGTACTTCTAGGAAAGTCCATGAATTATTTTAAAACCCAACAAAATCTTTCAGTATGTTTTTTGAAAATAGATAGGGGAAAAATTCCTAAAAGGTCTTGGTGAAAAATGTTGATTTCTTCTCCAAAACCAAAAGCCACAGCCTGATTTTGGGTTGGATGGTTTGTTTTTAATTAAAATATTTCTCATGTTGAGCTTTTTCCATATGAATGAAAAAAAAAAGCTTTTCTAGAGAAACAGAACCTTGTGGGGAAATTTGCATTCATAAGTCTGTTTCTCAGAGGAAAAGTTCATAGATTTCTTAATTTGGTGTGATAGTTTCTTGGGAGAACAACCTCAGTCAAAAGACCTCACAGAGCTTTTCTGTCAAAGGCTGTAATTTTACAGGACAGAAGTCTCAGCCTTGCCTTCCTATTCAAGGCAGTAAGAGCTCTGTCGCGGTCCTCAGTGGGAACATACTTGGCCTCACTGAAATGCTTTTGCTTGAGGTCCTAAAAGCTCAACTCCACTTAATTTTCTTGAACAGAATCTAGATCCTTGAATAATTTCATTGATCTCAACAGGATTGCTCAAAGAGGAAGACAGCACAGTGAGAATTAAAATATGAACTGAAACATGAAAAATGAGGAGCATAAATTGTCATGTGAGGTAGAGGTTAGACAGACCCTGGTATAGCTAGCTTGTTGCCTTGCCATTGCTTTGGCAATGGGTGGAATAATTTTTAGTATGCAGCATTTTGTCTTGTGTACAGGACATGTACTGTCTTGGCAAGAGAAAACTTAAGGGTTACAAGCTTCAGTTCTGATTCCTCTTGAAGGGCACAAGGGAAAGGATGAAGTAGAGAGGGCTTCAGAGACCTCACATGCCTTTTGATCTCACTGAAATTTTTTCATCCTTTCAGCATCTGAACTAGTCAGCTATGTCTCTGTGGGCATAGCAGCCACAAGTGCTTCTCTGTTGTCCACAGCATCATTCCTCCTTTGGCTTGCAAGACGTCTCCGAAGAAAAGGTGAGCGATTGGACTGGGTCCACTGGTTTTATTCACCTTCCTGAAAAATTTTCAGTGGAGAAAAAAAAAACCCACCACCAAAGCCCAATACCATGCTGCTTGAAAAAGTGAAAATTCCTATACTTAAACGAATTCTGAAATTATTTTCAAGAAGCCTGTGTGCATGTCATGCTTGGATTTTGGACGAATATTTGAAAATCACAAATAGGAAACCCCAAATGTTTAGAAAACAAGAATTAGAAGAAAAAGAACAGCATTCTATTTATCAGTAATTACTGCCAGGGAAAGTGAATCGGAATTTGAGATGGGGCTAATGATAACGCAGTATTAACTGCCTCTGAGATTTATTGCTAGGTAATGGCTTTTTATCAGATATTCAGAAATGAGAGGTTTTTTAATAGAATAAAATGTTTGCATGAGGGGCTTTCATCTTGAAATACTAATACCTTTTCTTATTCTTTTTGTAGCAAAGAAATTTACTCCTTCCAGGTAAGTTGTGTCTCAAAAAGCAGTATGAAAAACACTGCAATCACTTTGCTAAAATCCATTTGATATAAACCATTTGTCATTAAAGTACTTTTCATTTCTGTTTTTTATAGTAGCTGCCAGAGCCTAACCACTGAAGGTAGCTTCCAAAGTGCTGGCCAGAATGTCTAACTCCACGTGTTTCAGGTAAGCACGTGAGATTGCTTGTGTGATTAAAAGGAAGAGAATTTGTAAGTGCAGCTATCAGAGCTGTTAATTGCTATTGCTATACAATTGCTGAAATAGCAATATGTGCTTTGAGGTACTTAAGATGCATCTTGGCATTGCTTGAAAGTTCCTAACAAGACTGATGGATTTATTGCTTTTGAAATGGTTATTCAGCTCCTTAAGGATCATTGTGCTTAGCATTCTGTCCAGCCGCATATAGTATTAAGATCACTTTTGTGCATTTTTGCTACCTCCTGCATACAAATTCCTCTGAAATGAGAGCAAATACAAATCTATGCCAATTTTCCAATTTATAGAGGAATTTTTTTCTCTCTGCAGGAATTGAAGCCATCTTTACTTATGTCTCTGAGACTTCCCGGAGAATGAAACTGCATGCAAATCAGCAGCTGTCCAGATGTTTTTACCTCTTGCTGACAATATGATTGGCCTTGTGTATTGCTCAGAAATTTTGAACTCAAGCTGCCTGGTATTTCCATTGAAGACAAGCAGAGAGTGAAACTCTGGCCTTCTGGCAAAATACTGTCTACATTCAGTCATGTAGTTATCATAACTGGGAGCTTGCCATCTCTTGTCCAGATGGTGGGCAAATAGTAAGCTGCTGCCTAAAGAGGAGGCTGGTTTCTCCTCTGGTCTACTCAAAGGTACCTAGGTGAGGTGAAGACATGCATTATTTCACATCACTTACTACACTGCTGGAGATGTCTTCTCTGGAGACATATGGGTTATACTTGCAGAAACAGAATAATTGGGATGAAAAATATTAATTGAATAGCCTTGAAACCATTGATCTGGTTTATTGTTGAAGTCAGTTCATTTTAAGAGGATGACCCAGTCAATAAATATGCCTGTACTGTTATGGGCAACTGTTTGGGTTTCTGCTGCATGTCCCAGAAAGCTTACGGACTTTAAAGTCTTTTTTTTTTTTTTTTTTTCTCTAATAGCACTAGGAATCATAGTGCTTATACTAGGTACTCTGGTTTCTGAATGCAGCAAGTAGATCTGAAATGATCTCATCCCTGTGGGATTATGCACTGTAATACAGGTGTATACATAAATATTTAATTGTGAAATTTTTACTGTGGATATTTCTTTGCTGTTAACTGTAAACTATTGTAAAATACCTGTTCCTGAGTAGGTCTGTGGCCATTGATCTGGGCCTAAGTAACTTCAAAATAATTCAGAGGTGTTTGTAAGGATTTCATGCCTGCATATTATTTACAAATACTATGAAATTTGTGAGATTTATGTGTGTATTGCAAGTATGATTTATCAAGCTGTTAAAGCTTTGACTATAAATGAGAGTCTTTCTTAAGTTATGTTTAAGTTATAATCATAAATTAAGAATCTCTGACTTAGCATCTGATATGTATTGTCCTATTTGTAACAGTATTTAATAAAGTGTTTGAAATGTAATGCTCCCTTTTTGGAAACGTACATCATTTAAATGATTTGGGTCAGCCCTGTCGATATGGTTTCAGTAGCAGAATGTGAGGGGTTGGGGGAAAACTGGCTAAATAGCAAGGCTGTCCCTCATTTAGCTTTCCATATTTTCATAGCCGTCAAGGAAAGAGTAGCCAGCAGATGGCAGTGGTTGCCTGGGAGCTAGAACAGCCAGAGCTGGATCCCAAACCGGCATCCCCAGTCCTGAAAGGAAGGAGGAAGTCTCAGTGATGTGTCCCCTACAGCAGGTGCCTGGACCAGCAGTGAGCTTTTCAGAGGCATGCTCAGGAGGGAGAGAAGAGCAGAAAGAGAAGCAAGTAGGTGATCTTGGTGAATAGTTAACAGCACAAACCCGTAAGCCCACGCAGGTCTTTTGCAGCCCTTTGTGCTGGGAAGTTAGCAGATTGTGGGAGACCATGGGCTAACAGGTGAAAGCACAGCTCTGGGGATTAGTGGTGACTGCTGTCTAGGGACCTCTACTCCCACCCTGCCTTGGGCTGTAGCCATGGGCTAGTGCTGGCTAGGTACCAATGGTGTCCAGACACTCTTGTTGGCTACCCTTCCCCAACACCTGACATAGCCAAGGAAGCCACACTGTAGCTCTCTGCTTCCAGGAGCCAGCCCTTGATGATAAACCATGAGATGCATTTGTGCTCTAGGCAATGCTCAAGAGAAGACATCAGGCCTGTGAGCAAGGGAGTCAATTAAGAGGTGCTGTGCCGCAGTGGACAGGGCCCATTGCTGTTTATTCCAAACCGATTAATGAACTGAGAGCGGCTGTCAGCGCTTCCCCCGCCTTGACAAGGTGGGGCCCAACCCTGTGAGCAGATGTAGAGCAGTAATCCTTCAGGTTCCCTGAGGGGACGTAGAGATTAGCCCGAAACGCCCTGCTCTGAATCCCTGCAGGAGCTGTTTTGAGAGCTAAACCTCCACATGAGTCCCCCAGCCTGTCCTTGTTGCTGTCCTCTATGTGCATGGCCCTGTAGCATCCTCTGGAGAGAGCTGCTCAGGCCAGTATGGCTCCCACCCTGCTGCAGTCAGGGCGGCCCAGCTACTCCTTTCCTGGGCAGAGGTGGTGCTTCTAGCAGCTTTCCCTGGGATCTTACAGGGGCTTTATTGCCAGAAAAGGGATTATAAAATTTTCCCCTCTGTTTCTCCAAGCCTTCATCCCTTGTGACTTCTACAGGCAGAGGAGTGAAACCCTATTTGGGTGGGCTTAGTCCTCTATCTCTCCCATATGTAGAGTCATAGAATAGAATCATAGAATGGTTTGGGTTGGAAGTGACCTTAAAGATCATCTAGTTCCAACCCCCCTGCCCTGGGCAGGGACACCTCCCACTAGACCAGGCTGCTCGAAGCCCCATCCAGCCTGGCCTTGAACACCTCCAGGGATGGGGCAGCCACAACCTCCCCTAGGCCAGACAGAGACCCCCTGAAGGGGATCTCCTCCCTTGCAGTGACTTACAGGTTACATCGATCCACATAATGTTAGTCCAGGGCACAGGCAAAACCCTAGCCTGTCCTTGTCCAGGTTGCTTGATTCTTGGTGCTCTCCTGGCACTGTTTTTTCCTGCTTCAGGATATGACTTACCAGTTATGATGGCATGGTACGTCCAGGCCTTTAGGATCTTCAGGAAGTAATTTTATTTGCAGTGGATGTGTTTGTCTCAGTGCCTGTGAACACAGCTCTTCTGTTGTTGGTGATCTGTATAGTTCCCATGCTGGCAAGAATGGCCATGGGAATACTTGCTGCCAGGCGGTCATTTAGTAACTCCATTGTATTGCTCCTCTATATGGTACAGTGCTGTGCGACCACTGAAGGGCCACAGGGTTTTTGCTGGAGGGACTTTCCTTATTTCCTGTTGTTCCATTTCCCTTAAATTCTTCAGCTCTCCCTGGGTCTGTCGCATTGTTCGGAATGGGATCTGTGTTTGCCTGGCATCTTATTTCGGAGCTTGTGCCGTGACCTATAGAAGCTGTGAAGGTGACATTAACTAGAAGGCACGCATGTCCTTTCGCAGCACTGCATGTTTGCTGCTTGGCAAGGGGATGGTTTTTGTGGCATAACTTAACACATTCCTGATGAACCAAGCTACCCGTGTGGCTTTAGCTTTTTTACACCTGCAGTCCGACAGAAGGGGACTTGGAAACAAAATTTCACTTAAAGTCTCAAACAGACTGGTAGTGTTTGATTTCAGGTGGGTGTTTCTGTGGCCCTTGGTGATACGGACAGTATAAGACCTGCCCAGATTGGGTTTGTGCCTTCTGTTTTCAGAAGCAATTAGCCATCAAACAAGCAGTCATTTACCAGGGCCTGGCTGAAGTTGCCTTGCAGAGCTCCAGTTTTCAAGGGTTGGACTGGACCCAGCATTTGGCCAGCAGTTCTTCACTTACGAAGATAAGTCACTGCTACAGGCCCTGGAGACTGCGCCTCTTTGCAGCTCCTTGCGTGCTTTGCTGAGGACTGGCAGCACAGCAGGGACTTTGAAGCAGCAGCTCCTGCAGGAGTCGGTGTCGTGATCAGATCACTAACCTGCTCAGCTCCTGCTCTGGGAGCTGTCAGAGGGTATTGGGGCCAGGAGGCCAGACTGCAACGTACTCAAGCCTCTGTGAGTCTGGTTTCTGTCCTGAGTCTTGTTCCTGTTTGAATTCCTTTGGTTCTTGCAAGGGGCCCGCTCCCTCCTCCGGGCTTGAGCACGGAACTAATGTGTGGTTGGTCGTGGGTATTTGGTGAGGGAAATTCAGCCTGTAGATCTAGAGGAGCAAGTGGCCGTGGTGAACTCTTGGTCAGGGCCAGAAAGGTCCACAAGATCGCTACTCCCCGGGAGCCATAACTCGTATCAAATGAGAAATACCGCACGGGCGTGCCCGTGGACAGGCAGGACATCCTCCTGTTGGTAGTGGGCAGCAGAAGCTTCATGGAGGGCATAAAAGCAGGCATCAGAGCTCAGCCTGTCAAAACATTTACACAGTTGTACTATGGAGCTCCCTAGTTTATGCCCTCTCTTATACACACCTTTAGGGAGAAATAAGCAAAATTACAGGTTAGATTTGACCAGTGGAGCTAAAACCTGCTGGATGGTTATTGCTACTCACCTGGCCCTATTAAATCTCACCTAGAAGGGAGGTAGACTTGGCCAACACAGGTCAGCTGTGGCTCCAGTGGTGAGAAAGAAATCCACAGCCCAAAAAGAGTATCCACAGCTGATGATGGCCAATGCTTTTTCCAGCTCAGGAAAGCTGCTGCCAAGAACAGGACAGCATGCAAAAAGCACAAATACTTCCTCAGCAAGGAAGCAGATGCCCCCGGGCAGCTGCCAGCAGGTTTTTCTACCTGCCTCCCTACTTCAGGGAAGGACATTCTCTGAAAAGTCCAACAGTTGCTTTGACTTTCAGCCTGGGCCAAGTGGGACCTTCATCAACTTCTCGCCTCGCCAGCTGCCATGAAAGCAGCGATGGCAGGTGTGAAATTGCAGGTGACTTGCTTGCTTCTGGCACTCCAGTGCTGTCATTTTGGGCTTTTGACAGCCTCCGAGTGGGCAGGAGGAGGGAATCCCACTGAATCCATGCCTTCTGGAGCAGGCCTTGGGTCATAAAGCACTTAGGTGGAAGGAAAAGGGTTAAAGGGGAAAGAGGAAACACTTTGTTCAGGGCTTATTCCACAGGATGATTTCTGAGAAAGGAAGGGCTGCAATCAGGCAGGATGTATTCACTTTGGGATCTTGGGAAATCAAGCCCAGCCTGGCCTAAACCAAGAGGAAAATACAGCGCAGCCCACACCGCACGAAACAGCGACGTCCCCACTTCACCTTATCTTGTGTCAGCACAAACAATCCAGATAACATAAAAATCAGACATGGTGAAATGCTGTCATCACATGAACAACCAAGATATCCCATGGGGAAATGATACGTTCTGAGCAGAAAGACAGTAGGGGTGGTCCTAGAAAACCCTTTCCTAAGATAGAGAGAAAGGTCCCTCTCCAGTCCTCACTGTATTTCCTCCTCCCCCCTTGTCCCAGTTGGTACCAGTGACCCCGGGTTGGTCCCTGAGTGGAGAGCAGGGTATGCTGTCTGTGTCACGGGGCTGGATGGCCCTCGAAGGCAGCAGAGGAAAGCTCTGCAGATGAGTTAGGAACTGCTGGGACATTGTCAGAGCATGGAGATCTTTGCTACTTCACAGCAAATCACTTTTGACCAACATAACTCCTGCAAACAGCCAGATGTAGCAGAGTTTCATCTACTCTGTCAAAGGCACTTGTGAAGAAAAACTCACCTGTGTCAGTAAACTCTTGCAACTAAAGGCAGAGGATTTGGCTGAAGCACTTGATGGTGATGAAGTAGCCATCATGGAGCCGTGCAGGAGGGAGCAGGGAGACAGCCCACATTCTCCACTGCTCTTGCTCCTTTCCTGGAAGGATGAACAGCTCCATCTCTGTTTTGCAAGACCCTTCTTGCCTGCTACTTGTGCTCTTCTCCCTGGCTTTTTTTGTGGGTACATGGCTTGGAATAGAGGTGAGAGACCCTCGCCACGTGCCCTTGGAGGGAAGAGTGGCAGTTCGCATTGCGCGGGCAATTGGTAAAGCCACAGTGAATTTTGCACGCACTACTCAGACATGCAGAGTTTGCTCAGGTTTATTTGCACTGAGGCCAGGCCAGCCATTCACCTGAATGCATTTGTCACTGCTCTTTTGAACTGGGGCAGCTGGATATTACTGCTGAGGTCAGTATGGGTTGATCTGGTTCATTTTCTTTTCCCTGTATAAGCTCTTTCTTCAGGAATATTCAGTGTTCTGATTAATTTGCCCTGCCTGAGTAGAAGGTTTCACTTCTGGTGTAAAATCCCAGCTGACATGCCAGGAGGAGAGCACTGAGGACATTAAAAAATCCATGCCTTTCCTAAGATTGAGTTTAAAATCTGGATTTTAAAAACAAACTCGACAAAAAGTTTCTTGTAAAGTAACTGTAATTACTTACAAACAAGCATCTGGCTCATTGAAGTCATGTAAGCACTGAAAAGAAGTCAGACATAGATCACCCTTTTCTCCAGGCTGCAATTCATTCCGTTTGGCTACATTAAATTCAGAAGTGGTTCCTTTAGGTGCTGACAAAAGTGTTTCAAATGCGGCCAGACGAAGCTAATAACATACACACACGCCCGCACGCACATGCACAATGGGTCCGTCAATGCTTTTGTTTTGTCACTTTTCTTCCTGTTGCCTTGCACACACGCAGGGCAGATTTTGGTTCTCAGCCTATTAAATGGTGAATGACCCTTTGCGACATCCTTCCCTGTCTACTAAGCGGGAGCAAGTCTTGGTGACAGAAATCGGTGATCGAGACCCTGTGGACTTTTAAAGTACTTTATTCATGTTCCTGCATGAGCAGGGGAAGTGGAGAAGGTTGCAAACAGCAGACAGATACTCATTGCTTTCATGTCTACATTGACGTGTAGCTCCAGAAAGTGATTCTGCCTCAAAGAAATGCACTGTGCAAGGATGAACCATCTGTCTTGGACTCCCCTGGACTTTGCAATGAGCAAAGGTAACTCTGAAAAGCAGGTTTCTTCCTGAGCTTGCAACTGAGGAAAGAACTTGTCAGAGGATCCTAGGAAACGTGATTTGACGAGCCTTGAGAAGTCACCTACTCTAAACCCCTGTCC
Source organism: Larus michahellis (assembly GCF_964199755.1). Classification (NCBI taxonomy): domain Eukaryota; kingdom Metazoa; phylum Chordata; class Aves; order Charadriiformes; family Laridae; genus Larus; species Larus michahellis. Next base: position 25,259,923 of record NC_133903.1, on the reverse strand, counting down.
CAGGCTGTGAGTGATACTGCAGGTGGAAACTGATGCTGCGCATCCTGTGCAAAAAGCAGGGGCTCTCTGAGAAGAACCTGGGTGGCCCCCAGTGCAGTGGCACCCTGCATCTGCAGGGATGCTCTAAGCAACCCCAGGGATTTGGGTGTGCAGGTCCCAGACAGTGGGCTTGATTCAGTGTCTGAATCTCTTTGACTATTTCAGAAATCCCAGGCTGGGGCTATTAGCTCTTATAACTCTGGGGTCGTGGCCTGGAAAAATGAGCACTTAGTTTAGTTTCCCAGCACTGCTGATGGCTAAGTCTGGGAAATTCGTGCCTCTACCTTGTGTCTAAAACAGAATCATAGAGTCATTTGGGGTGGGAAAGACCTTTAAGATCATCGAGTCCAACCATAAACCTAACACTAAACCATGTCCCTAAGCGCCACATCTACGTGTCTTTTAAAAACTTCGAGGGATGGTGACAGAATGATACTGAACTCTGTGGAGAAGAGCTTTGGGACCTTCCCAGGAAGAGCAGAGGACCTGTAAAAGGGGAATGACAACATGTCCTGTTCTTATTCTCCTGCCCTCTCTGTCTGCTGCTGGATATGAGGCCAAACAGGCTTTTGCTCTGATCTGGGACAGCCGTCCTTCTGTTCCCATGTCTGGAGCGAGAAAACTAAGCCTTCAGGGTGTTTGGATACTGTGGGAACAGGTGCGACAGAGGACCTAAAAAACAACAGATCAGAAAACATATGGGACCGCCCCAGCTCTTAATTAACCTAATTGCTGTAGCTTCCACAAAGGTCTGTATGTTTGCCTAGCATGTAGTTTCCGGTGCAGGCAAGCACCGGTCCCTGTGATAGAGTGCAGACACGGTAATGCTATCAGCAGCGCCTTCCTTCCCAGAAGGGACTCAGCAGGCCAGACCACCTCCATAAAACCCAGCTGGTGGGCCCAGGGTGCAGGTTCTCGTGCCTAGATGTGGAGCCCACCCCCCCGAAGGGGTGCTGTAGGCTTCTCTGGAGAGAGAATGGGGGTGAGGAATGGTTTTTGAAAGCTAACAAGGGTTATTACAGCTCAGCGGTTTGACTTGTCTGCCTGTCCTCCATCAGAAGATGTTACTTGCCGATTGCTGCTGCAGGGGCAATGAGTCATTCAGACTGTAGGTGGTCGGCTGGTAAGTGTATCGAGCCAGCTCATCTGCGTGTTCGATGGCACAGTAAAACCACTAGATATTTATAGAAAGAAATTGCATCCTGACTGGTGAAAACAGAACACACTAAATGTTTTTTGGTTAGCTGTAGTCCTTTCTTTAGGACTTCAGACCAAGAGAAAGGGTAGTCAAGAATCTTTACTAACCTCTTTTCGTGCTCAGACAACAGCAATTTTTTTTTGTTTCAGAGTCACCCTTCCTCACTGAAAGTATTTGGAGAACAAAGTTACTCACAGGTTAGTTAAACATTTGTTTTTTCACGTCACTGAATTGTAAATAAAGCTGCGGTCCTAAAAATACTACAGATACCTCAAAGTTTCCTGAGGTTCGAAGATGTCCTCTTAACAACAATCTTTGTGTTGCGTTGCAAGTTGAAATTTGAAATCAGTTGTCCAGATGTCTGGTATAGAGCAGCCCAGCCTGCTCTTTGTAAGGGAGCAGCTATTCCCGCATCCGTGTTTCACTCAGGCAGAGCCTGGATCCTCTCTGAAGCTCAGGGGCTGGAGACTTGAAGCACAGCAGAAGGAGCTGCCTTGAGAGGTGCAGAGATGCTAGCGAGCGAGGAGGCAGTGTGCAGTATCTGATGTGGGCACGTCTTGTCTGGCCAGACAAGCCAAATGTTTATCACCTTTGGATTCACCATGCTGCCCAAAAAGCAAAACAGACGTGTAGTAGTGTTGGCAATCTCTCTAGGAACCTCCTGTCTGCCAGATTCTCTCTCCCTGCCCTCCCAGCAGGTGCCAGCTGGGTTTTTGCTTTCTTTCATCCTATGATCATGTTTCATCAAAGCAAGCACAGTCAGGGGATGCAAAGCCCAAAGGCTTACTAAAATTAGGCCTGATCTTTGGTCCTGTTTGTAAGTCGTTTCTAGGCATGGTGACGTCTGACATACAAACTGGCTAAAATCAGGGTTTGCAAGTCCTAAGTGCAGCTATGTTTGTATTATTGTTTGCAAAGTCCTTTGGAGCAGCTGTGTGCCTGTTAGAACGAAACAGCAGCACCCAGGCTTGGATCAAAGAGCCCCTGTGAAATAGATTTCACCAGAGACAAGCAGCCTACGCTACCAAACTGGCCGACAAAGGAGGATGATGGGAGAAGCACTGCGGCTGTGATTTTGACACCATCAAACCGTGTTCCGTGCCTGTGACTCAGTATGGGAGTCACACAGGTTCACTGTGGAGATCTCTGGGTCTTCTGCAAAAACAATGAAGGAACAAGATGTTAAGTCCCAATTAAGTTAATAGGGCTTAAACAAATCTTTCTAGTTGAATGTAGTGGTTTGTGTTTTAGTGGATCTGAATCTTGCTACAGCTTCCCTTCCCCCTTCTTCCCATCAGAGCCACTTAAATAACAGTGGTTAATAAGGAGGAATGACGAAGAGCAGGTCAAACCCCAAAGCGCGACCAGAATAGGTGTTTGGAATGGCTGTACAAAATCCCTTCAAAGAGGGGATGAATAGGCAGCAGAAGCAAGGAGGGAGAGCGAAAAGTGTGGTTTGTCCCTGTTTTGTAAACTTAGTTCATGCAGGTTTTTGAATGAAGAGGAAGTGTCGATGTCAGGTCTCTGGTTTGGCTGATTGCCTGTCATGCCGTGGAAATCTGTACTGGTCTCATACCTGGGCTAGAAGAGCATTTGTTTGATGCTGGACCAGAAATAACAAATCATCCCAACTCTGGTCCATTCTTTGGGCAACAGGTTTGGTCTAGTTCAGGTCTTCGTGGCCAGCAGCGCTCTGCCAGGCTTGTGCTCAACCTGCCTGCTGCGAGATGAGCTTCTAAATGGCATGAAACAAGGCAAAGCTGATCTCATTTTGCAGCAGCCTGGGTGCATCACGATACACCTCTGGTACAGAGCTCTCTGTTTTCCTTTTCCCTGCTACATGGTGTCCCCATATGCTGCAGACTGTGAGAAGGAAGGGGGTGTACGAGGTGCATCATGCCCCAGAAGGGGGATGGAGCTCTGGTCTAGGATATCCCTGTGGAAACCGAAAGGATGCAAGTTCAAAATAAATAAAAGGAGGTGATTCTTCACTCTTCATTCACCTGTCCTGGAGATTGCCCTCCCAGCAGCTCCCTCTCTGCCCCAGGGAGACACAGGGGAAATCCTGGGGTCAGTTCTGTCTTGGGGTAAGGGGCAGTTTCTGAAATGGGCTGCTCCCAGACTCTTAGGAGCTTTATAGGCCAAACCCAACATCTTAAAACTTCACCTGAAAACAAATTGGCAATCAGGCTTAATGAACACACTCCCAGGAAGCTTTGCAAGTCGCTTTTATTGCGACTCTGACTATAAAGGTCTACAGCCTCTCATTTGATAAACAGACAACACCAATTTTTTTCCTCCTAACAAGGTTTCCTTAGAAATGGATTCACTGCTGAATCCTGAGTCTGCCTGGCATATTCCGGGGGACATCTGGCGTAAATTCTTCATTATTAAATTACATTAGTTGCAGCAATAATCATTCACATGGGATTATTACATCCAAGCTTGTCTCATTGCCTTTATCCTTTCACACATTGTCTTTCCTGGTTCCCCTTCAAAGGGCTGTTGTGAGTCTGTGTCGGAGCAAGAAATTAACTCGTTAGTAATTTATGCATCATTTCCTCCAGGCACATGTATTTAGGGCAAGATCAATAAAATATAATAAGGAAGCGGGTGTGTATTGTCACTGTGGGGCTGAAATAATTCCTTTGGTATCACTGTAAATCCTTCCCTCACATATGAAAGCTTGCAGTCCTGTCCATCATTAGCTTATTTTGCTGGCCTGTATCAACAGGACGTTGATTCGGCTCCTTTGTGTGCTTGCAGAGTTCACGTCCTGCGACTTCTGTGCGCAGCTGCGCAAAGTGCTCTGAGCAGAGGTTAAAGAGTTTGAAAGAGCAGCGTTTCGTAGCCTTTCTTCTGGCTCCCGTCGTGTAATTAAAGCCGTGCCACCTAACACCGCAGATTTGTTTCTGGAGTGGCTCCACACTCTGGCATCTGCTGCGATATGTTAGGTCTGGGAAAGGGAAAGGGACAGCAAGAGGGATCCAAGCATCACAGCTCAGGGCACAGAAAGCTTGCTGTCTTTGGGAACTGGGGAGGCAAACCTGAGTGGATCTGAAAGGTCAGTGGCAAGTCCGAGAGGATCTGGAGTCCCTGACTAGTGGGGGGCAGCCCTTCCTGGGTAAAAATGAGGAGAAAAAAAAAAAAAAAAGGAGGAGTTTGGATTCATTGTACCCACGGCAGTGTAAGGATGTCAGAGGGGCAATGCCTGTAGGGAGAAGGGACAGCAGACAGAGCACGCTGGCTTTCTATGGCTCCTAAAGAGGGTCAGAACTGATGCCACAGGGTGTCTTATATTTCCATGTCTATTTTCTCACCTCCTGGCTCCAATCCAGACTACCCTGCAGGGTTTCAGCTCCATAAGAACTTGAATTTTTGGGGAATTTGTCGCAATTTCAGATTAAGAATTTCCTGAAAGTGCAAGCAAAGTCAAACCAGCAATTCAGCACCCTTGCTAGCTCTGCCTGCCTGGATTCGCTGTGGCTGTTTCTCCTGTGGGAGATATCCCAGAGGTTCGCACTGATGTGGAAGGAGCTGTGGGGCCCACCTTGGCTTTAGCAACTCTCTGTCTGCTGATCTGAGGGGATTACAGCAATGCGCAGGCTCCAATTTCTGAAAGTCTCTGGAAGGAGAAGTCTTGAGATCACGCTGCACTCTGGGACCTGTATGTTTTCTTGCTGTAACGTGGAGAAATCTAGGAGAGGGAGGTGGTTAAAACCCCCTGGCAGGTCTGACTCACGTCCCAGAGGAATATTCTTTGTGGGGTTGTGCTGGGCCGGGCAGCACACAGTGTACGGGATGAGGCAGCGAAGTCGGAGCAATCCTGCCCTCCCCAACCCTGGCGATGTTGACACAGCCTGAAGGGGAGCGCAGGGGAGATGAGATCCCGAGATTATCAGTGCAGACTGAGGAGAGGAATGTTGTTTGCTTGTAGCTCCTCCACCAGGACTGGCAAAATCCAAATACAGGGGGAAGATGCAGGGGGACGCCCATGCAAGGTTTGAGAGTATAAAAGACATAAGCAGGCTCAGGGACAAAGCCAGGGGCTTTAACTTCAGCACAAGAAAAACTGGTCACAGCACAGGCTGGTTGTCTTCTGAAAACATTCTGGAGACAAGGGTCTGTCCAGGTCACTTGCAAGCAGCTAGTGACGCCACCCAGGAATGCGTACAGGACATTCCTCCCTTGTCACCTGCCCCCACGGTCCTCAGACAGCTTTGGTGAGTCAATGGCCAGCTACGCCTGGTCCCCCCTGGAGTCCAGTGGTGATGTGGCTAGCACTACCACCCTCTCGATGGCAAAGTTTGTTATCAGATAGAGTGGGTAGGCCTGCAGATGAGAGAAAAAAGACCAACTGGCAGAGAGGAGGAGGAAAGCAGAACCGAGACAGATGCTCAGACAGGATGGCAGTTGTTTGCTTGTTTTTATTCCTTCAGGAAATCACCTCCAGGAGACATTTTCTCAGCAAAGCCACTTCAGACCAACTCCTTTGCATTGCAGGGCCTTTCCCAGGCAGCCCGTGCAGCCATCCCTCCCCCCGGCATTGCAACATCTCCTGCTTTCCAAAGAGACAGGAGCCCAAAGAGCAAACACCGGAAACCCCAGTCCCGGTCAAGGTCTGGGAGGTAAATTTGTAACTTAGGACAGATCGCGAGGATGCTGCTTTGTAATATGCAAACACTCCTTTCTTTTTCCAACAGCCCAGCGCAGCTGAGAGAGCTGATCCCAAACGTCCCTTCATGGTTGAGTCTACTGAAGAGACAGGACGCAGGTTGGAAATGCAGCCAGGCATGCAGGCTCCTTATTCCCTGGAGGCAGGCTCCTTCCCTCACTTCTGTAAGTCCTAGCCCTGACCCCACGTGAATTGGCTGTGCTGAGCAGCAGCCTGGGCAGCTGTGCAGAGGGGCGGCAGGACACCACTGTGGCCATTGCCAAGAGCCGCGGGGTTTGCCCAGCCTCATGGGCATGTTACTCCTATAGCAATAGGTGCCGACTGAACAGAGCCTTTATGGGAGTTTAATTCAGGCACAGGTTTTGGAAAGAAACCCTCGTAGCACTGTGCTGCACTCTCCGTTGCAGGAGGGAAGGCTCAGTTTAGGCACTGGGAAAAGCTGTTTAATGAGTGGTGGAGATGTGATGGGACAGATGGGCTGGGGAAGGAGGTGGCAGCTCTGTCCCTGAAGGTCTCTGGTCTGATTTGGGGCAGGAAGATGGGTGAGATGAACTTGCCATATCTCTTCCAGACCTGTTTTCTGTGAGTCTGTGCTTTCCTCCTGTAGCAGGAGGAAAGAAAAGTGGTCAGGGTGTGGAAGGGGATACTGTACTGACGGGTGAGGGCTGCAATGGCTTATATTAAAGGAGGTCTGGGGATCAGCTCATAAAGGTTAATAAAGGACGCGTGGAAGTTACATGTGAAGCTAGTCAAGAATTTTCCATGAGAATAATACTTTTGACAAAGTGATGTTTCTCCAGAACTGAAGCTCTCCCTGGATAAATATTAATTTTGTCAAATATATTATATGTGTGTGTGTGTGTATGTACAGAGTGAAAGAGAGAGAATTCCACTGGGAAAATGCTGTAATGGTCTAACTAATTCAGATCCCTTTGAACCTGGTTTGTGTTTTGACCTGACCCAATGTGTTTCACTACCTCTGCTGCATATGAGCTCTTTGCAATATAGGTATAACAATATTCTGACCAAAAGGAAGACGTTTACTTGCTTTTATATTTTTCCAAGTCACATAACATTTAAAACAGAAACTTCTCTTGCTGCTTTCTTAGTAAATATCTTCCATATCCGTATCAAGTTTAATTAGCATCAGCAGATACACTTTTTGTCTGATTCCTGTATATCAGGTAAACCAGTGGCATAACGCTGGAATTGATCCGGTCAGATGCAAAGTAACCTTTACACCAGGGGCCAAACCCTGGGAATCGAAACCCAGCTGTCTTGGGCAGATCAGAGGGCTGGGGGGACTGCAGAGAGGGCAGAGATTGCTCCCAAAAGGCCAAGAGCTGTTAACTGAGTGCAAACAGGCAGGCAGCACGCTGAGATGACAAGACGGCAGGCAGTAGATAGGCATTTGCTGGCGCTGGCTTGGGCTTGCAGTGAAGTTGCTTCCCCCTTTTCCCTGCCTCCCTTCCCTCGGCTGCACAGACCGTGGCTGTCCTTAGTGTGTGTTGGCAGCCTGTGGGGGACAGCGGGGCCTGTTAGCACCTACCATCGCTAAAGTCTGCCCCAAAGACATACTTGCTGGTGTCCGGGACTCACTGAGCTGGTGACAAGGGGCTGGCAAATCCCTCCTGCGGTCTGGGCTCAGACCACCTGTCAGGCAAACAAAGAGCCTGTGGGTTAAATCTTTCCCGAGGCAGGCTACGGGGAAGGAGACTTTGGCAAAAAGCAGGACTGAGAACCAGGACTCTAAAGTGCTCCCAGGGTGAAGGAAGTTTGAGTCAAATTCCATCAGTTTTGGAAGGTTCCCTGGCTTTTTACTGGGGTGATTCACTTTATGCATGAGAAACTGCCAGCAAATACTTGGATACTGACAGCTCTGTTTCCTACAGAAACCTGGACAAATAAGTGTGCATGTAAGTGAAGGACAGAGAGAAAATGATGTTCAAGTCTTAGAGATCTGAAAAGCTGATCTGGGTCATGAGAGACAGAAAGGCATCCATCCCACCAGCCTGCTCTCATCCCTCAGGATGAAGGAAGGCTGCACAAGAGCTCTGCTTGGTGCCTCCACCCCAGTCACAGTTTCAGGCTTAGTCCCCAGACTCAGTTGTCTGGAAGTGATCCACATGAGATCTGTCACCAGCTGCAGCCAACAGAGCCCAGAGTTGAAGTCTAGCATGTGCTGCCAAAACCAGCTTGCAGGTACCCACAGGTTAGCCCCTTCCGCTCTCCATCTGTCAATAAAGCGAGCATCCTTCCCATCCTGACTTTTCCCAGCTGACCTTTTTAAGCACTGTTGCAGCTTCTGCCCTATCTTCCCTTTGACAGCTCCAAAGATTCATTCCGAACTTTGCAGAGGCAATTTTACGGGAGGGATCAGCAGCAACCTTTCATGAGTGCGGAGCTACTCTACCTTTCTCTTTCTCCAAGACAAGCTCACGCGTGTCTGAAAACATTCACAGGGAGCCGGGAGACGCTGCCTTTACAATGGATGTGATGGTTCCCTTCAGACAGTGAGCTTGGAGCTGGCTTTTGCATGAGAAAGAAATTGCTATATTGAAGCCAGGGAGCTGGGAAATCACAGGTGACTGAAACAACAGGAGCAAACCCTACTGCAACTTTCATGTAACTCCAGTGACCTTCTAGGGAGAAGACTTCTATTGCTGGACCTACTCCTTACGGCAAAGGGTAAAGAGAGAGTAAAAGCCCTTTAATCAGCTGATGAGAAGGAGATTTCCTCTAGGCTAGACTTAGAGCGTTGTAGCAGGCATTTTTGCAGAGACAGCAGTAGAGGAAAGGGTGGGTATTCATTGCAGGTGTTTTGAGTCTCCCCTTGATCTGCTTCAGCTGAAAACCCCAGGTGGGCTTCCCAAGGCTTTTTTTTTTACCCAGAGGATGAGGCTAGAGGGTGGTTTGAAGTTAGAGGTCTCTTATCTTGCTGTGATTCTGCTTGGTTTCTCTTCTTGCTCCTGTTGCAGTAGCTTGCTGGGGTGATTCAGAAGTTGAGCTGAAAGCCTTTACCATGTGCCTTGTGTGATGCCTGGTTCTGCTTCAGTTTTCTCGTAAGTGCTTTTGTTGTGCTGAGCAATATCCTACTGCTGAGCAGCTGCTGCAGCCCTGGGGAGGGGTGCTGGGCTGCCCTTGGGAAACGGAGAGGATGGGGCAGCAGGGCATTATCTCAAGGCTTGTCCATGTGTGTGACAATGAGGGTAGAAAGGAAATCTCTGGGAAACTGCAATAATGCAATAAATGAGAGCAAAACTCAATGCGGCAGGATAGGGAGGTACAGAGTGGTGCAGTGGTGCATTGCTGTGCCCTGCAAGCAGCAATGTGTAAGGCCTTCTCCATCTGGGTGATATGAGCTGTCTGGAGTTGGTTTCTCTGTGCCCTCTCTTGTGGAGGAGCATCACATAGGCGTGAGTCTGAAAAAGCCACACAGCGGTGTGGTGGCTCTGACGTGCCAGGGTGCTAATGCCGGCTCTGTCCTTGACGTTAGTGGCTGCTGAGCACAGCTCTCGCCTCACATGGGCTCTGCTGCCCTGTGGGTTTTCTGCAAAGCTCCTGTTTGCTTTCCTGTTACAGCTTTTTAACAGGAAGCCTTTGACACGATTCTGGCAGAAATCGCTCTCGCCTTGGCTTGCCGCTTCTGAGCTTTCTCCAGAAATGTTGTTAGATCCTGAATGAGACATTTGGGGCCGGGTCTTGGATGGCCTGTTACCAGTGAGGGGTGTCAGAGGTGGCGGCTGCGGTGTGGGGAGGCCAGGCTGCCTCCATACCCAACTGGCAGAAGTCCTGCACTGTCTGGAGTTTTACAAGGGCTTTATCTGTATGTTTTGGCATAGTAATAACCATATTACTGTGGTTACATATATCTGTCTATTCCTAGAGTAAAGCTTCTGTTTTCAGTGCTTTGACTGGGGAAGAGAAGCATTGCATTGCAAATCTAGTCAGAGAAGCTGTGCTCAGAGACCGAGACTTGGGGGTGGATTCTCCCCTCGTTGGCACCAATCCTGCTGGGCTTGAGGGCACAAAGTCGAAGTGCACAAGGAATCTGGGTCTCCTTCTGAAAACAAACAAGATGTGAGTTTGCAGTCCCTTGGCACCCCAGGGAGTACGTGGTGCGTCTGCTGCAAACCCAGAGCAGATGCAATCGGCTGGGGAGTTTGGATATTTTGAGGTGCAGCCTCATTTCTTCCCCTGGGGTCTGTCTCCTGAGGATCCCCAGCTGAAACGAAGGCATCAGAGCAAAGATGCCTCAGGCTGGGTGCTGGAGGCCATGCTTGCTGGTCCTTGGCATAGGAGCCAGCAAGGTTACAGGAGGATACAGCAGTACTTTGGGAGGAAGGCTGCCTGGCCCTGGGGGCAGCGAAGGGGTTAAAGCCCAGCCGTTCTGCCCAATCAGTCTGGCTTGCCTGTAATAACCAATTAACGGAGTGTAATTGTGCAAATCCATATGTGGCAGTAATTACCAGGGAGATTAATGGATTCCTTCCTTTCTGAGTGGACCCCACCGCAGCTTGCCAGCGTCCCCCTGCCACCCGAAAGGACTCGGTGAGGGGGGGAAAGCAGGAGCCGCTCTTCCCTGGACACTCTGTGAAGAATCCGAGCGGACTTGGAGGCCCCATGGGGACTGCCCAGTGCTTGTTTAAATAACCCTTTTCATCTCCCTGCGTTTCCTTATATACAGCTCGCTGCTCCCTGGCTCGGACCCGGCCTTCCGAGGACAGTTCGTGCCCAGCCTGCAGGGGCCTGGGATACCGCGTCCCTGCCCTCCCCATTGTTCATTCATTCCCCGCTCCCCTCTTCCCTGTTTAGCCCTAATTGCTGCAGAATATCGTGTTTGTTTGCCCTCTTCTTTTGTAGCTTTGTTATTTTAGTTGCAATGGGTAATCCAGTAAACTGTTAAAGGCATACATGAGGCAAGGAGGAGATAGCAGGGCGCTTGGGGCAGGTTTTCAAGCCAGGCAATGGGGTTGCGTTTGGGGGATAGTGACTTGCAGGCAGGCTGGGCCCGCCACATCCTTTGGGATGAGTTTTCTTAGGGATATACAGCCACAGAAGCAAAGAGTGACCCTGGAGCAGGTGAATTACTCCCCCCTCCAAATGCTCTGAGTGGAGAAACAGGGCACTGAGCCCTACTGAGGGAGAAGGGGGTGCATTTGGGGACCTGTCCCCTGGCAGGTGACTACCCGGGCAGGACAGGCTCCTCCACAGTTGCACCTTGGGCACTTGAGATGCAAAACTGCCTGTCCCACTTGGCACCCCGGCCAGCCTTGCCTCCACATTGCCCACAAGGGTCTGAGCCCTGCTGACCCATGGTGCGGAGGGACCTCAGCCCTGTTTCTGTGCCGGGCGATGATCCCTGCCCCTGACAGACAGCTCGTGCAGAGAGTCAGCCTGTGGGATGGCTGATGTGCTGGTCAGGGAGCCATTCATCTCTGGCTGCATGTACAGGGCTTCAGGTGTCCCAGGGACAGCTGTTCCTTCTGCTCAGCTGGGGATGGGGCAGGTGGCTGGGGAGCCAAGTGCCTTTTCCTTTTTTTTTTTTTTTTTTTTCCCTCACCCCTGCATGTAGGCTGAGACTTGGACTTGGACTAGGCCAGAGCTACATGGGCTGGGTGAGAGCATCCTATGGGTGTAAAAAGCAGCAAGGTGGAGCCAGGTCCATCTTGCAAATGGTGGGCGCTTACAGGGGAGGCAGGAGCCGAGTGTGCTTGAGGAGCAGGCATCTCCCTCTAGCCTCTGCCCTGAACTGTTTGGCATCTTCCATCAGTGATAACCATGTGATACCAGGACTGGCTGCCCCCAAAATCTGTAGTGATGTCTGCACAGACATCCCTGGCTGGCCCTCACCTGGCTGTTCTCTGGCAGCCCTGACCCCATTCACTGCCACATACAAGGTGATGGATGGAAATGACCATTTTCTTGTTCCTGACCTGTAACAAAGTCCAGGAATGTGGCTGCTCTGAGGGAATCACTGTGCAAGGTACTGGGCAGAGACATGAGCAAGGCTTCCCTCCAAGGAGGGTTACAGATAACAGGGGAGGTTTTGGAAGACTCTTGCCTGGAGGTGATGGGGATGTACAGAAAGGTGCATCTTATCATCCTAGAGGACCAGGAGAGGTGGAAAGCCCTGACAGAGATGCTGCTTTTAGCTCTGCTTGCTTCAGTCCTGGGAGCCAGCCTGCACTGATAGCTCGGTTTCCATCCAGAAAGAGGCACCGGGGCAGCTCTTGGGTATTGCAAATGGGATGGTTTTGTTTGTCAGAGCTGTGTCCATTGGTGTCAGCTAAGGCCCTCGACTGTTTTAGCTCTTCCGTTTCACCTGACCAAGGGTTCATCAATACTCATCTTCCCTTGCTGCTGTGTCATTCTAGGTTAGAGGTTATGTGCACCAAAGCATGGCATGTAAATGTGTCTCCTGGGCCTGCTGTGCTTGCGGGAGCTTGTAGAAGCCTGTGTCTTAGGGGAGGAGCCTTTCTGGAAAGTTTTCCACCTGGCACAGGTGCCCAGGGGAATACAGAGAAGTAGTCAGAGCACTGAGGGGTGTGTTTTGCACAATTTCTGGGATGCTTGAAGAGTTGTGTCTTTGCTGTCCTGGATTTTAAGCTGCAGGATTTAGTGGATAGGAATGATTTGAAAGCCTCATTAATGAAATGAGCCAGGAGAGACTGATTTGTGTGGGTATGGATTGGCTCTTAAATGTCCAAAGTTCCCTGTGGGAACAACCCTTGGGCTGTACTGACTCCCAAACTGTGCTTGGGAACTATCTGATGGAAAGTAGCAGGGACTGTGTTTACATCCAGCGGGACAGACCCTGGGACCATGGCCTGGGGCTGGTGAATTTACTGGTATAGATTTAGCCTTTGGGGCTGTGCTGCTGATCTGAAATCTTAAGACCTGAAAAGGGACTGGGCTCCGGATTTTGCAACTGGGATATGTCTGGCGATCAGAGGAGACAGCTTTGTGTTGGAGAAGCTGCTCTGGGATCTTCAGGGCTTGCTTTAATAAGCTGACTTAAGTCAGTGCACATCAATGCAGTGGCGGTACTCGAGCACGTGTTGCTGTGCCCACAGCATCCCAGGTCCTTTCTCTGCTTCTGCTGTGCAGAGGCTGCTCCTTCTGCTCAGAGGCTCAAAGGACAGGGCCAAAACATGTGGCTGTGGGCAGGTGTTCACTTCTTTCTCTCTCTTTCTACTGGGAAGAGGTTGGGGGGCAGAGAGAAGATATTTGACAGTGCCAGAAAATGTCATTCCACATCCCTGAAAATTCTTCACATGCTGGCTCCTCACTGCTGTGCTGTCTTGGCTCTGTGTGGTGTGGTCTGTGCTTGTCTTGATCCAGGGCTGTTCCTTTCTTTGGGGCACCGGGAATTTTGTCATGCTCCCATGGCTTTAAATACCAGTGGATTTTCCATTTGGTACGGGGGAGCATGTGGCTTTTGAGAAGAGAGTATGTTTGAAAGGCAATGGAAGGCATTGATGAGGAAAGGGATGCTCACTGTGGCTGGTTCCTTACCTGCCCCTCAGCCACACAGGGAGGCGAAGCATTTTGAACAGTTTCTGCAGGGAAACATTGAGAGGAACCGATCTCATGGGAGAACGTTTTGGATGAGTTTCATGTTGTGTTTGTCTCCCTTCGGCTGCCACTGGAAGGTGAATCCCAGGGGAAAGGCAGCTGCTAGAACAGATGAGAGATGCGTGTATCTGTCTGGGCAAGGCAGAGATGGCTCAGTCCCCTGAATGTCAAACAGACCAGGCTGGCAGAGTCTTGAACTGATGTTGGTTGGATCTATAAAGAGATGATCACAAAATGAACCTGTTGGTTTTCTGTGATGTGGAAGTCTGTGTGGCTTAGGGGAGAGACCCAGACTGTCAAGAGTGGAGTTGTCTGAGCTACCAGTGGAGGTAGAGGTGAGGTCTTTGTGTACCAGTGAGGGCTAAGGTGAGGTCTTTGTATCACCCTTCTCCTTTCTCTTTTTGCTGCTGATTAATGAAGGGTATCTTTGGGCTTCAGCTCATCTGAAATGCATTTTGTGCCTCATGTGCTTGGGCAGCAAGACTTGGTTGTGCTTCATTTCTTCCAATTGCCATGCCTAGGCTGCGTCTCTGGATCTGGTGTTTGTGGAGAGGTTGCATAGGCATGTCTCTGCAGCATAGCATCAATCAGGGTGTGTCTCTGGGCAAAAATGTGGTCCGGTTTATTCTTTTGGGGGGAGGAGGGATGTTGTGCTGTTTGTTTTCTGTTTTTTTCCCTCCTCACTCAGAGGCGTTATAGGTGTGAGCTGGGGGCTTGCAGTGTCCAGGATGGCTGTCCAGGATCAGACCGTGTGGAGTAATGGAAACTTGTTCCAAGACTTGCTTGAAACTCAGTGGAGCTCAGAAGAGCCATGCCCAGGAAAATAATGTCATTGCAGAAACAGATGAGATCTTTGTGCATTAGAGGAGACAGCAAAGCATTGAGAAACCTGCCTCTCCCTCATTCGTGCAGACACACTTTTATTTTAGTGGTATTTGATTTCCTTCTCTGCTCTCAGGGGACCCAAAGGCCAGGCTGAAATTTAGTGAAAAAAGGTTGATTGAGCCAGTGACATCTGAAAAAGTGAAGCAGGGGTGGGATCCAGGTGAGCTGTCTGGATCCTGAGGAGCTGCAAGCTTCCTACAAGAGGGGCAGCGGCCCCACCATGGTTTATAGAAAATACCTCGTTGACTGGAGCAAGGACTAAACTGCAGAGACAGCTGGCTGAGAAGTGCTGACTGAAGCTGTGCCTTGGTGACATGGTGGATGTGGCTTGCGAGCCCTTGGTCCAGATCAAAAGCTCTCTGGCCACGTGATGCAAAGTGCTAATCTGGTGTAAATGCCTTCTCATTCTTCAGGTCTTATTAAATGATAGTAATGGGCCAACTTGATAAGGCAGGCTTTATCCTGGGTCAGATACCTTCGCTGACAGACAGCAGATCATATTGTAGATATAAAAGTGCAAGAGAGAACGGAGGGATTCAGTGAAATTCAGAGCCCTTGCTATGGCATTAATGTGACCATGTGCAGTCAGATCCTTGCACCTGATCCAGGCAATGCTCAGTGGAGAAACCCAGTGTGAGGAAGCTTGAAGCTGTGGCCCTGCTGGCTTGGAGAAAGCGTGGGTTAGAAATCCAAAGGTACATACAGATCTCTCCTCTCCCATGGTAGCATACAGAGGGGCCTGGGATGAGGTGCTTTGTGATAGATAACAACTTTCTGGGCTTTTGGGGCCTGGCTGCTGTGGCTGGGACCTTGGGGACCGAGCTGTGGCTGGTGATGGCTACTGTGCCTTCATGAAGGGTGCAAGCCCCTGATGTGAAGCTGTTCCTCTTGGACAACTACAAGCCTTCCTCCCCTTAGAAAGTTGCTACTTGGAGCAGAAATAACCCCTGTTACCTCGAACTCCAAGGTACCCATGTTTGCCTGTCTGGTATAAATAGACCATCCGAGGCAGCCAGATGTGATGGAGATTGACAGGTTGTCTCTGGAGTTTTGCACTTGCTGAAGCAGGAGGAAATGTAAAAGCATGAACGTGGGGATGCACAGAGTAAGAGTACCAAGCAAAGCCCCCAGCTGCACAGGAGGCTGTGCCATCTGCCGTGGGGGATGCAGGTGGGATCCCTTTGTGGTCTTGTGCAGGGAAGTGCTGTGACAAGACCTTCCCCACCCCGTGCTGAGCTTTGGCAGCCATCAACAAATGCAAGGTCCAGCAGACACCTTGTGTGGCTGGGCTGTCTGCCCGTCAGCTTTGTGCCACCCAGCTCAAGCTCTTGACAAGGAGGGGAACATAGTCTACTCACAAACGTCCAGGTTTGCCAGCAAAAGAGAATGAAGAATGGAGCAGGATCCAGAAAGAAAAAGAAAAAAAGCTTTCTGAAGTTTTCTAGGAGTTCTGCGGAGATAGGTGGGGTGACTGAGTTTCACTCTAGGTAGTTAGTTTCTGGGTAGTCAGAGAAGCCCTGAAATCAGTAGGTTTTTTGTTACTGAGGGTGGCTTGGTTTTGTGTTTGGTGGTTTTTTTTTTTTTTTTTTTTTTTTAGATTCGTTGTCCTTGCAAGCAATAATGCAAGGGTAACCTGGTTAAGGAACCCACCTTCTGTTGAAATATTTCCTCTGAGAAATGGTGGTTGTGGGGAAAATGGCAAAATTGCAAGCAGTTGCATGGGCTGTGTCTTCTAAGGTTTCGCTGACAACTTTTTTTCAGGTGATGAGGAAATCTGGGTCTTCAGGGTGTAATTTTCTTTGAAGGAAGGTAACCTAGCTGTTTTCAGGCATTTTGCAGAAATCACAGTTTCACGTTGTGTATACAGCAGCGTTAAAGAGGGGCTTGCATTTAAATGACAACCTGTAGGTCCTCTGGCACTCTGATTGGAAAGTTTGGTTACAGAGTGGTACTAGTGAGGTATTAAGTGAACCTTTTCTTCACCTGTCCTTTCAAAGCCCCTTGCTGAACACCAAATGACACATCAAAGTGGACTTTGTGAAGAGCTGAGTGTTCATTTCCCACCAAAACCTCCTCTGGACATGAGGGCTTTTTGGTCAGAGACTTGCCTTTGGATCTGAGTGACTTTAGCACTTGCCCATAGAAATCCTGGCTTCATTCAGTCCTCATCCAACCTGGAATCCTGATTTTATAGTCCAGTTTGCTGCCTTGCACCACTGACGAGAAGTCAGGTGCTTACCTTGAAGTGCAGAGGGATGCGTGACTCTCCCGGTTGCGGTCTTGCGGTTCCTTTTTTATCTCTACGATCTTTATTCCAGCAAAGCTACAAAGGTGGAGTGACTTGTCTGAAAGCAGGCAGGGAGCCACGAGCTCCCAAACCCTGAGTGAGCACTCTGTTGACCCAACCATTGCTCCTCAATACAATGCATGCCCAAACCTCTATCTGGTGTAGCACAAATCCCCTGTATTATGGGCTTGCTTATTCCCCTGTGAACCCAACCCAAAGCAATGGATGCTTTTAATAAAAAACACACATTTTCCAGAGGGTCCAAATGGCTATTTTTTTGGATCCACCTTCCCAGGAATACTTTGCTGCTTTTCCATGACGCTACTGCTGCTGACCTTTCCGCTCTGGCAAGGGGGAGTCGCTGGGAAGCACATAGGCAGCAATTCTTTGCTGTTACAAAGGCTGGGATTGTTGGCGGCTTGACGCCCCAGAAAGTGTCTAATTGACTTGACTCTCTCTAGCTGGGCTCCGAATGGATTTTCTGCCTCAGGATATCTAGGCATTATAGTGGACCTGTTGTTTTAGCTCCTCGCATGATATTAAAAAGCGTATTGTTGGAGCAGAAAGCGTGAGTCAGAACGGATGTGCAGAGGGAACTGCCTGTCGCCCTGCAAATGAGTGCCAGCACAGAGGAATGGAGCAAGACGGGGTCACCTGCCATCCGCAGTTAGGGGCTGAGAAGTGTCTTAGAGCATCCCAGAGAATGAGCTTGCCTTGGTGGTATAGATACTACTTCGTATTCAGAGATGGACACATGTAAACCTGCCCTTTGCATCTCAAATAAGGAACATTAGCATTAAAATATGTCCTCTAGTAATTTTGCAATATTTGTCCATTCCAGTGCAGGCTTGGTCCCAGGTGCCCTCTGGGCTGGGAAGACGGCTTGCTCAGGTGTCTCTGTCACCCTGTCATCTGGCACTGATGCCTGGGAGCGCCTCACCTGCATCTGTGTCAAAATGTGCTTGTGCCACCACTGGTGCCTGCCTGGGGAGGTAATTCCCTGGGAGGAGTGGGCAGCTGGGCCCCGCAACCAGCAAAGCTGCTGGAGGCGCTTAGGCAGGCGTAAGAGGATTGGGTGACACCGCTGATTAGTGTCGAGGGCCTCATTATGGTGCTAGTAATTGAAGGTCTCCCAAGGTTTAAACAGACTGGGAATTATCTGCCTTCAGAGCCTGCTGTTGGCTGCATGGGACGGTGCTTTCTGCAAGGTAGGCAGTGCCCTCCCTGGAGCAGCCTGGCTCTGGGGGTGGTGGCCCGTGCCCTCCAGACCCTGGGGAAGGGGACCCATGGCGGGTGGCAACCGTGGGGCTCAGAGAGATGGGGAGGGCCTGGGGAGGAGGAGAGGGCAGGCTGTGTTACTGCAGGTGTGTTTGTGGTGCTGCTGTTTGAATGCGCTTGCTACTGGTAATTGCATTAGCCCAGTAGGGCTCTGGGACTAATTTTATTAGCTTGGTGTCTGTGATTATTGCTTTACAAGAGACAGCGGTGAGAAAGGGCAAGGCTGGGTGGGGAGGGGATGATGCAGTAGCTCCATCCCCAAGGAATCATAGGGAACACATTGCTTTTGGTGGCTTTTGCGTGTCTCAGGCCAATGCCAACTGGTACAGCAGATAGACAAGGTTGGTTCAGTCTGTTGATTAGCCTTGAGAAACCCAGTTTCAAGTCCCTGCTCTGCCACTGACTTCCTGTTTGGCCCTGAGCATGTCACCTGGTGTCTGCGTGTCCTCCCTCAGAGGCAAGCAGGGAGGGGAATGGGCATTTAGGCTCCTGGGGCACTCAGCCTGGTAGCCCCTGTTGTACCTCACTAGCCATATGAAGGGAGTCCCAGCAGCCCGTGGGCAGTGGGTTTTCTCTGGGACTCTGTAGCCCCGAAGCAGTGTGTCGGGAGGGTATACATGTAGCTGAAGGGTTATGAGGGCTGCAACCTTTTTATTTGCATAGACTGTTGCCACATGCACAACAATAGGATGCCGCTGACTTTAAACAGAGATGCGATGGGGGACTGATGGGATTTTGTCATGTTTGGAGTTTTCCTGGTTCAATCCAATGTGCAGGGAATAGGGACTGTACTTAATCTCTAGATTTCATGGTTCTGGGGCAGGGTGGGGTAAGATTATTCCGCTTTAGGCCTTTCCACGTTTAGGGTCTGGCTCCAGAGACCAGCATCTCAAAAGCCTTGATGGAGTAGTGCTGGGAGGTCTTTCAGATACTGTTCCAACACGCTGCTGAAATATTAGCTGCAGTATGTTGGCCTTGGAAAGCTAATGAGGAGGTGCATGAATTGGGGACCCAAACACAAGGTTAATATCTCAGTTGGCTTCAATCAGCACTACTTTATTGGGAGTATCACTGTGACTGATGCCCCCCATGGCATTCAGCATCCCGTGGCAATGGTTTTCCTTCCTAAAATAACAGTGGCAATCATAATGTCTTCTCCTTTTACATAACAAGGAGGGGAAATAAAAAGCACTCAATTTGAAGCAGTGACTTGTGCAATTTCAGATAGAAAGTGAGGGGCTGCCTCTGTGTGGTCCTGCCGTACCTCTTAAGAGAGGCTGAGCTGGTTCTTGGAGTCTGTCACAGACTGATCTGGGTACAGGGGCTGGAGCCTCTCCATACCCCAAAACCCATGGTGGTCCCCTAAGTGAATTGCCCGATGCTTGCGTTGCCTGAGGAAAAGGCCTGGAGGGGTTTCCTTGGAGTCAGTCAGTGTGTGTGCATGTGTTCTGCAGCACTAAGCACTCACTAACCCAGATCTGCTAAAAATCAATAAAGTAATCCACTTACTGCTTGGGACTGCCACCCTTTTTAAGGAGCTCAGAGCTGTTTTGTCTTCTTTCCTCTCCCCTTTCTTCTAAGCTGGAAGAAAGAAAAGAGGGATGGGGAAGGGGGTGTTGGCAGAGCTGGGCTAAAATCAGGCTCTTTGCTCTGGGCAGATCAATAAAAATAATTCCCCACTAAAACTTCATTAGGATGGAATTAAAGCTGCTGAGATCCTGTGTGGCTGGGAAGAATTAATGCTACTACTAAATCTGAGCATGGTTGGTGCTTAAAACGCAAAGCTGCTTCATTGCTCACACCTCCCCATCCCAGTGCTGCTGGGGCTGGACTGGTCGTGCCACTGGCTCTGCTCCCACTCTGCCCCACGACTGCTTGGTGTGGGCTTGGCTGGAGGCACAGCCCTCTCGTCTAGCCTGAGGACAAGGGACAAGCCAGGCTGAGATGGTGGCAAGGCGCAACTCAAGCGGGTGGAAGCAAAGCTGTTGTGCAAAGGTGGATTTGTGTCTTGAAACAGTGGCTTGATTCTGAGTGCTGGTGGGGACTGGGGGTAGATGGCCCTGGTGTGTCTGTGAGTGCTGGTGGGGACAGGGGGTAGATGGCCCTGGTGTGTCTCTGCAGGGTGATGGACAGATGATGGGAAAGGTTTGGGTGGGTGCTGGACAGGCAGGCTTCCCATCATGCTAGAGCTTTCCCTGACACTGAATTGGAGAAACATCCCTCAGGCAGGCTGTGCGTGAGGCTGTACACAGTCTCTCGGTTCTGTGGAAGTCTTGGATCTTATTGAGGGGGTGTGTATGAAAATCACTTCTTCTGGAAGCAGATTGTTTGTTGGGGTTTTTGATTGACAAATGTTTCTTTTGGTCTTGTCATAGAGGAAAAAAAATTTACCCTGCTGAGAAATCCAATTTTCTATCTAGAGATTAGAACAAGCCACCTTGCAGCCAGCTCCTCCACTGCATTCTGGGTCCCTGCTTGCAGAGCCTTGGGGCATCCCTGCCCCATGCCTGGCTCTTGCCTGCTGCCCCTAACAAGGATCCCCAGTGTGGCTGTTAAAGGACAGCATGGGAGGCAAAGCCAGCATTATCCTGAAACAGCAAACTTTGCCTATGGGTTAGAAATCCCTGTGGTTGCCAGTGACCTGATGCCACTTGGATTAAGGCAGGGTGGAGAGGAGTTTGGAGGGTCCCATAGGTGAATGTGGGGCAGCACCCACTGAAACAGGAGCTGTGCCTACAGCTTCTGCACAAGGATGTAGCTGTGGACGCTTGGAGAATGGCTGGCCCTTGCTGAGGATGTTCGCTGGGGATGTCCTCATTGCATGTTGGGATGGTGGCAGCGGAGGACACAAGCTCAGCTGAACAGGGAGAGGGACAGAACATAACACCACACGGTGAGATGCTGTTGTGTTACGCTCTTGTGCAGGTTATCAAACCCTCTGGTCTCCCTTCCCCAGAGCTCAAAACTTGTGGGGTGTGTAAGCACGCTGCTTGGCTGCTTCTCTTCCTCTGAAGCAGTTCTGCAGTGCTGTTTCTGTTTGTGCAATAAAACAAATGAGATGTGAAAGTTAGCCAGATAGAAAATACAAGAGCGATCTCTTCTGTTTGTATTCCCCCTGCAACACTGCAGTTACTTGGTTTTTGCCTCAGTAGAACCTACTCTGAATACTGATCTCTCTCTTTTTTCTTTTTTTTTTTCTTTCTTTTAACTGTGAGAAAAAATAGTGCGCATATACCTGGGCCACAGCTAATGGGCTATGCAGAACACTGATACTATTGCCTGCAAACCTCCTTGTTCCTGGCACCAGTCTGGTTATCCATTCATTCAGTACCTAAAGGGGGCCTATAGGAGAGATGGGGAGAGACTCTTTATCAAGGAGTGTAGCGATAGTACGAGGGGTAACAGTTTTAAACTGGAAGAGGGTAGATTTAGATTAGATATTAGGAAGAAATTCTTGCCTGTGAGGGTGGTGAGGCACTGGAACAGGTTGCCCAGAGAAGCTGTGGCTGCCCCATCCCTGGAGGTGTTCAAGGCCAGGCTGGATGGGGCTTTGAGCAGCCTGGTCTGGTGGGAGGTGTCCTTGCCCAGGGCAGGGGGGTTGGAAATATATGACCTTTAAGGTCCTTTCCAACCCGAACCATTCTATGATTCTGCTAAGTGGAGATGTGCTCCCAAATGTTAGGCTCCTGTGCCTAGAAAAACTCCAAGTCATGGAGTAGCTCTGATGTACCTGCTGCCCATAAAGAGCTGTGTGTCCATGGCATGGTGTCCTCCTGATATCGCACATTATCAGGTGCTTGCAAACAGATTCAGTGCAGAAATAGGAGGAAGCCAAATCATCTTTCAGAAATAACTTAAAAATCATTAAGGGGGGGAACAACCCAAAACCCCCCCTAACCTTCCCTTGCTTAAACTCTCCAGCTGGAGAGAAAACGGGTATGTCAATGTCTGAGAGAGAAGCAAGAAATGGAGATAACAAGGGTAACCTTTCCTTCTGCACACGCAATACCTCGGGGCTGACAGCGCCTCAGTCAGCATCTGCCTGAGCTGCAGCTGGACGCTGTGAACGGCTCTGCCCTGGCATATTGCAGTGCCTTCCCCTTGTAGCGTGCTTAGTGCCAAAGGGCAGCGTGGGCCCTCGGGTGATCTGGAGGGGGCCAAGAGCCAGCAGGGCCCTTGAAGGATGCCAAACATCCTAGTCTGCTGTTCTTCCCTCTTTGTTGTGTCGCTGCTTGCACGGCACGCTCCCCATCCTATATGCAGGGGTGGTTCGTGGCCCCTCTGGGAAGGCAGAGCCCCTTGCTAGCCCTGTGCCCCCTTTCTCTGCCATGTGGCTGGTGCCAAAGGCAACCTCCTCCTCCAACACAGCCCTGCATGTGAGTCAATGCAGACCTCGGTCTCTGCTCACTTTACAACCTTGGGCAAAATTCCTGCCTCCTCCATTCCTTCCAGGTGATTTCATCCCAGGTCACCCAGATCAGAAACCAGAAACAATGGGCTGTGCTGTTGCCTGCATCCCTGCCTCTTCCCCAGAATTGCAGCGGTTGGGCAGGGGGCTTTGCCCGGCGGGGAACTGGGACTGCTCTCCGTCCTGAGCACCAGTCACTGGAGGACGCAGCACTTGGAGACTGCATGTGGCTTTGCCTCAATCTGGCAACTGGCTGCTTGTTTCTGCTTGTTTCTCCCTATTTTCTGCAGTACTTTGTTGTCAGGGTGGTGGGCATTAAATTGAAGTTGTGGATGTGCGTATGGAACTGTCTGTGAAGCATACTGCCTTCTGCTGCCATGGCTGTGAACGCTTTACTGACTCTGTATGTGGCATGGATTGAGCCCCCTGGGCTCTGTTCTGTGTCCCTACCTCTTCTCATCCCATACAGCTTTAGCAACTGGCTAATGATGCTTTTTTGGGGTGGCTTGTGTGTTTTTTGAACCCCATTGGATGGGGTCGGGGAGGGGAATTGAACTTGCAGCTCCACTAGCCCCAGGAAGGTCCTGATTCTCCTCAGCCCTGGCTGTGTTTCCTTGGGGTGACTGCAATCTGTCACTGCAAGGGCCACGACTTGATGCCAGGAGCACAGCCGAGGCAAGGCTTGGTGTGGGATGGGTGCACAGAGCTTCTTGCCCCAAAGTGCTGGGATGATTGCAGGTCTGCTCCTGCCCAGTCTGTCAGCCAGCCTGTCCTCTGGGTGAGGGTTGGCCCTTCCCGTCTTCGGAAAACACCTCCATATGGCTGGGGCTAGTATAACTAATAAACTGCATCGAGTCTTCACTGGTGGAAAAGCAAAGCACCCCCCTCCTTCTCCACAATGCTCCTCCCCTAAACAACCTAACCTCCCCCCCACTACACACCTCCTCCCAATTTCTGATCTATACCAGAGCAGTCATGCATTGATCACCATCTTATCTGGGCGATTATGCTACCCGGAGGCTCTGCCGTGAATTCACAGGGAGCCGAGACAGCTGAGCACGGGAGCCAGCCCTGAGCGGCGGCGAACAAGAGCATGTCTTATCCCAGCGAGCAGCTGCTGCCGGCGTGAAGGGAGGATGAGGCCACGGGAGGAGACATCTGCCCCGGCACCCTCCGAGAGCCCCTGCTCTTCCAGAGCCATGTCCCGACCCTGGCGGGCTGCGCCACGCTCCAGGCAGCTTTGAAGTTAGAGGAGGCAGTTGTGTTTAGAAAGGCAAGAGATGAACTGAAGATTAAACATGTATGGGAATTATCCTCACTTCATTAAGTTTCCTGCAGGCTTTGGCAGTAAGTATTTTACTTGCGTTTGCAATCTGTGCCTTCTGGGTGAGGTGGAGGAACAGATCCCACAGTAGGAATATGGAGGGGGGGAGGGAATTTAAAAACATGTTTAACCTAGCTCGTATGTGGCTGTAACCTACGATGCCTGTGTGCTATGATTGAGGCTGTCCTGTGATTATATGTGCTGTGAACTTCAGCACAGCCAAACCAAGCCGCCTGAAATTATGCAGGCTTGAGTCAAACCACGACTTTTTGCTCTGAAGTTTAGTATATGGCATTTGAGAGATGCATGTATGTGTTTGTGTGTGACAGACTGAATCTATTCATTGAAAGAATAGGATCAAACCAACTAAGTATCTTTCCAGTTGCCTTTTTATTAAGTTGTTGGAGGAAAAAATTAACTTTTAAAACACAAAACATCCCCCAAGAAATTCTGAAGAGGGCTCTTTCCTTGCCCAGTGGCTGTCTCCTGCCCTTGTGACACAGATACCTCCATAATCGCGTGAAGCTGTGTCAGATTAGCCAAATGAGGCTGCACAGCGAGACAACGGTCTGCGAAGGGCTGTGTCTGCATGGCTATGAGCCGCAATACCCCCGCGCACACCAGCCGTGAGCCAGCCCCAGTTGCAGAAACCAGAACCGCTCTTGCGGGGGGAAAAAAGGGCTTTGCAATTACTGGGGTGCTCTCGTTATTTTTATCTGAAGTTGTTATTCTTGCTCTAGCGTGGGGGACATGTAAGGGGAATGGGCTGAGGAGATGTAGGGGAGCAGGCAGGTTGGAGCGCTTGGCTGCAAGGGGCTGGGAGCACCCACATATTGGCTGCTGGCAAAATATTGATGCCGCTCCAGGGAAGTTACAGTGCGTTGTCACTTGTGGACATGCAAAGTCTTAGTGTCTCTGGAAAACTAGTCAGGTTGTTCCCAGCCCTTCAGGGTGGATAAATGCCTCCGGGACCCTCCCTGGAGGCCCCTGGGCTGTATACATCAATCTGTTATTTCTCTACTAGAGAAGAGGTTTGTGCAGACATTGGATTGCACATGGGGTGTTCCCACTATGTGTGCATATATATATTTCATTTTTTTTCCCTCCCTCTTGCACCAGATGCTCACCTCTGGTAACTCTCCAACTCCAGAAAAGTCATTGGTATTACATCAAGTCGTCCTCAAGTTTCATAAGCGCCTGACTTTCCAAAATACCTTTTTTTAGGCAGTTTCTGCAGAAAAGAGATGACTTGTTGGAAGAGTCTATTGCTCACTGGTGTTTTTAAGGAATCAGCCAAACTTTCTCCTATTGCTGCAATGAGAGTGAAACAATAGAAGTGTTATTTGTGTTTAATTTGTTGAGTATTACAAATTCGCAAGGAAGTGAAAGAGAAGTGACATTCAAACTAATCTTCATAGGAACCAGGCACAGATCCCTGTAGAGACAGAGGTCACAGCATTCAGCAGAGCCTTTGGGACATTTCTAGGAGAGGAAATTGGTAGTAGAAGCAGAGGTAATTCTGCTCCACCAATAAAGGCAAAGGCACTATTCTCCATCCCACCAACTGTTCAAGATGCTGTGACTTTAACTTTAATTTAAAAATGTATTTAACTGGTGTTAGTCTTAGTGTCTCTGGAAAACTAGTCAGGTTGTTCCCAGCCCTTCAGGGTGGATAAATGCCTCCAGGACCCTCTCTGGAGGCCCTGCTTCTAACCTGCTTCTAACCTGGTTTAGGAAAACAGAAGAGTTTTCTGCAGGTGGACTGCTGACAGAGATGCAAAAGCATTGGCCAAGTTATGTGTTGGCTGCTTTAAAACAGTCGCTGTGGCCTGTCCTATGCACCCTGGATGCTATAGAACTGCAGGTCACTGCTCACATCTACACTACCCTTAAAGCTGGAGGGCTTCCATGCTCCTAAGACAGCTTGAGGGGCCTGGGAGCTTGCAGGTGGTGTGGGGGCTGCCTCTCCCTGCATTGTTTGGTCTCCAGAGAGGGATTTCTGGCTGTTTGAGAGGGCAATTGGTGCTCTGGCCAGACAACTTCAGGGCCCGTGGGTTATATGAGAGGACACTTTGAGAGGGATGAAGCAGGGGGAATCACAGTGACCATCAGTGGTGGTGTGGTGTGTCAGATTCCTACTGCTGTGGGATGCTCACCACAAAGCCCATGCCAGCAACCTGCATCTCTGGCAGGTCCACAATATGTTCATTGTCTTTGCTGCTCCCTCTCCTTTAAAAATAGCTACGAAACTGTTCCTTGTCCAGTTTGTGCTGTCACCATGAAGGGGGACATCAGGATGGTGGAAAAGGGCAGTGTCCACACTAGACTGTCAGCTTGTTGCATTCATTGTTCTTGCATTGTGTTGCTGGAGGGCAGAGTTAAGGTGATGTGGCTGCTCCTGTTCAGCACGTCTAGCTCTTACTGGATTTAGATTTCCTTTTGCTCTGACATTTTGGGCTTCATGTTGAGCATAACAGCAAAAAGCAAAAAAGTTTGCTTTCTTTTTTGCATTCAAGTAACTGTTGCTTATGCTTTAACTTAATTTTATCTGTGTTCAGCTTAGAAATAAGGTACGCATTTTTGATGGTGTGTGACCGTCACTTTGGCCTTAAATGTCTGAATAACACCATCGAATTTGAGAATGTACACACACAAATTGGTAATAAGCACATCATTTGCAATGAGGAAAGGACAGGCTCTAAAGTGTTCTTGATGAGTTTGCAGAGTAGCAGGGAAAAAGTATTCAGATGAGTCACCCTTACACATCTAAAGCAGGAGATGTATGCTAAGGCAAATGGATTTGCCTTCACGGCCTGGGCTATAGGAGCAATGAAAGGGGTTCAAAATGTGGTTTTATTCTCCAGAAGGATGCATTTCACCTGGAGCCCAGATCCCAGGGCAAGGAAAGATGCTGTGCTGGCTGTCGTCTCTCTCTGAGCACTCTCTGGCACAGTTGGTTGGGGACAAGAACTAACTTGGCTCCTCCACAAAGTCTCTTTTATTAGTACTCATGTAACTTGGCCTGTGGCCACACCACCTCCGGCTGCAATCTTGTCAGCTCTCCCAAGCAAAGCAGGGTTAGGCCAGGTCGTTTGGGGGATAGGGAGAGGAAAACCCCAGTTGTGCCTGGAGTGGGGCTGCTGCCTGGCACCATTTCCATGTGTGATGGTCGCAGGTTTTGTGACCTGCAGCATGCTTTTTCCCTGGGTGTCACTACTTGAAGAGGGCTCTTTGGCACAGCAGAAATATGAGAAAATAGAGTGACTGGGAAGGTCCTGCAGCTAGGGAAATGCAGACTTCTTTTTTTATTTTATTTTTTTTTTAAAGCAGGAGACACATGCCTTCAACTGCCTGAGGCAGACATAGACCCTGCAGCCGGTTAGATCCTTTCTGATGGGGACCTGTTGCCTCTCCAGGAGTTTAAAGACCACTGTAGGAGTTTGTACATGTGTTGTTTTTTTTTTTTTCCTGATGGATGCTGTGCTGGAGATCCCACTTGGCAGGTGGAAAATCTGGTCAGACAATCATGAAAAACCCTTCAGGCCTCAAATTTAGCAATTTTTATTTCTTTAGAGATGAGAAACTTTATCCAACTCTTGTGTGTTACTGGGGTCACCTTATCCAACTCTTGTGTCTTACTGGGGTCACCAGAGGGATGTGATACATTGTTAGGGTGAGTAACTTTGCCTTGCAGTCCTTATTTTAATTATCTGACAAGCAATTGCTAAAAGAGTTGCTGGTTGGCAAGATCACCATAGTCACAGAGTTACCCTGTTATGCATGGTTCCTGTTAAAGTCATGGCAAAGCCTGTGTAGCTTCTGTGGATTGTGCTCCTTTCTTCCCTCCTCCTTAGCTTGTCTTCCTGGGGAAAAGAATATGTGGTTACGCTGCAGGTGTGTCTTTTCCAAAAGTCCTTGGACATATTAAGCTATTGACCCACTGTCCAATTTCAGTCAAATCAGACGAGGACCTCAAAATAGCATCTGATGCTGAGCCAGCACCAGGGCAGGTGAATGTCTCATGTGCTTCCAGCCCACTGCTGCTTGTGGGCCATGGTTTTGGATGGCCCCTGTTTGCAAGGACGGTGCAGGAGCATTACCTGAGAGAAGAAGCTCTTCCCACGTCCTGGAGAGCTAAGGGGAAACTTTCTCCTGCTTGTTGGTCTCCTCCTGTGCAGATCCCTGTTGCAAAAGCCCCTGTTCACGTTTGTGCCAGCACACCTCCAAAAATTTTTGTTCCTCTGACGTTAGCTGTCAGGGGAAGGCTGCATTATTTATTGACTCAGAGTTGAGTGGAAAGATGAAAGCACAAAGGTTACTGGACCTTAAAAGCAAGGCAAAAATAATAACCTTTCTGTAGGATATTAGCATGGCGATCTGTACCGCCTGTGGAGATCTGCTTGGACAGTTAAAAATATCACCAGAAAGGGAATAGTTTTTCAGTTTAGTCCGTGTATTAAACAAAAACTACTTCTGCAGTCATATCAGCAAAACTTTGATTCCAGTTAACATGGGTTCCCTCCTACATAACTGCATCCAGTTTCAGGAGTGTTTCTCACAGGTATTTCCCCTTGAAGGTCATCCCCAAGGACGAGCTGCCTGCCAAGCTGTACTTCCCACGCACACTCGTGCTCCTCAGCTGAAATCATCCCTTCTCTGTGTGTCTCTTCTCACTTCTTGGTGCTCTCTGATCTGTGGAGGTTGAAGTATCTGCGAAGTTTTGCTAGTCATGTGTCAGGCAGGGTGATTTGCTCCTTTAATTGTTCATGCCAATGGAATGAACCCTTTCTGTCTATATCTGAAGCCTGAGAGGCACAAGCGTGTTTTTCATTATTTGAAGAGTTTGTTCCAGCTTTTGATTCTCTCTGATATTTAAAAGAAAACCATGGAGGTTGAAAGTATCATCACCTCTAGGCTTGCCAGGGATCTGCAGGTCTCAGGAGGCCGGATTGCTTTAGGCCTTAGTTGAAGAAAGACCCCGGTGTTTAACACTGATACCTTTCCTCTCAAGGCTTTGCTAGGTGTTAGAGCTTTAACCAAAACCAACTTGTAACCCATGTTGGTTAAATAGACAGTGTATGTAGGACCTGGTTGTTTCTGGTGCCTGTGCGTTCTCATTCCACTTCCTGCTCAAACAGAATTGCTGAGACTGGTGTTTCCTGCCAGTATTTGGTTGAAAGTCAAGACACCTTTATCGGTTGCAGGCTGGACGCTTCTCTTCCCACTGCCTTGGCCGAGGCATTTTTGGCCCTGTGCTCTCTTGCAGCTTGTCTTTGCTTCCATGCCCGACTTTACCTGTGAAGCGCTGACAGAGGTATCCAAGCTGACTTTATTGAGCTAGTGTTGGTCCTGGACCAGTTGAGCTGTGTTAGCCCAGACCTGGCTGTTTAGCTTTGGTATGTTGGACCTGGAGCTCTATGCTCTGCAGGTACATCCGTCGGACACCTACGCTTCTACTGGGAGGTAGATGGTGTTCATCTATTCCTGATTTTGTGAGGCTGTTCATGCAAGTTCCCCACTTTGAACTAGGATTTTTGTGAAGATGAAGGTGAAACACAGATGTAAGTGGAGTATCAAAGCTTTGTGTCCTTGCTCAGCTTCAGTGGCTGGGGGGTGAATGTTGTCGATGTCCTCAAGGGCACTGTTTTTAAAAGGCAGAGAACAGAGTGGTTCTTAGGGTCTTCCCTCATTATTTTTTCTATTGTCAGCAGAGTTGTTTATGCTGACATTAGATGTGATCCTTATTCTGAATGCTAAAGCAACAGGGTGGATGTTGTGTCTTTCTGCACGCTTCCAACCCACCGCTGCTCTTTGCAGCAAGTGATGTGATGCATTTGCAGAGGTAGTTTGAAACAGCAAAGCACATGGAAGCAAATTTCTTTTTAAACTTTGCTTCCTATAAAGAGAAGGCTAATGTGTGTGCCTGTCTGTACAAGAGAGCTCATGGAGGGTTGATTTGAGGCGCTGGGTTCTCTGGGCACTGCATGTTCGCAGTGGAGACATCAGAGAATCCACACAAGGTAGTTCCCTCCTGTTCTCTCTTCCCCTGCATCTCCAGGAGAGAAATAAATACGATATGAGGCTTCCCTGAACCTACCTGTCCAAGCATTAATGGCAAGGGGGGAGATAGGGGAGAAAGACATGAACAGCCCCATTTGTGGATCAGAAATAAGCTGGTCTTGAATCTGGAGAATGTGGTTACGAGCAGTAGCAAGCCCTGTGCTTGATGCAGGGTCTCGGCCAGTCTTCCCCAGCAAAGGTGGGGGACCTGGCCAGTCTGGGAGCTGCATTTGGTGCCCATGGGCAGGGGCTGTGCCAGCTGCGGAGCCCTCGCCTCCCGACACAGGGCAGCCCTCTGCTCTGCGGGGCCCCCTCGCAGCCAGCTGAATCCCCGGCATCGCTTGTCACCTCGCATTACCTGACAGACAGACTCCGGGCCCGCTTTGGTCTGTGTAAATGTCACCTGTGCCAAATGCCGCTGGAGAGGCGGGGGCGGCTGGCCACGGCTGGCATGCAGGACTGAGTCCCGTCTCCCCAGTCCCCCCCCGCTCTGTCCCAGAGCTGCTTCTCCACCACAGAGCAGCTCCTTGCTGGTCCAGCTCTGCTGCCATGCTGATGTTTCTGTTTGTCCCCCCAAATTGTGGGAGAAAAACCACGCCATCCCTGCAAACCCAAAGCCTTTCTGGTTGCTTTGTGTTAGGAGATACATGGTACTGTTTTCTACCAAAATGAATTGGACTTGCAATCTCTGCTGTTTGCACTGTCTGAGCCAGTCTGGCTCCTTTGGACTGAAACAACTTTGAGGGTACTCAACTCAGGGAATAAGTAACTCCGTTGTCAAGGATGCCTTGGCATGGCCCTTCCTGCACACCTTCTGCCAGCTGTGCAAATCGTCCCTCGCACAAGCTGATAACCTGGTAGCACTTGCATCTTATACCCCTCTTGGAGCACTCCTGTCTGAAAATGAGAAGCTGAGGGGAGTATTTCCACAGGTGTGGGGGTTGCACTTCTGCTCCCTCAGGGACTGGCTTGGCAGAGTTATCCAAGGAAAGGCCTGGAAGTCAAAGTTTGGACCACCTTGCAGGAGTGGTTTGCATTGATTTACTTATTTGTTTTTTTTCCTTTTCTCCTTTTTAAAGTAGGGTTTGTATTACAGTTTATAACAAATGGATGAAATTGTTCATTGGTAAAAAGAAAGTTAAAATTGATTGGGTGTGTTTTGGTTTTGGGGTTTTTTGACCAATAGGTTTGTCCCAGACCTGGCAGGACAGCGTGGTCAGGCACCTTGGGAGCAACCTTATTAACTCTGTTTTGTGTCATCAGGCTCTGGTAGAGCCTGGCTTTACACCCATGTGCTCTCCTGTAGCTTTTCTCATTTATCTGTCCATCTCTACCAGCAAACACTCCTTCATGCGTTCATGTGTCCTCTTTGGTGTCCCATTGCTGGGTAAGAAAGGAGGCACAAGCCCTCCAGGCTTCATGGCTTCAACCTTTGATCCCATCCTGGGGACTAGGAGATTCCCCTGGCTGTAGCCCTTGAACACAAGCACACCATGGGGCTTGTCATGGCAAGCAGTCTCCTTGGGTGAAAGCCTTGCTCTGGCTCCATGAAACCTGGAGCCTTTCTAGTGGAGAAACAGTGGTGACAGTGTTTCTGTAAGGTGTTGCGTAAGTGCAGACAGTTAAATAACTCTCCCGGAAGTCTTTTCTTGTTGGTTTAAATCTTCTTCATGATGCTTTCAAAATATGCCCTTTTCTGTATTAATGGAAAAGGATGAAGAATTATTCTTCTCCTTAGCTGTGCCGATGTGATAGATTTCTGCCCAATCTCCCCTTCAGTGGCTTATTTTCCAAGCTGAAGAATTCTCAAAGGCAATGTTGTTTATCTAGTTGTTTAAAGAGGCATAAAACCAATTTCTTTATAAGTTTGTGCTACAGATGCTGGAGAGAACTGCATGCTATGGTACCAGACTACTCGCAGGTGATGAAAAATGCACTTGCTTTTCTTTGAAGCCGATAATGGCACAAGTCTGGATGCTCCTTTTAAGTCCCAGAAAACAACCGAGGTGCTTCTGTGAGCTCAATGCTTTGGTAAGGTGGGGGCCGGGCAAACAACACATCTTCTGCCCACTGCTAAAGGCTCTTCTGGCAGCTGTCTCTAGGGTGAACGGCTTTTGCACTTGGAAGCCGTTACAAGGTAGGGATTTTGCTGTCTACTAACAGAAAACAGGCTGCGTGCCTCCATGATGGTGGCAGGGGGACATGGGTGACTCTCTTCAGCAGCAAGTGGGAGGCCTGGCTCTGCCTCCAGACCGCCTCGCTGCCTCCAAGGCTTCTACTGCTGTCATTGAGCCGGCTTCCTCTTGCTGCACATCGCTTTCCCACTGGGAGAATTGATCCAAAAAGCCAAAGCAAGAATTGACAAAGACCTTTTCTCCCCCTCCCTCTGCAGAATTAAGTCTGAAGTGGGTTGATAACAGCAGATCGAGTCCTCCTTGACTCTGACAAATGTCTTTAATGTTATTCAGCAAGCTGACCTTTTCCCGTCTTTATTGTGCATCTTCCCTTTGAATCAGATTTGATTGTTACTTCAGGTAAAATAACAAACACTGTCACGTAAATAACTTTGCAATAATGTTAAAAGGAGGATAAAAAACCAACTCCAAACAAACAAAACACCAAAGCGCTGCCTTACTTGCAAATGCAATGGGAACAAGAATCCTCCGTGCCAGCCATGGAAAACCAACTGCGTGACCTTCCCAGACAACATCTTTGCATTGCTACTGCAGGGAATGGTCTCCTGTGCTGAAAAGCCAACAGAGGAAACAACAGTTCATTGAAATGTTAACAACAGCTAATGCTAACTGGGGTTGGTAAATTCTAGGGGAGGGAGAAAAGGTCATATAAATCCTTAAAATACAGTTAGATACATAACCGTTCAGGACTAGTGGGCATTTCATGCCCAGATTCTCTCTGAATATTTGAGACTGACGTTACAGAAGGCAGTGTTAGGCCTTGGGTGAGGTGTTCGGCCTCAGAGGCTGCCCTGAAGTGGCAACGATCAAGGTTATATTGCTTTTCTATGCCACATCTTCCCCGGCGGGGTTCAGGGCCAGAATGATCTCATGGGGCTACTGTGAGGCTCAGTTTGGCAATGTGCGCTGGAGCCCTTTATTGTAGAAGGAGGAAACTCCCTTCCCTTGTGACTGTGAGATTGTCTGCCTGGGCATGTCTGCGTGGCCGCAGTTTCTGCTCGACCTCGTACTAAGTGAGGAAAAGTAGTGGACAAAATATTTTGTGGGTGCCTTGTCCTGTCATCTGTGTTGCTTGCACGTCGTGGGCAGTTTCTGTCCTGTGTTCCTCTAGCTCCTCCTGAAGACGCTGGCATCAAGTTTTGAGAGCTGGAGGAACGTGTGAAATAGCATGGTGGGGAAGGTAAGGGAGCGGGAAAGGGAAGAGCTGAGCCATGGGAAGAGAAAGAGGAGCCTGCTGAGCACGATGCCTGAGCCATTGCAGGGAGCAAAGGTGCTTATAAGACATGGGGAGCATTTTAGGGTTTCCAGCCTGGTTGGTGGGGATTTCATGGTTTCAGATGTGCGCTGACTCTAGAGCCAGCTTGGACAAAAGAAATGGGATCTCCGGGAACACTTCAAGAGACAAACCAGCCTGAGGCAGGCAGGCAGTGGTGTCTTCTTCCAAGTCAGCCAAGACACTGAAGCAGTGAAGGAACATTTGATTATTAAGTATTAGCTTCATGATATGTTTTGTTGCTGTGTGTAACTCTATTTCCCATACCATAACCAATGTTTTGCTCTTTCCCTTTATAGCATAAGGCATGTTTGCTGGTTGGCTTTGAGCCTTGGCCAGCATCTAAGCTGACACAACCAAGGCCGGGCAGCTGATCGTTGTACAGCCAACCTTGCTCACAGTGTATGTAATCTTTGTGCTTTTCCCTGTAGATTCCCCTGTTCATGCCAGCTCCACATCTATGAGCCCATCGTCAAGCCTTTCCACGGGAAATTCAGTGGACGGGCACCACAACTACCTCGAGGCCCCTGCAAACGCCTCCCGGGCGCTGCCGTCCCCCATGAACGCGATCGGGTCTCCAGTGAACGCGCTGGGCTCACCGTACAGAGTCATCGCGTCCTCCATCGGCTCACACCCCGTCGCTCTCTCCTCAGCCCCGGGCATGAATTTTGTGACACACACCAGTCCGCAGGTAGGTTAACGTGCACACTTGCTTTGCTACCACTCGCGGTGCTCAGAGACTGGGGTACAGCTCAAACACTTGAGGGAGTGGGTTGGCTGTTAGAATCT
Source organism: Larus michahellis (assembly GCF_964199755.1). NCBI lineage: Eukaryota > Metazoa > Chordata > Aves > Charadriiformes > Laridae > Larus > Larus michahellis. The sequence continues at coordinate 25,225,934 of NC_133903.1, read as the reverse complement.
GGTGTGTTTTGGCCACTTAGGGAGGTCATCTGTAAAGAACAATTTCCAGCATGTGAATCTTTCTACATAAATCACCATGGCACAGGCACAGAGAAGACACCTGTATATATTTCAGAATCCCTTCACAGTAAGGGCAGAGAGCTAATTCCCAGGTCTGTTCTCACCATGGGTGTGATCCAGTTCCCCTCCGCTGCATCTATTGCAGTGTGTATAATTACTGTACATGGAAATAATCGGGATAGCTGAGGGCTGCAGCATGTGAAGCATTCCCCTTCCTCCTGTAAAAAGATACCTGCTTTGTTTCATTATTTGGAAAGGAGACAGACTTTCTAGAGAGAGACAAATGTTACTGCTAAATGCCAGCCACATACTGTGTTGCATATAAACTTTGCCTGAAGAAAAATGAAGCGCTCCTGTCCTTACTGCCTGAGCTCACTCAGGTGCTGAGGTTTCCCCTTCAGACGGGGAGGATGCCCAGGGCTTGGGGTCAGTGCCTCCCCAGAGCCATGGATGGGCTGGGAGCCTCCTGGGGTGGCTCTGTAGGCTAGGGACAGGGACGCGCTGCCCCAAGAGCCAGGCACCTCCTCCAGCATGGCTGGGACCAAGGTGGCAGTGTGGGATTTTGGTCATGTGGTGAAACACTCTGGGAGTGCAGATTTAAGTAGAAATTCTGCCTTTTATTAACAAGACTTTGTGTTTTATTAGTGGGACCTGAAGGTAGGGAGTGCTCAAGAGCCTCATGGCTCCTGCTGAAGGGGCAGCAAGGAGATTGTCTCTGAGCCCCAGACCCTGCTGCCCAGTCTCCACAGTCTATCTGAAGCTCTTCCCAGTGCCTGCCACCAAGGCTGGGAGAGGATGGTGTAGGGAGGCCCTTGGAGAGGTCTTGAGGGATTTGTCAGGTTTGGCTTACCTTTCACCAACAACCTCAACTCCTGCATGGGTCTGGGCTGTCTGCTGCAGGTGTACTGGGCATCCTTCTTCCCCTGGCACCACCCAACTGTTCCCCATTGACCCGACAATATTTGTGCCTGTGGCATCCCAGGCAGGTAATTGGTGGTGGTGGAGCTGGTGGCAGCATTGGCTGCATGGAAACCTTTGCTTTGGGGCTGGGAAGGCTCCGGGAAGTGGTTTCCCCAATCCAGGCACCGCACCAAGTTCCCAGCTCCAAGGAACGGGTTTCATTTGTGTTGCCTCTAATGCAAGGAGACAGCTGGGCCTTGGGGATTCGGCAGGGAGGCCGCTAATGGATTTGGGTTCAAGCAGTTGTTCCAGTTATCATCCATGGTTGCACTTAACCTGCAGAAGTCAAGCTCCGAAGACACTGATGGCTAGAACTCCCCCATTTCTCTCTCCATATGCACCCTCTCTCCCTGTTATTGTCTCAAAGTGCAGCCAGAGAGAAAAAGTGGTACCTGAGCTCTGAGTAACATTTTAAACCATAAAAGGTTCCTCCTGGCTCAGCATCTTGCCAAGAAGTTTCCAGGGTAAAAAAAGTGGCTGGACACTTGTGTGGAGGAAGGGGTTGATTTCTCTCTTCCTTGGACCAAGTTTGGATTTTGAAGCATTAAGGATTTACAGCTGCCCAGTACCCGGGCTGAGTCTCCACTGGGGAGAGCGAGCCTCTGGGTAATTTTTTCCTATCACTTTTATTTTCCAGTGCAGCAAAACAAGCTGGCTCCTGACGTGGTAACTTTTGCTGGATAATTTGTATTTTCAATGTCATCAGCCTGTTGAAGCTTTCAGAATGAAGGGACAGGGCTGAGAGAAGATGAAAACAGGCTTCATCTTTTTGTTTTTCTAATGACACTTGCAAAAATCCCAAGGGGATGAACCCTTCTTGTTCTTTGCTGAAATGCCCTGTGGAAATTATTATACTTTTTCATGGGAAATGGGCAGTTTCTCGGAGCAAACGGAGAACTTGCAACAACATGCGTGAAACAACAACATGCATGAAGTTGAGTGGCTCAGATATTATGGAGACTGTAATGAAGGCTGTAGCTGGATTTTTCACCCAAAGCCTTGTTTTCTGTCCCTACTTCTGCCCTCGTGCTGGGAAGTCAAAATTTAGCTGATAAATTGCGGCAGCTGTTAAAAACAACCTCAGTGATGAAGAAACCATCCCCAGTCCTCAAAGCATGGCAATGGGAAAGATGATTTGATGGTGGTTTTGGAGAGATGTTACTCTGCCTAGACAATTTTTGACAAGATGTGCTCAAAGGCCCTTAATCCTCACTGCCCTGCCAACAACAGCTCAAAAGACAAATAGCAATAAAACGAAGCCCTCAGCAACATCAGGCTTGGGTCTCTAATCGATGTCGGTTTGTAACCTTTAACTTGCAGCAGCCGCGAGCAGCTCCTGGGGATCTCAGCTGGGGGCTCTGGGCCGTTCGCCTGCATCTCGCTGCAGCTGACTTTAGATGCTCAGCTTGCTCTCCCTTATTTTTTTTATTTTTTTTTTTAATCTGGCATCACCGAATCTGCTCTGTTCTCCAGCCTGTGATAGTGTTTGGGAACCTGAGTCCCAGGGAGTGACCAAGATGTTTTCATGCATTTATGCAGATTTGCATATCACAAGTCAGGGAAGCTAACCCACTTAGCGCTTACTTAAAAAAAATAAAAAAGAAAACAAACATCATTATAGCTTCTCCGGCCATGCAGCAGTGCAGGTTTAACTGTAACAAATCGCCTGGCTCCTTCCTTACTAAGCTGTTAGCATTCGAGGTCACAAGCAGCCAGTGATCAGCATCCTGTAATGAAGCGGGCAGGATCCCACCAGCGCTGTCGCTTGGGGGCTGTAACTGAGCAGCTGAGGGTTGCTGCCTGCCCTTTTCCAGCTTTGCTTAGTCCTGGCTTTGGTTACAGCATCAGGGCAGGGTGAGAGGCAATATCTGCTACCAGGCATCTGCTTAAACCCCTCCAGCTGGATTCACCAGAGGATGTCTGTCTGCCCATGGCAGCCCCATGGAGTGGCTGGGGATAAGCTTGTGGGACGAGCCCAGCAGGGGCAGCAAGGGAGGGGTCAGCTCAGTTTGGGGTTGGTTTCATTGAGGTGTATGAGTCTCGACCCTCTAACCTGTCTTGTGGCTTCTGCTTCTGCAGCTCAACATCCTGAACAATGTCAGCAGCTCAGAGGACATCAAGCCTTTGCCAGGTCTCCCAGGGATCGGGAACATGAATTATCCATCTACAAGCCCAGGATCCTTAGCCAAACACATCTGTGCCATCTGTGGGGACAGGTCCTCGGGTAGGAGGTTTTCTTTCTTAGGGAAAGCTTTGTGCAATGAAAACTCCCCTGACGCTCTGAAGCAAAGCTCACGCGGGAGTGAACGCTGCGGAGGCTCGCTGGGGCCATACTGGCACTGCGGGATTCATAGCTGGGTCTGGCTCACCCAAGGGGGAGGCTGTCTGTTTTGCAGATTAGTTGCCCTATGCCCAAAAGAGAGCAAACCTAAAAGCCATGTGCATCTCCCTTATGTGTATAATCTCACTTTACATTTTGTCCCTGTTTATCAAAGGTAAATATATCAAAATCACTGTTGTCTTATTTACCTGTGCTTTGTGTTAGCTGGCCTTTGCCTGTGCCTAGGTTTTTCTCTCCTACTCCAGAGACCTGCAGCCTGGCCATGCCTTGCACCCCCTGCTCCATATCAGTGCACCCCATTTGCTACCTATTCTGCACTTGCACTGCACCTAAGATGTGGCTCCATATCCTTCCCCTTCCATATCCTTGCAGTCCCTCCTTATCACAGGAAAGCAGCAGTCTTATAGTTTGACTGCTGCTGGTCACTATTCCTGCTAAGAGCCACTAGAGCCAAGTCCAGCCTGCTAAGGTGATACCCTGCAGCCATTTTTTTCACCTTTGGGGTTGGTTCGAGCTTTTTCTATGCCGTAGGGAAGGGCAGATGCCTGCCTGCCCACTGATGGCCTGCCCTTGCCTCCCTAGGGAAGCACTATGGGGTGTACAGCTGTGAGGGCTGCAAAGGCTTCTTTAAGAGGACAATCCGGAAGGACCTGATCTATACCTGCCGAGACAACAAGGACTGCCTCATAGACAAGCGCCAACGCAACCGCTGTCAGTACTGCCGCTATCAGAAGTGCCTCGCAATGGGGATGAAGAGGGAAGGTACGTGTGGGCTGGTGGAAGGAATGAGCTTTTAGAAATTTTCCTTACATTCATTAGGGCGAATCTGGCTCTTGGTGGCCCTCCAAGGCTAGAGCATTGTAAAAACTCACGCTGACAGCCTCAGGGCATTTTTGACCTCGTTTCGTAAAGGAAATGAGGATGATGAGGAAGCTATTGCACTGTAACTTTTTTCACATCCCATCTAAACACACATACTGGTGACTATTGAACCTGTTAACAAATTTTGACCCAAGCTTGCGTTTAGTTAGTGGCCCTTAATGGCCTGGACCCCTTGTACCCCTGTAAGCCTTTGCTGTGGGCAGCACCCAACAGTGAGGAGTCCTGCAGCCTGCTTGTCTCCTGTGTGAATAGAAACCTCCTTTTTTGTTTGCAGCTTCCTGGCTTCATTTGTCACCTAATTCTTGCACTGAAAGATGAGGGTGGATGATTTCTTTCTATTTTTTATTCTATAGTTCTTTGTCATTTCCACTCTTAACCTCACCTTTGGTACAGCTCCCATCCTGTGGTGGCTTTGTGCTGCAGGAGAGAGCTGTATGGAAACGGTTCATGCAGCCTCTCCCATGCTCCACATATGGGAGTGGAGCAATCCCCAAAGGACCGTGTTTCCGGTACAAACCACCAAGTGTTGATCTGGTGCAAGGATCCAACCTGAGGCAATTGGACTTAAGGGATTTTGCACTGACTTGGAGGAAGCCTCCAAAGAGCTGCTGAGAGTGACACATGTCTGCTGTGCGTCCCGCAGCCCTTTCTCTCCTCCCACGCAGCTCCAGAGAGTGCGAAGATCTTTGTAAAAGCCACCACTGAGTGAATCTCTGCTGCAGGCAAAGAAAAGCCCAGCGGCATGGGTGTTTATCTGTCTGCCTCTGCCCCCTGCAGCTAACTGCTCCCTTGGTAGAGCAAGGGCTGCCGAGCTGTATTGTCTCCCAAATTATACTGACAGATGCAAGGTCAGGTAGTGACAAGTAGCACAGCTTTTAAACTGCTTTTTTCCCCCCAAGATAAAATAACTGTTGTGCCTGCAGGGTTGAATGCCAGCAGGCAGTGTAGCTGTCCCTTTTGGTGGCCACACTGTCCCTCTGCAGAGCGTGCCAGTTGCTCCCTGTGCAGGAGGTCAGACAGTGCAGGGCAGAGCCTGGGGGGGAAGCTGTAACGCTGGGCACAGGCTGAGCCTCATCCCATTCCCTGTACCATCATCAATGCTGTGTTTCCTCGACTGCTCAGGACCGCAGGGGCCTGTCAAATGCCAGGCTTGAATCAAAAACCTAATCCCAGGCACAGCTTTCCCTTCCAGCTGGGTGCAAAGTGGTTCAGAGGACCAGGGTGTCAACACAACTTTCCCTTTGCAGAGCCTGAAAACTTAAACCCCAGGATCCTGGTGGATCCTACAGGGGTTTGGCTGCAATAATCACAGGGGCTTTCTGGGAGCTGCAGAAACTGGGGACAGATTGCAGCTTGAACAAGGAATCCTGGATGAGTTTGGGGGCTGAGGCATGGGACTGGTATTTGCTTTGCATGCTCACTCTTCCACTAAGATTTTGATGACTTCAGAAACACTTCCCTGGCTTCTTCCTGTCCACTACCCTAAAGAGGACAAATTCTTCCCCCATCTGTCTGGCACATATGTGCGTCCTATGTTGCCATCCCTCGCCAGTGCCAGCCTGGATGCTCTGCTGACCCATCTCCTTGGGTGCTGCCAGTTCCCCAGCAGCTGGGCAGTGCTGGGAAGCACATCCTCCCAGCAGGCAGAAATGCAGGGAAGTGCCGAGCACTGCAAAGTGGTCCTGAGTCTCGGTGCTGAGGAACCTCCTGTGGTTTGGCCCTTCCCCTGAAAGCACCCTAACATAAGGCAGGGTAAGGCAAGGGCTCATTTCCTGACACCATGGCGAACAGCAGTGCTGTAAAGACAAGTGGAAAGGAAATCTCCTGGTGCAAGTATCTGACCTACAAGCTTGTCACACCCTTCTTCCAGCAGCACTTACCTGTTTGAGAAAATGGGGATCAAGTTCCTCCCGCAGGCTTGTTGTGAGCTGTGGGCTTGCTGAGCTGGCCCCTTCCTTGGTGTCCCCTGGTGCTTAGGCAGATCCCCTCTCCTCTTAAAGGTGCCTTTATCCCTTGGCCTTGGTGGTTTTCACCCTCCTCTGGATACTGACTGCCTGGTGCTTAACTAACAGGTGGGGGAGCCATTAACCTGTTGGATAGCGAAGCACTCACGTCTGTGGGGCGGGGGCCAACTTTGCAGCCACCTTCTCCCCCACTGAAGCTTTCATTTCAGGTGTATAAATGCCTACAGCTCGGGACAGGCTGTTCTGTGGGACCAGGCCAGCTGCATACCTGTCCCTTAGGGGCTACGGGGCACTTTGGGCCCCTGCTTGCTGCTGTAGGCTGTTTTTTAGCCTAGAGAAAAGGAGGCTGAGGGGAGACATTATCACTCTGTACAACTCCCTGAAAGGAGGGTGTGGAGAGGTGGGGGTCAGTCTCTTCTCCCAAGTAACAAGTGATAGGACAAGAGGGAATAGCCTCAAGTTGCGCCAGGGGAGGTTTAGACTGGATATTAGGAAAAAATTTTACACCAAAAGGGTTATTAAACATTGGAACAGGCTGCCCAGGGAAGTGGTTGAGGCACCATCCCTGGAGGTATTTAAAAGCTGGGCAGACGCAGTGCTTAGAGACATGGTTTAGTGGTGGTTTTTGTCAGAGTTAGGCTGATGGTTGGACTTGATGGTCTGAAAGGTCCTTTCCAACCTGGGTGATTCTATGCTCACACAGGGGAGCGATGCTGGCAGGTCTGTAGTTTTGGGACGTTTCTCTCCAGCAATGAGCTAAACAATGATATTGACACCTACTGGTCAGGTCTTTTGGCTTGTTTGTTGGTTTTGCTTTGTTTTAGCAGGATTTTCTTATTTCCCTTTGGAATTTCTCCAACAAAAATGCGCACCCAGGACTTCTCTTGAGCACAAGGCTTAGCATACTGTGTACTCGTGTCCTACACGGACTTGTCCTCCACACACCCAGCAGCCCTGGGAGTTAATAACAGATCTGGAGAGAATTTCAGTGATTAAGTCAGTAGATATTTTGGAAAATGTACAGAGGTGGTAAAAGAGGGGCATCTGAGGTGCTTAGAAGTGCTTTCTAGTGGGGAGGGCAGGGAAGAGAGGTGGTCAGGGGAGAGGTGATACCAGGACTGGGCCAGGCTGGGTAAGTGATTGCTCAGGAATGAAGCAAGCAGCATGTGTGGATCCAGATGGGGGTGAGGGACCATCTAGCCCTGCTGCTGGATGCTCTGGCTGCCACGGGACTGTTTGAGGCACGCTGTAAGGACAGCAAACCTCAGTGTCTGGGTGCTGGGTCCCTCCTGCTTCCTCCAGCATCTAGTGACAGCTGAGTCCAGGCTGCCACCTGGAGGTATCAGTTCCTCTTGCCTCTATTCTGGAGATTCATACCTTGGAAAGAGCAACTTTATATCAAATTTGGAGCCTACTGTTCTACAGCAACCCCAAAGTTATTGGGGGGTGGTGGGGATAGCCATTTGAATGGATATACATCTGAAATAGCCATTTATTTTCTGTTCTCCCCCTCCTGAGGGGGTTTCTCATCCCTCCTCCCAGATGCAATGGGACCCACTGTGAGCAGGTAGGTGTTGCTGTGGGTGTAAAGAGCCGTGTTTCTGTCCTGCAGCTGTGCAGGAGGAGAGGCAGAGGAGCAGGGAGCGGAGTGAGAATGAAGCCGAGTCCACAAGCAGTGGCAGCGAGGACATGCCTGTGGAGAGGATCCTGGAAGCTGAGCTGGCAGTCGAACCCAAGACGGAAGCGTACAGCGACGTGAACACAGAGAGCTCAGTAAGGGGCACTAAAATCACATGCAGCTCGAGATGAGGGCCTTCACGGCGTGATTTGAAAGGACAAACCCCATGTGAACGGCTGGCATGTTGCAAGGGCTTTTTGCTTTGTAGTGCCTAAAAATCCCCAACAATTGTTCTTTTGAAGCTACTCTGAATAACAACTGGAAAACAGCCTATGCGTTATTTTCCTAGCAACTTTTTTTCCAGTTCCCTTTGGTTTCAGTGAGTAGATATGGCAATAGGTGGATGCCAGAGAGCCTGAACCCTGTGCTGGCTTCCACAGTTGCACAGCTCTGGGCACTGCTTGTCTGTCCCAGGGACCAAGACTGCAATGGAGTTGGACACAGCAGGTTTACTGCCGTGGTTTTACTCTTTTGGATAAGCAGCCTCTGAACAGCAGTTTTGATGGCTTTTAGATGTGCTCTGGGAAGCAGGACTGCAGCCTGCCATGTAGGGCTTGCTTTGCAAAGAACAGCAAGCAAACAGAAAAGTCTAGCAACCAGCTGATTTGGCTGGTTGTAGAGGGGATAGTAGTAATTAATATCTTCTCTTTTCAACAGTGCACAGCAGTGATTATTGGCAATCTGATCATTTTGCTTGTGGCTCTGAGTATCGTTAACTTAATCTGATACCATGTGCAGTGCAGACAGCAATTACCAAAGATTTTACATTAACAAATTCTCCTCTTTTCCTCTGCTCTTTTCCTTTTGATATCACTCTTAATTAGACAAATGACCCCGTCACCAACATATGTCATGCAGCTGACAAGCAGCTTTTCACACTCGTTGAGTGGGCCAAGCGAATCCCCCACTTCTCTGACCTGACTCTGGAGGACCAAGTCATTCTTCTCCGGGCAGGTAACGTCTCCTACCTGTGGCCTCTGGGGCTATTCCTGGTGTCCCTGTCCCTTCTCTGGGCTGCATGCCGTGCCAGCCAGGCTGGATGGTGAATCCTGAGCTGATTGATCCCTGCTGTCACAGGGCAAGCGACCCATCCTGAGCCATGCTGAGCGGTTGGCAGAGGCTGTGGATGGAGCAGTGGAATCTGTGGTTTGTTACCCTCTTCATACAGACATGTTAGGAGGACTGGGGGAGAGGGAATAAATGTGTCTTGTTAATGGAATTCTTATAACTACAGAACTTGCTATGTGTGGGGCACATTAGGTGCAATGTGCAAAATGATGTAAAGGGGTTGCTGATGCAAGGAATATGTTTTTTTTAATGAGGAAAAAACGGCATCTTGCCCCCCTCCTCCTCCTCCTCCCTTTTTTTTTTTTTTTTTTAGCACTTTGAGTATTTTTCTGCACATTCCTTGCTGCTGGAAAGGGTGCAGTTGGTACCCGGGGTCCCATCTCTCCTGTGAGCTGAGTCTGAAGCCAGCAGGGAGAAACCAGCTGTGCTGCTCCATGTGGAACTGGTATTTTTTTGCTGAACTACCTCTTGTGTCCCACACACCTCCTCTTGCAGGCTGGAATGAGCTGCTCATCGCCTCTTTCTCCCATCGCTCCGTCTCGGTGCAAGACGGCATCCTTCTGGCCACAGGCTTGCACGTGCACCGCAGCAGTGCTCACAGTGCTGGTGTGGGCTCCATCTTCGACAGGTACGTGGCCTGTTTCTGTCATCCTCTAGCAGCGGCAGCCAGGCTGGCTCTGTCTTTCCCCTCTGAATAGAAAACATGTCCTTAGTGAGAACTACAGCAAACTCATGGTGATTTTGGTTTAGCTTAGAATGAGGAGGGGACACTTGACTGGCTTAAAAACCAAGAATGGGATGAAAGCGCCTTGGAAATGGATTTGCAGAAGCAGATCCTTGGTTGGATGTGCAGGGGGATGAATGCTTCTCTGCCTTCCCTCTAAGAGTTTGCCATAACTGGATCTAGAGCTAATACTGATCAGCAAGAGCTTTAGCTGGCAAAGCCTTAAACCCCAACTTGCTCGTATAACGACTGCACGCGTACTGTCCGTGCCGTGCCTGCTCCCTGCCTGGTCACTGTGTGACCACTCTTACACAACTGGCATGTGTAAGGGTGGTGCCCATATTTCACACAGTGAAATGGGGAGGAAAAACCCATATGGTTTTCCTCAAGTTGAGTGCAAATTGCTCTCCATAGTCCAAACAGAGCACAGAGGGCATCGGCTGAGCAAAGTAAGATCGGAAGTGAATTTGATGCTCAGGTCCATGAATACTGATGCACATGTAGAAGAGCAGTGTGTGGCATGGCTGTCCCTCAAAGCTGCCTTTTCCTGCAGAGAGGAATTGGGGACATTCCCAGTGCCTGTCACGGATGCTTTTCTGCCCTCAGCCTTGGTGTCAATCCCTGTCTCTGATCATCTGCTCTCCCATGTCCCCCACATGCAGGGTTCTGACAGAGCTGGTGTCCAAAATGAAAGACATGCAGATGGATAAGTCGGAGCTGGGGTGCCTGCGAGCCATTGTCCTGTTCAACCCAGGTAAGTCTGAGGCCTGGGGCAGTCCCAGGTGACACACATGCCCTCAGGGCCATGGCAGGTCACAGGCGGGAGTGCTGTGGCAGTGAGCGTCAGGACTGCAGACAGACTTATCCCAGTCCCTGAGTGCATGATTAAAGAGAGCTTGAGTCCTCTCCCACCCATGGACGTGGTAGAAAGGTCTCCTCTGCAGTGATTTCTTCCCTACCTGTATTCTCTCCCTCGTCCAGATGCCAAGGGTTTGTCCAGCCCCTCGGAAGTGGAATCGCTGAGGGAGAAGGTCTATGCCACTCTGGAAGCCTACACAAAGCAGAAGTACCCTGAGCAGCCGGGGCGGTGAGTGTCCCCAAGCGTGGCAGGCAGCACAATTCCCATCTTGGAAAGAGCAGACTGAGGGAGGGGTGACGGGGCCACCCTGGGCTGGAGCCCCAAGAAAAGGAAGGGCAGGACACCAGCCAAAATTGCCAGAAGCAGCCCAGCTCCTGCAGGCTGGCATGTCCTCTCAGTGCCCTAATTCTGGGCCAGAGCCTTTAGGGTCCTGGCAAGATGCATTTTCTTGCTTTTCAATCCAATCCTACCCTCTGCTGGCCAAGCTCTCGAAACACCGGCAGCAGGATCCCTCCTCATCACCGCCAGCCAAGTGAGGCGCCCACAGCATCTTCTGCTATTTTTGGCTCTGGATGTGGCTGCGGAGCGCTGTGAGCAGGGTGTGGGGAGGGGGAGGCAGCCTGCCCGCTGTCCCCCCCCTCCTCGCAGCTGCGGCTCCAAACAGAAGGCAGTGGCTGGCAGAGGCACTGTTGAGGGGTTGTGCACCCTCTCAGGGGGCCAGGGACTTTTGAAGGCTGTCTCAAGAAGGATTTCAATGGCACCATGGAGATGCAAGTCACTAGTTTAAGTCTTGGCTGAGAAGGCAATCTAGACATTTTTTTTTTTCTTCTTCATGGAAGTTTTAAAAATGCTAAATTCTGTTTTGAAAAGGTACATATTCCCCTCCACACATGAAGAGAAAAACGCTTATTCCTCTGCTTTGAAAGCATAAGGGAATCTAAGCTAGAGGACTCTCCAAGGCATTTTTGGGGGAGCATTCGGGCTCTGCTCTCCTGTGGCCCTGGTGCTGGCTTGGAAACTCGTGGGAGAGGGTGGCCAGTGTGTTCTGCATGCCTCTGACTCTTCTCTCCTCCTTCCAGGTTTGCCAAACTCCTCCTGCGCCTCCCAGCGCTGCGGTCCATCGGGCTGAAATGCCTGGAGCACCTCTTCTTCTTCAAGCTGATTGGGGACACCCCCATCGACACCTTCCTCATGGAGATGCTGGAGACACCCCTGCAGGTCACTTGAGGGTCTGGTTCCACTATGGGCAGACCCTGGTTCCCCCTGCCCCTGCACAGCCTCCTGCCCCTCTGCTCTGGGCCTACAAGAGCTCAAGAGATGTCCTCCACCCTCTGCTCCTCGTCAGTGGGATTGTTGTGTTTTTGTACAGCTGTAAATCACCCCCTCTAACCCTCCCTGGCCTGGCTGTAGGGGGTCACAGATCCTCCGACCAGTTAACCAGTCCCTTGCCCCCCTGTACAGATAATTGCTTTAAATTATTTTTTCACTCTCAATAAAAGCCAACAAAACAAATAAAATAATACATGAGAGAGGCACTGATTGGACCTGGTAGAACAGTGTCCTCTTTTGTCGCAGGTCTGGCTTGGGATGGGGCTGAGGGACCTTCCTGAGACTCTTGGGCAACCCAAATCAGGGCAGGAAGATCACTCAGGATATCACTGCGTGTGCTGATGGGCACAGTCCTCTGCCTGAGAGAGAACAGGTATTGTTGCTTCTTGCACCTCCTAAGGAAAGACCTAGAGAAACTTGTTGCTTTGAACCGGAACATTTTGTTCTACCGTCTTAAAAAGACATTCTTGGAATTTTTGAAGTAATTGAAAAAGTACATTAAAAAGTCAGCATTTTTTTTTTTCCTGAGCTAGTCCAGCCACTGAAAGAAGGACCAAAATTTTAATCCAGGTGGTGTATTTTGGGGTGACCCAAACCTGTGTACCTATGGATAACTTTCATTTTTCTGAAGCTGCTGAAGCTTTTTTTTTTTTCTTCCATATTATTTGCAAGGGAAACAGGCTCTTCAACCCCAAATTTATAATCTCGTACCTCCATAAGTGAAACTTGCAGAGAGAGAAAGCACAAGACGCTCTGACAAAACCTGCCTCGAACGTCTTTCCTCTGCTCAAATGGCACTGCTGGAGCTTCCCCTCGCAACCAAGCTAACCAGAGTCAAGCAAGTTAAAGACATGAATTTGTTCAATACATGGAGTTTATCCTGGTGGGAAAACATCCTCCCAGGAACCCAGCAAAACTGGCTGTATTATTATTCATAAAACAGGTGTAGTGTTAAGTGATCTGCCCCTTCTGACCCTCTCAGCAGACAGTGCGGTGAGATGCAGCCGTGCTTCGTCTGTCCGCGTGACAGATTGCAATGCTGCTGCTCGGGGAAGTTCGAGGGAAAGGAGTAGTGACAACAGGAAAGAAGGAAGGATAAAAATTAAGCATTTTGTTAAAACTCCCGCATGGGGATATGATTCGTTCTCCAGTATTTCACTGTGAAAAGGAGGAAAAGAGAATCAAAAAAGCAGGAGAAAGAAAGAAAAATCCACGATTATGGAAATTGTAATATTCTTGGTTTTTTCCCAGTGTCATAAAAAAACACCCCCACAGCCAGGGAGAATCTAAAAAGAGGTGAAAAGGGTTGACTAAGAGACTATTTTTAATTGAAAAGGTAATTTTCCATTAAAAGGGAAGTGTTTAAAGACCAAAGCTATTCAACCTGCTCATTGTAAAACTTCTGCCAGAGTTTGAGACGCTGCATGCAGGCTGTGCTGGGGTGGTACCCAGCCCACGCTGCTGGTTAGACAGAGCAAGAGGTTCTCTCCAGCCTGGGCTGCTCCAGGCTTCCCCTTCCAAGATCTGTGGCCTTCGAAGAGCTGGTATCCAGCTAGCTGGATTGGGTTTCTTTTCTGATTATAAAGCCCTGGGTTTCTCTTGACGTCCCTGCTTTGAGGTTTGGTGGTTGGCATTAGCAGGCCTAGCAAGTGGAGGGCTGCAGAAGTTGATGCCACCTTCTGAAGACAGGCCAAGTGGCATTAATGCTTTTTGTTGAAATATATAGAAGAAAACCTGAGGGTCCTCACATCCCAGTGCTATTTTAGAGCCCTGCAGCACTCAGTGGTAACTCAGGGTGTGCTTTGGCTCTGGGGTGAGCTGCTGCAGCACAGTGGGCTGAGACAGCTGAGGAAGACAGGATCCTTCCACACCAATCATCCCCTTCAGGAGCTCACAGTCTCTCCTCAGCACACAGTTGTTGCAGCTGTGATCATGAGCGTTTATGTGGGAGCTGCAAGGTTGGCGTTTAATTTGGCCAAGACATCCAAAAGTGCTCTCTGATAGGGCTTTAATGTAGATAATGTGATGCCTCTTGGTGGCTTAATTTGAGTCCATGATGAGGGATTCGGAGTTCCTGGTACTCCATGTCAGCAGAACAGCTCAACACATGGGTAACAGAAAAAAAATAAACTGGGCAGCAGAGTGGGATCTAGCACCTAGCCCAGATGGCTCTGCATGTGCCCACTGCAGTCAGTGCAAACAGAGCTTGCGAAGTCCCATGAGCAATCCACCTCCACTGTCTTGATGCTGATCTTGGTCAGCCACCTGCAAGCAAATCCAGACCATTGCCTGCAACGTGAACAGTCTCTTCTTGAAGTTGGAAGTGAAGGGATACGATAACTGAGACTGGGGCGGGATATGATAACCAAGGCTGGCTGTTTGTGGGACACCCTTATGCTTAGTAGTCTACCTTGAGACCCTGGAAAGATGGTCTCTGGGTTCTGGACCACGAGTTCTCCAGGTTACTCTGTGAGCAGGGCTTCTCCCCTTTCTCCACATGATTACTGTGGGTTTTTTGGAAATTTTTTGTGCTTGATCACCTGCTTAACGCACATCCCACCACATGCTCCCCAGCCCTGTGTCTGGTAGGGCAGCCAGACCATAAAACAGGAGTGTGGCTTCTGTGAATAAGAGACCACTTGCTCGTCTGAAAATCTCACTAGCAAATGGCTGTCCTATGCAGAGGAAAGAAGTCAATGAGCAACTGAGGTCTGATGTAGTCTCCTGAACTTGGTCCTAACCCTCTCATTCCTCATTCGTGTGGGCCTCTGTACAATGGTGTCAAAATGCTGCCCATGAGCAGTGCTGCCCCTGGCCTTGCAGAGCATGGGGCTACTCTCTACAGACACCCCACGGAGCAAACCTCACAACAGTTAGTACTAACTCACCAGTGTGGATTTCCTTCAGGATGAATTGCCGGGGAAGAACATCAGCTTGATGTGGCTGGAGCTTACCTAGTCTGCAGCCCTGCAAAAACCTGATTTTCATAAAACAGTAGAAATTGCCATCACGGATAAGCCAAAGAAAACGTCTATCCTTGCACATACACTCAGACCCATCTTGTGTGGGGTTACAGCAGCACAAAGGATTCAAAAATAGCACTAAAGAACTCAAAAATCAAGAAATACCAAAGTTTAAGTCCCTTCCAATGTGGGCATTTTTCCTTGCAGACATTTGTCATGATGGTGCCTTCAAAATCCAGGCATGTCATCCACTTTTTAGGCAGAGAGCGTAACAGGGTCCAGCTACCTACCCTTCCTGCTCCTCTGAATTTTGCTCTTCCACATTTGATCTTAGTTGCTGGGTCTTGCCACCACTTTTTCTGGAGAGCAAGTCACTGGTTTCCCCATGAGAACCCTCATACCCTCAGATTAAGCTCTGATGCTTTTTCCTTTGCTCTGAGAATAAATAAATAAGCCAGGCTCTGGGAATGACTGGTGCAAGGCGGTGTGTCATTGCCCACCACGCGTCACATCTCATGAACTTTCTGAGACAGCAGCAGCCCCCTCCCACCCACCCCCTCCCATGGACAAGCTTTGTTTTAGTGTACAGGCCAAACATTTAAAAACATTTAAAAACAAACTCCATTGCTTGTGCTAAGCTGGATTTGTTTCTTACCCAGAAATCAAGACAGCGTGTTTTCCTGCCTTGTCTTGGTTTGGTTTCTGTAGTGGCTGCTGCAGTTTCTACTGAAGCTCAGCAACAGCAGTACTGGATTGGGAATTAAAAAAATATAAATCCGAAGCCATAAAGGTTTGAGCTGGTTTGCATTCAGTTCAGCTCTGGGGTTCCTGCTGAATTTAGTGATTCAAGGGCAAGTCCTATAGACCCTGGGTGACATTCAGACACTGACATCCTCATGGCGTGACTCTGAAGAAAGGCCACCACCACCGGCCTTTCTTCAAGGACCTCTTGTCTGCGCTGGGCCCTGCACTGCCTTCACCATCACACCCAAGCTCCCTGGAGATGCTCTCTCTGCTGCCTGGTTTCTCTGCGCATGCCCTCTCCGTCCCTCCCAGCTCTCTGCTGTCCTGTCTAAGGCCCAGGTGGGAAGCTGGGGAGGCTGTGCTGAGTTGGTACCTCCTGGAGCACCAGGGGGCACAGAGAGGAAGAGGAGGAGGAATTGCACGGATCAGGAGGCACGTGGGGCTCCCAAAGCTGCTGATGGTGGTGGTGTCAGAGAGGGCGGCTGGGAAGCAGGGTGTGTACCCTCTTTCAGGGGATGATGGCTTTTAGTTCATGGTGAGGCACATTGTAGTGGAAAACGTGATACAAGACAGATAAGCCCTGATGAATCCCCAGGTGTTTGTCAGCGTTAGTGGACAAGGACGTATCTACGCCAGGCCAGTGGCTGCCACCCTGTGGTTCTCTCATCTCCTTCCCTATGCCCTCTGTGCAATTAGCTCTACCCAAGGCAGGCTTGGTTTGGAGGGTTTCAGTGGTAAAGGGAGAGGATTTTATCATTCCAGGGATATTGGACAGTGCTGTGGCTGTGGGCTGATTTCTGGCTTGCCTCTACCCAGGGCCAGCCGGCCCAGCTGGGCGTGCAGCAGCTGATGCCTATAAAGAGCTGCGAGGGGGGCAGGAAGGAGAGGGTGGTGTGGAGGGATGTTTCTGAGCAGAGGGCAGTGCTTTGTCTTCTGGGTCGAGTTGGCTTCAAGCATTCAATGCACCCTGATATGTTAGCTAGTATCACGGCGCCTCCTGTCCTAAGGGAGCTGGATGAAGTGTGCGTAGGGAGCACAACTCATCATCTTCTTTAGCCTCCTGTATGCCTGCTTCTGGGTTTAGCCCTCCCTGCTTCTGCACGGTTCTGCATCCGCTTTGCTGGGCAGAGTTAAGGTGATGTTGGAGGAGGGATGTGGCTCCCTGCTGTCTGAGACCACGTCTGTTGCTGCGACTGTAGTCACCCGCCCTTGGAGCTGATCTCCCAGCAGTGAATGGCAGGGACCTGCCGCTTCACCCGAGCTCCTCAGCACAAAACATGAAAACTGGGCGACCCCAGCGGGAAGACGGCTGGGAGAGATGCGCAGCCCCTCTTCCAATGCTGTGGGCTTGTTAATCTGGTAGGCAACTTCTGATTAATGCTGTTTTTCCCAGGCCACCCTGTTTTTGTAATACCTGGCTGCCTGCAGACCCTAGAGCTAGAATGAGAAAGCCCAGTCCTGTTTCTCCTCTTGTTTAATTCTCTTCAGCTGCTGATACATCTAATTCAGCCCTGGGTGAGCTAATCATGGAAACCCTGGCCCCCGGAGGCTGCAGTGAGCTGACTGAAGTACTCCTCCCAGTCTTTTGTAGGGCTGTTGCCGGAGGTGGAGGTGTGCTTTGGGAGTGAGGGGTTTTGGAGTGTATTTCTTGCATGTTTTACTGGTTCACCTTGTGACCATCCTTTGCTTGAGAGCGGGTGTGCTCTCCTGATCTCTGTGTGAGCTGGCGGATGCGTGTAAATCGCAGGCAGCAGCACCCTGCTGCAGACCCCTCGGTGTTATGCACTGGGCCCATCCCTCCAGCCTCATCCTTCTTAGACTGAGCTGTGAGTTTTGCACGAGAGCTGCGAGGTAAGGCAGTCTCCAGATCCCTCCTTGCCTGGAGAGGAAGAGGAGGAGGAGGGGGAACACCCCAGGGTGACATTATTTAGGGGGAATTGGTCCCTCCCAGCTGTTCCTGCATCTCTGATCAGACCAAACTGGGGGGGGAGAGGGGGGGGCAATCTGAATATATAGGCAAGGTGCCTTGTCCAGGGCCGTGGTTTTTAGCAGTGCTGAAGGATGGCATCCCCACCCCATGGGGCTGACCCCCGGCTTGTGTAAGGAAAAAAATCTACTGTCCTGCAGGTGGGGTGGGGTGGGATGGGATAGGATGGCTGTGCTGGTTTGCGCAGGGAGGAAGAGCAGCAGGCAGTGCCTGGAGCCCCTGGTCACGCTGCAGTCCTTGCCGGGCTGATGTCTTGGCAATGTGGCTCTGATAGATCTGGCTACCTCGAAACTTGGCTGGAGCTGCTCAGAGACCTTCAGGAGAGACAAAGACAGAGGCAGCAGAGCCCAGTGCCTCCCTGCTGCAGCTCAGCTTCCTACATGTGAGGGATCAGAGCTCTTTCATGCTGACCTGTGCAATGGTACCAATCTGTTTGTGCCCAAGCTCCCAGTGTAGTTATACTGGGATACAGTGGTCTCAAGACCCTGTTTCCCTCTCCCATGGGATGTTGGCAGGGTGGTGATCCACTTGTGCGAACCTGTGGCCTCTATCCTTCCTACGAGCTCCCAAAGGACATGACCTTGGTCCCTGCATCACCCACGTCATCTGGGCGTGGGGAACACTTGGTGACGAGGATGCCCCACGGAGAGGCTAGGAGCGCTCCTGCCCCTAGTGCCAAGGTCACCGGTGAACACAGGAGGTGAGGCCCCTAAGAAACCTCCCACCCTCCACCAGTCTGTAGCGGGTCCCTGGCAGCTCTGCAGCCGTTTCTGCCCTGCCAGCTGGAGAGAGGGGACCCGGCTCTCCTCGGTGCCGGGAGAAGCCGTGGCCCCGCTACCCAGGCTGCTCTGGCTGCAGCAGGTACGCGGCTCCGGACCTGCGGGGCCCTTGAAAATCCCCGAAAAACAGCGAACATCCCCTCCGGGCAAGAGGGAAGGGCAGACGCGAGCCGGGCGGGACGGGAAACTGCCGGTGCAGCGGGAAGGCTGCAAGTTTCGGCTTTCCCGGCCGGGAGGGATCTTTCCTCCGCGGGTTTCCCCTCCCCGAAACCGATGCGGTTTGGCGGAGCCGGGGCAGCGCTTCCCCGGGGCCGCCTCCGCCTGCGGCTCCGCGGTACCGGCGCCGGTAGCGGACCGGGCCCTGCTCGGCGCCAGCCCTCACCGGCGACGAGCCCTCCGGGGCAGCTACTCCGGCTTCGGGCTTTTTAATTTTTTTCTCCCCCTCCCTTCCCAGCACTTTTTTTCCTGCAATACTCTGGAGCGGCGGGAGCCAGGCACCCGGGGCGATGCGCGGCGCGGGGGAGCGCATCCCCGCCGGGGTCCGCATCCTGCCCCGGCCCGGGGACGGGCTTTCCCCAAAAAACTCCCGGCCCGGGCTTCTCCTGGAAGTGGGAGCTGATTTCCAGCCGGTTTCACCACCGGGAGAACGGCGGTGGTGGGGCACCACCCTCCACCTTTTTTTTTTTTCTTTTCTTCTTTTTGGCTTGCTTTCTAAAAAAAAAAAAAAAAAAAAAAAAAAAAAAAAGAGAGAGGAAAAAAAGGCAGGGAGCGGAGCGGAGCCGGGGCTGCCCCGGCGCCCCGCGGGGTGGCCCGGCCGTGCCCCCCGGAGCCGGGAAGGGCCGCCGGCCCCTCGAGGCGTGGCGGGGCTGGTGCCTGCAGCCAGGCAGGAGAGCGGGGAGGAAACTTATTTCGAGTGGGGTGGAGAGGGGAGGGCAGGGGGTGGGGGTCGGGCAGGGAGGTATCAGCTCCAGGAAATGTGCCTTGGCAGCAGTCGGACGGGCGCTTCCCCGCAGGTTGGTGCGCTCCGTTCCGGAGCCGTCCAGGGCGCCGCGGTTCGTTCCCCACCCCGGGGGAGGACAGCCCGGGGAGGAGGGAGCCGCCGCAAGACCTCTCCGGAGCGGTGGCCTCGGACACCTTTCCCGCCGGTTCCCCGCAGGAAGGCACCGCCCGGGCCGCCCCAGGTAAGCGGTCGAGCCCCACCGACGGCAGCCCCGCATCCTCCCGTCCCGCTGCCGCGGGAGGCCTCGGGGCGGCCGCCCCCCACGTCGGGGCCGCGGGGCTGGTGGGACCCTGCGAGCCCGCCCGGGGCAGCGGCAGCGAAACCCGGGGTGGGGGGTTCACCCGCTCGGCGGCAGGGAGGGAGGGAGGGAGAGGAGGGGATGGGGGCGCCCCGGGAACGGGCGAGCAGCCGGGGCGGGGAAGCCCCAGCCGGGGCCGGCGGCCGGGGCTGAGCACGGCGTGTCCGGGCTGTGTTAGCAGGCGGGCGGCGCGGCCCCCTCGCCCGACCCGGTTTCCCACCATGCTGGACGGGCTGAAGATGGAGGAGAGTTTGCAGAGCGCCCTGGACCCCGCCGCCCCCTTCTCCTCCCTGATGGGTAAGTCGGGGCACCCCGCTCGACCCTCCCGGGGACCGGGGGTGGGCACGGCCGGGCGGGCCCCGAGCGATGGGCAGGGGGGAGGTCGGGGGACCGGGGGGACCCGGGGGCAGCTTCCCCCCGGCTCGTTGCTGCCCGCCGCCCTGCCCGCCGCCGCGCCGCTCCCTTCGCCCGGGGGGTGCCCCCGGCGCCCGCCTTCCCCGCTCCCGTTTCGTTCCGCGATTGTATTAAATTGCGTGTGCCCCCCTCCAACCCCCGGTGCAACGAAGGCCTTTCCTTCGTGTTGAACAATAAATAATTTATTTTCTTTTCTTTCTTCGTTTTAATACCGGTTTCAAACAATCGCCCGCTCTCCGAGCTGCGGCTCCGCCGCCGCCTTTCCAAGAGGAACGAAATTGGGGGCGACGTCCCCCTCCCGGAGCTCCCCTAAGGCACGGGTTCTCCTCGGATCCCGGAGCAGCGCCCCGTACACCCCCCGGCCCCGACCCACCAGCCTGCGCGGGGGCAGCCGGAGCAGCGGGATCCTCCGTCCATCCCTCGCCCCGTCCGTCTCCCCGTCCCCCTCTCCCTCCACCCACCCCCGGCTCCTTCCCCGCAGGCAGAGCCGCGACCCCCAAGTCGGTGTGCGAAGGGTGCCAGCGGGTCATTTCGGACCGGTTCCTGCTGCGCCTGAACGACAGCCTGTGGCATGAGCAGTGCGTCCAGTGCGCGTCCTGCAAGGAGCCCCTGCAGACCACCTGCTTCTACCGCGACAAGAAGCTCTACTGCAAGCTGGACTACGAGAAGTAAGTGCCCCCCGCTTCGCCCCGCTCTGCTCCCACCGCCCGCAAAACCCCAGCACCCTGCCGAAAGCGCGGGGGGCCGGAGGGCTCGGTGTCCCCCCTGTAGCTCCCCTCTTTCCCTGCCCTGTGTGTCCCGAAAGGCATCACCCTGAGGGTGCTGGGTGGTGAGTTGTGCTTCTCCCCCCGCAGCCTCCTCGCACCCCTGGTTTTCTCCTTTTTTCAAGGCGTTTCGTTGTGTTCGCTTTGTGCCGTGGGAATTTAGGAGCCTTTTGTCAGGAGCCTGTGAGACAGCCGGTAAACCTGGGGCTGCGGAGGGACGGGGCAAAGCATTTTCCCGTCTCCTCTGGCTTTATTTTCCTACTGGGCGTCTGCAGGAAGAATGTTACATCCTCCCTGTCCCGGTCCTGGATGGGGATATTTTCCTAATATCCCCGCAGGCAAGGCAATGCTATTGCTCCCTCTGGTCAGGTGGGGAAACTGAGGCGCTCAGAAGGGACCAGGGAAGGCCCCGCTGAATTCAGAGTGTTTGCTGCCACAGGCTGGAGGCTTTGCCCACGTCTGGGGCTGTGATGGAGCAGGAAATTGGATGTAGGTGGTTAAAGCTTCCAGCCCCAACACTTCCCCTTTGGCTGGGGAAGAAAAGATGATGAGAAAATTATTTTTCTTTTTTTCTTTTCCTTTTTTTTTTTTTTAAGAGAAAAACCTTTCCATTGGGAACGGGGAGAAGGCTGTTGAGCTTCTCATCTCCGGCAGCTGCTTTCATTTTCTCCTGCTCATCCCGCTCTTGCCGTCACTGCCCGACCCCGTTCCCTGGCCGGTGTTTCGGAGCCGTTAAATTTGTTTTGCCTCCGGGCTGGTTGTTTCTTGAGGGAGGGTGTAGATGGGGGGCTGGATTCCTCACTATGGCGATAGCATGGATGCTGGACCCCCGTGATTTAATTCCCAGGTCGGTGTTTTTATGAGAAAACTGTTGTCGGCGATGCTCTCGTCCCTGGCCTTCGGCGGCTCGGCGAGCATGCCGGGGGCTAGCCCTGCTCTGGGCCTTTTTAAAGTTGGTTGTTTTGTTTTTTTTTTTCCTTTAAGTCCCGTATTGTGGGTCTGAGTTTAATCACTATGGATACAAGGCAAATTGAAAGCAGAATTTGTGCGCGTGACCTTGTTTTCAAATGTTTACGAAAGAGCGGAAGAATTAGCTGCTGCGAGAGTGGAAGGGAAGAGAGCTGCGTTATGGGCTATTTTTTTTTTTTTAGGTGAAAATTTGTCGAGATTGGGCGCGCTGCTTGTTTGTCCATAGAAATTTCACTACTGGTTCCTGTATGCTTCCAACACAATTTAATTGGCATTTTCTGCTTTATCGGCGCCTTCGTTTGGAGCATTAAGGGGAAACTGGGGTGATTATTGCTGCGGAAATGCCTTTCCAGCTTGCAGCATGCGTGGGTTTTACCTTCTGTGTGTTCGACTGCGGCTTCGGAGTGCTGGAAGCCGGCTCCAACCCCAAACCCTCCTCCTCTGTCTCTTGGCCGTGAAAGAAATCAGTGCCGCAGTTGGCTTCTTGCTGTGCCCATCTCGCTGTCGGGATGGACCAGGATGATTGTGAGGGGGGGAAAAAAATTAATGAATTTATTCCACAAATATTTCCTAGGCTCTGGCAGTGGCACCGTTTATCCTGGTTATTTCCCGGCTGCGTTTGTGTTGGTGACTTCTGCCCGAGCTGGGGAGCGGGCTCTGCGGCGGGCGGTTTCCTGGAGCTGGGATGGTTTTAGCCCTGAACTGCTGCCGGCCTCTTCCCCTCCTGCACCCCTCTGCCCCTTGCTCTCGCGTCGTTGCCCCCTTGAATTTTATTTTATTTTATTTTATTGGTACGGGGCTGCAGGTCCATGTCCCCGCTCCCTCCCTGTCCCCAGCGGGGCTCTCTGCTGTGCTGGCAGCGCGACTCCTTACCTGGGGACAGCAGGGACGCAAGGCAGAGTCCCAAAGAGCTGTTTCCTTTGGTTCCGCAGAGCTTTATGTATGACACTGTTTTTAACAGAAAACCCTCTTTTTTTGCCCAAACTATCCGTCTTGTCTTTGGGCTGAACTCTTTCCCCGGGCGCAGGAGCTCTGTGCCCGCCTCCGCCACGGTGTTGATGCCGGGGCTTTCAGCGCGAAACACACTGCTCTTGTACCGAGCTAATTATTTCGAGCCGAGAGCTGGTTAATTATCGCGGGCAACTGACCCTCCTTTGCGCAGCACGATGGTGTGAAGCAGCTGATCCTCCCCGCAGCACCGGGGGTCCCGCCAATGGAGCCGGGCTCCGGAGGCCTCTCCGTCGGCACGGCGGTGCTGGCCGGGTGGGAGGGATGGGGGGGTCTGCGTCCGAAACGCTGCTGCTGGGGGTGTTGGGGAAGTGGTGGGGATCCTACCTGCCAGTTGTGGTGTTGGTGGTTTTTGTTGTTCTTATCTTTTTTTTTTTTTTTTTTTTTAATGGAAAGAAGGGATTTCTCTTCCAGATGGTGTCTGTTGGGATGTTTTACCAGAGATGAGTAGGTGCGGTATTTTCGGACGCGTGTCTTTGCACTCTGAGCTGCGTTTATAACAAGGCTGCAGAGGGTTAATGACAGAGCGTGAGATGGCAGAGTTGTGCCTTTAGTTATAAATACACCCGTGGAAAGTGTTACGTACACTTTTAAGGGAGCATCTGACTTCGCCGGCCTCTAGAAATTGAGGAATCATTTATTAAAACAGATGTTTTACATTTCTTTTGTCATTCATAAAGAGGAAGACCTTGGGAGAGGACCTGGAGAGGGACGGATTAAAGACCGGGGACGTCGGGCTGGGTCGCGGCATCCCCTTGGGCTGCGGCTCAGGACCTGTGGATGGTCCGGATGACGATGCCGGCGGGGGGTCACTCTTGGGCCGGTTTCCCCCGTGCTGGTGGGGAGGGCTCCTGGGGAGGGACCGCTCGAGCTCGTGCCCCTGGGACGGCATCTATTTGGGGCAGAGGACGTTCGTTACAGAACATCCTGAATCTCGCGGCAGCCCCCGGCGCTTGTCCAAACCTGATAAGTCTCAACTATGACAAGGTTCAGGCTTCGCCCTGGCCGGCTCCCTGACTGACGGGACGCACCCTGGCTGTGGGGCCCCCACGGTTGATGACCAGGGGGAAGGGCTTTTGTGGTGGCAGGTTTGGCGGAAGGTGTGTGTGGGGGGAGCGATGCCAAACCTGGCCGTAAATGGGGAGGGGTGGTGGGAGCGATGGGAAGAGCGGGGCTTACCAAGGGGGCTGCCCTGTGGGTTCAAAATCCACAGGAGGATGGGGATGGCTGAGCCCCACTTGCCCAGAGGCGTTTTGCAGTGGGGCAAGTTGTAGGGAGGACCTGGAGCTGCGGGGACATCCCCACCCCAAAGCCCTGCCGCAGGGACATCCCCATCCCAAAGCCCCATGGCGGGCGATGCCATGGGCGATGCCGTGGGCGTGCGGGAACGCTGCCGGCCGGTACCGGGGGCCGAGAGCGGTGTCAGCGGTGTGGTCGTGACGGGGGGGCGCAGCTGGGGAGCGTGGCGACGGCGGGACGGCTTGGCACGTCCCCAGCCACGGCGCAGAGCCCCGGCCCCAGCCCCGGCTGGCAGGAGCAGATGGCCAGCACATCTCGGAGCAGGCCTGGCATGTGGGGGGCGCCGGCAGCGGAGGGGCGGCCGCGGCCCCCCAGCCACCGCCGGCGTGCCGGGCTCCCCGGCCGAGGGAGGCAGTTGTGTGATGCTCGCCCTGTCTTCGCACGGCTTGATGGCTCTGTGCCGTTGCCAGCTTCTGCGCTGTCATTGCAAAGCTCCTCTGTTCCCGGAGTTTGTGGGGTTGCGCGGGTGCCTCTTCCGCCACCTCCTCCGTGAATTAAATGGAGGAGACTCGTCCAGCTGCGAAGGGAAAAAAACTAATAAAAATCCTTCCAAGCTCTGAGCGCACACAGAAGAAAGCGTGCGTGTAGAAACCCATCGGTGTCGGGTTTTAAAATCACACTCAGCATCTTTGTGTGAGGGATGAGGCTGGATCCCCAGCAGCGTGGTCCCAGTGGACCGTGGCTGGCTCTGCCCAAGGGGAAGGTGGGGTCTGCCCAGCTTGGAGCAGCGTGGCCTCCTCTCGCCTGCTGGAGGCTCCTCTGGCAGCTGCCGTCGCTGTAGAGGAGAGACGGGCAGAGGTTTGAAGCGTGGTGGCTGTTTATCTTGCTTAACGTGGGTAATGAATGTAATTGTGCAATTAGCTGCGAACCGCGGCACTGCTTCCCCAGCCTGTGGAAGGGTTGCGAGGGGGATAATCCCAAACGGATTGAATGAATAAGGTGATGCTGATGCCGGACGCTTTAGGGCAGCCTGATTGCACCAGCCTGAGACTTCCTATGGTCTGGGGAGTTTTTTGCTGGCGATACACAATCCTTTGCCTTCTCTTGCCTGGAGAAATGGGACTTTTTGCTCCTCTTGTGGCTGATAGGAGAGAATGGTCCCTCCAGAGAGCCATGGGTCAGCCTAGCTACGGTGCAACATGTCCTCTGGAGGTCCTTTTCCCTTCTTGTAGGGAATCCTATGGAGATGATGGTGCTAACTTGGGTTTCTCCAACTGGCCAGGGACTTGGGGACAGTCAGGCTGGCCGGGATGGGGTAGCAGAGCACGCGGCAGCTGGTCCCTCTTCCTGGTCTCTCTTTTCCCCATCCCTCAACCTCTTCTTCTCGCACTTCTCATCCTTCCTGCCTCCTCTCTGTCCCCACCCAGCACCTCGTCCCCTGTAGCAAACCCCTCTCTGACTTCACCCCCTTGCCCACAGCTCCTGGAGGAAACATGCCAACACTTTGCGGGCTGGGATGAGTGCGGCTCTGGGGCAGCTGGATCTGGTCTCATCCCCACCAGGGATGGGGATGGTGGGTACCGCCAGGCTGGCACCAGATGCTGGCCCTTTGCTTTTTGTTATTAAGTTGCGCCAGCGGTGGGGGGAAAGGGGGGAAGCAGCGGGATGCAGCAATGAGAGGGGTGTTACGGAGGCTGTCACGGGATCCGCGCTGGAAACGCCAGGCCAGCAAAATATGCCTTGCTCCCGTCTCCGCCACCCCCTGTCCTCCCGCTCGTGGGGCTGCCCCTTTCCAAAGGGAGCGGAGACGAGATTTGGCGTCTTGCCCCCCTTCTCTCTGCCCTTAATTAGATTTGTGTCTTACAATTGACGTTTCGTAGAAAGGCCTGGAAGGAAGCGACGTTTGGCAGCTTGGGAGCGAGGCAGCCGAACATACTCGTCATCTGTCCCTCTGTGGTGGGGATGGGGGTGGCTTTGGGGTCACCCTTTCTCCCGCTCATTGGCGGTGGGACCCTGGAGGCTGTGGGTCAGTGCCGGCAGAGCCAGTACCTGAGCATCCTTGGGACTCTCCATGGCTTCTGCCATCTTATTTTGGACCTACAATGATTCCGCCCCCCCCCCCCCCCCTTTCATTCTTTTTCTCCCGCTGTGGCATGGTACTCCCTGATGAGCCCCTGACGGCGCACTTGGAGCTGGGGGAAGCACTTCAGATCTTTGCAATCCCAATGAAGGCACCAAAAATAAATTGTCCGGGGGAAGAAAGGGGGGTTTGTTTTGGTTTGATGGAGAATTTTGTCTCCACCAGCTGGAGAGACAGCTGGGGTCCTCTCCTGCCCCGGCTCGCCAGCCCTCGCCTCGCCGGTTCTTCACTTGCTTGCAGCCGCCAGGCGCAGGCAGGGATTTGCCAAGCCGTGGATTTTTTAGAGAGCTCGCAATTTGGTTTCTTGCTCGGTCCTTCCTCGGGAGAGCTTTCTGGCAGGGTCTGAACCCCGTGCTGTGGTCATCCCCGGCCGGTTTTGCAGAGGCTGGTGGTCTTGGGTGTTAGATGCGCCGAAGGCCGAGCAGCGTGGCAGGCAGGAGGCTGAGCCCTGCTGGCTGTCCCCATCCCTGCAGGCAGCCATGGGGTGGCCCCAACAAACCCAAACCCCCAGCCATTTCTGCCTCTGCTCCCGCACACTCGCCCCAAGGTATGGCTGGGGGGACTCCAAAGCACCCTCTGCCTTGGAGGCGGGGGGAAAGGGACTTTGGGGGTGGGGGGTGTGAGGGGTGGTCCCCTCTTCTGCTCGCAAATGTCCAAGTCCTGCTTCTGGCTGAGGAGGGGGGAAAAAACCTAACGGTTCAAATCAGGTTTGGGTCTGGATTCGTGGTTCCACAATTCTGGTGAACCCTGGGGTGTGCAGCCAAGGAGGGGTTCTCAATACATCCCACGTCCCGGATATTTTTCTTCTCAAGATGCTGTTTGTCCTTTTGTGCTCTGTTTCATCTCTGGCTCGTGCCCTCTGCACATGTGGGGTGGGGACGGGGCGTCTGGGCTGGAGGACTCTGCTTCTGCCTGCGATTTAATAAAGCATCTCCTCTGTAAGAGGAGTAAAGAATAGCTTTAAAGCAGGGAGAAAATAGTTGGATTTTATTAGGATGAAATACTGGGGTTGACCCAAAATAATATTTTTCTTTTTTTTTTTCCCCCATAAATGCGTTTTCATGAGAAATTTGAATTTCTGTGTATTTGTAAGAGATTTCAGAAGGGGGGGGTGGGGGGAACGGAACTAACGGTGCTCCCTGACGTGGCAAACACTGCGCAGACGTGTGTGAAAGCCTACAGCCGTGGTATGCTAACTTTGTATT
This sequence comes from Larus michahellis, assembly GCF_964199755.1. Lineage (NCBI taxonomy): Eukaryota > Metazoa > Chordata > Aves > Charadriiformes > Laridae > Larus > Larus michahellis. The sequence goes on along the minus strand of NC_133903.1, from coordinate 25,198,559 downwards.
TTGTTCCTTGGTACTTTTAACCTGAAAGGAGTCCTGCCTGGGCAGAAGGAAGCCGGATTGTCCCCACGTATCTTCTCCTGGTGCTGTTGGTCCTCGGGGGCAATGGATGCGCCCGGCTTGTCCCGTGCGTCTCTGTGAAACCCGCAGGCACCTCATTGCAGCTCAGTTTGGGTTTTGTTGTGTGGGGGGGGGTTTGTTTGTTTTTGTGTTTTTTTTTGTTGTTTTTTTGTTTTTTTTTTTTTTTTTTTTTTTAAGATCATCGAACCTTGGTTGCCCAGGAGAGGAGTTCTGTAATCCCTGGCTCCCCACCCCAAATATTTATGGACAGCCAGATCCCGAAGCTTTTGCGGAAGGCGTGCGGCAGGCAGAGCGGTGCCGTGCCAGGGCTGTGCTGGCAGCAAGGGCGCAGCGTCGGGCTGGTGGCACTGGTCTCTGGTTATCTGGGGGGGCTTTGTATCTTCTTGCCTATCTGTTTTGCTGGGATCTCATTAACGAAAGACCCATTTCTTCAGCTTATCGTGGATGCTTCAGGTGCTCCGTGTTTTGTAGGCCGGCTATCTGAAAATGGCATTTTCTCCCCCAAAGGTTGGATTTTTTGGGAGGGTGGCGTGTGCGTTTCTCCATGTAGGGCTGAAATCACGTTGTGTTCAGTGCAAACAATTTATTTGCTCATGTTGCACTGCGTTCAGTAGAGGCTTAGCGTTTCCACGATCCTGTGGCTGGATTCAGGTTGTCTGCACTCGGTGGCTGGTTTGACTGGGATGGTCCAAGGTTGCACGCAGGGAAAAGAGCTGAGACTTGGCTCCTTCACCCATGAAATGGAGCTGGAAACCTGGTCTAGTGGGAGGTGTCCCCGCCCATGGCAGGGGGTTGGAACTAGGTGATCTTTAAGGTCCTTTCCAACCCAAACCATTCTCTGATTCTATAATATAGCTAAAAAAGGCTTCATTCATCATCGCAAGTGCTTTGAGCACCTTGCTGGGGGAGTTTGAAGGCTGGGCAGGAATTTTCAGTCTCTCTCCAGATTTGCCTAATTTGTGTCATGTTTGCTTTCGTGTGTTCCACCTCGGGCTGCCTTTGACCAAAGGTGACCGAGAGGTTGTGCTGCAGAGATACCAGCTTCTCCCGGGCGTTGTTTAAGGAGAACAGCTCTCCTCTGTATCCCAGCACATCCCAGCACGCAGCGACGCTTCCCCTCATCCGAGGAGTCACTGGGGCTCCGTGGCCGCAGACAAAAGGTTTTCCCTGCGCCGAGGCATCCCGCTCTTCCTTGGGGCAAATGCCTCAAAGGGCAGAGCACGCCGGAGGAGGCTCCCTTGGCTGGTACTTGTGCTTTGCGAGCCCATCAGGACTCAGCATTGATCCTTGCCAGCTGTCCCCCTGTCGCCATCCTCCGTATATTGTCTCTCGCCACTCCCTACCCCTCTCCTTCCCTTGTAGCCTTCATTTCCTAAGGCTGCTCTTGGGGAGAGCTTTCTGTCCTTGACAGCGGAACAAATCCCTTTTCACGCGACCATCACTCGTCGGCCCATTGTCCTCCACCCCCGCTGCCACCGTGCAAAATCTCCCCCCTGGTACGTCTGTTCCTCTGGAATGATAACCACCATCACGGTGGGGCAGCGAGCCCCCGAAATCCCTCCGGGCAAGGTCCCCTGCCCTGCGAGGGAGCGAAGTGGGATCTTAAAAGCACAACAAGAGGCAAGGGCGATTCCTGGAGAAAAGGTTTCTTCGGGACCATTTGGATGTGTTTCGTCTCTTTGGGGCGTGCATCCTCTCCTCTGGTTCTGTGCTGCAGAGCTCCTTGGATGAACCTGGAGCCTGTGTCTACCGACGGCTGCTCCTTCCCCACCTGGGGCCAGAGGAGACATATTATAAGTTGATTTTTCACTGCATAGCATCGCCCAAGGCAGCTAAACAGGAAGAGGGAGGCGGGAATTTTTGCTATTGAAAGCTCAGGGAAGCATTTGGCAGGAAAAAATTTGGAATGGGGAGAGAAATGGGTTAAGGGACCTGAAGACAGTTCTCAGCTGCGGCATTTTTTTATTTGAAAGAGTCGGTATTGTCACTTCTTCCCTCCAACCCCTGCCATCAGAAGAACATAGGGATGCTTTGGTTGTCAAAATTTCTGGCATTTGCCAGCTCTGTTAAGTCTTTATTCCTGGAAAACAGCATCTCAGCTATGCAAAATGTTGCTAAGCTCTGCAGTAATGTGTCTAAACAGGAGGAGGGAAAAGCAACATGGCAAATGTTTGCAATTGCCTCCACAGGGGTGATTTTGATGCTGTTGAATGAATAAATTCATAGAATCACAGAATGGTTCAGGTTGGAAGGGACATTAAAGATCACCCAGTTCCAGCCCCCTGCCCTGGGCAGGGACACCTCCCACCAGACCAGGCTGCTCAAAGCCCCATCCAGCCTGGCCTTGAACACCTCCAGGGATGGGGCAGCCACAGCTTCTCTGGGCAACCTGTTCCAGTGCCTCACCACCCTCACAGGAAAGAATTTCTTCCTAATATCCAATCTAAATCTCCCCTCTTTCAGCTTAAAACTGTTACCCCTTGTCCTATCACTCCACTCCCTGATCCAGAGTCCCTCCCCATCCTTCCTGTAGCCCCCTTTAGGTACTGGAAGGGGCTCTAAGTTCTCCCTGGAGCCTTCTCTTCTCCAGGCTAGTGACCCAAATTCACAGGTGCTGATAGTGGAGATGGATATTTGCACAACCCTAAAACTCTTGCCCAACAACTTCTGTGTGGGACTGCCCTACAACACACTTCTGGGGCATCTTTCCCATCACTGATCTTAGAGGGGACCCTCCAGGCAGCAGGAGAGGAGAGAATGTCAGCAGTGCTGCGTGCGCGTCGGGTGCGCAGGACCTCAGCCCTGTGCTGGGTGTTGAGGACAGGGCAGCAGTCTCCTCCCTGGTTGCGGACCACTTTCTGTAGGCTCCTGCAAGGGTTGAAGTGGGGAGACTCCTCTGGGGCACACGGTTCAGCCAACTCAAGGTCTGAACTGTGCGATGGAGAAGCTGAACTCCAGGTTCTTGGCTGGAGGGAGACCTGAGAGCCCTTTGCTCACCCGAACCGAGTCCGTGAACTCAACCATCCTCTTGACTTGGGCATCTGCGGTCTCCAGTGTGGTGGGATGGCTCAGGCTCATGTGTCTTGAGCCTCGCTCGTGCCAAATGGGTGGCCAGCTGGGTTGGTGATGGAGAACAAAATATGAATTATGTATATCTCAGCATCTCCACTGCCAGGCAGAGCGCTGCAGTGGTATTGAGCAGATCCTTTTAAACAGCAATGAGGACGTGGGAGCTTGGTTAGGAAAGCCATTAAGTGTTTGAATCTTCTTGATGCCTGCTCAGGTGACTGTTGCTCCTTCCTTCTGCATCCGTAATTATGAAAGGCTGAAAGAGCAACCTCAACAGACCGGCTTAAAAGTTTAATGAAGCTTAAAGTGTTATAGGTTGAGCTCTTGAGTCTGAGCTTGTTTCAGCTCTGGCCCTAGGAAGGAGGGTTAACCAGAAAGGAGGAGAGGCTTCCTGCATGCATTACCTCGAGGACATTAAAACTCACGTTGATGGAAGGTTGTGTTATGGAGATGGATTAGGAGAAAGTAATGGGAGAGGACATCCGAGATGGATGAAGGGCCCTGCGTGTGTGTGACGGACGCCCTCTGCTCTGCAGCTCCGAACCCGGGCAGTGCTGATGGATGGGTGCCAGGGAGCAGTGGGATCCAGGTGGCTCACCTGCTCCGTCTGGTGTCACACGCTTCTCGCAGCACCCACCGGAGATGCTCCAGGCTGGGGAGGGGTGGTGGCCTGCCCACACTGGCAGCCTTTGAATGGGTCCTAGCGAGAGCCAAAGTGCCTGTGCCCTTGGCGAGGTCTTTCCTGAGTTTCCTCCGCAGCACCAAATTCACCTTCGCACCTTTTTTTGGCGGGATGAGACATGGAGCCGAGACCCTGAGCAGTTCGACAGTGTTGGGCTGGGGGAGAAGTGCTCGCTCCCCAGATGTGCTGCGTTGTGAATCTCCACAAGATCCCATTTTTAGTTTCATGGCGAGGGTTTGCAGTGGGAACTACCTCTGGCCGAGCGCGCTGGGCTCCTGCCCGCTCCCAGCGCTTCATCTTTCTCCTCTTATCTCGTGGTGAAACTGCAGCTCTTTATGGCTGGAGTGACGATGGAAGAAACGCGGTCAATGCTTTGGTGCTGGGGTACATGTGGGGACACAGCTGGGTTTGTGGGACCATTTCTTCGTGGCCAACCCAGTTCAGAGGCACTGATGCCGCCCATCCTTATCCAGGCAGGGTGACACGAAGTGATGAATCTGGCTGCTAAACCAGAGCACCCAAATCCGCTCTGCTCTACTGGGATGGCCCATCTCCGTCCTCCAGGGAAAAAAAAAAAAAGTGCGATTTCCCTGCCAATAATGTCTTTATGCTATTTCCAACCGCATAACAAAAATCCCAGGAACTCTCTGAATCCTTGGCTTTTAAAAGTACGTATACCCCCACCTCAAACTGATTTATTTCTCCTGTTTCAGGCACTTCTGCCTCCAAACATCAGCCTTGGTCCTTCCCTCCCCGGAGCACTGTTCTCACGCAGAGTGGCCACTGGCCTCACCTCAGGGCGATGCTTTGCAGGTCTCCGTGGTTGTCCAGGGAAGCTCATTTGGGCACATAGTGGGTGAAAGGCGCTAATGAAACAAACCCCAAATCTACATCTTCCTCTTCCTCCCCTTTAGTGCCTTCGTGCTGGAAAAGTGCAGCAAAAGTCAACCGGCAGCGCATCCTGCCGAAGCTGTACTTTTTTTTTTTTTTTTTTTTTTCTTCTCCATACGGATTAGTGGTTCAAGAGCAGGGATTTTCAAACTGACAAGCCCTTGGCAGAGAAATAATTATAGGCTTTTTTATGCTTTGTGTTTCCTAAGTAGTTCTAAATGACTTTTTCCCTTGGGGTGTTTTTTGGGGGGGTTTTATTTCGGTTTTTTTTAAAGACCACAAAAAGGGGAGGAAAAAAAAATAATGTGTATTTTCTCAGTGTCCTTGAAAACATGCAAGATGTTTGTGGACACCATTCAAGTTTCAGCTATGAGATTTATTTTTTATTTTTTTATTTTTTTGCATGTGTGTTTGTTTTGCTTTAATCACGTCCAATCAACCGAAGTTTCTTGGCCGGTGATGCTTCAGAAATGGATCTTAGAAAGGGGAGATGGAGGGGAGATAGATGCGATCACTTCCCAGCCATCTCAAGAATGTGGGTTTTGCCTCTACAGTATATTCCCCAGGGGTTTTACCCCGCTCCTTGCTGTAAGAGAAGATTTCTGGGGCTAGTGGAGCTGGTTTTCCCCGTCAATATCCATTATTTGCTTGCGCTGGGTTGCTGTGCATCCTGCTGGGAAACCCTGCCCCTTTCCTCAGCATCCCGCTGCCGTTCCCGGGGGCTGCGGATCCCAGCGGGGCTCGCCCAGCTCCGTCCTCCGCTGGGTCCTTTCCTCGCCTGCGCCTCCGTCCCAACAGCTTTGGCCAGACATTTTAATTTTAAAAAAGGCAGCGTGACGTGGAGGAAAAAAAAAAAAAAAAAATAAAAAAAAGCCGCCTAGGGGTGGTTGGGGGGCGGCTCCAAGGTGCCTTTCATCCCCAGCAAAAATGCACCCCCTACAAGTTTCTGTGTAAGCCCTTAACGCGGTACCCTAATTTTCTGAGCGCACCTGACATCTTCCCATCATGTCGCAGCGTGTTTTACCGTGGCTCAGTCCCAGCCTGGAGCTTTTTGGTCCCTACTTTTTTTTTGCCCCCGCCATCACCCCCTCCCTGGGAAGAGCCCTCTGGAGGATGCTGTCCTAAAGCCCAGCTATCCCGTGCTTGTCTGGGGAAGGGGGTCTCCATCCATCCATCCACCCACCCATCCATCCTGGATACTAAATGCTGCTTGCTAGGTGAGGGCGGTGGGGGGCTGGGGGAGGGTCCTGCTGGCATTTACATTCACTGCAATATAAAAGGGCAGCGCTGGGGCCTGGAGGGGCCACTTTATTGCATCCGCTGTCGGGGCAGCACCAGGGTGCTCCCCCGGGATTACCGGTGCAATATTCCCGCTGTTGGCAAGGATGGGATGGGGGCGGGGGAGGCGGTGGGCAGGCCGCTGTTAATAACGGCATTGCTCTACTTTGCCTTTATTAAGTGAGGGAAGCTTCTGCTCCTGGTGCCCCAGGCGTGTCTGGGTCCAGGCTTCGGAAGGAGAGGGAAGGGGGTGGGAGGGGATGGGGGGTGGCGGAGAGATGGTGTTTGAAGTAATTAGAGCTGCTCAGTGGCGAGGGGGGAATTGCCAAGAGGGGTGGCAGTGGCGTCTGGATGGGGTACCCTGCCCTGACGTGCTGCAGAGCCCTCCTGCAGGCTCTGCCCAACCCACCCCGCGCCTCGGCCCTTCATCTGCCCGGGGGCTATGGCGATTAGCGAGGAGGGTGGTGAGAGCCTCGCTTCCCCCATTCCCCCCTCTTTTGAAGACCCCTTTAGGTTAGCTGAAGTCCAGTTTTGCTTGCAGGGAGACCACACCATAGTCCCAAAGCCTGCAAGGTCCCTTGTGTCCTGCAGATGTGGAGGGTGACCCTGCAGAGGGACGCGGTGCCAGGAGAGGACCTGCCTGTCCCGTCATCATTTCTCAGGGGAAAGCGTTTTTTTTCTCATCTTCCCCTGTCCAGACGCTGCGAATCCCACTAAAACTTTTGACTGGAGCAGGGATTACGTGCTCAGGTTTCAGCCCTTGTCTGCGAGCGGTGTAAACTTTCTGCCGGAGCTCAAGTGACATTTTGTGGGAGATAGGAGAGTATTAAGTGTTGGTCCTTGCCGATAAAAATAGCTGCTGGCCCGACGATGTTTTCTGTCGTCTTGTCGCTGCTCTGAGCCGGCTCCATCGCCTCCACGCTGGCGCTCACGACGTGGTCTTTTCTTTGCGTCAGGTGCTGGGGGCACCCGCAGCCCGACCCAGCGCGGTCCCCTCTGAGCATCCCCACCTGCGATGCTCCTCTTCTCCCGTAAGCATCCTGTCTGGGGCAGTGCCGGGCTCTCGGTGTGGACTGGAGGGCAAACCGGATTGGGAGGAGCGGGTCCTGGGTTTGTCTTCACAGGGGCTGTAAGGAAACGCTGTCCATCCTGCTCGCCGTGAGCCCACCCTAACCAAGCACAGCATCCCCCCCTTCCCTGCAATCAGAGCCTGGGGATCAAAGCAGGTACCCCAAATCGCCCGTTACCACAAAGCTCGCTGCTAACATGGGAGCTCTCCCGATTACGGGAGTCCTCATGCGTGCACACGTGTCCGCCTGTCTGTTTTTCCCGTTGCTGTGTTTCAGAGCTGATGTTTTCATCCCGAGGTTATAGCCAGAGCTGGCTCGGGGCCCCTCAGCAGCATCGGCAGAGCTGACTCTTGCCGCTCCAGAAACGCGGGGCTGGGGCCAGTCGAGAGGAAAGGGAAGGAGAGGAGGAGGAGGAGGGAGCGGCAGGGTCTGGCTCGCTGCTGAGCTGGGACCAGATCCGCTGCTGGGAGAGGCCCTGTGCCTTTCCCGGGCTCTGCTTTAGAGCAGCATCTGCCCGCTCCACCTCTGAAAATAGCCAGCGTGGCTCTGGAAGAGCTTGTGTAAAGGCATTTTGATGGCAGCAGGGAAAATTTGTCCTGGCTTTGAGTCTTTCTTTCTCATGGCTGGGCTGGGAAGTCCCCAGACATTGGCCTCTGTGGACTGGGCATCCTTTGCGGATGCCTCCATTCCATCTGCTTGTTCTTATGATGTCCACCAGAGTATCATTCTCCCCAAGGATCTCTTCATGAACCTCCTACCGGCACGGTCAGGCTACCTTCAATGCAACTTCTTAATTGCAGCCCTTGAATACCTTTCTCAAACAAGTGAAGGCTTTTGGGAACAGCATCTTTCCCAGATTGCCTTTACACTCTGCTTCAAGGCACGCCTGCTGCTGGGGGATTCATCATCTTGCATGGTGTCATCCATCGGCCGAAGCATCTCTCCCGTCAGAAATAAGGAATGAGGTCCTCGTGTGTCTGGAGCCGAACCGATGCGATGGCACTTGGCCACTTACAGTAGTGGGCGATTACTGAGCCCCTGCCAGGAATTCTTCCAGTGGGATCGGGAACGCTCTCGGGTGTTAAATTTGTCCTGTGGCGTGTAACCTCTAAGTAGAGCCCGCCGTGTTTTGTAACGGATCATATGATGCCGGTGATGGCAGCCGCCCGCCCTGCGTTTCAAGGTCAACGCGGAGCTCGGGGACAGAGGGGCAGCTCCTGGCTGCAGCCTCGCCTGGCCACTGAGCCATCTCGCGGGGCTCTGCTCCCTCCTGGGAGCCTCCACGGGAGCTCTGGCTTGGAGATGGAGGCCATTTTGCTCCCAGACGGTGAGGCTGCAGCCCGCACCTTGGGATCTCCCCTTGCAGGGTGTGCTCCTGTGCTCGGCATGGCTCTGGGACGCAAACCCTCCCTGCATCTGTCCTGCAACCCCGAGAGGGTTTCTCACGTGCTGTCTCCACCTCTGGAAACTGCCATTCCTTCTCCGGAGCCTGTGCATCAGGTGTGGCTCCATCCCCTGTGAGTTTTACAGCATCATGCTAAGGACAGGAGCTTCCAGCATGCACATAGACAATATTCCCTTGCTCTCCGTGCCTTAAAATATCTCCCAGTAAGGACTTCATCTTGTATCCCTGAGGAGAACTGCTGTGCAGGGATGGGTTTGCTGGCAGAGATGAGGAGCTCAGCGTTCTTGTCTCGATGGACAACCATCACAGCGATGCTGCCGCTTGCCCTTGCCTTCCTCACAGGAAAGCACGGCCATCCCCATGGGAAGAGCCTCCCGTGGTCTTTATTTATCAATAAATAAATGTTTTAGGCCTGTCACTGTATCAAGCAATTAGAAGGGACTTTTCGGACAGGTCATTAAATAAGAATTAGCGGAGGTTTAAAATATTAATAGGCAATCGGCCCTCGCCAGTTCTCCAAACGTTTCGTTTGTGATTTGGTCCCAGGCTGGGATGTGCTGAGAGATGCTCGGGCTGCAGCCCGTGCAGGGGGGTTAACGCAGCGCTCTCTTCTGCCAGAAAATAATAAAAGCCAGGGACTGTCTAGGGATCGCGCATGAAGGATTAGGAAGAGGATATGCACGGGCCTGTCTGCAGCTGGTTGAAGTCTAGCGCAGAGGGGTATGCCTGGAAATCATTGCTTTCTCATGGCTGCGAGGGGGCCAGTGTGGAAAGGGAACTGGTCTCCTAAAAGCCGGGGAGCCCCGCAGCCAGCTGATGTTTTTAGTGGGAGGCAGTGAGTGGATCCTCTCTCCCTGAGAGGTGCCTGTGCCAGTTGGGAAGGAGGAAGCACCGTGGGGTGGATGCTTCTGCCTCCGCTTTCCAGGTGCTGCAGTTGTTCAGCGCGAGCGGAGGTTGCTGGGCTCTAGGGACTGTTTTTTTTGGCATGAATGGAGGATGTTGGGCTCTAGGGACTGTTTTTTTTGGCGTGAATGGAGGATGTTGGGCTCTGGGGACCGGGTTTTCAGCGTGAGCAGAGGATGCTGGCTCTGGGGACTGGAGTTTCTGGTGTGAGCAGAGGATGCTGAGCTCCAGGGACTGGGGTTTTCCAACTTTCTACAGGATGCCCCATCAGATCTCCAGATTCTGCTGGGAGTCTGGCTTAATCCACAGCATTATCTGTGACTTTTCGGTTTTTAAAGCTGGAGGTCCCAGAGTCAGAGGATTCTGTGAAGTAGGGAGCACTTCCAGCTTTCTAGCTATAGGGAAAGCTGGAAGATGCTCAGGTCTTGTGTTTGTTTGACTTCTTGATGTTGGCAGTGCTGTTTCCTGAAACGGTCACCTCGATCTGGCTTGGGAAGTCATGGCTCTCCAGCTTAGCAAGTGTGTGAAGATCTCCTCGCATCAGTTATCCAGCATTAGCATTTACTTTGCGACCACCATGCTCATGGAAGGTATCTACTGAGACGGAGGCATCCGAATTCCCTAAGGCGAGTCGGGTCTTTATGGCCCTCGCCCAAGAGAAGCACGTTGCTTTTGTGGCAACTATTAATTGCTTCCTGAATTTAAAAGGCATAAACAAACTCGCTTGCCAGGGAACGAGTTACCCAGCGCATAAATGCTTTGCCATTAATGCGTGGCTGACCCTGACAATGATGTGAGGACCAGAAGAGCTTTCAAAGAATTTACCAGAAACCATTTCAGGGGAGGTTGTGTGTTGTAAATCCTTAAGTAATGGGATGGAGGGAATTAGATTAGATAATAGTTTGCAGAAACTGGGCACGGTTCCCCATTGAGGATCTTGAGATCATTAGAAACATAGGGTGGTGAGGCGAGGCCCCTGTGCGTCCTTATCCCAGTGACCGACGGGGGAGTTTACAACCTGGAAAACGAGATTATCGAAGGGTTTGTTTTACACGCTGCAATAACGAGCGATGTTAGGGAGCAAAACAGAGTCCTGTTACATCCAAAGATGCGTTGTAAAGCCGCAGCAGTTCCTGGAGGAGCAGCCCAGGATGGGGCTGTTGGCGCTGGGTGGAAGGTGCCCGTTGCATCCAGCACCTGTTGCAGTAGCTCCTGGGCACTTTGCAGCTTTGGCGTGGGTGTCCTGGGCAGTCCTGTGCCTCCGCTGAGCTCACCCCAGCTCAGGGGGATGCTTCACAAATACAGTTTGGGCAGAGAACAGCTTGAGAGGAGCCCTGAGGAGAAGAACTTGGGGGTGCTGGTGGACGAGAACCTCAACATGAGCCGTCAGTGCGCGCTTGCAGCCCAGAAAGCCAATCGCATCCCGGGCTGCATCAAAAGAAGCGTGGCCAGCAGGTCAAGGGAGGTGATTCTGCCCCTCTGCTCTGCTCTGGTGAGACCCCACCTGGAGTACTGCGTCCAGCTCTGGAGCCCTCAGCACAAGAAGGACATGGACCTGTTGGAGTGGGTCCAGAGGAGGCCATGAAGATGATCCGAGGGCTGGAGCCCCTCTGCTGTGACGACAGGCTGAGAGAACCTGAAGGGTGCTACAGAAAGGATGGGGAGAGACTCTTGATCAGGGAGTGGAGCGATAGGACGAGGGGTAATAGTTCAAACTGAAAGAGGGGAGATTTAGATTGGATATTAGGAAGAAATTCTTCCCTGTGAGGGTGGTGAGGCACTGGAACAGGTTGCCCAGAGAAGCTGTGGCTGCCCCATCCCTGGAGGTGTTCAAGGCCAGGCTGGATGGGGCTTTGAGCAGCCTGGTCTGGTGGGAGGTGTCCCTGCCCAGGGCAGGGGGGTTGGAACTAGATGATCTTTAAGGTCCCTTCCAACCCAAACCATTCTGTGATTCTATGATTCAGGAGGACTTTTAGCCGCGATAGCAGGGGAGTTGGTGTCCTGTCATGCTTTCACAATCTGCCCCGATGTATATATCCCACTCCCCGCTCCTGCCATGGGCTGTCCTAAAGCTGTTGGCAGGTTTCTCGGGGGCCCCAGCCCCTCCTTGACGATTCCCCAGCCCGTGGATGGGGCTGCTGAGCTATTTCACAGGGAGATGCTGGCGCGTGGGGCTGTTTGCTGCCTCCCCACTCCAGCAGTGCCTTTCATTTGCTTGCTACCTCCGCTGGTTTGCTCTTCCTCGTGCTCCCCCTGTGCTGGAGGCATGGGGTTGGGCGAGCTGTAGGGTGACAGATCTGCTTTTTACTGTCTGGGGTATGTGTTGGGTTTTTCCCCAGAGGTTTGGAGACGGTGCCTGCCACAAAAAGCCGGGGAACAGCTCGGCAAACAGTGTTAAACCACTCTCGTTTGAAAGGGCAGGCATGGTGGGGGGGAAAAAAAAAAAAGTGTTTTGCCTGTAGTGGAAAAGTATTTCCCAAATCCAATATCTATGCGATGAGGGGTACCGCGGTGGGAGTTGCGTATCCTTTCATGGGGCGGCGCTTGCAGGGAAAGCAGTCAGCGGCCAGGCTGCCTCCAGCCTTAATAATAGTCTCACTGGCTGCCTGGGGCAAGGCGCTGGTGCTTAAAAGATGAAATCTGGTGGCTGATATTCAGCTGCCCGTTGGTGTCGGCGTAGCACGTCACTCCCGGCTTGTCCGTCTGTCGTGGAACCACCTGGTACATGCATGGGTCGGTGATGTTTTCAGGATGGCCATGCTTGACACCGGGGAAAGTGTAAATCCGGATTAGCGTGTTGCAGCTCTGTGGAAAGAGACCTGGGAGTCCTGGTGGACAACAGGATGACCATGAGGCAGCAATGTGCCCTTGTGTCCAAGAAGGCCAAGGGCATCCTGGGGGGCATCAAGAAGAGTGTGGCCAGCAGGTCAAGGGAGGTCATCCTCCCCCTCTGCTCTGCCCTGGTGAGGCTGCATCTGGAGTGCTGTGTCCAGTTCTGGGCTCCCCAGTTCAAGAAGGACAGGGAACTGCTGGAGAGGGGACAGCAAAGGGCTACCAAGATGATGAGGGGACTGGAACACCTCTCTCATAAAGAAAGGCTGAGGGATTTGGGTCTCTTCAGTCTGGAAAAAAGATAACTGAGGGGGGATCTTATCAACGCTTATAAATACTGAAAGGGTGGGTGTCAGGGGGATGGGGCCAGGCTCTTTTCAGTGGTGCCCGGCAACAGGACAAGGGGTAACGGGCACAAACTTGACCATAGGAAGTTCCATCTCAACATGCGGAGGAGCTTCTTTCCTTTGAGGGTGGCAGAGCCCTGGCACAGGCTGCCCAGAGAGGTGGTGGAGTCTCCGTCTCTGGAGACATTCCAAACCCGCCTGGACGTGTTCCTGTGCCACCTGCTCTGGGTGACCCTGCTCTGGCAGGGGGGTTGGACTGAATGGTCTCCAGAGGTCCCTTCCAACCCTGAAGGGATCAACTTTTCTGTGATTCCGTGATTCTGTTGGGCTCTGTGTTTTTGCATCTCCAGATCTCACTCTCTCCAGCAGGACAGAGTTCAAAGCGGCTCTGGCCTTCCTGGAATAGGAAATGGCAGGATCCACCCTGGAGCCTTTTCTCTTCTTACCCAAAAGGGTCCCACCCCAGCTGAGAAGCCCTAAATCCAGCTGGGTGTGGAAATGGGGGCGGAAAGGTCCATGCGAGGACCGTGCTTCATTCCTACCGCTCACTCCAGTGCTGGTCATTCCCCAGTAAGTGTGAGGTTGTGCTTGATCTGGGTCTGAGCTTGGGGTTTGTCTTTATTGTCCTTTAGAAAGGGAGGAACAGAAATTCAGGAGGCCCTGGCGAGATGTGCTTGGAGGAGGGCGGCTCTCGCTCCACAGAGCAGACGCCGGCATCCAATTTTCTGTCTCGCTTTGTTTAATGGACCTTCGAACCCGTTGCAAAGCCGAGATTGCACAGGCGAACACCCCGCGGCCAGATTGCAGGGTCTTGCTTAACCCAGCGCTGCCGGGTTTCTCCCCGCAGTTTTCATGCGAGGTCTCGGCTTCACCTTTTCACCAGTGAGAAACTCCCCAGAGTGGCACGGCCAGCCCTGGGGAACTGGGAATATTCTTCTGGAGGTGAGTTTTACTCAGGCTCGTAGGTGATTTCTGGCGATGTGTAGGTAGAGGTGGGAAGTACCTTGTGATGGCCCCAAGGATGGGGAGGCTGCTTTGCCCTGTGTGCTAGAAGTGAGTCCCCTGCTTTCTCCCTCTTCAGGAGGTGGCTTGGAGGCACTTTTCCATGATGGTGACACACAGGTCACTCTTTGTCTTATTGAATACCACCCTGGGAGGTGTTCAATGGGTTGGCAGGTGACATTGTTAGGTTTCAGTAGTAACACACTGTGGAAGTAAGCAGGGAGACTTGCTCAGTGGTTGATTCCCGAACCAGGGGCTCCCGTGTTGCTTTGATTTGGACTCGCTTCATGCTCAGATGGTTTTCCTCCTGACGGGCTCCTTCCCCACAGGCTGTCACAGAGTGGACTCGAGCAGGTGCAGGCTCTCGGGCAGGCTTTGGCTTTCTGCCTGCGAATACATGGCCTCGTGACCTGGGGTGACATTACTGCCGTATTGTGGCTTTGAGCAAGTCCTTTCCCACCTCTGCATCCCGCAGAGGACTTCCAGGGACAGTGGAGGCACCTGAGGGAGTGGAGATGCTATAGAAATCAAGGCACGGTGTCCGGGTGTGCTGCATCCGTCACCATGTCCACCACCCCTGCCCAGTGGGTCACATCCCGCCCGGCTTTAGGGACCACCATTCCCAGAGGCAGGGAGCACCCGATGTGGATATTTTTTTCCTGGGAAACAGGAGCAGAGAAATACAATGTCCACATTTGCAAGCCACCAGGGACGTCTCTGGAAGAGGTGTGGAGGTGCTCGGGATGCAGCTCGTGGAGGGGCCGGGGCACGTTTTGGAGGCTCGGAGTCCCCTTCGCACGGATGCCACTGGGAAAGGCTGTTTTTATCCGTCATTTTCCCCCCTCTCCGGAGGCTGAAGGGTCCCCCTGCCTGCCCTAGCTGCCAGCAGGGCTGTGGAGGCAGGAGGCGGGCAGGGAAGGAGAGGAGGAGAGGATAACGCCCCGGCTGCAGGCCTTGGCCATTTCTGGACGAGTAGGTCATCTGGGTGTGGGAGGAGAGCCGGTGTCCAAGCCAGCCCGGAGAGGCTGAGGTTGGGTGTATGTACGATTTGGGGGAAAGTGAGAAGGGATTTCTTAGACGAGAGGAATGTGAGTTTCCTCCTTCACATATGTCTCCTGTTCTTCCAGTTTGCAACAAAAGTCATCAAATTGCCCAAGACCTGGCAGCAAGGACAGCCCGAGAACAGCCCACAAATCACGGGAAAGCATCTCCCCTCCTCCCTGCCTGCCTCCGGATACTTGTGCATCAGGAACCGCTTTAATCCCCCTTTGGGTGATAAAACTCCTGCCCTTTCCTGATGCTGGGCGGCTGCACAGCCCGGAGCCTCCAGAGCTCGTACACGCTGTAGCACTGGTCCTGGCGGGTTAGAAGTCTGGGTTTCCCTTGAATTGGTTGTCCTGGGAAGGGCTGGGGTGCTCGGACATTGAAGGGGGCAGCAGCCATTTGGAAGGAGACGCCATGATGTGGCTGGCGTGACTTTCCTCGCCCCCAGGTGATGGGGACAGGTGGCAGTGACTCAGGTCCTACTTGGTCTGCCTGAATTATCGGGCACTGGGAGAGGAGATAGAGACTCCCAGGGATGCCCAGACGGAGGGCACCAGGGTTTGGCGATGTAGGGCTCCAGCTGAGAGGCTAAGGAGTGGTTGTGTCTCAGGATGAAGAGTGCTTTTAACAAGCCCAGCCCTTTCCTTGCAATCCTGGAGGTGCAGGTCCATCAGAATCCCCGTAAGAAAGGCACTCAGGTTACCCCATTTTGGTCGTTTGAGTTATTATAGGATTTTCTTACAAGAAAACAACTCTATCTATCTGACTTATTATCAAGTGTATTATCAAGCACTGATAGCAGGGCAAGGACCGCTGAAGGTGTCCCAACCTCAGACACCACCCCTCACCCTGTGTCCTGTAAGACAGCACTGGTGCAGGTTTCACCAAGCGGTCCAGGGGTTGGTGTGATGGAGGAGACATGGGTGGGCTTTGGCCTGACCAGAGGACAGGGGCACCCAGCACTTTGCACTTGTCAATACGCGGCACGTAGCAAGTGAAGGCAGCAGCGTGAGGCTCTGCAGAGGGGGAATTGCTTCCATGTACAGCTTGGGAATGGGGCGCTCCTCTAGTAGTGTGAACACAGCTGGTAGCTGTGTCTGCCTTGCCCGGCTGGGGTGAAGGTGGCAGCCCTCTGCCACCCCTCCCCTTCCCGTATGTGGCCGATCCACTTGGGAACCAGGCACACAGCCGCCGCTCGGAGGGGAGATGTTCACGTGATGGGGCTTCCCGAACCCAGGCAGGGGGGAAACGGCTCCAGGGGAAGTCGAGTTGCATTTAACAGTTCTACCTGGGATATTATTTTTTTCCTATGAGCACTACCCCATTCCACCAGGATGCCCTGCGGATCGCTGGTGTGCGATGCTGGTCCTTCTTCAGTTCTTCTGATGAAACCTTTCAGGCTGAGCTGCTCATGGGCAAGACCCATGGCCAGGTCTGCAGGGGAGCTGGTGGGCTGGTTTCCTTTGCCTGCCCGACACCCCGCTCCCGACGTGAGCCGCTTCCCTGCTCCCGCCTTCCTCTTCCCACCACAGCACCTGCTCCGGATGTGTTTCCCTTGGACTGCAGAAGCTGTGTTTTTCCTTTGTTAATTTTTTTTCGATCTCTCTAGGGTCCTCTTCAGCTTGTTTTGCTCTGTTCCATCCTCTCCAGTTTATTATCTCGTGCTAATGTTATTAACATGCTAATTAGTCCGTAATTGCAATTGCCGATGAAGATGTCAAGTAGGGCTGATACTAAACCGTGATCCTTCGCATCGCTCTTTTTTCTCTGAATTCTGCCGATGACTCTGTACCTTTCCCATCGTCTTGATTATTTTGTCTTCGCAGAGGGATGCTCGCGTCTGCGTGAGCGTGATTGCTCCCCTTGTAAAGACTCGCTGAGACGCAGCGTAAGGTGGTTTATGAAACCCCCAGGGCCAGGTTGGCGATGGGTGTAGCCAGGCATTTTCCAGCTGGTCCCAAGGTCTCGTCTCAAAGGCAGGGTGCCTGCCTTGCTCTCCGTGCCAGCCCCCTCGGGAGGCAGAAGGAAAAGGACTTTGGAAAGTTAAAGAGCGGCATTTGCCATCCCGCCTATACACTCAACCCTCTGGCCGCTCGGGCGTTGTGCAAAGGTCTTCCATGACTATAAATAGGCAGAGAGGTGGGCAAAGAGATGGTGAGATGGGATGAGGACAGGCGGCGAGCCAGCGTTGGCCGGCATCTGGAGCTCTCATCGCCTTCGTGCGCAGAAGAGGTGCGGTTTGTTCCGGCCGCGCTGCTCTCGTCAGCACAAAGTTTGCCCCCGCAGAGCCTATTTTTGAACACAAATTCCCCCCCCATCCCGGTTACCTTTTGGAGGTGCCGCAAAGAACCGGGACCGGCTTACAGCGAGGTGCCCCGGCGCTGCTGCGGGACGTCGAGCCACGTGCTTTGAATAGCTCTGTGCAGACGTGGCCTATGAGAGATGAAATGTGGCTCTTGACCGATTGCGAATAAATCAGGGTCAGGAGCTTGAACGCTGGCCAAGAAACCCAAAGGGATAAAATATAGCCTCTCTACAGACTGTTAGCAAACAGCACGTGGGCTGAGGTCTGCTAGATAAATTTATGCGCTGTGAATTGTTCACCCAGCTGTAGTGGAGGGATGGACGGACCCACAGAGAACTAATAACCATATGTGGTGGACATGCCTTCGGTGCTGACCTTTAGAGGGTTCAGCAAAGGCTGGGAGGTGGCACGGTGACGTCTTCTTAGGGATGTCGCTAGGAGGGAATGGGCGCGCGTGTTGCTTGATGCGAGGGAGGGGGGCTCAGGCTGCCTCTGCCCCTGCGTGTCCAGGACACAGCCTGGCAAAATAAACTAATATTCCTGACCTTGGTTTTCCCACCATGTCATTTGAAATGAATGGAGGATAAAGACTGGGCTCTTCCCCTTTGCCTGTGTGTTTTTGAGCTCGTGGGACTCGTCCCTGCTCGTCCCTGATGCAGCCCAGGGAGATCAGTTTAAAATGGGAGGAGAAAATAGGGAAATAGTGAAAAGGTGGGGATTCTTCCCCAAACCCAGGCTGTGGGTACGGGGACTGCAGCACCCGCTGTCACCCATTTCAGTTGAACTGCCGGGAGCTGGCGGTGCTGCCCCAGCCACGGGGGCTGCCTCCTCTCGCTCGCCCCAAATCCCTCGCCGCTGCAAAGAGAAACGTCGACTTCACGATGGGATGAAATATCCTGGCGGCGGAACCAGCTCCCGGCAGACCAATTTAATGAACCTTTGGGTTCGGTTCAACTGCTTTAAACCGGAGAGATGGGCCTGAGCCCAGAGCACGGAGCCAAACAGCTTCATCCTCATCCAAGCCGTGAGCAGTTTGTGGCTGGTCCCTCCTTTCTCTAACCAGGCATCTGCTTCCCGCCCTCCACCCCGGGACGCTGGATGTGTGCATGCTGTCATCGGATGAGACCAGCTTGTATATTGACATCTTGTATGTCAACATCTCGTATATCGACATCTCCGTCCTGCCTTTAGCTCAGCTTGCAGGGGGGACCCGACGCCCCCGTGGGTATCAGCCCCCGTGCCCTGGGTCTGGCTATGGGAGGGCGACCGCTCTGTTTTCTTGTCTCGTTTTCCGCCAGAGCCGCAGGGGGGGAACCTGAATTCCCCCGGCTGCCATTCAGGGAAATGTTGCGGGGGGGGGGGAAAGGATCCCATATTTTGGGGGAAAAGGTGTTTCTCCCGGATCCTGGGCCGCTCCTGGGCTGTGCTGGGCAATCCACCTTCCCTAGGTGGGGCGGCTGTGGGCCGCGGCATCGTTTTGAGGTTGAGCGCTGGATAAAGAGGCTTTTCCCAGGCTGGGCATCCCTGGCAGCTTGGGAGTCCTCTCTGGGACGGGCCAGCCGCTAGCCATGCCCAGCATCTCTCCTGCACTATTGCAGCAGGGAAGTCCATGTCCCGGCCCCAGCCGGCTGCGGATGGGGACCCCTGCCTCCGTGACTAATCCAGCAGCCCCTGCCTTGCCGCCCCCCCTTGCGCCTTTGCCTTGGACTGTGACTTTTGACACGGGCAGGACACATTTAACAGTGTGCTCCGAATGCTTCGCCAGTGGCGATCCAGCGGGTTGCGAGCTGCGGGGCCGTGTCACAGCTCCTGCTACAGTGACACCAGAGCTGGCATCCCCATCCCAGCCATTGCCGGGGACCCTCGTCCCACCAAGGGCTGGTGCAGCTCTCCATGTGTGGGGTGAAGGATCCCCACCACGACTCGCGTCGCTGTGTGATTTAGTGTTCTCATTCCTTCTTTTAAAAGTTACTTAGACTGCATCGGAGCAAAGCACAGCAAGTTTTTAACGCTGACTGTTTGTTTTCCGCCGGGATGTCTTTCCTTTCTGCCTGTGGCAGTGAGGATTTTGGAAGAAACCTCCCAAGGAAACCACAAATAAAACCCAGAGCAATGAAATCAGCGTGAAAAAGCGTGACGTGGTGCTCGGGTTGTACGTGCCCCTTGCTTTTGGTGAGGCAGCTCAGGGAAGCCCAGCGCTGCACAGGCAAACCTGAAAGACATTTTGGGGGGGAAACTTCCTTCTTTTTTTTTTTTTTTTTTTTTAATTTAAAGGATATGATTTTGCAAGAAGAAATGAGACTTCTGCTGGGGATGTGTGGCTTTGAGGGTTAATGAATCTAACCTACTACCTGGATACATTTGTTATTGCTGTTGGTGGCACTTGTGGTCTCCCTTGATTGCAATCATTAGGTTCCAGAGTGAACACTAGGCACAGGGTAGTTTACACTTGTCTTAGGTGTGAGGGGACACCCCGGCTTTAATTAAATACCCTTCAGAGATGTTGCTGAATACCGCTTCTAGCTGGAAGGGTTAGGAACACCATTTTTGCTGTTGTGTTCCAGAGGGTCCTGCTGGGGGTTTGCAGAGCCCTGCCCTGACATTGCCTCTCCGGGGACTCCCGTCCCACCGGCTCCGTCTACTAGCACATGTTTTGGGGCCAGGAGAGCCTTCTCCCAGCTGAAGGCATTGAGCCATCTTCCGTGAGGGTTTCGCAGCTAATTGGTACAATCAATATTTGTTTTGCAAATGCAATTGGAGGGAAAGAGGGATTGAGCGCGCCAGAAATTCAATTGACCTGTAAAAACAGATACTGTGTAAAGGGAATCCTTTCCCTGCCAAGCAAATATTTAGAAAGGAGAAGCAATAAAATGAATAAGCAACAAAGTAATATCCTGCCTCGCCGGCCGCGGGAGGCTGCTGGGAAGGGCTGCTGCCCCCAACGCTGTGATAACCCCGAGCAGGAACCCGTTTCCTAGAGAAAGCGTGTTTGCTTTTACCATCTAATCCATCAAAAGCTCATCCCGGTGCCTCAGCAGTGCTGGGACCTGTCTCGGGTAGCCCAGCAAGCTGGGCACCAGCCCCGCATCCCTACAACAGTGACCGCGGCACGAGCCCGGCGGTGGCACAGGGGACAGGGTTGTTTTCAGATCAAAAAAGGTCCAGAAAAATGTTTTGGTCAAGAGTGGTGAGATGGGGTCCAGCCAGGGCTTTTGCCAAGTGGGAGTGGAGTGCTGGGGTCCCTCTTTTCCAGGTTGCTCAGCATCCCTGGGCACAGCCCTTGGGTACCCAAGTGACTTGAAGCAGAGCTTGGGCTCATGTCTGAATTGAAAAACCTCTGTGGAAAACAAAGATTTTTCAGAAAAAAAATGTATAAAGTATGTACATACATGTGTGTATATACGTATATGTATAAAAAATAGAGCAAGTACAAGGAAGGGAAATGATTTTATGGGGAAACTCCTAACCAGCTCCGGCGCTGAGCATCTTTAGGCCTGTTTGGAGCCTTCTGAGCATCTTCACCCCATGATGGATACTGATCCCTCTGATTGACGTCAGGATCTGAGACTACGTCTCGTTTACTGGCATCAATTAGAGCCTTTTGGGCGGGGGGGCGTTCATGGCTACTGAAGCCACCTTGAAATGCAGTTGCTAAAGGAAATCAAAAGAGAGGTTTGGATTCACGTTCGCCTAAACAGAAACCAAAGAGAGGTTTGGATTCGCGTTGGTGTAATACTGAATTTTCAAGTGAATGCTGGCTAAAAATGTAGGTTTCCCTCCCAGACTTCCCCAGACTGAAGAGGAGAGAGCTCTAGAGAAGCAAGTGAACTTTAAACACTTGATAATCAATTTTTTCCTGAGGTTTTATCCCTCTTTAAGAGACTGAGCTCCTCTAGGATGCTCAGTACTTCTGGGGAGCTGATGCTCAGACCCACAAAAGGCAGAGCAGCTCTGCTTCCCTGCACGTGAGATGTCATTTGGGAGCAGGTCGCTGGCCGGGATCACGGGATCACTGCCTGTCTGGGTTGCCCGTTGCCAGGCTGCCTCTGCCGACGTGTCCCCGGGACACCGACGGCATGAGAAACCCCCCCGGTGTGCCATTGTCTGGTGTCGCACCCTGGCTCGGGTGCCGTTGAGGTCGCAAAACTCACCCCAAGTATTTGTTTATGGAGTGCTGTGTCCAGTTCTGGGCTCCCCGGTTCAAGAAGGACGGGGAACTGCTGGAGAGGGGACAGCAAAGGGCTACCAAGATGATGAGGGGACTGGAACACCTCTCTTATGAAGAAAGGCTGAGGGATTTGGGTCTCTCCAGTCTGGAAAAAAGACGGCTGAGGGGGGATCTTATCAATGCTTACAAATACTGAAAGGGTGGGTGTCAGGGGGATGGGGCCAGGCTCTTCTCAGTGGTGCCCAGGGACAGGACAAGGGGTAACGGGCACAAACTTGACCATAGGAAGTTCCACCTCAACATGAGGGGGAACTTCTTTCCTTTGAGGGTGGCAGAGCCCTGGCACAGGATGCCCAGAGAGGTGGTGGAGTCTCCATCTCTGGAGACATTCCAAACCCGCCTGGACGCGTTCCTGTGCCACCTGCTCTGGGTGACCCTGCTGTGGCAGGGGCTTGGACTGGATGATCTCCAGAGGTCCCTTCCAACCCCGGCCACTCTCTGAGTCTGTGTTTCTCCCGAAACCCCAGCCCAAGAGCACGTGCTAGAAGAGAGCTGCAACATGAGCTCAGCGGAGAGTGGGGGGGGAGAAAGATGGCTTATATTTAATGTCTTTTTAGATGAATATTTCCATTCATTCCAGAGCATATTCCTCTGGCATTTCCAGCGCGCTTGTTTAGCTGAGTAGTTAACAAACTTCATCGAAACACATGTTATAGTGCTCTCTAGTGCACGGAGCTATGAATGAAGGATGCCTCTTTTGAGATATCTCGATATGCAGTGCAGCTTTTGCTCCGGAGCAGTCTGTTAACCGCAACAGCTGCTTCCCATTGTGGAAATGGTATTGAAAAAAAAAGAAAAAAAAAAACACCAAAAAAACCCCCCACAAAACCCCATCCCAACAACTTGACAACCCACGCAGATGATATTTATGCAAAACCCTGCATGAGGGGGAGCTGGGGCACATGGAAATAAAAGATAAGGCGAGAAATAACCCCGCCGGGAGACTGATATCTCCCCGTCGGCAGCGCCCGGTTTGCTCCCGCGGATCTCTGTTTGCCGAGCCGGGCTGAAGCAGCTGGTCTCTGTGTCCGACTTAGTTTACTCTGTTTAGCTTTTGTACAGCCGAGCGATTTTTATAGCCGCCGGAGCGCTGGGAAGCTCGACAGGATATTGGTCGCCTCCTAATGAGAGTTTGCCGCGTTGGCACGTCGGCACGAATGCACCGTGAATTTTAAACGCCCGGGAAACGGTCCCGGATGCTCAGGGAGCCCTTGGGGGGGAAACCTGGGTTTTCTGTTTAATAAAGGAAAAGATGAGCCTTGATAGTAGCCTAGGAGACTCGAGAGCAGCCGGGAGCCCCAGCGTTGGGGCTGGACCCAAGGTACATCCACCCGCACTGCCCTCGATGGTGATGCTCCGGGAAAGCTCCCCAAAAGCCAAGGGAGCCCGTGCCGCCCTGGGCAGTTGGGGATTTGGGTCGTCCTGAGTGTGAGGTCGGACCTGTGGGACCAGGCTGTGTGTGGACTCGGTCCCTTGGATTTGCCTGATCCCTTTTTGAACTCGTTGGTACGAAGTGGATGTAAATTTGCGGCATCGCTGGAGGTCCCCAGCCCTTCCTCTGCTGGGAGCGGGGCTGGCTTGGGCGTTGGATCAGGTTGCTCAGGGCTGAGGCGAGCCGAGTGCTGGCTGTCCCCACGGAAGGAGATTTCACAACTTCTCCACTTGATCTGAACGCTCTTTCTTTTATTTTCTTTTTTTTTTTTTTTTTTTTGTACCCCCCCTTTCCTTTTGAAATTTGGAATGGAAACTCGAAAAGTTTTCATCTGGGTGTTTGTTTCTATTTTCATTTTCCATCGCAGGAGGTTTACAAAAAAAATTCAGAGGCAGACGTGATGACTTGCAAGAGGGGGTACCCTAAGCTGGAACAGAATGAAAACTGTTCCTTCCAGCGGGGGTGTAAAATCCCCCGAGGGGGTAGGAAAACCAGCCTGTGGGGCTTTTTTTAGCCGGGATTTCTGTTTCTTGAAAAGCAAAAAAATAATTAAAAAAAAAATAAAATTTCAAGATCATAATATTTTATCCACCAAATGAAAGACACAAACAGCGTTTCCTTCTCTCCTAGTTATTCCTGCCCTCGCTTAAAAAGCCGGCCAAATCGGGGTGGTGGCGGCGGCGATGGCACATCCTCTCACTCCTGGTGACTTTGCTTTTCCATCATTTGCCTCCCCATTAATCTCGGTACAAACAAAGGCTCTGAAGAGACAAGCTGAAAAGCTCCTGGGGGTACGTTTAAATCAGTCCTTTCTAATAATGTCTGTCGACCTCTCTGTGGAAGCACCGCTCCCCAAGGAAAGGACACGGAGCCGCGGCAGCGTGCTGAAATATGGTGGGGTGTAATTAATTCTGACCTCTGGCTCCCGCTCACTCACTCTCAATATTAAATTTGACTAGTGATATTGTGGTTTTTCAATTATCCTTGTTTTCTTGGGGGCATGGAGGGGGTGGGGGGGGCCGCTGCTCGAAATTCGGCTTGGTGGGAGATGCATTGGCTGGGATGCAGCACCGCTGTGCCGTGGGCTGGATGGGGTCGATCCTTGGGTTGTCTCCCTTGGGATGGTGTTTGGGCTCGGAAGCAGTGTTGTGTGTGCCCCTCCCCTGCCCCCACCTGTGTCCCTCCTGTGTCCAAAACCAGGTGCTCGATCGGTGCTGTGATGGGACCAGCTCCCTGCCCGATGCTACAGGCTGTTATGGTGGAGGGCGGGGGGGGGAACGCCATAAAAAGAAGCAGCTTTTGGGGGAAACAAAACCAAAATGAGCATTTTGGTCTTGTTCTTCTGGCTTTGCCCCAGGAGGTCTCTTTCTGGGCACTCCTGAAGTCAGCAGAGGATTTTTATGAGATTCTGTGAGGGCCTGGAAGGGACCCAGAGCCGTCAGCTCCTGTAGGACCTTGTTGGTGAAAGTCTTATTAGCACGTCCTTGATCAGAAATGGAGCAACTTAGAGCGGCCTGAGAAGCCGCGCACTTGCTTGACCTTTCATTTTGGTGCAGAGGAGGCTTGAGGGTTGCTGGTGTATTTTGGCAGTGGCTGTTTGCTTGGAAGGCTTCGTTTGTCTGTTTATTTAACCCTATCATTCTAGCAGTGCCCCTGCGTGTCCCGGCGGCGTCCCTGGAGGGTCCGGGGGGTGTTAAGTGACCACTTTCGGTTAAAAAGCACAGCGCCAACCCCCTCCTCCTCTGCTGCCCCCCTTTCCCTTTTGCCGCCACCTCCCCAGCACTCCCTTGTCACCGCTGTCCTCTGCCATGGCACCAGGCACCTGGAGGAACGTGGTTGCTGCCAGTGAGCATCAGGGCAGGAGCTCATTTAGGGATGCTCCTGCAGGATGCCAACGCGTGCCCCCCCCCAGTTTTAACTCCTCCAAAGCCTCTGCAGTCCCTGGATAGGGCTGTTCCCCTCCTCTGTGCCCCAGCTGTCCCCGACGGTGGCTCTGAAAAGCAAGTTGTGCTTGTTGGCATCCAGCACTGTGACGGGCTCTCCGAGTCCGGGAGGTGCGCAGGGCTGGGATGTGCGGCAGAGCAGGATGCTGCGTGGGATAGAACCACTGGGTTTGGACCTTGAGAGAGCTGGGTTGGGTGAGGAAAGGCGAAAAGCAGGACTCTCAGGCTTCACCTCCCTTCCTCGCTTTCCCCGGCCTCTTGGAGAACACAGCCACCAGCCAACCGCTCAGGGCTGGATTTGCAAGAGGCCAAGGGTTCACTTTTTGGACTCCCCAGCCCCGGTTGCAGGCAGCGGCTCGGCTGGACCCTGGGGAGAGTTTGCACCCTGGGGCCGTGGAAGTTTGCATCAGCCCCCGGGATGAAATAAGCCTGTTTCAGCCCGGTTGCCATGTCCCCTTGAAGCGTCGGAAGACGCATTCAGGCAGCAGGAATGAGAAGGGCTTGAGCCGGGGGTAGGGGGAGGGAGGAGAAGGGAAATTAAAAAAAAAAAAAAAAAAAAAAAAAGGAAAACGCCACTTGCTGCAAAGCGAGCGAATTCTCCAATAAACCCGAATCTGCTGAGAATACATTTTACAAACATGCAGCGAAGTTGGCCGCTTTTGTTTGGGCGTTTGTTAAGCATTAACTAAAGAATGCCATGGTCCAGCCTGCTCGGTGTGAAACCTAATTCTCCCCCTTTCTGGAGCCATGGCATGGAGTGCTCAATTTTTTTCTCTCTGTAGGACTGCAGCCTTCTGGTACTCCAGCCAAAAAACACTCATATTTTAGCAAGCTTAGCCCCGGCCCCGTTGCCAGGCAGTAAAGCGAACACTTGTCCGCTTCGGGGGGAGGGAGCCGGGAGCCGGGGAAGGGTCAGGAGAACAGCCCCGGGGAAAACATCCCGCTTCTGTCCCACTGGAGAGCAACATGAGGGCTTGGGGTGCGTGGGGAGGAAAGGTGAGGGTGGCCGTGGGTGCTTTCCTCCCACAGCCTGGGAGCCTGGAGACCTGGGGTGGCTTTGGAGGTCCCCAGGGATCGTTGGGGCCGGGTTGCCCTCTGAAACGCTCTCCTCATCCCCAGGACGTGCTAGCCTGCTCTCCGCAGCGCTCAGGTGGACGCAGCCCTTTCCTAGTTGCTCCCATGGCCTCGGCACCCCTCCTGCCGGGGACGAGGGTCTGTGTGGTCCCCCCATTGCTGCGGCGGGGGGATGCCCTCGCAGGCACCACGCTGGGGGGTGCATCCATCCCCCTTCCTTCTCAGCCATGATCCATGCCCTGTGCCTCATCTTTTTGCCCCACGAGGGCTGGAGGAGGGGACAGGGTGACATAAGCCCAGCAAGACAGCGACTCGTTCCCAAGCCATGGGTGCAGGCTTGACAGCAACTGGCATTTTTCCACTGCCAGCCCGTCAACGACCTGGTGCTGCCGTCCCCCCTTCTGAGGAGTGACAGTGAGTGAGAAGATGACCTGGTGCCAAGACAACTCAATCCGGCGTCCTCACTCCCTGCGGCTCATGACCGGCACCCGCCGCCAG
This sequence comes from Larus michahellis, assembly GCF_964199755.1. Classification (NCBI taxonomy): domain Eukaryota; kingdom Metazoa; phylum Chordata; class Aves; order Charadriiformes; family Laridae; genus Larus; species Larus michahellis. The sequence goes on along the minus strand of NC_133903.1, from coordinate 25,172,478 downwards.
CCTCCTCCTGTGCCTCTTGCGTCGTGCGTGGCCATCGGCTTATCCCCACGCCAAGGTCACGGCTCCAGGGGAGGATTGCAGCTTTGCCCTCCAGAGAGCCGTCGGTTGGGGATGGCTGTGAGTGTGGCCGGGCTGGAGCTCCCCGCATCTCCGATGGGTTGGCTGGGGGTCTGCTCAGACTCCTCCTGGGGCCACGGCAAGATGAGTTGGTCGGGTCTCCGCACCGTGGTGCTAGAAAACCCGGCATCCCTGTGGATGTGTCTGCCGCAGGGAGGCGAGCAGGGCAGCTGCCTGCACTGCTGCGTAGGGACCGGTGCCAATGGTGCCAGCCCCAGCCCTCGACCAGGAGCCCCAGGGGCCACTCGGGGGCTGTCCCTGCCCCTCTCACCGCATCCCTGGGCCAGGAAAGCATCCCTCCGCCATTGCCTTACCTGCCGTGTGAACCAAGGCTCCACGCGGCGTTTGAGATTTGTCCATCAGTATTTAATATCGGCATCCCTGACCCGCCGCGCCCCCCCTCCTTCCCCATCCCGGGGAGGCTCCGAAGGGCTGTGTTTGTATGCGGCGCACGCAGACAGACAGCAGCCGGGAAGCGCCCGTCAATCACGGCCCCTTTCAGCCTGTCACCTCAAAATAAAGGGAGAAAGAGGGGGTGGTGGCTCCCATGGGAACCCAGGGCTGCCCACGGCGTTCCCCCTCCATCGGTGCGGGAAGGGACGTTGGGATGCATCGCCCCAGCAGTGGCTTTGGCCACGTGTCGAAATTTCTAGGTTTCAGTGACGCCAAACGGGTGGGAAACCCCAAAGCAGAGGTCTGGGGTGGCTTTTTCGAGGAAGAGGAATTGCTCGGAGAAGTGGGACTGTGTCCTGGGGGGATGTCTGTACCACCGTCTGGCTGGCTTGGGGGGGTCTTCCAACAGAAACGCACTTTCGGAAAAGGCAAAATATTTTGTTTCAAGATTTTCTTGAAACCCGCCACCACCACCACCACCTTTCTGTTTCAAAATTGCAGATTGTCATTTCAAAAGGGACCTAATTAAAACAAACAAACAAACAAAACATTTTAATACAGATTAATCAATACAGGAACATTTTAATGTTGTGGTAAAAATTTCTTGCATCGCCGTATTTTTCTTCCAGTTCTTCCTAAGTTGCGGGGGCTTGTTTTTATTTACAAATAGTCACTGTCAGCGCTTCGCTGGGGCTTTTACTGAGCGGCCCGTGGCAGGATGGGTTTCCACCGAGCATCGCGGTGCCAAGCGGGTCACCCTCTCCGGTGCCCTCTGCCTGCCAGCTTCGTCTGTGGTTGGACAAACCCGAAGGCTGCCGGCCAGGCCTTACATCGCTTTTGAACCCCAGGCTATGGAAGGAAAAATGGATATCAGGAAGAAATTCTTTCCTGTGAGGGTGGTGGGGCACTGGAACAGGTTGCCCAGAGAAGCTGTGGCTGCCCCATCCCTGGAGGTGTTCAAGGCCAGGCTGGATGGGGCTTTGAGCAGCCTGGTCTGGTGGGAGGTGTCCCTGCCCAGGGCAGGGGGGTGGAACTGGGTGATCTTTAAGGTCCCTTCTAACCTGAACCATTGTGTGATTCTGTGAAAAAAAAAATTATCTACTGAGAACCAAAGCCCGCAGCATCCCTAGGATGGCAGAGATGAAGGTGCTCCCGTTGCAGTTTAAGTGTTGGTGATTTGTTCTTGGTTTCAAACCTGTTGAAGTCCCTGGGCAGAGCCCATCCTTCTTCTCTTCCACGTATCCTCCTGTAGGGAAATGTAATCTCCAAGTCCCCTTCGTAGCTGCAGGGAGGCACAAAGAAGTAGAGAGGGGAGAAAAAATGTCATTTGCTCTGCAGCCTGCTGCTTGCGGTGGGAAGGAGCTGGGCGCAGAGCTGGAGATCCCAGGGGTGGAGGAAAACACCCCTGGATCCAGGCTGGTGTGTCTTGCTCAGGCAAAAATGTTAAATTAATTCCTAGATCTGGTGCGGGAACAAAATTTTCTTTCAACCCCATCACAGGCCGACCAAGGGTGTTACCCATGCAGGAGTTATCCATGCTGGAGTTATCCTATGTGGGGTTATTCCTGGGTGGGATTGTCCATGCCTGGGGTTATCCATGCCGAGGGTTATCCATGCATGCTCTTCCTCCCTGGTCCTTGCAGAGGAGCTGGTAGTGTCCAGGGCTGGTCCAGGGCCATAGGGGTCTGGGACACCAGCGATGCCTCTTGCTCTCTCCCCATTACTACCTGTGGCAGGCTGCAGATTTTGTCTGTGACATTTTAGTGCCTACGGTCTGGGTTCATTGTGGGTTTATAAGCAGCTCTTTATGGGTTCATACTGCAGCGGACGTTTTATGGGGATTTCTCAGCATCTCACGTTGCCCAGGGATGGGGGAGCCCTGCCTTGGGCAGTGAAAGACGCCTGGTCTGTCGCGCATCCCTCAGCGGGAGCTGTGGGGGACCGGGCAGTTTGGAAATGAAGTCATTCATTCAGTGACCTAAGCGCGGCTTTGAGTGTCTACTATTAGGCAGCCTAACCTGAATCTCACACCTTCTCATTTTGCAACGCGCTTTGGGCTTGGAAACATCCATCGTTCGGTTGGTGCGGTCATGCCTAATTGGCAGAGGTTTATGGCTCTCTAATCAGTGTCCTGGCAACAGAGATTTTTGGGCACGTTCATTCGTAAAGATTAGATAGCAGTAACGTAATAGCTTATCAATATTTTATTACTGAGGGCAGTTCGTAATCCCAACAGGTAGGGCTTAAACTTCATTTAAACAGGATGAGAATGTGTTACCAGATGAATACAAATTGCCTCCACTTTGACATAAGAGAGACATAATTAAAGATGAAACGACTACAGAAATATTAGCACAAGCCTGTGCTTCTCAGAGCTGGAACAAGAAAAAAACCAACCCTTCAGAAGGGATGCTTTCAGGGGAATATACGTCCTTCTCCTCCCAGGGCAGTCACAGGGATGTTGGAAATACATATATCTTAGAGACAGACGGTCATATGTAAACCTGGGAAATTGAAGTCGAATGTGCAAAAATAAAAGCCACTAACGGCATTATCTGGAATTATAAAATCCCCAACTCCCACCTTTTATGTGATTATTTTCCCCTTTCTGTAGCGACAATAGTGTTTTATAAAAGTTGTGTAACGTCCCTTTCCTGCTTCTTGCGGGATGCTACAATTTGCTGAGGCGCCCAGGATTTGCTTGGCACGGGGAGAGTGATGGACATCACTGTGCTCGCTGCCACCGTTTTGGGAAAACTTGGGAAGGAGTGGGCATAGCCCACGTGCCAGCATGAAGCGTCCGTGGGAGCACCCCGATGTGGGAGGGAGCCGCCGCCAATAAAGCGGTGAACGTTTTGGGGGCCCCATTCCCAACCCTTCCAGCCCTTGACACCTAGATTGGGGTTGGCGGGTGCTGCTGGAGGGTGGCCGTGTGCCCTGGCACCCTTGCCAGCTGCGTGCGCACATCTGGCAGGCAGCTGTTTGCCTCCGGAGCTCGCTGCTCACCCGCGGGTGGGAGGTGATGCTCGGCAGCCGACCCTGCCCCTTGGCGCAGGAAGGCAGGCGTTATCCTCTTGCTCCTGCACCGGTGGGATGTTCCCCGGCCTCCAGTGGTTCGCGCAGCCGACCCTCTTGGTTACGGGCTGTCGGGCGACTCAAGGGGTGAAATGAAAAGGTGAAGCGAAACCCGGCGGGGATTTCACGGGGGCAGAGGCTGCGCGCATGGGCTCCCCTTTGCTGCTGGGGAGCTTTTGCGCAGCAGCATCCCTGGCGTCACGGGTGCCTTCGCCTTGGGAGCTGCCTCTGAGGCACGAAGACACGCATGTGCTTTGCTTTGTGTGCCCCCCCCACCCCGTCTCCTTGTTTTATGGGCTATCAAGCTCGTCACAGAAACTTTTTGAGGGTTTTTTTTTCCCATTTGCTGAGGGTTTTGCTGCAAGGGTTTTGCGTACATCTGTTCCTCTCCTTGTTGGAATGGGGCTGACTCAGCACATTTCATCTCCTTCGTGAGAGCCAAAAAAAAAAAAAAAAAAAAAGAAGGGTTGAGGGTTGAAAGCCCGCTGGTGGCTGCAGGGCTGCCCTTCCCCTCCCCAGCCCTGCAGCCCCCTGACCCTCCCCTCAGGTGTCCCCCAGGGATGACACATGGGATGGGGACCACGGAGGTGGGAGCCGTCTGGGGCCGGTGGAGGGCTGGATGCAGCACTCCCCACGCGAGGCCCTGGGGCGTCCCCATGCTGGGACACAGGCGATGCTCGGAGATAACCTCTGCAGGATGCGTGCGGACTTCTGACTTCTCTTTCTGGGCCAAAGTCATCAAGTCAGGGGAATAATAATGTCCAGTTCCCACAGATATTTAGGACGGGGCTGGGTAAACAGTGATTTTTTTTCTTTATGGGGCCCAAGCCAAAAACGCACGTATCTGGGGGTGGCAAAGAGGTTCTGCTTTGGTACCTTCAGACATCTCTACTGGGGGAAACATCCCATTCACTTAAAACATCCAGGATTTAGCTCCAGGTGCCTCCAAATCCTCTCAAGCCAACACTGATGCTGCCACCTCCGCTCTGCTCGCCTCAGTTTCCCCAACCGTAGATCATTGATCATGCTACTGAGCTTCTCGGTAAAGACATGGAAAGTCGGAGAAAGAAAAGCTCTGTTTCAACCTAAAGTGTTATGGCTGTTGTTATTATTATTGGCTTTTAAGTATAAAGCCAGTGTGTTGAAACCTGGGAACTGCACAATTAGGGATGCCTCAAACACTGTCACATCAATGTCAAGGAACAAGCTGAGCTTTTTCTTTTCCTTTTGACACATCAAATCTTCGGTCTGTCACCAGCCTTAACCCAAAACTTGCTGCCGTGGGGATTTTTATGATATATTAGACATTCCTGATATGTTTGCAAGCAGGAACGGGGCTGTTCCGGTGACCGAAGCCAGAGGGACTGGGTGGTTTGTGGGTTACTGACAGTGCGGATGCTTTCTGCAGGTGCTGGTTGAGAGGCACGTACGAGCTTGTTGGCCCTGTTGCCATCTCCAGCATCTCCTCACGTCTAGGCCTGAGCTGGAGGCAGGTGGACATGCAGGGTTGGCTTGATAAAACTCATGTAGATGTGCTGGGCCACGTGTCTTGTGGTGGTGGTGGCTGGACTGTTTGCTTTTCACCCTGCAGCGTCCAAACGTTGGGTTTTTCATCCTTTGACTGCGTTCATGGTAAGCACCTTGTAAGAGGTCAACCAAAACCGCTAAAGTTGACCCAAAGGCAGCATCCCCTATTGGCACAGGGCAAGCTTGCAGCACCTGCCGTGTCACCGTGGGGTGCCAGCACCGACGTGCCCAGCCCCTCACCGCGCTCAAAGCACCACTGGGGTGACAAAGTGGTCCTGTGCCGATGCCTGTCTCCCCACCATAGGCGTCCTGTCCCTTGTCCGCAATGCCACGCCACCCGCCGGGTGCAGCCGCGGTGCCACCAGGCGTCCCAGCGGGGTCTCCTCTTGCTCCCCCAGGCTCTTCGCGGTGAAGTGCGCTGGGTGCCTGGAGGCCATCGCGCCCAGCGAGCTGGTGATGCGCGCCCAGAAGAGCGTCTACCACCTGCGCTGCTTCTGCTGCTGCGTCTGCGAGCGGCGCCTGCAGAAGGGAGACGAGTTTGTGCTGAAGGAGGGGCAGCTCCTCTGTAAGGGCGACTACGAGAAGGAACGGGAGCTGCTGAGCTTGGTGAGCCCGGCTCTGTCGGATTCTGGTAAGGGGCCGCCCGCGCCCGGCGTCTCCCTGGCTGGTCCTGCTCCGAGGCCCCTGTGAGCGCGGTGGGGTCTGGAGGAGAGGTTTGGGTCTCACTGCCCTCAACCTCTGCCCCATGGACCGAAGGGAAAAGCTCTATGAGCACCGCTGCATCCTCCATCCAGAGTCTCTCCCACCTCGGTGAGCAGGGAGCTCGGCAGCGGAGGGGCTGCAGGGCCGGAGGATGCTCTGGGGACCATCCCATCTCATTAGGCACATTTCTGTAAGGGTTTGTGCTCCTGGACTGTGCAGGCCACCAGCACCCTATCCCCAGGGGCGTACAGCCTCCCTAGATGCCAAAGGTGACATGTCCCACCTCCCTGCCCCAGGGAAATGAAGGGACTGCCCCAGTATAAATATACTGTAAAGGAGAATTTTATTCCTAAAAAAAATTCACGGTCCCAAGCATCCCACTTACTACCCTGGGCTAAACCTTCTGTGTCCCTCCCTGTCCCCGCCTGGGACTCTGGAAAGGCTGAGAGCAAGAAGTGAGCAGCTTCTGCTGTAGCCACCCTTGGGAATACCGAGGGGAAACTGAGGCACAGAGCTAAAACATGAGCTGGAGGCAGGGGGCCTGCAAAATCTTCTGTCCCCGGCAGCTTCCCAGGCAGTCGATGGCCAGAGTCAGACTGCAGACCAGGGGTGGGGACACTGCGGGGACACCACGGAGCCAAGAGGGGGTTCAGGAGAGGTGTCGCTGTGGCTGGAAGTGGGCAGGGGGCTGGCGCCCTGCTCCAGCCAGGGTGTCAGTGCTGGGTTGGGTGGCATCAGATCAGCATTACAATGTTTATCTACAGTCGATGCAAATCAAATCGGAATGTTTCCCAGGCAGAAAAATTTAGTAAGAAACCCCAGCAACAGGGGCCGGAGGGGTGGAAAGGATCTGCTAGCAGAAATCCTTGTGATAACACCATCTGAATTAAAAAAAAAAAAATAAAAATCAGCATTACAGGCCTGTTTAGAAGGGGGGTGTTAAGGTGTGAAGCAGGGCAGGTCACAGACACGGCAAAGCCCGGCGCTCAGCACCAGGCACAGGCGATGCTGCAGCTGGGGGAAGGTGTATGGAGGGACGGGGGTGGTTTTTGGTGGGGATGGAGAAAAAAATTTCCCAAAGCCTGTGTTTCTCTTTCATATTGTGCTCCTCAGCAGCGAGAGCCCGTCTCCGCAATTCCTGCTTGCTCGAAAGAGAATATTCTCCCTCCCCAAGTAACAGTGATGATATTTAAAAAATAGAGTGAGGCCATGGGAGGAGGTGGCTGAAGGGAGCCAGGGAGTGATGGTCCAACGCTGGAGGAGCTGGAGAGGCAGGAAGGCAGCAGGATCCGGCACGCTGGCGCTGGCTCTTGCCTTAGCCCTGGGAAAGTCCTTAACTGATTGAAGAATTATTATTCTTTCCTTATGGGATGTGCAAACTCTTTCAGTTAAAATAGGAACCAATGAGGAGACGTCATGCGGGAAAATTAAGTGAATTGGCCTCTGGTCCCACAATGTTTTGGGTTTATTCCTAGTGGGGGAAAAGGGCAGTTTGGGAAAGGTTGGGGAGCTTTTCCTCCCCAGTGACTCGTCGTCCCGTGGTCCAGCCCCGCTGCCAGGGGCTCCAGCCAAACCGAGAGCTTCGACTAGCAAAAACCTCGATGGGAAATGCTTATTTCGGTGGAAACTGCAGCTGAGACCCAAGGGATGCGAAGGGCCAGCGTGGGATCAAAAGGGCATGACAACTCCTAGGCTGGTCAGAAACCCAACCCGAAGCCCCCGGCACCCCCTGGCACACCCTGCCTGAGGGGTCCCGGCCCTTCCTGTCTCCCCACAGACCCCGTAAGCTTAGCCTGACCGCCATCCCTGCCTGGTTTTGGTGGCCACCAACAGTTTGTCTCAGGACGGCACATGGCTCTGGGGACGGTGACCCAGCAGGGACCACCCCAGGTGCGCACCCCGTGCAGATGCTCAGCGTGGCGTGGCCTTGCCCCCTCCTGCCACATCCCCCCCGGGGTCCCCACCGCCACGCTGGGGGGATGCAGAGGGGTGTCCCTGCTCCGGCACAGGTCCCGGATGCCCTTCACCAGCAACGTGTGATGTGCATGTCCAACCTCTCCCCAGTCCCCTTTTTGCTGCTTTGAAGCCCCCTGCCCTCCCTCCCCCCGGGCCGCCGCGCACCAAAGGCCACTTTATGAGAAAGCGCAGATAAAAAGCGAGCCATATGTTGTCTGTAATCTCCCAAACCCCCGCTTCAATTACTGCCTCCCCCGAGCCTCCGCCGCCCAGCCTAAGTAAACAAGCCCCTCTGAAAGAGGACCCCACTTTCCAATTAAAAGCGTCCTAACGTTTCTCCTCTCCCTAAATCCTCCCGAGCGAGGAATGTCCTGGCCCCGGCGGCGGGATGCAGGCTCGGCGGGTCGGACCGAGGGCACGCCGCACAATATCCATCGCCCCGGCCCCTTCCCAGGTGACATCAGGGGCAGCTCCAGACACTCATTAATTTCTCCCCCCCTGCCCCCCCTCCTCCTTGGTGGGGAAAGGCTTGAAAGGGAGAGTTAATTAAAAGTAATACCCCGCCAAATCCGGCTTCGCTTTTCCTTCTTTCCCTTTGACTCTGGGAGGGATTTGGGGAGCAGGTGTTGAGGGGGGAAGGTCTTGGGGTGGGTGGGGGTGGGTGGGGGTGGAGCTGCTGGGAGTGTGATTTTCCCCTTTGGCGTGGGTTTTGAGCATCATTTGCTTGATAGAGTCCATGAGCCTCTGGCTCCCCCCCGCCGGGTTCTGCTCCTCCTGGACCCGGGGGAGGGATTTGGGTGCTCACCTCGTATTAAGGTGCGGAGGGGTTCAGGCACTGAAATGTCCCCATCGGTTGACATTCCTCCCCCCAGTATTCATAAAAAATCTCTTCCATCACAATTAAACTCTCTCGGGAGAGCAGGCAGCTCGGTGAAGCAGAGACCCTGCTTGTGCTGGCACTGGGGAGGAGGCTGCGGCAGCCGCTGCTCAGCCCCATTAGCCATCAGAGACCCCCCGCCCTGGGCGTCCCCAGCAATGGGGCTCTCAGACCGTCTGCATTACTACGTCTCTCACACTGGGACGTGCAAGAAAACAGCAGTTTGTCTTTCCCGCTGCCATTGCTGCTGGTGGTGTGCCATGGATGTGCTGTGGGCGAGCAGCAGCAGCAAGGCGCTGGCTCCTGGGGACCAGCACCCAGCTCCAGGCTGTTTTGGGGACCACCAGCATGGACATCTCTCCGTGTCCCAGCCCTCCCAGCCCTCACCACAGGGAAGGTCTCTATAGTGGCTGGTGAGCCTAGGAGAGAGACCAGCGGCATGGAAGGAAGAGGAAACTGGTACCCAAGAGCATCCTTGCTCCTCTGCAGGAAACATTGCCTCCCCTTGCCCTGGTCTCCTGTCTTTCCCCACCTTCCAACTGGGCTGCTCTTGGATTTACACTTACCTGCTTTGTGTCATCCATGATTAGCTCTCGCCATGGGGTACGACCTGACCTGCTTCAGCCATGAATTACTCTGGGCCAGGCTCAAAACCTGCTGGTGCATCCCCATCTCTTGGAGATACGGCAGCGCCGGGATGGGACTCGGGCCAAGCAGAGCCTTGCAGTCTGCATCTGCATCAAACCAGCACCTCAGCTCTGTTATCAATTCCCAAAAGGATGGCGGAGGAGCTTTCTGGAAAAGGCTGTGAGTGATTTACAGCTCGTGAGAGGGAAGGACCTGTGCTGTCAAACCTGCATTTACAGCCCTCCCGTGCAGGCGAGGTCATGGACACGGTGGCGGAGCGGTAAATGAGGAGGGCTGGGAAGAGGCAGGGCAGCACTGCCTGCTGTCTCAGAGCAGCTCCTGCCCAAAGGCCCCATGGCCCCGAGTGATGGAGGGCAGCAAGGAGATACACACCAGTGCCTGGGAACAGAACGGAGCAGCACATTGCAGCAAGGACCCGAGGGGGTGAAGCTTGAAGCAACCTGGGCTTGTACCCAGGGAGACTTAAAACTCCTCGGTGGCGGGGGGGGAATATAGGCGAAAAGGTGCCCCTTATATTTGTGTTTGAAACTCTGTGCTCTAAATGGAGTGGACCTCCGTGGTAGGGCAAATCCGGAGGGGTTTGTGAGGTCTTGGCTAACGCCTTGCCCTCTCTGAGCATCTCTGCTCGCCCTTTGCCTGATCTGCCCCAGCCTGGGCTCTCTGGGCAGAGGGACCAAGTGCCTGGTCCCCAGCCAGGCTGGGGGACAGCCCCAGGAACACAGCATTCCTCGACGTCTGCTGTCCCCTCTTGTGGATGTGACCTGCCTGTCTCTGTCCAGATGTGTCCCCAGCTGTGGCCTGTCAGGAAATCCCTGTGGAGCAGGCAGGGATTTGGGTCTGATGGAGGGAAAATCAGGTGTCCCAGGGTTTCGTGTTGCAGCTGCTCAGACAGTTGGGGAAAAGAAGAACCAAAAAGGACGTCTGCTGGCTGAGCCACCCCAAACTATGAGCCACAGCAGCTCCCACCCTGTCTGAGCTGCCATGGGTCAGCCAGCCCCAAACCTCAGCTCCTCACGCACATTCACAAGAAGATCCCCACCAGCTTGTTTTACGTCTCCCAGGTTATTTTGGACATGCTGGAAGATAATGTGCATGGCCCATTGTCTGTAAAGGACCTGTTGTTTTTTTTCACTCCTCCCTTAGGCAAAAGTGACGATGAGGACAGCATCTGCAAACTGGGTCAAGCCTCGGGGAAGGGTGCCGAGGATGGGAAGGATCACAAGCGGCCCAAGAGACCCCGGACAATCCTAACCACGCAGCAGCGGAGGGCGTTCAAGGCATCGTTTGAGGTCTCCTCCAAGCCATGCAGGAAGGTATGGGGAGAAGAGTCCATGCTCAGCTGCCTCCAGCCCCCAGGGATGTCCTGGATGCTGGGCAAATACTTGCTCCAGCTGCTCTGTATCCTCCAAAAGTACTCCCGAAAATCTGAGGGGTCTGAGACACCACTGTCATTCCTCTCTCCAAGGTGCGGGAGACGCTGGCGGCCGAGACTGGGCTGAGCGTCCGTGTGGTGCAGGTCTGGTTCCAGAACCAGCGAGCAAAGGTGGGTGCACTGGGGTAGCCCACCACCAGCGCCTGGTGCCAGGGCGCCCCTCCCTCCTCGCTCTGGCTGGGGGATGATTTAATCCCACTTTTTCCCCTTCTCCTTGCCCAGATGAAGAAGCTCGCCAGGAGGCAGCAGCAGCAGCAGCAGGATCAGCAAAACACGCAGCGCCTGAGCTCAGGTACGCCCCTCACATCCAGGGTCTCCCCATTTCCCAGCCCTCTCCAGGCTTCCCAAGGGAGCTGGACCCCCCACAAAAAGGTGGTAGCCCAACTGCGCCGATGGCTTGCTCTTATCTTCCAGCCCAGACGAACAGTGGTGGCAGCACAGGGCTGGAGGGGATGCTGAACCCCTACACCGCTCTGCCCCCACCTCAGCAGCTGCTGGGCATGGAGCAAAGCGTCTACGGCTCCGACCCCTTCCGGCAAGGGCTCACCCCCCCGCAGATGCCCGGAGACCACATGCACCCCTATGGTAAGGCTCCGGGGTTTGCCTCTTGCCTTGGAGTACTGTGTCCAGTTCTGGGCTCCCTGGTTCCAGAAGGACAGGGAACTGCTGGAGAGGGGACAGCAAAGATGATGAGGGGACTGGAACACCTCTCTTATGAAGAAAGGCTGAGGGATTTGGGTCTCTTCAGTCTGGAAAAAAAGACGACTGAGGGGGGATCTTATCCATGCTTATAAATACTGAAAGGGTGGGTGTCAGGAGGATGGGGCCAGGCTCTTCTCAGTGGTGCCCAGGGACAGGACAAGGGGTAACGGGCACAAACTTGACCATAGGAAGTTCCATCTCAATATGAGGAAGAACTTCTTTCCTTTGAGGGTGGCAGAGCCCTGGCACAGGCTGCCCAGAGAGGTGGTGGAGTCTCCATCTCTGGAGACATTCCAACCCCGCCTGGACGCGTTCCTGTGCCACCTGCTCTGGGTGACCCTGCTCTGGCAGGGGCTTGGACTGGATGATCTCCAGAGGTCCCTTCCAACCCCCACCATTCTGTAATTCTGTGATTCTCTCCATCAAAGGGATGCTGGGCCATGGCGAGGGGGCGGTCTGGTGGGGGCACGTGTGAGGGATGGGGCAATTTCTGGGAAGACAGCAGTCCCTTCTTCCCTAAATCCTCACACTGCAAAAGCTGGGGGTACCGGGCACTGCCAAGGTGCGAGATGAGAAAGCAGGCTCTGAAGTCTTTCTACTCCTTCCCTGCTTCCAAAGGTGCCGAGCCCCTCTTCCACGACTTGGATAGCGATGATACCTCACTGAGCAACCTGGGCGACTGCTTCCTCGCCACGGCGGACGCGGGGCCGCTCCAGGCACGAGTGGGGAACCCCATCGACCACCTCTACTCCATGCAGAACTCCTACTTCACCTCCTGAGCGTGGCCTGGTCCCCGGCACGGGGCAGCCGATGTCGTCGCGCTGCTTCAGGAGGGGCTACAGAGCCCCCAGGGTCGGGAGGGAGGGGGAAGCCACAAATGCTGGGATGCCGTCAAACAATATGTTGTAGCTTGGGATTCCCAAGGAGCGAGTTAAGTTATGGGTTGCATAGTTTCATGTTTCTCTTAGGAGCCTAGGATTAGGGACAGGAGTGGTTTTTGCAGCTGGCTGGTGGGTTTTCAAATTTCAAACGGGGAACCAAATTTCTCGTTTCGGCAGGGGGAGGGGGAAACCCTTCCCACGGGAGCATCCCGGTGCCGTATCCCCTCTGCACCACCTTCAGTCCAAGCAGCGGGAAGGGCAAACTGCTGATTTTCACGGGGGCCGGGGAGCCCGCCGCATCAGCCGGGCTTTGAAATTTGAAAAGCTGACAACGCTTTTGGGGAAACACGGGGAAAATTTTCCTGCGGGGTTTTCCCTCTGTTCCCTCAACCAGCTTGAGTGCTGGCTGTTTAAACACGGGGCCTTTTAAGATAGATGTTCCCATGCGAATATAGAAAGCTAGAAACCCCTAACATCGTCCCCGTCCCCGAGGAGGGGGCCGTATGTATGTGTATGTGTGTGCGTGTGGGCTTGCACGTGGGCGCGTGCAGAGCTGCGTGGCTGTGGGCGATGGGCCGCACAGCCGCGCCTGCCAGATTGTATCAACAAAGTTTATTTCTAAGTCTATCAGAAATTTACTGTACAGCAAAAGTAACTTTATTTTCAGCGTGAACCATATTTAAGGAAATACTCAATGCACTTAAGTTATAAGATGAAATAATTTACTTTTTATAAACGTTATGTTTAGGTTGCAAAAGCCCAGTGGCAGGGAAGGAACATCGGTTCACTTCAGGCAATAGGTTTGGGTTTTGGGGTTGGTTATTTTTGGTGCTCTCAGGTTGCCACACTGGTTTTGAGGCGCAGTTGAAACCCAAAGCAGGGCTAGCTCCAGGGACCTGCTTCTCCGCTAGCGGCTCGATGGGGACAGCACGGTGGCCAGGTCCTGTCCCCACCGCTGGACATGTCCAGGAGGTCGGTGCGGGGTGGATGACGCTTCTGGAGCAGGTGGACATCCTGCCCCATCGGGGCTCAGCCATGCTTCTCTGCATCACCTCTCTCCTTCCCATGGCGGGACCCAGCCTGCCTCTGCCAGCGACCCCGTCCCGTACCCTCAAATATGGGTGCTAGACCAGTGCAAGCTGCTCTCCTGGCTCCGGAAAACACCGCAGCCTGTATCACTACCCCTCGGGCGAAGGAGGAAGGAGGGAGAGCTCTGCATTTCCCACCCCGTGCTTGGGTTCATCCCTGCAGGAGCCATGGGAACCTGGGGAAAGTTCTCCTTAGGGTCAAGCCTTCAGCTGACCCTCACCTCATCCCCACCTCTTGTTTTCATGCGTTGTGTCCTTTTGTGCTGCTGTTCACAAATGATGTAAGCGACAACCCGTAAAGACATGCAAGTGGCTGTGAGGCTCAAAGTGCTGGCTCACCGCCACCGTACGATCTGACACTGAATGTAGCGGGGTCCAGAGATGGCTGACCCGGCGGGAGATGCTGACACACTGTCAGAAATTGCGTACCGAGATGAAATTAAAAAGACAAAAAAAAAAATCTCTGGAAAAAAAAAAAAAGCCTGGTCTTTTCTTGTGTGTGGTGTCCCGTGACTCGGAGAGGGAAGGGTTTGAATCATCTCCAAAGTCGGCAAGGTGTTGGGTAGAGTAGACCATGGGGAAAGCTTCTGCCCCTTAGGTTTTTTGATATCAAATATTTTCTGGTCTGGGACTAAACTGGCCCTTGAAGGTCCTCTGTGGCCAACAGACAGAGATTGGTGGATCTGGAAGGTGACACACTTACCTCTGGCTCCCACCCAAGGTGGCAGTGAGGGGCTTGCTGGGTCTCTCCACCAGGCACAGAAGGACTGTGTAGGACTAGCTCAGCTGAGAACAACCAATTTGTAGACATCTGTAGGCAGCGGAGATGACTAGCAACCAAAATGACAAAAGAAAAAGGGGGGCCAGACACTAGGCAACCTTCTTTACAACAAGGAGGGATCTTGTAGAAAGGACGGGGAAAAAGAGAAAAAGAGAAAAAGAAAAGTGTTTTTCATGTTTGCCAGCTCTCTGCATGGGCTCATGTGTGTTTGTACTACCAGAAAACTCTGCTTCATGTTTACACCTGCCCACAGTGTTCCTATGTTCTTAGCATTGAAGGAGAGCTGGAGAAGCCAGAACGTCCAGGTTACTGGCAAAACATTTTCCTGAACACATGAGCTCTTGGGTTAAAATGCCCCGCAGACCTCATTGGTACCTTCACATCCCTGGTTGCCATCTCAGCTCACTGAGCAGAGCATGGCTGGGAGGCATTTCTGCAGGCCAGGTTATCTCATAAGTGCTCTCATCTAGACTATCACGTCACCATGAACCCCAACCCTCCACGGCAGGGCCGCGGGCAACTCCACGCTAGGACTGCCTAAAAAATATGAGTGGGTATTTCCCAATAAGAGTCACTCTCATCGTAGTTCCCTGACATGGAGAGGTTCTAGGGGTATGTACTGATTCCACCAAATTGGGGATGGAGATCCACAACTCATTGTCTGAGATGTTCAAAAGAAGGCGTTCTCCTTCCTGCCCTTCGTCAGTCACGTCTCTGCTGCTCCTGTGCTATAAAATGTTTTCCAAGTCCAACCTGCAGAAAAAAAATATTCTAAAGTGGTGTGACCATGTGAAGAAAACTTGTGATTTTTATTTTGCAACTTGCATTTCCCTAGTAACAGCCTGGATTTCTTGGGTTGGTGTGGGGTTTTGCTCTATTTCAGGACAGAAGAGCGTAGCAGCTGACCCTATGAATGGCAACTGCTGCAAAACCCCGCAGCAGCCCCAGCCCAGCAGGCGTCCAGTTTGTTCCAGTCTCCCAGTCATGTCTTGGGACGGGGTGCTGGGCATTGGGATTGTGTCCTTGGTTGCCCTGCAGTTGGGTATTTCCCCTTCCTGCCCAAAAGGAAGACTTGTTTTTAGTCACTGCACAGGCTCTATTTTCTCTCAACAATAACATTTTGATTACAAAACCTCTCTGAGCCTTTATCTGGCCTCCGTTGCCTCAAACATGAGCTGGAAATGCACAGAAAGAAAGCTGGAGAGATGTCTAGCATGTAGGAGAAGGCGTTCTGTGCAGAATTAAATAAGCTATATTGAGCTGCAAGGTCTTCTCTTCCAGTAGAAGTATCTCAGCTGTGCCTGCTTGCTCATTTGGGATGTAATTAGTGAGTCACCAGGTGAAGGTGTTGCAGGAGGGAGGGTAAAACCCTATACAAGCAGCATTCACAGGTTGCCTGGGTTTGGGAGGAGGTGGGAAGACATGCCCTAGGAAGCTGCCTGGCCTGATTTGAGATGATCTTGTGAAGGACAGCAGGGTAGGTGCTTGTGTGTGAATTTTGCCGTGTTTCTAAAGCCCTTGCTCTCTCTGAGAGAGAATTGTGTGTTGGGGGATTTCTTTGTAGAGACTGTGGTATTCGTGTGTACTTTGCTCTTGTAAAGCACAAGGCTGATACCTGTTATAAGTGCTGGTATTTTTTTTTTAGTGTTGGCTAAGTGTAATTTTTTTAGCTGGTTGTCTCCAAACCCACCTTTGGGGTGGATGACGTGAAAAGGCAAAATCCTCTCTTTTGGTTTGGGATTTTGGCACAGGAGGGCTCTACAGCAGCAGGGAAAAGGGTTGCGTCTGTCCTGGCATGGACAGGCTGGGGAAATTACGGCTGGAGATTTCTCTGTCACTGGGCTTGGTGGTCTTGGAGAAATGCTGGCTGGTGCCAGTGGAGCAGAGGGGATCTGGGGGGAGGCTGATGGTCACTGGGGGCTGGAGGTGGATCTCACCACGTGCTTTGCCTGTGGAAAGAGGGCAGATCTGGAGGAGGTGGACTATATGGGGTGTGGAAGAGCTGCTGCGAGCCATGAAGCCAGCACAAGTCCGACGTATAGGATACAGCTGGAGGTAATGGCTGGGTTAACACCACCCAGGCTTGCAATAGAAAAATGGATGCTTTCGGTAGTTGTTATTAAAATTGCCTTAAAAAATTCCCCTCCCTTGGATGCTTCTTAAAACATCATGTTTATGTTAAAAAAAAAAATAAAATTGTTTAAAGATAAAAAGCTTGTCTTCCCCACCCACAGCTATCTCCTATTTGAAAAATACTCACCTACATCAGGCTGGCTTTTCATCAGCCTAACTATCAATTTACACTTACCAAATTACTTCCCCCAGAATAAAGCCCCCATAAAACCCATGTCATGCAGACTGGTTGCCTACTTTTAAAATCTTGCAAAAATGTAACGACATGCTATAATAACAGTATCTCAAGCTATGTGTGTGTTTATGTGTATGAAATTACTATATATAGTATATAATTTTGGGGAAGGATCAGTATTGTGGAAGGGGGAAGATCTTTGTGTCGTAAAATCAGCAGAATTCATGGTCTTTAGCTTGTCCTCCTCCTGCAAGTTGGCCTGTGTGCTTGGCACAACCCCGAACACCAGTCCAGCTTGCAATTGCGCAACGCAGGAGCAGATGTGGATCCTCCTGTCATCTGGATTTCATATTCTCTTGTGCCTTATTTCAGGGTGTGGATGGATCCTGCCAAAGTAAAAACTGGCTGGGCCTTATCTTCTGCAGGTGATGGAGTCACTGCAGGGCAGATGGCTTCTTGTCAGGCTGGCTGGATTGCTGGATGTCCCTGGGTGGGTGGGTGGGTGGCGGGTTTGTTCAGGACTGGCCCCCCTGGGATGTGCTTTGCCATCTTGTGGTCCATGTCTGAGCCCACTCTCAGCCTGGGGATCAACTCCCTAGGACAAATGATATCTTCTTGGCAAAGACAGGAAGAAAAGAACAAGGCCTGATATGAAAACAGGCTCTACCTTGCTCTCCAAGGCAAGGGCAATGCCAGGAAAAGGTTGGGGGCTGACCTTCGTGTCTCTAGTGACTCAAAACAAAGCCCCCTCTGTTCAGGCACTGCTCGGTGGCCAAGGAAAGATCAAGTCAGAGATTACTTTTCAGTTGAGGACACTGATTAGATGATACTGATAGCTAGGAACGAGCTAGCTCTGATTGATATTATGTTAATTAACTTGCTCTTTGTGAATGGATGGTACAGGAGCTTGTGGCAGATGCAGACTGGAGTGAAACTCAAAATGGTACTGGCCAATAATGCCTGGGTTTGGGCTTGGAGATTTAAATCTTGATGGTGTTTGTGGGAGACTTTGTAGTGCATGGGCATAGGAGCTGGAGCAAGCAACCTTCCTGGAAGCATGTCACCTTGGTAGCAGATGCTGTGTAGGAAAACCACCTCCGGTTGAAGAGTTGGGTCCTCGCCTTGCTCAAAATGGCCTGGCTCAACTGAAGTCAGTGGAGCTGTGCTGGCTCCTGCCAGCTGAGATGTGGGCCCTAAGAGACCCCAAAGCGGACATCTTCCTAGCAAAGAGGAGCTTGGGGCAGTGAGGAGGCCCACACGTGAACCCCAGTGCACAGCCACCTTATATACAAAAAGACCCTGCAGGAGAGTTTCTTCTGTACCCACATCAGTGGGTTGTCTTTCTGCCCATCTGAGGTGGAGAGGGCACAAATCCCAGGGAAGCCACAGGCAGGGTCTTTCCCTGGAACTGGATACAGGAGGTAGCAAATGCAGCTTTTCTGGTGGGAAAAGACCAAAGCTTTGGTTGCTTCTGTCACCTTTCCAGAGTGAAATCATTTGCCAGATGTCTGATATCTGCACTGATGCTCTTCTGAGCACAAAATGTCACCCATCATTAGAAAACGCTTGTCTTGTGACACATGATAGGGCTCAAACCACTGAGGATGAGTGTCTTGGCCTTATGGTAGGTCTGTGAGCAAGATCCCAGGTAACACCAGCTGTCCAAATCTGTGACTTGCGTTTGCTAAGTCTTTTCTTCCACTGCTCATCATCTGCATGGAAAGTTCCTTTTAAAAAAAGCTTTATGAAATGGTAAAGATTTGCAATGGAAAGGCAGGAAAAGGGTTGGAACCTCTTCAGGTGTAAAAAGGGGAATAATAGCTTCTTATCTTGTTGGAGATCAGACCAAATTCTTGTCTGTGTTCCTCTGAGTGGCAATGTGTTGGTCACGAAAAGGTTATCTTGTCAGCCGTAGACCTCCTAGACACTGATGTGGAGGCTGACATGTGCTTGCTGGTTGACGTGTATAAGTCCACAGGCTAAGGACGAGCGTATCCAACTGCAAACCATGTCAAAACACTCCGAGTGATCAAATACCGACAGCACTTTCGGTGAAGAACAGCAGCTTCCCACCGCCTCCGGCCCTCTGAGCTGCTGCTTCAGAGAGGAGATCAGATTTCTCCTCTGATGACCCCGAGAACAGGGGGCTCATTCAGAGGGATGCTTGGTGGATTGAATCATGGTCCCAGGGCAGAGTTAAATCTGTGGCAGGAGGCAGGCAGACCCCATGGCACAGAGATGGGGAGCTGGTGGTGAACCCCAACAAGAAGTGCCCTTATCAACTTGGTGGCTTCGGGTGGGGTGAAGAGCTAATGACCCTTTTCTGACCAGTCTTATTTAGGACTCTTAGAGAGCCCAGACCAGGATTAGTGCTCTGGAGAGCTGAGCTTTGGTGTTCTGAAACTGGCTGGCCCCCATCAGCTCTGGCTCTCCTCTTACCTCTGTTCCTTG
Organism: Larus michahellis; assembly: GCF_964199755.1. Classification (NCBI taxonomy): domain Eukaryota; kingdom Metazoa; phylum Chordata; class Aves; order Charadriiformes; family Laridae; genus Larus; species Larus michahellis. Next base: position 25,153,540 of record NC_133903.1, on the reverse strand, counting down.
TGGTATGGATGCAATAATATCTGCTTTGGAGAGGAGAGGCTGTGACGGGAGGTATCCATGGAGCCTGGGGCTTTTCTGTGCTTTCCCAAGAGCAACTGCAAGGAAACAAGTCTGTGCTCAACACAAGCTCAAAATAATATGTGATCATGGAGGGCCCTGAGGCCGCACACAGAGAGCGAGGAGGAGATGGGAAACAGTGAGCAACCACATGTTTGCTGAAGGAGGCAGGGACTGTATGGAAAATATAGCATGAGATCATGGAACGAGAGATGTAGCGCAACGCCTGTGCCTTGGATGGCTGATTATGTTGTCCTGACAACCTCGAGCTGGTGTCCCAGGGTTGGAGGGTTTGGCTCTGCAGCCGAGTGCATGTAGGTATTTGGGAAGTAACTGGAGAGCCCCCGAGGAACTTGGGAAGAGGAGACTGGTGAAACTCTTCCAAAAGGATTAGCTGGAGCCTGCCAGAAGCTATAACCGACTGTTGGCTGCTCTGTCTCCTCCTGGAGTAGGCGGCGGGGTGAGGAAGGAGCGGTGACATCCCAGTGCTGCCAGCAGAAGACCTGGGGGCCTGGGGCACATGAAGCCTCATCCCATGGGGCAAAGACTGCCTTTGCCAGGAGCTCTTCAACAAAGGCTGGGGTAGAAGAGCTGGAGACAGGGTGAGAAGTTCAGGCAGGACACAGTGGTAGCGCAGCTCATCTGAAAGAGAGGATGGTAGCTGCAGGTGGGACCAGGATGGTTGGGGAGGATGGGGCTGTGTCACTTCCCTGTTAGGACAAAAGGAGGCATGAAGAGACACTGAACCACCTGAAAGCCTGTTTTGATCCTCAAAGTTAAGGTATGAGAAATGGGGCCAGGCTTCTGCAGGGAAGGGAAACAGTGTGGCTGGTGTTTGACCAGTGGCTTTCTCTGTGTCAAGCTGGGTTACCTGAGAGTGTAAGATGGGGAGGGGATAGCTGGACATGAGCCAACAATGTGCACTTGCAGCCCAGAAGGCCAATTGCACCCTGGGCTGCACCAAAAGAACCATGGCCAACAGATCCAGAGAGGTGATTCTCCCCCTCTACTCTGTTCTCATGAGACCCCACCTGGAGTACTGTGTCCAGCTCTGGAGTCCTCAGCACAAGAAGGGCATGGACCTGTTGGAGCGGGTCCAGAGGAGGCCATGAAGATGATCCAAGGGCTGGAGCACCTCTGCTGTGAGGACAGGCTGAGAGAGTTGGGGTTGTTCAGCCTGGAGAAGAGAAGGCTTCGGGGAGAACTTAGAGCCCCTTCCAGTCCCTGAAGGGGGCTACAGGAGAGATGGGGAGGGGCTGTTTGCAAGGGCATGTAGTCATAGGATGAGGGGCAATGGTTTGAAACTAGAGCAGGGTCGGTTTAGATGAAACATCAGGAAGAAGTTCTTTACACTGAGGGTGGTGAGACACTGGCCCAGGTTGCCCAGAGAGGTGGTGGAGGCGCCATCCCTGGAGACATTCAAGGCCAGGCTGGATGAGGCTCTGAGCAACCTGATCTAGTTAAAGATGTCCCTGCTCACTGCAGGGGGGTTGGACTAGATGGCCTTTAGAGGTCCCTTCCAACCCAACACATTCTATCATTCTATGAATCCAGAGAAAAGCATCAGTGACTCTTTGACAAGGAGTTGGACCCATGAAGAAGCACGAAGGCAGATGCTATCCTCGAAGACATCGTGTTGCGTTCTGCTGTGCCCCAGAAATGGTTGTGCAAACTGAGCTGCTTTGCCTGTTCCCTGGGCTTTACAGTTCCCATCAATTAAAGGCTAATCACTTGCTTCAGAAAGCTTTTAAGTGCCGGCAAGCTTATTCAAGATGATGAAATTGCCTTCTAATTGATTATTCCTGCAGTTTACAGCTGTTTCCCTGACTTGCTTATGTTTTCCTTTTCTGGAAATAAAAAAATCTGCCATTGATGTGACCAGTTCACCTCCAGCCAGGAGCTCGTGAGGAGCTAACAAATGTTTGTGGCAGCGTATTAGCCAGGGCCGGAGCTGGCGGGGAAGAGCTTCCCCATGAAATATGAGTAAGCAGAGGAGATGCTACGCTTTCAAGCCCTCCCTCCCTGTGATGGCCTCAAAGCTGTGGTGTGCTGGTGGTGGCAGGGGGGAGGAAGAAGAGTCCTGTTTCATCCCACAGCCCTGGGCCACCCGAGCTTAGGTGCTGCCTGACCGCGTGCACCCGGCCGCCCCCCATCCTGATAGCATCGGGGTGAAGACAGTAGGTGCTTTGTGGCTGGGGGGGGATCTGATTACTTGGGAGCAACTCTGCTCCTGGGGAAGACGATGACAGGGGCTTGGGGGGGGGGGGAAATAAATGTCAATGCCAGTTTGTGAATTCCTCCGGGATTTTTCAAGGTGCTTCCTAAGGAAAAAGTCAGTGGGTTCCCTGCATGAAAGGGCTTTATAGCGGATTACGTGCTCTTGCTGACATCCTTAATGCTGTGTTGAGTTTGCTGTGCTGTACCGCAGCCCCCTCCGTGGGACACGTACTCCCTTTTTTGCTGTTACTACAGGTCCTGCTCTCCAGCAAGGTTGGTGATGGCTCTTCTTTCTTTCCCAGCAAAGGTTTCTACCTTCCTTTTCTGCTCAGACAAGGCTTATGCAATTGCCTGGCCTGTCACTTCCTTGCCAAAATAATTTTGGGGGCTGTCGTCTAATTTCTGCCAACTTTGATAAGTTAAAAGAAAAAGATCGGTTTCTGTGGGTCTTGTGTAAAGGGGTGCTGAAGAGATCTATAAATCTGTCCACTACTTCTCTTCCCCTCCATGGGGGAGACTTTGGTGCGAGCATAACCCTTGCTGGAGTTCAGGAATCGCATTGGTGAGTGCTGCTACCCATGTCCCACCTGCAGCTGAGGTGTGAGGCAGGGGTCATGGCTGCCCACCGAAGGGATGCACAAAGCCGTGGGACATCAGGCTTCCCAGTAGCTGGGCTGCTACGGTGTCCTTCTGGCCAAGAGGTTTCTCTGCCTGAGAAACCCCATGACTTCTGCTCAGCTGAGATGAGACCCGTGAGAATCTTTGACGTACCGGAGTGGTGGAGGAGATGTGTTACTGCAGCCAGCTCATTCTTTCCCTCTGTTGGGAGACCTGGCCAAAATGGGTCAGGGATACGCTGCTATTTATTGACCTCTGATGCAGGTATGGCTGGAGTCTGGGCAGGGTCATAAGAGAAAGTCCTTCACTCTTCTTTCTAGCTAGAGGTCTTGCTCTCCATCCCTCTTTTGGCAGCAAGCTCTAGTGAGCGTGAGGCTGAAAGAGTCCTTTGGAGGCTCTCACTGAGAGTTTGACAGGGTGCAAGCTTCCGTCTGCGTAGATGTCTTGAATCTCCCTAATTGATAACTGTGTTCCTGGTGGGGATTTCTGCCGCATGGGATCCTTCATTGAGGGAGCAGGACCCTTAGCTAAAAGGCAGAAGGCTTGGGGAAGCTCTTTGGAAATAGAGCAGTGAAATACAGGGATGGCGATGAAACTTTGCCATCTGCTCCAGAGCGAACCGACTGCGGGGAATATTCAGAGCGGTGCCAACACAGGCAAACTTGCTCCTGCAATGTGTTTGCAGCCCTGCTGGTGCGGGAACCCACTGGATGTGGCATCTCAGCTGCTGGTCCCTAATAAAACCTACCGCGCACCTGGAAGCGTCACCTTTATGTTGCGCAGCGATGGGAAGCTGTCCTTCGGTGCCGGGCGGGTTGCAGTCCTATTAGTCTGAGCTGTGTACTGGCGGGTAACTGGTGTGCCACGCTCGTGCTGCTGGCTGTGCTGGGAGAGACCCTGCTGGCTGCTTTTCCCAGGAAGGGTGCACCTGGTTGTCCTGTCTGTTAACATCCCTGGATTGGAGGACACAAAACACCGCTCTCGACACGCCACCTGCATGACACAGCCCAGACTGAGGGCTCTGTGATAACCAGCCGATAAAACCGTCCTCGCAACCGCAGCCATGCGCGGGCAAACTTCCCTGGCGGGGCGAATGGATCCAGTTTCAGTGCTAATGGGTTTCCCAGGATTTGCAGATGTGAATTATTTGCATTCTTGAGTCCAAGGTGAGCGCAGGTGCATCAGACGGTCCCCGTGAGCACCCCTCCGGCGTGCTGTCCCCCCACCTCCTGCGCACAGAGCCGCTATTGTACATGGCTGCCTGCGCACCAGCTGCCCGTGGGACAGCCCATCGGGCGCTCGGGGTGCTGCTCCGTGCTGATGTTCTTTCTAAAGGTGTCTCTCCTTTTTCTCCTCTGGGAGAGAAGCCGTTTTTACAGAGTCAAACCCTGGCCCTTGGGCTTTTGGTCAGACGTCTGAGGAAAAGAGCCTTTGCTTTAAACCACCCTCCTTGCATTAGCTCTGCTTTAACTCCAGGACTTTTTAACACGCTTCAGCTTCTTATAAAGTTTCTGTCAAGATGGATTAGCAGCACGCTGACAGATTGCTGTTACAGCCCCAGTGAACTTTTAATACCTGACAGTAAGTTCTGCGAGAGTCCCTTAAATCCTCCTGCGGATGCTTGGGTTGGGGAGCAAAGGCTGCTGCTTACGCGGCTGGTATTCAGGGCACCCCCGCCTCTCCCCGAGCCGTCAGCATGAAGAAATGACCTCTGGGGATTTCTGACATTCTCTTCCCCAAGGCCGCCTCAAAACGGTTTCCTCAGTGCGCGTTGCATCCCCTCTCCCCGTGGGTGAGGTGATGCTGAGAAGGAGGGCTTGGGGCTGGAGGTCCCCCACTTTGCTTTGGGCAGAGGAGGGGCAGCAGCAGCACATCTCATCTCTTGCCTGTCCAGCGGAGGGTCCTTGGCCATTGTGGCCAAGAAGGCCAAGGGCATCCTGGGGTGCATCAAGAAGAGTGTGGCCAGCGGGTGGAGGGAGGTCATCCTTCCCCTCTGCTCTGCCCTGGTGAGTCTGCGTCTGGAGTACTGTGTCCAGTTCTGGGCTCCCCAGTTCCAGAAGGACGGGGAACTGCTGGAGAGGGGACAGCAAAGGGCTACCAAGATGATGAGGGGACTGGAACACCTCTGTCATAAAGAAAGGCTGAGGGATTTGGGTCTCTCCAGGCTGGAAAAAAGACGGCTGAGGGGGGGATCTTATCAACGCTTATCAATACTGAAAGGGTGGGTGTCAGCAGGATGGGGCCAGGCTCTTCTCAGTGGTGCCCAGGGACAGGACAAGGGGTAACGGGCACAAACTTGACCACAGGAAGTTCCATCTCAACATGAGGAGGAACTTCTTTCCTTTGAGGGTGGCAGAGCCCTGGCACAGGCTGCCCAGAGAGGTGGTGGAGTCTCCGTCTCTGGAGACATTCCAAACCCGCCTGGACGTGTTCCTGTGCCACCTGCTCTGGGTGACCCTGCTCTGGCAGGGGCTTGGACTGGATGACCTCCAGAGGTCCCTTCCAACCCCCACCATTCTGGCTGTTGGGGGGTGAAGCCAAGGTGATTTACACACACACACACACCGCCCCCGCCTCAGGGGCTGCTGCCTGTGCAGTCTATGGCTAGGATCAGAACATCACTCACATGAGACAAGCTGTTAGCTGCTCTTCAGGCAGGCTTGGGTTGATCTACCAAAGTCATGGCCTGCAGTCCATGCACCCTGAGTAAGGGTGCAGTCTGGAATGGATGTGGTTTTCTTCCTTATACTGAACTTTACATCCTTTTATTTGAACTTTGATGCACCTTTTCCTACTGCTGTCACCAAAACTGAAACAACATCAGTGTAGAGGTGTGCCAAGGAATGGCCACCAAATGTCCACGTGGTGAAGTGGCTGCCATGGTGGAGGCCCCATCCCTGGAGACATTCAAGGCCAGGCTTGATGAGGTTCTGAGCAACCTGATCTAGTTGAAGATGTCCCTGCTCACTGCAGGAGATTGGACTAGATGGCCTTTAGAGGTCCCTTCCAACCCAACACATTCTATCATTCTATCCTATGTGAAGGGGGTGGTGCATGGCAGAAGTCTGGGGCAAGCTGGGGACGGCTCCTGGTGTGCTGCTTCCTTATCCCTGTGGTGAAATGGGAATAGTCTGGGGAGGAGCACAGCAAAAGCAAGGATGAGAAATGGGTTTCATGTGGCAAGAACAGCACGCAGCAGTGGCATAGCGAAAAGGAAACTGGTGTCCTGACTTTCCGTCCGTCTTGGCAGCGTGTGTGCTGATGTGGGTAACTGCATGGTGGTGCACCTTCAACAGCTTCTCTCCAGGATCCCTGGGCCCTTCTGGGTACCAGAATACCTCCCACTCCCCTCTCTTCTTGGAGATTTCTCTTCACCTTCTAAATCCGCAGCTTCTGGAGGCGTGGATGTCCAGGAAGGTATTTGCTAGGATGGATAGTTTGCAGTTGTGGAAAAAAGTTTGACACTGCCTTTGCTGAGCTCCCTGAACTCAGAAACCAGAAGTTGCCTCGTACTTAATTGAGGGCACACGAGTTTTTGCGCACTTAGGACAAAAACTGGAAATGGCTTTTGGCCAGGGTCTTTCTGACTCTATCTGAATACGTTCTGCTCTTTAGGTTTCACTTACTGGAATGCGCGTTCTCCCAGTAGGCAACTTGCATCCAGAGTCTTATTAGCCTTTTGAAATGCCATTTTTCTCTTGTGCGGTGTTGGACAAATTTGTGTAGCTTGGCAGAGATACAGTTGTTCAACAAGAGGCTGCAGCTGAGCAAGATGTCTTGTCTTGGCATGGCCAACGCATCATGGCTGATATTTTGGCCTCCTGCCCGCAGGATGTGCCTCAAGGCACGCAGCAAGTGCTGCGGAGGTGGATGCTGTGTACCCTGCTGCCATAAGTATGCCAAGGTGGTGTTTGGCGTGGTCCAAGGCGGTGTTTTACAGTTGCCCCAGAAACTCTAGCCCAAACTGGACCTCTGCTTGGGGCAGGGGTCATGACACAGAGGTCGCCGTAGCAAATATATGGTGAATGCAGATACAAGGGGGAGCCCCTTGTCAACAGAGGAGGATTTGGGGTGCTGGAGAAGCCAGGATAGGCCCAGATTTGCGCTGCTTGTAGAGACCTTGAGCGTGATAGGGAAGGAGAGTGAGAGACCTTGGTTTCCCAGTGGCTGACCCAGCCCTGCTATCTTTGAACTGGGTTAACTTGGGCAGCTGCTTTTTAAGCATCTTTGATTTTTTTTTTTTTTTTTATTATTGCATGGCAAAATACTTCTTGGAAAGCTGGGCTATTATCCCTCCAATAGCAAAATCCAAACCCAGAAGAGAGAAAAGGGTTGAGGGGAGGGAGGGAGCATGAGGAGGCGGGGGGTGGGGGCTTTGAAGTGAGCTGCCCAAATGAAACGTGTGACATCAGAGAGATGGCAGATAGCTGGCAGAACAAGGCTGCCTTTGAGCCTGCCTCGGGCCTGGCCAGCGTGCACTTTACACCCCACCTCCCAAAGTCGGAGATGAAAGATGCCCCAGGCAGCCTGCCTGACCCCATTGCCTCCGCTATCTCCACTTGATTGCACAGTGTTTTGCTCCAAACAATTCTTCACTGTCTGGGCCGCACAGGTGAATCTCCTGGCTTGGCTCGCGAGCAGGGATGCCGCGCATAGCGGGGCCGCTTTGTTGCGGTCGCTCACCTGCTTGTGGGGTGGTTTTCTTAGGACGGGCATTGTTTAACAGCAGGGTAGGGAGGGAAGGGTGGAGAGGAAAGGATGGGGGCAGGACTGGGCAGCCTGGGGACAGGGAAAGTTCTGGGGGGATATGGAATCAGGGAGCATCCTCAGGGATGAATGCATGGGGGGGATACAGAGTTGGGGAGCATCCTTGGCCGGCAGGTTGGTGAGCCTAGCAGGTTGTGTTGGATGCTTCAAGAAGGGATCCAGGCTGGGTTTGAAAATAACCTGCTTCTCCATTTGTTGCTGGATTCAACCTGTTTGTGTGTCTAAAGCACTCTGGTCTCCCCACCTGGGGCCCTTGCTTTCAGAAAGGTGTGTTGGAAGAGTGGGTGCATGTCTACACTAAGAAGAAAACGTATCTTTGAGCAGCTGTTCTGTCTCAAATGAGATACGATGGATTTGTGTAGAAAATGAGAAGTGGGAAAATGACTGCAAATAAGGCACACGCTCAACAGGCTAAGAGGGCAGTGGGGCTCGGCTCTGAGAAACTAGATGGGGATTTGGGAAATTAAATGCTGGTGGGCAACGTGTTTTGCATCGGGTCTGTCCCAACAAGTCTTCATGCTGGGCTCATGCAGAAGGAGGGTTGGCAAAATATAGGTCATGAAGACTGTGTATATGGGGAGGGTGCATCAGATGTCAGAGTTCCCCTCAGAAGGGCCAAGGCTGTTATTTCTCTGTCCTCGATTTCTTTGAAGCTGGGATATGAACCATGAAACCAGTCTTCATCAGCTGCTTTAACAGCATTTTACATTCTCTACCCTCTCACTGAACGTCATGGGACACTAGAGTTCTCTGCATGGAGAAAAATGAGGCCAGATCCTAAACTGGAAGCCCCAAACCGTAAGCCAGGACACAACCAGCGTTCGCATAAGCAGAGCTAGAATAGACTCCTCCGGACTTGGCTAATTTCTGAGCATCTTCCAGCAGTGTAAAGGACGAGTGGGACCAGTCTCCCATGCATCCACTGATTGTTCATGGCTGCTGCCATGGGACCTGTGTCCTTCCAGTTGGGTTGGGAAGGTAAGGGTAGACAGACGTCCTGCTAGTGAGAGCTGACGGTGCAGTGCAAGGGCTATTACAGCAGGGCTGGCCACCATCACCCATGGTTAGGTCAGGATGGAAAAGGATTGAGTGCTATAGCCAGTCTTTAGAAGGCCAACAGCCTGTGAAATTCCAGCTCTACGTGTGCTTTGTAGACAAACAGGGTCAAGTAAGTTTTGAATGTTCAAGTAGTACCACAGATGTGTCCACAAGACCTCCTCAGTGAGTCCTCCCTGAGCAAATGCAGTCAGAGAGGCAGTTCTTAAATTCATGTGAGTGTGGCGGCCTTCAAAATCCTGAAGGGCATTTGAACAGTTGAGTTCCCATACAAAGATCTGGGCACCCTTTTGACCTTTACTGAAAAGATCAGAGCCAAGTTTTCCCTTGCATTCAGTGACTTGTAAAGACTGAATGCCCTAAAATCAATGTTACTAGTGGGAACATGAAAATCAATTGTGTCAATCTATCACTCATCTTGCCCTATTACATTCGGTGATTAGAACTTGGCCTCAACTACATGAACAAAGTGTCTTCTGTGACAGGTAACGGCTGCAAAGGAGATGGCATTGTATGACTTAAAGTGGTCAAAAGCAGAGAACAAAAGTTTGGGTCCAGCACTGTGTTTGTTTTGGGTTGTGTGTGGTTTTGTGTGGTTTTTTTAGTCCATTGCAATGCTTTCCTATCTTGAGCCTATTTAGGTCAGTATGACATCTTGGGAACAAAAGATGAAGTACACATTTGCCGAAGTCTCAGTTGAAAAGGAAGAAAAGTCTTCAGGACACATTCCCTTACTGTCTGTGCTGGTGGGTAATGAGTAACTTGCAGAAATTTGCTTAGTAAGGACTTGTGAAATGGTAAAGTTAGAAAAAAGTAAAATGACAGGGAACTAGCAGTAGGGGGAAGTATATGGAGAAGGCAAGGTACGCGTTGTTTGTGAACTGTCTGGGAGCAGTGCTAAGGAATAACGTACCAGGTTGATTGGTCATCTTCAAGTAGACCCTGGAGCCAAGGAAGATGACTTGCAGGACTGTGTAGGCATTATGCAGTGACATCCCAAAAACTGTTTAGGGCTGGGCTGTTTGAAGGTGTGAACACCACCAGTGCTGGGGGCATTTTTTTGCATCTCCAGCTACCGTATCACCCTGCCCTCCAGGCCTAAGGGACCAAATGGTGTCGATGGTGACCTCTTCTTACACAGGCAGCTTGGAGGCTGGGTGAAATGGCCAGGTTGCAGTCATGGTTGTGAAACACAGCTGAGATTGCTGATAGCTGGAGGGTAGATATAATCGAGCCAATTTCAGGAGAGCCTTGGCTGGGTAGCAATAAACAGGTATGGCAGCACAGAGCTCGGATTTGGGCTGAAATGACTCCACCTGGCTATGGTTTTAAGTTCAATTCATGTCAAGCTTGGCTTTAGAGTAGAGTAGATACTCTGCAGAAATTGCAGTTTTGCTGTGCACGCAACATGCTCAAACATCTTTCATCTTGCCACTGAGACATGACATTATGTCCAGGTAAAAAGCTGCTTCTCACCCAAGATTACTGCTAAGCTCTAGGCACCCCCAAGTTGCTTGAGCCTGGCAGGGTGAGATGCTGTTGGCCCAAGGAGCTGCCTAGGGGTGGCAAAGGGACGACAGCCCCCCTCCACCCTGTGCCACCCCTCCATGGGGAGGAAGCAACCTTCCCACTGCAGACCCACTGAGTGTGGCTGGCCTTGTTCAGCAGCAGTGGGGGTTCATCTGTCCTCACCCACATCAATCGGAGGGTTACAGCTTGAGGCAGCAGGTCAGCTTGGAAATTTGCTGATACCCCTAACACAAGGCTCACTTATCTAGTGTTTCTCCATCACTAGTGCTGGTGGGAGAAGAAAAGCCTTCCTGCCCTATGGCAGCATCCCCTTGTGCTCCCTGTTGCCCTCCAGCACAGCCTGAGTCCGCAAAATAAAGCCAAATTTTAGGTGGGGAAGAAACCAGCTATTCAAGGCAGAGACAGACCTGTGGGATCTATGTTGGTTGGGGTAAATAGGCTGACCACCAGATTGAAAACCTCATGCAAACACCTGGATGGGGCCATCTAGGCCAGCCCCCAGGCTTGGTAGCACAGTCATGCTGTATGTCAGTTTGTCACCCATCAGTTTTCCAAGGGACACCTTGTCAGATCAAGTAGGACAAGATCTCAAGGTGCATAAATCTTGTAGGATCTGAGTGTGCTGGACACCTATATAGTTTTGTGGTTCCATATCTGAGTTTCCTTCCTCTGTAAAATGGGGAGAAGAGTATTTTCCTCTGATGACTACTACCCCTTCTCTGTAGGGTGGCCCTTCAAAGGGCAGAAACATTGTCCACTGCAGCTGAGACTTTTGAAGTCTGTGATACCAATACCAAACGTCTCTGGGCTTTCCTGCTTCACCAATGTTTGTGTTCACCAAAAACCTCTTCCAAGGGCTGTGCCCAGGCATGGATCTCAGCACTTCTCTGTAGCTGGTGAGGAGGGGACAGAGGGACTAGGTTAGGAGCTCTGCCCATGTCACAGAGGAGTTAATTTTGGGGGTAGAAGTTTGGAAGAGGACCCCAATGGGGGAGAAGGGGAGAAATGACAGCTAGAGCAAGCAATGGGGGTTTCCTACTCTGTGCCCTGATGCGAGGCAGGACAGACTCTGCATTTGCCCAGCCTGTGCTGAGTATCCTCCAGTGACCAAGACTGCAATGCTCTGCTGGAGCTGCTGTTTGGGAGCTTCCCCAAGCCTTTTTCTGTGCTCTCTTCCTCCTTGTAGCAGGAAAAAGGAGGCAGGGAGCAAAACCAAGGAGAGATGATCTGCTTCCCTGACAAGGCAGGTGAACTGCAGAGCTGGGGGGTCCAGGAAGGTGTTTCCACCTCTTCATTGGGGCCTGGCTCTGGGAATGACCAGGGGTTTGCAGCACTGGTGAGGACCCTGGTGCTGAGCTGTCCCGTGGCCCCGGGCTTTTTCAGCCTCTCTGTGTACCTTTGCCATGAGGATGGGGCTGCAGCTGTCCCTCCCCGTGGGACCTCTGCCTCGGAGGTGGCTGCAGCAGCCTGGTACCCACGTGTCCCCTTCCTCGCTCTCCTTCATTAAGGCACCGATCTCTTCCCAATAACAAGGGGGCTTCTGTTCGACAAAACCTGCCAATTAGTCATTCTGGCTGGGTATAAACGTGGCACTTGAACAGCTGAGGGGACGGCGGGCAGTCCTGCCCCTTCTCGCGGCGTTGCCAAGCTTACCATTAACACAATGTGACAACTAATCTCTCTATAGCATCTGACTGAGCAATTTTAATTAATAGCTCTGTACGCTCGCACACACACCCCTACCCCCTCCGCTTCGCGCAGGTACCGCATGCCTTTAAAGCTCCTTCCCTTGCATGGCAGCCCGAGTGGACAAAAGGAGTAAAAAAAAAAAAAAAGCCCTGTTTTGCCCCCAATTAGCGTGGAAATGCTGCTCATTTGGGGCTCTGGCCCTTGGACTGAGTCAGGGCTCACTGCCCCCCATTCCCCCTCCCCTCCGTGTGGTTGAGGACCTCAATAAACGTGGTGGCTCTGGGGCAGAGGTGTTTTCTCAGCTCTGCTGGGGGTTGGGGCATCCCTGCAGTGGCCAGTGGGAGGCGAGGGGCCACCGGGGCTGAGTTGGCTTCGTGGGCTGGGTGTGGGGGAATTGGAGGGCACCGAGGGGGCATTTGTGCTGCTCCTCCAAAAATGGACACCTTGCTTTATCCAAGCGTGTGTTAACATCAGGGGGGAAAAAAAAAAAATCCCATTTCTGTGGCTAGGTTCTCCCTGACGTGAATGGCCATGGCTCCCAGATGGCCGCTGTTGGGGCTGATGTGGTTTTGGTGCGGAGATGTCCCAGTTTGCTTTAGGACAGCTGGGAGGGCTCATCCGTGGTGAGCTTGGATGTTGCTTTAGGCAAATGTTAGGTTGAGGATGCCTATTTTGAGCTACCTCTCAGTGGTGACACGGATGTGGTTGCAGCATGAGCAGAGCCGGCCCTCCGCATGGCCGGGAGGGATGCGGGAGCCCAGGGAAGCTGTGCTGGGCTGTGCAGGTCACAGCTGCGGGAGCAGCACGCAAATCCTCCATGGAGAGAAAGAAATTGTCATGGTTAGGAAGAGCACTGAATATCTGTGGTAAGGACTGAGGCAGAAAAAGCTGGGTACAGGAGAAGGTGAGAAGTCCAGTGCAGTGTGGGGGTAAGGAGGGGTGCCCCCTGTCCTTCCATCAACACCTTAATTCAGTATTTTGGTGCTGGGTAGCCAAGACCAAAGATGGCATCGGCATGGCTGGATATCCCGAGCATGAGGAAATTGCTCAGGCTTTGGGCACTTGGATAAGAGGAATACGTGGGAAGCATCTCTTCCCATGGTGACGTGGCTCCACCATCGCCCTCCTGCAGCTCTCTCCCACCTGGGGTCTGCTCAGTGCTCTTCCTTCAGTTCGCTGGAGCAAGTCCTCAACGACAGTGAAGAAGCACCATGGGGTGCTTAGGCTTGGGCAGAACATCCATACTTTCTGCAGGTTTTCATTCCCGTGGGTCTGGGGGTCTTGACCACCTTGTCAGAATGGCTGCAGCGGGTCATGCCATGGTATTGGGAGCCCAGTGCCTTGAATGGTGACCTGTCCTATGAAGGGGGATCAGAAACCACCATAACTGGTCATACTTAAGTGATTTGATACTTAGACAATAAATGGGGGGACCCCTTGCCCTCAAGAGAGGGCTATGCTATTCTAATACTGTTGGACAACACATCTCTGGCTTGGAATGTTCATCCAACCTGGAAGCATTGTTCATTATGGACAAATGCAGGAGCTTGTACTTTGTTTTGTTCTTGTGGAGAGCACAGGCTTGTGTCTGCATGAGACGTGTCTCTTGCCCTGGAAAGAGTGGAGGTGTGTGGGACACTGGGGTGGTGTGTAGGAGCCCTTTTCCCGGAGACGGGATTTAGGAGGAAATGACCAACTGGCCTCACATCCCTTTTGCTCTGCACCTTTGTGTGCTTCTGCCTTGGTCCTTGCTGGTGACTCCTGGCTTGGGCTCATGTTTCTTTGGTCCCTCTCCTGCCTTTGGGGCTGCTCAGGCTGTATCCCAGACCTCTGGCTGCCGTTGCACGAGAATGTCCCTGCCTTACTCTGGCAGGGAAAGCACCCTACATGTGGTAAGGGTTTGGACTGCCCAAGAGCACCCTCAGTCCCTACGGTGACTTCTTGCGCCCAGCACCCTGGGCACCCAAAACACAGCAGCAGGCTGTCTTGCAGCGGGATGTCCCCTCCTCCTAGGGCATGGGCCTGGCTGCCTTATGCTGGGTGAAGCTGCCCAGGCGCTTCGGGAATCTTGGCCCCACAAGGACCACCGAGCACGGAGCTGTGAGAGCTTTCCTGCTTCCCGCTCGCCTTCCCGGCAGAGAGATGGCATGCCGGGATGCAGCGCATTCAACTCGGCCAGGCAGCTGGCGAGCGCAGCCACCCGCCTGCAACGTGGGGAACACGACGTGGACCAGTCGTGCCCCCAACCAGCCCCGGGGAGAGCATCTCTGCCCCACGGCGGAGGCTGAGGGGACGTGGCAGGGAGCGGCGCAGAAGCCGGTGCTCCCTGGCATCCCCCCCTGGCATGGCGGTGGCAGGCGGACGCGGGACCTGCCCCATCTGCCTGCGCGGCAGCGCGGCAGGGAGCTAATGAGAAGCAAGGTGAGAGGCAGGAGACGGGCTGACAACTTACTGGCTCCACAAGCTGCTGGTGGCAAGCGGGCGGCAGAAGGACGGCATCTGCCCCCCCTCCCCATATCCCCCCCGCCCCCTCCTCCGGCATCTCCAGCCTCATAATGAGGTTATTACTGGCCCGCTGCTTGACGGCCGGCACCAGCATCTCTCGCCTCTCTGTCCTCCCAATTCCCACTTGTGGCTACGGGAGCGGTGAGGCAGGGCGGAAGGGATCACCCTGCTCTCGCGCTTGGGTTTGGCCCAGGGCTTCAGTGGGAGGGAAAGCACGGTTTTGACCTTCCTCGTGGAGGAGACAGCGCTCCCGTGCTCGCCGCCTGTCCATCCCCTTTATTATCTCTTGAAGGTTTCTGGCCCGTTGCAGCCTGGTTTGACAGGGGGAGAGGTCTCAGAGATAATTAAGTTCCTACAAGTTTTGTGAAAATGGGCAGGCGAAGGGGAGGGATGTGATGAGGGCTTCTGTGGTGGGGAGGGCTCCTGATGGGGAGGCTGAGCCAGGAAATGGTGGCTGCCTTGCTTGTGGGAAGCCCTTCCTGAGACCTGACTCGGGAAATTGGGGAATAATGCTTAATCAAGGGTCTTTCTGCTGGAGGAAGGATGGGATTTCACGGGGTATGCCCAGGAGTGTTTGAGATCCCAGTGCATCCCATGAAGGAACTCACGTGGGGATGATGCTGATGGGACAAGTCCTGCCTTCTCCTTAAAAATTTCTTAAGGATAAAAAGCACTTTCTGCGTGCGTGCTGGTTACCAGTACAGCGCGGCCTGTGCCAGCCGTGCCTTTCCCTCTGCCTGCGGAGCACCGGCTAAAAGGCTCCAAACACTTTCCATCGTCCCACCCCATCTAACAGCGGCTGCAAATGGCTTTGCTGAGCCCATCGCCCCCAGCACGCTATTAACATTTGTATTAATCACTAACGAGCATGAGAAACCAGTGCGTTTCCAAACTCCTCCGACATCCAGAGGCTTGCAAAGCGGGGTGTGGAGTGGCTGCTTGTCTCCTGGCTCTGCTCCCCTCCTGCCTCGGCGTGAGGAACAAATAGGTGCCACCACTCACTGCCCCACAGCTGACCACGGGGACCCGATTCCAGGCACCCACGTAGTACCGTGCAGGAGCTGCCTGCGGTCGGGGTGCCGGGCAGGGACCGGCCGGCTTCTTCCCCTCTCGGAGCAGCTGGCGTGGATGTCGCAGCCGATCACGTCGAGGAAGGAGGTGAGCAGGAAAGCGGTGACACCTCGCTTATGGCACCCTGCTGTCAAGGGGCAGATGTGGAGGCCGACACATGTTCGCTGCCGCCATGCCGCTAATTAATCACCTCCGCCGTAGGGCCATGACAGCACCCAGCCCCACGCAAGGGGTGCGGTGGCTCTGCCAGGGTGGCAATGGGTGTTTGTCCCCATGCTGTCCCTTTGAGCCACATCATCCCGTCCGTGGGATGGCAGGACAATGGGTCACTCAAGCAGTGAGCTTCAATGCTGTTGGGTTTTGGCTTCGGCAAGAAAGAGGTTGGAAAATGCAGGGTGCTTTGTTGTCACCTCTTGCACGGCCATCACTGCCTTATGGGATCCCTCTCCGGCACCATCCTGGCTTGGGCGCCCCGAGACCCTGGCACCCCTGGGGACAAGGAGATGCAGTCTCTGTGCTTGCAGCTGGAAGGGCTTCGGGCAGACGTGGAAGGGGATTCCCTTCCCCCTGGGAAGACCTGCAACTTCTAAATAATAGAGAGAGCAGACCCTTTATGGCAGAAACTGTTGATAAAATTTGGACTTTGGGGATGTTTTCCTGTTTGCTCTGGCATGTGTGGCAGAAGCCAGGTGTTGCTGCTCCAATTCGGCTCCCCAAAGAGGCATAGGAATAGCAAGCACCCACCCAGACCGCTTTTTCCCCAATTTCCCTGCTGGCCAGCTGAAAAAAATCCCCAGTGGAGAATGCCACAATTTTGCTGAAACCTGGTTGGGTTTTTTTTGTTTTTTGTTTTTTGTTTTGTTTTTGGTTTTGTTTTGTGTTTTTTTTTTTTTTGCTGGGGATGTCTCACTGAAATTTCTGATGATTTGGCCCCAGACAGGAGCATCTCACAGGGCCGGGGTGGGGGTGGTGGGGGTCAGCCACATCACAGCCTGTCCCTGGGCTCCCGAGGGGGACAGTGGTGGTGGCGAGTGGGGGGGCGGCTATCTGTTTGTTCCAGCATTCTGCCAAGTCAGGCAACTAGCTTTTGCAGCAAGCTCCGGTGGCTTTGGGGACAGAGGACGAGGATGCAGCGGTCACCTTCAGGGATGCTCGGGGGTCAGGTCCCAAGCCATCCCCAAAGCGTCGCGGTGCTCGGGCAGCCCCGGAGTGTCCCCAGGTGACGGGGGACAGGGGATGGGGACCCCACAACCAACCTGGGACCTCTTTGGGGGGCCCCGGCTCCTCTCTGCGGGCAGAAGCCTCCACCTGGTGGCCGAGCCCCGAACGACAGACGGGCTGCGGGACAGGAGGAGGGACGGGGACAGGGGACGTGTCCCCTCCTCGGGGGCTACGGCAGGAGCCTCAACAACCCACACCCCTTTGTCTTCATCGCTGACCATACAATTAGCTTTCCCCCACCGCAAATCCGTCGAGTCCTCCCCCAGCCCCCACCCCAACTGAGATGATTACTTTTATTTATTGCCCTTCACATCTTCCGTGCATGTATTATTTTGGCAGTCAAAAATTTACCAGAAGGTTATAAAGTCTCTCTCTTTTTCTTTTTTTTTTTTTCTTTTTTTCTCCAATTTTCGTTTCCGAAGCTGGGCTGAAGGCATCCGGGGAGGCAGTGGGGTGACATTAGGCAGGGGTGTACCCCTACTTCTCTGCTTGCTCCCGGGTTGCGTCGTCCCTGGCTGAGGGACGAGACGAGAAGGGGGAGCTCCACCAGCCCAAAGCAACTTCTCCTTGTGCACGGTCCCTGTCCCCTCGGGCTCTGCTGGCCCTTGCTGGGGCCATTAGGAACGGGGCCATGCCTGGGCAGGATTTGCCTGTCACGTTTGACAGCCGCGTCTCCTGCAATGTTTGTTTTCCTCTTCTCTAATCCCTTAAATGTGAACGCGAGCGGGATGTGGGATGCTAACCCTGTTAGCGTCAGGGTTAGCCCGGGGTGAGGCAGGCCTACGTGCCTCAGTTTCCCTATTTCACATGACCTTGTTCTGCCTTTGCTTCTCCCCCAGCCTGTCCCCTCTTCCAATCCCTTTAATTAATACAGGGCTAGCTCTGCCTTACAGTGTCCAGCAGGTTTTTCACCTCAAATCCTCAGCTCACTTAACTAATGAGCTCTCTAAGTGTTTTTTTTGGGGCAGCTTTTATAGGGCATCTTATTTCTTGACTTGTCCACCTGCGTTGTGTGGCTCTCTCGGGGCTGATTTGCACTGGCCTTGGGCTCCTGCAGCCTTGGTGGCTCTCAGGAGGGGGTCACGCCAAGCAGGAGTGTCTGTCCAACCACACTTGCAGGGGAAGGAGACTGCGATGCTACCCACTTTCTAGCCTAATTCTCCCCTGTGAAGGATTTTGCATGGGCTGCCTCCAGATTTGGCAAACCTGGTTACGTAGAGGACGCCCACAAGGCACCCACAGACGGAGGAGCCTGTGCTAACCTCAGCCTTCTGCTTTCCCTCTTCTTTTAAGCTGGATACAGAAAATCGGGAGGGGTAACCTGGGTCTCGTGGTGCTCTCATGGAGGAGCAGCATCTCCTGGTTCTCACTTCCCCCATCTGTTATCGCTGGCGCAGGTACGGCGCGTCTGCCCGGGTGCTTCCGCGGCGTCATTTCATTTAAACAATTCCCAACTGCAGCTCATCACGTTGCCTGCTGTCAGCTGGAGATGGCTGCCTGAGACACTGTTTGGCTGAGAAGCCCATTTTGCACAGATCAAGGACAAAGTTTGACCAAAAAAAAAAAAACAAACCAAAAGAGACAAACGGCAACAAAAAGCGGAGCTTGCTGACCAGGGCTGGGCCACGCTGCCACCCATCAGTTAAAACCATGGTGTCCTCAGGGCTTGGGAATTAACCCTTCTGCGGCCAGTGAGGACTATGGGGAGACATGGGATGACTTGCAACAAGCCCAGCACCACGTTGCGATGGGAAACCTCTTGCAAGTGTCCTTGTGGTCCATACCCTATCCCAGGGTGGAGGTCCCACCAGCCGTGTCCCCAGGGCTCCGTCCGGCAGCGCCTGCCCTGCTCCTGGAGTGCCCCCCCACCCTCGCAGCATCTCCCCAGGCAAGCCTGCAAACCCAAGGCATTTCCCTCCAACTTTTATATTTTCTCGCTTTTCAAAAATTAAGACCTTATTTCAGCATCGGAGCAGGATTCCCCCCCCCAAGTTTCAGAAATTCCACAGGGAATTTCAAGAAAAATGGAAACATTTGCAATGTGCCCCAGGACAGAAAACTGGGTTGCGAGCAGCTTTCATCTGGTGCAGCCTTTGCTTCCTGCCCCTTGGGATAAAAGTCCCAGAAGAAGTGACAAAGACTCATAAATTCTGCAGAACAATTTAGTACTTTCTGGAAAAAAATCTGGTTGTTCCCTAAAGTGGGACTGAGCACTGGGTGTGACGCGGGGTAAAGAAAGTTTCTGCAAATGTCTGGCTCTTAATTAATATTAATACCTCTCCAGCTTTTTATCTCTGCTTTAAATAAAAGGAATCCAGCCATGGCAGAGTTCCCACCGCATTAAGAAACTCATGAAAGCGGAGTGATGGATGCTTTGGAAGATGGCTCTCATTAATGTCTAATCCTTCCCATCAGCCCCACTTGTCCCTGACACTTTGAGCTTGTTAACCATTTTTTGCAACTGTTTTCAGGGACTTCTGAAACTGGGGCGGGGGGAGGGAAGGAGACGGTGTTGCTTCCTCCCCTTGCATTTGGGTGACGGTGCAAAGAAGAGCGTGAAAAAGTGGTTTCTGATCTGGGTGGAACTAACTTCTGCCCTTTCTGTCTGCCTGCCCCAGGTTTATTGCAAGAGGTCACTCCCAGACAGACCCCAAAGGCGCTGGAGGTAGTGAAAAAAATTTCTGTTACTTTATGGGTGATAGTCTTAATTAGAAAGGCCGTGTGTACCTTAGAATAATTGTTGCTGGGTGCAGGAGTGCCGTGTTCGGCAGCTGAGGAGCAGGGCCCCTGCTCGGACTGTAGTCGTCGCCTCCCCTTGCTGCTTTGCTGTTGTTAAGGGCAGTCTATTTAGGGACCTTTCAGAAAGCGCCAGCTCCTGGGTTCATGTGAATAAGTAACTTTGCTTTCTTTTTTGAAATCAAGTCACTTCAGTCCTTACAGCAGCAGAGGCGCCTGTGGAAAATACAGTAGGTTTTGAGGCTGGAAGGGAGCAATAAGTTGGTTTGTTCTCCCATGGGGTTGCACTGAGAAAATCCCACAGAAGAGCTTCCCCCCTGGCTGCTGGGAGCCATCCCTGGGAACAGATACGCCGCCGAAGCGCTTTGCTGGCAGAGGAAAGCCTGCTGTGCTCATCCCGTAGGTCTTTGTCAGATTGTTGCGGTGAGCGCGTGCTTATCGCAGTGCTGATAGTGAAGGTTCCTCTGCTGAACACCTTTTTTCCTAATTTATATCCAGGTTGCAACGCTCATTGAGACTGTGTCTCAGTGGCTGGTGATGGCACAGCATGCTCGAGGACAAAGGTGCCCGTCCTTCTGCACCCAGCCTCGCTGGGTGTCCTTACAGGGAGGTCACAGAGCCCTGCCAGATCTCAAGGGACCAAGCTGCCCAAGCCACATACTGGGAAAAGGGGGCTCTGACCCTGCTTGTGGTCTTGCAACCCCTGGTTACTCTGCTGAGGAGAAGCTGGAGATGCTGGGGCTGTCAGGAGCAGCTCACTGAGGTCTTAAACAACATGGAGTTTCTGCACCCAGCCCAACCACATGGTATAAGCAGGTCCTCTCTTCCAGAAAGGCCGCCCAAAATCAAAACAATTGTTAGACTCAGTCACGTACATCTATGTTTGGGCTGAGAGTGATGGGTTGAAGAATTCCTCGCGGCTAAATATTGCAGTAAGGCTTCCAAATTGGTGGTTATTGCAGCAAGGCTTCCAAATTGGCGGATGCGAAGCCTCTTGGAGCAAATCAAGCCCTTGATGTGGAAATGCTGCAGCTGAGGGCGAGGGCAGCCGAGGGCAGCAAAGGGCTGGAGCCCCCCTGCTGTGAGGACAAGCTGAGAGAGTTGGGGTTGTTCAGCCTGGAGAAGAGGAGGCTCCGGGGAGACCTTAGAGCCCCTTCCAGTCCCTGAAGGGGGCTACAGGAGGGGGGCTGTTTGCAAGGGCATGTAGCGATAGGACGAGGGGCAATGGTTTGAAACTAGAGCAGGGTGGGTTTAGATGAGACATTAGGAAGAAGTTCTTTACACTGAGGGTGGTGAGACACTGGCCCAGGTTGCCCAGAGAGGTGGTGGAGGCCCCATCCCTGGAGACATTCAAGGCCAGGCTGGATGAGGCTCTGAGCAACCTGATCTAGTTGAAGATGTCCCTGCTCACTGCAGGGGGCTTGGACTAGATGCCCTTTAGAGGTCCCTTCCAACCCAACACATTCTATGGTTCTACGAGGGCGGCCGCTTCTGTCTGCTTTCCACTAGAGGTAGCTGGAGCCCCGCGCAACCCGCCCGACAGCCCTGGGATTTCCACATCCCCGGCCCTAAATCAGCACTGATATAAGTGATTAGCCTGCCATTAAAGGCATATATATCCCACCGCAGGAGCCTGTTGGTTCGCAGCTCTCCCTTCCCTGCCTGCCTGCATCCCCGCATCCCCCCCGCGCCACGAGAGCTGCGGCGGCCAAGGCTGTGTCAGCGCTTTCTTGGCATAAACCCCGTAGTTTGGGGGGGCTTTTGAAAAGCCAAGGCAAAAAAATTCCCTCTGCTGCTGGAATTCATCACGCGGCTTCGCAGCCTTGGGGACAGATGTCTGCGACACTGGAGAAGAGAAGAGTAAACTGCTTTTAGCTATTTATTCTGCAGAGGAGGAATAGGATGGAAGTTTGTTGGTTTAAGGCGATTTTTTTTTTTCTTCTTCCCTCCCCCTTTTGCCTTTCTAGCAGGTTTAGGATGTACATTGCCAGCTGACTCTGTAGCTGCTCTTTAGGGAGGGAGGGAGGAATAACCCCCCGGGTGGGTGGGTGATGGGGCACTTGGGGTGCAGCCGCCTCCACCCGCAGGGACCGCTCGTGCTGAAGGGCTCCTGGGGTGCCAATGTGGTGGGGGTGGTTTTTCTGGGGGGGAGAAGGAGTATTTTGTGTAGAACAGCTACTCCTGACGAGTTGCAATAACCTTGCAAAGCGAGGAGGGAAAGAAGGTCAGGAGGAGCGGGGATTATCTGCCTTCCCCACTCCCAAAGGGATTTTAGCCCTGACTTTTAATAACAGCCAGGAAAGCGGCAGACTTCATGCTTACCCAGAGGAAAAGGCCCTAATAGCATAAAGGATCAACTGGAAAAAAAAAAAAAACAAACCACCACAACCCTTTTTTAATCTCGCTTCGCTATCCCCATGGAGACTGCCGTGCTGCAGCCCCCGACCCCAAGCCTGCGCTGGACCCTCTGCAGTGGGTCGGGGTCCCCGCTGGCACAGGGGATGCTTGTGCCACTGGTCTGGCCGTGATTTGCTGATGGTGGTGGTGTGATTTCCCCAGCCAAGGTCACAGCTCTGTGCAACGCAAGGGGCTCACATGTGGGACAGAAGGAGAGCCCTTGGGCCCCTCTCCGTGGCCACCACGTTGCCCAGTCCTGGCATGAGCTCAGCAAGTTTGTCTCAAAACGAGCGAGGTCTCGTGGAACTGGAGGTATTGGGGAAGATTAAATTGGGATTGCGTGGCTGGGGCCATCTGCAGCTCTTCAAAGGTCTCCCAAGCCTGCAGCACGCCACAGCGAGGAGGGCTCCTTCTCTCTTCCTGTTGCCACTTGAGATACAGCTGCAGGTCCTTAGCTGCGTTGTCCTCTTTGATCAGGTTTCTGGCCATCAGGTGTCAGTCTCATTTGGTCTGGCCAATGCCAGCAGCCACCTTGGTGCTTCTTTAGGCCATCAGGTGGGAGGGGGCTAACGAATCAAGAGGAATGAGCCTGTATGAACTCTGTCTGGGATCTTCTTGTGTTCTGGTCTAATCCCTAAACCAGTGCTGGAAGCTGGTCTCAAAACCATCCTTGGTTTCTTCTCCAGAGGGTACGCTGAGCATTAGCGGCGGGTTTTTGGGGGTGGTGGAGCGCTCGCCCAGCCTCGTGGGACGAGGACGGGCACACGCTGCTGAGCTTTGACGGATGGAGACCGTTAATATTGAACATATAATTACGCTAGCCAAGGCCGAGAGTCCTTCTGCGGCGATGCGTATGGAGGGCATCAATATTAAGGCGAGTTACTAAATGTATCTCAAAGGTGAACTGAAAGGCGTTTTGGAGGTCCAGGGCTGAGTTTCAGGACTCTGCTGTGCCGTGGCCGGTGCTGAGAAGGTTCTGGCTGGCAGGGCAGCGAAGAGAGACGCTTTCCCTGATCTTCTCGAGATGTCTCCGTGTTTCACAGTTAAAAGAGGAGAAAGGAATGGCCACTCCATGTTGCTGAGCTCAGCCTTCCCACAATGAGGAAAATGGCTTAAAAATGCTTATTTTTACAGACTGCATGCTGTAAATGAATCAATCTAATTAAAATAAATCCTCCCAGAGTTGGGGCTTTTAGGGTTTGTTTTTTAGGCTTTTTTCTTCCACCAGACAGTTGGAAACTTAGTTGTGGTTGATTTCTAATTCAAGTTCTTCTCGCCCCAACCCTCAGTTCCTGGAGCTGGGGCTTTAGAAGGCACTTTGGGTGCCATGGGGTGAAGCCAGGGGTCCTGGAAATTGTGCTGGGAGCTTCCAGCTCCCCAGTGGGAACTTTTTTTTTATATTTCTGGAGGAAAAGGAATAATTTCTCTCTATCAAAAATGAATGAAAACTTGAAAAATCTCTTACAGGTTTATTTATTGCCTCATCTATTAAAATAGCCACATATCTATTCAAGTGTGGGGGCTGCACTTTATCTTGCCTTTCCCATGAGTCACAGAATACAATTCTTTTTTTCAGGGGAAAGACATTGCTGAGTTTCTCACAAGGGGAAAAATGAGCTGGAGGACGCTGAGGGCACGACTTGCCATGGCAGCGGTCGGGCGGCCCACCCTTCCTCCCACTGCCACCATCCCA
The DNA here is from genome assembly GCF_964199755.1 of Larus michahellis. Classification (NCBI taxonomy): domain Eukaryota; kingdom Metazoa; phylum Chordata; class Aves; order Charadriiformes; family Laridae; genus Larus; species Larus michahellis. The sequence goes on along the minus strand of NC_133903.1, from coordinate 25,129,983 downwards.
CAGCCCCGCAAACGCCTCAGCGGCCGATGCCAGCCTGCCAGCCCATTTCCATCCCCGCCGGTGAGCTAAATTTGGGGTTTTCCCCACTCTTTAGTCGGGAGCCATCCGCTGCTGGTGTGTGCTGGTTGGGTAAAAGGAGGCAAAGATGCTCCGGGATGCCAGAGACACCAGCAGACCTGCCTGCACCAAACCTCTCAAGGGACTGATGGGCTGTTTCTGGGGCATTTGTGCCCGTGTTTCTGAGCTGTGGCATGAAGGAGCCACACACACACACACACACACACACACGCACATACAACCTCCTGGACCTTTCTTGCTTTACATTCAGTGACACTGCTCCTATTAAGCATAATTGCCGAGTTTCTGCTAAGCCAGCCCCACGCAGGAGCTGATCTAGTTGTGCTGGAAGGGACACACTTTGCTGGTCAAACACTGGATGCCCCAAAATATAGAATCACAGAACGGTTTGGGTTGGAAGGGACCTTGAACATCACCTAGTTCCAAGCCCCCTGCCCTGGGCAGGGACACCTGCCACCAGACCAGGCTGCTCAAAGCCCCATCCAGCCTGGCCTTGAACACCTCCAGGGATGGGGCAGCCACAGCTTCTCTGGGCAACCTGTTCCAGTGCCTCACCACCCTCACAGTGAAGAATTTCTTCCTAATATCTAATCTAAATCATCTCCCCTCTTTCAGTTTGAAGCTGTTACCCCTCGTCCTATCATTACACTCCCTGATAGAGTCCCTTCCAATCTTTCTTGTAGGCCCCCTTTAGGTACTGGAAGGCCACTACAAGGTCTCCCCGGTGCCTTCTCTTCTCCAGGCTGAACAACCCCAACTCTCTCAGCCTGTCCTCACAGCAGAGGGGCTCCAGCCCTTTCATCATATGTTAATTCGAACCCTGGAACCGAAACCCCCTCCCATTTTTTTTTTTCTCGCTTGGTCTCACGCTGACTTGCAAACTCCCGGCAGGACACGAAATTAAACCTGCTTCCCACGATCGGGGCCCTGTGCGTGACTCCACCTGGGACTGCCGCAGCCAGGGGGCTAGAGATGCGAGGGTCCTCTAAAACCCCAGCGAGCCGGTACCTGTTTCCATGACATGGGGCTGGTTTTAACTTTCCGCAGTAATTTTTTTTCTCGGCGTGTCTCAAGCTGAGGACGGTTTCGGCCACGGGCGCAGCTCGGGAACGCAGGGGCCAGTGATGGAGTGGGGCTGTGGCAGGGCTGGAGGAAAGCCAAGGTCCCACGGATGGAGACTTTATTCCTCAAGAAATGGCAGGAGGGGAGGTGTAAGGGCAAAAGCCATCACTTTATTAAGTATTTTTTTGTAAGCACGTCAGCCCAGGGCTGGCGAAGGGGCTCGACTTGGCGGATGGGCGGCACTTTCTCCTGCTGTGGGTATTTTCCCGTGGGAGCCCCACACGGGACCCACCAGCCCTTGCTCCCCCACACACACCCCCTTCCTGCCCGTTCCCCGCCGCAGCTCAGAAAAAGCTTTATTTATACTCATTTAGCTGCTTGCCATCGCCCTAATTGAAATCATTAACCTTCTTGCTTAATGAAGAGGAGGACCGGGAGGAGGGCGAGGGGGGGTGCGGGGGCCAGCAGACCCCCTCTCGGATTGCTCCGCTGATTCCCTCAACCGCCTGAAAAAAAAAGTGATTTTTTTTGAATTTGGCCACCGGGAGCTAAAAAAAAAAAAAAAAAAAACCAACAAAAAAACCCCACAACAAAAAACAAACCCCGAACAACTGCGCCTCGGTTCGGGGGGCTGGCGGGGTACGGTTCCCTCTGCCCCCGGGGCCGCGGCGGGGCTGACGCCGGCATTTCATCTTGGCGGAGAAGTCATCGGCTCTGACCACGGGGAGGGCTTTGCCCGCTAGGTCCCACTTTGCTCCCCTATATTTAGCCCATTATGAATATGGAAGAGCGTTGAAAATGATTCGCCCAGACATCCCTCTGTCCAGCCGAATAACGTCAAAGGCGGGAGCGGGGATGGGAGCCGCTCGCCCTGGCAGGGACCCAGGCCCCCGCCTGGCCTCGTGGGTCGCAGAGTGGGGTCCCTGCAGCTGCGTGTTGCGGGGGGGAAAACCACATTCGTGACTTTAGGGACCCCCATAGTGGGTGTTTGGGGGGTGAGATGCTGGCTGGGGGAGTGCTCCCCCCGCCGCAGTGTGCCAAGCAGGCGCCCGGGGTCTCAGCTGGCTTTGGCAGGGGACGCCGCATGGTGCCCAGCTGCGCGTCGTGCTCTCCAAGGGCACAGCGGCCCCGTCCTTCTCTCCCACCACCCGACACCCCCTGGCCGGCCGGGCACAGCCCCAGCAAAGGACCACGCAGCCCGGGTTGGGCAGCCCGGGATCCGCCAGCGCCCGCTGCTTCCCATCCAGCTCCCACCTCTCCTTCTCCAGCAGAGGGGAAGAGAGATGCCGCCATCCTGGCTGGTTTTGCCAATGCTCCGGCATCCCCACTCCGCTGTGCTCAGGCTCCGGCATCAAACATGTGCTGAACGTCCTGGCGTGCGACACGACGGCACGTGGCTGCTCCTCCGCCAGGCTTTGCCCCCAGCACAAAACCCCTTTTCCTAAGGACGGCTGCTGTCCCTTCCCTTTTGGGAGCACCAAACCTACCCCAAAAGCATTTGGGCATCCTCCTGTCCTGCTCTGGGATATGGACACCCCTTCTTGGGTGTCTGCCCCATTTTGCCCACTGTTTTCCTCCCCTTTGCACGGAGCATCGCTCCGTCCCGAAAGCCGGGTACTGATGGGGAGAGGATGTGATCCAGGGGGGCAGACTCCCCCTCCCAGAGGACCACCCCCGCACCCCCACCCCCAGGCTGGGTTGTGTTGGTTTGGGGTTTGAAGAGCAGTTTGCGCGAAAGATTAACCTCGCTTTTGGGCATAGCGGAAGAAAAGAGGGAAAACAGCTTTATTCGAGCTGTTAATGAAATGTCATTTGCAATTCCCTTCCATGGCCGTCACGTGGCGGATCCGCAGCACCCCGGGGTTGCACCGCCTCACACGGCGGGGGGGTGTGGGTGTGGGTGTTACTTCGGAGGGGGTTTTGGGGAGGGGGAAAAATGCACAAAAGCATTGAAACGTGAATGCCCTGTCCCCAGAGCCTGGGGACAGCATTTGCCATGGGTGCTATTGCAGGGTAAGTTGGCTCAGTGTCCCCTCCCAGCTCAGGGGACAAGGTTGGGGGGGATCGGCAGAGACCTGGCAGAGCAACACACCTTTTCTGTGGGGTCTGGCCCCAGAAATATCCCTGGATTTTATTTTTCCCCTCCTATCCTCACGTATCTATACCCAACACATTGCACATGAGCTGCCGGCAGGGTCCCACTGCCTTCCCCCCTGCCCTGCCGAGGCTTGGTGACGGCCCCCCTTTTCCATCCTCCCCCTCTTTGCCTGCCCCGTCTCCCCTCCTCTGCCCCCTCCCAGTTTCTGAGTGATCCTCCACAGCCGTGAGCCGCTTTAACTAATCTTTCTGTCAGTGGGGTACTTTATGGAAATTGAAAACTAATTAACGTTCATCTCAGTAGCTAATCGCATAGAAAACCCCACCGCCTCGGCCTCCCTGGTCTAAAAATAATGACGGCATGTGAGCAGGAGCAGGGAAGATCTCGATCAAGTCCACCAGAATGAGATGATCCCTGAGACAGACCCCCGAAACCCCATCCCTGGGGATGGGTCACCTTCTGCTGGAGTTCCTGACCCATCTGAATCCATCTTGCCCATCCTACAGCCCTTCCCTCTGGCTACCTCCACCCAAGAGGTGGGGAAAAGACATTTTGGGGCAGTCTGGGGAGAGAGAGGGTGGTGTGGGGCTGGGAGAGGGGGTGGAGATGCGCGGTAAAGATGCTCCCGCCTGCAGTGACTCGTTCGGCTTTAATTGCTCCCTGAAGTTGCCGGCTGCTGGCGGCACCGCATCAGAGATGTCACGTTATAGTCATGCGTGAAGAGCTAATGGTCAAGGGTGACACCACCAACAAAACATCCTCGGGGAAGCTGTCAGTGGCGGGGGGGGGGGCAGGGGGGGGCATCAAAGGGCAGGGAGAAGGGCCGTCCCGCTGCCAAGGGTCAGGCGGCTGCTGGAGATGCAGGTGCCCAGCGTAGGGGTGGTGGCAGTGCCTGTGGAGCTTTGTGGCCAGAAAATCTTCCGGCCACATCAGGGATGGTGTGGGCAGTGCCCGAGCTGAGAGCACTGGCTGCTCTCAGGAGCCCTGGAAAAGTTTTCCTTTGGCTTTGAAGCTCCACGCTGGCATGAGTTGGGAGGGCTCACGCTGATGGTGTTGTTGGACCAATGTTAGTTGATCCCCACTGTCCCCATGCCACAGGGAGGTGGCCCAGGTGTGGAAAACCAGGATGTTAAGGTGGGTCTCAGATGCACAGCTTCTGCAACAGCCACAGGGACACCACCTCATCCCTCTGGGCCTCCTAAAGGGAGGCCTCCTCCAGGCCCTCCTGTGCCCTGGCTGGGATGCTGTCGTGCCCGGGCTGGTTGGCACCTACCAAGGATCGAAGGGAAGACTTGGATGAGACTCCATCTTGCCAATGCAAGAGGTTAAGTGGCACAGCATAGTGGGGTTGATTATTTTGGCTTTGGCTTTGAAGCTCCACGCTGGCATGGATTGGGAGGGCTCACGTTGATGATGCTGTTGGACCAATGTAAGTTGGTCCCCACTGTCCCCATGCCATAGGGAGGTGGCCCAGGTGTGGAAAACCAGGATGTTAAGGTGGGTCTCAGGTGCACAGCTCCTGCAACAGCCACAGGGACACCACCTCATCCCTCTGGGCATCTGTACACTCCTGTGCCCTGGCTGGGATGCTGCTGTGCCCGGGCTGGTTGGCACCTACCAAGGGTTGAAGGGAAGACCTGGATGAGACTCCATCTCACCAATGCAAGAGGTTAAGTGGCACAGCACGGTGGGGTTGATTTTTTAGACGCTGTGACCAGGATGGGCCCCAGCACACACGTTTGCAGGCTGTGCCGCACCGAGAGCGGCACAGTGCAAAGTGCCCTTTCCAGATGCCCTTGTCCCCAGGGGCCACAGGCTACTCCTCTGCTCCACAGCAGCATCAGCACGGTCCCAGTTTGAATTTGGCTTGGTGGTCCCGTTTCCAGCTGCTTCCCATCATGCTGCTGCTGGGTGCAGCATGTCTCTCTCCGCTGCCGCTTCGGCGGGACGGGGCAGCATCTCCCTGCCCTCCATCAGCAGGAATGGCTCGGAGAAAGCCAGGCGAGATGGCCATGCTGCTGGGGCACGGATCAGCCTGCCGGAGAAGCAGCCCTGGCCACAGCCATCCCGCTGAGAAACGCGGCGAGGGAGGAAGAGTTATTGCTGCAGTCACACACCAGCTATTACCTCCCAACAAAAGGCAGCGTCTGCACAGCCGGGAGAGGGCCCGGGGACAGGGACAGCCCTGGTGACCTTCAGAGGACATACAGCAGACAGGACGAAGCCCTGATTGCCCCAGACAGGTATGCCCGCGGGCAACCCTCCACCTGGCCCGGCGCAGCGGGGGCCTCCTGGGGTGCTCCCCACAAGCCTTCAGCCACGATCAGCTTCAAAACCTCCTCGCCAGCCCCCAGCCCGGTGGGTTTGGGTTTTTTTTTTTCCCTTCCAGCGCACATCAAGCTTTCAGGTTTCTGCAAGGAGGAAGAGGCAATGCCGTTGTTGGCGCTCAGCTGCTGTGAGGTGCCGGGACCTACTCTAATCTTGGAGTTCGGATACATCCCTGCAAAGCTTCATTTTTCCAGCTCATCCCTGGCAGCCAGAGCTTAGTAAAGAACCTGCTTATAATAATTTGGGATCAAGGGTAAGGCGACAACACCAAAGACCTCGGGGAGGTGAGCTAGGGCTCTCTCCCTGAGGCCATGGGTGGGGGTCTGCCAGCTGTATCCCTGGACATGCCAGTGTGGTCCCAGCACAGCTCTGGGACTGTTGGACCTGAGGAGCTCTCATTGCAATGTCCTTGTGCTGCCTCTCGCCCCAGGAGCAAACGTATTCAAGGGCATCCCCCTGCCATGGTGAGAAACCCCCTGTAGACAAGCGGAATTTACTGCCTAGCCGGGTGCCTGGTCTCTGGCCCGAATTCACCTCAAGGAGGTGTTGGGACGTGTGTGGGAGAGCGGGGGAGGCACCACCATCCCCACAGAGAGCTGGAAAGGAGCGAGTGGCCGGGGCTGAATGAAGGGGAGAGCAGCGGGTTGTCAGCAAACTTCAAAAAAACCTAAAACCAAGCTGGACTTCAGAGCCAATTAAGTTTGTGTGATGCGAGAGAAGTTCTGGTGAAAGGCATGGTAGCGGTTGAACTGTATATCCATTTATTTAAATGCAGTTTTCCAGGGGAGCGGAGTACTTGCATATCATTAGCGGCAACTATCTCTGATAAGGCTGCCTCCTAATATGCCAAAAAAAAGCTTAATTAACTTTGCTTTGTATTGAGCCAGGGAGGTTCCTCCAATGCCTTTTCCTCCAATCAGGAGCAAAACAGGTCTTGAGACAGTGGCACACATGCGGGTGGGTGGGTAGGGTGGCTCCATGCCGGGAAGTGCCACCAAATGGTGGGTGACCCTGGAGGGATCCATGCGGCCGCGACGTCTGACACTGCTTAGCTGGTGGGGAGGAGCTTCAGCAGCTCGTTGTGTGCCCAAGCTCCATATGAAGCATCAGAGGAACATCGTGGCTATCCAGAGGGAGACGGCGGCTGCCTCCCCGGGACACGCGGGGCCATCGCACCTCCGTGCCCTGCAGCTGCAAACTCCTCGGCCACCACCACTGCCTGTAATTAGAGGGATGGAGGAACCAGCCCCAGATTTAAGTGGCTGTGGATTCTGTCTGTCCCTCTGTATTTCCCCTAGTGCGTGAGCCTTCCCAAGCCCGCCACCCTCCCATCAGATCCCTCAACCGGTGGATGCTTGTCCCCACGCTCCTCTGCACAGCGTTGCGGAGCACTGATGCCATCGTGACATGCACCGTGCAGGGGGGAGCCTTGGCCTCTGAGGGGTGACGCTGCCGGCGGCAAAGGCAGGGCAGCAGGGTGACGCGCGGCATGTCACCAGCGCCCCAGCACGGGAGGCATTGGCCATGGCAGCTGTTGGACCTGCTGCAGGACAGCTCTGCAGTGGTGGCACCTGGAATTGGCGCTACCGTCCCCTCCCCATTTTTCCAAGCATAAAACCGCATTGCTTGGGAATCCCGTGTTTTACAGATCCCAGGGGGCTGTAAATCCCAGGAGCTAGCACGCTCCCAAGACACTTCTACCTACATACCTATACATGTACGTATGTAAATACATTCTATAGATGACTATTTTTATGTCGTCTGTTTCATAAAGAGGTCACAGCTGTGTAGCTGCCAGCGCTTTTCCACAAGCCCAGCCGTGCTGGAAGCGGAGATGGTTTATGGGAACCCCCCTCCCCTCTCGGCACAGGGCAGCTGGCATTGGTGGTGGCTGGGACACCCCGTCCCACCACCAGCCCCAAGCTGGCCGGGCCCCGGGCAGCGCTGCCCCCACTTCCCTTGCAAACCTCTTAGCCCCAGGTTAATTAATCGTCATCAAACAACCTTCACTCTTGCTCATGCCTGCCATGCCCAGCTCCGTCCCGATGGTGTTGCTGCCTTTTGTGGGGCTGCCGAGGCCGGGAGCGGGGACAGAGTGCTGCTGAAATGGAGCTCCTGGAGAGCAGCACTCGACAGGAGAGGGGGCGGTCTCAATAGGAGGGGGGGGTCTCAATAGGAGAGGGGGTGTCTCGACAGGAGGGGGGGGGGGTCTGGATCAGAGAGGGGTCTCAACAGGAGAAGAGGGTCTCAGTAGGAGAGAGGGGTCTCAATAGAAGAGGGGTCTTGATAGGAGAGGGGGGGGTCTTGGTAGGATCAGGGTCTCGATAGGAGAGGAGGGTCTCGGTAGGAAAGGGGGGGTCTTGATAAGACTGGGGTCTTGATAAGACTGGGGTCTTGATAGGATTGGCGTCTTGATAGGAGAAGAGGGTCTTGATAAGGGGGGGGGTCTCGATAGGGAAAAGATATCTTGGTAGGAGAGGGGGTCTGGATATGATTGAGGTCTTGATAGGATCAGAGTCTTGATAGGAGAGGAGGGTCTCAGTAGGAAAGGGGGGGGGTCTTGATAGGACTGGGGTCTTGATAGGAGAAGAGGGTTTTGATAGGAGAGGGGGGTTTTAATAGGAGAGGGATGTCTTGATAGGAGAGGGGTCTTCATTGGGGGGGGTGTCTCGGTTGGATCTGCATCTTGATAGGATTGAGGTCTTGATAAGAGAGGAGGGTCTTGATAGGAGAGGAGGGTTTCAGTAGGAGAGGGGCATCTTGGTAGGAAAGGGGGGGTCTAGGTAGGATCAGGATCTTGATAGGAAAGGGGTCTCGGTAGGAGTGGGGGTCTCGTGAGCGTGGCCCTTTTTGTTCAGCTGGCCAAGGCGCTCCGTGCAATGGCTGCACATGGCCCAAAGGACATGTTTTGAGGCAGCTCAATGCGATTTTTCCCCACTTAATGCCCCAATGGGTCTCTGGAAATGCGGCACACCACGGGCACAGGCTTCAGGAGCTGGAATTCCCTGAATTTTTTGATCCCTGGTGGTGGCACGGTCTGGCTGGCGGGTGGGAGAAGCACCGTGCTGCCTACGCTGGGTCGTGCCTGAACAGATGCTCCTGCGCCATAATAAAATGTTAAATATTTTAATAAACATTAGCCACATGTTGAAGGTAAAACGAGCTGCTTGCTTTCACTCTCTCCTCTTTTTTTCCTTTTTTTTTTTTTTGTATGCAAATGAACTGGAAGCTTATTAACAAGATGAGAGGCTGGAGCCTAATTAGCAGCAGGTCGAGGGAGCCGCGCTGGAGCTGAGTCAGCGAGCAGGAGAAGTGGAAAACACCGCAGCGCTCCCCGCCGTCGCCGCCCGCCGCTTCCCAAATCACCCCCCAAAAAACCCAGGAGAACCCATTTCTGGAAAGGTCGGGGGAGACCCAGGCGTCGCTCGGGTTCCTGCTCTGGATATGGCTGCGTGGGTCACCCCCAAAGCCACCGTCCTCGGCTTCTTCTCCACCCTGGTTGCATTGCAGCTTGGGTTTTTAGGGGTTGAGCTGGGGCAGGGTTTCCAAGCACCTGGGGGTGCTTGGAAATTTGGGGGCCATGCCACCGAACCCCATAGCGATGGACAAGAGGAGACACGAGGTCTTTGCGGGGGGGCTCAAGCATGGCCGGTGCCGCTGGCAGGGGACTGTGCTGCGCTGGTCCCTGTGTCATTTGTTTTAGGGAATATTTTTCTCTCTGCTTATGAGTCCTTTTCCATTTTGAAGGATCATTTTCCCCACAAAGGGCTGGGAAGAAAACAAAGGGGAAAAAAAAAAAAAAAAACAAACCAAAGCAGGGAACCTTTTTCCTTTAAAAAAAAAAAAAAATTTTTTTTTTTTTCCCCCCTCCTGTCCTTGCTTCCATCACCTTTTGCCTGCTCCGGAGGTTGTTCCAAGCAGAGGAAAGGCAGAAGCCATGGGGCTGCCGGTGGCTGGTGGCCGCGGGGACACGGGGACTCACCTCCGAACCAGAAGGTGCCAATAAACCCCTCTTGTAATTTGCACCTTCGGAAGGCGACAGCAGCCGCGCGGCCCCATCTTTCATTTGTATTTTTAATTAGCCGGGATCTCCCAGCGCCTCTCAGCTGCCCGGCCCCGGGGCCAGCCACAGCTGCGGGAAAAGGGCATTCATTTTAGGGGTGAACGAAGCATTTTGGTGGCCCCCAGGATGGGGGGACCTGGCAAGGAAGTGATGGTATTCCTCTTTTTTTTTTTGGATATGTATTTCTTCCCCATGCTCTCGCTCCAGCCCTGCCTCCGGGCCATCGCCACCTGTGCCCGTTCATCCGCCCCCTCCTCTGGGCTCCTTCCTCACCATCCTCCTCCTCTCCCAGCACCCAGCACCCTGCGCCGCCCTCCCGGGTTCCCCCTTCCCACACAGCCCCCGCCATCGGCACCTGGAGCAGCCAGTGCCCAACTCCCCTGTAAAGCTACTCAAACGCTGCCTCATTAGCCATAATTAAAAGGTGCAGCACATGTTCCCAATAGCTCATGCCCACGGCCAGGGTCAGCTCATCTTTTTCTTTTTCTTTTCTTCTCTTTTCTTCTTTTCTCTTTTTTCTTTTCTTTTCTTTTCTTTTCTTTTCTTTTCCTTTCTTTTCTTTTCTTTTCTTTTCTTTTCTTTTCTTTTCTTTTCTTTTCTTTTCTTTTCTTTTCTTTTCTTTTCTTTTCTTTTCTCTTTTCTTTTCTTTTCTTTTTTCTTTTCTTTTTTCTTTTTTCTTTTCTTTTTTCCTTCCCTTCCCTTCCCTTCCCTTCCCTTCCCTTCCCTTCCCTTCCCTTCCCTTCCCTTCCCTTTCCCTTTCCCTTTCCCTTCCCTTTCCTTTTTTATTTTCTTTTATTTTAATTTTATGTTATGTTGTTATTTTATTTAATTTATGTTATTTTATGATGTTATTTTATGTTTATTGATATTTTGGGGGGGGATTATTTTGTTTAATTTAATTTATGTAATTTAATTTAATTATTTTTTTGTTATTTTGGGGGGTGTTTATTTTATTTTATTTTATTTTATTTTATTTTATTTTATTTTATTTTATTTTATTTTATTTTATTTTATTTTATTTTATTTTATTTTATTTTATTCTTTTTCTAGGCTCCTATACCCACCGTGCCCTCAGGATGCCATCCCCGCAGAGCTGCCGGAGGAGGGCCCCGGGGACAGCCACCACCCCCCTGCTCACCCGACGGATGGTGGCGGTGGGGGACAACACACGGGGCGGGGGGGGGCTGCCTGCATCCAAGGCACAGTAAAATATTTTACTACGAAGCGGAATTACTCCAAAGACTGATGGGCTGACTTGCGAGACCCACTCACGTTTATGGAGGTCGTAAGTTATGGAGTCCCGCTGAACTGGAGGGGAAAAAAAATACCGCTCGCCTTTTATAGGCGAAACTTCCCGCCGTATATTAAACTCTCCGGCAAACAGACGGGGGCTTTACTGCAAACTATAACTTTAATGCCTCCCAGCCCCTCGGTTCGTTTGGAAGGATTATTAATAACTGGGGTGCACGCGGTTAGTCCCCGCAGTGGCTGGTGGTGGCCCTTGGAGCTCCTGGCGGTGGCTGGTGGTGGCCCTTGGCTGGAGGTCCTGGCGTGGGGACTGGGGGGGGACACACAGGATGGGGAAATGCCGGCAGCTGCTGGGGGGAGAAAAAGCTGCAAGAGGCAGGACACGTCCCAGAGAGCTCGGGAGGGCCCTGGCATGTCCCAGGGCAGCGGCATGTCACCAAGCCGCGGGGTGATGCCCACCAAGGGGCTTCTGCAGCTTCTGCCGTGGAAATACGCAGGGCCCAGTACACGCCATGTCTTTTTTTTTTTTTTCCCCATTTCTTGGCCTAAAATATTGTAACATGGAATGGAGAAAGTGCAGGAGCCTGCCCTTGGGGTTGGCTCTCAGCCAGGGCTGAACTTTGTTGCCCAAATCTGGAGGGAATAGTGAAGAAAAAAACCCCAAACAATCCCATTGATAAGTGAGGGGTGGGGGATGGGAAGGATGGGCAGCACCAGCAGGAGGAGAAGATGTGGAAGGAGATGAAAGCAAGGAAAATGGAATCCAGTGTGGGTCCTGTGGGTTTGGCTTCTCTTTTATCCAGGAGCAACCAGTGAAGGGGGATGGAAGGAGGGGGGATGGAAGGAATAAGGGAAGCTGTTGCCCCCAGCCCGGCTCCTCCAGCTGCCCCAAATGGCTGCGTGTGCCCTTTTCCCACCTTAAAATCATCTCTTTTTTCCATGGCGGGGCCAGGGGGAAAGACTGGAGCAGGGGGAGGTGTGACACGCTCAAACCCAGCCCCGCACCCAAAGGATGCGTGCCAGGACCCCCAGCACCCCATCACCTCCTCCCAGCATCCCACCCACCTCCCTCCTGCCTTTTCACCCGCCTTTTTTTGGGCGATTTTTCTCATGGGGGGCCCAGTGAGACGTAGCATTTCTCTGTTTGGCGCCGGGGATGAGCATTTATTAGAATTAAACAGCCGGGAGGAAGATGATATTTAAACTGGTATTAGGAGAGCATCGTCGGAGGGAGATAATACCTGGGTTGGTCTGGCACCGTGGCAGCCGGGGGGGGAGACGGGACTCCCCAGGTCTCCTGCCGGAGAGCGATACAGTTAATTTGCAGCCGGAGCTGGAGGCTGGCCTGCGCTGATACCGCTGTGTTATTTAGAAGAGAAAAGGTCAGGCTGGAGATTGAATAATCATTGACAAGAAATCCATGGGGGAGCGCGGGGCTGCAGCTCCAGCATCCTCGGGCCACCTCTCTGGGGCTCATGTCCCTCCGCTTTGGTCCCCGCAGGGTTTCGGGGGGGGGGTTGTGGCAGGGATCCTGCCTGCCTTTCTCCATCTTGGGAGCCAGGGAAATCACAGCCACTCTCTCCAGCTCCCCCCACCTCCTTATTTTTTTTTAACTTCCATCTCTGGGGACGTTTTCGTCCCACGTACAGACTCTTTCTTTTTAAATTGCAATTTTTTCTTAAAATTACTTTTTGTTCAGACACGTTTTCAAAACTTTTTTTTTTTTTTAAACTAAAAGCCACAGGAAAACATAAGAAACCACCAACCCTCCCCCTGCTCCCCAGCCCAGCCCCAGGGTGTGATAAGGAAAGCCCCCATTCTAGCTTTTTTTTGGGAAGAAGTGCATTAAAAACTCCCCAAAAAAGAAGCGAACGAGCAATGAAAATGAAAGATTAAAAATGTTGGGTTTTTTTTTTTTCATGGATGAAGCCGCGTGTCCAGACGCACTCGCCTCCCCCTGCCCAGGGAAACTGAGGCACAGGGGTGGGGGGAGGCGCCGGGAGCAGCAGGGATGCTGCGCGTCCAGCATCGTCCCCGAATCCCGTCCCTCTGGCTCCAGGCCCACACCACCAGGAGCAAGAGCCAGCATAAGGCTCAGATGAGCCTTTGCTCACCGCGCACCGCCCCCCCCCGCCCCCGGCCCCCCTTTTACTCCAAGCCCCTCCTGCAGCCCCCAGGGGGGAAGCCCCCAGGGCATCTCGCTTTCCTCTATTTTTTTCCTCCCAAAAAAAATACACCAGGTTTGGTTTCAAGTTTTTTTTTTTTTTTGGTTTTTTTTTTTTTGCAACAAAAGAAACTATTTATTTGGAATATGCATTACCAGTACAAATCAGGAAACTGTAAAACCTACACCTTGTTAGTATCGTCATAGAACATAAAAGTCTCAATTGGGATCAGAAAGACAGAGGCCTTTTTTTTTTTCGTTTTTTTTCTTTACAGAAGCAGAAAAGCTTAAAGTTTCAAAACCAGGTCGGAACAGAGAGTCTTTTTTTTTTTTTTTTAGGGTTTTTCTTTTTTTTTTTTTAATATTTGGAATCCGTTAGGAAGAGGGGGAGGAAAAAAAAAAAAGTTGGGGGGGGAAATAGAAAAGAAAAAGCAACTCAGAGCAACTGGATCATCTTTACAGGGGACAGAAAGGGCTTTGCAAGAACAAAAAAAAAGCAAACCGACAAAACCAACCCCCCAGGCAACATTTGATTTACATCGTCTTAATAATAATAATAATAATAATAATAATAATAATACAGGTGTACGAAAAAAAAAGGACTCCAGGAACCCTTGGGATCGAAAATAACATCCCAAACCCTAAACCGTTCAGTGATGTGAAAAGCTCAGGTTTTTTCGGGAGGAGGGAGGCGAGCCAGGGAACTGCTTTAAGAGAAAACTACAGCCACACCAACCGGCGTCTTTCCCTTCAACGCCCCCCCCCCCCAACTCCGCAGCCACCGAGATTCCGGGCTGAAATTCAGGGGCATTTTGGCCACGTCCCAGCATGGCTGGGGTGGTGGGGGGCTGCCACATCCCCATCCCTTGTCCCTCATCCTTCCCCGTGCAACCGGGGCTCGGGGCCAGGCTGTGAGACACCCATCCTCAACAAGGTCCACGGTGGGAATGAAGTTGGTGCCTTGCTCCGAACCCCTCGTTTTTGGGCCAAGGGTGCCGCCAGGATTTGGGGCAGAGCATAAGGGTGTCGAAGCCCACCATCTACACGTTTTTGGGGAGGATTGATGCGCCCTTTCATCATTTCCAGGCAGCTCAGCATCGCATCGGGGATCAGCGCCTGACTCCCTCCTCAGCATCTCCTCCCCAAAACCTCTCGGGATCACATCTCTCTCTGGGGACGTAATCCCCCGGTTAACCCCAGAGCAGCCACCTCAAGGATCTTCTGGGGTTGGGTGTCAAAGTGTGTGCAGACCCCCGCGCCTCCCGGAGAGTAAAACACCCTCATCCCCTCCCCCCCCCCCCCCCAAAACACCACCATCACTTTTCACATCACTTGGGTCCCAGCTCAAAAGCACGGGGGGAAGCGGCAGGGCCGTCGTCTTGGCAAGGTCCAAATAAACTCAGCATCATCATCAAAGCCCCCTCACCCCTCCTAAATAATGCCAAAAAAAAAATAAAAATAAAAAATAAAAGGCAATTTCTGGGTCTCAACGTTAAGAAACATAAAAGTGTTAGACTGTACCTATTAATGCTCGCTATTCCAACTGTTTGTTTTTTTTTATCCTTTTTAAAGTTTTACAAAATGAATTACCGTCACTTTTTTTAAACATTGTGTAAGAAGAAATGAGTGTGCACAACTCTACACTTTTCTAGCATTCTTGAACTAATTCACAAATGCGAGAAAATGGGGGGGGGGGCGGGGGAAGGGGGGAGGAACCAAACAAACCAACCATGGGAAAAACAAACAAATAAAAAAAAAAAAAAGAAGATGAATGTAGGTAGTTCGATGTTATAAACTATACAGGAATGAAGCGCTTGTTGCCACAGAAAGAACAGGGATGGGACCTTCCCCCTGTTCAATTTTGCGTGCTAAGAGGGTCATTTTTTATTCTTTTATTATAAACACTATTAAATTCCGACTGCGTTTTTGGTTTTTTTTTTTTTTCTCCTTTATCTGAATATACAAGAACATTCATTATCAAATGTTCGTTATCATCAATACTACAAAGAACGAGACACAAATCGCAAGAAACAATGGAAAATGTTAATAAAGCTGAAAGAATCGTCGAGTTTTTTTTGTGTGGTTTTTTTTGTTTTTATTTTTTTTGAGTTTCTGCAGGTTTTTTTTGTTTGTTTTTTTTGTTTTTTTTTGTTTTGTTTTGTTTTTTTTTTGGTATCGAAGTCAGGTTTTTCTGGGCAGAAAAAAAAAAAAAAAGAAAAAGAAGAAGAAAAAAATCCACAACACTCGGGGCTGGGGTGGGGGGGAAGGGGAGGAGAAACAAAACCCAAAAATAAAAAAAAAGCAAAGAAAAAGGCAAGCCAGTAGCTACGCCAACGCGAACCGGAGGGACCAACCGGGGAAACCCAGGAGGTGATTTGGAAAGTACCGTGGAGGAGGTGGGGTGCCGCAGGCAGGGGGTGCAGGGCAGGGGAAGGCACCCCCGGCACTGGCCGTCTCCGGTGAGCTGGTGGTTTCGGCTCATTCCGGGTTGGTTTCCAAGAGGTACGGCTGCATTCCCACAGGCACAGCACACTACTGCTGCTCCGGAGAACGGCTCTGACCCAGTCCTGCATCCATGAAACGCTCTGCTGGAACCGTTTCATGTAAAATCAGCTGGAAATGGTTAAAAGGCTGTACTGGGGGAGGCCACGGAAGGGGGAGGAGGAGAGCGGGATGGTGCACGGCTTGGGAAGATGGGCAGCATCTCCTAACCGTCCTCACAGGGAACCAACCTTCTCCTTGCTCTCAACGTATTCCCAGCTGGAAATATGTTAATTCCCAGCCCTAGACCTTGGGTGTCACATCACGCTCTGCAGCACGGTCCCCGTACCCGGATGCGAAAGGAGGAGCCGAATGTGTCCCACCGCTGGAGATTAAGAACTATGCAAAGATGAGCTTGTGCCGTTTCTTGTCCGCCTTTCACGTCCTACTCTGAATCCACCAGCTCCGAAACAGAAAATCCACTGAATCCAGACTTTTGGTATTTGGGGGAAGGTCACAAACTTCAGAGCGGGTGTTTTAGAGCCTTCCGGGCTTATTCCCCTTGGAAAGCCAGGCTTCACCTCCACTTCAGGCGAGTCATACTGCTGGCCCCGTGCTGCAAGGTGACAGCATGTCAGAGCCACGGGCACCTCCTTTTTCCAGCAAAAGGGTGGGAATTTTTCGGGCAGAGCTCAAATTTTAAACGGTTCCTGCTTCATGCTGCTCTGGGCTGGCAGTTCCCATCTCGAGATGGCCAGCATCGGCATGGGCAGGGTGGGCACGGACGTGCAAGATGTGGCCGAGAGAGGCATTAGGGTCCATCACGAGGTGCCAGACATGCTGCACCCACGCTGGTCCCCACGACACCCGGGGTCTTGCCGCAGGCCGGCTCAGCCTCCTCGTGCCCGCTGGAAGAACCAGCGGCCGAAAAGTACCTTCCCCGGCACACAGCTCAGCCCCGTTGCCTGGGGCAAAGTGACGTCTCCGCACCCTGCTTTTCAATGAAAGCCGTCCTCCCAGTGCCGGCTGTGTGAAGGTGATGCAAGATGATGCCTTGCGTACCACCCAACACCGCTTGTCCGAAAAGTGGACCTGAAAAGCTGGGTGGAAAACCCCACCAGTGCTCCCACGGCTTGGGATGCCACTGCCCAGAGGAACTCCCAGGACAAAACCAGCAGCTTCATCAGAAAGACATCCCCAAGCAGGGCACCCACCCGTCCTACAGAGCTTCACCCTCAAGCAAAACTGTCACGTTAACCGTGACCAGAAGCACCCGACGCGCTCACCCCACCACATCCAGCCTCCGCGATCCCACCACCCGTCCCTCACTGCCTGCCCGGCAGGGCTTTGGGAATGCGGCAGGTGCCACCTACCGCTGCGGGTCCTGTCTGCCCTGGGGAACCCCATCTCCTCCTCTTCCACAGCGCAGCACGCTCCCGAAAATGTGAGCCAACACCCCAGGACAATCTCCTCGCCAGAAAAAACTCCAACGCTGACCTCCCGAGGTGCTGGGAGAAAACTGCTGGGGTCCCATCCATTATCAATGCCTGATCCCGTACAACACCATGGAGGTGCTCAGCGCCTTCCTTACCGGCGATGGCCATTTCTCGCCCGCCTCTGCCTCGTCTCCTTCCCTCCTCTCCTCCCCTCCAAGGGCAGGCAGGGAGGACGGTGGGGTTTCATGGCTCACCCAGCTCACAGCATCCAGCAGGATGCGCGGCTGAGCAAGGCAGGGACCGGGAAGCGCCGGCGGTTTCCCCGAGGGCCGGGAATGGGCCAGTACCTTTCGGAAGTGAAGGGGAGCGTGTTGGCTCCTTCTCCTACGTGCACGGGGGGCTTGCGTCCACCCACCCCATCACCAGCAGCACCCAGGGCACAGCTCACAGAGGCAGGGCTGGGAGGCGACGTGCTGGCTGTGGCCCGGGCCGGCGGAGACGAGGCGGCAGCAGGGCTGCGGTGGCGTTTCCCTAGGGAGAGGTAGCGTGAGAGACACGGGGGGAGGTGTGTGAGGGGGGGGCTGCCTGCTAGTAAAGGAGCGAGAAGCGACTGAGGTACGTTTGCGGCTCCTCAGAAAGACACCCAGCACGAGGCCGTATGCTGCTGTGGGGTCGTTTTGTGTGGCGGCAGTTGATTTTTGCTTTTCCTCCATAAAATCCTTCTACCTGTTGACACATCCTTCGGTGGGAAGGGGTGAGGGGAAGGGAGTGGTGTTGTGGCGGTGGCAGGGAGGGGGAGAGCGGCTTCTACCCAGAAAAGAAAAGGGAAGAGAGTATAAAGAAGTGTCCAGATTGGCTGAAAAAAGCATCCCGACGAAGAGAAGAGAAGAGGAGTCTTCTTGTGTGTGCTGATTGGGTTCACCTCCAGTCTGACTGCTGCGGTGTTAGGAGAGGCCCCCTCCCCTCCCGCCCCCGCCGGGGCCGGCTCAGCCAGGGATGCAATTTGCTGGGAGATCAGTTGGAGGTATCAGAGTGAACGCTGCCAGGGCCTTCTGTGGGGGAGGTCACCGACGACGGGGTAGTAGCGTCTTGCCAACCTCCATTAGCCTGTGGGAAGGGAGACACGGAGATGTCAGTCACCCAATGGCACACCCGACCCTACCCAAGTCACCCATCCGCCTCGGAACCCTTCCCCCCTGGCTTCTCCCTCGGCAGGGGCTGATGTAGGAGGCAAAGTTGTCCCCTCCGGCTCACCCATCTGACCACCGGCCATGGGGCTCCATCAGTGGGATGAGGGCCAGGAACAATTCTGTCGAAAGCAGGGGTTTTGATAAATTGCAAGTGCTCATGTAAATTCTGTCCCTTAAAAAACGTATTGCTGCAGAAACCCTGAGCTCTGGTTGTTGGCACCTTTTTTACCCCCAAATAGGACCCTTCTCTATATGGAAGGAGGAAACCAGCAAACATCTCACTCCAAAAAACCCCATCCTGGGACGCCACCTGGACCCAGGTGCCACGAACACGCAGAACAAGCAATGGGTCCCAAGGGACCGCTGAGCCTTGCCATGTCCCCTGGCACAGTTCCATGTCCCCCCTCGCTGCCTTTGCGGGCACCCCTCCTGCTGCGCCGTCCCTATGCGGGGGGAAGCCATCAGCACCAAGCCTTATCGTGGGGAAGACGCCTCGCCCAAACACCTCTTCCACGTTTGACCGTGAAGGTCGCATTTGGGGGTTCGGGCCACCTCTCCGTTCCCAACGCCAGGGCCTTCCCCTCCTTGCTTCGCAGTAAAACCACAAACAAATTTCTGACACCCCGGGGCTGGTCCTCCGCACTGCCCATCACCCCTCCTCAAGGGATCCCAAGCCACAGCGCAAGGGAGGTGCCACCACCATATGCCACCCAAGCGTTGGACAACTTGTTTCTTCTCCTAAAGAATTTGGCAGAGCCAAATTCTCCAGCCTGTCGAGGGCAGAGCTACTGAAGGGCCCTGGCTGCTGCAGGCAAGAGCCAGCAGCGCACAGAAGCTGCTCCTCTGTGGCTGCCATCCCCTTTGGAGAGGAGCAGATGTTGCACCCAACCTCCTCTCCTCGCTCTGACATTGATTCAGTGCTCAGCTAATTAATCCTTCCCAACTTCTGCCCGAGCTCGTGTCGGTAGCAGCCGCCATCCCGCTTTAGACATGCCCAGGCTGCTTCTCCTCTCCGGCTGCCTGTCCCGCTGCCTCCAGTGCAGAGCATCCATCACCGGCCCCGACTTGCCGCGACCCCGTGGACCCCCAAAGTGGGATCAGGGTAGGAAAAGCCCTATTGCAGCGAGCAGCCACCCAGGACTTGACAGTGGATTGTCCATGCTGCCGACCAGCTTCTTGCCTGCCTGAGAGGCAGCCGAGATGGGAGCGAAGAGCTGACCACGAGCGCGCCGTGGGGACCCATGTTTTGAGGGATGGAAACCACCTCGCAGCGGGACAAAGTGGGAATGACAGAGGCGCACACAGGCACACAACAGGCCTGTGTGTTCTTCCATGCATGCATGGGAGCGTCCAAACATGCCTCCTTGCAAAGGGAAGACAGGAATCGCAACCTGAGCTTGCCAGCAGGCTACCAAACCCCACTCCGCTTCACCTTGGGTGCAAGCACGAAACCAGACCATGCACGAACACCAACAGCGCCGTGTGCCCCCCGCCTGCAGAGACCACCTCACCATGCCCACCGCCCCCACCAACTTCCATCCATAGCTGGGCCCCGACCCACCGTCCCTGCGCTCCTTGGGATGCAATATCCAGCCTTACGTCTTGGACCGCTGCAAGAGGCAGCAATTACTGTAGATTATCAGCCCGACAATGACAGGCCGCGTAAAGAGAGACACGGAGCCAACTCCACCGCCCCGAGACTGGCATATTCAAGTACACTTAGGACATTAATAGCAATTTACGTGCCATCAGTGAGAGAGAACCACAATAGCTGTACTGGCAGCCTCTTATTACCAAGCCTGTTATTTGTTGGAGTTACAAGCTATAATCACAACAGAAACTTTCAAAACCCTTATCTTCCGTGATGCACCAAATCTATTTCAGAGCCGTAATTGCTATGTCACCAGAGAGTTTGCTGCTTAATGCACTCAGATGCCATTTAGTGTTTGCAGGGTCATTACGGCGAGCAGGAGGGGGGGAGAGCGGAGGGGGCCGCGTGGAGCAGGGCTCCGTCCCTATTGTGCTCAACTATTTTTAGCGAGGCTCTTGCGTGCCAGCCATGACTGGAAGGAGCGAGAGGGAGAGCATCTCGCAGGCAGCAACCGCGGTGTCCCAATGTTTAGCACTCTGTCCCCCCCCCAAAATGCTGGGGAGCCCCGTGGTACCCAGGACTGGGGATCAGCCTCCACGTGTTGCAGGAGTTTGGGCTGCCGATGATGACCTCAGTGGCATCCAGTGGGAAAACAAGAGGATGTTGGGGAGAAGCTGACCTGGACTAGGGCACGCTCCACAGACCCCACATCCTGCTGCCCCAGCCTGGCAAGGCCCCAAGTTATGGGTCAAGCGATGGAAAGGAGGCCCCGAGGTTGACCATGACTTTAGTATCCTGATGTCGTCCTTTGGTATGGACAAGCCCTCCACGAGGAGGCCGGATCCTTCCCCAGGCAGAGGGTACATAGGCACCATCCATGCCCATCCCTCCTTTCCTGGAGTTCACCCCGTTGCTGCACAGACCAAGCCACGTGCAGGGTGCATCCGATTCCATCCAGCCGGCCCTGCCTCCTTCTGAAGCAAGGAGATCCCTTGGGATCTGACTGTAGCAAATCCCTTGGGATCTCCCTCAAAGACAAAGGAGTCTTTTGAGGAGGCTGCTGCTCCTCGCAGACCCTCTGAGGAGCCGCTGCACACAGCTGTGACTTCTTCAGGAAGGGCAGAAGCCAAAGACAGAGGACATCTCGGACATCTCCAGGACATCTCTTCATACGTCACCTTTTGGTGCCAGAGCACAGGCAAGGCCTTGGTGGCTGTCCAAGTGGTGGAGCCCTGGTGATGGATTGCTGAAGCAACCGGTTTCGGTGCCCGTTTCCACAGGTCTCAGCATTTCTGGTTGGCTCTCTGCCTGGTCCTCCTATGTGGGGCTGGGAGATGACTTTCTGACAATCTTTAAAGGAGCCTTCTGTTTTGCACGGAGGCCATCTCAACCTTCTGTGGCCAAATCCCTGTCCCACCATCGACGGGGCAGGGTGTCGGGTCAGCCTCCAAACACACCAGATGCTAGCAAGTCTGACAGATGAGGAGTAGCCTCAAAGAGGTTTCAAACCTCTGAATTCCCTATCGGGGTCTCCTTATGATATGCACTTAAGCTCTTACTACACACCAGAGAATCCAGCCTTGTCTGGCCATTACTTTCCAAGGGTCATGGTGGCAGTCTCAGGACACACCAAGGCATCTCTGACGGATGCAGCTCGGGCACTGAAGCCCCGTCAGACCAGCTTCCGTATCCCAGCTTGTGATCATGACGGCGAACCGTAGCTTGCTGAGGAGGAGAGCAAGAACTTTCTTTTCAAGACCCAAATTCTTAGAGAAAAGGGTCTTGGCACGAGCGAGGAGGTCTCACCTCCTACAGGTACCAGTGCCCGGTGGTCCTTGCTGACAGGATTGGATACAAAACTCAACAGCACAACCTGCCACTGACCATGGCCATCACGGCGACCGACACCGCTCTGTCAATACGCACAGGTCTGCACAACGACACTTTTAAATCAAAAACCTTGCACTCTGATGAACTTTAAAAAGAGCCCCTCGTTTTAGACTTTTAAATGATCTATAAATTAAATTAAATATAGTCCCAAAATAGATTTCTGAAGGAGTTTTTCTTTAAGATGACTATAGCTCACTCATTAATTTGCAGACAGGGGACCTAAGCCACTTGGTGGATTTAGGGTCACAGGGCAGTGGCACGAAGGGTGATGGCTTGGGTCGGGACCCTCCAGAGGATTACGACAATAAAGATCCAGCTTCTACCGTAACCCACCAGAACCTGGATATCTAAATGCTTTGAATTCCCAGCCTTGGGGACCCCCAGCTGGGTAGAGACATGGACCCCCACAAACACGCACTATCCAGAGGGACCAGATACCTCTCACTTAATGGTGCAAACCCTGCAATCTCAAAGCTTGCAAAAAAAGGCTGGATCAGGCCCCAAACATCCCCTCCTTTCAGGTCGGGGCTGGGGGGGGAACCTTGTTCCTCTCAGTGCTACCCAAGGCAGGGTATCCTCAAGATGGCTCCTGCCTCTACCAGCCCTTCATCACCAAAAGCATCCCTGTCCCTTGCCGGGACCGCCATCCCCACCTGCAGAAGACAAGGCAGCTCTTCTCGCTCTGCCTCAGCCATCACTGCGGGTCACGGAGATCGCGATGGCTGGGATATCGCCCGTTATCCTGCTAACGATGCAGAACCGACTCCAGCCCTTTTTGCCCTGCGGAGCGGTCTGTCAGCCGTCGAGCAGCAGAGCCGCGGAGGGAACTGGGCTTTGGGTAGAGATTCCTGTCCTCAGCTGTCATGACTTACACGCATTTGAAAATTCATCCTCCATCAGGGAAGGCAAACCCCGAGCGTTGTCTCCCCTGCCAAGGTTTGCAGCGGTGGAGCTGGGCAACCTGCCGCTGACTTCCCAGCCCTGACGGGCTCCGGGGATGACTTAACCTCAGCCCCGCGCAGACATCTTTGTGACAGGGCTCTTGACTAGGTTTCGGCTCATCTCCTTCCAGCAGCTCACGGGGATCCTCGGGTGACGTGGGGACGGCAGCTTTCTGTGTCACTAGCAGCTTTCCTCCACATGCTGCTGCCCCTCCTCGGCGTTAAAGGGTTCAGGGGAGAGGCAGGGAAGCCCTGCCTGCTACGAGACAGCCACCCTGCCTGCACTGAGCAGCTCCTCGGGATCTTGCCCAGGATGCAATGCTTCCCAGAGGGCAGCCACACTTCAGGGGTGGACAAACTGGGCTTCATCAAGGGACCTAGCTGGATGGGAAGATATTAAGCTACAATAAAAGCTACGGGGAGGAGCAAGCTGCCTGGGATATGGGGGTAGCAAAACATTTGGGGACAGAGAGACAACCCAGAAGATGCTTCCTGAACTAGCTGCTCAGCTCTGGACTCCCTCTCTCGCTCCCCACGCCTACCACACCTTTATGGGGAAACAAGGCATCACCCCAAACCCAGGCGGTCCTTTTCCACGCTCGCCACCTTGCCCCTCTCAGAACAACATCCAATTCGGGCCAATTTGTGCTCCTGTCCTGCCTGAAAATGAGCCTGAGGAACCATCAGCTGCCCCCACCCCAGGTGGTCCCTCTTTGGCAAGCACAGGGGACACCGCTGAGTCCCTGCAGCTCTCAGCTCACCACTTCCCAGTGCTGCTCGTGGGCATAGTGGTTCTCCCAGTACCACAGCCAGAAATACCAGCCCAGCCCTCCTCGTCCTATTCGGCTTTTGAATTTCCACCACCTCTTTCTTCTCCTCTCCCCCATCGCTCCCTCCCCCCCAAATTTTGGCTTAACCCAGCCCACTACTATTTTCCAAGCCAACTGCAACCGTAATCAGCTCAGCCGCTTTCCTTGGGGGTATTTTAATTTATACAAAAGTATCATCTCTTATCATGATCAGCCTGCGATTCATTTACTCTCCAAGTATTAAAAAGCCAGAAAGGGAATAAATTCAGTGCACGGAGAAATTAATGCGGAACGATAGGCTCTTTCATGTGGCATTTCCAAGCGCCGTTTTTGCAACGGGCTTATGTAATGAGACATAATTATCTGCACATGTTCAATTACATTACTTCACAAATCCTCCCTGCCTCCTGACGTCAAGCTGCCCGCTAAGCCCTGGCGCCTGCAGGAGAGGGGACCGCAGACCCCTGTCCTGCTGCACCCCTCTCCCCGCGCCGGCGGTGGCCGCTCACACGCCGACGGCCACAATACGGTCACGCACAAGGTGACAAATGGCACAAGCTTTGGCTGGGAGGGTGAATGGGACTGGCCTGTGCACCTCGACGGGGTGATGGGCCGTGGGACCACCATCCCACCTGCATGACCATCACCTTCCTGCCCAGCTCGAGACCACCCCACCTCAACCTTCGGCCTCCTCAGCAGGGACCTTGGTAGCCAGCCACGTCCAGCGCCAGCCGCCCCCTCCTCCACGCCACCCCGGACACCACCGCCACCACCCACTTGGTGCTCGCTCACAGCCTCCTTTTCCAGGCTGCCCCCTTCTCCCAGCTTGCTGTCACCGCCGCTGAGATGGCGGACGATTGATCTGAGAAATGAAGTTGGATTGCTGTCCCGAATCTACACTGGGTTCTCCTTGTGTGTGTCTGATCGATTTCCCCCTGTGCGACACAGCTTGTCGCTACGAATTTTCATGCTAGTCAGAACCCGCCAGCGCACCCAAGAACAAGGAGAAGATGCTCCGGAGACCGCCCTCCCCCTCGCATCCTCCCCCAGCCCGGTTGGGCGAGGTTTTCTTGGGTTGATGTTGGTTGGCTTTGTTTGTTTTTTTTTCTCCTTATATTTGCAACCGTTATTGCCGCCAACCCCATTGCCACCGCGCTTTCGGATGCCGGCCAGGGATGGGCTATTTTTAGACGGTCGCCATTGGCCTCCGCATGGAGCCACCTCTGGACCAGGGCGTTCGCGGTGACATTCCCCACCGTGGTTACGCGAGGTGTCACCTGTTTAGCAGCTCCTTTCAGCCGAGTGCGTGTGGCCGCAGGTGCCAGGCAAACGCTGATCGGCTCTGACAGTCCTAGACGCCAGCTGCCTGCACAAAGCCTGCCCGGTCGCCACTTTTTTTGTGGGCAAAGCTCTGCCGTTGGCGTGACCGATACAGAAGCAATAAACTAGGTGACCGTAAAAGCAAAGACAAGTCCTACTAAGTGGCATTCTGAGCCCTATGGCTTTGAAATAATTGGTAGTGAGAGAACAAAAATGAAAAAAAAAAATAAAACAAGAACCCGAGCCTATTTTTTTTTTTCCTTACACTGATGCCCTGCGGACTATACATCTGACTTGCTGCGAGTCCGTCACTGTATCCTCCTGTCTGGCTGATAACATGGCGAAGGGTATCCACCTAAACAGACCAACGACAACAAAGACACAAATTAGAGTGAATGAAAGGTTAGTGGGCAAAGCCGCTTCGGTTCATCTTTGGCAAGATAAAAACAAACAAACAAACAAACAGCAATAATAATAATAATAATAATAATAATAATAATAATAATAATAATAATAATAATAAAAATAAAGGTATATATTTAAAGAGGAGTAAAAAGAGAACCACGGTTGGCCTTGCAGTGAGAGCCGAGCCAGAGGAGCGCTCCTGCCTCCCTCACCACCCCCCGCCTGCCCCAGCAGCCCCATCATGCTCTCCTTGGTCCCAAGTCTTTCCGCAAAAATAGCGGAGAGGGAGAACAGCGTGGCAAGCATGGGGTGGGAACTCCTGGAGCACATCACTGCAGCCGGCTCCACCACCGTGCTTGAGGACCCACACTCCTACCCCTATCCCCTTCCACTCTTCAGCCCAAAGCACTGGGAAGCTCACGGCACTGGAAGGAGATCCTCGGAGTCGGCTGAGTGCCTTCATTTCAGAGGGCCCAGAAAGGGAATATACCTACCATGGCAAAGGCACCCGCAGCTCTCCTCTGGGTGCCCTGTTCCTCTCCCTCCACTCCCCCAGCCCAGCCCCAGCAGCAGTACGAGCGACGAGCACATCTCGTCGCCCCCGGACGGCACGCTTGCTCCGCGTCCAGCGCTGCCAGGGGAGCGACCTCGGCTTTAGAGAGCTCTCCGTGCCCGATGCAGAAGTGTCAGAGTGGCTGTCACTTCTCAACACACTACAGAGCCTTAGACGCCAGAGAGTGGACTCATGGCACATCTGGACATCGGCTGGGAGGTGGGAGATCTGAGTGAGTTGCTGGCTATTTTAAATTCTTTCCTTTTGCTCAAAGCACAGGGTGAAGTTTGAGTAACGCTGCTCAAAGCTCCCTTGCTCTGTCTTGCTGGTGTGTACGTGGGTAGTGTGAGTGCCTGTGCTTTGGGGAGGTGGGGAGATGATGAGGGGTGGCTTTCAATTGAAAAAAAATTTAAAAATCTAGCTGTTTATTCGAGCATTTCTCGCCTTTCAGTAGACACCTGGTTCGGCATCAAAGAAGTAAGTGGAAGCCTTGTAAAATGAGACACCAGTCCAAACATCTGGCCCCTTCCCTTGGAAGAATAAAGCAAGCAGAACCTAAACCTCAGCTGCTTCGTTTGAGTTCATGCCTGTTCTCCTAAACCTCTTCTCCTCCTAGTACGACTATCAAGCCAGAGCCAAATGCATTCACAAAGTGTGGGCAAGCCTCCTCAAGACCATGGTTGTTGGTTTGGTTGGGTGTTTGGTTTTAGTTTCTTTTGGATTCATTTATTTTTGTTTTGGTGGTTGTTGCTGTTGCTTTTTTTTTTTTTGGTTGGTTGGTTGGTTGTTTTTTTTTTTTTGGTTTGGTTTGCTTTTTTTTAATGCTGGTTGGTTCGTTTGTGCTGGTTGAGATTTGCTCTTTTCGGACGGGAGGGAGAAGTGCCAATACAATCAAAGGCTCCTCCAACACTAATGCATTCACTGGCAGTACATCGGATGGGTCCCTACCTGTGACTGCACGTTGGCTCCAACCTGGGCCCCTTGGTAAGAATCCCCATTGAGAGACTGCACGCTCATGAACAAATCTCCAGAGTTTGACATGTTAAAAGAACTGGAAGAACCTGGAAAGGAAAGAGTGAGGCACCTGAATCACAGAAAGGAAAAAGATCCACCCCATGACTCTCAGCCAAGAGGAAGGAACAACATGCAAAGCAACCACAAAAACAAAACACACAGTCAGGTTAGTAGTATGAAGAACAGAGCAAGCAAAAAAAAAAAAAAAAAGGATGCACTCCTGAGGTTATTCAAAGCCACATGTTGTTACAGCTCAATGCCAAGAACATTCTTCAACAGCTCCTCAGCTGGAGGAAGGATTCTAGGATTCTTCATGCTCTGGACCGAGAAAAACAAAACCCAGCCTGGAGGACTCAGACAGCTCTTTCCCTTCATTTCAGGGCATCAAAATCCTTCAGGCAGCTTTGAAAATCTTGGTTGTCGGAGGTGTCCACCCGGCAGACTGCACTGGAGAACAGAATCACCCAAACAAGCCTCGCTATTGAAAGCGGAAGCCTTGGCCCACACCACTGCTGTTTCTAAGAAGCTCAGATCAAGGTGGATATGTCTGCACCGGGCTGCTCCCTGCAGGGTGAGCACGTCCAGACACCATCCAGTTCCATGGCCAGAGCTCCTGCTGAGTCACGGGGAGCTCTGCAAGGGAGCAGTGCCTGGGGTTTGCCTTCAGGACATCAGGAACCCGTCACTGGTGGGAACTGCAGCGCACCAGGAATGAAGGCTCGCAAAAACGTGAAGGCGCCTGGGCTGGACTCCCAGTACGCATTGTGTCGGCAAAGGTCTTTCATCGTAATGGGCCATGAGAGAACGCAAGGGTGCCACAGCCCTCCTGGGCCAGCTGCCCCAGGAGAATGAGCTCTGTAAGCCAATTCCCCACCGCATGCACCAGTCGCCAACGTTACGCTAAAAAAATTATAACGGTGAAGACAACTGGGTGGGATCAGGAAAAAATAAAAACCACAAATGAAGAGAAAAAAAAATAACCCCGCCTTTGCAGAAACAAGGCTTTCTGCTTCCAGCTTCAAGATATCTGAGCACCTCCTCAACTACTGAACGGGAGAAACAAACCCATCATGTAACTGGAAGGCGGGGGAGGAGGGAAGGGGGTTAAAAATAAATAAAAAGGTTTTATGGGATTATTTCAGAACTTATCGTGCAGATCAGCGCGTTAAGTGTGAGACAGCTCAACGTGCAAGGTTTGGTTATATACATGACGTTAGCCTTGGAAAGGAGAAACTTCAGGGGCCCAGGTCAGCTACACTTTCAGGTCCAACCCCAAATCCACTCTCATTGTCTCCACTGCCGCTTCCGACTTGGAAGACTGGCAACCACAGTCCTGGTGGAGTTGCCCAACTATGGCTCATGCGTACGCTCTGAGAAACGCCTGGCAATCCCCCTCTTTTTGCTGGAGAGGGAAGAAACACTCTGGACAGACCCCAGCTCTGCCCTAGAGGTGGACCGAGAAGGATCCTCTGAAGGAAGCCACCTCCAAGAAAGATCAAGGAGCACATGGGAGGTCTACGCTGGAGACTTCACGTTCACCAAACTCTCTGCAGCTCTCTGCAACTGGCTCTTTTGTCAGGTGCTGGCAATTCTCAGAACTGAAGGCAAGCAGAAACATCACTCCTAGGAACAACGCCCAAGACAGTCAAGGGACTCATCTTGAGCACAGTGAGTCTTGGATCAGGACCCTCCCACCGGTGCCTGAAAAGAGCAGAGCCAGGAATAGCTCATTGTCTGTGCTCATGTCATCCCTGCCCAACCTGTTCCAGAGAGCAATCCCACAGCGCTGCATAAAATAACCCGGGCTAGTCAGGAGGCAGCTGTAACCATCACCTCCTCTGTTCAGCTGGCAAAGGGCTCCTGTCACTTCCCGACCTCTCAGGTTACTTGCTATTTTAAAGGTGAAAAAACCTAAGGAAACGAGCTGGCAGACAGAGGACAGCCCACCCTGACACTGCTCCACTTTAAGGGCGAAGGTGGGCTCTTTCCATGCGCGCTAAGGTGCTTCCTGCTGGTTTTTCTGAGTGATCGCTGTGACCATGGACAGAAAAGCACAGGGCAGTAACACGGCTTCGCACTCCCACGGTGGCTGAGAACCAACAGGCTTTGCAGCTACGGCTCGTAAGAATCAGAGAACATTCTCCCGTCCTTTTAAAGCGAGCAGAAACCTTTTGAGATCCCAAAAAATAATCAGTGGCAGAGCTGAGAAGAGGACTCGGGAATCCCTGAGCACCTGACAGGGCACCGCTATCGCTCTGCCCCCAGCACAGCAATGTTTCATCCCACCTTCCCCTAGCAAAAGAAGCTCGGGACAATAATAACAAATAAAAACATCATAAACTTAACCAGCATTTTATTGAAACTTAACAAACCTGGCCCTAAAACTCAGACTGGGAGGGAGGAAATAAAAATAAACAAACAGCCACAAACTCCAGTTCTGAAGAGCGCCGGTGTCTTAGAAATCATGAGGAGCGGTGGAGATGTCACTTACAAGATATACGCTGCTATTGGCACAGGGTGTTTTTACAATATATGTGCATATCTAAACGGTAAATATGTCTTGCCGCTGATGTGGATACAAAGATAAATATGCGCATATCAATGGCCCCCGCATGTATGGATGCATTTGTATCAGAGCCGTAATTGCAGAGAGCCCTTTCCGCTGCCGCTCTGCTGCCTCAGCACTCCGCTGCCTACGTGCTAGCCATGTATGAAAATTACAGTGGCCCAAAGTCTCAGAGAAATGGCGAAGAGGGGCTGATGCACTGGGGTCGGAGAGGGGGGGACAGGAATGTGAAGAGCCCTGAAAGTTAAGACTCTGGTATCCTCCACGGAGACAAGATCTGGGAATACAAGTCAAATCCTTCCACTTAGAGGAGGCTCCATCATAAATCTAATCTGTCCTCTGAAAGGCTTCACTGTGAACACACCAAAGGTTTTCAGTGGTCATAATTTGATCTGGGGCTTCTCAAGACCTGAGAGGTAACAGCCATCTTTGACCTTGTGAACCCAGGAGGAAAGGGCTCTTATCTTGGCATGAAGCCCCTTGATGCTATTGTGTGTCGAAAAAAAAAAAAAAAAACCACAAAAAAACAGAAAACCCAACACTTTTCATGAGTTGTAGCAGTGCGGAAGAGTGGTCCATCTTCAGCATCCAAACATCTTATCAAATCCAAGACCTATCATCACCACTATTCCTTAATGTTGAGCTTCTATCAGGGCATCATCAGCTTCGGAAAGAGTGGTGGAAATGTTCAAACAAGCTACGGCACTCAGATCTTGCCACTAGGTGAAAGCCTACATCAAAACAATGCCCACAAAGAGATCACTTCCACCTCTAAGACTTCTGATAAGCAAAATCCACCTCAAGTTTGCCTCCAATTCAAAAATCTTCACAAGCTTGACTGCTGGTATTTCTTGCACCTCTTCTCTGGCTCTTCAGAGAGCTTCTTCTCCAGCTTCTCTAATGTCTTTTCTAATGTCTCCACCTCAAATTTTCCAGGACCTCTCACAAGTCCTTTTCTCTAAAGTATCTGACAATTCAAACATGGTAATGGTGTTCACTGGAGTTGAAATCTAGCCATCCTCATTTGCTGCGCCTCACCCCCTGCCACCAAGGAGACAGAGATCCAGCATACTCAACCACTGAAGCTGACTTTGGCCGTATATACAAGACTCCTAATTGAAGTCAACGGCAATGACATATATCCATTGAAAGCACAGAATTTACCTGCCCTGTAACTTTTCCTCGTGTTTCTACCATGGCCAAAGATGAGGGAAGCAACTTGATGGACCACGTAGCTCCTCAGCTGGACAAAGCCGCCGAGCTTGATATGTGTAAAAGCCTGGGATGACCCAGCAAGACCTTTGTTCTTTTTCACTTGCCAACCAACACTCAAGACAGTAAGACCATGATCAGAACAGCCTCTCTGCTGAAGCAGAATCCTCTCCAGCGCTGCGCTCTGGACAAGTGATTGTCACAAATGGAGGAAGGCAAAGGAGAGAAGATACAACAGTCAGGCCCGTACCTGATGAAGTACATTTCCAGACAGCACGATCCCCTCCATCAGCACCTCAGCAAATAGATTTTTACAGAGCAAAAGGGTGAGCAGGGAAAAACCACAGTTCAGGTCAATTTTGGCTGCTCTGCATGGAAGATTTCACTGGATGTCATCACCTGTGTGTGGCCCTTGAGGACTCTGGTTGGCAAAAGGGTCTGTCCGCATAAAAGAGCTTTCATTTGCCATGTGGTTTTTGTGCTGAGATTGTCCATGCAATCAAAGCGAGGATGGGGAGTTGTTAGCCCAAATGAGCCAGACATCTCAGCTTATTCGAACATCTGGCTGATATAAGCCCAACTGCGCGTATTCAGGATGAAAAGGTGTTTGACATTCAGGCCTGGGTGACTGAGGATGGGGGACCCTGCTTTGAACGTGCCAGATGGCTAGACAGATGCAATCCTTGCCCTTGTCAATGTGTGGCCAATCTCTTTGACTGACTGTAGCCATTCACCGATCTCCGGTAACATGGGCAACAGATGGGCCTGCGTAGCCACAGCAGAAATGAATTTAGCTCCTGTCCCAGGTCCCATCACATCCAGTTCCACCTCCTCTTCCAACATCATTGCCCTCCAGGGACTACACTGCCGGTCGCTTTCTTCTCATGACCTGTCCTCTGCCTACTCTCTTTCCTTCCACATGCCCTACCATGCATTTAAACCAGAAGCTCCTAAGAATTCCCTGCAAATCCAGCTTTTTTTCAGGCTCCTTCCTCACCAAAGTCTCAGCCAATGATCTAAAACCAGAAAAAAAGTCCACAGTATAAAAGGAGAGGCATCATCCATCTTAGTCCTTTATCTCTTCGTCCACATTGATGCTCCTCAGGGCAATTCAGCACATCCGGGTGGCTCATGGCCCTTGACACCACCCTCCAAATCTTTCACAGGCAGGTTATTTCAGACCTAGTGTGTACAGGTGTGCTTCTTGCTGTGAGCACCTCCAGGACAACTTGAAGCAGGGGAGGTCACACAACTTCAGATGTCCTCAGGCCGTGCCCCTGCCCTACAATGTGACAATGCAGAGATGTTTGATTGAGCTGCTATGTCCACATGGCTCAGCTGGGGATATCTCAACTTGGGATGCTACTGTTGGAGATAAAATCCCGAGGCCCTTCCAGTTGTCTTCTCAGGGGAGGACTACAAGGACATCAAAACCCACCATTTCTGCAAGCTGACCCAGAGACTACTGCGGTGCCAGCGATGGGGCTTCCCTGCTGCTCTGCCACCGCTGCAGCGCACCGGGAGGGTGGCGGGATCTGGGCCAGGTTAGAAACACTTTGCTTCTAGCAGAAGGATCTCAATGGCCCACCAGCTACCCTCACACTGACATGCTGCTTTAGATCCACCGCCACATTAGGCACATGAAAAGAGGTCGATGTTGCTGGAGCGCAGACAAGTGAGTCAGAAAGAGGACCCAGGAGCTCAAGTCCTACGCGTTAATAACAAGACTGTTTGTCCTTCCTTGAAAGCGTAGTGTTATCCAGGGATTATCTTAGCTGTTTACTGCAGGGTACCAGCCCATTTATCTTTAAAAGAGCCGTGTTACTGCCTGTGGGGAAGGCAAAGAAGCAGCCTCGCGCTGGAGCACTATTGAACTGGGCAGGCACTGGGGAAATGCCTATTCCACTACCGTGCGGGTCAAATCCAAACCTGTTTAAGTAATTTGAGGCTATTTCCTTGCTATTCCAGATCTTTGGATCCGACTGCAGTTCAAGAAAGAGGAAAAGAAGGAAAGCTGTGTCACCTCAGTCCAAGCTGATGAGGACCGCAAGACAGCATCAAGGCAGTCGGTATCTCCCTCAACACAGGCAATTCTGCTCTCTGTTGTCCAACCTTTTTTACAGGGGGGTTTTAACGGCAAGAGGCTCCACCTGACCAGGTATTTTGAGTGAGCAGTTTGCAATGGATGACATTTTAAAAAATGCAGCTAAATCTTCAGCAGTTAAAACAACGGAAGGAAAAGAGGGGGGAAAAAAACCACCAACAAAAAGGAAGAAATCAAACAAAATTCCTGAAAACCGACTGTCCCTGCAGAACTCTGCCACATCCACCTGAGCCCTGAGCACCTCAGACAAGCCAGAGCAGGCGGCACTGCTCGGTTGCAGGCAGCCCTGGGAGAAGAGGAGGTGGGAGAGAGGTCTCCAAGCATTAACTTTGACCTGCAACCAAAAGCTGCAACATGTAGGCGGCTCTCTAGATCCCTAGCATGTATCAGGTCCCCTGATAATTAAAGGGTTGCGTGTAGGGACTTCTCTCCACTGCCCAACTGAATAAGCCTTCTGCGTCTCTGCAAGCCACCCACATGAGTCCCTGCAAGGTGGGGATGAGCTCCCTAGCGCAGAGCGATCAACCACTGCTTACCATGTTAGCTCGTGGGTAATGGACTGCCTTTGCCTTCCCGCTGTGTGGCTGGTTTGGGAGCCAGAGACCCACGCCACTGGTTTCTCCCCTTGTTTGACCCCTGGCTCTCCCACTTTCCACTCAAATCCTCCAGATCTGGGGGTACTTCTGGGGTGCGATTCCTCTGATACCTGTCACAGGCAGGGTTGCGCTCACTATAGAAGCATGTCCTGATAGCAACCAGCATTTGAATGGTGTACCGCTGGTGGCCTACTTAACCTCCAGCTCCTCCTGCTGCCCACCACCCTCTTTGCTTCCCCACCGTTTCCTTCCTCTTAGTAGCCTACCCGATAACAGCAAGCACCATGCCCCAGTGAGAGGGTACCATGAGCAGACACCGAGCTCAAAGGCACGAGAGTGACACATTCCCACTCTCCCTCCCACCCCTAAAAAGAAAACAGGCACACAGGTATTTTCATGGATAACGAAGCACATGGCACCCACGAAGTTCACTTTTTCCCCCCTCTTTTTAAACAAATCCCAATTTTCCATCACTCTTGGGAGCAGAGCACAGCCAGCTGACGGCAGCCTGGCATCATTTTTGGGTGGGTCGTCCTCCTGGCAGGCACCACGCATGAACTAAGCATCGTTCTCTAGCAGAGGAGTTGAAATCTGGGCAAAGCGCTCTGTGCCTTTGACCCTCAAAACAAACAAATGGAAACCACAGCAAATGGGAAGGAAAGGGGGAAAGGGAAGGGAAGGGAACGACCCATGGATTTCCCTGGATCGCGCTGACACAAAGGGAAAATAAAATTCACACAGGGCACACTCTTGCAGGTGATCCAGACACCATCACGTAAGCAATCAAAGGTAACCACAACAGAAAGAAAATCAAAGGATAAAAATCTACTCAAAACAACCCGCAAAATGGCATGAGTTAGGGCATCCCAGAAATCGTGGGGCTTATCCATTAGGACCACTCATGCTTTCAGCCCCAGTGAAACAACCATAATGCACGGACTTTTTTTTCTTCTTTTTTTTTTTTTTTTTTTTCTCCCCCTGAAGTGCAAGCAATCCCAGCAATCTTTTTTTCAGATAATTTTTCTGGTTTTGTGTTTACCATCCATGCACGTAACACCCCACGCGGCACCGTCAGTCACAAGGTCTGATCACATCATTTTTCCAACAAAAAACAGAACAGGGAAGGGGAAGAGGAAAAAAAAAAAGAGAAAAGAAGAGAGAAAAGAGGGGGAAAAAAAGTAAAGAAAATAAAGTACCCCGACAAAACAACCCCCAAAACCAAACCCATCTCTTTTTTTTTTTTATAAAGACCACAAAAGTGAGACAACCGAAATCAGAAAAAAAATAAAGTGAAATAACCAAAAGGAGAAAACAAGAGAGAGATTAGAGGAAGGGGAGGAAACGAACGAAAAAACGAACACTAATGACCCAAAATAAAAAAAAAAACCCAAAAAACTAACCAGCTGAATTGGGAGTTGAGGGTGAGTTAGCCTGGCTTCCATGGGCTGACACATTGGTAGCCGTGACAGCCGTTTTGGCAGCATAAATATTGGCTTCCTCTTGAAATTTACCTATGTTCTTCTTGTACCGGATTCTCTTATTTCCAAACCAGTTTGATACCTAGAGTGAGTTTAAGAGAAGACAAAGACGTTAACGTTTCAGCTCTGGCAAGTGCGGCTGGGTGAGGAGGGTGGATTAGTTCAGGTGAAGCAGTGCATTTTCCTTCCCCCCCACCCCATCCTCCTGGCTGTGGAAGGCAGCACCTTCTACCCCCGGGTGCCACACCAAGCCCAGGAAAGGTGGTGGGACCCCCTTGGGAGGGTCGTGTTTGTGCGGATGCATCGTGTTCCTCTACGGTTGGGACGTTCACTAAGGGAACCCCTAGACCCACCCCACAAAAATATCAGATGGGTTTAAAAAAAAACGGAGAAAGTCAAACGACTCTTGAAATTGCACAATCTGAAAATGACTATGTGTCATTTTGGAACTTCTTATTGGCCTCCTCTTTGGTGTCGCTTTGACAGGGACGGATGCCCTGATTCCCAGCTGCCCTTTCTCCTCCCTTCGGAGAAGCCAGTGTGGCTTTCAGGGAGAAAACCCAACGAATTTACTCAGGCCTGGCTGACAAACAAAATTGCCTTGCTATCACTGAAGCTCTGTTTTTGATCCTCCTGAGTGAAATCAGTGCAAAAGGCCAGAAGCGGATGCTCGGCATCCATCCAAACTTGGCTTTGTATGGTTTAGCATGAGCCACTACCTAGCCCGGGAGCTTCAGCGGAAGGCCGGAGAGGCAGCACGGGGCTCATCGTAAGATGTAACTTTGGTCGCAGGGAACAAGCGTATCCTTTGGAAAGGGGGAGAAGGTGTTTCCATTGTGTTTGCCAAGAGACCACTATGGGTCTGTTGCGTCCAAGTGCCTAGAAGTGT
Organism: Larus michahellis; assembly: GCF_964199755.1. Lineage (NCBI taxonomy): Eukaryota > Metazoa > Chordata > Aves > Charadriiformes > Laridae > Larus > Larus michahellis. The sequence continues at coordinate 25,094,467 of NC_133903.1, read as the reverse complement.
GTTGAATGAGGTGAGTGGATTTCTTTAAAAAAAAATAATAAAGAAGCAAGCTGAACTTCTTCAGAAATCACAAGGGTGGCTGAAAATGATGGGCCGGATCTGAAAGCAGAATGACGTGGTGCAGCTCTGCTCGTGCCAGTCCCGGTGAAAGCTGCTTCCATGTGCCCACAGCAGCGCAATGCCTGAGCCTCAGAAAGCTCCAAGGGGAGATCCGAGAAGGTGACCCTCGCAAACCGTCAGGGTGATACCCTGGCATCAGTAGTACGAATGGAATGCTTGAAAGAAATGTTGCTTGGACAACCTGCCAGGTGTCTGGATAAACACCCCAAAGTTTGCCTATCAGAGGTTCAGCACAGCAATAGGAAACTCTGAAGTCTGTGATATCCAGCCAGAGCTGCTTCTCCGGGGAAAATGTCAGGGTACCAACCATGAACCCAGCGTTCACAAAATCCCGCTCAGTACCCTGCTGATGATAAAATTCTTCACTTGCGGGCACTCTGTCGCAGCAAACGATTTCAGAGAAGACGTAGGAAATATTCAGCCTAGAATTTGGGAAGCAGCTCTCAGCTTCTTCTTTGACAACACTGAAGAGAATCAGGGGAATGTCTTCCTACGTGCAGGTCTATAGGCAGAGAACAACTTCCAGCAGCTACTGACCTTGTTTGAGAAAGCTCATCGGGATGAAGAGGATGGGCAAATGCCAGCGGATGCTGCAACTCTCCCCGAAGAGCTCCAACACTCCCAGGATTGCTTGGAGCTGCAATGTTGAGCTAGCAGATCAACCTCTCTTGTGGGACTCCAAGGACATTCTCCCTCTGCTTGCTGGTGAGCAAGTACATCAGCGCTCCCTCTTCTAAATGGACTGCCCAAGCGCCGAGACACAGAAGACAACACTGGATTTTCATCCTGGGAAGCTCATGATTTTCTCCTCATCTTAGAGAATTGCTTTGGCTTGGGTGTTGATAACTGAAAGCTTTTACTCCTACGACGCTTTCTATCTGCAGCACTCCTAGAGCGTTCAGCAACTTCTACACGGAAGGGGCTTCATCCACCAATTTACTTGCTACTGAACTGCAGGTGTCCAATCCTGCGCTGCTGCAAACAGGAAACAGAAAACGTAACCTGCCGAGACTCCTGGGAGGCAAAAGGTAGTAATTCAGATCAGCACCCAACCCAGATCTGGGAGCGAACATTTCAATGACACCAGGAGCTCTATTCCACTTCTCGGTCTGGCTTTCTCATTAATGACGTGTTCCTTTGTGATCTTCTCACTTGGCCATCTCTCTACAGCAGCTCTTCTGGCTTCAAATGCTGGAGCCGGTGGGTCAGTGCCACAGGGAAGGAAATCAGGATAAACAGCCACCACAATCGATCCACAGCTCAAAAGTTGCGAAGCAAAGAACCTGCCTACCCCGGTCAGCCTTTGAGTTCAGGTGAACTCCACTCATGACTTGCACAGATTCATGCTGTCCCATGTTCCCACTTAGCCTCACCAAAAAGAGAGACTTGGATGCGTGTTTGTTTCTCCCTTCTTTGGACAAAGAAGGGAGGGAGATCCTGGAATCAGGCACAAAGCAGCCTGGATACAGCACAGTCAATAAAATATCTTAAGTGCAGCATTTCTCCTGGGCATTTTCTCTTTGCGAGGGAAAAGCTGTAAGTGTGAACAGATGAATTAGAAGTGAGAGGGGAAGCATCAGGACAGCTGCAGTTTTACTTAAGCCAATATGTGCAGTCTCTGGTAGGTAACTGGGCAGAATCGATGTTTGGGTCTTCTGACCCAGGGGATGCAATCGGAGTCACTCAGCAGGCATTCAACACGGGGACGACACCTACCCTTGGCTGCTGTTGCTCCTGCTGAAGGCAGACACGCTCTCACAAGGACACCAGATGCTACTGCTGTCTTCAGTTTACTCAAGCGACGAACAGGCATGCGCCTGGGGCTGGGAAGCGGCCCAAGATGGGGAACGCAATGGGAGCCTGGAGGGAGCGCTAAGCTCACACAAGGACAAGACTACCAGAGGCCATATAGACTGGCTTTCAATCACCCAGCTTGCTCCAAAAAGAAAGGAAATAAAGAAGGCCAGGCCTGAGCAATGTACGGTTGAACACTTCGAGGGCTGACTGCACTTCTCACAAGTCCCAGCAGCTCCCAGGTCATAGCTACAGACTCCAGGAACTAGATGGCTGCCTCGAATGTATGGAAATAATTAAATTTGTCTTTATTGACCACCTTTCTTTGAGGGATAAGCAAGTCAGGTAGGTGTCATGTTCCGCACCACAAGAGTAATGACAGAGAGAAACGGCCCTGAGAAAGCCCACTCTCCTTGAGCACAAACTATCACCACTAGCCTGTCTGACCCAAACCCTTCCCACCAGGACCTTGTCCTTTCTACCTGATGGAGCAAAATCTGCACAGCTCTTCCTCCTGCGTTCCAATCCCTTGGCTTGAAGAATGGACCTTCAGCTCAAGCGGGCTCTTCTTGTAAACCAGCTCAGCACTAACTCCTTGAAGAGAAGGCTTTGCCTCTGTAGGTCATGTCGCATCATTTCTGTGCTGTTAACACCTCGGCTGCGCACAGAGCCATTGCTCCACGCAGTCTTCATCCCTTCTAAATCCTCTCCCAAACTCTCCCTTTCCACCCATGGCTTCAATCTGCACGTCTGCCACTTGCTCTCCCATCCACTTACGCTAACTTGCGCTAAACTCATTTAGTGATTAAATGCTCAACGCTGGGACACGACTGACTTGACTGAGGCCCGGAGCGCCCTTCACCACGCTAAGGCAGCTGCCTTTGCTGTTATTTCTGAGCTCTCTCACCTGTGAGACTGTGATGCCGCATTTCTTGGCTAGCTCTTCTTTGGCTTCCTCACTGGGGTAAGGGTTGCTGAGATGGGAATAGAAATACTCATTCAGGATTTCCGTAGCCTGCTTGTTGAAGTTTCGTCTCTTCCGCCTTCGCATGAAGAAAGAAGGGGAGATAGGAGGAAAAGGAAGGGGAATCAGCGCCAGGGATGCAGAAAAAGGAATGGAATGCCATTTTAGATAATCTGACTTTCCCCACTTCCCTCCCGCCTTCCCCTGCTCCTCGGAGCATGGAGTGCAACAGACTCATGGCCAGGAAGCTTCTTATCTGCGCCTCGCTGGTGACTCCTCTCTCAGCACCTGGTGACTGCTCTCTCAGCACCTTCCAAAGCAAGTACGTCTCCGTCTCAAATCATCACTGTATCCTCCAGCTCACAGAAGAATCTTAAAACTGGAGCCCAGGTCCTCCACCTGGGAAGGTGACTCCCGACACCTGGCTGCACTGGCCAAAGACATCATCGCTACTCTGCAAAGCTCCGTTCTGAGAAAGCAGCGCTAGATACAGCCTTGGGGAAGGCTGTTCCATTTACAGCTGGGCGATATCTGTCATCTCCCTCTTCCCTCGTACCCCAAGCGGAGCTGCCTCTCCTCCCCACCCAATGCTGCAGCCCAAGCCACAGCCCGCACGTAACCAGCTCAGGGAGTGAAATAATTTTACAGCAAATCGAAAATCTGTGACAATGGGAACGGAAGGAAAAGAATAGGAACCTAGGGGGGACAGGATGGGCTGGAGGATTAACTTTCATCCCTAACTGATGTGCACATTTTCACCACAGAGGTTTGTCAGAATATGCCACAGAATTTCCTTCTGCCACAGCAAAACCAGGATGCGCAATTCTCAAGGTACAGCTGGCAACCTCCCTGAGACAGAGGCGGGATGTCTTCAACTCCTGTCCCCTCCCCTGCTGAGCTACAGACAACTAAAGGATAAGGAAGGTAAATAGCCTCTGCAGCTCAAGACCAAAAGACGTGGCCCTTCAGACAGACCTGAATTCACTCCAGAACCTCAGAACACCTCTCCCAGGCCCGAACAATACTGCGCGGAGGGTGGGGAGAAAGGTTCGGTGGGGTGAACTCACCGTGCATCCAGAAATCGGGAGCGCAAGATCATGACGGCTTCACACGTGCTTTGCTTCAACTGCATCTGGATGGAGCTGAACTTGCGGTGGATGATGCTCACCATCCGCTCTATCTCCTTTGGTGAGATAGGTCGGGTCCGGCTCTGCTCACGCAGCAGGTTCATCACATGGGTGGTGAATTCGTTGCATGCCTGGGATGGCAAGAAAAGCAAAAGAAACCCCAGGATCGGAAGGTCATTCGACCGCGTCAAGGACAGTACGGAGGTAACACTGGTAAGGAAGGAGATCCAAGTGCAGGCCTCAATGGCTGGGGCTTTTTAGGGCAGACCCAGAGCAAGAGTGTGCTGGATTTCAAGGCAGAGATGAATTTCTCTCACCTGCCAAGCAAAAGGCATGAGAGACTCCCAACAAACATGTTGAGAAAGGCAGGAGCCAATTTCTTTGCTCTCAGGGATCACGGATGGAGCTGGGGCACATGAAGCCCTAGGACTCATGAAAAGCATTGAAGAAGTCCCAGCCACTGTTTTTCTGGATGGGACTGGAGGAGCTACAGATGTATCTGTAGAGGACCATGAACCTTTTGACCCGCTGTCCCTCCTCCCGCTGCCCCAGCTAGACCCCAGCACCACGTGTCCTGCGGAGCCCCTTGTGCTCCACAGGAGCAGCTCCCAGAGAGACACGGCCCTGCTCTGCGCTCTTAGCACGTCAGATAAGAAATAAATAACAATAATACTTAAAGCTTGAGTGAGGCAGGAACCCTGACAAGTAAGGGCAAGCAGGTAACAATCTCAATTAGTTTGCTGCTGGCACAGCACCGTCTGGCTGCTCCTGCTGTCCCCACGCCGTGAGGACAGGGCAGCGGGGGGAGTCGGGGGGACAAGTGAGGGATTTTGAGGCCGGATGAAGGCCACTTCGTTGCCCTCTCCTCCATCCTCACAAGCATCTCGCAGACATGACAGGACCCTCCCATTCCCAGAACCAAGCCCTGAAAGCCAGGCTGACACTCGGACACTGATGGCTCGAGAAGCCTTCGGTGCTCCTGGGACACGGGCAGGTGCCCTGGGGACAGCGTCCCCAGTTCCCACCCCATGGTGGGGAAAAAGGGGGCTGGCAGGGGAAAGAAACACAGATTTTGTGGACTGGGGACGTGGACTTGACTTTATATATCCCACCCCACAGCTCAGACCTAACAAGGAGACATCCCAGAGGCCAGCAGAGTCCCTCTAACTGCCCATCACCAGCTCCAGCTGACAGCTCCCATCTCCCGGGGTGAGCACCGGCTACGAGAGCTCTCAGCCGGGTGCCTCTTTGCTCCCAGACACCCAAGCGCTTTCAGCTCGTCTCCTCTTGGCGTGAAATAAAGAGCATTAAAGGCAAAATTGCAAGCGAGTGCCGTGCTGTCACAGCAGCAGCCAGACGCCGTGAGAAGTCAGGTGCTGAGCTCCCCCGGCCACCAAAAATGGGACTGGCAAGAGGGGGGTGGAGGCTGAGAAAACCTGAATCCCGGTTTTGCAGGACTGTGCGTGATGATACCAGAGATGGGGACCGGCACAGCCATTTGCAACGCAACTCGGTGGCAAAACCAACCCCGTCCATGCATTGTGAGAAGGAAAGATGTGGCCCGTCTCACCCCACGGGGCTGGGGCAAAGGCTGCTCTCACCTCTGTGTCCCTTTGGGGAGCAAAAATGACGCAGAAGCAAAATCAGAAAAGCAAACAAATAAAACTCCTGCCCAAGGGGAGGAAGGAGCAAAAGGTCCTTCCCTGAAGCCTGTCCCTGGCTGTGCCAAGGGTCTCTCCTTGGACTTGGTTCGCAGAGGACATGGGGTCTTCTCTCTCTGTCCTCAGCCTAGGGGCTGAAAGATGAGCCCTGACATGGTTTCCACTCCTACCCACGTGAGATGGCGGAGGACAGCCACCAAAGGTCATCCTTCCAACCCGCCCCATGCCTGCTCCCTGGGCCCTGCCCCCCCTCCTCCTTTAATGCTCTGCCAAAATGTCTTTCATGGCATGACCACGCTTGGCTTCTCCAACACCAGAGCCCTGCTTGGCCACCCTGACTCCAGCTCCAACCAAGGGGCAAACATCTAAGGTAGCTCCACGTTAGCCCCAGGTGTAGGTCTGAAGATGCCACCCAGCAGCCTCAGCTTGGCCAACATGGCACTGGAAGGGGCGAGACATCCCCTAGCCCCACCACACAACCAGTTAGCCGGGTAAAATGGGAACCAGGCTGGCTTGCCCATACAGACCCCCGCACCAGTGGCCACTCACAGCCCCACGGCATCGGCAGAGACGGCGTTAAACCAGAGACCTGAAACCCCGCCTGGGCCTAGCCGTGGGGGATGCCTTCTTGCTCGCACTCCATAAACCACAACCTCGGGGTAGAAACCACATTCATGGCAAGGGTAAGCCACGCGGCGGCAAAGAGAGGTCTGCAAAACATCTGGAAGCGTTTGAAAGAAACCAGTTTTGAGCGTTGGCCCCTGAAGCTTTTCATGCAATTGTCAGTGTTACCAATAGCTGCATTCATGACCCAAATAGCTTTTCTTTTCTTTTTTTTTTTTTAAAGAATCATTTTCCTCAAGAAAAAAGCCACTTTTTTTTTTTTTTTTTTTCCCTCTGGAAAAAGAACTTTTCAAGCAGAAAAAATATTCGAGGACGATTTTGATTCCAGCCTTGCTTGGAAACCTGCCTGCACTGAGGCCAGCACCTCGAAGAGGACTCCACCTTCACAGGGCCAATTTTTGAGAAGATATTCGGAGAGAAGTGAAAAGTGAGAATCGAAAGGGCAACGTGTGCCAAGCCTATTCTCACACCACATCCCAGCACAAAAACCCAATCCTCCCAATCCTCAAAAAGCATGTTCTCACTCCAAGTACCAAGCAACAGTTTGCGTTTGCCCGCACGCTCCTAACAATAGATGTCAGTAGCGATCCAGGCTGTGCACATCCATGCTGCAGTGCCGGAACCGGACGGTGGCTCTCCCGGACGCTCTGGCTCTCCTAGACACTCCAGCTCCTGCTCCCACCATCCCACTATCACCACCCCTGGGCAGCCCTTTCCTTCCGCCACAAAGGAGCCTGTTACCTGCTCGTACTTCTCCAGCTCCGTGTGGTAGATCTGCCGGATCTGGGAGAGTTTGGCTCTGTAGTCGGAGTGCTCCACCGAGTTGTCGGAGCCAGCTCCTCCCGATGCGGCGGCGGCAGCGGCAGCGGCGGCTGAACCCCCTCCTTTTTCGGGGCCCGCTACCCCCTCGGCCAGGAGCATGTTGTCTAACCGCATCAGCTGGGGGTCCGTGGGCTCCTCTTCCTGCGCCCCCCGGATGCTCAGCACTGCAGAAGACACAAAAGGGAGAGGAAAGCCTGAGTCCTGAGGAGGATTAACTCGGGGAAGGGGATGCTCATCCCAACTTGGACCGGTGGGGCTCAGTCCCCATCAACGGGGCTTTTCTTCCTTTCCCAAGGGTACCCCACCAGGCTGTCTGCATCCTGGTGCTCCAAGTGCTCGTCTCCACACGCAGCTCCTAGGCTCTCCAGCTCCCTGCTCCCCTCCCTGCCTCTTCCCCTCATTCCCGCAGGGAAGAAGTAGGGCAGAACCGGCGGTGAGCTCGCCGCAGAGGTAACCCAGAAACCCACGCTTTGCGTTCAAACACGCAGCAAAACTCCTAGCACCGCCAACCAAAAAACCCGACAAATTTACCCATTCTTGCTGCCAGAAGTGATAGGGACTGTACCCCGACTGCACGGGATGGGAAGTCGGGAGCCTCTAGCCCAGACCTCAGCTCACCCAGGGGCCCTCTCGTGTCACCTAACGTACCGTTTACGGCCTGATCCCGCACCGTTCGCATCAGCCATCAACGCCAGATGGCAGAGGAAGAAGTACAGAGCCCGGAGCCGGCTGTGCCTCAGTTTCCCCATCTTTAAATACAGACGCAGAAGGCTTGCAAGGCTGTGCTTTTAGCCACCCAGTGGAAAAATAAGCGAAAAAAGAAATGGACAAAATGCATTTTATTCTTTGGAAAACGCCAGGTTTTTTTTAACAATCCGGTCGTTCCAGTGAAGCCTAAACCATGCTAAGAAAAGGGGTGACAATAAATCAATCCTCCCGGAGTGACTTGCCAAGGAGAGAATTTTCCTCCCCTCTTTGTACTCCCTGCCTCAATGATTGCTTGGAGTAAAAGTCCTTCTGCTGTGAAGGGGAGCATGGGAGCATCCCGACCATGCTGGGCTGGTTTGGGAAAGGGCCACGTCCCAGGTCTGAAGGACGGAGGTGCCCCACGTGTCCCCCCCCCGCCATGGTCTGCGTTTGAACACAGAAGCAAACCCAAGCTTTCCCACATGCACATAGACAGGTGCGCACAGCTGCCAAATAAATAAAATAAATCAAATAAATCCTCGATGAGCGAACACAAAAAGGCATTTCCTAAAGAGAAACAAAAGTGCATTTCCCCGTCTCATGCGGCACAGGAACGCAAAGCACTTTGTAAACACACACACACACCCCCCCCACTCCCCGAGCACACCCTCGGAGACGGGTAATGTTGTGTGGATTTTAATAAAGCCGTGCCCGCTTACACCCGAGATGAATTTGACACACCTCCCCACCCCGCCGAATCAAGAGAGCAAACAAGAGCAAGTGATTTTCTCCATCACTTAAAAAAAAAAAAAAAAAAGTCTAAAATTACTTGGCCATGAGAAGTAAAAGCAGAGCAGCTAAAAGAAACCCCTACGTTCTTCCTCACTCTGAACCAAGTTAGAGAAGGATTTAGCTATTTTCCGTACAATAGCGTAGTAAAAGACCTTGTTGAGAGGTTTTGGCGAACACTAGAAAGAGATTTTTTTAAGCCTCAAACTCTACTGAAACCATTCTTTTCAGGACTCTTAACATTTATCGCCGGTTTTGTGATCAAAACATTCGCTGTCAACAAAGGTGGGAAGGTCAGGGGGAGAGGAAAGAAAAGAAAGCAAAAAAGCCCGGCAACAGTCAATTTGCCAATAAAATGAGCGAATAATAAATAATCCCACGCTAGGGAGGGTCGTTTCTAAACAGAGGGATGGGGGCACGCTGCCAAATTTGGAGCCGGGTGCCAGTTGCCGAGCCCCGAGGAGACAGGTCCGGCATCGCCCTCCACCGTGGGAGGCTTCCCACGGCACACGCTTCACCGGCAAATAAACCCGAGGGGAGAGGTCAGACTCCATCAAGAAAACGGTTTGGGGTCTGCAATCCATAAACTGAAACAAGAGGTAAATGTAGCCAAAATCCTTCAAAAGAGAAGAGGGAAGTGACAGGCTGCGGGCGAGAGACAAACTTGCTATGATAAAAAAAAAAAAAAAAAAAAAAAGAGAGAGAATAAATTCATGTTCTTCCAGGAAAAAATAACTCACTAAATTAAAGCGCATCAAAAGCCCAAACACAAATGGAAGGCAACACAGGTTAAAAAAATAAAATGAAATTAAAAACCCTCAGATAAACAAATCAAAAGCAGAGTTGCCAAAACAGGTGCATCTGGATTTCAAAAGGGAAATATTTTTAGATTAAAAATCTCAGGAATCATTGACCTGACAGGTAGGCATGAGTGATTAATTAGTTGATGTTTAGAAAGCTGCTGCCCGATGAAAAGCGCTGTATAACCCCTGAGCTTTATTACCGTGCAACACGCAGGGACCAGCACCCGCTGGGTGTGTGCATCCCGAGCATCCTACGGATGGACGCGCGTCCCCGCAGCCGAGACCCGCACCCAGCCGGGGACCACGCGGAGGGGGCCTGGGTTTGGCTGCCCGCTCCCAGGCAGGCTAGGGAATAAATAAATGGGAAGGACAATGTGTCTAAGCAGAACTGATGCTGCCTATTTATCCCTGGAAGGCTGCGATCAGCTGAGAAGAAGACAAAATGATTATTTAAAAGCTCCTTTTTTATCTTCCCCGGTGCTGTCCCCGGCTCCAAAGTGCCTCCTGCCAGGATGCCCGGGATGCTGGGCTCCTTGGCAGCTCCGACCCTCCAAAATGCCCCCGCCGTGACGGGATGCAGCCCCCGACCTGCGGTGCCTGGGCTGCCGATGGAGGCTGCAGGCTTTCCTACCAAATTAAAATAAAATAAATTAAGCAGAACGATCCTCAGTGGTCCGGCTTTGAGGGGCTGCGGGCACGCTCCCCCCCACCCCGGCCTGGGCATCCCCAGGACCCGCCATTTGCTGCTCCTAATTAAAAAGAGGATTAAAAAAAAAAAAAAAAAAAAAAAAAAGGAAGAACAAAAAGAAAGATAGCGACTGGCAACTGGGGGGAGGAAAATTCATGCAAGACTTTCCGTCCTTGGCCGCTTTCCTGCTGGCTCGGCAGCCCCCGGAGCTGTGGCAAATGCCGCTAGAGGGTGCTCGGCCCTCGCCGAGGTCCCCCGCTGCCTCAAAATGCATTTTTATATATAAATATATATTCCCACACACGCGAAGATATATATACAGATTTATTTTAAAAGCAAAGCCAAACCACACGCCTTGTCCCGCTGCGACTGTGGAGGGGAACTGAGGAGCGTGGCTGCCCAACGGCTCGCGGCCGTGGCAGGGTCACCGTCACCGACGCCAGCAGCGGGAGCAGCTGGGGACCGCCGAGCCACCAGCCCGCGGTCCGGTCACAAACGCCACCAGGGTCACGGCGACCCGTTCCAGCAGCTGGGAAATGGCTCCCAGCTCACATGCTCGCTCCTTTTTCCTCCCGAGCGAGGTATCACAGCCACGCTCTGCAGAGGACATCGTCCAAGTCCTGGGCTGGCCCGGCAGTGGGACTGGCCTCAGAGAATCAGGCGAAGAGACAAAGCTCAAAATAGCTCCCCAGCTCCTTGCCTGCCCTGCGATTCAGGGACGCGGGATGGAAACCGCATCAGGTCGCCAAAGCTTTCAGATGGTCCAAGATGATTCCCACCATCCTGGGCATCTCTGATGAGCGCCTGCAGAGCAGCCAGCCCCACGCTCACACGAGACAGGCAGGCAGCACCCCGCTTGTGTCTCTGCCCCCACAGCATGGTACCTCCACCTGGTGGGCAGCCACGCAGCGTGACGTACAGCCAAGGTGGGGGGCACGGCCAGGAGAAACAGCCCATGGCACATGCCAGACATGGTGCTGGCATATGCCTTCGAAACGGACTGCACCCTGGGGATGGACTGAGGCTGTGAAGACACCTAAGAAATCCACAAAGGTGGGTAACAGGCTCCTCCTGGTCCTCCACGCTACCATCCTCTCCAAAGGAGCACTTTCCCAAAGAGACCTGAGGAGCCAAGCACACAGCCACCTCTCTCCTCCCCCAAGGCCACCCCAAACCAGTTCAGTTTAACAACTCTTTGCTCTCCACCCCTTCCAAACCCTCCAGATCAGAGGTGCACAGGCAACATGGGTGGAACACCATCATGAAGGCAACCAGACATGATGGGGGTGATGGCAGCAGCTTAGCAGGAGACTGTGGCTCAGCAGTGACAGTGGAAAAAGATGCTCAAACCTCCAAGCTCTACCTGTCTTCTAGAAAGGGCAGTGCCCACAAGTTGAAGAGGTGTGGGAAGCAGAGGCCTGTCCCAGACAGACTCCAGCATGGGATATATCCACTCACAAGGAGACACAGGCTGCCATGGTACAGCACTCCTCACCATTTCTCATCCTCGTGTCCCCCCTTGGATGCTGCTGCACGTGTGTGTGCTCATTGTCAGTTAAGACACAGCCAGGACTCCTGGGGTGAAAGCCGAAGATCAAGCAGAAGACACTGGAGGAGACTATGGCCAAGCAGTAGACACCGGAGGAAGCTAAAGCAAGGTGGAGCAGTTGGGAACAGCCTCTCTAGGAATGCAATGGGGACATCTTGGAGGAAGAAGACACAGTAAATGACACAAAGCCAACTCAGGTTGCAATGATGAACGAAGAGGTCCCCAGAGCTGGCGCAGCCGCTCATGAGGGCTTTGCTGCAGAGGACCAGCATTCCTTGACTCTCTGGTCTGACTCCAGTGGTCAAAACCCTAGTCCTACGAAATTTGCTGTGACCGCCTGGTTAAGATCTCCTCCAACTAGATGATCTCCAGAAGTCCCTTCCAACCCCTACCATTCTGTGATTCTGTGAATTACATGAGCTGGCCGTTCCTCTACAGCTCTGTTTGCTGACACCACCAGCGAAGGGCTGGTCCCAGCAGCTGGACGTTCAAACAAACCCACCTTAAAAGAGACCTGCTGCGTGGTTTTCACGAGTACGGGAGGAGCGCTGCCCTCCCGCCCGAGCTGGGCTGCTTCTGGATGGGTTTTCTCATGGTTGTTTCTGCCCATTCCCAACTTGCTGAATTGCCTTTCCAGGGGGACATTTTAAAGGAGAAGGAGATTTCAAGTAAATGATTGCAACTTATCGAAAATAATGTGCTACTTAGCATTGGAGACAAGCATCCTGGCAGGCAGAAATGGGAAGCAGTGCCGGAGCAGATGGGAGTAATTAGGTTGTGATTTTCAGAAGGGTTTTCTTTCCTGCCTCCACTGTGCCTAAGATGTACTGGGGGGGGGGGAACAACCCATCCAACAACAGAGTTTCAAGAGAGGCAGATGATTCCTCTGCCGGGCTGCGAGCTGGTCTTTGGTGTGACTTTCCCGTGGGGAAACCAGAGATGCTCAGAGTGGAAATGCTGCTGGTGGAGCACGGCTGGCTGCTCTCGCTGTTCTCACACAGCCACAAGTGGGGCGAAATGCCTCCTTCCCCACCAAGGCACTCATCTGCCACCTCACTCCGCGCATTGGCTGAATAAAGCCTTGCCCAAATCCTGTCCTGGACCGGTGGGTGTCCCTGCGGGGGGATTTGGGCAACGAAGGCACAGCAGCTCCTCCGCGGGACCCCCAAAACTCCTGCACAGACCCCCGCAGCGCACAGCCGGGCTTTGAAACACGCACCAAACATCAGCCTTCTTCCTACCTTTTGCAATTTAACCACTATCTGCAATATTTGCTCAGGCTCGTGGAGACCGAGCTTCCGGAGTCACACAAGCCCACTGGTTTTCTTTAAACATATGTTTTTACACCTCCAGGTCTAAAACAACAGCCATCAAACGGAGGGACAGACGTGATGCCAGCAAATGCCCCTGCTAGCAAAACTGGTAACTAATCATGTTATTTTTAAGCCAATCTCAATATTCCCCGGAGCCTGAGTCTACATTTGTGAAGGCTGAAGATCAACAGCACTGAACCTGGTACAAAAATATTCCCATCTGCCTCATATTTGAGGGCAGTTACGCATTAAGTGGCTTGCGGCTGTCTGTCTGCATCCTCCTCGTACTCATACGTGGAGTCACAACCAACTCAGGGGAGTTGGCGCTTGCTTCCTCAGCTGATCCATGACGGCACGGGCTTCAGTCGCTCTTCCCAAGCTACCTCTGTGCAGAAGAGCCCCCAGATCCCACGCATCTACCTAAACTCCTGGTCTTTTTTTTCCTTTGCAAGTGTATTTGCAGCCTACTTTCTTCTGCAACAGCAAACCCCAGACACAAAGGGAAATCCAGTGGTTTGGATCTTTAAACACAAAGTCACCTTCAAGACCAGAAGGTGTCCAGAAGGAACGTTCACAGCAGGAATACGGAAACTCTCAAGAGCTTTGTGGAGGATGCTAAAGCACCTCTGGCTGCGTCTTCGCACTGCCCATTCAAGGGTCCATGCGAACGACAGCAACGTAAATGCCTTCTCGGCAAAGCCTACGGTGTCCGCGTTAAATGGGGACCAACAATCTCAGTAACCACGGTAGAGCACCTCAACGTTAAGTAATCACAGGGATTTTTATACCTCGGTTGGATACATTCACCATGTTTACATAAAGCCACTGAGAAAATCAACATCAAAACACAAATACCTATTTCCAAGATAAATGTAAGCTGGAATTTCCAAATACACTGGCACACACCCTTCCAGGAAGCAGGAATTAAGAGAAGTTGGGTTTTGTTTTTTTTTTTCCTCTTGCAATTGACAGAAAAGTTCCCCTCCTCACTCCAACCTTTCCAAAACTTACAACTGGATGAACAGATTTTGCTCAGATTTTCCAAAACAGGCTGCCGTGAGATGAGACATGGAAAATTTCAGCTGGCAAAATGGCTTTTTGTGCATCTTCTTATTTATTTATTTCCCAGGAAAAGGAGGAACACTGTGAAACCAATGGGCCATTTCTGTCGGGAATTTTCACAGTCTAAAGCCATAAAAGAAACCAAAAATCCCAGCAACAAATAAAGAGAGAAGCTTGTACCTGGACCCCGGACCACCCTGGACCCCAGCAAATGAACCTCCTCTGCCAACACAGGAATGTCCACCGGGGCTGTTTGGAAACAAAGCACTTAAACAATTCTGTGAGAGATGCTTTGAAAGGTGGAGAAGTGTTCGTTCAGTCCATATAAGCACACAAAATCGTGATAAGACGTGTACAGCCACAGAGAGTTTAGAGTAATGGTTCATCCAGCCCCAAAGGCCAACTCCAGCTGCAGCCAACAAGCCCTGCTGGAGACCCAGCCAAGGCCACGACCAACAGCAGAAGCATCAGATATTCAGGACGGTGGCACTTCCCCCAGCACCCTCCCACCCACCACCAGTTTTGGGAACTTGCATCGCAACCCAAATTCAGATCAATCCAAAAATGCTTCCTGAATCAAAAATGCCGTCTTCTCCTCCCGTTTCATGTTATAGCTTCCCCCTCCCTCTTTTTATAAATCAAAATTTGGGTCAATTTGAAAACAACCAAACTGCTTTAAAAAATACTAATTTCCCATCTTCCTGGGGCAAAAGAGTCCAAATTAGCTGCTGAATCCAACCCGAATTAAAAAAAAAAAAAAAAAAAAAAAGGTCTGAATTACCCTCAAACCATAATGTCGGGGCGTGGGGAACGGAAGAGGGGAATTTATCACATGCCAAAAAGTTTCTCAGCTCCCAGCGGCAGCTCTCCATCACTTCAGGAGATGCAGCTTGCATGTGCCACGGAAGCTGCAGAAGAGAGACACGTATTTCATAGCGCTGGCAAAGAGTCCGCACCAGTTTTCTCCTAACCCCATCCCAAATGCCAAATGGGTTGCCATAGCGAGTGAGGATCTGGCAGCAAAATGCTCAAAAGGTCTGGAAAATTACCACTAACACATTTTGGGGGAAAAAAATTTCCCCTCCCCAAACTGGAAAACGATCTGAAATAGTCCTTTCCACAAAAATAGGGCACAATGTTGCGGCGATTACCGAGAACCAGATTCCCCAAGAAATGTGACTCCCTGGGAAGCTGAATGAACACAGATGAACTTGTCTTTCCAGTCCTTCCCCACGTCCTGCTCCTGACGACCAGTTTAGCTCAGGGCTAGTAACCGAGCCGGGTATGGAAACTTCTGACCCCATCCCCACGTGTCCAGTTATTGCTATTTTGTGGTCGAATGAAGCATCGCGGATCAAATTTAAGTATCTCCTATTTTTCCCTTTGCAGTCCTGACGCGACAAACCGTGTCTGCTCGTGGATGCTTCGCTGCAGGTTGGTGGCTCCACCAGCCTCCCGTCGGCTTCAGCAGCAAAACTCCCAGCTGTAATTTTCGTATGTGAAATCTGGGGGCAGGTAGTACGCAGAAGCCAGAGGCGACTGAACCTCTTGCACGAGGAGCAGATCCCTGAACAGAGGCGGGCGGTTCCGTCGCAGAAAGCAAGCTGGAAGTGCTTGTAAACATTAAAAAACCAACCAAAGCCAAACCACCCCACCGGTGGACAAACCACCTCCTCTCCTCGCAGATACAGTGGCTTCAAGTCCACCTTTGCCACGTTCCATGGAGCAGCAAAACCTCGCAACCTAATTAAGCAAATCCACTTCCCCCCAGTAACACTCTGCCAACAACCCATCACCCCAGAGCCAAACTCCGGGCGCAGAGGGGTCAACCCCCCGTCTTACTGGCACTCGGAAGAGCACGGATAAATTTTGGCCGCCCGGGGGTTCTGCTGAGCAACCCCCTCGTCCCCAGGCCAGGGTCGCGGTCTGGCTGCGAAGCAGGCTGAGGCTGGGGAGCGCTGGTGAAGCGGGCTGGAGCAATCCCACGCTTGGTTTATCTCACAAAGCAGTTTTCCCCTTCTTAAGCAGGGCAGGATTAGCAGGCTCCAGTTACAGCTATGAAGCGTAATCAATCCCTTATCTGCATAGGCAAACCCAGCACGTCTCCAATTCTCCTGCCACACCGACAGCGCGGTAAGCGAGAGGTTGTCTGCGGCCACCCGGCCTTCTCCATCCTAGTCTCCTCCATCTCACCCCAGCCCCTGCCGAGGGCAGGGGGACGGGGACCTGGACCGACCTCCGGCTGCTCGGAGCAGCGGCTGCAAGGAGATAAAGGCAAGCAGGGTGAGATCCAGCGCTGCTCTGCCGCTGGGCCAGATTTAAGCAGAAGAGGTAAACCAGCTAATTGACCACAGGCTGGCCCGGCTCAGGGGAGCAGCATCTGCCGCAGAGAAAAGCTGGCGGCCGGGATGGGTAAATTGGCACTACAGGCAGCGGAGGGGAGGAGGATAACACAAAACCCATGCATCTGCCTCCTTCCCACACCTCTTGGTGTCTCGGATTTTTTCCAACCCCAGATTGCAACATGGGGCAAAAGAATCAGATTTTGCTATTGCACTGAGAAGAACAGGCGGTTAAACAGAAGGCTCTGCCTTGGTCCTTCCAACGGCAGCACCTGCTGTGCCGGGACCTCACCTTCTCCTGCTGGAGTCTCAGTGATGGACCAGACTCCCCTCTGCAGCACCGAGAGAGTAAATTGTCACTGAAGGACAGAGCAAGCCATTGTCCCCACCCCAGGAGATGGCTTGGACCTGGTGTTCGTCCCACCTGGAGACACTGGAGAGGACTAGAAGCTCCCTAAGCCCTGCAGGAACAAATCTGCAAACAAAAGATGGGATTGCTCCCAGAACAGGTCCAGCCATAAACCCCCTCCCCTCTGGACGCCAGTTGGGCTGGGATCTGCCTCCTGCTCCGGCGCGGCGCTTTGCATATGAATTCTCCTTGCTGAAAAGAAATGGGTCCTTTGAATGAGCTGAATCTGCTAATGAGAAGCCGGGGCCTCCAGAGCCCCTCTGAGGACAAGGGTCCCCTTTCCACCGCCCCAGGCCAAGCCCTGAAACTGGAGAACAAACAAAGAGAGGTTTTCCCCCCAGAAGGAAGCTGCCTTTCCAGCCTGCTCCCCCTCTCGGAAAGGTCATCTCCCCTGGCCATGCAGTGCCTGCGAACGGCTGCTCCACGCACAAAGCGGCGGGGGCAAGAAAAGTCATAGGTGAAAAGACTGGCGAGAGCCCAAGCTGAAAAGCTGCATTTCAGGATTCCCTTCTCCTGCCGTCCTTTAAAAAAAGACGACCCATGAGACTCCATCCAAGGGAAGCTGGCTCGGGGCTCGTTAGATGGCAATGCCCCACTCAAGTCTTTGGTTTGCTGCATAATTTGAAGGTGCCCGCTGACCATCACATGGCCAAGGGCGCTGCTGCTCTGTCGCCACGTTGATGGCCTTGCCATGGGTTAGATTCGGCATTTTGTGCAATGCAGGAGAGATTTGCCAGGTCTCAGGGCCAAGCCATTGCAGGAAAATACACGGTTCTTTCCCTCCCTTTCTCTCTCACGAAGCAGGCGGTGCAAACCCACGACAGACATCTTCACCAAAAGCTGGGGACAGACACCTAACAGCCTCCCACTGCAGAGTGCCCTGGGGCCGTGTCCTCTCCTTCCACTGCCCAGGGACCTGCCACCTCCTGCTTAGTGGCACGGTCTCTGCCTGGAACCACATTCCCATGTCCAGCGGTGACCTTCTGATATAACCCAAGGGCCGAGCACGGCCCTTGTCATTCCTCCTGCTTACTTGAAGGCAGCCTCATCCCTTGGTGCTTGGAGGTGGCTGCAGGAACAGTATATCCTTTTTTTTGGTGAAGGCAGACAAGAGGGAAGGAAAAGAGAAGGAAAAGCAACTGTTAAGTGAGGACTCTCCACCCAGGGTGAAACCTCAGGGGTGGGTTTTGCAGCAGGAAAACTACTGCCCTGGCAAAGGGGAAACTGCAGCTACTGCCAATCACAAGCAGATCAGAAGTGCCTTCCATCAGCGACTGTCTTCTCTGAGGGTCAGCCATGGCCCAGGGTCTCTGCCTCATGGAGGATGGACACCGCTCTTCCCCAAAAGACAGGAGTCTTCCATTCCAGATGCATTAGAAACCATCCCTCCCCATGCCGTGGCACCAGGTGCCACGAAAGCCCTCTCCGTGAAAAATCTGAACTGAAAGTAAGTTACAGGCCTATGAGGACAGGCCAAATCCAAAGCAGAAGAAGGAACCGTAACCAAGTTATTGGAAGTCCCACCCCAACTCCTGTAGTGTAGCCACCACTTAGATGCAACACGTCAGCCACTGGGCAACCGCAGACACCTAGTTTTGGTGGTGGCCTGTATTGGGACAATATGAGGCCACTTCACAGTGTTATAGATGTCCTATAGGACCAGAGTCAGCCTCCCTTGAACCCATACGCACATGAGTCCCATGTGTTTCTGAAGTACCACAGCTCTCCAGGACTAAATGTTCCTCTGACTCCTTGCAGACTTCCCTTACACACACGTGCAAGGTCCTTCTCCCTATGCTATAGATAGATCACACCAAAACCTGACTGTTCCTCTTCGATTTGCTTGGTTTCCAAGCTAGTCCCACCCACAGCACCACACAGAGGTCAAGTTTGCCCAAGCCTAGACGGTCCATCAAGCTCCCATGGCTAAGACATGCTATCTTGAACCCAGCTTTGCTGGGATTCGATGATCTTGGGCAAATAAACGAGCACATTTTCTGCACGATGCTCAGTCCCTCATGCCACCGTGCCGACCTGCTGAGCCCAGCCTCAAACCCCGTCCTTGAGCGCACCAGACAAAGCCTGACTCTTTGAAAGGCAACAGCCGGTCGGCAGCGTTTTAAGGCCAGAAAACAGCTCTGAACGTTCAGTTCCTTCTTTAAATAGAGGCCCCTTCTGTAAACGATCTGTTTGGACAGGAGGGAGAGTGCTGCAAGAGTCCAAGCGCTTGTGAAATAGGATCGGCTGCCTTCGCTCCCACTCCATTCAAAACATGTGGGGGGAAGAAAGAAACCCAAAACTGGCAAGGCAAGAGGGAAGGAGAGAGCCCCTACATGTCCGCGCTGCTGGAAGGGTGCAAGACACCAGAGAAAAACGGGGGAAAATAACTAAAAAGGATCAATTAGTGGCATTTCTGTTTCGAGGCGCCTGCGTGTGTTTAATTATATTCCATGCAAGAGGTTGTTGACACAGATTTCCGTGCTGCAGGGCGGTGGTGTAACGGGATCCGGCTCTGCCTTCTACCCTGGACAACCCCAACCCTGCTCGAGGCTTTTACCACCAAGTCTCCCTCCCCCGCCCTAATGGTTTGGCAGTGCCCTTGGGCAGAGGGGGGGTGACACCCAGCCCCACAGCACGCTGGCCAGACAGACGGAGGGACGCAGAGTTTCCCCCCTTGCTCCTGCGAGAGAGGCCCCTGCCATAAACAGAGGGGAGATTAAAAAGGGAGGAAAAAAAAAAAAATTAAAAAAAATCTTTGCCCAACTCCGGCTGCGTCCCAGATCAAAGATCATCTCCATCGAGGCCATCTGGTCCTTGTAAATGTAAAACCAAATTGAAAGCCCTGCCCTCACCTCCTCTGACTCCCTCGGCAATATTGCTTTTACCGGCCGGGGATGGGGAAGGGGCTCGCAAAAGGCATCTGTATGTAATATAGAGCCCCCCGTGCAGCTGGGCTAGAGGTTTGCGACCCCCCTTTTTATTAATCATGAAGCAGAGGTAAATGTTTTCTTTGGATCTCCAGGGGCCCCGTTATTCCCAGGGCCTTTGGGAAGAGCCCACAGCAGCGGCTCAGGGATGGAGGAGGGCTGCTCTGCATCCCCATCGCTTCATTCCAGCTGGGAACCTGGTTGTTGTCCCCATCCTGGTTTAGAAAGGGATACACCGAGAGGGGAATATGTCCCCACCATCCCAGCAGTGTCCCCACCGGAACAAAAGCCACGCAGCACCCTTCTTCCCCAGCCCACGCAGGTTTCTCCTACCACCGCTCCCTGCCTGGGATGCAAAAGGGGACGCAGAGGCCGCCAAATAAACGGAGAGAAAAGAGGAGGACTCAACTGCGTGCTTCCAAAAAAGGGGACGCAACGCATCCGCGCCAAAAATGACTCGTGAAAAACCCCACCATTGCCAACCCAAATACTCCCGGCTCGACTTGAAAGGCGAGCGGGATCCACCACGGAGAGGAGAAAGCTACATGGGAGACGTCGCAGGCAAAGAGGAGGCAGCTTGAGGAATTCCTACCTATCAAGCTTTATTGTGTTATTCCAACTAAGCAGAGACAAAAAGACAAATCTCAGCTCCCTACTTTCATTTATAATTGAACCCAGTCCAGAAGGATGGAGCAAGTACCATCTGTAATGCAGAGTGCATTAGCAGCCGGCAGAATGAAATATTCAAATTACTGTAGGCTACCTCGCATTTTAATGACAGGGTTACAAAAACCTGACTTGTAAGTGGAGATTGGACTGGAAGAACAGAAAGTTTGTTTTTCCAGTGCATGAATTAACCTAACAAAATGTTACTTTCAGGAAAAAAAAAAACAACAAAACAAACCAAAACATTTGCATGGGTAATTCTGCAGCATATCCCAACAGCCTCATGAGAAAAAAAAAAAATATTATTCCATTTAGCTACCCTAATTGATATATTGTCCGGGGAGATGAAAAAGCTCGCAGAAAAAAAGGGAAAAGATTTTTCTCTTTGGCTGAAGATAGTAAATAAATAGATGTAGGTGCGCACAAATATTACCAACACATACAGGTCTCGTAGGCAGGGATGCACGGCGGCACGTATGCGCATCCATGGCGTGTGTCGGTGCAACACTCGCCCGAGCCGTAGCCTTTCGATGCCATGCACAATCTGAATATGCAAATCACCCCTTGATTTTCGTGCTTGTGCCTGCGCCGGGATCCATTCGTTTTGATATCGTTAATCAGGGCTGCCGAAAAAGCCTGACACAGTAAGTGGCTGTAGCCCCTAGCAGTAGTCAAGATGGAGTGACAGGCTCCATTTAAGATGTCACAGCATATAATAAAGTGTAAAACTATACTTAAAATAAACGAGATAGAAACAATAAACTTGACTCGGGGTTTGAACTTTCTGGCAGAGCGGCAGAGGGATGCAAGCACATGTGTGTGCAAGCGGGCACGGGGCTGGGGTGGCTGGAGAGGACGGTCCGTCCACCCACCACCCTGCCAGGCAGGTGGGAGCGAGGAGAGCTGACTTCCCACCTCCTCCCAAGGAGCTGAGTTCCTCAGCAACCCTACGATAACAACCAGTCTGCACGTGGGACATCTCCGGAGGTGACGTGGAGGAGGAAGACAAGGAGCCGTAACTGGGATCTGCCGAGGACCGAGGGGATGGCCAGGCCACGACGGGCATTGTGATTCAGGCGAGGAGCCCATCCACAGGGCTCAGCAAAGATGAAGAAGGGATTTACCCACTGCAGGCATCACCTCCGTGTGCCTGGATGGAGGTGGGGACAACTCGGTCCCAACCACCCTTCCCTCCCAGGCACCCAGGGAATCCCTATCCCGCCATCCCCAGGCAGAAGCACCGGGATGGGAGCGGAGAGGCAGTGAAGGCCTCAGCACCTGCAGCCTGGGCTCAGCCACACGCCCTGGGACCAGGAGCCACAGCAGATGCTGCAGCCCTTCCCTGGCAGGACCAGGCACATGGCAGGGGGGCGAGGAGGGGGGGGTAGGGGAATACTAACAGGTCCAAAAGCCCCATTTTGCTCCCCAAACTGCCTTTCTGCACCCCAAAACCTCCTGCATGCCCAATGGCAGCTCTCTGTGCTGAGACAAACCAGTCGCTCTCCCTCCTGCTAAGCAGTTAAATTAGAGAGTATTCAATTAATAACAGCTGAATATTCTGTCACATTTAGGAAGATGTATGGTAAGACAAGCGAGTTGTGATGTCTGTGACAGAAATGATAAAAGTTCTCCCGACACAGCCTGGCAGATACTTGGCTGGAGGAACCGCTTGCTCTCATGGACTCCAGCATCAGCGCAGACACCAGGCCCAGCGCTGCCTTCAAAGGAGAGATGCTCCAAATTGCACAGGAAAAACTTTGCCAAAATCGTTTGCAGGCAGCTCCCTCCCGCCCTCCTTCTGGGATCCATCTGAGACGCAGGGACAAGACCCTAGAGAAGACCTTGGCCAGGAGAGGACTGAGACGGCGCCTGCCAGCCACCACGTGGCGAGCAGCACCCAGCAGAAGCTCAAACCCTCCCATGTCACCTAAAGGCCATCCCACAACACTCTTCCCAGCCCCTGGCTGCCTCAGTTTACCCATCCGTGAAAGGGACAGTGATCACACCCCAAGCAACGCAGCGCGGGGGGGGGAACCGGGGCAGCACTGGCATGGCGCCACAACCATGGGGGCAAGTGCCTGCCATCCTGTAAGACATTCTCCATCTAATTTAAAGATGCGGCGTGGCCAGGGGATGTGGAGGAGCCGTGCTCTGCAGGCCGCCTCCTCTTCTTCTGGGTGGGGGTGGGGAGGGGGGGGTTGTTTTTCACTGGTGTTGTTTGCGAACAGAGTTTTTGTTGCTAAGAAACTACCTTCATATTGCTCAGAGAGCAAAGACAAAGCAACCGTCAAAATAACACCGTATTTTGACAGTAGCCAGATCGTAACCAGAAATGATCCGTTTTCCCCGCTCTCCTGTACGCTCATTAATGTGGTCTAAATACCACACGCCCGTATATAACCCACACCCTGTATGTACACACGTGCGGGCACACACGGGCACTGGGGACCCGTGCCGCACTCGCGGCGGGGCTGCGTCACATCCGTTCATCCCCCAAGCGAAAGCTGAAAGAATCAGAGCTGGGAAGAGGAGGGGGCTCCCCGGGGAGGTCCCACGGCTCCCTTCCAGGCGGGAAGATGGCACAAGGTCTTTAAGCAAAGAGATTCATGAGAAATAACAGGGAGAAGGTAAGACCTCTGCCCGTGTCCACAGCAGGTAGCTCTGTGTGTCAGCCCTGCTTTGGGAGGAAACATCATTACGTGTTGGTTTAGTGTTTGTTGGGTAGATTGGGGTTGTTTGTTGTGGGGATTTTATTCAATTCTCAGGGGAGAAGAAGCTGGGGGGGAAATAAACCCCATTCGCTGCTCGGTTTCCGAAGTGCTCTGTGACTCTTGCTGCTTTTAGGGTGGGGAGATCCTGCCACACAGGGAAGACCAGAGCACCCCCTCACCATCACCCTGACACGGGTACATTCCCAAGCCAAGTCCCCAGGATCCTGAAAACCAGTTTGCCAACGCATCCACCTCCTGGGGCAGGAGGACATCTCCACCCTTCCTGACAGAGCATCTCTGCAAATGTCCCATGTGCCCGGAGGGCAGGGGGTAATGGCAGGGGGAGAAAAGACACCCGGGCTGTGCCTGCTAACAACTGGGAATGAGAACTGCTTCACCCGAAAGCCTCAGCGTCGTGGGAAGTGCCCGGAGCCGAGGTAGGATCATAGAATTGTAGAATCATAGGGTTGGAAGGGACCTCTGGAGATCACCCAGTCCAAGCCCCTGCCAGAGCAGGGTCACCCAGAGCAGGTGGCACAGGAACGCATCCAGGCGGGTTTGGAATGTCTCCAGAGACGGAGACTCCACCACCTCTCTGGGCAGCCTGTGCCAGGGCTCTGCCACCCATGGATGGGATGGCTCTGCCACTCCACCAGGATGCTGCAGTCGGGTGTCAGCGAGACAACCGGGGCAGCGGGTAACCCCCGCGCAGGCAGGGATGTGGGTAACCACCGTGCAGGCAAGGGCATGAGTGACCGCCACGCAGGCAGGGACGCAGACCGTGGCACCTTGCACCCACCCTCCTGGCAGATGCCCCCCAAGCCTGCCACCCTGCCACTGCCGATTTACGGGCAAAGACAGATAAAAGGCAAGGCTGAAACTCCAACCTGCCGTGGCGAGGCAATCCAAAGGGCGCCGCGCTTTTGCAAACCCCTGGTGCAAGAAAAGGATGCCCAGAGTCACAGTGTAACGGCGGCGGCGGCTCTCACCACCCCAGAAGGACAGCAAACAGACCTGTTCTCCTTGACCATGGCCCAGCTGGGGCAATCACCGGCTCGAGAGCCGATGGAGAGCACGGATTTCACCGCTGGCGAGGGATTACACTGCTCTACTTCATGCCCCTTGGTGTGCACTTGTGCAGACAGCAATGCTTGCACGTAGGGACCATCGGGGCTTGGCAGAGCAGTGCCCTGCCTTGGATGCTTTTTTAGGGGGAATACGGAAAAAATTGAAGCTGCGGGAAGCAATCCCGCAACATCTGCGTTGGTTGCCTCTTCCCCTGGGCCAGGTGAAGCGTGGCTCTGGCTGATCCCTTGCTCAAGCACAAGAGGCTTCTGCACGTACCCGAAACCCCAGCCCAGCACTGAATGGCCCGTCTCCTGTAGAGCAGCAGCTTGCCACGTGTGCTTTCCCTGCCAAAACCCTCAGCTCCACCCTACAGTAGGAGAAAAAGGGAAGGGCGAGAAGAGCTCTGTCGAAACCCACCAAACCCCAAACAACATTTCTCTGCAACAGAACAAAGCCCTTGGAAATCTCTTCTCCGCTTGGGTCCCCCGACCCACATGAAAGCAGCATTTTTCTGGGCTAATTACGCAGGCTGCTCTGAGCCTCCTGGCAGAATACGAGCTGCGAAGGCAGACATCAAAGGGCTCCCAACTTTAAAATAAATAGAGAGCAAAGACAGCACGGTCCACGGGAGACCTCTCCCCCATCGCTTTTGCCGGCCGCCTGGGTTGAATGTTGGGGGTGACTGGGTTCACCAGACCCCCGGGCAAGGAAAGGCAGGGGAAGAGGCGGGGGCAGCTAGATTTTATTTGCATGGCATGTTCCCAGAAGGCACAGGCAAGTCAGGGGGGCAGTTTGTCCTTGCAGGACCAGCCATGGTTGCAGCAAAGCCTTCTGAGGCCTCCATCGAAGGAAGGACCAACTATGGGGCTTGCCTGCTAGCTAGGGTGGGCAAGCCGCGAGGCGCTGGGTGGAACGGCCAAGATTGAGTTGTGGGAGAGGATGGGACAGGAGTCACTGCCACACACCAGGCACTGGTGGTCGCCATCACAGCTGGTCTCAGCACCAGCCCCGGGCGCTGTGTGCATCCATTTCCCCAGAGATGAATGCACCCATTGCACCTGGAGCTCCTGAGGTGGGATTTTCCAAACAGGTCCTTCACCCTAACAAGCAACCTTCTACAGGAAGCCTTGGCCCTGCTTGGCCTGAGTCACAAACTATCCCTGCAGCTCCTGATGGACAAGAAGCCTGAGTTCTGCTGCTTCCTGTTTGTTTGGGAGAGAAAATGCCTTCACTATCCACGCGAGAAAAAGGGCACTAGCCAGAAACCAGCTTCGCCTTCCACCAGCACCCCATGGCCATCTGTCCCCAGCTCCTGGCCTAGAAAGCAGCAGGCTCTCCTGGCTTTCAGCAGGACACCCTGACATGCTGGGCATGATTTGCATCGTAGATGACCGGGGAACACGAAGCCATCCTGCCACCTCCTCTGGCTCCCACCGTCCGCCCTCCCCTTTGGGATTTATCGGGCCTTGCAGCACAGCTGGTACATGCTCCGCAGAGCAACCCGCCCTCACTCTTCACTGATGAGCACACAGAGGTGCCTCCAAAACAGCAAGGCATGACCAGAAGTCCTATGGGTCTTCAGGCTCTTGTCCTTCCATGGGCAGCAATTACCCAGGAGTGCTGCCACAAGACATTTCTGCAGAGCCTTGGAAAAGGACGGGGGCATGGAAATCCACATGGGACGCTCCGACATTCAGGAAGATCAGTGCACGCAGAAGTGTCACGCGAGGGACGGCACCTGCGCTCCTGCACCCAGCCTGGCCCAGCCCGTGGTCTCCCCACTTCTCCCCCTGCCTTGGCTCCAGGGGCGCGGGGGGCAAGGAGGAGGCTGGATCGCACCTCGCTTCCTCATGGAGAGGAGAAGGAAGATGAAAGGAAGGATGAGGCTGGGACGGCCGAGTGTGGGATGCGAGGGGAAGGTGTCAATTAAAGCAATGAGGCCCTCCGCATCCCCGCACCTGACAGCCGGGCTGAGCAGAGCTGACAGCCGGAGTGCCGGCTGGCTTCCCTGTCTCGCCCGCCGGAGCGCGCTTCCCTCCCCCCACACCCCCAGCTCCAAACCAGCGAGGCTGGGGCATGCAGACACCATCAGCGTCGTGGTGTCCCTTCCCCTGACCCCAGAGATCCTAATAACGGGAATTATCATGATTTGGGGCTTGGAGCAGGTCCCGGCCAGCCCGGAGGCGGATGGCAGCGAACCGGTTGGGGCTGGGGTTGGGGCAGAGAGAGGTGCCGGATCACACTGAAACAACCAATGACCACCGCCAGGTCTCAGCCCCTACGCGGGACAGCATCAGCTGGGCGCCGGGATGCGGGGAAGGTGGCAATCCAGCAGACACTGTCTGGAAACTCACCCCCTGAAGCCTCCCCAGCCGGCCAGCCTGCATCTCCGCTCCCCCTTGCCTCCCCCCCGGGGAATCACATCCCGGGAGCCCCTGCTTCAGCCCCTGCCTGCCCTCCCCGCAGGCTCAATCCGATTACTGCTGATACACATCTCCTCCTGGGCTCCAAAACACGCTCTTCCTAGCTGAAGGATTCGCAGGGACACGGAAAACTTGTCCTGATTGCAGCGTTAATGGTCGTGTGGCCCATGTCATCACCGAAATGGCCTTAGGGGGAGAGTTGATGGGTCTCTGAAGTCATCAGGACTACCCCACCTCATCTTGCTCCCCTTATTAAAACCATTCATCCTGGGAGCTAAATGAATATGTTTCATCTTCAAATGCTGAGACACAACAGCAAGCAGGCAGAGATCTAATAGAACAATACCCATCTAATCATGCCGATTTTTCTCTCCCCATCCTGCCTTCATATTACACACGCAGCCACGAGACAGAGCCGGGGCCGCAGGCAACGGGTGAGGACGGGGCACGGCACGCTCTCGGCTTTGCCACCATCGCTGCACCTCATCCCCCCTCCACGCCAGGGTCTTCCTCACTCTGCTGCGGTGGAAAAAGCCCCAGGACTTTTAAAACTAATAAGGCCGATAGATACTGAGCCTAACAAGTCCAAGGGAGCCAGGGAGACCCCCTGCTTGCCATGGGAATACTGCACGCCGTAGTGCCCATGAATCATTTTGGTGCTCCTTCCCACACCCACCACAGGTTTTCCTGGCTCCTGTTCCCTTAGATACAGGGTTGATTTTTCCCCTTGTTTGCTAAAGCACCTTTATGCATGCATGACGTCAAGGGAAGCGTCACAATTTTGCGTCTCTTGCATATTAAGGGTCTCCAGAAAGGTCCCTGTGTGGGGACAGGGCGGTGGAGGACGTGGTGGGTGGGAATGTCGGGAAGGGCTGGGGATGGGAAAGGTGGTTAATCCGCTGCATCTTTCATCCGCTGCATCTTTCAAGAGCCTGCCGGAGACGCTGCTGGCCTCCCCTTCCTAACCAGGGTTTGCACAGCAAATCCCCGCTCTATCTAATTATTAACGATAATAACGGCGGCTGGCTCGCTGGATGCCATCTGGAGCCCTGCCATGCGTGCCCGCCGGCCCCGGGAGGGCCAGGGAAGGGGTGACCCTGTGGGGCAAGGGCCGGGACCGGGGGCCGGTCGGGCGGTGGGTACCAGCTCAGGATCGCCCCAAGGACCCAGTGGGCCCACCCAAGCCGCCGTGCTTGTGTTCGCTGCTGTGGCAGGCTTCATAAGGCTCCGCTCTTTGACTGGCGTTGAGTTTATGTGAAAGTAATTAACAGTAATTAATCCTTAATTACAGTAATTAGCCAAGTCGCAGTAAATTAAACCACATCTGGAGCAGATGAGGGCTTCCGAACGGGAGGCTAGTGCAGGCGACAATCGGAGAGATGCTGAATTCATCTGACAGCATCTGATTAAGGCTACCTGTTGCAAGCGGCTCATTTGCATCGTGTTTTTGTTTGCGTTTGGCAGTAACCCTTTCAGCCGGGCTCTCGCCCCCCACCTCCGCTCCCCCTGCCCTCCTCCACCTCCCCGTCACCCCCTGTAGAGCTGCGTGGACCTGCGAGGTGGAGGGAGCAGCTCCAACTCAAGAGCCAAGGAGTCTCCCTGCTGTCCTCCCCAACCAGCCCAGGCTACTCCAGGGTGGTGGCGATGAGCCAGCACAGGGCCATGGAGCTGCTGGGCTCCCTCGCACCCTCCGGGGAGCAGAAGCTGCTCGGGGGTGGTATATAAACCACCCACCCCGCAGACAGGCACCAGGCAGGGGATGACGGAGGACGGAGGCAAAGCAATGGAGGCAGCCAGCTTCGCTCCTCAGCTTCCCTGCGTTCTGCATGGTAACAGTTACGATAATAATAATAATAAAAGATCTGGACTCCAAAGGAGAGCATTAGCAAAAAAGGGCAGGTTATTATTAATGCCACCAGCATTTACCCAGCACCGTGCAACCTCGGAGGCCTTTGCTGACGTTTAGCCACGCTCAGAGGGAGGGGGAAATCCTTCCCTTCACTTTCTTTCTACAATGGAGAAACCACAAGACGGAGAGGTGAACCAGGGTGTGAGAGGCTTGTCATGTTTGAACACCGAAAGAAAGAGCTCAGGGAGCAAATTGCACCGTCCTGACTGTTTTGTGCCTTCATCCCACGCAGCTGGGACGCACGGTTGGCTCTGAGCTATTAGAAAAATACTGGGGACAATTCACAAAAGTATCTTGCTTTCTGCTGGTCCTCAAACTGCACTACTTACCAGGACCCCAAACTCTGGGACAAGAATTTCTATCAAGGCAAGGAGATGCCAACGGGATTTCAACCATGATGGTCCGAAAGCAATTGCCCAATTTCATTAGGTAGCGCAAAAGCTTCAGGGCTTAATTGTACACGATTAATGAGCACGAAAGTCCTGTGCATCTTGCCTTTTCATCATACAGTATGGGTGGGATGGGTGGTGTACCGAGGCTCCCGAAGCCTAGGCAGGGAGCGTTAAAAACCCCTTCAATACTGAAGGATCGTCTCTCCTCTGAACTAAAAGCGTTCAGGATTGCCAAAGCCAACAGCTGGAACAGGCCCTGGAAACAATCAGAGGAACCTCGTTTTATGAAACACAGAAAAGAGCTACGTTTGCCCCCGACTGCAAAATAAAAGCAACCCTTTGAATTTCCTGTGCACACAAGAGCCTCACAGAAAAAAAATGTGGTTTCCCCACCTCTGCTTTGACTCCGCATCAGGCAGGATTCCCCCCTGTACTGCTACAACCCAGCCGAGCGCTGAAAGCAGCCACCGACCAGCCGGCGTCCAACACCCATCCGTCTCAGAAACGCGCTTTGCCGTCTGTGTCTCGGTTGGAGCAAGGGGAATTCACAGCTTTCCTCCCCTCCCAAGGAGAGACGTGGTGCGCCTCAGCTCCCAGGGCCACCAGCCACCAAACAGAGGAGGAAAAATTAAGTAGACTGAAGTGATGCTCCATCAAATCTCACCTTGCCGAACGAGGCAGGTCTCTGACCGTGGATGCTACCTCAAGATGGCTGCGCCTGGGGTAAGAACGATGTGTGTCTGCCCCGGGGGAAAGGATTTTGCAGTCAAAAGAGTGGGGAGGATTCCTGATTCACACCCCCAAAATGAACTCACACTGTCCTTCCAGTGCAATTTTGCTTTCAATCAATAGTTTTCTAAATAGATATTCCACCAGCTTTGTACTCGAGATCCTTCACAGCTATGGCATTCACAGCAAATCACATTATCTTGCTGCAGCCAGATTTTTGGCTAAAAGAAATAATTCAATTCATATGAATAAAAGATTCTCTTACAAATGTCTTCAAGAAATACACCCCCCTAAATCCACAATGCCAACATTTCGCCTTGCATAAAAATAACGTAAGTTGGGAAGCTGTAACCAAATAGGCAAAGCCTGCGCCAGCCAGGCAAGAGGAGCACAGGACATCGCTCTGCTACAGAAGCCTCAATGACCTCAGATGGTTTAATGGTGGAGGCAGGAGAGCCTGGTTGAGCCTGCATCTCCTCCGCAGGTATTGGCCAACAGCTATCTGTATGGACCATAGCTGCTAAAGATGTGGCCTTCAAAGCTGCAAAACATTTAACGTCTCAACTTGGGTAAATAGCCAAGTTTTCAGTGCACGGGCAACTCAACACTCTTGGGAAGACAGTCATTTTAGACCCAAGCAGATGCTTCATTTCAGCTTGTGCGTGTCTTTGTATCCAAATTTCCTCCAATCTCACCGGGCTACGAAGCTTCACCTCTGCAAACACAAGGAAGCCCATTCCCCATGCATTGAGCGGCTCAAGAGAAACAGCTCCCAAGACAACCCCCAGCTGTCCCACCCTGGATCAGAATGTGATCAGACTCCTCTCCCCAGCACACAGTGCCGGTAAAGTGGTGCAACCTCCTCTGCTCACCTGCCCATTGCTCCTCTCAACGCTGGCAAAAACTTGCAGGCATATGAGGATTGGGTCAGTGCTTCCTGCAAGATGGATCCGCGATGTTGCCATCAGGTCCAGCTAGACCCAAAGCTAAAAGCTCCCTCAACCTCCAGTGCTGCTCAGCTCAGATGCCCCACCTGCTTGCAAATGGTACATCTCAAACTTTCAAGCCTATGTATGTCCTTCATGGTGGCTCTGACCTGCCTAAGTAGCAACATGAGTCCCTTTGGCTTTTACTTATGTGACTGGAAACACATGTCCCTGCTCTTTGCACCACAAATTAGTGGGAAACGACCAAAGGAAAGATCCCTCCCATGTCGGTGGGGCGACTATTAACTCCACCAAGTTGACCCTCTCCACCTTTCCAAGGACATAAAGCCCCTCGGGACTTGTTGCTGCAGAAGTCCTTCAAAGAGCAGCCCAGTGGTTGCTCCATTTCCAGTAGTTTCGCACCAGGTCAAATGAGAAAACAAATACAGACACAGAAGAACCAATGAGGCTGTGACGGGGGGAGGTACATGTCACTTCTCCTCTCCAGGGGAAGGGAGACGTGGCCATACCCAGCAACATGTCCAGGCGGGCTTCCCCCGCCATCAAATATCACCATTTTTGGACCAAACGCCAAGCGTGGAAGTGTTAACCCGAAAACCGCATGCATGCATTGGGAAGTTCCCAAATAAAACCAATTAAAACTAAGCCTCTATGCCTTACATGCATAGGAAGGCAACATGTCCCAAGGAGCTGGGGCTGGGGAGGCAAGAGGCAGCAGATCTGCCCAGCCCTGCCGGGGCCCTGGTGCAGATAACCCCGTCATTGCAGACGGACATGCAAACACACGTTTTACGGACATGTGTGCGCGCCTTTCAAGGCTGAAGACTCGGGTCCCTCCTCATCTGCACAGTTCGAATTAATTATACACTTTAATTTCATGAATTATTAATTTGATTCTGACTCGGCAGCTTACGATTATCCAGCGCTACAGACTATGCAATTCCAGCTTCATTAAAACATCACCAGCTGCCTGAGAGACAGACATTAAATAGCAGAGAGTAATAATAAAATTAAGCTCCCTGTGCATAGCAACAGAGTCTTCCCCAGCCGCACGCGGCGAGGGCCCAACTGGTAAATAGGTTCCTTCCAGGCGCTTTATTCCCTTCCCGAGGCTGGTCCCACCCCACTCCCTCGCCAGGAGGATGCGTGGCAGTGAAGGAGCGGGGGTCTGCAAGAGCATCCTGGGGACGGGGAGGGGGGGACGGCACGGCCAGGCGCTGAGGGTGAGCGGCATTCCCCTCCCAATGCCCTCCTTGGTGCCCGCAGCAAGGACAGGGAAGGCCCCGGGGCTAACATTGCCTCCAAATAAATAAAGCCAGAGTGCTGCCTCCCAGCATCTCCCTGGCAAAACAATTTATAGAGGGAAAATGTCGGAATTTAGACATTCCATTTAGCTGCTTCAGAAATCTAAGGACCCCAAACCTTGTGGGATTTGAGAAATCGATGGAATTAATTAAGGGAGATGTCCAGCGGTCTCCGCTAAGTAATCAGCAGGTACAGTAGACCTGAAATTCTATAAAGAAAAATGGGAAGGGATGACATTGAAGGAGGCAGTGGGGATTAAAAAATGAGCATCCGAGTGGTAAAGGCGCACACCCATTGATCGCTGCATTACGGATTAAGGCTTCAACAAGCAGCCAGAAGATTCTGTAGCAGAAAATGGTTACAGAGGATGAGCATGAGCAGAGCGGATATATATAACCCCTGACAGCCAGGAACAACTGAGACGGAGGACAGCTCTGCGGCGAACCCCAGAGCAAGAAAGTTTTGGGGAGGGGGAGGAAGGGGAAGCTGGGGGGGGGGGGAGAGCTTGGAGGGAGCCATTTTACGCAAGGGAGACCTGCCCAGCAGGAGGGAGCGGTGTCCCCTGCCCGCCCTGGGGAGGCAGGGGGCACCCAGAGTGGGTGCCAGAGAGGGGGACATCAGGGTGGGCAGCGAGGTGGGGAGGGGACACTCGCACGCTGGCATGGGAGGCTGCTCCATCAGCAGTTAATGCCTGGCTATAAGGTGCAGCCCGAGCAGACGTGCAGGCAGAGACCAGACCTGCCTGCGCTGCCTGCCTGCCCGTCACAGGGCTCTCCCGACCACCGCGAGAGACCACCCTCTGGACCACAGGGCTCTCTGCCCCGCCGTGGGCTCCCAAGGAGACCGCTGCCCTTCATCCTATGCCCCTTCATGGTCCTGTGCTTTGGGTTCCCAACTATCCCACCTCCCATGGGATGACTGCATCCGAGCCCGGGAAGGCACTGTCACCACTCGGACCGTGTCCGTGTGACAGCTGCTTCCTGAGGTCGCCCTGCCCACGGTGTAGCCCCAGGATGCGCAGCTAACTGCCCCCAAAAGCCGGGCTGGACCCTCCTCGCAAGGGCAGCTGCGGGCAGCAGCAGGCAAGGCTGCCTTTAGGGGCAGGTCACCGATGAGCACCATCCACCCTCGGGAAGAAAACCAGTAGCGCCTTCAGACACTCTGGGTACGCATGGGAGGGGGTTAAAGCAAGATCACCCAGGAGGTGCAACTGTGAGCTCTCCCGCAGCAGGCCGCCACCCACCCACACTTGCGCCACCATTTGGGACCAACCACAGAGCAGACGTGCTTCTCCAGGGGTGCCAAGCATCGCCCAGACCACGGTACCCGCTGATGCTGCATGGCAGCTGGTTCAGACGAGACTTCAGCAATGTGGCAAACTCGATTTTCCGTGCTTAAAATGGATCCTTGCTGGGAACATTACAGCTGCATCCAATGCCTTGTGTAAACAGAGGAGGAAACCCTCGGGAAGCGGCACCCCACCCAGCCATCCTGCCTTCCCGGCCACTACGGAGGGAGGAGACCAAGGCAGCAAAACTGAATTGGGATTGTTGGAACATTTCAATGAGAAATTTCAAAAACAAAACCAAACCCCCTGGCGCCGCATGTGGCGGCAGCTCCATTTCTGTGGAGGTCGCGGGGCCAGGGCCAGCCCCCCGTCACCCTCCCGCCCGCTCCTCATACATATGCATCGGTGCAAGGCAGCGAGAGCTAAATGTCAGCGGTGCCAGCATGCGCGCACAGCCGGAGGGGACCCTCGCTTCGCAGGACAAAGGCAGGCGCTTTGGGGTACAGGAGGCGCGGACCGTCTGGGTGCAGGGGGGAGAAGGGCTCACCCCACGTATGGACGCGGCTGTGGGCACCCAGCTGCTTCGGAAGGTGATTGGAAGCTGGCAAGGCTGATGAGGCCGAAGCACACTTCCAGCGAAGGGCTGTCTGCAGCCCCGTGGGGGACTGGATGGGTCTAGCAGCCCCTGTGCCCCCACCCCAGCACTGATGCTCCCACCACCACCACTCCCACACACAGGAGTATCTCCATCCTTCATCTCTTGTATATCTTTCAAAAATCTGGTGGGGACCAAAAAAGCATGCCTGAAGGTCTTGGGCATTTTGAGCCAAACCCAGCGAGAGCATCCTGGCTGGGGAAGGGTTTGCAAAAACATCTTCCCTCCCCAGTGTGAGCTGGGCCACCTTCCCACTCCTGCAGGAAACACACAGCCATGCTTGGATGGGCAGCCTCCATGGAGCATCTGCATCCCTCCTCTTGTGCAGCTCTGGGAGATAACGGCAGGACAGCAAGTGGACCTCATCCCCTTCATCATGAGTAGGACAGCATCACCTTCTCCAATGCTGCTGAGGGACACAGAAACCCTGGTCTCTATGCCAGAAAAGCCACAAGGACCAAGGGACAGGATGGGCACTTGCCTGTTGAAGCTGAAGTGAGATGTTCCTGCATGCAGAAGACTGAACACCACGTCCCCAGATCCAGCAAGACAAGACACCAGCATAAAGAGGCCATGACCTCATGCGAAAGATGGGTCTAGCAGACGCAGTAGCATAAACACATCTTTTCTCCCCAGAGACACAGAAAGGCTTCTTCTGTGTCCAGCCTGGACTTTGAAGGCTCTCTGCCCCCACACCTCTGCACATCCTTGGATGAAGCCCTGCCAGCTCCAGCCTCAGGTTCCCTCAAGCCAACCCCAACCTGCCCCAGGTTGGAGCTGCTAATCCCACAGCCCAAGTCAACAGCGACGCCTTGACATCACACTTGGGAGGCCTTACGGGTGCCCAGCGACACGCCAGGCGGTGTGTGTTTTACAATCCATGTGTCGAAAAGCCCTGAGCAAAGGCTGTAGCAGATGCAGAGCGTTCAGCAGATTCCTTCCCCTGGCTCCATTACAGCGGGAGGCAGGGAGCAGCCCCAGCCCTCTGCCCCCAGCCTCCCCGGCCCCCAGCAGGCATTTGGCATCCAGTGCCACGAGCTCCTGGGGCAGGCGCGCTCGTCGCCACAAACATCCTCCCTCAAAGCAGGACGCCTTCTCCCATGGGGCAAACATTAGTGGGACAACTGGAAACGTTCAACTTGATTATAATGCTTTAAGAAAAGGTCACGGTGAAATTTCAGCGCTTTACCTTGAGCTCTGTTTGTTCTCCGCGGGATGAGATGGGAAGAGTCAGCTTGCCCTGGCTCGTGGCATCCGCGTAGCTCTGATTGCATTTCACGGGCCAGCAGCAGGCTGTTGAGCCGCAGCAAACCCCCCAGCCCTGGGGACTGAGATAAGTCACCACTGATGCGCTTGTAGGGGCACACGCTGGGCCACCGCACCATAGCTAGACCACCACACGATAGGTGGACCACCACACCATAGCCGCACCATGTTTTCAGTCCCGAAGTTGTCCAACCCTTAGCTGATTTTGCACAGTGCTTGCACGTCTGCTGTCAGAACAGGCCAAATACACCCAAAAAGCATGGAAAAGCAGCCAGCAATTCCTAGATAGCATCTCCCTTGGAGTCGGGAAGGCTTTCCAGCATGCCATTTGGCTTCATCTTTTCGGGCCTCAAAGGGAGCCATGGCCAAAAGCACAATGGGGCAGCGGCACTGCGGGACTCCAGCATCACTCAAGTGTCACCCAGAGCACGGGTGCCCCACAGCCACCATGCCAGCCCCACCAGCACTTTTCCCCATGCTCCTAGAGAGGGAAGACGAAGCAAGGGCTACCAGTACCGAAGGGCTGTCAAAATTTTGGCCAACACTATGAGAAGGACCAGGTCTCAGCCTGTGCAGAGCAGCATGAACATCAGGAGCATCCTGGCTCCCCAGCCCCTGTCCTTGCATTCCAGCACGATTGCTTTGGGACTCAGCAACAAGGCACTTTGCTCTCCAAGCTGAGGTGCACAAGGACAACCCACTGAAAGGCCCACAACTGCTGCAGAAGGCAGCCAGCACTCCCCAAAACCCACAGGTACAGGAGAGGAGCAGGCTAGCAGCCCTCCTCTTCTGCACATCGGAGTGGGAGCAGCTCCGACACTCAGAAAACGGTTTGTTTTCAGATGGGCAAGAGGAAAACCAAGGTCAGTTTTGTTTGTGGCCAACTGAAGGATGCTCTGCCTCCAGCAATGTTCCTGCTGCAATAATTAAATCTGTCGTCCGACAATTTGCTGCCAGGGGAGTTCTCAAAAGGTCTCCAAGCAGAGCCAGGAGACGAGTGCTTAGTGGAGATGAAGCCCTCTGCACCCGCCGGGTTCTGGGCTGCCAGGTCCAGGCCCAGGCGGGTGAAGGGAGGAGGAAAAGCCACCGGGAGCTGCCTTCAGCTGGGACAACTCCCTGGGAAAGGGCAGACAGCAGAAGGTTTTTGGGGGAGATTTTAAAACAGCCGGTCCCAGCAAACCAGACTGAAAGACTGAGGTGTCGAGTGCTCTCGCAGCACCTATGTGGCCGGGAAGGATTCGGCATCCTTCCCCGGAGGTGGCTGTGCGATCCAGCCTGCAAAGGGGAAATGGTTCGAGATGCTACTGAAATGCAAATGATTCTTTCCTGACGCCTGCCGATGCAGCCGGAGCACAGGGCCGGCGTGACACTCCTCCACGAGCTAGGATGCAGCTGGAGGGTCCCCTTGGCAGCATCCTTCCTCCAAGAGGCAACCTCAGCAAAGGAGCCGCTTGCTTCAAAGCCGGGGAGGACAGAATCAACACCTTGGCTTGTCGGTGGGGCCGTGGTGGACCCAGGAGGCAGGCAGACCCTCGTCTCCGCAGCACTTGCTCTCACTTTTCCGGAGCATGCAGACGCACCTGCCCGCGGAGTCGGGATGCTGTATTCCCACCACTCCGGCAGTGCTGCTCACAACAACTCCCAGCTGCTGCCAAAAGGTATTTTTAGCTGCATTATTTATTTGAACACCTGCCTGAGACTTCAAGGCAGAGTACGGAGCCTGAGCAGCGGAGGGAGGGAGGGAGGAGCGGCACTGGGAGATCTGGACCATTTCCACTGGAAGATTCGAGAGCGGAGACAGGGGCACAATGGAGCAAGACTCAGGCTATGCTGAGGGAGAGGATGGCGCGGCCGGGATCATGCGCCTGCACCACAAACAGCACCAGGTTAACCCAGCTGCTGGGAACAGCCGAGTACCAGTGCAGACTGGGAAGATGCTCTAGCCACCCTCATTGATGCTGCCTTCAGGGAATTTGGGCTCGTTAGGTACCCAACCGCACAGGATTTCAAGATGCTCTGGCCCAAGATGGTGTCTGTAGCAGGACCGCCAGGTCTCGCTGCCGTAGGTCATCTTTTCCGCCTAACCCGATTTTGGGGAGAAAACTCAGCAGAACTGCCTTCTTTCAAAATGTCTTTCCTCCGCATAAAACCGATTCCACCCCCAAAACAGCCCGTTGCTGTTTCCGAGAGCCAGCCGCAGAGGAAAGAGGACAAAGCGAGCAGAAAGCGAGGGAAGGAGGGATGCTGTGCCGGGGGGGAGACACAGACAGACTTCACTCTTGTTCCCAAAGACGGAGATACCCACACGTACCCCAGGGGATTGGGGGGCCACAGGGTAACAGAGGGGCCAGGCAGTGGGCACACGGAAAAGCGACACAACACCCCACCCCCGTGTTATTTCTGCACACCTTTTTCGCCACCCCGTTTACTGCTGCGAACAAAAGCCGCCACCTCCCTCCCCTTCTGCTGAAATAATCCCCCCTTCTCTCTGAAATCAGCCAGGAAAAGGAGAAAAAGAAAAAGAAAAAAAAAGAAAAGAATAGAGCATCTAAAAATAAAGGCCAGGCCAGAGTATGTGCCTCTTGGTTGGGCTCCTGTGCTCACAGATCTGCTTATTTTGGCCTATCTCTCCCCAGCGATAAGGCAGCTAACAGCCCGTTATCAGCCAGTCGGTGAAAATGTGCTCCAGCCTGATTAGGGCTCAGTCTTTGCCAAGGTTATAAACAGCCGTTATCGTTCTCCCAAACAGAATAATCCGGACAGTATCAGCTCAGAAACATATGGGCCACACAGCGAAGATAGCCGCTGACGGACACTTCATTTTAATTGTAACGAGTGGTTAGCAGCAGCCTCCAGACAACAGACACAACTGCCCAATTGGCAGTGGGTTCGCATCCTCCTCCTGCATCCCTCCTCCCTCCCGCTCGCTGCTGCTTTTCTCCTCTCCCGGCTGCCCTCCTCCCCTCGGCTTTGCAGACCCCGGGGTGAGCATCCCTGCCATGCTGGGAGAGCCCTGCTCAGTCCTGGCGAGGCTTGTGGGGTGGGGGGGGAACAGGCAGGCAGACGCCCTCCTTATCTCCCCAGGTGAAAAACGGGCGCTCCGGCAGCGGTGGCACGAGCGTGGCCGTGTTGCACCTGACGTGCCCACGGCCAAACTGACGTGAGCGGGCAGCGAGAGGGTGCACGAGGGCCGCTGCGATGCTGGGAAGGCCCCCGCGCCCGCCTCTCCAAGGGGGGACGGAGGCAGAGCGATGGGTGCCCACCACAGAGCGCAGCACCCACAGGCCTGGGTCCCCCCTGCACGCAGCATCTCGGCGGCTCCTCGCTGCCTGCCCACGTGCCAGCTAGGCAGCAGGCAGGGCACAGGAGGAGGGGCAGGAAACGCTCATTTCACATTCTCCCGGTGTCCCTTCTGTGTCATACTTCTTTTTTTTCCCCCCCTTTCCCCCCTCCCTCTTCCCAAAAGGGGTGGTTTAGCTCAGAGAGTCTTAAACACATTTGCATTCCCAAGACAAGCTTAGGCATAAATTCATCTTAGTGCAGGGGTCTTTTTTTTTTTTTCTTTTCCCCCCATCCTCCTCCTTTTCCTCCTTTCTCCTTTTCTCTCCAAACCCGAAATGAATTCAGCGAGAACCCTTGCAATTCCAGCACCGTCGCGCTGCGCAACGCGGGATTACAAGGGATCCGAGGGCTTTCCTTTTCTTCCGACTCACGGCGTGCGGTGCTGCTGCTTGGTTTTGTTATTAACAATATGTAGGGATAAGGCTCTTATAGCCCCATTAGCTGCACTAACCCTCTTCCTACTTTCTTCTTCAGCCAGCCCCGGCTCCCAGAAATCGCACCTGAGCTCCAGCCCCCCTGCACAGAAAAAGCAGGGAAAAAGGGGAAACCCCCCCAAAAAAACGACGGCGAAATGTTAACATGGGGAGGCAAGCTAAAAACCTCAGGAAGACCCAAGACTGAGCTTCAAGTCACGGACGCTTTCTCAGATAATCTGTATTCCTATCTCGGTGCCAGCGGAGCTGTGATCAGAATATCCAAGGTCTCATAAAAGATTCAGGGATTATTGACTTCCTTGCCTGCGCTGCCGGTTCGCGGTGCTCCTGCCTGCTCCTGCTCAGCCTCCAAAGCACCCGCTGCCCCTTGCAAGTTGCCATCGCGGATGCCAAAGTTGAAGACATCTACTTCTGCGGCTGTGCTGGACCAGCAGAGCGGAGCGGTGGAGGAAGGCTCTCCTCCTGAGCTGGGGGATGTATTCCCGGCCCCCAGCTCCAGTGAGAGGTTCTTCAGGAAACCCTTTGCCCCAGTGGACATCCCCACCCCAGAGCAAACCCCTCTTAAATGTCCCCATGGCCACTGCAGCAGCACCGGCCACCACGGGAGGATCGTTGTGATCCACGCGCAGCAGGCAGAAAAGCATATTTTCATTCGAGTCACGCGTTTAGGTGAAATCATCCCCAAGCGGGAAAAAGAAAACTTACAGCAGAGACCCCTCAAGAGCAGGTTTCCCCCCCGGATCGTACACGGGATGAGCTCTCCGAGGGCTGTCTCCGGCAGCACTGCAGCCCAGTTTTGCTGCATAAGCAGCCCCAAGCAAACGTGCCGACCAGCGAATCCAGTCCCTGCAAATTTATGATCGGTGTTACTCGGCCGCAGCCCCAAGGAGATGGCAGGGGATGGGGGCAGCCCTTTGGAACACGCCATCCCACCATCACTCACGTACCGGTTTTAGGCACAAAACATCAAGTGAATGGTGAACGTGGTACAGATTGTGTAGCTTACATACTGGAGATCTTCATACATGAGTTACGCAGAGATGCCCGTGTACACCACGTACAACCGGGCACAATACAACCATCAAATCCACGCAGGCACCCTATTAATTGTATTTCCGCACCACCTGAAAGCCTTAACGTGTGCGCCAAGACTCCACAGCAGAAGGCACCGCACAATATAGGAAATAAATCCATGTAAAAATCAAATACTGCACAGGAACACATAGATTTATATATAGATATCTGCCGAAACGCACACATGCGTGCACTTGTTTACCTATCGTGTGTGCATACACCCTCATACAGCACCTGCGTATACATCCCCACACGGCACACCCAGACACACATATATATATACATGCACGTATCCGCACATAGATATAGGCTATTTATACATACACAAACTATACAAACGCTCTCCGCACCCTGCTCGGTGACAGCTCCGATTTTCAGTAATATCATAATATTATTTTTTAGATCAGTTAAGGTATAAAATGTGCGCTCTCTCAGTCTTTAATATTAATAAGTCTTGTAACTAGCAGTTTCTCGTAGCTCCGAATTCTTGAGCACAACTAGAAAGGGCACTTATCCTGAAAAATCTAATAAATTTACAGTTTTATATACTTCCTTCAATTGTAAAAGTCTTGTTCAATAAACTTTAAAATGCCACTATAGAGCAATAACACAGACAGTATAAACCCAGCCCTGGGAAAGCTGTGCAACCAGAAATTGTTCCCCTTTCTGCTACAGCAATAAAGTTTTATATGTTTGAACTGACTGTAAAAAGGTTTGAATGTTGGCAACTGGGGAATAATCTGTCTTCTTTATAGTTATTATCATATTTCCCACAAGACCCTTTGGTCTGTGTCAATCCTTCTCGTATATGACACCTTTGTACTGTCAGCGAAAGCAAGAATACTTAACTTTTTGCGTGCGCGCGCGGCTGTGACTGGAGGTCCTTCGTTCTGCTTTTCTTCAGATTACAGCACCCGGGAATAAATTACCTGTGACGTGCTGCAATGGAAGCCTTTTACCAAATCAAGCTGATTTGGAGCGCAAAGCTCAAAAGAAAAAAAAAAAAAAAGGAAGAATTTGTGGACCATTTCTCAAGGTGCCAGGGGTAAGAGCAGCTGCCACAGAACAGGGATGTTGCCATCCCCGCGGATTCCCAGGACTCTGTGGCTGCACCCCCAAAGGGCAGGCAGCGTCCCCCATCGGTGGCATCTCCCTGTTGCTCTTACATAAAAAAAGATGTTGGTTCAAAATCGGCTCCTCCTGCCTCTCCACCACAGTCTAAAGGCAAGGGCAGGTCCAGCACCAGCATCCCTGGATTCGGCAGCTGGAGCCAGAGCATCCAGACGCTTCCTGGACAGAAACATTTTTGGGATTCTCACTGAATTCCGCAGAAGTCTGACCCAGACTCCAAAGAAGTAGCAGACAAATACAAGGACATTCCTCAAAACTCATCCATTTCGTAAATGGATGATGCTTTAATCAGCTGCAATTTTTAACTAGCTGGGAGCTTGCAAACCAAGATGAGGATGAGTTTTGTCACAAGACCTACAGCAAGCCTGGACCTTGGCATCATTCATGCAGGGCTGATCTCCAGAGGAGTCGCTGTGGTGGCAGCCACGGGATGCAAGGATGCAG
The DNA here is from genome assembly GCF_964199755.1 of Larus michahellis. Taxonomy (NCBI): domain Eukaryota; kingdom Metazoa; phylum Chordata; class Aves; order Charadriiformes; family Laridae; genus Larus; species Larus michahellis. Next base: position 25,053,002 of record NC_133903.1, on the reverse strand, counting down.
GGGAACCCAGTCTTCAGCCTTCAGCAACCCAACACCATGCAATCCCTGACCATGGGCCATCTTTCAGGTGGCAAAGATGAGGCTCAATCAGAGATTGAGATGTCAGAAGCAGCGATGTTAAAGCACGTTTGGAAAATGAAAAATGAGGAGTCACCAGGACCAGATAATACCTGCCTAAGAGTTCTGCAGGGACTCAAGAAATAAAATGATTGCATATTTTCATTAGCAGCTCAATCTCTCATTACACTAGAGAACACAAAGTGTCATACCCTATTTTTAAAAAATGGAGTGAGATGAGCCACGGATTCACCGACTTGCAAGTCTCACTTCAGTACTGGCTAAGATGATACATAGATAGGATAAAGCCTTGAGATGGACACGATACCACCAAGATTAACTAGCAGTACCTGCAAGGAAGAAAACGTACCTTGCTCACCTATCGCTGCGTACCCGGCAACAGAAGGCACGAAGCACAGTTGGCGTTGTTTGCAGGCCCCCAAAGTTTCATCAGTTGCCAAATTTAACTCTTCTCCCAGCAAAAGGAAGGACTAAAGGTTGGCTAAGAGGTGGAAGAGAGCAGAAATAAATGGCTTTTTCGAGAAGGCCATGGGTGTAGAAGGTTTGCCCACTGCTGCTTAGTAAGTTCATTGCCAGAAGAGCATGAGCAGCAGCAGGTTTGAGGAGAACATGAGCAACTGGGGTTAGCAAGGACTGGAGAAGGCTGAGATACTCCTCCAAGGGTGTGTGAACGAAGCTCTACGAGCTGGAGATAAGACGGTGGGTAAAAGTCAGCGAGGGTAAAATGCGCAAGGAAGTAATTTAATTACTCACACACACTGACTACGACAAACTTTGCACAGTCAGGCCGGACACCTAGCGAAGCGTGAAGGGAAGGGGCGGTGAGAGCTGCCAGGGCTGTGTAACACCCTGCGTCCAGGCTGCCCCCCGGCCCTGAGGCTCCTCACCCCCCGCCAGCCCATCATCCTTGTAAGAAAGATGGAGAGAGACTTTTTACCAGGGCCCGCAGTGCTACGACAAGGAGGAATAGCTTTGAACTAGAAGAGGGTAGATTTAGATTAGGACGCGATGTTTTATGACGACGGCAGTGAGACCGTGGAAAGGGTTGCCCGGCAAAGTTCAAAAGTGTTCAAGGTCAGGTTCGATGAGGCTTTGAGCAGTCTGATCTCATGAAAGGTGTCTCTGCCCATGGCAGGGGGGTGGATTAGATGATCTCTGAAGGTCCCTTCTCCATTCCAAACCACTCTGTGATTCTGTGGTCCTGCAGGCAGGAGGTAACGCCGCCCATGGGGTCTCCTCACGGGTGAGCTATGGAGAGACTCTGTGAGGAGGAGGGATGGAAATGAGCACCAAACGCTCATTAGCCTTCAAAATACAATGTGACAGTGAAGCAGATGACAGGAAAAGCCATCAATGTGAACCAGAAGAAGAGGTCAGAGACGCACACAAGCTGCCCTCCCCAGGCATAACCACAGAGCTGGAAGGGCACCAACTGCCATAGCTTCTTCCCACCCTTCTGTCCCTCCGTACATGAGAAATGATGTTTGAAACACAAACCGAGCACTATAACCGTAGGGTTTTGGTTCTGGACCCCAGCTTAGCACTTTGTGCAACCAACCATGGATGAAAGCAAAGACCTCAGCTTCCCAGCACCTCTACCGCTTATACAAGGTCAGGTTAAAGGCCATCTCTTCTCCTGCCCTGCTCCGGGCCTGCGCTCCTCACCTTGCTGGCTGTCATGGCTTCAATTGGGACAGAGTTAACGTTTTTACTAGCAGCTGGTAAGAGTGCCATGTTTTTGGATTTGGGATGAGATCTACTTTTGATAGCACCCTGTTGTTTTTAGTTGTTGCTAGGCAGTCGAGGCCTTTTCTGCTCCTCACACCGCCCCACCAGCGAGCAGGCTGGGGGTGCACAAAAAACTGGGAGGAGACACAGCCGGGAGAGCTGACCCCAACTGACCAAAGGGCTATTCCATGCCATGTGACGTCACGCTCAGTATATAAACTTGGGAGAAGAAGGAGGAAGGGGGGAATATTTGGAGTCTTCCCAAGTAAATGTTAAATGTGATGGAGCCCGGCTTTCCTGGAGATGGCTGAACACCTGCCTGCCAACGGGAAGCAGTGAATGAATTCCTTGTTTTGCTTTGCTTGCGTGCGCCGTGCAGCTTTTGCTCTATGTATTAAACTGTCTTTATCTCAACCCACGAGTTTTTTTTCTCGCTTTTACCCTTCCGATTCTCTCCCCCATCGCAAGCGGGGGGAATGAGCGAGCGGCTGCGTGGTTCTAGCTGCCGGCTGGGGTTAAGCCACGGCACCAGCTGAGCCCCCAAAGACCTCCGCACCCACCCTCAGCAGGACCCCAAACCCGGAGCCACACCAAGCGAGCCATCGGGCTGCTGCCTGCCAACAGCTACATCCCTTTGCAGCTCCCGAGCAGCACAAGTCCCTTTGCTAACAAGCGAGAAATAAATCTCTTGGTGCTCACCATGAAGATGCTCCATCCCGGGCTTGTGGCAAGCCCAGCAATGCTGCTGTGAGGGAGCTGGGGAGGGGTCTTCAGGGACCCGGGCAGCGCGCCCCTCACTCCATGGCGACAACCTGGCTCTTCCCACCGCACCTCAGCATCCCAGCCCTGAACGTGCCAGATCTCAGGGCCGCAGGCGAGCGGGACACGCATCCCCCATTCCGCCTCATCCCGCCGGCGGAGTGGCAAGGGTTAAGTCCAGCCGGGAAGGCGCATCTCTGTTGCAAGAGTCCATTACCTCCCGCCACATTACCTCATTCATTTCTTATATGCGGATGGTTTATTCTCCCATGAGCACCCTCGCCAGCAGACATGGCTAGTGTAAAGTCCCCTCCCTCCCCTGTATTTCTCTATCCATCACATTTAACACTCTGACAGTAACAGTCTATAATGTTTCTATTCTACAAAACCGCTCTGTCAACTCCGGGCTTCCAGAGCAGCAACTGAGGAAAATAAATAACATCAACGCCAGGCCCGACAGTATCACAGCTTGCTTTCTGCTGGGGGTTTATTTTTTTTTTTTTTTTTTTTTTTTGGAGGAAGGGAAAGGAAGGGAAAAAAAGGAGAGCGAGAGAGAAAGGGGAAAAAAAGTGCAGGCACGTTAAACGTGCAGAGAGAAACGGGTGGGAGTTTCCTTCCCACCCAAACGAAGGGCTGGGAGACCCTCGAAGATGGGCACGGCGCTTCCGATGCAGAGGAAGGGGGAGCCCGCTGCCCCCACCCTGCCACCCCTCTTACCCTGCGCCCGTATTTCCCCAGGACGTGGTGACTTTGCAGAGGCTATCTGGGGGAGCGGAGGGAAGGCAGGGAGGGGGAGAGGGGCTGCAGCTCTCAGAGACGGAGGATTCAACCCGCCGTCACCCACCGTAACCCCCGCAGACCCCACGCCAGCGGCAGGCAAAACCCCATCTGCTCCACACCAGCCCCTGGTCAGAAATCGCTAATCCACTTAAATAATCCACTCCAGCTCGTGGCTTAGTGGCGGCCTCACGGTGTTTTCCATCTCCTTTCACTCCTGTGAAATTCCCCCGAGCCGAAATCAGGCACAGTGGGGAGAGCTCGGGGGTTTGCCTGCTCCTTTCTGCAGCTGCATGGGCCACCCCAGCACCCAGCAGCGGAGAAGGCGAAGGGGAACCGCACCCAATAATAATAATAATAATAATAATAATAATAATAATAATAATAATAATAATAATAATAATAATAATAATAATAATAATAATAATAATGTGTATTTATTATTACTATTATTTAAAATACTTTAACAAATTGCCTGGCACTTTAAAAAGTGAAAATAAAGCAGAAAAACTCCCCTTTCCCCAATATTTTTGCTTTTCCTCGATAGCACTACGTTGGTGTTTATTTCAAGTCCCCGTCAGCAAGCTCGCCTGCCTCCTGCATGAGCCGCGCAAGCTTGACAATCAGGGACCTGCTCAGGTGGTGTTTTTCATTGGGAAAAAAAAAATAATTAATAAATATATGCACAAGAACTTTTCCAATCAATCGGAGAGAGACACGGCCCTTGACAGCCCTGCAGATATGGGGGTTGTGCTCACCAGGCAGCTTACGGAAACCGGCAGGGACGTACCCGCCCGCGGCAGAGAGACGAGGGCCAGAGGGGATGCTCAAAGGAGAGAGAGGTTTGGAGGACTCAGAAAATGTGGGGAGCACATAACCGTCCTCACAGCGCCCCCCCCCAGTTATTCGCTTCCCCAGTCCCTTTGTGTCAAGCGGCTCCAAAATCCAGCTGACACCCTCCAGCTTGACACCAGACAGGGCCACTGCCAGCCCCAAGATGGGGACACGCATGGGGCTACACCACCCCACATCTCACACGCGTGCTTGGAACGACTCCTTCAAGTAAAAGAAAAAAAAAAAAAAGAAGGAAAAAGAAAAAAAAAAAAGAAGAAAAGAATGGGGGGGGAAAAAAAGAGTGAGCAGAAAACGGTTCCCTCCTTTGTTTACATACCTGCCAAGGGCTGACGCTGGCTGCTGTCAGTCATTTGTATGAGCTGACGGTTTTCTAGCTGAAAGCAACACAAGCGATAGCAAGGCAAGCAATAAAGGGACGGATCCTGCTCTGAGAGCCCCACGCCACCCCCCACCCAGCTCACCCTGCGAACTCTGCTCTGGGAAGAAAACACACTGAGCAACCAGAAAGGCACTGGGTTTGGAAAACGAACTGCGTGCTCCGACTCTCGGCAAGGGAGAGCATCACCACTGCAGGAGGGACCCCGGAGGAACACCAACACCGAGCTCTGCTGAGCATCCGAAATTTGGAGAACTCAGACAGAAACGGGCAAGATTTGCATCTGAGCATCCTCTTGGGACTCTTCCAGAGCTGGGTGGCTCACGTGGCACCCACTGTCATTCAGGTTTGCGGGACAGACCCTGCCTGCCCTCTACCTCCACGAGCTGGGCTTTGCTACAAAGCCCCTGGAGCCGCTCAGAAAACCCCCAGCCAGGAAGAAAGCTAATGGGATTTCAACTACCAGCTGGTACGGGCTAAAGGATTAGGACTCCAGAAGCAACGATCTTTGCCACAGGCTCCCGGTCCTCCGCCGGGAAGGGCCTTTATTCTGCTGCGAAAAGAAACTTCCCACTTGCAAAAGCAAGAATAAAGCTTCCCGCAGAGGTCTGACAGCATAATATGCATGCAGGCCCACGTGTACGCACACACACCTATACAGACACGCTCGCGAGGGGAACGCGCGAGAGAAACACAAAGAATTACGGAGCAATGAAAGGCGCAAACCAAACCCCAAGCTTTGACGTGAAAAAACGCACAAATGCATTTTTTTTCGTGTCAAGCTGTATTATTTTCCATTCATAAATACCGCCCTCAATAGCTATATACGTACCCGGATAAAATTTGTATTTAGCTAAGCCCTGTCACTGGGAAGCATGTTATTTGCTCTTTGATCGCTGTCGTTTTTCGATTTATGAAAAAAAACCTCCCTTTGCCCAACATGAGAGGAGAAACCGGGCGCTGGGACCGATCACAGCGCAACCGAAGAGCAGCCCTTGGAGAGAAACATTTGCAAACAATTCACAGGCTGAGATTTGTTTCTGGAACCCGATCGTGTTTATATAATTAATCCATTTCCTATTCACTCTTTTGCATCAGGATTTGCTGACAAACAGTTCACAAAGCCATAAAGTAAAAAGCGGTGGGTTTGGGAGCAGGGGGAAGGGCTCACAACTTGTTTTATTTACTCCCTAAACTCTGGGGAGATGCAATTCCCTGTGGTTAGACACAGAAAGTCTGGCTGTTGCAGGGAATAGTCAAACCTTCCAGGTTCGCTGTTGCCAAAACCCAAGGCTGGAAACTCGCTCCCAAGACCAGCAGCATCTTCTGCTTGTGCCTGCAGCAGAGTCCTCCGACGGCCAGAAATGACGGAAGCAGCGGTGCATGGGGGCAGGGAAATCCATCCTTTCTAGCTTCAAGAAACGTGAGATTTGGACAGGGTTGGTTTTTTTTCCTGCAGGGCAGAAGGGAACTGAGGAAGCAGAAAATCCTCCAGTTTCAGCAGTTCCCCCCTGCACCCCAGGCTCAGAGCCCCGGGCTCCCCGGGGAGCGGCTGGCGTGCGCACCAGAGGGCAGCAGTGCCAAAGCCACCCACCGCCAACCTGCAACCTGCAACCCCCAACCACCCGGCAGAAGCCAAAATGCTCAGTTCCTGCCCATTTCTCACCCAGCAGAAGAAAGAGGAGGCAGGAAAACAAAATCACAGGCCATTTGATCCCTTTCCTCTACCGAAAGCTTGGTGCCGCTTACCAGAGTCAGGAGTAACCGTGTACCAAACCAAACTGAAGCCCTTTTTGCTGCTGCTTTGAGGACATCCTCGAACATGGAGAGCTGCAGGCAGGGCGGATGGCAGCTTGCAAGGGGCTGTGTTGCTGCAGCAGTACCCAGCAAAGCCCCCCTGGCCGGGACTCGGCGGATGGTCCCCGATTTCGGGCATTTCTGGGCTCTGAAAAACCCAGGTGCTACTGCTGAGGAATGGTAAAGAGGGTGTGATGGAAAGCCACGGGGGAGGCCTGGCGAGCATCCTTGCACCGCTGTGAGCATCCCTCCTGCAGCCCGCCTGCAAGAGGCCACGGGGCCAGCTCAGCTGCGGGCAAGTGCGACGGCACCCGCAGGCCACAGCCTCATCCCGCACGCCGCCTTCTCGCCGTGCTCCTGCCTAAAAGCCCACCTCTGGAGACGATAACAGCTAATGAAACCCGTGGCCCGCCGATAACAGGAGATCAAGCAAAGCAGCGGCGGTGGTGGCAGCAGCCAGGCTGCCGAGCGGGCTGGGATGCATGTAATCAGAAGGGTTATCTAATGCTAGTTTCATTCTAATTGAGTCACTACCATATGTCACCCTGCAATAACAACGCAAGCAGCATGCAACTGAATACATATTTAATTCACATAATGGGTACAACAGTAGAAGTAATCAAGGCAGTTTGCCATAAGCCATAAAGAAGTGTAGCGTGTTCCTATCGAGGAGCAGCCTGCGCTTGGGGAGAAGGAGATGGCAGGGGCATTGCGCCGCCGCGAAAGCTGCAAAGGAGGGGGGGGACCACCCCCCCCACCCCACCCCCGCCAAAACGCATCCCGGTATGGATTTGAAGGCGAAGGGGCCATTCGACACGAACGGAAATCAATGGCGGAATATCGTCGGTGGATCGTTAGTCCCTTCAATATAATTAACAGTAATGGATTTATTGGTGGAAAGGTAATGATTTGAATGTTAAATACCGGCCTGGAACTGCAGCACCCAGTCCAGCTGAGGGGCGGTCACCTTGTTTCCAGTTTCAAAAAGGACGAAAAAAATGGGAAAAATCAGCCCAAGCCAGGAAAAGGTGCAACCCCAGAGGCAGGGCAAGGCGGCGGGCTGTGGCCATCCCTGCTCCCGGCTCACCCTCCGCTTCCAGTGGCACCTGACGGCCCCACTCGCCGCCTTCATTTCCTCCCACAACGAGAAGATTAATACGATTGAGGACCACTCATCAATATCTTTGGACAGATCAACCGGAGTTTTCATTAAAGCCATATTAATGCTTTTGGATACACAGCTGTGGACAGGTTAGGCTTCAAAAATAAAGCCCAGGCAGGAAAGAAAAGAGGAGAGGAGCAGTGTCCGCTCCCAGCTGGGAATTAACGGAGAGCAGGCCTGTTCCCTCGTTAGCGGCCTCTCCCACCAACATGTTTTGATGTATATTTCATGAGGATAAACAAACATTCATTTCACTTTGGGAAGGTGCTTGCTGTAATGTATTGGCAGCCTCACCAGCAATGAGGGGACATTAATTTCAATTCTGGTGTTTAAACACTTTGTTGAGCCCCAATCATTCATCCCTGGCTCAGCACAGCCCGGCCGTGGGGAAACACTGGACAAGCAGAGCCACAACCTCACCCTCCTGCAGAGCCTGCGGGAGTTTATTTGTTATTTAAATGACTTAAGAAGGACAAGATGTTAGGAAAGAGGTGGCTCTACCTGGCTGCTTGCCTTAGGGTGCAGCCTTCAGCCAACCCATGTATCACCAGAGAAAGGCTCCCGGCCTCCATCAGGAAATACCATCCCTGGAAGACAGGCTCCGATGAGTATCTGCAGCTGCCGGGGACGGAAGGAGAACATCTGTGCTGGAAGACTCCTGGATCTTCCAGGACTCCTCATCTCTCTCTTGCTTGTGCCTTCCACCTCTGTATCCCCATTAGATGAGAGTAACAGCACCGCTTTTTCTGGGGAGGAAGTGGGGGGGGGGGGGGAGCGGCGTGCAGAGCAGTCTCTTCGAGACGGAAGATTCTAATTCCAGTACCAAAAACCAGACCTCAATAACTAAACAGCCTGCCCAGTCCATATGACTTGCCTTGCAGGGACAGGAGACCAGCTGCATTGGTGAGGACCCATCGCACATGCCTCCTTCCAAACCAAACATGGTTCTGGGGTGACACCTGCAGCCAGGCACCTGCTTCAACTCTTTGGGTAGATTTGCTCATCAGTAGCCTGCACCCCCCCCAATGGAGTTTCAGAGACGCACAGGCTATACGTGAGAAAATGCCCACGGCATTCCCCAGGGAAATGCAGGTACGGATGCAGGCAGCTGTGTCTTCTCTCCATCCCTGGCCCTTAGCTCCTCGCATGCTCCACTGAATAAATGGAGCTGGCAGAAATTACGCAGCGGAGGGAGCAAAGGGGGGGCTGGGGCATGGAGAGCGGGGACATCTCGGAGTGGGAAAATGGGAAGCAAATATGGCCTGGAAAAGGACATGAGGTCCTGCTGCACAGCAGAGAGCAGGACAGGCTGAAGAAAGAGTGGTTGGAAAGGCAACACTGCTTTTATTACTTTCACGTGTCTATAAGAGGTGATGCTGCTTGCAGAAAGGCTTTTTACAAATAATCTGTGGGTTAAGACGCATGGAAACAGCAAAATAGGAAAATGATGCCTTTATGAAATAGCAACGTGGTGTTTACGTGACTGCCAAGGGTTTTGCTTATCCCAGCCCTCCCCGAACACACTCACCACCACCCAAAAGGAAGAGGGGAGCTCCAGCATAGCTCCCCTCCTTCCAAAAAAGAGGTCCCATCAAAAGCCTAACGAATATTCACCTGAAGAGCCAAGGCAGGTAAGGGCAGGGAGGGAGACACCCCACACTGGGACAGCCAGAGCTGCCCCCTTGTTTTCCCTCCCACTTTTATTCTCCTGCTTCTTTTTCTGATCACCAAATACGCAAGATACCCTACATGCAAGGTAGGCTTAAAAGAAGTTACAGTATCTGACAACACATCAGCAGCTCTCTGGTAATGCCGTAGAGACATTGCGGTTGCTTTATATTATAAAGCACGCACAAAAAGACATAGACACACACACACGCGCTCCTATTTAGCTCCACATAAACGCAGGCAACGCCATAAAACCATTTCTCCTTTCACTTTATTTTGTGTGATCTGCTTTGTGGGGATGTTGTAGAGGCAGCAGCACTGTCTCCCTTCTCATCTAAGCATCTCCTTGTTTTTAAGGGTAAAAAGCTGCTTTAAGAAGAAAACACATCAATGCCTAGAAAGGAGCTTACAACAGGAGAGCCGCACAAGGACAGAAAGCATCTTGCACCCAAGCACCTTCTGGGGTACGATCCCAATAAAAGGGGAATTTCATCAACATCCGTTGCTTCAGGAGACGGGACTGTCCCTTGGTACTCGATGACTAATCCAGCCCCATCAGAAGTCTCTTCCTTGCCCTTCATCAGAAGCTGATGAGGGTCTACAGCCCTCCCAAAAATTCCCCCTACATCTCTCTCTTGACTTCTCCGAAGTGAGACTTTTCCAGCAGCACTGCAATGGACACAACTGACCTGATGGCAGTCCCCTTGAAGATGCAGTCACACTTTGTGCTGTTGGTTGGATGAGAAATACATTTCTTTGTGGTAGGGTTAAAAAAAATGCCAAATTTCTAATTTCAGCTCCCTGCAAGGAGCACGTACCATCAGGAATGGTCTCTACCCCAAAGAGTTCCTCCTCTAACCAAACTGGACAGAGGAGGGCAAGGGAGTGAAGGACCAGGTCAGACCTCTGTGATCCCAACTGTCCTACCACAGCTCACCCATTGACATCTAGCAAAGCCACCCCACCTCCTGAAGCTTTCCCATCCTGCTGGGGCCATTGGAAAAGAAAGATCCATGGTCTGAAGTCACATGGAAAATCCCAGAGCCTTCGCTCCTTCCCCCCCGTCCCCCCCATTCAATAATCCTGTTAAACTGAACCCTGGCTGGATTAATCTCTTTCCCCAGACAAATGGGCGATTATTCAGGCATCACATTGGGATTTTTAGGGTTTGTGTGCATTTCTACTGATCTTCTCTTGGCTTCTTTTGTAAATGGCTTTTACCGCTCCCCCGACAGCACGCACGATTCAATTCAGTCTCTCTATTAACAGTTGAGATACAAATACCTGCTCCCCAGGGCTACCCGCCAACAAATATCAGCAGAGCTTCCCTACTTCACCACCAGTTTGGTGGCCAGCAAAACCTACAGCTACTCGTGTTTGTCCTTGAAGTCAACTCCTCTCTAAAGCTTGCTGAGACAAGCTCTGCAAACACTCAACCTGCACAGCCTAAGGCCAGAGCATCCAGAAATCAACCTCATAAACAAGCCTGGCAAATCCAACACATGCCTCGGGCAGCCTTGAATAAGGAAGATCCTACTGAAGTCAACTAAGTCAACTGAGTGTAAACACGTAACCCGACTGCGAAACACTTGGGTAGGATCATCAGGTGGCTGCTGTACCTCCCGCTTAGGAGAATAAATGGAGATCCACTGGGAAAATCAAGAAGGAAAGCCAAAGTGACCCTGAAGACACTGCTCAAGTTTCTTGCCTGGATAACAGGAGACACGACCTGCGACACCAAGGAACTGGCCCTGGGTCCCACATGATCACGTTTCCAGCAAGGTCAGTCTCCATTTTTTCAACAATCAAAGAAAGGACTTGGGATCAGGACACATGGTCCCTACCTTGCACAAAGAAAGGGCTCCTTTACTCCCTGGAGGACCTCTACAGCACAGCCTCTATCTACCAGGCCAGCAGCTCCAATTCCCATCGTTCTACATTTGTATTCCTATGCATGCGATTACGAGCGTGCGTATACAGATATATACATACACATACATTTTTGTCAACAGCATGGAACTAGGCAGCATTGAAATGCCTTTTTGTTCTTTGAAAAAAAAAAAAAAAATCTGCTTTTAAGGTTGTTCACTCCCAACCCCAAATAATGCCATCACATAAAAGCCAACAAGCCCTTTTGCACTGCCCAGATGTTTTCCCCGCATGTCCTCAGCTATATTTCTATACTTCAGTGACTACAATAAGTTGAAATTAATTTATACTCTGGCTAGTCCTGCCAAGGCGAGCTGGCTAGGAGGAGCCAGCTGGACCGTGGAGCCGCAGGACTGTTTACCAAGCCCCAGCCTGCTCTGCCTGTCCAAGCCCAGCAAAGGAGCACATTATCCTCTGGATGCCAGCACGACCCTTCAGCTGCTAGCAAAGAGAAAGGGAAGAAACCAGAAGATATCTCAGCTCTGCAGCTAGAAGGACAGACTGAGAGAGTTGGGGTTGTTCAGTCTGGAGAAAAGAAGGCTCCAGGGAGACCTTATAGTGGCCTACCAGTATCTTAAGGGGGCCTACAAGAAAGCTGGTGAGGGACTTTTTAGGATGTCGGGTAATGGTAGGACTAGAGGGAATGGATTAAAACTAGAGATGGGACGATTCAGATTGGACGTTAGGAAGAAGTTCTTCACCATGAGGGTGGTAAGACACTGGAACAGGTTGCCTAGAGAAATGTTGGAAGCCCCATCCCTGGAAGTGTTCAAGGCCAGGCTGGATGGGGCTTTGAGCAGCCTGGTCTGGTGGGAGGTGTCCCTGCCCAGGGCAGGGGGTTGGAACGAGATGACCTTTAAGGTCCCTTCCAACCCAAACCATTCTATGATTCCGTGATTCCACTTGCCAGATTCCACTTGCCAGATTCCACTTCAGTGGGATACTCACATTTTTGGTCATTTTTTTCCTTCAAAGCTCCAGAAGTCTTGGGAGAGATGAGACTTGCCGCATTTAGTATCAGAAATAAAAGCACAACACAAAGTAACACTGATCCTTGGGAAAGACCAAGTCTCAACAGTGAGGTTTCTTACGACATCCTTAAAAAAACATAAATCAGTATTTCCAGCTTCTCTGTGGGGTCTGGTCGGCGGCACTCGGGACGCAACACATGCTTCTTGACACTGCTAAGGACAGATGATGCTCTGCCAATTCCTGCCCGCATCACGTCAGCCCGGATCAGGAACCGGGGACGGCAGCGGAGGACTGGTGAGCTCAACACCGAGCTGGAGGGACAGTGATCCTCAGGAGAAACCCGGAGCACTGGAGGAAATGGATGCTCCGCAACTCTGAAGAAATCCTTCCCGTTCCCTTTACAGCAAAGGACAGCCCGGGGTGCCAAACAGACCAAAAAGCCACAAAATCCATGCACCCCCAGCCTCTCTCCCCTAATCAGGACGGAGATAACCCAGGCAAAATTCCCATTAACCAGCTAATGCGTATAGCAGTGTTTCCCAGCCAGAGCTCCTCGTGGCTAAATAACAGTCTTTATCCCCCAATTTCCCTTCATCATTTGTCATCTTCTTTCAAATCAACTCAGTATTTCCTGAATCCTCAAGTACTAACAGGCACAGGGGAAAAAAAAAAAAAAAACAACCCAAGGAGGAAAGTGCTTATGACTCACTAGAAAACTGGTTAATGTTTCCCACCCCTCTCTCTTCTCTCAAACTTCCCCCTTTCCACCCTGGGCTTGCCGGACAGCCGTGGATCGGCTCCGACGCGCTGGCCTGGGGGAGGAAACCTAGCAAGCGAGAAGGCAGATGGATCACAGTGCTGGGAAGAAAGAAGCACAGAGCACCGGCATCTCCGGCAGATGCATTTCCTGTTCCTCCATCGCAACCCAAATCAGCCCAGCGTCCCCAGCACAAACCCAGTCCTGCGCCAAGCAGTGCCGTGAGCTTTCCCCAAGGACAAGGGGAGGGAAGCAGCTAGGAATCATGATGTTGGAGCATCCTCTGTGCAAGACATGCAGAACGTGTGCCCCCCTCTGCCAGCAGCCCCCTTTAAGTTGATGTGAACGGAGACGGAGATGAGTTTTCTGCAGCAAAAATGTGTCTGCGAGGGTGCAAACGAGAGGGAGAGGGGCTGCGCTGATGGCTTGGAAGGTGTATATGGAAACAGAGACAAGAAAACAGAGCACAGTGGTGTTTCATGCTCGGCGAGGGGGTCTTTCCCCTCCGCATGCACCCATGGGCACGGTGGCAGGTGGGATGGCATGGGTGACCGGGGCATGGCCCCATACGGGGCTGAAGGTAACTCCACCTGCATCCCCACGCAAGACGGCACCTCCATCGCAGCTGGAGACCTCCAGCTCCTGCAGAAGGCAACCCGACCCAAGCCACTGCCCGGACGCAGTCATACTGCTCACCTCCCCAGCGGGGCCCATCCTGCACTCTCCAAAGCCAAACAGAAAAAGAATGGATAGTTTTTTTACCCCCCACTTCAGTATTTCCCGCCCCCGGGTTTCCCCTCCCTCTGTTTGCTTTCTAACGCACTGCCACATCCCCAGATAAATTGTGTAAGGGCAATTCAGGGGCAACCCAAAAAGCAAAGCAGAACGGCTGCAGAGTACGGAAACAACAAAAAAAACCCCAGAAAATAGCGTAAAAAATTAGGAGAAAGGGGTTTTAAAGTGAGATAGGACTAAGGAAAAAGCAACAGCAGCACAAGAAAAGGGGAAGGGGAGGGGGGGAATTCCTCTGGAAATCATTAATACTCCAGGAACCTTCAGGACTAAACCTGAATACAGACACTTAAGCTCTCAGCTCTGCCATTAACGCTAGGGCCTAAATTATTGATCTTTTGCCTTTATCAGCATAACAGTCACGTCCCGGTATCAAGATCTAACTACACTGCGGTCCCTGTGCTGCAGCCACTGAAATAATTAGGAGAAATTCTCATTAAAGGAGAGTGAAAGGTTCAGAGATGGAGACAGAGAAAAGGGTCTGGGAGGGTGTTTAATGTCTTCCACGGGGTCGAGAGAGCGCTCTGATCAAATCCCCGCGCGGGGCCGGGGGATGACAGCTTATCAAAAGGAGAAGTCCAAAGCCCGGGCTGGGCTGCGCCGTATCGGCGCCCACCCGCAGCCGCCGCCACGCACCGGCGAGAGCAGGGAATAAAGGAAGGTAGGGGGGAAAAATGCACGAAAAATAAATAAAAAGGACAAAAATTAATAACGGAAGGGCTGCTGTAGGCTTGTTCGGAGTCTAAAAAAAATTCAGGCTGGGGAAAGAGAAGGGGTGCGGGGGGGCGAGGTGGGTACGAGAGAGAGCGGGAGGGGGAAGGAGCGCAGCCTGCTCCCCAAGGCACACGGCCACGGCTCTCGCTATCGATTTCACTGCGGACTGCGCCGCTCGGGACGCCGAAAGGAAACCGCAAAGCAAAAAGGGAGAGTGGCAAAACCGAAGCGAAACCACGCGCGCGGCCAAGAGGATGGAGGGAAGAAGTCAGGAGGATGGGAGGGGGGGGGGATGACGGGGGGAGAAGCCCAGCCTGGTGGCGGCACCGGACTCAGTCCAAAATGCTATGGAAAACATTAAAAAAAAAAAAAAAAATTACTAAAAAGGGAAAAACACACCCCCACCACACTGAGAACCCAGGAAACATTTCACAGAGCCCAGGGAAAAAAAAAACAAATCTCAGTCTGGTGGGCAGCAGAAAGAAGTCGATGGGAGATTTCCGTGCAGTTGGGGAGGTGATGGAAAGATAAGGCGAGTGATGGACGGGGAGGGAGAAGGACAGGGATGAATGTAAAAAGCCGGTCCCCTCCCCCCTGCACACACAAAGTTTGCCTATATTTAATGTCAACGCGCTGTAATTTAAAAGAAAAATTCCATTTCACTCGGCTAATCAGAATGGTTAGAGAGACCATTACCACAAACACTGGGAACATCTGAAATTGATTATTTTTTACTTCGTGCAGTTAATGAAATCCTCCAGCGACCGCAGGCGAGCGCGGCGGAGGGGTCCGTGCCCGGCGCCGGGGATGGGGAGGGGGATGCCGCGCCACCGACCTCTCTGCCCAGGGCTGCGGGGGAGAGGCGCGGGGCTGGCGGAGCCGGGCTGGGCTCTCTGCCCACCATTTTGTGAAGGCTGGAGATATTTAGCATGGGCGGCACATCCCGTAAGGAGCACCACATCATTAAATGTCTTGGGCTGGTGCGGCGGGGAAGAGAAATGCAGGATGTCACTGCCTGATAGGGAGAAGACTCGGAGGTTATTTATTAGCGGACACTTACCACAAACTGCATTTTCTCCATTTGCATTCGATATGCTGCAGCCGGCTTAGCGCCGGGAAAAGGTAGGCAGGATGGAGGGACCAGCACCCTCATCCTTCCCCTGCTCTCCCCCCTTGCCCCCCAGGCACCTCAACCCCTCAAGAGCCTCCCCGCTCCTTGCCAGTCCCACCGGAGCCAGTTGTCCATCTGCTTGGTGTGACTCAGTCACGCCAACTTTTCCAAAGAAGCCATGAGGCTCCCCGTTGATGCTCTCCATCACCACTGTTCAAGCAACCAAGCCATGGGGTCCAGCCACCAAGCCCTGGGGTTCTGCTGAGGTCCCCAGAGCTCTACAGTGGCCCTTTGGCCACCAATGCAGGACGCATCCCTTCTGCAAGGCCATCCGGAGCAATGCACCAAAGAGCCTGCAGGACGCTTGGACCCTCAGCCTGTCACAAGGGTTCCAA
Source organism: Larus michahellis (assembly GCF_964199755.1). NCBI lineage: Eukaryota > Metazoa > Chordata > Aves > Charadriiformes > Laridae > Larus > Larus michahellis. The sequence continues at coordinate 25,037,132 of NC_133903.1, read as the reverse complement.
GTCCCTCCCGGGAGCACCAGGAGGGCATCCCAGTGCATCCCTGCCTCAGATGCAGGCACACGTGGGGGGCCACTCTCCCCTTCGTCCCGTGGCCACAGCCTCTCCCCCACCTCCGAAAAGTGGCCGAGTGTAATTACGCAGAAAGCTCCTCTGGAGCTATATCAATAAGACAGACGTCTGTTGTATCATTCTCTCTCAGTAAGGCATTTCTTCTCCCCAATTGCTCATATAGAATCATAGCCTAATAGCATGCTATTAACATAATTGCCAACACAACTAGTGTTCCGTGTCTCACAGCCATTTGCTTATTTTGCCATAAAGAATATCAAAAAACAGCCCGAAAACCCGCAGCCGGGCTGTGCGGCCAAGGAGACCGGCCGCTCAGCTCCGCCGGTGGTTTCGGGACCTGGCCGGGAGAGGAGCGGCACCGGCGGCCGGCCCCAGCTGCGGACCACGGTACCGGCAGCGCACTCCGACCAGGCTCCCAAGCAGACGTGTGCGAAGATCTAAACGGATTCTGCCAGGCGAAATGAAATTCCCATTATTTTTAATTAATCCTTAATTAAAATATATTACTCCGCAGATTCCGCAAATCTCTCTTAATATGCAAATGCGGCCCATTCAAGGATATTTACATATCATTAATTAAAACGGCACATTCTTTCAGTCTAACAAGCTGGGAGCCGTGGCTGTTGCCACACTGGCAAGTGAGCCCTGCCCAGCACTGCCAAATTCATCTGCAAAAAAGATGTTAAGTGTCACGGCAGGGGTGGGAGAGCAGGGGACAGGGCTGGGGAAAGGAGAGGGCTCTCAAAGTTCTCACCCATCACCAAACGAGGAGACGAGTTTGGGAGATGCCCATCTGTGGCAGAAGAGCACCTGTCTGGAGCAGCGGACGGGGAAGCACAGCGGCACAGCAGCATCCAGGGAGAAAGGCGGCTTTCAGCAGAACCAGGGGCACAGTCCAGGCTCTGATGGCAGGGTCAGCGCTCACCTACACATGATGTTGGAGGTCACCTGTTTCTCCACGGCCTCCATTGCCAGGGACACTCTGCTGTCCCACCAAGATCTCTCACCATAGAGTACTCCCACTCTCCCTCTCTGTCTCAATCTCGGACTATGGTGATCTCCCTGCTTCAAAACTACGAGATACACCACCTGCAACAGTTGAGCTCCCAAAACCAAATTCACCCTGGACCGCTTCACGTCGAGGAAGACAAACCACCCCATCAGAAGGGTCAGACCCTACGAGACAAGCCAGTGGCACAGCCCTTCAACAGGGTGGAAGCACAGAGGTGACAATGAGCTGGTTTGAGGGAAGAAAGCTTGCTATTCCCCCAGTAATTTCCTCCTCCATGGCTCTCCAATACAAGTCGGCGCCTCCGTCCCCAAGTCACAAGGGGCAGGCTCTTTGGGCAGCATCACGAACACAGACACCAGTGCCCAGCGGCAAGCTCTGCATGGGCAACTGCCACCTCAACCACACGTCCCGTGGAGCTGTGGACTCCGAGATGGACATGAATCAAACCAGAGCGCAAGACAGCCAAGAGCTGCTCCAGCACTGGTCCCCAGCTGCAGAGAAACTTATGTTTTAGTACTCTGGAGAGACTTATCAGGTAATTTGAGTCTGGGTGCCAGTCAGGCACAAATCCGTCACCCCAAAGAGCCATCAGTTTTGCACACACAATGACAACTCCCCGTTATTGTTAACTGACCCACATCTTAAGTCTCCCATGGGCTGGAGTCAACAGGAACATCAAGTACCCAAAACTCAGCTAGCAGCTCCTTCCCAGGAGAGGAAGGCCACCACCAACCAAATAGTGTCTACGTGTTCATGGCTCCAGAGGTGCCTGAAAGCAAAGGCTGGCCAGGCCTCCACAGCGACACGCCAGGACACAGCCTTATTTCCCATCACAACCTGGATATACTGCTGCTATAAACCTGGAGGTTTTCAGCCTGCAGGACTGATTTCCATGAGAATGACAGCCCTACTCTCATTGTCTCAGTACTGTCACTACCTTCTCCTAGACAGAGCAGACAGCAGAAATTCAACCAGCAGCTCCTCACATGGGACTGACAGATATTCTCAACAACAATTAATAAGCCTCTGTCCTTTCTCCAGCGCTTTTCATCAGAGGACTTCAAAGTGCCTGAATGAACTTGTCTCCACCACACTCCAGAGTGGGAGCAAACGCGCAGCAACCTCTCTGCCCAGACGGGGAAGCGGAGCCACGGTGCAGGGAGACTTGTCCCCTGCCACCCGAGAAGCTTTACACCCAGAGCAAAACAAAAGCCACTCAGCTGGGTGAGGGAACTTGTGCTGAGCATCGCCGGGTCTATTGCTGCTCGCTGCCGGGGTTTGGGAGGGACACCAGTATAGGACTTGTCCCTTTTTGCTCCTTCACCCGGCAGCTGCCACCAGGCTTTGGCAATAAGGGCAACCTGGCTGGGTGCACCTTTAGCCTGGCCTGGCATAGCCACCCCAAAACCCCCAGACATACCTGCGTAACACAGGTACTTGCCATGCAATATCTTCTTGCTTTCCCAATAAATGAGGCTGTTCAGGTCACATGAGCCTTCGACCTCCCAGGTCTTCAGAGGAGGAGACAGTCGCACTACTCCCAGCCAACTGAGAGGACACAATATGAACTGCTCAAATCAAGATGCCTTGGCTGCATTTCAGTGCCTCCCGTGGTTGGGAAAAGCAGCAATATCTCCACGTACCAAGTTGATACTCACACTGAATCCATTTTAGGCCACACTCACCCCTTTTGGCTGCACAGGGAGTCATTTGTTCTTCTAGCGGACTGAGCCTTTAACCAGAGAGGCGTATCAGAGGGGATGCTTGCTTTTCTTTTCTCTTGCCTTTTTTCAGGACAGTGGAGGGAAAACATTTCTGCTTTATCACAGACTGCCCCTTCAGCAAGTTTTCACATCACTTAACTCCTCTTCAGATCTGCAGTGCCACACCAGTCCAGGGAGCTCACCAAGGACCATGGCAGCTGGCAAGGCAGGTGCTGCTGGAGAGGCTTGTCCTGCTTCCACAGCATTTTTGGTCCCAAGTCCCTCTCGAGAAACAAGCATGGTCAGGCAAGGGCGATGTCTGGGCTGGGCTTGTAACCACTGTTCAACCCCTGTGCCAACCTGCCGAGAAAGTGGCCAACGCACCAGGAACCGCAGACAAACCCCACCAGGATTGCCTTCCTCGCCTGCAGGCAGGCAGTTCTGGAGACCCTTCTGCTGACCCCCAGCACCACACCGTGGCCTCAAGTGCCGCCCAGGCCAGTGGCATTCACATGCTTTCCAGAAAAGCCTCAAAGCTCCCCAAAATCCTCCCAGCCCGGAGCACTGGGACACTGCATGGACAACACATCACGAGGCGCCAAATGGTTGACGAATTATGCCAATTAATACTCCCCCGGCATCTCTTGCAGCGGAGAGGTGTTTGAACCTTGGTGGTCTTGGCCCGGGGCCAGCCGAGGTGATTAAATCGCGCCTCCCTCCGCTCTCCCTTTGCAGTTCCAATTGCACGTGAAATTGCTCCTCACCTCCTGGCACACCCAGCTGTGTCCCGGACACCCGCACAGGGTTAAAAGCCACGGCCACAAGCCACAGCTCTAGGCTAATGGTCCACAGCCTGAGCTGGTCCACTCAAATGGCCCCGTGTCCTTTGCTTGCTCCTCCAGCAAGCTGTGAGGAGGAGGGGACAGCCACATCTGGCTTCTCCCTCCTCTGCATCTTCTTCCTTTCACCCAAAATGGGCAGTGGGACAGGTTTGGGGTCCCTGCTCCACTCCCCAGGCTGGGGGACCAAGACCCAGGTTCCCCAGGCAGGCAGCGACGCTGCTTCATCCCATGCAGAGGGACAGGCACCTGTCCCCACTTCGTACCATGTATTCCCCTCCCAGCAAACAAGGCAAAGCAAAAACAAACGCTACAGACCATTATGGCTTCATGCCCAGCGAGGGCTGCAGGACAGGAGGTCACCAGAGGGACCCCAGAGCCACTTTGTTATCCAGGCTGGTGCTTTCCAGGCCAAATCCCCCTGGGAGCACCCACCAGTGGCCACGAGACATCAAACCTGGGATGCAAAAGGGCCCCAGCTTCCCAATATCCTAGAAAAGCTTATACCCATCCCCCTTGGTTCCTGCTCTGCTTCTCTGTCCTTGGCAGATACTGGGCACCTCTTGGGGGCTCGGCACAACCCCTGGTCACCCCAGCTTGGGGGGACGAGGGAAGTCACTGGTGGAGGGGCCTGTCTCTCCCTCCCTCTCTACCGCCGACACATGCTTCACCATGGCACTAATCCCACATTAACATGCTCACCACGGCTGAAGCAGCCGACGTAATGAAAAAGCCCAACCACGAGGAGATAATTATATTACAAAACTATTTTAAATCAATGAGAGCCAAGACGAATGGGATAGGGTGGGTGCTGGGGACAGGCTGCTGTCACTCCAGGTGTCCTGCCACAGCCCGGCCACCTCCAAGGGCTGGACTCCCTGGCTCCAGAGGGCAGGGGATCCCCAAGCCTCCTGTGCCAGGGTTGGGCAAACCAGGGGTGAGAAATACCAAAGAAAAGCAAAATATGGCCCAGAAGAGCATGGCCTCAGAGTCATCGGGGGACTGTCAGCATGGCTTTTGGAGCCCCAGCTCTCAGGACAGGCAGCAGCTCGCTCCAAATTCACCAGCTCCCAGAGATGAGGGATGGCAGCTTTTGTTGCAAAACTCATCCCAGCTTGAAGGCACAAGCTGGGAGATGGAGAAAGAGCCACCTCGTTTTTAAAACAACGCTGTCACACCCACCGCTGTCTGCCACACAGACAGCGGACAAGACCAAGCAGGGGCAAAGTGTGCCAAGATCCGCTCCACAGTGGGGACATAAAAGAGGACTTCCCTCCTCTCACCCCAACAGAAGAGGACCCAGGACCACAGACAAAGTCATCACCTTCAGCGTGACAACACGCCCAGCCTCAAAGAGAAACCCTAGTTGCAAAGGGAACAGCTTAAAAGGAAAAACAGCTGGAAAAAGGGGAAACCCTAGAACCAAAGGAACCCCTACAACACATGTCCTCCCCCTCCCCTCCTCCTTTTGCGCCTTGTTCTCTCTCTCCTTTCCCCGGCCGGGTTTAATTTGACACCTTGAGCTTTGGTAACGAGGTGGGGAGAGAAGAGCCACAGCGGAATTCATTAGGCTGAGCACTGCAGGGCCTGCTCTCGGCACGCTAATGACATCGGAGGATAGGGAAACGAGACAGCCGCCACGCTGGATGAAATAAACATGAGCACTGTCAGCCCTGACAGCAAAAGGGACAAAATAAGGCAGGTAGAGACCTTTCCCCAGCCTCGCAATGCAAAGCGACAGCTTCCAAAGCCCCTTGCCCGTGGATCCTCTCTGCCCTCTGCCTGAGAAAGGAGAGGGTGGCCGAGAAGGAGATGGAAAAGAAAAGCAGTGATTAAACCACCCTTCCCACAATTAAACCACCCTTCCCCGGACACTTGCACTCCTTTGGTCCCCTTGCACAGCAGGAGGAACTCGTGGCACCTCCTTCCAGCCGTCCGGCATGATCCCAAATTTCACGCAGCTGCTCCCAGAGTGGGGCTTTTGGGGATACTATCTTTGTCTGGGGTACACCTCTCCCTCCCCCAAACAGCACAGGGAAGGGGGGAGCAGGGTGAGACAAGTATTGCACAAATGCCCCAGGCTCATCACACCAGTGAACAAGCCAGAAAGGACCAAGCTCCGGTGTGCCACGGGGTTGATGTGTAGCACAGGGGCATGTGTGCAGGCAGAGACGGTGCTCCTGGCATGCCACGGAGCCATACAACATATACATCACGGTGCTATACATCACATCTCTGGCACAACTTCTGCCAGCCCTCACTGTCTTTGATTCTGGAAATACCCGAGCAGCCAGCAACGCCTTACTTCGCTCACTTGCAAACCTTCATCCCAAAACCATGAGTGCCCAGGTCCCACTGAGACAGCAACGTTTAAAAGGCAATATGCAAGCTGCAAAGGGCAGGAAAACTGCAGGCTCCAGGAGAAAACTATCTCTCTACATCAGCTCACCAGTTTTGATGCTGGTCTGCAGGTACACCAAGCCAGGACGGTCCCAGCCTGCTTCCCTTGGAGGACCTGGGCCTGCAGGAACATCAGGCGATGCTGAGGTATTCCACTGTGTCTAAAATGCAAGATGATGGTTGCAAGGGGCAAGGAGCCAGAGGCTGGCTGTCCAACTGCTCCAGCTCAGCCTCTGGCATGGCATAGCCTCTCCTCCATCTCCCAACACCACTTCCAGCATCCCCTCACACAGCTCCTACATCCCTCTCCTGAAGGTACTCTTCAGGAGGACGAGGCCCTTTGTTATCATAGTGCTGCTCCACGCCGCACAGGTGACGGAAGGTCAGAGAAGCGGGCATTACTTGCACTGCATCAGAAGAGCCACACGGGCTTTTGAGAAACCAGATCTCCGGGAAGACGGAGCCACTGAACTGACCTGCCTAGCATTAGTTCTGCCTGATGTCGGGCTGAGCTCATGGCCCAGCATGGCTCCCCTTCTTGCCTCGCTCTGTCCACCCCACCACTTCTCCAATTCATCAGCCAGTCCAGCAGCCAGGTCAGACTTTTCCTTCAACACCCCTGATGCTTTGCAAGGCGAAATACTTCTCAACCCAAGAGCGACTGGCATCACAAACAGACTTTTCCTTTCCTCCAAAACACTGACCTGCCCCATCTCTGGCAGGGGGTTGGACTAGATGGATCTCCAGAGGTCCCTTCCAACCCCTACCATTCTGTGATTCTGTGATCCCTCTACTAAGTGAGGGATCTTCCCATGCGCACCAACACACAGCAGAAGAGCTCATCTGCTTGATGCCAGGCAGATCACTTGGGTTGACAGATGCTCTCTTCCCATCAGGAATTTGAATTTTCTGCTTGGGTCTGGGGGCAAGTTTTTCTGGCTGGGCAAAGTTTCCAGAAGGCTCTTTTACAGTGTCTTCACTTCAGTGCTTTTAGTGCTCCCAGTTGTTGGCTCTGCTCCCAGGACACAGCAGCATGCAGGAGGGAAGGGCGCACGAGGGGAAAAAAGGCAATCTTCTGGAGTACAAGAGCCCCGAGCACCACTCCTGTGTCAGCCCCTGGCTGGCACCCGATCCGAACGTGTCACACGTACACACCTGCCTCAGTTTCCCCACCTATTAAAACAGCCAAATCCTCATCCCCCTTCTCTCCTCCTATTCTGAGCAAAGGATGGCACTCACTGACAGATGCACTGCTAGATTTGCTGCCTCTTCACCACCCAGAAGAAAACCCCACACATTGATGGGAATGTGGGACCCATCATATGGTTTAAATGACCCAGGGCTGTTTCCCAAAGTCCACTCAAAGGCCAGGAACACTTCCAGGCTCAGCCGTTCACCCTCCGCTCCATCCTCTCCTTTTATTCCCTCCCCCGCTCCCTCAAGCATCCCTTGAAAGCGAATGGCAATTGAGTTTGTAAGTCCCTATTCATCAAGGAAATTAATTCCTTATGCATAATTCATTTCTTTTGTCAACTTTTTTCCCCCCCCCCCAAATGCTCCCAAATGCATCAGGAGTGGAAGCAGCAATGCAAGAATGGGAACACAAGAGGCTGAGGTGGGGAAGAAAAAAGCTTTGCTATAAGCTGACCAGCCTATGCCCTGCACCAGCCCATCACTCCAACCCCCGGCTCACAAGGTGTCCCCTGAGATGAGGAGGGAGGTCACCACAAAGTCTGAGCTACCAAAAAGCAGTGAGTTTGCTGGTGGGACAGAGAAGACCTGTGGGCTGCAAGTTTGTGCTACATCTACGTTGCTGCCTATGCTTGGAGGTAGTCGAGCTGAGGACGGTCTCGCTGTAATTGAGCAGCCTATCAAATGACAACTGAGATCCCACAGAGTGGTCCAAGGTTGGCACGGAGCAGGGGCACCAGGGTGCCCAGAAGACCAAAGGTGGAGGTAGCTCTGAAATCACAGCACTCTGGTCCCTGAATCACAGGGTGTGGAAGCCTCCCATCAGGCTTTCTGTCCTCACAGCAGGTTATGCCAGTCTTGTTCTGTGCTGGGTGGACATGTCCTTCAACAGCTTTCCAGTCCGGGTCCAGAGCGAGCTATCCAGCCTTCACCATACGTCTTGCCTGTAAGGAGGTAACCGCCCGTCTGGGTTATTTATGGAGGAGAGCTCCGGAGCCACGTCAGAACCCTGCTGACTGCAGAAGCTTTGCAGCTCCGTTTACCTTATTGCAAGCATAAGTCTGGAAGGAGGCCTGGACGTAATGCTCACACCTTGTCAGCTCTTGGAAGGACAACCCAGGAAGATAAACCCAGTTGGCAAGGGGAAGAGTCGGCTGGAGATAAGCCATGCCTGCACTCGGAGAGGACCCTGAACCCCCAGATCCTCCCAGTGTTAGGATGGGCCCATGCCACCAGCAATGCCCAGTCTTTTATTTCCCTGCAGCTCTCATGGCACGGCAGGAACAGAGAGACTCTCCCTGCCAGCTCCACATTGCCCCTTCCCAAGGCAAGGAAATCCTGGCTCACCCCAGCATCGGCACAGCCCAGCTCGGACACTGGGACACCACTGCTGAAACTCAGACTAGAAGCTCTGGGGCCACATACAATGCCGTAGCCCCAGCAGAACGCTGCCGGTTCCAGCGGGATCGGGTACACAGCAGCTTGGGTAACAGGGCTCGGTTTACCACTGACCTATCGACATTTACACTTGCACGCAGCTGGTAAACCGCCTTCAGATACCTGACCAAAAAAAGACTGTGGCACTTGGCCCATGCTGCTAATCCCCAAACTTGAGGAGAAGTTCACACGCAGTGCTCACACCCACGTACCATCACTTCCCACCCTGCAAGCTGGGAAACCCCATATAAATAAAGCTTAATTGCTGCTACTCCGACACAGCACACACAGGCAAAGCGCGCGGTAGCCAAACAAACAGCAAAGCCCAGGGATTTCCCGACTCCTCCGCAGACCAGACCCTCCAGCCGATGTTCAACCAAAGTCAATGCAACCATCGCCTTACCTGCAAACCTGGCATCTTTCATGACCGAATTTCTCCCTCTGCTAGGGAGAGGAAGGCATTTGTATAGCAAAGTTGAATTCGTTTAAGGCTTCTGCGCTCGTGACTCTCAGTGGCGCTAAAGAAAAGGGGAAAATGTGCTGGGATGCCGCCACCATCTCCGACTCTCCGCAGAGGGGACACAGCCCTGGCTGCATCCCACCCCAGCCCACAGAGCAAAAGGCAGCGGTTCGTGCTGTTCCCTGTACTAAATTTGGACAGTAACTAACGCCACCTTGTCACGGGGGTACAGAGAGCGTTTGAAACGCCCCATTTAACTGCACTGTACTCCTATCCACAGGCTTCATCAGCATATTTCAGCAGCGCCTTGATGGATGAAGATAGATGGGAGAACATCATCCTTGGTGAAATCACTGTTTTATCAAGGTTAAACCATCCTCACGCTGCACCACCTCCCTTTGTTGCTTCGTTTCCAATCACAAAATTAGTGGCAGATGTAACGCACGTTCGCACGGACCCCATTCCTCCCTCCCCAGCTCAGCTCTCCCTTCTGCAGGGTGGGGAGCAGGGGGAAGCATGGGGACACCTCTCCCATCTCCATGCCTAAGTCCTCCCTCCAGCTCTGTGGGTTCTGGGGACCCAATGAAACCCCAAATCCACATGGATTTCATTAAGTTGTCTCTGCAGCAGGAAGGGAGGGTGAAAGCACAGCTACATCATCCATCAGGGCTCTCCAACAGCTCCCGCTAAAGCCAGAGGACCACCAGCCCTTCTCCTTTCACCTTGGCACACCACATCCATTGGCACTTTTCTGTGGGCTGAGAGCTAAAGCTATGGGGAGCAGAGGACAAGGAAGGAAAGCAGAAGGCAGGTAGGCTTTTGGTGGAGCCAGATGGCCCCACGGTGAAGGTACCAAGGGGAATGGGATGCAGAAGGGCAGCAGTACAATAAATGACCTTTCTCCATTGTGAGCCTGGCTGGATGAGGGTGGGAAAGCCTGGGCAATTCGAGGAAAAGGGCACCAGAGCCAGGGAGGGAGGGGAAAGGCTTTTATCTCCAGGTCAGAAGTTCAACCCCAGCCCAGGTCAGCAGCGACAGAAAGCTGTTGCCTTCTGACACCTCTCCAGCAGCCAGCTGGGCAGGTTGATGGATATCCCCGCGGCTCCCAGCCCCAGCACTCCCCATGTCCCCACCTGGCAGGCCAGGCACATCTCCTTCCAGCTCCTCCCAAGAGCAGTCCCCTCTAGACTCAGGGGACATGGCCCACAGCAGCTGTGCTGGGCTGCTGGGCAGAGCCAGGTCCTCCTGCAAACTGCAAGCACGCTTAGGAGCTCTATCTAACCTCTTCCACGGAGCCACTCTGCCGAGGAAGGCTTGTCCCCCTGCCCTGTTTTACCAAAAAGGAGAAATACACGGCCTTGAGCACCATCCCTGGTGAAGCACCTTGAGTCACCCCATTTTTCCAAGATCAGACATCATACGCTTCCCGTGGAGAAGACCTTGTGCAGGGTCAACAAGGTCCCCAACGTGTCTTAGGCAAAATCATCAGACGAGGAGCCCTTGTGACTTGGGAGTGCTCTTCCCATTGGAAACTCTAGATCGCAGGCTCCCAAGTCACTTTGACACGGATTTCAGAGACCTTTCGGGGCTGAGTCACCCCCTGCCCAGAGGCGAGGCCCCAGGAGAGGACAGCACCTGTTATCTCTGCGGCCTCCAGCCAAGCACTCACTAGAGGAACACGATCCCGGTGGCTTGGGAATATATAAAGACAGACGACCAAGGTGGGCAGCATGCAGCTTTGAAACAGCTTGCAGGACCCTTCTCTGTAGCCCTGGGCTCCTAAATACCTTTTAAAAAAATCTGTATCCCCTTTATAGCACTGTTTGTCTCCACAGGGCACTATTAAGTTACAAGAATATCTCTGGGCCGGGGGCCAGCTGCCGTGTTGTGTGGTCCCCATTAAATACAGATGGGTCGGACTGCCTCCTGCGGGGAGACCTGCTCCAGCCGTGGCTCTGCATCCCCGTTTTAAAAAAGTCAGCCTTGGCAACTAGGCTTTCTACCTAGCCCATCACTCGTTGCCTACATGTTGCATAGGCACCTTTCAACCAAGGCTCAACAGCATTTTGCACCAAAAAAAAAAGGGTAAGATGCCACGCAAGATCACTGGCTTTACAGTTGGGGAAACTGAGGCACAGGCAACCCTGAGGGGCCAGCTCAGGCTCATGAAATGCAGCACTGGCCAGCCCGACTCCTGTGTAGCCGCCCCTCTCCCTGGCTCCTCCCGCACATCCTTTGGACCAGCGGGTCAGGTCCATGGGGGCTGCCAGCCCTCCCCTCCTCCTCCTCCTCCAGCCGGATCTCTCCTTTGCTCTTTCACTAGCAGGGAGAAGCATCCCTGATATGCAGCTGAGCAGCCAACTGACCCTGGCAGGCAGCGACCCAGGAGAAGGTCACTTATCGAGTCCTGCGGCGAGATCTGCAGCCTCCAAATTCACCCCAGCTGCCGGGGGGGGGGAGCTGACGCCCTTGAGGGGCTGCGGGTAGGTGTGCGTGCACAGACACCCACAAACCTTCCGAGCGAGGCAGCTGGTTTCACACCCCAGCTCCTTCAGGGCTGCTTTCCCACACAGCAGGAGCAGGGCAAGCCTTGCCCTGGCTCCCCCCATGTCCTGCCCGCTCCCCCCAGCCCCTTCGTGGGGCAGGCAGCTCTCCGGTTTGCAGATACCACCATCACAACAAGCCCGATGGAGCAGGAGCTGGGATGAGATGCTCGCAGGGAAGTTTCCTCTGAGCTCAGTGTGCAGCGGTTGGCTCACACTCCAAAGAACCGCAGTTTATAGCCCTTATAAAAACATTTATATAGAAACTGCCTGTTCCTATGCATATAAGGCCAATGCCTTCAGACTTGGGCAGGCACCAACACCATATTCAGGCGCGGGGAATAACCCGGCTTCCCAATGAGCCGAGCACATCCAAAGCTGGACAGAACCCAGCCAGCATCTCCAAAAACCTCTTCAAGAGCTATATATGGATTTTGGAGCCCAGTCCTGGTTTGCACTGGGAGAAGAGGCCAGGAGGGTTGTGCTGACCAGCACTCGAGACACAGCTACAGAAACACGTTACCAAAAACTGAAGAAAGGGTTTACAGCAATAAAAAGAAAAGCAAAAAGTGGAGGTTTCCTTCACTTCACCCCATCCCTATTGCAGAGAGGTAAACGAGAGCACAGATTAAACAGATGCAGCTTATGCTAGATCCTCAAACAAAACAAAAGCAAGACTTTCTGCAGTATAAATATGTCATTAAAAAGCACAGCTCTCGGTAACAGTACTGCAGCAGCAGACATTCACAGCAGCCCAGATCTGACTTAACGTGCGACATCCAGGTTGGAAAATGCTCAGCACCTGAACCTTTTGGTTTTGCAAGGATCCCAATCCATACCCAGTAGACAGGACCAGCTCCCTTTCATCCATTTCATACTGGTTGCCTCCGAATCTCCTTGGGTATCCCACCAGGGGGAGCGGAACACCTTCTCTCAGTTGCTACTTCATACACTACCTCCAAGGAGATGCCTTCTTCCTCAGTTTCCCCAGGACCCAAACAAAGCACTCCCTCCCATGGCCATCCCAGCCCGGCACACAGCTATCCCCATGGCAAACTTGCCCCGGCTTCCCAGTAGCAACCAGTTTGTTCCAGACCCATGCAGCTTTCATTAAGATCTCACAGACTATACTCGCCCCAAACTTCTCTACCAGCCCTGACCTGGGCTGTCCTCTGCCACAGAGGTGGCAGCACGTCAACCACGGGGCAGTTGGTCATCTGTCAAAAGCAAGGACGCTCTGCAAAGCTTTGCTGTCTCAGGGGTTCATCCACTTCCAAGACGCAGGGACGTTTGAACTTCAGTTCCTGGAGACAATTAGGAGAAATAAATCTGGTTGCTTTAGCCCCAGCACTGAAGGGGGACCGATTTTCCCTAGCGCTAATGGAGGTGCCTTTCCTTACATATATATCAGCTGAGATGATGTCCAGGCGGAACATTAAATTAGCCAGCCTCTATTAATTACAGCACTTCTATAGCTCTTCCCATCTTCCAAGTGCTTTACAAACAGCATTAATTCCTGCGCATGTTATCTCCTTTCCAAAAACCTCCCTGAAGAGCTGGCAAAGTCCCACAGCCTGGAGCGGCCTTGGAGTGAGTGGTCCCCACCCAGCCTCATGGTCCCCCGCAAGCATCCAGGCTCAAGACCATTGTTTGGAGCTGAAGCGGGAGCCCGGCTAATTTACGAGTCATCAAAAGGGCCAGGACTCCCCAGCGAGGTCTGTCCCCGGCCCCTTCTCCCACAGGCTGGGACTTACTGCTGTCCTCCCACCCCTGAAGGCTGCTGGCACTCCAACTTCACCATCCCTGCCTCGCCTCTCTCCCCGGCTGGAGAATTTCTCCCATCATTAAAATTAACAAGGTGGGTTGGCAGAGCTGAGCTCGCTACAAAGCCCCTCCTTGTTCCTGGAGTTTGGGGTTGTTTTTAAATTGAGTCACAGTCAGTCCTGTAAATGCAAAGTTATACCAAGCATCATTTACTTTACTGCTGAGCGATGAGGAGCAGGGAGGGAAACAGGGCGCTCCCCTCCCGGCACGCCGTAAAGCACCCGGCGCGCACAGGCACGCAGACGCTGCCTGCAGTTCTCCTCTGCTCCGGTCCGGCAGTGCTCCCCGTGCCAAGAGCTACAGCCTGGAAAATGGCACTTGTGCTAAAGTGCCTGCATTAATCAAATCTTCATTCACACCAACAGAGAGACAGAGAGGGAAAGGGAGAGAGATCCCACTGGCTCCCCGAGCCCAGCCTTCAGTCCACCCAGGCTGGAAAGAAGCGTGCTCCGGTACTTTGCCAGCCGGCAGCCTCCACAGGATGCACCAGGGCAGCAGAAAAGGGCAGTGAAAGGCTCCGTGTCGCAGCTTTCATGGACCTAAGTGTTCCCAGGAAGAATGGAGAAATTACAACTTTCCAAACTAGATTTAGCAACATGGGCGAAAAGGGCAGAAGAGGGCCACAGGATTCCTAGCAAAATCAGCAAGCTGTGCTTTGACCTGAGACACCGACCACATCTTTCTAAGCGGATACCATCACTGGGACCACCAATCCATCATCCACAGCATGCTACGGAGACAAACTTAGCGATAACGATGGGGACATCATCTGTTGGACCCCCAAGGGCAAGGAACCCACGAGAGAGATCACTAGACTTGGGGCTACCTCTGACACCATGCAAATATAGGGCAACTGTGGCTACTTAGCCACAGTGGGCAGGAGCAGAACAGATGCTAACCACATTAGCACCAACCTCGCACTGGGAGACCCAACACCAGACTGGACCCTAACACCCCAAGTCAGCAGGCTGGAATGGGCGGGCAGACACATACGGACTGACTTGGAAAACAACACTGCAACAAGAGCATCCTTGTCGGTTATTCTTCTAACCTGTTCTTGGACATTCATCACAAAGGTGAGTCTACCACCTCCCCAGGTGGATTTACACTTGCACAGGCAACCTGAAGGAAAGCTTGCTTGAACGTCATGTTAGCTACTACTTCTTACCTGGCTTTTGGTCTTGTATTTACTCCTCCGGTCTGTGAAGCAAGACCTCTTGCTGTCCTCTCTGGGCTAAAGAGAGCAAGAACCACCTTGATTTTAGACTGTCCCAGAGCCTAACTCCCATACGCTCCCATCTAGGAGAGTGTAAGACAAAGTCTTGTCCAGGCTTACACAGCTATGTGTGGCACTGGAAAAAAGTCAAATATAGATCACCCAAACCCCAGGTGAGTGCTCTGCCAGGTAAGTCAGGGGAAAAATCAGTGAACACAATGTGCAAGAATGGGAAGGTGGAGGAGGGATTCCCTTCCCTCCCATTTTAATAACCCAAGGTTGCAAGGACAGGAAGAGCTCTTCAAACTACACTGAGCTGGGCACAGCAGCATCATGACCTTCACTGGTTTTCCGCTCATCGGAGAGGAAACGAACACAACATGCTCCAGTTTCTTCCACTCCTCTGCCTTTTTCTGTTCCCCACAGACCCTCTGGACAAGCAGCCAAGACAGACATGCTCAAAGGGAAAGTCAGCTGGAGTGCAGCCCTACCAAGATCTTAAGCCAGACCTTAGATCAGACCTATCCCTTCCCTTCTCTGAAGGTATGGCAAGAAATGGTACCCTGGCCATGAGAAATGACCTGTGAATCTTAGCAAAACCCTGCCACCCTACGCATGCCAGACACTCACGGCTTTAGCATCCCTGCACAAGAAATGGGAAGACTCCCCACCTTCCCACCATGAACAGCTGGTTTCAGTCCTTCTCCCCTCCACACTGTTACGGGCCTGGAGTCCAACCCGCAACAACAGCGGCAGGTGGTGCTCAACAGCCCATCCCCTCCAAAGCCATCGCCTCCCAGCTCCATGGCGAGCCAGCCGAGACGGCCACAAACATCTCCAAGCAAGGTGCACCACGACACCTTCGCTCAGCAGTAGAAGGTGAGAGGAGGGAGAAGGAGAGTCTATCCAAAGCCACTTTTCAACCAGCCTTAATAAGTTAATGCAGGAATCTTCCCAAAGAGTCTGGCTATAGGAGACACTGGTCTCCACTGAATCAAGATCTGTTATGTTGTAATATAATAGATGTAAATTAAAACAGAAAATCTATCATGCCTCTAATGTAGCCTGATAGCTGAGCGTGTGGATCCGTACAAGCAGAAGCACAGAGAGGAAGGGTGATATATGGCGAAGCTGGATGGAGGGTGAAAAGCGTGGCGAGACGAGCCGGAGAATGGTGCAGCCCGCTCTACGCTCCTCAGACCCAAGGGCAAGAGAGGAATAAATGTTGATTAGTGTTGATTTTGTCCGACGAACGCTTGTCGAGTGACAGTTGGACTAAGCTGCTCTGAAAGAGAAGCATTAATCTTGGTCTGGTTTAAGTAGAGTATATTAATTTGTGTCATTTTTACTAAGTCGCACTGAGAAAGGCTTCTTACTGCTTTGCATCTGACTGCTTTGGTGGTTTAGCCTACTTTATTTTTTTTTTCTCCCTTTTTCCCTCCTTCCCCCTTTTAAACAGATACGGCGGCGGCAGCAACATATTCAAATAGCTCAGCAGGAGAGCGGGGGACCAAACGCTTCGCTCCTGGATTAAGAAAATAAACTCCCAGGGTGTTGGCATAGCAACAGCATTTCAGATGAACTGCTATATATTCCGTGATTAATAAATTAACATTTTTTTCATATGGTTGTTCCTCCTTTTCTTTCCCTCCTTCCGATGGCAGGAAGGAGAGCGGGAGCGGGGGGGTGTGCAGCGCACAGGGGAGGCCGGCGCCGATGTCCCCGAGAGCTGAGGACGGGGCTTTGCCCAAGCAGGGTGGCAGGTTCTCCTTTCCTCTCCGTGTGCCCAGCCGCAGCACAGAGCTTTCTGCCCCCTAGAGAGCCGCAGGAACGTGATGGGGACACGACGCCCCATGTGTTGGGGCCAAGGAGAAATGGGTCTCGTGTGGATGGGGATGAGGATGCGACGCAGCCGAGGAGGCAGGTGCAGGGGTTGGGGTGCAGGCAGCCCCGCCACAGGCAGGGCTGGAGGTGCTGCTGGTGCTGGGATGAGGCTGGTTTCAACTCCTCTCTTCAGGGCTGAATAGCCCCGGCCGGCCAAGGAGTGTGCACACTCTCACCATGGAGGAATGAAGCATTCCTACAGCGGCAGGCAGCAGCACGGGCAGGCATTGCCCGCGCTGCCAGTCCTGGCTCCGTTACAGTCCATTCCTGCTCTTGGTGGGACCGAGGGCTTCATGAGCTATGGCCCTTGCTGGCAGATCGGTCCTTTTGCAGCTGCTTTCTCCTCTCCACTGCCTACCTTCTTTTTGCCTTTTACTTACTTTTATGGAAAAGGGACTAGAGGGAAAAGCTAGAGAAAATACCGTGAATTAAGAGCAAAAGACTGCAAAGTTCCCCAGAGCAAACTGCATGCACAGAGTTAATTTTCCATGGCTGGAGCAGGTAACAAGAGCTCCCGCAAGCCTTTCTGAACATAACCGGGCGATCCCATTCTCTAGGAACAAGAAACCAGAGCCTCCCCAAGGAGCACCGGTGAGTGACTGACCCAAATTCAAACACTTTCTTCCTCCTGCCAGTGCTGGCAAAGTGACCGGTACTGAACCGTATCCGCCTTCAGGCCCTTGTGCTGTGCTGCGCTGCACCGCCAGGAGACTGAACACAGGAGGGAGAAAACCGACGATTCAGGATTCATGACAGTCCCCCCCAAAATAAAAAGGAGTGGGGATATGCTGAGCCGGGAGAGCTTTGCCAGGAGGGCAGGCTCCCGGCGGGGTAAAGGCTGGTGGGGCGAGCCGTGCCCTGTTTTCAAACACTCACACCAGGTGTGGTGGTTTAGCCCCAGCCAGCAACAAAGAACCACGCGGTCTTTCACTCACTCCCCCTCTCCACGGCGGGATGTGGGGGGGGAGAATCGGAAGAAAAAGGCAAAACTCGTGGGTTGAGATAAAGGCAGTTTAACAGAACAGCAAAGGAAAGGGGAAAACAATGACAGTGATACCAATAAGGGAATATACAAAACACAATTAAGGTACAACCGCTCACCAATGGGAACCTGGAAAAGCCCCAGACCGCTCCGGAGCGGCAACTCCTGCCCGCCCCACCCCAGCTCTGTCCCATGATGTCAAATGGTATAGAATGACCCTTTGGCTACTTTGGGTCAGCCATCAGGGCTGCGTCCCATCCCAGCTCCTTGTGAACGTTCATCTTATCCCTGACGGAATCAGGACACCAGGCGCTCTGCATGCCGTGGGATCACCATGCTGAGAAGGTTCAAGCTTGGTCTTTATGTGACTCCCACTGAATTCAAGAGGTTTTGGTGTGTTTTTTGTTGGTTTTTTTTTTTTTTTTTTTTAAATCATAGCATAACACCTCTTGCATCTGCAAATATGCCCTGAACATTCCCATCACCCATGCTGCTTGCTCTTTAGCACTATAGCAATCCTCCCGCGGCTCCACCACCCAAAGTTGCTTTGCTTCAGGCACCAACCAGAGTTGAAACATTTCCTCTTCTTACCAAAATCTGAATTTGTCTAAGTTTCATTAGAGCATGAAATCATTTTGACGAGGCTCGAGTTACATCCACCTCAAGCTGCACGTGCACATCGGTGTGCTGTAGGCACGCATTCGGCACACCTCTGTGTGAGAATTAAGCTCCTGAAGAAGAAACAACATTTTTTAAAGCATTTCAGCTGTGCGAGATCCACGTTCGCTTTTCAAACCTGGCTAGGAACGAGGCTTCTCATCTTATCCCAAGAGCAAGACTTGGGACGATCCAGGAACACTACCAAAAGGGTTTAAACACAAGCCAAACCAGCAGTTCTGTGCTCGCTGCCCTGTGCACAGCTGCAGGCATGAAGAACAAAAGCTCCTCCGCCACCGGTAGGAATACCCTGCTTTAAGACCGCTGCTGATCCCTCCCAATGTCTTCTGAGGTCTCAACAAACCCCCCACCTCTTTCACAGCATCACCCCTCCGACCCTGCAAAGCCCCGGCAAAAGCTCTGCCA
This sequence comes from Larus michahellis, assembly GCF_964199755.1. NCBI lineage: Eukaryota > Metazoa > Chordata > Aves > Charadriiformes > Laridae > Larus > Larus michahellis. Next base: position 25,018,489 of record NC_133903.1, on the reverse strand, counting down.
TCATGCCAGGTCCCTCCACGTTCTCTCTGTACCACAGTAACGTACAGCAGGGTCTCCATCCATGCCTCGAAGGCACCCTGTCACCCACAAGACCTTCCTCTGCCGCCGGCAATCCTAAAGAAATGGAAACCTTTAAAATTGGAGCCATCGGGGAGAGGGAGGCAGAGAGGGCCCCACAGCACTTTCCTCTGCGCATTATTGCTGCTGCTGGGGACGGCGGGCGAGCAGCACCGCGCCGTGTCCTCCCCTTAACGTTATCTTACACTCCGAAGCACAAAGGACTACTTAGAAAACCCTCGCTGGTGTAATGCTGTTTCTCAATGACTCTTCTTATGGATCCTAGAGGACAAGCCGTACCAAAGCATCTCCACAGCTGCATACAGAGAGCTGGGGTAACCTAAGCCTTTTATTTAAGCAACTGCCAGCCTCTAGCCCAGCACTGGTAGTTTTTAGGAGGAAGATGGAAGTGAGCAAGAGCCCATGGTGACAGCGGATGTTCAGCACCAAACTTCAGAGGTGTCTTTGGATATTGGCACGTTCTTCATCTAGTCCTGTTTGAAAACACATCCCGACTTGCAACATGTTTATTAAACGCACCAACAATCAGTATACAAGTATGGACCGAGTCCCAAATCAAAAATATGCAGAGCCTGGGATTTATCTACACCCCTGAAGGTGGGAATGTTCCTCATCCCTCCCAAACACCATCCATGAGAGCTCACATGGAGTCACTGCAGCATCAACACTACCCAGTCCTTCACTAACACCTCCCATCTAACCCGAGAGCTTTTAGAATAAATCAATCCATCAAAACCCTGAGTCCGAGTGTCAGCCCCTTCGCTCATGAGGAGAGGGCGAGACCTCGGCAGGCAAAGCGCGCACGCATGTCACAGCTCATTTTCCCAGGCCTGAATTGAGGGAGCCAGGGTCAGCATGGGAAGAGGTGCAGCCCCTGCTTTCCAAGGTGTATGGCCCAGGAGAGAGAAAACGGGGCACTGCTTGGCCCGGTTTTCTTATGGATCCTAGACCATAGACCGGTGCCACGACTTAGGTGTTTTTCCAGCAGCCTAAAACGGTACAGAAAAGACCCCATTGGCCCTACCTTGTCATCTGAATGCTGCCACGTGCAGAGATTGTGTCTCTCCAGCAAAGAGCCTTGTCCACTTCAGGTGCTATGTCACACTGGTGCTTTAAAGGATTAGTCCTTAAATCAATCTGCTGGACCAGACAGTTCTCAGCATCCTCATCAGGGGTAGCATCGAGTACGAGACCCCCCTCTTAAAAATTTCAGTGGTCAACCAGCCAAGAACCAGAGGAGGGAAACCCTCAAAGAAATTAAAAATAAAATAATAAAAAAAGAAAAAAAAAAGAAAAGAAGAAAACAAACCAACAGAACAGCCTCCTGGAATTTGTCCACAATGATCTGCACAAGGTTATTCTGCTTCCCTCAATTTCCCCAGTTTAAAATGAACCCTTCAAACAATCGGGAGCTCAAAATAGAAGAGGAGGTACGTAAAATAGTGCCAACCACACAGCGTGCTGCAGCATCCCTCCAGCCCCTTACAGCTTTGGCCCCCTGCAGTATAATCCCCAGCAATGCTATTTAGACCCTGTTTCTGGCCTCACTTTCCAATTCATCCCTCGTCCATCCTGAATTTCAGCACCCAGTTCCTAGTCCGGGGACAACTCTAGTGTTATCCATTCAATAGTTCCTCACCGCCTGACACCCACACCCCTCATCAGTTCATCCAGGGAGAAGCAATGTGGCAATACTTCCTCCCTGATCTTGGCAAGAAAGAGCCAAGCTTTTTGGAAAAAAATTCTTTAACCACCCCCAAAATCAAGGGGAAAGTCTGAATTCAAATTCAGATCCCAAATCCTCAGATTTGGGATCAAGAATCCCCAAGAGAGGACCAACCAATTCACCATGAATTTCACGCTGCTCAAAAATCCCAATCCAGAAGTTCAGCCCTGGACCACGTCCACCCCACATACCCAGTTTAGGGGTGCCTCTCATTTGCTGGGCTCACCATCCAGCTACCCGCATTGTGCTTGTGCAGCTCCGTTAACGTGCGCTCAGAGAGACCTGCTCTCCGTAATTTGCAGCCAAGACCACAAGAGAGAATCCTGTAAAAAGTCTTATGCTGCGATTTCTCTTTTGCATTTACGTAAGACCCCATGAAACTCCGGTGCTGTGCAAAGAAACGGTACAAAGAGCTGAAACGACATTCATCTAACGAGCTTCTACTCTGCATCCTGGAGTCGCTCATTCATTTATTTTCTCAAGTTTCTCTTGATCCAGGTGTTTCTTACCACGTGCTAGCACCTACCATCCCCTCGGCGAGTGGCTGCTGGTGGGTCGCCTGGTCTGCCACGGAAATTAATGAAGCTCCACCACGAAGGGAGAATTTCTCTCCGTAACTCCTTAGCTCCGATCCCATACATCTGGAGTTCCTGAAACTCCCTGTATTTCACCAGTATCGTTGCATTAATAAGATGTCTGGAGACACATGCCATACCCAGTTAGGAAAAGGAACTAAGATCTCTCCTGCTCTATCAAGTGTGGCCTCTGCAGCCCAGAAAGCCCACTGCTACCCTTTTTGCCAAACCACACTGCAAATAACACATCTAATTTGCTCTCCGCTGCGCTCCTTAGGTCTTTTGCAACATTACTGATTTCCAAGAGCTTTCCTCCCACTGAATCTTTCCGGTTTGGATCGTGACGGTAGTATTTTGCAATTCCTTCCTCGCACATTCATGAAGTGTTGCTGTTCGCCACTAAAAAGCCACTTGCTGGGCTCTACCCCAAAGGCAGCTGCGTTTCAATGGTCGGGAAGCTAATAATATACATTACCATACCGGTGGGCAGGGAGAGACGTGCACTGATGTTTACATCTTCCCTACACAACCAATGCACAAGGCGGACAGGTTTTTTCAGAGCAGAATTTGGAGACAGAGGGAAGAGCGTGAGATGATCACGCCACGAGGGTGAGCGGCAGGCGCGCCACCAGCACCCTGGCTCCCGATCGATAGGCCATCTGTAATAGAAGATCAATCGCTTCCATTTTGTGAGGTGTTAAGTGTGACGGGAATTGAATTAAAGCCGAGACCATAAGAGCAGCTATAAGTTATGCCTTTTTCCTTCCCCCCTTTTTTTCCCTTTTAAGAAACAAACCCATAAAATGGTACTTTTTTTTTTTTTTTACTTTCCTCTTCCCTGCCCCCTCCCTTTCCCCTCTAAGATTTTCAATTAGGTGAGTAGAAGGACAAATGGTGCAGATACATTTTGTTCAAGTTCTAAGTGCTTTTGAAACCCCCTGTCAAAGCATTTAGTAACGCAAGATTTAAGATGCCCAATTAATTTTTCCCCAACAAGGAGCCAAAAGTAGATGCAGGAGGAGGTTAAAAGCTAAGTGTTTAATTAATATTAAATTTATATGATTCTTTATCACTGAAAGCATTGTAAAATTGAAAAAGCAGTTAATTTTATGATCACTGTGTATTCCTCTGCTTTGATCTTTGATCCGTGGAATGAAATCGCAGAGTGTAAAGATTCTCCCGCTTTATTATACCTGTCTCGTGGCAGGGATGCTGGGTGGGGTGAGCACATCAGAGCCCCAGCACAAACTGGGCAGGGTGGTACCCGGGCACAAAGCCCACACGCTGCCCGGCACTTGGGGGTGCACAGTTTGCAATCGCCTCCCCCCCCGCCAAGGGGAACTTTGTGCCATTTGGCCGAGGACGGCATGAAACTCTTCTGTAGGCCACCGCTGCCTCGCCGCCGATTCCCGGCCTCCCCCGTGCCTATCTGCCAGCGAGACAAAGAGCTATTATGCAGAACGGATTGCACTGGAAAGAAAAAAAAGGGGGGGGGGGAATAATTTCTGCAGGGTTTTTTTTTTCTGTGGGTTTGGGTTTTTTTATATTTTTAAATCCCACTGGGAGCCTCATTATAATTTAGTTATTAGCAGGGGAAAAAAAAAAAAACTAAATAAGTAAAAGAAATTTAACATCTTAAAAAAATATATATTTAAAGGGAGGAGAAAAATCAACAGGACGAAAGTTCTCCAAGCTTCAAAGCAGTCGCAAATTCCCAATTCAAACATTCCCGATTCAAACATTTCAGGCAGACCCACTGGCAGTGAGCTGCCTTGGGGTCAGCTCCCCATCACAGATCCATGGCTGCTCCCGGTCGGAACAGGCAGGGTGCCCCTGACCACGCAGCCCAGACGGACACCCAGGATGGGAGCACGTCTCCACACCAAGCAGGACCATCTGATCCCACCCCTCCTACCCAGCCCTCCACTTAGAAACCCTCTGAAAGGCCACGTACATCTTCCCCTGTCCCTTCAATTCAGCGCCTCCTTCCCTGAGAGAGGTTTCGTGCGTATATTCATACGATAAGAAAGTGAGAGTTTAAATGGGAATTTAATCTTATTAAAGTCTTGATTTTAGGGCAGGTACATAAGTCATGCATACGAAGAGGCACAAAGTAATGAAACGGTGCAGCTCTCGGGATACAGCTGGGAAAACTGGGAAGTCATTAAGGATGGACAAAAATTAGGCTTGATATCAAGAAATAAGATCTAATAATTGGCACTGCTTCATAAGCAATGGGAATTAATACTGTTAACCCTTTGCCCCCACTCTTCAACTTATTTTCAGTTGCTGTCAGAGAAGGACAGTCACCTTATCCCCACGTGAGAGGTTCCAATACAGCAGCAACACACGTTGCCCCAGGTCATGCAGCAGAGATGGAGCAGAGCCTGGAAGAAAACCCAGGTTTCTCCTCTCCCATGGGATGCCAGAAGAAGGCTCCTCTTCTAATAAGCAGAAGAGATGCCAGACACACAAAGAACCAGTCTATAACCTCAGGGAGTCTGAAACGGGATGCATAACAACCACCCTGCTGTCGTTAGCAGGTTATCTTTGTTCCTTTCCATGACACGGGAAGCACAAGACACAGATTTGTGTTTTTCACGTCCTCACTGGATGGACCGTGGAGTCCAATCATCAGAGATGCTGGGCACCAAATCACACCCTCCAGCTGGCACATCTTCAAGCCCACGTCCAGCCTGGCTTTTTAAGGCTCAAACTACCCTTGGCCCAGCTAAGACAGGAGGTCAGACTTCCAAACACTCAGCCCTGGCCTTGAACCAGGCAACCAGCTTTCAAGCCTCGTACAAGGCACGTCAACCAAAAAAAACCCTGAGAAGTATCTGCAATTGTCCACAGAGAGGTATCTACAGCCAGACTGCTCTCTCCACTGTTCAGAGAAGAAAAACAGGTACCAAGGAGCCCACCTCCTGCTGATCTTCACATCTAAGGTGGTGCTTTCAGGATCTGCTTGACAGAAGTCCTGCATGACTTCTGGTCCTCTCCCACGGACGCGAAGTCATGCATGCTCAACTATCTCGGGAAGAGCTGCCACTAAGCGAGATGTTCAGGGGACACAGCACAAAAGAGACCTGGTGCTGCTCTGACAACTCCTCTGCCTCCTCCCGAGCAGTGGAGAACAGCAGGTCCACCACAGCTCTGGCCGTACGCAGCGCAGCCTCCTTGCGCAGACAGGCCGACCGTATTTTATACATATGCGTGCAGATATCGACAGATGGAGAGAGAAAATTACTGTGCCCATAAATTGAAGCTTTGGTCACGTCAGTTCAAGCAGCAGAATAGAAAATTTAGAGCCAAAAAACCAGCTTGTGTCAGTCAGGCTGACGAGCGCAGGCGCCAAAAAACACACCCTTTAGCATGGGGAGGCGAGACGCAAGCACACACATGCACGCAGAGACCCCGCTTCTCTTCATCTATTCTCAGCAACTGTTTGTCTGAGGCCACATGCAACTGGATTTGTCAAGCCCCCTTTTAACAACTTCTTGTCACAGTCCATTACCAAATTGCATATAGTTATATATTCCACTAATTAGGCTTCTAAAATATCATTAACATGTCTCTTGATCATTAGCATAACGTATGAGGCGTCCTCGTTAGGCACGACTCGAGTTTGTTAACGCGGTAATGAAAGGCACGGGGCTGGTACTGCAGGAGCCGTGCAGAGATAGGAGGCTGGGAACATCAAAAGCGTCAGTGCCAGGCTTGAAAAAAAATAACAACAAGATCAGCAAGGGGCAGAAGCCAATTGCTGGGAAACCAGGGTGATGTGGAAGGTGGAACAAGCATCTTCAGGCAGGCGGATACTTCACATACACCACGCATCTCCCCCGGACTAAAATAACATTCCCATGATCTGGGTAGAGCACAGGTCAGAGATGAGTCAGGATCACAGACCCAAACGTATCGTCATCAGAGTCTGGATAAAATGGCAGTGATGGCAAGGGTCCACAGGAGATTTCAGCCCCGAGCCCCACGGCACAGATCTGTGTCCCCAGGTGAACTCTTCCTGTCTGGTTGACGCCAAGACACCCCTCACACCTCCCTGGGCCAGCCCTGCTCCACACAAGGACACCCCGCACCCAAAGCCCAGTGCGAGACACACACATGTTCCTCCCTCCTCCGAAACCAATGTCTTGCGCTCCCTCAAGATAAAACTGGTCGGATGCAATGCCAGGCACCACCCTCACCCAGCCAGCTACGCAACGTTGAGCAACCACCCCAGTTAAACCGACAATGAAAAACCACCACCCACCAGGCATTACCCAGCAGGAGATCAAGGCTGCTAGAGACAGGGATGGGACCTCTGTCAGGAATGTAAGAGAAAGGTCTGAAAGGTCTCCGGTACCCAAATCCAACCCCCAGACAGCATTATTTGCATATGTGCTTCAATGCGTACAGGGCTGGGGGGGGGGGGGGGGTGAAGGATGTGAATTAATAGTCAAAGGTTTGACCAGGACAGATGCTTCCATGTCCAAGCCAGCTCATGTATCAGTGGTTACCACCGTTGCTATAAATAAGCGGAGACTTTTTTTTTTTTTCCTTTGAGCGAATAACTCAATAAGTCACCGCATGAAAGATATTGTAAATAGCTCCAGCAGAGTGCAAGTCAGGGCTGCTTCCAATTAGCTTTCACTTACGCTCCCCCCGCCTGCGCCAAGTTTGCAGAGTTTGTTCCCAACACGCCGCTCGCTGTCTGGGGAGAGGTGGGGAGCAAACCCCACTGCAATCCAGGCCACCACTCCTCCATGTTAGAAATGATCTTTTCATTAAGGCTGCGAGGACGTCGAAGCCAGTGAAAACAACCCACGTACGCAGTTATGTTTGTCCAGATGTTAATGCAAAGGTAGGGGGGGAGGAAACAACCCAGAGCTTTTCTTCAGCTGCTGAGAGCGAACACCACCACCGCCGCAGCATAAAACAAGCTCGGTGAAGGCAGCCCAGGGGCTTTATACGCACACATCTGAAGAGACGCCCCTAAGAAACGGGTAGGACGCATCCTCGTGGGTGACACCACTGCCAAAACAACCGGGGGGAAGATGGATGATTTTTGCAACTCTTCATCAAAAAAATTCCTCTTCCATGAGATAAAAGCGGTGTTAAGACTCTTTCCGAGTTTTTACTCATTCATACACACAACCTTTGTGTCCCGCACATGCGTGCGCCTTCGCACAGCAGCTGGTCCCGATACCAGAGGAGCATCACAGCCAGGAAACTATCACCAGGAAGATAAAATACAGGGCAGAAGAGTGTGGGATCGGTTGGTAGCCTACAGGAACAAGAATCCTGGGGAAGGGGCTTAATTCCCCACCATCCCTACCTGGGAAAGGCTCTGGGAAAGTCATGGGGTGTCCGTGCCTCACCTTTTGCCAGCAGGATGGTGATACAGGTGCCAAACCTGAGCCAGGAGATGGAGGGGGAGCAGGGAATCAAGACCCGCTCATCGCATCATCGTTTGAGCCAAACCTCCCTTCTTAAGTCACCACACGACCAGGTACCACCCGCACCCAGGCATTTGGCAAGGAGGTCAGCAGCACCCCAGAGCAGGACCAGGAGGTTTCCCTATCCAAGCAGATGTATTCGTTCACAGCCCAGCAGCCTCCCTTCCCTGCCACCCCAACCATAACACTGCATTGAAATATGGACACTGGAAAGCGTCCACCGTTTTGGGGAGAGGGGTTACGGCAGCCAGCGCAGCACACACCGCTTTTGTTTGCTTCCTGCCTTTCAAGCCAATAGCAACAATCACAAAAAAGAAAAGCCGCTAACACTTGATAAAGCTTTTCAATTTGAAAGGGGTCAGGAAAAATTTCCAGGAAAAGGAAGCGAAACAACCTTCTTTAAACCCTTTAATGTGGTGAGAATCAGCTCTCGCAGCCTACAGGTTTATATTTTTCCCCTGTAGTTTTTCAACCATCTTTACCCACTCCTCGTCGTGCTCCTTCTTCTTCCCACTCCCTCCTGCACTCCCAAATGGCGGCAGCGCTCTACTAAAATGGCCAGAGAGGAACCTCTCCCCTCCCCGTGCAGGAGGGCGCTGGGTTGACCTCTCCACATCTGGACATGGCTGCAACCTCCGGCTTTCCACAGCAAACGCCGACAGCACAGCGACCTTCCTGGAAACGCGGTCCCCCTGACCTCCCTTCTCTGACCCGCCCATCTCCTGTCCCTCCGCTCAACTCCACCACCCTCCACGCTGTCCGGGCTGGGGGCTCGGCAATATCTCATGAGGGGTGCAACTCCTCCAGACAGAGCCTTGACAGCTCTCATGGGACCAAATCCAGGGTGTTATTTGCTTGGGAAATTGAAGGGGGGGTCAGAAAGAAGAGGAAGAGAATCTAGGCTGCAAACCAAACAGATTTAACTAACTAAAGCAAACAGCCTCAACAGCAACAAATAGGTTCAAATCCTAGAGCCGCATCCTCAAATCCACTTTTGATCACCTGGAGAGTGCCTGCCATTGCAGAATGCCTTTATCCAACACATCTATTGTGCAACCAGCCAGGAAGGATTACAGACCCATCAACATCTCCACCGGTGCAGTGGAAAAGCCTTGGTGGATCTTCTTCCTTCTTGTGCTGCATGAGTCCACCAGAGTCAAGAGGCTGAGTAAAACACTGCCTTCCACAGCCATACCAACATGCCTCAGCCTTCCCCGGCCAGTCCGGCACGAGGTGGTCCATTCTCTGGCTTTTCCAAGCCACACACGGGCCAAACCAGACGGCCCTTCCCCGTGCAGGTCCAGCACTCTACATGTCCCAACTTTCCTGCAACTCACACAGATGCATTTCTTCATGGGAGTTGCCTCTCCCAAAATACCAACAATTTTAACACATGGATGCATTGCTGGAAGACCACAGTGATCCTCCTGTGGAACAGGAGACCTCAGCCTAACAGGGCCTACAACCAACCACCCCATCCACTTGGGATGGATTTTCCAAACATCCTCCCACCCAGACTGCAGCCACCCAAGGCAACCAACCCAGACCTCCTCACGCCTTGGACCATTTTGGCTGGAAAAAGCATGACAGAAAGCAGATACCAATGGTTACGCTGCAAACTGTGACTCAGGGCAGTCACAACACCAACAAACAGAAGGGCTCACGCCGGTGGCATCGCTTGCTCCCAGCCAGAGGAACAGGCAGAACTTTTTTTTATAGGACTTAAAAAGCTTTTCCCATGCACATCACCACCACCAAATCCGACTTTGCAGCTCCCCCAGCAGCAAGCCTACCGATTTTTTGCCCTCCTTGCTGGGGGAGCATGGAGACCCCCATCCTCACCCCCCGGCCACGCTGGGGGGCATCACGTCGATAAAGCCTCACGCATGCAGTGAGATGTGAGCCTCCCTGCTGCCCGCAATCAACTTCATTTGTTTATTTTTATTTGAGCAAAACTTCAGCCTGGCTGGGCTGGGGGGAGGCTGGGAGGGGGACAAACCCCTGGAAAGCCAGGCTGCGCGTTGGTCTCCAAATGGACCGAAACTGGGGATGGGAGGAGGGGCCGGCTCTCCTTTCCAAAGAGCTTTCAATAGGAAACAGATGTTGAGGGCCCGAGCACTGAAAGCAGGGTCTGCAGCGGGCTTCCCTGGCTCAACCCTCCCAACAGAATCCGTTTTAATTAAAATCTTTCAGTTCAAGCACAAGGTGAGGGGTAGGGGGAGCGGGCAAGGGCCCGGGGGTGATGTGCTGGTTACCTCTGCGTGGGCAGCAGGGTTTGTGGCAGGGCTGGAAAGGGTGCGGGGGGCGCGTAGCGTTGGGTCGGAGACCCCATCCTGTACCCCCAGCCCAGGCTCCCTCCCTCCAGCAGGGCTAAACATAAATTCTGCTGACTTCGAGTGAAAAATTGCCTCGTTTTGGTACTGAAAAAATAACATTACATCATGTAGGCTGTGTCAGGTTCTATCAATGCCCCCTTCCCGCCCACCCCCAAAAGCGAGGGGGATGTAACCCAACACTATGAAAACACCAGCCCGGAGAAGAAAAGGGGCCTTTGTCGTGGACCGTCAGCTCCCTGCTCCTGCCTGAGGTGAAGAAAGATCTTTGAAAATGTTAGGCTGGGAGGTACAGACTCCAGACACGTCGCCCCCCACAGCCCCTTTACTTCCCCATCCCCACCTTCTAAACCCCTACTTCTCCCTTACTTGAAAAACTAGGATCCAGAGCTCCCTTCTTCCCCAGATCCCTCGGGAAAAGGCAGCCCCATGGCAAAAAACAGGGTGCCAGGAAGCCTGAAAGCTCAGCCATAGGATCATTAAAGCCTGACTTTAAGCCTGGATGAGTCAGTAACATCCTCCAGGTGAGGATCCATCCTGGATTTCTTCCCAAGGACACCTGACTCTCTCGCAGGAGGGGATGTGGAGCAGAGGGTGCGTGGACACCCACACCCAGCTCCAGGAAGGAGAAAAAGGGGCAGACCAGGACCCGAAGAGCAAGGAGGGGAGCTGACAAGGGCTCTGCCAAGCTATGGCCACCCAAGGGAGCCCACACGACCCGCCAGAGCAGAGGCGGAGCGTCTGCCCACCTCACGGGGACAGGCATGAGCCGACGATCAGAGGGAAGGAAATCAGGGCCCGCAGGATCTGATAACCAGCATCAACAATGCACCACGTTATGGTCCTCCAGGCCATGGGTTCAGCAGGGCCAGGTACAGGCTGCAGGGCTCCCCCGCGGCCGCTCAGGGAATGTTGTGCCGGGCGGTTGGGAGGCAGGCTGTGCCACTTGCCCAGCAGCCAGGGAACAGGCCCTAACCCGCTTTATTTACCGGGAGAGAGGAGCTACGCGAGCCTGAGGCCCCACAGGCTCCCAGGCTGAGTGTGCAAGTGGGAATGAAGGGGGTGCAAATGGAGCAAACCCACCCCCCGCAGACCACGCAGGGTGGAGGGTTGCCTTCTGCATCCTTGCTGGGATCACGCTTTCCTCTGCCACAAGGTGGGGGAACAGGGGCATGCACCCCAGCAAAGCTTGCCTTGCTTAAATCACGCTCGCCGGCAGCAGCCGGGCTCGCTGAGCAAGCCCAGAGCAGAGGGAAAAGTAGCTGCCGCGGGCAGCACAGCACCAGGCCATGCGCGGGTTGAGAGGAGAGGGGGGAGAACACCCAGCTTGCCCCAGGGCCCTCGGCTCTCAAATGTATTTTCTCATTAACGTGTAATACGGTTTTATTGTCTCAAACAATGTCTGTTTTCGATCAGTTCCTTTATCCCAGACACTGCCGCGCGGAGAGGCCGAGGAGGCCAGATGGTTCGTGTTGCAGGAGTCTTCCCGCTCTTCCCCACCCGCCCCCTAATTCCTTACAAATTCCTGGAATGCCTGCGCCCCTGAAAACCAGCCCCGGGCAGGGCAGAGGCAAGCGTCGGCCTCCAGAAGAGGGGCTGGGGACCCTCCCCAGCCTCCCTTCCTCACCACCGGCAGCTCACACAGGGCAGGTGCCCGGTGGCAAGCAGCTGTTGTCTCCTCCACAGGGTCACCAGCGAGCAGCTCGCACCCGAAGCCAGAGATCCACAGGTCCCCCTCTTCCTCCACCCACGGCAGGGGGATTCCTTTGCTGAAGGAGGGATGCGCAGACCCCAAATCCACCCCATCCCAGCCCCAAAGGCACGGCCAGCACCAGGGCTGCAGGCGGCGGGGAGAACGTCTGCCCATAATCCCCACCACGTGCCCACGGCCACCAGGCCCCCACCACACTGCTCACAGCTCCAGCTTTCACCCACGCCTCCCAGCGTTAATCCCCGTGCCGGCAGCTGGACACAGAGGTTCGCTGAGCTCTTCCCAAAATCCAGGGGCCGATCCAAGCCTCGGCCGAATCAAAGGGAAGGCTCCCGCTGACTTCAAGCAGCCTGCCTCCCCCCCACCTGGCTATACAGACAGGCAGCTTGGCTGGCGGTTCCAGCCCACCCTGAAAAATGTCTCAGAGGTCCGGCAAGGCTCACGCTCCTCCTGCCATCCTGCCAGCACCCTCGCAAGCACCTTCCTTGCAGAAGGAAGGAGCCCACCAGCTCTGGGAAGGAGCACAAGCCAACAGCAGGGGGGGAAAATCAGGGATGCCGAAAGCAATTGTTCAGTCTGGAAGAAGGCCAGGAGACTAGTGTTCACACCCTTAAACTCGGGAAAAACGCCATGAGAGCACAGATAATCCCATCTGGGGAGGGGAAAAAAAAAAAAAAAAAAGTGAGTCTGGTGGAAAAGATGGCACCTTCTCCAGGGCCCTCAAGCACCGCATGGCATGTCCACGTTGTGGGTCATCCCAAACCAGGCACTGGCCACAGGATCCCACGGTCTCTCCAATCCTGCAGACCTTGTCCTGTCTCCCAGGAGCTCCGTACGAGCCGTGTTTTCCCCCCGATTCCCGCTCTGCAGCAGTCACTGCCCAAGAAAAGTCTTCACTGAGGAAGGGCCGGGGGAGATGCCCACCCAGCAGCAATCTGGGGCCAGGAGCCACTCTCCAGGGTTTGGCTGATAAAGCATCACACGGGCTCCTCAGAGACCTGCCGAGCAGACGGGTATCTGCTCCCAATTTGACTGAATTTCCATGAGGATGACACAAGACAGCCCCACTGCCAAGTTTCCACAGCTCTTCCAGAGAGGAGGGATGCCAGAGCCTGAGAGGCACCTCCAAAATCTCACTCATACATGCAGCAAGGAAGACACCTTCTTTTTTTCCTCCATCGCTTTTTTTTCCTGAGCCGCTCAGCTCGTTTTAGCAAGCAAACCTGCCTCCACCCGGAGAAACACCAGGGCACAGAGTCCTGCCAAGTTCTGAGTGATGAGGGGGAAAAAAAAAAAAATAAAAAATAAGGGGGTGGAAGGTTTACGGCGGGAAGATTTATACCTGTAGGATCATGCTGTCTCTTCCAACACCCTTCCTACACCTTGCCCACAAGTACTGCGATGGAAGAAGCTGTTCTTGCCCTGTCATGGTCAGATGCTCAAGAGGGAAAGCAGCTGAAGGGGTCTGACATGTTTGGTTTCCACCCAAGCAGCATAGATGCAGAAGAAAAGCTGTTACAGGCCAAAACTGAGAGGTCTGGGGAGTCTTCAGACCCCAGGCCTGAAATAGCCAGGAAGGGGGATAAGTACCTAATGTGCTTGGCACAGTGGAACAAGAGGGCTGGAAATAAGTGCTGGTGGGGGACATGCAAGCATTTTTGGTGATTTTGCACTCCGTCGCAGAGAAAATATCACCTGCCACCTTTTGGCATTCCCAGCGCTCAACTTTGGCTCCATCCAGCAAGAAAAAACACAGCAGGAAAGAGCAAGCGAGCTGAAACCTGATCCCCTGAAAGGCCGGACTCGGCGTCTGGCTTTTCTTACCGGCTCGGCCGACCTGTACGTGCCAGTCTGGGAAGGCGTAATGGTTCCACCGACAGAACTTCATTAACTTTTTATACACTTGGCCGCTAATTTATAATCATTAGCGGACAAACAGCCAACAATTACACAAGCAGCACGTTAAGAAGAGAGGGAGAGAGCTTGAAGGAGCAGCGATGGAAACATGCTCGTGGTCAGGAGGGAGCGGGGACGGTGTGTCCCCTGTCCCAGGGCTGGCATGTGACAGGGGTGACCTCTCCCAAGATTTACTGGCACGCCATTTCGTCAGCTGTAATTAAGGCACTGGGCAGCAGAAAGGCAAAAGGCGCAGGTGAGCGTGGGGAGGGGAGACATCTCACAAGCCCTCTCGTTTTCAACACAAAAAATAGAAAGAGACGGGAAGAGAAGGGGCGTGCATACTCCACGTCTCCAACTCCTGAGGCAGGCACGGTGCCTGTTTGCTGAAGAATGGGAAACTGTATACACAAACACCACAAAATTCATCCAGATTTAATGAAACCTTCAAAGATAGGTCATGTAACCCCAGAGCCTTTCCACGCACGAGCTCTCCTTCTGCTGGAGGCAGGAGAGGTAGAAGATGGTGTTGGAATGCACAGCCCTGGCACCCTGGGTGAGCAATGCCTGCAAACACCCAAATCTTGAGGATGCATCCACCTTGAGGATGGAGATGTGAAAGTGGGGAAAGGTTTCAAACACCTCTGAGATCAGCGGTCTCCGTTTCCTAGAAGAAAACTCAAAACTTAATTCCACCAGCACTCCTCTCCCGCTCAATATCCCACCCAGTCCCTGCCAGTAAAGGTGTGTGACCACCCAGCCAGACCCTCGCTGCACAACACGAGGCCGCAGGCAGAGGACAACAGGCAACAACCCTTCGCGGCAACAACCCAAGCTGTTTCAATCGATCGAAGAGCCGTATGATCCGCAGATACGGATGTCCCTGCCACGCAGGCAGGCCAGCAAGGAAGCGGAGTGACCTGCCCAGCATCACTCAACAACGCGTTGTGCCCAGAAACCAAACCTACACCTCTTCTGGCTCCTGCGCAAGGGCTGAGCCTGCTCTCCCGCCCCACACCAGCCAGTCCTTTTCCGAGACGTAACCTTCTTGCCAAACAGGTCTAATGAACGCCGCCATGCACTTCAGGCACCTCCACGCAGCCAGCGCAGCTCAGCAAAGCACCCACTGCCTCTCAGCACGAGAGAGGAAAACTCCTTCCCAAAAATCCATGCAGCACGAAGGGGGAAAAAGAGCAGCACCCCTTGAGAAAGGCAAATGAAGCGGGTGGCTGGCCAGGACTCACCCGGCTCCCCTCCGGAGCAGGAGGGGGAGGCTGCAGCGAGCAGCGTAGCCCGCTCACAGGACCCGCCATGCCTTGCAAGCCACGGCTTGCCAAGCACGCAGAGGGCAGGTAGGCAGAGCCCCGCGCGCCGGGCGCACAATCCCAGGCGTGCTCGCAGCTGGAAAAAGCCGTCGCAAACCCTCCAGCTCCACCCGCTCCCTGCGGCAGAGGCGTGCAGAAAGGCTCACAAGCCACTTTTGCTCACAGCAGGGGCCTTTCCCCTTCCACCCCGGGTTTTGCAAACAGCAAAGCACCGGTGTAATGCATGCAAGGCTCTTTATCACATCAAGTTCAGGCCAGAAGGATGAACGCCTCTGAGTTTATTGGGAACTAAACCCAAGTTTCTTGTGTGACAAGCTCCCTTTCCTCTACAGCTTCTTAAAAACCATCCAGCATCCACATAGGAAAAAAAAAAAAAAAAAATTCTCCACCTAGAAGTGCAGCTCTCAAGGCAATTCATGGGATCACGCAGTAAAGGTAATTTAGATGTAAATTCAGACCACTCATCCTGGCTGGGATAGCCCTGCAACTCCACCCGCCTGCAAGATCATGGTGCCCACCTACACGGATGCAAGCTTTGAAGAGAACCTCTACCCGATCTGCTAAAAACATGGAGCACGTTGTTTAGATTGTTTTCCTGTGGCTGTTCAATATGCATAACGGCACAAAACCCTCCGTTCATGCATCCAAGAAAACCAGGGCGGGGGGGAACCTACATATGATACACCATCCCGCAGTTTAAATGGGGTAACGCTGTGATTGTGCAACCACAGGTCAAATGGCAGGATATGCAGGGGGAGAAGTGGAGGTTGTTCCTGCAAACTTCACTTTGGCGTTCCTGCCTTTGAGTAACTTTCAAGCAGAATTGCCCAGATACCTGCTCTTTCAGGATTTTTGTGTTTTACTTTTTTTTTTTTTAAACAGCATCACTTGAGAACTGGATTTTTCATTAAGACATTTGCAATATAAAATCGATGTCAAATTTCAGAGAAATACTTTTAATAAAAAAGGCAAAGGCTTAATTTCAAAAATGTAAATATGAGACATTTCCATCTTTTTTACGCTTCCCAAAAGCAAAGCAAGAGAGTCTTCTTTACTGAAACATCTTGGGAAATCGAGCTGCACAAATTTGTACAACATTTCTGTCAACCCGAAAACACATTATTATTTCTTTTTCTCCTCGAGACCTTTTAATTTAGAGGGGGGGGGGGGAAGAGACCTTATCTTGCCTACAGACGCAAAGAAGATGCCAATGTCTCTCAAGCCCATGACCAACCACCAGGCCGTACCCCACCTCGCAGGGATGCAGTGTGGCATCCGCAATGGGCGAGAGGGAAGAGGGAGCATCTCCCACTGGACCCTCTGGTGCGGGGGCTCTGCAGCAGTGGCACAGGCAGGACGCAGGCACCAAACCTTGTGCAGGAATTGAGTATTGCCCTTGTGGGCCCTCTGCCCCGCTGCTGCCTTGCCCACACCACCCAGGTCCCAGAAAAGCAGATGGAGGGCAGGAAGACCTTATGATGGGGTGGCATTGAGCTGGTAGGAAGTGCCAGCAATCCAGGGAATTGCCATGCAGGAAAAAGCAGCCAGGCTCCAAAGGGGAGCAGAAAAGAGTTACTATAACCACCTACTAAATCCAGGAAGGCTCACAAGCAAGAGACTGCAATGTTTTTGGGGAGAAATGCAGAGGCATCTGGGCTCATCCAGCTCTAGGGATGCCTGCACAGGTTGTGGGGTGAGCACAGGGACTGCCAGTGCTCCTGGCGCAGGACCCTCACCACCGCGCAAGGAGGAGACAGAGTCAGCTGTGCAAAGGGAGTGCAGCAGCATCCTTTGCATCGCTAAAGCAACAGCAGCATCGCATTGCATCTGGGGGGACTCTCCTGGACGAGCCTTTGCACAGAGCCAGAGCTGCTCCCCCCTGGCACATTTGGGAACGCTCCTCTTTGGGTTTCGATGCTCCATTATCCAAAGACCCCAACAAACGAGGCAAAACCAGCAGCAGCATGACTTGACTCAATGCCTCCCTGCAAAGGGGCCAGTCCCATCCACCTCTGGCTTCCCAGCAAGCCGCAGGAAAGGGAAAAAGGGGGGGGCTGGCAGAGAGCACTCCCCTGTCACAGCCAGCCCCACACAAACCTCATCCAAAGCCTTCCCTAGGGAGCGGGGGCTGCACAGCCAGCACCCCTGTGTGCAAACCTCCTCCCCACCGCCCCCTTCCCCTCTCCCTCCCCCTAAACTCGCTCTCGGGCCCCATCCTCCCGAACAATCTCGCCGCGGGCTGCTTTTGTAAGCCTACAGCCCCAAAAGAAAAATGATGGGTTTGAACTCTTAACCCCGCCCCAGAAAAAGGCTGGAATTAAAAGGGGTTTATGACTAAGTATGCAGATGGGAATACTGTAATAACAACAGGCGAAATGTTTGCCCAGCAGTTCTGGGCTGGTTTCAGAGGGAGGGAGGGAGGGAGGGAGGGAGGGAGGGAGAGCGGGGACGGGGCGGCTTCTGGCCGGAGGATGACGGCACGGAGAAGGAATTTGGCGGCTGGGAAGGAAGGGAGGTTGCTGATAAATGCTGGGGCAAAGGCAGGGAGGGGGGCCGGGACCCGAACGCCTCATCGCTGGCACTTCAGGGAGGCTGGCTGCGGCGCTGCGGGTTTCTGGATGGCTGACAAAGGCACCGCCACGGAGGAGGCAAGCAGGGGTAGGGGGAGATGGCAGGAGAGCTCGGCTCTGGGTCCAGCTCACCACGGATCATGCATCTTGTGGGACACTGCTGTGCTCAATGAGGCTGGGACGTGCAATAGGGAACGTATCAAGGCAGATGGCAAAGCTCCCCTGCACCCCAAATGCCTTCTGATGGCAGGGACCCACACACAGACTCCTGCCAAGGAGGGACCCCAAAACCACAAACAAGTGGCTGATTTTTACCAGCCCTGGGACTTCAGCTCTGCTGTAAAACGTCAGTGCCTAAGTCACCTGGGAGGGCATTTTCAGGACATCAGCTTCCCCTTTTAGCAACAGGCTGTGCCCAGACCTCAACCGCCATCCCAGAGGCGTGCACCCCACTGCTCTCTTAACCCTTCTGCATGAGGGGAGAGCACTGCTTCTCCACCACCCAGTCCCACACAAGGCTGCTGCCACCCCCTCGGCACCCAGGACTCCCCTCTGCACCGGGGACCCAGCCAGATGAGGCACCTCAACAGCTCCCCGTCACACAACAAGGAGCCACCCCAACACCGCTCAGCAGAGGCCCAAAACAACCCCTGCCACAGTACCAAACTGGGCTGTCCCCAGGCACCCAGTCCATAGGAGAGGTTTGTTCCATAGCCCACCAGGGATGCAAGTCCCTGATTGTATCGAACCAGGACCTTCCTGTTCTCTTAAGATCTCCACGAGGTACCTGCAAACTTAATACAAGATGCAAACTGCTCACACACATCATCACACATGGCTTGGCAGCCACAGGCCAGAGAGCCAAGTCATCACGACCCGCGGGAGAGAAATTCACATGTGGCACATGGAAACAAGCCACAAAAACACAGACCTCCCCAAGCCCCCAGAGGAGCCACAATGTCAAACTGTTTCTGAGTGATGCTCCTGCCGCAAGCACAGGGACCTTCCCCCACATTCGCTGGGCGCAGCCCAGCCTGATGCAACACCAGCCCTTTGCCAAACCGAGCACCTCACAGGGCTATGAGGTTTGGATGGGAACACACCCCAGCCGCTTCCCTGCAGGGCTGAGGAGGTAAAGCCACGTGCAAAAAATTCACGGCACGACTGGCAAGCCAGGAACTCCAGGAGACATCCCAGCTTGCAATGCGGGGGATTTCCAAGCGCGTCTCACACCTGCCTTTGCTCAACAGGGACCTCAGGGTGCACAGCATCCATGCATGGAGTTTTGACTATGGTCACCTCCTGCTGACCCACTGCATTTACCAGAGATAGGGAGCGCTGGAAGGAGCCTGTGGGTAGTAAAAAGTCTCTCTCATTGACACAATCCTCCTCCAGGTCTGACCTGT
This sequence comes from Larus michahellis, assembly GCF_964199755.1. Classification (NCBI taxonomy): domain Eukaryota; kingdom Metazoa; phylum Chordata; class Aves; order Charadriiformes; family Laridae; genus Larus; species Larus michahellis. Next base: position 24,999,413 of record NC_133903.1, on the reverse strand, counting down.
TGCATTTATGAACAGAAACACAGCATCCCTACAGCAACCAGGCAAGAGAACCCCAAAACCTACCTCCTACAGCACCCAGTACTGCTGCTACCAGCAACACAGCACAGGAGACAGGGGAAAAACAAAGCCACCAAGCAGCTCCTCTTAAGCAAGGAGATCTCGATTTTGCCTCTGTGAGCAAATGTCTCTGTAAAGACCATCTGCGGGGTCAGGAAGGATGGTCACAAGCAAAGGGAGCGTGCATTGCAAAGGGTGACAGGAGAGACGCAGGCTCTGATCCCTTCCAGCACCGCACACTGCAGCAGCCTGAGGCAGACACACGCTGCACAAATGCACAGCTCCCTTCACGGCCGCTGCTCCACGGTGGCACGGCGGTGAGAGCCGACACGCCAGGAAGAACTCGGATCAGGTAATGGAGGGTGTAGGAGACTCGTGAGATGATTCCTGTGAGTCAGATGAGCTGGCCAGGGCCCAGATCAGCAAGCTCTGCAAAAATCAGCGAACAAAAGAGGGCAAAACCTAGACCTCCCCAGCCCCTTCCTGCCGCCTCCGAGATGACCCTGCAAGCAGCCCTGGCATCAGGCTTGATGAGAGTGGCCAGAGCCACATGGAACGCTACAGCCAGGGCTGGGGACGGAGACTCAACCTGCCGTGCCTTGGGGTGAGCTGGTCACCCCAGCTCCCTGCTCAGTACCGGCACTCGCTGAGCAATTTGGTTTCTCCTCTGCCAACAGGGAAGATAACATTGCTTTTGCTCATTTAAGCCATGAGCAGTCTCTCTCCACATGCAAACCAAACACAAGAGATCCTCCTCTCACCCACAGCTTCCAGGGCACTTCCCAAGATTTAAGGGCCAAATGTTAATGCTCCTTTTGCAACTCCTTTTCGGACAGCAGTGTTTCTCCTCCCTGCCTAATCACATACCCATGCCTCAACAGCCAGGCACAGAGTGGCTCTACAAAAGGGATATTCACATCTCCCCGCCAAGAGGGTGGCCCTGAGCAGGGGAAGCCCCCAACCCTGCCTTGCACCACATCCCTGGAGCTTGCTCCAGCAGCTTTAACAGATAGCACTGTACGGGAGGCTGCAGCCACTGGCCTGCGTCAGGAGGATCCCCTTAGGAGACACCAAGGCACAGACGTGAGGCATTTGGTCACAAGAAGATCCAGAAGAAGAAACGAAGCAGAGCCCTGGTGCAGCACGTCTCTGCAGGATCACAGGACCTCTTGAGGAGCAGCCCCGAGCGAAGGGTCACCATAGATTTTGTGGGGACTTCCTCTCCCTGGAGGCTTGAGATCCTTACCCTCTAACCTCTGCCAAACTTAGTGCTACAGCCAACCTAACTTTCATAAAAGCCCCCACAAAATCTCTGCCATGAGGTGCTGCCATCCGTTCCTCATCTGGGACTTCCAGACGTTCCAGTTGTCATTATTTTCCATTAAAAAAGGGGAAAGAAGGTGAATGGCTGGGAGGACATCTGGAAGAGGGATAAATACCCATCAGGAGTCATCCCAATTCTGACAGCTGAATGAGTTAGACAAGTGCCAACAAACAAACAGGCTAAATTGCTCCTTTCTCTTCCTGACAGGCTGAACCAAGTCTCCTGAGCACCCTTGAACGCCAGCTCGGGAAACGGTCCCTTCCCAGCGTTTGGTTGGAGTGAGAAGCTCAACCCAAGCAGCTGCCCAACCAAACCAGCCTGCACATGCTGCCCACAGGCACAGGGATGCCTCCGACATTAAACCCCAATCCCCTGCACCCCCACTGCGGTACCAGCCACCAACCAGAGGGGAGCCCTGAAGCCGGGTGACATGGAAGACCAAGCCACCTTTCTCGATGAGATAGAAGACCAAGCTAGGGCAATGCAGCCCTTTATAAATGGATGGGGACCGGGACCGTGCACCCCCTCACCCCCTCTTCCCTACGGCAAAGGCTCCTGTTGCAGCAGAGAGGTGATGCAGGCAGACCAGCAGCCTCCATCCCTCTGATCCCTGACAGGCCGTAGCCCCTTCCTTCCCCTGCTCTCGACGGCAGGCACACCCAGTGCTAAACACTGAACCTAACTCCATCCGGTCCTTCTTCCCTACGTCTATGGTCACTAAAAATTTAACCGGTTTCTGCCAAAAAAAAAAAAACCAAAACAATAATAATAATGCTGTACCTCCCCTTTGCCCTTCAAAGTTAAAGCAGCTCTGCTCTTTACCCAGGGAGGGGGAGAAGAGCTTAAACATGAGTCCCCCATCTACCCAGCACTGCTCCACTCCTCCTCCTCCAAGGACTTTCACACAGCCCTGTCCCGTCAGCATGTCTGTGGCATTTGATTCCTGTCTGTCACTAAGTGATGAGGACAAAGGGTGAGGAGTCAGGAAAAGGTCTGAGCTACTTTGTTCATCGGCTGGATACGAACTTTGGATGAACTCCGTGGGGAAAGAGAAAAGGCGCATGGAGCGGGACGCACCGTGCATAGCGCTCTCTCTCCTCCAAGAAAAAAAAAAAAGGGAGGCTTGAACAAGAGGATGGGGAGGGAGGGAAAGGGAGAGGAGAGCATTCCCCATCCCCATGGCGGCAGGCAGTCCTGAGAGCTCCCTGCTCCGAGGAGACAGAAGGATATTCAAACCGCCTTCCCAGGAGGCATGTTCAATAAAGCAGGATGCCAACGCAGCCTTTTCTCAAACAAATCTGTTAGCGGCGGGCCAGGGGCCAGCCACAAGGGCTTGCTTTTTAAAGCAACCAAATGGGAATTTCCTAATAAAATAAAATTTTAAAAAAAGCCCCGCCGTGGCATGGTTAAAGGGAAGCTTGCTGGCAGCAATGAGAATTATCCTACACACAGACCTCTCTGGAAGCATGGGAAGATGAAACACAGTGCAGGATGCGGCGCTTTGGGATGCATACAGTGCCAAGGAGCTGAAGCACCCATGTGCTCCCTGGCACCCACCGGCACAAGCTGGGGGAGATGACCGCCCGCAGTGAGGTTACATACCAGGATGAAGGTTTACAACCATGATTTTCTGCTGTGCTGAACAAGGGAAGAGGCTCACCCTGTGCTGCAATGGAGGCAATTTCCATTGTGCCGACATCAGGGACCTGGAAAAGCCACCACATGGCACGCTCACACTCGTCTCCTTTGCTTTACTCTGCTTTTCACAGCAAAGCCAAACCAGTTTGCAACTGGAAAGCCCTGCAGTAGTCTTGCAAACATTAATTAAACCAGCCCCTCCTGGGCAGCAAATCCACCACAAACTTTCTCTTGAATGGCTCTTGCCAAGCAGCTAAGATGCCCACACTGGGATCAGACACAGCCTCCATTGAGGATTATCGGCAAAGCTTACACACAAGATGTGCCAAGCCACACAGGAAAATGATTACAATTGTACACGCAGTTCCGTACTTTTCAAAGAGACCCGTTGAGCGCTGGAGGTGAAGGGTGCCCCAGACAAGCCATCCCATCACCCCGCACCAGCCTCACCCACTGAACATGAGACGGGACCCACACTCCCACGAGCTGGCTGGGAACAGAGTAAAAGTCTCCTTTTTTTTTTTTTTTTAAAAGTCTCCATCTGAGGTACAAGCAGTTGGAAATCCAAGGGTCATACTGGAGGCTGTTCACCACCAGCAAAGTGGGTGAACTCACTCTCCAGGATGGGAATCCTACATAAAAAAAAAAAAAAATTAAGTGGGTTACAAAACCCAGGAGAACACCTGAAAGCAATCCACTAGAACACGCCAGAGGTCATCCCAGATCCCTTGTCTCTCTACTAGCCACCACCAAATAGAAAAACAACCCTGTATGAGAAAGCTGTGCCTGGGACACAACAGCCCTACATGCTGCAGCAGCCCAGCCACAGAGGCACCGGTGAGATATCCCCAACTGAGCAAACAGCACCAGGCAGGGCATACATTCCCCTTCGAGGTGGGAGAAACTCTCTCTTGCGTGGTGCCCAGCGCAGGAGACTGAGAGCTGCAGAGATGGTCACAGGAACCAGTAATCCCAGCTCCAGTCTGGCCCCTCTGCTTGGGAAGAAGATTACTCACCACCAGGACTCTTGGAACTGGAAGGGATCAGAAGCTCAGCTTCATTGACTCACAGCTACATATGGCCCCAACCCTCACAAGATCCACCTGCTGTGCACCAAGATGATGACCAGGAGAAAAAAAAGCAGGAGGAACAGGAAGCACAGTTCTGCAGGGAAACAACCCGTCCATGAGAGCTGGCAAGGTAGGGTCCTCCCTTGCAGCCACCAGCCACCACCACGTCCCAGAGGAGCACACGTCAGGATATAACTCAAGCATCTCGGAGGCACTGCACAAGACCTCCAGTGGAGAAACTCTGACTTCCTCCAAGCACAGCCAGTCCCTGGCGACTGCCTCGAAAGTACATAGCAGAGTGTGCCAGGACAAATCGACTCTGCAAAGAAAACCTCAGACCATTTGGAGGAGTTTGTTCCACCACTCACTCCAGAAAGTCCAAAAAGTTCCTCTGGTGGTGGGAGGAGCCCATCCCCAGCAGCCCAGCCAAGGCAGTCTGGCTCGAAGCAACAAGCTCCCGACAGGGAGAACCAGACAGAAGAAGCAGCAAAAAAACTGGACAAGATGTCAGCTGGATTGGCCAGTTATCCCATTTGCAAAAGGTAGGAGCTGAGGGAGGAAATGCTGGTGCTGCTTGACAAGTAAGAGGAACAGAGGGAAAGAGAGGGGGCTGGGGCAAGAGAAGGTAAAACAAATCTGCTTTATTGTTGCCTGAAACCCAAGGAGACTGATTAAAGCAAACAGCCCCCCTGCCCCTTCCAAAGGGTTGTCTCGTCTGCTTCCTAAATCTGATTCCCATTTGTCTCTATATGGTTCTCATTTGTTCTTCATTTAGGTCTCCTCCACGCCCCTCGCTGAGCCTAAGAGAGCCCTCCGGAGAGCTGCAGGGATGGGCTTCCCCCAGGACCCAGTGAGGGCAACTGTTGACCAGGGTCAGACCCAGCACCAGTGCCTGCATAGAGGCAGGAGATGTGGCAAGAGGAAGGCAGCAGGCTGCTGACTACATGCAAGGAGCAAGAGGCCAAGGAGATCCTTGGAAAGAGCAGGCCAAGGGAGGACAGCATCACTACCCAAGGGTGCTGATGGGAGCCTGGCCACCTCTGGCGTCACAGACGCAGCACACCCAAAGGGTGAAGCAAGAGAAAAAAAAAAAAAGAAAAGAAAAAAAAAAGCAAAAGGGACCAGGAAGAGGGGATACAGCATGAGCAGAGACCCACCGCACATACGGTTTCAACAGCAGACAGCCTTCTGATTAAACGGGAGCTTAAAAATTATCCTAATGGAGCTCCTTTCAAACGCAAACCGCAGGGACCTCTCCTAATTGCGCAGTTCCTTTCTCAATCACAGCCTACGTATGATGAAGCAGGTCCATCCACCGCCCTTGCCCATAGCTGCGTGCCTCAGCACGCAGGACCAGCATGCTCCACCAGCCATGCCCACAGCTCCCGATGGGGTGTTGGGGCTGGAAGCACCATGCTGTCACAGCCCTCCCGGCACTCACCTTCTACCTCAGCCCCTGGCTTTTAGCCCCCCGAGAACCCAGCCAGCTGGGCACACTACCTTTGCCGAAGGATGTTTCCAAGGCCCAACCAAACACAGCAGAAAACGGGAAACAAAAATCTCTCCGTCCACCCACGTGGATTTTGCCACCTGCCTCAGGAGCATGGAAGGACCGGGAACCTCCCCTACCACCACCCTTTGCTGTGTCTTACCTCCTTCCACATCGCTTGTGGATTTTTCCCAGTAAACAATCCTCATTTGCCCTTGGGATGGTCTCCCTAAACCTCCATCCATGCCATCATGCTGCTGCACATGTTGTCCTATCCCGAAGGGTCAGCACCCCACAGCTTTTCTGACCTGGATGCAGCAGAGCCATTTCTAAGGAGAAATCCCACCTCAGGCTGCGCGCCTCCCAGGCATACACTGCAAACCTATCCAAATGGAAATTTAGCACCCTTTACCACAATAAAACCCAACCAAGCACCCACTGCCCACTCCTGGCTGCCCAACCAACCCATCCACCACAAGACAAAACCGAGCAGGGTCTGAGCTCTCCACAGCCAGAGCCAACCCTGCATCCACCCAACACCAGAGCAGGGTCCAGACGGTTGCACAGGTTCCATCGTGCTACATAACATGATTTTTCCCCTCCTGCTTGCTGCCTAGGTAGAGGACACGGTACCCACCAGCTGCTCTCTCTGCTCCCTCCTGCCCATAAGGAAAGCAGAGACCCCTGACCTTCTCTGCCGCATCCCCCAGCCCCTCCGCAGCTTAAGCAGCCCAGGTGCGCAAATGTTACCCATTGCCCTAACCAGGCAGAAAGTAAATTCCACCGAACAGGGGAAATGCCAGCTGCAGTCAGACCCCGGGATGTGCAAATAGCAGCTGGGGACCTTCGGGAGAGGAACAGCCCAGGCCCAGGAGCTCCTACTGATAATCCTTCTTGGGATGCCCCCTTCCAGAAGCTCCTGTATCAGAGCAAGGATGCTAATTTGACTATTTGAGAGAGTGGGGAAAAAAAAATAAAATAAATTAACTGTTTGCTATTGCGCTAAATGACCTTTTCAGCCGCTTGGGGACAGAATTGCACTAGGGCTTTGGAGCGAGCTACAGTGGGCGCTGCTCTCTCCCCGCTCCCATGCTCGATGCTTTGTGCCTCCGGATGCATTTAAGGGGTCTGTGCCCCCCTAGCCACCTTTGCCCACCCAGTGACAGAGCTGAGAAACAGCCTCTTCAGAAAAATCTGCATGAAGTAAGGAGGAAGAAGCGGTCTGCTAAGAGCTTGCTGAGCAAAGCGCTTCAGACGGCTTCATTTCACATCACCAAAAGCGTAAATCAGGGAATTGCTCCTCGGGTTTTTCTCCATTAGCAAAGTATATTGCATCTCCCCTTCCCACCACCGATACCGATCGACACTCCACATCTGCTGACCAGATCTAACAGCCAGGATTTTCCGGGGAAATAATACATTCGCCGAAAACACCATTCCTGCCACCTGCTCCCCCCAGACACGCAACCGCTCCAGGAGCCGGGCCGCGGCCGGCTCCTTGCTCGCAGCAGGCACAACGCAGCAGTCAGAAGCTCCACAAATTCAGATCAGAAATAAATAGGCGACCCCTTGCAAAGCAAGGATCATAAACCCTTCAAAACACCATCTCCACCAGGGTGGTGGAGGCTGTCCCACTGTCTGCAACTTTCCTGCACAACACCAAACGCCCTTCTGGAAAGCATAAGCTTCACACAAAACATACCGGGGAGGCTGTGTCCTGTGCCATGAAATCAGGATCAATGGCCGAGACTCCTTCCAACTCGTTTCTTTTTACCCTGTGAACTGTGCCTTTGTCTAGAGATTTGCAATAATACTATTGCAATAATCATATTTGTAATAGTAATTTTGCATATAAACATCCCCCTCCCAAACAAAAAAAGACCAAGTTAAAACACTTGCAACCTTTTAAAATTACAGACTCCGAGTTAAAAAGCCAAATTCAAAGCTTAAAGCTAGAGACCGATCCATCCAGAGGCTCCAGGTATTGTATCATTCTTAATGTTTCACCGGAGAATCACTGCCCAGGGGGGAAAAAAAAAAAAAAAAAAATAGATGTGTGTAAACAAGCAAACATACACCCACCAGCAGCTTGGGTTTTGAAACATTAATGTTGAAATTAGAAAGGCACATTTCAGAGAGTTATGGGCAGATTCGCTTTCATTTTGGCTCCAGCCTTGTAAATATCAAATGTCAAAGGAAACAGTCGCACTGAATTAAGAGAGAAAAATCCCCGTGCTGCGGGGATACATCCAGGATCGGGACCGCTGGAGTTGGGAAAGGAGCAGCAGCCAGCAACAAACACTTTGCAACTGAAAGGGTATTTTTGCCGGTTAACCTGCCACTGCTAATTCTGCTAATCGACATCACTCTGGAATTTGAAAATGTTATCCAACCAGGAGAGAAACTTGATTTTCCTCTTCTGATAACGAGGACAGGCAGGCCAGCCAGGCTGGGCCGAACGTGGCGTTACAAAATGCTGCCTGTAAAACCAAAAATGGGACGTGGAAATGATGAACTGAGTTTCTGAGCCTGCGCTCGGGCGAGAAACAAAAATGCAGCCACCAGCATTTAGACAGGCTGATCCCACTTGCAAAGGCAGCCCCGCTCGTTTTTCACCAAGGCTGAAGTAAAATGGCAAAGTTATCATTTTAGATTAGCGCTGCTCCTCGCAGCACTGGCTGTTCTGAGGTTTTTCAATTTATCAGTATATTTACCAAACAAAAAAAAAAAACAACCCACAACCAGGGGGGCGGGGGGGGAACAGCCCGTCACCTTGGGCCAAGCAAAAAAAGCTATTTTGGGTAAGGCTTCTCCTATAAATAAAAGGCCGGGTAGGGAGAGGACAGTGACAACGTGCTGCTCGTTCAAGGTGTCAGAGGGGATTTCTATTATCCATGCTGGCGACCTCCCCAAAACGCCAAGAAGCAGCGAGAGCGCACCACTCCTCAGCGGGCACGGCCGACCAGCGAGGCGGCTTCTCCTGGCAGCTGTCCCCTCCATCGGGCTGCCCGTTCTCCCCCCGCCTCACCTTTGCTGCCAGGAAAAGGAGCCGGTAAAGGTGGCTTTCTGTTCCAGCTTAAAAAAAAAAATATATATATACACACACACACAGGCACGGCTCACAAACACAAAGCCAATTTATTTAATTCTTCAGCAGGGCTTTTTTTTCCGTTTTTTGTTTTTATCTTTTTTTTTTTTTTTAAAAAATCAACACAGTTGCAAAACAATTAATTCCAGCCCAACCAATCCCCCAGCACCGGGAGAAAGCATCACCCGAGTCCCTCCCTGACCCCACCGCCAGCCTGACAACAACACGCTTTAATGTATTCAGCCCACAGCCTCCTCAGGCCACAGCTTTCTGTAATTTATCCCTATGCTGCCCACCACCTTGTATTATTTAAGTTGCTGGGGGACGCAACGCCTCCAAGACAGTCTTCAGCAGAAGCTGCCGACCGCCCGGTCTGCAAAACCATCATTTTTAGTTTCAAACGGGGCTCCCAGCAGATGTTCCCAAAGGCGACATGGCGAGAGGAGGGATTTCATGGAAAATCCCTGATTGTCGACACCTCTGGAGCACGCTGGGGAGGTGACGGTTTGCAAAGCACCATGTAGCACCTACAAATGTCCAGCGTACCCAAAAAGCTGGGGTGCTCACACAACCCAGGCTCTGGTGGGGTGGTACAGCCTTGGCACCCAGTGCCGCTGGCAGCACCGGGGTGCCACGTGTGACCCCAGGCCGGCAGTTCAGGGGCCAGGTACTGTTCACGAACAGCTTCTCCCACCACGAGGGAACGCCTGCTAGTCTGACTGGACCAGGATCATCTCTGGGTGGATGTTTGGGGAAAGCAAAGGACGCAGATTGAGGTTGGTTTATTAGATTATGGACAGCCCCATGCAAATAGGGCCATATTGATCCGGTCTGCAAACACCTGGCTGGGAATACAAGCAGCCCCTGAGTATACAGAAGCTGCTGGAGATTATTAACCAGATCCATTGCTGTAAATCACATTACCTCCTTCTAAACCCCAACCCAGCACCAAGTCCCCCCGTGCTGTACAGCGCACACACTTGCAGCGCAAGGGAGTGTCAATTCTCCCTGCCTGGCACCCAAAAGCCCAAAGATTCAGCCCAAAAGTGTGGAGCCTGGTAGGATCGTCCTGCTCTGGGGTCCGTGGAGCCAGGACTGCACAGCCCACCTTCTGCCGCAGCAACTCCCAAAACAAAGCAAAGCACGGGTTACCAGGATGGTGAAACTCACTGCATAGGAATACTGCCACAGGAATGCAATTAAAAAAAAAATCAAAAAGATGAAAAAAAAAATATCAGCTTTTCAGATGCAAACTCCCCCCCGGCTCTCACTGGGTACCCGGTAATTTGCACCATCTGCAAACCACCCCTCTAGTGCACACAGCAAACAGGACAGCCTCTCCTGCCTCCCAAGGCACCCCAACTCCAAGTGCAGGAAGGAAAAAAAAAAAATAGTAATAAAATGCTTCACAGCAGATTTCCAAGAGATCACAAAACCCTTCACAGAGCTTCATCAGCAGAGAAGGTAGCAGCTCCCAGATTAAAGGGGGAACTGGGGAATGAGGTGCTGAACCAAAGGCAGAGGAGGAATCCCGTGTTCCTCTGTTCTCCCCGCCAAAATTCCCAGCTCCGATTCAGCACAAGCACCACTAGCAGCATAACCTAGGGGATCTCGCTGCAAAAGAAACCACTTACGTTTAAACCACCACCCTACTCCCCTGAAGAATTGCTGCATGCAGTAATTTACTTGAGGGGGGGGGGGTAGAAAAAAAAGCCATGCTGAAATTGTCTCAGAGTTTCTCTGGGTTTTGTTTACAGCCACTGCCCTCAAACCCAGGGCTGGCACGCAGCACGCGAGCCTGCTAACAGGAATAAATCTAACATTTGAGATCATTTAGAAAAGCTCTGCTTGCAGACAGTCAGCACTCCAAGGGGGAAATCCCTCTGCAGGTCTCAAATAAGGGAACTTCAACCATTTTTCCCTGGAGAAATTTAGACCTGAAAGATCTTCCGAGTTTCTTGTTTGGAGCTACAAGGCCCGATAACAAGATCTCTTTCCCTGGACTCAGCCACAACACTTTGACTGCTGCCAAAACCATTTGGAGGTGAGGGGAGATGGAGCAGAGAGAGACGTGGTGGCAGCGGGGAAGTCACCTAACATGTTTGCGTAAGAGGATGTGCTACTTATCTGTTATTTATACATACACCAGGCTAATAAAGCTAATATTTTTCCAGCACACATTAATTGAGCACAAAGACTCCTTCTGTGCAGCATCCAAAGAGCAGGCACAGCACCTTCCCAGCACCGTGTTGGACACACACAGCCAATGGCCATCACTATCCAAAACCTGCTATCAGGGGAGGCGGGTACACGCAAAGGCTGGGAGACTTTGGAAAGATGGGATCTGGGGCAGGAGGATGAGCACATCCATCCCCTAGGAGCAAACAGATGGGGCAGGGAGCAATGGGACCCAGCAGACCCTCCAAGAGCGTCTTCCTGCTCCGCTGCAATCGCGGCAAAGTTTACTCGACAGCAAGCGCCCACAAAAAACAAGCCTCGAAACAAAACCAAACAGGTTTGCTCCTGTACTCCCCAAATTGTAGGGAGTCCCTCAGGAGCAGTAATGTCGTGCTGGAACCAGGCCTGGTTTCTCCGCTTTGCCGGGAGGGCTGAGGGGGAGGAGGTGGGAGGAAGAGCCCGCTGGCAGCCCCGTGCTTCCCACCTCCTCCCCTGGAGGTTTGCAGGAGGCCAATTTTGATTAAACTAATTAAGCCTGCTCCGTTCAAAGAGCCCCAGCCACATGCTACCAGGGGAGAGGAATAAAATACAGAATTGAAAAGGAAAAAGAGAAATCTCCCTGCGAGTACGCTCCTCCAAAGCTATCCATCCCTGGCAGATCCCGGATGGGCAACGCTGTGCTGGAAGAGGAAAGCCCAGAGAAGGGACTCGCTGCACTGTCACAGCTACAGCCCTGAAGACCCTGTGCTCTGGAGAAGGCTGCTGCTCCTTCCAGCCACTGGGACACATCCCCCTTCCCATCAGGGTGAACTGGTTTCCATCCTCTCCCACCAAGTCCCCCGGAGGCAGCCGCTCCTCTCGCAGTAATACAGCCCTCCACCAAGCCAAGGTCTCCCAGACCCTCTCCCCCACCCCCAAACCATCCCTATCTTCCAGCCACTCGCACGTTCCCTTCCCTCCCTTTCCCTTGAAGGCATCAGGTTTCTGGAAGCAATTTAATTGTGAGCTGCAGAGGCTTCCTTGGGCAGTGCCGGGGCCGGCTGGAGGCCCTGCTCTCCCAAAATGTTTCACTTTCCCCCAGGGCAGTCACATCAGGGAGCTGGCAGACCCTGCCCGGCTGCAAGAGAGAAGCATCGCTTTTGCCTTCAAAGCCTTTCAACTGGAGGAGGGAAAAAAAAAATATATATATAATAATAAATATCAAAGCAAAGGCTTCCTCCCCTTTGAAGGGCAGGAGGGAGAACAGCCGGACGAGGGCTGGATTTACGGAGAGCAGAGCGGGGACCCCGATCCTGCGGGGCTGGAGCCCAAGCACTTTCATTATGAGCTTTTGCAGAAGCAGAATGAAGCCTTAGGTGCAAGAATTGCATTGAAATTCAAATCGGGGGGTTTAACTCTCCCCTGCGCGCCTCGGGAAACCTTGGTGGAAATGCAGGATAAGGAGGAGGGCAGGGTCTGAAATCACAGCAAAGGGCTCCTGCCCCATCCTGCCCCGCAAAAAACTTCATCCGAGGGGCTTTGGGCTTGCCAGCGTACCCCACTTCCAGCTCTGCCCCGCACCCCAAAAACACCAGCACTGCACGCACCGCCACTGCCCCTCTTCTCCCCTTGCTGCTCCGTGGGGCTTTAGACTGGGGAGGGGTTGGGGGGGAAGAAGCAAGGGAGGAAGAAAGAAAGAAACCCCATATCGTAATTGCTATATTAAAGAGAAATAGCAGGCAAGAATAATAAGAGAGGTGTCAGAAGTGAAATACAGTAACAGACATTAAAAAAAAAAAAAGACTACAGTTCTGCGATGGGGGTGTTAATTGAACACAGAGCTGGAGAGAACAAAGGGGTGTTAAGGAAGAAAAGAAGGGGGGAAAAAATCCTACCTCCTCCAAAGATCTGATTTGAGTTAAGTTTGATGAAGATAATGCACAGGGAAAGGTAGCTAAGAGGCACCTTATATAGCTATTATGTTCTAAAATTAAAAAAAAACAAACCCATTATTCAACAACAATTGCACAGCTAATCAGTGCTGTCTATAAATATTCCACTTCGTAAATTCCCCCCGTTGGTGGTATGCACGTTTTTCTTTAAACCTGAATTCCTTCAATACGGAAAGGTGAGGGGGGTAAGAAAATAAAAATCAGGGGATTTCAAATACTAAGTCAGGGTCTTTTTAAGAAGCAGAATTTGCGCGATGTCCTCACCTCCCCCAAAAGAGTGAAGAAAGTGAAACGATGGGAAAAGCTCTTAAGGAGGAGGAATCAGATTAAACGGTCATATATCCTGCGCTCAGCCTCTCCCCACCGGTCCCCGCCGAACGAGATGGGAGTTGGGAAAGGCTCGCAGCTGAAATAGATGCTGCTGCATTTTGACAGCAGATATTTTCCAGTTTGCCATCCAAGGACCCCACGTCTGCGTACGCCTTGCCTGATTCTTCTGCTTAGCTATTCTGCTCATGCAGAGAACAGCTTAAAAAAAAAAAAAAACACAACATACCAAGAGAGAGTGAAAAAAAAAAATAACAAGGGAGGGGAAAAAAAAAAAAAGGCCATAAAGACAGAGCCCCTACCCCTGCCTTCAAACTTTTTATAAATCAGCAATGCAATTTCCGATTTCAATCCCTATTGACGGAGGAATCAATTGTATTTAGGACAACAATGCCTCCTATTTCCATAATTATTATTCCAAAAAGCCAGCCAGCCATTTGAAGGCAGTCCTGCCCCTTCCCTCGCAACAAAGCGACCAACAGCAAGTGAAAACACACCAAATGAACACCGACAACTTATATGTATATTTAAGCGGCAATTTTTTTGCCCCCTACGCGCTCCCGCTCGGCTCAAACCTCTCTTTTGTTACTTTTAAACAGAAATCATCCCAAAAGCGACAATCTCCACGTTGCAGACAAAAGACAACCCACTAAGCCTTTTTTTATTATTATCTTTTTTTAAAAGTGTTTATAAATGCTTTAAAATAACTGAAGAGCCCAAGTGCGAAAGGGAACTCTTTGGCCAATGCAGACGACCTCTTTTTCTAAGAACTTTATGGACACTTTGGGTTTGCTCAAGACAACGTTAACACCATGAAATATTAGCCATAATGTTGCGAGAGACGGTGGTAAAGTCTCCGTAAGGCTCTGGAGTCACTTAAATCAGGCAGCGGGGTAACTGAACGCACATTTCCGCACATCATAACGCCGGGGGGAAGATGTACGCACGCACTTTCAAACACCCACCAGTGACCACAAACAATCACCAGGATTTCAAACGCGACACATGCAAAAATCTGGGAAGCAAAATGGAAAGTGGGAAGAGAGAAGTTGGCTAAACCTTCAGGCTGCTGCCCGCAAGGAAGGAGTCCGCAAACAGAAGCAGGCGGTACCCTCGGCCCCAGAAAACACAAGGCTAACTTCCTCCTAACATTGGGCCCACAAAGCAATAATTAAAAAAAAAAATAAAACAAAACCAATAAAACAAAACCATCTGGCCGTTTGCTTCCTTACAAAGTGTGACTTTTGGGGACGCAGATGGGGGAGAGGGGAGGAGGTCTTTGAATTTGCAAAGTAAAATAATTCACCATAAACCGATCTGAGGGTAGATAAACAACACTCCAAAAGCCACCTCGATTCGGCCTCTTCAGAGAGCTCTGTGCGGCAGCCCTGTAGCCAAGTAACCCAGGCACAACAGCAACAAATAAAATTTAAAAAAATAATGTAAGACAGCCCCAGCTCGCACCTGAATATCCTTTATTTCCAGTAGCAAGCTTCGCCCTATACCATCTCACTCGATTTTACTTAGCAGAGAGGAATTATGACACCCAGGCTCCATGGATACATACAGCTCCCCATCCCTCCCCAGCTCGCCGGGACCCCACGGCATCCCTGAGGTCACCTGGATTTCCCACCAGATTTGGTCCTGGCAGATTCCCCATCCCCGAACTTTTTGACTGCACCAATAGCAAAGCCGAGCTGGGATTAATCAGTTACCCTGCCAAAAAGTACCTCTGCACAGACAACGTTCACAGCATCAAATACATGCGGAGAAAAGGCAAACATTTTCTTTGGCTCATGCAAAAAAAAAAAAAAAAAAAAAAAAGGAGAAGGAGGGAAGAGGGAAAGGAACTTGGTGGCTCCTTTTTCTGAGGCAGCACCCAGGGAAAGACTATAAAATCACCCATAAAATTTATCTCTAGGCAGACTCCCTCACGTTACATCATATGAACTCTACAGAGGTTCCCATACCAAACCCGCTGCTTGATATTATGGAAACTCCATAAGGAAGGACTCCTCAGGAAGGTCAGACCCGGCCCACGCAGCCGTGAGGACTTCAGAGAGCCGAATGCCATCGGTAGGTGCTTTGTCTGGGCTACACGCTGCACAAACAACGTTTAACAAAGGGCCCCCTTAGTCATTTTATATATATTGCAAGAGTCAAGTAATTGTATTTCCAATCAGTTGCTCATGCTAGGAGGCTTTATATATATATATATTTAAGAAAGAAAAAAAAAAAAAAGAGACCCAGATTCAGGTTTCTGAAAGCTGTTCCCTTTTTATGTGTAACTATCAATGTATATCAACTGGGTGCGCAATCATATTTATTGTCACTTTCATTCATGTCATGCCCTTGCTTATATGGTTTAGATATGAATTATTGACTGTTACAGTCCTTGTTGTAAAAGGGGAGGGGGGGAGAAGTCAAGTACTTTGCAGCCTGCTAAAACAAGGCAGCTAGATCGGCATGGAAAAGCCCGCCGATCCACTCTGGTCGGCTCAGAAAGCCAACAGCAGAGACGAACGCCCTCCCCGGCCGAATTTCCATCATTCCCCCCCGTTATTTTTTTTAATCCAAAAAAAAAAGAAAAAAAAAGAGATTCCAACAAATAAATAAATAAGTGGTGCATGTTGCTAAATGTCCTTCCCTGAGCATCTGTTGTTTAAGATCACCCTTGATTGATGACTGCTATTTTTTAATTGTTGCTTTTAAAATTTAAATGCCCCCCTGGGATGTGTTATAAGTGTGTTAGTACATGGTAGGAGGTCTGGAAAGTGGGAAACGGCAGAACCAACGCTCTCATGCCATTAGCTTCTTTAGAAGCCTGAGAACACCCCACGCCATAAAACAACAGTACCCTAAAGTAACTAACAATCTAATATATTGCTTTCACTAAAGGCAACTGACAACTCGCTCTTACGTGAGCTAGCCTGGATGATTGGCAGACAAGCGCATTTTAACCCTTTCTTTTGAAAAAAAAAAAAAGAAACCTTTACATTTACCTGAACAGTAATATTAGTAAAACTGCACAATTTCATTTTGTTGGGGTTTTTCCCCCTACTCTGCACTTAAATTTTAATTATTATTTTTTTTTTATAAGCAGTGCCATGTCTTAAAGAAGAAACTACAGCAAGAGAGAAATTGCAAGGGTTTTGATTTTTTTTTCCTTCTCCCCAGAAAAAGCAATAAATAAAGAGTCTATACAATGGAAATTAAACCACGCTATTTTCCCTTCCAGACACAAACCGCATCATGCAAGTCCACTGCCAGAAGCATTAAATACCAGCTAGTTATTTCTCCCCACTTAAATACTGCTACGTGGAGGGAGGGGGCAGGGCACAAACTTGGTGGAATAAAACCCTCAAAGAGCAAAAAGAAAAACAATACAGAACCAACAACAGCATTGACTTCCTACCTGTTTTTTCTTTGATTTCACACAAGACATTAAAAAGGGCTGGCTTCATCCTGTGGCAGTTTAACGCGTGTTTCCTGGAGAGAGAAGAAAAGAGGGGAGGGTGAGGTTAGGATGTCACCACAAGGAACAACTTTCCAAATTCACGCCGGCTGGCGTGGGGGGACGCATTTGAGCCCCCCTCGGCCCCGCCGCCATCCCTGCCTAGGACCTGAGCGCCGGCGCCACAAACAGCCACCTACCCAACGCAAAAGGAGATGAATTACGCCAATTTAGGAACGGCTTGAAAATCGCCTTTGCCACTGAGCGGCTCACACCGCCGGCGCGAGCCAGGCGATGCACTGAGCCAAAGCCAGCAGCTTTTGGGAGCCAAGCTTGGTTCAACTATCTTATTTAATACAGAGAGAGCACCGGGCTCTCTCCGTCCCCCACCTCTGATATTAAACACAGCCATGTGCTTTATTAGGCTTGCCCTGCAAGGCAGAGGGGAGATACACTCCCCCCTTGCCCCA
Source organism: Larus michahellis (assembly GCF_964199755.1). Classification (NCBI taxonomy): domain Eukaryota; kingdom Metazoa; phylum Chordata; class Aves; order Charadriiformes; family Laridae; genus Larus; species Larus michahellis. Next base: position 24,982,387 of record NC_133903.1, on the reverse strand, counting down.
GCGCTAGAAACATCCTCTGCTTAGAGCTGTCAATTTGGGGAATTTCGGCGCCCAACTTGGAGCACAGAGACACGCGCACATGGATGGAGAGAGAAACCCATTCCTCTGCCTCCGTGCTCCTTACACCCTGCTTAGTTGCAGGTGTTAAAATTTAATTCTTTACAACTGGGACAGTAAACACATTTAAAAACACGGCCGGCTGCTTCTGGGAAGGGGAGGGCATGCTGTTCAACACCTTTCTTTTCAGCTGCTGTTATCTCAGAGCTGACCATTCTCCTGCGGGTTTTGAGGAGAGAGTTGGGGGCGGGGGGGGTGTTAAATCGGCTGGTTTTAAAACCCACCATGTGCCCGTTGAGGCAAGAAAACAGCACGATTTTATTTTTTCCCTCTTAAGCCATACGATCATTTAGCCAAGGGTTTAGTTGTATAAAGGGTTGTTGCTATCAGGCTCCGGTTACGGGATTTCTGTTTACCAACCGAAATTACACGCGAAAGACGATGTGAACATCTGGCAAACATTCACACTACTTACCCCACCACCCACAACATGTTAAAAAGATTTATATATCTGATGAAGTCTCTCAAAGGTATATACCCTTGCAGAACCACAGCGTCTCCTTATCAGCACACCCAGATGGGTGCAGACATTTGGGTATACACAAATCACGTACATATGCTGTAGGGGCCCTCTTACAAATAATACTGGCACTTCGCATCTTCCCAAAACTTCATTTAAAAAAAAAAAAGAAAGAAAAAGAGGCAGGAAAACAACCGTGCAATAGTAGAATGGATGGAGGAAATGCAAAGCCAAACGTCACTGGTAAATATGGCATGTTTGGCAGCTCAGCATTAAAAATAATAATAATAAAAAAAAAAAGTACTGTGAGGAAGCAGCTGAAATAGTCCAGCAAGGCAAACCCATAAAGCCTTCTCCTAGCTCTGTTCTGCTTTGGTTTTATTGATTTGATTAACTATACTAAATTATCCAGGCAGGAACATACACAATTCCTGCAACTTTCCAAAGGAAGATCCCCTCACTGCCCCGGGTCTGGCCGGGAAGAAAGTGCATGATTTCCTCCTCCTCCTCCTAACAGCTACCCTGCCCCTGCAAGAACATAAGAAAATTAGTAAGATCAGCCCAGCAACAAGACTTTTTGGTAAGCGGGAGCTTTATATAAGCTGGGGAGGATGTAAGCAGAGGTTTGGGGGGAGTACTTTTATCCTTCTGGAAGTTCTTACCGAGCGAGTTTCGGGGCTCTGTGGTGCGTTTTTCCAGGAACAATGTATTCTAGCAATCTGCTCCAGCTCGGGGCATGAATGCCAGGGGGGGAGGACACTACCCCTAGCAGCTCCGCAGCCCAGAAGAAATTTCAAGTGTAACCCGAACAATTCAGGGCAACTTTTTTTTTTTTTCTTTCTTAATTCCTTCAACTGTGCTTTCAATTGGGGGATTATTTTTTTTTTCCCCCCCTCCCTTAACTTTTACTAGTGCCTTTGAAGGTGCGTGTGAGGTTTGCACTCCTTGAAGCCGGGGGCAATTCGGTTACCGGCTTTTACAGCCTTTTTTTTTTTTCCCTTTTTAAATACCTCTGCAATTAAGAATAATGTTTTTAAAAAAGCAAGCTTCTATGTACATCCTCCAAGCGCAAAAAAAAAAAAGGCCTTACAAATAACACTACTACAGGGCGCTATAAAAAAAAAAAAAAAAAAACACATTATTAACGCCCCTAAAAAAAAAAAATATACGGAGCAGCACTTTGTGCTTCTTTCGGAGGAGCAGAAGCAGAGCCCCCAGCACGCCCAGCCCGCTCCAACAACCATCTCCCTGCGGAATTAACCCCCGCCCCCCCGCCAAAAAAAAGCTGGCAAAAGCCAGGCCGCCTGCCCGGCCGAGCCCGAGTTTGGGACCCCCGCTGGGAAAAGCGGCCGAAGCGGAGACGAGGGGGGGGGGGGGGGGGGGGGAGGCGGGGGCTGAGGACGCTGCGACCCCCAGAAACCGCCACGAAGTTGGGAAAGGGGGGGGGTGGGGGGAAGAAAATTAACCCGGCACCACCCCCCCTTTTTTTTTTCCCCACCCCCCAAATTTCTCGGGAGCAGGGGCCCCCGCGGCCGGGCGCGCTCCCCCCGCCGGACAACAAAGGCCGGGTCGGGGGAAACTTCCCCGGCACCTGCCCCCCCCCCTCCCCTAGCTCCCCTTCCCTCCCCGCCGGCCGCCGCTCTCACCTGGCCTGCGCTTCGTCCAAACTCTGGTCCGTGATGGTCATGATCTGCTGTAAGATGTCTCCGATGTCCTGCTTCCTGCCTGCCTCCCCCTCCGCCCCGCCTGGTCCATCCTGCATGTGCTGGGACAGGCCCGGGTGCCCCGGCATCCCCACCCCGCTGTGCGTGTGCATCAGCCGCGGCTGGTCATCCATCGCCGGCCCCCGGCCCCGCTCCGCCGCCGCCGCCTCCTCCTGCCCTGGCTGCCGGGAGCGGCGCGGCTGGGCTGGCCGCCTGGCTCCTCGCTTTCTTTTCTTGCTCGCTTTCTTCTTCTTCTTCTTTCCTCCTCCTCCTCCTCCTCCCCCCCCTTCTCCTCCTCCTCCTCCCCAGCCTCTTCCTCTTCGCTTTTTATTTATCCTTCACGCTGGCGCCCGGCTCCGCGGCGGGGAGGAAGAGGAGGAGGGGAAAAAAAATGGGAAGAAAAAAAAATGAGAGCGAGAGAGAGAGAGAGAGAGAGAAAAGAAAGGGGGGAAAAAAAATCCCTTTGGCTGCTGGAGGAGGAGGAGGAGGAGGAGGAGGAGGGAGGCGGGAGGGAGGGAAGGAGGAGGGAGGGAGGGGGGGGGTTCCGGGGAAGGGAGGGGAAACGGCGGCGACTCCAAAAGCAGGGCAGCTCAGCCCCGCGCCCGGGGAGGCGGCGGGCGGGCCGGCGGGGGCCGGGGCCGGCGGGGGCAGGGGCTGCGCCCGGGGAGGAGGCGGCGGTGGCGACGGCAGCAACGGCCGCGGCGGGGCGGAGCGGAGCGGGGCGGCCGTCCGCGATGGCAGCGCCGGAGCTGCCGGGGCCGGAGAGCGACGGAGCCCCCCGCGCACCGGGGGAGGGCTCCAAACTTTCCCCCCCACCCTCGGGCCGGGCCCGGGGCTGGCTGGCGGCCCGCTCCCCTCCGCGGCCGGCAGCGGGCCCCCCCCCCGCCCTCCGCCGGGCCTGCGCGCACCGCTCCCGGCCCTCGCCGCCTGCTTTTGTTCGGCTCCGGACTCCTCAAACTGGCACGGAGGAACCCGGGAGGGGGTGGCGGGGGGAGGAAAGGGCAGCGGCGCCTCCCCGCCCCCCCGGCTCCATTGGCGGCGGCGGCGGGAAGGCCGGCCCCCGCGGGCCGCCCCGCCTCCTCCGCGGCCGCCCGTCAATCTCCGGGTTCAGAGGTGGGCCGGGGGCCGCGCCCCGCCCGCGCCTTAAAGCGGCCTCGGCTGCTGGGTGGAGGGGGAAGGGGGGCGGTGCAGGGGGACGGACGCGGAGGTCTCGGCGTAGGGGGGCCCCTCAGTGGGCGGCATGCGCCGCTCTGCCCATCTCCCCTCAGCCCCAGCTCGGGGCCCGGCCCGCCTTCCACCTTCCCCCTAGGGCTGTGCCCCTCAGGCTCCCTTCAGCCCCCCCATTGCATCCTCAGGCTCGTCTTATTTCCCCCCCATTGCTCCTCAGGCTCCCCTCAGCCTTCCTGCAGCTCCTCAGCACCCCTGCCTCTCCTCAGCCAGCCTTCTCGCCTCCCCTCAGTGCCCCATCTCCCCTCAGCCCCACCGTGGCCCCACGGCCAGCCTTCCCAGCTCCCCACAGCCCCTCGGGCAGCGGGCTCTCGCTCCCCACACTCTCCCCCTGCATCAGCTTTCCCCCTGCATCAGCTCCACACCCCAGGTGGGAGCAGGGTCCCCCCACCGCTAAAGCCCCAAGGGATCCATCCCTCCTCTCTTCAGCCAGCGGCAGCTCCTCATGGTGTTTCTTTCCTTCCCTGACCCACACTGTCCCACAGGAGGGGCTTTCCCAAGCACATCACCCCGGCCCATGGTGCCACATCCCATGCCTGATGGTCCCAAACAGGGTAGGGGAAGCTTGCAGAGGTCCCAAAGCCACCGAGACTGCCATTCGGACCTACGTGTGTCACAGCACTCCAGAGGGGAAGTACTTCCCCAGCGCCTTTCCCCAGTCTCCAGGATCTGAGTGTCCTGTGTCCAAAAAGACCTCTGTAGGCATGGGCTGGTAAGCAGGGAGAACCGTGGGACCGGGCTTGCCTGCAGATTAGTGTTTAAAAAAAAATAAATAGAAGGTAGTTATGGTGGTACAAGAATTTCTTGCGTGGGAGATGATTTCATCAGGTTGTCCCTTTCTCAGATCTGAGGGTCGCCAGCTCCGGGCCCCTCGTAACCTAAGGGAGGACAGGCCCAGCCCTGGTCCCCGACCTCAGCATAAGTTGGGGAAAGAACCATCAGGTTGACTGCAAAGAGAAAAAAACATAATAAGCAAGCCAATTGTTTTGCTTCCACTCTTCCTTTTTAATGAAACACTTTCCCGTGTTTTAAGCAAAACATGACTTTTCATTTTGAAATTTCCCTTCGAACCATTAAAATGTTTTAAAGTGGTTGAAGGCGAAGTGAGATGTTTTGATTTTTCTCGCTATGAAATGTTTCACTCAACACATCCTTTGTGTTTCTTGATTTGCCAAAATTTTTCAAAGGTTTCTGCTTTCTCGCCCAAGACGTATCTATGTATTTTTTACTCTTTTGAAAAACCAAAGAAAAAAAAAAAAGAGAGAGAGGAAAAATATCCTTTATCTCTGCGGCTCCACAGGAAGCAGAACTTTATCCAAGAAACAAGGAGCCAAGGGACTCCTCTCCAGAGGTCCAAACTTTCAGACACTTAGTCATCCCTTCACTTGCTTGCTCACATACCAAGTCTAGACATACGCTGTCTCAAACTCTGGCAGGGACTCCCCCATCCTGAGAGGTCAGTTCAGGGTCTTTTGGGTTTGATTTTGAGCAGCTCCAAGGAGAGGTAGAGCAGGAAAGGGGACAGACACTGGGGACCATGGGATGTGGTGGCCTGCTGACCCTGCAGACGCTTGTATTGCAGATCCTTCCCTGAGTCACAACACGATGCCTCAGCAGAGGCAGATGTAAGAGAAGGGGAGCCAGAAGACCCTTGGGGGAGCTGGCATCAGTAGAGTATGAGGCACACATGGGGGTGAGGCAAGTTGTCCATGGGGTCAGCAAGCCCCAGACAGCCCCATGGCATCTCAGCCCAGAAGGCCTGGGTTGCATCAGAAGAACTGTGGCCATCAGATCGAGATGCGATCCTCCCCCTCTGCTTTCGTGAGACCCCACCTGGAGTACCGTGTCCAGCTCTGGAGCCCTCAGCACAGGAAGGATATGGACCTGTTGGAGCAGGTTCAGATGAAGCCACGAGGACGATCCAAGGCCTGGAGCCCCTCTGCTGTGAAGACAGGCTGAGACAGTTGGGGTTGTTCAGCCTGGAGAAGAGAAGGCTCCGGGGAGAACTTAGAGCCCCTTCCAGTCCCTAAAGGGGGCTACAGGAGAGATGGGGAGGGGCTGTTTGCAACGGCATATAGCGATAGAATGAGGGGCAATGGTTTGAAACTAGAGCAGGGTCAGTTTAGATGAGACATTAGGAAGAAGTTCTTTACACTGAGGGTGGTGAGGCACTGGCCCAGGTTGCCCAGAGAGGTGGTGGAGGCCCCATCCCTGGAGACATTCAAGGCCAGGCTTGATGAGGCTCTGAGCAACCTGATCTAGTTGAAGATGTCCCTGCTCACTGCAGGGGGGTTGGACTAGATGGCCTTTAGAGGTCCCTTCCAACCCAACACCTTCTATCATTCTATGATCTCACAGGGAAAGGGGACCCAAGCCACTCCAAGGGAAGCATCCCAGCACAGGGCCTCAGAGGAGCCATCGGGCCAATGCAGAAATGGCCAGGACTCTGCCTCTGCCGTCTGCTGGAGTCCGTAAAATCCTTCCTGTCAGAGATAACTAATCCTGGGGCCTTTACAACACCTCTCCTGAAAAGCACATTTCATTCCTCCGTCTCCTCCTGCCTTCCAAGTGCATGAGATTGCAATAGGTATTACCGAAAATATTCCCCGTGGGAGCCGACACTGGACTCCCTTAAAACCCAAACACCATCACCCCTCCTTCACCAAGACACAAGCGAGCGCTATGCTCTATTATCTCTACACCCACTAAATCTTTCTGAAATAAAGAATAAACATTTCCACCACACATAGTGTAAGTGTATGTGCCAAGCTGCCTCGCTTCCTCTCCTCTGTGGTTGTTATAAAGTGGTTTTGTTTCAATGGTGAAGCAGATGGACAGGTTCCAAGTCTGGCGTCCCCTCTCCCTCCGAGGACGCCTAACGCTATCTTTGGTTTATCGCAGATTCCTGAAGAAAATGTTTTACGGGAGCGTCTTGTTTAAAATCTTGGCTCCATCGCAGCATAATTCTTATTATTTATTAAATGAAAATCAAGCTGTTGTTAATGCACCATTAGTGGCAAAGTGGAGCCCCCGAAAACGAAGGCCAAACACACTCTATTCCTCTGAGCACGGGGGAAGCATCTCCCCACCACCTTCACTCAACGCTCACGCTGCAATGGGATGAAAAGCGTTCTCCTGGCCTGTGACTCCTTAGACATTTTTTTAGGGAATGGAAAGCCAGGGGGTCTTTCGCTTTGCTGTCCAAAATCTGACATCTCAGTCAGACAGTGTAAAAGGTTGTCCGTAACACCGTTGGACGGGCTTTACCAGAGGCACTTCTGTGCAAATGCCCTTCTCCGTTCACCATGACCAAATTAATTTTCCTTCCTCTTCTGCAATTTTCCTCTAACCTATTCCATGGAAAAAGCAAAGCCCTTCCTATTTCCCAGCCAGCCGCAGTCCCCATAACGCAGTGAGCTCCATACGGATAGTCTGTCTTGGGTTGAAGTGCGTCAGAGTTTACATTCCTAACCGGTTTTCAGAGGAGATTCTTAAATTTTCCCAGAAAGTGTTGTGTTGTTGCTTTGAACTGATTGTTTATTTGTCAATTTAGTCATTAACCTTCTTCCTCACTCCTCTGGCTTTTTGATAAGACAGGAAATGTCAAAGGGAAGGGAAATAGGCTCAGAATGATTTCCCCTGGCGAAGGATCCCAGTCCCCAGAAGCGAAGGGAGTTTTCTCATCAATTTTAGCAAAGACACGGCTTCACTCACGGTGCCAGGTTAAATCAGCATTCAAGTTCCAAACCTCTGTTCAAGCTCCAACTGCTGATCCCAGTTAAAGGAGGTGGGAAGAACTGGCCAGGCAGTGGGAGAGCCAGAAATGGATTCCCGCTCACCCCATTCCCAGCCCGACACTCAGTCCCCTGCATCACACCGACTCCACTATGGTAATGGCGTGTTCTATCAAGAAATGCGTGTCTTAATTAATGTGCTGCTCATTAATATTTCCTATTCACAAAATTACCACAAACAACCTGAACGCAGGTAAAATGCAACAACCACAGGCGAGGGGATCAACTTCTGCTCACAAATAAACACGTCGCATCTAAACTTGTCGTTTGTTGCTTCTTCAAATGCAAGCAACAGAATTCTTACCGTCAGAAGTTTACCAAAAAGGAAAACGGCTTTTCCCAATAGCTGACATAAACATGTAAGTGCTACCAAACGTATTTACATGTTTGAAATAGATGGTATAATTACAATGAGTTATAGTCAATATTCAGTCTTTCCCCAGTTTAAGTGCTACCTTCTGATACAGCACAACACATCCTTTAATTGTAATCACGTGCTTTTTCTTAGAGACTGTTGCAATGTTTTTCCCCACAAAACTGGCTGTAATTGAAAAGAAAATGGCATTGTTTAAAACAAATTCTCTGCCCTTCTGGAAATAAACAGGTGACTTCCCTTACAGAGTGTTCTATTTCTGGGACTTCTACATCGCAGCAAGTCATCTGCAAAATCATTTTGGACATTTTTTTCCAGACTCCAAACTTGAATTTCAGCAAGGAAATGCAGCTTTTGGAGACTGAAAAAAAAGAAAAAAATCCAACAAGGATTTTGAAAACAAGTCAGGTAAGAGCTATCAGAGGAAATATCAACAAAAGAAGCCATAGAGTCTGCCAATAAAAGCGGATCCATTCCGGACTCAACATAAAAGGTCTTTTTCCCCTCTTTCAGCCAATGCTGATGTTCCTCAAAGGATACGAAATAGCCGTTAAATTCACTTTTATCTAGTGTGTCTCACATTCTGCACAGTGCTTTTAAAAAGAGAAAGCCACATTAGAGGGACAAACACATGACTGTATTCCACAGCTTCTCCATGAGATCTCACAAGTTGGGCCTCCAAATGAGACCTCCTCTTCACCAGCAGCAGCACGGACTCACTGGTGTAGTAAGCCCATTTTCAGATGGTGTACCAAGAAGGTATATCCCTAGCCTTCTTTTACGGATGGGGAAACGGAGGGACAAGGAGAAGAAGGGCCTTACATCTGTGAACCACTAGCAAGAGCCAAGGATATCACCCAAAGGTGATCCTTTAATATCTACCTTGATCTATGTGTGAAAGAAATCCCTGCTGCCTCATGTGAACTATAGGTATCTAGAATGACTTTGTGTCTCAGATGCAGACTCCTGGTTTTGGGATGTTTTCCACCCCGTCATCTACCTTCAAATGGTCCTTATAGAGTTCATCGGCAGGCAGAAGTTGGTTTTCCTCTCTTGAGTTTTCCACAGATTTCCAAGGCTGAGAAAGGCTGTGAAGGAAGAGGTTCAGCCACAGGTTTCCAATTTCAGCTTCAAAAAAGAGGAGTTTGAGGCAATCCCCAAAGACAACTCTCACCAGCCCTAAATCAAGGGACAGAGCAAAGCCCCTCTGCAGCAGTAAAGTTGGTGGGAGGTGTCCCCCCCTGCGTAAAGGTCTGCCAAGAAGCCCCTTGCTGCTCTCTGAGCTTGAGCCCTACCATCCCATGCACCTCTCAAGTTGGCCATCACCACAAAGCAGTGAGCAAAGAGGTCACGGTGAGAGACTCAGGTCTCTATGGTGGTAAGCAAGCCAACAGCTCCAATTTGCTGACTCGCTTCTTGATAAAATCCCCCCTCCTTGGCTTGTTCACAGATTCCTCTGGTCCCTCTCACGGGGGTTTTGACCCAGTGTTCCTGCAGGCTTTCCTATTATCAGCTGTCCTATCCTTTCTACACGACTGCCGAAGTTGGACCCTAGCCTTTCATTTCATTTTCATTTGGCTTCTTCCCCAACTTCCCATATTTAAGCACTTTGCTTATTATCAGTCTGGTCCCTCCTGTACTTTGCTCAGCTTCATTCTACTAATTGGTTCGAGCGTGGGCCCAGCATTCCCTAAAAGAAAGTGACTTCCCCTCGCACGCAGTCACTGCCGCGCGTTCAACACCCTCCCCAGACTCCCAGAGCAGGAGCAACACTTCCTCTGCAAAAGGTGCTGGTGCCCTTGACTGAGTGGGTCTGAGACAGTGATCGATATAATCACTGATATATGATTGTGTCCCATATTGGTTCTTCACAGCCCAGGAAACACGTCCCCTGGCAGGCCCTGAAGGTTGTAGGACAGATAGGCTTCACAACCGGACATCCATTTTCACTAATGCTCTTACCAACAGCTTTCCCGGTAATATCCTTATATTGCACACCACCTTGGGAAGCACCAAATTTCAAAGAGCCAGGAGCCTAAAACTGGGATGTTCATTTTAATTCCTATGAATTTATATTATTTGGATTCTTGTACGATCAGCCGAACCAAAGATGCTTGCACCACCCTTGTCGATGACCTTGTCTTTCCAGAATCACTGCTTCCCTGTGGCTCCCAGGTCACAAAGAGGTGTCAAAACCACTTGCCTCTCACTTGTGAGTAAGGAGGTGGTGCTGCAGAGAGTACAACCACAAATCACAGCAGCAGCTCTCCTGCCCCTGGATCCAACCCAAGTTCACCAAGGACTTTACTTTCACTGGTCGACTGGGCAGAAAACCCGCAAAGCTTAATTTCTTAACCACGCTTTCCCAGGAGGAAAAAATCTCACCTAGAATTGCTGTCAAGTCACATATCGTATCTCACCCCAAAAAGATTTAGGCAGGTTAAGCCTGGAAGAAAGAGAAACTATCAAAGGCTTCTTGTTTGATAAGGGCACATCTATACTCCAGCGCCACCTGGTTACTGTGGGACATGTGGAGCTGGAAGCTGGGCTGGGGGAGCAGGTTGCCCACCCTAGGCACTGTTCTCCAGAGAGGAAGCTAGAAAGGACAGGTTGTCACCAGCTCTGAATGAGAGCAAAGCCTGCAGAGCAAAAACTGTTCGCATCTTGCAGTGAGCTCAAAGCCACTTGGCACTCACATGCGGTGGGTGGCCCACCGACCCCATGAGCTCAGCACCCGCTAGGGAGGGAAAGCCACAGCCCTCAGAATGGAAAGTCAAGTTCACCGGGATCGCGGCTTTTGAAGGAGGTCCTGTTGAGCCAAAGGAGGTGGACGTCTTAGACACCGCTCTGGAACTGCAGCATCCCACACCGGTCTAATTAGCAGCAGCTTCAACCCCCCCCCCCCCCCTCACTTTAATGAGCGCAAAAGTCAAGGTGTCCAAGGGATCTTTGGGAGAGGGACAGAAGATATTTGTCAGAGGGCTGGAAAAAGGATGAGGGCGCCATGGTTATGGCAATGGGGAAGACAAAAGGACATGTAACGCTCAAAAAGCTACCAACGACTCTGACGTGCTGATTTTCCCCCAGTCCTATACTGGCGAAGATCCCCAAAGGATGCAAATTAATAACCCTTGTTTGAAGCAGTACCAATTTACTCACAGCAAAGACCTGGCTTTCAAATTCTAGATGCCCAAGTGGGTGTTGCACAGGAGCCTGAATTTCAAGGCCCAGGCTGAGAAGACCCCAGCCAGCTCACATTGTCCCGGCCTCAAATACGAGAGCAGAAACTCCTCCTCTGTTCCAGGCTGCTCAGGCCCCTTCCTCCAGCTAATTGTTCTTTCCCCAGCTGGATAGTCTATTTCTGGAGCAATACAAGAATTAGGACAGAGAGAAAGACACTGGCAGAGCCCAAGGAGGAGCAGGGAGGAGAAGGGTCATCCCAGGTTCCCTCTGTCCCCATGGAACAGGCAGTGTCAGGCTCCCAGCAGCCGGATGGGGATGGTGTGGGAGGAGAGAAATGGGACCAGCGTCCTGGGAGATACAGACTGCCTTGGACAGAGGGGGGAAAGGGAGGAGAGGAAAGAGAAGACACAACCTTTTGGTTTTGCAGGGAAGGGAACGTGGGTGTTTTATAAGCATCAGCCCCTCCTCGACTGAAATGCATGACCTGTGACCAGCCCAGGGGTGGGCAGCAGCTGCAAAAGCAGCAAAGGAACATGTGCCCACCCAAAGGTGCCCTGTACCTTCTCCTCAGAGAGCTGCCCCAGGAATGCAGGCCAGAGTCTGACGTGTTAAACCACTCTAGGCCAGGCTTCACACTGTCTCTACTGTAAAGCTCTCAGCAGCCAAGTCTGCTGACTCCCAGTTAACCCCATCTCACAGCCCTGCTCCACCTCCCCTCCCAGCCTGCTCAACGCTGGGACCTGGGAATGCAGATCATCCCACCAAGATATCCAGCCCTTTCTATTTCAACTTCTTCCTCCCATTCAGCTGAGACAGAGTCTGGCTGAGAAGGGTCAGACTCACCACATGAACCCCAAGGCTCAAGGTAAACCAGGGAGAGCAGTTTCCAGAGCTGGAAAGTGGAGAAACAACAGGCACATCCCCTGAACCCCAGCAGCTTGCCAGTCCTGTGACCTGAAATCAAGGCTCAGTGAGGGACTGGTCAGAGCTAATAGAAGTGGTTATTTGCATTTGACCTAAGGGGGTGGCTTGGAAGCTTTAGGCAGTCACTGTTCCAGATAACAAGAGGACTCCTTGCGTGTGCACTCCGGACACATCTGGCCAGCTGCTGCTCCTGGGCACTGCCGTGTGGTTGAAGTCGAAGGCATGAGTCCTGAGGAAAGGCAAAGGCAGAGCTCTATGAGAAATGGCAACATCCATTCCTCTCATCATAGCACCTCCAACCTTGTTGGTAAAAGAAAGGTGGAAGCTTAGCCAGGTCTGGAGCACAGGGCAGACTGCTGCAGGTAGGACCATGCTTTACTGCTTGACCAGAAAAGTGTTATTTACCAAAGCTCGGTCAGCCTATTTTCATAGCTTTTATACCGTAGCATTCTCCAAGCCAGAGCTTGGTGGATGGACTGCACGTGGACCAGCAGCTGCAGGTAGAGCTTGCAGTGCTGCTGTCAGTCCTGGACTAACACAGCTCCTGGGAGACTCCACCATCACAGCCTGCTCTGGAAGAAGACAGCCTCTGCCAGATCATGACCGCAGGCAGGACAGGGACCTTCACTGCACAAGGCACTGTTCGTCTACGAACGGATGGACACAAGCAACAGCACAAAGACACCTTCACTAGGATCGAAGTTTGGTTTACAGCGGTGAAGACATGCCTGCATTTTGATGTCAGGTTATCAAAGCGAGTCATTTCAATGTTGGGGCAAGCTGGAGCAAGCCCCCCTGTCTTCCTCTACACCAGGAAGTTCACAGGTCTTCCTCTATACCAGAAACCCAAGCGACACCAGTGACATGAGACTAGCTTTGCGTTAGATTTACTCTGTGGAGCTGGGATCAGACTCTAACCCTAGCTTTTACAGAGGGTTTTTTATCATCTCCCCTCGCCACCACTTAGCTCCAACCCCAAGCACTGGAATAACCAAATACCATCAATTAAATTGCCTCAGAGGAAACAAAACGTGCACTTTTACAGTCCCGAACCAGAGCCCCGTGCTCATGCTTCATGAGGAAAGGGGTCCTTTAGGCTGCACAAATCACTTGTGTTACAAGGCAAATATTATTATTTCCTGCTTTTTTTCTTTGGAACCCAGTGCAGATGAGAGAGAATTCACAATGCGGAATCAGAGGTGCCCCTTAAAACAAGAAATCGATGTATCTAAGTCATAGAATCATAGAACGGTTCGGGTTGGAAGGGACCTTAAAGATCATCTAGTTCCAACCCCCCTGCCATGGGCAGGGACACCTCCCACCAGACCAGGCTGCTCAAAGCCCCATCCAGCCCGGTCCTCAGCCTACGTAGGGCTGGATGTATCCTTCATAAGGGTAGAAGATTGGTCTTGATTTGGTGCTGGAACTGCAGCAAGAAAAATCTATGGCGGGACACAAGAATCCCTTCATGATGGACTACAGACAAAAAAAAAAAAATCAAATTTCTGAATCTTCTCATTAGGCAAGTGCTTCTGGAGCGAGCATCTCTTCTCACTTGCTCTAATCCTTTTCCCCGGGCTAAAGAGGAGTGAGCTACAGTGTTTGTTGCACACACAAATCCCACACGTGCTCTCTCCATCCCGTTTGAGGCATGGCTTCCCAGGCTGTATCATGTGCAAAGTGAAATCACCTGAAGAGTGTCGCTTTAAAAGCCACGGAAGTGCAGAGAGCAGCACCAGCAGCAGTCAATAGCAATTTCCACCGCCAGGTCGATACCATCTGATGGCTGTGTAGCTGTAAAGATTGTTTCACACACGTATCAGGAGGTGGGCAGGGGCAGGAAAAGTGGAATTGGTTTTAATGATTGCAGGATTCAAAGTACTCCTGGCTCCCTCTCCCTCTTCTTCTTTCACAAGAAATACATGCACAAAGAGTCAGAAATCAAATTTCCAGCCCTGTCAGTTCCTATCACACCAGCTCCCCAGCTTGGACTCCTTCCCAGTTTGCCAGGGAAGCTTCTCCTAATCCACTGAGAAGTGCATTACCGGGAGATGGAGTTGCAGCCTGTGTCCAAACTTCCCCGCGGTTTCAGGTCATTAGCTCCACCGGTTTGGACGCAGAGCTACAGCAGAAGTGCAGCGCTCAGGTTCAAACCCAAAGGGCTTCCAGATGAGGGTAATTTGCACTATTTTACCTCCCCAGACAAGATCGGCATCTCATTTTGCTAGATGCTGGATGGCCAAGGAATAGCAGGCAAGCACAAACAGATAAACACAAAAAAAAAAGAAGGAGGGTACCCATTTTGCAGAGAAAATGTGTGAATGGCTATAGCCTACAATAAATAATAGCACATTGTGTTTCTGTTGCCTCACAAAGTGCTTTTCAGCCAGTGACTCCAGAGGCAACAAATGAACAAACATGTCTTGGTCAGCATTAAGAGCATTGCTGTGGGATGAAGGCCAGACCAGGGCTGGCCCCGCAGCCCCAGCTCTGCTCTTCGGCTCTTGTAAACGTGCAAAAATACCAGTCGCTGCTTCTGTTTCCCTCGCATTGTCTGTCTGCCTGCCTCCTGCCTGAGGCATGGACTCTTTCTTACAGGGTTTCACTAGCTGGAACTCTCATTTCTGCTAGGAAAACCTCTCAATTGTTTCTGCCGTAACTGAAAGCCAAGACTGCGTCTGCTTTTCAGAAAATAAATAACGTTACTTTGAGTCTTTGTCTTCTAATTCATTAATTCACTCACATCTAAACACAAAGTTCTCCCCCACCATCACATAAACAGGCAAGAGAATTTTCCAAGGAGCTGAGCTCCCACCAGTGTCTCTTCTGACCTTTAGCACCTGCGTACCAGGGTGGGAGCAGAGCTGGGCATCTTCAAGCGTCTCCCTCTGAAAACTGGGACAAAACCATCTCTCCAAGGCTCATAACGTTGTGCCAGATGGACACAGCCTACCTCCCCTGCTCTGCAAATCTCTTCATAAAACACAAGTCACCACTGTCTTTCGTGCCCATCACAGAATATTTTATTAACACCCTCAATTAGGCCTCATATGATAACAGAGAAGCAAACACAATAGCCATAAGCACGTGCTACCAAAGGGTCTTTCTTTCATCTTGGAGGATGCCACGTGAACCTGTGTGTGTGTGACACACGTACACACACATCCTTCCCTCTTTTTTCCCCTAGCCCCTAAGACATTGATTCCTATTTACTGCAGCTTTTTATTTTATTAATAGAGTACACGAGCATTTCAGGGCCTGACCACCAGCTCGATGCTTTTATGGAAGCGATAACACACACGCGCAATATCCACAGCGCTTAGAAGCACGTTCCCAAACTCCCAGCCTCCAGAGTCCTATGAGAAGCAGAAATGGCAGGTAACAGCAGCCAAGCCTTGAAGCCTGGAAACGGTGAATGAGGTAGACCTTCACTGCAAGGGCTGGAGAAACTTAAGAGGGGCAGTCTGCAATTAGTAGTGCTTGCTGAAGTTTTAAACCAACAGAAAACCAGCTGGGGTTCAGCCACCAAAGCTACTATTGCTCTGGATCCAGCTTCACAAATAGGTTTATTCCTGGGAAGAAATATAAAGAGAGGAACGAAAAAAGGGGAAACACATAATTTCAATATTTTTAAACAAGGCATCTTGGTGTTTCAGTTTGAAACACTCCTGGTTTGTACTTGCTCCTTTCAGAGGGCCTGCCAGCTTTCCCCGGGTGTGCTGCCACCACCATCCCTAACCCCTACAGCCGTGCAGAGGTGGCGTTCCACCTAGCAACATGGCCAGGAGACATAGGGAGGGTGACAAACATAGTGGAAAACAAACAAAGCCCAAGCCACGGGCACGGTAGCTCAGCGGAAGGAGGTCAACACAACGCAGCAGACCCCTGACCCTCGAAGGAAACCAGAAAATAAACTCCGTCTCTCTCCACGTGCGTGACACTGATGGGGAAGCCACTTGTGCCCTTCAGCCTGGCCAGCAATGCAGAGGAACCTGCAGATGATGAAGACTTGAAACTCAGAGCTGTTGAGGCCAGGCAGGCCACCCACATCAACTAAACCTACGCTGGTCCTGTGCAAGGGGAAGAGCTGCAGGAATTTCAGGTCAATGTCTACCCTGCCTGCAGGAACCACACGCGCATGCAAGGAGAGACCCCCTGAGCCCCACGGTGGCTCCCTGACGAGTTTGCAGCTTTGCTAATTAGTCACCAAGCCAGCACCCACCACCCCTCCCACTCACAATAAACCCAAATATTCGCAAAACTCAGCAGGCATTAAAAACAAAATAATAAAAATCCCCAAATGATGATAATTTTGGTTGTCTTTTGGGTCACGTTTTCAGGTCTCTGCAAAAATGAAGCGGAAGGTCCTTGTAATGGCGCGAGCAAAGAATGGGACTTTAAATAAAATCCCAGGCAGTGGGAGATGCTCAAGGCAGTGGCGAGCACAGCTTCTGCTTTGCCTGTGCTCAACCCTGCAAAAGACTGAAAGGGCTCTGTCTGCTCAGCAGTCAAAGAAAATCTTCGTCGTGACTTGATCCCAGATACCCACGGAGTGAAAAGAGCTGAGATTGGCATGTTCGTTAGGCTCACAGGTAAAAGGCACAGTAAGCAGCAAAACCCAAAATAAATAGTGAGAGTTGACAACACTGAGTGAGCGAACCTTGAATGGGAAATAAAAGACAATTTTGAACAGTGAGAGTAGTTAATCACCAGGTCCGGTTACCAAGGGAAATGGCAAATTCATCATCAGTCAGAGGTCGTGCATGGAGACTGGATGTCTTCCAAAAAGCGACACTCTGGTTCAGGATCAAGTTTTTGGGTTCAAGAGCATCTCTCAGAGGAGAATAACGCCTTCCGTCACAGCCTCTGCCGGTGATGCTGGCCTGATGCAGGCAAGCGGGTGAGGGTCGCAGTGCTGCAGAGCCCCCACCTCTCCCCCCGAGTCGCACCGAGACTGGCTTGTGGGGCCCGGCCAAGCGCCGAAACTCTGCGCTGGCCATGGCCCTTCTCCAGACACCCCGCCTGAGCCGGGCTCCGACTCCTCGCCTCCGTCACGCTCAACCCCAGCATGGTGCTCCTGGCCACCGTGGCAAGCTGTGCCGCCGCGCTCCCTGCACCGAAGCACGGGCTGCCCAACGCAGCCAGGGAAGCAGAATAATGATCTCTCTTTCCACACCCCCCTCCACCCTTTACTCCTTTTAGTCTCTGCATCTGCTCCTTCCTTCCTTTAGCTGCCATGCAAAACCAAACCCAAAATACATGCTCTGGCTTCTGTTTACCCTTTCAGGCAGTTTCCCTGATGCCCGAGATGCTGATTTGAACTGACCTCTCTCTCAACACCACCTTATCACCAAGTCAGCTCCCCGGCCCTCCTTGGAAGCAGAAACAAAAATCCAAGGGCAAAGCAAAACGTCTTTGGCATCCCTCATGTGCTCCAGCATCTCCATCTCCCAACCATCACGTGGGAGAAAAGCAAAATGCATCGGAGTCTGACTTCCAGCTTTGATTGCGGACATGGAGAGCAAAACGCCAGCTAATCCCTGCATGAAAGTGACTCCCCAGATCCCAAAGGGCAGAGCTGTGCTCTCTACCCTCCTTCTGCACCAGTCAATATGGCCAATTTAAAGAGGTTTCAGAAGGAAGCAGGTGCCTGCAGCTCATGTTGCTTCCCTGACCCTTGTAAATCCAGTCTCTTGAGTGAATGGCTTGTTTGGAGAGAGCCCTCCGTTTGTTTGTCTGGGCTCTAGTGATAATAGCTCTAATTTATCTCTGAGCTGGGCAGGCATGTCTAATGTGTTTGAGTATTTAGAAGCATTACGGAGGTTTCATTTGGTCAATTGTTTCTTGAAATCCTTTCCCACACACAGAACAGCCGTGCAAAGGTGGAGCGGCTCCACCACAGGCAACCCTGGGAGCCACAGCCTGCGCTGCCAGCCTGGGAAGGGCACACATGCCGGGGCCGCTGGATTCTCATTTAATGCCCTGTCTTGGAAATTAAAGACCAAGCAGCCAACCTGTGAAAGAGACAATGACAAGACAGTCTGGAACACGCCACCATGCCTCCTCCTGCTTAGACCTTCCAACTCCGTTTGCTTTATCATCTATCTCCTCCGTGTAGACACACTCCATCTCAGCTCAGACTCGATTAGGCAGGGTTAGCTTGGCACCTGCGCTGGGAAATACAGCACGTTTGGCCAACACGTTGTATCTAAATCTTAAATTAACCCTCCCTGCACATCAAGATCCATTCCAGCTCTAACCAGACACTGGCTGAAGACCCTCTAAGTTGTGTTGCAGCAGAATCACAGAATGGTTTGGGTTGGAAGGGACCTTAAAGATCACCCAGTTCCACCCCCCTGCCCTGGGCAGGGACACCTCCCACCAGACCAGGCTGCTCAAAGCCCCATCCAGCCTGGCCTTGAACACCTCCAGGGATGGGGCAGCCACAGCTTCTCTGGGCAACCTGTTCCAGTGCCTCACCACCCTCACAGGAAAGAATTTCTTCCTGATATCCAATCTAAATCTCCCCTCCTTCAGTTTGAAACCATTACCCTGTGTCCTATCATTACACTCCCTGATCCAGAGTCCCTCCCCGTCCTTCCTGTAGCCCCCTTTAGGTACTGGAAGGCTGCTGTAAGGTCTCCTCTGAGCCTTCCCTTCTCCAGGCTGAATGACCCCAAGCAGAAGGGGTTAACCTGAGGCAGAGCTGGGGAATGGTGGGGACCAGGTCACAGGTAGAACATGCGATCCAACCACGGAGTTCCTTACAGCTCAAGCCTACACTGCTCCAGACGCTACCGCCCATCACCTGCGCTGTGCTCGCAGGCCCGCCCGTGCTTCGGCCCATGACAAATGCAAGGTCACGTGCTTCGGCTTAAATCACTTTCGTGGAGGTTTCAGCAATTCTTTTCATGCCGTTTCAGCTAATTTTAGCTGCGAGCCGAGAGGCCATTGCCGAGGTTCAGCTGACTGGTGGCAATTTATCAGGTCACCCTGTTGGGGTAGGGAGCCTGATCCCACTCAGCTCTGCCCTCCCCGCTCTCCCTTTTCCGAACGCAGGAGCATCGAGAACCAGACCTCTTGTACAGCACCTGTAGCCCCAGAGCAATTTAACGGAGCGTTAGCATGAGCAAGTCCATGTTGCTCCCCGTGCCTGTCCTCCACGCCACCCCGTGCACCGAGATGCAGCCAGTGCCGGGGTGGAGCACGTCGGGCATTGCCACCACCGCACAGCCAGGAGGAAATGACGCTGCAGCTCCCCGGCTGCCATCACGGGGCTAATTTATGGGGGCCGAATGTAATTACTTACCCTGGCACAGGGCCAGGACAACAAGGTTAACACCCCTCACTCTCCAAAGAGTGCCAGGGGAGCGTTAGAGGGATGCTGCCAAGGCGTTTTGTGTGCCTTGACTTCAGGTGTTGCAAACAGCAAGGTTTAGCAAGGGCTAGCTGGGAGGAAAAGGGTCGCCGTGGAATTTCTTGAAAAGCAAAATAAAAGAAAGGGTTTGCTTTCTGCTTGGCTGTGCGGGTTTATTAACTTAAACTTTACTGTGCTGCACCAGGGACCCAAAGTACAACAGCCCTGCAGAAAAGCGAGGGCTTGCCGATGCGTCCTTCGTTTGCTTTGGAAAGTTCCGAGCCTCTCTTGGCTTTGCTAAAGAAATCTTGCGAGGCCTTGAAAAAAACCATCACTTCGTCTCTGTCCCTGAGCTCCCCGGTCCCTCTGACGGCCTTGGCAGTGTCTGAGCCGTCATCTCCCGGAGCAGGGGCTGGCGCAGACATCGCGTCTGTACCATGCCGGCCGGAGCGAGTGCTCGGCTCGACAGACTCCTACGGTGCTGGCAAAAGTTTCTCATGGCTCCAAATTTTTTTATTTTTTTTTAACGTGGTTTTTAAAACAGACTGAAATAGCCCTCGTCAAAAATAAAAAGCCACCAAATTTAGCCTTCCTTCCCTCTTCCCCACCCCCCGCCTCCCGTTTCCTGGAGTACTTGCAACAGGCAGCTGGTTGGGAGGTTTTTCCCCAGGGGTTTTGGCTGTTATTTATAAAGCTTTGATGCAAACTGCAAAAGAAAGGGAAAGAAGAAAAAAAAAAAAAATCAAGTTCCAGGTGACCTCTCTCCTTCTGCAGCAGCTCTGCTCCCTGCAGCGACGAGGCATCGCGGCAGCCACGGCTTCAGGGACCACATCCAGCATCCTTTGGGGTCAATGCAAACCTGCCCTCTGCCTTCCTGGGAATTTCTCTCCAACCCCCTCCAGCCCCGAGGGATGTAGCGATGAGGGATACAGTTCCTTTCATTTAGAGTTTACTGGTTCAGCGAAAAAAATAATGTCACAAACCCCCACCTCTTAGCAGCACTGCGTTACTGGCAGGCGTCCCTGGAGCTTACTGGTCTGAAGGACTTCCCAAAAAATGTTCACCCGGGACCTTGGAGGAACTGGGCTCCTGTCCGCCCTCCTGGTTTTAGGGCAAAGCAAAGGAAAAAAAGTGTCACAACTACATCTCAACTGACTGCCCCGCTGCCGGGATGAGAGCAAGGCTAGTCCCACAGTGCCCAGAGCTGATATGGGCATCTTGTGTCTGCCGATGAACCGAAAAACCCAAATAAGTGAAAACCTCTCTGGCCTTCACCTTAGTCCATAAATCCATACAGGAAAGGGCAGGGCAGAATGCCAGTCCCTTTAGCTTCTGGGGGGTCACCTTTCCTGCAGGAGAATAAGGACAAGCACAGCAAGAACAGCAGCCGCGTGGCAGAAATCCCCTTTGCAGGGCTGCGATGGTGGTACCCTCTGCTCAGCACGACGCAGGGCCCAGCGTGCTGCCTGGCATGGGGACACCATCCCGTGCTCCCTGTTCCTGCAGCTGGCGGGGGGAGGAACGCTGCAGCGACGCGTATGCGTGTATTTCGCTGTATATACATGCGTGTACGTACCATGGCACGCGTACGATGCATATTGAGATAAATAATATTTTGAGAACAAACATTTCATTTTAAAAGTCACCGTGTGACAACAAGTTAATTATCTATCATATCATCTCTCAAACCCAAACATTTTGAAAGCTAGGAAATAACTAATTAAGATCATCATAAATCTTACTCTGTCTCACAAGCCCATTTTCCTAAGAAATAGGAAGAAATACACATTTCATCACAATGCAGCATCCGTAACTCTGACCTATGAGATATTAATGACTAGTTCACACGGTTTCTCTACCTAAACACTTTTTTTGCAAAGGTTACCATAAGGTAGCACAGGATAATTATTTGGTAACGCTTTCCTGGCAATAAATCTGCAGACAGAGATAGTTAGGAGAAAGAAAAAAAAAAAAAAAGACAACACCGGGATCCTCTCACCTAACACGAGCCACGTTGACTTCCTCAGATCCATTTTGCTTTGAACCAGGACAAATCTCATAAAGGAACATAATTAACTGCTCCCAGTTAAAGCTGTGCTCCCTCTTCCTCCTCCAGACAACGGCTCCCAACAGGCTCCTTACACTCAAGCCTCTACCCACTCCCAGGGCCTTCCTCTGAAGGCTGTTTAGTCACAGCTTGGACAAATTGGCCATTTCTAGAAGACATTTGGCCATTTCTAGAAGACAATTTCAGGTTGATCCTGGATAGATAAATCAAATCCACTGGAGAAGATGCATAAAGCTAGGCCAGGACCACACTATTAAAATGCTCAACACAACTGAAGAGCTAAAAGACTTGAACATGGAGGAAATTTCAATTTTTTTTTTTAATTAGAGCGTGAAATGCAGGTGGGACAACTGCTGAAGCAAGGCTTTGAGCCTGGAACCATGTTTAATAGGAAAAGGGTGTTCACACTTAGCATCAGGACTACAAAGGAATAAAGATGAGGTGGGGGAGAGATCAGGAAAGGAAGACACATCTGGAAATCAAAAAATACAGGAATGAAATGAAACCTGGCAGGACTCAGGCCTCGAAGGGGAGACAGAAACACTGCAAAAAGGGCTTTCATCATAAAAGGAGAGCAAGTGACAAAGCGCAGCTGCTCCGCACTCATGGTGCAGTTCTGTGTTAGGGTAGTTCGGACACAGCCCCAAGGATAAATCGGTGCTCGGTGCCTCATGAGTGCAAAGGCAAAGGCAAGGAAAGCACATGTAGAAATGGCAACAATCCTCACCCATGTGATGGTCCAGAGCAGAGGGAGGCGGACGCTCCTCACGGGCCATCACTTGGAGAGACAGCATCCAGGAGCCACCCTCCATGACTGCAAGGCAGGAGAGGTATCTGCTCAGCTCTGCAAAGCCAGCGGGCTGTTCTCAAGCATCTGCGAGGCATCCTTTGGGACTCAGAGTTTGCTATGTGGAAAGTGAGCCAAAACACAACACGGCTCTTGCAAATTCGGGTCTTAGTGGGCAAATCCCCAAACCAGCTTTCTTTCTAAATGAATCAGGAGGTTCAGCTGGGGAAGACTTCATGGAATGGCGCCCCATGGGATGCATCCCGTTGAGGTGGAAGGATGGGCATCACAGGACCGGGAAGCAGAGAAGGGCAGAGCAGGGTTAAGCTGAAGGTCTGCAGAAGTGCCCTGCAAGACCATGGGCTTCCTTTGGGTGTAAAGAGCTGCCTCCAGCCCAGCAGCTGCCAAACACCAATCCACCTCCACCTCCACGAATCAGGGCCATGGCAGGAGCAGAAACCCCTGGCCTCAGGGCAGAGTGGGCTTTGCTACAGTCTGGGGTGGGAATTCAAACAGATCTAAACGTGGTGCTACGTACAATGAGGCTCTTACACCAATGAAGCACGCCCCGATTTTGTGAAGGACATTTGCAAGTGAATTTAAGCTAAAGGAAAAAAAGGCCCTTTTTATACTGGAATTAAAATGTCTAGACAGAGCCTTCCTGGTGTAACTGGACCTGCATATACTGATCGCGATACACCTGATAAAACTTCCCATGTAGACAGGGACTAAGAAATACTTTGGCAGAAATTCCAGCAGGAGCCATTTTAAAAGTCTTTAATCTCGAGAATTACTTATGCTATGTAATGAAGTCTGCATTATGGCTGTTCATTACATGGACCCTAAACACTGGAGAGCAAGAGGATTTTCTTTGGCATTACGACAGGAATCCACAGCATAGAGAAGGCTGGCCCTCAGCGTGAGGTCAGATCTCCCTCTAGCTGCTGGTCCTGGGGACTCAGCAGCCTTTGACCACCCAACGCCTGTACAAGCTCCTCTTCTTACCTTTCCTACATGCTGGCGCTTCCAGTGCTGCGGGTCTTGAGGTCACTTCTTGCTGGCTGCAGTGCTCCTCCCAAGGAGCACAAAATAGCTCAGCTTTTGCCGAGGACATACTCCAAAAGGGAGGTAGAGAGGCCAACACTAAAACCCACAATGGTTTCTTCAAAACAAGCCATCATAGATAAGCCAACAAGGTGTGCAGAGAGCCCAGACCCTCTGCAGAGGAGACATCCCACAGCCAAAATACTCGTGGTTTATGTCTCCTCTTAGCCCAGCTAAATCCATAAAAGACCTTCAAGTCAATTTTCTCCCTCTGGCATACAACAGGATCCAAGCAGTGCTCAGCATCACACTGGTCTTTCCAGAGATATGTTCCACAGATCAGCGGCCCCAGGTCTCCAACCTGCTGTTAGGCTGTTCTACATCACTCACCTCTTCAGGGCTAGCACCAGAGCTTGCTAGCAAAATGCCACCATCATCACCAAAATGTCCCAGCAAGTGCAAACCCAGAGGAGGAGCTCATTCCTGGGTCCTTGGAGTTACGTTGCTTGAAGATCAGTAGGTCTTCCTAGGAGGCAATGAGTAGGTAGGAGGGTCAGAGGGAGAAGGGGACCGGCACAGTGTCCATCTGGAGTTCCTGGGGGAATGAAGGTCCTTGGGAGGAGACGGCTCCTTCCAGAGACACCCAAAAGGGAGACCAAGAGCTTCAGCCACTCCACAGTGTCTCACAGGGTAGCAAAGGAAGCTGCTTTTTGGGGATGATGCCAAGCCTTTTTACTTTTTGAAGAACTGGACGGGAGTCTTGACGTAGGGGGCTGCAGCCTGGTGACTGAAAGATATTTTTTGTCATGTGGGTCAGAGTTGGCCTGGCTGGTCCCGCTGGCGTTTCCAAGTCTTCTCACATCACCTGAAGGTCCCTTTACATCGCCAGTGTAATACAGAGGGGCTCCAGCCTGAAGCCAGCCGCAGAGGACATCTGCGACAGACCCTGGCAGGACCAGTGTGTCTGAACAGCCACGTGCACACACGCGCAGACAGACACACACACGCACGCTGTCCACCTTGCAAAGTTTCCCCTGGATTTTTGTTACCATGTCATCTATTAATTACCTAATTACATCTTCTAATTATGGGATTCCTCCAGTATTTATACTCATTACATAAATGGCGGCAATTACACTAATTAGGTTAATGATACAGGATAACAGTCTACAAATTGCTTTAAAGGGACACTCTCGAGGCACATAGGCCAAGGATGCTCCCTGGCAGGTCAGCTGGTGGGTGGCATGTAGACATGCTCCCTCACCCCGCGGAGCTGCTGCTGCTGCTGCCTCCTCGCGTGGCCTCTACCTGAGCATCGGGGCCACCGCTACGGGTGGCCCAACAAACAGAGAGCGGCTGCAAAGAGAGCTACCGGGCAGATACGGAAGCAAATGCTCTACTGCGTGGCTGCTAAACCGTTTCCGCTGAAAGCTGTGGTCTGCTATTTAAGCGTGACCCTCTTCAAACTAGAAAGCTGGAGGAAGGGTTGCAAACGTTTCTTCTCTGGCTGTACCGAGACCTGGGAGGAGGACGGCAGAGTACCCGCATCCTTCCAGGCTCCCCAGCACCACTTCCGAATGCGCCCCAAGTCCTTGAATCCCGCTCAGATGGACGCGACCCAGGCTCTTCCCTATAGGCTTTTCCAAAATGTTTGCAGCAAGGAAATCCATCTCCTCTGCTCCAGCCAGATTCCCAGGAGCTCCGGCGGCACTCTGCAAAGCCAAACATGTCCTCGGGGTGAAAGGCAAGCCACGGGAGGCTGGAAGGGATCTATTTTGCTGAGCGCCCTACTTACCCAGATTTGCTGGAGACTGAGCGGCATGGGACAAGGTGCTCGCCCCTATAACTCACCCAAAAGGATCCTAATGCAGCGCCAAGCTCCATTACTCTCTGGAGTGGCCTCGAGCGCGGGGAGAAAACTTCCTCACTTGGATTCGAACGCAGGCACTTCTCCGGTGGAACACGGGAGCCCTTTGCAGCACTTTGGAGCGTGATGAATGGCCCTTTGTCCTGCAGCCACTACAGAAAGAGAATGTAATTACCCAAACTGGAATTCAGCCAGGATGCAATTTTACGCTGAATGAATTTTTTCCCCCCTCCTTAAAGTGTTTGCAAATCCCCCTTTAAAGATAAAATCCCGGAATAAAATCCAGCGCTTGCTTCAAAATTGGCCCAATTCCATTATAAGTCAACTGAACAACTCCATTTTGCACCTTTAAGTCCATGGAGCTCTCGATGTTGCGCAAGAGATTTCATTATTGGCAAGGTTGAGGAATGCTGATTTCTGCTACTGAACTGCTGTCTTAGCCCTAAACTATATCCCTGTGTCAGCTGCCCAAAGACGTGTGTAACCAGGTCCATTTTCTGAAAGATATACAGCTGCGTCCGGCTTTATAGCCCGTTCCAGCAGGACATGGCTGGCACTTCCAGTGGAGCAGGCTGACCGGTCTCCACTCGAACAGGCAGGGTCTATGGCTCCAGCGGGAGTCTTGCAGGAGCATATATCGATTGTAAATAATGTCTCAATATCCTATAGTAGGTCATAAATCAAAAAGGGGTTGAAATATCTTTTCTCCAAGGGACTTTTTTTTTTTTTTTTTTTAAAAGGAGTCTATTTCTTGTTTAGCAGTTTTCTTTTTAGAGTTACTGCATCGGCCTTTTACCCCAAGTGCCAGGTTTGAATCGTGGCCGGCGATCCTTGCTTGACCTTCCCTGGGGACACACAGAAGCTCCGCGATGAAGCCAGGGCTTGGGTGTCCCATGGGAGAATAGTCACATCTCACGCTCGGGCCAAAGCCCTCACCCCAGGTGGTGCCCCTCGCCTTGCGCGTGCCTTGCCGAGCAAGCCAAGCCCCACCGCAGCCACATCTCCTCTGGTCACAGACTATGGCTTGGGGAAGAGTCTCTGATGTAACAGCATTAGAGACACTCACCGTGAAGATGGGCTTCTCGTAGCGGGTGCAGGAAGTAGAGATCCTCCCCGCTGGGTACGGAGCAACACCGTCTTCAACTTCTCTGCAGCTTATTTGACTTGACACCAACCCAGAAAATAAAAAACAAGCTTTGAGCCAATGAAGACATCAGCCTTTCTCCTGTCCCACAGGCCACGGGAGATCCCTCCAAAAACCTAACCATCAACCCAAATCTCTCCCTTCCCTCTTTGGAAAAAAAACACACGCCTCCAAGCTACACGTGCTGGCACGGCACTGCAGCAAAAGGAATGGCCTCAGGGCTTTGTCCTGCAGGCTGTGCCACACTGCCACTGTCCCAAGGCTTGTACCCACGTGTAGTTACTGACATGAGACATGGGACAGGTGCAGCCTCCAACCCACCGTGCACAGCCCTGCGCCAGTCACCTCCTCAGCGGTCATGACTTGCAGACCCATTTGACATGGCTCAGGGCAGAGACCCCTTTTCCGTCACACCTCTCTAAGTCCCTATCACAGGGGTCTCTTTGTCTTGCAAAGTATCAGTTTCTCAAATTGCTGCATTATTCTGGAAAGTAAAAAAAGAAAAAGCCTACTTTGGGCCATTTTTAGGGGTATTGAGCAGAGGGAACTGAATACCTGTCAGAAGGACAGAAAAAACCCAATATTTTGCTGTCTAGAAAGTCACCTAAAACAATCCGGGCTGAGCTTCCCAGTTGCATGGTGCTATGTGGCACTTGGGGACACCTCCAGTCCCTCTCCCAGCACCTCCTGGGTGCCACCAGCATCCTGCAGGACAGGGTGGACACAGCACCCCGATGGCCACAGGCAGCGGGACACAGTCCTACTGCTCCCCCTCCAGCACTGCCTTGGTAGGACCTGGGCAACATTGATTTCTTCAAGTCCAAGAAGTATTCGAGCTTGACTGGCAATAAAATCAAGCCCAGGGAAAGGTGCGATGGGATCTCCTGGGACTGAAAAGAGAGCTTTGATGTTTAAAGAAGCCAAGAGGGAATAAAAGGGAAGGAAGGGTGGGAGGGGAATAGCATTTACCTGCACAAAAGCAAGAACATTGACAATAACCCGGCTCAGCTCTGGCTCACACGGGAGACTTTGGAGAAGGGGGTGGGAGGCAAGGTGGGAAATTACCAGGAGCTTAAGAAAATATATATGTAAAAATTAAAAAAATAAAATAAAACTGTATCAGCATTGACTAATAATTTCCGGGCTCTGCGCAGATGTCATTAATGACCCTTTTTATTCATGCAGGAGTTCCCAAAGAGGAGCATAATGTTCCATTAGTAATAATTGAGAAAGTCTCCTGTCGGGATTATGTCAAAACCTAGAGATGCTGCTGCTGCCAAAACATTTTGGTGACAAACGTGTGAAGCGTTTGACAGAAGGTGCCACAGCAGGTTGAGGCGGCTTCAGGAGGGGAATCCTAGGAGGAGAGAAGAGGTGGGAGACAGCAGCAGGGTGAGAGCTGAGCACCAGTTTACTCAGGAAACACGGCTCAAGGGATGAGCCCACCTACCGTGACAGCTTCAGGGTCATCACGGCACCTCAGAGACGCTGCTGGGGATTGCTGAGGATTTCGGCTGACCCGTCTTCTCCCCAACTCCCGAGACTTTGCGACACATCTGCAATATGTCCTCTGGGGTGGCTCAGCGCAGCTGGCTCCTTTCGCCCGGGGACAACTGTGTCCTCAGCCACCAGGGAACGGCAGGGGCATTGCGACACCCTGAGCGTTGCTTGCTGCTGCCCCAGTGAGGGCTGGGGACCACTGCAGTCACCAGCACAAAGGGCAAAGCCGCTGTGAGCAATTAACCCAACACATCCCATTTCAACAGGATGGAGAAAATATCTGGTGACACAAGTAGTTCAACCTACAGCAAGGCCGGACAACACTTGTTTGAACTACAAAACACCGGTGAAATTTAGACAGCCCGGAAAATAAATTCCTTCTCCCAAATCTTTCCCATTTACAATCTGGAGATCTCTTTTTTTTTGCTGGGCAGACGCAGAGTCCTGCTTGGCCACAGCTGGTGCCTGAGTACTGGCACTGCGCTGCTGCCGCGTAGACGCCGCCAGAAAATGCAGGAAGAGCAAGCGGCTTTCCAGGACCAGTCCTTTTCACAGAAAGGGTTAGTTAACGTCGTGCAAGAGCCAAAATAACAAATTCCCTCCTCTGTCCTCATCCCCCACCTCACCAAGCCCCTCCTGGGACTGGACCTCCCTCCCGCCCCGGCATTGCCTACCCTTCATGCTGCTCTTCCAAACCAGAACCCACCTACCGCAGCCTGCGGCGCAGGCAGCCGTGCTGCGAACCGGCACTGCCACCGTAAGCTGCCCAGAGCCGGGCGTTGTGGTACGCAGAGATCCGTGTTGCACTGCTGGGGCTGGCACAGCTCAGCCCCACGACATCCTTGGGCTCGACAGACACGAGTTATGGGGCTTGGGGGACGGGCCAAGCTCAGAAGAGCATCAGCGAGACACAGGAAGTGGTCTCCAGGCATCAGTGGGAACGGGGGATAAGCCAGGCGGACGGGCAATGCAGGGAGAGCTGGGGAAGCTGCCCTGGCTCCCCATCCCCAGCAAGGGAGGCTTTGTCCCCCGTGAGCACAGCTCCTCCTGCAACATAGCACGGGGAAGCACCCATGGGTCAAGCGCCATGAGCCACACGTTCCCAATTTGCTGGACAAAACCAGGCAGGTCGCTTCGCCAAGGTGGCACCCGCTGCCAGAGGGGTGAAAAAAGGCATTTAAATGCAAGCACCATCCTGATGCAGCTGGGGAAGCCCAAGCCAGGGCACCTCAAAGTCAGCATTATACAGAGCCAGGGACAGAAAAAAAAAAGTTTGTCACCACTGTATCATTTGCCCTTTTAGAGCAGGGAGGTATTTGGAGCCAAGACGTTGGTTCAGGCAGCATGTAAAGCCATGAAATTTGGATTTGGATCCAGAGCTGGAGTCTAAAAGCCATCCCAGTTTGCAAGGGTTGGTTCAGGCTCATTTCTAGTCCCCAGACCACAGCAGAAGGGCCTCTCTTCCCCGGGGCAGGAGCAGAGCAGCTGGTACTCTTCAGCCCAGTTAACAGACGAGGTCTGGCCACCGCAGCCGAGGGCTGCTCCAGATTTGTTTTCTAGTGGTTTGTTCATTGAGAGGCTGCCAACGCGTTAGCAGAGAGAAATGCACACTGGCCGGATCCTCCCCACCCCTCGCACCAGAGCAGATCTGCCGCGAGCTGGAGCGACGACCCCGCCGAAGGAGAGCACATGCTCGGCTCTCTGCCGTAACCGCCTCGTTAGAGGACGGAGCCAGGGGTACATCCCGAACGGCTCCGATGAGGGCAAACCCCCTTAGAAACAAGCCCGCGGGCCCCGTACGCCGCTTTGCATGCCCACCCCACCGAGTCCTGCCCGCAGGTCTGGTGTCACTGAACGAGCGGTGTCGTCTCCCCCAACACCTTGCGGGAAAGCTGCGACTGCTGTCCCCACCACGGCGGCCTCCCGGAGTCGGAGGCAGAAGCGCCATTGAAAAGAGCGTGAAGGCTGATTGCTGTAATTGAGCCTACCAGGGGAATTTCAGTCTGTGGGAATGCACAGCACATCCCAGCCTGCAGGAACAGGGGTGGAGAATAAGCCGAGCCATTCCTTTCGAGGACTAATGATGATGGGTTTTTGCTAGGACTCAAGCTGGCATGGATGAGAGCTCCCACAGAGCGCAGAGTCAGCCAAATTAAGCGACAGTTCTCCCTTGGAGAAATCCAGTCTAGGAGAGTTAGTCACAGGACGCTGCCAGCCTAGGTGCAGGCTGCGCAGAGGCGGCGGCGGCAGGCGCAGAGCCCTGCGTCCTCGCTGGATTCCTGCCGAGGATTCGGCTAACGCTGGTCTTCCAGCTCCGTGCTATTTAGGTGGCAAGCGCCCAAGCAGCGATGGCAAGGTGATGCAGGGGATGGGGGCAAGGTGATGCTCAGGTACCTCTCCTCTCGTCAGCCAGGGCCACACGGCAGGTCTTGCGTGGAATTGGCAGCAGGAGAAGAAAAATGCGTAGCCCTGCTTGTGCGACGCACACCTTTGCGTATGCATACGGGTGCAAGCACATGTATGTACAGAGGCACAGAAAATCTGCACCACTGTCAATGCCCTTTTTCCCATTTTGTCCCTTTTTTTGGCCTTATAAATTGTCCGTGGGTAAGCTTACGCCAACATGTGGTCACCTACCTGCTAATCATTTACTAACCATTTCCAGCCGGCTGAATGTAAAGGATTTAAATCCCGACTAAACGTGAGATGCAGGTCTCATCTCAGAGGTCTGGAAGGTGAACGCGGCGGCTGCGTTGCTTTCTTGCCTACCTTGGAAAATTGTTACTAAAAGATTTAGCACGACCGTAAATAAGTTTGTACCAAACTGATTCTTCACAGCCGCATCCAGAGAGAAGAAACACAAGGAACACATTGCTGGTACTTGTGGTTAATTGCTGCCTTTTCTTTTGGGTCTACTTGGTTTGAAATATTAAATGCAGAAGAAACCATCTATTTTTCCTCCAGAGCCTGTCAGTAGGGGAAGTGAAATATGTTTTTTTTCCCCCCCTCTTTTTTTTTTTTATATATAAACAAGGAGTATAAACTGTTTTATAGTAACTAGATAAAATTACACAGTATTTTAGTCAGTGGGGAAAAATATGGATCTCCGCGTGGCGGTATTTCTCCTATCTTTCTCGCTGGCTGTACGTTAACGTGACGACTCTGCATAACTCAGCTTTGCAGAGTTGTCACTGACATCTTTGAGCTCAGACACCGTCCAGTCTGTCCTCAGAGGGGATGACAGGCATTTTAAAGACTTCTGGGTTTTGATGTCCCTCCCCGAACTCCCCAATAACCTGGGGAAAATTTGGAGTAGCTGTTACAGATTTAAGCCTGTATTTCACGTCCAGCTGTTCACCTGCTGGGGCCCACAATCAGCCTTTACGCCGCGAAGGAGCTCTGGTCCATCGAGCACAGGTTCAGCCCACGCTATCACACGGTGACTCAGACGAAACATCTCTTGGAGAAGGGAAACAACACCAGATCAGGAAAACACCCCAATTTTTCTCTTCAGTACCAACAGACCTAGAAACTGATACCACCTTTGCTCTGAAGGACCAAACCTTCTGCCAACACCACCAGCTTTTTGGCTTCAGCTTGCTGAAGCTCAGCTCCAAAGCTCCCCAACAACCCTCCTGCCCTCTGCAAACTCCAGATCTTCCACAAAAGCAGGGAATTTTGAAGGCAAGATTTCACAGCCACGACGTTTCTCCCTTTGCCCCTGAACGTGCTCTAAGGCCGTGCCAAGATTTCAAAACCAAAATGCCTCTGGAGCACTTGATACCCACTCTGATGGCGACTCTGAAATTTCGGCTTTTCATCGCAGTGCTAAGTAGAAGCATTTTCCAGACCTTTATGTGGGACTAAAATTCAACATTTTCCATCACCACCCAGCAAACAGCTGCCCTGACAGATTCACTCCAACACCTGGGGCGGGAAATTCAGCGTATTCTGTATGAGTCTGTTAAATTCAGACTGAACAGCCAAAACGAGCGTGTCTGTAGGAGAGCACACACCTGAGAGTTGGCTTGCTGTCACCCCACATTGCTCTACCTGCTGTCCCGAGCAACGCCAGCAGCACCCTCACCCCGGGACATCAGCGTCCAATTTGATCCAACCAAACCCAGCCTCTGGAGCCACCACAAATTTTGCCAGAGCCGCCTGTAGCCAGCGAGGGAGAAGACCCCCCTGGCATCCTTACCTCTGGGCTCCATCCTGCTGCCTCTGCTGCTTCGGTGAGAGCTCTGGTGAAGGCAGAGACGCTGGTTCTCCGTCGCGGATGTGGTGGGAAGGCAGATAGAGCTCACCATCGGTATCTCCAGCCCTTCAGCACACACGCGGCTGCAAACCCACCAGGCAGGCCAAATCGCAGAGAGGGACAGCGTGCAAATGGCCTTAGTTTTCCAGAACTACAGAAATTGAGAAGACCTTTCCCTAATGAAATGAGCTGATTTGCAGCTTTTAGCTGTTAAACACAAGATGAAAATTCTCATCTGGAGCTGAGCACGTCCGTCCCTTTGCGTTTGTGTTTGCACAACCCCTTGCGCCCCACGCCGATACCATCTCTAGCGCCACCAGAGCATCCTGCTGCTTCAGATAAAGATTATTGTGATTATTTTTTAATCCCTATTTTTCCCAGGGAGAGGAGAAAAAGAGGAGGGGAAAAAAAAAAAAAAAAAAGAAAAGAGGGGATTTAATCTCAAAGTTTCAAAGCTTGGAAGTTTCAGCTGCTCCAGCAGCATTAATTCCCGCCGCGTGGGGCCGACCCATGGGATTCTGGTGTAGGACGTGGCCGAGGCGCGGAGCTGGAGCAACGCTACCGCAGCATCGCCCGTAGAGGGAGCTTCCTTGGGGAGCCAGGCACGATTGACATCTTTTCATCAAAAGTGTCCAGCTTTTTTTTTTTTTTTAAAAAAAAAACGACATTTTTTTTTTTTCCAGACAATATAAAGTATTGATTTTAAAGTTCGTGTGGTTTTCAGTTGGTTGTTTGGGTTTTTTCCGCCTCCTGCCCCCCACAGCAAAACAGGCAGCTCCGGGTTAAACCTATTGGAAATGGATGTTTTGCAAGAAGTGGGGAAAAAGGAAGAGGGAGAGAAATGCTTTGCCCAGCGCTGGATGTTTGCAGTTGGTTTTCAGTTGGGTTGAAGCAAACAAATTGCCAATGGTCATTTTTCCATCCAATTTTGTTATAATGAAGGGGGGGGGGGGGGGCGCGGAAAAAGCTAACGGTTTAGTGACAATCAGATTCTGCAGTCTGCCAGTGCTCAAGTGTTAGACGGCTTTTTCGACCCACTGGATACCACTCTGGGTTTGAAATGTGAAGCCCGACGGCTGTTTTTCTACACATTTTTAGTTTAATTTCCTTGCAAACAGCCTCACAGGCTCCGGTTATTTCTCCATGAGATCCCCCCTGCCCTTTGGGCACAGCCACAGGATTCCCACAGCTCCCGAGATGGTGGAGGAACGTCCTTTTAATTCACTCTGTGGACGGCCCAATTAGCATCCCAGTAAATTATTACCTCGGGGAAAACTCCAGTCTCAGGACTCGGCAGCCAGCTGCGAAGGCAGCCAGCGCTCGCCCTGCTTCCCCCGAACGGCTCGGGGAGAGCCGAGAAGATGGAGGGCATTTTCTCCAGGAGGCGATGGCATTCAGGTGGCCGGGCAGCACAATTAGAAGGGGAGAACTGTAGATTATCTCGGGTTTATAGTTCCCTGATAGAAGGGATGGGGAAGAAGCACAGTAAAAAAAAAAAAAAAACCAAAACCATGATCAAATAATTTGTTCTGCTGTTCAAATTTCTGGACAAAGCGAGAGATGAGACGCAGCTCCACCCCCCAGCTGCATTTGATCTATCGGGCTTTGAAATTAAGTATTCTCCTTGCAACAGGCGTAACTGCGTCCTGGTGAAAACTGCTTCTCCGGGCTCTCCCACAGGCAGGGTTTGGGGCTCCCTCCACATTGAAGAATGAAAAGTCCCCAAAGCAGCTGAGACGCCTCTGGTTCGGGTGCACCACACGCAAGGGACGGTCCTTACACCAGGTCCTTTCCTACCTGCAAGGCAGAGGCAAAAGTCCTTGTCTGCTTGGGCAAGGGGACCGAAAAACACCAGGGGACCAGGCCAAGGCTGTGCAGGAGATCTGTGTCCCAGCAGGAACACAGCCTAGATGCCGGCTGGCATGGTCCACCACGAAGCTGTCCTTGCACCTCAGTAACCTGTTGCCACCTTCTTCTTCTGAAGATCTTTTTCCTCGTGCTCTCCCTCCAAAATGCCTTTGCCATTCATGTGAATGAGGCACAAGCAAATCAAACCACACCAAGCCCACACTGCAAACAAAAACCGTGACCCTGGTCCATCCACTGTGAAAAACAGGAGGGGTGGGGGCAGGTAAACTAGCCGTTTACTGGAAGAACCTGAACATATTCCCCCCCCCCCATTTGCATGAACAGATTTGGCACAGGTATCCTCACACACCTCAGTGTGCTTTGGCTTCAAAAGGACCAGGCGGGTTTTCTCTACTTAATTGCAGCATCCCAAAGTTACACCTCCAAAGGTTTGCCAGCCTCGATATTGCAACAAATACCTATTTTCATGAAATTATTTCCCAACCGGTTTTCAGCCAAGACAGTACCAGCAGCTGGTCAGGCACGTTTTGGTTTCATGAAATCTCTACAGTCTTCAGAGGACAGTGTAACATTTATGAAGTGCAGGTTTTTTTAATACCTTGGCAACTTGGGCACATCTCCTAGGCGCCTGAAGTTTCTCAGCGCTGACTGTCAATGTTTCTGCAATGGGACATCCACTCCTTTGGCCAGCTTTGGATTTATACTACAGTATCTCCACTAATTTTGATGGACCTACTCTTGACAAGGTCACAACGGGAAAGGGGAGAGCTCCGTCCCTTAACCATGTACCATTTTCGCTTGTGTAACCGTCAGATCTCCCCCGGCCCTGAGCTTTTGCAGCCTTAAGATAAGGCACAACCTGCTGTTCTCCTGTATGACCTTGCAGTGAGTCTTCACAGCTCAAGAGTACAAAAAAAATTAAGAACATTTCCTTGTATGAGCTGCAAATGTTTCACTTCTTGACAGAGCTGTAGTCCCTGGTCCTTCCCAAAGGTGGAGAGAGCAGGTGGAATAGCTGAGCCATCCTCCTGTTTGCTAACGGACCACGTCCATTCTCACTTGCTCTTCTCTCCATACAGCATCATTTTTCTCTCTCAGCCATCTTTTAAATCTTTATTTTAGTCTGTTATCTATAGAAACAGGTTTGTTTTTTTTTTTTTATTTAAGACTGTTATCTCATTCTGCTCACCTAGCTGGAAGCAGCACCTACTTGTCTGCACTCGCCAGACCAAACCACCCACTAAGGCAGATGCTGGTCACCCTGTGCACACAGAATGTGTTGGGTTGGAAGGGACCTCTAAAGGGCATCTAGTCCAACCCCCCTGCAGTGAGCAGGGACATCTTCAACTAGATCAGGTTGCTCAGAGCCTCATCAAGCCTGGCCTTGAATGTCTCCAGGGATGGGGCCTCCACCACCTCTCTGGGCAACCTGGGCCAGTGCCTCACCACCCTCAGTGTAAAGAGCTTCTTCCTAATGTCTCATCTAAACCCACCCTGCTCTAGTTTAAGCCATTGCCCCTCGTCCTATCACTACATGCCCTTGCAAACAGCCCCTCCCCATCTCTCCTGTAACCCCCTTTAGGGACTGGAAGGGGCTCTAAGTTCTCCCCGGAGCCTTCTCTTCTCCAGGCTGAACAACCCCAACTGTCTCAGCCTGTCTTCACAGCAGAGGGGCTCCAGCCTTCGGATTGTCTTTGTGGCCCTCCTCTGGATCTGATCCAACAGGTCCATGCCCTTCTTGTGCTGAGGGCTCCATAGCTGCATGCAGTACTCCAGGTGGGGTCTCACCAGAGCAGAGCAGCGGGGCAGAATCACCTCTCTGGATCTGCTGGCCATACTTCTTTTGATGCAGCCCAGGGTGCGATTGGCCTTCTGGGCTGCAAGGGCGCCTTGCTGGCTCATGTCCCGCTTTTCACCCACCAGTACCCTCAAGTCCTTTTCCACAGGGCTGCTCTCTATCACATCATCCCCCAGCCTGTACTGGTAATGAGGATTGTCCCGACAGAAGTGTAGGACCTTGCACTTGGCCTTGTTGAACTTCATAAGGTTTGCTTGGGCCCACCTCTCTAGCTCGTTCAGGTGCCTCTGGACGAGCTAGAGACACTAGCACACTTACTTCTTATTTCAGTGCAACAGTAAACCTCTGGTACGTGCCCTCCGAGTTTGAATTTCTGGACACTTCTGCAACCTCTAGCATTTCCTCTAGATGATTCTCCCCAACTCATGAGACCGCCCTCTCAACTATGCCTGGTGAACTCAAGATACTCGGCTTCTGCTCTTTGCCTTCCCTCCACAGGACCAACTACTCAGAAACACAAGGAGATCCTATCGGACTGATACAATTTCCTTTGAAGCCACCTGTGTTACCCGTTCTCATGGGTAACATTCCCTTGTTTTATCCTAGGTTTTCACAAGCTTGACTACAGGTCTCAGTGCTTTTCTGGGAACTGCAGTTATTCTGAAAGCCATGTAATCGTCCCATTCCCACTTTCTCTCCATTTTTCCCTTTTCCAGTACTTAGCTAGGATCACAGCCGACCTTCTTAGGGGAAAACAAATGCAATGCCACTTCTTTGGCATCATCTGCTGAGTGCTTTCCCTCTCCCCGAGTACCAAACCAACACCTCTGTGGTTCTCCTGCAACTGCTGATGTACTGCTAGAGCAATCTCTCGTTACACTTGATGTCCCCTGCTAATTGCATCTCACCATGTGCCTTGGCTTATCTGATCTTGTCTCGGCGCGTGCATGCTGCGCTTCTGTACTTGATCTTCATGGCCTGACCTACTTTTCGTTTCCCCCAGGTTTCTTTCTCAGGTCTGAGCTCTTTCCCTGCGCCTCCTTTCTCCTGCAACACGGTAGTCTGAACCAGGCCTACAAGAAGATGGGACTGCCTCTCATTAACAACTTTCCCCGCCCCCTCAAGATCAGTTTCCCAGGGGGGCCTTACCTGTGCGTGATCAGCCGGTGCTGGAGTCCCCTGATGTGTATGTAGGTCCAGTGCTCTCCTCCCTCCCGCTCCTCAGCACCAGCTCAGTCATTTCCCAGCAACTCCAATGGGTCGCCTTCCACCTCCCTAGCCAGCTTCGCCTGCAGGAGTTACCGTCAGAAACGGGCTCTCTCCTGGCTGTTCTCCCATGCTTGGAGATGGAGATGGTCACTCACACACCTTCAAGCCTCGCTGCGTCCCCTGCATCTTCTTTCCCCGGGAAGGGATACCCCACGTTAACTAAAGGATGCTGCCAGCGGCTCAGAAAAGCCTCCTTTACTTGGTGTGCTGAAGACCCGCCCCTGGGGTAATTCTCCTGGTGTTTTCCCTTTTAACCACCAGCTGGAGACCTCCAGCAAGTCTAATCCCCCCTCCCCCCCTCATTTTCTAACCTCCACGCAACCATGCACACCCTTGACGTGCAAAACACGCCTTCTCCCCGATGCCCCTGCCTGCCTTCCCTGCTCTGGCTGTGTCCCTTTAACATTGCAATTCCAGAATACAACTTCTCACACTAATTGAATCTTGTTGCTTTGTTGCAAGCCGAAGCCCCCAGCTTCCCCCCCTCCCCGCCCAGCTCTACTCCCATTCATCTTGTATTCAGCCATTGGGTGCAACAGCCCCCTCTGCTCTTTCTTGGCCTTCCTTTGATCTTGCCTTGAATAGAAGCGGTCAAGCTACAACGACCACAATTTCTTTCTTCCGTCCTTAAATCCCTGTGACTCCAGGGCTGGCGGGTGGCATTGCGGGGGAGCACCCATCCCCGGCCGCCTTTCCCTCCACCTCAGCAGCCCAAGTCAAAGCCCATTGAAGGCAAGGGAAAGGCTTCCATTAGCTTCAGCCGGCGTCGGGTCGGGGTCACGAACGGCAGCGGCCGGTGTTTTTTACACCAATGCTGCCAGAGCAAGTTAGTAAATTGTCCTCAGCAGCCAGGTGACTGCCAGGGCCTCTGATAGCACGGCTCTGAGCTGTACGTCCCGGTGCAGAAAACAACAGACCTGGGAGTTTGACTCTGCTCTGGATTTCACAGACTCACAGAATGGTGGGGGTTGGAAGGGACCTCTGGAGATCATCCAGTCCAACCCCCTGCCAGAGCAGGGTCACCCAGAGCAGGTGGCACAGGAACGCGTCCAGGCGGGTTTGGAATGTCTCCAGAGACGGAGACTCCACCACCTCCTCTTTGCACCACAAGAGAAACCCTCGCTAACAGCACCGGCACCTGCAAGGGCGACGTCTAAGCCAAGAAGCAAGGAAGAGAGAAGGGACAATTAACCCTGGTTTAAATCCACTCAGCTGCTCATACCAAAAAGATTTACCTTCGTGAGACAGGATCCTGATAGCGCTCGGAGCTGAATCCCCAGCCTGAAGTGTATGAGGTTTAATTACTGCAGCTTTGTTAAATCAGCCCGGTTAAGCCCCTGTGTAATTGCTTTCTTCTGGGCCCAGCAGTGGTTTATTTGAGGACAGCTCAGGCTGATCCTCGGCCGCTGGGAAGCTGCTCCTGTGCTGTTTACATCACCTCATTTAAATCAGTTTAAACGCACACCTTTTGAGAAAGCGCCTTCAAAGAGGCGAGGCCTCAGCCTTTCCTTTGGTTTGTGCTGAGAAGGCAATAAAATGCTTATTTTTTGCTTTAAATAAATGAAGCCCAGTTGCACCCAGAGCTATCAGTGTGCTTTAGGCAACATGTGGTACCATCAGTCTCGGGGAGGATGCATAAAGCACCCCAAAAAAGAGAAATGCAGCCTGGCGATGGGGCCAGAGCATGAGGCTGGGGCCAAGGCTCCTGCCCGGAGAAAGCCATGCACCGCAGAGCCCACAGGAGCCACATCCCAAATCCCCTTGTGCTTCCCACTGCTTTCTCCCAGCTGGGGGAGAATCCCAGGACACGCAGCGCCCGGGCGATCCTCCGCTCCATCCCTGCAGCCGTGCTGGTTGCTACGGTTACGGGCAAACCGGTGCGTTTTGCAGGGTGGGGAAGCGGGTGGCGGACAGGACCCGGGTGACGGGGTCCGTAAATGAAATGGCTTTTGTGGGAGGGAGGACCCTCGCCCCATCCTCGGCAGCCCCGTGCCACGGAGCCGACCCACGCCGGCTGCGGGCGCCGCGCGCATTTGCATGGAGCTGACAAGATGACAAGGTGCAAATACGCCAGGCTGCTCGGGAGTAATTTTTACGGCAGCTCTGCCTTGTGCACGTTTTTATTGCAAAGAGGGTAATCGGGCCTCTTCATTATTGAAAACATATTTACTACCCCTCGGCCGCTCTCTCCCATTTTTGCCAGCCCCTTCCTTCCCCCCTTAACTACCCTGTCCTCCACGAGATATGATCTCATAAATTTACAGTGTACTTGCTGTCTGCAAAGTGGATGTTCAGTTTCATTTTTATTGGACTTTACGATACAGGCGGATTGCATTTTATTTGTTGCGCCGCTACCAGAAGGCTTGAAACTGCCGGAAAGTGCTGGCCGCAAGAGGGATTTGGCCTGAGAAAGGGCTGCAGGATGGGGCTCCACAGACCCCGGGAGAGCTGCCGGCGTGGGATACGCCGGCTGCAAGCAGGAGAAGGTAGTGCTTTGGAGGAAGGCTGCCGTCCTCCTCCTCTGCTGGAGGAGATGCTGCTCCCTCCGCCCCCCGTGGTCTTCCCGGCTCCTCCCGAGAGGGACGGGGATCGATGCGGGAGCCGTGCCTCTCTCCCCGGCAGCCGGCCTGATTGACAAGGGATGCGCGGCAGGAACAACGGCAGCGGTTTCTCATTGCTCACTGCGCTTTTTGTGGTCGGTACGCTTCCCAAAAATGCCTTTCCCAGGCTAGACAGGCTTGTCCGAACCCGCCTGTCCAGCACTGCCCTCAGCGTGACACTAATGTACCTCAACAAAAATGCCAGAAGCCACAGGGAATGGCAGCAATGCGTGTGACACCAAAGGATGTCAGCATCCACGAAAACATCTATCGCAGTCGGTGCGTTGCTCCAGATTTGCCCTACTGTTAACAGCCAGCAGAGCACAACCTCGCCCCCTTAATTCCAAACGCCTCGGACGGCTCCGACTTATTTCCCGGCACAGGGGCAAAAATCCCCCCGATGCCTGGAGGGATGCCCAAGAGGCAGGAGCAAAGGGAAGCCCGTGCCTCTGCTCCCACGGACATTGGCTCCGGACTGGCCGCCGAGCCAGCCACCGCTGTCACGGCTGCTGTAATCAATCGCTAGTTCGTTATTAAAAAGCTGTCTCGCACAAGGAATTTGTTAGCGTGGAGCAAGCCGTGTGCGTGCCCCCTCGGCACCGGGTGGGTGGGGTGACACCACATCGCGCTGCCGAGCCGCTTTCTCCTCCAGGGAAAAAAGGCCTTTTGCAGCCCTTTCGGCAACTGCCCGGCGGTGTCAGGAGCCCAACGCACTTTGTATCCACCTCAACTCGGCGCGGCACAGTTTAAATAATCAACCTGTGTCCTTTCAATCCAAAGAAAAAAAAAAAAAAGGAAGAATTTTATTTTTTTTCTTTTCTTTTCCAAGGTAACGGGGAGAGGCCAAGCAAAGCACCGCAAAGCAACATAAATGATTTAGCACCCAACGATTTTGCCAGGGAAACGCTAAAGACGGAGTCTAATCCTTTCATCTAACCCTGGTCTTTCTAAAAGCTTTAAGCTAGGAGTTGACTCAGCATGTCAGTGCCAAAAAGATCCATTGACCTCGAGTTCAGTGCTGAGAAATTGAGAAATGTTCTTTTTAATGTCTATTCAATAAATACAGCATCACCCTCTCCGTGGGCTGAGCAATCCACTTCAAATCCATTACGGCACGTTCTCACAGACTGACAAGTTGTCCTGAGACAATAGTGGCTGCCAGATGAGGTTAACCCTTGCCGAGGGGGTGTAAATCTTTGTAGCCACAAGCCTTTTGCTCTCAGAAGTCCTTGAGAAGAGGGGAGGGGGATATCTGAATTGATGACGAGCAGCTGCTGCGTGCGCTCCTTGCTGGACCAAGGTGATCTGCGTCGGTAAAAAATATGCCCAGTCAACACAGCCGGGCTTCGGGCCATCTTGATGGGAAGGAGGGGAGTGCTGCCGCCCTTCGATCCCCAGTGGTGCCTCCAGGCACTCATGCTCCCAGCTTCTGCTGGCCAACACAGCCCATTGGATTGGCAGCAGGAGGGATGCTGCTGAACCAAGGTTTTGTTGGGAAGCACCACTCTATGGCACTACCATCCCTCGGGCAGGTCTACCAACAGCCAAAAGTGACCCCCAGAGCTCATGGTACTGGGGAAATTTGGAGCTGGAGCCAGTTTGGAGACTTCTGGCCCAGGCACAGTGAGTGCGAGCTCCGCGCTCTGCTCCCTTGGGCGTACTGGGATGACCTCCCAGGCTATGTGGCCATGTTTTTGGCAGCACCAAACTGGCTGGATTAAATACATGGCCAAGGATGACAATGGTGCAACTCAGAAAGCAACTCAGCCCACTTAAGTCCAACCACTCCTGGCAGTGGGCCATGGCCTCCAACTCCCACCCAAAATAATGCATCTTAACACAGCTTCTTTCCTAGGGACAGCCCAGGGACAGCAGAGGCACAGACCCCCTGCACAGGACATTGTACCTGCATAAAGGCCAGCATGGAGCAGCTTTCCAGGCTCGGCTTTCTGTTCAAGAGCATGTCCATGCAAGGAGTGACAGCAGCATGACACCACTTTACCCACCACTGCATATCTATGACTCTATCCAAGGCTAGGAAAGGCGGGATGTACTTTTCACTAGCTCCTTGTTCCCAAGTGCCTCAGCTGGTGGGTGCCCCATAGCCACCTTACAACATTGGTTGGCCTGGTCATCTCTGATTCACCCATGGTTGGTGGAGTCTGACCCAACCAGAAGGCCCTCAGCCTGTCTTAAGGTCAGAGTCACAGATCACTGGGCTAAGCAGACTTAAAGGAGTGCTGATCTCCCTCCGCAGAGGGTAAAAAGCACCCACTTGGCCAGTTTAGTCCATCAGAGCTCAAACACGAGGAGAGAGGAGTCCCTTCATGGCCCCAGGGCACCCCGCAGCCAGCCAGACCTTCTTTCTGATGGCATGTCCTGGACTGCTGCAGCTTCCAGTGCTAAGCCATTAATGAAAATTATCACCTTAGTAATGGTAATAATACAATAATTCCAAAAGGTAACGCTACGGGTGCACAGTCAATCTGCAAGAAATTGGATCTGAGGCAGCAGGGGAACCCTACGTCTTCGGTTTTACATTCAGTTACAGGTATTTTACAGTGCCCCCTTCCTCCTCCTCTTCCTTCCAGGTTTCAAGCCGCTGAGCTTTGGCTCAGCGACGCACAACCAGCCTGGACACTGTGGCGGTTTTTGGGGGGACGAGGGGGTGCTGCAGCAGCCACCCAGCCTTTCCAGGCTCCTCCGACACGCCGGGGTGGAGGAGGTCGCACAAGCTGGTACTTGAGGCTCTCCACTGACTCAAGGAAGCCATCCTGCATCGTGTTTATCTGGGTCACATTTACAAATTCTCTTTTCGGCTTTAGAGGCTGGAAGTTTCTATTTTTTTTTTCCTCCTCTCTCCCCTTGTCTGTATGTGCCGGCTGACTGAGATCTGCAGGCACAGAGGGCTCGGCCGCAGGGCTGTACTGGTAATTACTGTTTGCCGGTTAACTAGATCATGAAGACTAGCAAATGTTTACCTTTGATTAGACCGCAAACCTTCAAGATGGCATTTCTTACTCATAGAGTCTTTAAAGATACAGAATTCTGCTGGAAATCAGCAAAAAGCTTTTGTTTATGGAAACAAAACTTATACGTAACTCATATAGCTGCTGAGAAAAACACGGGAAGGCCAAATGACTGCACCCAACAGTTAAAGTCTGTGAAGGCACAAAACGACCCCTGGATTTTTCTCCAACGTTCCTGTGAGTTGAACTGAATTAAATTGAAAATCTCATGATTTCTATGGGAGGAGGAGGCATGCTGGAGGCTTTTTTGCACAGGTGGGGCTGGTAACACTGGGAGCATCTTCCAAAAGTCCTCACTGAGGGACTTTTGGACAGTTGGACACTTGAACTATGCTAGTAAACATTTCGATACTAGAAAATAAAATGTCCTCAGCACTCTTCTCCAGCACTGCTTCATTTACTTCCATTGGCATAGTCTTAAATACTTCCAAAGAGCCAGACCAAAGCTCCTCGGTGTAGGAGGGCAGAGTACACAGTGCTTGAATGCTGCCCCACCAGTATCGCTCCTGTCCATGTCACCTCCAAGGCCTGCTCCAGAGAGCACACCCGTGTCCCACCCTCAACACTATATGCTGGTTGGATGCTCTGGCCCTGACATTTTTTGCCCCCCCCAAGGCGCTCTGCAGGGAGACCTACCCAAAAAAAGCACAGCCACCATGCAGAGGAGACGCAGCTGCTTTGAGGTAGGCAGAGGGATTACCAAATGTATCTGAAAGGTGCCTCAGGGCAAGGACCACCGTCATTAGAGATACTGCTAGGTGAAAGACCAACACCGAGCAATGATATTTCAGTCCCTTCCCTTTCTTGCTCCTGCCACACCAGCCAAACCGGCCACATGGGAGAGATGCTAACGCAAGAATTCCCCTCCTAACATTCGAAATTCCCCAGGTACGTAACGATACACCATAG
The DNA here is from genome assembly GCF_964199755.1 of Larus michahellis. Classification (NCBI taxonomy): domain Eukaryota; kingdom Metazoa; phylum Chordata; class Aves; order Charadriiformes; family Laridae; genus Larus; species Larus michahellis. The sequence goes on along the minus strand of NC_133903.1, from coordinate 24,939,107 downwards.
GAATAATCAACAATGAAAGTCCTCTAGACTTCAAGAGAGCTTGGGTCTTGCCTTCAAACCCCATGCCAGCACAGCCCTGCACCCCAGCAGCAACCTGCACTGCCCGCGAGAAGCCGTGGGCAAGGCCAGGACCAGTCCAGATCCAGGTCTGCTGCTTAGGGATTAAACAGATGCCCCCCGTGCAGGGTATGGACCGACCTATAACATCTGCGTATGCTGGAAGACTTGCTTTGACCATACTCACACGCTTGCACCATGATGGAGGACATGCTAATTAAGATGCTATGCCCATAGCTGTGTTGGAGCAGCCTCACCAGAGGAGATCTCATGGAGAGACTCCTTGCAAGGTAGGAGGTCTTCAGCTCACTCTGGCCTAAATTTCACTGGCAGAGGCAGAACTGAAAAATCAGGTATTCGGGCAACGATTTCCAAGCGCGAGGTCTGCACGCAGGTCTGTCTCAGGAGTTGGCCAAGCCGAAAAGAAAACGGGCAGGCAGGTTGTGAACATCGTCACCTAAACAGCATCATGCAGGAGGAGGTGTGAGGAAGGCAGGGGGACACTACTCTGCTGCTGTACTAGACACAGCCTATTCATTTGAAGACAGGTTGCAATGCCAGGTTGTCACCCCCTCATCGGTACTCCCTGCTTGGGTCGCCAGCACCAGCCATGAGTTTGGTTCTCCCTAAAACCCTGACCCATTGGGTCACCCTTTGCTGAGGAGAGAAGCCCTCCCTTTCACATGGGGACAGGAGACGATGCCAAGAGAGTGGAAGGGCTGGTGATGGACCATCTCCACGATGCTACTAAAGCGTAGAAAAGGACCAGGATGGCAGTGCCCCACGCACCGATCTCTGCTGCCACCCTGACCCATGCACACCAGGGCAGCCGTGGGGCTCCTTTTTTGTCACCCAGACTTTAAGACTCCCCTCCAAGACATCTGCTGACACCGCTAATTATGGTCCACCCTGCCAGCGGCTCGGTGCGCTGCAAGAATTTCCTGATTGCTTTTTTGGGGAGGGACAGGAGCTTTCCTTCTCCCTTTGTCTCCTCGGTGAAGGATGTGCTCTCGGGCTGAAGTCCTGACAATCCAAGCTGCTGAAATGAATCCTCTTCAGTCTATTTACTTGATATTTACCAAAGTCTGCGATCAACAAGAAAACACATCTCAGCAGCTCACTTGGCAAGAGAACGAATTGAGGCAGCACTGCAGCTGTCATATTTATTTCAGTGGCAAAGCAGGTCAGGAAAATTGATAAAATTAATCATACAAACTAGCAAACACCGGGAGTGAAGGAGAGAGAGAGAACGAAGGGGAGAGAATGAGAGTGAAGGAGTGTTTGCAGCACCAAGCTGCACCTGCTTTTATTTCTTTTAATGGATTTTTTTTTTTTTTATGCAATGTCACAGATAAAATTGGTGCAAGGTACATTATTTTATAAGTAGGTTTGGGGAGGGGTGTTGAGATTACTCCAAGCAGATGCCTATTACACCAGGGCTGAGCCCTAGCCACAGCATTCGCAAGGAAATAGGAATTCAAGGACAGAAGTGATTTTTCAGACAGTCCCCACAGACCAGGTGGGAAGGTCCTTGAAAGCAATATCTAGAGGTGCTCCGACCAGGCTGGGGTTTGGGCCAGGGCTCCAGGTGGCTCCTCAAGGTGCTCCCAAGGTTGTCCTCAGGGCTGTGTCCCTATTGCCCCTTCCAGCTGGGTGCAGACGTGCCCAGGGCTCGTGATGGCTGCATGCACCGAAGTGCAGAAATGCCTCCCTGGCCATGGCTTTACTTGCCCTTGCAAGACAGCAGCTCTGGGGACGTCTCACCAAATGCATCCCCCGGGTTTCTGGACCTTGTTCTCGGGAAGCATGGACAAGGCACAGCTCTGAGGAGCCCCCGTGCTCCCTGGACACCAAGGTCTCAGCTTCTGTGGCCACCCATGCTGGACTTATACACCTGCGTAATGAGGATTAACACCAACTTTGATCTCGGAGACTTTATGGGTCCGTCTGCAGAAGGAAGCTTGCAGAAGCTAGTATCTTTTTGCCATAGGCCCCTCTTTGAGCCGAGACCTGCCTGGTTTCAAGCTAGGGGTAGGCAAGCCGAAAAGAGCCAACCGACTCTGGGAAAACCTTCGGGGAAGGTTTCAAGCACTGAGGTTCAAGCGTCACCCCCCCGCCCCATGCCTTTTTTCTTTTCTTTAAGAGTTTTTAGACCAAGATTTAAATTGTAAAAATTGCCATTTCAGAAGGAAAAGTGAAAGAGTGCATTTCAAGGATGTTACCAAATGGCATTTTGGCATTTCTACTCTTTAGTTTTCTGTCATAAAAATAGCAATCAGAAAACTCAACCCAAATTCAAAAATAACACTGGTCCCTCTGAAACATTTTCTTCTCTCTCTTTTCTCTTCTTTTTCCTCCTTTCTCACAGACTAAAGATTCACTGAAAAATGTCTCTGCTCTAATTTTGAGTCCTTTTTCTCTGGCTTTCCACCCTCCTCTTCCACACCTCTCCAGGCCCTCGCTGCACGTCCCTGTTCCTAACGTGAATTACTGATCTCATTGCTCCAAGCACATTAAAAGTGAAGCTAATTAACCAGCAGAACAATTTGCCTAACGACGTGGTAGATTCTCCATCACTTGCAGCCTTCAAGTCAAGCCTGAACGTCTCTCTGACAGAGCTTCAAGCAGGGTAGGGGAATTCGGGAGCAAGGGTCTCAGGTCCATGCAGGGCTGCAGGACACACAGGGTTGCCTTAGAGACTTTGGGACCCTAAAACAGGGGGTCCCACCTGCCCCTGGGGAGGAAGGCATCCATCAGCTCCAACACGCTCATCCACAGCCTCCGTCCTCACTGGGGATGGGGCTGCTGAGGGCGGCGATGGTGACAGTGGTCTTTGCCGAGCCGTGGCTGAAGGAGGATGGTGGAAGAGACCCCGAGGAGGCAAACCCAGGGGAAAGGCGACAAACCAGCAAGAGGCCACCAGCAACACCGAGGCAGTCGTGAAAACCACAAGAGTTAACGAGCATTTTAGGAAAGAAATCCCTCTATAAGATCTTGCTGACAAGCGCTATTAAATATTCATTCTATAGACTGCGGAGACATCATTAGACACATACGTTCAGGCTTTCCATACTCCCGGCTCTGGCATTTGTTTTATGCCGCACTGATGAGCTGTGGGGACCTCAGGGAGGCTGGCGCCAGCCCCCGTTAGCAGAGCCGGGCTTCCAAGGGGGCAAGCAGGGCTTGCAAGGAAAAACACGGCCTCGCGGCCCCGATGCCGCCTGTAGGATGTGCAGGGAGGCAGCTCGTGGGTTTGGGAGATGCTGATGTTTAAGGCGGGTTATCGTCCCCACGGAAGAGCATCAGCAGAGGCTGGGGGGACAGCTGCGCCCCGGGAAGTCACACCGACCACCAGGAGCCACGGTCCCACCGCAGACATCCCCCTGGATGTCTCACGTGGACGCGAGGGTGCCGCCTCTCCCTTCTCACCATGGAAAAACTCATGCGCCCACCCTGGCTGAAGCTGGCTCGGCCCACGGGAGACAGGGCTTGCACCTATGCATGTAGATATCTATATATTATATATATATATATGTATTTTTGCATATATTTGTGGTGACGGTACCATTTTTTTTTTAAACAATCTGTCCATAAATGTCACCGAAAATCCCGGTCTCCTTTTATTAAACCTGAAAAATGCGTATAAATGTAAATAACAAATGACTGATACAGGGAGAGGAACCAGAGCGTCTGCTGGCGTCACCCTCCCTCCCTCTCTCCCTCCCTCGCGCTCTTTCCTCCTCGTGTAATTTGCATTAATAAAGAGGCTGTTCCTTGTCGGAATGTGTTTCATCCGGTTTAAAATCCCAGGGCGATCCACCAGGAACAGCTCTGGGAGAATCCGACTGTCAGAGCCGACAAGACAAATGAATCCCGGTGTCAGGAGCGTGTGGTTCAACGATGACAGATTGAGAAGAACTGTCCCCCTCTCGACAGGCGGGCTTCATTTTCAAATTAATAAATCTGAATAAAATATTTTCCCTTTCATTACGAGCCGAGCCCGGATGACAGTTCCCGTGACAGGAGGGAGTCGCAGTGTTGATGAGGAGACTTTGCATGAATTCCACCTGGGCTTCTTCGGCTTTATTTTTACCTGCAATTTCATCCCTGTTTACTTCTCTCCCCTTCCCTCCTCCCCTTGCCCTCTCTCTCGCGCTCCCCCTCCCTCCTTCCTCCTCTTCCTTCACCTGCTCTCAGCCCCTCTCCCGTTCCTCCTCGGCTCCTCCCTTCCCCACCGTCCCCGGGTGATTTGGACGCCGAGCCCCGGACGTCACTCCTGCAACGCACGCACCGCCTGTCTCGCACCTCGGATGCGTTACAGATACGAGACGCACCGAGGTCTCGTGCCCTCGCTGTGTGCACCCTGTTTGATTCCCAGGTGTGCGCAGGTGCCTCGACCCCACTCAAAGCCCACGCACCCAAAGAGAACACCCCCCCCCACCCCCGAGATTTGATTCTCTTTAGAATCATAGAGCTTGTTGGATTGGAAGGGACCTCTAAAGGGAATCTAGTCCAACCCCCCTGCAGTGAGCAGGGACATCTTCAACTAGATCAGGTTGCTCAGAGCCTCATCCAGCCTGGCCTTGAATGTCTCCAGGGATGAGGCCTCCACCACCTCTCTGGGCAACCTGGGCCAGTGTCTCACCACCCTCAGTGTAAAGAGCTTCTTCCTAATGTCTCATCTAAACCCACCCTGCTCTAGTTTCAAACCATTGCCCCTCGTCCCATTGCTACATGCCCTTGCAAACAGCCCCTCCCCATCTCTCCTGTAGCCCCCTCTAGGTACTGGAAGGGTCTCTAAGGTCTCCCCGGAGCCTTCTCTTCTCCAGGCTGAACAACCCCAACTGTCTCAGCCTGTCCTCACAGCAGAGGGGCTCCAGACCAACCACCGGTGGCTGCTCCCAAGGGGGCCGGAGGCAGAGCCCCGCTGCTAGCCTGGTCCCAGGGCACGGGCGGATGGATCACCAAGGGCTGTGCACATCCAGCAGCACCATTAGCTCCACCTAAAACATACAGCTCGTGCCCTGTCTCACTGACAGTCCCACCACCCTGGCTCCCAAAGTGGAAGATGTGGGTTAATTCTTCTGGCCTGCTGCTTCAGGAATGTTTGTAAGTCTCCCAGAGCATCTTTCTTTGAGACAGCCGCACACCAACCACCAACACCAAGATCAGCCCTGAGCACGTTTCCCCTCCGACGCCAGCATCCATCCCCAGGGATGTGCAGTCTGCAGCGGCACCGTGAGGTCCCTCTGATCTGCTCCTTGGCAGTGGCTCACCGCCCCCCCCATCTGCTGTGACTGCCACAATACCCAAACCAGTCCTTGCTCCAGAACATGCCTTTGGACACTGGAGGCAGGCAAAAAGGCAAACAGTCACGCTGCAGCCTAGCGCTCGTGACACTCAAGTCTCCGTTCCGCCTCCAGATCCCACTGTGACCCATAAACATGGCTGGAGAGTCCATAAACATCTTTACTGCCGCGTTGCCTCCAAGGCGGCGATGTGGCCCATTTCCCAAGGACGCCACTGAGATTATTCAATGATGCTCCCTGTGCAACCTCAGCACAGCAAGTGCTAGCCTGGGATGAGGGCTGGAGAGCCTCTTTCCACTGCCAAAGCATGTCCTGGTTTAGGTAAACCTTCCAGCCCTCCCTCCTGCACAAGTGCTGGTCTTTAGTTTGGACCGTCCTCTGGATCACCCCAACCGAGATGTGGTACCCATGGAAGATCACACAAACCCAACCCGAAACTTGGACTGGGCTGGCGGTGGCACAGAGACAGCTGAAAGAGGAAAGACCACAGTAGGAAACGGAGCGTCTGAGCTGGCTTGGGAATTGCAAGGACTCCAGGGCACGTTACGGAGAAAGCCGGCAGAAGTGGAGGCACTGGCTGATTCTTCGTGAGCCCAATATCCCCCTCTGAAGAAATTAGAAACATTCCAACAGCTATAGCTGTGCCTGACAGTAAATTTGATTAACTTGCCCATGGAGTTAATGATATAGAGGGCCGTGTGGATTTTGTTGTAAAGAACACAGAAAAGACAGATGAGAAAATGAGAAAACAAGAAAGTAAATTTAAGCAGCTGGAAGCTTTAACAACTGGCATGATAAATCCAATAAAGAACTGCTCGATAAAACCCAACCACTGGAAAGCCAAACATGGGTTTGGGGAGGGAGTGGATGTGCTTCGGATTCACAACCGGAGCGGGAGCGTGATTTACACACGGTGGGAGGGCTGCCAAGAGCAAGCGGGCTGCTGCCCTCCTCGGCTGCTTGCTCCCGGAGCACGTGGCAGCGATGCTCCTGCTACGGCCATCCTACACCGGCAAGGCGAAGCCAGGGTCCTGCCGCCCAGGCTCGCTCCGCATCCCTTTTCCACTCTTGTTCCAGTTCCCCTTGCAGGACCAGGATGAATTTGCCGAGGCTGACGAGAGCCCGGGGCGGGGGGTGGTATTCACACCTACCAAGCCAAACCACGCTGACTCTGGAAGGCAGCACAGCATCACAAACACGCTTGCCAACCAAATGCAGAGCAGGTATTGCCAAGAAGCCTGAAGTAAAACCCAACATTTGGGCATCCATATTCTTAAGTTCTATCTTCTTTGGAATTTAATTCTGCTGAACCCTGCTGGAAGTCACAGCCAAGAGGAAAACCTCTAAGAAAATGACTGATGAGAACGCATCTCTACTTATCCCAGTAGCAAGAGCTGTGGAGCAGCATCCCGTAGCGCCCTATTATCCAATACAGAGGCAGACTTGGAGTATCACTGTATCACATAAGACCCTGCAGGATCCTTGCTGTCTGCACACAAAGGCAATTTTGGTGTCCCCACACTGACCTCATTGATGTTCCCCATCCAGTTGGCTGCGCCACCCAATTCCAGAGGCGAGCCACCACTGCCGGGGGAAGGCAGAGACACCCTCCACGCGGATCCAAGAATCAGGAGTGCAGGGGAATGAGGACCAGGGCCACCCATGCGGTGCCAGATGCAGCTGGCAACATTCCAGCCGCTGTGTTAGCTCTGGCACAGCTTCCCCAGGGCTCTGCATTGCAGGAGGGGGTGTTAGTTGGGCACAGTCTGACTGCACGGAGCTGGCCTTGAGCCCAAAACAACCAGCCCTGCTGGGACCGGCCCGGCAGCATTTAGGCTGAGTCCATGCAGGACCACCCAAGTACCTTGACCTGGCATTTCCCACCATCCACATCCTCTGCACCTTCATTTTTCCAGCCCTATGTGGCCCTGGGCAGCAGAGAACCTCTCTGTTCCCAACCAGGACGTTCATGCTGGCCCATTGACCCAGACCTGAATTTGGTACTTGGATTTTGCAGACCACTGTCTACATTGCTGCACCACCTACATCCAACTTTGATGGGTCACGGTCAATCAGAAGAGATTTTCTACAAGCACCAATGGAGAACAGCAGCTACAGATGTTCTCCATGCATTCCATAATGGGGCAGAGAGCCCAGCTCCCCACAGTCTTAGTTTGCTTCCATAACCCTAGTTCCCAGGAATATCTCCCAGGTCTCACTTCAAATTTGGAATTGGACTCCCAAGAGGGCAAAGGCATCATCATGAGATGGAGACCTGCTGTAGCCACAGGCTTTCAGGGCTCGCTCGAGCAACGCTGTGTGACCAAGAAGAGCAAAGCAGCCCTTCGGAGCCATCTCCCTCATCTCCTGCCACTTTCCTGTAGCTCAGCCGCCTGCAAGACCAAGTGGCTGGAAATGTGCAGAGTGCTCTGAATTGAGCTGTAAAGAATGAAGGTGAAGTTTTAAGCCGCTAGATTCATGGCTGGGATTTTTATACACACATAAAATATGAATCTCAGTTGTATACAAAGCTGAGCCCATCGTGCCAAAAGGATCCCAGTCAAGCAGGCCTGTAAAATGAAATCCTCTCGGACTAATTTAAGGAGACCTGAGCAATATAAATTCTGGCCTGCTCAAATGCAGGAAATAAAAAAAAAATCTGACTTGAATACAGGCTTCTCTCTCAATGCACTTGGCAGCCCCAGCGTGTGAACAACGGGAACAAAAAAACAGAGCAAGAAATTAGCTCTGGGGTTGCGAGAAACACTGTTCCAGCTCCCCATTTATACCAGTCTTGTGGGCCTAATGAAACCCTCTTCAGTGAAAATTTAATGCAGAGATAAACTTTGCAATAAATAAGGGGCGCTCGTATTTGCTGACTCCTGATGACTTTCCTGACCTGCACAGTCACTTCCACCGAGCTGTTATGCACGGAGAAAACGCTCATAAAGATGCTTCTTATAAAAGAAAATATTAACTTATCTGCCAGCTAGCAAATCTTGACTTGCCCACCTTTATCTCCTCGGGGATCCTCCGGTTTTAGGGGAGCGAGAGTCTCCTTTGACAAGCTGCCTCCCTGGAGGCTGGAGAAGGACTTGCTTGCCCTGCTCCTGCTGATGAGTGGGGCTGGAGGAAGGTCCCGAGGCTGGAGAAGCTTGCTCCAAGCCACGGTCACCCCAGTTCAGGAGCATCGGACGGTTTACAGTCAGCCCTGCGGAGCCCACGGGTGGGCCAGGCGGGACAAGGAGCAAGTGAAACAAAGCATCCACGTCCCCTTTTCTTTTCACAGGCAGGGCACTGGGGCGAGGGGAGCTGAAGTGACCTTGCTCAAGGTCAGAGAAGCAGCCTGAAGTCTAGGAAGCGCATCCAGATCTCCCTGCAAGGGACAGAGATAACATCATCCTTCCCCGCAAAATAAGGAGCCAGATAAAAACATCTAAATACAGGATTAGAAATGCCTTAGCTGAAAACGCTGTCTCCTTTTTCTAGAGAATGGGGCTGGCTGTTTTTTTTTCCGGAGGGCAGGGAGGAGGAGCAGCAGCATTTAGATTTACCTCAGATTATCTGCCAGCTCACTGGGACCAGGGCGCAGTTGTTTGGGCACGTGCCACCAGCCTCGTGGCACGGTGTGTGGCAGCTCCCTCCCAAGCAAAGTGGCCTGGGGACAGGTCGAGTGAGGCGGTTACGGCTGTGCTGCAGTTGATGATGGCCCCTGGAGTTCACAGGTCCCACTGTCTCTTCGCCCCAGCACTGCCACCACCTCTCCTGCTACAGGAGCCCTTACCTCCCTCCCGTCCTCCTCTCTGGGCCAACCCCACCTCCCCATTGCCACGGAGGCGTGAAGTGACCGGGAACATCGGGGAGCCTTTCTGTAGTTGATCAAAGGCACGAGACATCCAGCAAAGCTAGACAATAATTCAGGGGATGTCCTCCAGTGGCAGGATGATACGGTCACAATTTTTCTGGGGCTATTTTTCCAAGCTTTCTCCATTAATAGAAAAGAAACTAAACCCAAAAGAAAGCACAAAACCAAACCCAAGCACTAGAGCCAGGAAAACCCTCCCTAATGAAGGCGTCAGCTTCAGCTCCAAAGCTTGAAGGCGACTTCCAGCCCAGACCATCTTTGCTCCTCGGGGCCTTGGAGAAAGATCTCCTCTTGGGCAGCCAAGTAGCAATTGGGTCACGGTGCAGGATTATCTGCTAGTAACAAGCCGCAAATGTGCTCTGGGACCAGTGATTCATTAATGCACTTCATGGTGACATATGAACCAGAACCCGAGGGAGCCTTTATTTCTGCCCTCTCTATCCATTCAGTTGAAAGACAGGGAAAAAGGTTCCAGCACTGCACTGATTTCTAACGCTGATCAAATTAGCGCTACCCTACAACCAAGGCAACTAATCAAGGACATCGGGGAGAAGGTGTGGTTTGAAGTGCAGCAAAACCCTGGGCCTCTGAGTAATGTTGCGAGACAAATCCTCCCTGTTCACGGGGACTAGGAGGAGAGAGGACGGAAGAGGCAGGGAGGGAGGCTTTGCAAGAAGACCGTGCTGCAGGGAACCTGTTGGGGACCCTCATGGCCATGCCTACGGGGTGCCACCACCTCCTTCCATCCCCACGCAGGTCTCTTCCATCCTCCCCCTAGGCCCCAAGGTAGTGGGTCCTGGGAGCACGGATGCTCTTCTGAAGAAGCGCAGTCCCTCCAGAGCCACATTGCCCACCCTCCCCACGTACCACCACCTCGCTGATTTATTCTAAAAATTGAGATGGGGAAGAAAAAACTATCCCGACAGCAGGAAAACTAACACCCACTGCCTGTGTTCGGCCATGCAGGTTGAGTGCATCGAAGGCACACGGACCACGCCAAGATGTTTTTCTTTTAATGCCAGCTGCCAAAAATCTCCAAGGTGGCACACATACACCCTGTCACACCAACCTTGGGGGATTTTCAGGAAAAGGCTCTTCCCTGAGGCCAGGAACTCTCTGAAATCCACTGGTAACGTGCATCCAAGGCTCGGCAGGTAACCTAAAAGCCAGTGCCTCCACAGCAGGGCCCGACGGCAGCCCCAGCTCCCAGCTCTGCCAAGAAAACCCAGCACTATTCCAGCCGTACGCCAGCGTGGGAAGCAGCAGGGTTCACCCCAAGCGCTGCCCATCAAGCAGAGGAAAGGAGCAGCCCCAATACCCGGGGAAAACAGGGCCAATGCCGTGCAAGTACAGTCTTCACCGATTTAACGTTCCTGTAGGAGCTTTAAATGTTTTATTTCCTGACTTTTATGCAATTTTATTCTTAACCATAATGCTTCATTGACTTTTTTTATCTCTCTCTTTCCCCCCCCCCCCACCCTCCACACTGCCTGTATCTCCAGGTTACTAGAGCACTGCACCGGGGTGGATTCACATCTGGTGAAACCCAACGTCGCCTCGCCAAAATCCACAGGGGCTACCGACCTGGACCATGGTTCAGAGATATCCCGGGGGTTTTGGCAGCAGCGGGGCTCTCCCACAGCACCTGGCTTGTGTGCGTCTTGCCCTGCCCTTTCCAACGTGGGACCTGCAGGGTGTAAAAACTGCCAGCATCTTCCCATCCCCTCCTGGCCCAGAAGATGCTGCTCTCCCACCGTGTCACTCCGAGTTAGGCTGCAGCAGGAGATGGGGCATCCACCCCGTGGACGTGATCCTGTGCCCCGGTTGAGCCTCACAGGTGACCGCAAGCCCAAGGAGGAAGAGGAGGAGGACGGCAGCAGGTCCGCAGGGCTGAACCAGGCTGCCCCTCCACCCCAACTGACCACAGTGGGACGCACGCCCTATCAATACAGTGGAAAGGTTAATGGGATTGCCGCCTTCCAACTCTGCCACAGTAAATGCGGGATTTATAGCGATGCTAAAATACTGACCTCTATCTGTTTTATGCTGATCATTAACTAAGATTATCTCACACCAGAGATTTGCTATACCAAAGAGCACTGACATCACTAACTGCTATTAAGTGTATTATACTTAAACTCTATAAAGGGGAGCAAAAAAAACCATTGTCAGCAGCATAGGGAAAAGGCACATTACCAGGCACACTCAGATTATATATATATAAAAAAAAAAAAGCGGTTGCCTGCAGCTTTCTGTGTGTGTCTGGCATTTTGCAATTGCAATATTGAGAAAAATCCTTGAAAATGTTTTCAGACTCAGAAACCCTCCCCGCACAGACACCCAGATGAACGCCCTGTAGCTAACAGACGACAGTGGGGATGGTTCACGTCCCCGTGAGGTCCCTGGAGCCTCATCGCAATAGATGCTGGATGTACGGGCCATACGGGACGGTGCCTTGCTCTGGGAGAGGTGGGTGAAGGCACCTCGTGTCCCCAGATGGCTCAGGCTGTCTCCTCCACGGCCCATCATCCGCGCCGGCTCCGCTCACCACCCTCCTCGCCTCCCCCAGCTGCACGGCTGTTTCTGGGCAGTGGCATATTTGTTGACTTGCTCTTTTGGTGACATCTTCTTTTAATAAGGAAATCTGTCTCTTAGCAGCTTCTCGCCTAAGGCTGTGCTTAGTTAAAGTGTAAAATGTCAAACTTTAGCAAGGATGACAATAACCCTGCTGGGCGAAGAAGAGCCAACCACTATATTATTAGCTACTCGAGGGAGAGGGGAGGAATATTGACCCGTTCCATGGAGGAAAAACACTAAAATCCCACAGTCTACCCACCCGCCCCCTCCCACATGGAGACCAGCCTCAAATCCGCTTCCACGTGATCCTTCCAGCAGCCAAAGCTCATAACTGAAGCTGAACAGCAAACAGCACGCCCTTCCTATTTGATCAAATACGCGTACATATGCAACTATAATAGGTCAAAGTGCCTTGGCCGTGCCCTTTCATCTCCCAAAATTCCCCAGAGGCAGATCAGGATGCAGGCACGATGCTGGGATAACGCATGATAGAGAAAAGTTGTGATGCCGCCGAAAAGCTTAAGGCAGGGAGTTGAGCGAAGCCCACTGGGTTCCCCACTGACAGCCAGGGGCTTCGGCAGGGGAAGGAAAAGCCAGTGGGCACCGTTGCAGGCAGCAACTGAGGGCAGCTGCAAAGAGGGAGGTCTGCCGAGGGCTTGCAGAAGAAGACACCCGCAGAGCACAGGAAGGCTTTGTCAGGCTTACGGGTCTTCTGTGCTGCTGAAGGACTCCTCTGTACTGCTTTTACCTTCACACACACACACTGTAATACACATAGGTGCACCCTTTCCATCTAGAGCACACGTGACTGGTACCAACGTCATTTTCTGACTCGTTCTTCCTTGAGCTGCAGCAGAGCAGAGCCATAAATTCACACCTCCAAACTTCGGAAGGAAGAAGATTTTTAAGATCCGAGACTGGGCAATGTTCACCGTTAGACCCTACTCTCCCTCCAGTGGGCCGTACTGAGACCCTGACACGCAAGTAATGACAGGCTTTGAGAAACAGCATCCACAACTGGATCAAAACCTGGATCCCAGCTATGTAAGAGCAGATCTGCCACTGGCTTTGTGCAGGAAAGGTGACCTTCAGATGCACCGAGGTACTGGAAGGAAATGGGTGAAGTTTTCACTACTCCAGTATATCCCAGCGCGTGCCAGCTCTTGCACCCCTTCCTGTGACAACCTCTTGCAATGTTCTCCCCATCAGGTGCCACCAGAACCAAGTCAGGTCAGAAACATCACCCTGACCAGTCACAGGATCATCCTTGCTCCTTCAAGCTTCCAATCCCTGGTCCACAACAGGGTCACCACTGGGGTGTCCCCTCCATCCCTCAGATCCATAGGAAGGTACCACACCAGTGCCAGGGCTGGCAGGGAGCCCCAGCACAGCCCTGCTCTGTCCTTTTTACTTATATTCTTTTGCAAAACTGTATTTCAGGGAAACAAAAACCCATGCAGCACACCACAGCATCATGACCTACCCAGGCAAACATGGCACCACAAGGTTGTATTTCTGGGTGGGACTGAAGACTGCCCACAAGGCAGCAGGAGCCTGAGACTCTCATCCCAGGTACGGCCAGAAAGTCAAGTAGCCCCTGCTCTGACCTGCAGCAGGGCCACGGGAGCCGATGGCGCTGGCTGGATGAGACAAGGCATTTCCAGCAAGCCCCGTTCTTTGGAGACATCTCATCAGTCTCCAGGAGAGGAAGCAATCTATTCCCTCCTCCTCCTCTCTGTCTCAGGACAGAGGCAACCCAGGGGACTGCCTACATGGTTCTCCGGCAGAGCCACCACTTGTGGCTCTCACCTCCACTTCCTAAAAACAGCCCATCTCCCCCTGCATTGCATAACACTCACAACAAATAAAGAAATATATATATGTGTGTGTGTGGCGCACATGCGGGTGTGTTGTGTTTTCCCAGCTAACACATGTCAGGATCTGTTTAAGCCTCGCTTTATGCTCAAATGTCACCCTGCCAGAATTCATTACGTCCCATTTATTAATTAATTAAAATATATTTATACGGAACAGGCTTTATGAGACAGAGATAAAAATAACGTTTTGAGAGCTGTCCCCTGGACGGAGCGGGTGCTCTCTGATGGCAGGAGCAAGGACAGTAGCCACAGCCTTCCCTGTCAAGTGCTGACTCGCAGGGAATTGATGATATGGAAATTCAGTAATTAAGGCTGGGGGAAAAAAAAAGAAATATATATATATATTAGAGGCAGGCTCCGGAGTTGGTGCCGGCCATGCGGCAGCTCCACAGCCCCATCCCTTCCTTGCCGTTGGGTGGTGGGGCGATGGCAGCTCCTCCTCATGCAGAGGACCCCAGTGTGCAGAGCAAAGGGGCAGGCAGCCGCTTGCTCTGCCGCCTGTGCCACCCATCCCCGCACCCTGGGGTCTCGCAAAGCCAAGGGGACACACAAGCGTCAGCAGTCCCTTCCTCCTGGTCCACTGGGTACCCACGCTGGAGCCTGCAGCTCCGCTCTCCCTCCCTGCTCACGACAGCAGGGCGCCAGGGCTGGAGAGGAGCATTTGCAGGGACACAGGGCACGGTCACAGCATGGCAGCAAGGGGTGATCGCTCATTTGGCTGTGCTTTGTATGGGGGGAAAATCTGGTTTTTCCTAGCCAGGCATGGCCCGACTGGCATTGGCACATGCAGGGTTTCCCCTTTGCTCTCCCACCTCCCCAGGAGGTGCCACGATCTCCTTGGGACCCGGATCCGACAGCACCAGAATGGACCCTGCTGGGGAGAGAGCGCAGAGGAGCGCTGGGAAAAGAGGGGAGGAGAGGGAGGGCGAGGCTGGGGAGGTGATGGCTGCAGGGAACCAGCCCAACCAAGCCCCTTCCCCAGGGCTGGGCAAAGCGGGGCCGGTGAGCTGCAGCTCGGTGACCCTGCCTTCCCCGCCACGGCAGCAGCCACTTCGCCGTGTGCGTGTTGGCTCTCTTAGCCCTTTGACAGAACAACAGTGACATTTCTACTTAAAACTCTCCATGACCTTTCCCTGTGAGCCTCTTGTGCTTCACTTGTTCTGGCATCTCCTGCCCGCCGCCCCCTGGAGCACTTGCTCTCACCCTGGGGAGAAGGGGAGGCTTGGGCTCCATCCACCAAAGCCACCCCCAGATTTTCGGGGTCCACCTTTACCCATTGGTTGCCAGCAGTCTGGGGAGGATGACCTGACCTCTCCAGTGCAACACTGGGAGTCTGTGGCTGGATCTGCCCATCCACCAGCCTCAGCTGCCACCTCTCTCGCCTTGTTTTTTCAGCAGGGAATGAGAATAATCACCCCCCTCCAAAAGCCTTGAGACGGTAACAGAATACATCATGTCCTGCTGGTCAAGCAGCACTCCTCTGGCTGTGCTCAAACCTGCTCCTGCACTGGGCATCACCCTCAGTGGAGCTGTCGGCTTAGTGGAGGTATGGGAGGAAAAAAGATCTTCAGGTACCTATCACCTTAGGGAGAAGGCGGGTGCTGGATCCAGGGGTTGAAGGGAAGAGATGGGAACAGGGGAGAGCTTGTCCTCAGCACCACCATCTCATGTTCCCCAAAGACCACCTTGATTTAGCCAGAGAGCAAAACAGAGTATCAAAAGACCAAGTGGTGTTGCCAGGAGCTGAACCATCTCCCACACCACCCAGGACAGGCAGAAGAGCCTTTGGGAAGCACCGGTCTCTCCCCCATTGACTGAGAAGTGGCAGTCCTCCATTGGCAGGTGCAGACCCCACCTGCAGCTCAGATGTCTGTCCTGGGAGACATGGGACAAGTCGGAGAAGCTGCAATCCAGACCTCCCAAACCCTCCATGAACAGGGACACCTTCCTTTCCATCCTCACCCCATGCAGCTACTGCGCTGCTATTTCTTGGAAGGACCAGGTTGTCTCCTCTGGATGTCAGCCAGCACAGCTCTGCTGACCTTGGAGGAACTCTGCCAGCTTACCCTGGCTGAGGACATAACCATCTATTATTTAGATAAGGAAATACACCTGCAGGTATAAATGGAAGTAAATCCACCCTACCTTTTTTATGTAGGCAAATATATCTCAGCAGATCCTTACTGGGTACTGGCCAGAGATGGTAGCAGCAAGGAAGGAGAGTCCTGAGCCTCCGGCTCTCTTGTCCTCCCCTTCCAGGGGGGAAAAAGCAATGCCAGGACAAGAAACTCTCACCCACGGCAGAAGCGCAGGCTCATGACTGCATGGACATCAGCTGAGGACTGTGCCTCCAGCCTCAGCTGCCACTGCTCTGTCCCACTCCATGGGCTCAGCAGCTCTGCTGGGGGATTTTGGCAAGTGGTGCAGCCCTGAGCCCGCCTGTGCCAACACCTCAGGGGGCGCAGGAACCAACCTGCAAGGCTCCCTCTTGCCTCCGAGCATCCTCCATTGCTCGATGGAGTACCAAACCCCGGGCACGGCCCCCTTCACGCAGCCCGAATTCCACACAGCCCAACGGCATAGGGCTCCGTTCCCAGCCCCCATGCAACCCTTGCTTGTACCCAGCGCAACCTGCCAGATCTCAACCAAACAGCCCGTTTTTCTCTGCACAGGGATGGCCGTGGACCATTCGTCATCCCTCGGGCTGGCAAGGAAACCACACGCACGAGGGAAGAGCTTCCCTGACTCAAATGATTCTCATTTTTTGAAGGGCAAATTTCCTTAGTCTGCCCACTCAGTCTTGACAAGGACAGCAGGAGACCCACCACATGAATACTAATGGCACCGGCAGCAGGGACACGTGGGGATGGGAGCGCCGGGGCTGGGCACCACTGGCGGAGTAGCGAGGAGATGAGGAGCGAGAGGTGGCAGAGATGCCACAGTGCAGGGGGGGTGGAGTGTCCCAGGACACCAGGACCCCCAGAGCAACAGACATGGGATGCCCAGACCCAGAGGGCAAGGGGTGAAGGCAGACTTCCACCAACAGCCAAGAGGTCATTGAGATTCATTAGATGGGCTGGATCAGGCCACTGCAGGGGCATCAACGGAGCAGAGGGTGCAAAAGGGTTGTGCTCCCCCCAACGTCGTATTTAGCCTTGACCCCTTCTACTCCCTACCCCCCCACACCCCCTCCAAGCTGCTGCGACGTCCCTTGTGCTGAATTCTTATTCAACTTCAAACTGACAAACTGTTTTTAATCTTTTCCTTCCATCCAGCTTGGAGATTGGGAAGCAAAAATCAATACGGGCTGGCAGGTGATCAAGTTGCTTGACAGTGGCGCTGAGGAGAGAAACAGAGAAAGAGAGAGTGGGAGCGGAGGGGGGACGGGGACAGGCAGGAGGAGGACGGGGGCGACCAAGCAGCCTGTATTACAGGCCCCAGCTGGGAGGGTCCCACTTGTCCCCATCACCAGTGGAGCTGCTTGATAAAATAGCTGGCAATGGGGGTGTTGGGTGCCCACACGCAGCTGGTGGGGTGGAAGGAGAGGGCATCGCAATCACACCTTGCTCCCAACTCCTCCGTGCTGCCCAGCGCCCCACGCACCATCGGGGCTTGGTGCGGTGCCCGGCCATCCCAGCGGGCTCCCGGCCAAAATCCCCACCAAGGACCCCCCACCTGATCTGCTGCAGCCCGGTGGCAGCGGCAGCTCGGGCAGCCTCTTGGCACCTTTAAATGTGGAGCTTGAAGCCCTGCCTCCAAGACGCCTCCAGCATCAGGAGAGCAGCACTTGTTTCCCAAGCCCACTTTTAGCAGGGGGTTGTTTGGGCTGGGAGGGGAGCAATCACAACAGAAAAAAAAAACAAATTTCCAAAAAAATTCGGCCACTGGCTCTCCTGTAGCCTCTGCTCCCGCCATGTCCCAACCTGGTCCCCACCACACTCCCTCCCTACAGTGCCCAGGGGACACCCCAGAGCTAAGAAGGGTGATGGAGGCCAGAGCTCCCGAGAAAAGAAACCGCTCCTGGGCTGCTCTAAGGATGCAGAGGGGTGCAGCACCCCCAGAAGCCCCCCAAGAAGGTGGGTGGCAGCACCAGAAGGTCAAGAACAAAACCCAATGGAGCCACCCAGAAGGAGCAAAGGCTCTCCAGCCCTGGGGGATGAGCAGGACCGGAGCTGGCCTCTTCCACCCGCACGCCTCCACCTCGACTGCCTCCCGGCATTTCCATAAGCCAGGGGCTCGCTCCCAGAGCCGCCAGAGCCCCCGAGAGCAGAGCTGACATTTGAAAACGATCAGTTTAGGAACTTCCCCCCGCCGCTTTCCTTCGCATCCCCCCTTCCTATTGTTACTGTTCCTCCGAGCTTTCATCGTCTAACTCGGTAAATCTCCGGGAAATACGGCTGTGTTTCTGTTGTCACTTCTGATCAGAGGGATGCCAGCGGGGTGGGGGAAGTAGGGGGGAAGAGGAGGGGGAAGGGAGAAGGGAAAAAAAAAAAAAAAAGATTGCCTGGGGCCCCACACAGAGCCGGCATGCAAATGAGTGCCAGCTCCGTAAAAATAGCCCCAGCAGTCACATTTTATTACAAGCAAATTATTGGACCTGGGTTACTGGGAACTGGCACTGGGGAAGGCGCGGGAGGGAAGGGAAGAGAGGGAGGGGAAAAGGGTCAGGCACCATTTATTCTAAATATTTGACCTTTGAGCGTGCCAAGGGGCATGTCCCCCTTCTGATACTCGCGTGTGCCTGAAACTGCCGGGCTGCTGGATGCGCTGCAGGGTCCCTCCTCTCCAACGCACTCTCCTCCCAGCCTGCTCAGCACCAGCAAAACACATCCAGGGGCTTCCAGCCCTGCTGGATTTTCCACCCTGGTGCTGTTTTGCATCAGGAACGCTCGGTGCAGGCGCTGGCCCCGGCCCCGGCCGCACTGGGGAGCCCACCATGGGCTGGGAAAGGAGGGTGTCGCCAGGCATTGACTCTGCCCCCCCCCCCCCAAGTTTCCCCAGCACCCCTCAATGGCTGCCATGGGGAGGCGGAGGGTATTGCATGTGACAGAGGCTTTAGAGGTGGCGGCCATGGGAGTTTGGAGGTGGTGACAAGGGTATGGCCAGGGGACACTTGCAGACCCTGGCCCAGGAAGGTGCTGGAGCAGGTGCTGCTCCCACCCACACCCCAGGGGCAGCAGCAGTGGGAGACCCCCGTTACTGCCCTCCCTGGGGGTCTGGTCACCTCCTGCGAGCCCCCCTTGCCCTGCAAGCACCCACTTAGTCAGCATTTCCCAAGCAGGGACACAGCACACGGGGACTCACTTTGTCACCGTCACAGCCACCCTCCCCAGCACCGAACGGCAGCAGTGAGATGTGACAAGCCAGGCCCAGCTTTCCCTCCACGGGAGCTCATGGAAGAGCTGAGGAGAAGAGAAGATGTCGGGGACAAGCTACGGACTTTGGAAAGAGCCCTCTGCACCTACACGCACTCCGGTCCCAGATGCTTTCAAACCAGAGCAACCCGAAACATTCCTCATTGCTTTCCAGACCTGCCCAACGGTGGTATTTCTGGTTGCATTTCTTGCAAGAACAGTCCAGGCCCCCAGAGCCGAGGCCGGGGCTGGGAGAGGGAATGCCCTCCTTGGGACAGACAAATTTCTGCAGCATTCTCTTGAGCCGGGCGGCTGCTCGGACTGGCGGAGCAGCACAGCGAAGCTTGGCAGGGACACAGCACTCCTTAAACGCGGTGCCTCCATGTGCTCCAGAGAAAACTGGGGCAAGGTTTTCTAAAGACAGAAGCTCGATGCTCACCTCCCTGTCGCAGCAAGCAGCATCCCGGCAGAGCAGGAGGTGAGTAGGGACAGTGGAACCCTGCCCTCGGAGAAGCTGGACACGATGGAGCAGTCAGAGAGGGAATTTGATATCCTCCTCCTCCTCTCTGCAGCCAGAGGTGCTCCGAGGATGGCCGGCGTTTCCAGGAGCACCACCTACCCAGCGATTCCCACCAACATGCACGCCTCTGAAAAAGCAGCCTGGGTCACCATCCGAGCATCACCTGGAAGATTTGCTCTGTTCCAAGCATGGGACCCAGACAGGTTCTGCATCACCGCGGATGATTTTTTTTTTTTTTTTTAATTAAAACACACATTAGGAAACTCAGACCCTGTGCTCAGGGCTAATCTCTACCCTCCCATCCTGGGTGGTGACACCTGCCCCGTTCCTTCAGGATCACAGCAGCCAGCAGCCACACATGATGGCACAGGGCAGGACTATGGGGTATCGAAAAAGAATCTGCCATCCTGTGAACGCTTCTGCAGTTTCTTTGTCTTCTCTCTCATTTCCCTCTCTCCCCAGCGCCCCAACCCCCCCACACACACACCCTAGGTTTTGCAGACATCCCAAGACGACTTTAGATGTTCATGAGAAAGAAAATTGCCATCAGCAAACCCCTGTCCGGGATGCCAAGATCTTCATTCCTGAGCACACGTGTTTGGGGGGGGAAAAACAGAAAACACTGTTTTAGAAAAGTTCCTTTGCTGCAAAGCTCAAAGACCTTCAGAGGAATTAGAGAGAGGAGAGCAGAGCTCCACCCTGGGCCTTACTGTTGAAAAGCTGGTTTTGGAGCTAATTTGGGAAAGGCCTGACTCACTCTTCTGAAATGCCCAGGACTCATCTTCCTGCTGATGCTGCAGGAGCAGAAGAGATGCCAGCCAGCTCCTGTTATCACCTCTGTGGGACTGGCTTGCGATTAAAGGCATCCGAGTTGCAAAGCACGGAGGGAACAACATATGGACAGGAGCAAGGGACTGCTTTTCCAGCCGTTCTTTTTTCAGACCGTAACTGCATTTGCAAGAGGATCCCAGAGCCGCAGTGCAGTTCTTATTCAGTGCTATTAAACTTCATTAACTGATATATCGTTTCATGTTGACTCAACGACTCTTAAACCCTCTTCCAAGGGACTTCCTCGAACACGCTGTAAATTGCCAGTAACTGCCTTCCACTGGGAGCAAACCGCTCCAACCCCAGCACGGTCCTGCTCCCCCACCCCAGGATGGAGCAGCACGGCCGGCGATGATGCTCCCCGTGCTCCGGAGCCCAGGAGCGCCCAGAGGGGCAGGGACTGCAAAAAAGCCACTTCTCCTGACTTTGCTCCGAACGCGGAAGAAACCTCCCCAGCAAGTTCTAGATCCTCAGCAGAGATAAAAAAAAAAAACAACTCAAAAAAAAATAAAATAAAAATTCCTCTCCCGGTGATCAAAGCGCTGCTTTGCCACAGAATTGACAGCTCTGCTTCCAGCTGAACACTTTCAAGGTTCACATTGTCTTATGTAAACTATAATCCAAAATGATCTCAAATACAAAAAAAAAAAGCCCTCAAAATTCAAGCTTTTGGACCTAAACCCAAATGGGTCATTTTGGCAGTGTATGATTCTGATTTTTAGCGTTTCTTCCACCACCCCCAAACCCCAAATTCCAGTATTAGCGAGACCGACCTCCTTTCACAGAGCTCTTTGACTTTGATGCCGTGGCATACACAGATGGAATATATTTCTGCATATTCCAAGACACTCTGGGATAGCGTCGCTCATGTAATTATTCAGATAACCTAACCTGAAAGCGAGAGCGTGCGCTGCTCGTTTGCCAAGTTTGAGCAACTTTGCTTTCAAAGCATCGGTAGGCGTTTCCCCCCGTCGCAGGTGACAGCTGCCAGGCTGCCGTCCCCAGGCTGTCCCCGCTGGGCAGGGGGAGCCCCGGGGGAGGTGAGGAAGGGTCGGGGGGCAGCTCAGAACCCAGGGCTTGGTCAGCCCTGGAGATTTGGGGAGGAACAGCACATACCCGGAGGGATGCTGAGGCCGAGACACAGCACTGGCGAGAGGGCTGGATGCCTCCATGGCCAAGCTTGCGTTGAACGTGGCGGCAAGACAGAGCTACGGGTTTGACATGGGTGGGTGAGGCAGCCGAGAGGATAATCTCTGCTGTGGGGTCTCCTCCGTCATTGCAAACCCGGCCATTGACACAGCCCGGACAGCTTTGACCGCCTGTGGGGCACCTCCCCTGCAAACCAGAGCGTCCATTTGCCACCACCACCACCCTCCCGCCCCCACCTTTAAAACCAAGTGCACTTTAGGAGCAATTTCTAAACGACTCAGAGGTGGCGAGGGGATGGCTTTACTTTGAACGGCGAGGCAGGACCGGAGCAACGTCAGGCAGGATAATAGCAGGGCTGCGTGAGTGGCAGGTGGGCCACCGCGCCGTCCATTTACCGCTCGCCTCAGCCAAGCGCCGGCTGCAATTATCTCAGGCCACCGTATCATCATAAAGCGCCTTTCTGCTGAAATTATAACGTGTCGCCTTTAATTACGCTAATTGTTAATAGGGATTCTAATTTCGGGTTCATTTTTCACTGTTAAAAAAAAATAATAATAGGCGAGGCAGGCCAGGCTTTTCTGCCTTCCCTGGGATTTCTCCCGCCAGCGCTAATTGAAACGTCCCCCCGATCTGCGCTGCTCCGCACTGACAGTGGTTTTGCCCCTTGTCATAAAATCAATGGTCTTCCCCTGCCCACCCCATGCAGGCTCCTTTCCGGCTGCCGGGGCTCCTTTTCCCACTTGCCGGCTCCCTCGGATCATCAGGGTTAAATGATCTTTTCATACCGCTCGGCCGGACTGTCAGGAGGCATTGAGTGACTTTTGAAAATGAACCATGTTAAGTGGACTTGATGGGGGTTACAACCGCCATTATTGCTATCACCACCGTGATAAAATGGAGCCGTAATGATGGGGGAAGGTACTTATCACTGTCTTTTGTAGATCACTTAAGATGGTTTGGGTCTGAAGCTTCTCGCCAGAGATAAATGGAACCTACCGAAGACAAATGGCACCGGGATGGAGCCTCCTGCCACACAGGGGGATACGAGATAGGAGCGACCCAGCTGCAGAAGCCACGTAAAGCGACTAAACACCCAAACCACACATTGCCTTTTCTCACAGGAGCCATCAGAGGAGGTGCCCAAAGCCACCTGGGTGACAAGGTTTGCCCAGGCAGCTGGGTGCAGAGTATCAGAGTAGGGAAGATGTGGGAAATCAGTTCTTTGCCTTCCAGCCTGCCTCCAGGAATCAATAGCAATGCTACCCAAGAGCTGGTGTGGGAAGCCAAGAGGTCCCTCCTGGCTCTCTGCTTTCCCAGCCAAGCCGTGGTGGGACACCAAGGAGCCCCTTCCCTTCTCTCCACCTGGTTCCTCCCCATCCACCCTGATGGATGAGAAGCAACACCACACCTGGGGTCAGCATCCAGCCCTGCAGCACCCTCCAGCCTTTCTCTTATGCCCATCCTCAAAACAGGGGTGATTCCTGCTTCAGCAGAAGGAGCACAGCGAAGCACATGCCCCTCTGCTTCAGCGCTCGGCTGGATGTACAGCGCAGGAGCGCCAGAAAAGACATTTGTGCAACACAAAGTGAGATGTTAAAGGATTTCTCACGTGGCATTGCTAGAGAGAGACGCACAATAGTAGAAAAGCCTTTGTGTGTTTATCGCTGTTGGTCCTATTGCACATCAGACAAAGCCAAAGCTGAGCTGCCCCGGAGCTCCTGCCCAAGCTGCCGCCACAGCCTGCCCACCGCAGGCAGAGGAAGGGGCTCCTGCCTACACCAGGTGCAGGGGAAAAGCCGGCAGGAGCCGAGCACATCCCAGGACACCAGAGAGCTTGAAGGGGGTCTCAAAGCACCAGCAAAAGCAATGCCAAGCAGCCCCCATCAGCCCAGCCAGGGGGGCTCGCACCCCACTCCCAGCCAAAAAACCCCAAACAATTCCCAACTCTCTTCCTTACTCCAGCAGGGAGCCCAACGGTTTAAAACAGCCAAGGAAAATAGCAGGCGCTTGGAAAACACGAGGTGACCAATGGGCAGTACCACCACGCACCGGAGCGACAAGGACCTGGGCAGCACGCCCAAAAAATACACATACACACACACGCCCCCACCCCCCAAGCCAAGCAGCACTCCCCGCCAACCCCCCGCCCCAGTGCCCCACTCACAGTTTGTGATCCACACGCAGGAGAATCATCCCCCCGGGGCCCAACGGCTCTGCTGCACTCAGGTCTCCAACACAGCGTGGAAGAAGGTCCCAGGACACCAAGCACCCTCAGGCCACCTCCCAGCACTCTGAGGAAGAGGAGCAGGAGCACACAAAGTTAGGGAACCACTGAGGACTCCTTATATCACCTTTTCATCTCCTTCCTCCCAGCACCACCAAGCTGTATTATACCACTTCATTATCACTTAATTGAGATACAGGTGATACCCTTCCCTCCCTGGCCACCTGGCAGCCCAGGTTGCTTTCTCCTTGCCCTGAAAGTGTGGGATGGGACACCACCAAGGCCAGGCCACCCCGAAAACACCACCTCCAGCAAAAGCCCTGGCAAGGGAAAAGAGAGGGTGGTGGGAGAGGCAGGGATGCAGAGCAAAACGGCAGCTCCTACACGAGTGGGCTGAGCAGATCCCCCCCCGGCCACCCTGCTCCCCGCTACCATCAGCGTCATGCGAAGGTGGAGGTTTCCTCTGCAAAGAGGCAAGATGTTAAAAAGGAGCCCCTCTGCAAAGTGGCTGAGCCCCCAGAAGGAGCCTTCAGGGCTGAGGAGGGATAAATAAAAGGAAGAATCCGCCCGGGAAAGTTGGGAAGGGGAAAGAGCCGAAGCAAAAGGCATTTTCTGGGAGTTGCAAGAACGCCGTCGACTTGAGTCTCATCACGCCGGACATGTCAGCTCCGGTTGGGCGCAAGGCTGAGACGTCGGTCCCGGGGTGCCTGGTTCCTCCAGCCCCCCGCTGACCCCCCTTTCCTTGTCACAGGGCTGGTAGCACCGCTGGCAATATTGACAGCCAGAGGGATTGCTCATTTCCCACAGCCCCGCAAGGTAAATTAAAAAAAGGAAAAGTCAAAGCTATCTCTGGCTGCTCGCACTCGGGGAGTCCCAACTCAATACATCTTGGTTACTCAGAAACAATGCTTATTAATAAGCTAGAAAGGCAAAGTTGGTTCTGCAGGCTGTGGGGTCACCAGTTAGGGGATCGCTTCCTTGGTGGGGTTGGATGCCCGGACAAAAAGAGAGGCTCCAGCTAAGGCTGCTTCTGCAAACTCTTGCTCGCGTCGGTATTTTGTCACGCCACACGTAAAGGTGTCGAGATAAACCAGTATTTGCTTCATCCAGCTAGGTGACAGCAATTGCGTGAACACCGCCTCCCAAGCCAGCGCAAATATGGCAGAAATTTAAGGTTTAGCTGCAAAGCAGGCACGAGAAAAGCTGCAGTCAGAAACCATGGGAAGTCTGTGAAATTTTATCCACCGCAAAACTCTGTTTCCAGACTGACTTCAAGGGAGCAGAGCCTGCACAAGTCATACTGGTGGCCATGTGCCTTTTCTTCAAGCAAGGATTTCCTGCTGTTTTCTAACCTCAAGGCAAAAGAGAAAACATCCGTCCTTTCACCAGCTTTATTTCCATTCCAGATGAAGAGCTGATCCTCCTCTTTTTCTTTTTCTTTTTTTTTTTTTTTTGGTGTATCAGTGTCACAAGATGGTCTCCAAAGCACTGCCTTCCACCGGCTGTGGTGGGACACAACTCGTCCGGGGACAGCCAGATGCCACCTTGCCAGGGCTCCACAGGACGAAAAGCTCGTCTGGAAACTGTGGCTGCAAATACCGGATCGTTCGGTTTTACTCCGAGGCATGGACCAACTACATGGTTTGGCAAACAAAAAAGGCTGTGAAGACACAAGAGGGCTTTTGCCTTGGAGCATGCATTTGGGTGTCCCACACTGGTTGTCAAATTATCTCGGTGTGACAAGCCTGGTGAAAACTTTTGCCACAGGGAACATTGTTTGCATTAAAACTCGCAGCAAAATGGGGTTTCCCAAATATTGACGTGGGTTTCCCATTCCTTCAAGACTCCAACTAGGAAAGTTCCCCAAGCCCCCAACCCCAGTCATCCAAACACGGGCTGTTTAGCTGTAGAAGTACCCTGCTCTCCCCTTTCTTTCACTCTCCACAACAACACAGGGGAGGAAAAAAGCCCTCAGAAAGCCAAACTGGACTTCAAGGTTTGCTTCCCACTACTGAACTGGTTGGAGGTGGGTAGAAAACGGGGTGAAGAAAACTATAGGGTTGTGCACAAGAAAGGAGGAGCCACTGTAGCCACCACTGGCTGCAAACAGGCCCCCTGCACCTGCACAGCCCCTTTGCAGACCAGGTTGGGCAGGTAGCCCCGGGCAGAAGTTGAACCATAAGCATGCATCCCAATGCACGGACCCTTCTGTGCCTCCAGGCGCCCTTTTTACAGTAGAAATGGTTGTCCCAGAAGGTTTAAATCTCATGCTAGTGAGCAGCAGCCCCTGAAGACCTGGAAGACCTTCCATGGGGGATGGACCACCACGATGGTCTCACTGGACCCCTGCTGGCTGGTCTTTCCCTAAACCTTTGTGCAGCACGCAGTATCCAGCAGCAACAGCATCTCCACCCGTCCAGGAACACCAGGAGCCAACCTCTGCAAAGGTTTCCTTCTGCTAGGAACTTCTACAGCTCTCACAGAAACCTCTGGCCCACCTGACATCTTCCTCCTGGCATTTTGCTTATTTCCCCTCTACTGCCCAAAACTCCGTGGTAGAGCAAAACGCATCCGAACTGCTGAGGCTGTGATTTTCATGACGCCACCGCCTGGCTCATTTCTCTGCTGTCCCCTCAGTTTTGTGAAGGTTAAAGGCGTCCTTCCTCGGCGACTGTCAAGACTGTTACCTGGGCTGGAACCGGCTACGCGAGCTCCATGAGGAATATTTTATGCAGATTCTCCGCTGCACCTCGGACGGCTCATCAGTAACCAACCCGCTGCCGGTGCTGCACGGCTTTATTTCCTCCAAGCCCACCTTTTGCATCCTCACCGCTTCCCTCCACCCCACCCCAGCCCCATCCCTTTTACAGGTGTAAAAAAAAGTGGATTTCTACATGCATAAAATGCAAGGACTTTTCCTTGGGCTGATGTAAGAGGGGGAGCAAAGGTTGCTCTGTGCCGCTCTCAGGGGGGAGGTTTGGGGAGGGATTGGGGAGAGCTGGAATGGAGATAGTTGTTTTTTCCCTCTGGAAGACGGGAAGATCAGGAGACCCCCATTACTCTGCATCAGACTTTTACTCCCAGCCCTCTCCACCTGAAAACCATGCCAGGACAGAGAAATCCCTCTCCGTGCCTTTCCCTTGGGAGATTCCAGGCAGGAATGAAGAGAGCAGACGGGCATCGCTGGGCACCCAAGCCGCTCTTCCTGCCTCCTTCCCCCGGCAGAGGGGTGCACAAAGAAGCGGGGAAGAGTCCAGCTTGCTCAGGCAGCTGCAATTCCGAGGCTGATTTTCACGCCCATGCCCCTGGCAAGCGAAATGACAGCCGGTTGCCATCCCAGCTGGCTGCAGGCTTTTTTGGGTAGAGAATGGCCCAGGATGGGAGCCCATCCCCAGCACGGCAACCTGAGCACCAGCTCGGCCGGGTGAGCCCAGGGTGGAGGAGGTGGAGGGCACGTACCCACCAGCATCCCCGCGAGCCCACCCGGCCTCTCTGAGCACCAGGGCAGAGCACACGGCTCCGGTGGCTTTCCACTAAACGCGGATTGTAAATGTCATGATTTCAGAGGGGGAAAGAAAACAGCTGGATTCGTCAGGCAGCAGCACCGGCAGCTAAAAAAATACCATCTTTTAATGTGCGAGCAGAGTACGGAGGGCGCGAGAATAAACAGGAGACCCTGTGGTAACATTTTTACAAGTCCCCTGGCTGACTGTTAGAGCCCTTTAACTAGAACATGACTGAGCGTCCCCGTTTCGGGATCTCAGCAGCACGCCCAGCTCCTCCAGGGATCACCAGGCTCCAGCGACAGATGGATCCAGGCAACGAAGCTCACGACTGGATGGAAAGTCAGGAGGACTTGCTTTTGGACCTGTCCCCACGTCTAGTTTTATTTAAACTGCACTGGCATGAGAGGCTGTGCTCCTTTGGCCGTGCTTCCCCGGAACCGTAAATCCAATTTTACGGCACCCAGTCCAAGCCTGAAAACAATGCGGAGCGCTGAACAGATATAAGCTCTTTCTGCTGCTTCACAAGATCTCCAAAGGGGCCAGGAAGACTTTCTGCTGAATCAGGTATTGTTTTGTGCTCCCGCCGCTGGCAGGGGGCCAGATGCACACCATATTGTATGAGCCGGGTAATTTGGCAAAAACACGATCATGTGCTCACCCCCGATTCAGACCCAATTCCTCCCATGGGGTGACGGGGTAATGCGCGGATCTGGTATTAATTAACGGGAAACCACAGCCCTAGGCAGCGATCTGTCATCCTCTTTTGGATGCGGCTTGTCCCTGCTAACAGCTTCCCCACCCTGGTCTCCCCCCTGGCCTGCCGGCAGGTACCACCCCAGGTCTAGATAACCCCCAACTCTCCTGAACCAGATCAAAGACCCAGCGAACCCAGCACTTTGTCTCCAAGAGCTCCTGGCCATGCCCGCACCCCGTGACGCCAGGTAGGATGGATTTGCTCTTCTGGCCGGGAGCAGGTTGGGGAGCAGCAGTGGCACCAAGCAGAGATCTCTCACCCAGGTCCCCGTCTACGGCATGACATCTCCAGCCGAGCCATTGGCTTGCATTGCCCTGCTGATGGATCCAACAGCAGAGCCCAGGCAGCGCACAACGCTTTGGGGAAAATAAAAATAAAAATCTCCCAGGCTCCAGCAGAAAAGGCAGCGCTGGTACCCAGCGTGCCAGAGATTAAGCAATTTTACTGAGTCAATTGTCTTTTTTCCAAGGACAAACATGTGTGATAGAAGATCTCCAGATCTGCTGGCACGCTGCAAGCTCTGGGCCATCAGGCCTTTCACTGTCTCAATTCATCTGTCAATAAAGCACCATGCCCATTAAGGCCGGAGAAATGGAAAGGGATGTTTGCAGTCCACCCAGCGAGGATTAAATGCCATGTTGCACAAACGATAGTCGCTCAAGATTTCCCAGTAGAAGTGACGGAACTCCTGACCGTGACTCCTGCTGCCCTCCCAACCGAAACAGGAGGGATAATAAACACCAGCGACATCATTTGGTCCCAGAAAGCCCCTGCAAGAGGTGATGCGACTGGGACAGGACCTCACCGCTTCGTGAAACATGGAGCAAAAACCATGTGGTGCTGAAACGAAGACTGAATTCCCTCCAAAGCACGGGGAGGACAAGAGGTGTCCGTTTGGTGGAGGTCAACCAGTGACGTTCAGCTTTGTCCCCAGACTTTCACAGCGTGTCTAGACTTAGCCTTGGACATCCCTCGGGCAGCCAAGCCCAGCTCCCTGGGTTTGCCCAGAGTGCATCCCAACACTGGTGGCTCCGGGAATGTCACCAGAACCTCCTCCAACCCTGTGCATTTCATAACAGCCAACGGTGTTGAAGTCAAGAAGAAAAGTAACTGCTTTCCAGCTCGGCTGGTAGCTTCTCAGGGCTTGGGGGAAAGGCTGCAGGGGAAGGTGGGATGGCAAGACAAGATCCTTGTCCCTGTGCAGGATAGTCCGCGGGCAGTACCTCCTCCCAGGCTTCCCCCTTAACATGCAGCATGAGCTGCTGTGGGGCGATGGTGAAGATAAACCTCGGGTAAATTCAAAGAGAGAACAGGCATTTTAAAGGGGAAGAAGATCTAGAGTTGCCATACAGGAAGAAATACTTCTGGAAGGACACAAACCCTCTCTGGGCTTACGTTATCCCCTAACAGCCGCCCGGGATGGATTTAGCAGAAGGACGAGTAGAGGGATAAATTATCCAAGAGATGTTCATTCTAGGACAGTTTGGGTTTGTTGTTGGTTGGTTTGGTTTTTTTTAACAGCTTCCTCCAGGGCATATTCCTGGGAACTGCTGGAGACGAGACACGGCAGCAGGAATAACTCAGACCCGAGCCACCATTTCCCATAGCCACCTTCGCAGACCCCGGCGCAGCACCCCGGCCCAGTGCCCGTAGTTAAAGCAAAGTGCAAATTGGAAGCCAGACCTCAGTCAGGCCCCGAGAAGGAGGGTTTCGCTTCCTCGATGGCTCAGAGCAAATGCTCGTGGTACTTCGTTACAGCAGGAGGGCGAGGTAAAGAGAAACTCAGGAGGATGTTTGCTCTTGTCTGTAACCTGAATCCCAGGCTCTGCCCCTTCCAAGTGCCTAGGAGAAAAAAACGGGAGTGGATTTTTTTTTACTTTTTTTTTTTGGAGTGCATAGCAAAACGGCTAATTTAAAACAATTACGCAACAGCTAATTAAAATCATCGCTGCGTCCTAGAAAGGCGACTGGCCAGGTACTCAGTGTGAAGCATTTGGCTTTATGGAGCAGCATCTTGTTACAGCCCTTCATCCCGCAGCGGCGGCGGCTGGACCCATCCCGCGTGTGCCTGCGGAGAGTGGCTGATGGCCTTCCCGGCATCAGCCGAGTGAGTCTTCCCTCTTCCTCCCGCCCGGCTCCTCGCCGCCATGTACCTGAGGCACCGGCTGTGCTTTATGAAGTCTAAAATTTTCAACTGGTTGTGTCTTTCCATGCAAACTCATTAGACACTATTTACACCCGCTGCAGCTGTGCAGAGAGAGGTTTTGAACTCTGGCATTCTACAGTAGGCTTTGTTTCTCATTTACATTTGCATATTAAAGTGTTTGCCTGAAATAGGCTATTGAAATTAATTCAGGATTAATTGGTGTCTTTATCTCATTAGGACAATCTAATTTAAGGATGATGAAATTGTTTAGCCTCCCGTTTGCATAATTAGATTGCTTTGAATTGCTGTCATTATTGTGCTCTTTAGCATCATCTGTAGGCCTCAAACAGACAAGAGTTTCAACCTCATAAAGACCAATCATGTGTTACAGCAGAGAGCTGTTAACCCCTTTTAACCCAAACTCCCTCCAACGAGTCGCCGCACAATGGAGCGGCCGCTCCACACCCCAGCAGGGACACAGAGGTCTCCACACCCTGTGTAACGGGGCATTCCTTCCTTCCCCATACGTGCTCAGGGTGGCGAGGTGCAACCCCAGGAGCTGCTGGTGGGCAGACCCGGTTCACCTGGCCTTCCTATGGGAAGGGCGGTGGCTCTCCTCGATGGTGGTGAAACCTTTCATGGTCAGACGGGCCTCAGTGGCTGGCACATGGGCTGCTCCTCCCCAGGGAGGCTGAGCAGAGCCACAAGCGCTCGCTCTCCCTCTCACATCACTGGAAAGGGCTGGTGGGTACGTGCCCAAGGACTGCCTGATCCCATCCCTCTTGCATGGCTTTGGGAAAATCCCTTGGGCTGGTGGCTAGGACCTCTGGGGACAGCTGGGCTTCTCCTCCGTTGGAGCTGGGGCTCCAAGGGATGCTAGTGGTCAGGGGCATCACAGTGTTTTGTCCCCTCCAAGGACTTACCAAGCTCCGTCTCCTTCTTCTCCAGTTTGGAGGCTGCTTCTGAACCTCCGAGTGAGGAGCGTCCCCTGAAGATATCCTGGCCAACATGTAGCCCTCGGGTCTGGTACCAACACGCTTATTCTGCTACAAATACTTCTTCTCTCCCCTCTGTGCTTGCCTGGGTGCTAAACGGAGAGAGGGGACCTGCCTGTCCTTGTGCAATGGGAGCATGGATATGAGGAGGTACCATCAGTGCCCACACGGGCCAGGGAAGAGTGAAGAAAAAGAGAAGTAGCTGTAAGACCAGACCTCCACAATGGATCATCTTTAAGCCTAGACTGACCCTGTGAGGCAGGGGCTGACCTGATGCTGTGAAGAAGCGGGATGGAGCCATGCCAGCCCCATGCAGGGCTCAGCTTCTCACCCAGCTCAGCTGGGACCACCAGCAGTGGAAGGATGGGACCACACTAAGAAAGCACTCATGGGATGGTTGTGCCCAGGGGATCTAATTAGGGTGTGGATCCCCTGATGCTTAGCGTGTGCCCCAGAACATCACCCAGTGAGCATACACCAAGGGACACGAGGACATGGGTTGAAATGGTAGTGTGAGTAGAGGACGTTGGCCGAAAGCTGCAGCCATCTTGAGGACCTTCTCAGCCCATGAGGGACACATTCCCCACAAGCAGCCCTTCACCTGCTTTTTAGTGGAACCTTCCCCAGCCCCAGTTCCCTGCCCACTCAGGGGACCTGTGCACCTCAGAGCCGTGGGGACACATGGGCTGGAGCCACCTGGAAACAGGCACCCCAAGTCAACCCTGGCTCCTAGCAGAGGGTACGGGGTTCAGCATCCTGAGCTAAGACCTCGCCTTCCCATGTGTCTCTCCATTAAAAACCAGCCTGTTCAGCCACACAAATGACCCAAAACATGCATCTCAGAAGTACTTTTACACGATAAAGCATCACATGGCATCGTAACCAGCTTCCTTGCTAGCAAGGAGGACCATGGCCTTGTGTGTTTTCCCCCTGTACCAGGCCAAACGATCTTTCCAGATGGCTGCCAGAAGCTGATAGCCACCGAAGCGCCTGAATCCGGCCCTGGAGATGCTCCCTGGGCACCAAGAGCAGGAAGGGGTCGAGATGGCAGCTCCGCGGTTGCTCCTGGGGATGCTCTCCGTCTGTCCTGGCCCAGCTCGAGGCGAGAGACCTGCTTCTCATTAGCGGGCGGCTGACTCCGGAGGTGGGGGCTGCGCCAGGCAGGCTGCTTCGCCAGTCGCTTCACGTATCCTAACATCTGGTTGTGTCTCATCACAGTGCAAATTTATGACCCTGGAAACAACATGTTGATGATGCACTGGGAAGAGGAGCCGGAGCTGTAATCCCGTGTCCAGAGCAGGGATGAGGGGAATCGGCACCGGAGGACTTTGGTGATGGGGAAGAGGTGAGGAAGGACAGACCTCTGCCTCTCCATGTGATGGGGGTGACCTGCGGCGGGGGGGGACACGGAGCTCTTGATGATGCAGCACAGCAACTTTTTCCACTTTAAATCTCTCTCCTCCGGGAAAAAAAATGCAAATTCAGCAACAGCCAACTTTGCAAAACTTCATCTCGATGAATTGCCAACTTCCAAACCAGCCAACAAACAGGAAACCTTCAAGAAAATAAATGACAGGTTTCATTTGAATGCTTTGAAATGAACATTTCCATTTACAGTGACTGGCCAGTTACACTTTCCATTTTATGGTTAAAATTATACAGACATTTAAAATGATTTGAAATGGAAATGACAGATCACATTTCAGGTCCTCTAAAGAGAGTTTTGTTTGCCTAGGATAAGTAAACGTTTCATTATTTTTTCCTGAGATCAAATATAACAGTTGAACCAGAACAGAGCGGGACTTGGGAATTCTTGTTTGCAGGTTCACACCAAAGATGTTTTAAGTTTGCAGTTTAGCCCAAACAAGTGTTTTTAGTTATGTTGCTTTGTTGGAGCTGCAGCGGAAAAGAAAGAAATCCTGCTCTTGCCATCACAGGCAACCAAAGAAGAAAAAAAAAAAAACAAAGAGTTGGTGCAAGAGAAAAGTCTTAGTGTGAAAGAATTCTGTAAAACTTGCCTGAAACTTTCGGTTCTGCAAACTATTTTTTAGACCCTTGGTACTGCCATCAGTCTCCTTAATATATTGGAGAGGACATACAGGGTCTACAGGAAGGATGGGGAGGGACTCTGGATCAGGGAGTGTAATGACAGGACAAGGGGTAACGGCCTCAAACTGAAGGAGGGGAAATTTAGGTTGGATATCAGGAAGAAATTCTTCCCTGTGAGGGTGGTGAGGCACTGGAACAGGTTGCCCAGAGAAGCTGTGGCTGCCCCATCCCTGGAGGTGTTCAAGGCCAGGCTGGATGGGGCTTTGAGCAGCCTGGTCTGGTGGGAGGTGTCCCTGCCCAGGGCAGGGGGTTGGAGCTGGATGATCTTTAATGTCCCTTCCAACCCGAACCATTCTGTGATTCTGTGATTCCGTGACAATCTCTGCATGATGCTACATACACAGATATCAGCATAAGTGTACCTAGCACAAGGCAGAACAGGGAACTGAAGAAGTGAAGACGTGGTCACCAAAAGCTGGGGTGCTACTCAAGAGGGGTGGGTGATGTTTCTTCCTTCGGCTGTCCAATGGCTCCCCAGCATGTGGGCTGGCTGGGTAATAATAAGATGGACAGGAACAGCCAAGAGTCTCTGAACTGGGGGAAAAGGAGAATCAAACTGGTGCAAAAAAGGCCACTGCTCCTCAAACAAGATGAAGCACAACTGGAGCAAGCCTGGAGGAGAGAGCTGAGGATGTCTGGACATCTGGGGAACACAAGGATTGCAGGATGGGGAACATGATACAAACATGCCTTCGAACACGCCAAAGGCTTTTCTTCGTGTTGTCAGTGGGGGATGCATAAGAAGTCATAGCTCAAATGACCTCTGGGAAAGCTGAGACAAGCTCTCAGGAAAATCTGCCGGTGGTGGGCAGCCACGGAGCAGCCTGGGAACACGAACACAGCCTGGAGCATCCACAAGCACGGCAGACAACCCGGCAGCAGCACCAATACACCTACCATGGCCTTCCAGCATTGCCCATTTGTGCACCCATGTGGATTTACGGTGGACACACAGGTCCTGGTTAGAGAAATCTGAGCGGAGCAGCCCAGCCCTGGATGGTTTCACAGCCCACGGTGTGGCCAGCTATGGAAAGCACGGTGCAGCTCACCAACAGTGAGACTTACCTTCAAGCAGGTACTGTGGCAGAGAGGACTATGGAATCACCAGCAAATGGATCCTCCCCTGTTGCCTCCAGAGCTGGTGTTCTCCGGAAAATGGCTTTTCTTCTCCCATTTTGGTATTGCTGCTGCTGAGTGTTTCCAGGGCCCACAAGGACAGGACTGAACAACGGGCCTGAAAACCAAAAGACAATCTGGGAATCAGGGTGGATTTGCAGTGGCTTATGATACATGATATCATTAGCACTACAAAATCACGTAGCCTCCCCTGGACGCCCCCCAGATCTGCCATTTCCTTCCGCTCAGAAGTAATAGTGAGACTAGGTGGTTATGTTGCATCCCATTTTGGTAGAGAGGGCGTTAGGGAGGTATCTGCTGAGGGAAATAGGGGCGAACCTTCCCCGGAGAGCAAAAATGGTTAAACCACCCGGAGGGCACAAGGGCAACCTTCAGCTCCCGCGCACCAACCGAGCCGGCCACTGGCAGAGGAGCTACAGCCTTTACTGCCAGCCGCTCAGACAGCAAGGACTGCCCTTCATCAGAAGGACAAGCATCCCTCTGTCATCTACTGGAGCGCTGCGATCATGACAGCAGGAGCAGAAAGCACAGCGCTTGCCAGTGCAAAGTGTCCGTGAGCCTTTGACCAAAGACCTACAAGAGTTTTAAATACTCTTTGATGGAGCTGCAAAATGCTGTGAGGAAACCCAAGCTGGTAGGGGTGGCAAAACACCGTGTATTTGGAGAGACCACGCCGTCCCTTGGCTCAGCCAGAGCCCACCTCGGGTGGTCAGCGGGGTCCAAATGCAGATTTACAGCTACCCAACCTCTGTGAAGGCCATGTGCTTCAGCCTGTGTGGTTCAGCTCTTCTTCCCGGGAGGACTTTGTTAGCAGAGGTCAACAACAGATCTTTATGCTTGCTTGTAGGATGTTTTTATGGGGAAAAAAAAAAAAGAAAGAAAAAAAAGAAAAACCACAGCATTACAGCCTTTGAGGTTAAGTAAAACATCTTCTTCAGCCTTGAGACTTTGAAAGAAAAATGCAAAAAACCCCCAATTTAAAAACGAAAAGTCTGTTCAAATTAGAAAAGCCAGACAGTCCCTTTGAGCAACATCAAAAGAAAATCTCAGGACTTTTTCTAAATTCATACACACACACATGTATATACTTACGTATATATCCATTCACCAATACATACATGATTGCGCATTGCTTTTCCCCCATGGGAATGAACACAGCCAAACGAGGAGACTCCCAGGTCCTCCCAGCCCACATCAGAGGAAATTTACTCCCAAACTCCACTCGGGTGTCATCAGTGCAAGAGACAGGGTCTGGAAATGGCAGTCCTGACTGCAGCAGAGTGATTTCCACCATCAGCCAGAGCGGAGGGCAACCAAATCCCATCCTGGGACACCCCCCAGCTCCCTCCTGCCAGAACAAGGAGGTTTCTGGCTGGAAGCTGCATCCACCCTCCCGGCGCAGACACGTGCCCATGGACCACAGACCCATTGATCCTTTCCCGACCACACCAGCATCCAGGCGCTTGCCCCCAGGAAGGTCGCCAGCCCCTCGCGGCTCCCAGGGCTTGGGGGTGAGCAGCCCGAGCCACGGATCCGGCGTGTGGTCAACGACTCCTGACCCATGTAGGTTATCGGTCTCGTAACCACCCAGCCTCGGCTTCCGAGTGCCAATCAGGCCTCTCCTTTGATCAGTGTTATAATCAGATACAGCGCTCCAGCATGGATTATTAAGTTTTAACAGTTGACACATCATTTCTGATACCATAATCTGGCAGCACTTTACAATAAGTGACAGGTCCTCACTAATTCCTTTTGTATTCACTGTAGCAACGTTAATCATGAGTGATGAACTTTGCGTATTCATATGGATGTAATAGGCAGTTCCCAAGGACTGAGACTGTAATTTAGCTTTAACCTAATGGGCACTGATTGTAACAATAAGTAATTATGTCAGCTAAATGCAGTGTTGATGGCAATTGATGACAGCAGCGAAAGCCACGACACCATTTTGGAACTAAGCTTGGAATAGTCATTTGTAAAGCTGTTACGGCCAAGACGAGGAACAATGTGTCCTCTCCTGTGTATCCTATCACCCAGCTACCTTCAGCCTGGCGAGGACAGTCCCAGCTGTGACAAACACCCTGTCAGCTCCCTGTTTTACTGTCTGGCACCTAATTCCAGGGTAGCCCAAAATCCAGCCCACTAGATGGATGGGGCCGGTGGGCGCCCTGAAGCTTGGATAAAAGCAGAGGGGCATCGCCTCTTAAATGAGACGTTGGGATCAGTTCCCTGGATCACCTTCAGCTCTTTTGGGACAGATCCCATTGGGTGACAACTGGCCGATGGCCGGTAGTGTCACCTTTCCACAGAGCAATGCTCGCTGCTCCCCACGGCGGTGGACCCAGCCGGCAAAGCGGAGAGAGGCTGCAGAAGACTGGAATCCACTGCTGGGCTCACAGACATCTGAATTCCGCAGATGAACAATTAGGAAAACGCCAGCCTGAGAAGTGTGCTTCATAACCGAAAACACAGGACGAGTACATCCATGGGAAGATGCTCTTCTATTACCCAGAAGGGCTGGTGTGACCTCTTTTTTGGTTAGAGAGGCAAACGGGGATGGAATATTTTTAAGCCAGAATATCTGGATTTGAATTGCTTTCTTTAGAAAGGGGGAGCATGGCAAAGTCATAATAATAATAATAATAACCTTGTTAATGACAGTAATAAGACCGTAAGAGCTGGTGTCATCTTGGAAAAGTGATTTGTGCTGCCAGTAAGAATCCTGTTTGGCTGTAATCACTAATGTGGTCAAAAGAGCTTGGAAAACACCAACACAAAGCAGCTATAATGAGGTAGAAAGGACGTCTTCAAGGGAACGGTCTGGGGGGGGGGGTCCCGCAAAATGATGTCCCTACCAGATTGTGAGGGAACGCTGCCTCCCTTAATATTAGCAGGACCTTTGGGAAGCCAGCAGCAAGCACTTTTTTAAAAATACACAGCGGAACGAATGGCTCAGGTGCTCCATTTACTCACTATTTTAAATAATTTCCCAAATTCCGAGGCTTTGTTGTTGTTGTCGTTGTGGGTAGATGAGTGAATTTAAGAGAGGTTGGATAAATGCCTCCCCAGTGCTCTGTTAAGCCCATTTCAGTCTTTCTAACTGGTCCTTAGTCCTGAGCTGTGGGCAGGCAGCTGCCTGCAGCCCTCGCTTACCCTGTGGATGGGAGCAGCCCAGGCAGGAAAAGGGCAATGCCGATCTTGAGGCTATCGCGTGATGCTTTTGGCACCGGGGCTACGGGAAGTCAAGAACAAGATGGGTCACTCCTGACCCCTGAAAGCCAGAGGGCTGCCAGCTTTCCCAATTAACGTAACTACTTGTAATAGCTCAGTTTTGGTTGAGAGAGGTCCTGGCCATGATTTCTAGTAAAGTGTGAGACCCAGCTGGAGCTCGAGCTATGCAGAAAGCGGCTTGCTTTGGTAACAGCCAGGCCACCCAGGACAGGAGGGGTTTTCTACCACAGCTGCGATGAAAGCAGGAGTCTCAGTCACTTTCCTTTGCATCCAGCTGCCTGCTCCCTCCGTCCCTATCCCTCATCCCTGGGGTGACCACCCATACACAGTGCCAGAGTCCAGCTCAGGGCAAGCAGGAGAAAGGCTCCTGGGGAAGGTGGAAAGCACAGATGATACAGTCAGGCCTGGCGATTGTGCTTCAGAAGCTTAAAACCTACCTGGCAGAAAGGATCAGGGCTTGCAGAGGTGGGGAGCTGAGCCCTGGCAGCATCAGCCTTAAGGAGAGGCAGCCCGGCAGCACTTCCCCTCGCTCAGGGAGCAGGAGCTGAGCTGTGATAGCAGGAGCCAAGTTTTTCAGCAGAGCAGATGCATCAGCAGGGGTTTTGGTAGCCTCCTGGGACCCCGAGAGCTCCAGGATTTGCACTTGTTAAACGGTCAGATTTTGGTCCCGGAGGTTGCCTCGTGGAAAGGGGAGGTCGGCGAGACCCACGCTCCAGATGCCGGGAGGCCTCGTGGGAGGGCAGGTCCCGCCGGTGGGGAAACCATCGGGGAAGGCATCACGGCCAGGCAGCAGCAGCACCACAGGTCATCGAGGAGAAACCACGTGAGACCTCACGGTGATCCCAAACCCCTGACATCTATCGTTCAGCCCAGGACTAACCGAGTGCCAGCCCACAGCGCTTGCCGCAGAGAATGCTGGCAGCGTAGCAAAAAGCCTGGGCAGATAAAGCAAGAACTGCGCTCAACGCTTTCTCTTGATGACCAGGTTCTAAGCCAAAAATAGCTGCCTAAGTCCCTGATTGCAAGAGATTGGGTAAAATACCCAAGACAAAGCTGCTATTGCTTAAACTGCAGTAGGGACGTGGAGCTACAGGCAAAAATGTCTCCCAGTAATTGCAGATGTGCTGTCAAGGGGACGTGTTGCTCTTGATGCTGCGCAACCAGCTGATCTGGAGCAAGCAGCAGCAGCCCTCACGAACGCCAGGCAGGCATCACATGCTGCCTCCCAGGAGGTGGGAAGATGAGAAGGGGATGCTGCTAGCAGCAGATCAGCGTGACGGCAAAGGAGAAGACAACATTCCCCACCTCCCTGGCCAGCACCGACATCGAAAGTGTCTTTCGTCACTACTGCAATCACTGCTGAAGTGTGCTGCCCACGCACACAGCCACTGGGACGAGGAGGTGAGAGGAGCCGGCAAAAATGCGCGAAGGACCCTTGAAAGTGACAAAGTTGGAGAAAACCAGAGGAGCAAGCGGAAAATGATGCGGAGAGGTGGGATCCAGCGGTGACGTGAGGACTGGCAGACCAGGAGCCGCAGTGTTATTCCCGTTGCCGTCATCTGCATCAAACGTCCACTCTCTGCAGCGACTCCTTTCTTACTCCAGACTTGCTTGGCTTGGGATGCCGGTGCCCCTTCCCAAATGAAAGCAAGGCCAGAAGAGACGCTGTGGGAATCGCAGGCTGCCGGCAGCAGCTCGTGCAATGCTGTTCCCTCGGGGATCAAGGAGACCCCCTTGGCACAGGCAGAGCAGCAGCGTCGTGCCCGATCCTGCCACTCGGGCACTGGCTGGCAGCAGCATTTGCGGCCCCCTCGGCTAGGTGTCAGCCACGCCGGCAGCGGGCAGATTGACAAGCGTGTTTAAGCATCCCTAAAAGTGTATGCCACCCCCCTCTGAGACAGTACCTGCAGCCCAATGGTTCTGAAAACACCCCCCCGGGGGGTCACCCCGCAGCTCCTGCTGCCTGCCTGTGGCTGGTGCAAGCTGGCGGGGCATTGCCAATCCACCACCTTCACCCCAGCCAAGAAGCGGTGATTGCAGAGCACGGCCACCGCCCCCAGAAACCAACACCTGGCAGGTCTGTCTCCCTCTGAGAGGTCTCAGCGCCCGGGCGCTTCCTCGGGTGGCTGCAAAGGCGCTCGTCGCCTCCGCCACGGCCTTGGCAGGCAACGCCGGTGGATGCGGGGGGGACACCCAATTACCGCTCGTCACTGCCCCGGTGCAGTCCAGGTGTCAGGCCCGTGTCAGAGCACACCGTGACACAGCCGACACCATGCCCGGCGCTGCGGCAGGAGCAGGGGAGCGCGGGGTGATTGGCAGCCTGTGGCAAGCGGTGCCGAAAGCACGAGCCCTCCGCAATTAGCGGTGCCGCAGCGTTTTCCCCCCTCCCCGAGCGAGGAAGGAGATGACATGGCAGGTCCTCGCCCAGGGACGCATCCCAGGCTGTGCTGAGTATCGTGCAGGATTCATGCCACAGCCATGCTCCGGATGAGGGGATGCCGTGCGGGGAGTGGACGGCACGGCTGGTCCCAGGGAGGTGGGCAGTAAATCCCGACTGGCAGCAGCCTCGGAGGCCAGCGCTAATGACACCGGCTTGTCACAATCTGCACTGTCCCCCCTGCAGCAGATGTGACAGTCCCAAAGTAACCAGGTACCTCCCATGTCCCCGCTTCCTCTCACACACAAGTGACAAGAGGGACAGGTAATAAAAGTCCAGGCCAAATCCTTGACAGAGATCTGATGGCTTGAGCCGGCTCAGGATGCTCATCCCTCCCTGACAGCTTCGTTCCTGATAAACAGCCAATCCAGCAGGAAGTGTGGTCGGCTGGAGCATGCTGCATACCCCAAAATGCTGATAAAACAGCCCACCACCACCTCCTGGCTTCCCTTCAGCTGGCCCACGGGCTCCCACTCCCGTGCACCGAGAGGGGAAACTGAGGCACGGCTCAGCATCCCCTCCCAGCCACCTCCATCTCTGCAGCCGTGCTCCTGGGCAGGCACCGGGAGCCATGCTGGCAGCGCCGACACAGCCCAAGGCACCGGGGAGGCAGCGAAAGCCCCACGTAGACATTTCCAACAGCACCTCCTGGCCACCCAGAGATTTTCTTCCATGTGGTTTTCAACAAGCTAAAGCCAAACCTTTCTCTCACCACGAGCCCGCCTTGGTGCTCCTTCGCTGGCTGCAAACCCCTCCATTACTCCATAGCCCAAATTATACCGTAGAAAGCAGAGCTGCGGTGGTAACAACAAAATAAGAAAGCAGGAATGGCATCAAGTTGCAAGTGGTTTGGACGGGGCCACTCGAGCAGCCCTGTCTGCACCCCATGGGCCACGGCACGGCAGCCGGTGCACGGGGATGGGTGAAGGACGGGTGAAGGATGGACCGATGCCAGCGGCAGCGAAGGGTCCTTGCTGCTCCCCCACTCTCCGCCGCCAGCTTCATGCCACCACCATGATGCTGACGGCCCCTGTGCCCCAGCCGTACCACCTCCGCTCACGAGGCTCCGTCTACACGTGCGCCAAGATCTGGAGAGCGCTCCAGCATCCCTCTTCCTGATTGGCGTGGATCTGGGAAGTCACTGACCCATGACTGGAACTGATCCTCCCTTCTCCCCCAGGACAAGCCTCCCCTTCCGCTGCTCAAACACCTGTAAACTCCGGTTAGTTTACAGCAGCAAACCCTTCTGCACCTTCTGCACCACATCTGCTCTCTCATTACTGACCTGAATTCCTCTTGCACATGAAATTGGAGCAGTGGGCGCAGTTTTAGGCTAGCTCTAGGCTCTCTCGTTCCTCTTTTATTCTGTGTCTGTTCCAGCTTCCTTCCTGGGAAAGCTCTGAGGATTTCTCTTCTCCCACAGGTCTGTAGCAAACCATCATTTGGTACCAGGAGGAGAGAGCTGGATTTCCATCACGGCATCGCGTTCTTTCAGATTCTGTCACAAGCCCTGATCTTACACTCTTCTTCTTTAAACCTCAGGAGATATATCTTATAGCCAAGGAAAGACCGCCTACCAAAAATTCATCCTCTAAAAGGCACATGAAAGGAAAAGAGAGGGTCAGAAGCATTGGTGGGCTGAGAAAATTCCCTTTTCCTGTTAGCGCATCATCCCTACCAGGCAAGAGCTGCACCCCTGTGGGTCACATCCCCGTGGGTCACAGGAGGTGTTAGCTGGTGCTGCTGCCTAAGCCCCCCTCCCTGTGCTGAGGAGAAATAAAGGACTTTAATCTCCAGGGCCGGAATTCACACAAAAACCTGGAAGTCAGAGCAAGCTCAAAGGCAAAGCTTGTCGCTCTCACACAAAATCCCCTTCTCCCTGATTTTGCTTCCCTGCAGGACATCTCTCAGCTGACAAACCTCAGGGCCAGCACGGACCCTGCTGAGATGACAGCAGGTTTCCAGCAAGGGGGATGCTCCTCTAGCGCAGGGCAAACAGCTGAAGTGCCGTCAGGAGAGACAAAGGCGCCTGGCAAACTTTGAGAAATGCCTCTCATTATTTACAGAATGACACAGGAAAACTTCAGACTGAAACAAGAAAGGCAATTAGTTTCCTGTACGGAAACAAAGAGACATCTGTGCCAAGTATGCTAACATATACACAAGGGGCAGGTATACAGTACATGAGGAATTTCTTCCAGCTGCAAATCCACCCCCAAATTCTCAAGTCAATCTCGAGTACTACGACGCTCAGCAATCCTCTTAAAAGTGTCCAGATGCTTTAATAACTTAATTCTAATCGTCTCAGACACCATCTTCCATTTAACTGCTGAAGCACTGGAATAAGACAGAGGGGTCAGGACTGAAGAGTGACGGTGGGAATAGTCACAGTTCTGGGCTCCCCGGTCCGAGAAGGACAGGGAACTGCTGGAGAGGGGACAGCAAAGGGCCACCAAGGTGCTGAGGGGACTGGAACACCTCTCCTATGAAGAAAGGCTGAAGGATTTGGGTCTCTCCAGTCTGGAAAAAAAGACGACTAAGGGGGGATCTTATCCATGCTTATAAATCCTGAAAGGGTGGGTGTCAGGAGGATGGGGCCAGGCTCTTTTCAGTGGTGCCCAGCGACAGGACAAGGGGTAACAGGCACAAACTTGACCATAGGAAGTTCCATCTCAACATGAGGAGGAACT
Source organism: Larus michahellis (assembly GCF_964199755.1). Classification (NCBI taxonomy): domain Eukaryota; kingdom Metazoa; phylum Chordata; class Aves; order Charadriiformes; family Laridae; genus Larus; species Larus michahellis. Next base: position 24,896,342 of record NC_133903.1, on the reverse strand, counting down.
TCTTTCCTTTGAGGGTGGCAGAGCCCTGGCACAGGCTGCCCAGAGAGGTGGTGGAGTCTCCGTCTCTGGAGACATTCCAAGCCTGCCTGGACGCGTTCCTGTGCCACCTGCTCTGGATGACCCTGCTCTGGCAGGGGCTTGGACTAGATGATCTCCAGAGGTCCCTTCCAACCCCGACCATTCTGTGATTCTGTAATAGCAGGCGTGTTTTGGAAGGGCAAGAAGTCCAGTCCAGTTATGCTGGTCCCAAAGTCATCATGGGCTTTGCAAGGTGCACCATGCATCGCCTGGACTTAGAGCTGGTGAGCAGGTTTATGTGCCCCAAAGCATCCTCTCCCCTCCTGCACTGCTGGCTTTCAGCCCCAGCGGAGCTGGACTTAAGGTTGGACCTTGCAAATAGGAAGAGCTGAACTTCACTGGTGGAGTGGGCTGTTGGGCACATGGCTCCTGCTGGGTCAGATGCTTCCAGACCCCACCAACGACAGCTTAGGTTTGTGCTAAAGATGCCAAAAAAGCTTGAGGTCTCATCCTCCAGAGTGGCTTGATTAAGGCATCCTTTTCCCAGAGGGCTGAGGTTTTGGTGGGTGGGATTTGCACCAGGAGGCTGGGACAGCACTGGAACCGGCTGCCCTGAGTGGCTGCTGGCTCTGCATCCTCAGAGGGTTGCAACGTTCAGCTGGACCAAGCCACGGCCAACCTGATGTAGCACTGGGGACAGTCCCATTTCCAAAGAGAGTTTGTGGTGGAGACCTTCAGGGATCCTTTCCAAACAACATTTCAATGAGTCTAAGTCTGGCCTTAAAAGTGGGTTATCTCCATGCTGCCCTGGGCAGGCCTGACCCAGCCTTGCTGCACATCACCTCCCACCCCCCGGTACCACCAGCCCCGGCTTCCGACAGATTCCTCCAGGCTTTCCCATCTCAGACAGCTACCTTTTAGACAACGTTTTCTCAAGATTGTTTTAAACAAGCGAGGAAATTTGGGTGACACTTTAATACATAAAGTGCTCCTTATTTTCTCTCTGCCAAAGAGCGGTGCTTTCTAACACGCTTTCCGAGTTAACATCAGGTGTTAAACAGACGCACGCATTGTTTTAGCAGGAGCCCACGTTTTATAATAGGCTTTCTATCTAACAGCTTGATATAGCCTCTTCCATTAAGCATTTATTGCTAATGCATTGTAAAGTGTAACATGCTATATACGCTATTAAAGAATGAAGCTGCCATGTACTCACCCCTTAATAATGAAACACTTATGAACGGGAACCTTAGGTTAAAGAGTTGTGAATTAAGTTTAATCTCAAAGAGATCATCTAGCACTTTGCCAGTATGCTGCGGCGTGCTGTTGCGGGGAGGGCCAGGACCCGAGCCGTCTGGGAAAGTGCTCCTTGACTTTGCTTTGGAGAAGACCTTGGTGAAAATGGTTCCCAAGGAAGAGTTTGGCTAAACACCACCAGCCCACTGGAGATCCGGAAGAGCTAGTTTGAGCTCTTCCTCAGAGGGACTCCCAGATCGCCACATGCCCTGGTTATTGACTTTCTAATCATTCAATATAAAACCCAGTCATTAGAAACCCTTTTAGATGAGATACATCTCCACCTGAGCATTATCATAACTTTTTTTTTCCTTACTATTCAATAAAAAAAAACGTTAACCTTTTTTAAAAAAATGGAGCAAACCTCCTTCCCCTGGCAAGTAGCAAGTTTTTTCACACAATCTTTGCCAAGGTAAGTGACCCCTGGGCACAAGGAGCAGTGACCTGATATTTTGGGGTTCAGCCACAATGGCAAGCAGCACCAAGACTGTTTCTCTGGAAAAAGAAATCATCTCAATCTCTTCTCTCCCGCTGGTCTCACCCTCCCAGGGATCTATTTATACACACACAGCAAGTCTTGCCTTTGTTCCTTCTCCCTGTTTATGAGTTGCTAAAAAAGCAAGCCCCACATCTCCCAAACCACTGCCCTTGCAAACCCTACATCAGATCTTGGATCTGCCTAAGGCAAAAGAGGGACTTTTGGTTGGTGCAAGAGACTGACTTTTTTTCACACCTACCCTGGCATTCAGCAGCCATGGGACACCCAACCCCCATGTGCGTCCTTGAGGTTCTATATTCATTGGGATGGGACTGACCTTAGGCTGGTTTGGAAGACGGTGTATTCGGAGAGCTTGTTCTACAAGGTTCATCTAGGGATAACTCAGCTTCCACGGGGAAAGGGATGAGGAAGGCTCTGGTCTTCATCAGCACCTGCTCTAACCTGCCAAGCTCATGCCTGCTGCATTTTTGCCCCACATCTTGAAATTAAAAACCACTGTCTTTTTCCAATGACGGAGCTAAGTGACAACCCCAAGACCACAGTGACATCTCTAGGGTGAGCCAAACGGCACGGCATTTTGATGGTCTGGTTTTTTGGTACCCACTTCAAGATGCTTTTAAACAAAAGCGCCCCGGGTGCCTGGAACTCCCCTTAAAAACCCCTCAATTTCTTGAAGAGGTTTCTATGTGGTGAGGAAGCCCAGTCCTGTCCTGGAAGTCAAAGAAATAAGAAAAATACAGAGGTTTCCCCCACCTCCCTCTTTAGGTGATGCATTTTCTAAACTTCTTCCAAGTTTTTTCAAATGAAGAGGGAAAAAGTTCATCTCAGGCTGACATACCAGTGCCCTCAACAGTCATGGAGAGGAGCTCAGAGAGGCTCACTCCTTTTGGCCCACCAGACCCCACATGGGCACAGAGAATCCCACAAAATCTTCTCAGCCATAGCTCCTCGAGCCCAGATAGGCGCTGGGCCTCGGTGAGAGCACCACTGTGTTGCCTTCCTTCCCCCATGACAATCGCCTTTCTTTTCAGTGCCCGTGGTTCCCTTTGTGTTTACGATAACAGAGGGATGCTTTATTGCATTTCGCCCGGCCCGCTGCCATGGCAACCGGCAGTTGCTGCGCGCTGTAAAAATAACCCTCCTTCTTTGATAGATTTCACTTGAGTGAAAATAACCCTTAAAAATAGGTTGAAATTTCCATACTAACTCTTCCAGGAGGTTCCAGAGAGGCGAGGATGAATTGCAGGATCTGCTGACGGGACGCACGGTGCCACCCTGGCACCCTCCAGCCTTTGCACTGAGCTCTCGCAGAGGAGCCTGTGAGGATGCTTTTTGGGAGCCACCACCAGCCCCCGGGTTATGGTGGTGCTGTTGATATGGGGAAAGGGCCATGCCCACCATCATGGATGTGGCCCATGGTGCAGGTTCTGCACGGTTACATCAATAGATGGGCCAGCAGATGTGGTGGATCTCCAGGGCTTCTTGGTATTTATTGCAAAGAGAAGAGGAGGTGTCCCCTCAGTGCCTTCTATGGGGGCCTGGTTGGGATAAAGCTCAGCTTTATCTTCTCAGCCCCTGCGGACCATGACCTCAAAAAAAGGCTTTTGCCTTCTACAGGGCTCAGGGATCCTTTGCTAGAAGGTGATGCTCTCCATAAGCACACAACCATTTTAGAGTTGGCCATAACCAGGAAGCTTCCGCACGGGTTTTGGATGAATAGAACTGCACACGGGTGTCCTGGATTCAGCTGGGATAAAGTTCATTTTCTTTCTAGTGGTTGCCGTGTTTCAGATTTGGTATGAAAGGAATGTCAATAATGCATATTGTTTTAGCTGTTGCCAGCTGATGCTTATATTAGTCAAGGCCTTTTTTCAGCTTCCCATAGAAGCTGAGAAGGAGCATAGACAGAAGAAGCTGGCCGATGGAATATTCCATACCGTAGACGTCATGCTCGCTGTATAAATGGGGGTTGGCCGGCGGCAGCAATCACTGCTTGGGACTGGCTGGGCAACCAATCACCCAGTGGTGAGAGCAACTTGTGTTTATTACTTCATTTTGTATATTCTTTTAGCATTATTATTATTATTTTATTATTATTAATTATTATTGTTGTTGTTATTTTCCTTTTCCATTATTGTTCTATTAAACTGCCTTTATCTCCACCCGTGAGGTTTTTTTCCTTTCCCCTGCTTTTCTCCCTCTACTCCCTGCCCTTCTGGGTGGGAGGGGGAGAGGTGAGCGAGCAGCTGCATGGTCTTAGTTGCTCTCTAGGGTTAAACCATGACAACGTGACCAGCCAGTGTTGGATTTCTCCCCAAAACAAAGCTCCTCTCATGCCTGGGAGAGCTGTAAGGGCCACCTCTTCACAGGCCCCATGCCCAGACTCTCAGGGGCGGCAATGCAGCAAGATTCACAGGCACGACATACGCTGATGCTAGGAGAGGTTCAACACTCCCTTCTTTGCTTCAGATCACAGAATCACAGAACGGTTCGGGTTGGAAGGGACCTTAAAGATCATCCAGTTCCAGCCCCCTGCCCTGGGCAGGGACACCTCCCACCAGACCAGGCTGCTCAAAGCCCCATCCAGCCTGGCCTTGAACACCTCCAGGGATGGGGCAGCCACAGCTTCTCTGGGCAACCTGTTCCAGTGCCTCACCACCCTCACAGGAAAGAATTTCTTCCTGATATCCAATCTAAATCTCCCCTCCTTCAGTTTGAAACCGTTACCCCTCGTCCTATCATTACACTCCCTGATCCAGAGTCCCTCCCCATCTCTCCTGTAGCCCCCTTTGGGTACTGGAAGGGGCTCTAAGGTCTCCCTGGAGCCTTCTCTTCTCCAGGCTGAACACCCCCAACTCTCTCAGCCTGTCCTCACGGCAGAGGGGCTCCAGCCCTCGGATCACGTGTACCTGTCCCAGGCAGCAGAAAGATATTCAGAGAATTGCTCCGGAGCAATGAGGGTGTTGCTCTCATGCCCACTCTTGACTCATCCTCAGCCAAGAAGGTCTTTATTTTTTTTTTTCCTTTTTTGGCTCATTTCTTTCCTTTTTGTTTTCCCAACCACTCAAGTCTTCTTCCTCCAAATAAAAGCCGATTCACATTTTAGAGGTGGCCCCTGATTCCTCCCATGAGTTTAGGTGAGTCGAACCATAAGAAGTGGAGTAATGAGATTATGATTAAAAGCACACCTTGATAGTGGGGCATCCATCAAGCTGTCATAGAAATCGTATCTCGGAGGCTGCTCTCATCAATCTGACCTTTCAATTATTACCCAGAGTTCATGACTCTAAGTGTATATAATTCCTACCTCAAATCTAAGAATACACGCCTTTGTTTTTTTGGCTTGCCTTGTGCATGGCTGTGCGAAGTCTCCTTCACCAGTGCATCAGCGATGCTTCGCAATGCAAATTAACTTAAAATAGCTCTTCTCTCACACAAAAGATTGGGAACAAGATCGAGATACCACCAGGGCACCAGAAGAAGGCTATGTGAAATCTTTATCAATGTCTTTTTGGCTTTTTCTCAGCTTTTTTAAAGCCAGCGACCACTAAGGCCTACTCTAATAGTGCTCATAGCCCACATCCTTCTTCGGCTCGTGTCCCCACAGAGAGGCAAGGCTGCTCCACATCCCCAAAAACAGGGAAAGCCCCTCCAATCCAACCAGGGCAGGCTTAGCCGGGCATCAGCAACAGGCAAGTTTTTCTGCCCAAACACCACTGAAAAAAGCTCCTTTTTGTGAGCTACATCCCCGCCAACGCGGTATTTCAGGAGTGGGGTAGAGCCTACTTCAGCTTTTCATTGGCAGCTTTGGGGCTCTCAGGCTGAGATAAGACACAATTTGCTTGGCGCCAGCCTGGCACCTTGCTGGATGCCAGGGATTTTCCATAGGGCACAGAGTCACCAAGGCAGGAAATCCCGCCTGGATCTTATTTGTAGCCTAACACATGTAGGACATCAGCCTGTGTCCACAGAGAGCGCCCAGTGCCTGGGAGCAGGGCATCCTCTTGCTCCCCGCCAGCTCTACTAACAGAAGAACAAGAAAGCTCTAACAGCAAGTTAGGAAGTTGTTCCTAGACTGAATAAAATCAATTAAGCCATTTGCTTTATTATTTTTCCTCCAAAGGAACCACGTATTTTTTATAAGAGTAAACTTCCCTGCTACGTAGGGACTTTTCACCAACGGAAAAACCACGAAAGATATGTTGTGGGAGAAAAGAAATCCCTGGTCAGTAGAGAAAAAACAGATGAAACTGAAATGCCTTGATTTGGGATCTTTGACAAATCCAGCCCTAAAAATGTTTTGCTGGTATTTGTATTATTGTAGGGTCTGCGCAGCCTCTAATAAATGCTGAATGGAGGATCTTTTGCAAAAATCTCTGCGCTGCTCAGGTGACTGAAATTGTGGGCATTTCCATAACAAGGGCCTCAAAACCAACCCCAGATACTTCTAGCGTGCCTCTCAGTTCTGCAGCAAAGGTGTTCAGGGGAGGTCAGGCGAGACCAGAAGAGATTCTGCGGGTAAAAGACACTCTCAAAAGAAGCAGCAGCTTTCACGTGTGACTCTGAGACCGACGAGACATAAGGACATTTATCTGCCAACACCTGCTCATCCGCGCAGCCCTTCACAGTGAAGCTGAAGGTGGACGACATACCTGCTCCCATGCCATGGGGCAAACCTCCCTCCATCGCAACCCTGCCCACCTGGCGTCACCGCAGACTCATTTCTAAGCCACTGCCATTATTGGCAAACAAGACGCCTTCTTCACGGAGAAAACACTTAGCAATATTTCAGGCACAATTCTGCTTTAAAAGCCTTATTAAAGGTAAAAAGTAATGCATCCCCAGTGCCCGACTCAGTGGTGGGTGAGGACAGTCATCTCCAACTTCAAGACAAGCACATGTATCGGCCATGCAGCCGTCATGGGTTCTTTTTTGATGCAACCTATTTCACCAGCCTCATGTTCTGCCCTGCAGAGCTCTGAGCACTATCCCACCAATTCCAGTTTAAATGCCTCCATAGCATGGATTTCCCAAAAGCCACCCAAGAAATTTCATCTAGCTGAGGGACCAGATGCCACTGCATCAAGCTGCTCAGTGCAGGCCCTGAGAGGCTGAACCCAGCACGCAGAGTCCAGCTCCTTGTGCCTTGCAAACCTCAGCCCCTTTGGGACTGGTTCCATCTCTCTCCTGGAAGTCCGGTGCAGGTTCCCCTCTGCCCAAGGAACAGGTCATATAGCCACACACCACTACCATCCTTTCTCTCCTATCTGGCAGTCACGTAAAAAAAGCAGTCTGGAGGCCACTAAACCTGCATTGTGGCCACAGGTTGTTCCCTCACAGCCTGGTCTCCTCGCATCTCTCATGCCAGAAGAATGGTGAAGGTCCTGGATGACAGCACCAGCTAGAGCACCTCTGCCACCCAATGGAGATGAAACCTCCAAAAGCTCCACTTGCATTTTCCCATTTTCTCTCTCTGCCGTGTCCCAGACCAAACCTTCGCTCTCGGGAATCAAGTCTCTGCTGTCTTAGAGAAAGCTATTTCATTTATAGCTTCATAACGTCCCAAAACGAAGAGGCTAATTACAGTTATCACCTCTGGCTGCTATATGAAACGAGCTGACGGGATCGCGCAGCTGATGCATCTGAGCAGACAGCGTCCACCTCACCCAACACGGAACTTGTCGCTGGCAAAAGGCAGACCCTTTGGCAGTGGCCGGGTGGGGAGGAGAGGACACAAGCTGTGCTGCCACCGAGAGGGCAGTTCCCTCTTTCACAGGAGCAAAGGGGCGGGCGCGCTCGCATTTCACCTCCGTGCAACCAAAAAGATGCTTAATGCCTCCCATAAGGTGGTAACCGCAGTTGAGCTACGCTGTGCAGGAAGGCTCTAATCCTGTGCTAATTTATTTTATCAAATTAAAAAGACGAGCATCCATGGAACACCAGAGACCTCCTGTTCTCAGGGTCCCAGCAGAAAGCTGCATGATCCCTTTGTAAAGAGGGTTGGGGGGTTGTTGTTTTTCTTCTTTTTTTTGCCAAGAATATAAAATTAATAAAACAGGATTAAGGGAGATATGGTTTTAACTGATTCCTTAATCCCGGCGAATAATTAATGAGAGCAATGCACCACTTGGCTCGGCTCTCCCCACATTTGAATAATAAATAGCATCCACCAAAAAAAGAAAGGCGGGGGAAAAGGGAGCAAGAAGAAGGTTGAGCAGTAAATTCTTAATACAAAGAGCTTTTGCCGTATGTATGTGTGTATCGCCTTCTGGTCTTGGATTCAGAAAATACAGAACGGAAAAAAGCAGACACCAGCTCTGGCCACACACAGATCTGTTAAACTAAGCCAAGATTTACGGGAATCTCCACATGTTTAAGAAACAAAATGCCACTAAAAGTCTAGATAAATGCCCACGTTAGATCCTTATGCTAACATCAGCCAAGACTGACTTGGGTATTGCGATACCAAAGCAAGGGGCGACTCTCAGCCAGAGCCACTTGCTCTTAACATGCCAATCTGCATAAATACATAACTTGAACTCCTGCAACACTCATCCTCGAGTTCCCAACCACACCGTGTGCCAAAGACAGGTCTGGTCTACTGCAGAAGGAGCTCTGTAAAGGTGCTGCAGATGGGATTTAGGCCACTGAATTTGAGCCATCTAATAGTTGTTTAAGTATATGCTTATCTGTAGGGTCTTCTAGTCAATGGAGTATCTGGTCCTCCAACTTAGGCACCTATTTTATAGTAGGAGGAACCATCTTTTGGAAGTGTCCCACAGCAGGACAAGGAGCCCTCTGAGACTGAACACCTCTTTTAAGTTCACTCGTGTCCCTACTGCCTCATCTTGGAGATGGAAAGTGCCTTCCTAGGGCTTACTCCAAGAGTACCCAATGATCACCATGCCTCACAAGCATCTCCCATCTCCTGGCCACTCCCCACCTACAGACCAAGCAGAAGTTCCTGACCTGAGGAGTTCTTCATCCCAGCATGCAGAAGAAGAGTTACTGCCTGAGTAACACAGCTTCTCAAAGGATTGTATCATCACTGCTTCTTAAGCTTCTTGACTCGAAGGGCAACCAAAGATGCTATTCGACGATCCAGAGTAATTTTTTAACTAATAAATAGATACCAATAGCGGGCTTATGTCAGGCTTTCATACGACATCACCTTGACCTAGCCAAGACCAAGGCAGCCCACGTTTGGGGATAGAATGCCCTGGATCCTAGAAGGGCATCTTAGTTTTGGAGGCCCACTCCAGCTGACCAGGCGGGAGGTCAGAGTCGTAAGGAGGAACATGTGAATAAACATGGCCTCATCCCTGTCTGCAGCCCTTGTTAAGGCAGGGCTTTGCTTTGAACTCCTTCCTGATGAAATGATTAATGAATGTCATGCAGACCTCTTCCCTTCCTTCCTCTGCTTTCCCCTGCCACACAGAGCAATACCAAACGAGGTGATCATGACAAACACAGCTCTAATTCTTTATTAATATTAATCAGAGGCAACCTTTCCACTGACACCAGAACCCGAGCGTGTGTTGGCAGGGAGGGGATAACACTGCGGCAGTGACATTTCTTGGGTAGGCGATTATTTTTTTTTTATTATTATTTTTTTATCTTGTACCTTCCCTTCCCCCCCTTTAATATGGGCTAGCGATACCTTGTACAAACAGAGGAAGGAAGAAGCTGATTAAATAGCAGAGTTGGAGCATAATGAAAGAAAAAGCCCACTGCAAACATGTGCTGATTGTTTTAAACGGGAGGCACCGGGAGGTGGATTTCAGGTGATACCGCGGTGGCTCCTCTCATAATCCTGGCTCAGGCGGCGGCATTACGGCTTTCAAGCTCAGAGTGAATTTCATCCGGTCCCCACTGGTGGGGAAAGAGGCTTAGGGAGGACAGCAAACCTCAAACCCCATCTCAGGGCAATGCCAGAGCAGGGATGGAAGAACCGCAAAGCCACGCAGCTCCCTTTAGCTAAAAGGGGCCCTTTCCATGTGCCTCCACACCAAAGCAGAAATATTACGAGCAGCAGTATGGACACATCTAACCTTCAGGTACTCATCAACACACCTACTCACTGCTCACGTTGGGCTTGGCTTGAGAGATGAAGAGGGAGATGAGCGTCTTGCATGCTCCTCAGGTCACCGGCAAGATTTTCTAGGTTTCCCCGTCCTAATTACCGCAGGATTGCAGGGTGAATTGCACAGAGAGAAGCCCCTGGTTCTCAGCTGAGTACAACTTCTCTCTCTCGCTCTCTCTGTCTCTTAAAACAAATAGATTTTCATTGAAATCAACATATCTTTCTGAATTGAATGGGTTTTCATGGGGACAATAAATTTCTTCAAAACAATGCATTTTTATTACAACATATTTTTGTTCAAACCAATACTTTTTGACAACCAGATATTAATGACCAGGCCAAAGCCATAAATTTGCCTCAAACTATGTGTTTTCTCATGGAAGGAAATAATTTTTCTCATACAAATACATTTTTATTTGAATCAATCCTCTTTTTCCACCCCCCAAAATCAGATGCATTTCTGGGAGGGAGGAAGGAAAGCCGCATACCCAGGAAAGCCCCTTCATTTCAAGAGGGATGGAGTACTTGTGAGGCCTGTCTCACTCCCACCCTCCCAAGCCCAGAAGCTCCACAGGTCACTTGAAGCTTCAACATAAACTCTGTTTTTCCCGTTGCCAGCATACCTAAACTGTCACCCGGCTTCTGGTAGGTCCTACGGAAATATAGCTTGTGTCTCGCTCCCCTTGCTTTGCTGTTTGATACAGTGTTTGTGTTAAATAATCCTCCCTTGCACTTCTCTACGCTATGGCTTACCCCAGCGCCTGCTGAACGCAATGTGGGACTAACCTGCCCCTCATACGCCCTGGCCAGATCCGTGTGGTCAACGATGCTACAGGACCCCTGGGTCTCTCCACCCAACCTTAGCAAGGTCTGAATGTCTTCCCCAAGGAGCTGGGCAGGGAACAGCAGGTCTCTCTCAGCCTCTCTGCTGGATAAACCCCACAGCGCGGTTATCCAGCCCCGTTGTGCATCCTGGAGTGTCTCAGACTTCACCCCAAATGCAGCTCGCCCAGCCCTGGGAGTGATCCTGGGATGGGGGATAGCGTGGGTACAGGTTGTCCAAAGAAATGGCGCACTGTGCAATGCGAAAAATAGGATTGCCAGAGGACGTGGGCAGTTTGAAGGCCTGCCGCAGGAGCCGGGCTGGCTGGTGTGGAGCTGGTATGCGCATTACGAGCAGAAATCAAAGCCACGCTCAGAGGGCCTTTTCCTTAGCAGACATCACCATCACTTGAAGAAGCATTGGATTGCTTCTTGGTTTTGGGAGACAATTTCATCTGAGGTAGCTGCTGCAAGCCACTGGGGACACACACAGGGGACAGACGTGTATCTGTTTAGTCATCATCCAATCACCGAATTGCCCAGGTTGGAAGGGACCTTTCAGATCATCTAGTCCAACCATCAACCTAACTCTGACAAACACCACCACTGAACTGTATCTCTAAGCTCTGTGTCTACCCGATCTCTCTGCCCCAGTCACTCTAGATGGACTGGTAGCGTCTCTTACCTTCTGTCAGCAAACCAGTGTTGTAAGAGCAGCACCCAACCTACCTGCTCCTCACTCCCAACTCAGACTTTTAAAGAAGGAGACTGTGTCCTGGTAGCCATAGATAAAAACCTGGTCCAGAACTTCCTGCATCTCGCCTTGTCACCCACCTCTCACACCTCCTTGAAGCCTACACGAGGGGCGTGAGCCCCCCAGGCACAGCCCTTGCACACCAGGGATGCTGGTCCTACACATCCCCAAGCCCTGCCCTTCGGTGGGCTGTGCCCAGCAGAGCTCAGCACTCACCCGAAGCACAAGACATCGAGCTAATTTCGACGTAGCTCCAGTGGCACGGGCCAGAGAGGGGCAGGAGGAACGGGACCAGAGGCTGGCAGTAGGGTTGAGTTTGCTGGAACTACAAAGGCTTTGGCTACTACTTTTGCTACTCAAAGCCAAACCAGGAGCAAACCCGTTATGCCCTCCAGACCCCTGTTTCGCCAGCTGACCGTCCCTATCAGACCCCTCCTTGCACACCCCCGAGCCCTAATGAAGAAAAATCTTTTTTTTTTCTTTTTGGTATAAAATAGCCACATTCAACTGCTTCAAGCCACATTTCAAGCTTGGGCCTGGGTCAGAGCCCAGGGATCCCAGGGCACTTCGAACATCAGGGGCTGACAAGGGTTCATTTCCCGTGGCCCCCGTTGGCCACTCTTTGTTGAGCTTCCCCAGTCCATGTAAACATGCTAATTGCTTGGGCTCAGCACAGGGCTGGATGCCGCACTGTTTGTTTTCCATTGAATAGGATTAGGGATTCTGACACCAATGATTAATCGCCGTGCTGCAGACGGCTGACGAGCCCGGGGAAGGCGTCCTCTCCGAGCAGAGAGCGCGCACAATCTCTGCCAAGCAGCTGCCGCTGACTTCTATCTAACCCTCTGCATCTTGCCCTTTATCTTCCCCTCTTCTCCCAAAATGTCTCACGTTTACGAAGCTAGCTCCCGGGGGCAGGGGGAGAGGGGGCCCGGGCACCCCCAGAGATGATGAGGAGCCCTGTGCTCAGCTGCTGCAATGCCCCGTCCCCCCTGCCACTTTCCTACACCAGCTCATCCCTTGTGTCCTGAGCTGCCAAGACCCTCCAGACATGCTGCGACGCCTCGGCCAACCCTTCTCAGCCTTCATCTTGATGGCCGGGGAGATTCACAGAATTTTTCCAGCTCCCATCGCCCTGGCGTCGGGGCACGGTAACATCTCTATTTGCAAGCAGCAGCCACGTCCCCTCATCAAGCTCTGCAAGGCCACCAAGTGTTTGAGCCCAGAGACTGATGGCTGCATGGAGGACCCAAGCCCCCAGGAGGGGACAGCCAAGGCAACCCCCTTCACAGTGCGAAACATCAACCCTTCAACTTTCCGCACTCACAGGCAGGTAGGGTTGTGCCAGGGAGACCCACACTCTGCAGATGAGCCCAACGCTCCCAACTTCCCAGCTGTAAGGGCTGGATGCACAGCGTTCCCACAGCTCCAAGCTGTCCCGTGCACATCAGCAGCCCATCTCCGCAAACACACTGGAGGACACCAGTGAAGCCACCCAGTCCAAGAGGGACTGTCTCCAGGCATTAAGGTCTGAAGGGGTTGTGTCCCCCACTGCAGCTCCCGGTCCCCTCTTTGGGTTGCTGTTACCCTCCCAAACACAACTCCAGCATCCCTTCTGCCTGCCATGCCAGCTGCTCCTCTTGCTGCGGCCCTTTCCCTCCCACACAGCACCCGGCATCCCTTTGCCTGCACAAATGCACCCACTTCTCAGGTTGTACCAAGCCTCCCCTTGCACTTAGCCCTGGTGACCCTCTTGCAGACAGCCAGGGATAAAGGTGCCCCGCAGCATGAGCACAGGGCACCCAGCACTAGTCCACAGGCACCTTCATCCAAAGGACCACCGGGGACCTGAGCCATGGGAGCGCTGAACGCCTTTGCCACCTCCACCCTCCGCTCGTGGCTCCAGCATGACCTGTTTTCCCCATCAGCAGGCGAAGGGACAGTGAGGAAGAGGGGGGGGAGAGGAGGAAGGCTGGAGAAAGCAGCCTTGCAGGAGGCAAAGCATGCCCTCGAAAAGTTGCAACCTTTGCGATTACCACTTCTCCTGACCTTGCAGAAGGAGCGCTAGAGGCAAATCCACCCATCTCTGCCGGTGCCTTGTGCGACATACTGTCACTCAGACAAGCGACGTTCTTAATGGGTTTGTGGGAAAGGCCTGGCCTGCCTTTCCATCTGTACCTTCTGCCGGCTCCCCTCTCCAGCACTGCCTCCCCATACGACATTCCCTTGAATTATTTAGACTGGTAAATCTTCCTGCATCTCACATCTTTAGTCCATCTGTTAGCCGGGGCTTTGCCTTTATAGGAACTGTCCTTTATGCATGCCGGCATCTGTCAACAGTACACTTGCCTCTTTTATTCATGATCTTCCGTGGGAGATGGTACAAGCTGCAGAAATGCCTCATTTCTGGTATGCATTTCATTTTAATGGAAGATTACATGACTGGGGCCCATTTTATTACTTCTTGCCCTGCACATTCATCCATCACGAGCCCCATTTGCTGAGCCTGCACTGGGACGGCAGCCATCAGCCTGCTCATGTCGGATTCCTCCCGTGCCGCTTTCTCCCCCCCTTCGGGATGGGGAGGAAACGCATTGCGTTCGAGGAGGGGAAGGTTAGCAAAGGGGAAGCAATCCGCCGCCGGGGCTCAGAGTTAAGCCAGAGCAGTGGCTAAGCCAAGCAGGTTCTGGGAAACGGGCCCGGGAATCCAACCGGTCTCACCCCAACGCGTGTCCCCTGTATCCGTGATCACCTTCCACGGTCCCGTCCCCACCCACACCACCCATGGGTATTGGGGACACGGTGTCCGGTGTGTCAGGGCTCTTTGGAAAGACCCCACACCCCCAAATAAACACACATAAGCTCCTTAAGTTCCTCCCCCTCCAGCGATTCACAATTCCCTGCGCAACCCGCTCCTACCTCGCGCACACACACTGCGCACACGCAGCCCTGCGAGCGGCATAAATAAGATCAATGTGAACCAGCAGTGGTAATTAAACCGCCGGTGGTATTTGCAGTCTCTCTGTCTTGTAAGGAAGGTTGCGTGCAATTAGTGAAAACATTTTGGACTGGGAACAGTGCCAGTTTGCTCTGTCCTTTCTTTCAACTCCCATAGAAACTCGAGGACCCCTGTGTGGACTCCGGACCGCAAAAATAAAATCCCAGGAAAAACATCCCACTTCTGCGCTGCCTTTCCCTGAACTCAGGGCTCGCCGTGCCAGGAGGCAGCGAGCGGGGTCGTAAGGGCCAGAGATGGAGGTGACCTCTCCAGAGACGTGGAGACTTTCCCCAGCCTACAGTCCTCAGGCATCATGAGTCACAGGTTCCCGTTTTAACCTAGAAAACGGCGTTTCCTCAATAATCGAGCCACAAGACCTTTCCTCGAGGACAATTGCTTCACCATCTTGTTCACATGAGAAGGTTGCACCATTCCCACCAAAGACACGCTCATGACCATTCAGCTCATGCTGAAGACCATTCCCATGAAGACATGAAAGCAGGTTAGGTCAACCCTTGTGTCTGGAAACAACATTTCTAGCTTTACTTTATCTGAGACCAGTTTCCTAACCCCGTTATGTGAGCCAGTCCTCAGCTGAGACTCCAAGTCAATCCTCAGTGGGCTTCAAAGCATGGGGACAACCTGAAACATAATCATCACTGTTGGCTGGGATGCCAGCTCTGGCTGGAGAAGGATAATAACCAGCTTTTAGATGATAAAGGGTCCTATACAAAAGTCAGTATTTTTGTGCAACTTATAATATTAGTACGTACTAAAAAAAAATAGGGAAAAAATGCCATAAATAATGTGCTAACTATCGCAGCTGCAATTCAGGGGGAGAGAACCCAGACGCGTCTGGAGAAGAAATACTTGAGGCAACTGCCTCCAAACTGAACGGGATGAGCTGGAAGAGGCTGAGCAGCTCCTGCAGATGGCGGGGGGGGACAAGCCCTAGCCAGCAGCATCTCCTACGCACACGCCCGGCACTTCGGAGTCGGTGGAGAAACCTGCGAGCGAGAGCTACTCACCCAACAGCCAGGAGGAAGCAGTACCACGTGTGTCCCATATGGCAAGAGAAACCAGAAAGAGCCTGGGCAAGCAGCTATAGCAGAGGCTAAAGGAAGCAGAGAAAACATGCTCAGACACATTTCATGAGGTTGCCTAGCTAAATGGTCACTGTAATTTTAATTTAATATTCAAAATAACCTTAACTCTGTCCCTATTTCCCATCCAGCGCCCCCTTCTAGTAGATACTCTCCATATCGTAACTAGTCCACCCTGATGGCATAACTCAGCAATTTCCTTTCAGGAATCAATGAGAACAAATGAAAATTTAATACATTCTCCAGACAACCCAACTCCCTTCTCTCCCCCATGGTAAATAAATAATGTGCTAGTCAAATGATGGATGGAGTGCTCGGAGATCGGTGGCCGAGTGCTATTAGGGGCTGGGGAGGTCGGTGAAGTGGAGATGTGGTCTAGCGCAGGATGAGGTGGTGGCCGTGGGCGATTCGAGCACATAAAAAGAGGCGCAGGGAGGTTTCTGGTTGATGCAGGAAGGGGGCATGGAGCAGACCGGGCTGTCTCCTTATGGATTGCTGCACGGGGGGTTATTTGGTTTCACTACCGCAGACACAGCCAGATCCAAAGGCCTGTGCTGCCAATGAGAAAAAACAAAGGCAACACCTTTTGTCTTCAGCAAGTTTTAGATCAGGAGGTTTTGCCGGATGGGGCAGGTAGGTGCGAGATTTCGGCCTGTTTGGCTGGAAGCGGATGGAGGAGGCGGAGAATGGTCTGGGGGATCTTCAGCCTGCACGGGGGAGGGACAATCGAGTGCAGACGCATCGCAGGTCTGGCAGAGAATATGGGGAAGGTGTGTGAAAAAGTGAGCCTGGAGCAAAAGCATTAGGGAGGTGGGACCTGACGGCAACATCAGCTGGACAGGAAAAAGCTGCGGTTTCTCGCTTGCTCCCCAGCCTGGGTGATCTTGCACAACATGTATTCCGGGACACATGCTTGTTAAGGAACCATATTTCACCTCAAACAAAACGGGGAGGTTTGCCTTTTGGCTTTTGCCTGTGAGAAGGGACCCTGGGGCTCCCCCAGGAAACGGCCAGGTGAGGTCAAGGCTGGGCTCTTGAAGATGGAGCTGGGATGCACCAGCAGGACCCACTGGAGAAACAACCATCAACCTGCAGCTTACAAAGCAACTGGTGGACAGGACAGACGGTGGTTGCCAGGGACATTAATCTGGGCCAGATCTCCACATCTTCACTAGGACAAGCAATCGGCATTCATTAACTTGTCTTAATCCGTACCTTCAAACCCTGGCTTGGGGCTCAGGTCTAGGAGTGTGAGGGAGTGCTGCTGGCCCCATTTCTCACTGCAAGAGACTGAACTAACACACCGCCCGTCCCTCCCAGACACCAGGTCCCAGCTGTCACGTGTGGTCCCCATCACATCCCCCTCTCCCACACCACGCAGCTCTGGCTTTCGATCCCGTTGAACTTCAGGATGCACAACCAACGGTGCCCGCTCCGCCTCGTCCCACAGCTCTGCTTATCTGCTGAGCCGACTGTGTACCTCCTTATCTCTGGGGAGAGCCTCTGTGTAAATATTGCTGTAAATTCTTTGGCTTCCCGTCCAAGTAGCGCTGCTCTTTAATGCCTTCCTTGTAAGACCTGCTTGCCCTACCCCAAGCCATTAGCTGTAACAGGACGTTAATAAGGAGGGGGTTTGGTATCTCTCAGGGAGGTTGACCTCTTTCACTAGAAGCAAGGCACCCATTACAGAGCAATGATAAATCACAAGCCTTCCACTCCTTCCCCAGCAGGCACTTCTTTGCATGCATAAACACACGCAAGAGAGGCACACACGCTCCCTGCATTAACTCTGGCAACACCCAAAAGCCCCGCCAAGCCAATGCGTATGGGACCCGGGGCCACAGGGCCTCTCCAGCTGGTCCCCACCAGCCCTCCCCTGCCTCCATGCAACCTCACAGCACAAGGTACCCTCCAGCCTCTGGGCCCTGGTGTGGTCCCCTTTGCGTGGGTCTTAGCTACATCCATGCGTGTTGACACCCAGCGAGGTTGTCAACACTTGAAATTATGGTGCTGCCGGGGACACCATGGATGTACACGCAGAACCAGGCAGACACACAACGGACCAGGTCAGGATGAAGAGATTGTCCCTGTGCTTCCTCCAGGGTGGGACAGCAGCTGTGTCCCCATCACCTGCATTGGCCTCGCTGGCCGCTCCAAGCCCTGTGGGATCGAGCACAGACCCTACCCAACGCTTTCCTAAGAGGGCAGCGTTTCTCTAGACAGCCCGTTTTCCACCATATTGAGGAGCTGTTGTGTTTAGTGTTGAATGCAAACATTTCCAATTGAGCTGAACCAGGAAGGAAGACACAGCAGGCACTGTAACCCAGGTATAAACCCGCACAGGGAATGGGACACACCAGCGGGGACCTCTGGATGTCACCAGGGCTGCCACCGTCCCTGCCCCCAAGCACTCTGCTCCTTCTGAACCCCTCCCAGGCTCACAACTACAGACCAGTAAAGAGATTTACGTGCACCAAGCCTCCAGAAATCTTTCTGACATCTTCTAACACAAGTTATTCCCCCGTGACAATCAGTTCTTAAAAACCTTCTTCCATTCCACTATTTTTTTTTTGACATAAAATAAAAAATACGCTTGGAGACCTTGCTGGCTTGAGCCCACAGATTCAGGCTTCAGTAGCTGACAACCATGTTGTTTTCAGTGCTGCTATTTTTTAAGCAAGCAAGGAAAAAAAAAAAAAAAAAGAAAATAAAGAAAGCACCAAAAGCAAAAAATTTGGCTGACAATTGACATGTTCCGAGAAAAATTCTGCTCTGGCAGAAAAGAAAAAAAACAACGCCTGTTTGACAGAGAATTGCTTTTGACAGCAAACTATTGACCAGGTCTAACAAGCGGGCTCAGACCTGTTAGAGAAGGAGCACGGGTTTCCTCATCCATCCCGCAGCCCACTTGTAGCCCGGGAGTGTTGAGTCAAGCTGGCCGCTGTCGGCATTAACAGCCAATTTGCTTTCAGCCCTTCGCCGCCGAGCTGGAGAGCATCCGAGCACGGCGCACATCCTCGCCCGGGGGTCGTGCTCCCGCGCCGCGGTTGGAGCAGGCGAATGGAGCATCTTCCCGGCATGCCCTCCTCCGCGCTCGTAAACAGCCGCCTCCTCTCGCAGCCGTCTCTGCTCATCCTTTAATTACGTTAAGGGAAGATTTCTGCTGAGTCCAGCGCAAAGCTGGATGCACGGCAGCACGGGGAGAAGCGGGGGGCTCCTCCTGGTCCTGGCCCTGCTCACCCCATCCTGATGCTCTGCCTCAGTTTCCCTGCTCCTGGGGAGCAGCCACACGCTGTTGCTATCCTCTGCTTGGAGTTAAATACTAACCCACCCTCACAACAATTAGTTTACTTAATCTGAACCAACAAATTAAGAAAGCCCCAAACCATCACCAGCCGATTCAGAGCAACAAGTCTGATCAGAGCGGACTTTGATGATTGAAGGCTTGGATCCAAACCGCTGGGGATGGAGGGATGGATGGATGGATGGATGGATGGATGGATGGATGGATGGAGAAATCCCCTCCATTTCTGCCCCGCTGCCATGGGTCCAAGCACGGCTGTTGCTCTACATCGAACTACGGCTGCTGCATTTAAAACTTCGCCGCTTTTCCGTACTCACCTCCTTCCTGCCAGCTCAAGGGCTCTCGCTCCCTGGGGCTGTCATTAATCGGTTGTGATCAGAGGTCGGCTATAACCCTTTCACAGCAGCCTCTTGACTTCACTCTCACCCTGGGGGATGCGCTTGGGGACAGAGCAAGAAGCATGATGAAATATGGCGCTTTTTTTTTTTTCCCTCCCCCGCTTACTGTAAAGCCCTCGCTGTCATCAGAGCAAGGAGCCGTTCGCACTCGTGACACAAAGCCAGGAAATCAGGGCTCTCTTACTCCAGACTCTGCAGCTGGTAAGTGACCTTGGGCAAAGGGCTGCATTTCTCTGCGCCTTAAGTTTTCTGCGACACTTTAGACAAAACAAAGGGTGAAGAGAGGGATTGTATTTCTAATATGGGCACTGGCTCCAAAGATGAGACCTTGAGGGCAAAATCTGGCTGTGGCACCACTAGGAAGCCACGTCACCAGCTCTTGGTGGTGACGTGAACTCTTGGAGAGTTCCCAAGCTGCGGGATGGGAAGGGACAGGCCGACCCTGAGAGCTGGACCGGGCAAAGCTCACCAGCCCTGCACCAAGCACACCGGACACCCAACCACCCTGCAACCAGGGGACTGACAACGGGGAATTCCCTGTGGGATCGAGCTCCATCGAACTCATTTTTGAAAGGAATGAGAATGTGCAAAGCAGGCAGATCACAAGAACAGCCTTTGCGTAGTTCAAGCACCTCCATAAGGGTAAAGGCAACTCCAACTACACGTGACTGTGGAGAAGCAGCCTGGTATGGAAGGGTCAGCAGCTACCCAGAAGCAAAGACCTCTTGTGCTCTGACCCCACGGCTGCCCCACCATGAAACCTGTTTGCTCCCAGGACGTTTTCATTCACTGCCTCACCTGGAGCAGTTTTGCTTGCTGCTCCTCTCTCCCGAGGATCAACACAACAAGACCCAGGCTTCAGCTAGGCATGAACACAATATAAATAACCACAGAGCCATCAGAGGTGCAAATCCGCTTCACTCTTCTACATGATAACACCCTTATAAAGGGATAGCTCATTTGGCAGATTATTCCCAGCCACGATGAGGGGAATGATAAGGACATCGGCTCTTCTAACCGCCATCGGTAAATTGATGGGAGGTGGATTCCACACAAGCCCATAAAATTAAGACCTACAGATCAATCTCTCTTCATCTGTTTGCCTGCGATTGCCTGGCAGGCAAAAATATGCACAAGTGATGATGAGGTGTATCCAATCTTCTGCTAGCGGGAGACGGGTTTCCATTCAAGGCCAAGGCTTTGAGATGCCCATAAAGGCAAGCCTCCAGCCTAGTGTGAAAGAGATCCGTTTACATCTCGTTACACGGAGGGGTAAATCATCCCCATGGTAAGTCATCAATTCTTCTCGGCCCCTCTACTGAACTGGACGAGGTTGGCTGAGAGGACCTGGCAGAGAGGACCACGTGGGGAAGGCTGGGGAGGAGAAGCTGGCACTGAGACATGGGCTAGGCCACGTTCTCTGCCTCCATCATGGTGTCCAGGCGTTTCTCAGCCACGGCCTCAGGTCGCAGCATGAGGGTGCAGCAAAAGCATCCTCCACCTTCACACTGCAGTGGTGGACAGCTAACGTATCTGGTTGTCAAATGGATACAGGTGAGTTGTCATCTCCCTACATGTTCAGCTTCCCAGCCAGATCCTTAGCAGGCGAAAACTAGAAGGTTTTAGCCCAACCCCATGGAAAACTGGACCCTTACTGGGAGCCTTGTCCCTCCTGGACTCTTAAAACTGCACCACTGAGAGGGAGGCAGCACCATCCCCACTGCGGGCTGAGCGAAACAGTGGGTACCACTGGGCCCTGGTAAGAGAGCTGGGAAATGACATCCTGACACACATTTAAGTTTTTAATCCATTTTATCAGGACACTTCTGAGTGCTGTCACGGGCAGCAGGGTGGCTGGGAATGCCACTTGAGCTAAGCACAAGTGCGAGGGCCTCAAATATGAACTTGTACCAGGGGCAAGTTCACGTTGACTTTGGAAAAATATCAGGCACGGTACCTGCTGGAGTCAGAGATCCTCTCCAAGAGACAGGGAAGGCCTCAGCACGCAGTCAAGCAAGAAACTCCTTTTAGAGGCATTAATGCTGTAAATAAATTAATTCAGGGGTCCGTGGTGACTGGGAAGTTTGAGGAGAGGGGTAGGGATCAAGGGGCATAAGCATCACATGGGGCAGAGCCAGGATGGCTCAGGATCCTGTCAGTCTCCTCTTCTCCTTCTCTATATCAGAGCAGGGAAAGGAGGGACCAGGCAGAAAGACGGGTGAGGGCCAGGCAGAAAAGCCTGTGAGGAGGATGAGAAAAAGGCCAGAGGCAGCAAAAGTGAACAAGGAGTAGGTGAAGGGTACTAGGACCAGCTGGGAAAGGGATGGTGGTTGCAAATCCCACCTGGAAAGCCATATCAGCCTACGTCAAGTCTTCGCACTCACACAGCTATTGCATGGAGATGTACCCCCAGCTGCTGGAGTCAGAGGCCACAGGTTGTAGGAAGGATCCAGGAGAGTTGATAGGTTTCTTGGCTGTAGCTCTTTGCAACAGTCTCTGCTTTGCTGGTAGGAAAAAGCACAAAAAGCAAAGGCTGCTGCATATTCTTTCCTAGTAGTATGCAAGTATTCATCCATCGCTACACTTCTGGAAGCCGGTGGAGTTCAGCAGCAGCTGCACTTCCCCAGAAGAAGAGGACAAAAGAAGACATGGTTTCATGAAAATCAAGGGCATTTACAACCGTGTCCTTCCGGGAATCATTTGAGCCGGGATACCCAGGAAGCCCTTGCATGGGTTAACTCCCATTGAGACGAGAACATCAGTGAGCAAGGGCCACAAGGACCCGGCCAAACAGAACTGCAAAGATCTCACTCCCCAGCAGCCAGAATTGGGGCCTTTTAACAAAAAGCTGCTGTTCTGTCCACGTCGACTCCACTCACTTTCCTGGCGTGGAGACAGGACCTGAGCAGGTCTCCTCATGGACACCACCTCCTGGTCCAGCCACTAAGTCCTGGAGGATGACACAGCCCCTGGACCAGATTTCAGACCTGAACGGGGGCTTCAGTCACAAAGCAGCATGTCTGGGCCCCTCTCCCACTTACACGAGTACCAGTTGCTCGGCCCCTGGAAAGTTAGACCTGCTCTGTGACAGAGCTCAGCTTTCTAGAGCTGGGTTTGAAGGCTTCGGTCCCCGGAGCCTCGCCTGAGCTGTCACCGATGTGAGGGGGAAGGAGAAATGTACTGTCAGGAAACGTAATCTCTGAAAAGTGCAGAAATCCAACTGTGGGAGGATTTACAGGAGTTCAAAACTAAGGGACGCCAGGAAAGACAGCTAAATAAACACATAGATCATGCGCCTTGAAAGCTGATGTCAAGATCATAAAAAATCAACTCGATTATAGGAGAAGACAGGTGGCGATTGGTGCAACCCCTACGCATCGTGTCCTGGAGCCTTCGGCTGGCCCTGTCCACTGGAAAGAGCACCCAGCAGATGTTTTCCTGATTACAAATGCTGTATAATTTACAATCCACAGCCTTGCACTTAAAATGATCCCAGAGCTGTGTCAAGGGAGGCCAAATCCTTCCCATCCATTAACACAACCAGTCCCCATCACTTCCCAGTGATACAGACAACAGACTATTCCCACGATGTGTTAGGGGCTGGGTGCTCTCAGCAACAAGTGCGGCACCTTAGAGGATTGATTTGATGCCATCAGATACCTGCTTTTGAAACCCGCTCCAGCATCATCAGGAACATCCACCATGCAATGGTAGCAGAGGTGTGTTGCTCCCAGGAAGAAAAATCCCCCTTGATGCTGTGGCCAGGCTTTGCTAAGGGCAACCGTAGAACCCTCTTTGTCTTTTTCTCCCTCTCCATAAGTTCACTGAGTCTTGCCGAGGTGTCCATGAGAAGTTAGCAAGTCTTACGGCTCACATCGCTCAGAGTTTGGAGAGCAGCACCTGGAAATGGAAAACCTGGCACTTTCTCCCCCTTTACAAAAATCCTATCTAGGGGTCCAGGAGGGAAAACACTGAGCTATAAAAGTGTTCTGAAAATCTCTCCTTATCTTGGCACAAAATACTGCTCTGCGTTTTGCTAGCAAAGGAAATTCAGCACCTCCAATGCCTGGTTTCGGAGACAATAAACAGATTTGCACCTGGCCAGCTGAAATCGCTCCAGCAATCCCAATGGCCTGATATTCCTCGGCAAATCTCAGCACCTCCCCTTCGCCAACGTGCCCTGGGCTGGACACGCAGAGTCCTTCCCCCACTGTCACTTTGCAACCACCTCGCATGAACGAAAAGGGCACGCTCTCTGCTAGGATATGCAGGAGCATGGCATGATGGGGGGCAATTTCCAACCAGGAGCCAGAAGACCTGACAGGCTCTCGCACAGAGCTGCCTCAGGTGGTTTCAGGCTTGCGTGCGAGCAAGATGGCTGTCTTTGGGTGACACCAGTTGGCTCCCAAATTACAAAGTGTTAGTGAAATTGAGCTGATAAATCCACCGTGGGCTATAAGGACTACTCAACTTGACTCCCTGATAATCCGGTGCTCCCTGTCCGGCTGCCCACACTCCCACAGGTGGAAAGCAGAGTAGATGCAGACAGCGCATCCCAGCTGGCAGCACTGACCTTCCCAAAGGAATTCTCACCCAAGCTGGCAAAGATGCTGAAAACATGCTCAGGGCAAGGCAAGGCCGGGCCACACCACCATGGGGCTTATCCCGAAGCCCCCCACCTGGGCTACCCTGCGCTGCCCCCAGCCCGGGCAGCCTGGCTGCAGGCAGCCCAAGCCAGCAGTCTCTGACCCCCCTCTAGTGGCTATAAAACATAGCAAAGTTCACGAACCCGCTACCAAAGCCGCCTTCCCCAAGCGCAAGGCAGGGTCTGAGTGCTGGGATGAAAGGTCTGGGGTCAACTGTCCCCACACAAAGGCACAAGTAAAGCCATGGGCCAGGAGAGGCAAAGCAGATGAGAGCGACGCTCAGCCCAGCTCAAGCCCTGCTGCCAGGGAGGATGCGGAGCGATGGGGCGAAGGTGACGGCAGGGCCCCCTCCTCCATTTATTAAAAAATAAATAAATTTTAAAATAAAAGCACAGATCCTTCTCTGAGTCCCTGCAGAGTGGTGGGGGGAGCCACTGGAGGCAACCTCCCTACACCATGTGGCTCCGAGTCCACTCTGGAGCACAGTACTTGCGTGGGGGGAAGCAGCCATACCCCAGGGCTGCCTGCACAGCAAGGCTGGGGGCGACCATGCCCCTGCTCGACCCCAGAGGCACCGCACTCCCCAGGCACGGCGTTGCAGCCACCTTCAACTGGGTCAAAGGAACCAGGCAGGGCTTCCCTGCTGTAAGGTCCAGAGAAGACCCCGCTCCCTCATGCTGAAAGGACAAGAGCTGGAGAGATAACCCTCCCACGGAGAACTGGTGGCCCCTGCAACCACATGGCAGAGAGGCAATAGCATCCCCTCGCAGCTTCTTCCTCCACCCTCAAGGACGCAACAGAGGGACAAAAGCCAGATTCAGAAGAGGCTTTAGGTATCAACAGGCACAGCCGCATCGGCAGGATTGACAACAGCATCTCTGCAGGGCCGGGCTCCGAAATCCCAAAGGCTTTTCTGCCGCAGCACGCACACATACACATATGTCCTCCCAAAGAGGCCCATCAGCTACATACACCTCCAGCGTTCCTGAAGTTCATGTTCAGACCGTACCAGGCACATTGAACTAGACACAAAATGATTGTTATAATAAGCGCTGTAAAACATACTGATGCTTTTCAGCTTGGTTCCAAGGAAAGTGGCTTATGCAATTACACTGTAGGCTTGTGTGTTCCAATCGCTTTGGAACCTGTCAGCTAATTTTAACCCAATTTAGCGGAGAGACAGAAAACTCAGATAGTTTTAGTTTCGCTGGGCTGTCAGCTAAAGGACAGACACCTTTTCTTAGCGTCCTCCCTCGAGCACAGCCTGCAGTATGAGCTCAACCTCTTAGTAGACACCAGAGACTCCCCATGACTTTAACAAGCAACCAAGCACAGAAAAGGGGGTTTACGAGAGCTCCCATCCCTCACCCAACCTCAAGACAAACCCACGGGAAAGCTGCCTTTCCTGCCTAGCCACTTGCCTCGCTTCTCAACACTAAAAAGCATCACATTTCATTTTTCTCTGGAAAGTTTAATTCTCCTGTAAACTAAAAAAGTTCCGTTTCCTTTGGCCAGTGACTACAATCAAACACCATTAAACATAAAACCCGACAATGCTTTTCACTAGAAATGAAGTTGATGGCTTTCCCCCCACACCCTTTTTTTTTTTTAATCCCCCACTAGAAAAGGGCAAGAAAATTAATTGAGCATTTTTAGACAAAAGTGGAAAAAATTTTGATGAAATAAAAAGACAATCCAGCCACATTTGGATGGAAGAAACGTTGTACCAGCTACAGACAGCTGGCACCTGCCAAACATCCGACCTTGAAAGATCAGGCCAGGTTTAGTATGCGCAGTACAGACAGGGTTTTAATATAAGAGTTTTTGCTATATACAGGAGCGGATCCATTTTCATTCTTTAAAACAAAACGCAGAAGAAAAGCCTTGGTTGAGCCAGGTTGTTTGGTAGCCAGCGTACCCTGGCAGCGCTGGAAGGCTGACGATGCAGGAGAGCCCGAAGGAGGGAGCCTGGGAAACTGCTCTGAGGTACGTGGTGTGAGACCGAGGTTAGAGATCAGCTCTCGAAACACACTCTGCTTCTGTTCGGCTGTGGCTGTCAAGCTGAAATTAATCTTGCCTGGGCAGTCAAAGTTTAGATCTGCCTTCGCTAGCCTCTAATGAAAAATGCATAGTGGCAAGCATTGGAAAATCCCTGACACTCAGCACCAGAGGGTACATTTAAATAATTCTATGAATATAGATCAATAAAACTAATGTACTTATAGCCGCTGTGTGAAGTATTCAAACTAGAATAAAAGTCATCTTGTATTACAAAGCCTTGTATTAATTCTTAGCACCTATTGTTTTACATATTCAATTAATCTTAGTCGGCAGATAGCAACTCATACATGATATTAAAAGCACAAGGCATGAGAATCTGTATTAGAGAGTCCAGACATCTTCATAACCAACAGCAAGCTTGGAGGAGGACGTCACTACAAGAGCCCACTGCCTGCCTGCAGGCTGGGGGATAAGACACCACGTGGGCTGGAGACATGAGAGGACAGCTACGGCCATGCCAGGACCTCCAAATCCCTGCAGGTGGTCTCCAGGAGAGCACACATCTCTGAGGGCTTCTGCAGACCAGGACCTCAATGCATCAAGAACAGGAACCGCATGAAGAAGCGCCTTCACAGCAGAGGTGGAGTTGAAACGAAGACCTAGAGCGGGCACCCCTGGCCACCGGACAACCAAACCGCTTGCCCGTGATTTGCTTTCAGTACCAGCCAGATGAGTGGAGGAGGTGTGAGATAATGTGTAAGGTTGGACTAAGAGCCTTTCCAAGGCTTTGTCAGGCCGCTTTGCCAAAATCTCTATTGCCAGCGCCTCTCACTCGGCTGCAGGGAAAAGCTATTCATTGAACAGTTATTTTGGAGAGCTCCCCAGGGAATTTGGAACAGAAATCTGTTGGACCTAATAAAACATTACATTAGAGGACCAGACCATCAAACCAATTAGTCTAAAAGGTGTCAGCCCGGACTTGCCAGCCCCTGCATTTTCAAAACCTTGGTCCACTTCAGTCACTTTGCGTGGACCTGAGACCCCTTCGCGCCACGTGACTGTCGGTATTTGAGTCCCCCACGCTGCTGCAAAACCAGACCAGCCTCAAAGCCAGGCAATTGAATCCAGCAACATCTTTGGTAAGGTGGGCCAAGGTGACTGAGGCAAAGAGCTCTCCAGCTCCCATGGAGCTACAAAGGGTTGGAGGTCTTGGCTCCAGCCACGCTGTAGGTCCCCTTCTCAACAGGTCCGCTCCAGCAAAACATACTGGCCCCAACTTTTCTACCTCTCTAACTTTTCAGAGCGTCATCTCTGGATGCGCTGCTCAGCTCTTCAGAGGAGGATGTACAAGCATCAAGCTTGTCCATCAAGGAGGACGCATCAAGCAGCCAGATACATCATTGCTGCTCCACCACCACCACCACCACCACGCAATTACTTAAACGCTGTTTGGGTCTCTTTCTTCAGCAAAGGCCGTAACCTTTAGTGACACTGTGGCTGCTGTGACATCTATTAAGCTGACAGTGGTCACAAGCAACACAGCGCTTGCTATGATGAACCTGGCGTTGTGGGGCTGCCCTGCTCTCAGTCGCTGCCCAAGAGAGCGCCTTGCACCGGCGCAGCAATCCGCGGTCGCTGGTGTGGCACCGCTGTAACCCCAACTGTCCTCACGGTGTTTCCCTTCTGACTCGCTCCGCACTTTACAAACCAGCCCTGGGTATTCAGTACCTGCAGAAAAAGCCTTATGTACCTATCTCAAAAGACAAAGGAACACTTTTGAAAGATAAACCACCCAAAATGCAGCATCCAGCGTGAACAGAGAGCGCCATTGATAGAGATCTATGTTAGCCTATTAATAACCTGATGCTAAGCTTGCATCTGGACTCATTTCTCTTGTATATTAATCATGTGCGGTTTATATAATAAGCCCTGTGTGTTGCCACAAGGTAGGACACCCCTATTCCCACACGGCGCGTTTAATGACTTTGCAAGGCTAACAAAGCTCTGCTTTCTAAAAGGGGGCTGGAGTTGGGTCCCTACCAAAGTGAGGTTCTGGGGAGGTAATAAAACACCAAGGAGATGCTATCTAGTGGATTTGGAGCATTTCACTCCCTTGAAAGTCAAGCTGACAGCTGATTTAAAGTTTCCAGCTAGGTCATACAAAAGTCAACAGCGGCTGCATCCAGCCAGGTTCAGAGTTTGAATATTTATGGCGTCAATCTGAAATCCAGATAACCACAAATAATCTAAGCCCAGAGAAAGCTCTCCGGACATTAATGTCCATATTGCTAGGGTTACCATGGGACCGTGGGCAGAAGGTTGTTTTTTCTTTTTCTTCCCTTTTTTTTTTTTTTTTTTTTTTAAATAAAGGCTATTACGCATTGATGGCGATGTGTCAGGCAGTTCCCGCCAGATCCGCCTGCCTTCCAGGAAAGCCGGCGTGGGCACCACGTGAGTGGAGCTGGTTGGAAGCACCGAGATGCTCTAGCGTTCAGGTCAAATCCAGCCCACCAGGGAATAGCCTGATAAATTGCAGTCATCGCTACGCTGCAGTGCAGAAGTGCAAGGCAATAATCATCGCACGCTGCCCCGCAGCACAGCCGCAGAGAGAGGCACGCACGTCTCCGAGTGCGGGCCACCAAGAAAGTGCCCTCAACCCAGGAGATGAGGCAGCCTTGCTCCTTTGTCCTGGAGAAATTCATCCGACCCATGGGGCGTCCTCCCCTCTCCAGGACTCCATGGACGATGGATATAGGTCCCCGGATCCCAGGGCTGGGCTGCAGAGGCTGCTTTGAGCATATGACCAAGGTACCGCATCCCATCGCAGGTAGAGCCCCTTCCCAAGGGAGGCCTAGAGATGATGTGGGGTGGCAGAAGATGCCAAGGAAAGGAAAGAAAAGAAAAGAAAAAAAAAGAAAAAAAAAGAAAAAAGGAACAGACAAAATGCCAAAAATAGAGGCCCTTCCCCTGGATTATCTGAGCCTGAGCAGGGTTGGCATCCCAGCAGAAAGACTCTTGCTGAATGGAGCTGCACGGGGAGCAGAGAGCTCCTTCCCTACCCACCCACCAGCTGGATCAAGCTGAGAAATTACATTATTGTGACACACCGGCCCTCGGGGGAGGCCGTGCCTGAAGCATGGTACAGATCCTTCTGCAGACATCCCGCAGCATGCAAAATACTCCAGCGGGTTAGAACAAGGGTTTCATGAACAGGAATCTGCAGCAATACCCCAGACAGGAGCCATCCCGGGAGATCTTGGCACACCGCCTCTGGCCTCTTTGTAAAAGCTCCCGAAGAAATCAATCTCGGAGCTTTCAGTGGCGCTTTTGCATCACCATTGGCAACTTGGATGGCACATCCACAATGTCAGCTGTTAACCCAGTCTTTATGGCTTCTCCATGCCATAAAGGCTTGGAAGAAAATCTTTCTTAAAAGAGAGAAGAGGTGCTGCTGGTTAGCTGATGGTGGGTAGGTACGTGCAGCCCAGGAACCGGTAACAAACACCTGGAGGAACACGCAGGGCATGCACAAGCAGCAGCATCCCAGATTTCGACACAGCCGACACAGGGACAGCCCCACACAGATGTGCGTTGGAACAGATCTGCAAACACATCTGCTGGTGCTTGCCAGAGCCATGAGCAGCTCAAGGCATTTGCCAAGTCCCAGGACTTGCTACGGCAAGGTTGTGGGTACCGCAAGCCAAAGGAATCAGCAGGATGCTGGCAAGAAGGGCAGAGCAACTTGAGATAAGAGCAGAACCAGAGCGAACTGAAGGGGTTTTTCTGGCAAATATCTTCCCAGCCAGAAATATCCCCCTGAAGACCAGACTGAGTTTTCCTCTGCTGCTGGAGAAGAGTTAGTGCCCCTTGGTGAGTTTTACAGGATTAGTACAAGTATTAAAGTTAAAAATAGTTTTGTAACTGTCTTCGTGGACGTATAGGAACATACCTAAATATAACATTAATTTCCATATGTCATCCAAATGGCTGCTTGAGAAAAGCAGGGACCGAAACAACGTGAAACACAGTTTTCCCATCGACTCACGTGGACTCCAGCGAGCCCCACAGTGCATGAACAAAGCAGCTCCTGGTGAAGCCAGCAAAGTTGCTGTGGGCTGGAAACATTTTGCTTTTCCACCTAAATTCAGGTGTCTGGAGGGAGGCTGCGATCCTTTTAGGGCCCCAGCTCGCAAGCAGCTTTGGGAACAGTCTTTACTGATGTAACGGTGGATGTTAAGAATTGCCACAGTTCTCCGGGGTTGTTTTAGGTACCCGAGACACAACGATGAACTTGGAGGTTTGAGCAGGTAAGAGTCTGAAGAGAAAGGCAGGCAGAGATTGTGCAGCAGCAAATCATTCTACCTACTGCATGATTGTGAAATTATGTTGAAAATTGATTCATCCGAGAGAAAAAAGGAAGTTTGTTCCCTCTGTCGTAATAGCAATTTGCAATGTTGATATGTGTCTCTATTTTGACAGATTTGTGGGGCAAAGTTAAGCTTGAGTGGGTGGTGGAAGTCATCCGGGGTGATAATGAACAAACAATAATTACAAGGCAAAAGGGGGAATTGGCTGGATACCTTAATTATGCATTTCCAGACTTTCTAAACATTAAAGGATTTTACTAAATCAGCACGCTATTTTCAGAAAGGAAAATATTATTGTGTGGTTGGAGTGCCATCACAGGAGCACACGGAAACATCAGGACGCGGAGTGTAATTACACCTTGTTCTTTCGGGGCTCAGCAACATTTAAGGAGAGGAATTCCCCCCCCCGCCCCATTCTCTCCCCTCGGCGAGCAGCGCCTCACGGGGAGCTACGGGCCTTCACCAGGGTCACCTGCTCAGCTCCTTGGGCTGGAAGCAAAGCAGAAGTCACCCGGACCTCAAGTTTCACACCCCCAGGGTGGGGAGCTTCTCCTGGGCGCTTGCAGAAGGGTCAGGCAATCCTTCAGCAGCTGAAGAGTTCAGATCTGGGAGAAGAGGTTGCCAAAAACACCATTCCAGCCCTATTAAAACAGGTCACCCACTTATTCCTTTTTATCAAACCGTTAGCAGCAAGAGAAAGACTTCCCCCCACCCCCACCCCCCCCTTAAAAATAAAAAAACTCCACTTAAAAAGGAATGTTTCCGTCTTCCAATCCTTAATTTCTACTCAAAGCAAATCCTTAGCTTCAAAAACCTTGAAACAAAACGCTTCTTCTGGAGTGAAACTAAAATGTTTCAACTTGCCAAAAACTTCTTCCCCCAAAAGAGACTGTTTCAGGTCAAGCCAAAACATTTTTTGGACCTGCCAGCAAATTTAGCGACACAATTCTTTGTGCTGCTGTAATTAGTATGAATGGGCTTCCTTCGCACCATTGTTTCAGGAGCAGCCGTGCTGCTTTGATGAATACCCATATTTTTGTATGTCACATGCATTTGCTATGGCCTGTTTATAAAGTTTCAAATCATACAGTCAGGGAGCAGAACAGAAATAATATCAGGAGACTCGGGCGATTAGTCACAAACCCCAGACAAAGAGAAGAGACAAGGATCTTGTCGTGGGACACGGGACGAGGACTCGGAAGACCCAGCTTCAGTTCTTGACTTGGCCAAAGACTGAGATGGGTAAGTGAAAAATTACTCTTTTGCTGGCTGGCAAAAATATCCAGAGGTGGAATAACTTGCTGGTTTGTCCGTTTAAATTCTACACCAAAGGACTGTGCTGCTACTCCTTTACTGTGGAAGCAGGTTGAAAATGTTCCACTAGCACCGACACACGCCATGTGTATAACCAGGGAGAAATGCAGGTTCAGTAACATCAAAATACTTCTCAAATCCCTGCCGACCCCTTCACGTTGAAGGCTCTTCACACCGAACTGTTTCAATTCTGCAAAATCAAAGTGTCTAGCTGCCCTATTTCCAAGCCCAGCAGTTCAGTTTTCCTCATCTTGAAATGCCTTTTGCTTCAAATTCAATTAACGTTGTATTTCAAAAGCTGCATGTCAGTGACATCACTTATTACTAAATATCAACAAAAATATCAGTGCTGTTTTCTACCAAAAAAAAAAAATAACATCTAGCAACTATCCAAAGTGAAATGCTATGTTGCCTTGTAAACCCTCAATTCAATTGTAAACCTTCAAGTGTTTGGTTTTCCTCTGAACCTGGACAAATATCTAAGATTCAAACTTGCCAGGGAGCCAAGCTCAACAAGAGGAGGTTTGGCTTTACCAGAGGGGCTGCTGGAAAGGAGAGAGCAATAAATAACACAAAGTCAAAACCTGAAGCCAGCAGGGTTGGTTTGGGAAGTAGGAAGGAGTCTCAGGATGTTGGGGACAAGAAGGGGCTGCAACAATATCCAACACGTCTTTCTCCAGAACCCCAGGATCTGTTGGTGACTCACTGAAGTTAGGAAAGATCAACAAAACCGACCAGTCCCAAATATTTCAGAAGGGCTTGAGAGAAAATCGTACCAGACATTTGTTATACTGTCATGCCTCTCTTTAGGGGACAAAAACACTTAGCAGGACAAACAGAGAGTTATTAGCATAGTATTTTGCTTTCTGCTACGACAGAGGCCAACACAACTGGTGGGCACGTGCATTCACATCCATAGAGCAGCCCTCCTTCTGCTGGGGAAATGGAGACACCCTTTTCTTTGCCATGCTTCTATTTGAGCATCTAAAGCGAGGTGCCTGCACAGGACTCCCTTCAAAGCATCGCCTTTCAGAAGCGCTAAACCTATTAACAAAACCTTTAAACAAAATACACGGCCCCATTCAGGCAAACTCAGCCTTGCACAGCAGGATCCGTCCCGCCTCCTCACTGTACATGTGGCTCTCAGAAGCCCAAGTCCAGTGAGTCGCAGGACGAAGGATACTGCCCCTCTTGCCCAAGTCAATAAACGCTGCAGACGTGGCCCAGACCAGATCAGCCGCATCCCCTCTGGCTGCCAGTGGGTCAGACACGGCACCCCCAGATCTCATGAGGGGACACCAAGTCGGGCACCATCCAGAACCAGATCAGAGCTTGCAGCTCTGTCTGTCCCACCCTAACTCCATGGAAAACACCAGCCACAGCAAGAGGTCCTGCAAACTCAGGGTCGTTGGCCAACATTGACTACCCACCATTTCAGTTACACGTCCAAGCCAACTGCTTGCCCCTTGCCTATGAGCAAGCCACCTTCCACCTTACGGTACACTGAAGCTTCTCAGCCAAGAAAAAAAAAAAAAAAAAACCACACCTCACATAATCAGTTTTAATTAAATTTTCAGCAAGTATCTTCAGTTAAGCTGATAATTGGCTAACGACCCCCATTAAGACGAGACGCAGACAGCACGACTGGCAAGTGTCCCCACACTTTGCGGATGGGCTCTACCACCAAACCTTCTCCCAACAGAGAAAGTTGGGATGACGGCAGGAGGTGACAACTCTAACGGATGAGGGGCCAATAAAAATAAAGGCAGCCACACAGAGCGCGCGGCTGTGCGGCTAACATTTCATTTCCAAGCAGGATGTTTTTTCAGAGGGCCCCATTAATTTCTCCAAGGTCCATGGGCCTCACTGTCTCCCATCTGTCTAGCAGGGAAAGAATATAGTGCCCTGCCTTAAACACTTGGAGACCTCAAGCCCCCTCTTTGCTCCCTGCTCAACCCACTGGTTAAGTCACTAACCCTCTGCAATACGGACACATTAATACTCAGCGCTATGAAGGGAGTTCAAGGCTGATTCATAATTCACCTGGCCCAAAAAGACACTGGGTTTCTTAGGCCTGGGACCATAACTTTAAAATGTAGAAGCTGTCAAAAAAAAAAAAATCAGAACAGTAAAAGGCTGTGAAATTTGCACGCAGTGAAATTATTCCCATTTCGCAAGGTTCATTTAAGAAGTTACTGTAAATAGCTCATGCAATTCACACACAAAACAACATTTCCACAAACATTAATGAAACATTTTTTAAAGCCCCCGCCCCCCCCCAACATTATTCCTGGCAGAAAAGGGGAAAAGATGCAAGCTGTGGAGTCTGTGACTGCATAAGGGAAGAAGCTGTCGGATCCCATCTGTCGATGAGGAGGATAAACGACCGCACACATCTCTCCTCTACATTAGCTCATAGCCCAACTTTGAGGAGAAGGAACGTCCTCAGGTCCCAGCTTTTGGCAGAGGAGGGAGGGATGGCAGCAAGTGGGAGTTAAATCTGCGTAGGTCTTCTCCCACAGTCCCTCCCATCCATACTTTGGGGAGCTAAGAGACTCCAGATTGGATGCAAAATGAACTGATGGGAAGCAAAATGGGTACTCCGCATGGCAACAGGGACAGTGGGAAAGTTCACCACCACCAAAACCACAAACTGATGAGAGGCACCCTCCTGGTGGACCTCAGTGGGCCGCACTGGAGACAGAACCTACCTGCGAGATCCCTCCCATGCCACCACTGAGCAAGACCAGACCAGCAAGAGCCGTTTGGGTACCGGGTCCACAGGAGAAGATCCAACACCACATCCTACCAGGGAGAGACAAGCTTACTGGTGTCCTTCAACACTATCAAAGAAAGAAACTTGAAGCTATGGAGCAGCACAGACAAGCACTGGCTGGGACAACAGCGGTCAGTACTTCATCGTATGCAAGACCGGCATTTGATGCGTTGGGATTAAGAGCCTGCAAATTGCAGCATTCCTCTAAGGCCGTCTCACTGGAAAAGAGCTAAGGTCAAGACCAGGAGAGACCCCGAGGTCAAAGTGCTGCCAAGAAAAATATCTAAACAAAGCCCAGGATTTCGCCAGTCAATGGCTCAGTCAGCTAAAGACAGCGTTAAACTTAAAATATGAAATTTGAAATCCACTTTGGACATTTTTCCTTCCCTTATTTTATGCAGGCTTTTCTCAGCGTAAATACCGTTTTATTTCAGTTCCCAGCTAAAATCAGCCTGACTCTACATGGTCAAAAAAACAGTCAACGCCAACTTGAACTTCTGGGGTGCTGAGAACTAGGTGGTCCACAGTTAGGGTTTTTTTTATTTTCTTTTGGAAGTGTTTTTTGGTTTGTGGGTGTGGTGGGGGTTTTGTTTCTTGGTTTGGGGTTTTTTCTGTTATTTGTGTTGGGGTTTTTCTTTTGTTTTTTTTTACATATAATCAAAGTTTGACATATCTGTGAGGAGTTCTGGGGGGCTTTTTTTTGCATAACTGGCCTACTGCCACCCTGCAGCTCCCAGTGCAATGGCAAAGCAGGACTATGTTCAAGCAAGAGGTGGCCAAAACCTTCATCATCTCCACTTCCACACGTTCACAGGAGCCAGAGGTGAATCTCTGGCAAGAAGAGCAGCCACAATTCACTATCATTGCTAACACCATCTCAGCCCATTTTGTGTTGCCATCCCAGCAACGCAGGAATGGGGTTACTGCCTCCTGGAATCTCCAGGACCTGCCAACATCCAGGAATCCTTGTCTGAAGGGATTTGCCCATAACCATAGCCAAAATCCTCTTCCTCACAAGCCAACCCAATTCAGACAATAGCTGTTGCCACTCCTTACACTGCCTTATCTACACGCAAGTAGCAAGACAGATTTTTATTTAAACAGCTCCCAGTCAAATTCAGCTTTGGGAGGAAGGAAATTTGTGACTCCCCAAATACTCGAGTCAAAGCGTGCACATACAGGGCCACAAAAGAACACAAGAATCCCCAAGTCGTGGCCTTGCTGGAACAGAGATTTAAATTAAACCACCCATCCTTTTTCCATTCCCTGTGCTTTTGCAGCAGGGACATAAACGCACTTTGGCAGGTAGGAGAGGCGGAGCATCGAGCATCTTGCTCCCTAATCTTCCTGGCCACTCGACGCCAGGTTTCTGAAAATCCTTTTGCACACTAAAGACAATATCTCATAAAGAACCCAAACAGAAATACGCTCTTCTCCCCGATTTGAAGGTTACCAGTGAATAGAATTATCCTTTGACGGGGTTTGGGCTCTCCTGGATTTCAAAGGAATATTGTACCCTGTACTGCATTACCGAAGAGACCCATTACTGGTTTCCCAATGGCCAGTCTACAATCAGTTCAGCCCAGTCCCAGCTCAGATGACAGTGTGGAAGATCTTCTGCAACTTTGTGAACTCAGCAATTAGCCCCCTGAGCCCAGGGAGAGTTTGTCAAGATCCCATCGCAGGCGAACAATAACACAGAAATACAGCTTTGAGGGGGAGACGATTTATCAAGCTGACCACAGACGTCTCCCTCATTTTTCCTTTAATAAATCCAGCCTAGCTCTTGGCTGTGCTCAGTATCTTCTCATTGCTTTCGTCTCCTTTCAGGAATGCCTCCCACCTGCAAGTCTTCAGGCCCTTTGCGACCCTGGAGCCATTTATTTTCCCCAACATTTCTCTGTAAAGAAACCCAGCCTTTTCTCCCATGGAGGGGAGGGAAACTGAGGCACAGCAAAGCGAGCTGCCTGGCCCAAGGTCAGGGAAGGGGACAGGAAGAGCCGCTCATTTGGGCTGGGCTGTTTTATACTGGCTATTTCCTTACCTGCACGATGAGCATCAGGAGTCTTTTGCTCCTTCTCGTGAATAAGTTGTTTAGGAATTACTCGGATGCTCTTTGCCATCAGATTTTAATCACCAGGAGTGCCTTCCTTGTGGTACTCCATGGGGCCGTTCAGGCAGCCAGCCAAGCTCCTGAGGGCCAGGCTTCATCGAAATACACATGCCGATTATTCTTAATAACAGCGGGCAGACACCAGCTCGGCCCCGATCTTTTCTCCACCTCCTATTGCCAGCGTGGCATTTCCACTGCCATTTCCACATCCTGGCGGTCCTTCCAAGAGGGACACATCAAGCCCCAGGCTCCAGTCCCTCCTCCAGTCCTTGGAGACAATCCTGGGAAGAGCCACACTGGGAGACACACAGGTGGCCCTCCGAGGTCCATGCGGGAAGGTCC
Organism: Larus michahellis; assembly: GCF_964199755.1. Classification (NCBI taxonomy): domain Eukaryota; kingdom Metazoa; phylum Chordata; class Aves; order Charadriiformes; family Laridae; genus Larus; species Larus michahellis. Next base: position 24,859,508 of record NC_133903.1, on the reverse strand, counting down.
GCTCAGGTGGCCGGCTCTCGGGAGCACCAGGCATCAGCAGGCAGAGGCTGCTGGCAGACGCAGTTGCCTGTGCTAATTTCATGCCCATCCTCTTCACTCTCCGCAAAATTCCAGGCAGGCCCTTCCACTTTGGCTGACATTCAAAACTGTCACCTCTCTGCAGACATTAACTTGGAGGCCTCTGTCATCCCTCACATTAAAATGCTATCACGGGGAGTCAGCACAGCTTGACTCAGCCAGCTAAGGGGCTGGCTCCGGCCGCGCTGCGGGGACAGCCGATTCACGCTTGACATCCATGGTCAATTTGACAGTGATGGACACGCTACTTAGGAGTCATTTGCTGATCTCGTTTCCCCAGGTGGGAGGTCGTGCCACAGAGCTGCCTTCCCCGGGGAGGAGAAGTGGTGATGTTCTCCAGCCTCTCCAGGAGCACAGACGTGTGCGGATGGGCTTTCCCATCTGCTCACTGAGCACGAGACGATCTACAGAGCCTGCTGGGAACCCAAAATGCAGCTGCCCAATCCTCCACATGGTGAGATGGCTTTGCTTGCAGACAAGCATCTTGCCCAAAAATAAAAAAAGTCATGTCCATTTCTGTGGACCTTCCCCACATCCTTGCCAGAGTGTGTGCTCCTGGGTTACTCCTTCCCTTCTCGGGGAGGACAAGGAAGAAGTCCTCAGTCTTCTCAATCACTTCTTGCATTTTCTGAGCCCACTTGCTCTTGCCACAGGTGCTGTCAAACGCCATAATAGATTGCTTTCCATCCAAGACACACCTTTGCTCCCAGATAGGGTCTAGTCACTAAATCCTGACCTTCCTTATAGCAAAGACGTGTGGAGACGTAATGCTCATTAAGCTCTAAATCAGTTTTTAATGGACACGTGCACCCTCCTTTTACCAGGTCACGTCTCAGTCTGGAGGTGCTCACCTTGTCACTGTACATCCTTCCAAGCGGGCAACTACAAAACGGGCAATGGCCAACAGCCCTCACGAGCCTCAGGGGAGCGATGCTCCAGGAAGGAGAGGGCTTTATAAGCCTTCACCTTCCACTGTGAGCCCCAGGCATCACTGAAGGGGCACCCAGCCCTGGGATGGGTTAGCACGGCGTGTGTTGACATCAGAGCATCAGCTCCTTCAGCGCCCACAGGCCTCATGCGCGCACAGACTGGGTGACTAACTCGGCAGATGCTTAGCCCAAACCAAATCACGCTCCCCATTTGACTGAAGGCCCCTCAGCACCTGCATCTCCTGATACCCAAGTACATCACTGCCGTAGCTCAGCTCCCAATAAGTCAGAGACAGTAGTAGTGTCCTGTACTTCCGCATGCATCTCTAAAAACAAAGCCCACCTGCAGCTCAGGGGGTGCCAGCTCTAAACCTTGGTTATTCTTGTTATTCCTGTATATTCTTGGTTATTCTGGTGCATAAATTCCAATTAAACCAGAGTGAGTAAGCTAAACTAAAATACACAGAGAACTAGTTAAAGCTGACCTGAAAATACAAGTTTCCATACAGACACAAAGCCACAAGCCACCAGAGCTGTGGTCCCCTGCATCTTTATACCACAGGACAGAACGAAGCACTTTTTTTTTTTTTTTTTTTTCCAAAGCGCATGGAGTAGTTTACAGTCTAATCGCCTAGAAACTCCCTTCCACTTCTTACTGCCCTAGCACAGTGTCATTGGTAACACGCTCAAATCCCAGGGCTGCAAAAGATAATTAGGGCGGGGGAACTCAGCCAGCTACCGCTGGGAACCTCTTCCCAGCCTTTCCCAGTTCTGGGAAGCCTGAGCTGAGCCCCGTCCTAAACACCCTGTAAAACAGATGTCTTATGCAGCGTGCCCAGAAGGCCTTCCCCAAAACTAGGCTCTTTTGGATCAGACAAAGGGAGCAAATTCCAGCATCCTCCAGCCCTTGCTGCGAACATGGCTCCGTTGAGAGCGCGGCACAATCCAGCTTGGAGAGTGCCTCTCCCCACAGCTGCGGCTGCCTGGCTCTGGGACGGTGACGCACTTTATTTCTGTCACCGATGCCACCTGTCTTGGATGAAGAAGGAGACTGAGGAGTTTCGGTCCCCCCAGAGATGCCCACAGAGTCGATCAAAGCCCTCAGACTTTCTCCCCCGAAGGTGACCAGGCATCCTTGCACAAGGTAGCATGGTCTCTCCCCTCGCCTCCAAGCGGCAGAGCTAACACAGCTGCCGAGCTGGCCGGGGTGGATGGAAAGGGATTGACCAACAGAGGAGTCACGGATCTTATGGCTTCAAAAGCAAAGCCCCAGGCCCTAACATTGCTACTGCTCTCCCTGCCGAGCAGCGAGGGTCTCCGACGGCCGGGGCAGCCTGGCTCTGCTCCAGCACCCCCATCCCCAGCCAAGGCAAGACGAGGACCGGGCTTCGCCTCCCGGTTACTTGTTCGGTCCTTTTATGGGGAAGATGGTTTTATAGCAGGGTCTGGTAGAGCACTCAGCTTTCCCTTCCAGACTCCAGCAGAAAGAACTTGACCCATGTCCTCAGACCCTCTTAGTCATCGGGCTGAGCCGCCTCTCCCCTCCTCCCACCACCCGCCTCTTTTATGGAGTAGCAGCAGCAGCAGAGCATGGGGTGAGAAGTCAAGGGAAGGACAACTTGACTGATGGAGCTCAGGTTGTGGGGTCAGCGCAAGGCGTCGTGATCCGGGCTCAGACAGAGCCATTTCCTCTGTGATTTTATCCGCTGCGATTTTTATCTTTCGTCTGTTCACACGTCATGCCACCTGGACATAATACAGAGCAAGCTGAGCGCCTGGCTCCAGACTTAACCCCTTCCCTACCTCTCGGGAAAGCGGGAGGCCCCAGGCACGGAGCAATTCTGTGCTTGTGGCTTTGCCTGGCAACAAGGGGCTTTTCTTTACGGGCCCTTTTTATTGCCTTGAACATCTGTAAGTGGCAGGTTTATCCCTCTCTGCCGACCCCACGGATAACGTTATGATTTAGCCACAAACTTCACGTTCTCAACAGCATTCATTAGATGTGATTTTCGGTATTTGTTTTAGGCGAGACATGCTGGTTTCAGTTCCTGCGCTAAGCCATGCAAGCGCAGCCCTGGTAGCTTGCAGCGAGGGCTCCTCAGGTGATAGTGCAGACATAAAAGGCAGGCAGAAACAATTTCCTCTCGCTGCACGAAAGGTATCCAGCCTTAGCAGCTGCTTATACAGGGCTGCTGTAATGAAGACCAGCCCTCTGCTCCACTGAGCCCAAACCAGAACTGCGGGTGGAATTAGGTGGCATTTGATGCAAGCACAGGTGTTCAGACCAAGCTACGCTGAGTTATACCAAGAGCAAAGAACACTTTTAATGTCTACAGGCAAATGGGCAACAACCCCCCTACCAAAGTCTCAGTCATTGAGCACGCCAGATCTAAAACCTTTTAAAAGGCAGATAAAAACCGTCACCCCCATTCTGCAGGTGAGGACCAGCATGAGGAAGGAAAGGGAGAAAAGGGATATTAAAGCCAGGACCTGTCCCAAATGCCATGTCTCCAGCTACAGCACATGATACCTCACTAACCATTTCATCACCAGACATCCTCTCACCTCCACAGGCTGGGCAAGAGTCCAAGTGTCCTCACACGACATCCATCAGCCTTCCTTTCAGATCCATGTAGCATCAAATCCCATGGTCCAAACAGGATGCAGCTCCAGAGGGAGCCACATGGGAGACTCAGCCTGTAAGACACGGTAGAGGGGCCTGCAGGAAGCCTGATGACCCCCATAACACGTACCACCGTTCTCCTCGAGACAGGACCCACCTTCCCAGCCCTCCGCCTTTCCTGGCTCCTCCAAAGAGCAGAGGGCTGGCTCCCGCATCTGCCTAATTCCACTGTGATAAATTACCACCGGATGGGACAAAAGTAGAAACTGCTTTGAGCACAGGGTATTTTAAGGTGCTTATGGTTTTTTTTTTCCCCAAGTTTCCTTATTTGTTTCCTTTCTTGCTCCTGGTATGATAACAGGAGAGAGAGCTGGACACTCCCTGTTGTTTAGATAAAAAGCCTAGGGAAAAATACAAAATGCAGCTAGCCACAAAAACTGTACTGGTCTGGAGGATACTTTATTTCAATTTGTGCTTCTTAAAGCCAGTGACCTCAGTTTCCGAATTAGGCAAAAAGAAAAAAAATCCAGACAAAACAGCACATTCTCAAATAAAACCCTTCTAGCCTTCCTGCGTAGCTCCCAACTAAGCAATCTATGGGTGGCAAGGTGCAATATTTTTAACGGCCCTTTCAAGCCAAATCAAAGCATCTTAGAAGGAGCTGTAGCAACTTACAGTTCTGGTTCTGTTTCAGAAGGACGATGGTAGAGGGCAGGGATGACTTGGTTTTTCAATAAACCGTACGCGCAGCGAACACATACAAATGAATTTCAAAAGGTTAAATAATTCTCATGCAGCAAGTCAACTCTCTTTTGGCATTAAGAGACTCCTTTATTTAGGGCAGTCCCTACATCAAGGGCTGCCAAAAGCCAGGTAGGTATAGTGGGAAGGATCTGTCCATAAATGCCCAGCTCTCATACACTCCCAAAGCATCTGCTCTTGGCCGCTGTCAAGAGGAGTTTACTATATCAGAAATGATCCATCCAATTTGGCAGCTCTTATTTTTCTTACAGGCATGGAGAGCCAGGCATACAACTGACTTCAAGAGAAATGGGTCCACTTGGCTACACATCAACGTTCACCCAGTGGTGTATCAGCTCTTTGAGACAGGGACCTTCTGTCCCATGTCTGTACGCCGCGCAGCACAGAGGGATGCTCAGCCACAAGAACTCCCACAGCCTCTGCATATGTCCAGGTGTATGAAACTTAGCTGCAGTGTAAGGGCCGTAGTCCCAAGCTTTACCCTTACGCCAACTTCACATCAACCCTGATTTGCCACAGAAGGAAAATACCTCTTTTTCCCTTGCACAGGAGACTGAATGCACAAAGAAGTCTGACCTTGGCATATCTACTTCAATACGGTCTTCAGCCTTTTGCTGTCCTCTGGTAATTCCCTCCACCATCGCCTCTCTCCTTTAACTGTTTGCATCAGTCACCTGCTCCCCGGATTTGGCCTTGTAGCACATCCCCAGAGACAGAAACGCTCGTGCCACTCTGCACCAGCAAAGGCACAGAGGCCTGATTGTCAAACACCTGCATTCAAAATCCATTTCCCCAGAAACGCTTCTCTCCACACTCAGAAAATAACTCTCAAAAAAACCCAGACAATAAGAACAATTATACCTTCTCCCTCTGGACTAGGGACACAGCCACTCCCATTCCCACCACTTCTTCCAAAAATGACCCTTCTGGATTTTTCTTTTAAGAACCCTGAGTTTCTAAGACATCCGAAGAAACCACAACTGCCAGATCCATGTTTTTGTGGGAAGCATCAAGCCGTGCCACCAAGCTGGAGGTAGCAAAGGCTGCTGTGTCTGCATGTGGCCAACACCCCCCAGAGAACAGGCAGCGAAGCCAACCCCAAACCATCAGACCATCGTTCTTCCCAGCAAGCTGCCAAGGGAGCCCTCCAGCAACATAAATTTTGGGGTGCCCTTGCTCTGTGGTCAGCCCCAGTCAAAGACATCTTATCACCGGCCGTTTCCCCATGCGGCACAAATTCATGTCCCTATCATTAAAGAGACACATGGTTTATTTACTCATTACCATATCCAGCTGTTGGCTTTCCTTCTCCCCATATTTCAGGGTAAGTAGTGATTTGACATAAATAATACCCCATTCAGCTACGGCCTGAAAGATATTGTAAATATAAAAAAAAAAAAAAAAAGTCTTCAGCTCCAATAGCTCTTTTCAAGTGCTCGGTCCAAACCCTACTTAGTATGGGAGTGGGGGGAGGTTGGGAAAGAGAAAACCCAACGCCATTACTTAAATAGCCCCATTAAAAATGAGCACAGAGTGAATTACGGCTTTATTAAACAGATGACATTACATCAGGAATGATGAATCATAATGTTTCTTTTCGGGATTACAATGGTATACGACCTCTTCAGCTGTAATCATTTGCCTCCTATTCCGACCCACCACCAGGTGTGCGGGCCCCTCTCCCCATCCCATTAACACCAGCACCGGGGACCCACGGGCATCTGTTTCTCAATGGCTCGTCAACTGCTGCGGCTCAATGCTGTGAGGAAGGGGAGGGAAGGGGACAACCCCACGGGGAAGTCCGGCGGGGATCCTGGGTTTTGTTCCCAGCCCAGTAGGGAAGGGCTGGATGTCTTCCCAAGGAAGCACAGGGGGTTTTCTCCAGGTTTCCAGGCAGGAGGGTGTCTGGAGTGTGAGGCTCACCCTCTTGCCTCAGTTTCTCCTGTGTCAGAGGAGCTGAGCAGGGTAAAGCAACGAGCCAGTGGCCGAGCTCACAGAGGTCACTGATCCCCCCATCCATCTGCACCTCCCAGTTTACCTCCCAGCAGGCTCGCAGATGGATGCACGGGCAGAGCTCGCATGCCCTCGCTCCCTCCACACCGCTGGCTCTCCTCTGGCTCCGTGCTCCCTTCCATGCCACAGCCCAGCCATCCTGCCTCCCCCACAGCCTCCAACGCCTTCTCCTGAGGTTGTGCTGGAGCAGAGGGACAAAAACACGGACACACGCAGAGCTCCAAAGCCTCGGGAGAGGAATCTGTGGTGGGAACCAGATTTCGGGGTTGTGTGTCTCGAGGCCGTTCCGTTTAACACCCAATTCCCTTCTATACGAGGGCTGCATCGGGGCATACAGTTGGGATTTCAAGAATAATGGAAGTATGGGAAGTTGCATAGTGCAAGACAACTGGGAACACGCAGGGTACAGCAAGGGGCTCTCAGATAAAGAATTCCAGGCTGCAGGAAGATGTAACCCTCTGGTACACGTACTGCTCTGCTGGTTTACCCGCCAGAAAAGCAGATCCCCACTCCCAAAACACAACACCTCCATGTAGCTGTTTGCTGGCTCTGGCCTTTGCAGAGCTCTTCATAAACTCCCTTCAATACACCCCTGACTCTTTCCTTGTGTGTTTAAATCCACATCATCTCCAAAGGCGGGTCACACACATGGATGAGAAAGAAAAGCCCCTCTGAAGACGGACTCCTCTCCCCATGTTGGTCCTTGCAGGATTGACAGAGGCACCATTAGGAGAAGACCTGGGGCTCCCAGTCCCTGCAGCCCAGCAGGCACACTGCCGTGGTCCAAAACCACCACATGAAACGTTTCTCCTGTTTTGTTCCTCTCGTCTTTCTCCCAAGGTTTGCCTGCCACCTATAAATAACCAGGAGAGCGTGACATCCAAACTCCCAGATAAAGCAATGCCGTGCCACAGCCCCACACAAGCCAACGGCTTCTATTTTTACATCTTTGGTGAGAACCACGTGTCAGTTATCAACAACACACACACACACACAAAAAAAAAAGCCCCGGCGCTCGGATCCCCACTCCCCCTCCACCTTCTGCTCAGGCAGACCTCAGACAAGCGCCCGGCGGCCCCATCTGCTCGTCACCTGCTAGCATTTGGGTAGCAGATACGTCAAACTCCCGGCTCACGTTTTCACACGTAGGAGTTTGCTGTCGGAGTGATGTGCTCCCATTGTGCTTTGCCATCCAGAAGGGTGGGTTTGTTTGTTGGTTGTTTTTTTTTTCGGAGCCTTTACAAAATCCTGCACGCCAGTAGCTCTTATGTAAGTTATCAACCTCCTTGCCCCCATTTTACAGACTGGAAAACGGAGATGTAGAAAGCGGGTAGAAAGCAGAAATACCGGTGACCTCCTGCATCCCCAACCTTCTAGTCCTCTGCCCCCAGGAACACCCTCCTCCTCCGAGATGTTCCTCTGTCCACTCGTCTTTACAACTGTAGCTGCTTCTGCAAAGACAAACACAAAAAAATACCCTCCAATAATAAAAACCTGCCAAGGGAAGTTGAGCTCTGGCTTTGGCCCACGGTGGTGGAAAGGTCCAGGGTCTCTTAGTAAGCCTGGTCACACGGTGGGAGGCCAGGGGCAGGACTCCTCACCTGCCCTGGCGACAGTGGGTCCCACTCAGCCTGCCCCAAACAGTCATTTGCACCTCTCTTCCCCTAGTTCTCAGTTTGACCTCTCACCCCCACCACAAAATGCAGAGTCTTACAAAAAATGGGAGAAGTCTCATTAGTGTCATGAGGGATCGAGCAAGCAAGGTCTCAGCTGTGATTCCTACCCGGGATGGGCGGCAGCATCTATGGAGCTCTATGACTAAGCACAGCGAAGAAAGAAATCCAATAACCAGGAAACTGGTAAGCGGACGACTTAAGTTCAGCTTTTACACATCAAAACCAACAATGACAATCGTTCCTCTTTCCACTGCAATTGTTGCAACAGCATTGACTCTAATCTCAAGCGCAAAAAAAAAAAAAAATCCACCCGAGATTTCACTCTAGTCTGCAAGTGAGTCAGCTCTCAAACCTCAGCTAGAAAGAAAGGCACTTGCTAGGAAGGATGTGGGAAAATAGAGGGTTAGATTCACCAAGCTCCTCTTGGGTCATGCTAAAATTACTACGATTTAAGTTAATGAATAGATTTCCTTTTGTTCCAGCTCAGCTTCATTCTGCAGCGTTACAGCCCTTATCCCAAGCTGGAAGCAAGCGCTATTCAGATAAAACAAAGCCCAACTTCCCTTTAGCATTACCACCAAGACTTCTTCATAATAATATTTATAAAATAGCTATTAAGATGGGAGGGGAGAGTAAAACCACATTTGTAAGAGTCAGGCACTCGGGTTATAAAATACCAGGAATTAAATCTGCCCTACAACACAAATTCCCTTCCCGCCCACGTGTTTGCTTGTTTCAAAGCATCTTTAATGGCAGGGCCACATCCTTCTTGCCCCTCGGGACCTCTGCCTCATCCAGGCTGGGGACTGAGCAAAGAGGTCCCCGAGGCTCTGCTGCTGCACCTCTGGACACCTCTTACTGCATCGGTCCCCAGTCTCTGCTCAGACCCGTTTGGCACTAAGCACAGGGGCCGTTTGGGTCAGGGCACATCCATTTGGATAGCCCCTGCCCCTCCACGGTGCAGGGAGGCTCAGCCATGCATTGCTTTGAGCTCCCCAGGGCAAAGAGGGAGATGGTGACAGAGGTCACAGCAGAGCCACAGGTGACTAAGACAACGGGACTTGCTCCTTGGCAGGCTCGGTTTGGCACCACCTGTGCTTCTTCCAGGGAGCAGGAAAGCTGTGCAGCCTTTGGCAGCAGCAGTTTTCCAGGAACAAATCTCATATAGGGCATGTTCCGCTCCCTTATCCCTTGCTGCTGCAGTCTGCTGGCACAGCTCAGACCCTAGAGTAGATCTGAACCCTGATGTCATCCCATCCTTGCCCTACATACCCACCATCACCAGAAAAATGAGAGCAGAGAGGAAAAGGCAGGCTACCAGGCTGCTCCGGATCACTGCGAAGCATTAGCCTTCTTGGGAGTTATTAGTAGCCCAGGCAAGAAGTCAACAAGTTGGAGACTTCTCCCAAAAGGTTAACTTGCTGGAACCAAGCATCAGTGCAACCACCAGGACAGCTAGAGGTGGAAAAAAGCTCACAGGCAGGCAGCCGGCCAGCCAGCCAATGCACAAGTCCAGAGGGCCAGGCTGCGATGGGTGACAGGTTGTACCTTCAGAAGTCCTGGAGATCTGCACACCTAGTGAGACAGGGCCACAGCGGCACCACTGATCCGAAAGTTTTCGGAGCATTTTCTAACTCTACAAGATGCTCGTTATCCTAGACCGAGCAGTACCTTTTCACTGCAGCCAGCCTCAGTGCTCAGCATATCTGGTTTCCAGCGTGACCTCAGCTGTGGAGTCCACCCAGCAATAACAACATCGAACCCCAAAGAGCTTGTCACATTGGGAACACACTGAACACGGTTGCAAGGACCAGCAAGTCAAGGGCCTAGGGAGGGAAGACTACCTACGTTTGAAGTCTCTGGCTGCAATAACTTTTTGCTGACTTTTTTCAGTATCCTGACGGTGAGGAGGGGATGGGAAAGGAGATTTGTGAGAACAGGAAAAAACACTGTATTTATCCAGGCTGACACCCTGCATAACACCAGCCAGAGCATCTCAGCTGTAACCCCTCCGTTGCGCCAAGAGTTGACACTAATAGGACAACAGTGGAGCAATTAAAAGGAGAGTAGAGACAATGAGATATCAAGTCAAAAAGGCTCATGGACAAGAGACAGAAAGACCTAATTTCTGCTTGTTTGCTTTGGTGAGTGGAATATCGCCAGACAGATACCGTGCTCAGGAAAAACTACATTTCTGTGTCACCACCAATTAGCGCCTCTTCTTTAGGAGACCGAAATCCTCCCGCCTTTTTGCTGGACGAGGTTTTTCATATGGACCTCATAGAAGAGCTTGGAATGCACAGCATCCCTCTGCACCGACAAGTGGCTGAAACAAGCAGCTGGCCCTGAACTAACTCTCATTTAAAGACTGTTCACAAACTGTGGGAAGTGAGAATTTACAGTGCCTTCGCTAGGGATAGAGGCACGGGGAAGCGTGGAGGAGAGCCTCTGAATCGGGAGGCAAACAGCAACTCACTGGGGTCTTGTTTACACGCTTCCCCAGCAAGAGTTAGCACCCAGTACTGTGTGGAGTGGTTGTACTGGTTTTGGGGACCCAGGTATTCTGAAATCCCCAGCTCCGCAGGCCCAGGGCAGCTTTGAGGACCGTGGCTGGTGAGAAAGAGCCCACTGCAGCCAGGCAGGACTAACGTCCCTAACATGTCCCCCCCCCCAGTGCCTGTGACTCATTCTCCTAACAAGACCCTCCAAGACCTCACGGGAAAGTCACAGCGAAAAGCCACTGGCGGGGCTGAGGACAAGGTCAGGAAGGAAAATCAAGGGCGGAGGGGCAGCCAGTAAGCACAGACAGACTGGAAAGCATGGATATCAAACCTGGTGTATGGCAGCAATTGAGAGGGGAAGAAAACCAGGACCGGAGGCCGTGTGTCCAATCACTGCTTTCACTAGATTAAAAATGTAAATTCCCCACGTACTAGCCTGCCTTGGAGATACCGAGAGGAACAGGCAATTAGGACTAATGAAGTAGCAACGGCAGCAGCAACAGGCAAACAGGTCTGGGGAAGGAGCGGGTTTGGGGGATAAGTGAAAACCTCCTTCCCTTCTCTGAAGAGTGCATGGGAAGGGGTGTCTGGTCCAGCTCTCGGTTTACTTCTCTGCAAGTTTAATGCTTCCTATCAAGCAGTGCTCATATCACGTTTAATCTGGGTTAATCAGATCGCTGGCACGCTCAGGGGAGACGTTGCTGGGAAAAGGCACAGGCAATGTGACCCACAGGCCCCGGAAAGCCACGGGCACAGGCGGCTCTAGAGCCAGACGTGTGCTTGGCAGTTGGATCCTCGGAGCGCTAATAAAGGTCGATCATACACCATACGCCCTTCCCCAGTAGGGTGTTAAGTCTCCCTTTGCTACTCATTTCCATGTGACTAGCAGGAGCTTAATCCCTCTGAGATCCTGATCCATCGCTGCTGGGGAAACCACTCAAACAGCTCCAAAAAAACTCACCCGAAAATAAATAAACGGGAAGGTGAAGTAATCGCCGAGCGCAACGGTAGAGACGTCGCCGTCTTGGAAAACCAGGCTAGAGAGGCGATTTGGCACAGCCAAGTCCCTCTTGAGCAATGCAGCAACACCGCGAGCAGCACCAGAGCTGAGCTACCTCGAAAACACCTGCAAGTCATCCACTGCCCTGCGCTCTGCGAACACAGCCTGCGACCGAGTCGCGCCGCACAGACGTCCCACGTGGGCACCCCTGCTTCCACCCCCACCCAGGAAGTTTAAATGGAGGAGAAACCCAAGATTTAGACACCACCACTCTAAGCAAGAGAAGGAGAATGCTGGGAAACATCAGAAACCTGAAAAAGCGCTAGGAACAAAAACACGCGCAACCCTGGAAAATACGGGGCGAGGGAAAACTGAGAAATAAGGGATACGGAAGGGCTGGTGAGAAGGAGATGGAGCTACGTGGAGGCGACTGGGTTATAGGCAATCTTACATCAGTTTATGAAAATATCCCATTAATCTTCATAGCGCAATCTTAATTGCAAAATCTTTCATCAGCCTTGTTATTTGTGCACCTGTCACTGGAGACACTCGGAGTTGTTTTGTCGTCATTTCTCACACTAATTAGAGGGGCTTGGGGTGGTTCGTGGGGTGGGATGGGGAGGTGGGGGGGTGTGTGTGGGGCTGGGGGGGGCCTGTTGGTTTTTTAATTGTCCTCAAGCACAGCTCAGCTTTACGGTAACGCTGCCAATTAGGGTCCCGCCCTGCGCGGGGCTCGTAGGCCTGCTAGGCACATTACAGAGGACTAGAGGGGTTGTTTTAATTAAATACCCTCAGACTAGTAGGGAAATATTTAGAGCAATTTAACAATCTGCTGCAGAGTTGTTAAGCCTCCAATATATCTGCTTAATGTTCATTTGGGTATTTAATAATCTCCCTACCTTATCTAATCCTGTTTAAATTTAAAGAGATGCATCTAAGCTGGTGAAGTAGCTAGTGCTTATTAACAGCCGCTGGTTATTAAAACATATTTGAGATGTCATCACCAGCGCGCAGTCCCAGTAGCAGGCAGGAGACGTGCCTGCAGATGTATTTCTTTCTTAACTGGGGCTTACCCAGGGACATGACCCAGTGCTTTCATCGCAAGCTCTGCTGGCACCACACCGGTACCCTCCGTTTCCAACCTGCCTCGTGTGGCAGGGAAGGGAAGGCGGTGGCCTCATTGTGTAATTAGTCAAAGCTACAGGTTATTTATTTTTAAGGCCGTTTTCCAGGACTTTGGCTACTCAGACTGGGGCATTTTTAAAGAACTGGATGTTTTGCTTTCTCAGGTTAATGGAAGTTGTGTTTTGTTTTGCGCGGCCAGTTCTTCACAACTCTTCTGTGAGGTCCACAGAAAATCATTTGCCTGAGGACAGCCTACAAGGCCAGAAAGATGTTATTTCGCAAGGTTTTAGTCCAGCTATCCTTACATAATTTGTACGTTTCTAGGCTGGCTGTCCTGTTCTTGGTAGTCTCCTTACCTCGGTTAGATCCCACAGCATACTCTTCAGGTTGCCTTGGCCATGTCTCCTCCGTTCTCTCCCAAACAGGTAGCTCCAGCACACTTCGAAGCGGTGCCACTCAAAATTGCAAGCAGGGCAGGTCCCAAAATATTGCTATTGCAGACAAGAACAGGTTGTTATAGAACACACAACTCTCTACTCGAACGACTTACACAAAGCGCCAGTCAAGCCAACAATCTAAGTTTAAGTGCGAAATGGCCTCCAGGCAAAGCAAAGAATTTTCCTACCACATTCAGGACACAAACAGTAAGTCAGTCTTAAATCCTACGAAACCAAACAGCCTAGACTGTTTCACGAGCGCTAACACACCCAACTTTAAAGTACTTTCGCTGCTGAAGCTAGAAAATAGCAGCTGTCTATGCAAAGAGAGGGGAAAATTCTGCCAGCCAATTTAAAACCAGAAAACACATCTGGGAGAAATCTCCTTGCCCGGTTGAATGCAACACGCTGTTCTCAAGAGCTGAGGCCACAATGCCTTGAAGGCTTAATGTCAGCATCCTCAGCCAGGCGAGGTTCCCCATCCATCTTGTTCAAGCAAGAGTATCTCAGGTTCTTACCGTGAAGGGCTGATTTTCAGCATAAATCTGGTGTTCTGGTTTTGGCCAACTTGTTTTGAGACAGAAATGGACCATTTGGAGAGAGAGCGCCCAGAGGTGACACATCCGTCACACGCGTTGCACAGGAGCAGAGCCATCCCAGTTGGTCCTCGTTGATGCAAGACCGACCTGCTAGAAATGAGAAGGGAAAGGTTTTTGGTTTTTTTCAGCCTCATCCACCACAGAACATAAACAACAGGCTAAAAATTGAAGCCGGGAAGATTAGGTCAGGCGGGGGGTGAGAAAAAAAAAAAAAAGACCCAACACACTTTCTATGCTTGTTACGTTATTCTAGCTAGAAGCCCTGGAAGAGGTTGAGCAACCTCTATCCCCAAGGGTCTTTAAAAACAGATTAGTCCAGAAATGACATAGATAGAGTTGATCTTACCTTGGGCAGGGAGAGAGACTCACTTGACCTTGGCAAAGTCCTTCCGATGCCTCTTCCTCTGTGGCCCTATGCTGTATCACCAGCAACACCGAGCCCTACCCCATCCCCTCTCTGCCATACTGCAAGGGGCAGGTTTTGGTACCAGTCAGAAGAGCTTGTATTCTAGAAACAAGCCAAACCCAGGGACAGGTAGTCCATAAACACAGTCCAGCAGAGGCAGTGGTCTGGCCCGCGAGGCTTGTTTGGTCTCACATGGAAAAAGCTAACCCATTTCATACCCCCAGCAGAACCCCCAAACCCAAGTCCAACTTCCACAAGTCCCCACTCCGGATCTGGACGACAGATGACCAGAGGGGAGCAAAACAAACAAGATATTTTTGTTTGTTCTTTGTTCCTCGTCTCTCAGACACTGGTGTCATTTAGGATTTTTTGTGGAGGAGACACATCAGCACAGTGACGGATCCTGTCTGGTCCCATCAGCACCAAGGCATTGTGTCCCCAGAGTAACGTGAGAGGACTGCCGTTCCTGCAGGGAAGGCTGCTCAGCGGGAGGTGTCAGCCTGGGAAACACAACAATTGTTTCTCTCCCATCGGTTCGGTGGCACTTGGGAACTTTCAGGGTGGGGGAGAAGGCTGAGTCTGAACCCAGAGGTGTGCCAAGGACTTGCACGGAAGGACAGGGAGCAGAATTCACACCCAGGCATCGTCATGATGCCAGCTGCCCACCATGTCAAGGGAAAAGGAACAAGTACACTTCAAGTGGCTGTTTCCTACCGGACATGCCCCGCAGGGTAAGGAAAGGGACTTCTGAGCCCTCCTCCCATTAGCTGACACTTCCCACTGAACTCCCTAGTCGCCTCTGCACGCAGAGCTGCAGTCGTGGTTTATTGAGTTATCATGGGTTTATTTAGAGTCTCAAAAAAACCCAAAGGACGCGACTGTTTACAATGCGATTTCCTTAATTCTCAATAAAGGATCCTATTTGCTTCCTCCTCCATAAGTCACCTCTGGTTTAGCAGTGTGGCAGCAGGACAAAGGGATGGTGTGAGTTAACACGCCAGTGCCCTCTAGCAAACACAGCTTGTGCTGTAGCAGAAGGACTTCACATCCTCTTTCACAAGAGCATCAGCGGACTTCAAATTCTCGGTAGCCACATGGAGAAAAGCCCGGCCATGCTGTTCTGATGACAGTCAAATGGGGATCCAAGGCACAGAAAGACTGAGCTATGTGCCAGACACATGCACAAGCTGAAGAGCACCAGCTCTCCGGAGACCATAATATCACAGACTCACAGAATGGCGGGGGTTGGAAGGGACCTCTGGAGATCATCTCGGCCAAGCCCCTGCCAGAGCAGGGTCACCCAGAGCAGGTGGCACAGGAACGCGTCCAGGCAGGCTTGGAATGTCTCCAGAGACGGAGACTCCACCACCTCTCTGGGCAGCCTGTGCCAGGGCTCTGCCACCCTCAAAGGAAAGAAGTTCCTCCTCACGTTGAGATGGAACTTCCTATGGTCAAATCACCTATGCTCAACACCCTGAAGATCCCAGCTGGGGCTGTAGGTATAATTTTATATAACACACAGGGAAAACCGCCTGCAAAAACCAGTCCCTGCAATTGGCTTACTGGGAGAGGAACGGGGTCCTTCTCTATGCAACGAAGTGGGATGCACCGATATCAAGTGCACATATATCATAATGCCACATTTAGTCTCATCTTTGCTGTTCAGAGCTAGCCAGGCCTTGCCTTTTGCCAGCAGGAGATGCCATGACACGGCTCTTCAGCGGGTAGAAAGCGCTTGGAGGAGCTGCTTGTGAACAGCAGGCTCAGGGGGAGAAACCAGCAGAGGCACGCACAGAGCAAGTGATAATTTCTGTGCTGTGCAATTACAGCTGGGAAGGAGTAAACCTCTGGTGCACAAACCTGCCAACAGTTTACTGCCGACAAGGAAACAAAACCGACAGTTGACACTGGAACAGCTACTGATACCCTGTAATCATCTTAAAAATAGACTCTTCGCAAACCTGCTTGTTAGTAGTGAGAACATATGCTCTTTTTAAGCTGGGGGGGGAGAAAAACCTCTCAGCATCTCCAAAGCAACGTTTGCATTAGCCAGAGCAAGCGTTTGGTGAAACTGAAGCTGCAAGCATCTTCCCAGAACTTGGTCCGGTCCTGCCGGATGACCAAGACACATTGAGATCCTACATTGCTACAGCACATCTCCTAGAACCAAGCACACTTAGCCCTCTGAGCCCAGCAGCGAGTGCCTGCACTGCTATTTCAGACACCCAGCTTATTCCATTTTATTACACATACATATATAGCTGTCTTCCCTAGCGCAATGCTGTGTTCACAACCCTATTCCTGCTGCACTGTAGCACGGAGAAGCCTGTTCTCCTGAAATCTTCTGCCTCTCAGCATGAAGTCTTGTGGGCCCATCGAGGTCTGAGTGTGACCACAGCAGTCAGACCTTATCCCATGGTCCTCTCCCCAGTGCTGCTCAGCCCCATTGAACTGCACTACCCCTTAGGACTCTCTGAAGGGAAGCATGTGACATTCCCCCCCATCCATGTTCCTCCAGTGGCTAACATCTGCCGTGGCATTCCTTTTCACAGGGCTACAGTCCATACATAAACACCTGGCGCAGGCAGAGACTCTCCATTACCCAGATGTTAAGCACAGTACTACATCTCCAAACTATGCCACCAGACACCTCCTGGGTGATGGAGCAACCTGATCCTGGTGCGCCCGCAGGTGACAAAACTCATCAGTTCCATGAGGCACTGCCCTTCCCCAGGCTCCTGGCGCACAGCCTTTACTCACAGTAAGTAGTCCCCAGTGCTCCTTTTAAGCCCAGTCCCCAGGTTCCCAGCTGCTTTCCCCCAAGCCCAGGGTGGAAAGAGGAACACCATCTCTGAGCCAAGTGCTCTGGAGGCTCACTCCAGCCTGGAGCACTCTCCATCGCACAGAGCTGGATGACAGCACAAGCCTGGCCCCGCAACTGTGGCATCTCAAAGTATTCCCATTGAGGACTAATCCAGAGTCCATCAAAATAGAGACTTCAATCAGGATTTGGGCTGTTCTGGGTTTTTTTTTTTTTGCTTGATTCCACCTCATTTCTGTCAAATCTTCTTAAAGACAAAACATCCATCCAAAAAGGAGAGAGGACGGGTTTAGTCCCTACCACATTCAATGCCAAATTCACCCAGCCCGCAACTTGCTGTCCCCTCTGTGCTCAACACATCGACGCTGCAGGGCAGAGAGGAACAAACATTCCCTTGTAAGTGGATTTCATTTTGGTATGAGCCATTTAGAGATTATATCCATTTCAATTTGGGCAGGGATCCAAGGTTAACATCCCTGTTCTTGTTAACGGAGCTTTGCTTGCAAAAGCCCATCAGCTCAGTTTTACATCTTATTTGGAAAAGTCAGCGCAATGTTGCACAGCGCACTAGGACAAGGGGAGAGGAAAGGCCGACCTTGGTGGGGTTCTGTGACTGCTGTAGCTAAGAGCAGGTTCCCTAGGAGTCCTCGACACATATTGCTGGTCTCCTCTGTCTGCCATGAACACAGACAGCCCTAAGGCATTCAGCCCCAGGGAAACTTCATAGACTTTCTGTTGTCTCCACATGGTCAAGGAAGGAAGACCTCTATCAACCAGGCATAACAGGGTGGCACCCTCCATCCAGGATCACAGCAGCATTCCAAGCCACGCATTCCTTTAAAATTCACATTTATGCAAACTGTGGTTTCCCAGCTCCTGGAAATCACATCCACTTCTTGGTGGATGTGACTCCACCAGGGTCACGTTGGTGGCCAAGCTCCCAAGGTAGCTCTGGGTGCTTCAGTAGATTGTCCAGCCAAGTTTGGCCTGTGTGTCCTATCCTGCCTTGCAACACCCCACGGAAGATCACAGACTGTGCCTACACGCAATGATGTGCCAGAGCAGCAATTGCAGAGTTGACCCAGAGACCCATCCTGCCACAGAAGGATTTCAAACCCAGCGTCTCTGGGACAGCAGACACAAGAGTCTGATGGGGGGGACTCTTCATCACGGGGTGTAATAGTAGGACAAGGGGTAACAGTTTTAAACTGAAGGAGGGGAGATTTAGATTGCATATCAGGAAGAAATTCTTCCCTGTGAGGGTGGTGAGGCACTGGAACAGGTTGCCCAGAGAAGCTGTGGCTGCCCCATCCCTGGAGGTGTTCAAGGCCAGGCTGGATGGGGCTTTGAGCAGCCTGGTCTGGTGGGAGGTGTCCCTGCCCAGGGCAGAGGGATTGGAACTGGGTGATCTTTAAGGTCCGTTCCAACCCGAACCATTCTGTGATTCTAAGAGTCCATCTGCAAGTTATGGAACATGGTAAAATTTGTTCTTTAACAGTTGGGGTCTCCAGCTACCTTGGTACACCTTGGAAAGCAGGAGAACGGAAGCACGCTCTGTGTAACAAGGAGCACAGTCTTGGCTGCCATAATTGCCAGCCTGGGAAGGATTTGGCGGCACAGCAGCAGCCACCTCACCATCAGGAGACTGTCTTTACTGCATGACCCCAGCACCTGAGCAGGAAGACAGACTCTTCACCCAGGGCAAATGTACTAACGGCTTTCACTGAGGCATTCTCAGATTAGCTCCCAACAGTCAATACTGCCAGCATGAATTATTAATCAGCGTGTCATTCAGCCTCAGAAGCTGATATATCCACACCACACAGGAAAAAAGCTTTTAGCAACACACCCGTGTCAGCAAGCCCAAGGCGAGCTTGCCAGGCGCCTTCTCGCACCTCCCCGCCGAGCTGCTGAGAGCCGGCGGGAGGGGACCCGCCGTGATCCGCTCGCTGCCGTCTCCAGCAAAGAACCAGGCCAGCCCCACGCGCCTCTTCTCCCGGAACCAGCTCCGTGCGCGGCTGCATTAGCTCAGCACATCCACCTGTCACGCGAGTCACTCGCTTGGAAAATTATTCTGCTGGAGCATCACTGAGGACACCTTGCCAGTGAAATATCAGACAACATCAGGCGGTGTTTACTTGCTCCAGTGCAGATACTACACATTTATTATTTACACTTTGCAGCGTATTTTTAGAGTTATGTCAATAAGACTGAGAGTTATCAAGTGATCTGTTTGCAGTCAGTCAAAAACTGCCATGATTCCCAGTTTGCCTGAGGAATTTTAGGACAGGGATTTACCATTTCACACGGGCCTAATCCACAACGCAAGAGACTGGGGATCTGAGAGACATTTGCTTGGATTTTGCAGGACCTCAAACCAAGTTTGTATCGCTTACCTCCTCTGCCTTCTGCATGGGGGTGCTCCAAGGGGAACCATCCCCGGGGGGAAAAGGAAGGCTTCTGAAATGGTGTAAAAACAAAGCGTAGAAGATCTCCCTCGGTCCCAAGCATTTGAAGAGACAGTTGTGTTGATTTTTATAGACTGTTCCAACTGTACTAAAAACAAGACAGAAGTGGGAAAAAGAATTAGGCCAAGCTGAACACATTGTCCTACTCCCTGCTCATGTTTGGAGACTGATCAACCAAAATTGAGGCACTGGATACTAGGCTTAACTGAAAAGATCTGTTCATTGCTCATTGTGGTGAACAAAAGAGAAGATGCAAAGCATCTCCCAGGTGGCCTCTCCTGCACCACAGGGCTTTGCGCTTCTCCTGAGTACAGGACTTCCTTCATGCGATGATACCAGCTGCATCCTGCTGAGCCAGAGCCATCCAGGCACCATGGCTGCCCACATCTCTCCCAGAGCTGGAGGTCAGCTCTCCTACACAGCACCCCAGCAGGATGATGCAGCCCATCTAGCCTAGAACAACTTGGGAAACACCAGGCCAGCACTGCCCATGCACGGGGAACACGGATGGGTCTGGAGAGAGTGCGTCACGGCTGTCCAACCTGCAGATGTCAGCTGCTGTCCTACCCAGTATTTTCTCCCATCTTTTCTACTGTCTTTTGTCAGAGTCGGGGAAAACAATAAGCATTCCCAATGCAGCCATGGCATAAGCTCATTATTATCCTTGCTAAGAGCTGCTTAACAGTAAAACCAGCAAATATTCTTCCTGAAACGTGAACAGAATTTAAATTTCTTCTTTTGAACTGCCCTTTGAAATTAAATTTGTATATCTAGAGCTA
Source organism: Larus michahellis (assembly GCF_964199755.1). NCBI lineage: Eukaryota > Metazoa > Chordata > Aves > Charadriiformes > Laridae > Larus > Larus michahellis. Next base: position 24,839,291 of record NC_133903.1, on the reverse strand, counting down.
GAGGAAACAACTTCAGAGAAGTCCACTCGAAGGTATGCACTCTAGCACTTTCACCAGTAACACAGACCAGCTACTATTTCCCTCTTCCAAATCTGGACATGAAGGACCATTGAGAGCCAAAGAGCAGTAGTTATCCCAAAGGGTTTAAGACATTGTTCAAGAGCTCAAATTAACAGCCAGCCTCGAGGTGGCAAGGCATGCATCACCTCTAGCAGCAGCTCCCTGATGTAGAAAGATTAGCCAAGGTCTTCTCCCCATTCTCAGATTTTTGCTTACCAGAAGTGCCTTCGTAGTTCTGGCTGAAAGACCAAAGCACCCAGCCATACATCTATACAAAGCCACCAGATATTTTAAGTAGCCATGCTCTGCTGCAAGTCCCATTTTCACAATGGGAAAGGTTTAAGATTTGGTTCCTGAAAAGTCCCTTTTCATCAGTCCTTGGGCTGGGCTGGTGTTGTGGTTTAACCCAGTCCGGTAACTAAGCACCACGCAGCCACTCGCTCACTCCCCCCTGGTGGGATCGGGGAGAGAATCAGAAGAGTAAAAGTGAGAAAACTCGTGGGCTGAAATAAAGACAGTTTAGTAGGTAGAGCAAAAGCTGCGTGCACAAGTGAAGCAAAACAAAGAATTCATTCACTGCTTCCCATGGGCAGGCAGGTGTTCAGCCATCTCCAGGAAAGCCGGGCTCCATCACGCATAACAGTTACTTGGGAAGACAAATGCCATAACTGTGAACGGCATTGCCTTCCTTCTTCTTCCCCCATCTTTACATACTGAGCATGACGTCACATGGCATGGAACAGCCCTTTGGCCAGTTGGGGTCAGCTCTCCCGGCTGTGTCCCCTCCCAACTCCTTGTGCACCCCCAGCCCGCTCGCTGGCGGGGCGGTGTGAGGAGCAGAAAAGGCCTTGACGCTGTCAAAGCACCCTCAGCAATAACCAAAACATCCCTGTATTATCAACACCGTTTCCAGCACAAGTCCAAAACACAGCCTCATACCAGCTACTACGAAGAAAATTAACTCTATCTCAGCCAAAACCAGCACAAGGTGGTTCTACTATTCAACCCGACACTGCAGTTCGGCGGCAGAGATCTGAATTCTTGACCCAGTAATGAGTGCCAAGGCAGTTGTTTTTATCTTATTCAGTCAACAAGAACATGGAAATCAATTTTTCCCAATCTCAGTTATGGCTAGAAATCCATTCCTTTTAGGCCAGCTACAGGATTAATCTATTGAATGGTTCGCAGGCATTTTGCTGACATACAAACATTTGAAGAATACATTATGCTTCCCCCCTCCTAGTATAGCATTAGTGCTCTTTTTTTTTCTTTTTTTTTTTTTCCTGTAAACATCTTTGTTCGGGAATCCATGAGACAGGATGTGGAAATGCATCTCTGTCTTGCAAACAAGCCTCATGTCTGCAAAGTTTTGCACTGCACTTAAATTGCCGGTGCTTGGTGACTCCAAAAAAAAAAAAAGAGCAAAGACGCCTAGTGATGCACAAGAGATGCCAGCAGCACAGAGCACGCGCTGAACTGCCTTGACATAGCCAATACTGAATGAAGTATCAGCAAATATAAACGAAATAAAGTATATAAATTCCAACTTCAGTGGAAGCCTTGACCTAAAGACCTGCCAGACTAACAATTAGGCTCCTCTGCTGGCTTCACAACATCAGGACACGCATGTAAAAAGCCCTCTCATATCTATTACGACAGTAGTCTGGTGTAATTCTGTCGCCCATGAGAAGTGGGTAGTTGACCACAGTTTATTCTCTTCCCATAGAAAAAGGAAGATCTCACCACTTGTGGTCCTTACTTTCGTCTCCAGAAAGTTTCTTGCCCTGTTTGCAGCAGGATTTCAAGACGCTCTGCAAACTTTCTGGAAGAGTATGTTACATTTAATGAAATAACTGAATTTCGTATTTTTTTCCCATTATACAGGCACGGAAACAGAGGCAAGTTTTCTTCTTTCACCAGCATAAGTAGGCCTTCCTGAAAACACTGTACTTCCAACACTAGAAGCTTTTCAACTCTCAGAGAGCTGTTTCCCACCAAAATTTGGGGGTACATTGACTTCAGTTCCAGTATCTGCACTTACCCATAAGAAACAGGATCTAAATTTCCATTTGTCCAACACCACAGCTTTTCCACACCCAGTCTCCAAATGTCAGGACTGTTTGTAAAACTTTCCGCAGGTGATGTATTTCAGGCCAAAGGCTAAGATTTATTTTAAAATGTTCTTCACAAAATTTGATCTGGGCAGCAGTATCGAAATGATTTCGGAAGAGCAGAGCACGATAAAGCAATTATTTCCCATGCAGCAGGACAGCAGAAAGTGAGCGCATCCATCTCACCACAGCTGTCCTTTCTTCCTCCAGCCACCTGAGTCCAACAGACTGTGCAGATCTATTTGCCACCGCTGTGGAGGGTACTACAGGCGTTTCCGATTCAGAAAATACTCTCTACGCTACAATGCGTTATCCTGGCCAGAAGGGACATATCTAGTTAAAAAGATGTGGTAGCCCTGCTTGCTTACCTACAAAAAGACTCTACTCTCCCTGTGGCCGGGGGGGAGAATAGAGCTCCAGAGCTGTCTCCACACCTGGACACCCTGCCCGATGCAGACAGCAGTGGAGACCTCAGCATGTGTACAGGAAAGCTATCTTTTTCTTTGCCTCAAAATGCCATGAATGGACACAACGTGGAAAGGAGAGCAGAACAGCAGCACCATTCAACCATTAGCCATTCCTAATTAGCAGCTGATCCCTGCTCCAAAATAGTCAGCTGTGGACACCGACCTTGATGCCTAAAATGGTACCTGGAGTGTCACATTCTCCACTAGACCTCCTGCTAAGAGCTCTCAGGCTGTCCATGAAATACATCTTCAGGCCTGTCCCCATCATGGTCCCCTCCTTCCCTCAACTTCCCTTTCCAAATTATTGCCCCCCTATATCTGCATCACTCATCTGCTGGGCTGAGACTAAGACAATGAGTTACACTTGCTTTTCAGCTAGGAGCGAATCTCCAGAAGTGGATTTATCTCACACAACTCCCAAGATTTGCAATGCATTTCCTCATGAGCCCTCTGGATGGTCTCCAGCTGCCATCAGCAAGACCTTCGTCAACCGGTGAGTCCCTCCAAACAGCAACCCTGTAGGCTCAAACAGGTTGTTTCTGGCTATCACTTGGAAGTCTTTCTTGCCTGTACCAGGATATAATCACCAGTCATAAAGCATGAAGACACCTACACCATTCTGAGGAGCAATAAGCTCTGCTTATACAGAGAGCAACGTGCTACGTGCCCATGCTGTGCATTGTCTGGAGAGGAGCAGGGGATGCTCAAGGACTCCTTTGTACTACCATACAGCATCACTGGAGAGCTTCCATCAGGTTCTCTCATCTTGCCAGGGCATCCAAGACAGATCCACAGTAACTGAATAATCAATTAATCCTCCTGCAGAGCTCCATTTACATAATGAAAACGCAGCCTCCCAATATACCACTATTTTTCAGTTGTCTAGACTAATATATCTGTCCTGTAGTTGGAGGGGGGAGACCTAGCACAGCTTCTATTACGGATGGCAGAGTTCCAGCTGAAGTCACGTGGTGGCAATAAAACTTCTATTGATTTCATGTAAGCATTTAACCCTAGCAGAGCACGTATTCCTCCAACAGCCCACGACGGACTCTGCATCCAGCAACCCAGACTGAATTACAGTTGCACCTCATGTGGAGCCTGGGGAATCTCTTCTCTTTCTCTCCAGCTCTGAAAGAAGTCACCGACAAGCAGAAATCAGACAGGCTTCACCGCGCGTTTTGAAATATGGCTACAAGTTTGGATTTTTCAATTCAAAACCTGCAACTTATCTCAGTCTGCAGAGGTAGGTCTTGCCCTGTAGACCTCAATGAGAAACAAAACAGCTATAACTCTAAATCCAAGCCATTTAGCAAGTGAGGGCCTGGGGTTGGGGTCTGTCCTCAGAAGTCTTCTCCTGTATTGAAGACCAGGACCAGTGGCGCCGACACAACCCTCCTGTTCTCTACTCTACACAGCGCTGGCAAAGCACAAGCCAGTAGACAGCAGAGACTCTAGAGCTGAATTAAAGCCCTTGCTCTTCCTTCAACTTTCACCTCTGTAAATAGGATGTGAAGAGCAAACAATCAGTAGCTCACAGCAGGGCCCATTTACAGGCACTGGCTCCCAGCCAGACTAGACCGGCTGCAGATGGGCCATCAGCAGAGCAGCCCAAGGTTCAGCTACAGTCCACCGTCCTGCCACAGGCTTCTGCAGGTCAACAGGCAAATCATTTCGAACTCATTCCCAAGCCCACAAAGTCAGCGCAAGACTCCCCATTAATCCCAGACATTGGAAAGGGGACCATACGTCTGGCCTGCTCCGCCAACAGCACAGCTGGGCCGCTGGAGATAAGGAGACAAAGCTTTGTCAGACTTTCTCCTGGGCAGGACCGTCTCTGGGTGCAGTATGACAGGCCCCGAACCACCGTGCAAAGCTCACGTTGCTTCAGTAACAGCACTGTATTTATGCATTTCCATAAACGCGTGTGGTTTAAGTGAGCACGCTCTGCCCTCCGCTGCTTGCTACAGGTTGTCTCTTCAGCCTGCAGAAGCCTAGGCAAACTCGTACGTCTTGTCTGAGCGATCACGTTGTGCTTTGTTGATGGTGCAGCCACCTAAAACAGACCCAAGGACTTCTCTCCATTCCTACGACCAGGGCAGGCACACAAATGAGCCGCTAATTGCGGCAGCCTACCCTTGCAGCTGGTAATAAGGACACTGATGCCAAACCACAGGGTTCCCCACAACCAGATGACGGCAACGCTGAGCACAACTTGTCCCCATCTGAACGAGCAACTGTTCAGCCAGCACAGGCAGCTCCCCCAGGGCCCTGTCCTGACCCAGCACCATTGTTGGAGGAGACAAGGTCTTCAGAGCCCACACACAAAGCACCAACAGCATCTCACACGTAAGCCGAGGCCGCAGCATGCTAGAGCCATGAACTGCCACGCTTAGGGCTGCATGGGTTGGCCAGACCCTGTGGGGACAGGACAGCCACCATGCCAAACAAGTGTCAGGGATGTGTCCTTAAAGTCCCCCATCCCCGCCTGCCCAGCCAAGCACAGGGACAGGAGATTTCGCTTCCTGCATAAGCAAGAACCGAGATTTGCCTTGACATCTGTAGGTCACTGGAATCAAGAGGTTTGGGAAGGAGAGACTTCAAAATCCTTGAAAGCTCAGCTCTCGCCAGCACACCTCAGTCTCAAGCTGCCATGCTTCCTTCTGGCCTTTCCGTGTCCCCCACAACATCCTTCTCCCTTTTGTCATGGGACAGAGCTTCTCACCCAATAGCCCTCTCTCCCCATGGGGTGAGGGAAACTGATGTGAATTCCAATTTTCACAGTCAGAGGTCCCTCCAGCTCCTCTCTGAGCAACTAGGGAGGAGCAAAGTGCAGATTAGATTTCCAGGGCTAATTCCTCTAAATTTCTTGCAGAAGCACACCCAAGGGTGGCACATCTGGGGGTCATGTACAAAGGTGTGTGTCTGGCAGGTTTTGTGGATTTGGTTTGCCAAGTTCTCCCCAGGCAACAGCCTTCAGCACAGGGGAGCCCAATAGGAGTCATACCACAGTACTAACAGAAGAGCAGGGACTCCCTCCTTCCAGGACATCCCAAAGCTTCAACCACGAGGAGAGCCCTGGGCTACTGTGATCTTGTTCTCCTGACACAGGAGGACTGACGCCCAGAGTTTTCCATTTGCCAGGTGTTCCTCTGCATAGTGCTGCCCAAGGATGACAGAGAGCAAGTCATTTAAGACCTGGCAGCCCTGTATGTCTCCAGGCATAAGTTTTGGCACAGACTCCAAAGCCTGGGATGCTAATATCTTCCTAGATAGCAGTTATGCTCCTCTGTGCTTCTTCTGTCAGTCAAGGCCTTCCCTGCTTTGCCCCCTCAGGTCCTACGTCCTCCCTGGGGACTGTGCCAAGCACAAAGACAACTCCTCTTTTCCATAGCTTAGAATGGCTGCCTCGCACAATTACTTTCTCCGCAGGTCTGGAGCTCCTGAGAAGAGCCTACATCTGGTATGACACTGCGTATGGAGTCATCCCTGCTCCCAAAGGACAGTCTGAGCCAAGCTTATGTTACCAGCACCAGAAGCATGTTCCCCACTTCCTAAACATTGCATCAGAGCACACAGTGTCAGAAGCATTTGGAAACGCACTGAAGCTGCCTCTGCATATGTGTGTCAGAGGACACGCACGCATCCCGTCTGGAAGCTAGAAGAAAGGCCATCTGCCTTTCATCGCGAACTGGTGACGGTCGCAGATTCTCCCTGTCGCTTTGGCTACTGCACGCTGAGCTGTGCCCAGCTCCACAGCGTGCTCCAGAGCCACCTCCTGGCTGAAAGGATAACAGTCCTGGAGAAAAGCGAGAAGGGAAAAAAAACCCAAAACACCCTAACAAATCCAAACGCCAACCCCAAAATCCCAGTCATTTGATTTATAGCTGTGATGCCCCTCCACTTCAGGTTTCAGCATCACTTTGCTCCAGGCAGAGATGCTACCATGGCCCCAAATCCCAGACAGGGCAGGGATCTTACTGCTGGAGGCAGTTTTGCCTGCAGCGCTGCCTGCCTTGCCACCCTGGCTCCACCGCAGGCATGTCTGGTCTACGCGTGTTCACCCCAGACTTCCCTCCCGGTGCCCTGAGCCACAGCCAGGCAGCTGGACACAGACGCCACAGCGCGCGCCCAGCACACCACGCAGAGGCAGGGAAGGTGGCTGGCACCAAGCGAGGTAAAACACCGAGACGGAAGCTGATCCTTTGCACTCAGGCCTGCAAAGGCTGGCACTTTCCCCATGTCCTGGTTTGAGGACACTTCCTCCCTTCGTCTCCCACTTGCACCTGGCTCACAGGCAGCAGAGACCCAGCCTGCTCCCCCAGCTTAAAATATTCAGCCACTTCTGCACCCATTTACGCCAGGGCTCCTCCTTCTCTGCAGATCCATTCCTTTACTAAGGTATGCTCAGCTCAAGTCACACTGGGACAGCCGGGAACTGCTCCCTTCCAGGCCAGAACAAAGGACAGGAGACACGGTTATCCCAAACAAAGATCGTCGGTCCATCAGCACAGAGCAGGAAAAGTTTGTCACAGTGCGCAACAAGGCCAGACCCTGCTATTTGACTAGGCTTGTTTTCCCGCAAGGCTGTGCCAAACATCCAGGCAATTGAGCTGCCTGGAGGAGAGCAAGACACAGTTTACAGGGCAAAGCATCCTTCCCCAGTCCTACCACAGGCTGGGGAAGAGACGACCACCAGGATCCTTCTCTCCGATAAGCAGGTAATGCCCTTCACACTTGATGCTACTTTGCACACCAAAGTGCGCATTACCCAACTCTGGAAGCACAGGCTGTAGACTGAGGCCAATTAAAGCACAGATTTAACTCCAAGCCAAGTTTGCGTACGTACATGCACAAAAAAAACCCTGATAGAACATCATATTGAACGCTTATAAAAGGTCTTCCCCACTGTAAAGATGCTAACGTCAGGTAAAGGAAGGGTTACAGCAATTTACAGTGATCTCTATCCCAGATTTCTTTCCTCTCAACCTTAGAATCACAGAATACCAGGTTGGGAGGGACCTCAAGGATCATCTGGTCCAACATTTCTTGGCAAAACCAAAACCTTCTTTCTTCCAAGATGCCCCTGCCATTTCCAGCTCATCCAGCCCAATACAGAACAATAAACTCCAGCATCCAGCATGATCCCCAACATGAGACCAGACGGAGGTGGCAACCAAAGACCTCAAAAGGTCTGGCCAGAAGAGACAACGCACAGCTATAATCCCACTGCAGGGAAACCCAAAGGCAGCCAGAAATCCACCCAGTTTGTACCCTTCAAACAGGTAGAAATGCGCCAGACGAGCAGCGTAGCCAAGAATGACACCGGAGTCCTTATGATGTAAAATCTCTTCCCATGTTGCAGCATGTTGACCTGACAACATGCCATCAGAATTTTAAATTATGTATCTGAAAACCCTTCTCCCTGTCAGTGAGCGTTTGAACCTGAAGCGAAGCCGGCAGCGGAGAAGAGCAGACAGGAGAGGTAATTACCCACGGTCTCCTCCAAGAGCTGACAGAAAGCAGGCCCCGTGCTGGAGATCCTGGCCTCATTACAGGCTCTCCTGGAGGCTGCAGCTGCTCCTCTCCATGGTCAGACGTGAGTCACAGCATTTCGGAAGAGAGAGAAGCGCTCCCGCGAGCTCATTAATGGCTGCGGGGTCCATCAGCCGTAGCACAACCACAGCCACGCTGGTGTTTGAAGCCGGAGCCCCAACGCTGTGCTCAAACTTCAGAGGCTGAGCAAAAGCCAGCCATGAAGTTGGCTTGCCTCATCGCTGTGGCATTTCTGATATGGGAAGGGGCTTTCTCCTGGGCCAATGCGTGTTTTAGAGCTAACAGAAAGCGATGGAGCAAACTCTCACCCCTTCCTCATTAATGGCAGCAAGACAAAAACCATAAGATTCCACACAGTAAATGGGGAACAGCTTTAGAAGCCGCACCAACTTCTGCAGCAGTGGCGCTTCCCAGAAAAATGACATTTTGCCCCAAAAGAGCTGCCACTCCACAAAAATCAGGGTCCCCTGCAGTTGCACGTGCTCCTCAGGTCTTGCTGACGTGGGGCAGGGTCTCCCTGTGACCCACAGAGCCTCCTGCCGTGGGGCAGGACGGCCCCTTGCCATGCAGCTGCCAAGGAAAGTCACTTGCAGCGGCATGGAGATGGAGAGGTCCGCAGGGTAAGACAACTTGCCTGGCCCGGCACAGTCCCTCCTGTGCCTTGGGACTACCAAAGCACAGCTTTTAACTGGCTGACAAACCTCTGCCCAAGGATATGTGTATTATATGCCAGCCTCAGGGACGGGTCTGGCCCACGCTGGCCCGTTATCACTCCAACTAGAGGAGGTGCAGGTCCCCAGCTCAGCCCCTGGCCAAAGGGTGGCTGCTGCCCTGAGGACAGATGCTGCATCACCTTGCACTACCAAGCCCTGCAGCGCCAGCCTCAGTGTCGAGCCACCACTGCCGTTTGTGTCCTGCGCGCAGCCCACGGGTCAAAAAAAGCATACTGCGCCTCTTTCCTTCCCACCCTCCACTCCCCACCACCACGCTCGCAGCCCAGCCTTGCCCTTTCCCAGTTGTGCGCCGGGTCTCTCCAACATCTTTCCAGTGATGGTCCTTACGCACCTCAGGCCTCCGATTTTAGCAAGGGAAACACGAGCGCTCAGCAGCACCCCGTCTGCTGCAGCCGAAGGACTTGCAGCATCAGTGATTGGAGCTCTGTCTCTGGCCACCCACCAGCCCCGGCCGGGGTCTCCTCCATATACTTCTCTAATGGCCTCTCCTAGCAGCGACCTTTGCTGACCTGCTGATCCCAGGGGACAGGAAGGCAACACCAGCTCCATTCTCCCTAGGTGCTGCTGCCCCCCTCCCCAGCCGTGCCCGCACAGGCAGGGTGCGAAACCCCCGGGATGGATTGCTGTCCAAGGGGGAGATGAGCCATCGATCCCGTTTGACAGAGAAACTGCCAGCTGGTCATGAACTACAGACCCAGACAGCAAAAGGCGACCTGTTCCAGCCTCCTCTGCCCCTTCCTAGCAACGGCCTGGCCCAGGGAAATAAATGTCCCGAATAGCAAAGGAGCAGGGAGAGACACGCCATTGGCCTAAGTCCTGCATGGGTGTAAGCAAAGCCCTGCCCCATTTACTTCAGAGAAGAGACACGCAGCATGTGAAGCCCCTTGAACACCAAAACAGAGGAGCAATGGTGACGGAGAACTTGCAATACGTAATTCCCCTCAGTGCCACCTGCCCTTCTGGCTGGTGGCCCAGGCTGAGCCCCAGTGGCGCGACAGGCCGGGGGAGGCAGCATACCGCTCTGGGTGAAACGATGCCGCAAGGCCGCAGCAAGCCCAGCTCTTCCCAGGAACGAGCATCTTTTGCCTCCAAAAAGTCCACTATTAACTAGCAGCTTCTCTGGGGGAAATGCAGACCTCACAAAAACAGAACCCCGCGGCACCGGCCGTTGTCTCCCTGTCGCAGCAAGCAAACCTCGGCTGGCCGCGCTGGCACAGCCTGCCCTTGGATCCAGGGAGCGCAGGGAAAGACGACAGAGGAGACAGAGGAAAGACGCATCAGGCTGCTCAGCCCCCCGCTCCCAAGGAAGAGGACAGGAGGGGAACACGTACACATTGAAAGGGTCATGTTGGCATATTATAGGCAGCAAGTTTAATGACACCTAATCATAATGCTACAGAATTTTGGAAGGGACTTAAACCCTTGGGCTTCGAATGACCTTTGAAAGAAAGAGAAGAATGGGAATAAGTCACCCCCCCACAGCCACCAGCTCTACAATTTCCTCCACCTTCCACTAAAATACCCAGTGCTGGAGCCATCGCAAACACCAGACTGAGTCATATGGATCTTGGTGCAACTCCTGCCGTCCCTTCATGCCTAAATAATTATCATGGCAAATCATTTCCTTTCTAACAGGCCTTTTTCCAGTTGAGAGCCACTTTATGCCTCCTCCTCTCCTCTTCCCAATTCTTTCTCTCAATTATTTTTTTAACACAAGCCAAATTTGGCAGTTTGGGGTCCGAGCGCCAACGCAAAGGCACGCACGCCCATCCCCAGGGTCCTCCCCGCGCTCTCCAGCTCTCATCACGCTCGAGCCTGTGCCATGCGCACTAACAGATTTCCCACCCAGCTCAAGGGAGCGAGATCAGACTTCAAAATGCCTCCAAGAAAGCCTTGTATTTCTCTCCACCGCACGTCCCACGAGGGTCTGTTAACACAGGCAGCTTCTGCCACCATCCTGGTCGGGGGGCTGTGCTCGAGGAGTCTTAAAATGGAGCATAAACTCCCGCCTCCTTCTCTGGAAGTACACGTCCTCCTAGAGGGATGGGTGGGAAATTTCACACAGGGTTAGTTTTAATGCTTTGAATATTCCGCGAGGTTTGCGTTCAATTTCTCATCATAAAGTTTTAATGGGAACGCTTTGAAATTGCCAGCTTCTCTGATACAGCTTCAGACAGAAACTGTTCGTCTATGCAAAACCTGGTGAGGTGCACCCTGATTGTATCTGGGGCACTGCCTACAGTTTTTAGTTTAAAAAAAGAAAGCGCATCATATATGCAAGTTTTAGCAACGTTTTTAACCACGACGTGTCAACGTTTGTCCCACACTTGCAAGCCCGATAGCCTAAATCCTTGCTTGTGGGATTATATATGATAAAGGTGACGTTGTAGCTGTCTCCTGCAAAGGGAGGCAGGGAGCTGAGGACGTACAGGGCTCAGCTCAGAGCTGCCATGGGGCTAAAACCCAGTCCCCCACAGATCACTCAGGCCCCTCTCTCTGCCATAAACACCACCGCAAAACTCTTGGAAACACCAGGGAATCAAAATCTTTGTCGAAGCTCAGTGCTATGCTACCTAACAAGCTCCCAAAAGTAAATCCATGGCTTCTCCCCAGAGACTCCAGCATCGCCAGCATGAGCACAGCCGCGGAAGGAGAATCGCGAAGAGGCACTGGGTGGCTTTTCTTAACATATCGTCACTTTTCAGGACTGAATCCGCACGCAAAATCCAGTCCTAAACAGTCAGGGTCTTTAGATAAAAGCGGAGGTGAGGAAGGGAATTTTAAAAAAAGAAAGGAGAAGAAAAAAAAAAAAAGAAGGAAGTAGAAAACAGGGAGGGGCAAAAAAGAACTAGAAACTTAATTTGGTCAGGGAGAAAAAGTAACTTCGGTTTTCCAAGTGCCATGTGGAGAACATGGCAAAAAAAAAGCTATTTATAAGACAGGATGAATTTTGTAAGATAGAAACAAAAGTGATGATTCCTGCTCCGAGATGGGATTTCTGACCCCTTGCACATTATTTCCTGGATTTGGCCCTTCCTCTTGCATACTAAAGGGCAGCACATCTGCTCTACCCAACTGCCCTGCCCAGGACAGCCTTTCCACCAGCTCATGCCCCCGGTTACCAGCCACAGGTCCCAGCAGGAGCTGCTGAGCTGTAGGGATGTGCCACAACCAGGTCTGCATGGCCCTTCCTTGGCCAGCAGCGACACACGCTCACAAGGGCACAGCTGGACCACGGTCTCGTTCCTACCCCTTGCCCCCACTGGTACGGCATCAGCCTCAGCCAGGGAGGAGGAGGATTTTCTAGTCTCTGCCTATCCACCCACCCTGCTCAGTGCTGATCCCCCCCAGAATTAACCAGCCTTCAGCCGCGTGGGCAGCAGACGGGGGCGCGTTTCACCCCACATCCTTGGACCACCCCCGATCCAGGCCGTGAGGGATGCCTTCTCCCTCCTGCGTTTCAGGAGAAGCCGGCTTTCTCTCTGCTTCTTCCCTCTCTTTACCAGAAAGACTTTATGCAAATCAAATCTCTCTTTTGCTGGCTCCCGCTGTGCCGCAGAGGGTTGGTGGAGGGGAGGAGAGGGGAAGGGGTGGGAAGGAGGGGGGAAGAGGATGGAGCCTTGTTCGCTATCAGCTGCTCAGAAGAGCAGAGCAGAGACAAGATTGATGATGCTCTCTGGATATAAGATCTCCTCCTTGTGAAAGGCTGCTTATGAGGCCTGATAGACTTGTCATCTCTTAATAAACATCGCTGATATGTCGGTGAGGAGAAAGCGGGAGCGAGGGGAGGACACACAGAAAGGCGGCTGACAATTTACTTAGAACGACGCTCTTCTCTCGCCTTGGCCCTCACATGCAATTCAGATGGCCTTTTCCCAGGGAGGAACGTCCCCAGCCCAGCCTCACCAGTCCCTGCCACCTCAGCAGAGCCGGAGGGCAGGCTGAACCCAGCACCTGGGCGTTTCCAGTGAAATAACCCCTTTTTCTATGGGATCACCAGCCCTTCGCGTATAACTGGTCCTAAGCCTCAAAAAAGCCAGTAGGATTTTCAAACAACTCACACAGTAGCTACAGGAGCAGATCCCAGTGGGAACAGCGTGCAAGGGAGGCTTTTCGTCAGCACCTTGCAGAGTCCAGAGCCGTTTCATTGCCGTTGTGCGCCTTCTGCAAATTGCTCTCCACGTGTAAGTGGCTCTGCTCTTGCCCACGTGGCTGTAAATCAGAGGGACTTGCCTGTGATCAGGAAACACATCCCTTGCTTTTGTTTAATCTCTGTAAAGCAGCAAGGAAAATTTTAATGCCTGGAGGGAGCATTTGCCCTACCCAGTTCCCACAATGACAATCACAGGTTGCAAACGTGACGTTATGACCAGGAGCTCGTTTGGATACAAAACACCCCCTTAACGGTCACCTACGTCTAGCTACAGGCGTGCAGATTTGGTGTGACTACAGCCGCATTTTCCTTGCGTATCTGGTTCCGTTTGTATTTAATCAAGCTATGCATGGTTAAAAATCCTCCAGAGCATTAACAGGTGCTTAGTGGTGCTGTGTAAGTGCAGAGCTAAGGAATAACGTGCTGTAAGCACAGCTAACATAAGTGTTCATAGCTCCCCGTGGGGCTAAGAATGACTGCAAACCAGCTTCTCTACCCCGGGCTTACATATGCAAAGTTCCTACAGAGACCACATAGGAAGCGGTCAGGCTGGAAGACAGGTCCTCCGCATGTCATAGCTGCTCCCTGGCGAGGCTCAGGCCTGCCCACAGCTACGGGGACACTTCTCGATCAATCTGGGAGGACATCAGGCTACCCTGCACGTTAGAGCCAGGCCAGGGTCCAAGGATGATCAGGCAGCTCTGCTCCTGCGGGCGGCCCAGCCAGGCAGGCTCCTTCTGCTAGTGCTTTTGGCCCCCTCCAAGGTTCCTTCCCCTGCCTGCTCCCCTCACACGCTGTCCTCCTTGAAACCTGCCCCAGGATGCCGATGCTTTACAATACACTTCATCCTACACTGTTTCTCTGTAAAATAACACCATGCAGTGATTTTTCCCTGTCTTACACCAATTCCATCATCACTTCATTCTGACACAACTTTATCCACAAGTCCTAAGACAAGCTCATTGAGTCTCGAGGACCTGGAGTACTGCATCCAGCTCTGGAGTCCTCAGCACAACAAGGACATGGACCTGTTGGAGTGGGTCCAGAGGAGGGCCACAAAGATGATGTGAGGGCTGGAGCCCCTCTGCTGTGAGGACAGGCTGAGAGAGTTGGGGTTGTTCAGCCCGGAGAAGAGAAGGCTCTGGGGAGACCTTAGAGCCCCTTCCAGTACCTAAAGGGGGCTACAGGAAGAACGGGGAGGGACTCTTTATCAGGGAGTGGAGTGATAGTACCCAGGGTAATGGTTTTAAACTGAAGGAGGGGAGATTTAGATTGGATATCAGGAAGAAATTCTTTCCTGTGAGGGTGGTGAGGCACTGGAACAGGTTGCCCAGAGAAGCTGTGGCTGCCCCATCCCTGGAGGTGTTCAAGGCCAGGCTGGATGGGGCTTTGAGCAGCCTGGTCTGGTGGGAGGTGTCCCTGCCCAGGGCAGGGGGTTGGATTTAAGGACCCTTCCAACCCGAACCATTCGGTGATTCTGTGACTCATTGCATCCCCAGCACCCACACTTAAGACTCTGCGCAAAGTAAGTCCTTTCAGAGCTTGGATTAATTTTTTTGAGAACTCGCCATATTTTTCACCATGGCTTCTGTGTTTGCAGAAACCCAAACCCATATACACAGCTCTTTCCAAAAAGTTAATACAGCAACAGACTTCCAAGGGCTAGATTCATCATCAATAAACACCCATGCTAATGAGCACAGGAGCACTTACAGATCAAATGATTTCCTGGCAGAAGAAACAAATACATTTCTCCCTGTTTTGCGCATGGCCTTTCCACCTTATCTCCCAGGAGAGAGGTGTCAGGCCTCCCTCCTCCCCGAAATTCGTGACCCACAAGGAATAAGTGTCTCAAGGCTGGAGCCCACGGCTCGGAGTAGACCTGGATGGCTTCAATTTGATTAGAAAGGAAAACAATCTCATCTCCGAAAGGTGAAAGTGCAGCCCCGGCATTTCCTGCCCTCGGCAGGCCATAACGAACCAGTGTCCCCAGCGTCACCTTCTCAATCAAACGGGCACTTCAACACTTGAACACACACACACGCCCCTCCGCCGCCCAAAGAAAATCAGAGTGATTTTTTGGCAACCTCCAGTTACAAGGTTGGCGTTAGGTGGGATCATGCTCCCCACTAACCAGCATGTCCATGCCAGCCTTCAGTTCCACAGCTCTGCGGGAACAGCAGGTTCCCCTGCTTACAAGATTTTTCTTAGACAACAAACACACTATACCCCACATCTAAGCATACAGCATGACCCTGTAGTTTATATTTTAGTATGAAAGAGCCCACTTTGCAGTTACTCCAGGTCTACAAACGTCTCAGCCCTCTTACTCACCTGGCACCCCAGGCCAAATCCACTAAATAGCAGTTCCCCAGCACTTCCAAACAGATAAAAGTTCAAGAGCCTAATGCAATATTCCTAAATCCTCATGATTTCCTTGGCTTAAAATATTTTAGGAGCTTTCCCCCCCCCCCCCCAAGCTTCATCTGCTGGTGGCAAGTGATCACATGAGAATCATCATAATTGGGCTAAAGCCTCTGTGGCTGCGAAGTCCTTGAAACCGGCAGACAAACAAATGGAAAGACTCAAATGGTGTTTTCCTTAAATGTCGCTCACCCACATAACACCCCAATGGCCCCGCTCCTCACCTTAGGACCTAGAGTCACGACTCAGAGCCCAGCTGGGGTTTGATTCCTTTACAGATGCTTACTTCATCGGGATTTTTCAGTGTGCTGGAAAAAATGATTTTTAGATCAAAATCCCCACAAAAAAACGTGCATTCTGTAGATTTTTTTTTTTTTTGCATTTTCTCCACAAAAAAGATAGAACTAAAAGTAGAGGATAAGAGGTTTTCACAAATAAAAAGTAAAAAAAAAAAAGCTTTACCGAGGCTACAGACAAAAAAGAACCAACTAACTGCCTCATCCAAGAAACTGAATTGCTTGTCATTAAAAAAAAAAAAAAAGATCATACCAATCTAAACTCTGCCGTTGTGATTAGAAACTTAAGGTACAGTATATACATTTTGTCCTCCACACTTAACCTAATGGTTATAATGAGGGTATCTAAGTGGCTGCGGATATTATTTGGGTAGAGGGTCGCCACAGCAAAAGACAGATATAGCCTAACTAGAAAAGATGAGGGTATTTTTGCACTACATTTTACAAGTTGTCTTCCAATACAAATAGAGGCATGTAAGGAAAAAAAAAAAAGACCTTGCTATATACCGTTCAGAAATTCTTCACGTTAATAGAAATTAAAATAGATGACAAAAACACAATGAGAAAAAACAGGATTCATGAGTGATGAAGAGATCAAGCAGGAGTATAAAACCCAGTATTTTGGGAGATATATATTTTTTTTTTTTAATTTTTTTTTTTTAAAGCAATCTGAACATAATCAAGCTAGAAAAAGAAGCCACAAAGGGGAGTAGGAGTTATTCACACTCAGGAATTGTTTGTGGTCTTCCTCTGCTTAACGCCCTTCCAGTGCCATCCCATCCATGCGTCCCCTCCGTTTCGCACGCGGAGCAGACACGGACATTTCCCTCCAGGAGCATCGCTGTGCCTTCCAGCGGGCTGCTTCCAGGGGCGGGAGGGGGTGCGACTAGAGGATCAAGGGGCACAAGAGAGAGAGAAAGAAAGAATCAAAAAAAAAAAAAATATTTGGAGAGAAAGAGATACTTAGAGGTCTAAGGACAGCCAGGGGGGTGCATGTATGTATTTCTCCAGCACGACCCTACTTGAACAGCAAAACTCTCATCGGAAATGCATCAGAGCCCTTTGAAAACTCTGCCTACAGCGCACAGCATCCAAGATTAAAACCCCAACAGTTCCCTACTATAACTCACTCCCATTTGGCGGGGAGCATCATACAACAGAAAACGTAGAGACAAACGGAAGGTGTCAAGTTAGTAATTTCCCAGCTCCACAGTGAGCAGCATGGAAAATACGTGAACCTGTATTTCATCCTCCAAATCATATTAATACTCAGATCTCAAGCAAGAGATAATACAAGGGTAACTAAAGCTGTCCTAGCCAATATTTTGAAATGCAGGGATAGAAATATAATGCAAGTAATGTTTTAGAATATACATTAAAATAGCAAGTGGAGGGTGGAACAAAGCTAATGAACTTAAAAGATGACATCTGAAACAAGTAGTCCATTACCCCGGGAAAATTCCAGCACGCTCAAAAATTACGTATCATTTGCTTTCACGTCCATTATCTCTGCTTTGGTTTGTTGTTTTTTTTTTTTTTTTTTTTTTTTTTTATGTAGCAAGATATTATCCTTCCTAAGATCCCCTGACAAAGATTTAACGCTGCCATTTTGTATACACATCTCCTCCATCATCTTACCAAAAATCTCTCTCCCCTCCCCTGCTGACATAGTGTAATTCTCCAAATCCGCAGTTTTAACAGAAAGCGAATCTGATTTTGACTCAGACTCCAGATGGGTATAGCTGTAAAGATATTGTCATGTGAAAGATTAGGCGCTAACTTAGACAAAGAACTGTTCATCTGCAAGCTTAATAGCCTCCGAAACAGCAACTGCCACGAAAGAGTTACCAGGTACGGATATTGCTATCCGTAACAACACCGGTATTGCAACAGAAGATGGAAGTGCTGGGAACTCCCAGTGGTATTCAATGCTCTGCACAGAGAGCTAGTAGCCCCTGCGTACGGCTCAGGACCCTTGCGGGTTGTCTTTGTTCACACGTTAGAGTTGTGACAGTCAGTGTGACGTTTGCTATGGGACGTTGGAGGGGTGAGATGCGGTGGAGGGATCACAGCGCAGGTGATGTGCCAACCCTTCAGGGCTGGGGATCTGTTGCACGGCTACCTTCCACGCTTTCACTTGGCAAACACAACGCACAGAAGCTGCAGGAGAAGGGTTAATCCCACCTGTCCAACTCACTGACCACCCACAATTCACTCAGTGTTCTCCTCGCAACTCTTCTTACCCTTGCACAAGGCTTGGCACCTATAGTCTACACAGCCCAAGCAAAATTTGGGGGTGAAGTGAAGCAGAGATGGAAAAATCAGCAATTGCAGCACCAGGCCTGGAATGAAATTGCCACCTCCTGCCCCAGAAATCCCAGAACAAGTCCCAGCTTGCGGTCTGCAAAGAATCACATCCCATCCTAGATCCACTCCTATAGGCATACTAAATTGACCTTCTGGCCCCTGCAGCTCTGAGCAATCACACGGGACATTCCTCCACGTACCACCCCACCTCCCCAGACATTACCTCACCGCCCAGGTTAGCGGAGGCCAGTTACATCCAAGTCTACTGCCCTGAGAGCCTATCTACATCCACCTCAGCCATCGTCATCTTCAAAAAAAGCAGATATTAATATCACTCTGAGAAGACTCGGTGTCAGCGCGACACAGTAGAGCCCAAGACCGACACCTCAGGCCATGCTATCAACACAAACACAACCGGGACCTACTCACTTCTTTCTGGGGTTCTCCATACTCCAGTGCTGTTGCTCCTTGGATAAAGTCGTCTTCTCCAAGAGAAAGCAAGAACAATACTCAACAGGGCACACGGTTAGACTTACAGACCGGCCAACTGTGTAATGGCCTGTAGCACACAGCAGATATGAGCGATTTCCAACTGAGGAAAAAGAACAAAATGAGTCAGCTGGGCCAGGTGATGCAATGGAGAAGCCACAACGCACACCTGCCCTGGACACAATGAACGGAGGGAGCCAGCCACCAGCTCAGTCACTGGAAACACAAGAGCATTATGCTAATGTTAGGAACGCCAAGGTTGAAAGCGAGTCCTTTCTCCCACCTAGTGGAGACGCAAACCTAAATCCTTGGAAACAATGGTGAATTCACTCAGTGCGTGCACCTGAACAGATCCTGCTGGAGAGACAGAAGAAACACCGCAGAAAACTGAAATGCCCTGCGATTGCCCTCCAAAAGCTGGAGCCCATCAGTGCAGCTGCACACCTGCGTGACGGGAAGGCAGCTGGCTCTTCTGTGCAGAAGTTGCTGTCTATCCCTGCTGCTGCCACCCAGGCAGACACTGTCACTGCATGGCTTGGGACCTCTAAATGGTCTTGGACTGTATCTGTGGAAAATAACAGCCCATGGGACTCTACATGCCAAAGGGCTGGAATGGATAAGCAGAAGTAGCCAGGCAGCCGGAACACTGCAAGAGGCATGATGTTTGTCAGACAGGTGCCAGAAGTGCCTAACAAAGCTTGTCAGCGCTATCCTGTACCCACAAACCCAGCAGTTCCTGCAGAAAGGCACACTGACCCCACTTTCAGAGATCTCAACCTCCCACCCTAACACCAGTAGTTCTGTGTTAAAAGAAAGCTGCCTCCTGCTGAAGAAATAATGCAAAGGGACAAGCTCCTCTGCTACTTGTCATAGCTCCTCCAAGGAGAACGAGCATCCTCAGAGACGAAATAGGGCCTTTGCAAAAACCGTGTTCATCTGCAAGATACAGGGAACCTGAGGGGGGACCTTATTGACACTTACAAATACTGAAAGGGTGGGTGTCAGGAGAATGGGGCCAGGCTCTTCTCAGCGGTGCCTGGCAACAGGACAAGGGGTAACAGGCACAAACTTGATCATAGGAAGTTCCATCTCAACGTGAGGAGGAACTTCTTTCCTTTGAGGGTGGCAGAGCCCTGGCACAGGCTGCCCAGAGAGGTGGTGGAGTCTCCGTCTCTGGAGACATTCCAAACCCACCTGGATGCGTTCCTGTGCCACCTGCTCTGGGTGACCCTGCTCTGGCAGGGGCTTGGACTGGATGATCTCCAGAGGTCCCTTCCAACCCTATGATTCTCCGATCTTTATGAAGCCCTTATAACCACCTCACACAGGTAAGCTGCACCTACCAATGGAGAGAGCTCAAACTGTGAGACGCCTCAGCATCCCTTCCGCTCAGTCCCAGAAAATCCTGTGATCCGGTGCTCCTCCTGCTTCCCCCATGCTCAAAAAATGCCACACCAGGAGCTAAGAGACAGGCTTCCAGGGCACACGTGGCATGGTGTCACTGGAAAGACGCACTCCTTCGGTGCACAGTTGAGACACAGATGTGACCCGTGATTCCCACATCACTAGAATTAACCCAGCCTTAACACCATCCCCTCACCCAGCGCACTTCCCCATTTGTTTCACGTGAAGTGTCACTGCCCAGCCCCACAGAAAAGAAAAGTTTAGAGGGAGGGGGATGTTGAGGAACCTCCTTTCTTTATCTCAGATTAATTAATCCATTCTGCTTGTTCAAGGAGCCTCCTCACAGCTCAGCAAAGCAGCAAGTCACACACCACACATGGCATGCTGGAGTTCAGCAATATCCCCCGGCACAGCCGTGCCAGGTAAAGCTGGGGAACCGCTAAATTAACCCTGGCAACCGTTTGCACTGTGCAAACACTGTGGCTCTGGGAAACAGGAAAACAACATTTATAGGAAATGCTAGAGCAGGGCCAAAACATGCAGAGCTGGCATCAGTCTTATAACGAAGACTGTTTTCCCTGTTATCCATCTTGCCTCATGTCCAAGAACCCAGAAAGGATCAGGCGAAAGGTATGCTATTTTTTTTCCTTATGGATCATGCAAATAGAGCATTACTATTGACTTACATGACGCCAACACGTACACAAGTGATTTTGCTGAGTGATTTTTACCTAGACACCAGGAGGAAAGTTTAGCTTCCCGAAGTAACTCTAGGAAACCAGACCATAGAGCTGATTTGTGTGCGCCAGGCTCCTACCTGATGAAATGTAGGATAAACTTTGTGCAACAAGGAAGAGCTATAATAGATGATGAATAGATAATGGGGTGGAAGAGCTCTGAAGAGGTCACCTGCACCATCTCCTTGCCCTAAAAGAGGAGCCATAAACCATCTCCGTGCTTCCCCGTTCGCACACTTTTATATTTGTGGAGCACCAAGCACAAAAGAGCCCCACGCCGATGGACACTTTGATGATTTAAGTGTTAAATAACAGATAGGTGCTATTTATGTGGAAATTATTCCTGTTGGGACAGAGACACGAAAGCAACATTTTCTCCCGTGCCTCTGCCTGCCTCACCTGCACTCTCGCTGCTCATCCATCTCCCAGGATTGCCTGGAACATTGCACATGTAGGAGCATTTTCAAACAGCTCACATTTTCTTTAAAAAGTCAACCTGTTCGGTAATGGCTCATCCTGCTCCTCCCACCCCCTGCTACGTGCTCCCTTGGGGCCGAGAGGGGAGAAGATTCAGCCTGCACTGGAAAACAGGCTTTATGTACATTAAAATATCACCACTTGTGAGTCTGATGCCGTTGCAACCTACCAAGCCAGAAATAGCAGCTTTGTCCCAGTGGAATAGAAAAGGACAAATTTCCAGCCTCCCAGAAGGGCTCAAGGTATGCAGGTGCACTTAGTCCTGCAGTAACGGAATCCGTAACAGCAAAAATATTACAGGGAGGAGGGAACAATATTGTTTCAGGTCATCATATTCTATATAATGCCCTTGTATACTTGTACAGTGAACCTCCAGCTCCAAGATTAAAATAAAAGCATTTTACAAAAATTAAAGTAATAACCCTACCTCTATCGTTTTCCAAAACACTAAAACAACTTTATGAAGCATTTGGTGACTTCAAGGACCTCTTCAGGTACATGGGTAGGAAACAAAGAAATAACTCCACGCAACCAGCCATCGCCTCAAAACGACAAAGACCCAAAACATTGTTTTTCCGCAATCTTATTTCCCACGTTAAGCAAAATAAACGTTCCCATTTTCAAACAAAAACATTTTCCTGTCCGTCAGGCTGCGGGATTCCTGTCTCTGCCACAATCATCCCCGACAACTCAGCCAAACCGTTCCAGCCCAGATGTGCAGAGGCTTAGACATTTCCAGAGGTATGCAAAGAAGAGGGGGAACCAGGCAATTACGTGCCTTCAAAAAACACTTTGGTGTCTTGCAAAATTAGAAGATGAAGACAGGGGCGCAACCCATCCCTGCCGCGGCTGCGTTTAGAGAGGACAGTGAGTTATCACAGAGCGGACTATCAGTAGGGCTGTTGGCAGCGGGAACAAGGACAAGAAATACAAGGATAAGACTCGCGCCAGCTTTTCCTCCCCAAGCTGAAGGACTTGTGTGCCGATAGAGGATATGCACAGTGCTGGGTGTAGAGTCGTCCTGGGTTTATGGAGTCACAGCCCAAAAAGCTAGTGTGCAGGAAAGGGAGGGAGCAGGGCTGTTTCAGGTCAGCAAGATGAGCCATGGCATCCAGGACATGAGCAGCGGTTCGCACGCTCTTCTCTCAGCGGCCACGATGGGGTAAAACCCACCAAAATACCTGTCTGTTCCCAACGAGGAGGGATGCTTCAGGAGGCCGCAGGTCATCTCCAGCTGCCCTGAGACACAAATGTTTTGGAGGACAAAATCAAAGCAAGTCCTCAGTTTACCCCCTTCCCTGTTGCTCTTCACTCTGCGTGGTTCCCCCAGGAAAGCACTTACAGACCAGCAGCCGTCTCCAGCCCTGCGACAGGAGGCAGAGATCAGGACTGCCAAGGACTGTCACCCATCACAGCTGTTCATACACCAAGCCTTCGAGACCTACACGGCTACAGGAGCACCAACCAGGACGCCAGAGGGATTTGCTATGGGACTATATCACCACCTCGGAAGCCTTTACTGTTATTTGCCCCAGGAAATCTGGAGGGGACAGGGCTCCTTCAACACCACAGCAACTAAGCTAAAGCAAACAGCCAGGTTTTAGGCAGAAAGCAGCCAAAAGAGCCCCAGGAGTTAAAAATCAAGAGTTCCTAACTCCAGATATCATCTGCCTCTTGGTGCCATCACAGCAGCAAATGATTTTGCATTTTGCTGGCAAGATGAGAGTCTTAGAGAAGCCAAGCAGAAAGAAAAGTATTTTGCCGAGCAGAAAGCACTCTGGCTTTCGGTGACCTTCCCAGTCCTCCCAGAGACGCCCAGGTGCGTGCACACAGACGCACACGCCATCGCACTGCCACAGCTGGGGCTGCTGTTTCGGCAGCCCCCGGATCACAGCCGATGGAAAATGCGCGGGACGCAAGAGGAGCGTGCACAGTGGCACCCCTGCAAAACACGAGCTCGATGCAGCGGCGGCAGCAGCAGCAGCAAGAGCCGAATTCCCATTTAAATAAAATGCCAAAAGGCAGTCAGCGAAAGTGACATTTATGGTGTTACTACAAATGCATTCAGTGGGAAGCTGAGTAGCAGAAGCAGGTTGGGGGGAAAAAAACAAGCTGTAGTGAAAACTGCCATCTGTATATTGTGCCCCATTTTTAATATTCTGTATTCTCATAAAAAGTGTTGTTTCTGTCACTATTCAATCTCCCAAACTCACATGGAACACTGTTAAAAGTCAGCAGTGTGTGAAATGGTATTTTAAAATAAATGAAACCCGCTCGCAAAGCTGCGGAGGAATATTGCAATGCCAGGGTGCTGACAGACAGGCATTGAAAAGTAACAACCGTTATCATCTTAAAGCAAAGCGGATTAAATAAAAACCCACAGCTAGTGGTGCATTACCAAGTCTGATATTGACACAGCTGCCGTGGTGGTTATTTTTCATTGTCTCATCAAGACAAAGCATCATGGGATATCAATCTTCCCTCTGTCAGGCCATGCCTGGTGTAAAGTTTTTCGTTTACATTTTCATTATATCCCTTTTATCTCAGCTGCCAGCAAAAAAATATATATATGTATTTTATATATATACACACACACACATATATATATGTATATCTATGAGTACGGATACATGTATGCACTTTTGGGAATGCCGAGCCTGGTTGACCGTCAGCGTATCGCCAAGCCCCAGCCTCTGCCGTGAGGGTCCCCGTTCTCCCAGGACAAAGCCAACCCCAACTTGTCCGTGTTAGAGGCGGCCGGTGGGTGGGCTGTGAAATTCGCTTTCGGTCCCCTCCAACCGGAGATGGGCTCCGCAGCGAGCTGGTAAAGGTATGATCCCCTGAGAGCGTTAGAGCCAAGAAATCCAATTGACACAGCTGCCAGAGCTTTCTAAGCAAGCCCCTTCCCGTAACCAGATTCCACTGGGTTAGACCAGCCGAGCCTGTTGTGCTACCTCGCTCAGTTTGGTGCGCGGAGAGGAAGAAAACAAAGCCGAAATCACAATTCTCCGTGGAGAGCACTGGCTGTCTCATCAACACTGGTAGCTGTTACGTTTCCTCCTTTGTAGCTCTCCAGACGGATCTCTGCATCCCATCACTCCACACATTTCTGTCCTCGATACGTCTTTAACTTTTCCAGCCTTGCAGTATTAGCCAAGCACCGCTCCCCTTTTTTTAGGAGGCTTACAGGCAAGTATTGCCAGGGCAGAAAACTCTTCCTGCATACGCCAAGAGCCTCACAAGTCCTTCCTCAACAAACACAGCCCCTGCAGCTCACCCCTGCGCTTTCACTCCCACTAACTCTGCTGTTCCAAGGCCTGGGGTGGAACCAGCTGTTTGCAGCTGGCCACGGCATTCCCCAGAGCAAGGACTGCAGCAGAAAGAGAGGGTTCCTTCCCTTCTTCTTAAGGGAGCCTTATCTTCCGAACCTGTTGCAAATGTCTACTGTGGCCACTCTTTTTCGCTTATTTAATTAAGTGCGTCCTTACTTCCAGCATTTCTTGTTCTTGCTATGCCTCCTCAGATCCAGCTCTGCATGGCCCGTGGCAGCCCTTCAGTCCTGTCAGAGTAAGAACTCTGGGAAACGTAGTTCCCAGTGGAAAAACAGGGCTAAAGCAGCCACAGAGGGCAGGTGGTGCCCTGGGAGAGCTACAAAAGGGGCAGTAAAAATAATAAAGGGGAGGGTCCACAAAGGAGCAAGTATCTAAGCCAAGTGGCCACCAGAACTCCCTGCCTCACCACCACGGCTAGCGGCCCTCTCTGATGAGGTGCCTGTAGGCTGACAGTGCAAGATCGGTACCTCCCCTCCTTTCTTCAGCTCCCAAGTCGGGTAATTGTCCAAACCCTGTGCTGGACACACACAGGTTTACACCACTCCACGCACGCTCTGCTTACAGCCCGTCATGCTGGGCAGCCAGAGTAAAACATCGATTGCGCCCTTCCGATGCCAGGAAAGGGCTCTCTGCAGTGGCCCAGAGTGTTTTCCCCATCCACGGGGGCATTACCTCCAGTACACTCATTGGCTTTGCTGGCACTTAACTGGAGGTCCAGCCTTTGCTGCTGCTCTGCCGCCCAGCCGCCCCAGGAGCAGGGCTGAGCAGTTTCCACACGCAGCACTGCAGATACTCCACCATCTCCCCGTGCTCCTCCCGAACCCTGGGGGATCTTCACATCCATGGGAGGGCAAATGTTCCCAATGGCAGAGCAGGCCCTTCCTAAACACGAGAAATCTCTGCGTGAAAAACACAACGCCGTGTAAAGCAATTCGTCCTCGCAACTTCTTTTCCCCTGCCTCAGTTTCCGCAGCGCAGGAGGCAACGTCCTTGGGCACTCCACAGTCCCTCTCCTGCTGCATCTCCCAGGCTGCCTACATCATTCTCCTCATTCCCCCACTGAGAATCATAATCCCCTTGTCAGAAACTTCCATCCCACTCAGGAGGTCTCTACAACCCTGGGATGCGTGCCCTTTATCCTGCTGCTAGGGACATTCCCTCTCCACCCCTGAAAACGTTCCCTTCTTCCGAACAACAGCCCGTCTTCCCAAGGTGCTTCCATTTAAAAAAAAGAGGATCATTAGCCCCTGCAAAAGGCAAACTTCTGGGAAGCCATGGCACTTCTGTGATGCTCCCATCCCTTGCTTCATCCCTCTGAGGTCATCTGCGTTCGTGCTCGCTTGCACCCAGCCTGAATTCAAGCCCCGGGTCCTGCCTCACCAGCCCGCAGCCCCAGCCCAACAGCAGCTGCACCTTCTCCGCAGCGCTCAGCGTAGCAAAGGGTTACGCCAGCTCTTCCAGCAGCGTTTCTCCTCTCTCCCTCTCTGCAAGCAGCAGAAATTGCCATTCTGCATCCTTAATAGCAGCGTAATCAAAAGTTATGATGCATTTTTCAGTAATCACAAGAAATGATCCCCACTTAGCGTTAAGTAAAGCAAATTTGCCACTGGAAGGATGGAAAAAAAAAAAAAGAAAAAGAAGTCAAAAGCATTTCAATTTTCATTTGAAACGAATGAGTCAGAGTCAATTTGGTAAAGCAGTTAACAGCAGCTGTGCTCCCCTTCCCAGCCCCTTAACAGGTACAATTTGCTTTTAACAAACAACCTCACGGAGGTCTCTGGCACTGTGTTAACATAGTGGCATTCAAGCCCTCTTGCTGTTGTGTATTTAAATTGGGTAATAGAGTCAGGCAGAGGAGATCCACCATGAATCTTAAGAAGTGCAGTTTGACAGCATCTTTTTTTTAAAAAAAAAAAAAAAAACAGGAGGGGGGGAACCTTTATGAAAAATAATAAATGAGTTTGAGTGCAGGTTTTGCTGGGTTATTTTAAAGCGGCATATTAAAAACAAAAGTCCTAGAAAGCCCCAGCATGGTGGTAAGACC
Source organism: Larus michahellis (assembly GCF_964199755.1). Lineage (NCBI taxonomy): Eukaryota > Metazoa > Chordata > Aves > Charadriiformes > Laridae > Larus > Larus michahellis. The sequence goes on along the minus strand of NC_133903.1, from coordinate 24,812,700 downwards.
CCAGCAAGCGTGGAGTCATCCGCGAGCAGGGCCCCACTGCAAATAGCTCTGCAAAACAAGCCGAGACGCTTTACAGAGGAATCACCCTCAGCCTGGGTGCACTTGGGATACTTTGCCCCACACCAAGAGGGACAGCGGAAGGCTGTACATTGGGGGGGGGGCAGGAAGAAGTAAAAAAAACAAAAAACCAAACCACTCACATTAAGGTTGCCCCAACCCCATCCCGTCGTCTCAGCAGTTGCTCAGAGAGAGGGCTAACCATGGGCTGGGAGGACAAGCAACGATGTGCGATGAGCCTCCAGCCATTCTTCTTTATCCCTCCTGACCCCAGAGCATCTCCGTCCTTCCCTCACCCCAACGCAGGCCCTTGACGATGCCCTCATCTCACCGGGCTTTCGGTTCAGGCAGTCATCTTCTCTCGTTCATTTGTTCTTTGGAGAAATCTCATTTCATTACCTTCCAGCCATCCTCAGCTTTGTGGGGAATTACAGGAGGTCAATGAAAAATTCATGTTCTCAGCCAGTAATTGGCATTTTTGTTTCCTTTTTTTTAGAGGAAGGAAAGCAAAGAAAAGGATGTGAACGGGGCAGACAGCAGGGTGAGCGGGTATCTTCTGCCGGTTATTAAGATAAAGCCTCTCATATTGCTCCTGTCCAGTGTACTCTGGTGCTTGCTCCAAGCAAGCCCTGTAATCCTGCATATTGAAATCTGAAAGCATTCCTGGTACTTTTGTTAGAGGGACAAGTAATGAAAGCAGACTGGACATACGCAATTATTACAGTGTAATCCACTGGAAATGAAGTCAATCCAATCACCCAGTGTTCTGCTTTCTTCTCATTTTTTAGACTTCAAGTAAGTGCTTCCCAAATTCCAGCTGAAGTAACTGTTACAATCAATAGCACGAGGGCTCTCAGCATAAGACTTAATTAATATGATGCTAGCAAGTGCACCCCTATTGATCTCAGGCTGGTCTGAAACACCAGCCAGCAGTGGCACCAACCACCAGCGCTAGCAAAGAAGACAAACGCAAAATAAAGGGCTGCCAACAAGCTAAAAGGAGGAGCAGACCTCTTTTTTGAGGGTCCCCAAGAAAAAGAGAAACCCCCATCCTGAAAGCACGGGAAGTTCTCAAAAAAACAAACAAAAAAAAAACAAAAAAAAAAACAAACCAAAGTCTCCCCAGCCACGATCCGCTCCTGTCGGCAGATTTGCCATTGACAAGCGTGAGACCAGAGTTTTGCCCGCCCAGCACGTGAAAAGAAACTCCCTTCAAGGTCCTGCCCCGCGGAGCCGCGGGCAGGCGATGCTTCTTCCTCCATCTCTCCCTCCTGCTAGCAGCCAGCGACGCTGTCAGCCAGGAAACAGATTGCTACATACGGCACGACCAAGGCTCGCGATGATTAGATCTATTAATACAGTGCATCTGATTCACCTCCAAGGCCCCGACGCTCGGTGACAAATAGGGACGGACTTCCCTGCTTTGCTGAGCGGGGCCCTGCGATAACGACCTCCTTGCCAGCGGCTGCACGGAGCCCGGAGGGGCAGGAGCCGGCAGGGAGTGCAACATCCCCCATGTGGTGGGGGGTTGCCCCGGGAAGAGCCCCAGCAAGGACACAAGGCCGACAGCCCCCGCGGGGAGCTGGCAATCACAGGGGCTGGTCCCGGAGCTTATATCCCGACACGTCCTTCTCACTTCGAGGATCAAAGAGGTCCTCATTTCCTGCCCTTCCTACGCTCTCCTCCAGCCAGGGTTCGCTGCATTCCCTCTGGAGAGACCCCTTTTGTGGTCCCAGGCCCTGCTGCCATAAAAGCCCCTTGGGGGTCCATGTGTCCCCACTGACTGCCACTTGGGACCTGGGTTTCCCTCAAGTTAGAGGGGGACCTGTTCCTCTGGACTTGTCACCTTGCAGGATCACTTCTCCCCACCCACATCCACTGCCAGAACAGCCACCCACTGAGGGACAAGCAGGGGAGGTGGGATGGGCAATTCCTTGGGTCAAAGACTCTTCCCTTGGGTTTCTCTGACCCCACACCTAGGCCCAGGTCCTCCTGGTACCGTACCGTACCAGACCACAAGCTGTGTGCCCCACAGCTGTCGTCTCAGAGCAGGGGGAGCATCACCCTATGCTCCTCTACTCAACATCTGGTACTTCCTAAGCATCCCCTCCTCTAGTTGTCCTTTGTCGATCACCTCATGCATTTAAAACAAAACTGGAAAGATCACAATTTTAGCACCTCAATCAAAGACGTGAAGTCGGTTTTCTTTACCACAAAGTGAAACCCTACCCTTTCCCTATCACAACCTGCTGCGTGACTTGTAGAAACGAGACAGGCCCCACTGCCTCGAGGGCTGGTTGACATCGGACGAGGTTTTCATGCCCTAACCTGCTTCCCCCACCCCGCACCTTGCCCTGCAGAGCTTGTGCTCTCCCCTGCCATGCCCGCGGCCGGGAGAGAAAAGCCAGGCAGCTATCGCTCCAGCAGCCCTGACATCATCTGCTTATCAGGCAGGGTGACGTCTCCTCATCAGCAGCTGCAGCCCAGGGTCTGCCTCCGCGGGGAGGCACGCAGGCAAGTTAAAGGTGGACACTTAGCGCGTTTATTACCTGCTTATTAGATACCAGGCTCCCATTATGATGAATTGGCTGGGTGACGGCTCCCGCCAGCTCCCAACACTCAGCAAGGCTTTTTATTTCCATTTTGCAAAGGCTGGGCCAAGGCAAAATCGTTTCTGAGGGGAAGGAAGGAGCGGTTGTTTTTCTCCTGCCTCCAAAACAATCTGACCCTTTTCCCCTTCTTAGCAGGGCCTTTCCTTGATACGCGCCATCTTTCCTTCTGACCGTGAAAGGGGGATGGCTGGGAACTGGCTGTGGCTGGAGTCTTCCGTGGCTGCACGGGGTGGACATCTCCAGTGCTCCCATAAAGGCCCCATGGAGGGACACACTGCAAGAGAGGACCACGCCGCTCATTACACCCCCTGCACACACCATCATTGCTGTCCCACCACGGTGACAGGGCTCCTTGCCAGCCCTTGCTCGGCACTGAGAGCAAACAGCTGGTTGATCTCCAGAGAGAGAACGCCCCAGCACAGGACAGGCTTGGAAGCAAAACGCTGCCGAGTCCTGAAGGTTTCACAGAGCCCACGCAGCAGCTTTCCCCTCTACAAAAGGACTTGCGCCAACTTCTGCAGTACAACACCACATCCACGGGTCTCCCAGAAGAAAAACAGCGGATGGGGACAGGTATCACGAGGTTAAAACATCAGTAGCTGGTGCAAAGACTTTTCTGGGAATGGAGATAGGCTTGAAGGATGTTCCTGAAAACTGGAACCCACAAAGGAGGTATTTTTGCAAGGCAAAACAATCAGGAGATAAGGAGATTCAGCATCGTTTCACAGGACCACGGGTTTAGCTCTTCTAAAGACTGGAGTGAGAGCCACAGCCAAGAGGTTTTGGGTGCCTCTCCCAAAGGCAGAGTGCCGTCATTCTTTTTGTCATGATTTCTTCCGTATTCCTCAGTTCTGCATAAACCTGTTCTGTTATCCTTTATCCCTCCCGCAGGCCAGATTCAAAACCGCACTAAGGGGCGAAGAGTTGAAAGGGCAATGAAGCTGCATTCTTACTGAGTCACTCCCAGACTTCTGCGATTTTCACATTCTTGGGCTTTTTCTGCTCATTTTGATCAGTGAAAGCAACCCTTGGAGGCCGAGTCCAGCAGAAATAACCACGCATTGCTAACTAGAGGTGCTTCACCACCCATTCATCTCTGTTGGCAGGAAAGACATTCCCACGCTGTCTTTTCACAAGGGGCACCAACTAAGAGCAGGCAACAACACCACACTGCAATTGCTCTGAACAATACCAAGCAACTCCGTGGTTGAGGGAGGCAGGTTGTGAAGTACTTTGGGGGCCTCTGAGGTGGGCAAGCGTCAGTTCTTGGTGGCCAAGCTGTCTGGAAACCAAGCAGCTCTCCAGTAGAGACAGACCAATGGTCCTGCAATACCAGAGAGAACAGCTGATGGGCTTTCATCTCCCTCCAGCTTTACCTGCCCAAGGTCCTTCTGACTCTCTTCTGTCTGGTCCCCACCACACCCTTGCAAAGGAATATCCACGCATAGAGAAAGACAGATGTCCCTTTGCTGAAGGTGTTCAAGGCCAGGCTGGATGGGGCTTTGAGCAGCCTGGTCTGGTGGGAGGTGTCCCTGCCCAGGGCAGGGGGGTGGAACTGGGTGATCTTTAGGGTCCCTTCCAACCCGAACCATTCTGTGATTCTAAGATGGGGTGAGGAACCTCCTTCATACAGAGCTGAGCGGCAGAGGGGGTTGCTGTGGAGTTAGCCGGCTCTGATGCTGATCTCTCTGCTCGGCAGGAGCTCAACACCTGCCCCCCGTCGGGATGGGCTCACTGCTCCGAGTTTCCGTCTTCTTCCATCGCTGGAGGGCCCTCGGCCCCAGCCTGGGGGAGGGCTGCACATTATACACATCCCCACTGAATTGTTACACGTTTCTGCTGTGTTCCTTAGACAGAGGACTTTGCTACCAGCGAGCGGGAGAGAAACTGCCATCTGGGACCGCATGTGCTTTCCAGACAGATGGCTGACTATTCTCGTCGTGTTTTATTTCTAGCAATGGTTCATACAGCAACAGCGCTAGTGTGAAAATGGGATGTGACAAGATGTGTATTGCTTACACCTTCTGTAAAGTTCAGATAAAACCAAGACGTACAGAATGTAAAAATCAATATAATTAGGTAATTAAGAGAAGCGAAACCCCCTGATTTAATGCTGCATTGTGTTCATGTATACTACAGATTGTGTATATATGTGTGATATGGAACATACATATGTATGTTTCCACATTTACGCATGTACACAATGCAAAATGAATAAAAATAATGAATGCATAAATTTATACATTAAAATAAACATGGTTACCTGTTCCAGCAGGTGTTTCAGACGATTTCTGACAACTCCCCGCTGTTCCAACCTTTAGACTGAAGCTCTGCAGGGCAGGAAATTCCTTCTGTCGTGCTCAAGTGGGACACAGTGCAAGGTCCTGGTTCTGCCCGTGTTCCTTGGCCATTATATTCTGTAATGCCGAACAACTACATCTTAGCGACAAGTTTAGCAACAAGAAAAGCAGCATCACACACAAGCTCTTACTTCATAAGCAGGACAAGTGGTTAAGTTAGGATCATTGCACGGCTTTCTACAGATACGAGAGTTCAGCCTTGCTGCTCTGAACAGCGTAAGGAACCTCAACCGCACCCACAGAGAGCTCAGCACACGCTAACGTACATAGAAATGGTGAAACTTGGCAATAAAACCCAAGTTCTTCTGCTGTTCGGGTTGGAAAGAGCGCCTGAAATAAAAGCGTTAAAGGCCAGTGGTCACACGTTTGGAGCGAGCTAGAAGTGGGCTTCCCTTGTACACGGAGGCACTCTGCAGCTCTGCTCAAGAACTCGCCCCTCCCTCACGTTGCAGACGGGTCTTCAGGCTCCCAACGGAAAAAGATCACAAGAAAAGGATTCAGAACAAAAGTACCTGTCCCCTGGCTGCCCAAAGAGCCAGCGCAGATTGATCAAGGCTGTGGAAGAGGCCGCTGATGGACTCAGGCACGTCTGAGGCTGCCTCTTCCATCAAGTCCTGGTCTTTCAGTCTCAAGAGCAGCAAGGGTCCATCTCATTTTGCAAATGGTGAAGACGACGTGGGACTAGAGAGAAGAGGATCAAATGGGAGAACAGTACTATTTGATCCACCCAACACACAGATCCCACCCAGCAAAGTCCTGTGCTCGTGAGCTGTCGTGGTTTCAGTTGGGACAGAGTTAGCTTTCTTACTGGCAGCTGGTAGAGAGCTGTGTTTTGGATTTGGGATGGGAATAGCATACTGGTGGTTTTGGTTGTTTCTGCTCCTCACACCAAGCAGGCTGGGGGTACAGAAGAAGTTGGGAGGAGACACAGCTGGGAGAGCTGACCCCAACTGGCCAAAGGGCTGTTCCACGCCATGAGATGCATATAAAGGTGGGGGAAGAAGAAGGAAGGAGGGGACATTTGGAGTTATGGCATTTGTCTTCCCAAGTAACCATTACGCGTGATGGAGCCCGGCTTTCCTGGAGATGGCCGAACGCCTGCCTGCCCGTGGGAAGCAGTGAATGAATTCTTTGTTTTGCTTTGCTTGCGTGCACGGCTTTTGCTCCACCTATTAAACTGCCTTTATCTCAACCCACGAGTTTTTTCTCACTTTTACTCTTCCGCTTCTCTTCCCCATCCCAAGGTGGGGGGTGAGAGAGCGGCCGCGTGGTGCTTAGTTGCCGGCTGGGGTTAACCACAACACGGGCTCACAACAACGCGGGGTCTGCAACAGCAACGAGGATGTGTTGCTATAATTGAACGCTTGTTATAACAGGCTGATGCAGAGCAGCAGCGGTAAGACGCTCAAATACAGGAGCATGCTGGGGTTATCAGCACGCAAAGTCCCTGCAAGGTTATCATCAGGTGGGCGAGACAAACACTAAACTGCGGGACTGTGGCTCTGTAAACGTCGGGTGGCAGCTAGCACAGGACACTTGCCCACACTAGGCACAAGATCCTAGGCAGGGACACAAAAACCACACTCGTAGACAGGCTTGGGGTTGCAGCACAGGGACAATTCGTCTGAAACAAGAGACAAGCCCTGCGGTCAAACCGTTCGCTCCAGGCAGGGATCCAAGCCTGGTCAGACAGACAAGTGAGAAACTGCCACCTCTAGACACCCCCCCCCCGACTCTAACCTTGACTCAGCAAATGATTTTTTGCACTTTCCGGCCCCAAAGTAGAGTGAAAAGGACGTTACAGAGAAACCAGAGCATGTTTGGGGAGTTTTGGCAATGGCTAACTCTGTCTTTTTGTCACTTTGCAGCTCCCTGGGTGTCACTCAAACTGGAAATCTTCCGTCCAGTTCCCATTAGGTGTAGATGTGTTTTCACACTTCTGCCTAGGCAGGTACTTTCTGTGCTGCTGATGGTTAATTACTTGTGGATGAATCACGCTGCTCAGCGGGGAGGTGGGGCAAAGAGTGTTATCTGAGCAAGTCATGGAGTAAGGTGGCAGGGAAGAAAACATTGCATCAGGCAGGTGGGCACACACGTACAGGATTCACGAGGAATAAATTCAGAGAGGAATATCAATAAATCTCCCAGCCTGGCCACTGGGGTGGGAGTTTCTTTTCCCCCCACCCCGCAACAGGGAAATTCTGCTCTTTCCATGGGGGGCGGGAAGTGGCGCAGGGCTGCATTGAAATGTAAATTCACTCAAATTATTAAGCACAAGAGAGCAGCTCCTGCCAGCCCTTTGTTCCGCAGTCAGAATGTGTAATCTAGAAGAATAAATATAGTCAGATATCAGCTAAACAAAGAGACCCGGGGCCATGCATATTCAGCGACCCTCTCCCCCAGGACATCCCTTCCCCCTTTATCAGGGAGGCTCTTTCTGCAGTCAACAATTGTAGATCAAAATGCCCTCATTAACCAGGGCTGAGATGAAAACCTCTTGCTGTTTCCTACTGAGGGTGGGGTCCTTTATTTCTCTCCAGGAGCAGAGATCTCCCTATCCCACCTCCCCCCCACACTCTTCAGCCCCTTTTCCATGCCGGGAGGACCAGGGCAGGGGTGCCTCCAAAGCCCACTGGTGCCACACTCCCATCAGACAGGGGCAGGTAGCTGCAGGACAAAGTCCCAGGGTCCGGCAGTTAGTGTGGCTCCCAGAACCACCCTCTGCTTTGCTGCCACGTCCACCTCTGGGCTAGGAAGGGGAATAGCCCCAGGAGGCAGCAGGTAGACTACAGCTCTCTGCAGGCTGCCCCAAAGAGGGCAGAAGCCACCAAGTGCACCCCCTCTGCCTCTTCACAGAAAGGAGTACCTGGACTGAGCCTGACAACCAGTGGAGACTCCCAGAGACGCTCAGAGAAAAAGACCACCCATAACAACCGTTTCACATGTGTCTTCCCACAAGCTACTGCAGCGAGGGGAGCTGAAGGCACCCAAGGGGCTCTAGGTCCAACAGCCTTTGCAGAGCTGCACGTTGCCACTCTGTGCTGCAATGAGCAAGGATGTCTACCGCCTTCCACACCAGGGTCATAGGAGAGCAGACGATCACACCGGCATGAAGCCATGCTGGTAACCGGATGGAAAAAGAGAGACCCACCTTTCTCAAAGCCATTCCAGCAGCAGTGGAGACCAGAACATTAAGCAGGCAGCCAAGGACTGCATCTGCCCCAAGCCACCAGGAGACATGCTTGGAGGCAAAGCGAGCATCAGATGAGGAGGAGAGGGTGCTCTCCCCACCCACGGCTGAGGTCGTTACCTAAACACAGCTTTTCCATCTCCAGTGCTGTCAGTCTCACACCTGTCACTACCACTAAACCCACTGCAAGATTTAAAGATGAGGTGGAGAAGGAAGGGGGGAAAAAAAAAAAATCAATTTGGCTGTTTTTGAGTTATATGAATATAATAAACCCTGAGTGTCCTGCTTTTGGATGCAGTTTGCGCTTCCAATAACTCAGCAACATATTCATTAAACAAAGAGAGGTAAAAGCAGCAAGCCATTAAAAATAAAGCACAAGGAGAGGGAAGGCCATGCAGGCTGTAAATATCTTTGACTCTTTTTCAACCTCCATTTTCTTATCCCTGCTCATTCGCTAATTGACCTCTGGATCCTGCTTCTCAGAACTGTTTCCATCACTGCACTTTGTCCTTCAACCACAGCTTGCAACAAAGGATCTCAGGCAGTAGGCAGTCTCTAATGCAGAATAAACTCATATTGTAGCCCTCCAAAGCAGCAGGAAGGGTCCAGCTCACTCATTACCCTGGTGCTGTGATGCAACCCTCCCCACACAGGGCTACAAAATCCACAGGATCAAAGATCAGGCGTTCCAGGTGAAAAAAATACTTCCAGTTATAATCTGTTTCTGCACCGGGCACAGGATCCCTATGCATATGTAAGAAATGCCCACCTGGTGTTTCAGCTTCATTGCGTGAAGCCTACCCACAGCTACAGAGACAGACTCTTCTTTCTTACCCAGATGGAGACGCTCTGGCCACAGGGCACCGCTCCATATCCCGATCCAGACAGGACTTCACTCCAGATGGCAGGCTCCAGAGCCTCAGGAGCTGCTCTGCACTGAGGACCAGCACACATTAGCACTGAGCCACCCTGAAAGAGTGCCCCGCTCCACGGGAGCCCATGGATATCAGCACTTCTCTACAAATCCTGAAAAGGCTGAGGCTGTCACATGTAGACCCTCCAAGCCTAACTCCAGGATCACCAGCTTCCCAGCGTAGCTGCCAGGAGGTTGTCTCTGACCCAGCATCTGAAATCTGTCTTATCTCGTCCAGTCTGAGGGGCCATCCCTAGTATCAGGTGTTTTTAACCCCCAAATTAAACGTTACCTCCCATCACATGCCACAACAGAGACACAGAAGACAGCACCTGGCTGGCTCGCTACCCTGCAAAACTCTCCCCAGCAGCTGGGGTGGATCTCCTGCTGACGTGGAGGGAAGTGGCCACTCAGCAGGAGACTCAACTCCATCTCTGCAGCATCTGGTTCTTCTCTGGAGCTCACCATCCTCTACGTGGTCTCGTTCCTTCACAAGTTTTAGAAGCACCTCAGAGCACCACCCAATATGGCAACAAAACAGCAAGTGAGAATTCCTTCACGTTTCCTCCGATTTCAGAAAAATGCTTGCTGAAGGAGGCAGTTTTAAGTTTGGTAAGGGTGTAAGTTTTTTTTCTGCCCCAAAACAGAAGTGATGGGATTCCTCTATTCCTTGCCTGCAGGCACTCAAAACGCCACATTTCCTCCTTTCCATGGGATTTAAAAGAGCAGCCTTCTCATGTTCTTAATCCCTCCCAAAGCTCACAGCATATGGCAGTTTTGAAGGAAATTGGGTTAAGACCATAAAGGCTATTAGAGGAGTTTTGCTAAGCACTGGCTCTGTAAGAGAGAAGCTACAGGAGACGGACAGCCTGGGGATGTTACCGACCTTAGTGAGCCTCGGAGAGCAGAAGCAGGGCCAGGAGCTCCGGATCATACGCTCCTTCGACAAGTCACCTGCACCCAGCCCCTGCTAATGCTGAGCAGCAGAACAAAGATATTAGACAAGCTCATCTCCCCAGTTTTCTCAGAGAAAAAAAAGCTCTGTTCAGTGGGAGGAAGGATGGTGCATCCCTGGAGGTCTTTATCTCCCGCATGGCCCAGGGTTGATGGGGAGCAGTTCATGCAACCTCTTGCCTCAGGCACAGCACACGACATGAGTCAGCTCGGCTCAGCCCAGCCTGAGGAAGGAGAAAAACCTCAAAAGCAGAGGTGTCCAAAACTGTTCTTGCTCTTGGTCAGCCAACACCCATCTGTGTACGGGCAGGTGATTGCCGCTGCGGTTCTTTGGTTTAAACGCAGAGTTTAAGTAACCACTTCTCACTACTAGTATGCTTAGACAGAAGTCCCCTCCGTACAGCCTTCTGCTGCAGGGAGGGGACCTGCCACAGCCAGCAGCTTTCACTCAGCAAGCCTGTTTTTACCTACAAATCAGTTAATTTAGAGAAAAGCGCTGCCTTCTTCCCCTACTAATCACAGTTTTTCTCTCATTGTGATTTTATAATGGTGCAGCTCAACTGGGTAAAAATCAGAAAAGGCGAGGAGAATCTGGCCTCAGCTGGATGGTGAACATTTTGCCCCCTAAACAAAGCCACATTTGACCAGAATCTCCTTTTCCACCTACTCAATTCACTGGCGCTAGGAGATATTTTCAGAACAGCACAGAACTTGGATGGTTTCACTCAAGATTTCTTGCGTTGTATTTTTCAGGCTAGCCCAAAAGTTAATCAAATGCTATGTATCCCGAGATACCCTCTGATCCGTAAACAGGTATATGAACTCACTCACATATTTGACACAAAACCATTGGGGGGGGGGGGGGAACCTCCGAGGCCTCTCACTTTGGCTCATCAGTGAATATTAATTTCCACTGTCATGCAGTTGACTTGTAAATCAACTGGATCATTAACTCAGACCTTTTGTGCAGTAACATTACAGGATGTTGCAAGTTATTTAGACACTACAGTGTTTGCTACGCTCCCACTGCTTTGCACGCAGAGTTCTGCTCCCAAAGGAAGAGGGGCACAACTCAAGTCCAGCTCAATGCAGGTGGCTCGGTGTGACGGCTGCGCTGCAGCGACTGTACTGGCTAGCCGCATGGCATTCGCCAAAATAACCACACCATGCTAAGCTTTCTGGCCAAATAGTGCCTTCTGCTGGATAGCTTATTCCCCACGCGTACTTCAACAGCAGGACTAACGAAAGAACCTGTTTCTGCCAAGACAAAGGTATCCATAATAAGTTTACAGGTCTAGGCAAAAGACTTGAAGTTTTAACTAAGGATTTGTGGCTCTGCTGAGACTAGACTGCAGTTTCGGGTAGTGAACAGATCTATATTGATTTACAACATCAAAAGGCTCAGATCTTGTCTGTTTCATATCTATTAATAATAAGTATTGACTATAATAAACCAATTGAGAACATACTGCTGGATCTCAGTCTGCTATGAATACTGAATTAGCGGAGTGACGCGAAGCACGGTTTGTTCTCTTCCTAGGCTGTTGCTGCCATGGGTGTCTCACCTTGTCGAGCCCGTGCATTCCTGACCATTCTCCTGAAGAAAGGTACAAGTGTCCATCGTCTCTGCCGGAAGCTCTCATTTGATTTTTCTCTAGGGAGAAGCAATGAAATTAAAAGCCACAGCGTTTTCGAGCAGGAAGGAATGGTAACTTAAGATGCTAATTCCCACTGCACAACTGGCAGCAAATTGTGACCTACGGGATTTTATGGAGATTCATAAAAGGAGCTAAGCGTTTTCAGCCAGCTCTCCTCGCCTGGGAACATGCAGACAGGCCACAGCCAGGTCAGGGTCAGTGGGGCTCAGGGGGTCAGCCTTGGTGCTACGGTGGCGCAGCTCTGCGCCTCCTGCCAGGGGCCTGCAGATGGTACCCCTCTGCAGGGGTGCGCTTGCGCGTCACAGCAGTGGGTTAGCCTCCGGTACAGCCAAAAGGGGCTTGATGAGCTTCAAAACGGGTTTCCCTGCAGCGCTGCTACTCAGACCAAGTTTTAACCAGGAGCCACACAACTGCCACTTGTCCAGGTAACAAGGCATGCCTGACAGACAGCCGTCGCAGCAGAGCACGGCTGAGATGGACTCACCTGCGGAGCCCACGTGCAAGGAGGTTTCTGAGCCGTACCCAATCTCCTGCTCACACAGTCAGTTCAGTTCAATTCAATTGGAGCACCTCTCCTATGAGGACAGGCTGAGAGAGCTGTGGGTGTTCAGCCTGGAGATGAGAAGGCTCTGGGGAGACCTTAGAGCCCCTTCCAGTACCTAAAGGGGGCTACAGGAGAGATGGGGAGGGACTCTTTACCAGGGAGTGGAGTGATGGGATGAGGGGCAATGGTTTTAAACTGGAAGAGGGGAGATTTAGATTAGATATTAAGAAGAAATTCTTTCCTGTGAGGGTGGTGAGGCACTGGCCCAGCTTGCCCAGAGAGGTGGTGAAGGCCCCATCCCTGGAGACATTCAAGGCCAGGCTGGATGGGGCTCTGAGCAACCTGGTCTAGTTGAAGATGTCCCTGCTCACTGCAGGGGGGTTGGACTTGTTGGCCTTTAAGGGTCCCTTCCAACCCAACACATTCTATCATTCTATAAATTGTGTGGCGAGGAAGAGCTATAGCATACAGCCTCCTCACCCCGCCTAAACACAAACATTGGACATTGCTCCTGTACGTGCTCCCCTCCTATAGCATCTCACTTTCAGGAGGGCCACGTTACCCAACGGCATATCTGGTTCTGCCCCGTCTCATTCCTCCAGACTTGCAGACAGCATGGAGATCACATCACCTACAAGTCCATGCCCCTCTCATCCTTGGACCGCCATCCTTAGACCACCACTATCACACTGCCTTGGCTGCTACTCAACACTACCTACATTTCTCCTTTCATAGGCAGCCACCACGGCAAAAGGAGATGTCTGCTGTGAACAAGGCAATGCCAGAGACCAGGAATGAATGAAACGGAGGAGCTGCAGATTAAGACTGAGGTGTATTCACAGGACATGTTGGTAGGTGCAGAGGGCAAGAGTTATCTGCAGAGAAAGCAGAGCTCAACCACGCTGTCCCACGTTCTCCTCTGGCTGCATCGTTCAGCCCCTCATTTGCAGAAGCCTAGCATTGAGTTTTTGAGAGAACCGCCTTTTTGTAAGGGAAAAGCAGCCTGAGGTATTACAGAGCAGGTTAAGAGCTGGACACAATAGAGAGAAGGTGGCTGTGGAGAAGCAAGGGGGTCTCCATTTCCAGTTAAACAGCGACCTCTGGTCTCAGCAGGCTGAAATGCACACGTCTCTTCCCAGCTCAGTTTAGAACACCTTAAGATAGATCAATTTGGTCTGTTTTATCTATGGGGAATAAGGACACATCTTTCACATGTGGGCAACCACCGTGACCTTCAAATCCCATCAGATAGAGCCGAGGGCTTCAAAGCCCAAGCAGTTGTTAAAGCATCCTAGGATTTACCTTCTCCTATTTGGCTGATATTTAACCAGATGCCAAGAGAGACAAGGACACCTGGTTTCTAAATGGATTGCTTTCAGCATACCCCAAGAGGGAATATAGATATATGTGCACTCTCACACACACACGAGACTTGCATGGAAACTCTTAAACAGAGCTACGTAACTAAGACAAACAAAAAGAAGGGTGCAGCTATTAAACATACCAACGGGCCCCCGAAGGCTGGGAATTAATAAGTGCAGTAGGAGAGCTGCAATACCGTGATGCAGCACTCCGATACCACGCACAGCAAGTCAGCCCGAACTGTCCAGTCTGCAGAACCATTCCCAGTATACCAGGGCCAAAAGATCCATCTCACCTCCTCCATATGGGATATTATTGGTCCTTTCTGCACCTCTCTCCTCTGCTGGTCTCAACTCATGTTTTCACAAGCTATGGGATGTCCAAGACTCTTCTCACAACTCACAAAACACCAAGCCAGATCACAACTCTCAGCTACTAGAATTTCCCACTCTCATTGCAACTGAGAGGGGAGAATCCCATAGGGAATTATCCCATAGGGACCTTCTCAAAGGTCCTTTCCAACCATGAAGATTCTATGATTCTATGAATCCCACCTATGACACACCAGGGGTCTAGCACCAAGATCCCCTGCCGGGCTGCAGAAGCCAGGGATGCAGTTCTCACTCCAGCAACTTAGACACACAAAGCCCTTCGGAACCTGGTCTGCTGCAAAATACCTTCCCCGTGTGTCCCGCGTGGGAACGATGCGCAGGAAACTGGGATTCAGGCCCAATGGGGTTTCTTGCCCCATTGCATGATCCTTGCATGAGGATCATCAGGCTACAGGGTTTTCCCTTGCTAGGAACCGCGGGATGCGCCCATAGCGGCACTTCCCCGGTGCCATCGGTGCCTCTCCACCCCAGCACAGCCACGCACCCACACCCCAGCAGATCCGCTCCAGCCGCTCCTACCGCTCAAACGCTACACGGTGCCGGTGCCCAGGAAGAAAAAGGACTGCTCCAAAAAGCCCCAAGCATTTGTTTTGGGCTAAACTAAGAGAGCAAAGTGAGACCCTTGCACCTCACAAGCTCCAGAGATGTTTTAAAGCTCCTCAAAATATTAATAAGCGGCTAAATATCCTAACATTATTAGATCAAACAGCTTTTAGGACCGCACGTGACTCTGCATGGGAAGGCTCCACTCTGCTCCTTTCTCCGCACGCACTCACACAAAGTGCACTGTTAAGTCACCGTGACAATTCTTAGAAAAAGCAGCAAAGAAAATGGAAGTCAGCTTAAAAATACCCTGTCAGCTATAGATAAAAGTCAAGCTAAAATTAACCGGTTGGAGTGAGACAGAAGAGCTATTAAGCAACTTTAGAATTGCTGCAGCCAAGAGTGTCCAAAGCTTAGGCAGAAGTTGACAGAAGACAGCAAACGGGCCTCTGCGGCTCCTGAGGATCCTACATGCTCTCCCCATGTATATTTAAAAAAAAGAAAAATCGACAAACATTGCCTTACCTATGCAACACATAGGCTTATGCAGTGTTCCTAGGAAGCAGTCGTATCAGCTTTAACAAGTACATTCAGGAAAGTTTGTGGCATACTTTTGTACGGCTGCATTACTGTTCTGTTTACATTCACAGTATTATTTCAGTTGTGTTCACAGGACTACACCTGAATTAGCACCCCCTTCAGACGCAGCTCCAGACAAACTTAGGGTCCAGCCACCAATACTTACGCACTGGCTTTCACACGCGTTTACATGTATTACTACCTAAAAGATCTTACATAAACCAAGCCCTTGCAGGTGGATACATCAGTAAAAACGAGGATATTAACCCTTCTTTCCTGATTTGTCTAAGAGATGGTTTGTCAGGTTTGCTGCCGTATTCCTAGATAAACCATTTCCAACAGCAGACCACACAAACAGCACGCGGCACCACGAAGTACCTCTGTGCTCAGCAAAAAACACCTCAACTACAGCCTCTGCAGTTGCTTCTCAGGTAAAAATCTGCCTTCGGGTGGTAACAGCCCAGAGCTGGGACTCCCACCAAGGGCCTAGAAGCAAAAGGCTCAGCATCTCTTTGGTCCTTCAGAGCTCCGCAGCCAAGGTAACACGTTCTGCTTCACTAAAACCAAGAGCTTCCCGAGGTAGCCGTGCCCTTGGTCTCAACAGTCCTCACCATCTCCAAGGGGAACAAGTTTAGGCGCATTAGCATCCATTCAATTTTCAGCACTTAGACTTCATAACTCTCCCCATTTTGTCACTCTTAATATTTATAAGACATCTAGCAAATGATTGATTTTCCGTCGGACCCCTTGTCATTCACAGTTGCTTATCTCCTGCATGTAGGGGGCAATCAACAGATTTATAGCAGCCCATAAAAGTTGTTACCAAAAGTACAGTTTCTTTTTGTGTGCGATAATTTCTAATAACTCTTACGCATGATAGCAATTACTGACAAAAGTCAGCCTCTGTTAATAGAGTTTATCTCAGTTCATCATATATCCTTTGTCAGTGGAAGCATTTTGACAAGCCTGGGGTTAATTAAAACCAAGAAGACAATAAAATACACCTAATCAAACATTACAGGTACAGAAATCAATTAGCAGATTTATGGCACTTTGGAGCCCTCTATAACGTGCAAAATTCAAAGAAACTGTCAGTTCCATCCCCCCAAGACAGTGTAATTGAATTTCTAATTGAAACTATTTTTCAATAGGTAACACAATCCGCAAAGTTTGATTTGCATTAAAGTGGCATCTGCAGAGGACAGCGAAATCTAAAAAAAAAAAAAATAAAGAAATCCCATGCTGCTCCCATTATCGCCAGCAATAATTATTATTATTATTTGCATATTTAAAGTTTTGAAAAAGCCCTTTAGAATCAATGGAGTGGCCAATTCTTTGCCAAGACAGTTCTAGACACTAAGATTCCCTGTAGAAAGAGTTCATATGGTGAAAAAGGAAAAAAAAAAAACCACAAAAAAACAAAAAGGAAATTCAGGGTGGGCAGAAATAAGATATAAGGTGGGCAGAAAACTGTCTGGGCCTGGTGGTCAGCAGAACAAAATCCAACTGACAATCTGTTACTGGTGGCATCCCTAAGGGATGGGCAATGGGACCAATATTGTTTAACAGCCGTATTAACAACCTGTGTGATGGGACAGAGCAGCCTCCGCAGGTAGGTTTAGTGGTGGTTTGTGTCAGTGTTAGGTTGAGGGTTGGACCAAATGATCCAAAAGGCCCCTTCCAACCTGGGCAACTCTATGGTTCTGTAACACCAACAGTGGGGGCAAGTCCATATGCCAGAGGATGGGGTTGATTTTCAGAGACAGTCCATCAGGTTGAGAGGAACCTGACATTCAGACGCAAATACCTTCAACGAGCTGTTTCATTTTTGTCTTTCAGCACAAAGCTTCCCAGAAGCAATGCAGCTATTGCCAATTGGGCCACGTCAGCCATACCGATCTTCATGGAAGCATGAAGTAATCCATGTTGGAAGGGACCCTAAGGAGATCACCCAGCTCCAAACTAGATCTTGTTCCAAGAAGAGGAACAACAACAAAATAGATTTTTAAAAGGCCACAGTATAAAACTCCTAAGCCTGATGTTACCTAGAGTTTCTCTCTGAAATGCAATGAGAGCGCGAGCACTTAGGTGCACAACTATATCGTCTAATCACATACAGTACGTTCAGTATGTATTATCTATATTTTACATTGCTTCATTTCTTCTTCTTATAAGATATAGCTAGGAGCTATCTCAGTAATTTACTGGGAGGTGGGAAAGACTAGAAATTAAAAGTCAGAAGAAACGAAGACACAAAGACACAAAGACAACATAAAGCTTTCCAGTACTTGCATCTCTCTCAATGTAGCGAGACCGATTATTTTAACTTCTGATTTTAGCACTCATATTTAGAATCTGATATAAAACAGAAGTATCATTGTTATTTAAAACATCAACTATTTAATAGTTATTAAAATATTCATTAAATTTTTGTTATACAATTAAAAAAAACTGTGAAAATTGTTTTTAATCAAATACTGCTCTGATGCTAGCAAGTCCAAACTCCACCTAGCTGGGTCATGAGAACCTGTGCAGAAATGAAAGTAGAAGATATTAGGCTTCAAAAAAAAAAAATCCTGGGCAAAACATAACAGCAAAGAATAAAGAATGAAGCAAGAGCAAAATGGGGCTTTCTAGTGACTTTTCTCCTATTTTAAGGAAACCGTGGACAAATGGACAAGGTCCTCAAATTCCACCCCGTTTTCCAGAGAGAAGACAGTCCTGACTGCACACCTCCCTGCTCCACACACCTTCCTTAAGCCAGGTTAAGCCCCTGTTTGTTTTACTAATATCTCAGGAGCATCTCTTCTTATCCGAGAGAGGGAAAACATTCCCAGGCAGCTGCCTCTGTAGGATCAATCAACAAGTGAGGCGCAGGGACAGGGATCTTCTCACCGGGAGAACGGCCACCTGTAATAGATACCTACTTCACAGAAGGAGAGATTCCCTGTATTACCAAAAACAGCTTCTCATCTGGATATTGCTCAGTGTGAAATTAAATCCTGGCACATTTGGGAAATGGTCCATGGAGAGGTGATTAATTCTATTAGAGGATCTGGAGGGAACTCAGTCTTATTTCCTTTGTTAAGGAACAGAAAAGGAGTCCAGAATTCAGATGGCAGCAGAGATTCTTCTGGAGCTAATCCTTGAGCCTGTCACTTTCATGGACAGGGTTACTCTTACGTGGCTGTGCTTGTAAGAAGTGCATTTTAGACTCTGCATTTCCTAACATTTTGGAAGTTTGAGGGCTTTGCTCTGGCTCCCCCTCCCCTCCTATAGCAGCTCCATGGAGATGTACCTGCAACTGGACATTCCCTGGTACCGCAACGTTCACCTCCCTTATTTCAATAGGGTAAACCAACAGACTGTCCTGCTTTTGCAACTCACACTGCCCCTCATTAAAAGCTTTCTAGCAGTCCCAGTATGCCCTTCGTAAGGGAACCAATCTGAGATGCCAGTTACGCATCGCCTTGCCATCAACTGTAGGAAAGGAGATGTTTTCCTGGTGTCTGCTTAATTCTCACTTGCTATAAGTGAAGTTTGGTTTTCTCCCTCTGTAAGACTTGTCACTACTTACGCCATGGGTCACGATTTCCCAGTTCTTTCCCATTTTCAGCTTTTGAAATGCAGCATGCAAAGCTGGATACATTCTGCCTGCCTAGATTTCACCAAGTAACACAGGGTAGTCTTCTCTCTCCTCCAACCCCACAACTTGCACATGACACTCCTCCTAATATTTCCAGGAACAAGATTTCTTTGTAAAGGAGCATCACTCCGACTCACTTAGCTGTGATTCACTATGAACCCAAATCCTTTCCCGCAGTACTGCTTGCCTAGGCAGTCATTTCTTTTTTTTTTTTTTAATCAAATGTTTCCTCCCTAAAGGTAATGTTTGTATGAATTTCATTTTATTGATTTCTAACCATTCCTTCGGTCTAGATCATTTTGAACTCAAAGCCTGCTCTACAGACTGCTTGTAAACTCGCCCCCAATGGCATCGTCCTCAGGCGCTGTAAGATATCTTTTCCTGTACGAGCCAAGGTATTAATGGAGAACTGTACCACCCAGTGCGGAGAGCCTGTAGGATTAAGGGGGGGGTTAAAAAAAAAAATAATAAAAATCACTCTTTGACAGTAAGCCAAGGACAACTATTCTTTGATAAAGGTTCTTCCAATAAGTGTGATCCCACTTTCAAAGCAAATTCAGTTTGTGCTGCTGTTACAGTGGTGTCCTCAAGGATAACACCAACAACTGCAGTCAACGTGCATGGCACTGACTGCCCCATCACACACCCACCCAGCAGCTACCCAGCCCAGAAAGAAGATTCCCCTCGCATGATCCACACCCAAAAGGAACCGGCTCAGAGCGCTTTCTTGTCCCATCCAAATCATCATAGCTTGATCCTTCCTATCCGGCAGTTCAAAAGTCTTCAGAATCCCAATGGCACGGACCTTTCCACGCCCAAAGTGCCACATACGAACCCAGACAAAACTCTGCTTTTTTTTTTTTTTTAAATTTCAAAACCATCTGATAGCAACGCCGGAGTGCCAACACAGCAACCACTGACCAGCTGACACATCTCTACTGATACAGGGCAGGACAGCTCAGACGGAGCTAACACGTGCTCCGCAATATGTTCACTGCTGTTTTAAAACAGGAGATTACACCAATGCCCTATTCAGAAGATGTCAGGCTGCGTCAGCACATGGTCACAGTGTGCTGTTACATGGTAATTTTCCCCTCAGCCCAAATATCACTAGCTAACGTTCTGGCCGGCCCCTGCAAGGTAATCCCAGGCAGAAAGAAAATCCAAAATTCTTTCCCTATCAAGTCTGTGTACAAGATAAGACAGGTATTTTCCCCCTTAAGTTTCAGCTTTTTACCTGGCTGTAAGGAGACAGGGGTTTAAGAAGAATACATTAAAAAAAATGCTTTCTTAACACTAGCTGCAAATTCACCTGTCTCCTTGATGCCGATACATTTTCCTTGAGAAGTCTGCATCCTTTGGCATCTTTGCAGTCCCTCCATGTTCCTGCTGCTGTTTCTCAGCAATAGATAAGAAAACTTCAAAACCTTGCTCTGCACTGGCAATAACGAGATTCAAAAGAAAAGATTTTTTTTCCAATCTTTCTACATTAAAAAAAAAAAGGCCTGAATCAGAGCCCAGCAGTGCACAAATATTACTCATGTCATTGACACTAAGAAAAGGGGAGCTGTGAATAAAAAATGTTAAAAATGAACACAAGGAGCATTGTTTGCATATCAGAAAAATTAATCTACATAGAGAAGTGTAAGAGCCTGCAATTCAGAAAGCAAAGAATTAGGACAGCCCAGCTGAGAATAATTTTCTAGCCAGTTAATTTAATTGCATAAATCATTCCTTTGTTAGCAATAAAGAGATATAATTAAAATGAGATTGCTTCTCATTTCTATTCTCTGGAAACTAAAGGAATTGATTTTGGGGAAAGCATTCTTCCAAATACGAGATCGGCAAATTACATTTACCTTTTTAGAAAGGCTAAATTATTTTGCGCTAATATCATGGAGGGTTTAATTAATTATAGATCTGCCATATGATCTTAAAGAAATAATTTACTTAATGCCTACAGAACAGAAGTTTGTAAGTGCGCGTATCCCTCTGATAGATGGTGTGCAGATTTTTACAAACAGGTCAGAAGTTGAACAGGTTGCTGTCAGGAGAAATATCAGGAAATATAATAAGTGTTTAAAGATGGGGGATGGTTCGTTGAGAGATATTAAAGTACTGCTTCCTATTTATTGGCACGTACCTGGATTACTGTTCTTTGAACCCCTCTGAACTGGTTTTCCTCTAATATTGTAATGGTGGTTCTTTGCTACCCACAAATCTTCAGGGCTCAATAAGCATTAACAGGTTAATAACAGAACAACAATCAGAGTGAAAAAAAAAAAAAACACGTGAAAGCCCACCTATTAAAACAGAATATTGCTTTTGCTGAGTATTGCAGGGGTTGGCCGCGGTCTGGCCCTTAACAAGGCCGTAACACAATACATCTAAATACAGATGTCCTATGTCATGCTGTACATCATACTCTGTAGGCTCTGCCTTCCCCTCAGAGCCACAGAGTCACTGAAGCAGGGAGATCCCACAGGCTATTGGACTCCCTCTGCTGCGCCTATGGCCAGCCAGGGCAACAGAAGAAACCAAAAATAGCCTACACGACACATACCACACGCCACAGCTCTTCACCCAATGTCCTGAAGTCCTGCAGTAAAAAGAAAGGCCGTAGCACGAGACAAAGCATCACCAACACACCAACAGCTTTCACCAACACAAATGCAGGAAAGGTAAGTAGAAGTGTCCCCAGAAACAGGTACAGGTCTCCCCAAATCTTCATATGCCCTGCTAGAAAGGGGTAAAACAACAGTGTCATTGTCATCTGATGGGAACTCTGAAGTTTAGTGATCCGATTTAGTTGCGCTGAGTCTGCAAGCAGGATGCACCAAAGGTCTGTATTAATACCCTGCCTGTATCATGCTAATTCCTGTGGGTTCTGGAAGAAGACCTCAGCAGCTTAGCTAATGGGTAAAGTTGGCAGGGTGGAAAGGGACTCTTTTCTACCTGCAAGGAATGACCAGGAGAAAACCTCCATCACAGAACTCGTGGTATGAGCGGCAACACAAGTTCCTTCTAAGCCTCTCCTCCACGGGCTGAGTTTCCTTTTAGAAGAGTCTCCTCTTCAGCTGTAATATTCTTTCCATGGTTTATCCAAGTGCCTTCACCAGGTAGCTTGCAAGCTGGTTTCCAAATTTCTCTCCTTTGAAGGTTAAGAACTTTTCCATCCCAAACGCATTTATAAAAGTATATACACAGTGTACATACAGCATCATTTCTGGAGGACCTGTCTTCTCTCACCGTGCTCTCCTGACCAGTTACCATGCAGTAGACGTCAGATGCAATAGGGAGATGGTGGGGAGAAAAAAAACCAAAACCACCCAACACACACACACACACTTTTCCATCTTCCACTAACAGCCAAAGAGGCTAAAAAGCAGGAGGAACACAAGGAAAAGAGCTAAATGACCTGAACAGTTAAATCAGCTGCACTTGGCTTCTGCTGAAGCAGCCCCAGGCACTCTCCCTGGCCAGGCAAGCATCACAGCATCGTGAATATTCCAGAGGGAGTTACAAACACCCCATCGGAGGGGGGCAAAGCAGACGGTTCCAAAGACAGCGGTCAGTCGTTGCAGGACATCCCCAGAGCCATCAGGATTGTGACCGTGGCAAGGAGCCGCGACCTCCAGGACACCCACCCTCCTCCAACAGAAGCCCATCTTGCAAAGCTCGCTCTGCCCTGCCTGCCAGGGGCTGCACCACAGGCAAGGAGGAGGATGGAGCAAAGGGTGTTACTGCTACGGGCAGAAAGCTGGGCACAGAATCCATTTCCTCAATGTTGTACTAGAAGTGGGTCTTTCACACCCACTCAGGGTTTCTCTCCACAAGAGAGGACGAGCAGACACTCCCTTCTACACTTTTGAGACCATTAGTAATTTCATGTGCTTTTTTCATGCTGTTCGCTCTCAGTTGTCCTTTTTAGCAGGTAAAAACCACCACCCTTCCACCTCCCTCCACAAGAAGCTTCCCCTGCCACCAAGGATTCCCAAATCTGAGGTTCTTCACACAAAATATAGACTGCCAGGTACAAATTTAAGTCAAGCTACTGTGATGAACTCCCTAGACGTCCACAGGAAGTATTCCACAGGTCTCAGACACTAAGCTGCATCATTTCCAAGGAGGACACATGCTCATACAGTAAACCCTGCAGGCTATGGAACATCTCAGCAACGTACTTGTCCGGCAACGCTGCTCTCGGTACCAGCTTAGCCCACCCTTGTTGGGACCTGCAGGAAACAGAAGCTTCTCAAGATCAGCGCAGACGGTAATTCCTCCGTACAGCCCCTCGCACATGCGCTGCCCCGGCTTCATAGGCTTTTCCTTTTCTACGTGCTTTGGAACAGGGGGAACAGAAAAGGAACAGGCTGTCCCAGGAACACCACCTCCCACACAGACCACCACTGCATACTGCCAGTACACCCCTCCCCGGAGAGGATGCTGTGAAGGACAGCAGGTAAGTTGAGAAAGGAGGCGGCTTTGCATGCAAGAGTTAAGTAGCAGATAGATTAGATCTCATCATTTGAGATTTCCAGGAAAAGTATTGTGTTGCTATGGAAACCTCAACATAACCCAGGTTTTCCCTCCTTTTGTTTGTTCATTTTCTACAAACACTGGCCTCTCCCAACCCCCTCCAGCAGGGCTTGCAGCTTGCAAAACCAATTCTTTTTTTTTTTTTTTTTCCTTTTTTTAATTTATTTTCCTAATGTCCACTTCTCTTTGCGAATATATTTTTCGGTACGTAGCCTTTCACAGTATCACTGCCACAGCTTCTAAACTCTTCTTTTGCAATAAGTGCTGTATAATTTGTTACCCATTAGGAAACTCAGCTCCTAGACACCTTGCTCTCTGCTTGGGGGGCGGGGGGGGAAGGGAGAAAAGCCTCATAGTAATAAAACTGAGCCTTCTCCGGCTTCATTCAGGGAGAAGCCACATCTGCAACCTCCCTTCTCCTGGAGTCAGCAACATGCACCTCTAGTGATCGTGTTTTAGTACTTGTAAGGACCTGTCTCACTCTATGCATTGCAGGTGTTTACTCCCAAATTGCCCACGACTTCCCACATAGAAAATGAGACCAAACCAAAAAGCAACCTGAAACCCCTAGAAGTGAACTTTGTATTTGCCGTAGGGTCAGACAGCCACGTTCAAACAAGGAACGTATCAAGGAACAAAGCAAGGTCCTGTGGATTCTTCTGCCTCAGATAGCCCAGGCCTCATCAGTAACTATACGCGTACAACTTAACGAGAATGAGAAACTAGCAGTACTACTACAACGGGCAAAGAATCACATATAGGCAGTGACATTGGTGACACCCTGGAAGGGTTGTTTCAGTTTACCTGTCACACTGTCTCTTTGAGATTGTCAGCACCGTAGGACAAAGACCACCGGGGAGTGCTACACAATACATGGCCCAGCAAGAGCCAAACCTGATTCTGGCCCCTTGGCGCCACAAAAGCCAGAAATGACACAAGGCGAGAAAGAACGAGAGGAACAAATCCGATCCAATCCCCATCAAATCATGCCTGCACACAAAATAAGAGCTTGGTCTCTACCCTGCAAGACACCAACGCAGTTTTTAAGAACTGCTACGAGTTTTGCCACTCTAGAGTCCCCCTGCTGTTACTGAGCAATGGGCTGCAAAACAGCACTTTTTAGGTTGAAGATACAGAAGCGTATTGCAGTAGTGCCAATACATACCCACTATTTATTTTCTTGCATCCGCTGCCATCAAGAAAAGCCAGCACGATCAATATTCTGCAAACGTTTTCATAGAAGCATTAGCACTAATAATACCACAAATAAATAGGGTCCCTTGAATGCCATGGAAGGGACCACCTGAGGGTTAAATACTATGGAATTTCATCATGTCGCTTACAGATCTGTCCCCATTTAGAAGGTCTCAAGAAACAGATCACTACCTTTTTAGCTTTGGAAAACAAAGCATTTCACAGGCAAGGAGAATCCGCATATTTGGCGGCTCAAAGTTTTCCTTGTTTTTATTCCCAGGTATCTAGCCATTTATTTCACTCTCTCTGTAAGCTTTGGAGAATCAGTGGCAGCTAAAGGCGGCTTCAGTGCCTGAGCAAGTTTTACTAAAGGTGAAAGGGCACTTCACAGCTGAGTCCCACTACTGTATGATGCAACGTGATTTCATAGCTACCAGCAGCCTCAAACACCCTGCACATCCTCCAGTCAGAAGACACCACCAGCAAGGACACAGCAGCGTTCTGCAGTTGTTTGGACAGTCTTCACACAAAACTGACCGTCAATCGTCTGAAATACTTATATATAAAAGAAGTTTTAATTTTTAGTTTACCTGGTCTTGGCTGATCCTAGAATATATGAGCGTCAAGCTGCAAAGTTGTCATTCTGGGGCTGCGGATTCAGCAAGTTTCCTTTGGCTTCCTCAGCAAAGCCGTGGCAGACACGAAAAGTGAATTCAGCGGCACTATCTGTGCCAACAGCCCCACCAAGTGGCCAAACGCACCTGCATCTCCTCTCCCAGCTCATCCTACAGCAAAGCAGAACGGTCTCGCTGTTGAAAAACGCAAAACTTGCTCACCTAACCCAGCCCTATTCACTTCGCCCAACGCCTAACAGAAAAAGGGCTTCCAAACCAAAGTTCTGAAGATCTTTCTGGCAATACTTTTTGAGTAAAAGAGAGGAGTGAAGAGTCTGCCTTCCTTCACAAGGAAAGAAGCAGCAAGACGCACCAGCAGGGGAAGAGCTATCACGGAGCCTCTTAAAGTTTCGTTCATGCTCACATACTGTGCCAAGCCATATTTTAAGTCTGCTACCCGTTTCTCATCTTACCCATTACTATTTTTTCTACTTGCAAAGATACCAAAGTTGGTTTAAATTCTTCAAAAATTGGAACAAAGCCCTGTCCTCCCTCTGAGACAACACGTCCTCATGGGCAGGAGACACTTACCTTCCTTTTCAATAGTTTATGGCATGGAGTCTGTGCAAAGGAAGGACACTCACAAATACCAGGAAGTTCAAGCTGTGCTGTCCATACATATATTCTGGATGTTCGTGTGTCTGAGCTTGTAAGAGGAAATATTTTCCTCTCGCTGTTAACGTACAGCACTCTCTCAGCTCTAAAGGAAGGAGGTTTGGGGACAGGCCATGGACAAGCTGAGGGACAATCCATCTTAAACTTCCTGCTCCTGGAAAGCGACCTTCTGAATGATAACCTATATTCATACCGACCTGGGTGATCTAAGCTATTGCCTGATCTGTGCAGGTTTCCCAAAGAAAAGCTCTAGTAAGACCCAGACCGTGCTAAATGAGAGCGCAAAGCAAGTGCCTGGGCTCTGCTCTATATCAATCTGAACTGGCATCCGAGTTACCCGGTTACTCAAGCACACAAGCAGAGGTGTAGAGCCAAGTTTACAGGATATTTATACAAAGACGGAGCAGACATTAAACCTCCCACATATGTTAGCACGCCCAGATCAGGGCTAAGTCCTGCCCTGTTTCCCCAAAGATCACCTAACTTAAATGCAGCCCACGCAGTACAAAGCAAATTTGCTACAAGCATTATGTAGTACATGAAATACTGAGGTACACGCACAAAAAAAAAAAGAAAAAAACCAAACACATTTAAACAGTGTTATGCTAAGCCACATAGCAGCTACTGATACTCAATTATTCTCCCAGGGAAAGCTGTGAAGGTCTCATTCCATGAAGTCTAGCCTGGCCATTCCCTTCTATCAGCTTCATGACAGATGCCCGTCTATAACTTGCTATTTCACACCAGTGGCTCAAAATAAAAGAGTTCTGCAGTTTTCTTTGATTTAGGCCTTGGCAGAAGGCTCTCCGCATCTAGAGGGGGGCCCTAATAAAAAACCCAAACAATACAGTTTTGAGTAACACTGCCCTCTTGAGGGAAATGGAGCTGTACTGCCTTAGCAAAGCCATCCTGCCTTCACTGCTATTCAGATCACACTAAAATTGCCACGCACTGCCTTGCCGTATGGTTCAAGATCAGTAGAAGTTCTTGAAAAGCAGCAGTGGACTCACACCTAGGAATCAACTATCTCTAGATAAAAATATAGTTTTGGTTATGTATTATTTTATAAGTGGTTTAGGTGCAAACAAATAAGACAGGCCACACTGAAGGCACAAGAGCCTTCAGGTAAATACATAAACCTGTCCCTGGAAATCAGAAGTTTTGTTTCTTCATGAATTGCAGCCTTTTATTTTACCCAACAGCTGGTATTGCAAAACCCAAGAGCAGAACCCAGAATCTAGCATTTTCTTTGTCTTGCTAATTCCTTATCACTGGGCTACATAAGCGCCATCTCTCTAGCCTAAGAATCTTGATCTTTATATGCAGTTTCCTGAAGGACAGTAAGCTTATCACATCAAAATCATCTGCTGGCTGGAGTAATGCCTTGCAGTATTTATTGGAAGCTCTTGGGAATCTTTTCTGAGAGCTGCTGTAACACCCAGGCTGTAGAACACAGCCTCCAACCAGTCTTTATGAGAAAGCAGATACTACTGTTATAGAATACCAAGTCACATAATTTTACTTTGAATATCTATAGCATCACCAAAAAAAAAAAAAAAAGCCACACCCCAAAATTCTCAGAGAAGTTAAAAGAAGGAACCTTTGGCTTCCTGTATTTTGTCAGGATGGGAGATAAGCTAGTCAGACATGAGGAGTGGGGATATCTCAAGAAAGCTCAGAGAAAACTCTACACAAGCCTTGCCATCTCTCCCAGAATTTCATAGTATTTCAAGTCTGGGAATACCTAAAAAACTATCACACAGTTTTGCACCGACATCAAGTTCATTAGCAAGTACTGCCAATGAGAAGCAACATCTTCCCATAGGTAGTATCTGTTCACACTAGAATCCATGTTATGGCAAAGGGAGCGGAACACACCTGCATATGAACACCAGAGTGCTTTAATACAAAGCACAAAAGGAGAGACTCATTAGAAAACTCACTTCCGAAGCACAATATCCAAAACATCACTAATTATTACACCTGTGGCCTAGTGCATGAAATCCGTAAAGAGTTTTTCTGTGCCTTACATGTACTTAGCATCTTTAGCTCTTAGGGGAAGGAAAAAAAAAATCCACCACTTTAGCGGTTAGACTTTTGCTAGTCTCCACACCAGGTGCTGCTGCACGACATTGCAGGACTGATGGGATGGAGTACACTCACCTGAAAACACAAAGTTACACACACCCATCACAGACTATTTGGTAGAAATTGGAAAACTGTATGAGCAGCTTTGTACTAGGTTAAGATTTGCAGATTAACCAAAGACTTTCACTGAAGTGTCTCACATGCTACAATTTAAGAAAAAAAAAAAAACCTCAAAGGAAAACATTAGAAGGGTCTGATGCCTCAGTAAGAGCTTTAGAAGCAATGATCACCGCCTGTTCCCAACTGACTTGCTAGCACCATGGCTAATAAGAGAAGCTGAGGAATTAAAAAAAAACACACACAGAAATACATTATCTATACAGTCTTGAGTCCTCCTCCCTTCATTATAAAAAAACTTCTAGTAGTACATATTCCTACAAATGTACAAACCAAAATTTTTTAAATTGGAATGTTATGCGCCAGGTCAGTTGGGAGAGTGGGGAGGGAAAAAGACATAAGAGAAATAGGGTTAAATATCCTTATATCAAGGCTTTTAAAAGTTAACATTTTATTTCTGGAAGTTATTAAAAACGCTGTGGCAAACTGAGTGCCATCACAAGTTAAGGTACAAAATACTCATCTATATAATGTTTTTATAGGACTAAGCACCCAAACGTAGACTGTCTAATAAACACAGATGAGGGTTCAATACCCCACAGAGCAGAAACAAGGAGTTCAAGCATCTACAAGTACTGCACTGTTAACTAAAATGATACTCTTGAGTGTTTACAGTCACCAATATTCGTGATGAGAGTACGTTGGCATTTACACGGATGCTACTGCTCCATCAGGATTTATTCTTAATTGAATAATGGTGGTGGAATATCACCTATTACTGACTTATCTTGAACAGCGTGTCCATTCAGGCCAGACCAACGTGCCAGGTCTTCCCAGATCAAAAGTTCGCAGAACGGTTTCTACAAAAAGCAGGATTCTGTCTAAACATCAAGCAATTTGGTGTTAGCAAGCCTTGCGTTATTACCACTAAAATCAGATGCTGACTGCAACAAAACAAACAGGCTAGACCAAGTGTTTTCTTATCCACATTAGCGAGCTCACAACGTCAGGATCTGTCTAGAAAGCTGAATGTGTTCTGACATGGTTTTTGAGAAAGCTGGCTTTTGCCTGGAATACATCCCCCATCCAAAGCAAAAGTTCTTCAATTCAGGTACGAGGATAAACGTAACGAAGCTGAATACAAGTGAAGACAGGTCTAAGAACTACTTCCAGGAGTCTGAACTTTAAGCAGCCCCTTCTTCAGTTCAGCAATTTTATCTTCTCTTGAGGCAGCATAACTCTTCGCCATCTTAATGAGAGAATCATGACGCTTCTCCAACCCAGCCTTCAGATTTAGGTATATTTCCTACAAAGAGGAGATAAAGAGGGTGGGGGGAAGGGGAACCCATCAGCACAGTTAGCATTTATGCTTTATAAGGATAAACTTAAAGAGTGGTCTGGTGGTCTCAACTTCTATCAAAGGCACATAGTCCCTCACTTAAGAGGCAGCATTCACAGAACAGAAGAAACATCAGAAGAATAGGAACAGCCACGCAAAATCCCAATATTATGATTCTGTGTAGTTACTAAGATGGTCAAACACCAGCAGTAGCCCAGTATTCACACTACTGCTGCCCCATTCTGTGTTAACCTGTGTCACCAAGATCTCTGCCACTGCGACTTCTACCATTATCATTCCAGCACGAACAGTTCTTTGGTAACGAACAGATAGGACAAGATGCTAGTGGCAGACTGTGATCCCCTGCTCCCAATCCATCAGGATTTCTGCCTCTTTCCAAAACTGAGATAGACAGTCACCTTCCTGAAGCCCCGGGAAGAGAGGGTTTGTGACATGCAAGTGGTCCTGTATTTGCGGGAGACTGTTGAGAAGATTACAGTACTGTTCATCATTACAACACAAGTTTTAAGCGTCACAGGTCAGGTCACAGGGGCCAAACAAAAAAAGACCAAAAAAATTGACTGCTTAGAGCTGGAAGTGCCATGATACACAAACAGACATCATGGAACTAGCATAATATCTGCTACAGACACAGAAGGGAAGACAGGTTTAATTTCACCTCCCAAAATACTGGGCAATCACACCATTCCAGAGTCTTTTCCCTCGGGTCTGCAAAGCCCCCTTTTCCTGCAGGCCCACCTATACAGCCTGCAGAGATGAGCACAACGCCTAGCAAACCAGCGGAACCACAAGTAAGAAGTTCTCTCCCTCCCACCAGCCACCAAACCACGACCTACGCAGCCTACGCATTTTTAGGGCCAATAAGTGTCCCTTTATCCACACAACCCAAGTTAAAAATCAGTTTTGAGAATACCAAACTGAATTCCTTTAGGAAAACCCCTCACCTTGGCTTTCATTTCTTCTTTTTCAGCATTCTCATTCAGCTGCTGAATTTTGAACCTTGTCTGTTGGATTTCTTTGTGAATGGCCGTCACTTTATCATACACAGCACCCCTCTTCTCCTGAACTCTGTTACAATGTCTAAATATGGGAGAGAAAAAAAAATTAGTACTGAGCCACTTGACTAATTCCAGATTAAACTTAACCACAAGAAAAGCTTGCATTTTATGAGCATGAAACTAACAGCTTCTAGAAGCAACGCAGTATAGAATTTACTTGCTTGGAAAATTCGTCAAATTCTGAAATTAGAACAACTCAGGTACAAGAAGTGAAATTCAAAGTGCAGTTAGGGGACTATGTTGAAGATCCTCAGCTGCTGCCAATCAAGGCAACTCAAATGACTCCAGTGGAACCAACCCAACAGACAGGTGGATGCTGCATCTTCCTGCCTAACACAGCACAGGGCATCAGCAGAGAGCCCTCCTTAAAGGCCAGCCACTGGACCAGGTGAAAAGCCACATAGCTGCACTTGATGTTTCAGCATAACTGAGTGTCACACTTTTTCCTGAGCCTCAGATCCCCTTCCAACACGTTAGGGCTCTAATTCCATACATCTATGTATGTTATCTGCAACTTCCAGTCCATCATTTGGCTGTATCCCAAAGGCCAAATAGCGCTTCCCCAGCTCACAGGTGGATTCGGATAGCTCCAGCTGTGCGCTGCCATGTAACCAGCAAAGGGTTGGTGGGGTAACTGGAGATCTACTCTGACTTGAAGTGCAAAAAACACCTAACAGTTTATATTAAGCATTTTATAATTACAGTTGGAACTGTAGCAGCTGTTTTCTCTAAAGAATGGTTGAAATCACTCATACTTAGCTATAGCCTACTTACATCTTCCTACCACAAGGGAGGAGTCAGGACACATTCTCTTATTCACCAGCAAAACCTCTTGTTTTCAAACCAAGGTTACCTCCCTTCCCCTCTTGCTTATCAAAGCGTCTAGTTTTATCACTCAAGGAAGACATCTAACACATTAAAAACAGATAAATAGGCAGCAAGTTCTAATACAAAGGAGCATTAGATTATATTATTTTCATTCTCATTTGGAAGGAAAAGTAGCTTTTAATTAATCTCCTTTAGCTGGTACAATACACTAAACGAGGAGCAAAGGAAGCCTGCCAATCTTGCTGCCATTCTACACAGCACACAAGCCTTTCGGCATGACTAAATCTTAGCTGAGTCCCTCAGCAATGTAGAAAAAGCTCTCTCCCGTCTTAGTTAATCTACCCAGCCAATAATTTTCCATATTGCCTTTCCTATCCACATACAAAAAAAAAATCGTATATAATAAGCTTTCTCTATAACAGTTCAGCACTTCTAATTCTCAGTGAAGCCGCGACCTCACAATGCTGCAGTTTGCTGCTGCAGAAGTGACGCCTGCTGTGCTGTAAACACTGCCTTGCAACTTGCCGTTAGCATACCATAGGAAGGAAGATGGGCTAAGAGGCTTTGATCAAATGACACTTTTCCTTTTGTTTTAGAAGCATCATGTCAGGATAATACTCCTCTGAGATACAAGCCCCATTTCCCCATGGGTCTTGAACATCTTTGATAATGAGCAAAAGTGGCAAGGGAAATTATGAAAAATTCATGAAAGGCAAATGGGGCTTTGTTGAAGTCTGATAAGTTGGAAAATTATCCCAATGTGACATTCTCTTTAAGAAGATAAAAGAATCAAGAATAAGCATTATAAATTAAATTAGTGCTCCAATAAAAGAATTGCTGTCAAGTCACATTGCAATTATTGATTTGAGACCCCAAGTCCCTGCCTGCAGCATTACTGGTCTTCATACAAAGCTATCCCACATCGCTCATTTTCTTCTTACTGCTAAGCTACGTGTTTGTACCAGACGCAAACTTTGGTAGCGCATAACGAAGACATAAAGTAGCATCAGGCAGAAATGTCAACTCATTCATACTCAAATACAGTGTGCTTATATTGCTCAACATCTTCACGCTTCTTTTTTATCCTTATTTCAGCTGTAGACAGCTTCTCGTGTTTTGCAGTGACCAGTCTCTTTAAGGACATTTCATCTGTCTTCCCCTTTTTCAGCTCTATCTGAGCACTCTCAAGCTGGTCCTCCAGATTTCTGACCTAGAGTACATAAGTATGGAAGTGAGTTAAACAGGAAAAAAAACCACCCGCACGCCCTCTCTCTATATATATATACATAAAAATAAATAATCAAAACAACATACCCTGTGAGTTTATTAAGATTAGAACCAGCTTCACGCTTTTTGAAGATCTGATTGCCAACTAATTCTCCCAGTTCCCTAGTCTTTATCTGATTTTAAATACATCTAAGTGGACAAGATCCCACCACTTAGAAGGATTTTTAAAGAGTTACTATGAGCGCTGCTGGAGCTCTTAGCCAAGGGTAACTTGAACATACACTGTATAAATACCCCAAAAGACTGCATAGCATTTTTTCAAACGCTCCTAACAACTGCATTCTCCCAAAACTGAGTAGCAAGTATTAAGGTACTGTATTGTGACAAACAATTCATCAGGGAAAAGGTGGCTTAGTAATATCAGTAGTTAAAGGCACTTAAGACACTACTCTTCTTGAGGCAGTAATTTTTGCTCTTAGTTTCTGCTCTCTAGGCAGAAGAAACCGGATCTCACTTTTCTTCTTCCATCATTTCCTACCAACAATCCCAGACAGTTCACACTATTTAGGTCAGGTTTCTATGGCAACAAAGGCTTTGACTATTGGAAGTGGTCAATAGTACATTAGCTAGTGGCATGCAGCAAAGCAGCAGCTATGCTTTACTGGTGTTTTTAAGAATGAGTTTTACCCAAATTCTTTCTTTCTGGGACAGAGGAGAGATGGGAACTTTCAAAATACAGATATTTACTGATGATCACCTATATTGCTTAGACATTAAGTTCTCCTTAACCAGATTTAACTTGGATAATACAAACCTCTGATAATACACTGGCCAGTCTCTCCACATTTGCTCCCTGTCTTTCCATCTTCTTTTGATACAACTGCACCTCCAGTTGGCATGATGGCAGAACCTCCACTAGGTCTCTATAACTTTCATATTTCTCAATAACTTCTTGCTTTAGGAAGAACAAGACTATTAATAAAACAGCTTTGGAGTTCAGCAGTTATTTTCTATAGTATTAACGCTTATTGACTTTTGTACTTGTTCCCCCATTGGTTAACATACACTGGGATTAATATTTAGTAGTTACCGAAATGAGAACTTGAGTTTACAAAAAAAAAAAAAAAGCATCGTTTTGGAAAGCACGGGAAGAGTGACATGCAAGTGTTTTACATTGAACTAACTAGCTTGTCACAAAAGCTTTCAGGACAGAATAGCGTTATGCATTGAAGAAATTCTATACTGATAAAACAGGCATTATGTAAAGCATCATAAAAACAGATGTCTGGAATTAAAGCGATAAAGTTTACCTCTTTGGAACAAAAATACCCAAGGAGATA
Source organism: Larus michahellis (assembly GCF_964199755.1). Lineage (NCBI taxonomy): Eukaryota > Metazoa > Chordata > Aves > Charadriiformes > Laridae > Larus > Larus michahellis. Next base: position 24,778,850 of record NC_133903.1, on the reverse strand, counting down.
AAGTTACTTCACTAATGTATGAGCGATCATGAACTACAAACATTTAAGGACTGGACGTTACAGAAAAAAAAAAAAGCTAGGAAGGGAACTCAGTGTTCAAGCTACTAGTGGAGACAGCCATCAGTTCCAGAAACAGTGAACGATAACACAGATGCTATGAAGCATGTGTTCTAAATCCAAGGACATTTGTGAGCTGCCAAAATATTGTCATCTCGAGAGCAAACAGCCAGACAGGTACAGTATAGATTCAAGAATTCTACACCTAGTTTCACAAATAAACAGTTACTCATCAAGGACAAAGCAGCAGTGACTGCAATCCTGCTTTTCAAAAAAAAAAAAAAAGCTACTAACACAAACAAAAAAACCCCCCACACCCCCACAACCAATCTTCAGTTTTCTCTGAAGCTGTGATTTCATTTCAGACTAACCACTGTTCTGTTGATTTTTTTTACCAGAAGCACAAGCCATTCAAGGAGCAGTTGTAGATGATGACAGTTCAGTAAGATGTGCTGTTTCTAACAGAATACCTGCTTGTGCAGACAGAGGAAAACCTCACCTTAGATTTCTTAAGTTTCTTAACAGTCTCTTTCATCAGTTCTTTGTAATTTTTCAGTTCCTCTGGACTTTCCACAATTTTTGATTTCAGCTGCTCTTGTTCTTCTTTCAAAGTAGCCATTGTCACTTTAAGCTCATTCTAGTAACGAGACAAACACACTTTCAATATTAGCAATTAGGTGAACAAAGAGGAATTGTGACGCATGGTTTGCCAGGATCTTACTAGACAGGTTCTTTTCTCTGTTGCAAGTCATTCCTCGTTAGGAAGTTTGTTTTTAAAATAAATTCCTCTGAACAGCATTAACATTCCCAATCAAAGCAGTTAACAGTCCATTTTGCTCCCTGAACACACGTACAGAGGTGCAATACCAAGTCACAAGAACAACATTTAACTAGTACTCCACAAAAAATCCTGCCAGTTAATACACATTTCTAGCAACTCGCTCCTTCAGAACCCCTCACCCTAGGGCAGCCCAGGCCGTCACTGCAGGGTTTCAGAGCCAGCTGTATCCACCTGGTAGAAGAGCCACAAGCTTCCTGCGTAACCTCTCAAAAACCTCCTGTTTTGTCCCCACCAGGTCAGTGGCTACCTCAACCATTCTATGCACTTAAGGTAAGCTCAAGTCCAGATGTCTTGCCCTTTAACAGATCAGCTTCCTAAACACAGACAGAATTTTACATTGCAGAGATGGGTATTTAAAGTTAACAACAAAACAAGCTACAGCAGTAAAGCTTCCACGGAGGGGAAAAAAAATTAAGCCAAATCATTTTTATTTTTTAAAACTAATAATCACCACCTGAACATTACCTAGATTCAAGAATAATTTGGTCCTAGAAAGGAGCATGATCTGTTAGTTGATTTGATATGTAAGCTATAGCCTATACCTACACAGGGGTATACTTACCAGTTTTCGGGTACTCTCTGCAATATCTGACTTCTTTTGTGAAATCACTTCTTGCAAAGCTGTCTAAAAAAAAAAAAAAGCAACAAACTTTAAATAAGCATCTCTACAACTGCTACCGCCTTTCCCCTTCTATCACAGATCTGTCTACAAGAGAAATCCCATTTGTGGTTTCTCTGGAGTGCCAGAACTAGCAGACAGAATTGCAATCTGTAAGATTTAAAAGACAGGGAAGGAGAACGTTGTCACAAAAGCCACTGAGAGCACCAGCCAGCAGGAGCTAACTGGGAACAGGGATAAGAGACAGACTACCACTATTCTTACTGACCCTGTCAGCATTATACACACACACACAACCTTCTTCACCAGAGGCAGCGTTCTTCAGAAAAAAAAAAGTTAATACAAGGTCCCAAATAACACAGAAGTCAAGCACATGGTAATAATGTTAATAGTACAGACAGGACTTCACGTAACAAAAAAAAAGCCCACAGATTTTTTTATTTTTATTTTTTTTAATTCCCAAAACAGCTGAGAAGGTTACCTATGACAACTTCGATGCAAGTTGCCATTGCTGGAAAGTTATCTCTGCATCAACCCTACTCTTTTTGACAGGCATTCCCTTGAATGACCTTTCTAAGACCTTATTTCCTGCCATGGCTCACCTCCAGTTCCAATTCTTTGAATTCAGGCAGAAAACCAAGCCAAAAAAAAAAAGAAAAATCAGAGAAAAATACGCTCACAATTCTGAACAATAACACGGGCATCTCTCAAGTCATTGCAGTAATGCATTTCAAAAAGAAAGAGCCAAATATATAAGTCCGATTTCAAGTACATTTCACACTCCTTGTATTGAAATGAAGAGTTGATGCTAGGGGTTAGACATTTTGTTGCAAAGACCTTTGTTTTAAATCAGAAAAGTCCCCTTTATCCTTTGTAGGGTTAGGAGGAGGGGAACAAAGTCAACAGAAACAAGGAACACCCATGATCAGAAGTCATAGCAGCATTTCAGAGAAATATAACATGAGATCATACTTGTTTCCGACGATAGTCCTGCCTTAGTAGTTGCTCCAGTTCCCGAATGTTTTCTGTCAGTTGCCTGACCTCTGCCTGATGTTCAACTGGAATGGTGCTAAGCAAAAAAAAAAAAAAAAGATATATTGGACAGTTTCAGGATCATCATAGGTCAGAGTACAGTAGATAAAACAATCACTCTCTCCAAAGAGTTTACAACCAGTAACTTTAGTAATCAGGACAAGACAGTCTCAAATTAAAACATCTTATTTTCCTTTGCTTGTGAGGTTTTGTAGTTGAAGGATAACCTAAAGAGCTATTTTAACAAGTGGGAGAAGCATAACAGATGAGTAAGTTTAAAGATCATGTTAAGGAAAGTACAAAAGAACAACACTTCCACCCATTTTTGTGGTGATTTTTCATTTATGAAGTTTGCATACTATTACCTGCCATAGAAACAGCTTGTATTAGGGGAGACCTATAGCTAGCAAGAGAGCTTCCTGTCTAGCACATACCAAGAGTAGCTATCAGAGAAAAAAACCTCTCTGTTTTGAAAGCTATCTTGGAAACTAGCCATCTCTTCATCCTATTATCCACTAGCGAAAACAAAACTTAATGGTGCAAAGATGCAGGCAGTAGGACTAAATGGCCCGAAACGGAGAATGGGGCAAACATGTCAAATAACTAAGGAAGACAACTTTACCCATCTATTAAGTTAAAGATGGGCTTCCTGCAGCTATTGAAGAGATAAAGAGATATCACTAAAAAACAACTATAACAGCAAAAAGTTTCACCACAGTCTCCAACACACAAAATACAGTATCCTCTCAAAGCAATCATATGCTCCCAGTCACGTTTTTATCTTCTGCCAGAAACTCATCTAGCCTAACGCCAATAGAGCTACTTCTGTAACTCCGAGCACAACTCGACAGCAACATCTCTGTATTTTCCAGCTTATTTCCCAGGGAGGCTAACCAGCAACAGAATCAGACAAGGAGTAAAGGAGAATTCAAGTCCACCCAAATGAAAAGTTCCTCCAGTATTTAACAAACAATTCTCTCAAATCACACAGCTTAACTACCCAGTTCCTGTTTAGACACCCCATATAGAATCATAGAATTATTGGCTGGAAGAGCCCTTTACCATCAAGTCCAACCCTTAACCTAACGCTACCAAGTCCACCACTAAACAGTGTCCCTAAGTGCCACATCTGCACATTTTTCAAGTACCACCAGGTATGGTGACTCCACTGCTTCCCTGGGCAGCCTCTGCCAGTGCTTGAAAACCCTTTCAGTGAAGAAATTTTTCCTACTATCCAGTCTAAACCTCCCCTGGTGTAACTTGAGGCCATTTCCTCTTGTCCTAGCACTTATTACTTGGTAGAAGAGACTGACACGCACTGCACTACAACCTCCTTTCATGTAGTTGTGGGGAGCGATGAGGACTCCCCTCAGCCTCCTTTTATCCAGATTAAACAACCCTAGTTCCTTCAGCCGCTCCTCATAAGACTTGTGCTCTAGACCCTTCACCAGCTTCGTCGCTCCTCTTTGGACCTGCGCCAGCACCTCAATGTCCTTCTTGTAGTGAGGGGCCCAAAACTGCACACAATATTCAAGGCATGGCCTCACCAGTACCAACTGCAGGGGGATGATCACTTCCTTAGTCCTGCTGGCCACACCATTTCTAATACAAACCAGGATGCTGTTGGCTGCCTTGGCTACCTGTGCACACTGCTGACTCATACTCAACAGCCATTAAACAACATACCCTGGTCCTTCTCTGCTGGGCAGCTTTCCAGCCACTCTTCCCCAAGCCTATATAGCACCCCATGGAGTTGTTATGACCCAAGTGATGGACTCAGCACTTGGCCTTGTTGAATCTCATACAATTAGCCTCGGGCCATTGATCCGGCCTGTCCAGATTGTATGCACTGAACAGGAAAGTCAGCCAAGTCAAGTCGCACACCTCACAGCGCTTACTCCTCATACTCACTTCAGTTTCTCCAGCTTCACTGCTGCCTCACGATTTGCGGTCTCCAGTTGTTGGTGTTTCTCCATAGCCAGTTTCTGGAAATTAAATGTTGAGATGATTTTTTTTATTTTAGAAGAATATCATTTCTCTCTGGGCTTTTATTAGAGCCCTGCTCATTATTATTTTATATTACTTCATATGTGGCGAAATGCACCATCTCTGAACTACTGATAATATTCAGAAGAGAAGCCACCGGCAATTCTAGCTTCAGCCCACTGACTGTTACATCTATCTTTTCTCAAAACAAGACGTCAAACCTTCGCTTAGGCTAAACTATCAAATAAGTTACTGGAAAAAGTTTAAGATAATAGTATAAGTAATAACTTCGTCATGGTCATACAGAACCCTTTACAATACCAACAAGCTCATCCACCCTTATAAATTTACATGTTTCTTAAGGGCTTTACAAAGGTCAAGGCTACATTTAAGATTCCAGTGTGTTATTTAAACATGCAGTTAAACCACAACTTTTATGCACCCAGTTCTAGGTTAACCTTAATTATACTGAAGTAGGTATCTGGAGTACCCAATCTTACATAGTTCAGTTGTAACTCCAAGTAGACCTCACGCCGTAACTCTCTGAAATTCACGAAGTTGAGAATGCCACTCAAGAAACGAGCTGTCCTCTTTGTTTCTGAAATAGGAATGGCAAGTCATCACTATTCTGCTTTCCACATGCATTGCAATCGCATAGAAAAAGTTGGGTAAAACATAATTCAGAGACGAGACAGAAATTACAAAACAACAGAATCTCAATTAGTTCTTCCCCTGCTCACCTTGCAAAGATCTCACTGACTACACAGAAACTAGCACCGAGCTACAAATTTACAATGTCTTAGCAATTCTGTGCTATTTAACTAGTTAAAATGGCATCTAGGAGAAAGACTATTAAAATACAGCCTCCCATTAAAACAGAAGTCAGGGAGAAAGAGTGTCAATCTTCAACTACAACTCTGAAGACAGAGCCTCGTTGTAACTACCAGGCTAACCAGAGACAGCAGTTTGAACTACAGGGACTTTTTGGCTCTATTTCAAGCAGACTTTGTGAAATATGATTACGAAGGCCTCAAATGTCTTAGACAAGTCAGAGCTAGAAGTGAAAAAAATTCTTCAGAACATCGTTTTTGAAGTAGTTTGTGTTATACGAATCACCACAGCTGGGTATTGAAAAGGGTGACGCAAAAATTCAATTGCTTCCTATACAGGCATTAGCATAATAAGTCCTATAGCATTGCAGAATTGCCAGGATAATTTTTATTACCATCTATTCTTACGCTACTTCAAGTACGTCATAGTCCACTCTCCAGACCAGCAGTTCAACAGACTCACAGCATTCAAAACTCCCCTCAGTTAACTAGATAGCCTACATAAGGAATAAGGAGAACTGCTCGTTAGAACCACCTTGTCTAAGGGTCACAGCAAGGGTCAGAAGAGTAGCTGGAAGCCAGGGACAGTTCTCCATACTAGATGCCCATCTGTCTATGCCAAATGAGAAAAGACACCTGGATATCAAATGACACCCACCACCCCAGGAAACAAAGATTACAATGCACTTGCTTACTTGGGTTTAAAACATCAGCAATTTGAAAATCATTAATCCGGCACACTGGAAGTAAGCGCTCCCTGCAAGGAAAACAAAACACACCCTTGTCTGCAGTGACTATTACTCAGTTTTTGTATTATATCTGTTTACCAAAAAACAGATCTTGTCCTCTCATCCCAGAGCATATGCACAGCAAGCACATAACAATGGTAAGTCTCAGGAGAATAACACAGTAGAACTCCACACACAGATCAGCATTAAAAATTTGTATTCTCACAGCATCTCACAAAGATTTCTATAGAGAAAATACTTGCCTGTAGAACAATTTTTCAGCTTAATTAGGGAACTTCTACACTTAACTGTTAGCCAATTCTCCCCTTACAACTGAAACGAAGCTTAAAGTCTAACACTGACCTCATTCCAACAGATATCTACCTAGAATTCAGACAGCAAATTTATACAACAGGTACTTAAGATCCCTTTTCTAGATATAATGATGACCCTCTAGTGATTCAAAGTATAGATTTGTGCTCCATCTTGGTGAGGCTGTATTATTTAGTCAATACGTTCATTTTGACAGGATAGCTGCCTGCTGAGAATTTTAGTCTATTAAAGATTGTTGTCCCCTGTATCTGCAAATTTCACTTTGCTCAGAGCCGACAGGCAGCAGAAGCACCATCAACGAAAAGGCATAAAGTCCCACTACTTCTAATAAACTGGACCTTTACAAGGAATAGCAACTGAACATACACAGCATCTTCTACTTACATATGAATATACAAATTACAAACAGGTAGAAAGCCTTCAAATATCTGTGGATACATGATGTCAACGTTGACTGGCATCTAAAGAATAAAGAGAGTCAATGCATAAGTAGAGAATACTTAAAAATACACAGGTTTGTTTCCACAGCATAGGATAATTTAAATAGATTAAACACGCTGAGGATTGTCTCCCCACCCACAGGGAATACATGTTAGAGGTTGAAGAATGTCATCAAGTTAATCAGCAGACTATTTTAAGAGTCAGTTCTGGCTGGTCAAAATATAAAGAGACAATAATAACTAAAGCAGCAACATTACAAACTCCGGAATTCAGTCTAAACCCTCTGTTTTAATTTGTTCAAAACTGGTGCAGAAGGACAGTCTTGAATTACACACCTAACAACAAAAAGCTTTCTTTAAACACCCTGAAATTCACACACTAAACTATTTTATGAAGAAGTCAGAAGGAGATGGTAGTGATGCACTGTCACCTTTTCTGATATCTTAAACCTCATAGATGTGATCAAACATTAAAAGCAACATCTAAATTTCCTTCTAGACCAGCCTGACATCTACGCAGTGACCCTCCTCCAGCCATGGCCAGAGACAGATGCCCAAGACGAAAATAACGTATGTTCAAGGCCAGAGATAGTGTCCCTTCATAAACTTGTCCAATCCCTCCCAGACATTACAGACATTTCTGGTACCTGCAGTATCTCAAAGAAAGGAATTCACAGCTTAACCACAGAAGGAGAGAGCTCTGCACAGAGCATTCCCTTACAGCCTACAGTGGTAAGTGACTCCTCTTCATGCCCACTAGTTCCTGTAGCGGAGAAGGGAGTCTCATCTCCACATTAAAAAAAAAAAAAAAAAGAAAGAAAACCAGAGGCAGCACACCCACAAAACCACTGTTTCTTCAAGCATCTTGAGCTGAAGCTGCCTAAGTGAACAGACTACTTGCCTCCTTGAACGCAAATGCCCATGGGTATAGAGCGTCTCACACACAAGTCTTCTGCAATAGAGGCAGAATTTCTAAGCTCCTATTCATGCAATTACAACATACAAAACAGTAAGCTACTTGCCATTTACTAGTGAGAAGATAAGAGAGAGATACTTCAACGTTTAATTTGTTAAATACAATTTTTTTTCATTTCACATTTCATTACACCTGCCACTACAGACATACCATGTAGAAATGCTCCAGGCGGATTCCATATACCTTCTGCAGGATTCTCATGTAAATCATGTGTAAAACTTCAGGCTGCAATAAGAAAGGACATGAACCAGTATTCCATACAATTGATTATTCAGGGCTCCCAGACTACGCCATAAAAGTAGTTCTGCCTTTAACACAGGAAGACCAGTTTCACTGAGCCACCAAGACTGACAAGTTTTACTTTCCAATAGTTTGCAGTTCAAGCATTACTATCTCATAATACAGTTATAAGAGAAAGCAGTGAGGTCTGACAGCCTTACAGCTATATGTTTTTCATTATGTTGCTGCTCACTGAGCAGTTTCCAAACCAAGCGAAACCAAAATCTAAAAGTGGTCACAGAAATTATAATCCCATAGCAAAGAGTGCCCTTCATCATGTTATTAAAATAGAGGGGCAAAAAATACCTACAAACCAAACAGTTACTCCTTTGCAGCATTAATCCTTGATGAATTCAAATCAATCTTGCTTCCTAAAAACGATCATCCCATCGTTCCCTACATGAGCAGGACCAGCCTCCTCCTTCAGCAGGCACACAGACTTGCATAGCAGCACAAGACATCACACTGAGGCATCAAATCAGCTTTAAAGCCACTTCTCTTTTGTTGGGGACACTGCAAATTTGCATTAACATTAATGGTCAGAGGGATACAAGAAAAAAAGGGGGTGAAGCAGGGAGGGGTTGCTTTTTACAGGATCGCTTTAAAGGCATTAGTTGATCAACTAAGCTGTTGAAACTATGACACTATGCCAAACACAGCAGCTATTTTAACCTAGTTCCCACAGAACTGAGAAGGACAGACTCCGATTTCATGTTTGTCTGTTTATGAACCCACCCCCCTTCCTGGTGAGGCTTGAGCAAGCTTCTCTCAAGCTGGAGAGAGGAGAAGCTCTAGGTTTAACCCTGTAACTCCTATGAGACTAATCTGCCACATTGGAAAACCCTGATCACCTCACTGTCGTGGTCTGAGAAACCCACAACTTACTGCTGTTTAGACAATTATTCTATCATCCAATGACCCCTCCCCACCCAGGAAGGGGAATCAGGAAAAAAAAAAGGAAACACAAGGATTGAAATATAAATAGATTTAATAGAATAACACTAAGTAATTAATATTAATAATACCAAAGAACCAATATTGATCCTGATACCAATATAAAATACACAAGGACTATACTCAGCCCATTCTGTCAGCAGGAAGCCGTGCACTCCCAGCAGGGGACGGCAAGTGTGGGACACTGTGAGCGCTGGGGCTCCAGGAGGAAAGGAAGGGCTCAGGGCTCCAGCACTGGGGCAAGAAGTTCTTTGGATCACAGCCATCAAGGGACAGAGAGCACTACACAGCAAGCTTTCTAATTTATATAGAATGCGATGGTCATGGTATGAAATAATCCTGTTGGCCAGCTTGGGTCAAGGGCCTGGGTCTTGCTTCGCCTCATCCCCGCACCTGGCAAGGCTCGCAAACACTGAGGCCTTGAATCCCACATACCGTAGCTGGCTATAAAGTAAACATTTTCACAAATTCAGACACCAGAGTCTTCTAAAGGTGTCATTTTCTCAAGCATTAGAGAAGAAATAGCCCTGTATCACTCAAACCAGGACAGTCACTTAGAAGGCGCTGCTGACCGCCAGAGAGGGTGCAAGCCGAGGAGGGAGAGATCACCCCAGAAACCAGCCGACGTGTAAGAAAACCCCTGGTGCTAGGGCACGCAAAGGCCTTCCTCCACGACGGGCAGGGAGCTGCCCGAGAGCGGCGGGGCCCCGAGAACGGCTCCGCGGGCCACGCCCTCCCCCTCACCCACCTTGGGGTTGCCGAACACGTCGCCCTTGACCAGGTTCCGGGCCTCGGCGCCCCCCAGGACGTGGCTGCGGAGGTAGCTGACGATGTCGTCGGGGCTGTAGCGGGGGAACGTCATGGCCTCCATGGCGGCGCCAAGCAACAGCCGTGCCGCCAACCACCCCGCGCCAGGCCGGGCCGCGGCTTGAATCTGGCGGGCACCGCCCCCGCCCCGCCCACGTCACGCGCAGCCCGGCCGAGGGCCTATCCGCGACCGCGCCGGCGGCGGGGCTTGCGCAGGCTCCGCCCCGCCCCCGTGCGCGCGGCGGCCGTTGGCCGTTAGGGGCGGGGCCGCCTGAGGCGCTGGGAGCGGGGCGAGGGAGGAGTGGCGGGGCCCGGCTGGTGCCGGCGGGGAGCGGGGGCCGCCGGGCTTCCCCTCGCTGCCCGCAGCGCGGCTCTCAGGGCTGTCGCAGTCGAGGGAGCGGCGCCGGCCTCGCCCCTGTCAGGCTGTGGGATGCCGCGGCTCCCGCCGCCATGTCAGGCGTCGCCTGGGCTTTGGGAGGCCGCCAGCAGGCCGGCGGCTCGCGGTGCTGCAGGGGCTGGGGGCAAGCATGTCTGTCAGCGGCAGGGCAGGGCAGGCCTCCTGCAGAGGGGTGGGCAGGGGGAGGAACACCGCGGCGAGTCGGCAGAGGGAGCTGATGCCGCTTTGGAAAAGCTTGTCCTCGGTAAAAATGCCTCTGGAAGAACCTCCTCAGCCGCCGCCTCCTGCCTCCTGAAAGGAGACAAAGCCAATCCAGCGCTGCATTGCACAGGGCTCTTGTGCTTAATCAGTACAGATTACCATCTCCTGGATGCAGACACCATTTGTGGCCAAAATTGCACTGTTCACACCCGCCCTGCACAGTTTTGATGCTCGTATCCGATGCACATCTCCTTGCACCCTATGTGTGCCTCCTTGTGCCTCCACTCAGCTGAATGCAGTGCCCGCTCGGCCAGCGAGGTCACAGCACTTTTCTAAGCCCTTGCCATCACAGAGGTGTCATCTGGCACCGAGCGCGGCATGGAGACGCTCCAGCCACCGTTCCGCACTTGCTGATGTAGAAACTGGGCTCAGTTTCCAGACAGGCACTCTGCCAAGGAGTCAGGTGAGTCACGGACACAAAGTGCTTCCCAGCAGCCTTGCAGCCGGACACCTCGGCATGGCCGTGATGGTAACGCAGCTTGCGTAGGGCTGCTCACAGTCCCCAAAGGGCTGAACGGCCTGGAAGGTGTTAGACCATGTCTCCTCCAGGTAGACCACGGCCCCTGACCCTCATGTTTCTTTTGGGGATGGGGATGGCATCAGAGAGGATCAACTGCCCGAGCAGGTGTAGCTGTCAGTACCTGGAAGTGAACTGCACAGGGCAGCAGTTGCAGGAGTTCCCTGTGGCTATCCCGCTGGACACCAGGCAGCTGATTCTGGCGGCAAACAACGTCTCATACCTGCCAGCGGTGGAATTGAGCTTCTTGGCTGATTTGGTCTATCTGGACTGCAGCAAGAACCTCTTGGGGGATGACCTGGATTTCACTTTCATTGGTGTGGCCAAGCTTGTCTATCTGGACCTCAGCTTCAACAACATCACACAGGTGACCTTCAGCACCTTCTCACACCTCCTCAGCCTGGTGGTGCTGAAGATCTCAGACAATCCCAACCTTGTGGCCATCGAGAAGGATGCCTTTGCCAACAATACCTGGCTGAGGCACCTGGATGTGAGCCGGACGGGCTTAACATTCCTGGACACCAGCACTGTCCAGGACCTGCCCAACCTGAGGTTTCTGGGGCTCAGTGACAACCTGTGGCACTGCAACTGTTCCTTTTTGGACTTCATCACCTGGATGACAGAGAGCAACGTTCATTTTCCAGGTGAGGGCTGTGTGAGCAGCACTTGTCTCCTCCCTGCTCCTGCAGATCTGTGTGGAACAGAGGGGGCCTTCTGTTCTCTTTCCCAAAACTTCAACTCATGGCGCTGTGCCACTGCATGTCAACTTTGTGTCCCACCTTCTGGTGTTGTACAAAACACGGATCGGTGCAGTTGGGTTACACACACTCCACCCATAGACCCAGGACAGTCAGGGAAGCATAGCCTGTAGCTAGGACATTGCTGCTGCTGCTCTGAAACCCCTGGCTCCAGCCTCAGGAGGTGTCCCTGTGCCTGTGAGTCACAGCACCCCGTGGCTCCAGTGCCAAGGTCGAGGAGCCCAACACAGCCCTGGGGAGATCTGCACTGGGAAAGCTACTGCTCTGAATTTCCTGCCTTGCCTCCATCTGCTCTGATCGTTTGGTGCTGCTGCAGTACCAGCATGTCCGCAACGGTCAGTTAACCCCCCTCTCTCTGTGGAAATGGTCTCCTGCCTCCGTTCTGACCTGCTTGGGGCAAATTCTCCAGCCCTGAGCTCTCCACTGTTTGGCCAGCGTCCCCTTCACCTTGAACACCTCCCGCTAGCTTCTTACTGCATAACGTGCCTGGCAGGCAGCCCTCATTTGTGCAACCTCTACAGCAATTCTGCTCAATGCTGAAAACGAAGCAGGGTTGAAAGCCAGGCAGCTCCTCTTCTACTCTCGTCTCTCACTGATGGGGTATCCAGGAATAATTCGGGTAATGTGGAAGCCAGCAAGAGTTTAGCTGCTGACTTCCACGAGGCTGCAATCACAGCCTGCTCCCCGTTGACCCATTTCGGTCCATGAAGAGTGAACGCAATGTCCCTTGCCTTAAGACCACAGCAGCTTTTGTGCTAGGACAGATAAAAATTACAAATCCTGCAACCTCCAGTTCTCACAGTGCTCCTCAGCCCTCAGAGCAGGTACATTTGCCTGATCCTCTCTATCACGCTGTGACTGAATGCTCAGAAGTCAGAAAAAGACATTTTGCTGTTCCCATGGGAGCTCTGGTTTGGGTCCCAGCTGACATTTGATCGTCAGAGCGAAACAGAACACAAGTCACGCTCAGAAAAGCGTCTGTATCCATAGGACTGGGAGATTCCATATGTTCCCACTCTTCCTCCGGCACCCCAGAGCAAATTGGCTCTCTTTTATTTTAAGTTTCCTAAAATAAGAAAGGTATGTGCAGTGGAGGTGAGCACTGAGTCCCATGGGCTGCAGCAGCATGGTGCAAATTGCTTCTGAGTAAAAGCCATTTCTTGAAACCAGGGTCTCCACGACTTCTTTCCTTACATCATCTGGGATCCCAAAATCAGCTGCTTCCCATCATATTGAGAGATTCGACAACTGGGCCGTGGACACCGAGTGTTCATGAGGCAGGGTAATCACCAGTTCCCTTTCCCAGAAAAACACTGGTCCCAAGGGCAAACGTTTGTTCTGCAGCTGCAGCACATTAACTCGATTTTTCTGAACTGAAAAGGAACACAGCAGAGCACATACTAACGAAGAAAGCTTGGGTTTCAGTAATGCAGGACACAATGGTGAGAGCGAGCTGCAAAAGAGAAATTGTTTGAGAAAGCCTGTTCATTGAATAAAAAAGGGCCCCAAAAGAACCCGAGGGGAGAAAAGGGAAGGGCAAGTGGAAGCTGGTGTTAGGACAGAACCAAATTAAGGACATCTGTGTCATCTTAGATGTAGTAAGCTCCCTATAGGCAGTAAAGTTTTTTATTTTCCATATACAAGTTACAGGCAGTTATGGAACAGTGTAAAATTAGTGCTGTTCTTAGTAAGATTGGCGGTAACACACTGAACCCTGGAACAGGAGAATAAAGTTCATTGCAGGCAATTTGGGAGGCTAGAAGTAGGAAAGGCAGTGGCAGCAAAGACTGGGGGAACAAGTATGGATCCCTGCACCGTGCTCTGGAAAACGGGAAAGCCAAAGAAACCAGGGAGCCTGCGGAGGTGGCTCCACTTCCCTGCTGTGCTGGGCTTTCCTGTGTCCTGGTGAGATGCTGTGGGCGAGTCCGCAGGAGGCCGTGTGGCTCTCGGGACTGGTGTGAGGGCTGCGCAAAGCTTTCATGCTGCCGGTAAACGTACATGGGCTGGACACCCTGTATCACAAACACTCGGCTGCCTCTAGGCATCTTCATTGGATGGAGGCAGCCCCAAACCGAGGGTTGTTACAGGAGACGACAGCTCCTGTGTGAAGGGATGTTGGGACAGAGCCCTGAAATCTGCAGCAAGCAGATCACCATCCTGGCCTTTAAAAAGCTGCTGCTGCTTCACAGAAGACCTTGGCACCGGTGTTTTGTGCTCAGCTGGATCATGACATCTAGGTGCTGCCATAAAGTTGCCCAGGTCTAGATAGATTTGGGTAATGGCGAGATAAAACCTCTCCGGTTATACTCAGGACAATGAGACACATCAGCATGAACAACCACTGCAGCTATATCACTCAGTAATATATGATATAATGTGATGTAATATAATATAAATCCCCTGTAGCTTCCTTTCCGCTGCTCCCTTTTCCTCAGATCCATCCAGCTGGTGCATCAAGCAGTGACCAGCCCGTGTCTAGCACAGTAACTCTTTCTGGTCCAGGGAGTTCAAAACCTGCAGGGGAAGGAGAGGGCCATGGCGGCGAGCATGCTGCGCAGAACTCTACGGACACCAAAAGGAGTCGGTGCTTTTACCACACTCCGCCTTCGCTGACTTCAGAGGGAAAAGCCAGCATCTGCTTCATCCCCATGTATATTACAATACCACAGGGTATAGTTGTTATTTTAGTGGAACTGAATCATTGATGAGTTTCCTCTTCCTCTCTCACAGAGCAGGTTAAGGCTATGCCTAACTGCAAACCAGCATTTTGTCAAATGCACGCAAGCCTCATTATTCCAGCATAATTTAGGCTGTATCACTTCAGAAGGTATTTGAGATTAAAAAAAAACCCCACACATGCGCTTTTATACTAAAATAAAAGTACTTAATCAGCAGAGATGAACAGTGCAGGGACAGCAGTTTGCTGCAGTGGCATAATCTGACAGGCAATATTTTCCTATGGAGGCAAGACCACAGAAATCTTTCTGGCACCCTGGCAACTGTGGTTTGGCAAGGGTTTGCCTGTCTGATTTTACTTACGCCACGGAGGGAGAGGTGTGAAGCCCGTGGATGCTTTTCAGGAGTTTAGCAAACTCCTCCGTCATTTTTCTGGCAGGACTCCTGTTCATTAAGGCTTAAGACACAGGCAAGAGAGTTTTGCTTCTGCTTTTCCCCCTGCAGATGCTGACAACATCACCTGCTACACCCCAGAAGGCCTGCGTGCCCTAAAAATGCCTGCAGCGGAGGCACAGCTCCACTTCACCTGCCTGACCCAGCTGTACAAACGAGACTACATCTTTCTGTGTCTCGTTGGCTTCTGCATATTCTTTGCCGGCACCACGGCAGCCTGGCTGGCTGGCATCTGTGCCGTCATCTATGAACTCCACACTTCAAAGGGGGAGGAAGAGGAGGAGGAGGAAGAAGACACAGTCACTTAGGATCAGCCCTACAAATCTTTCTGAACGCCCGTCATGGGAACTGAAGGCAGGCCTTTCCTGCCCAATTTCCCACATTATGTCCCATTCTAGATGCTGGGTTTTTTTGAAGTGAAATAAAACTGCAAGAGAAGAAAAGTCTCTGTGCTGCAGTTTCACTCACTGTGCTACCTCCACTTGTCTTCTTCCACCGGGACTTGGGACATTGGTTAAAAATATTAACTTGTTGGGGATGAGGGGTGTGCGCAGTGCCAGGCATTTACACTCCTGCTTTACCGTGAGACCACAGAAAAACAGGGTCAGCCTGGGGCCAGTCCTGTCACAGAGACAGGCTGGAAGAGGTACGACCCGGGATATGGGACAGGCCCCGGCATTCTGCTGTAGCCAGGGAAGTCACCAAGCCCTCTCCGGCCAGAAAGCCCAGCAGAGCTTATTGGGACCAGCCTAGATAGCTTACTGGAGCCCCAGGGAATCCAAGAGCTTTCTGCTGTGGAAGGGCAGGTACGTGAGCAAAGGGATTAAACCCAGGACTTCAGGGGCCTGGGACCCCACGGGATCTTGCTTTCATCCCTGTTACACTGGTGACAACAAAAGACACCATCTGTCACCAAAAGACACCTGCAGCCAGACACCCTGTACCTCCACTGGTTTATAAACATTTAGAGAACTGGAAAGCCCAGCTCCAGTTTCGTATCACATAACAAAAACTGTTTGTGGGGTTTTTTTTAATGTAAAAAATATTGCTTACACACTCCAAGTGTTCTTTGAAATGGCTTGTGTTTCGATGCCAAAGTCCCAGGGCTGCACACACAGGCCGGAATAAAGGGAGATGTAAATAAGATCCTTCATATCCCTAACGCTGGTAATTGCCCAGAAAAGTATCTGCTTACATGACTGAGTACAGCAACTCCACGTGTGAAACACTGGCTTCTTCACCCGATGCTGGTGGGATCTGGTGAAATAAACAGGAAAAGCAGAAGATTTTAGCAAGCGTGGTGCAAATTACCATTCTGCCTTACAGCCAGTAAACCGCAGGCTGTGAATCAAAGCTGAAATCCTTGTTTGGGGCATAATCGGCGTGATGAGAACGGTTAAGCATGGACATGGGGACACACGTGTAGAGCTTCCCCCTTAGCAACCCCCCTGGCGAGCTGGAAGACACTGTGACGGCAACCCCCCCCCGGCGGAGCCACACGAACCGGTGACACACCCGCCCGCCCATCGCCCGAAACGCCACTAGCTCCTCCCCGAGGCTGGTCCCCAACTCGCCGGCACCGCGGGGGCGGCCGCCGCCGGACCCCGCCTGCGGGCGGTGCCGCGGGCAGACCCGGCCCCGCTCCTCCCCGTCCCGCAGCGAACTGGGCTGGCTCGGCGCCGCGCCGGAGGGTGAGTGCGGGCCGGGGAACCCCCGGGGGCGGGGGGCACGGGCGGCGAGAACGCGTTTTTTACGCCGATTATCCTAGTAGAGGGTAAAGAAAATATAGCAAGCGCGGGGACGGCTGCTCCCCCCAACTTCCCCTTTGTCCCCGCGGGAGGAGCGGGGCGCGGCGGGGCCCTGCCCGCACCCCGCCGGGCTCGGGCCGAGGCTGAGCCCGCAGGGATTCCCCCGGGAACGGAGGGGGGGCTCTCCTAGCTCTCAGAGGAAGCCCGAGCTCGCATCTGGTAGCCAGAATCCAGGCGTGGGTCTACTCGAGGAGACTTAATCGGCTCTGCTGACTCATAATTATAGTGTTAGGGCAAGCTCGATAAGAACCCTAATTCTGGAGTAAAAGCACCCCCGGCGAGCTCTTCTGCTACAGCTGCGCTGTGTCACGCTCCAGAATCTCGTGGTTGTGTGGCTCCGGCCTGAAACGTGACTGCGTGGAAGACAAATTCAGGCTTCTGCACCACACCGGCGCTTGTCAGCAAAGTCCTTGCGGCGGCGGACAAAGGTTGCCGAAAGGCACCTGGATCCGGGAACAGTGGCGAGGCGTGCGATTGGAGAGGGGCCCAAAGTCCCGCATGCTTCAAAGTGCTTTATATGGCTCCAGATTACTGGAGCAAAGGCTCGCAGTAGAGTTTTAGACGAGCAGCATAAAGAGTAGCAGCTTTATAATACACCTGGCTTATTGCTTTGCTGCAGCTGAATCTCTTTGCTGCCAAGATAAAACCCCACATTATGACTTTTAGCTCTTTGCTGCTAAGATAAAACCAGCTGTAAAGATAAAATGCCTGGTCCTTGCGGGCAGGCGTGGGTTCTCCACTAGCCTTGTAATTTGAAGGGCGAAACGTGATCATCAACCTGCCCTACTGGCTGGGAACCTGTTATATTTTCAGCGTGTCATCTGGCAGGTGCTAACCTCTATTAGATATGGTTGCAGCTGACTCTTCTTCCTTACATTAGGTTTTCAGTGTTAGTTTCAGTGATAATTATTTACCAAACTTCATGTGGACAAGGCCAGCTGTTGTCTTCACCTTGCTCCATGGATAATAATCCCTTTGCAAATGAGAAATAAAACCCTTTAGTCCCTGAAGGTCTCTCGTGAGGGGTGCTGTCGCTGCAGCAATAGAAGGATGTTTGCACTGGTTCCATGTGGTGGCCCATTTTCCCCCACGCTGACAGATTGTGCTGGTGGGACAGTGCAGGAGACACCAAAAGCTCGCTACGTGGTGGAGGCAACCAGGTGGAGACAGGCTTCAGCTGGGGTTTGGTTTGGAGAGGGAATTGTCTCAGTGCTGGAGAGAGGTCTCTGCTGTCTTCTGCTGTGCTGCATCACACAGCACCATCTTGGGTCACTGGTATGGTTTGAGAAACCCACAACAATTTATTGTCATTTAGACAATTATTCTCTCACCCGATGACTCCTCCCCACCCAGGAAGGGGAATTAGGAAAATATAAAGAAACCCGAGGGCTGAAATAGAAACAGATTTAGTAGAATAAGACTAAATAATTAACATTAATACTACTAAAGAACCAATACTGATCCCAATACCAGTATCAAATACACAGGGACTATACTCAGGAAGCCGTGCACTCCCAGCAGGGGACAACAAATGTGGGACACTGCAAGTGCTGGGGCTTCAGGAGGAAGGGAAGGGCTCAGGGGTCCGGCACCGGCAAGAGGTTCTCTGGATCGCAGCCATTAGGAGAGAGAGAACTTCACAGAAAACTTTCTAATTTGTATTGAATGTGACGTTCATGGTATGAAATAATCCTGTTGGCCAGCTTGTCAAGTGACCAGGTCTCGCTCCTCCTCATCCCTGCAACCCGGTGAGCTCGACAACACCGAGACCTTGAAACCCGCATACCATAGCTGGCTATAAAGTAAATGTTTTCATAAATTGAGACACCGGAGTCTTCTAAAAGTGCATTTTTCCCAAGCAGTAGGAGAGAAATGAGTCCCATGTCGCTCAAACCAGGACAGTCACGCAGATGGACAACATCTGACGTTTGGGATTGTGCAAGAAGGACCCGTGCCAGATGATTGTGGGGAAGGGCCCTTGCACTCACTTGCAGGCGGGGATGGTTCTGGAGCGCTTGGTGTTGAGCATCTCCCAGCACCATAAGCTGGTGGCAGGTCCGGCAGATGGGGAGCAGGAAGGAGGGAGAAACATGCAACGCAGCCTTGCTGCAGGGCAGCGTGGTGGAGGCTGCTGGATGCACCTTCTGCTCCATGTTTCCATCTCAGGCCAGCGCGAGGAAGCGCAGGAGCATTAAATGCCAACCACACGGGCCCTGGTGTCTCCTGGCCAGCAGACTTGCTGGTGCAGATGTTGGCAAGTGCCAGCAGTTGCATGTTGCTGGGGGCTGCTCACTGACTTGTGGCTCTGAGAAGCTGCAGGGGTGTGCATCACTCATCTGGCCAGTGCCTCTACCAAAAAGGTTCAGTTATTATTGCCATTGTGGTGGTTTTTATTATTATTTTATATAAGTATGACCATAGCGGTACAAACTAGCTGTTCATGTAGCCCAGCTCCTTTCACGTCCAGGGATTTCTGAGCCAGTTTGTGTTTGTATTGTAATTCTCCATTTACCCGGTATGCCCAGAGCTTGGGTTTTTGAGTTTGAAAACTGCCTGCACTCACCCCATCCGACAGTGGGGAGTTCCTCAGGTCTGCTTCCCACTGTATGAAAAACACACCTCTTTTGGTTTGCTTTGAATCTGTTTCCTGACCTCTTTGGTGGCCCCTGGCTCTGGTGTTGGAAGTGGCTGTGAACAATTGGTTTCTGTCCACCTCTCCAGAGCATCCCTGCAGGCACAGCACCGTGTCCATGAGTTTGTGGGACTTAGCCAGTCACAGCCAGAGCTGGTGGGACCTTCTGTTGGCTGTAGTCCTGCTCCGAGCCGGAGGCTGGACTAGGGTCCTCCAGATGCTACCTCCCACCAACACTTCAGTGATTTTTAAGGCTTGCTTGACAGGAACTGGGCAGGGAGCCCTTGGTTTGTGCTGCTCCATACCCAGCAGGCACCAAGAGGTGAAAATTCCCCACGTTTCTCCCTTCTTTCAGCCACTCCCTGTGCTCGGAGGGCTTGGGTTCATGCTCAGCAACACTTCCACACACGCGTATCTGCATGTTGTGAGCTGTTACTCCTCCAGTCACACCCCGAAGCAGTAACGGGCTCTCTTTCTGTGACAGCACCAAGATGGCTGTTCTCTCAAAGGAGTATGGCTATGTCATCCTGACGGGGGCTGCCAGCTTCGTCTTGGTCACCCATCTGGCGGTGAAAGTGGCCAAGGCCCGCAAGAAGTACAACGTGGAGGTGAGTGCTCAGGCTGAGGGAATGGGAAGGTCAGGGCTGGTCTGCAGGGGATGCTGCAGACAAGCAAAGTAACACCTTGCTTATTTTTGGGTGGCTTGCTGACATTTTCTGCCCCACCAAATGGATGCAGAGGGGATGGAGCTGCCATTCTGGCTCTCCAGACAAGAGCAGACGGCACGACAGAGCTTGGGGTTTGGCACATCAGGTGCTTGGCACCAAGCTGAGATGGCTGAAAGCACAAGGCTTTGAGCTCGGAAACACTGATGAGCAAGAAACTACACAGCCCTTTTTCCCTGTAAAGAAGGTTGATGCAGCATTGGGGGCAAAGGGTGGTGGAACAAAAGTGACAGGAGGGTTTTCTCAAGCTCAGAGGGAGCACCTGAGCCCTATCGCAAGCAGTCTTTCAAAGTGACCTTCCCTCTGCATCCATGGAGGAGCCCGCAAGCCAGGCAGGGCTGTGGGCTGGGTGGGGACAGCTGGTCCTGCCCGTGAGTCAGGGCGATGGCATGTGGAGGCTGCTGTGCCACTTGTCTCCGAGCGAAAACACTCCTTTTGTTCTTCCCCCGGGTCACTCGGGGAAGTGGCAAGAAGGTGTGGGAGCGAGGACAGCCCCGGGTGCTTGTTGGGGTGACACCATTCCTACTGCATGAAGTCAAGATTATAGAAAATGTGCCCAGAGCACTGGATTTCATGCTGGGAGAAGCCTCTGCAGCCAAGTGGCAGCTCCGGCTGGCTGCTCAGCTCTGCAGCAGTGAGGATGGCAGCGTCCTTCCAGCCTGTTCTGGGTGATGTCCACCACCCCAGAGGAGTCACGGGGGCATGCCCTCTGTTAGGGTGCTTTGCTCTTCCCTCCAGAGAGATGGGATTTAAACAAGGAGGTCACCCAGTACCTGGCTAGCTCCTGTTCAAAGCAGGGCCACCTCCAGGGTAGTCAGGTTGCTGAGGGAGGTCAGGAACCAGCCTGGGACAAGCAGCAATTTCAACAAAACATTTGTGGGCCACGGGGCAGAAGACAGGCTCTAACTGGCCAATGCAAGTCAGTCTCTCAAGCACTCATGCAGCACTGGGCTCCCTGAGGAGGTGCTGCAGGGCACACTCCTTCCTGCTGGAGAACACCACGTTCCCAAGCCCAGACTGCGCTTGCTGATGTTTTGCTGCTGGGTGTTTTTTTTTGGCAGTATCCAACCATGTACAGCACAGACCCTGAACACGGGCGTGTATTCAACTGCATCCAGCGTGCGCACCAGAACACGTGAGTACCATGCACGAATGCCGACCTTGAAAATACACAGGGCTGTGGAGCAGGGCCTACAGCTAGAGACTTGTTGCTGCCAAGGGCTTGGGTTCAGGCTCAAAGCTTGAGGAAAACACACGGCCAGGAGACACTTAGTAGTAATGCTGTGCTGGCTCCTTACCATGCCTTAAACCATGCGATGGGGCTGTGAAGCAGCTTCCTCTTCCCCGGTGCTCAGCTCTTTGCCTCCATGCATGGACCTTAAGACACTAGAAGTCTTGTTTCCAGAAGAGCCTGCTGATCTGTTGTGCTGCCCAGATCTCCCTGGGGAGAGGCCTAAGTCCACCCAGCTACTGTGGGCCAGGCTGCAACAGCACATCGGTGGAGTGCTGGGAGGAACAACTCCTCCTGGATTAGGAGGTGGTAAGTAGTATTTAGCAGTGGCTTAGGGCACAAAATGGAAAGAGTGGGTGTCCCTGGGGAGAGACACAGATGGGAAGAAGTCCCTAAAAGATGCTCAGATTCCCTCTTTCCTCTTATCTGTGGCCATAGCATCAAGCACAGCTCTCCTCAGCACAGAGACTCCTAACAGTCAGGCCCAACAGAGACCTTGGCAGGTGCTGGCAGCTTCTGTATTTCTAGAGCTTGCTCTTTGTAAGCAACTTCAGCACAAATATAACCACCTCGCTTTAATTTTCAGATTGGAAGTTTACCCTGCCTTCCTGTTCTTCTTAGGCACCAGTGGAATCTATCACCCGGTAAGTAATGCTACGTTGCAGGTTTGCAGGACTGCACTCTGCTCTTGCTCCCGGACTCGGGGAGGGTAGCGGGCAGTAAGCCAAGCTAGCCCTTCTGGAGGCAGCAGGCTGCTTCACGAGCCCCATTGCACTTCACAGCTGTGCCCCTTCTGAAAACGTAGTTGTAGAAGGTCTTGTGCAGGGGAACCACATAATAAACTCATTATTCCTGCTTCAGCTTTAGACCCCTTTCCTTCCCGTAAGGGTGCCTTGTTGCACAAACCAAAGCATTCACAGCCTCCAGTCCGTAAGTGGGAAGGGTCCCTCCAACCCTACCTGGTTCTTGCAAGCCCTGTGGCATCCTGCTGGGCTTACAGCAGTGCTACTCAGCAGCTGGTTGTGTGGCCCTTTCCCTCTCTCCTAAGCACACTTTGACGAAGAGTTCACCTGATAAGAATAGAACAGGAACATGGTGATCTTCCCACTCACTTCCACCGCCAAAGGAGGTGTGCAAAGGATCACAAAAAAAGCCTAGATTATTTTTAATTGAAAGATGTAGACAACTCGTGAGGAGGCGGGCATATAGGAGAGATCAAAAGCAGTAGCTCTTTCTTTGCCACCAGTAGACAAATCTGGTCTTCTCGAATATGGGAAGGAAGCCACATAGGCAAATCTGGCAAACTGGAGGCTTGCTGCAGCAAGCTCTAAATTAAGAGGCAAGGTGGAAGTTTGTAACACCTGCAACAGGAAATCCTGTACAGTTGCTGGAGACAGTGGAGTGGGGCTTGGGGCAACAGCAGCCTCCAAGATCATGGCACATGGCTTAGCTCACTAACTGGGCAATGGCGGAATGAGATTCAGCACCTGCTGCCTGCATGATTTAACCATTTCTTGCTTGGGAAGAGCTGTGCTGCAAAACAGCAAGGCTCTTGCAGCACATCCCATGCTCCTTCCCTAGAGGTGTCATGAAAGTGACTCCTCCTGTAGAAAACTCACCCCAACAAGCTGCATCAGTCACCCACGTCCACCGGGTTGTCCTAGCAAGGTCAGGACCCATACTGTAGTTGGTGGTCACTTCTTTGAAGCAAAGCTGCTATAACAGGTAAGCACACGCAAATGGCAAGTCTCCAAAACCTTTAATGCTTCTCCTTTCTCTCTAGCGGACTGCCACAGGGCTTGGCATCACTTGGATTATTGGGAGAATCCTTTATGCCTATGGCTACTACACAGGAGGTAGGTCTTTACCTTGTAGCACAGAAGGTGCTTGGAAACTCAAGTCTGTAGTGGCCTCAGGGCTCTTTTCTCCAGCTCATTTTGAGAAGCGTCATGGTTTGGGCCGAACTGGCCACTGAGATGAACAACAGATACTACACTTGATCACTTGAAGCAGCATAAAGCTTCCAGTCAGGGTGTGGAGAAAAAGGGTGCAGGTCCACAGGCTGCTAACTCTCCAGTATGCTTTTCCTACCGATGGGAAGAGCACTAATCTAATAACAACACAGAGTGAGGGTAGGTACATGGCCCAAGCTGGTGCCTGCTGTTTTGCCTCGAGATTTATCACTAGTTCCTGCTCCCTCTTTAATTTTCAGGATGGGCTAGTCTTTCAGGCTGCTGAACTGAGAAAACATGTCTTTTTTTCCAGATCCAAAAAACCGAAGGAGAGGAGCCATTGGTTCAGTTGCGCTCATTGGGCTGGTGGGCACAGGAGTGTATTCGGCTTGCCAGCACCTTGGCTGGATCTGCCAGGGCTAACTGACCATCATGATGGCTGGCTAGGAAACTAAAGGAACTTTTGTTGTCTTTTCTGTTAGAACGTTTCATTTCCTGTTTGTTTTTTTTTTCCTTCTCATTCAATAAAATGAAGTTGTCAATCCTGTATTTTCATTCTAAAGTTATAGAGGGTTTTCTTAAGAAGTTTTGCAGAATGCTAGAATGACTCTGGTTTTGTAAGGACTACAGAAATCTGCTCATCAGGCAGAGATCTCCTAGCTTTTATGATTTTAGTGACAAAAAAGCCTTCTCACAACCTGTTAAAACATACAGCAGCCGCCTTATTTCTGGACCCCTCAATTCACGTCACTCTGCAATAACGTGTTCCAGAGTTAGTATTTATTTGATTGCTAAAAAAAAAAGATGTAGGCAAACATTTAAAGTTGTTGCTTCATCACGTTTAGAAAGAACAGTAGACCTATAAGTAGGGAGACAAATAGCTGTTGCTTAAGAGAGGCAGCACTCTATCCTATGCTGGAGTTTGCTACCACTGTGGTTCTGCTCCATACTCTCTGTGTGGACATGATTCTCAGGGCCATGCCTGTCCCAGGCTGCATCAGCTCACCATCCCCACAATATTTTGTCCCACCTTGGAAGTGAGGTACGGATAGAAAAAACAAAACTAGCATTTACAAGAGGGCTAGAGGGAATAACCCTTAAGGCTTTTATGTAGTCAGAGAACAGACAGAGCCTATAGCTACAGGATATCAACGTATCCAAGAGCTTTTATGTGCACTGTGTAGGGTCATACCTGTTAAGAAGCCAAAACCAAAGTTGACTGAGGGTGGAAGGCAATGGGGTTCAAGGCATGCAGCAGAAGAAGCAGCCTGGGCCAGGCCTCTGGTAGCACCTACCAGAGTGCTGCTGCTGAAAGTCATATTGCCGCCTCCTACTCTGAGGTTCCCGTCTTCCACCAGACAGGACAGAGCAGGCCCGCAGGCTGAGCCCCTGTGTGTACATTCCCCCTTGCAGGAGCAGGGTGGCTAAATGCTGCTCCAGCAATGTTTCCCCCCAGGCACTTACAATTTTAGAGCACTTTATTGCTGGGTACATGATCCACATCTCTGGCTGACAGGCAACTGGCTGATGCTCCCTTGAGCAGGCCCCAGAGCCACTAAAACACAGATTCCACATCACCCATCTCCACACAGACAGTCTTCAGCTGCGAGTAGTACTCGATGGCTGCCCGCCCGTTCTCTCTGCCAAATCCTGCGGGGACAAGGCAGAAGTGTGAACACAGCTCCAGGCAGCACCAGGTACTACTCATACCCCCTGGAACCAGCACGTAGTCGTATCAGGGAGAACATAAGCCACACACTCCAGTGCAAGTGCCACCTCACAGTGGCACTTCTGATCAAGCCCAGAGTAATAACTGGATGAGCTCAGCTGCAAAGCAAGGCCATGAATATTAAAGCTCGCCTCCTTGCTTTCTCAGTACAAAGTTGCAATCCATTCCCCAGCTTCCCTTTCAGCTCCCAGTGTGGCATTCACTTCTTAGAGGCACAGCTGACCCAGCAAGGGAGCACTCGCATCTGCCATCACAGAAACAGGCTCATCCTCACCCATGTGCAGGAGGGCTGAGCCCAGGGGAAGCCAAACAGAGCTCACCTGATGCCTTGTATCCTCCAAAAGGCAGCTCCACAGGGCTGATGTTGTAGTTGTTAATGAAGCACATCCCAGCCTTGAGAGCAGCTACTACCCTGTGAGCCTTCTGGATATCCCTGCAGGAGAAGGGCAATTCAGCTGGATCCCTTCCCATTCATCCCCTCCTTCCCTGCCAGCTGACATCCCACTAGAGAAAGGCCAGCAGGGTGCAGTGGTTTTTGCAGCCCAACCTGCCCTACGCTGTCTTTGCCTGCACTTACTCCCAAGGACACTCAAAACTGGATTTGATTTGAGAGGGCACAACAAGGACACCAGCAACACAGAATGCGGCACACGGCCAAGAGCCATCTATGCATCCTTTCAGCAGCATGGCAGGCTCCTGGTACACATCTCCCAGAGATGCAGGAAGGCAGGCAGCAGGCCAAGCCCAGCCTGGAAGGAGTCTGAAGGACAGCTGGGCCCACCTAACCCCTCAGGAAAAATCAGGAGGAGATGCGCAGTCATGTACAAAGTTCCCTTTTGGCAATTCCTTGCTCCAGCTTTTCTGGAAGAGGATATCCACGTCCATGCCAGGCACCACAAGAGGAGCATCAAGTTGCTGCAGTATTTCCCTTCTCCTCTCCTCCCTTCCCTAGACTGCTTCCACACCAGCCAAAATACCCAGTCATATACCTGGTGAAGACACCACCTGCCAGGCCGAATTTGGTGTTGTTGGCTCTCTCCACAACCTCCTCCTCTGTGTCAAATGGCAGAATGGACATGACAGGCCCGAAGATCTCTTCCTTCACACATGTCATGTCATCCGTGCAGTTCCCTGGAAGCATGGCAGAGCACATGTGCTTCAGAAAGAAAGAGTTAGCAAAACAGCCTGTGCATTCAGCAACCCACACAGCCTTCATGACAGCACTCAGCATGGCACGGCTCCCCCACTCCGGCTTGGCTAGCAGAGGAGCAAGTCCCACCCTGCATCTCAAGGCAACAAAGGCACTAACTGTACATGTCCTGTCAGACCCTCCAACAGCAGAGATTTCTCTGGACACAGTTTCTAGGTGTCTCAGCTCTCTCTGGTACACTCATCCCAGTGCCTGTCCACACTGTGAATGTGCACAGAGACAGGTTATGCTGAACAGAGCTTTCTCTAGAAGAAACTCAGCAACATCCATGTAGAAGGCTGCAGCACCATGAACAGGAAGGCTCATACCTAGCACGCAGGGTCGCATGTAGTAGCCGTTCTTCAGCTTCGGGTCATCTGGCACGTACAAGTCCCCACCACATAGCACTTGTGCTCCCTGAAAGAGAGCCAAGCAGAAGGTAGGCAGACATGTCCAGCAGCTTCCTGCCCAGCTGCCGAAGCTCTGGCTGGTCAATAGGTTTACAGCCCTATCAGAGAAACCGTGCCTGTGCCCCTCCCTGCTGTCTCTCCAGGTCAGGACTGCTCACTGATAGATCAGGATCAGGGAGTGAGACCCATCCTAAAAGTCCAAACAATGCTGATTTGGGGTGCAAGTGCCACAGGAGCCAGTGCAGGTTGGAGGGAAGCAACTACAACTAGAAACAGATCCTCAGCTGGCATCACATTAGCTTCCACATCTTCACATGGTGTGAATTCCCTTGTTAGTGAGTCAACCTTAGCACTCCACCTGGCAAGAAACACCTACCTCCATCAAATGCCCCACTTCAGAGATGGGGATTTCTCCCCTCCTTCCCCATCCCTCTTCCTGTTTCCAAATCCTTATCTAGCTCTCCTGGCTTTCACTCACAGTTCCCCTTCTCCAGCACATCCCCAAATTGGCTACACCTAGTCATATACCTAAGCACTGACATTTAAAACATCTTTACACTTAAAATAAAACCTGGAGAAAAAACAAAACTCCTGGATAAATCTTATTGCTATTACAAAGACTGTTTCCAGCAGCTGCAACTTTGGCCTTTGATCCTTAGTAAGCTCTTTCTCCAACTAACAAAATTGGAACCCAAATGAGATAATAGACAAGTGTACAAGGTGTCACCACAACTTAGAACCAGCCCAGACATCACGGATTATACCGTTTTACACACTGCCATGCTGGGTATCTCACAATCTCTAAAATTTGGCAACACCAGGATATTAAAACCCATGTAACCTTCAATGCTGATTCAGAGACATACACTGGGTCACTCTTAATCTAGCAGCCAAAGACACCTATCAAGTAATTCAACCACAACAAAAAAACAGCTTAACTGGGAAGGCATAGGGCAGGAAAGGAGCTGCCTGCCTGTTTGCCTAACAAGAAAGAGACACATTTCAGGGCAGTCACAAGGCAGCATCACAATCTCACCTGCTCCTTTGCCTGCTTAATAAAGCCCTGGACACGATCCAGGTGGGGCCGGTTGATGAGAGCTCCCATCCGTGTGTCTTCCAGAAGAGGGTCTCCAACTTTGATTTTCTGGGTGCGTTTCACCACCTCCTTTGTGAAGACATCCAGTATCTTCCTCTCCACAAACACTCGTGTGCCATTGCAGCATACCTGGGATACAGGACAGGCTGCTCAGAACAAGACACACAGCACTCTGCAGGCCTTCCCTCCACAGCTGGTAAAAACAGCTAACATCCCCAGGGACAGATTACTAGATTACCCTGCTGCTCCTGACAGCAATGAACAGTTCATGCTGAACATAGTGGTACTGATGCCACCACGTGGCAAAAACGCATCAAGTCACAAGCAGGAGAGAACTTGAGATGACCTCAGTAAGACAATTTGCCAGCAGGATTACACAAAGCCAGCAGCATGTGTGGAGATCTCAAATTTCGGATGGACAGACCCCCCACAGGGCCGTGGCTCAGGACACCAGACTGGAACATGCTGCCCCTCCGGAGGAAACCAGCACAGCTTCTTCTCACCTCTGTGCACCGGATTGGAGCCCAGGGCACAAGAGCAGCTGCACTGAGCTGGGTATCAGGTGCTAAAGAGGCTCCACTTCTGGGAAGAACAGGGCATCGGCTAAGGCATGCTTTGTTGGGATGCCCTGCACTGGCTTCTGCAAGGGCATCCCTTCTGATCCCTTGTGACACTGCACAGGGAAATAGGTGGCAAGATGGGAGCGTCGGGGCATCCCTGATCATGCAAGGTCACAGGCTGGCTCTGCCACCTGGTTCTCAAACCGCCCTGCCACAGCAAGGATGACTGCTCCTGCCCTGTAGACACACACCTCGCCCTGCGTAAGGAAGTTGGCCATGAGGGCTCCATTCACAGCATTCTCCAAGGCACAGTCCGAAAAGATGATAAGGGGGGATTTGCCCCCCAGTTCCAGGGTGATTGGTTTAATCCCTTTAGCTGCCATCTCCATGATCTGAGGGAAACAAGAGACAAGTGACCCACTGGTAAATGGGAAGCTGGTGGAAGGAGGTAAGAGACGCCCAAGCGGAGAGTCCCCACATGGCCCTTCAAGAATAACAGAAGCAGCACAAAGAGCAAGCTGGGTTTCCTAGACGTCCTGGGGACAGTCTCAGAAGGTTTGAGGTTTGTTTTTTTAAAAGATAAAATCAACAAAACCTGAGGAGTCATTTGCAGGAAGTCCCGTGCTCAGCAAAAGCTGAGGACAGCTGTAACTGCATCTGTGTCACTGCACCCCACAGGTACACACACATAAGCAGAATTCAAGGGGCAATATTTCTCCTTTTTCAAATCAGAATTTATTTTTAGAAGTCTTTTCAGGAACTTTTAATTTTTTGAAGAATAAATTGAGGGTAAGAAATTCACAGAAACTAACCTCTTGCTTAAAAATGGTAGGTTATATGCAGCTAAACTGAACTATTACTGCCAGAAATGCTCACACATTTTCACAGTGCTACTCTGTTTTACGTACCCTCCTCCCCACATAGACACCCACATCCCACATTTTAGCAGCTCAGAGACTTCATTGCAACAAGGGGCCAGACAAGTAATGACCAAGGGGCTCCTCTGAAAGAACTGAGCGCCCAAACCCATGCCCAGTGGGCTAACTGGAGCCCCAGAGTAACCTTGTATGTGTAAGCTCCTTGCTCAGACCCCAAAATGCCAACTTGCACCCCATCTTTACAAGCCCCATGCACAAAAGCTCAAGGAGGTATCGACATCCACAGCACACCAGGAAGGCTGGCACAACAGATCTCTTGTGTCCCTGAGTGAGAAGGTGCCTTTACCTTGATGCCAGTTGGAACACTGCCAGTGAAAGAGATTTTGGCCACATCTGGGTGATGACAGAGGAACTGGCCTGTGGCTGCTCCACCCTGCACCACGTTGAAGAGCCCCTTGGGCACACCGGCCTCTGTGAAGATCTCTGCCAACCTCACCACCGAAACAGGGGTGAAGGGAGAGGGCTTGAAGACCATCGCATTGCCTAGGGGAACCCAGACAGAGGCAAGGTGGGGTTAACAGCCAAACTGCTTTAGGGAAAAGAACAACAAACAAACCAACCACAAACACAAACAGTTTGTCTCAACAGATCCCAGAAGATCCCATCGAGAGAGGGGGACACAGTTTCAGCTGAACACTGCACCAGTGAAAGGGAGGAACTGCACCTTCCTGCTGGAAGGACTAGGGGAGATGGGGCTGCTGGTCCTGCACTGCAGCCATTTCCAAAGACATTCCTTGCCCGGTACAAAGCCAAGCGATCTGCCTTTTTCCTGATGTACTCCTGCCCTCTTAGCATCTACGGTGTTCCCACTTCCATTTCCTTTCCCTTTCTGCAAAGTAACAGCCTAAAGGTTCTGCTAATCCTTCAACACCTCCTTCAAGGTAATCCTAGACTTTATCCCCCAAATTACTCTCCCCCACAGGATCATTTGGCTTCAAAAGAAGCTTGCACAGGCAGAGTGTCTCCATTACCACAAGCCAAGGCTGGGGCAGACTTCCAGCAGGCAATCTGGAAAGGGTAATTCCAGGCTCCAATCCCAACACACACCCCAAGGGGTTCTCTCCGAGT
Source organism: Larus michahellis (assembly GCF_964199755.1). Taxonomy (NCBI): domain Eukaryota; kingdom Metazoa; phylum Chordata; class Aves; order Charadriiformes; family Laridae; genus Larus; species Larus michahellis. The sequence goes on along the minus strand of NC_133903.1, from coordinate 24,748,568 downwards.
GTACCCAAAGGATCCCCCGGGAAGCTGGATGTGTTCACCTGCAAAGAAGAAAAACATCCAGAAGGTAGAAAAGAGCAAACCCCCTTCCTGTCTTACCAGAGCCTGAGGGGCCAGATCTTGCTTTGATTGAGAAGAGTCACACAGCTTTTACCCCAGCAAGCTCACAGAAGGTGCGTAAGTGCCCACAGAGCATGGCAGTACTAGGCAGAGATCTCTGAAAATCCTTCCAAGATCTTCAGAAAAAAGAACAGTCCATCTTTTAAAGAAATAAACAGCAAAGATAGTCTTGTGCCATGGAAATTAGCAGAGAATGAGAATGGCAGGACAGAGAGTAAAGGGCAAACTCCAGTAACGTTCTCACCGGCTAGAGATCCTGCCAGTCCTGCATAATACTCCAGGCACTGCCAGGATATGTCGATGTCCACTCTGGCTTCAAAGATGGATTTCCCATTGTTGATGGTTTCCAAGGTGGCAATTTCTTCTCTTTGCTCCTGTGAGAGGCATGGGACAGTGGCAACACATTAGAGAAGCCTGTAGTAGAACTCCACAAGGAGACAGACGCTTCTCAAGCATGCAACTCCCAAACAAGGCAGGGTCTGCCATCAGTAAGCCAGGCTCTGCTGTGAGAAATTGTCATCTCCAACAGTTACAGTCCCAATTGCTATTTATCAGTTTCCCAGTGGCAACTGATCACAGGGGAATGTCAAACAGCCAGCCACTGGGGTTCACTGCTAGTCCAGTCTTGCGTAACACCTCTGTTTATCTAAAAGATGAGCAAACCTGAACTTAGAAGGCAGCTGGCAAACAACGGTTAAGATTCACAGAACTAAAGCGGGAGGAACAGCAAACAGCAAGTTCAAAATGGATCCAGAGGATTTAGTGAAGGATGGACAAAGCAACACAGCTGGGAAGCACCCCATCTCCCAGGCAGAAGTATTACCCTGCTGCAGAAGTCTGGAAAAAGCAGAAGTTTCGCAGAAAGAAAAGGTTTCTCATCACATATGTGCACTGGGGAAAGAAGGTCTGGTTTCTTACAGATCCGTGCCTTGATGGGAATTAACTTTAGTGTCCAAGAACATCTTATCTCCCAAAGCAATTTGTGATAAAGCTTATTTGTATCCTCTCTCCCCCATGTGTATTATCTGGTGTCTAAGATAAAAACCAACATTCCTGCAATTTTTTATTGCTAAAACAAGACACACTCCAGTCATGTGACAACATCGTCTGACAAGCTGGAAGTTCAACAGTGTTACAGTTATGCAATTTCAGCTTTGAAATCATGTGCAGTGAAGCTTAATGTTTGGAGTTGTGAAAAGAATCACGAGCCCTGCAAGACTTTGACTGGATGGCTTCAGTTTTATGTCTTCTAACAGTATTAAGCAGAGAAGGTACACACTGGCCTTGAATAGAGCGATAAGACTAAAGCCCTGCCCATGGTAACCTACTGTCTCTTCTGGTCAAAGGTAGATTTAACTCCTGAACTCCTCCTGGCGCTCTGTAAGTCCTCCTGGAAGCCCCCAACAGCCACATTAACCCACAAGAAAGCTCAGAGACAGAACCATCCCTCTCCAAAAGAGGAGGCGAGCTCCCACAACATACCCGAATAATTCTGGCAGCCTCCAACAGCACCCTGCTCCGCTCCATGCCAGACATTTGACTCCATATTTTAAAGGCAGCCTTTGCACTTTGCACAGCCAGATCAACCTCCTTCTCCCCAGAGCAGAGCAGCTTGCATATCACACGACCTGGACACATTTTAAACAGAAAGTAAATAAGATGGAAACCTCAGAAAAGGAGCACAAAAAAGTACTCTTTTATCTCGCATCAAACCCCAAAGACTTCAGTCCAGCCACCTATATCAAGCTACAAAACTTCATGGTATGGTTTCCACTGATTTGTAACTGGCTACAGAAGACGCACTGCAGTTCAGCTGGTCTGAATTAAAAGAGATGCCATTCTCCGCAGTTGTTCTAGTTACTAATTAGCTCGAATTGCTACAAAATTCCTCTGTTTCCCACTGGAGTTTGTTATACTTCTACCAATAGCTTCAGGACTCTGTTATACATTCCTCAGAACAATTAAACTCTCTCTTTCTTAAAGTGATTCTACTGAAACCTTGGTATCTCTAATTAAAATGATAAAAATAATTTGGAAATGTTTAAATCGTGTCTTTTGCCAAGATCGGGCACCGCTCGTTTGTTTTGTTTTGTCTGACTGAGAGTCAGGAGATGATTTCCGCTAAGAATTCAGATGATGGACCTGCACTCCGGGAGGCAAAACGCAGCCACCCAAACACCACGGCGTTCGGGTGGCCTGCCCGGGCGGCACCCGATGCGGGTGGGCAGAAAGAAGCCGAAGGCACCCGGCCCTCGAAGACAAGCAACAGGGAGGCGACAGCCGGGGAACCGTCCCCGCAGCGCGGGTCGAGCCCCCCCACCCCCATCAGGCGGCGGGTCGGTACCTGTGGCCGGCTCATACACCTCCTCGGCCTGCCCGCCATCGGCGGGCTGAACGCGGGCCCCCGCCCGGTAGTTGAGCGGCTGCTGGACCGTGACGGTGCCGGTAACGCTGCTCATGGCGCGGCTGAGAGGGAAGGCGCACAGCCGGGGCAGGAAGTTCGGCAACAGCGATCGCGCTAGCATCCGGCGAGGGGGCGGGTGGGGGCAAGCGGTGGGCTGGGGAAGATCCCACGGGAAAAGAGCCGGTTTTTTTCCCCCGTGGATCCACCCCCGGGAGACGCCGCCTCCAGCGGCGCCTTTTTACCTCAGGGCCCCGGGCCCCGCCCCACCCCGGCGCGCACGCGCATGCGTGCGCGCCGGGGTGGGCGGGGCGCGGGGCCCCGCCCAAGGTTCGAGCGCCCCCTAGCGGCTCGGAGGTAGCACCGGCAGCATCATTCTGCTTCCCCGATAACCGGTATCTATCGCAAAAGGGTTTTTATGGAACACGGACGGAAGTTTTGCGAAGGGAGAGCTAAGCACATCTACTCGCCCAGCTCCCTACTACACAAGGCTAGAGGCAGGACGCCTAAGACACAAAAGTCACTTCACAGCGTGATTGTTCTGAATTTTCCAAATTATCTACTTCGCAGATCCTACTCTGCCACCCAAGTCGATTTCCATGCCGTGGACTAAATCAACCGCACCACATCAAGGTATTTCTGCTTGTCCTACAGCACAATTAAGAGACATCTAAATCAACATGCCCATGCCATTTATTTCTCAGAAACAAAAGGTCAAGTTATCTTCTGAGAACTTTCTTGGTTTGATGAGCAAACAACCGCTGGTAGAATACTCCGTATGGAAGATGTTTCCAAGACTGTGGCCAATACTGCATAGGCTGGTTTTGGACACGTGAAGCCTGGTGCAGAATCCCGTCTTGTTACCTCCCAAAGGCAGTCTTGTGCACTGGTCAGACCTTCAGTGAAGGCTGTAACTGTGCTTTAGGAGAACTTCCCTGCCTGAGGTGGTGGGCCAAGAAAGCCCCCTGCTTGCTTGGTGGCAGCCCGGGAAGGAGCAAGACCGAGCATCTTCTGGATATTCTGCAAAAACAAGAACAGAAGAGCAGGATAGTGTCAGACCACGACAAGGGAAACACCAAAAGAGGAAAAGAAAAATAAATCTCCATTGTCCTTACAAGTACAACCTTCCAAGTAGTTCCAACAGATTCAAGTTCTCACCCACGTAGCCTTACCAGTTTGGCTACTATATATTGGCCCTCTATCCCTATACATTCAAAAAAAGCTTAGCACAGAGCCAGACAATCATCCACAATGGCTACAGTTAGAGCTGGGCCACTCTCCCCCACCTCAGCAAAAGCCTTCGGATCATTTTGGTTGAGGGTTCTTTTCCACCTCCAGCTACACACTATAGAGCCAGCTGGCAAGTACCTCGTTAATGTCTACACACATGAGTTGGTTTAAAAAAAAAAAAAGAAAAATCAACCTACAATAGTCATCTTTGCAATCTAACTGCAGTGCACACACAGCAGCAGGTTCCTAACATCTGCTCACAGGCAGAAACAAAGAAGCTCTCGTTTTTCACAAGTTCCAGAAACCCTTGTTGATGGTGGCCGTAAGAGCCTGAGGATCTGCAAACTGGCGAGGAAGGCTCTCTCCTAATGCAGACGGAATTTGGGTCAGCAACATGGCAACCGGAGTGTGTGCCAAGTTCAACTTAGGAGCTTAGGCACAGAATTAACATGAATGCTAGTCATGCAGACAGAACAATGGTTCAGTGGAGACACGCAGTATAACACGACATACGTAGCAAAACCCAAAACCTGACTACTGAGATGACCTCATCTGCATCTGAGCAGGGTGTTTCAGTGGAAAACAACAAACAAGGAAAGAATTAAGTACCAGAGCCAGGCATTAGCTAAAAATCTCACAGCAGATTATTTAGAAGTTTGATGTTTCTCTTGATTTTTGTGAAATTCCTTTTAAGTTTTGCAACAACGCAACTACAAAGGGCTACCAGTTCTTTCAGTTTCATCCTCCAGTGTAAGCAACTACAGCTTAAGATGCTGCTCGTGCAATGCTGGCAAAATAGGGACATCTGACACAAAGGAAAGAAGAAAACAAATGTCATGTCACCAGCTGACTCCTGGCTATCAAGACAACAAAAGGAGGAAGGAGGATTCTCTTCAAATTTGAGTGTCCTCTCCAAAATAACTGTCAGGATAGGTCAGATAGCAAGGTCATAGAATTCTTGAACTTTTTGATCATGGAAGGAGAACAAATAAACAAAAAATAAAAAGGTACACAAAGCTTCAAAATTCCAGAGTAGCTAAGTTAAAAGAAACTGGAAAACATTTCCTATGGAAAGGAAGGTTTCAGCCCACACAAAAGCATGAAAGTAGCGTACAGGAACACTTGAAAAGGAATTACATCAGCTTTAGTTCATGGCCTACATAGATCACTCACTGGCTGATACACAGGAACTGAATATGTATGAGAGCATTTCACTGTGGGAGACTCCTTCGTGTAGTTCCTCTTCTCAGAGCTTCGTTAGTCAAGAAGCAGACAGAAGCGAGAAGAGAAAACAAGCTAACGGACAGATTCAGCAACACCAGAGGGTGCTGCAGAGTCAGCAGTGGGCAGGATGGCGATCCTACCGGCTTTGTAGTGGCTCACCCATGGAACACAGCATCCATGGAAGCAAAGAAGTGTGCAGTGCCTCCACACTGTTCCTTTAAGTATCAAAAGGAGAACTGTGGTGCTAAAGTTTACTCCATCTGTTTGAACAGTTCCAAGAGGAAGAGAGATGACAGCTTGTCTGTATGTGGATTCAAGAGTACAGTCACTCTCCAGCATTATCCTTTCACTGGAGTCCCCTCCTAGCTGTGGAAGGCAGCTGGCCTCCTGCACTAGCTGTAAATCAAGTTCTGCTGGACAGCAATCCTGAAATCCACACAGCTGGAAACACTGGGGCTTGGGCAAGGTCCAGCAGAAACCTGACCTGTCTGCTGTCCACCACACTGCACAAGGAAGCCTGCAGAGTCTACTTCCGACGTAAGAGACCATCACCTTCAGGAGCAGGGAGGGAAGACTAGAAGACTTAAGGATTCAAATTCCTCATCTGAGCTCTTCTGAGCTCTCCTCAAATGACTGCAGGAAGGACAGGAATTGCTTCTGCTTTTATCTCCAAACCCAGAAGGGACCTCAAAGACAAGGCAGCGAGTGGTTCCTTGCGCCAAGATCAGGCCATGTGGGAAAGTGCATTCCTGGTAGTAGGAATAATTGCTGGCTCCCCTTCCCACTGGGAACACATTTCAGAGAGAAGCAGCCCAATCTGCAGTTCAGGCGTGTGTGAAAAGGAAATGAAGGCCAGCAAACGCCTGAGGAACAGCAGCATATTCCTTTTCACAAAGAGCCCAGGTGAAGGCTGGGAGCTCAGAAACAGGAGTGGGGACAGAGGATGTAACCCTGACACTCTGCCTCCTGCCCAGCCCAGCAGCAGACTTTCCCAGCTGAAACCTAACAGCTCAAGGACCCTTGGAAGGCCTCTCCCAGCAACACTCCCCTCTCCAAACAGGAAGGCAGGAGGAACTAGGGGACAGGATTTACGTGCCAGGGAGAGCTGGGAACAGCGCAAAGGAAGTTACTCACTGCGAGTTGACTATTTCGGGAGATGCTGGCCAGGTCACAGGCAGTGAGCTTCCCAGTGTTTGAAGAGTTTATCACCCCCACATACCTGAGGACCACATGAAGAGACTGCCTGATGCTGCTACTGCCCATCCCACTAATGTCAGTTCAATCACTGTGCAGTTAAGTCTCTCCACCCTCACGTACTCCCCTGCACTTCCCTCCAGGTCACCTTCCTCCCCCCCGCCCCCCCACCCCCAAGTTCCTCTACTTTTAGGCTCCATAGGGACATCTCTCTTCCCTCCCTTTGATCCTTTCACAGGCAGCTCCAGGATTTAAGGGAAAGCTGCGGGATGTATAGTCTCCTGAGTTTGTTCACAACCTGTTCCCCAACTTTTGGTAGACCTCCGCTCCTCCTCCTCTTGTGTTGGCAGCATCAAGCCAGACGCGAACTCCCACATCAGCTCTCCTCCCTTGGGCAAACAGCTGTTTTGAAGCAGACCTGTCAAGATTTCCCCTTTTGCACACAGTGAAACACAAAGGGTCACAAAGCTTTCACCTCCAAGGTCATTGAAAAGCATGGAAGGCAAGACTTTGGCACCATTTTAAGCCCTTAACTACTTTCTTCCCCTCTCCCTGGCCTCTCACAGCCCTTCAAAGTTCTCTCCCCAATGCTGTTATCACCTAAGTTCCTTCAAATAGTAATAAAGCCAAGAGCAGGATGCCAGCAATCACAGCTTTGGTTCCTAGCTGTTGCACAAACTAATGTGGCCGGTATCTGCCCTTCCCTCCATGTAGCAAGGAGGAAAAAACTGAGCTGCCTAACAGCTGGAGAACTGCAGGTCTAGTTAACCACCAGCATGTAGATAAGGCAGTAGCGTGAAGACTGCAATCTAACACTTGAGACAAAAACACCCTTCTCCAAAGCAGTAAAGTAACTTCAGTCCTCCACAGGGCCATCAGCATGAACTCTCAAGCGCAAGGGCAACTTTTTCCCGGAATGTCTCCTGAAAGCCCAACCCACTGCAAACAGCTCAGCATTTCTGCCCAGAGACAGACTGGACCACCACTCAGTTCATGCCATCTACTGATTTCACAATAAGAAACATCAGGAAATGACCAGGACTAGAACTAACCACAGGAATTATATTTTTGGACAAAAAAAAAAAAACAACAACGCATGGAGGATTTTTCAGCAAGGGAGTTCCCCAATCAACCCAACGGGTGCAGAAAAGGCTAGCTGACTTTATTTAGTTTCAGATAATAATCCACAGCATTAGAAAGAAGGGATTTTCCATGTTATAAGTGAGTAACACAGAACAGCACCAGACAAGATTGTCTGAAGGAACAGGTTGCCCAGAGAAGCTGTGGCTGCCCCATCCCTGGAGGTGTTCAAGGCCAGGCTGGATGGGGCTTTGAGCAGCCCGGTCTAGTGGGAGGTGTCCCTGCCCAGGGCAGGGGGGTTGGAACTAGGTGATCTTTAAGGTGCCTTCCAACCTAAACCATTCTATGATCCCAGGAATTCAGGAAGGCGATCCAAAGAGCTAAAAAGGTCTCATTTCCTTCAAAGCAGCAAACACTGCGCCAGTTACTGGGAAGCAAAACAAGTTTTGCCTTGCAGCAAACAGAATGAGGAAGCCTCTGGACTTTGGTCCTCTGAAGCTGGCCCTGCTTGGAGCGAGGGGTGGGCCTGATGACCTCCAGGTGACCCTTTCAACATAGAACTTATTCTACAACTCACTATCTGTTTTCACATAGGTCAAGACACAGATCCATTTCAATACAAGCACCCAATACAGAGGACTATGGAGAATTCAATTCACTCGCATGCACTTTGTGACTAAAGGAACTCTCTATTATTAAGCTCCTCCATCAAGCTCATCCAAACTTCTGACAGCAGCTGGCATAACACGCCACTTCCCTTTGCTGATCTACTTTAAGTCTTTCTAAGTCCCTTGACACCCTTTGAGGAAAAGCAACAAGTCGGTCAAGGAGAAAAGCTGCAAGAATTCAGGAAGTGAATCAAAGAAAAAGGAAATATAAATACATTAGAGAAGATCATTTGCAGCTAGTTGCACCAGCATTCATCCAGCCCCCAGAGACTATTAACTTATCCCCAGCACTCTCTGGGGAAATCTGGAAAACAAAGTAGACTTCTGGTTGCACTGAGAAGGCCCACTTGTCCCCACCGGCCATTCTGCCACTTAAGCTGCTAGTGAACCTTTCTGAACAGGAACTTCCCTTATCCTCACTGATGCTTCTCTTTTGAAAAGATAGGACTAAGTAGCTTTGCCGCAGAGCTACGCGTAGCCTACTCTTGGCTTATTATACCAGACCCCTTTGTGTCGCATCCCTAATGCTAGGAGAGACTTTACATCAAAAGGTAAAATTCTTAAGACTCTGGAAAAAAAAAAGTAAAAATCAGGCAGTTAGCAAAAACAGGAAGGACAAATCCAAAACCAATAGGTTTAACTCATTCCTCACTTTTCTAGCAAATGCATGGACTGATTGAACCTTTATAGAACCTCAAGCCACCAAGAGAGTTCCCCCTGAAGATGCTACACTTCCCTTTTCTCATATTACTGTAAGTCATAATTACTAAGAAGCAGTACTTAGATTGGCTTCTGATGGAGACAATTTCTTGGTATGGCAATCCACAAAGTTATCAGACACAAACACAAGGAAGGAACCCGTTTCTGCCACCTCTGTCCTAGCACCCTGGTGCAAGTCTCCAGTCAAGTCTTCCACACCAGTCCAGGATAGTGGGCATTTTTATGATCCCAACGTAGAATTGCTTTCAACATGAAGCACAGGAATGAAGGCAAACACAGAAATCACAAACAGATTAAAGTTTATACATGCAAAACTGGACAGGAGTAATAAACTCCTCTTTACGGATGGAGAGGTGCTTTCCCTGCTCCAGGCATGCAAGGGACACAGCAATGTACTCACCTGCCTGATCGACATCGTGCAGAGAATGTAGAGGAAGATGAAGGAGCAGTCGGTATAATCCTCACCCAGAAGGTTGCGGTGGGAGAGACCTTGGATGTACGAGAGGGGGATAAACGGAAGCTTTGCCACCACACGGCCATCAAAGCTAGAAAAGAGTGCACTGGGTTACAACTGGGGACAGTAAAAGAGTCTTCAGCTGTAGAAAGAAAATGCAAGCATCTTCGACAAGCCACACAGAAGGCTAAATGGCCATGCTGCCTTCTCCAGCCCATCTCTATATACACTACACCAAGGAGGCTAAATCCACTTCTGCCACAAAGCCCTCCACACCCAGTCATCCACAAGGCAAGTAGGCTTCCCTCAATAACAGTTTTGCCACAGTCAGAGCCAAAGTGTTTCATAGTGATTTAAGTGATCAGCTGGACAAACTGTTGGTTCATAAAGCCTTGGTTGGTGTTTTGCAGTTTACTGGTGCATTTTATTTAAAAGCCAATTTAGCAGATAACTTCCCAGAACACAGTAACACAGTCAGCACTTGAATAAAAGATGGATGACTCTCACCCACTGTATTGCAGTTCATGCAAGAAGATGGGCTCTTTGCTTTAAGCAAAAGAGCATTTTATTTTTTTTTTAAGCTGAGCATAAACCAAAGACGCCTTTTCTTTTCCTAGAGCAACTATACTTCTCAGCACAAGAAAGATGCTTACGAGAGACATCAAAAGAATGCTTTTTAATACCAACAGTCTTCTTTGCATTAGCTCTGAAGATGAAGGCAGTGCAGCGGCATGATGCTACCACATATTCCAAAAGGCCTGTCCTGCTCCTGGAACTCCTCCAGGTCCACATTCCAGGGTATCAGGCAGAGTGTGAATTCTGGCCAGTTCGCAAAGATTTTTCCCAACCTAGACAGTTGGCCCAGTCTTTTGAAGTAAGCGTGTACGATGCCTCATCAGCGTGTGCACATTTGGATGTTATTTTCTCTGCATGTGCTGATTTTCTAACAGGTGTTTCTTGTTTCAAGAGATCCTAAATGAGCGTTCTTTCCTGTGGAGATGCATTCACACAGCTACAGCTCAAACACACGCCAACTTTGTTTACATCTCACAGGCAGTTTGGCAAAAGAGCTAGGAACGGATGTTTATCTCCCCGTAACATCCCCCAGTGGCTTAAAATTCTGCGTTATTCCTGCTGTGAGAGTGACAAGTACTTCAGCAGTAGCACCCTGAGGTACCTGCTTTTAATTCCAGCAGGTTTTCACAGTTATCATTATGGGGTTTTGAAATGCACAACTCACAGAGTAAGACAGAGAACTGATTGCATTAAAAAGTTTCTGACAAGAGAAAATTGAGACACACAGAAGCTAATTCGTCTCCCAGGACAAATCCCATCTGCTTGGAGGCCACAACTGCTACAGATCTTGCTGCCCTAGCATACCTTTTAAGCCACTACAGTCATTCAGCTGCTCATCTTCAGCACAGCATTCTGCTCTTTGGGTTTAAACCAGCCTTCTTGACACTTACATATCCTTCCAGCTGCCCCATTACTACTGACACTCTAAGGAAGAGAGACAGTCATCACTGTCATTTCCATTTCGGCTAAGCTGGCACTTGGCAAAGGTGAGGCGCCCAGCCACAGAGCAGCAGTGTCTGCATAGTACTTGTCCAAAGGGCAGCACATCATGCTACTTCCATGCAATTCCTGCTCCTTTTGTCCCCCGAGAGCGATGAACTCATTCAAGAACAGGAAAGGCAAGCAAGTAAGGCTACAGCCATCGCAGGTGTCAGCCACCCTTTTCCTCTTTTTTGTACCACACCCACAAGAGCCTCCATGGATGACCTGGCAGTAGCAGCTTCCCAGAGGGAGCCTAAGAGCCTCCTGAGTTCATAACTAAAGCACTCTCCTCCCAAGACAAGCAGCTGGTCTTTATGCTATATCAAGAGAATGACAATACGTAAGTGAGAACCAGCTCCATCAAACCATTCTATCAGCTTCCAACAGTGCAAGTATAACCCACCAAAGCTGCCGTATAAATGCACTACCTACCTTGTAGTGAAACCAGGAGCAAAAATTTAACTATCTAGCCCCAAAGGCAAGACAGCCAAATCTTTAGATTTTAATTCAATAGCCTAAGCTATTAGCAAGAAAGCTATTTCTGTTCAAACAATCAGTGAGCTCTATGGATGCTCCTGCTGTTCACGTTCAGATTCCCTCTGAAGAAAAAGATGGCTAAAGGAAAGATATGCCCAAAAGCTTCACGTCAATTCTGTGGCTTATAGTATGGTCTCTGTGGGCAGGAATCCTCAAAAGAGGAACAAGACAAGTGAACTTGGTGGTCTTAAAGGAGAAGAAACCAATGAACTGATTTTTTAGGTTAATATCTACGGAAGGAGGAGCCATGCAGGATTTAACCAAAATCAATTCCTTCCTAGAGCTCTTCATGAACTTACAGTCCTGTAACACTTTTCAGTCACAGCATACTCTGAACTGCCTCTTCCCACTCTAGGAAAGTGGGCAGAGCAGGGCGTTTTTTTAAGTTTGTTTTTCAGTCTGTTTTAGGGGCAGGGGTAGTGGCAGTGTTCGTATTGCACCCAAATAGCTAGGCAAGCAGCTGAAGACCCCAGGTGCAGCACTCCAAGTCCCCCACAGACACTATGCTGCTGGGCACATGACTCACAACACAACTCCATCCCCACACAGGGCTGCAGTTAAATGAGACACCAATGACTCAAGATTGTACCCAAATTTTAAAGTCCTTTAGTGCTGTATTCCTCTGCTCAGTTTCACAGCATTCCAGACAATGCTAGATGCTGAAGTCTGACTAAGCTGAACAAATGAGTCCACACAGTGGCACTTCTGTTTTTATGTTACCCCCTGTTTGCAATTTATCCGCCCACAGATCTGCAGTAAAATAACAATTGACTATATCCTTGGGATTGCCATCACAGAGGCCAAAGGTTTTGGTTCACAAGAAACTTCCTGTCTGCGGGACAAGTATATTGCCCAGATATTAAGCAGCCTCCTGAAGGTTATACTAACCACATTCACATTACCTTCAGTTTTAACAGCCAATGAGTTCACATTTCAAGACCAAATCATGTCTTAAAAGTCAAGCACAGTCTTGCAATTTTGCATGTCTGAAACAAAGCTGTCTAACCACGCAAAACAGTTACACAGTTCCATTTTTTTTTTGTTGGGTATTTTTTTTTTAAATAGACTTATCCCAGGTCATTTCTAAAGCAAAGGAAGATTACAGCCCATGCCTCGACCTGTTAGTGTCTTGACTCTGATCACCCTCAGTAAGGCAAGAACAAACTCCGCAAGTACAGCTCACTTCTAACAGCAAGGGAGCTGACCCAGTTTTGCTTGCAAGAGCATCCTTTGGTCATGCTATTATAGCAAAACCAGGGAAGCCGAAGACCATAGCTGCTTGCCTGACATCTACCAAACTTGCCCTTATCAAGATGTTCCCAGCAGAAGGATATTAGAGTTGAGTCTAGATTGAATGCAATTTGCTCAATTTGATTGCATTCAGCATGCAGTGCTCCCTCTTGAGCAGAACATACACGTGGTGGACAAACAACCACATCTTCATATGAAATATTGATCCATTTTATATAGATTAGTTAGGATGGACTCTGTCACAGTGACACTTCAGGTAATAGAGGGAAGGTAGAGAATGTATTCACCATGAAAATCTAAGAAAAATACAGAAAGTTGATACTTACATGGAGTTAAACATTCCCATCAAGGCAGTGAAGCAGAAGCCAATGGCAAACATGGATTTCATCCGAACCTGCAAGCAGAAAGATCAGAGATAATCAAAACAGGCCTACACTGAGGGACTATGGGCTCACACCCTTAAGAACAGACATTGTACAGCATCACTGGAGTCTAGAAAGAAAAAAGACAACCCAGAAGGCCAAAGAGATTGTAAAAGTGACTGCAGAACTCCAAAAGAGAAGTTTGGTCAACAGCTGGGTACAAAGGCAGCTACAGAGTGGATCACTGACGTGAAGAACTCCTTTGGGGGGCGGCGGGGAAGCGCTCAAGAACTGTCCTGTTACTTTCCACAAGTTGGTGTGTTGTTTTCCTTAAGCCTATACAATCAATCAGCACGGGATCATTATGAAGACAGAACATATAAAAGGAAGTCAGACAAATTAATTCTACTTTGAAAACATCATGGAGACCTACAAAGATGAAAATAGCTAAGGTTGGACATGAGATGAGGGAGTAATTGGTGGAGAACTCCATGGTTCATAGTAAAATCTGTAGCTATTAGAGATAATCCAGAAAGGCCTTTCAGGAGAAAAAGACACTATATCTGCCAATTGACGAAAGTCTTTCTGTTGGAAAGCCGACTGAAATATTCAGCAGTTGGGAACTGGCTTTAATTTTCTTACCATTGACAAGTCTCTGTTGTTATTCTTCAGTTTCTCTTCTTGTCTCTCTGGAAAGACAAAAACAACAACAGTTATAATCAGTTATACCAACCTAGAAACCAGAGTGTTTTCATTTCCAGGAAGACTTAACCTTCTTGGCTCTCCAAACAAATAACACTTCCAAAACCAACTCCAGCTCTCTATGCCAGACAGTAGAAAGTGAAAAACCGTACATAGCCAACTGCTTCTCCATCACAGCAACATGCAGCAAAGCAGGCACAAAAGAGGAGGAGGCTAGAATCACACATTCAGCACTTTTGAAAGAACTGCACAGAATGTCAAATTTGCTAACTCAACCAACTAACACAGCAGCACGAACAATGTTGCCAGAAAACAGAGACAGTGCCTCTGTATCACACTTCCAAAAGACAGCAGTCTCAATTTGCTGCATCCCAGGGTCACCATTATATATACTTTATATAAGAAAGGATTTCATTCTGGAGGTATCAGAAGGGACTCTGAAACCATACACAGAACCGGGAGCTGCACCTCAGCAAGACTAACATCCTGCTGGTCTTAGTGATGAATTTTGGACCCTTGTCACACCTAAAAGATTCTCCAAAGAGGAAAGATATTTTCTACATGAATTTCAGTAAGCCGTGTATTAGCATGCTTTGCAGAGAATAGTATAAAATACTACTTTGGAAGTTTAGTCTGTCCTGAAGTCACCACAAATTTCAAAAGATGCCCAGCTTCCTGGGAGGGCATTTTCCATGCCCCACATTGGGTGCTCTGGCCTCCAGTATTATCCATCACTTGTCACATTTCTTGTCCCACATTCCCATCATCCCTTGCCCACTGTACTCGTCTCAGACTGAGGAACCAGAGGGGCAGCAGCCAGGGTTCAGAAGCAACACCTAGCTGAAGTAAAGATGGGGAGGATGAAGAAATATCCAAAGTGTGAGGGAAGAGAGGGTGGGATGCAGAAGAACTGTCAAGGGCTATGCAAGATGCGAGGTGTCCAATGGACCCCTGATGAAGTTTCAGTACAGGAAGCCCACAGCACTGAACCTCAACAGTTACCTTTCAAGCCCAAATTGAAAGCCACTAAACACAGGGACTCTCAGTAAGTGTTATGCAAAGAAATAGCAACACCCCTATCCAATTTATTAGAATATTCATGGATATTTTCAACTGCTCCTAACTACAAACCATCCCCTCTGGCAGGAACTTTCCAGACACCTGCTTCCTGACCCAGGTGGAGAGTTTTGTTCTGGGACATTTCAGCAACCACAGGCCAACTCTTTAGGAATCACATTTGGCACAAATACTTGTTTTTTCCCTCCGATACATAACTAACCATCTATTTACACGGGCTAAAGGTTACATAGGGATAAAGAATACAGCCTCAATCCCCTGATACACCTAACCTGTTTCTCACCCATTTCTACAAATTCAAGACAAACAGGCTCTGGGTGTCCTACCACCTCACGTAAATGGTCTATTCCTGCCCAAGTCATACAAAAGCAGCATTTAAGTACTTTGCTATACAGCTGAGTAGAGGCACAGAGAAAGAGGACCGGGTCAACAAGCAGCACCCTGGTGTCCAAAGTCATCTCATTCTGCTCACTGGAACACAAACCACGACAATACAGTGATACAGCAATAATATTATTTGCCAGCATTAGGTTTTTTTTGTTTGGTTTTGTTGTCTACCCAGCACCTGTGTGGACTCCTAGGAACGTCACTGTCTTTTCTTCTAGGGCCAAATGGATGCAGAAAGGAGTAGCAAAGTTTAAGCTAACAAATGCACTCTAAGTTGAAATGACAGAAGGCTGTAGCATGATGTTAAAGGTGTCCTGTTCCAGCAGTGTGAAAGGTGATTTAGACACAACGTGACTGAAGTTGGTTCGTTTTACACTTAAAAATAAGAAGTTTGATAAGTAGGAAACACCAAATTAAGCCTTCCCATGCAACTTTCACCTTACCACCTTGTGCGTGTGCATAATTCATCCCTTACGTAACCAAGTAATGTCATACACCTCCTGCCTTATTCTGTGCACAAAACAGATGGCAACTGAGGCAGGTCTGTACCATGACTGTGACTTATCTGTAAAGACTAAGCTGCTTTTTTTTTTTTTAAACTAGAATGGTAGAATTTAAAGGCACTCCAGCACAAGTAAATTTGCTGCTACTACAATGCTACATCTTGCAGAATGATCTGACATCCAGTAAGTTACTTGGATCGGAGATTTCAAAAGCAGTTAACAGCTGTGAGTCATTTACTGGATGTCCAGCTTGACATTTAGGGACGAATTTTTCAAAAACACTAAGAATTCAGCTTCGCCTGAAAACAAATGAGACACTGAAGTTATGCAGCACTTGCAAAAAAAAAAGTCTCGGTATCTCAGGCTTGGCCAGCAAGCATCACAGCAAACAAAATCAGTGGTCATTTCCTAAGTTCTGTTCTTAGTCCCTTTGTGCTTTGTTTTTCATTTGCAAAACAAGATTATTTCAGCGTTAAAAAAAAATTGGTGGAGCATCTGAATTCCTCAGATTCTACTGTTTATTAGTTTAGTCCAAGCACAAGTAAAATATTCTCTGCTAGGAACATAGCATGGATAGCACCCTGCAAAAAAGTCATTGCTACACATTTAAAAGTGACCATATGTAACAGCACACAACATTAAAAAGTTGCCTTATCCATTAAGCAGTATTCATCCCATGAGTGGATTATTCAAGACTAAGAACAGAAAATGCACAAGAGGAAGAATTTTAGCTCCTGTCCCTTCAAGAGTCTAGCGATAACAGGTTTTATACCTAGGAAGAACTGTTTGAAGATATGTTTATAATTATTCCCAAGCTTTGTACAGATCAAATGACTAATCCAGCTACCTGGTGTTACAGAGGAATGAGGAAACCAACTCCCAGGAGCTCTCAGAAGTGTTCCTGCCACAATTTCTGTAATAATTTAACTGAGCTTTGCTGCACGTTTTAGAGTCCTGCAGAAAATAGAACTTTCTAAAGCTCATGTCCATTAAACATCTACCACATTGCTCTTGCGTAGTTCAGTACTTAAAAGAGTACTCTACTCCGAGACTTAAGTTTATTGACAATGAAAAAGAATGGAAAAATAAATCACTACCTAAAATTATGCAAAACTAATTTATCAAACTTGAAATAAATCTAAGCGTAGTTACAGTTAACATGCAAACACCTTCAGCTCTGAAGTGTTTAAATGAGGAAAAAAATAAAAAAAGTCACAATCATACAGTCATCTAGCTATTGCAAGCTGACAGTGCACTGCAACAAAGAGCTTTGACAACAGAAGTTAATAAGTCATGCATATAAAGGCTCAAATCAGAGATAAAAGCAACCAGTTCAACAAGAAGTGCTGCTCAGCTCAGTGATGCTGCCCTTCTCTGCATTTGACTAAAGCCAACAGGAGGCTAGATGTCTCCCGACTTGGAAGAGAAAGGCAAAAGTGTTCATATTCCAATCTTCAGGCCAAGAACCAGCTCTAGTACCACTTTAAATAAATAGTTTTGAAAGGAAGGAAAGGATAATTGCTTCCATGAGTGACTTCTCAAGTCTCCCCCCCGTTCTTGGGGCACCGCACTCCTCTCCCATGCTTACCTATTTTCTTTTTCTGCTGTCGGCCTGCTGATTCAGTTATTGTTTCCTTCTTCTTTTCCACTGCCAAGTGAAAAAAAGAGATGTTCTATCATTTCTGCATACCACCACCCCTTTTTCATACACCAAACCAACCACTTTATTCCTTTAGAGAACAGGGTCACAGAAGTAAGCTAGAACATACTGAGAATCAACAGCTTTTAAACCACCAAGGCTGGCTCCACCAAACACTTAGAAATAATTTTAAAAGTTCAAAACCCTGGATGAGACATCAGAAAACAGTTAATTTTCAACTCTGACAAGAGCCCATTACATTGTTAACTGAGCAGTCTGGGGTCAATTTTGGCTCAAGTGACCCTTGCTGATTTGTCATTAGTACTTTTGATTCAGCAAGTGTGATGAAAAGAGCTTTGTGGCAAGCTCTGCTCCCGATTATCTGCAGTGGGAAGCAGAATACAGGAAAGCCTGTGTTCTCGTACATCCCTTCTTCACAGGCAGGCATTCTCAGGGGAAATGCTGTCCAAGCAGTCGGTCACAGCCTCTCCATTCTTCAATTAATTAGTACTGAAGCATTTCCAATATTTTAAAGTGGGAGCCTAAGCAAAAAGTTCCTAAAACCCCAAATCAGACACTCACCAAGCATCTGCAAGCAACTAGCAAAAAAGGCTAACATAAAGCCAGCATAGTGAACTTATAACACGATAAGTGGGCTGCTCATCTGCTGACAGCAAGAAGGGCTTTTCCAGGAAGTAAGAGACATTTTAAATTAAGATCTATAAGAAGAGTACTACAAGAAGTGAGGATGCGAAGGCATGGCTATGGTCTAACAACAGAGCGCAGCCCTTTCTAACTCTAAAGTCTATGTATCTGCAACACATCTACTCTACCAATGAACAGACTTGGCTCCTTGTTAGCTCACAGAATCAGCTTAGAGACCTGAGCATTAGGATTTTTCTCCCATATGAAGTATTAACTCAGCACAGACCTTCTAGCCTTGATTTCATAGCACAGGAAAACTAAAGACAGACAGCCTTCCAAGTCAGGCAAGGATTTGTAGTGCTGCCTTCCAAAATGCCTGTGATACGCGAGTCAGTCACAACTTCCAAGAAAACCACAGTAGCCCAGACAAAATACCTAAACATCACTTCTTCTGTGGTAAAACATAGTAAGACACAATTGGTTCTTTCCAAAGAACAAGCATATCTGTGATGGGCAGGCTAGCACAAGGGGGATAAAACAGGGAAGTCTACTCAGAGGGAATGCCGGAGAGGTGCCAGATGACTCAACACACCCAATGCTCACAGAATACTCTCTCCATAATCTTCCTTATGCCAAATCCAGCTGGGGCATCCCAATCAGTCCATCCCAAACCTAGTCCTCATAATTCCATGGCCCCCAACTCTAAACCCAAGTGGAGAACACTGACTCTTTTCAGGCCTACCTATTGCTCTCAGCCGTAACATGTGGGCTCCTGTAGACCCCACTTTCACTCTAGACAGTGCTATTGAGCCTTATGCCAACCCTGAGGAATTCTACAGCCCTAATTCACTTATGTTTCAAACAGAAAAAGTAACTGCCAGGCAGTCCCGCAGCAAGCCTGTCCATGGGAACATACACGACAACACAGAAGGAATTCTAGAGATAGTCTTCAGCCTTGCAAATTTAACACTACATTTACCTTAGAACGCTTACTATAATCTCTGTAGCAGTGTTAGACAATGCTGTGCCTCTCAACAGAAAGGAGAGGACAGGAAGAGATGAAACTAAGGACTGAGAGGAACAATGTCTGCTCAAGCACACTACTTGGACCGTTTGTTTTTGCAAATCCTAAAGACTGCTAGGACTCACGGGAGAGCTTAAAGATCTCAAATGTGTTTTTTCCTGTTTCAGATGTGCTAGATAACAGTTGAAAGGTGTGGCTCAAGTGGTCTACTTTGCAAATTGTCTGTAAGCCAGCCATCAGGTCAGCCAGCTGGCTTTAGCACAGGAGGGGGGAAAAAACCGCACAAAAAGCAAAGCTGAATTTTTAGTGACTCCTTATTCTGTTTCACTTTTTTTTTTTGTTGGGGATTGGGGAATCAAACAAGGAGGTTAGAAACTAATTGAGATGCATGAACCTCACATCTTTTCCTTCACAGATTATAGCCTAGATATCAGGAGAGCTATAAAAAAAAAAAGAAAGAGCATTGAACTCATAAAGCAATCATTAAGCCCCAGAGATTAAGCCCTGCTAACTGCTCTCAGAGCTCCACAGCACAAACACACTAGAACATTAACTTTTCAGCTGGGTTTCAACTACTTCTCTAACTTGGTCTTCTGGGGCTAATTCTACCTTACACATTTTTGTCAACCAAGTGGGATTAAAGTGAGGCAGGCAGAGATGCAATCCCCATCTGATACTGCTCTGATGACAAAAGCCCCTAATTTAGGAGCTATGACACAAGCATGACTATACTTCAGTTCTTCAGTTTATTTTGCCCAGGGGAAGGCTGGAATAAACTAGACTGGAAACTGCATGCTTTGATAATATTGTTCTCTCACACACTAAGAGCGCTGACATCATGGTGAAATATTTTTAAGGTAAAACCAGTTCAGGTTTGGCTCCAGTTGCTGTGTGCTGTCTCTTACTGCTGCAACTTGGGTAGGGTACATACAATTGTCAGCTGAATTTCTCCTCTGCTCCTTGCCTTCTAATACAGACAGGTCCATTGAAACACTCCACCTCAGAACCCCTGTTTACCATTCCTCTTAATATCCGATGCATACCTTCTGACTGCTCACCTCTTCTCCCTTTTCCCTTCCTCCCTCCTTTGTTTAACCCCTCCCAGACCTCTCAGATCTCCTCTCTATGGAAGTAACCTGGGTGGGTTTTTTGTTTGTGTTTTTTTTTTTTTTTTTTTTTACAGTCAATTCTATTTGTTTCTGGTTTACGCTAGTCTAATTTATTTTCATATCAGCTGATAGCTCAGACCTTTCTATCATGTCTTTATTCATCCCCCACCATTAATCATCACTTACTCTTTACATATTATGCTTTCCTCTCAAGGTATTCACTACTCAACCCTAGTTCTTTCTTACTGCAGATCTTAAATTCTCCATTGCCCTTGAAAAGCAGAAACTGCATCTTTGAACTTATTTCAGGCATCTAAAGGAATCTACATATACAGACACTGCCTACTTATGTTCAGAAAAAAAAGATGCCAGTACTGATCTCTTACTCCCTCCTGTCCTCCATCAAGAGGAGGGGCAATTCGCAATTCAAACAACGCAACAGGTTTTTGTACTAACCTTCCCTGCAGCAAAAGACAAGAATTAAGGACAGAACTAAGTCCTGTCAGTATGAATTCGTATAACTTGTAAAATTAGGCTCCTATGAAATCCAAGCTGAAGAAAGCTCTCCCCCTTAGCAGAAGTAGTAGCAGGAATTTCCCAGAGCATTGACTGTATTCCATTTGACATCTGCTAAAGCAGGATGTAACAGGAGCAGCAAGACACATTCTCTAATGCCTGAAAGGTACTTACATTTTTTGCTCTGTTTTTCCACTTCAGCCTTTAATCTCTTGTATTTGTCTGTTCGGTATACCAGCACCCAAGTTATACCTGAAACAAATATTCAGCAAGTAACTAGCTAGATATGTCAAGACCTCTTGCAATAACAGGGATACAAATTAGCAAATACATATGCAAAATACACACATTGTGTCTACAAAACCACATTATAATATAGCAAAAGTACCACAAATTACCAGAAAGCTGTATCATCACTTTCTTTCAATTCCCTTCTCAAGTTCCATGTACCAATAGGGCCTATAAAATGAGCGTCTTCAGAAGTTACTGGCTATCTTACTAAGCATTACTGTTTTGTGGGACTCATTCAGATCCTTCATGCTCATATTGACCAGCTGTTGCTCACCTTAAAACCAGGAGTTCATTAAGGCAACCAACATCTTTGTGTTCTGCATTTTCATAGCACCTAATTAAGGCCTGAGGAATAATTCCTGCTCCTACCAGGACCTGCCCATTAGTAGAAGGACATTTTGAAAAGGCAAATAGAGATATTAGGCTAGAAGAGACATCAAGAAATTCTCCAGTCTAAGTCCTTGCACTCAAGCATGATCAAAACAAGTTGTGCAGAACCAGTTGTTTGCGAACAGTTTATTCTGAGCTCCTACACAAAGCTTTTGGTCTTTTTCTTGTCTTTGGTTTGACAACAGATTCTGAGACCCAGGGATCACCAGCTGCAGAGAAGGAAATCCTGTAGATGCTTCTGAGGTCAACACAGCTTTGCGCTGTGAAAGGCAACAGGTGTGTACACCATCTAACCCCAAATGCAATGCAGTAGGGGCTCCTAAAAAGCAAATATATTCTACCTGGGACCCTTCCTGCCCTTGTATGCCCAAAGACAGTGTCTTGGGGCTCTGGTACAAAGGAGACTTTGGGTTATAGCTCAGTGCCAGGAGAGAAGTCTGGCAACTACTCCAAAAGGTATCTATCCAACCTGTCTTTAAAAGTTACACCTATTTCAACACCTTACCATTTAAAAAGCCTTTTCAGGCAACCAATCTAAGTCACCATCATTGCAAGCTCAGGATATTTCTTCACATCCTTCCCACAAGAGCTACAGAAACCACCAGTGTTCGCTTTCAGGCACACTGAAAGCCACCAGCCCATCCTCCCGTAGCCTTCCGCCTTCTAGCTCAAACAAACCCAGTTCCCACCACTTCACACCAGAGCTCAGTTTTGCTCGAGAGTTATTCACTGCTGTCCTCCAGGGTGCCTACACCGGCCTTCCAAGAGCCAGGCCCCAGGTGGCCTCGTGTAACTGAACCCTCACTGTCCTGCTCTTCCTCCGCCCACCCTCCCCAATGACCCCAATCCCACCCTTTAACCCGCTCCCTCCCGGCCCTCAGGGGCGGCGCGGCACAGGCAAGGAGCAGCCTCCTACCAGCCCCATCCCGGCCGGTCCTGACCCGGGGGTGCCCTCCGCGGGAAGCACAGGGAGGGCCCTCCCCGTGCCTCCCGCGAAGAACCGACTTCAGGACCGACTCCAAGGCCTCTCCGCTCCACCAGAGCCCAGCCGGGACAGGCCCCACCGACCTGCTGAGGGTGCGGGGGAACGCCGCAACCCGCCCGCGGCAGCCCGGCACTCACCCTCGGCCAGCAGTGCGGTGCAGACGGAGATGAAGACGATAAGGAGGGTATCAGCGAACATGGTGCTCATGGTGATGACACCCCCACCCACCCCCTCCTTACCCCAGTAACGCCGCCGCGCTCCCGGAAATAGACCCCGCTACCCGGAAGCTACCTGGGGGGGCCTCGTCGCCTAGCAACGGCCGGAAGTGAGGGCCCGCGCTTCCGGGGCACGTCGCCGGCCAATCGACGCGGCGCTGGGAGAGAAGCCGCGGGAACAGGGAGGGGCGGGGAAAGCGCGAGCAGGCGGTGCTCTGATTGGACGAGGCGGCTGTCAATGCTGCCGGCGGGGCCCCGCCTTCTCCCGCTGGGGTCGCGGAGCGCGGCCTGCTGCCGCCGCGCAGCTTGTCATGGCGGCGATGAAGGGGGTCGCCGTGAATGGCGCTCCTTGAGGGGAGCAGCCGGGACCAGACGCCATCCCTGCGTCCGGAGGGGGCCCGTGCTCCTGCTGCAGCACCCCCCGAGCCCCGCACACCTGGGGCTGGTGGTGCCCGGGGCTTGCGGTGGCGTCCCTGCTGCCAGCACTGTGTCTTGCCAGGCTGTGGTGCCCCACACGGCTCCCTCAGAGCCGCTCCCAGGCTGTTTCCAGGAGAAGACGCACGAGGTGCTTGCTTTTGTTGAACGTAGCCCTCGCAGTCACAAAGAGGTTGGCTTGGAACAGTCTTCCTGGATTCTAAAACTGTGCCCTGGGTTAATTTGCCAATGGCACGAACAGCCTGTTGGCGCATAGCAGCAGGAAGAGTTTTCTGGGATCAAATATTTACAAATAACTGCATTCGTTGTTGGCGTGCGCGCTCCTCGTACAGCCAGCAGCTGAGTACTGCCTTCAGTGATTCAAAGGGCTGGAAGCAAGGGTGAATCTCAGTTGCTCTGTGTGTGTAACACATTCACGGATGGGATGCGACTAAGAGCACTAACGAGGACAGTGAAATAATGGCAAGGATTTAGCAGACACTAATTGACTTTTATTGGGGCTCTGGCAGTTACACCTGGAGCAAGAGAACTAGACTAAATCTACAAGTTGTAATGGGGTAGGGAGACCTAGAAAGCAGAAATACAGAAAAGGAAGCAGGGCAGGCAGGGGAGGGCAGTTTGTGCCTGTCCTTACGTAACGGAGGAGTTTGCCATCAGTGAAGAGTGATGCACTGCGGAATTACATGTGCAGAGATGCAGGAAAAATAAGGAAGGTAAAAAACCCCACCATCGCCCTTAAATTAAACACGCCATTCAGAAAGACAGTGACAGAACTGTAGTTCAGAGAAGGCAGCACAATACGTGAGGGTGTGAGATTAGACAGCAAACAAATCCTCTGGAGCCTGGTGACATTTGCATATAAGGAAACACGAAAGCCACATGTGTGCAGGTGGTGACGCAAAGAGTCACGCATCACCGAAAGTTGCAGCTAAGCGCCCTCTGTGCCCTGAGGAAAGTCCCGGTGCTGCCTGGGGCACAGGGACCTTTCTGCAAGATTGGGGGAGAACCGAGAGCAGAACGTGGCCGTGAGCAACGGGAATCCCACGGGAGTGAGCACCATCAGGGAGACGGGGATGAAATTAAGGCTGGATATTTCAGTGTAGGGTGAGCAGCAGGAAGATATTAACGGCTGATGATGTGGCAGGACACACGGGAATATTTTGTGCCCAGATGTGTGCCACCTCACGTGCTTGGCCGTGCTGTATGCTGTCCTCCGCTCTCTCTCCCTCTCTTTAGAGCTCCCTGGCTTTCCTGGCTGTGAGGTGTATGGGTGTCAATCAAGGCAATATTTGGAAACAGTTTCTCTTATACCGCTATGGGGAATGATTCACACAACATCACTTATCAATACGGAACATGGTCTCTCTCTGCAGCAGAAGCCAGGCCAGGAGGAGACGGTCAATGACACGAACCTCTTTCCTCTCTAGTGTCCGTGCTTTGAACTGGAGGTAGAGGTGACATGGGCTCTTTGTAATTTCATCCTGTCATTTTGAATCACACCAGGATCCTTATCAGCAGGGTTTTTTTCAGACAACAGAAGGCATATTACTCTCAATGGCATTTCCTTTTTAAAACAGCATTCTGTGCTTTGATCAACATGTAAAGGACAGATGAGGAGTTGGGTGCAGTTTGGTTCAATGTAAGAAGCCTCGGATATGAGAAAAAGGAAAGCATTTGCATAATACATAGCTCAGGGCACAGGAGTAGGGGCCAGTGCAGTCTACAAACATTCTAGCCACAGCAGAAGCAATATTTATGGAGGTACCTCAAAACTAGGTTAGAGAGAGACATGTCTGAACAGATTTCATATGCTGAAGTCTCCGGACTTGGAACAAAAGATGAAGTTGCTTTGCATAGCGTGTTAGTGACTGGCAGTTAGGAAGAAGGGTGTGTAAAATTCTCCGGTAAGTTTTGAGGAAAGATGCCACCTAAAACAAACTGGGACTTCGATTTGATTCACTTCCAGTTTACAGCCCTGGCCTGGTTTTAAAAGAGCCGTTAATCTGATCTTTACAAGTTCTCCTTTTGTTCTGTATACATAAGCCTTGAACATCCTTAGCTCGTACCCCTTGAGGGCCCATCAAGAGGCGTTTACTTATCCTTCCCTCAAGTGTGTCTGCTTTTGCCACGTGTCAAGCGTCTGGTTTAGAAGGGCAACTGGAGATGATGGGCATCCTGCAGAGATGCTCAGCTCTGGGGTGGACGGACAGCGCAGCCTGAAACAGCTTCAGCAGGGCAGAGGTTTTGATCTGTCCCCAGGCAGGGCAGCAGAGAGATCAGGCAGGAGGAGAACCAAATAACCCGGAGGACAGAGGTGCTGAGGGGGTTTTGCCATTCAGATATGGGTGTGTTGCTGTGGGGGTAAGAAAGCAGAGCTGTGAAGGCGGTGTGCACAGCAGCCGTGCCCTCGATTAGTGTATGGAAACTGGCACAGGGCCGTGGGAATCCACTGGAATTCATCCCCGCAGGAAGTCCTCATCCGCATATAGCACTTCCCGCCCTGGCACTGGCCGTGCGTGGTGCCATGTTCCTGTGCCACAAGCCACAGTCCGCGGGGGCATGGTTGGAGGGGAATTGGGAGCAGCAGGCAGAGAGGGACCGCACCTTCCCAGGAGATCCTCTCTCACGCTCTGCGTGATGCGATCCAGGACATGGGACCCCGTCTGGCAAACCTTTCCCATACCTGTTTCACTGTATTGAAGTGGGAAGTTAAAAACCTCACTGAAATTTAGGGTCCTATGAACAGGGCTGGGAGGAACCTTAGGGCATTGCTTAGGCCATCCCCTGCCCCAACGCAGGATCAGCTCTACTAAAAACTTTCTATACAGGAGCTGGCTTAGTGCATTTTTTTTTACATCTTCAGCGGTGGAGAGTCCTTACTCTCCCTAAACAACCTATTACCAGGACTTAACCATTCTCACACTTAGAAAATGTCCCTAAACGTCTATCCTGAATTGCGCTTGTTGCAATTTGAGCTGGCAACATTTTGTTGTAATCCCCATGGGTAAGAGAAACGTATTCCCTTCCTGTCTGTGGAAGCCTTTTATATATTTGGAAATAGTTATCATGTGTCCCTAACAGTCATCTCTTCCCCAGACTAAACGTGCACGGTTCCTGTGGTCCTTCTGCAAAGCCAGACCCCTGCTGTTCCTGAGACCCCACTGGAGTCTCTCCATCAGCCCTCACCTTTCTCGAAATATGGTACCCTGCCGCATTTGTACCCAGCAGAGGGTTAGCCACTGCCTCCTGCCTACGTTTATATGTCCCAGGTGGTTGTTTACATTGACTCTGATGCACTGTACTCCCGGATCTTTGTCTGGAAAACGGCTAGCTAGCCAGCACGTTCCCACCTTGCATTTTCACAGATGATTACTCCTACCTAAGTGCAGGACTTGGCACTTGCCCGCATGGACTTGCACCCTACATTTTGCTGAGCCTTTTTCCATTTTGTCAAGAGCATTTTGACTTGGAATCCCGGCCTCCAGAGTGCCCGCAGCTCCTCTTAGATGGGTTCTGCTTGCCAAAGGTTTAATTTTTATTCTTGGTCTTGGGTCATTAATAAGCGTTCCTAAGTGCTGGGAGGATCAGGGTGGGGTGGGAGAGGGAGAGTGGGGAGCACAGAATGGGGGTGCTGCTGGGGACCCCCTTGGTGTGGTGCTGGAGGTTGATGGCGAGCGAGCAGAGGGACAAACCAGCCCGGCGGGGAGAGGGAGCGCGGCCGCATTGCCTTTGTCCCCGGGCGGGCGAGCGGCGGCGGCGGCGAGGTGCGGGCCCATGTGGCCACCGCGCCGTGCCGTGCCGTGCCGTGCCGCGTCGCGTCGCGCCGCGTCGCGTCGTGCCGCCCGCCGGAGCATGTGCAGCTGCGGCAGGCACCTGGCAGGGAGCCGCAGCGGCGGGGATGTGAACCAGGCGGGGAGGAAGGCCCTTGACTCATCAGATAAATCCAGCCCCGCACGGACGAGCGAAGGCGGAGGAGGAGGCAGCGAGGTGGCGGTGCTGCTGCTAGGAGGGGAGGATGGCGGGGGACAGCGAGCAGAGGCTGGAGGAGCACGGGCAGCCCAGCGGCGGCGAGCCCTTCCTCATCGGGGTCAGCGGCGGCACGGCTAGCGGAAAGGTGCGGGGGGCTTTCGCGGCGGGGTCTGGGATGGATTGGGGGGAGCCCGGAGCCTTTCCCCGCCGCTCACCCCCCCCCGCCTCCCACCGGCGCCGGGCGCGGCGGCCACATGGCAGCGCGGCGGGTCCGAGAGGCCGCCCCGCCACGTGCGCGGCCCCGGGGACCGGCCGGGCCGTGCCGGGGGAGGCGGCCCCGGGACCGGGCGGGCTCGCTGCCCCGGCGGCTCCGGGAAGGACGAGCACGCCGGAGGGTGCGGGGCCGCCGAGGCCTCTGCCCGGCCGGCGGCTGCGGGAGCCCCAGGGACACGTGGAGGAGGGGGGCTGTGCGGTGTGGGCGCAGGCTTTACCCCCCGCCCCGGACCAGGACCCCGCTCCCCTCCGCCGCGCCGCGGGGGGGGCAGCGGGCAGGGCTGGGGGCTGCGCGGGGCGTGGGCGGCCCCGGCCCGGCCGGCATGGAGGTGGCATCCCCCCCCCCACCGCCCGCCCCGCAAAATCCTCCCTCCCGTGGCTTTAAGAAGCGCCTTCTCTCTGTCACCCTTTCGCTCGTAGTGTCCCCCAAGGGCTGCTCGCCCCGCGGTGGTGCGATGCAATTATTTAATATCTTTTTAAATGGTTTCGGTCGTGCATTGCGGGGGGGGGGGGATATGGTGTGTGCGTACCCTTTTGTGGCCAACTTTGGGGTAAGCAGGAGGGGAAATCCTGCAGTAAATGCTGACTCACAGCGGCAGAACGACCTCCGCGCTGCGCCCGGGAGGGGACGGTCCTTGGCAGCGGCAGGTAGGAGCAGGGCGGGGGGCTGCGGGCCGGGGGCAGCCGCGCCGGCCGCCCTTAATGCGGGCTTTCTCTGGAGGGCTGCTACACCCAAACTGCAGCGCAGGGCAGCTCCGGCAACGCCACGGGTATTTATTTTTAATGTTTTTATTTAGTTATTTCGTACAGTAGGTTTTTCTTTAGGTAGGTTGCTTTCTATCCTAATATGAAAAGAAAATTACTTTTTTTTTTTTTTCTTATTTAAGATCAGTAAAACTAGATCCACGGCTACTCAGCTCTCCTATGCAGGGTAGCACAGACATTCTACCTGCATTTTTAAGAGCCATGGAGATTTGGAGAGCGTGGATTAGAGAGCATGAATAGATTTGGAAGTAGCAATATCTTTGAAATATTGCTTGCTAAGGAAACTGAATGTGCGGCGTCACGGGAGGAAGACAGAGCCTATATCTCCAGGTTGATTCGTGTTTGGAGGGGGGCCCTTTTTCTTTTGAGGGGTGGCATAACCCAGCTGCTGCACCTCAGCCTGTAATAACAGTGTTTTAAGAATGTGTCTCTAAGTAGCCTATTGATTCTTGGATCACTGTTGCTACTGCAAAGGGGAAAAATCCAGATATAACAGGGGAAGGATGGTGAGAGAGGATGCAATCTCCTCCACTGGGAACCAAAGCTGGATCATTCCTGCAGTACGGCTCCTGGTGACTCAAACACACTGGGTTTGTTGGCTCTCTGATGCCTGGGTCTGTCTCTCTGTAGCTGTCCCAATAACATTGTGTCTGATGCTGCTGCTGAACTGTTATGTCTCTGAACACTCTGGCCCGAAAGGTAAAAGCAGTGATTACAGTACAATACGCCACAGTTGTTCTCAACTTCAAAGTGAAAATGCTTAGTAGCAGCAGGCTGCCTTAGAAAAAAAAATAGGGAAATGGTTCTTTCTAGCAAAGGAGATGTACTAACTGGCTTTTCCTGTCTCTCAGCTTTGATTTCCCCCCCTCCAGTGATAGCTGGCTGCTAAAAACCTCTGTGCAGTGCTGCCTGTTGAAGGGAATCCAGCAGATCAGTACAGAGTTTGTGGGGAAAGGCTGCAAGAAATATGCTGGCAAAAAAAAAAGCTTCCTCAAGGTGAAGCAACAGGAGAAAAAAGGACCTGGGGCTTGTGCACACAGACCCTCAAATCCACATTTGATGCAGCTGCAAGGCCAGGGTGCAGTGGGGCTGTCCCCTGTCTGGCTAGTGAGAGTGCCCTGAGCCAGGCGATGCCGAGTGCCGCAGCACGCTCTGGGAAAGCAGCGGTGGGGCTGGTGCAGTTTGCTCAGCTAAGGGCTCGCCTGCAGCTAAAATCCAGCCCAGGGACTGCTGTGCCGGTGTGCTGGCTCTGGGTGAAAACAAAATGCTTCTAGAGGGAAAGCGATGCAGGCACCTTTCCCACTGGGAAAGCGGCAAATCCATCTGACTCGCCTTCACACCAATTGAGGGTTGTTGTCATAACACACCCCTTTGGCAGGACACCAGCCCGAAGATAACGGAGGGCACTTGCCTTCCAAGGGCCCCCCCGGCTCCTCCCACTCCTGCTTTTGTTGAGTCTAAGATGGGGAAAAAGGCTCCACGTCGTCCCCCCATCCCACTCGATGTACCAGCACAGTCAGGCTGTGGAAGGAAGGGATCCTGTTTGTAGCGTGCCACAACTTGTTGTGTCGCATGGTGCCCTGGGGAAGCTGGCATCTGGAGCGGCCAGCCTTCCCCGAAGAGCCGGGGGGGGGAAGTGTTTGGCTGGTATTTCTTAAAGGCAAATTGGTGAGAACTCAAATTCAAAGGCTGACTGCTGTTCCCTAGTGAGCAAAAGAGGCTTGAGCAACTTTCAGTACTCAAATAGGAGGTGGAAACATGAGCGCTGTCCTGGTTTTGGCTCATAAAAGAAATCCGGGCTGTGTTAGGAGCAAAACTGGGAGCCGCAGAGGTCCTGGGCAGGCTGCGATGCTGCAGCCTCTAGAAGGGCAGTGCCAGCCTCATGGTGGCTGTTTTGTGTTGGCTCAGCTGGGACAGGCTCTTCACAAAGGCTTGCTGGGAGGCAGCATTTCTCCCACCATCCCCCAAAATCCAAGCACTGTGCAGTCTGAGCAAAGCTTGCTGCCATCTCCTGATGTGGAGGAGATGACGTAGCATTAAGACCCTCTCCTGTGCCAAAGCCAGAGAGAACTGCAACCGCCTCGTTTCCTCAGAGGGATTCCCAAGGCTCGTTGTAGCATTTTCTTTA
The DNA here is from genome assembly GCF_964199755.1 of Larus michahellis. Taxonomy (NCBI): domain Eukaryota; kingdom Metazoa; phylum Chordata; class Aves; order Charadriiformes; family Laridae; genus Larus; species Larus michahellis. The sequence goes on along the minus strand of NC_133903.1, from coordinate 24,718,720 downwards.
ATCCTAAGTGCTCTGCTAAAGCTCTTGTTTCCGTCTTATATCCATGGTCTTGGTGCTAACAGCTTCTTCCCTCCTTCTTGCAAGAGATTCCTGACTACCAAGGACTGCAGCATGCAAGGCAGGCAGCCAGGCTGAGGGCTGGAGGAAAGTTCAGCAAACTGGCTACTGGGATGAGCTGGGAAGTGCTGGGATACCTCCTTAAGCTCTTCATGTATCCTTACTTCAGCTTAGCTCCTGGGATCCCTCAGCTCTGCCAGCAGTGCTGGAGTGGCTCGCTCCCAGCAGCAGTGGAAGCATCTGGTGCCGGGGTGGTTGCAGGGGTGGGGAGTGCTCTTCAAGCATTTATTGCTTGTCCCCACGTGCCACAAAGCGAGGTGCTGATTGCTACCTTCCAACGGGAGGTTGTAAGAAAAGGCAGATTTACAAAGGGCTGAACGCTTTCATTGGATGCCTGGCTAATGAGGGATGAATATGGGTGCCATCATGGCCCAGTGGCTGCACCTTCTGGATCTTGAGTTGGTACGTAAAGTTGGAAACGTCTGTTTGAACAGGCAGCCTGAGAATTTCCAGATTGCAGAGCACCAAGATTGCAGCGTGTGTTCGGCCAGGTGTATTCTTCACTGTTAATCCCTTAGGCACTTCTGCTTTAAACACCAAAAACGCTGCCTGAGGCTGAGCTGGCTGCCTAGAAGAGTGAGCTAGCCAGGAGGCTGAAGAAGGCCACCCACCAGCCAGGGTGGGACAGCCAGCATGTTGGTCCCCAGGGCAGCAGTGTCCTCAGCTGCAGCACGTCTCCGCATGAGGCAGTTCCCTCCCCACACGGGGCTTCTTGTGTTACAGAGCTCAGTCCCCTACAGTAGCAAGGGCTGAGGTCCCCCACAGCAGTCTGGGGAGTCATTGCCACCGTGTCACCACCTGGATGCCAGACAAGGAAGCCTGGGGGAGACCCGGGGGGAGCCACGGGAGGGGGACTAGCAGGGATTGCAGCAGTCCTGTGTCGGTTCGGCACCATTTCCTGGTGACGTTCATTCCGTGGCTGGCAGGAGCCCTAAATCACAAGGTTTGACTTGTTAAACACTGGTGTCAATGTGCGCTCGAGACTCGTCAGACTTTCTAGTTGAACATTATTCTGTGCCAGCTCCCGATCAGACTGATACACAGGACGTTTTGATGGGTCAGCCCTTTCCTGTTACTGATTGAATATATGCGAGTTCATTATGGAGCCTGCTTACCATAGTCCCATGGGCTCAGCCAGCTCCAGGCTATGGAGTTTGCAGCAGGGGCTCGAGAAAAATATCCCGCGTCTAAAACCAGTGGATGGGGAGGGATTGTGCTAAGGGGTTTGTTTTCTTCCGCACATGTAATCTGTGTTCAGATCCTCTGTGTTTGTGCATGCCTGTTTACGTTCCAGCCCAGGACTGCTGATCACATGCCCAGTATTCCAGGGTAAGTGAACAGAAACCTGGCTATCCCAGTCCCAAACTGGTTAGCCTGCCTCTCACGAAGGGAAAGGCAGGAATGGTGAACCTGCCTGGGAAAGCTCTGGGTGGAGGCCCAGGCTTTTGGTACAAGAATAGCAAGTTTCCAGTCCCAGTGCTGCTGTACGGATGTGCTCCATTAGGACTGGAAAGGTTTGCGTGGGTCATGAACTAGGTCTTTGCAGTCGCAGGCAGACATTTAATAGATGCTCTGGGACCCTTCCCAATTTGGTATCTGTTCTGTGGGTCACCCTAGTCCAGCAAGCACTTCCTAATACTCTATAATTAACATAACCTTACAAGAAGAGACCAAAATCCACAACTAGTGTGCTGCTGGAGATGAGCTGGAGAGAAGCAGGAGTGCTACAGCTCCTGATTTCAAAGACCCAATTGAGTAAAAGTCCCCTGCGATGCCTGGAAAGGGAACCATGCTACAGGGGACATCAGAGAAACGCAACAAGTAATGCCAGTGGTCCTTGATGTGATCTTAGGGAAAATCCTGCCAGATCCCAAAACCGGAGGCTATTTTATCCACAAGCATGTGATGAGGACAGCTCGGCCAGGCTCCTGTGGATGCAAAGCTCTCGACAGCCCTTGCCAAGCCTGTTCACATCCAGATCCTAGAGGAAGGGGGTCGTGGCAGCGGCGTCCGTGAATATAACCTCTGGGCTTCTCTCCTTGGTGGGAGGTGGGATGTGAGTGCTGCAGTCTGTCCTTGCTTCTGGCTATAGCATTTGTTGTGGGCCAAGGGCATTGCTCTGCTGGGCAGGACTGTCCTCATGGTGAGCAGCATCTTGGCTCAGGGCAAGCAGCTTGCAGCGGTGGCAGGAGTCTGTACCTCTCTTCCTTCCATGCTAGAGCCCAGCACATGTCTCCTGGTCGGTCTTGCTTCTGGCGCTGCCCTTCTCCCTTTACCTGCTCCTGAGCAGACTGGCAGCTTCAGTACTTCTTTAGGGCTGAAATCACTTTATCTGGCGTAAGTCACTTTTGCTAGGTGTCTAGTCTCGGGTCCTTGGGAGGATGGGAGGTCCTCCCTGCTGCTGTATCGGGAGCCTAATGAGCAGCTCAGTGTAGAGATCCCTCTACAGTGCCAGGCTCCCTGGGGATGGATGGACTGCTCTGAGAGAGTGGGTTTTAGCATATCCACATGCACAAGGCTTATGGTTTCCTCCTAGCCCAGGACAGAAGTACCTGTACTCCGCCATCTGCCACAGCAAACCCAAGGCTGAAAGCATCCTGGTATCCTGCCTGGTACCTTGAGATGGTGGTTGTCCATCAGCTTCCTCTCTAATACCCATCTGAAGTCGTAAATCACTGGCTGATCAGAGCTACCCAAGAGGGACTGTGGGATAATCTGCATAGTAATATTGGGGAATTAGGCAACTCCTAAAGAATATCTGAGCAGCCGGCTATAGGCCATGAGTGAATATGAATTAAATATGTAATGTAATTAATATCTTTCAAATAAATGTCAGGGGTAGAGCTCTGAACACCCGTCGGTTGAGTTTCTTCGCCTGTGCACCACCTCTTTCCTTTTGGGAAAATGTGCAGGAGTTCTTCCCCAGGTGCCCTCTGCGTCTTCCCCTCCCAGCAGAATAAAGCTGTACTTCTTCCTTAAACACTGGTTATTTGTGTGCTGGGTTCAGAGGAGGAATCCTGCAAGGGGAGCTGCAGCCGCTTCTGTGCGGCAATAACATCTCTCTAAGCTCCTTCCTTGCGTTGTGGTGTGCGGATGCCTCCCTCCCCACCGTCTCTGTGTGGTGTGGGTTGGTTTGTGCAGCTTTCCCAGGGAGCAGCTCAAGCGCAGACCCTGGGGGAATGCAGCTCAGTGGGTCACAGCCAGTCTGCTCCAACCTGCAGCCGAGTTCCCCTCGCTGCAGCGTGTGGAAAGTCATGAACGATGGCAGAGAGGCTGGGGCTCCCTGCCTGCACGCTCAGAAAGTCCTGCACGGCTTTCATGTGGCTAATATGGGAAAGGTCCGCTTGGCAACCACGGAGGCTCGGAGGCTGCTGTCTCTTATCTATATTTAGTTTTAAACAAGTTCTGGAGGAGGGGAAGGCTCTTGCTTGAGAAAGCGTCCTGTTGCCGGCACTGCACTGCAGCTGAATCACCATCAGCGTTTGCTTTGGGTCGTGGCGAGGTGTGCATGGACAATGTGGATCTAGGGAAGGGGCTGAGCGGAGGTGAGAAGCCCTGTCATGCCTCTCATCTTCCCATAGATAGGACACATCACACAGGGCAGACCTACTGATGGGGCCCAAATCCCGGAGTTTCTGGGCTGGGATTCATCTCTAGCATCATGTCATCTTCCTCAAGTCATCCTCCATTTGCCTCTGCAGCCCTGGGTTTCTCAGAGAAGAAACAATTGTCATCTTCTCCCCTGGGAGAAGCAGTTAGGAATTGGCAAAGGAAGGAATCTGAGCCCACGTTGTACCTTCAAGTGGGTGCTGAGCGTGTGTGTCAGTACCACGTGTCCCCTGGGTTACCGTGCATCCAGGCTGGTCGCACCCCGGCACGGTACTTCGCAGTCGTGCTTTGGTTTTGGTCTGTGTGGGCATCTGGGCAGGCCTCCCCGGAGCCTAACTGCTATCATTTCCAGTTGATAGCGGATTTTTCACACCTCAGATTAACACCAGTCACACGTATGTATGCAGTGCTGGTCTGGGAGAAGGGGGTTTAAGCAGGGGACATGCGTCATTCATTTGGACAACGCTTCCTGAGGCTGGGAGTTTCTGTTCCCACTGTGTAGGGGATTTTGTAACCTCCGTGTTTCTGGTTTTTCTTCCTCCTTAACATAGGGTGTTTATTGACCGTGGGGGAAAACTGCCTGTCCAGCTGTAGGAGATATTCAGACAGGCATCAGGGAATGCCCCTCGTGAACCATTCTCGTTTCCATCACAAATGATTGTGAGGAAAGGAAAAACCTTCTTCACTTAGACCTTGCCGAGGTTTGCTGCCCCATTAAGGCAAACTGAATGCAACCCTCGGGTCGGAGGAACGTGCCGTGTCACCTGATGTCCTTATGTCCCGCTGCACTTTTGCAGGTATAATGTGTGAGCAGTGCCCTGGCCCACATCTTCTGCCTTTTGTGGGACCAAGGTGACACATGTGCCTCTTAGCAGAGCCCAGAGGTGACATCCCTGCCCACCCCGGCAACACGGTATGCTAAACCTGAGCTCGGTCCTGAGAGCAGGATATCCTTGTGGTCATCTTTCTCCATCACTTCTGATAGCTGTCCAAAGCCCACCAGAGAAAAGGGAAGGGTCTGTAGCATCTGCCTGGATGCTTTCGCAAGAGGCATTTGCCACCCCAGAGCACTGGATGGTAAATGCAGCCAGGATACGCTCCGGTCCTCGTCCTGGGCCCCAGTGGGAGGACGTGTTCCTGTTTCCAGCTGCCGAGGGCTACTTTCTCCTTGGGATTTTCTCACCATTGGGTGTCTCGAGTTGTGGGGTATGGAACAGGAAGGTGATTTTCAGAGCTGATGAGGACTCTTTTCTCCACTTTTCAGGATCAGTAGACCAGAGATTAGTGTGCACAAGGCAGAAGAAAGATTGGCAGGAATTATCTGATGCCCTCAAATGATTTTATTGTCCATCCATGTGCTGAGGTCCAAGGGGAGAGCGTGAGTGCAACTGGTGTGCTGCTTCCATTGATCCAAAATAAAGGAGCCCTGCTCCCTCCCCTGGGCTGGGGAAAGCAGTTTCTGATGCAGATCCATATGGAGCTGTTGATCTACAGGCTGGGGATCTGTCTGGGTGGCTGTGCTGGAAGGTGGTTTGTTCCTAATTGCAAAGGACCTGGGAAGCTTGGTGTCCTTGGCAGCTGTGGCCAAGGCTGAACCCTTCTGCACTGCGTCTCCTCACTGCACAGACAGCACGGAAAGGCATCAGCGTCCGGGGGAGAGAGCAGGGAGGAAAAGTGGAGGAGAGGCACCGTGCACGCCCTGTTTTTGTGAAACCTATGGGATACAGCTGGATAAGCAACAGGGCTGACGCAGGCTGGAGAAGGATGTGTGGAGTGGGAAAACAGAGGAAACGGAGAATGGGTTCCGGGTTTGTGTTTGCACGTGCCGAAGGGCGAGTGACTGGCACTGGCTTGCAGTGCTTTGTTCTGGGTGGTAGCAGCTTGCTGCAGGGCAGGGCTGCCGATGTGGCTCGGGAGGCACGACTTGCCAGCTGTGAGAGGCAGGAGAAGAAGGTGGGATGCTCAGCGGAGACCCCATCCCTGACCCAAAAACCCAAACTTGTGCCCGGGGCCACAAGGACTGCTGTTGGGCAGCCCGAGCCGGTTTGCTCTGCAGCAGTGCTGTGTGTGGAGGCTCTCCAGCCGGGCTGGGACTGACTCACAGCACAGCGGTCACAGCCAAGTCAGGTCAGCCTGGCCTGGAGGGGAAGAGACAGTCTCTGGGGACAGGAATGCCGTCAAATCTTCCAGCTTCTCAGGCAAACAGCCTTGCCCTCTGCCTGCTGGGGTGACCTCCTCTGCCAGGCATGCCTTCCCCGCCCTGTTCCCTTCACCACTGCTGTCTTCAGCTCTGCGTCTCTAGGTTGCCAGCCAGGTACGGAGCAGATGGTTGAGCCAGCAGGGAGCTGGGAACATGGAAAGAGCCACAGGCAGGCTGGGGCAAGCAAACCTCTCTTTGCAAAGCAGAGGGCTCAGCGGAGAATATTTGTGGTGATCGAGGCCAGGAGTGGCTCAGCTGGGCATCTGCAGCAAGCGTGATTCACAGGAGGCGAAACAGCTTAGTTTGGCACCAGGTGCACCCCCTTTCTCCCCAAACAGTAGATGCTGTGGGGCTGATGCGCAGGGCTCCTGCAGGCAGCAGAGCACTCCCCCGCCGGCCTGACCTTGGCTCTCGCTGGCCGGAGCAGGCGTGTTGACTGCCAGTTAGTGATGCAGTTGACACCGCTGTGCTGCACAGCAGCCAAGGACTCATATAACTAAGGAGAAGGGACTGAGGCAGGCTTTGGGATTTGCCCCCCAAGCTGTGCTCTGATTTGTGTTGCAATGGCGGGGTCCAGCGTGACCCTTGGCCATGCAGCCAGTGCCTGCTGCAGTGCCAGCAGAGTTGATGCCGGCCACCGGCACCCAGCCCTCTCCATGAGGTGTGTGAGGTGCCGGTCCCTGAGCCAGCAGCGCTCGTGGGGATCTTGCACTGGCAGTCAGAGCCACGTGGCTTTTCAGCCGCTGGCTCCGCAGTGCCCTCAGCCTCGCTGTGCCAAGAGGCACCAGGATATGCTCGCAGCTGCTCCTCCCAGCCCTGGCAGTTGTGGCAGAGATCCCTGATAAAGTCCCAGGGCTCTCTTCCTAGTTTCCTTTCATCCTGGGCTTTGTTTAGGGCATGAAAGCAACCTGGCTCTCCCTCTCGGAGGACTCTGTCCCTCCTTGCCCGTGCTGTGGTGGGGTTTCTGGGCTGGAGCAGGGCTGGAGGAACCAAGGCACTAAGGCTGCCGCCCAGGGAGGAGGCTCAGCCCTGGTGCCACATGCAGCTCTGCTCCCTGGGGAGCTGCTGGGCAGGCGGGAGCTGGCTGCGGGGGCCCTGGGGGTGCGGCTGAACGCAGGCAGCAGCCGGCTGGTTTCCTGCTGCCATTTGTGCCCAGAATAGGAGCTGCGGGCAGGCCACAGGGACGGAGGAGAGGGAAGCAGGGAGCAAGCTTGGTGCTGCTTTCACACCGAAGGGCCCCACGGCAATGCCTCTGGAGCACTTTTCCCTCAGTGGCTTTGGGCTGTGCCTTTGAGGGGACCATGAACTCTCGGCTGGAGGTCCAGCAAGCAGGGCCTTATGCACTCAGGAATGGCTGTTACCTGAAGACACTCCCTGTGCGGCTCAGGCACCGCTTGCTGCTGACTTGCCTCTTTTGCTGTTCCTTTCCCAGTCCTCAGTATGCTCCAAGATCGTCCAGCTGCTGGGCCAGAACGAGGTGGACTACCGCCAGAAGCAGGTGGTGATCGTGAGCCAAGACAGCTTCTACAGGGTCCTCACCTCAGAGCAGAAATCCAAAGCACTCAAAGGCCAGTTCAATTTTGACCACCCAGGTGAATGGAGAACAGAATCGGGGCTCTGCCACACAGTTGGGGGGGTGAGGGCTGGAGTGGGACCCCCTGCTCCACCAGCAAAGAGCCTTGCGTGGACTTTGGGACTCTTGGGGCAGGAATGAGAGGCTTAGTTAAGCTCTTGTAGAGCTGGGTGCATCCCTGGCAGGGTGGCTGGGGGCCACCTGTGTCCCCTGCACTATGGCCTCTCCCTCTCTTGGGAAAGAAACTGCCTTTGTGGTGGAGTATTAGGGATATGAAAGGGCAGGTTGTGAACCCTCAAACTCCTTAAGACTGCAAAAACATCCCCCAGTTTGAAAACCTTTCTGGTGCAGCTGGATCGGGACCAGGGAGATCTGGCCTGGCACAGCCCCCTGAAGCCAGCAGGTCTGTCTCCCTCCTTCAAGGAGGGAACCGTCTTGTGAGCTGCTCTGCAAACCCCTCCACCAAGGGGCCCATGCCCTCTTGCTACAACAGGGCCTCTTTGAACCATCTCTGGCTTTGGTGGGGAAATTCCAGAGCCGCTGTCCCTTCGTCCCCCACAAGGACAATGGCTGGAGGCAGCAAGCACCAAGCAAACAGAGCCCTGTCTGTCCGTTGACTTGAGCCTGAAACACTGCTCCAGTCTCTGCGAGGGCTGGAGCCCTGGAGGAGATGCCTTCCCGAGCCCGGGCTGTCAGCGCCACCGTACAAGGGTGGTATTGATCTCTGTGGGACAGATCCCGGGCTGGTGCAAAGCAGTGAAGACCCGAGGGCTGTGGGTGATCTAGGCCTTGCTACATGCATGGGAATGTGCAGGGCTTTCTTCCCAAGCCTGTGTATCTGTGTGTCCCCAGGGCGGGGTGCCAGTGTCTCTGACTAGGTTAAGCTCAGTATCTGGTGAGTGGGAGAGGTTGCAAAGCTGCCTCGGGTAACATTTCCTCTCTCCTCAGATGCCTTTGACAACGAGCTGATCGTGAAAACGCTCAAAGAGATCACGGAAGGGAAGACGGTCCAGATTCCTGTCTATGACTTTGTCTCCCACTCCAGGTCTAACAGCCGCTCCTGCCTTGCTGTGCCTCTGCTAACGCCCTGCGGCGCAGCACGCAGCCCTGCCAGCCCAAACTGCCTGCCCCTCCGCTTGCACCCACTCTTAGGCGCCTAACGGGCCAACAGAAAGTTTCAATCCTAGCTACTCCAGACCCCTTGGTTAGAGGATCCAGGGCAGATACAGGCGCAGTCTGAGGGTCTGGAAAGCTGCGCGGCCATACAGTGGCATCCAGCAACATACAGGCATCAGTGGAGGGCGGTTATGGCCCCCTTTTTCTTCCCCCATCCATGCTTTCTATCGCCATAAAGTCTGTGTTTGCAGCTTTAATGAGTGTTCCAGGCTCAAACAGCCCAGCACTGCCAGGAAAGGAGGAGGAGGACAGTTCTTGCTCTCGTAACTCTTCCCTTGCACGTGTTCAGCTTGTTTTTGCATGCCTGTGCTGGTCATGGATGGTGTGACCCTGCTCCATTTCCCACAAAAGCGCTGTGGTGTCAGGGGGGGTGCTGCCTAGTTCCCAGGGGAGCAGAGCTGGCCCTTGCAGGTTCCTGTGGATCAAGCCCTGTGCATAGGCTTTCTGGGCTTTATGGCTTGGCACTTAACGCTTGCAAGCAGCAGCTGGCCAAGGTGGGGGGAGAAGGGCTAGTCTGCTTCCTGCTCTGCCGTTTGTCCTTCTAGGAAGCGTACGTATGCCTTGGATTCCCTCCACCGCGGTGGGGTAGGTCTGCCCTCTCCTTGGTCGTCCCCCTGGTGCAGCAGTGATGTCCCAGGGTTGGAGCAGTGCCTAGGAGCACTGCTGTTTCCCCCCACCTCTCTTAGCTTGTTTCCCCCCACCAGCATGTTTTGACTCTTCTTCCCTCTGCTAGGAAAGAGGAGACGGTGACTGTCTACCCTGCCGACGTGGTGCTCTTTGAAGGCATCCTGGCCTTCTACAGCCAGGAGGTGCGGGATCTCTTCCGCATGAAGCTCTTTGTGGACACGGACGCAGACACCCGGCTGTCCCGCAGAGGTGAGGCCTGAACACGTTTTGTGCAGCAGGGACAGAAACGTCACTTAACTGATCTGAGCAGCTGGTCATGGAGGCAGGTGACAGTGACCGGAACTGGAATTGGCACAAAGCTGTGCTGCTGCTAGCAAAGAGCCAGGGAGCTTTTCTTCCCCAGCACAGAATGTCACGTAGGGCAACTTATGGCAGTGGAGAGCACCTTGCTCCACGTCTGTTAGGATTCAGTGGGGGTTTTGCTGCCTTGTCTGGGATTCCTCCTTTGATGCCTGCAGCAGTGTGACTACCGAGCGTGCTGTGTCCTCACATGGCCCTGTGTCACCAGTCCTGTGCCATCAGCTGAATGGCAGCTACTGCTGGTCAGCAGGTGCCAGCAGGGAAGGGTGCAATGGGCAAGGCAAAGCATCTCCAGTGCTCCGAGGGTGGCATTTGCGGGTGTGGTTATCCATCGTGGATGATGCAGACAGGGAGTTTGGGTTTACATCTTGGTTTGTGCAAGTACAGCCAGTGCAGCGTGGAGCCTTGTTATGGTCCTTGGCACTGGGGTGGTGGCTCTGGGGGCAAAGAGCCCTGGAAACCAGAATATCCCTCTCTAGGACTCCCCATGTCCCGCTGGCTCGGCTATGGGTTGCCAGCTGACATAGGAGGGACTCCAGCTCTGCAGGGTCTGCATGGTTTGAGACGCAGTTCATTTCAAAGCAGCCTTTAGGAGTGGGGTCACTGATGTAGCACCTGAGTCTCCTGGATGACTAGGAAAGCATCTTGGCACTCCCGGGGCACAATTTAGTTCTGTTTGAGCTGTCTCTGCCTGCCTGGCTCTGACAGCCTTCATAGGGTGTTTGGGGATGCAGAAGATGACTTAGAGTAGAGGTCCTATCCACACCTCTATGCTGTGATGAGAGGAGCGTGTCTCAGTGCGTCAGCCTGGGACTGCTTGTGAACATGGGACTGTTCCACTAAGCGATGGAACTGGTCTTGCCTGCCCTCCTGCTGTCAGACAGATACACAGCCTCCTCCGCTGTTGGGATGTCATCAGTGTTGATGAAGATTACGCATCCTTCTTGACCCTGCCCACTGTTCTTGCATGACTCATCCAGGGAGGTGACAGCACAGTCATTGCAGGGAGACGTATTAGCAGGTTACAGATACGCATTTGCAAGATCCCACAATGTGAGCCTTATCCCTTAAGCAGACTGTGCTTCACACCCAGCCATGGGGTAGCACACGTTTTTGGCAGTGCCCTATGCCACACTCTGGAGTGTGTGGTTCAGTCACTTCGTAGTTGGTACATAACTGTGAGATCAGGGCTTGAGAACTGGTTGAGAACCCATTAACTAAGAACCGAGAGCATCCAGCTGCCGACTACAGTACAGAGCTAAACCCTGTTGTGCTGCAGCTGTTGGACGGGGTCCTGAGCCACATGGGCCCAGGCCGTTCTTGGCGTATTTCTCCCACCCCCCCATCAATCGCTAAATCCTTGCCAAGGGGCAGCTAGGCTGGGAGAGGTGCTGGTGTCTCCTTGTTAGGGCAACTTGTCCTCTTGATAGCGAACTGACCATTTGGCAGCCTCCTGGCCTGCCGTCAGCTATCGGTAGGACCACTGCAGCAGCAAATCTGTTTACTGTATGCCTCCCTGGCATTTCTGGGAAAGATGAGCCTGTGTGTGAGGTGCTGAAGGTATAATCAGGGCCCTGGAACATAGCTGGAGGCATATTATAGCAAAAGTTGGGATCTTGCATTGCGACATGGCTCTGAGTCATCTTGGTCTCCCAGAAGTCCTGAAGAGTTGCGGCAATGGGTTTTTCAGCTGGGCAACAGCGGGAGATGAGATTCCTGGAAATGTAGCTGACAGCTCAGCTAATCAATAGTGCTGGGGTTCAGTATGTGCAACTTGCACTGTCCCCTTCTCAGCACCTTTCCCGAGAATAACGCTGCTACCAGAGCGCAAGGGACAAGGTCTGTCGGGTGCCTCAAACGGCCTGATCTGTGCAAAGCTGATTCTGGCTGAGGTCCCTCGCTGCCCTGTTCTTGATCAGCTTCTGTAAAACAAAGACTAAGTCAGGTGCCATGCGTATGTTTCAGGCCTGATTTGAGTGATGTCTACCTGCTGGCTCTGGACGGGTGCCTATCCGTCCTTGGGACATTTGTCTGCCCTGCAAGTAGAGGGTGATACCTCCAGATACGGTGCCTGGTCTTAGTCTGGGTTGCTCTGGGGCCAGGTACAAGACAATGGGTGCTTGACTCATGTTTGTGTGTGGGGCGAGTGCCTTGCTGTGGTCTGCCCTGGGAGCGGGCAGGAGTTTTGCCCTGTCAGGACCAGCCCCTGCAGCCTGGGCACTCGCCCTGTGCAGCTTGCAGGCCTCCCGCATGCCATCCTAGGCGGGGTGTGCTGCAAATACACCCTCACTGTGCTTCTTCCATGCCCCAGAGCGGCCAACAAACAGGGTGTGGGACCTGGGAAACAAAAGTCTCTCTGTTTTATTTTCCTTGCCTGTTTTTCTGTATTGTTTGAGCTGGGGCTTGCTCCTGCTCTCTGGAGAAGGCAAGGAGCTGGCTAGAGCAGCCTGGGCTGGGCTGAGCTGTTCGTAGAGCAGGCAGGGAGCTGGCACACATCTTGCTGTCAGCCCTTTCTACCCCTCGTCACCTCCTCTGCGCGGGGCTGCGAAAGGGCATGCTGTGAAGCTGCTGGCCGAGGGCAAACAGAGCCGCGGGGACGGTGCCAAACCAGCGCTGGGAGAACAGCACTGTCCTGGCCCTGCAAGCATATGGGCAACGGCTGCTGAGCAGGTCACGCAGGCTGGCAGTGCTGTGCCTTGGCTCTGCTTGGCACATGGAGAAGGCTCGCTCCAAACCCAGTGCCAGGTGCTAACATGCTGGGGAGAAGCCAGCCAGCCCCTTGGGGAGAGCCAAGAGCCGTCTGCTCCGCCACAGGGCTATCTTGGCTTTTACCCGTGGATTGAATTCCTGCTGAACGGGGGCACTTGTCCACGCTGAAGTGGCTTCAGACCAGAGATGGCAATGACCCAAATACCTCGTGCAAACAGGGTGTAAGGCCCAAACGGCAGAACAAGCAGGAGGCCAGCTTGCTCTCCTGCCTCCTGGCTTTCTCCTGAGCTGATCTCCGCCAAGCACCCTCTCAGCCACTGCTTGTGGGAGCCTGCTTCGCCTTCCCATCCCACTCAGCTGGGAACAGCACAAGGAGCCTGGCAGAGATGGGTAGGTGGGCGAGTTTTAGTCTCCTCACCTCTGCAGACCTGAGTTTAATTGTGCCTTAATGTGTGTATGGGTGAACCCCCCTGCTTTTCTATTCTTTGGGCACCTCTGCACGGGGCTGACTGGGAAAATGCCCCATCCTTAGGCCAAGGGCAGGGAGGAGTGACAGGAGGGATCAAGGGCTGAGGCCGGGAACAGTCAGGACTAGGGTGGCACTGGTTACAGCTGGAACATGCTTGCAGAGCTGAGAAGGGAGGGAGGCCAAGAAAAGCCCTTGGTCAGGTCAGCCAGCCCCTTGACTCCCGGGAAAGCCTGGAAGTGAGTTAAAAAGCATGTAGCTGGGCTGGGGTATGCTCGGACATGTGGGCAGCAATGTCCAGGAACAGAGACCTCAGGCAAAACACCCTGGTGGTTGGCCAAAGGCTGTACTGAAGGGAAGGGGGATGGAGTGATTCATGTCTCAGGTCCTGACTGTGCTTTACGTCTTCCCCGCAGTGCTACGAGACATCAGTGAGCGAGGCAGGGACCTTGAGCAGATCTTATCTCAGTACATCACCTTCGTTAAGCCTGCCTTCGAGGAGTTCTGTTTGCCAGTAAGTAAGGGGAGTGACACCCACTGGAGGCTGCCAAACATGCCTCATACCCTGCCCAGCTCCTCAGACAGGAGCATTTTGTGTCCCAGAGCTCAGGTCAGCCTGCCTTGCCTTGCTCCCTCCCTGTGGGCGATGGCAAAAATGGGGGTGCCAGTGCTGGCTGCGCAGGCTGAGATGGGGACTATTTTTACAGCCACCGCCTTCCTGGTGAGATCACCCTCCCTTATGGGAAGGCCGACACGGCAAGAGAAACCCCTCCCTGCACAGGGTCTGACAAACCAACACCAGGCAGCTCAGCCAGCCTGAGAGGGAAGATCCTTGGCTGCATCTAGGTGGGGAAGGGAAGATCCCTGTCCCCAGGCAGCGTTTGCAGTGTCTGCCTCCTGTTTTGGGCTGTCCCGCCTGCCCTTTTTCACCCTGCAGTGCCACAGGCTTCTTGCTGGGCGGATGCTTGGGAGAGCAGGGGAGCTCCTTCCTTCGCTCTGTGCTGTGGGATGTGGCCTTGCAGGTTGCATTTCCTGGCTGGTGAGAGGCCAAGGTGCAGAGCAGCCAGACCTCGCTTGGGGCCAGTGTTGCAAGGTCTGCCTGGAGAAAGGCAGTTACTTTGGGAGCTGATAGCCAAGACACAGCTCCCTAGCAGACAGGGACTTTGCATGTGTGAGACCACTGCAGTCCTGCAGAACTTGCAGGTGAAATAGCTTGTGTACAGGACTAGCCATTGCACACCTCTTCTGCCTCTCATGGAGAGGAGCCTGTGCATTGGTTTTCAAGTCTTTTCCAGCAGATGTGGTAGTTATATGAGGAATTTCTTTTTATTCTGGAGGAACTGGGCTAGCAGAGTCCTGCAACCTGGGAACTCCTGGCCAGCACCACAGGCAGGAATTGAACCTGTGCCTCCAGCCTCAGGAACATCTTTGTGCCTGTCTATGTGGCCAGCTTTGCCCTTTCCTGTAAGAGAGGCTGATTCTTTCTGTGCTACAAGAGCTTTTTGTGGTGCCTGAGCAGCACCCTTTTCTCTGTCTCACTCCGTTGTGGCTCTGGGGACCAAGGTCCAATTCCAGTGTAATCCCTGAAAGGCTTTTCCCAAGAGGCAGGTCCAGCTTGGTGGCTGCCCTCCTTGCAAATCCCCCGCAGCTTTGCAAAGCAGCAGATGCTGCATCAGTCTCTTCCGTTGAAGAGTCTGTAGGAGGATGAAATGTGAAACAAGGAGGGTAGAAAACAACTGCTTTGTCCCTACCCACCAGCTTTGCAGTGGTCTGCTCACACTTCCCACCTGGTGGTGGGCTCAGCTGCAGAGCAATTGCATGGGGATGTCAAGCAGACTCAGCACCCAGTAGTCACTGTTATTCGACTCCTAAACCATCTCTGGGCCAGGTGGTCCAGCACTGAAGCAGTCCAACATGTCCTGGTGACTTTTGATATGGCTGGAGACACCTGGAGGTGTCAGATGACACCCTTCGCCAGCATGGGCTGGCTTGTTTACTGATGGTAGAGCTTGGCTGTCAGGAAGCTGATCAGCTGTAAAAGCTGACACAAATAGGTGAAGAAACTGAGACTGGCACCTGCAGGTGAAAATAGGTCAGGACTGGTGTCCCAAATCAGACCTTTTTTGCAAGCAACGCTGGTAGAAAATTCTCCCCACATCCCAAGCAGATCATATGGCTGTGCCCTGCATGTCCACGCAGCCCAGGCATGCCAGCTCTTGCTGTTGTACTAAGTCTGTCTGGATTCAGTGGGGAGGTTCTTCCCAAAAGCATCAGCTAGTGGAGTCTTGCAGTTGTGAGGCACTTTAATTTCAGGTTTTGTTAGGGTGCCTCTTATTGCCTCTTAGTGGAATCTGTATGAGCTCATGAAAGTGGAGTCAAGGCGCAAAGCATGGCCCTCAAAACACAGAGCAGAAGACAAATAAGAGCATCCAAAATGTATTATCAGCAATGACATACCTCCCAGTGGGTTTGGGTTTGGAAAGGGGAGGGGAAAGAGCTTCCCAAGGGAGCAGGGACAATGCCCAAAGCCTGGTGGGTCTCCACTTCCCCTGTAATGCAGTGCTCTCTCTCTCCTTCCAGACCAAGAAGTATGCTGACGTGATCATTCCCAGAGGAGCAGATAATGAAGGTGAGTGGACCCAGACCCTGCCGTTATGTCCTGTCAGCTGGCTTTGGGCTGCTGCTCTTGCAGCGGAGTTCGGTAGGAGGTAGCAAGGCCTGCCATGGAGGTTGACTCAGGCCACTGCCACCCCAGAGTGCTGTTACCACACACACGCTGACGTGAGCCTCTCCCCTTTACTCCTGTCTGGAGCATTAGTGACTGGGAGTTTGTGCTCCTCTGATCGAGCCTGGGAGTCCATCTATGTGCAGTGCCTCCAGGTAAACTCCTGGTTCATCCCACGCAAAGGGAAATGTGGGTCTCCAAGGCCAGATGTGCAATTGGGACAGTCGGGTCTCTGTCTGGCTGGAATCAGCCTGACCATACTGGCTTGAGTGTGGGGTTCAGCTGGGGCAGAGGGATGAAGTCCCAGCAGGGCAGCTCCTCCCAGCAGGGTTGCAGTTCCCCACCATGCGATAGGAGGGGATAGGAGCAGAGGAGACAGGAGGGTCATCGGCTCTGGCTTGGCTCTAGTTTATCTGCGGTGATCCTAATGCAATCTCTCCCTTATGTCTTTCCCTCCTTTTTGCTCACAGTGGCCATAAACCTGATAGTGCAGCACATCCAGGACATTCTTAACGGAGGACTCAGCAAACGCCAGAGCAACGGCTACCTGAATGGCTACACTCCTCCCCGCCAGCGGCAGCCCTCAGAATCCAGCAGCCGGCCTCACTGACCCCGGGCAGCAGGCGTGAGGCTGGGGGTGGAGGGCGCTCGGGCCGTGCCACTGCCCCTCTGTACATACTGTCTGTTCATTTCCCCCCTTATCTATTTAAGAAACCAGACGGAGATGAATGCCTTTAATTTTGTATGTTGGAAATGCCGAATGAGAAGCAGCCGGCTGCTCGGGAGCCCGGACCGCCCACAGCTCCTGGCCTTGCTCAATAACTTCTCCAGCACGGAACCGGCTATAAATCTCTATAAATATAGAATTGCTCTATTTTTGTGTAAATGCAGAATAACGTAAAATTACTTGCCATAAGGTATTTGCCAGGCTCAGTGTTGCTGGGAGGGGGCTGGGAAGAGGGTCCTGGGAAATACTGGTGTCAGGCACTTCAAAGGTGATAAGGTAGGAAGAGCGTTCAACAACTGCTTTAGTATCGCAGTGGTCTCCATCCCAGGGAAACGGATGTGCTGTGGTGGAGGTGGCAGCTTGATGGTGGCATGGGTTTTGCAACTGGGCTGGGGTTGCTGCCTCCTGCCGTTGCTGTTCAGGGCCGAGCAGCCTGATTTTGGCTGGCAGGCACTGCACAATGCCACTGGGAGTTGGGAGAATGATACCTCCCCTGACTGTCTGCACCTCCAGGTCTCAGTCCCTCAACGGCATTCCTTTTTGTGTCTGACACCCCTTCCCACCACAGGCGTGGATCTGCTTTCACACCCTCCAGCAAGGACCTGGTAGGTGATGCTGGGTATGTGATCATATAAACATGGCAGCTTGCATCTTTAGCAGTCTCACTGCCTGGCTTGGGTGGGGACAGCACATGGATACCTTCAGCCCCTCTGGAGCTCTGTAGCCACATGTGTGGTAGGACTCCTAGCTGAGACCTAGGCTCGACCCTAAGCCTGGAGGTTGGCTTGCAGAAGGTCAGAGCTGTGTCTGTCATTCCTCACTTGGAACAGTTTTGCTCTTGGATGGGGGAATTTTGGGTCCGTAAGATACGGTTAAGGGAGAACTAGCTTATTCTGAAAGAAAGGGGCAATAGATGATGAAAGGCAGCTGCTGAGCAGCCTGTCTGAGGTGGGGCAGCAGTGTGTAGCAGTCCCTGGGCTGCCTAGCATCCCCATATGGGACATCCACAGGTCCCAGCTGGGTAGCATGAAACTGGATGTCCAGGAGTCCTCTGCTCCCCTTTTTCAGAGCATGCTCTTCCCTGGCCTGTGTCCCTTTCATTGCGTCCTGGTGGAGGACACTTATGCCCCTGCAGTATGTTGTCCCCAGGGAGTGCCCTCACTTGCCCAGGGTGAGAATTAGTCTCCCCTAACCTGGTAGTCCTGCAACAGCGGTGTCCCAGGAGAGCCTGGTGGGGTTGTACTTCAGGTCTGGGGATGCCTGGAGAGCAAGCCGGGGCAGCTGGGCTGGGGCAGGGGCTTGGTGGGGGCCGGGAAGGGGATGTGGTGGAGTGGTAGCCAGGAAAGATCCTTTGGCCCATGCTGCTGGGACTAACTCGACCCACTGAAAACAGTTTAATAGGCATGCCACGAAGCCTGGAGCAGGGACCCTTAGCCTTGCTGACTCTGATGATTTTTAAGTCTTTCCAGAGCATTGGCTTTGCTCTGCATGGTTAAAAGCTTAAGAGCTTAGAGACTCGATGCTCCATCGCTCTCCAGCCCCATGTGAGCTGAGACAAGCTTTGATTTTTAACAAAGAGAACGAGAAAGGAAACACCTTCCCCAGTGACCGCTGCTGGGGCAAATTCATTCCCTCTTGATCTGTGATGGGGGCACACGGCAGCCCTTTATCCCCCTCCCTGTCTGCAGACACTCCCCGAGGCATGTCAGCTTTGCCAAAATCAAGGGCTGGCACTGGCTAATTCTAGGTACAGCCATAGGCAGCGGGGACCAAAGCCCTGCAGAACTGGTGAGGCTTCTCAGGGCTTAAGCAGCCACGAAAGCCCTCAAGATGAAATACGGGCCTCCGCTCCCCTGTAAATAAAGACAGAACAACTGGATGCTGGTGTTTCTTGTCTCCTGTTTGGTGCTGTATTTTGCTGGCTGCAGTCCCAGTGTAGAAGCAGACTTGGCCAACATTGTTTTAGTTCTGCAAGTCAAAGCCAGACCTGGAGCAAAGCTCCTAGCACAGACTGTTTTGGTGAAGAAGGAGGTGCTGAATGCAGTGGCTCTGGCTTTTGGCTGGCCAGCTAGCTCTCGGCAAGTCCTGGTGCACACATGGCTTAGGGTGCTTTTGTGAAATCCCTCTGTGCTCTCAGGACAGCAGAGAGATGGACAAGTTCAGCCCTTCCCAGTAAGTCTCTTGAACAGGTGGCAGTCAAGTGAATTTCATCAAAAGACCTTACAGGCAGTGTGGCATTAGCACTAGTTGGGGTATCAGGCAAGAGTGAGACTGCTTTTAGCAAAGACCACTTCGGGGCAAATCACTTGGTGTCAGCATGGATTCACGAAGGGGAAGTCATGCTTAACAATCTGATAACACTCTATGATGAAATGACTGGCTTGGTAGATGAGGGAAGAGCAGGGCATATTGTCTAGCTTGACTTCTGTCAGACTTTTGATACAGTCTCCCACAAGATCCTCATAGCAAAACTGTTGATTTATGGGCTGGATGAGCAGACAGTGAGATAGACTGAAAACTGGCTGAATGACTGGGCCCAAGAGTGTGGTGATCAGTGGTATGAAATCTGGTTGAAGACCAATAACTAGTGGTGTAGCCCATGGGTCTATACTAGGTCCAATCGTGTTCAACTTCATTAAGGATCTGGATGGTGGGGCAGAGTGTACCCTCAATAAGTCCGCTGATGACACAAAAGTGGGAGGAGTAGTTGATACACTGGAGAGTTGTCTTGCCATCCAGAGGGACCTTGACAGGCTGGAGAAATGGGCTAACAGAAACCTTATGACATTCAACAAAGGGAACTGCAAATTCCTGCACTTGGGAAAGAACAACCCTATGCACCAGTACATGCTGGGGGACACTGATCTGGAAAGCAGCTTTGCAGAAAAGACCTCGCGGTTAACCAAGAGACAGCAATGTGCCCTTGCAGCAAAGAGGGGTAATGGCATCCTGGGCTGCATTACGGGGAGTGTTGCCAGCAGGTCAAGGGAGGTGATCCTTCCCTTCTGCTCAGGTGAGGCCACACCTGAGTACAGTGCCCAGTCCTGGTCTCCCCAGTACAAGAGACGCTACTGGTGAGAGTCCAGTGAAGGGTCATGAAGATGATGAATGAAGGGACTGGAGCATCTCTCCTATGAGAAAAGGCTGAGAGAGCTGGGACTGTTCAGGCCGGAGAAGAGAAGGCTGAGAATTAATCCTATGAACGTATATAAATTCCAGAAGGGAGGGTGAAAAGAGGACAGAGCCAGTGACAGGACATGAGGCAATGGGCACAAACTGAAACACCGGAGGTTCCCTCTGAACATCAGGAAACACTTTTTTGCTGTGAAGGTAACTGAGCACTGGCACAGGTTGCCCAGAGATGTTGTGCAGTCTCCATCCTTGGAGATACTCAAAAGCCATCTGGTACAACGTCCTCAGCAACTGGCTCTGGGCAGCCCTGCCTGAGCAGGGCGGGTTGGACAATCTGCCTCCCCCTGGTGCCTTCCAACCCAAGCCATTCTGTGATTTTTGAAGTATTTTCAGCATTGAGAAATGCCAAGGTTTTCCTGTGGTCAGCCTCCTAAGTCACAAGCCACGAACTCCAGTGCCTACATCAGGTTCCTGGAAGGCCTTGGCAGATGGCACCGGTGGGCCACTGTGCTCCACGTTCAGCTGGGAGATGAGTTGCTGCCAGCTTTAACCCTCCCCCCTGTGTCCCTGAGCTTGGCTATGAGCTGTGTCCCTGTCCCTCCTCACGGTGACTCCCACCACCGCTGCCCGTCGAGCTCCACCTCAGGCCGGCCTTGAGGTTTTCAATATGGCGCGCGGGGCGGGGCGGGCCCTGGTGTGAGGGAGCGCGCGCTAGAGGGCGCGCCCAAACCGGCTGGAACCGGCTTTGAGGGAGGCTGCCACCGGCCGGCGGCCGGCGGAACTGCCGCTCCTCGGGAGGGCACCCGGGCACGGCAGGCTGGCGGCCCAGGGAGTAGCTAAATGGCGGGACAGGGGCGGGTGGCCGTCTTCAGCCGTCCTCTGCGCCCAGATCTGCACAGCCGCTGGTCTGTGGGCAGAGAGGGGTTCCTTTGCCTGAGCTGCTGCCCCTCCGCAGGGAGAGTGAACTGCTGCAGCGCGCCTTAAGGGCGGACTGTGGGATGGGAGGTGAGCGCCATACCTAGGGCCAAGTTTGGGGGCGTACAGAAGGACTGGGAGAGCTGGATCTGACGCCGATGCATGCTGCCCAGGACTGCGGGGAGCCTGTGGTTCCCCTCAGCATGTGTCACTGCCATATGTGAGCATGTGGGTCTCTTGTGCCAACTGGAGGTATTTGTGCAAGAGATGGTGATGCTGAGTGGGCGAATTACAGGTCATAGAATCATAGAATCATTGAATGTGTTGGGTTGGAAGGGACCTTTAAAGGCCAACTAGTCCAACCCCCCTGCAGTGAGCAGGGACATCTTCAACTGGATGAGGTTGCTCAGAGCCTCATCCAGCCTGGCCTTGAATGTCTCCAGGGATGGGGCCTCCACCACCTCTCTGGGCAACCTGGGCCAGTGTCTCACCACCCTCAGTGTAAAGAACTTCTTCCTAATGTCTCATCTAAACTGACCCTGCTCTAGTTTCAAACCATTGCCCCTCGTCCTATCACTACATGCCCTTGCAAACAGCCCCTCCCAGCTTTCTTATAGGTCCCCTTCAGGTACTGGGAGGCCGCTTTAAGGTCTCCACGGAGCCTTCTCTTCTCCAGGTCCTAGATCTGTGAAGGTTTTACCGCATTATAGATCGCAGCAGGCAGGCTTGCTTTCATGAGAGACTACCATGGCCTTTCCTCAAGCTAACCAGAGTAATGGCTGCCTTAGGCTGGCTGTAGGTTCTTTCCTCAAAATCTGCATTTTCCTTCACGGCTACAGAAGAGAGGTGCATCAGGCCTTGGTGGGTCTCTCGTCTCCTGGTTGTGCTGCTGCCAAGGCAGGGACAGGATTGCTCTGGTGAAGAACGCGCCTCTGGCTGTGGCCATAGCTAGGATCAGCAACCCCTGCTCCCGTTCCTAAGCCTCACTTGTCTTGCTGCATCCTTGTGAGCTACTGCTGCCTCTGTCTTAGAGAAAAGAGATGGATGCTGTTGCGCCTGGGACAGATATTTTCTATTGTGCATCTTTGGAGGCGAATGTTTAAATGCTACTCAGATCTGAGTTGGGGGGATTGTTGTAGGGGATTAAAGCTGAGACCAGCATCCACAGGGCTCCCTGACGGTCCTTACAAGGCTGGCTTTCTCCCCTGGTCACCTGGCTGCCGTCCAGCTGTCAGATCACAGAACCATGTACATCTGCAGCCTCAGTCACTTCTGATGAAAAGAGAGAATTGCATGGTCCAAAACGCATGCTTTGCAGAAGGCATTTCATTCTTTCATGATTGATGCAACTTAACTTTCACCCTGTAGAGGCCTGCTGTTTTCTGCCTTGCATTACTGCTGGGTACTGAGGCAGAAATGGTTGTGTGCCTCACCAGCCAGGAATCTTAAAAGAAAGCCCAGCACCTTCCTTACCCAGAGGCAGGCAGTATGTGAGTCAACAGGAAAAAGGTCTCACTTTTCATGTGGCACATGCTAAAGGAATGATACATTTTGTTGATATGGAGCATGCTAGAAAATGAAGATGGTAGGTTGGTCTTAAGCAGGAGCTTTGATGTGTTTCCCAGGCAGTGTTGTTGCATGAAGGTGCTCTTAACCATTGAGAATGAGTGCAATTTGTCCAGAATTATTCCTAGAGGGACATGATCCACGGGGTCCTGGCCATGCAGCAGCCACTGCCACCTCACTGGGACATGGGCACTCCCTGAGAACCTCATTGGGACACGGGCAGGTACCCTGCCGGGATGCAGGGTCCTCCTCCTGGAACATGGGCACCTGCGGGGCAGCTCACAGCCATGGATGCCCATTCTCTCCAGCTCCAGCTCTCCCACTTCTCCCAGAGCACATGCTCTGCAAGCCCGCAAACAGCAGCTGAGCTCGCAGCACTGCCTTTCATGTTGCCACTTCCCTGGATCCCCTTGGTATCGAAATGACATGTGCTACAGGAACAAAACACCTTATTGATCTGAACAGCATTAGGAGATTGAGGAAATAGGCTGCTCCCAGCAGGAGTTTCGCCGAGTTTCCCAGATGTCTCTGCTGCACAGGCATGCTCTGCTGTCACCTTCGGAGAGACAGAGATGAGCCCTGGCCTCTAGTACCTTTCGGAGGGTGGAAAAGGGGACCCTCCCCAGACATCCTCATCAGAGTTGCCAAATGCCCATTGGCTGTGGTGCCAGGTGAGCATGGGCAACCTACCCTGCAGGAACATGATCATCTGGGCAATAATGGCCTCCAGCCAGCAGAAGAGGTTGTAGTCACTGTAGATGCCCTCACCCCAGGACCTTTTGGTGGGCTGAGGCATGTCCTGACGTACCAGCTGGCTATCACCCTGAAGAGAATTCACTGTTAGCTGGATGAAAATGCTACAACAGGACTTGTTACCAACCCACTTCCTAAAACCTGCCCCTCTTCATGGTGTGAAGAGGCCTTTGTGGCCAAGGCTGCTGTGGTTCCCTGCTCCCCAGAACTTGGTCCCTTCCTGTGTGACTGACCTGAACTGCTCACCTGCCCCTGGAGTCTCTTCACAATTTTCCAGAGGCCAAGGGCAACCAAGCCATGCAGAGCAGTCACGTGGTTTGCCAGGCCCTGCAAAGCAGCCGGGTCATGTCCTGTGCTCCATCTGGGCAGCTGTGTCATGGTTCCTGGGGACAAAGTGGCAGCCCATGTTAAGAGGAAAGCCAAAAATTCACTCACTTCGACAAAAATCTTAACCGTCGAGTATGAGGAGTGTGATTAGCCTAGAATTATTCCTGGAGGGACATGACCCACAGGGTCCTGGGCATGCGGTGGCCACTGCCATCTCAATGGGACATGGGCGTCCCCCAGGGAACCTCAGTGGGACATGGGCACCCTGATGGGATGTGGGCTGCTCCTCCTGGGACATCGCACCCACGGGGCACCTCACAGCCACCACCCAGCCAGCGTGGCTGCGAAAGCGAGGTGGAAGCCTGCCGCTCCGTGCCAGCGGGTAATTGTCTCAGCTGTGCCCCCAACTCCTAACTCCTAGTGTGCCGTATTGTGGGGCAGGTGGCCACTAGATATGGGCAAGCTTGTCAGGTACCCACTTTTCCTTTAAAGGGGGACTTAGGTGGGATTTAGACCAGAGCTGCTGGTACTGGATGGCAGACCCATGATCTGCCGGTTGTTGGTGTCCCCTTCACCCTTGGCTGCTTCCTCTGAGGCTTGAGTGAGTTTTGTGTGTGTACTTGGAGCTCAAGTTTTGTTTAATTTGTTAAAATGCCCTGATCTGCAGAGTGTCTCCAATACTAATTTTGTAAAAGGACACAAACTACAGAGGGTCCAGGTTAAAATAAATTTTTGATTGTAACAACAACTTTTTCTGTCATCGTTCTACCAAGGATCCCCAACAAATCTGACTGTCCCCATAGTGTTGGGTGACAGAATTAATTGGTGTAGTAGGCAGGATCCTTGGGTTAGAATGACAACTGATTCCCCTGATAAATGGTATCTCTTGCAAAAGGGTTTTATGGAAAATGGGTAAAATGGATGGCAAGATCTTAAGTGAGATAAGGAGTGACTGAGGGCAATAAGCCATGATCTGAAAGCCATATGGAATTAATTCAGTAATTGGAAGGATTTGTGTAAAATAGAGACAGAGGGAAGGAAGGGATGTGCTGGCTGTTAGCTGCGATAGGGAAAGTTGAGAATGAACAGACTGAGAACTTAGAAGAAGAAATTAGAAAGTGGAAGAGTGAATTTTCAACAAAGGATTGAGATGTAAAGCTAAATTAAAGGCTGGCAGCGAGTCTGGGAAAAGGGCACATCTCGAAAAACAACTAGTGCCACAGGTTATGGAGAAAGCAGGGAAACACCATGAAATGCTATTATAAGGTAGAGATCTAGAGCCCATAAAAGTCTGCACAGCTGTGTATGAGAGCAACCGGGATGGAGACGTTTGGAATTGGCCAGATGGGTCTGATGAGGAAGTAAGTAAAGTAAATGACTCTGTACCAATACGGCCCCTGATTAAACAAGAACTCACTACTGATGTCCCACATGGAGACGAATTGCAGAGATGGGATACCACTAAAGTTCATGATTTTAATACAGATGATCTGCGAAAAATTTAGAGAACGTATCAAAGACAACCCGGGGAATTAACAGCTGAACAGTTGTACCGACTTTGGTGTGACAGGGTCTATTTGCAAGAGAAGCAGAAGATTTAGACGTAGGCCCTTGAATTTTCCCCACCCTCCGAGAAAATGCTGCTTGGACCTTATGGACTCTTAATTATTAGATGGGCAAGAGGGGTCCATTGTCAAGATGGGGGTGAGAAGCCCATGCTCTCTCAGCAGGGCCCAGCTGAATCACAGGGACCGTTGTTACAAGCGGCTGCTCTAACATTGCATAGAGCTGAAGGCCAAGGTGATGAACTTCGTCCTTGGGACATTCCTGCTATATCCCCTGAATTGAGATCTGTTGGGAAGGGGGCCGTGGGGACAGGAAAATTAGTTTTTATGCAAAAAGGACAGGGGAAACCTGTGGAAATGCCTTTTCCACAAGACAGGCCGTTTTGCAAATGCGAGAACTAAGCCCTGACAATTAAGACTCCGAGACGCATCAGGTCTTAATTGTCTCGACCTGATCCGGAAGTTGAATGAGTACCCCACGATACCATGGACTAACGCAATCAAACACAATAAGACCGTTAGCAGATTTACCAGCCCAACTGAGAAGTGACCGAGCCACGCGAAACAAGTGGTGGCACGCTGTCTAGATTGAGGGTACAATCACAGATCACTTCATGTTTATAAGTGATAGGACGAGAGCAAATGGCCTCAAGTTGCGTGAGGGGAAGTTTAGATTAGATATTAGGAAAAAATTCTTCACTGAGAGGGTTATCAATCATTGGAACAGGCTGCCCAGGGAAGTGGTGGTCATGATCCCTGGAGATATTTAAAAGATGCATAGATGTGGCGCTTAGGGACATGGTTTAGTGGTGGACTTGGCAGTGTTAGGTTAACGGTTGGACTTGATGATCTTAAGGGTCTTTTCCAACCAAAATGATTCTATAATTCATTTTATTAGTTTACCAAGGAGAGGCACCACCATCTCTGAATCCTGACTTCCTTCAGCTTTCACGGAGGCTTGAGTAATTTCCAAGATTGGGTGATCTTTTTGTCCCAGTAGGGAAGGAATTGTACGTGATGGATTCTTTAGCTTGGACTGCCCTGGAGTGCACTCAGGGAATCATTGCTTTCGTCTGAGTCATACTCATCTTCTTCACCGTTTCATTCTCTGTGGAAACCTTGACTGTGATGGACAATCTACTCTACTGGCCTTATTTTGATTTGTATCTTGTTGCTCCTTATCTCGTCAATTGAGCAACCACCGTGTCATCAACTCATGAATATCATTTCACAAAGAAGCAATAGAACAAACAATTGGTATTTTTTACACTGTGCTCAATTTGCCCGTGCTGACCTTACATGGTCACCTCGCAGGGCCACGGGCTCCTACTGAGAACACGGGTCACCCGGCGGGACGGGGTCATCCTACACTGGCCGCCGCCTGTCGGGGTCAGGTGGGCCCGGCCGTCGCGCACACCCGGGCTGACACGGGCCCTCCGGGGACCGGCCCACCTCCCGGGACAGGCCGCGGGGCCGCCGCCGTTGCCGCGGGAGGGCGGTGCGGGGCGGGGGCGGAAGGGGCGGGCGCGGCCCGGCGCGGCTCGGCGGCGGTTGGCGGGGCCGGGCCGCTTCCTGCCGCTGAGGAGGGGCCCGGCGGGGTGGGTTCGGCTCGGCGCGGCTGCTGCGGGACCGCGGCTCGGCGGCGGACCCCCCTGCCCGGCGTGAGTGAGCGGGCAGGGGGGGCGGCTTCCCTGGGCTGCGGGCGGCCGGGGGGGTCCTCCCTTGCCCCTCCGGTGCGGTGCCGGCTCGGGTGCGCTGCCCTGCCCGGCTGCCGCCGGGGCGGTGGGGCAGGGCCGGCAGCGGCGTGTGTCGGGAGGCCGCCGGGGCGCTGGGCCCTCCGCTGCCGGGGCCGGTGGGGTTGCGGCCGCCCTGGGGGAACGCGCCCGGCTCCTCGGCTCAGTCTCCTCCTGCGGGCCGGAGGTCCGCGTCCCTGCCTGCCGCTGGCTGGCGGCGTGGGGTCTTCAGGGGAAGGGGGCGGGAGGGGAGCGGTGCTCGTCCCGCGGGAGGAGCGGCCGCACGCCTCGGGGAGCCTGCTGGTGCCTGCCGGTTCTCCAGGGGCAGGGCCGCCACGTTTTGCTGGGAAAACCGTCGTTTCACCTGGCAGCCGTCCCGGGGAGAACGCGAAATCGAGGACCCCGCACCAAAATTCCGCGCCCCCCCCCCCACCCCCGACTTCTCATGTGGGTTTTAAAGGGATTAAATCTGATGCAACCAGGCGGCTAAGAATAGCGTCCTCCACGTTTCCCAGCGTGTGCGAAGTGCTCGGAAGGGCTTTTTGCAGCGTGTTCCCGCAGGCGGGCAGCGGAGGAGATGCCGCGCTGCGGCGGGGCGTCCCGGGTCCCCCGCGGGTCCGGCTCCCCCAGGGAACCCCCTCGGCGCCGGGGAAAGAGGCTAGGCGGCCGTAGCTCGGCTGTAAATCGCGATGGTGTGCCCTAACCGGGAGGAATTGGCTTTCTCTATTTGCAGGAAAGTATGAACCTGAGTAATTTGCAGGTGTCGGAGGGCAGCAAGGCTGAGCTTGTTCTTCATTAGCTGGCAGACTGCTCCGTTTTGTGTTTTCTGTGATAATGTACCTGGAGAATGTTGCATATCTAGTAAGGTTCTCGTTCACCTAGCCAAATAAAGCGAGAAAGATTTTGTAGTTTAATTTAAATTGTGCCAGAAGTATTTTGTTATTGTTGGATGCAGGGCTCCAATCTGACAATCTCAGTCTTCCAAAAATGATATTATTCTTCCTAAATTTAAGTTTTTCTATTTTAAATGCTACTTCTGTTTATTTTAAGAGTTATTCAGTCTCATTCTGTCATTGCTTCTCCTACAGTTTCGCTGGTTTCCCGTTTCTCACTCCATTTCTGGATGGGAAGAAATCTGTGAATATCAACATAGAAGCAGAACACGTGTCTGTTCTTTTAATACATGATAAAAAGTTAGGCTTACTGATTTAAATAATGACTGAATTGAATTTATTCCTAATTGAGTAGTCATTAAAAATGAAATCGGGATGAGCGATGCCCTTGTAGAAAGGGTTAATCTACATTAGACTTAGAAGTTAGTGGTTGAATATGGAAGGCCTATGCAGTTTGCAATTGTTATTCCTCTCAGAAAATGAATATTTGGAGAGGAAGAATAGTGAGCATCAGGCAGCATCATTAATCTTTGCAGATGTAGTACCATTATTAGCATCCCTCTTACCTCTGGGGCACACAGTTATCTTCAATTTCCAGACACGAGTTTTATCTTATATCAAATTCTGGCTCTGCAGTGTAGCTGTTGAGCAGTGCTGTGGTGTTTATTAGGTGCCAGCCTGCCTTAAATCTGCGGTAAATGTATGAGGGGGCGATACCTCCTGGCTCTGAGCAAGGAGTGAGAGCGAGCACCCTGTTACTTGAGATATTTTTTTCCTTTGGTAGAACAATTTTAAGGATTCAGGGAGGCAGGCGGTTTACTGACTTTATGATATGTGTGTGTTCCATTTGCCTAAAGAATCATTATGCAGCTGTGATGAAATTACTTTTAATGATGATTATATTTTATTCTGCTTTACTCTCTGCAATCCAGACATCGTTAATCTAAGCTGTGAATTTTATAGCTGGATGAGAGCTTGAAGGCGTATTAGTACCTGGATCTGGTCAGCTCTGTTGTCCTAGAGCCAGACCAAAGAGAGGAAAGAAGGTTCTTTTGCTTCAGAGTATAACCCCCCCCTTTTTTTTTTCCCCTCTTTTGGATCAGGTCTTGAAGCATAAGGTGAAGGTTTCTCTTCACGGTGCATGGACGGAAAGCCAATGCGCAGGTAAGACGTGAAAAACAATTGTCCTCTTATCTAAATATGATAAAATATGTGAGTTGGTTTCATAAGTGCCTAGACCATAAAATGTTTGTGTTTGTCTTTTTTTTTTTTTTAAAGGCCTGGCTAGGAGAATTAGAATATAAAGCGTTCATCTTTAGTCTTTACTTAAACATATATAGTTTTCAGTATTTACAAGACCAGATGTCTTTAAATGAATACACTGTTACGAAGACTGTGAAAGACAAGTTATCATAATTCTCCACCCACCCCCCTTGCTTCCCCCATTTACTATTTAAAATCCAGTATTTAATTACTTAGGTATTTAAATTGTGTGAAATAAACTGCCTGGGAATAAATTCAAACTTGATTTCTAAGGGGCATTATTTTTCCCTTAACTAAAGGAGTTTAGTCCTTTTGATGGAGAGAGGTCTTGGGTGAAAAGGAGATTTCCTTTTCTAATTACGGATGCCAGCTGCCTCAGTCCTAATGAGCTGAAGATGCAGCTGAAGTTTAATTCAAGGGAGTTCTTGCTGTGGTTATGTCAGAAATGTTGCCTGTTATATAGAGAAAAAATTGTCACGGTAAATCAGCACGATGGCAGGTTGGTAAACGGGATTGCCTGCTAGTTCTAGTTGCTTTTTGCTCTCCCATGGCAATCCCGTGGCAAAACTTAACAGCAGTTATATTTCTGGATGTGATGCAGGCTGCATGGAAGCAAAGTTTCCTTAAGTTCCACGCCTCTACATGAAGTAAAGAGAACTCATGCAAATTGCTTAGTCTGTCTGCACTTTTTAGGATGTTGAAAGTAGGGAAACTTTTATCATGGATAATTCTGTAAACAGCTGTGTAAGAGAAGGCGAGGCATTTTAACCATAGGTGAATATGTAGAGCATTTCTAGCTACAGCATTTGCAGAACCCATTAGCGTGGGTTCTGTGTTGTGGAAGGAGGTAAGGAATAAATAATCATTTAAACCCTTGAAGAGTGACACTATGTTGTTCAATTAAATGAACCCCTCAAGC
The DNA here is from genome assembly GCF_964199755.1 of Larus michahellis. NCBI lineage: Eukaryota > Metazoa > Chordata > Aves > Charadriiformes > Laridae > Larus > Larus michahellis. The sequence continues at coordinate 24,689,365 of NC_133903.1, read as the reverse complement.
GCAACAAAAAGAGACTGTGCCGCTGCTTCAGTTAAGCTAATGAGTAAACCTTGGGACATGATGTGGGCATCATTGGGGCTATCTATTGTTCAATATTTTTGCCAAGATAAGAAGTGTGTTTTAGACAATGAGGAGCTGTATGTGACTTTTACAATGTGTTCCTTTTTCTCCAAGACAGATTAAGTAGCAGACTTGCTCTCTTCTGTCTTAGTCTTCCACAATGGAGACTGTTTAAATCTTAACCAATGTAAAATCACAGCTTTTCAGGTTCTTATGTTCTGTTCCATTTATCAAAAAGGTTTTGCAAAATGACATAAAATTGGTGACTATCTTGGCTTGTGTTCTTGTTTCCTCTCTACTGTCTTCCTAATGGAAAAATTGAGATTCTAAATTTATTTTGTTATGTCTGCCGTTTCCTGCATGTCGCGTTGAGGCAGAGAAATAAAGTGCTGAAGTTCGTATGTCTTTTGTGGGTTTGTGGCTTTGGACTTGCTGTCATGGAAGTTCTGTTGGCCACTTGGACTGGGTAATTGTAGTGGTGGGTGACAGCACTGGGCTGAAGAAGTAGAGGTTTTCTGTTGTGGTGCTGATCCTGGCACTTCAGGCTTTTTTTTTTAATTTTTTTAATTTTACTTGGGTAATGGATGCAGACCAGACCTTTCAGTACCTTTTGTTTTCCCTCCCTCTCTGGCAAGCCAGGGCAGAGCATGGTTTACACATTTGACATATTTAGATGGCTTTACTTTTGAACTAACCTTTCAGCTGACCTCTGTGCCTAGGCGTGTTGTATGGCTGCAGTCTAGCAAGGCTCTATCGTGAGCTGTGGATTTCAGTTCTTGAATATGCTTGCGGGTTTTAAGGGTGTCTGTGTGGATGGTTAAAATTTCTGTTTGTTATTCTACTGCATATCTTAGCAGAAAATGCTAAAAGGTTCCTGATTGGATTTCAGGCTTACAGATCATCTTATGAAGTCCAGCTAAGCAGATGGTGGAGCACTTCCTTTTATCCTTTTACTCAGGGCTCTGCAGCCATTTAGTGCCACATGTGAGGGTCCTGTTAGGTATTGCAAGAAGAAGGGAGTGGGACTTGGTCAGTACTGTGTTAGTAAACATGGTGACTTGGTATCAAATGCATGCAGCATTCAGAGGATGGGAAGTACAATTGGAATGGAAAAGGCCTTGCAGCTATTTCTGTCAAGATTAGAGTAGAGAAAATGCATTGCTGTTCAAACAGGATTTATCTTGCGTTAGAAATGAAGTGATAGTTGGGGCAGGCTATTCTTTCTTGCTGTCAGGCAGCAGCAAGCGAACATTGTTTTGCTGAAGGTAGAAGCAAGGCAGAAGGGACCTCTCCAGTGAAGGGCATAGTCCCGCAGTACCCAAGCAAGGAGGGCAGAGCGGATCTGATGACCAGGGTCAGCCAAGAGTCTGGGGCTCATCAGGCAAGTCCGTAGTGATGAGGGAGGGCTGAGGTCAAGCCAGGAAGTCAGTGCAGTAGATCAGTATCAGTGGGATACATGACCCCATAACCCCAACATAAGAAGGACATGGACCTGTTGGAACGGGTCTGGAGGAGGGCCACGAAGGTGATCCGAGGGCTGGAGCTCCTCTGCTGTGAAGAGAGTTGGGGTTGTTCAGCCTGGAGAAGAGAAGGCTCTGGGGAGACCTTATAGTGGCCTTCCAGTACCTAAAGGGGGCCGATAGGAGAGATGGGGAGGGACTCTTTATGAGGGAGTGTAGCAGTAGGACGAGAGGTAATGGTTTTAAACTGAGAGAGGGGAAATTCAGATTAGGTATTAGGAAGAAATTCTTTCTTGTGAGGGTGGTGGGGCACTGGAACAGGTTGCCCAGAGAAGCTGTGGCTGCCCCATCCCTGGAGGTGTTCAAGGCCAGGCTGGATGGGGCTTTGAGCAGCCTGGTCTGGTGGGAGGTGTCCCTGCCCAGGGCAGGGGGTTGGAACTGCATGATCTTTAAGGTCCCTTCCAACCCAAACCATTCTATGATTCTGTGAACAGGTACAGGTGTATCTTTCCCATAGCTCATGCCAGGCATGGGGGCTTGAGCGGCTCCTAAGCAAAGTGGGGATGCCGTCCTGGTGCTCTCTCACGCAGCTCTTTCCTGGCAGCCCAGTCCCTGGTTACAGCAGCGCTGGAGCACAGGCCGCCAGACCCCCCTGGGGGGAGAAGCTGTTAATCCTGATTGTGCACTTGGGGACCTGCATGCACTTGGGAAATTAGTCATTTGCTTGGACATCTCTCTTGGCCAAAACAAACTGCAAAAGGCTTAGGAAGGTTACGGAGGACTCCAGTAACAACCTCATCTTTCTGCATATGGACATCCTCATTCTTGGTGAAATGGAGTTTTCTGTGTTTGGTCTGTGAAAATGAAACTAAACAGTATAAATAGGGACATACACACCAGATCCTTGCTGTTCTCCTTTTGAATAATGTAAAATAATATTGTAGTCAAGTTTATCTGCTTGTTTTCATAACTCATCCGCATTGAGCGCGATTACCTAAACCTCGCTGTCTAGGTAAGAGAAGAAGTCAGTGGCATTTTTACTAATAATTAGACTTCTAGCTAACTAATTCCTAGGGTATTGATTGCCACAATTAAACATTTCCGTTTACTTAGTTGGCAGTGTTGTGGTGGTCACTTCTGTTGCTGAAGGTTTCACCTTTGGCTGGGCCAAATCAAAGATATTTGTTCTTGCAGTTCTGTAACGAGTATAGGAAATATTTTCTTTGTGTACGCATTAAATTCAAAGCGAGGCATTGACAGAAATCACTACTGGCTTGGTTTGTTTTCTTCATTTGCTACTAAAATCCATTGCTACTGAAATCCCCTAGAGCAATGTGTGTGATTTTTTTGGATTTTGGTTGATGTTTTCAGCCCAAGACTTGTTCTGTTTCACAGGCCTTAGGTCAGCCTGTTGTTTTCTGCTGAACTGTATTAAAGCTTGCTTGTAATCTCATGCTAAAACATATGTTATCTTAAACAAAAAATGCAGGCTACTTTGACTTTAAAGTTAAGGAGCTCTGTGACTATATTGGAGAGTACTTTTCTTAGATATGTATTATTAGATATTTTTTGAACTTTGGAAGAAGGTGCTATAAGCTCTAAGGATGGATGTCTCGTAGATGCCTGTGTTAATGAATAAAGTTTAGGGAACTGGCATAGCTGAATAAAATGGAGGCGAAGCAGCTTATTTATTTAGCTGACTTAGTGTTGCAGACTGCCTCTGTTCCCATTTGTACTTTCCAGCGGCGTGCTACAAAAACTGATCCTTTGTCAGCCCTTTCTTAATCTCATTGTATTTGCTGATTTCCCCAGCCCTGCATTTTGATGGAAGCTAAGCCTAGAATATCTGCGTAGCTGAGTGTGAATCTTTTATCCTTGCATACATACTTCCTCTCCGATCCTCAGCCCTTCTTAATCACCCCGAGTATTCAGGGAGCAGCTCTTAGCTTTGCATGTGTGTGGAGGGAGGCAGCTGGCCTGCCATGTGAGAATCAAATGCTGCCTTCTGTCTTTCACACCTCTAAGCTACTGACTCATCGTTTCGTTCTCTATGCATATATATGCATAATACACACATAATGCAGTTAAATTATTATCCTTGTGGAGACACATGCCATCAGACGGTGTCCTTTTAATTCACGCTACTGTGCCTAGCAGCAACCCACAGTGCTTAACATCAAGCATCTGGATTGATCCAGTATGGAAATTCCCAAGCCCATTGATCACTAGTGTCTGTGTTACCCAGAGAGAAGCTGTGGATGAATCAAGAGTGCTAATTTGATGATTACTCTTTCTCCCGTCCATTCAGTTTTCTTTAATCATTAACCAGCACTTTCTCTCCTGGAGGAAGGAGGCTGGATACAGTGCAGGCACTCGGATAAACGCTGGTGGGAACAATGCAGGACTGCCTCCAGTTCTTACTAACCAGACTCATTTTCTGTTAGTTAAAGATGTGTTCAGCAGAGTCTCCTCTGGGCAGAAAAATCCTGTTCTGTCCTGGCTAGGAAGGACTAGGGCTACTGCCTAAATCTGGCCAACTAATCACGTGGCATAAGGTAATCCTCCCCATTGCTCTGTGTCAGTGAAGACTCTTGGGTGGTGGGATTGCCAAGGTACACCATATTCCTTGTGGCAGTATAGCCTTCACCTAATCTTTTTTTGTAGTTAGAACCTGTGCCAGTCCAAAAAGCTCTTTGAGGTCTGCTTTAGGGCTGATTTTACTGGGAGTCGTCTTTGAGGAAAGCCAACAGGCATAACAAAGGGGCTCTGCTTTCCAAAAGGAGATCCTGTCATGGACATAGACTGCCTCTTGTGAGCTGTAGTTATGTGAAATGGGTTTTTATTTGAAGAATGGTTGTTCTGTGCATAGGTGCTTTGACTGACAGCCTGGTCAAGACAGACTGTCCAAAATTATTACAGTAGCATGTGTCTTAATAAGGCTCTTATTTTTTTTCTTTTTTTCTCCCAGGGGTTGATTTGACATAACTTGAAATCCCTAAGGCACAGTAAAATCCATTTGGCCTGTATAGCAAGAGCTAAACTCCACAGGGGGATTTTTGTCACCACCTTTCTCCATCTCTTGGTAGAGGGATTAAATTACCCTCTGGCCTTTAGCTGCTAAGGACTATGAAAGTAAGCCAATTTGGTAAACCTTTAGCCAAGGTTTCTTGGGGTTTTTGTAGGGGTGCCATTAAACTTAGTTTGTGTATGCTGCTGCGAGAACTGCATTGTTCGTGAGGAACTTGGCAGAGCTTTGAAAATGGTTGTCAAACCCCACAAGGTGAATTTGGGTTGTGAGGGACAAGAGTGGGTGGAGGAGAGCGAGAGGCAGTGTAACAGCAGAAGGGTTTGTCAGAGGTGTCAGAAAAGGAGAACGGTGATGGATATAAAAAAGATGGAGTAGGGATGAAAAAACAAGGCATTTAAGGTGCAGAGGCTGAACAGGAGCAAGCAGCAAAACCCAGAGGGGAGAGCCAGCTGGATCTGTGTAACTAAGATATGAGGAAGAGGTAATGGTCTGAAACATCTGAATATGATGATCAAAAGAGGGGGTGCGGGGGGAATGGGAAAACAGGCTAAGATGCAAGTGAATAATTCGAACTGCTGCAGTGAGACTGGTTTCCCTGTGGTTAGAAAGTGCATTTGACATAATGATGAGAGGAAAATATGTGAGTTATTTTTTTTTTAATTCTTTCCTGCAAGCATGCTGCAAAATACATTGAGCAATGGCGAAGTGAAGTTAGATTTCTTTTTAACTCTTCGTATGAAGAAAGTGAGGTAGTGACAGCTCACAAATGTCAGTACACCAGAGAAGCTGGTAATGCACGAGATGCATTGGGTCTTTCATTATGTCTCCAGCAGCCAGTGCACTCTGGATAATTCATAACCAACAGTATTCTGATATTTTGCTCAGTGTGCTTTAATTGTTCTTAAGTGATGGTTTTTCTTTAAAATGGAAAGAGGCAATAGTTACATATATTTTGTTTATTTTCATAGTAATTGATATGTCACTGGTGCTCATGCACCTTTTAATAATTGTGCATATGATACACGGCAGAAATTCACATAAGCTCGAAACATGCAAAATGGCATGTCAGCTACGTGTGCACTGATGTGCTTATTTAGTCTGGTTGCTGAAAATAGAGTTGGGTTTAATTCTCCTTGTTTAGCGCTGATTTCAGTCATAATGTGATAGTGGAGCCTGGGGTGTAGGCAGACGTCTCTACGAAGTGAGGTATGAGATGTGTCATCTTCGTTCATCCCTGCGGAACTGCAGAAGGGCTCAGGGCAATACTGCATTCCCGTTCTCTTGAGTAAGTAGCCTACATGGTGCAAAACGTGATCTGTCAGCGTTGTCATGCTGCTGTGCAGGGGGGTGTTGCACTTAAGCCATGGTAGAGCTGACATCTGCTCAGGGACGTGAGGGATAAAGGAAAGGTACCAGAAATTTTGTAAAGGACATCAGATAGCTAGAATGTTGCACGCGGAGCTGGGAGTTTTTCCTACTCTGTGCCAGAAACTTGGTTTATATATTCTCAAGTGGTTCCTCATCTCTAAAGTTACTTGACTTTATTTTCTTCCTTTTTTGGTAGGCCAATAGTCATGGATAGATACTTTGATTGTTTTGACTTTTTCCTGATTGGTCTGATAATCCCGATTGCCTTCTGCAGTTTTTAGTCTGCCGTTCTTGGGAAAGATTAACCTTCTTTTGAAACATGTCAGGGAAGGTGGGTTGAGTCAGAAGCCTCCATAATTCAAAAACATCCGAAGAGGTGATGGTTAAATGGATATTCTGTGAACCTGAAAGATACTCGTGGTAGGCTGCAGGCCATTTTATGTTACTGAAGTCTGTGTGACAGTTTAGTGTGTTCAGATATCACAGTGATGAGCGACCTTATAAAAAATGTGGGTAGAAGAACAGAGAAGTATGGTTAAATCATGCAGCTGGAAATCCATCTCCAGCTCTGTGAAAACTCAAGTGACAATGGGCAAGTCAGCTAATCTGCTCTGCTTTGAGTCACTCTCTATGACATGGGGATAATACTTTTCTACCGTACAAGGCTATTATGAGGTTCAGTTAATAAATATGTGTAGTTGGATATTACAGCGGTGTGTCATAGAAAGCATATAAAAATAGGTATAAATATAAGCCTGTTGTAAGTTGGCATTTGTTTACTTCTGGGTACGCTTTGGTTTGAGACAGATTCCTCTTTCACGTGATCACATGCTTGTTTCCACGTTCCACCATGGAGTTATGGGCATTGCTGGTTTTGAGCTCGTAATCGGTGCGAGCGCTAGAGCTTTGGGTGACAGTTGCTGGTAGACTAGTTCATGATGGTCCTGTCTTATGGCTTCCTCCGCTGCAGGTGTACCAGTACTCGACCAGGAGAGACCGGAATGGATGTGACGAGCCGTTGCACACTCGGAGATCCTAACAAGCTGCCAGAAGGGGTGCCGCAACCTGCTCGCATGCCCTACATCTCTGACAAGCACCCTCGACAAACTTTGGAAGTCATCAATCTTCTCCGGAAGCACCGGGAGTTGTGCGATGTGGTGCTAGTAGTCGGTGCGAAGAAGATCTACGCCCACAGGGTGATTCTCTCAGCCTGCAGCCCTTACTTCCGAGCCATGTTCACCGGGGAGCTGGCAGAGAGTCGGCAGACAGAAGTTGTCATCAGAGACATCGATGAAAGAGCCATGGAACTGCTGATTGACTTTGCATACACCTCTCAGATCACTGTGGAAGAGGGAAATGTCCAGACCTTGTTGCCAGCTGCTTGCCTTCTCCAGCTGGCCGAGATCCAGGAGGCCTGCTGCGAGTTCCTTAAGAGACAGTTAGACCCTTCCAATTGCCTGGGCATCCGAGCTTTTGCTGACACTCACTCGTGCCGTGAACTGCTGAGGATTGCTGACAAATTCACACAGCATAACTTCCAGGAGGTAAGAAGGTAGCGTGCTGGAATCGTGGCATAAAAGGTGTGAATGTGTCCTGTGAGAGCTGGGGCAGCTCTCATTTTGTGCTTCTTTCTAAATTCTGCCTTTACATTTGTTGTGTGCCCTAAGAGCGACAGGTGCCAGACACTAGTTGGAGAAGAAAGAGGGAAGAGGTACTTACAGGACTGCGTTGTAGTGATGGTTTATATGTGATCCGCAGCATTTCTTCTCTTAGATTTGTGTGGCGAGTACTACGTGGAAGGCAGGGTCGCAGACATAGTTGGCGTTGGGTACTATATCTGACACGGCTGCATGATGGTGTGATGATCCACTCCCCTTTCAGAAACGTTCTGGGCTCTACGTGATTGAAGGGGAGAGGGGTGTTAAAGTAAGGACAACACATTAATAGAACCAAAAGAAATGATGTTGAGTTTACGGATTGGAGAAGTGAGTGTGTGGGAGCATACAGCTGCCTCAGTGGAGTCTTCAGCTCCCTTGCTGTAGCAGGACTAGGGTTTTGCATCTATTATTCATCAGAATTTATTTGAAAGTAATTAATATGTGTAATTTTGTAGCTGACCTTTATAAACTCAGGTCTCTCTTCCTTTGTTAATCCTGCCTAGATGATATTTTTTGGGGAAAAAAATTTGCCAGCAAATGGTTCAGGGAAGGATCAGCATAATAATGAAGGATTCCATGAGCAAGTCTGAGAAGAGTGGGTCTTTACTTAACTGTTACACCCAGATGCAGAAAGGAGCCCAACACTTTTAAGTGGTGTCTTTCTTGAGCCTTTCTAGGGCAAGGATTTGCCTATGTTTTGAAAGCAGGTACTCTCTAGGAGTGTGTTCAGCATGAATGTCTGTTCCCCTGCTAGAGAGATTAATCTCTTGCCTTTTCCAGAAACTCTGCTTTTCCATCCCTTGGAACAGGTAGCCTGCTGCAGAGAAACCTCCTCTTTCCACCTGCTTCATGGGTAGATCCTTTCCAAAGGGGGTAACTCCAGTATCAACTCCTGATGCTAATGTAGTTTCCTTGGTATGTAAGTGCTGTGATTGATTGCAGCTTGCCAACCCTTTTTTTCCCCGCAGGAAACAGTTTGGAATTGTATTAATTTCAGTCAGGTGGTACTTAAGAAAATTATGAGCAGAAGCAAGCAGAGTTGAACTTGACTGTTAGACACATTGAAGACAATACTTGGTATCTAACTGTAGACACATGACATGAGTTTACTCTAAAAGTTGCAATGAAATACCTCTTTCCTCACCATAAAGACTAGAAAATAGAATTTGCTGTTTGAGATCAGAGATTGTTTTTTGTAGAATTTGGTGATTTCCCAAAAGCCCTGTATTTTATCTGGCCACTTCGTGTGCTCTGTGCTTGCTGTGCACTTCTTTTCTTCTGCCTTTTTTTTTTTTTTTTGGGGAGCAGGATGGTAACCAGATGGTCGTTTATTTTCAGTGCTTGGTCGTTCTACTGGTTAGATCTGTGCGCTTCTTGTTATTACATGAGTAGGGCATGCTTGCAAGCCTCTAAATAACTTTAAGAGCATAACAATTTTGTTTTAAAATGTTTTAGCATTAATGCATGCAGCTGGCTGGTGAGAGCTGCCTGTTCTGGGGTTTTTTTGAAGACAACGTCTTGTGTTCCTTATCCCTGTTAAAGCACCCAAAGGCAGGTTTTGGAAAACACCCTCCTCCTCGATGATGATGCAAATTATAGTTGACTTAACTGAATCATGGCCTTTGGAAAACAATTGGTTAGATTAGAGCACTATTTCTTTGGTCTGGGCAGGTTTTCCTGTCCCTTTCTGTGCCCTGGGAGTTTTGCAGCTCTTCATCCTTAACGTTCACCACTTCTGCTTCCAGTGTTTCTCTGCAGACAATCTTTATGGTGCTGCTTGTTGGGATTGTTTTCTGTTCTGCTGTTGTTTTCCATTTGGAGAGTGGATTGGTAATCCCTGATGGAATCCAGTGATTTGGCTACTTAAGCATCCTCCACTGTGGAGGTTGAGAACTGATAGAAAAATTTGCCTTTCTCTGCAGAGGCTGTATTGTCATTCCTCCAAGCTGGCAAAAAGAAATGCGAGATGGGAATTTCCTGAATAGCAATGTAAAATATTAAGCACTAGGCATCCTGCCAACCCATGCAGTTACTTTGAACGCAGTCTGACTTGCTTCATGTCCTCTGCTGTGCTAACCTCTACTCCTATTAATTTTTATGTGTATTGCTGCATTACATCATTAACTTCTTGGTAAAATGTTTTTCCAAGTTTTCCATTCCCCTCAATTTAATATGTTGCCTAAAACCCCTAGTGAATCTTGTGCGTGTAATGTGAACGGTTCTATTAACAACTCCGCTGTACAAGAACAGCCTTCGTATTTTTTGTTTGGTCTCTGACATCTGTGTGAAGGCAAAAAATATACTTAAGGATGAACAACTTGTACTTTGTATCAACAGACAAAAATTGCACTCCATGTTGGATACTCTGACATTTATTCTATCTGTTTGTAAAAGCAGTCATACCCATGAATACTGTAGAGGAAGTGAAGCCCATCCAATTCTTGTTTAATAGGCAAGTCAGTCAAACAGACCATTAATACTAGCCAGGTAATTATTAGTGTCCTGATAATTAAGCCAAAATAAGGCAAAGCATTTTAAATAATTATTTGTTTTACTGTGTAAACTAACAAGTTGCGTAGTAGTAATAACTTGCTTTGCAGAAGTGCTTCCAGTACTTAAAGTTTTGTGAGGCCATCAATGCAACTGGGTTTTCTGAGGGTGGAGGGGCGAATCTGGATGACCATCCTTAACTCATAAATTTCCAGAGTCTGAGGCTGCGCTTACAAACTGCCAGGGTAAAGTTTAGACATAAGCTAGTCTATGTAGAAGGAAGGGAAACTTGAGGAAAAATGCTGGTAAACATCTTTAATGACCAACACAGTTCTTTTCCTAAGGCTGAAGGAGTGTGTGGGCTAACCTTGCTGCGGCTCTTACTGCCCCTGAAAGCCCACGGGATCCTAGATCAAAGTCTGGTAACTGATCTCGCTGTCTGTTGTGTTCTTTTTAATTATATTTGCTGTTTTCAGTACTTGGCAGTTTTTGTATATTCATTCAGTGCTCTCAATTTCTTCAGGTAGTTAAAAGGACTGCACAGCTGACTGCTGTTGAGATGATAGTATCAAAGAATGTATTTTCCTTTCATTTACACTGCAAATCATAAAATAAGTCTTGGAATCCTAATGTGGTCGCAAACGATAAGGAAAAGCCAATATTCAGTTATTTTCTGTCGCTGAACCTCTCAGATTACAGGCCACAGACTGGGAATGCTTGTAGGGAAGCTGAGCTGGCAATTTTTATCAATCAAACTATTTCTGCAGTTCTCTTTATTTTTGATTCTTGCATCTTTCCCATCTACCTGGTATCAGCGCAGAAGACGTGGTTGTGCGTGAGCTCTGTAACCCCTGAAGGCAGTCGCAGACTGACTCACATGTGCCGTGTGGTGGGAGCAGTTCTCCAGCAGCAGCAAAAGCCTCCTGAGAAACTCAGTCGCTGTCTTGGGCACTGAAGGAATTAACATGTCTGCAGATTGTCGGTGGCTTGAATTTCACAAGAGATCAGTCCTTAGGGCCTTAGGAGGCTCTGCTTCCCTCTTAAGTGCATCTGGACTTGTGCAGACTCCATGTATATATTTTAGAGCAAAGAGGCAGAATCAAATGAGTCGGTCTCCCTCTCCTGAAATGTTTTCTGTTCCAACACAAATCGGCATTCAGGAAGACTTTCCGTGTTCTCTCCAATACCTGTGGTAACTTGTTTCTGAGACTTTTATTTTTGTGCTCTGTGTTGTGTTGGATTTCTTGTGAATAGAGCCTCCTTATTCTGATACCACTTTTCAGTCACTTATCACCTGTGCAACATTTTTATTTCTGCTTTAGATGTTAGACACAGCAAACAAGGAGACTGGTTTTAAAGAAGGCCTTTGTCTTTCCTGAATTTTGAAACTGATCAGTGTGTTCCGTGGTTTAACCCTTTAAAAGTGTCCTACAAAAAGACTTTGTGTAAAATTCCCTTTCGCTTATATCCCCATCTAAAGGTGTCTGTGTTGTGTTGCTAGGGTCTGTGTTTTGCTCTGTGCAGCAAGCCCTTCGTGTGTCTTGATGTCAAAACAGTGATGGGTATTTGGCACTGCTGGATCGGTCTATTAGACTCTAATTCAAGTGGACTGTATCCTCTTTAGAGTTGTGCTGAAGTGCTGGATGACTGTGGTGCTTTGGCTGCTGTCCTTAATTTCTTTTTTTTTTTTTTCCCCCTTTCCATTTAACCAGGTAATGGAGAGTGAGGAGTTCATGCTGCTCCCTGCCAATCAGCTCATAGACATTATATCCAGTGATGAGTTAAATGTTCGCAGCGAAGAGCAGGTGTTCAATGCGGTGATGGCCTGGGTGAAATACAGCATCCAGGAGAGAAGACCCCAGCTGCCACAGGTAATCTGGAGCATAGTAACATTCGAGATCACTTTATCCAGGGGAAGAGTAATGAGGGCTTGATATGGTGGTGCCACAGCAGTGTCACAGTCCTGAATGAATGCAAAGCCCCAGTAATTCTCTCTGACTTCCACCTGTGTTAGGTGTCTTGCACTTTCCCTTCATCTAGGCTGGAAGGTGCAGTGGCTGGAGCCTTCAATAGGGGCTTTGTTGAATTGTTTCCAGGTAGGACTTGCCAAACTTGATCATTCCAGTAGTCTGTCCAGACAAACCTGCCTGCATTGCTTTGAGTGTTGTATAAAAAAACATAGTGGGTAAGAGAAAGCTTGTCTTCATTTGCTGTGTATCTTTAAGCTCTGCTGTTTGATTTACGCCTCAGCCTTCATGATGTTATACTGGAGCTTGTCAGAATGGTTTTGTTGAAATACGATGCTTCATCTAAGCCAAGCCATTTCACAGAGAAGCACTCGTTCTGACAAAGCTGTCAGCCAGAAAGCCTCTGAAGTCTCAGGCTTTCTGATCAAAAGAGGCGAGAGTCTGCCTGCCTCAGTGTTTCTGCTTTGGAAATAGACATTAAATGCAACTCTATTTAGTGGAAAGCTTTTGAAAATTGTTTAAAAAAAAACCCCAAACCAATCAACAAAAAACCCACCTATTCTCAAGGTAGCTCTTAATGCCTTTATAGCCATGTGCCTTTTTAGGTCCCTCTGTCTGTACCTGTTTACGCCTCTAAATTCTAAACTGTTGTGAAAGGCGTGTTACTTGTTATTGTTCAGTTACTGCACAATACCAGTCACATTTAAGAGACCTGAATGGTTTATAAAACTTCTATGCCTGAAACACGTGTTTACTTAGGTATTGACATCTGTAATTTTGTTTTCAGTTGTGATCTTCTTTTCAGCTGTTAATAGATCCAGTGGATTGCCCCTTTTTGAAGACTGATTTTCTGCTGGGTATCTAAATTGATACTGAAAAGGCAAAGGTGCTATAAGATGAGCTGCATTCAGCTAAAATGCCAGAGTTTGGATGAGTGAATGACCATGCAAGTTTGCCAGAGGAATTATTAACTTCTTTATCAAAACTTTTTAGCCACTGTTGTCTTCCATTTGGCTTCTTACATCTTTGTGGGTATATATGGTTTACTATATATGTTCTGTGTTTTAGGTTCTGCAGCATGTGCGTCTACCGCTGCTGAGTCCCAAGTTTCTTGTGGGTACAGTGGGCTCTGATCCGCTTATTAAGAGCGATGAGGAATGCCGGTAAATCTCCTCACTGATTTACAGAATTGGATTTTGTTGCATCTGGGTGCCTCATTTGCATCTATTTTCTAAAACCCTGCTGATTTGTCTGTGGTAAATGGATGATATCTCACAATTTCCTCTTTTGAAACTGGGTGGAGAAGACATGCAAGAAAGTGTGTACTGCTTGCATAATAGTCAATAGTGTGCCCTAGAAGTGTTTTTGTTCTTTCAGGTTTTCAGTGAAATAGTAAACTTTGAGTGCACAGTTTGACTGTTGGTAAAATACCCTTCAGTGTATTGCTTTCCATTTCATGGTTTTTTTTTGTTTGTTTGTTTCTTCTAAGCCTTTCATTATGGCTTACCACTTGCGTGGCATTCGTGACCTCATTAGGACTTAAAAGTAGTTTTTCTATGTCTGCACTTTGATAACTGAATTGGCCTCTGGGATTAGAGTCTGTTATTTCCTACAGTGCTAGTGCAGGGAAACTGTAATTTCCTCCTCTTACAGGATGAGTCTCACTTTTTCTAGTTCTGCAGAGTTCTGTATCATCTGTAAAGCACGCAATCTTTCTTGTGCTTAATGTAAAAAAAAGTTCAGGGGGTAGGCTAAACTTCTCTTCCTGAATTCATAGTGGGGGAATTCCACATTTGTAGAGGGAAGGAGGACTTTTTTTTTTCTTTTTTGTTTTATTCAAGGGTTTGGAATATTAGGATTAGTCCAGGTGGCAAGTCATGAATGGATGGACAGTGTGAGCTGGCCAGAGCTGATGGAGAAAATATTCATCCGAAGGGTACTATCTCCATCTATTGGTGATGTGTGTGTATTATGTATTTGTGTGCTTTTCAACTCCTGTTTTGTTCCTAGGCAAAACAACTCGTTGTTAAGTTTTAGCTTGAGGCAGTCTGGGTTATTCTTTTCTGCGTGGTAAGCCTGACAAATCTCTTGTCACAGTTTGGTTTTTTTTATCAGTCTTTTATAGGAAGCGACATCTATTATTAACTCTGGACAAATATTGATACTGGTCTACTGCTGTCACTGTGTAAATGACTTGTAAACAGCTGATGAGTATTTAGGTGACAGTGTACGTTTTAACTAGAGCTATTCATGCACTTAAGTGATTTGTGAATACCTGAAGTGCATGACTAGTGCTGGCGGCTCTTGCCATTGGTTTTGATTCATACCTTCTGAGACTGGCATCAGATGAATTTCTGGCACTAATATTTTCCTATCATGCACAGGGATCTAGTGGATGAAGCTAAAAACTATCTGTTGTTGCCCCAAGAGAGGCCACTGATGCAAGGACCAAGAACTAGACCGCGCAAACCCATCCGCTGTGGAGAAGTGCTCTTTGCAGGTATGTATAGCTCCTGCTGGCTTAGGTCGGGAGATTCAAGTCTGGGTTTTCTGGTGATAGTGTTTCCGTAAGGCCAGTCTTTACAACATATTTCTGAAGTGACCTGTGCATTAATATCTGGAGATGAGATAACTTGCACTTTCTTGTGTGATTTCTTTGGTGCTATGAATGCCACAGTACTTCCAAACTAATCCTCTTGAAAATCACATTCTGTCCTCTAATTATAATCCTCAGAATGAGTAACTCGGAGATGGGGCTACTGGGTTAAAGCTGATGAAGTCCAGAGGGATTATTTGTACCAGGCACACACACAGTATGCGAGCTCAGTGCGTTCTTATGATGCTATTTCTTGTGTTTGGTTCCTACAGTGGGCGGCTGGTGTAGCGGGGATGCGATTTCCAGTGTTGAGCGCTATGACCCTCAAACCAATGAGTGGCGGATGGTGGCTTCCATGAGCAAAAGGCGCTGTGGTGTTGGAGTCAGCGTTCTGGATGACCTCCTCTATGCCGTGGGAGGCCATGACGGTTCCTCTTATCTTAACAGTGTAGAAAGGTAGGTCTCCATAAGGCCAATGTGCAAAATGTTGACTCAGAATGTTTAAATCTGGGTGCAGCCTCTTAAAAAATTAGTTCATTTTGCCAGCTACGTTCTTGTTCTGCTGAAATCGTGAAATTTATATTACGTTTTATCTACACTTCCTCCTCTCTTGCGTAGCCTTCAATATCGTATTGGTTTACTGCTGAACTAGGACTTCATGCATAATGGCTCGTGTCATGTTATCCCCAGCTTAATGAGACAAGGTGTAGCCTTCTGTATAAGGAAGGCATATGTAAAAGATGGGTCTGGGTATAATTGATGGGAGAAGTGATGATCCTGGTTAACCTTATTTGTAATTGCTGTTTGTTTTTAGCATTGTTGGGGAAGGTGAGGTTACAGTAAGCATTTCTTAGATGTTGAGGGAAAGATCCTAGAATTTTATTGTGGAGTGGTAATTGGAGAATTCAGGAACCTTGCAATCACTTATACAGAAGAAGGAAAATAGGTCAGTTTTAGACCTGTGAAAGACAGAAGTCAAACAAGCTTTGTCAAGCTTCCTGTTTCTGGGAGCTGCATATGGCAGTCCCCATGTCTAAAAGCCACATCACTCAAGCACTCCTAGTACTCTAAATCTTGGCCCTGTAACAAATCCAACGAGCTATACAAGTGTCTCCTTTCTCCTCGAGCCTCCCCTTCTTCCTACATATCTCCTTGCATATTCCCAGCTTCCCAAATCGTGACCCTAGTCTTACATCTCCCATGTCCTGTGCTTTTCTGCTATGCACCGTGTTTTTTGGTCTCTGGATTCCCAAGTCCATCTGGTTCCTTCATCTTTTATCTCAAAGTGCGGGTCCCAGTGCTGCCCAAGTTCTTGTGTGAGCTGCAGAGAACATACAGCAGAATAACTCTGCTGTTCTTTGCATAGATGCAAGTTGCCGCATGTCAGCCAGTCCCTGGTAACCTGCTGTCTTACGAACCTGAACCTTTGATCTTCAGTTTGAATCATCTCAATCTGCAGTTTGAACATCCCTGGAATAACACGTATTGGGTGCATTATATCACTTCAGGGGTTTTATCCAACTTTGAAATAGCTGTGTTGCAGTTTAAGCTCAAGCTAGGCAAGTTTCACTGCCTTAGTAGTTCCCAAGCATGGGAGAGTCTGAAGCATAGCTAGACGAGTAATTTGTGCTGTTTGGTGTGTGTTTTTTTTTTTTTTTTTTCCTAGGTATGATCCAAAGACCAATCAGTGGAGCAGTGATGTGGCCCCCACCAGCACCTGCAGGACGAGTGTTGGAGTAGCAGTTCTTGGGGGCTACCTCTATGCTGTGGGTGGTCAGGATGGTGTCTCTTGCCTCAACATTGTGGAAAGGTACTTCTTAATTGGGGGGGGAAGTAAAAAAAAAAAAAAAAAAAAAGTGGGGCACAGGGAGAAGAGGGTCGTTTAGAAGGCGCAGTTGATGCGGACGAGCTGGAGACGAGGTAAGTACTGTACAAATCTTACGGGGATTTCTGTTTGGAGAGGATAAGGTCAGTCTTCCTGCCCCTTTGTGAAGATGTCAACACTTCACTAAGCTTCGGTGTTTGTTCTTTTGCCAGGTATGATCCCAAAGAAAACAAATGGACTCGAGTGGCTTCCATGAGCACCAGGCGCCTGGGAGTTGCAGTGGCTGTGCTAGGGGGCTTCCTCTATGCTGTGGGAGGCTCTGATGGGACTTCTCCTCTCAATACTGGTATGCCTTTTGCTCTCCCTTATTGCAGTCATCACTTGTCACGGTCTTGTTTGTCGTTAGTGTCCTCAGATTGCTATTGAATATTTTAGACGTCAGTTTGCAGTGTTATTTCTTCTTTAAATATGATTTTTGTCATACAGTAATTCACTCCCCAGGCTTGTGAGCTTATTACCTGGTTGTGTGTCATTTTTTTTCTTTCTCGATGCTGCATTTGGCAGCGTGTCCTGAATACAGTACTTCGATCATTTGCATAGCAGTTGCAAGCACATCTTTTTTCCTGCAGTAGCCCCTTTTCTGCTGTAGGAAGGAAGGTGCGAAGGGTAAAACTACTGCAAGATGATAATGCAGGTCAGTTTGTAGCATTGCCAGCTCCCTCTTGAGTGAAGATGCTGAATGTGATTGACTGCGTAGGGCTGGAGACAGGAGAGATACCAGCAAGCATTCTATAGAAGAAAAGTGTTAGAGTGAGAGATAACAAACTGGTTCTTCGTATTTTTTTATGTGTGAAAATTGTAGCCTCTTTACAGCTTGAGCAATACTTTGGATGCAGGTTTAAAGGTGGTAAGCCCCGCTGGCTGCCAACGCTGTTGTCCAAAGATGTGTCATTTTCCTCTGCAGTGGAACGCTACAATCCCCAGGAGAACCGCTGGCACACAATCGCACCCATGGGGACGAGGAGGAAGCACCTGGGCTGTGCAGTGTACCAAGACATGATATATGCTGTAGGCGGCAGAGATGATACGACAGAGCTCAGTAGTGCTGAGAGATACAACCCTCGAACCAACCAGTGGTCTCCTGTTGTGGCCATGACATCCCGCCGGAGTGGAGTGAGTTTGGCTTGGTTTGCTTGTCTCTGCTGTACATAATCAGGTGTATACATAAACACATACAAATCTCTTGTGAGGTTTTTCTCTTGCTTCCTCTGTACCTTCATGTCTCTTCTGTGAGGGGAAAGCTTTGCAAAAAGTCAAAGCTCTTTAGCAAGACCAGAGAATGAAGTGGTGGTTGTGTCCTGCCACAGACAACTGTGTAATGTGCCTGAGGATGGGGAAATGGAGTCATTTGACAGTCTCTTTAATAGTTTTGGTCCCTTATATGGAGTCAGCTACTTAGGCCTGAAACAGAGGAGGAGTTTAGGTTTTTAATTGGTGAAGTAGCTGTACTTGGTATGAGATACTGTTAGAGAACAATATCAAAATTAGTACCTGAGTCTCATCTTGTAGTCCACTTTGGATGAATTAGGAGGTGAACATACCTACTTGCCCAAAAGAAAGAGCTGGGAAATGGGACGAGTATGTGTTTAGATACAAACATCCAGCCAAGTCTTTTCACTGCCTTGAGATGTGTGTGGGAACAGGGTTTCTGAGCTTTCACTTAATACGTCGCCTCTCTTCACCGAGTCCTGTGAGTATGGGGAGTGACAGCATGTTCTCATCAACTGCTAATCTTCCTGCTTTCTGTAGACGTGTGAGCAAAAGATTAACATACTGTTTTAAGTAGTCATCGTGCTTGGGCAGATGCAAATGTTATGAATGTTTATCATTGGATACCGGATTATATAGTAAAGAGTGGATTAATTCTGTCTGTATGTCAGTATTTCAGTGTCTGGTGAGGCAAGTATGAATGATAATTTGAGGAACTACTGGTTTTGGAGACAGAGGATACATATTTATTTCCGTCCTCAAAGCATACAGTACACTATCCAACACTTTACTTCTTAGTTACCAATTAGGCGTTGACTTTTCATGAGCTGCTTCTTTCTTTGCTTTCTGTAGAAACTGCTAAACAGATGCATCTGTATCTGCAGCCCTCCTGAGTTCTTCCTCACTTCCTCAAAGCCAAAACAAGGACCATTTGACATTGTGTTCTCAGCGTCTTTTCTCTGTTATGCCATGAGATGTTTTCACTGGAAGTGATCTTCCTAAACCACAGAACTGTTTGACACTTCAGTGATTTTGTGTTTCAGCAGAAAGACAAAATAGAAAGGCTGGAGGCCAAGGTGCTTAGAGATGGTCCAAGCTCCAGCCTGGAGGACCAGGCCAGAGGCTCACATATGGTTCTCCTAGTTTAAGCAAGCGTTCCGGGCTGTAGGCTGGTAGCTATTCTGATGCGTGTGTGTCATACTTGGTCAAGAATTTTAGTCCAAAACATAGTGAGTTTTGTCTGATAGAAGCTTAGGTTCTCATGTGTCTATTATCACGCAAGCAGTTCTAGTTGTTGTAGCTGGTAATAAGGTGAATCTTCTGCTTTTTCTTTGACAGTGTCTATTTTGAGATATATGTTTAACTTTTAATGTCTTGCTATTTTGTGTGTCCTTTTTTTCCCCCAAAAAACCCTCTGTTGCAGACTTGCCTTTCACCAAACATGGTTATTAAATCCTTTTATTAATGTTTTCATTTTAATCCTTCTTTTCAGGGAATCCCAGCTAATAGCTATCTGTGGTGGTTTTTGCAGGTTGGCCTCGCAGTGGTGAACGGACAGCTGATGGCAGTGGGGGGTTTTGATGGCACAACGTACTTGAAGACCATTGAGGTGTTTGATCCGGATGCTAACACGTGGAGGTAACTGTTAAGTCTGTGAAGCAATCAAATAGTGAGCTCCTGCTGGAGCTGCTGTCACCCAACTGGAGCTGTACCAGCCAAATTAGAAATGTGATGAACACCATGGTGTGGTAACCAGCGTAACATTCGCACTGTGGATTGTTGGTTTTCACGAAAGCCTAAGAAAGAGAATCGCATTTTGAAAAATATCCCAGTATTCCCATGTCTGTGACTATGGCAGTTGAGAAACATTTTCTTGCGGATGTCTGCCATTGACTTGATTTTAAGTAAAATACAAGTTTTCCATAGTTTTCCCATCGTGAGTATCACAACAGATTTAATCAACACTTCATAAATAAAACCTCACTGCATTTTTTGCAGGTAGGAAAATGGTGTATAGATAGGTTACTGAGACACGGGGAAAATAAATGATTTAACAGGCTTTTTGGGTAGCAAGCAAAAGGTCATACCAAAACCTGGTTTGTTTTTAAGTGCTGCTTTTGAACATAACAAAAATGGACCACTCCGAGAGACATATGCCCCTTCTGTTTATTTTGGGCAGTCTCTCCTGCTTCCCAATAAAACTAAGCTTGCCCTTAGCAGAAGGAGCTCACAGCCATGATGTGGAATTCGGCCTACTCGTTTTTTGGTTTCAAGCTGAGGCTCTGATATCCAAATCCTTTTGGAGGAGCTGAAACAGAACACATCAAGCATATGATGTTCTTCCCCTTTAAATCTGCAGGACAGCAATTAGAAGAATTTAATCTGAGAGAAATAATATGAAATTGCTGATCAAAACCATGTACTGAGCAGAAAGGCTATTTTTTCTTTTCTAGTCATAACTACACTTGAAAGCAATTGCTTGTGTCTTTATTCCCAAATCTAATTAGTATTGCATTTCAAGCTCCTATCTGTATTCTTGCTGCTTTAGTAATCTGGCAGGGGTGGGGAATAGGAAGAAATTAATGTCCTTATTCCTTCCAGCCTAGTAATACTAGGAGATTAACCCTTTCCCTATGGGATAAGCTGTCATCAGAAGCAGTGGAGGAACTTGCCCTTGTGTGTTGAGTTATGGACAACACCTTTGGAACTGCAGAGAAAACCAGTTGAGTAGAGAGTAATATGTACTTCATATTCCTTAGCTGAATGTTTTCAGCTACTTTCAGTGACAGTAACAGTAATAAGATCTCTAGAGTTGGGTGTTACTGCCTGGACTAGCATTCACAGAACTTTAGGAGGTTATTCAAGGTATTAGCTTCTGGGTTTTTCCTCCCACTGCATTCAATATAGCTGATCAGCGTCTGTGGCCTTCTCTTTCTTTTGTTTGCTGAGCTTCTTGCTCTATGAAGGATATTTTTTATTTGTGTAGCCTGACCAAGGAATGCTTCCAATGCAATTCAGGATTAACAAATGGCATTGGTAGGAGTTGTTTGGAGGACTTGCTTCTCCTCTTTCTGCCAGCAGACTTCAGTGGCACAGAGGGGAATATGCAGCTGACGTGAATAGGATGCTGGAGTCTATAGGGATCAGATTTCCATATGAAATGCAGGCACCATTTCAGTAACGTATTTTGGAGAAACAGATGGTGCTTGGGATGTGTTACATCTTTGTTACATCAGCTGAATTTAGGGTATTAGAAATATAAAAGAAATTAGTTGAATTGTAAGTAGCAAACCTATCCTTGCTCTTGTGTTACCCAAAATGTAGCCCAAGGTCAGCTACAGCCTGCAAAGTTCTTTTTTATCTTGCGTATTACCAGACGAGGAGAAAGCAAGTGATTACTCGAGTAGTGGAAAACTGCGGTGTCAAAACGAGAAGCACTTTCTATTTTGAGAGAGAAAGGCATGATCAAATGCAGCTGTTTTTCTTGGAAGTCTATAAAACGACTGCTACCCAACTGACTTGTCATGGTCTGCTTTAACCAGAAGTTAACGATGGTGTAATTGTGCTTACAAAGGCTGGTTCAGTCTTTCCCGCGGTAGCTCCCTGCAGGGGCTGAACCAGTGTGACCACTGAAACCTTGTCTTTGCAGGTTGTATGGTGGGATGAACTACCGGCGGCTGGGAGGAGGAGTAGGTGTTATCAAAATGACACACTGTGAATCCCATATATGGTAAGCATCAAGAGGGAGGGAGACCCCTTGGTTCTCATTCCTAGAAAAACTGAAGAGACTTGTTGACACTGGACCTCCTTGCAGCTCTAGTATGCACGGTCTAGATCCAATGTAACTCTTTGCCGGTGACTCTTTCTATGGAATTACAAAAATGACTTCTGTGAGAGTTTGCCCAATGGGAGACCACGTTGTCAGACTCCAGGGAACCACTGGACAAAAGTATAAGTGTTGCTTATGTCGGTATTTTTTCTAAATAGTCTACACTTTTGAATAAACCAAACTGTAAAAGTTATTGTAGCGTAAACAATGCTGACGTAGAGACCACGTGCTGATACTGGGAGTCTGGCAAGGAGGCGGGTTTCCTGCTTTCCCTCCTGCTGTGAGCAGTGGATGTGGCAGCTGTGTGGTGGGTGAAAGAGGAAAGTGATACAGAAAACATTGCTTTTGCCTTATTTACAGAGAGCTTCAAAAAAGTACTTGACCTGCAAGGTGCCACCTTTGCACAGAAGCTTTTCTGTGCACAGAGTATATTTATTTTTTCATTTAATTTGTATCATGTATTTTCTTTGTATCGCTCACAGCGATGATTCCAGCTTTTTATATTACATATATATGTGTGCGCATATATATATGTATTTTATATATATATGTATATGTGCATGTGCAATTTGAGTTTTGACAAGCTGGTGGGTAGGGCAGGGCTATGTCCTGCCAGCTATTGTGGTTCCAACCCTTGTGGTATGTTTTAGGGTCTCTTAGAGTACAGGAGAGCTATGAGGATGGGTGCCCTGACTATCTTTTCAGTCTTGCTGGAGGCAAGAAGTAGAACTGGAACTCTCATCTATCGACTGAATCAGTGAAGTGCCCAAAAAAGAGTGAGAGTGAAAAGGATTTCAAATGATGCCTTTTTACTGTACAGTGTATGGTACAAAAGTTCAGTTTTTTGTCTCTCCCCTCCCCTGTATATGAACCTAGAAACAACTAGTTGTTGCTTACATATAAAAACCTTTTTCTCACGTCGCCTGCTAGATATCGGTTCTTGTCTGAAGCTGGGATGCAGGTATTGTCTGTTGATTCTGACTAGCCTAGATCAACACTCACTTCTCAGGTTCTTGCTGGAACGCCAGACCCACAGTCAGCTCCTGCTGAAAAAAGCTTAGACCAGCATCATCTTAGCTGCCCTCCTGCCTCTTGTCTGTGTCTTTAGAATTCCTGTTGTGAAACATTGACCATGATGAGATGGTATCCTCCCTTTTAGTGATTTTTATGTACTTTGCCTGTGTGTGTTTAGAGCAGGGAAAGGTATGAGGCTCATTAAAGAGTTTGAAGGGGAGGGACTATTTGCTGGCACTGGGAGTAACTGTCATGTTTTGGTGACTGCAGAGGTACCCAGGGGCGGGGGGAGAGGAAGGAGGAACTTTAGACTCAAAGGTTCTGATATGTTTGTACTGTAATTTCTATCTAGTATGAAAGAATGACATTTTGCACCTGATATAACTTTGGACCTTACCAAATCTGACTTTTAAAACAGTAAGAGGACTGTAAATTCTTGGGATGAAAAAGGCAGTGCTGATATCTTAAGTTCTTTAACTTCATAGTTTCATTCATGTAACTCAGATTTTAATGTGCTTGAATATAGTAAAAATTACACTACAGTAATAAATGGGTCATTAAAACTTTTTTTAAAAGCCCCTTTTCCCCTAAAGGTCGGTATTCTTGTGTTTACATATGAAGATCATTTGCACCTTTACAAGGAAAACAAGTATTCTGTAAACAAATGTTTACATGTATCATTTATGCTTTTTTCTAGCATGAGTAACTTGTATAAATAGTGCTATCTTAATAAATTTCTTCTACGCTGTTCTTTGTTTGTTCCTTGGGGTGGAAGCGGTGGACTATGCTTTTGTATAGTTTGTGTGGACGCGGATGTTGCATTTTTTTTTTTTTTTTTTTAGATACTAGTCCAAGTAAAATTGGCTTAAACTTCTGCTGTTTGGTGTCATGCTCAATTGCTTAGAAGCACATCATTCAGAACTAGCTTTTTCTGGAAGAAAGTATCTGTGCTATCTGGCTAAATCTAGCTCTGTTCATGTAACTGCAGTTATCAATGAGGGCTATTCTCCAATTTGCTGATAAGCATGTTAAAATAAAAGTAGCTTTTCACTCCTGCAGTACCTTACAGCTAGAGTGTAGTAGATACCACATACATAGCAAAGCATCTCTCTTGCAAGCTGAGTATGGCTGTAGGTCATACACGTACTCTGCTGGAGTTTTATATGCTATTAGTCTGTCGTCTTAAGGCAAGGAAGAGGTTAAAAGAGGCTACATAGAATTTAGTTTTTTAGAAACTATTTATGCAAATTTGTTGGAAAGGTTAGATTTAAAACTAAGCCATGGGTGTAACAGTCCTGTTTTCAAATCAAATACATAGAATCATAGAATTGCTGAGGTTGGAAGGGACCTTTAAGATCATCGAGTCCAACCTTTAACCTACCCTGACAAAAGCCACTTCTAAACCATGTCCCTCAGTGCCCCATCTACCCTTTTTTTAAACACCTCCAGAGATGGTGAATCCACCACCTCCCTGGGCAGCCTATTCCAATGTTTAATAACCCTTTCAGTGAAAAAATGTTCCTAATATCTAATCTAAACCTCCCCTGACGTAACTTGAACCCATTTCCCCTCGTCCTATCACTTGTCACCAGGGAGAAGAGGTCAGCCCCCATCTCTCTACAACCTCCTTTCAGGTAGTTGTAGAGGGTGATAAGGTCTCCCCTCAGCCTCCTCTTCTCCAAGCTAAATAACCCCAGCTCCCTCAGTCGTTCTTCATAAGGTTTGTCCTCCAGGCCCCTCACCAGCTTTGTAGCCCTTCTCTGGACACGCTCCAACACCTCAATGTCCCTCTTGTAGCGAGGGGCCCAAAACTGAACGCAGTACTCGAGGTGGGGCCTCAACCAGTGCTGAGTACAGGGGGATGATCACTTCCCTAGTCTGGCTCACCACACTATTCCTGATACAGGCTAGGATGCTGTTGGCCTTCTTGGCCACCTGGGCACACTGCTGGCTCATATTCAGCCAGCTGTCAACCAACACCCCCAGGTCCTTTTCTGCCGGGCTGCTTTCGAGCCACTCTGCCCCAATCCTGTAGCGCTGCATGGGGTTGTTGTGACCCAAGTGCAGGACCCAGCACTTGGCCTTGTTGAACCTCATACCATTGGTCTCAGCCCATCCTACTCCTGCTTTACCCACTGTTCCTTTGAGTCAAGATAGCAAACTTTGTCTAAGATGTTTTATAAAAGGAAACTAAAGCACCAGAATTGATAGTTTAAAATAGCTGCTGAGCTGTCAAGACCTTCAGAAGATTGCCTAGTTGCTTCTACCAGGGTAAGAGTAATCACTTTACAGACTGCGAACTTTACTAAGCAAAAATAATCCATCTTCATCTTCTAAACAAAACCTAAAACCAAGTCCATGTTTCTTTGCCTAATTCTAGAAATAGATTATTAAAAGTAGATTAGTAACTAGGCATGTAATTAGGTCATGTTAGGGACTTACATAGCTGGTTCATCTCAGTGTTGCTGGGGAAAAGAATGAAGAATGCTTTTAGTGACAGTTGATGCATAGATCCTAAAATTTTGGGAAGGGAAAACTTGCATCCCTCCTTTGGGGGAAGGTCACAGCACAAACTCCTCAGACCTTAGAGATGCTGCACAAATGTGAAGCCATTACAAGTGAATTGTATAGGAAACTAGACTTTAACCTTTGCTGCTCACAGAATTATTTATTAGGGAACAACTAGTTTAGTCAGGTAAGCTGTAACTGCAAATAAGCACCATACAAGTATATACTTCATTGGGCACAGGTGGCCTTTACTTTGCTCAAGACCAAACTATTGGCAAAAGATGACAAATACTTCATTTAGTAGAGCAATACAAAAATCATAAGACTTCGCATGTACTTATTCTACTTCTTTAAGCTATAGCCAGGCACTGTCCACTAGCTCTTTCAACTCCTACCTGCTGTAGAAGGGAGAGATATAGTATAAAATTTTACCACCCATAACTCCAGCCCTGAGGGCTCTCTGGCCTAAAAGGTTACACCCAAGACTACAAACATCAGGCAAAGCATAGTAAATATCTAGCTTATACACAGACCTCAATTTCCTATGTATTAACTTGTCTGAGAGGACCAACAGGCTGAGAGGACTCACAGGGCAGTTGTCAGTCGTGCTGTTCACCTTAGCCTAACTGGGACATAGATGACCACTTTATGACTGCTACCAACTGACCTTAGCAAGCTAGAAAGGAGGTGAGAGACCTGCATTGTACAGCACGCACCCTTTCTTGGATGTGCTTGGCTTTGCATTTTAGGCTGCCCCAAGAGTAGTCACAGTTTAGGCTAAGGTCTGTATAGCTTAGGCTATCTAGCAATGTGAAAAGCAGCTTGCTATTTGAGACAGAAATACCCATCAGTAAGTTGCATCCAAGAACCTGCAAAGTTTATTTCCTAGCCCCTGGCTGATAACCTACGCATAAATGAAGAGTGACTGATAAAACAAAGGTGCAAAAGAAGCTCTTAGAAGTTTGTACTGTAGCAAAGGCAAAATGTCTGCTTGTCTTTGCTGGACATGATGTTGAATTGCAGCATAGGAGTTAAGAGTCCAACTTAGGACAGACAGCATGAAAGGAAAGAAGGTGCTTCAGGAGTGAGTTTCCAATCAGTTTCTCAGCATACATCTTCCAACAGTAACCCTTTTTAGCACGAAGATTTGCTGAAATGGCTCTCACTGTATCTGAGAGATTGCTAGTTCCGTCAGCAGCGTCAGCACTCCAGCTAGGTATTTGCTTTGTAGAAACTGCAAGAAAGGAAAAAACCAAAAAGCATGTCACACCCTTAAATGGTTGGAAACCAACTACTTAGTGTTCCATGTGATTAGTCAGCTTCTCTGTTGTTTGCAAGGTGCCTTTGTTACTGTTTTGACCCTGGATACAGAGAAAACACCATGCCTACATACTGCTGCTTTCAGAGCCCTTGGACTTCTGCTCCTGTCCCATGTGAAGCAGGGTACCTAAGAAATGCCCTGCTCCTACTCCAGCTTCTTGGAAGGTGAGAATCCTAGGGCTTCTGCTCCTTCCGCTACACCCCTGCTTCTGTAGGAAGGAGACTATGCCAGTTTCCTTAAATATCCCTGTTTTCCCATACTGAATATGTTTACACAACACATATTCCAGGAGAGAACCCTTCTTCAGAAGGCCTGTGTAGTTGAGTATCTGTCTCTCCTTCCCTGTGATATAAAAAGTTGTTTCAGACGCTTTTGAACTACTGCAGGTAAAACCAGGCAATGTTAACACTAACATTTAGTGGTTTGCTGTTGTCCTACCAAAGGCTGAAATTGTTAAGAACTGATTCCCAGCAAAGCTAATTTTCTTTCATTTGATGAACTCATGCTCCAGGAAAGAGGTGCGTGAGTGAGGTCCCAAGTTGTAGGCTCTAACGTTCCCTCTGTACCCAGAACAATGAAGTCAGTGCATCATGGACAGACTAAATTTAAGCAATTGCATTTACACAAACTGTTCTTTAACTCAGAAGACCATATTGCATTCCTTGAAGAACTTCAGGAAGGACTAATCCTCCATGGTTTTAAAGCATATTATAGATACCTCTACAGGGAGACCAGCACCTTTATGAAAAGGATTAAAAGGGAAGTAGTTTTAAGCAAGATGTTTTGACTCTTAGGATCATCCATCTCTTAGCACACCACACACCAGTTATTTCTATATAGCAGATTTATTATATTTGTCTTCTGTGTCTTAATAACTGCAATAGAAAGCTAGTGAATTTTTTTAAAGGTTTTTGATTAAGTTTGGGATCTTTTTAAGACTAAGTTTTGGCCAGTGGGCAAAGAAACTTTGCTGTTCGTACTGCAGCTAGTACACCTATTTCTGGCCCAGGACTAGGGTTAGTAGCTTCTGCTGCAATACAGTAGTAAAACACTGTATTGATAGCTGCCCCAACTCCAGAACTAATTGTGACTAATAAAAGCTGAGGGTTTAACAACTTCTTGTAGGAAATTATGCATAAGAAAAGTGAAACCTTCATTTTTTAGAAGTAAGGCATTTCTAGACAGGTACAGCTATTTTTTTTCCCCAGCATTAGTTAGGACAACATGCTACTTAGAAACCTCACCTTTATAATCCCATCACAGTGTGCTGAGGCAATTGCTGTAGAAACTTTCACCAGTTTTGTAGCTGACAAGTGGATCTTAAAGTGTCTGTGGAAGTGAGAGTAAAGGCAGTCCATAAAAACATCCACTTCTTCTTGAGTGATCTCTCCTGGAGTTTTTTGCACTGTATCCCAGAGAGCTTTTGCGTCCTCGGGATGAATGGCATATGAAATATCCAGAGGGTAGGGGAGGCAGGGGGCAGAGAAAACAAGTTCCATGGCAGATGTGGTTTTGTCCACTTGGCATCCAGTCCACATTGCTGCCATCCAACTGAGATTGAGAGGGCTGATGGCTAAACGGCGGAAGCAGCAGTCAAAAGTCTTCTGAAACCAGCTTCCAACAATGGAGGTGTAACCCTCTGCCCCGTTCACAAGAAACAGAGGTAAACAAGTGAAGTCCTCTGGCAGGTTCTCGGAGAGATGATCTCCGGACACACAGCAGAAGCAGCCTGACCATACCAGTTTGTCTTCTGAGTTTTTTTGGGAAGCTGACGATCTCAAAGAAAGCTGGGACGGGGAAAAGAAGCATTTGAATGCTACAGAGTTAATTTGACTTTTTTTAGCCAAAGATGGTTTTTGTTTTATAATTTCAAGCGTTTGGCATTTTTCTCAGGACCTCTCATGCAACATTCTTTCCTGTAAAGCTCATACAGTTATTCAGTCTATCCACTACATCCCTAAAAGATGTGTGGAATTCTATCGAAAACAGTGGGAAGAGCACTTTTTACTTCATTAGGAACAGTCCTGAAATCAGAGCTTACACTGATTTTTATTCAGAAAAGCCAATCCATAGTACATCCTACAACTATTGCCATACTGAACTTGGCATTTCAGTAGCATCTTTCACTTTAGACAAACATTTCAGGAGTGTTAATTAGACTCAAACTATGTCCAGGAGGTAGGATTATACCAACTTTATCCAAGAAGTTAAATTACCTGTCCAAGTTCTTGCAGTAAATTGACTGCTAAGCTAAAAAATTAGAGGATGGCTCCCTATAGTCTTACACTGATCTTATCAAAGAGTTGAACTCACAGCTGCAATTAAACACATCGATTGCTTATGAGATGTTCTGTTTGAGTTGAAATTAGGCAGGACTCTCTTTCATTAAATCTCAACAGATACTACAGCAATTATTCCGTACAGCCAGGGTTTAGCTTATCAAAACTGCTAGGAAGCCTCCTTACCTGCACGAGAATGGCATCCTGGTCTCGGTCACTACCTTTCAGGTCGGGAATGTTGGAGACAGTCACTTTGATGTCCAGCTCAACCCCCACTTCCACCGCCAGTCCCTTCTGCTTCTCGGCAGCGGTAAAAGCACTAAGCAGCCGAGCGTAATGCTTCAGGTGAGCGCTAGAGAACCCGTACAGAGGGGTCACGCTGTATAAGGTCCATTGCTTGCGCAGCAGAAACGCTGTTTTCTGGGGATCTGCGTTATGCTGAGGCGGGGTGGGGGGAAACAATTAAGAAAATAATATTAAAATCTGACAAACAAGGATAGCTTCCCCCTTCAGGGCTTGCAAAGGGACCCCCATCCGCCACGGCCCGCCCTCTGTACCGGAGGGGCGGTTTTCCTGCCTGGCAGGGCCGGCTGAGGGGACAGCTAGGCCCGGCCGACATTGCCCCAGCCCTACCTGGGAGCGCGGCGTCGGCGGTGAGAGCAGCTGACCGCCGTAGCTGAGTCCGAGCCGCCCCTGCGACCGCCTGAACGGCGGCCCCCGGGACAACCGCCCGACGCTGTGCGGCATCCGCGCCGGCCCGTCCGCCGACTCCATGGCGGGCGCCGGCCCCGCCACTCCCCGCCCGGCGCCGTTTGAACCCTCTTCCCGTCAGCCCCCGCGGCGCGCGGGGTGGTACCGCCCCCGGTCGCCATTTTTGTGGCGGGCGGAAGCGGGGGAAGGAGCGATGAGAGGTTCCTTCGGCCTGGCCGCGGGTCAGAGTGAGGAGAGCTTTCCCCAGCGGGTCTTACCGTGAGGCGATCCGCTTGCTGCACCCAGGGGCCTCCCTGCTGCTCCTGGCCCTGGCCGCAGGGTCTCTTTTCCCCGCCGGTGGCTCAGGCCTCCCCCGGGAGGTAGGGCTTCGGTGCAGGGCTGAGGCTCCGGGGATGGCGCTTTGCCTCCCGCGTCTTTATTTTTAACGACTCGTGGGTTTGTGATTCAGGTGCAGGCTGTGAAATGGCCCTTCCCCGCCTGCTGCGGCCTTTGCTCAGGGGGCTGCCCCCGCTGGCCCGGCTGGGCTGCGGGCGGGCTCTGCACCGGGCGGCCCCTGCCCCGGCACCGGCGGCTCCAGGTGAGAAAGAAGCGTTTGTCTTGTCCCCGCCGCCGCCTCTTCAGGGTTTTTGGTAGTTTTTTTTTTTTTTGTCCTTCGCCTCTGGGACCCAGGTCAGAGTAGTCTGCAGAGGAGTCTAAAGGCACGCTCACGATAAACTCTTTTCCCTGGATCACTTTTTAAAACGTTTTCTCCAAATAATGGTTTTGTTTGACCGATGGCATCTCACAGTGAATTGTGATTCAAAGTATATCAAAATCAACTTGTTTAACTTTCTTTTTTTTTTTCTGAGTTTTTACTGTGCTTTCCCTCCCTTTCTTCTTTCCCCCTTTTCCTCTTTTCTTTCTTCTGTAGCCCACAATCTGTAAGCAACAGGGGTAGCTGAATGCCTAACGTGAAAACAAGCCGCCCTGCCCTCTGCCTTACTCTTTACAGCCTGTGATGAAGGTAGCAAGGGAGACTAGTTTGTATAATTGTACGCAAGTATATATGTCTAGGTAATAGCATCCTTCAAACTTTTTCTTGCAAGCTGAAACGCTAGCAAGTTTTGTAAGTGGTGTGCTTGGTTTTACAACGTAAGTTGTGATGCCAGGCCCGCTGCGGTCTGTGTGAAGTCTTCTGTGGTCATGGTTCAGGCCTTGTATCAGTAGCTGCAGGCAGGAATCTATTCAATTTACGCCCACATGGTGGGTGTCAGTATGTTTCAGTCTTGGCTTGTCAAGCTTCCTTTCTGCTGTGTCTTCTAGATTCAAATGTGGAACTATCAGTGTGCCTCAGGACTGATCTGCAGCTTTCTCTTCTCTTGCCCCTGAAATTCACAGGGTGACAGTTTGCAGCAAGACTGTGTTCAGATTTCTGTGTGAAAATTTGACTGAGACAGAGAAATAACTCCTCTTAAATTATTTCATGTCACGTTTATGTCCTAATGTCTTACAGCAGTCGTATTGGGGGCATGTGGAGTAATTTCTTTGTATATGTGTAAATTATTGTGGGGGGTGGGGGAGAACTCCGTAACTGTTTTGTCTTGCTTGTCTGCAAAAAGCACAAAAGAATTTATTATTTTTATTCAAGACTTCAATAGTTTCGTCACTCGGACCAACACTTGTGGGGAGCTGCGCTCTGCTCACGTGGGGCAAGAGGTCACACTGTATGGGTGGATTCAGTATCAAAGGTAGGTGCGAACCAAGGTGAAAACAGATATGCTTATTTACCAAATCCAGTGTATGCTCTAGGCCTGGATTCAAACACTTTTCTTATGCTTCAGGTTGTTTTTTCATATCCTGCAGTAGTCGCTTCTGAAGCGAATAAAACAGTTGAGAACTGTGCCAGATCAGGATTTAAGATTTCAGAGTTTCATACAAATGTTAATTTATCCTCATGACAGTGCTGTAAAGCAGTTATATATTATTACCCTTGTTGTATATGGGATAAACAAGTAATAGCATATTTATAGCAATTCTAACAGGTGTGAGCAAATAATTTCTTTTATATAGTGTCCTTTAAAATTTAAGCAATGTTGTTTGTCTTTTCAACTGCAGGATCTAACGATGCCATTTTAGAGCATGCAAGATTTGCTTAAAAAAGAAACGCTGAAAAAAGATAGTAAGCAGAGGATAAAATGTTAATTCCGAGAGTTTGCTGTAGGTGGCGTTAAACTCCTAAGGGAGTTTAACATTTTGTAAAAGTAGGGTGAAAAGCATGTCTGCGTACAGCAATGGAGATAGGTCCTGTGGCTGTGATGAAAGTACTTTGTATCAAAAGTCGTGTTTTGCGTTTTACGGTCCAGAGGCTGCTTTTTATCCGGCATTGTTCTGCATTGATGATCTGCATGGATTTTTTTCATTTTTTTGGGAGGTCCTGAGCATCTCATCTTTGAGCAGTTGTGGATGGAGTTCCAGGAAACAGTTAGGATTATTGCGGTGAGATGGTTGCACTCTTGCTTTTTAAAGACAGCCAGAGTGTGTTCCATTTGACACCTTCTTGATGGATTAAGTATGATCGTAGCTGTCTGTACTGCGGCTGAAGAGATCAAAATTTATGATTCTGGGTCTAGGAGTGTGGCTTGTTCACGTGAAACTTTTTTATGAGGCCAGTGTTCTCCTTCTTGTTTTGTGGTTGGATTTTTTTTTTTTCTGTATCCATGTGAACTTTAGTTTTATTGCTTATCTAAATGTGTTTATCTGAACAATGTTTCCCAGCAGGAAATCCCACGTGTTCAGAATCTCTTCTCTGCATGGATTAATGTTCAGATTAAAATCCTGCCTCTCCTGGTTATTTGCACATTGTCTGTCGCTGGGCAAAATCTGAAACAAATTGTTCAGATTAGATTCAGATGTGGGAAAAGCACCTGTACATACATTACTTGAAAGTGCTTTGAGATTAGTCACAAGGTACAGAAAGTAGATAGTTGCCATGTGCTTTGGCTTAAAAAGCAGAAGACAACTGAATTATTGAAAAAACTTTTTTCTATTGTGTTTTTTCATGGATCAGGCAAGGCCTGTTTCTTGTTCTGAGGGATTTCCAGGGGCTGACCCAGATCATCATTCCACAAGATGAGGTAAGTGCTACCAAAATATGAGTTTCTATTCTTTTTATTTTTCCTTTGGTAGCTTGGGTCCAGGAGACCTGGAGAGCAGAATGAAGTACTTTGTCAGACTGAGTGCTCTGACTCACAAGTAGATTTAAGCCTTATGAGAGCCCTGATCTGACACTGCAACAGAAGCATTAATGCTGTTTCCTCTGGAGTGATCCCAAATACAAACAAGCCATTAAGAAATGAGGCCCTTGAGCATGGTGTCCTGCTCTTCAAATTCCACTGAGACGTTGTCTTTTTGCAGGCACACGCCCATGTGAAGAAACTCTTGTCTAATGCCCCAGTGGAGTCTGTTGTGCGAGTGACTGGAATTGTGATCCCTCGGCCACCAGGGCAGGAGAATCCGGTGAGAAAGTTAGAGTCTCTCAGGGGTTTTATTTCTTGTGGAAAAGAGCACTGGATAGTAGAGTTATGGTGGGTTTTGTGTCATAGCTTTGATATGATAATGTGAGATGAAATAGCTGCTACAACGTGTAATTTAAGAGAACCTCAAAGCGCATTACAGACACTCAGGAATTAAATTGTATTCCAGCCCTTTGAAAGGATAATGGCTGGCTTTTTCAGGCTTTCAAAGTGTGGTTGAGAATTCCTTTTTCTTGAAAATAAGTATTGTCATCACAAGTTCCACAGCATGTGATGACCTGTTTTTCACTTGGAATAGATTTTGCTGTTCTCATTATATAGGAAACAGAGATTGAATAATTTTTTTAAAGTTATGCATTCCTCAGCTCTCGCTGTAATTTGCCATAGATTAATCTGTCAGGGTTGTACGTGTCCTATCACTGGCAGGCCTAAAAAGAGAACATGGATTTATGACGGTAACTTTTTTTGCTCTGACTGCTTATAGGTGTCCATAAAGAATGCAGCCTTCAAGAGATGGCTTTATTTCTTTTAATCATTTTTCATTTTGTTGGAAGGTTGTATATACTTTCCCCTGATAAACAGGAAGAGTTCTGTAGGATCAAATGAACTTTGATGTGGCACAGTGCTAAGTGGGGCAAGCTGTCTGTTCTCCCTTGACATCTAAGAAAAAGACGACTCGTTCTGAGAACTGGCATACGGAACTGGAAGTTCTGAGAAGTTCCTTACAAGTTGCCTTTTTTTTGACTTGTACTAAGGACTGATGGTGACACCGCTAATGCACACTAAAATGTATACTGCGTGGTGTCATTGAAGCTAATGGAACTAGTATTTTGTCCAAATGCATGTGCTGTAGAAGGGTCTGTGCCTGACTGTTCCTCTGTGCTCAGCATGTCCTTCAAAGAGAAGGCAAAGGAAAAGTAATTATATTTCTTGTAGAGATCAGAATGCTACTGGGAAAGAACATGCCATCTTTGGTGAGGTGACTTGTGTTTTTCTGAACAGAAGGGCAATCTAGGAGAAATCTGTCCTTGAGAGAAGTTCGCCGAGTTATACTATGGTAGAAGGCAGGGAGGATAATCACATGGGTTTCTTTTTTTCTCCTGACCATCTGTGAAATACCTTTGTCCAATTGTTTTCCCTAAGTTTTGAATCTATTTTTTTTTTTCCCCTTTCTGTTCCAGAAAATGCCAACAGGGGATATTGAAGTGAAGGCGGAGACTGCAGAGGTCCTAAACTCCTGCAAGAAGCTACCTTTTGAAATCAAGGATTTTATCAAGGTGTCCACATTTTTTCTTTTCCCCCCCCTTTTTTTTTCCTTTTTTTAACTGAAGTGGTGGCTTTTCAATCAATTGCGAATTTGCCCAGGGCGATGTCAAAACATGTGAGAGCTTTGGCTGGTTCTCCCAGCTCTGCTTTGGGGGAAGGATGGTATTTAAAATAGGGGTGCTGCTTGTTAGCATTGGGGATGTATTTCTGATTTGAGTTAAGCAGAAAACAAGGCTTGAATGATTCCAGTGCACAAGGTTTTCCAATATTACTGTAAGAACAGATGGTAAAGGGAAGAGCGAAAGAAATCAGGCTATGCTAGCTTTTTTGAGAGTGTGAAACAGAACCTGCCAATGCACTGCTGTGTTTTAAGGCCAGGGATCTTAGTCTTATCTGGACAAGGAGCTAGTCAGCCAGAGGATTTTCTTCTTCCATAAGTACACAGTCTTAAAGAGGTTAGTTTTAGTGCAGGCTCCATGGTATAGGAGTGGCTGTTAATCACTGTTATCACTGTTAATAGAGGGTATTCTCCATGCCATCGAAACTGTGGCTGATACATAGGTGTTGCAATTGGGAGAACTGGGACCTGTTCCTTCCGTGTTACGGGTCCTGGACAATTTACATCATCTGCAGTGCTTTAGTTTTCCTGCCTGTTGTTCCTTTAGTTCTCTGTATGATACTACTCCTCCGCTTAAAAATTGCGAGTAGGATTGCTACAGTCTGTTGCAGTGGACTGAGAATAAGGAAGGCTGAAATCCTGAGCTTATTGAGGCAGCACTTAGCACAGTAAATGTCTGTCTGGTTTGGGCTGGATTTTTTTAAAGTAATTGTTGTGCATGGAAACACTCTCAGTGGCTAATGTTTGTCTGTGTAGGTTGTGGGTTAATGAATGGGTTGTGGCAAAAGAGAGGCATCCTTTTTTAGCTTCCCCCTTTTGTCCTGTGGCTTTAGGAGCAGCTTCATTGGACATGCAATTTGAATTTTGTCTTTTAATCCTAATTATCTCTTCTCTCCAGAAATCAGAGGCCTTACGGATGCAGTATCGCTATTTGGACTTGCGTAGCTTCCAGTTGCAGTATAACCTGCGGCTGAGGTCACAGATAGTGATGAGGATGCGGGAATATCTGTGTAACCTCCATGGTAAGAAAAGTGCTTGAAGAACAGCGTGCAGCAAATAAAATTTTAGCCCTCCCTTCTTCTGTTTCCTGTTGCTGGGAGAGATTGCCAATCAGCTTGCTACTCCAAACAGGTCCCACTTAGTAAGGACATGTCTGCTTGCAGTGGGGCCTTTAGAGGGACGCTGGAAGGCCTGAAGAACAGCATATGTTGAAATCTCTTAGCAAACTACAAACCAGTTGTTTCAAATGACCTATATCCAATGAGAAAAGGCCTTTTGCAGGTAGTTTCCCTCTTTTGGTCGCCTAGCGTGAGGCATGTCAAAGGAATGGTTTTCATATGGGGCTTTTGCTTATCTAAAATCAGGAAATCCTTTCTGGAAAAGCAAAGCCTAGTTCAAAATGGATAGAGAATTAACAATTTTGCAGGCTGTATGGAGTCCTCTGTTAACAACACTTCTGGCAGGACATCGGAGTAGCTCAGAGCCTTTAAATCTGTCGTTACACAGGTTGTTCTTACAGGCAGCAAAATCTGTAGATTTTGGAGAGGCTACATGGTGTGCTGATTACCTGTTTTGCTGGCTAACCCTACTCTAGCTTACTTTGTGTCATACTAGTTCTCCCTGCTCTCAGCATATTCTGTGTCTGAAGCATGCATTTGTTCTTCAGGGTTTGTGGATGTAGAAACTCCAACGCTCTTTAAAAGAACGCCAGGGGTATGTATTCTGTTAGAATTGCATTTTAGCCTCCTGCGATTGCGTAGGTTGCATGATTGAATTATTGTCAATTGCCACTCGGCCTTCATTGCTGTTCCTGCATTAAGTAACAATTAATGTGCAAATTTCTGATATGATACATGGATCCTTTCTAAAGTAGAGACTATGAAAGGGAAGAGGTGATATCTTTTGTCTTAATTTTGAACCTTCAGATGAATAAAGCTTCTGTCTTGTAGGGTGCGTGTTGAATGCAAGCCCTGTCCTGGGATGGCCAGATTATAAAACTCAAAAACTTCCTCTAAGCACTGTTTCCCCAGCAATTATCTCTTAACTAGTAGCTTACTGCAGTGACACTACTTCCAGTTATTTTAATTCTGAGTTTATATTCCTTTCTTTCATTTCAAAAATAATCACAGAGAAGAGAGGTTTAGCCCAGGAATTGTTGATTCAGCTAACACATGGAGTTCTTGCATTTAAACCCCTGGTTTGGATGGTGTATTGTTATGCATTAGTCTCTCAGAGCAGAAGGTGGAGAATCCTCCGTTGGGTTATTTTTGACCAAGTTGATCAACCGATTTTAAGTGTAATGTATAATCACAAGTGGGATTTCATAACAGGGAAAATAGGTCCTTTCCTCTTTTGCTTCTAGTCTGTGCTCTCTGCCAGGAATTGAGGCCACGTATTTGCCTAACTGTGTAAGCTTTTCTTTCTGATGCTAGGGAGCAAAAGAATTCCTTGTGCCCTCGAGGGAAGCGGGCAAGTTCTACTGTCTGCCACAGAGTCCTCAGCAGTTCAAGCAGCTCCTCATGGTTGGAGGCCTGGACAGGTAAGAGTTTCTTGGACTCCTGTTCTCTTCACGTCCTATCCTGGGTTTGCTTGGTTTGATCTGTGGAGTTGTAGATACTTCCCAAAAAACTTACTGACAAAGGTTTTGTGTTTTGAAGAGGGATCCTTAAATACTTAGTACTTTTCAGCTAGGCGAGGCCTGTTACCCCCCCCAGCAATAATGCCTCCCAGTAAGAGGAGATGCGTCCTGTTTGAAGGTTGAAATCTTCACTGTTGTTTTAAATGCAGATCTGACCTGAAGCACAGTCTGCCTGAAGGACAGGAAAATCTAGTGTGTGATAAAAGCCCCTCCAAGAGTAACCTATAGTAGTAATTGAGATGAAGCTGGGCAGCCGAGCATTCCTGAGATGAGAAAAGCACGTTCTCAGGGTGCATGAGTACAAAGCTTTTAATGGGCGTGTTTCTCCAAATAAAATTGAAGGAGAGGGAGACAATTGTTCATGCAGTGAACTGCAGGCCAGGTCTTGACTATGAGTGAATTTTGCCTGGCTGTTAGTAGAGTCAAGGTTCGGAGCAGAAGGTGGGAAAAGCAGTTCTGTGTGGCCCTGTTGGGACACAGCTAATTTGGTAGTCTCCACGTGCCTCCGGAAGATGTGATTGGAGACGGATACAGCTGCTGATGCAGTTGCTTCCACTCAAAATTTCATGCTTTTGAGGGGATGCGAACAACCAGGGCTGTGAACATCTGCTACAAAGGGAGTAGAGCTCTCCCTTTTATTTTTTTTTTTATGATCAGTTCTATAGCCACAATTAAATTTAGGGTACTTTAAATTGTTATCTAAGTAAAAGTATTATTGCAGGTACTTTCAGGTTGCTCGCTGCTACCGAGATGAAGGTTCGCGGCCTGACAGGCAGCCTGAATTCACTCAGGTAACCAGCTCTCAGCGCCTTTCACCCTCTTCCTCAACCCAAACAGCTTGTAGCTGTTTTCCCTTCTGAAGGCCTAGTTTCTGCTAGCACTTGTGCTGCCCGGGGGGTACAATGTTGTTTGTGTATTTCACAGACACAGCCCTCTGAAGTTAGTATGGGACATGCACAGGGTGGTTACTGTCCTTGGGTGACTGTACATAGATGCCATAGGAGTATCCACAGATGGATACCTGTATATCCCGGGTGCCATAGATGTGGGGAATTGTGTTGCAGCAGTCATGCTTGATGATGCAATCTCCTCCTGTCCTGCTGGGTCGAGCATCCCATTCCTTGGCCTTGAGATCCCAGGCAGAGCTAGCCTGCTTCATACACGGTTTCTCCCTCTGTTGTTGTCATCATTACCTCACTCAGTTCTCCGAGGAGACTGTTGCACGAGTTGTCTGGCTGTAGTGAGATCATAAGCACACCCTCAGTCTAATGCAGTCATGATATGATTTCATGTAGCATATTGTTTGTTTTCATGCTGGCTTCATAGTTCTAGCTTCTGCAAGTAGCAATGCAAAGGCAAAACCTGTAGCTAATGTGGAATCCCCCCTCTTATTTTCTCTTTTTAGATAGATATAGAGATGTCATTTGTAGATCAAGCTGGGATCCAGAGACTGATAGAGGGCCTCCTGCAATATTCCTGGCCTGAGCAAAGAGGCTCCATTACGACTCCTTTCCCTTCGATGACATATGAGGAGGCACTGGCTAACTATGGGACTGATAAACCAGACACTCGTTTTGGGATGAAGGTGAGGGTTTTCCCATTGGAAACTTGCAGCTTCTGCTTTCTGCTAGTGTTTTAAGAAAAGCCTTTGCTTAAATAACGTATACGTGATTGGCTGGAGTTCTTAATGCTGTCATTTACCCAAGGTGTTTATCCCATCATTATTGCTTTGTACAGGTAATCATCTCTTGGAGAGGAGAGGGTTTGATTGTTTGGTTGTGGGGAAACGTATGTTTTTAAAACATTTTAAAGATAACGGAGTTTTCGGAAGCAATGTATCTTGACTGTCTTAGGAAGAGAAGCCCATCAGGCATCCACAGATACTGTAAGTGCTTTTCTCTACCGCAT
The DNA here is from genome assembly GCF_964199755.1 of Larus michahellis. Lineage (NCBI taxonomy): Eukaryota > Metazoa > Chordata > Aves > Charadriiformes > Laridae > Larus > Larus michahellis. The sequence goes on along the minus strand of NC_133903.1, from coordinate 24,650,540 downwards.
TCCAAAGCATACTCCTGGTGAGTGTGCTTCATGAGACAGGCTTCTCCAGTCTTTTCATGGCCTGAAGATACTTTTGAGATAACGAGCTATGGTTGTGTGCATACACTGTTTGTGTATGGAAGTATGAAATAAGAATATTGACAATCGTATTAACAGGAGCAGTGCTGAAAAGCAAGAAAGCATCTTATATTTCCTCAGGAGTTAATTTTGGGGGTTTCTTTTTCAGTATACAGCTCTCTTTGCTGTGGTAGGATGTCACCGTCTCAACTTTAGGTTTTCCTAGCTCTCTTGCACTTCTTTTTCTGCAGTGCTCAGCCTCCTAATCGTTATTCCACCTTGGCCCCATTCACTTCCTTCTGTGAACCATTTGATTTCTCTGAGCAAAGAAATGATATCCCAGTGTTGACGGCATTAAGACACAGGTGCAGGATTTTTGTTTCATGTTCCTACCACCGCTGCTTTTTCCTGTCATCTCTCCTTTCTCAGATAGTGGATATCGGTGACTTTTTACGAAGATCGGACATTCAGTTTGTGCAGGATGCACTCAGTTACCCACATGGCACAGTCAAAGCCATTTGTATTCCTCATGGAGTGGTAAGTGATGCTTTTACATACTGCTTATGGTTTATGTGAAATAAATAAAATACCAATTTGAATTCCTTTGTTGGTATGGAAATGTTCCTCGCTGTTACTGGAGGAGTAGTGCCCTTCAGCGAACTTGGGATTGGTTATGGTTGATGTCAGGTTGGGCTGAGTGGTTGTAGAAGAGGGGAATGGAGACAATCAGGTGACAGGAAGAATATATTGCCCTTAGGAAGGGGAGGAAGAAAAGAGCTGCACGGTCACTCAAGGATAGGGAAGCCTCTTTGGGTTTCAGCTTGCTTGTGTCAAGGATGGCTTCTGATGTGCCTCTCAATAATAAATTATGCCCTGTGGCAAGGGATGGGTATAGAGCCAGGTATGGACTAGTGAGAAAAAGGTCATCTGGTTACGTGCCCTTCTCATGTTTGCTTTTCCCGCGTTTGTGGGCACAACTCATGTCTTGTAAAGAGAACGTCATGGACCAAATCCAAGGCTGACAGTGGGTGTAAAAGATTATTTGACACGGCCCTGTATTTTGGCAGGGAAGCAGATTTAATTCTGGCTGTGGGCATCTTTGCAGCTTGGGCAGTATGGAAAAGAAAAATCCACTAAACACTGAGTTTTATGTGGGGAACAGGACTTTCTGACCATGGTTTCTCTTGGGATGCCTTAATTTTGGCACAAAGTGCAAGTTACTGGCTTCCCACGAGAGGGCAGTAGGGTGTGCATTTGAGCAAAACAAAAGTGGACTCTTGAGCCTTTCTGAACATTAGAGTAGCTGAACAAAAAAATCAAAATCTTGATGCACATCCTCAACATCTACTAAACTTCTTTGCACATGAGAGTCAGCCCAGTTAATTTCCTTCTGTTCCTCCAAATTGAACGATGCCTTCCGCATCAACAGTGTGGTGTTATACCCTTGTTCCTGCATGCTGGAGGCAGTGAGCTGGCATGATCTGACTCTGACTCCGCTGACGAGCTACCTTTGATCTGTGAGCAGGCAGGAAAAAACCACAGCCAGATACACAACCTAGAGGGGCCTCTTCCTGAAAGCAGCCTTTAGAGGAGACACCCACCTGCAGTCTAGTGCTGTGGGCCCTGTCCTGTTCCACAGCCCTCAAAAGAACTTGTACTGGAAACAAAAGAACTTGAGAAGTTTAGAAACAGCTCAGTCAGTAGATTTGAATCCCAGTCAGACTTTCCATTGGTTTTGCTGATGTTTAATATGTCTTCTCCTACTCTTTCCCCAGAGATATCTTAAAAATAAAGATTTGGAGTCATTAAAGGAGTCTGCAAAATCCCAGTTTAACCAGGTGAGACAGAAACACTGCTGAGGCATTGGAAATGGTGAATGACAAAGTGTGTATAAAGGCACTTGCAGGCAGAGAAAGATAGAAGAGCAGTTTTTAATAGCTGAGTCAGTGCCTGAGCATGTGATGCTTCAAGACAGGAGAGGGCAGCACTGGAATGAACATACTCCTATCTTTCTTCAGGAAATCATGGAAATTATCTGCAGGCCTGATGGAAGCTTGAAGTCTCTGCTCACAAAGTTTCTTGGTGAGAAGCAGCAGTCGGAGCTTATCCAAGCGCTGAACATGCAGGTGGATGACGTGGTGCTGCTGGCAGCTGGCGAACACAAGCAAGTGGTAGGAGGCATTTCTTGGGTGGCTGTGTATGTTGAATGTTGCTGCTGATGGCTTTGATGTTATCTGACCTTAGTCTAATTCTTCTTATTATTAAAATAGGTCACCATCTTATTCTGTGTCTCTCTGGAGCTGAAGCTGTAGCAACAGCAAATAATGCATGAAACATAGCTATTGCTTTTATTTTTCCCCAGTCAAATTCTGGGAAGAACTTGGAACTGAAATGAAAGCTGGAATATAAAACAGGAACAAATCAGTGCCTCCTCTTCTCTCACCTTAACTAAATTTTTAAAGCGTCAAACAGATTGGAAAACAAGGTCGATTAGGTAATTTTGTCTCCCATAAGCAGATGATGAGAGCGAAACGCAGCTGTGATGGGAGATTCTGTCCCTACCCTTCTCTGTATTCTTGACAGCAGACGTTGCCTTCCAAGCACTGGTTTATGACAAGGTGTTATGCTTTGCTTGATAGCCAAAATTTTGCCATACTCTTTTTTTCTGTGCCTTCGTTTCTCTGTCTGCAAAGTGAAGATCTTACCTGTGCTCCCCAGTTAATCCACATTTATTTAGAGCTTGAGATTAGTCTAGCAAAGATCTGTGAAGATGGAACAGTTGGAAGAAAATCGACTTTCCAGCTCCTTACTTGGTCTTTGTCAAACCCTGGAGCTGCTGCTGCTTCAGCAGGAAGGCAGTATCTTTCAGAACACAAGGCAAAAGTGTTTAAGGCAACAATGCATTACAACTGATGCTGTCTGTGATACTACCTTTATGAAACACTCTTTCCCTGGTCGGTGTTTGAGCGACTTCGCTGATAGTAAAATTGCCCTGTCTCATTCTCTCCTTTCTCTTTTGCAGTGCTCTGCATTAGGAAGCCTACGGTTGGAGACTGCTGACCTTCTCGAGGCGGCTGGGCTGGTGCTCCGTGATCCCACAGCCTTTCACTTTCTGTGGGTAGTGGATTTCCCCCTTTTCCTCCCAAAGGAAGAGAATCCCACTGAACTGGAATCTGCTCATCACCCCTTCACTGCTCCTCATCCTTCAGATACCAGCCTCCTCTATTCTGATCCCACAAAGGTAACTGACTTCGTGCCTGCCATGCTGAACCTTTTACAGTTACCTGTCATAGAAAACTAGGCAAGTAGCAGCTGTTTATATTGTAAAAAGAGATGTTGTTTCATGGAACTGATGGTATATTGTATTTGTCTGTTTGGAAGAGATGTCTTCCGGATTATTGAGTGGCAAATACCCATGTGTGCCCCTGACAAAAGGGCCTTATAGGAAACAGCCTCTTAAGGTGAGGAGTCTTATGTTCTGACCCATCTCATGTTGATTCAGGTTTTGATCAACTTTGCAAAAGGACTTGTACTGTTCCCACCTCTGTCAGCAGCAGTCCGTGCCTCCAATAGGAGTGGTACCTGACCTGCAAGGTACCACTGAGAGCAGTGTTATGTTTGTTAGATGCAGTTGTGCCCTAGCCTTGCTAAGGTGCTTGTTCATTTTTTTTCTGTAGGTCCGTAGCCAACACTATGACCTTGTGCTGAATGGCAATGAAGTTGGAGGTGGCTCCATCAGAATTCATAGTGCAGAACAACAGCGTTTTGTGCTGGAGAAAGTGCTGAAGGTAACATTTAGAGATGTCTCTAACATTCTTTTGGAGAACCATTTCAACTTCTGAAAGAAACGCTTGTGTGCTTCTCTGATAAAGAAACAACTCCTAGCCCTGAGTGATGGATGGCTTCATCGTACCTTTATCTTATGTTGCTAGCAGGAAGAACACTATTTGTCCAGTGACGCTTACATAATTTTGCAGGAGGATTCTGAGGTGCTTTCCCATCTGCTTGAGGCTTTGGAATTTGGAGCTCCACCTCATGGAGGAATTGCTTTAGGTAAGTGCTCTGTAGCTCTCCATGGTACAGGTGTCTTGCGACTTTTTTTCCTTTTTTTTTTTGGCCTATTAGATCCCATTAACAAGCCTCATGCTTGTTAGCAAAAGCTTCATCTCCCCCTGACAGAGATGGCTGTTCTGATGTTGCTATTTGGCGCCACCAACATGATAACACTGTGTGGGCTTACACAGTGCTTCCATCTCTGTAGCTGCTTTGTGGAAGAAAACAGAGGTCTTGTCACCAGGTGTAGAATGTTTTGGTGTTCCTCCCCAGCGTCCTAGTGTGATCTAGTTCTTATGCAAGGACCAAATCACGTGTTGGTGGCTCTAAGTGTGATCCTTATCCACTCGCTGTTCTACAAAAACAGTGTGTTCATTAAGATTACATCATCTTTATTCTCATTCCTGTAGTGCATGCCCTGAAGCCTGGGACAGCATGGTACTTTGTTTCGTGCCCTGGGTCACTGCCACAACCTCGCCCTCTGCTTCAGTCTCGCTTCCCTTCTTCCTTATCTGTTTTGCTCACTAATTCAGAGAGCTAAACTGGCAGTTAACGAATGCTGCCAAGTTACTTCCCTGATCTGGCTCAGCATGGACTTGATGGATACCTGTGCCAACACAGTGAGAAGATGGAACTCTGGAGTCAGAAAGAGTGGGAGGAGACAGCGGTGCTGACCTAGGTTGGCTTAAGTTGTTGTGGAATGGCGTCCTCCAAAGTCAGCACAGTGCTGTGTACAGCATTATAGCTATGTCAGATTTTTTTTCCTAGAACTTTGCAAGTCTGTGGATTGAAAAAAGAAAAGAAAAAAAACAACCCATGAAAACAAACCAAAAAAAACCCCCACAAAACCCAAAGCTAGCATTTTAACCTGTGGTCTTCCAGTGTGACTTCCCTCCATCCAATCACACAGACGCTCTTGTGAGGTTTTTTTTTTTTTTTTAATTCCTCCTAGTTGTTGTAATCCTTCAGAACTGGTTGACCAAGAGCTTTATTTGGTCAGTTAAACAGAGCCCTGACAGCGTTCTGTGACTTAACTGCCCTGGCTTGTTATGCTGTCTCTGCAAAGGCACTGTCTCTCTCTTGTAGTCCTTGGTGTGCTGCAGAATTTTTTTGCAATACTGAAAAGCTTTATTTTCCTAAGCCTTTCTGCTCTTTAGGCACGTTTGTTTCTCTCTACTGGTTGAGATTAATTTTTTCCCCTTACTTGCTTCAGCTTTATTCTTCGAGCTTAGTGATATCTACTCCATCTTTCAGATTTTTCTCAATTGGAGGAGGTAATATTGGGCCATAACTCAAGTGGTTCACCGCTTTGTTTTCTGCGTCTAGGACTTGACAGGCTGATCTCTCTCATCGTTGACGCTCCAAGTATCCGAGACGTCATTGCTTTTCCTAAATCCTTCAGGGGACGAGACCTGATGGGCAATGCTCCAGACTACGTCACTCCAGAAGAACTAGAGCCGTATCACATCCAGGTTTCCTGGCTTCTTGCAGAAAAAGAGGCAAAGAAAAACTAGTAATGTAAGCTGTGATGTGTTTAGCCGCAGGTGGTTACAGCTTCTAAATACTAGAATTCAGTTCAGAAAACATCAGCTGTTGTGGGAGGGGGTGGGTGGGCAGTATAGCCCCACCGTACTATGGCAGTTTGGGGATTGAATGGGAGATAAGTATGAGGGCTCCCCGACAGGAATTCGCCTTCAGGTTGGTAATGGGAAGGAGAAGTAGAAAAGCAAAAGAAAAGAACATAATTTTAGCATGGAACATTGAGACTTGGCTTTGGGGTGTCCTATTGGAGGGAGGATGGGATCTGTTTCTGTCACTCCCCACTTTTTACTTGTCCTTTGTAAAGTATTTCTCCTCCCATCTGGAGGAGATAGTTGTCAGCTTCTCTGGCAAGATAATTTATATTCCTGATAATCACTGAATCTTGTAGCTGAGGACTGTTAAAATAAAGCAGTGCTATACTAGCCCAAGAGGTCTGGACACTTCACAGCAAAATGGCAGTGCAGCCAGCAGCTTACCTTGTGTTGGAGAATACAAGATCATCCAGAGCTTGCCACGGGGGATTCAAAGAGGGAGAGAGCAGTGTTCGTAACGTTTGCAATGGTTGTCCTCGTAATACTTGTCAAAGAGGATCTGTCTTTGGGGCCTGTGGTCCTGGTGCTTTTCAGCGCGCTAATTCTGAAGTTTGTATGTTTGTAAATAAAGTTTATCTGCCAATGTGGTTTTGACTGAGCTTGGCTTTGGGCTTTCTCTACAAGAGCAAGCTGCCAGTTTTTCTTCATAATCCCTGATCCCTCCAGGAGATGACAAGAAATCTGTGACAGCGTAGCGGGCTTGCTGCTCTTCTGTGAATTCTGCCTGGTCCTGCAAACCTGCTGATAAGTGTGGTGAGTGATGCAGCGGCAAGTCCCTTGCAAGTAACTGTTCATCCCTGTCCCACAGCAGGACGGCCACAGTGCAGGAGCGACTCCATCCTGAGTAGAGCACGGGCTCTAGCAGCATCCTCCCAGACCAAGCCACTTGGTTCTGCTCTGTAGCATATAGCAAGCCCCCTGCAGAGGCACTCCAGTAGATGTTCTTAACTCTGCCTAGGTTGGAGAAAGTAGAGAACTGGTGGGAGGAAAGGAGGAAGGTGAAGACGCTGAGGAAGAGAAAAGACATTACCTAAATAAGCTAGGAAGATGGTGCGAAGGAAGAAGAAGGAGAGCTACTATGTCCCAGCTGGGAAGGACAGCAGGAGATATCTGCCAGAGGAAGTGCATGAGGACAGAAGGAAGACTGCAATTCATGTCTGAGCTGATTCTGAACTCCAGCCTTCTGTGGAAGATTCTGTCTTGCATGTTCCAACAGAGTCTAGGCTGCTCCAAGGGTTATTGGCTAATTCAGCCTCCACACTGTGGGATAACACTACGTGATGGTGTGCAGCATTGCTGTTTTTAAATACTGGACTGTCCTGTTGATAAGGAACAGTGATGGAGGCGGCTCATCTCCTTAAGGTTGTTTTTTGAGTACTTTATACAAGTAACAGTAGAGCTGACTTACTGCTGCTTTGCAGATTATAAGATGATGGAGTTATATGTGTAAAAGAAAAACTTAAATCCTTTCTTATCCCATGTTAAGATTGTTATTGTTAGTCTCAGAGCATGGTTAAATACTCTTTTAAAAAAAACAACAAACCCAAAACACAGTCCTGGATTGGTATTCACATGCATTCTAGCCAAACACTGTGAATTCCTGATTTTTTTTTTTCCTTGTATGAGCTGTTCATTCTTATCTAAATTAATTCACCTTTGTTTTACTTCCTTCCCTCCCCAAGTAGAAGCTGTCAGTAATGGAGTGAGGATCAGTTTTCAGAAGCTGAGCTGAAAATTGGATCTGTGTTTAAAGTAGATCTGTGTTTAAAAACAATTTTTAAAAATTTTTGGTGGTGGTTTCGAGGGGGTGGAAAGGAGGTTCTCACCTGTGAGAATTATACTAGGTGTTTTTGTTCCCTTAACTTGTAAGTGGTGATGTGGAATACAGACACTAAAAGGCTATATATTATATTCAAACTACTTTTTTAGAGGATGCTGGATTTTGTGATTTCGTTTCTTTGCTGGTAGTGAGGTTTGCTTGAGGGTCATGTGTGTTCCTAAAGCGGGGACGTCAGAGGCTTGTTTGAGGGCATGGGATCACAGAAAATAACAGTTCTGCGAAGTTCTTCACGCCCCCCAGACTATTGTTTATAATAACTGTAAACATATTGTGCTGGGTTTTTCCTTTTAATTGTAAACTAAGGGGTACTGTACCATTAGGTTAGTAACTGTTTGCAAAAGCAAATGCTGTTTACATTGGGAGAGACCCAGTTCTTTGAATTAGGATTATTATCAAGCGTTCAAAGGATAACTGATGCTCTGAGAGTCTTGGGCAGAAACGTAACACTGACTGAAACGTTCTTCTTGAGAGCACTTGTTAAAACACGTGAGCAAGCTGTCTCCGAGGCATACACATCCCTCTCCCCTGCAAGCTGTTTTGTGTGATGTTTGTTTACCCATTACTCTGTTAAGGACTCACAGCACTTAAAAGTGCGTGACACAGCTACGATTAGCCACAGTGGGGAAAAAAATAAATGCAACAAAACATGTCATTGGAGCTGATGCAGTTCTGCCACAATTAGGTCAGTGGAAAAGATGTATCCCAAATTTATGTATGCCACCTGTGCTTGGATTTGTGCATCCAGGTGGTTTACAAGTGCAAGTGTGTGAGTTTGCCAGTGGTTGAGTGAATGTTGCCACAGGGAAGACGTTAATTGTTCTGTTTTCTGTAGAGCATTGTGTAAGGTTTCACTCGGGCTTGTGGAAGCCTGATCTACAGGAAGTCACTTTTAAACCACAATCTTGTTGTGCCTGTTTTGGTGGAAGCAAGATTAGACAAGATATTGCAGAGAAATACAGGGCGGTCGTATTGCAGACCAATATCTCATGTTTGCTGGAGAAGAGCTGCTGGCCTGTGATCCTAAAACCAGATGTTAAACCAAATAATTCAGTTCAGCACAACCTCCATCAGAAAGCCCTGCTGAAAATAAGCTACAGCATAACCACAAGCTGCAACGCTTGCACAGAGCCCTCTTCTTTCTCCTGTGTGAGACAAACCTATGGAGCAATGTTGCTATATTGCTAGAAGATGCAAAGTCCTGGACTCCTCTGTTAAGAGTTAATCTTTAAGTAATCTTTCACTAGAGGCGTCGTGTGTAAGAAAAGGTTGGTGACTCTACATTGCTGCATGGTTTGGGTGGGTTGGTTGGTTGTTTTCCTTCCCCGCGCAGAAGAGGTCTCCAGGCCTAAGCCAAACTAGCAGTATAAATCTGTTCATCAACTTAATGAGAGTCCAAAGTCCTTGGGGGTGCCTTTATACTATTTCTTTTTGTCCAACCGGCAAGCAGTAATAGAGTTAGTATATGCAGACTCCTCCTGGTGTTGGAGGTACTGAGACTGTCGGCTATTACCAGAAACGCCCCTCTGGCACACGGAGCAGCCTCCCCTGCTACAGTATGTATGCAGATAAAATTAGTGACAAAGCCCATATCGTTACTATCTCCAGATTCCTGCAGTGATTTCCACGTGTCATTGTGACTCCTCTGCTCTTCCTTCAACCTCTTCAGCGTGTGTGTGTGAGTTATATATGATGGATAAGAGAATTGTCCAGCTTCTGGGTACTCTACCTGGAACAGTTGGCTTTGTTGGGAATAGAATCACGAGCTGCCTGAGCATTTGGTTTGGGTCTTTGCTGGTGGGGATCAACTTGTGATGGTTGGGTGTCTCCACACGCAAGGGTTGGGCAAGTTCTACTCCAGAGAATTTAAATGAGCTGGTGCTTTGTACAGTCGTGTGGTGAATCCCCAAGCCCAGGAAGGCATGGCTCTGCTGCTCTGTCTTTCACCAGCATCTCTCCCACTGGGAGGAATGGAACAGGCGTGGGGTCGGGTGATGCCGCATTGATGTCCAGCATCTGGTGAATACAGGCAGCCTCAGCAAAAGAGCGTATAATGGTAAGAGGATAAGGAGAGCTTATGCTCTCAAATAGGAGAGTTTCTATTTTTTCCCTGCTTACTTTATACCTTTAGTTGCTTGCACAATGATTTGTTTTGACCACACTTGCTCGCTGTTGTCGGCGTACGTAACCAGCCGTCTCGTGAGGATGCTTGGTACGCTCCGTGGCCCGTGTGTTTAACAGCAGCAGAAAAGGCACAGACAACTGACAGCCACCTAAACGCTACCAGTTGGAAATCCCCCGTGTAAGCTTCACGTGACTTCACCTCTGAATGTTTGGGCTCTTATTTTAGGCTTGTGTTCTAGTTTGTTGGGTTTTTTTCCAAAGCGTTGTTTTATGTAATTAAAAAAGGTTGATTACATGCAGTCACCAGCTGTGCCAGCCACAATTTTACAATAAACAGAGCTCTGTGACAGATACATTCAGCCTGGATTGGTCGCATTTGCCTCTAATAATCCATCAGGCTCCAGCTTTCTTGTTATGTTTTGATAGCCTTTGTGTAGTGCCAAACTAGAGTTGAAGAAAAAACGTTACGGACAGTTCTCCCATTAATTCCGTCATATTTTAAATGTATCTGTATTTCTGTACCCATGACTTCTGCTCTTAAATTATGCGTTACTCTAAAAAGTACTTCTTGCTTAATTTGAATCTCTCATCAGATCATTTCATGAGGTGTACCTTTCCATTTAGGTTATTAGAAGGAATTTCAGTATTCATTCCTTCTATATTTTCTATTCCCCTCATCTTTTCACAAACTCTTAACCTCCGTTTTTTCAATCCCATGAATTTTAAGCTGTGGAGTTTTAGGTTATCTCATCTGCCTTCCTGTGGAAATCACTGCATATCTCCTGTGCTATCAGCAGTGACCTTCCGTAACACGCATCGACAGCTGAAGCGGCCAAAAGATGATGCTATTGTAGGCTGGTTAGAGTTTTGGTTTTGTTTTTTCCCCCCATATTTTACTGTTTGTATTTATTACCCTTCACTTTCTGCTCTGTACTGTGTCAAGGTACTAGATAACTTCTTTTGGTGCAAACACTAGTATTAACCATGTCCTTCAGTTACTATTAAGAAAAAAAAACAAAACAAAAAAACAAAAAACAAAACCAAAGCCAAACCACAACAAACTATTATCAGAAAGATCACAAAGTACCTGAAAAAAGAAAGGAGGAAGCTTTGGCAGCACTTTCCCAAGTAGCAGGTGTATGCCAAAGTGAATGATATAAAAACATTTCTGGGAACGGTTAGTACAAGGCAGTTGTACAGTGGCAGTTTTCTCTGGAACAACAATCACAGTGAACTATTGGATTGATTTATTTATTTTTTTTATATTACCCTCTATTTGGAAAGTGATGGATTTAAAACACTTAGTCCTGAGAATTTTGCTTGTTCGCTCAGCAATTTGAAGAGAATTGTAGATGAAGACTTCAGTTCTTTGATGCTGTCCCTTGAAATGCAGGCTCCTCAGTTGTCACCCGTTCAGTTTTTCTTGTCATTACTTTCTGTATTTGTGTACAAAGAAAAGGACATCCAGCACGGTTTTGTAAAAGAAAAGCCTTAAATGTGGTTTTTGTGGCATGAACAGAACTAATTTGACGGCAATTACGGTGCCAGGGCTCTGAGTAGGGTGGTAGTGAGCGACTCGAATCCTTTCCAATAGCATCGCTTCACTTTGAGTGGCAGAACAGTGTCCAGAGCAAAATGGGAGTGAGATTTCTCATGGCTGCTACAGCCCCCGATAACTGTAGAATGCCTTTTTTTTTTTTTTTTTTTTTTTTTTTTCTGCGGTTCTCTACAAACATATGGGAGAACAAACGGGAGAGGTGGGTGGATGAGGGGCTGATCAGCTCAAGGTCACACAGGGTATTGTCCCAGGGGGAGCATCTCAGGAATACTGTAACAGCTCACGTAGAAAGCTAGTGCATCTCTAACCCCCGTACTTCTTTACAAGGAAAAAATGCTGGAGTTTAAGTAAAAAGTACTATGTCGTATTCATAGTAAAAGTTTAAAAAAAGCAATTATGGAAGGCAAGAGCTTGATTTGGATGTTTAGGATGTCTTGTAAAAATCCCAAGAATGCTTTAAATAGAATTTCAAGCGAAAACGCGTATAAAGCCATGAATTCTCTTTCCATGTTTTCACTGTTAATATTGTATAACTAAAGACAGATCCAGAAAATCCCAGGCAAATGTTTGGAGGTGGTGGTGAAATGATTCTTTTAATGGAAGGAGCATAATTTTAGCGCAGCTGCCACAGAAATACACAGGACCAAGCTCTCCCCGCAATTGCCTTTGGAGGTAGCTTGCTGGTTTCGATGCAGTTGCAGGAGCCACCTGAAGCAAATATCTGTCATGCTTTTACTAATTTCATTTGTGGAAGATGAGATAAATAGTAATGAATACAAAGACCCATTAAATGTAGACTCACCAGTTAAATAACTCCGCTGACTAAATTACACGGAGGTACTACGTCATCAGGATGACATTCAGCTGGAAAGATACTTTCTGAAAGGCAATTTCTGCGAGTTTATAATGTTATTAATTTTACCTAAACAACTTTCTGTTTAAATCTTAGTTGTGAGCCTGCAGACCTTTTTCTTCACGTCAAGGTCGTTTCCGTCCCCCCCCGTTCTGCTCCTCACCACTTCCTTGGCAGCGCCGATCGAAGGGTTTGAGGGATGCCCGGTGAGCGGCCCTTCATTATTTCAACCAAGACCAGGTTTTGGGTCCAGCACACTGCGTGGCCTCCTAAACAGCTGCTGCAGCGCAGGTGAGGAATAGGAATAAGTGTCTGAGGTTGGGGGAATAGGGAAATGAAGACTGCTTAAGCAGACTTGAAGTAAAATAATATGCGGTTAATTCGTGCTGCCATCTTGTGGCTTCTGCTTAGAAAGTTTCAAAAATACTGGAAATTGTCAAAATAATCAGAATCTCTCATGCGACAGTAGGAAATACTGAAGCCGTTCTTTAAATAGACAGTGATGTAGATTTCTGTGCATTTTCCTTGGGGTCACTGTTCCCTTTGAAATCATAAAGTGTACTGTCATTTTTTTTTTTTTTTCCCTTAGCCTTTCACGGTAGCGTGACCTAAAAGCTGGACATGTACAGTATGTGTTTATTTATATCTTCTGTGATACTATACATCTTATTACGGAGAACAGACATCGCATAATGTTCAGTTACAGAAAAGTTTATGCATTTTAACAAATCCATGAACAGAAAATGGCATTTCACATGAAAGTCGGTTTATAGTGTTCATTTATTTATTAAGTATACCCAGAGGATAAGTAAAATTGGTGATGAGAAGTCTCACCAAAGTCTGCTGAGGGCTGTGTCCACCCTAGTGTCGTAAAAGAAGAAACAATGACGGTGATCGGGAGGGTGAGTTGCTTAACCCGCCTTGCTTTCAACAGCCAGGACTTGAACATGATGCTACTGAACAGTAGGATGTTTCTAATTGAGCCTAATACTTTTATGATCTCTTTGGCAGATCTGGTGTTTCACTTGACCTTGCTTTTGAACTGCCGTAGGTTTGTTTCGGTTTGGTTTTTCCTTCCTGGAGCTAGTGTCTCAAATTTCTTCCCTGTCCGGGGATGACTCCCTTCCATTCCCATAGTCACTGCCGTCCCTGTTGCGGGCACGGGCAGGGGCTTCTGGAGGTAGTGCCTCCTGGCAGCTCCTTGGGCTTGTCCAAATCTATCTTCAGGGCACTCCGACACTGTACAAATGGTTACCGCTTAACTGCTGGCATCTGTAATTTAAATCATTTAGTGTAATATTTGATAGATGGTGGTGTTGGACTGTGCTGCAAAGCTTACATGGCCAAATGAAGCTTTTTTTTTTTTTAATTATTTTTTTAATTCCAGGTTTCTATTTCAGTATTACAGCCCGGTTTCTTCCAGCTTGCCCAACTTGGAGCTTGCCTTTTGAGCAAAGGGAACGAGCCTTTGGTGACAGCGACCTAAAGTGCCACCACTAAATGCATAACCACAATTCTCCCTTTGTAACCGTGGGATTAGCTTATATCTCTAAGCCTGCAGGACAAATGCTTTTTGCTTCATCACGATCCCTTAACATAAGAAATACTTGTTACAACCTTGACAACCCTTCCTTTCAGTAGCCCCGGTAAGTGCCACAAATGAGCAGGTCAGCACTTTCTTTGATCCTCCTCGTACTATTAATATACGTGTGGGGTAATCATGGGAACAGAAAGACCCATGGAAAAAATGTCAAGGAGGCCAAAATGTTTAATGCTTTATTTTTTGATACCAGTCGTTGCTGGAAAGTTCAAGAGAAAGAAGTGCCGAGTACACTGCTAGTGATAATGACAAATAGTGAGATCTCTGCTTAGAATAGAGGGAAAAAAAAATACATTCCAGATAACTCTTGGGAAATCAGGTGGTCTCAAGCTGTCTGAGTGTCAGGAATCTCATTAAAAAGTTAGCTGAAGTGATTTCAGAATCATTTGTGGTGATTTTTGACAAATTGCAGTGGCTAGGTGAGGCACCTGACTGCCACAAAAGTCATGCAGTACCTGCCTCTAGAAGAAATAAAAAGAGGACCTGGGTAATTACAGATCAATTTGATTTACAGAAGAAAACAAAAAAAAAATCCGAAACAAAAGCAGTCTGCAAGGCGTTGGACAAGTAAACCATGTGGGTTATTTTGGAGGAAAGCAATCTCAAACCAAAGTAATACCATCCTATGACAAGATAAAAAGGTCTTATTGCTAGGGGAGAGGCAGTACATGACAACATACCAAGTCTTTTTGGCATAGTCGTGCCTCACGTGACTGTAGATGAAACTGGGTACAAAATGGTTGGATGATGCTACCCAGGGGCAAAAAAATATTAAATGTGTATTTTCAGATGCTTGTCCCAGGATTATTTCTTTCAGTCTTGGATGGTGAATAGAAAACATAGTTTCATGGGATTATTAACAAACTAGTGCAAATTTGGAGAATCTATAGGGTATATATCTCTAGATATATAGGGTAGATTTAGATTGGATATCAGGAAGAAATTCTTTCCTGTGAGGGTGGTGAGGCACTGGAAGAGGTTGCCCAGAGAAGCTGTGGCTGCCCCATCCCTGGAGGTGTTCAAGGCCAGGCTGGATGGGGCTTTGAGCAGCCTGGTCTGGTGGGAGGTGTCCCTGCCCAGGGCAGGGGGCTGGAACTGGGTGATCTTTAAGATCCCTTCTGACCCAAACCATTCTGTGATTCTATGATATTGGGAGAGGGATGTGGTTAGGACTCAAACCTTGACAAACGGAGGTGTAAAAACTAGGATGCCATGCCATGAAGATAAATGCAGGTTGCTGAAATTAGGAAAAAAAGCCAGCTCTGTAGACAGCAGCAGACGACCGGCTGTTCCGACAGCAGAAGCTGCTGATGTTTATACTGGGTCACAAGCTAAACATGAGTCAACAAACTTGTCCTGGTGTGAAAAAGCAAACACCGTGCTGGGGTGCGAACAGTCATGCAGACAGCAAAACACGCGTCGCCATCTCCCCCTTCTGCTCAGCGTGGTGTGGTCTCGGCGACGATACCTGGCTTTGGTGTTTGGAGTGGTGCCCTTGAAGAGAACCTGCACGCTGCTGTAATTCCCAGTCTGTGCTTCTGGATCGGCCGAGAGCCGCGCTGTTCGCGTGCTGCCTCGTGACTTGGGTGTTAAATGATTCTCTTCGATACAGAAAAGCTGTTTCCTCCTGTCTGCGAGCAGGGAAGGCAGAGACTGATGTGAGAGAGTTGAGCGGGTGAACAAATTCCGTTCTCTTTCTGGTGTCGCGTGTGGTGCTGGCCTAAAGCTTGACTCCTGGCGCGTGCGGAGTTGACCTGTTACGCTGCTGCGCTTTGACAGTTAGTTCTACATTTGACCGTTCCATCATTTTGATGTTTTCCAGGAGGGGGACATACTGATGTTCATGTAGTTGTGAGGGTCCCTTATTGTTAATTTTTTTTTTTTTTTACTTAATCTCTTTGCATATTTCTCTCAGATGTAACCTTACGGACCCAGCGGGTGATCATGTTCCCAATACTCCTTTTTTTTTTTTTTTTTTTTTTTTTTTTTTTTTTTTTTTTTTTAAGAGCAGAGAGGCTGTTTATATTATACCTTTGTTGCAGATTCTGGGTGCTGCCTGAAGTCCATGGAACTTCTGGAACTTGCATCCACACCACTTTCGGAGGCACCCTGAGCTCAGAATCATCTGGGTCTGGATCTATTTGACTTGCCCGCGCAGTTGTGGGGACTCAGGAGCATCTTGTCTGCCTGCTGTCAGGCAAATAGTGTCTTTGCAAAAGCAGATGACAGAAAATCCTGAAATACAGCCCTCTCTCTGTGGGTCACCTTGTTTGGACATCTTTAGTCATGCACGAGGAGGCTGCAAGCAAGATATGCGCAACTCGGCTAATAAATACGGCGTTATGGCTTTAACACACGGTGAGGACAGGTAGGTTTTAAGTAGCCACTAGACCAAGCGTTAATACAAGCTGCTAGAGCAGGCTTTTACATGCATCTACCCTCCTCTCCCTAAGGCATCCAAAGAGTCTTGGCTGGCCCCACAGGCATTGCCAGGAGCAGAAGGATTGGTCTCCAATGCTCCCTTGCAGCAGATCTTTAATGATGCTCGGTTGCTATTTTCTGCCTCCGTATTTCCTACAGAATTTTCAATATTGATGTTTTTCCCCTTGGATCTTTGAGCTGCTGACTTTCCCTGCTGCGACAATCCTGTAAGTTTGCCTGATCTGGAGTAGCTCTGTTTTATACCTTTTTTTCCCACTTCTTGGCAATTTCTTCTGCCCGTTTTCGGGAGCTGGGCTGCATTGAAGTTAGGCGTTGGGCCCTCGGACGCTGCTAAGCCCCTTGGAAAGACAATGGAAAGCTAGAGAGAGAGGATTACACTATCCCCAGTCTTGGAGGCAGTGTCGGTGAAGGCTAAGCGGGTAGGAGTTTCCATTGTCAGGCAAGTGATTGTACGCGGGTCACGCCGTCTTCCGCAGCGGGTAAAGAGAGGCACGTCTCCTCTCCAAGTGCCCCGCTCTTTAAATGGAGGCTCAGCAGTTTTCCCAGATGTTAGTTTAGCAATGCAAGGGCTAAACAAACAGCAACAGATGGGAAGTCCCCTGTTGTCGTGCGCCACACAGCCGGAATACGACTCCAAAACACATTTTGCAGAGTTGCTGCTCACAGTGGGTTACTTTGAACGAGCGGTGAGCTACGGCCGAAGGAAATGAGAGAGCAGCAGGAACATTGTTATATCCTTCTCAGTTGTGATTAGGAAGGAGCACTGGAAGATGATGGCTTACCTCTGAGCTCTGTGTGTTGCTGCCGCAGCAAGGGTAAATGAAGAATTAATAGCAGGTTTTGTAAAGACCTTTTACTTTCTCCAGAAATGCTTTACCAAGAGTGTTGCTCCCAGGGGCGTTTACTTTAGGGGAGAGAGACGTTATCTTCAGAGTCCTTTCCCAAAAGAGCCCTCTGTTTTGTGATGTTTTAGCAAGAAAGACCTTCTCTAGAGACTGTGCTTTGCCTCAGGAGACTAATCCGTTTTGCTGAGCTTCCCCTTGTGTGTTTCAAAAACTCTTTTCTGCCTCCATTTGTTTGAAAACAGCCCTTAACATCAAGTTGTAGCCTTTGGTCTGATGGTCCCCTGTGATGCGGTGGTCTCCTTTACCTCCCAGGCTGGACTTCAGTCGCACAGAAGTTACAATAAGCCATCTGCGGTCGATGCCTTTGTTCAGCATTGCCCCTGGCTTGGGCTCTGCTCACAGACATTCAAAGCCCTGGGTCACCGTCCTTTCTGGAAATCACCTCCTGCTCTCTTCAGACAGGTGTCCAGGATCATGGCCCCAGGATGAGGGACTAGTAGAACCAGAGGCTACAGAAGCATCCACAATGCAGTGCTTTTTCTCTTGGTTTTCCTTTGGGAGTATATTTGCTTTTTCTGCCATTTGCAAGCCCAGTTTAGCTACTAAAGGGTTTTCCCAGAGTCCCAGGGTCACGAATTCAAAGCCAGACGTGCTGTTTCATGCCAGCGCTGCCACGTGACGGTATCTGGAGCTAAAAGACCTCTTAGGGTGTAGGATGTCTGCAAAACACCTGAATGACTAGCTCTGGGCTTTGTATTTCCGAGGCTGGGTATTGCTGGATTCACGACCTGGTATAAGTAGGGCAGAATATGTGTGTGTGAGGGGAAGGGGAGGGAAATGTCACGGGCAGGCAGGCTGCTAGTGAAGCTGTCTGCCCCTGCAGGGACCAAGGGTTCCCGAGGTGGATCCGAGCCATCGGACTTTACAGCCAGGACGAGCTGCTGATTTCAGTAATGGCATCGCCCCCGCTGCCTGCTTTGAAAGATGCTTGGGTTTTGTTTATGCACAAGAGAGTCGTGTTTTGCGAGTGCCCCAGCCACCACGGGGGATGTCTCTGCGAGCAAATGGCCAGCACTAATGCCGTCCTGCGTGGCTGTGAATGAATTCGCCCTTTATTCAGTGCTCTCCACCCCTGCTGAGCCCAGAGCCCCGCACCGCTCACAGGCGTGCGTGGATGCTGCCATTTGCAGTGCTCCTTCAGCCAGGCTTCCACACTTCCACGCCCCTAATCCCGGACAAAACCCGGGCCGTGGAGCAGCAAACACAACAAGACCTCTATTCTTAGCCTGGAGAGCCTCAAAGCCGGTTCTCTGGGGTGTAGGGCGATGAATATGCAGTTGCTGGAGCTCTTGACAAAGCCGAGTGAATAGCAGCGTTTGTCGTTAGCCCTGAACATACCCTCCTCTCCCATTGGATCCGTAGCCTTCACTGCAGCTTTTCACAGTTACATAAATATGGCCTATTTTCCCCTCACAAATTAACATCTTGCTCGCTAAGTTTAGGCTTTCGCACGCATACAAAACAAACCCTCTGATTTTTCACGCGCAGCTGGAAGTCCTGGCTCACCCAGGGAGAAGCCGTCCCTGCCCGTATAAAACCTTCGCAGTGGACGGTGGTGCTGTCGCAGTGTCCCCTTGCGAGCGGCGTGACTCTGCCAGGACACCGCGTCGCGAATCATCCGAGGTGCCTTCTCCTTTTCCCACCCCAGGGAAAGTCGGACCCCAGCCGCGTGGCTGCGAGGATGCCGGAGGGTATGCCTGCCCAGCAGACCGCGTGGTATCCCGCAGACTGGAAGGTTGGCTGCACGCTTTGGGGCACAGAGGAGATGGCTCCTCGCTCCCCCAGAAGACACCGGTGTGGGTATATTTTTCCCTAGAGGTAGTTTGCCCCCACCCCTGTGAATGTACTGGGAGATTGCGCTGCGGTATATCTGCATTAAAAGCAGCCCTATAGAGAACGGATGTCATTTGGAAATCGCCCAGCCCCGGGCTGTAAGAAAGCTGATTCACATCCGCTGAAACTCCGGGCGGCTTTATTAGGGATACAAGTAATACAGAGGCGCAGGGCTGGGAAAAGATGCCTGCGCCCCCGCCTTGCAGTGGTGTTACTCCCTATTTCAGCAGCCTGAAGGGATCCAGCTCCCCAGCGCTGCTGGCGTGTCTCTGATGGCGAGGGACGGGGCCGGGAGCTTGACATAGCATCAAATCTCAACTTCTTATTCCTGCTGCAGGGGAAATAAGGATACCTGGGTGTAGGTCCTCAAATGATTATCCCCTGGGCCAGTGTATCTGCTGGTACGGTCAGAGGAACCATCCGTAGCTATGGATCCACAGTGAGACCTTTTCTGTTCTAGGGCTGGTGGCATGCTGTGACTCAAAACACATTCTGACAGCTCCTGGCAGTGACCCGTGAGGGAGATGTTTCCTGGAGCTGGGCACCAACATCCTGAGGCCAGTTGGACACGCAGGCGGCTGGGGTGCTGGATTTTGGCTCAGTAGGACTGGGCCCGATCCTGCTCTGCTGTAGGACGTGTGTGTGTGTGTGATCTCAGGTGAGTCCTGAAGATGTATTATTGAGTATTGTCACTTGGAGAGAGAGAGACGGACCTGGCAATGCGGTGTGCTCTCAGGTTAACAGCTGTGGAGGGTATTGACTTGGAGACGTTCTGCGCTAGTAGTTCAGTGCATCACACTTACTGGTTTTTATTAAAGGCAGCCATGTGGCTCGGCATCCACGTGTCTCAGAAATCACCAGTAGGAAACCTTGGGGTAGGGATCTGCAGCAAACGGGTGACTGGGGGAGGGTGTACTATCTTAAGCATCCGACTTTGCTTTTATTTTAATCCTGCTGACTAAACTGAGCACGCCAGGTGAGACCCAGCCCCTCAGAGTGGTAAGCCACTAGGGCAGAAGGGGAGAAGCGGTGTGGGATCTCTCAAAAAGCTGAAAAAGGCATTAGGCACAAAGCTCTTGCTTCTGTCCAAAGGGACGCGCGCTTCTAAGCACATGATGCTTTAGAAAAGCACATCGTAGAAATCTGTGGAGTGAGGAATTGGTGCCCCTTTGGGGAGGATTGCGGCTAGATCTCCGAATCCCTGGTGTTTTGGGTCTGTCGTTGCAGCGGATCAGCAGAGCGTCAGGAATTGCAGGCAGCTCTGCACGCAGCCTTCTGTGCACTATGCAGCTGGGAGGTGTTATGGCTGGACCTCCAACAGCCCTGCCAGGCCTTTGGACCTGTATCGGCACCGTCTGGATAACGGGAATGGGGCGGGGAGGCTGAGCTTTAAATGATGCTGGTGCGTTGTGTATGTGCAACCCACTTTCTGTCTGTCTTAATGCAATGCCATCTTTAAAAGCTTCAGGTCAGGCTAGCTACGCCATCCCTTGGCGCAGCTGAGGAGGACTGGGGCTGGGGATGTTTTTTATGTCCAAAGGAAGAAAGGAATTGTCACAGAAAAGCTGAACTCTACCACCGCAATCCCTTCCGGCCCTTGAGCACGGCCCTTCCTCTCCCAGGTAAAACAAAGACTACGAAGCCCCCGGTGCCCAGGCAGTAGTTTTCCTTGCTCCGATGGTCCGTGAGGTCCTAATCTCTTCCTTGTCCCTTTTTCCCCACTGTGCCCCCGGCCAGCAGTGTATGCTGGTGAGTTCCCCCCTGGGCAGCGGCCAGTCTGTGGGAATAATGAGAGCAAGTCAGGCAGTGCCATCCTATACAAGCCTCTGTCTGCTCTGCGTGTGTGCATCTGCGAGAGCCGCGCACTCTTCCTCTCCCTTCTCCCCCTTCCCTCTCTTTCGCAACCCCCCTCCTTCCATCAGCTCTTGTTCTTTTCATGAGATGGAGGGCTAGGGAGCCAGGAAAAGTGGCCGCCGCTCCTCCAGGGATAACTGTGGCCGGGCTGGGTCTTTCTCCCTCCCCGATGCACCGGGAGTCTGCAGACACTCTTCCTTGGGCTCCCAACCAGCACCCAAAAGCTGGCCAAGGTCCATCAAGCACCCAAAGCCACATAGCCACCACCCCGCTGCCAGCTGCAAGACAGGTAAGAGCTAGGAGGGCCGTGGTGGGTGAGGAAAGGCCCCCGTGGTCGTCCGCTTGGTTATGAGTCTCCGGGGGAGGGATTTTCACTTGCTCCTGCCCCAGTTTTCTGTGGGGA
The DNA here is from genome assembly GCF_964199755.1 of Larus michahellis. Lineage (NCBI taxonomy): Eukaryota > Metazoa > Chordata > Aves > Charadriiformes > Laridae > Larus > Larus michahellis. The sequence continues at coordinate 24,629,387 of NC_133903.1, read as the reverse complement.
AGGATGTCTCTGCAAGCAAAGTGGGAGGGGGAGGGTTTTGCTCAGAAGTCACGCCTATTAATGTTACGGCAGAGCTTCTCCCGGTGCGTTAACCTTCCCTTGGCATCTTAGAAACGGTCAAAGGGACACAGACACCGCTTCTAATTAGCAGGCGGTGAAAGAGCGCGGCGTGGTTCTTACGTTAACCCCAGCCCTGGCTGGGCTGATGGAGGAGCGGGACTGGCTCTGGTGTGATCTCCGTTTCAATGGGATTAGCGGTGGGCCTTTGATGCTGGGAGAAAACATCCGTCTGGGCTGGTGCCTGTAGCTCCGAGATCTTCACTGTCTTTTCATTTTCGACCCACCCCCACCCCAGCCTTTGCCATTGTTGTTATTTTAAAACGGTGGATTGCATTTCCTTTGAATATTTGCATCCAGGGCATCTGTGACGTTGTGACTAACACCCGGGCTGAACGCTGGGGCTGAGCTAGTTAAAAATAAGACTAATTGGAGCGAAAGGAGAACGTGTCGGAGGCGAGAGGACTGCGTTGAGCAGAGGCTGTAGTGAAAACTTGCAGATGGGCAGGAGAGAGTGCACTCTTTGGGGGAAGAACCGGGGGCTAAGCCGAGGGGGCTTGTTTTCCTGCAGCCCTGACTGGGGGGGCTGCTGCAGCTCATGGAGATCCCTCCAGCGGCAAGGACCGTCTCTTCGCTGTTTGATGGGTGGGGGGAAACAAGCTGGTCATTTGGCGCAGCTAGGAAATACGAGGGACCCGTCGTGCTAGCATCTTCTCTCTGGGGCTATCGCTGCACCCAATCCCGGAGGAATGCAGTCGCATTCCTCCATCTGCGGAGCTGACACATCGCGTAAAGGGCTGCGCTTTTGCCGTCCTGTTGTGCTGCCCTTCTCTGAGACTTGTTCCTGCAGCCCCAGGCTCCTCCGAAGCAGCGCCGTGCGCGCTGGCGGGACAAGCCTGGCCTCTTGCCCTGCAGACCTTCCAGGCGGCTCCGGAGATGTTGCCCGCTCCTTAGGGCTTGACTGGTGCAGGCGTTGACAGAGCTCGGTGTGCGTCTCCATCCAGACTGGCAGGACACAGGCCAGTCTCCCGGGGAGAGGTTGGTGCTGGATGCAGCAGACATTTTTATGAAAGAGCCACCGTCTGCTGGAGAAAGAGGACGAGCCCATCTAACTCGCTTCAATTTATGTTTTAATTAAGGCTAGAGCCGCAGCCTCCAGAGATGAAAGAGAAATCCCTGTGCGGTTAAATCTGTTTGTATTTCATCGTACAAGTAGCCATTCAACTGCTCGTATGTCTAAAGTTAAGCACGTGCTCAGGTGTTTTGCTGCAGTGGGAATGACCTCCCAGAGCCATGTTGTGTATCCGTATAGTGGTTAATAGCCCCAGTAAATCCATGCTGTGGGACCTGGGCGCCCTGTACGCCCGAGCCTTTGAAATAGCAGCGATAAGAGCAGAGAAGCGTAGACCTTGCCCGTCATAAATGGATTTGTGACTGCAACCCCGAGATCTCGGGGCTGATTTCTAACATTCAATAAATGAGTGGTTTGCAGTGTTCAGCTAGCAAAACGCAGGCTGCTTGCAAGCACTTTGGATGATCTCTCAGCAGAAAATTAACCCCATCTGTCAGCAAGCCTCGCTCCCTGGCCCATGTCGAGCACCAGATCTCAATCAAAACGTGCAAGGGACGGAGCATCCGCGGGTAGGGGATCTTCGTGGAGCCCTGTCTGTCGGGGTGGATGTGCCTCGGCTTCCCAGCCATACACACCAACTGCGTTGCAGACGCTGCCATATTGATGGCAGCAGCGATGCTGAAAGCTGGGAGGACTCCAAGGCTGCACAGAGCAGCTCTGTGTCAACTCCGATCCCTTCTGCCTCCCTGCTCCCCACTAACAGCATCCTCTCCAACGCACACGCCGAGGCACCGACGCGCTTCTTTACGCGGAACTGCTCCTGGGCACGGGAGCATGTTTCCTCAGAGGACGATTATGAAATTGTAATAAAGTGCTTTAAAGGGGAAATTCTTCCCTTTGATTCCTGTCTCGCATGCTGGCCCTCTCAGCCCGGAGCCTTCTATGCTGCTTAGCTGTTGGTTTTGCATCCTACCTGCCTGGAGGAATTGGGGAGGGGATGGGGAGGGCTGGGGCCAGGAGCCATCTCGCAGCAGAGGCATCTGTTCTGCTGCAGCAATCGCAACGCCCGAGAGCTGCAAACGTGTCCAGGAGACACTTTTATCATTGACACAGGGAAGATTTTAAATAGCTGCCATGCTCTCGAGCTAAGCCGGAGACAGAACCGTGGCTCACACTTTATGTAACTCGTTTTTATTTTTAAACGCAGTCTTTTGTTTTCAAGGGGAGCTCATCTTAGTGGGTGTCTCCTATCTCCTGCCCTGCCTCGTTAGCACATGGGAGGTGGCTGCTTTTATCAAGCCCCCATCCAGTAGATCAGATGCTTGGTTTCCCCACCTACCCCTGAAACTCAAGCTCTCCTTGTTTCGCCTTTCAGGATTTCCTGCTTGCCTGGGCTGATGCGGAAAATTATTTGAGGTTTAAGGTGAATAGAAAAATTAACCCCTTAAAAACATTCAGAGCTACATCTGTGGATGTTTCCTGATGTTACTGGAGCTCCTTTCTTTTTGTTTTTGTTTTTTTTTTCTCCCTGTGGCTCTCTTCACAACTAAGACAAGCCTGTGATTCGTTTTGCAGCTTAGGAGGCTATCCATGTCAGTCGTAATTCCCTCGTGCTGGGCCATGCGTGTTTTCCCCTGGACCCTAAAACAAGCAGGCAGGCAGGCAGCCTGGCACAGCGAGCAGAGCATTGCCTGTCAGATGTCAGTTATGAACAATTTCCTTCCTGCTTTAATTGCAAACAGCGGTGGAGAACAGCAAGCTCTGGAGATAAATGAATGACTACTTTCAATTAGCTTGCGGTTGGGTCCGTATAGGTACCAGTCTGGATAAATTTTGAACGGCCACGTGTCAGAGGAGATCAAATGACACCTCCTGTCACGAGAGAACTACTAGGATCGTCGCTCCAGGTCAAGGGTGGTTGTTCCTTCCAGTCCTCCAGGAAAAAAACCAAAGCCCCTTTGGGTCACAGCAGAAGCGGACCGTGGCTGAAGGCTTGTGGTTGAGTCAAGGGCGGGCTTCGCATTCAGGTCGCCTGAATTCCCAAAGCAGTGACTACTGCGGGAGGCAGCCGGCCTCATGGAATCGGCGTTTTGTAATCACAGAGCCTACATCACCGAGCATCTTCTGGAGACATCACAGAGGCAACAGGATCTCCTGAAAACACACCAAAGAATGACTTCACCGATGGGGATGTAGCTGCCAAACATCACAGCAGTCTGAAGAAGCACTTTCTTGGCGCTAGGGAAAAACCTCTTGGACTAGCAAGTTGTGAAGCACATCCTCAAACAAGCTCCTTGTGGCACGGTACTAGAAAAGAGAGATGCTGGCACAGACTCCGGAAAAGTCGCAAAGTAAGAGCAAACGCAATCCCAAAGAAGTTCAAAGCCCTTGTGGCGGGGATCACTGTAAATATGACAAGGCCACGAAGTCAGAAATGAGAAGTGGAAGAGACAGCAGCAGGCTCAGCGTGACGGCTCGTTAAACATAAAATAATGGAATCCCGGAGCAGCAGCAGACCCCCGGAGGAAACAGAACAAGAGTTGAAAGATAGGGAGAAGTCTGCTTAGATGTCAAGGTGAAGGAGTTTATTTAAGGCAAACCCTCTGGAGATGTCAGCCACGCAAATGAGCTAGTCAGTGCAGGCGTCCTCTGATCTTCCAGCTCCAAACTGAGAAGGGTGGTCATCTGCCAGCCCTGGGAGGAGCATCCCTGTATCTGGAGAGGCAAAAGCCACACAATTACCAGCCAGAGCTGCCTTCCTGGTCCTGCTGGATGTGGGCAGCCGTGCTGGAAGGAAGAGATGCCTTCAGGCCGTGTAATTTTATCTAGCAGTTGGATGGCAGAAACTGGGACCAAGTGAAACCGGTGGAGGTGTTTGGTCCAGAAGTTGTTTTTGGGTAACAAAAGCTTGAACGACGATCAATGGACAAAACACATGGAATAAGCAGGGAGGCATTTAAAATAACAGGCACAGTGAAAAGGACCCTGGAGACGGTGGAGAGAAAATTAACGTCCAGGGAACAGGCTGGCAAGTTCCCTTCCACCCTGCCCGGTGACAGCCAACACCCCCGGCGCCGCACGTGTTCGTTGCTTGTGTGTTTGCTGTTAGTGGGCCATGAGGAAATTGCTTTAAAGTATTTCTTGGAGAGATTTAAAATTTTGGATGGGATTCAAGCCTAATATCAAAATGAGTTATTTTATTAAAAGCTTTTAAATAGAAGCTACAGAGTAGTCAGAAGCAGGAGGGCTATTTTAGAAGGAATTTGCTATAAACCTCTTCTACTGCACAGAAGCTTTCTAAAATATTACCCTGTAAAAAATATAATTCTCTTTATCTGCAATTTAATTACATTTCCCATAGTGCCTGTGTCAACACAGCTCACTTATTTTTGTTCTCTGTTAGCTCACACCTGGCCCAGGAAACTGGAAGAGAAAAACGTTGATGTTGGGAGTCGTTTGTGGGTTGCTCCGGGATGTCACTGAGGTCACGAAAAGGGTGTACTGACGTACTGGAGAAACAGGAACTGGGGGCTCCATCCATACTGGCGATGGCTATCAGATGGCAATATATAAAACTGGTGTAAAAACAGGAGGAGGAGCAGGACTGCTCATGCGGTCCTCTGATAGATTCCTTCCAGAGTTAGCGGATCAGCGTTTTTGATCTGTTTGAGACCATGGCAAAGTCCAGGTATCTGAAAAACGGACCAGAATTATCTAGAGTTTTTTTGATGGAACGTTTTGTTGACCTCCCTTACCCCACAATGTCTGTGTGTGTAAATGAGATGTGAGGGACGTCCTGGAAGTGTTATGAAAACAGTGTCGCTCGTGACATCCTGTGGTGGCCCAGAGACAACCTGGAAGTGTGGAAACACATTAAAACAAAAACGACATGTTAGAAGTTAAACCCTTGGTGATGTTGTATTAAATTTGGCTCGGGTTTGGGGCAAGGGCTGAAGCTGACTGTTATTTAACTTGAACAAACCAGCCTGTTTACCAGAGGCGTAAGATGAACCTCAACCTTTGACCTTGGCTGAGAGGAGATTCTATCAGCTGCGGCTTCTTTTTTTTCCCCAGTGCTTGTCTTCTGATAACTTGGAGACATGATTAATCCAAGCCAGGATGGCCTGGGCTTTGCGATGGGAGGATGAGAACAAGGCAAATATTTCCTTGCTCTGTTGAGCTGGGAAGGAAGGGATCCAAGATGATGGAGAGCTGGGATCACTGCTGCAGTGCTGCTAAGCCCGGTGTTTTTGTAGGAAGTTTTGCAGGACTCTGTCTCTCTCCAGGGATGTTGCCTGGTGATAATGTGCTATCTCAAGACGTGCTTCCTGTGAGTAGCACCGGGATGTTGGTCCCAGCGGTGTTTTAGCAGAGAAGAGGCAGATGACTACAAGTTTCCAGGAAAAAGGCAATGACTTCTTTAATGCAGAGGACTTTTTATTATTATTATAATATTTTTCTTTTTTTCTGTTAGTGAATCAGCTTTGTCAGGATCAAAAAAAGCAACAGAGGTGCCATGGTTGGAGCCCTCGGCCAGTCAGTGACCCATGTCAGAGCTCGTGCAGCCTGTGTGACACCCAGGTGTTGTTACTGATGGCCGAGCTAAGCCCGGCGCTGGGGGGCTGTGCTGCAGCCCTGCCACGGAGGTGCCGTGGGTCAGGTTGGAGTCCCTGGGGTGTGCCGGACACCCCGTATGCATCCTCTGGAGGATGGGGGTGTGGGTGCAGGAGAGAGAAGGGAATGGGAGACTGTACCATGGGGCAAGCGTGCCGAGGGAGGCCGCAGGGCGCCTGCTGTGGGGCAGGACCGGGCACATCGGGTGCAGGAAGGGGAGACGGATGGAAGGGGTCAGTCACATTGCTGACTTCCCAGGTGGATTTTTTTTCTTCTCCCATCCCATGCCCTGCAATAGGGTGCTCCCTTGCCTGTTAACAATTTTATTTAGCCCTGCTGACACCGGGGCTCTTTAATTACACTCTCCCATCCCTTCTGTTTTATGGCAACCCTTAATGATCTGTGGTCTGAGGGCAGCAACCTTCCCCTAAACCTCAGAGGAGCTGATTAAAACGATGTGGGCGGCTGCTTTATTCCAACATACCGAGGGTGACAACAGCGAGCGCTTTCGCAGGCATCCCCCCTCCTGCCCCCCCCCCCCGCCCAAGGATGCTCCCTGCCAGCATTTGGCATCCGCCGCCCGTGCGGGAGCGGTCCCCCATCTCCAACCACGGGGGAGAAGCCGGGGCTCTGCGGCCAGGTTGGGGAGGCGGCGGTGGGCGAGGAGGGCTGCGAGCGGTGGGGGCCGGCTGCGCAGCCCAGCCCCAGCCCGCCGGCTTGAGGCTGCTCCCGGCGTTTTGCCGCTCCGAGCTGCGCCGCTGCCGCTGCCCGGGGAGGGGTGGGGAAGGGAGGGGTGTCCGAGTGTGACTTTCAGCCCCCCCTCGCCGCCGTGCAGGGGGTTGGTTGTCTCTGAAGAAGACCGCTCTGCTCTCTCCCCAGAGCCTCTCTGCCCGCGCTGACAGCACACACCCCCCGGCAGAGAGGACAGGTCTAAGGCAGTGAGTATCTTTGTGTCTGTCTGTCTGTCTGTCTGTCCGCAGTGCCTCTGTGGTCGCTCTTTTTTTTCTTTTTTTTCTGGCTTTCTCTGCATGTGAATGGATGTTCTTAATCTCCTGAAGCCCCTGAGGTCTCACGGGTTTGGGTGTTCAGGTTTTTTTTGTTTGTTTGTTTGTTTGTTTGTTTTTTAACCTTTGTGCCGCTAATTTTTTCTATTGGGATGGCTTCTTTATCTTTGCTCGGGTGATCTCCTGGGGTGGTTTGGTGACCTGAATGTCATAATCGCATCGCTCCCTTTCTGTCTCTCCCAAGGAGAAGCCCCCAAAACACATCCATGATGAGACTGGCAATTCTCCTTGACCAGGGTCCTTTCATAGAGGGAGAGGTAGGATGAATGATGGAGCAGGAGTCAAAAAACCTACAGGGATGCCTTTACCCCGCGCCACAGATTATATTCCTAAAGTCACAATTGACTGGCTTTATTTGCAATCGGAGGAAATATCCGTGGGGATGTCAGCCTAGCAGTGGGATTGCCTTCACAGGCAATATAGGTCTCAGGGTCCATGAAGTCAGACAGACTTTGGGATGACAGGGAAGTTGGGTGCTGCTCAGCCGGGCAGGTTGTTGTCGTGGGGGCTGGCAAGAGGGTGGGAGAGGGGGCGAGCAGAAGGCTGTTTCATAACAGTACCCCAAAACGCAGGCTGCTAGAGGAGGCTGCGAGGGAGAGGGCACCCAGCTTCGCTTCCAGCCCTCGCTTCGGAACGGCAGTGGGAAAGAGGAGTAGGGGCTGCTGGACTCTAGGACATCGTGTGCCGTGGCCCCACATGCGAGTGAGGCTGTTAATGAGGAAATTTAAAGGGGCTTAAGGAATTACAAGGATTGATTTCAGTTAAAGCGCATCGAAGCAGCCGGTCAGGGTAGGGATTAAGGAAATGCACTCACTGGCATGTAGTGCAATCCCAGTTCCATTAATTTAGTTGGGAAGAGGCTTTGTGCGTTTTTAATGTAATCAGATTTTAAAAGGGATGTTGCGATGGGCAGCCCAAGCTCGGGGATCTCCCCAGGCCCCAGCAGAGCCGGGACCTGGCTCCTTTGCACAGTCTCCACTCTCATCAGCCCCTTTGTCTCTTCCTCAGTTGTTCCCTCTGGGAAAGAGGACACGGAGGTTATCTGGAGCTTGGCCCTATCCTGGCAAACAAGAAACCTTGCCCTTTGCTCACTATACAGCCCTGCTCTTTGTCCCGTCGGTCTGCTGGCTGGTGGACCTCGCCTTCACTCTCTGATGTGGGATTTGTTCTCAAGCCAAGGCTCACGGGGTCCCTACCATCCCCTCCCTCCCTCTCTCCCTCCCTCCCTTTTTCCCTCCCTCCATCCCTCCCTCCCCTTTGCAGACTGTGCATCTCCTTGGTTGCTCCCTGCAGGCTCCCACCCCCCTGAAGAGGAGATGCTTTCTTTGAGTTATTTTTGTGTGAGTGCTTGAGCCTGTGATGGTGAAAGGACCAGCATCCGCAGACGCGTGAAGTCCTCCTGTTATTTTATTTGCAGCGCCAGCTTTTCCATGATGCCTGGCCAGTAACATCAGCCATGACCTGGAAGGACAGGGACAAGAGGTAGTTTGGTCTTCTTAGCGAGGTCAGCCTGGAGCTCTGCCTGTTGAGGAGAGACCTTCAGAGGTTTTGAATGGTGGGTGCGATAATACCAACTCCTGCTGCTCCGTGGTGAGCTGTGACGCCAAACTCAAATCACTTTAGACCTGAAGATGGACTTAACCCGCGGCCCTGGTCTTAGAAGGAAATGCTGTCTCTCCTCTGTGATCATCCCTCAACTCTGAACGTCTTCCACTGAAAAATCGACCTTCTGCGCTAGGAGGCAAGGATCAAATGGGTTGAGAACAACTGGCCCTCCCTTTTTTGGCAGAGGATTCTTTGATATATTTTTTAAGTGCCAGGACATGAAACAGTAAATCCCTCCTTTCCGCACTCCTGCCTCCTGCAAACAGCCCCGACTGCTGTCCAAGCCAGCCAGTTAAAGGGTTAACTATAACTGGATGCCTGAATGGCTGCCTTACTGATCCCACGGAGGTAACTGAAAAGACATGATGCATCCCTCACCCCTGCCCATCCTGTCGCTGTCTACCTCGTCCAGGGAGTCGTTCCGCTCGCTGCAGTGTCCCCTCTTCCCTCCTGCCCTTCCCTTGCCTCTCCACCTCCTGCGGACCCCGTTTCTTTCCCTCTCTTTCTCCTGTGTCCTGTCTTGGAAGTCCTCACCTAGAGATCAGTGTTCCATCAGAGACAAGATCCTTGCTCGTGGCGCAGCCTCTCTGTCCCCCATACGCTCTGATTCCCTGCTGCAGTCCCTTGATCTCAGGCATCAGAGAGAAATCCGAGCAGCATTGCGGTAATGCATGTCACACCTCTTGCTGAGACATTCGTAAGCTTGCTAGAACAAACCGTGCAGGGAAGATAAAGGTTGGGGGCAGGAGGTATCGAGAAAGGTACCAGAAAGATCCTATGGCAGACTCAGTGTGCGTTTGAGCGCAGCAGGTCCAGCATGCTCAGCTAGGAACGTGACGCTTTGCAAACGGTATTTTTGCATCGATGGTTGAGGTTTGTGTAGCAATAGCATCCCGAGACCACTGGCCATGGGTCCGTATTTTGAGGCTGTGCAACAATTCCTGCGACTGAAGGTCTCCAGGTTTTGTGCTTGTGAAGTGCTACGAGCTGCCTGCGCTGCGCCAGGGAGACACTCGTTGCATTTAATTAACATTTAATTTGCTTTAAGGTTACATTAAAATGTGCAATAATAGAAACTCTCCGAAGGGCGGGAGGAGAAGAGGGAAACAGGCGTGCTACAGATTGGCTCAGTTGCTGGTGCTGAAGTGTTCTGCAAGAATTACATATGGGAAAGGAAAAATACTGTGCTTCCCTCTGCAGTCACAGAAAGTATTTGGCATCTGTTTGGCAGGAGGGCTTGGAGAAGGGCTTTCTCCAGCTCGGAAGTGGGTCCAGCAGCCGAGAAGTGGAGACTGGGTCGATAAATCCTCCTGCCACGGTCCGGAGGAGAGAATGGCCTCATTCAACATTGGGGGAAGCTAGTAGAAGAGATGCCCTTGGGCTGGAGAGGCAAATCACAGGCTGTGTCCTTCTAGAGGCCGCGTAAAACCATTAACCGGCATCTATATGTATTTGAGAGGAGAAGATGCCAGTCCCATATAATTCATGTGTGTGTTATGTTTCCCTCTCTCCCTTTGTATTCCTCCCCATCCCGGGGTTGTGTAATGAAAGGATGCTGCGGACGCGCCAGCTATCCCGGGAAGGGGCTGGTAAGGACGCGAGCAGAGGAGCGAAGGCTCTGGGGCTGGTTTGAAATTTAGAGGAAAAAAAGCAATAAAGCCATTTTCCGCCCGGATAAGCCTGTCGAGAAAGAGGCAGTTTTAGTCTGCTTATGTAACCTGGAGTCTAAAGAAGCTGCTTGAGATCCCGGCCGGTGTCTCATGGCTCTGCAGCACAGGTTCCCCTTGCAGGTGCCTTGCTCCCCCTCTTCTTCCTCCAGCCCCCTCAAGCCCCTGGTATTTGTGCCGTTTCTGGTGCTGCTGGATTGTGGTGGCTGATTTCTGGTATTGCTGCCCTTTGCTCTCCTCCCACACCTGACCAGAGCAGGTCTTTCAAGAAACCATCCCAAAGTGCAGCCTTTAGAAGCCTTTTTTGCCAGCCCGAGCAGCTGAACGACTGCTGTGGGTGAGCCTTCAGCTGCTCTGGTGCTGGGTCTGTCCTTAGCATCTGCTTGGCATCTTACTGGAGACGTTTCAGGGTCCCTCCCGCAGATGAGGGAACCAAGGACACAGGTTTGATGAGACACAGAGCCACTGATTTTTATTTTTTTGTTTTGGTTGATTTTATTTTTGGGTTTGTTTTTTTTTTTTTTTTTTTTTGCCTCTCCGGCTAAACTTATAATCGTCGTCTTTTTTGGTTTTCCCCTGCTTACACCCCTGCTCCCCCACACCGACCACAGGAACAGAGGGATGAGGACTCGCCTGGGCTGCCTGTCTCACAAATCAGACTCATATAATGATTTCACAGCTATTCTTCCAGACAAGCCCAACCGGGCTTTGAAGTGAGTATAGCTGCAGCATCCCACCCCAACCCCATTTCTGTCCTTCTCCTCCTTGCCCCCTTCCCCCTCTCTAGTATTATCTTCATTTTACTGTGCTTTGTGTAAGCTTTGAGTAGTTCTTTTAGCCACAAGGAAGGAGGGAAACAAAAACAGCGCTGATACAGCAGGAACAGCCTCAGAAAATACCCAGATCATTGACACGAGTTCTCCCGTGAGACCGGCCACGCGCACAGTCCCCGCTGCTGTATGTGGGACGTGTCTGCACTTATCTGAGGACGGAATTCACCCCTCTGTCATCACAATTCAAAGTCTGAGTGGTTGACTCGGTATAAGAGATGACCAGCAATTTCAGGCCATAGTCCTCCTTGGTCTTGTCATTAAACAGTACCAAAAAGTCCTATATTAGTTTTGCATAACATCTCAGGTAGGTGCTTCGGGCAGTCCAGAGTCCTGATTTGAGATGAGTGGGATGGGATTCATCTGGTCACAAGTCACTGCTTACATCTAGTCTAACCTTCCCCTTGAAGTCAGGAGAGAGAAACAAACACTTCTGCAGGGGTGGCTTTCATTTCACTGAGCTTTTGGCATTTACAATGTAAATGTCTGCAGCTGAACTTGTTCTCTGAGCCTCTGCTTAGAGTCAATGAGGAAAAATTTGTCCCTTTTCGGGTGTGATTCATCTGGCCTATTTTTACCTGCCTGCCTGGGGGACGTGAGGTGAAGAGAGTCAAGTCCCTGCAAGTCCCTTGGTATCTCCTCACTGACTCTAAAGGGAGCCCAGGGTGACTTGCTCACCTGGAGACCTCTACATTGTAGACCTCCAAAGGTGAGAAGAATCCAGCCTTCCTCGGTGTCCTTGTCGAACAGCCCCAGAGTGGATCAGTGGCCATGGGTTGTCTGTAACTTGCCTCTTCCTTCCTTTACAGAAGACTGTCAACAGAAGAAGCAACAAGATGGGCAGACTCTTTTGACATCCTTTTGTCCCATAAATGTGAGTAGAGATCAAACTCAACCTTTTTTTTCCCTTCGTACCCTTAATACTTGTTGGAGCTAGGGCAAACTAAGTGTGCATCACATCGCGTTGCATGGCATAGCACAGGAATGGTCCCTCAGGTAGCCGCTTACTACCCACCAGGCAACGGTCACGGTCATTTAGAGGCAGGATTTGTCCTCTGGTTAAAAGGTGAGGGAGTGGAGTACTGTGTCCAGTTCTGGGCTCCCTGGTTCGAGAAGGACAGGGAACTGCTGGAGAGGAGACAGCAAAGGGCTACCAAGATGCTGAGGGGACTGGAACACCTCTCTTATGAAGAAAGGCTGAGGGATTTGGGTCTCTTCAGTCTGGAAAAAAGACGGCTGAGGGGGGACCTTATCCATGCTTATAAACACTGAAAGGGTGGGTGTCAGGAGGATGGGGCCAGGCTCTTCTGAGTGGTGCCCGGGGACAGGACAAGGGGTAACGGGCACAAACTTGAGCATAGGAAGTTCCATCTCAACGTGAGGAGGAACTTCTTTCCTTTGAGGGTGGCAGAGCCCTGGGACAGGCTGCCCAGAGAGGTGGTGGAGTCTCCGTCTCTGGAGACATTCCAAACCCGCCTGGACGCGTTCCTGTGCCACCTGCGCTGGGTGACCCTGCTCTGGCAGGGCGCTGGACTAGATGATCTCCAGAGGTCCCTTCCAACGCCTACCATTCTGTGATTCTGTGAGTGAGTTTCTGTGAGTTCCCTTCCTGGCTTTGTTCTTGACTGGATGATCACAACGATAAAGTCATCAACCCAAGGTCTAGCCTTCTCCAGCTCCTGGGGATGCACTGGAAGCAGGACCCCAAGGCTGTAGCCATGCGTACCGTCCTTTGGCAAGCGCCTCTGGGTCCAGTCTTTCCGCACAAGCAAACGGCAGGTTCTCAGCTCGCTAAAGCCCCCTGAGATCTGCGACACCGGCTTGTCTCCTCTCCCTCCAGCTGCTCTTCCGAGCTGCTGCGTGGTGATGCCGTGCTGAAGCACAGCCTTTGCTGTGAGCGCCGCGACACAACACTGCATGGGGTTCAGTAACCTTGAACAACTCACTCTGTCGCAGAGAAATCACACGTGGTAGCCCTCAGCAGGATCTCATTTACAGTTACCAATGCAAACCTGAAAATTTCCCATCCGGAAATCTTATGCAAACGTATGATCAGCACCCCTCGCTCCATTCAATAGCTCAATCCTATCAGTTCTGTCCAGAAAATAGTATTCTGCTTCACCGACATTTTCATGCTGAGAAATTATAAACGGGACAGCAAGGTTCACAGTATACGTTCATTAATGTGTTTCTGTTGGAGAATAAAACAAGAGCGAGTCAAGGTTGGGGAGAAGTCAATGTGGGCGGTGAACTATTTTATTGCAATCAGGAACTGTCTGGTTTTCTTAGAGATACAGGTTTTTTCCGCGCTTACATTTTAAAACCTAAGTGTAGAATTATATTATTATTTAAAATAAAGTGTAATTTTGCTGCTGATCTCTGCGGAGATGACAACAGTTTTGGCAAGGAATTAAGTGACAACTTTAAACAGGCTGGCTGTCCAAGGCAGAAAAAGCAATATATAATTTTAGCAGCAGTATCTTGTTGAGATCATTGCTCTTGCAGCCAGTAGGGAAAAAAAATAAAAAAATATGGTGTAGCTGGGTATGGCTAAGAGGGAACATTTATTTTGTTAAAATTCAAAACAAGATGGGAAAAATACACCAAAAAGACCATGGGCTGCCTGGGGGACAGGGAAGGGGGAGGAGAGGATATTCACATCAGTGTTACAATTCTGTACACGAGCCCCTTGCTCCTCCTTCACCAGTGCAAAAGTTGGAATTTCCCTGATTAGATACAGACCGCGGCAAAAGAGCTTGGGTTACAAAAGCCAGTGAATTTACCCGTCTGTGTACTGACATTATACGGATCGTTCCCTCTTCAGTTGACTGCTGTGAATGCTAAATCAAACCTTAGTTCAATTATTTCGTCCAACAGCCTCCACAAGAGTGTCTGTTTTTATTAATAAATTAGCTTTATAAGAGTGATAAATGAATTATCAGAATTTTTCCTGCCTCTAGAATGGAAAGTAGTTCTGATAACTCTCTTGCACCTAATGAAAAATATTCAGTTCCTAATAGCAACAGAGGTGATCTTTAAAATTTAAATTAATCTTTTTTTATCAGCAGTCATGGTGACATAGCCTGGTGATCAGTGAGAAAAAAAAAAAAAAAAGTGTTGTTTAATAAACTGCTTTCTAAAGGAATATATTACAACTGCTCTGCACCTGAAGTTTCTGGAATTGCTAGCCTGGCAGTCAAAGGTTATAACGATGCAAATACGAAAAGCTCTCTGGAAACAGAAGTGTTACTTCAGTTACACACGTTTAAAGGAGAGGAGAGCGTATATCCATTAAAGGAATTGTCTTGTAAAATCGTTGTGGTTTCGCCTATGTGCACTTACATCCAAAACACAGAAGAATTGCCAAAGATCTGCTGTCAAAACAGAACAAAAGAGCTGCGTTTCTGCCGTTAGAAACCTGTGCTGATGTTCGGTGAGGGACTCTTGTGCTGTATCTGACCGAAATTTCAGAGTAAGAAGAGCAGGGCCTGGCCTGCCCGCATCCGTCCGTGGTAAAGCTGCCAGCGAATATGCTGTTTCCAGCGCCGAGAGGAGGACAGAATTGTCTCAGTCTGATTTCCCCGTGACTGCCCAGGTGAACGATAGCCAGGGAAAATTTGAATTCATGCTTGGGGGCATGGGCTGAGCACCAGCTGGGCTCGGGGGGAGGGGGGGGTTTCCCCTGGAGCTTACAAGCATCAGCAGGTCTCGGCTGCTTCTGCTTGACACTTCTGTCATAAACTCCTCCTTTGCTAGATAGACAGTTCGTCTATTTTGGAAGGGAGATTGTGATGTTGATTTCAGGGGGTTGAGTTGGATGTTATGGTGGTTTTGGGTCCCTTCCAGCCAACCTGTTCTTTGCGGGGGGAGGGGGGAAAAAACCAGAGAACGCTCAAGTCGGATTCAGGAGCTGGATGTACCAGCTGAAAATGGGGCAGTCTTTGCGGGTGATATTGCAGGAGGTTGGACAGATGCAAAAAAGAGCTCCAAGAAGCAAGAAAGTGGATCAGAGCTCCCTAAAAGACTCCCTGAAGGGCCAAGGCGAGCAGGCTGCCCTTCTACATGGAGGAGGCTCGCCGGGCTGTGGTACTCTTTACAAGAAAGGCAAACAACTTGTACCCTTCCACTTCCTATTTTCCTGAGTCTCCAAATGGAGGGAGTGATCCGAATGGGTGTTATGCATTATACAGATTCTGTGGAGAGTTTCATTATGCTCATTTTTGTCAAATATCCCTCGAAGGGTGATGGCCCCGTGGAGCCCCTCCTTTCCCTCTCCCCGTGTTGTTTTAATGAATGATCTCCGTAGGTAGCGTTTGACCCTGACATGCTACTTCTGGCAGCATCTTGAGCCGAGCATTGAAAACCCCTGGGTTTTGAAGCAGTTGCCTGTCGCCAGAGGTTCCCAGGCCTGGCAAAGCCCCTCTGTATAGAGTGGTCAGGTTCGGATTAATTCCCCGGTCATTTAAAGAATAATTTGTGTTGACGTTAGCAAGAGATTGTGAGCAGGAGAGGCAGGAAGGCGCTCTCTGTCGCTCCCCTCACCTCCCTCTTGCACTGGCACTGGGACCCCAGCGTCCCTCAGCCCAGCCCGCTGAGAGCAGCCAGTGCCGAATGGTAGGATGCAGCTCAGCTCCGTTGTGTTGACGGCCCCAGATGAATAGGTCAGTGCAAAGGTATCCTACTTGGTTTTGCTCGTTGCTTCACCCATTGGTGAAGCAAGTCAACTTGACAGCATAGGGTCAGCCAGTTGATCTCCTTTTTACAGCAGGAGCCTCGTTGCTTTAACAACGAGCGCAGCGTTGCAGTGTTCCCTTGGGTCAGGGCTTCTGAGCGTGGCAAACAACAGGACAGAGGGGCTTGATCCTACTTTGCAGCAGGGAACTGAGAGAGCAAGAGACACATCGTACGTAGCATGCTTCCTTGGCTGCTCAGGAAGCAAAAGCGGTGGCTTTAACATGCTAGATTTTGGCATCTTTTCCCATTTTGTGCCCGTGTGGCTTAGCGACAGCTCCCAGGGACGTGGGGCTCAGTGTGGTCCGCAGAGCGTGTGTGCATGCATGTAAGAGAGGAGCAATCCCCCCTCTGTACCCATGCCCAGGAGGTACCGACTGGTCAGCCAGATGGAGATTTCTTTTGACAGGCGGTGGAGGGAAATACAAGCAATGGCATGTCTCATTCTGCATCCCTCGCGGGGCTGGACACATGGCTTGTCATTTGTCCAGAATCCGGCAGGACAGTCTGTACTCAACCCTTAGTCACTTTTCAACGAAGCATCCGATGCAGAAAACCGTTGCGCTGAATTTCCATTTTTATCTCAAGGGTGATTTATTATTTTTTTTTTCCCCTCCACCAATTTTTTGGTGATCTCTTTGCTCTTCTGCCTAAACTTTATTGTCATAGAATCACAGAACGGTTCAGGTTGGAAGGGACCTTAAAGATCACGCAGTTCCACCCCCCTGCCCTGGGCAGGGACACCTCCCACCAGACCAGGCTGCTCAAAGCCCCATCCAGCCTGGCCTTGAACACCTCCAGGGATGGGGCTTCCACCACCTCTCTGGGCAACCTGTTCCAGTGCCTCACCACCCTCATGGTGAAGAACTTCTTCCTAATGTCCAATATGAATTGTCCCATCTCTAGTTTTAATCCATTCCCTCCAGTCCTCCCATTACCCGACATCCTAAAAAGTCCCTTCACAGCTTTCTTGTAGGCCCCCTTAAGATACTGGTAGGCCACTATAAGGTCTCCCTGGAGCCTTCTTTTCTCCAGACTGAACAACCCCAACTCCCTCAGTCTGTCCTCACAGGAGAGATGCGCCAGCCCTCTGATCATCCTCGTGGCTCTTCTCTGGACATGTTCCAGCACGTCCAGTGTCCTCCTCCTCCTTCTGTTGTCTAGACATTGCTCCTCTTCCTGCACAGCACAGGAACATCCCAACCTCCTCCTGGTTCTTTCTAAGCCGGAACAGGGTTAGCATTAGCGTTGTGCTGGTGACAGGCAGCTAACGTTCACCAAAGCAATGCTCAACAGCAGCGAGAGCATGTACGTACGCTATGCAGAGCATTGTGGCCTTGTCTCTTCAGCCCTGGACCCAACATGCTCCATAGAGCTAATCCATTCATCTGCCAGCCGTAAGGACTCTACCCTTTATTTGCTGCATGAGGTGCTGATTGTCCCAATGGCGTGAAATGCATGCATTAAATATAGGACTGTTGATTGCTTTCTTACTCTGACAGTGGCTAATGCTTGCTTATTAAGCTGTCTGCCTGAATGATTTAAGCCACTAATCTTGTCTCTTCCTCATCTTGCTGAAGCGTGCCTTAGTTGAGACCTATGTTGTGTTTTTTGCGATTCCGGTTCAGTCCCTTCCTCCACAGCCCTTCTTGCTGGAAAAAAATCCCATCTCCATGGCCTGAAGGACAACATTTGAATTGGGATGTCCTGATCCTCACATAGTTATTGATCTGCCCGGCAGTCCCCATCTATAAAACACAAATCCTTGTCATTGTCTAATTTGCTGGTGACCTGCAGGGTTATATTTGTATGGTTCACTGCAAGAGCTTGGGATGGGGTTATCTATAAATACCTGGCACAATCCTTCCTGACAACCCTCTTGTGCATTCCCTTCGTCTATTTGAATGGAGGGCAGGTCCTTCTGAAGCTTATATTTACACTGCCAAAAAAAAAAAAAGCTAATGTCTTCTGCTCCTCTTTCAGACTCTTGACACTCAGTGGAAGAGCTCCATTTCTTTGCTTTCATCCTACCTGCTGTATCAGTACTGATCTACTCCTTCGGCTTCAAGCAAGGCTCACCACTCTGTTGAGTCAAATTCCTGATGCCCCATCCCTGGAGGTGTTCAAGGCCAGGCTGGATGGGGCTTTGAGCAGCCTGGTCTGGTGGGAGGTGTCCCTGCCCAGGGCAGGGGGTTGGAACTGGGTGGTCTTTAAGGTCCCTTCCAACCCGAACTGTTCTATGATTCTATAATAAGTGTCCAATAGCTGTCTTGAAAGGTCGTGCATCTATACCAGTACATCTCTGTCTTCTTGAATGATGGCTTTAGGCTACAGATTTTAAGGATATCTTGTGCTGCTGCATCTGAAAACTTCTAATCCTGCTTCTCATTTCTGTGCTTTTTCTGTCAAGCACCCTTTTGGAATTGCACTTCTCAGGTGCTCCGGCTGCCTTCCAGGATATTTCAGGAGGCTGACTCAGTAGGTGATGCTCTCCTGCTCGTACCACACTGCAATCCAGTGCCAGTTGCCCCTGTAAAAAAGCTGTCCAGTTGGGTGGGATGAGCTTTGAAATGCTGATACTTGGTGAGGGATGCTTCCTTGATAGCCATCATGTGCAGGGGGAGATTGAAGCTGACATCCTGGTCAAATTCCAGCTCAGGTGGTGGCAGCCCCCTTACCTAATTGCTCCCCTCAATCAGATTTGTCATTGTTCCGTGATAAACTTGTGGGCAGTGATTTACTACTGTGCGGTCATCTGGGCTCCCATCTCCAAACTCTGGCTGCCAAGCACAGCTGTAAATGCTGGCAGGCAGTCAAAGGCTGAAGATGAAATCTGTGGAGAGCCAGGCAGCCTCAAGTCAAGGATGACCTCTCCTGTGGCCAAGGCCTCCTCTGCAAGGTCTTCCCAGGTCCAGCCTCATCATTTCCAGCTCCTCAAAGGCTGTGAGGAGGAACAGGAACATATAAAGAAGTGGAGAACAGCCAGACGCCATTATTTATCTATCTGCTGTCTAAACTTCAAGATAAAAAAGAGCTGATTGACGTGAGAGCAGGAAGCAGAGCATATGGAAACCTCCTGGTCCCAGGAGGGACCTGCTGTGGCTGCTCTCTGGGGCAGGGCTGAAGCAAACGCCTTTCTCACCTCATCAATCATGACATCCCCTTCTTTTAGCGGATAATATTTTGCAGATATTGTATCTTGTAGATATTACATTTGCCACGCAAAGCTGCTATTTCTGCAAGCGTTCCTCTGTCAGTGCTGGGCTTTGGGGCTGTTGTTCAAGGACGAAAAAAAAAAAAAAAGACCAGGACAGAGAAAGGGCGGCAAGATCTCTGGAGGGACAAGAGCAGAGGTTGTGGAGTCATAGCAGTGTGCTTGGGTGCTGGAAAGTTTAACGTCAAATGTCCTGGGAGCTGATGATATGTAAAATGACATACATCTTGGGGAACCGTTGCCTTCTCCCTTTTGTACTTTCTTCTTTCTGAAACCTGTCAGCCTGCCGTTACGTCCTCTCCTTTTCCTCCCGCAAAGACTCCCCGCTCTATTCACAAGTCTATTCACCCTTGCTCCCACACCGGCCCTGTGAATTTATAAGCATTACAGGGGACACGGGCTTCAAAAAATTTTTCTGTCTCCTAGATTTCAGGAAGGGGACCAGCCCTAAAACACTTCTCTCATTCACCATATTTATCTACGCATGGAGAGGCTCAAAGCAGCCACGGGCAGCATGATCCTGACGGGTCCCCTGCCCCTGGAGATGCCTTTGGCACCCTCTGCTCTGCTGGCGTCTCCGGGGCTAATGTCATACTATTGCCCCGGGCTTGAACCCACAATTTGCGCTGTTAATTGCTCTGCAGTGCTCATGGACAAAAGCCCTGGTTTTGTCCACAGGAGCAGCCTGAAACCCTGCTCTCCTCCTACAAGAATGTTAATTAAGAAGTGGCGGGACGAGTTGGTGTGATACAGCTAATTTCCCTCCCTCCTGGGGCTGACGGAAGAAGCAAGCGTCGGTGGGACGGGACGTCCCCATTTTAGTGGCCGGTTGCTGTGCTCTTTGCAATGCCGAGCGCTGATGGAGCAGTTCGCAGAGCAGAGCCCGTTACTGAAGGAGCTCTGAGAAACGTGGAGTGGGGAGGTTTAGCCTGTAGTGCGGTCCTGTCTGGCCTAATATCTTTTCTGCCTTCCCCTTTGAGAATCTGGGCAGTTCAGACATCTCCACTGACCTACGGGCAGCCAGAAATAGGCTTGTTAGTTGCTGTTCGACACCTGGGGCCATTTCTTAGGGCTTGAGGCTCAGGACCCAGAACTGAAAAAAACATCTCCGTGTCCTAAGTTATTACTGGAAACAAGAGAAGCAGGAATAAGATTAGGACGCACAAGGGAGGAAAAGGGCAGTGTTACACTGCTGCTTCTCCTCGCATACCTGGTGCGGGCAAGAAAACAGGGACAAAGCCGTAAGGGAGTTTGTGATGGATCCTGTGACGTGGCCAGCCCCTGTCCCCGGTGGGCCTGGGCTTGCCGTGGATGTGTGAAAATGACTCACACCAAGCATCAGGCATCGCCCCTTGGGCTCCATCCCAGCTCCCATTCCCCCTGCCCCGGGGAGGAGGGAGGGAAGGCAGCACTGCCAAGATCTCCTACAGCAGAAAGGGGGCAGGTGGAGCCCCCAGCCCACAGCACTGCAGGAGTTCAGGTCCTACAAACCCTCATTGGTCTTTGCCCGTCCCTGTCGGGCGCACATGTGCTTGCTCTTCTCATCCTTTTGGGGAGCCTGACCTTGCCAAATACGTTCCTGATTCCATCAATATTTTTAGACGCTTGCTTGGAAGTAGCCAGTGCTGACTCAGGAGGTTTCCAGTCATGAACTACAAATACTCAGACCTGATAGAAAAAGACCAGGAAAAGTTAGAAACATGTAACTGGAAAAAAAAAATAAAAATTAGGAGCCAAATCTATTCCCAGGCTAAAGGAAAGAGAAAGGGCATGTGAGAAACCTTCAGCTACTTCAGCTCTGCTGGTGCCATTCAGGGAAAGGAAATAAAAAACAATAGCTGTGTCCATAAATACGCCCAGGCAGGGGTTTAAGAGGACACAGATTGCCTAATAAATCTTTCCGTATTTCTAATCTGCCCCAGCTGACTCAGATTACATTACTGAAATGTCACAATTGCTAAGCATTAACAAGCGATAAGAACACTTTTACCACCGACTAGACAAGTAGTAATTATGCTGCGCCCTTTCCCTCTCTCCCCTTTATTGTAGCTGTAACAGTTAGACTCTCCAAGCTCCTTCCTCTGTTTAAAGAAGAACTAAAAATATGTCACAAGGCAATAAAGCAAAGTGACAAAAAACATAGGAGACAAGTCCACAGACGCTATGTTTTATTAAAGGTTTTTCTTAATGATGGATAGGACATTGCAAAGTGCTGCATTAATGCGCACAACATGCTGTTGGCAAAGAGATCTATCATTGAAGCTGGATGTTTTCAAGAGGAATTTTTCAAAGGTTAGGTGCCCCAATCCCGAAGAAAGCCTTTTGCCACGTTAGCTGGGCAAAACACTTTTTCAGAGCAACAGCAAACGGTGTTTGGCTTTGTGGCAGCTCGTGAGACACCAGCTGATGCGATGGTATAAGTTATGGACGTGTCCCGGGAGCGTGGACTGTGCTATCGCAGACCTCGTGAGAAAAACCAAACAGCCTTTCATAGGCAGGAGTAGACGGAGGGATGCTTATTAAATGGACTGCTCCCTGCCCTCTTTCTCCTCCCATTGTAACTCCCTGTGACTCCCTTGCAGATGGGCTGGCCGCTTTCCGCGCTTTCCTGAAGACGGAGTTCAGTGAGGAAAACCTGGAGTTCTGGCTCGCCTGCGAGGATTTCAAGAAGACCCGCTCGGCAGCCAAGCTGGCCTCCAAGGCTCAGCGCATCTTTGAGGAGTTCATCGACGTGCAGGCTCCTCGAGAGGTGGGTACGCCAGCACCCCGGGCAGGCAGAGCATCCCTCGGGCGCCGGATGCAAGTCCATCTCCTCAAGGTGGGACCTGCGGGGCGCTGGGGGGTCCGGGAAGCCCTCCCTTCCCTCCAGGAGGAGGTAATGGTGAGGAGTGGGTGTGGGGGACGGGAATGCCATCCTGCCTTGCTAGAGCTGCCTCTGCTCGTGGTGACTCATCCCCTGGTGAGGGCAACTACTTTGACGAGACTGAATTAGTCACAGCCAGTGAGTTCGCTGGCAACTGCAACCTACATTTCCTAACCTCTATGAGCTTCCTAGGAGTATTTCACCTTACTCCTCTCATTTACTATCAATCCCCAAGCAGGCTCTCGGGCTCATTTCTCACAGGACATTTTGTATAGAAGCATCCCACGAATGACTAACTTGTTGTCTCTCCAGGGAGGAGTGCTTACCTGCTGACTAACTCCCAATTCAATTAGACCTCCTAAAGGATGCGAGTGATAACTCAGAGCTGAACAAAAAGTGCAGTCGCAACCCGAAGCCAGGAATCGTTAAGTCCTCTTTCAAGTACTGACAGGCTGATGCGACTGTCAGATCCCGCGTCGTGATGTTGGGTTGTGTTATTGTATTCGTAACGCAACCAGGTGGGTGCTCACTGCACCCTCTCTCCCACGGTGGTCCTCCTGCTAGATTGCACGGCTGCTCGTCGCCATGCAGGTGCCTGCAAGGGGATCCCCCTAAAAGGGCTCTCTCTCGCTCCATCCTCGAACTAGAAAGGCTTTTGTGAGGCCCCTGAGAAGCGCCCAGATCTACACCAAGTGGTGGGAGGCACCTTGGGGCACGCTTCGATCCCCATCGCCCTCAGTGAGCATCTTCCCTCTGTTATTCATGAAGCTGGGTGAGATTTTTCCGGAGCCTAGGGCTGAATTTGCATTAGAAATGTGAGCGCAGGTTGGATGGGGTCTTTCCTAAAATTTGCTCCTGTTGCCATAATTTTGGCCGGCTAGAATGTGAAATGACCCTTAAGTGACACAGGGAGCTAGTCTCTATTGCTGTCATCTGAGTTAAGGCAGACAGCTTTACTTTCTAGACTCCTTTAAGTTTGGACTCTGGGTTAATAACAACAAATATAATCTTTTCAGCCAGGTTTTAAACAATAACCCTAACAAACGCTGACTGCTTTTGCTGGGGAAAGAAAGCAGGAAAACTCAGGTTGTTGGCTTTGCAAACAAGCAGCAGTCATAACACCAGGGCGGTTTATTTTTTCAGCGTCCCCAAGCAAGATATTGTAACACCAAGCTGTTGTGGGAAAAATCAAACAATTGATTTTATGACAGCAGAGTTTAAAAACATTTAATAAGAAACGTACTACTAGTTTAAACCCCGCCAAAAGTTCGTTCACGTTTATCTCGGGCATGTCGCAAAGAATAAAGTGAATAGAGAAATTTTGGTCGACAGGAGAGAGGTTAGGCTAAGTCAGAGTTTTTTAGAAGATGTGCCACGTAAACCTATGCTTAAGAGCCTGAAGAAAAGTAACGTGATTTCAGAAGTACTCAGATCAGTATAAATCTAGTTAAATTTGGGGCAGGATTTATAACGCTGGATCGCTAAACCCTGCAGAGTTTGGGGTGCTCTTTAGGCATGGACGAGGGTAGGACCTTGGTGGTTCTACTGCTTTTACAGGAACAGCTGAGGTGAAATGTGCCATTTTAAGCGGGCAAACTGGTCGCTCAATACCAAACTCTCTTCTGCTGCTTTTCCCAGGTGAACATAGACTTCCAGACGCGGGAGCTGACAAGAAGAAACATGCAGGAGCCCTCCCTCACTTGCTTTGACCAAGCTCAGGGGAAGGTGCACAGCCTGATGGAGAAAGACTCTTACCCCAGGTTCCTGAGATCCAAAATTTACACAGACCTGCTGTCTCAAACCCAGAGGAGGCTCAGCTAGAGCAGTGATGGGGCCTCAGAAACCACGTGCTTCCCACAACAGCCAAAACCCACGTCTAAATGTGAAACTTCCTCGGTGTTAAAGGCAGTGGGAATGAGAAAAGAGGGAGAAAGGGAAGAGAAGGCTTCCAGAGCATAATCCAGATGTGTGGCATTAGGACTCTCTGAGTTTCTGTGCTTTTTTTGGTTAGCGGTAGCATCTTGCAGTTGTTGCCTCTCTCTAGCACAAATCCATAATCCTCTCTAGTCACGGGGTCATCTGTTGGGAAGGCAGGTTTCCTTTAAAATTACTCCGTTGGTTTGTGTGTAAATAATGCTGCTGCACCTTTCCATCCCTCCAAGTCCTCTCCTTGGCTCTCATCTCTCCCCTCCGCTTGGAGGGGCCCTAAGGGCAGTTCTGAAACTTGTGAAGCCGAGACTAGTCCAAAGCATCGTCTCCCACCCGGCCGCTGGGGTCTGGATCCAGGGACCGTGGGGAGGGAGAGAGGGGAGGAGAGAGAAGGCAAAGGCACATGATTCATGCCGCTTCCCAGAGCAGAAGCCATCAGTGAACTCGGCTCACCTTTCCATTTCGGTGGCGCACCTTATGACACCAGCTGCTACCCTGTCACAGCCCCTCCCCACCTCTGACGTGCTTATCTTCCAGGGATGGGGAATAAGTGCTATTTTCCGTATGACTGTCGAGCAGCTGAGTTTTTCTCGTGAGGAAGGTAATGCCAAAAGCTCTCGCTAGACCTGGTCAGGCAAGTCTTCTAGTGCGAACGAGTGTTTTCCATTAATATTATTTATTTGTACTGTAGTTCAGCCTCATGACTCCGGTCGCCGTTCAGGCTTCATTGTGCTAGGGCACTGTACCAAAACCTAACACAAAGAGGCTCCTGGACGCCAGAGACATTAACAGGCTTGGTGGCTTCTCGGGAACGACCCACCAGCTGTGGGGAAAGAGTCGCGAGAAGGAATGTCCCATCTGCCCCACGCTGAGATGTAAGACGAGCACAAGACCTGTCTGCTACTGCAGATAGCGTTTTTCATGTAGTACCCGACCAGCGCACGGCAGGGAGAGGTAACATGAAAAATCACAATTTTATTTTTGTTGTTTACTGATTATTGACTGTTGTTGTTACCTACCGATTGTCCACTGTGGGTTCAATGCCGTGTAAAGAACTCCTGAAGACACAAGCCCTGCTGCACGGTGCTTGCTTAAAAGCAGGACGCAGGGAAGCACGCAGTGGAGCAGGGTGAGCGTCCAGGGGTGAAGTGGTGTGTGAAGGGGTACTTGGCCTTATTCCCGTAGCCCAGATAGCCAGCTGCAGGAGAAGACTCTGTGCAGATGTCAGTTGTGTAGCACCTCCTCTGCGCTGTGCAGTAACACCCACCATCTGAAGGCCCCATTCCAGCTTGTCGGCCGTCAAGATTCTTGCAATATTTTCTAGTGCAGAAGCAGACAGCCTGTCTGTGGATTTGAGCCTACAGACCAGAGGTCTATTTTCTTAGTTTTATGAAGGCCTAGAAAGTGACCTCGTGGATCTTTTCCTTCTCTCTGTCGCCCACAGATCAGAGACTGTAAACTTCTGCTCTAGTTGAGGGCGGCGGGTAGGTTTGCTACATCAGAAAACTGGCGATAAAGGTTTAGTGTAATGGTGGTGTGAACTAGGCAGGCTGAATTCTAAGCATAAAGTGTTGGGAACGAGATACGAAAAGCTTGCTTGGATATTAAAAGTTACTCTCCGTGCATTAGGTAGGAAGCAGGTTTTGAGGCTTTTTGTAAGGATGCTGTGCATGAGGACAAATAGGTTTAGGATCAAGATAGGGATGGTGAGCATGCATGTTTTATTTTGGAGGTGGATTCCTCAGTAGGGAGACCTGCTTTTCAGTACCTGGTTGGTCGGCTCTAGAATTCTCCAGTTGTTTCGTAGGAAAAGATTGGTGAAAAGTGAGCACTGGAAAGTGCCCCAGATTCATCCAGGGGGTCTACATTGTGCATGGCTCAACTGACCGTGAGCGTAGCTGTTCGTGGGCCCATAGCTTTACGGCAAACAAGGTACCTGGCAAAGAAGGTCTAACGGGACGGGTGTCTGGGCAAACTTGTGCAATGCTCTGGAAGGAGTCAAAGACAGAAGGAGTGGAGTCATGCATCCAGTGCCTGTCCCTGGTGGTATCTGGGCTATAGGAAGTGGAACGGAGTCACGTTACCTATACAGCTCCTTCCTGCTATAGGTAAAAGGGAAGGAGGAGGGCAAATCACCCCACATTGCAGCGAAACGCTCTCAATGCTTGACCTGCAAGGGAGGATGCACAGCCACTGACTGTGAGGAGGGGCTGGAAGAACTCTTCTTTCCAAGAAACACTACGTCTACTGCACCTGCGTAACACAGGATGGGCTGGGATCTCTCAGGGACACAGGTTGCTTTGGCTGAAGTATCTCCCCTTGAGATGGCCTGCGGTGCCGGTTGTACCCAGTGTCACTGCGACTGCAAAATGGCACAGCGAGCGGTGATCCAACGGCTGCAACGCGGCAGCTCAGTTTCCCAAGGCTGTGGCATCGAACAAGCTGTGGTACAAGGGATGAAGGGAGGCCACCTCGCCTGGCCCTGCCTTCCTCCGTTTCAGCCTCCTCTTGACTGTACATGCAAAAAGCGTCCCTGGATGTGAGCGACACCACCAGCCGGCTTATGCGGTCATCGCTTTTAAAGAGAAGGCAGAAGGCCGTGTTAAATGCCTCGTGGTATTTCTCTTAAAGCCACCAATACACCTTCTGAGTGGGCTTGGATGATGCTGACCTCTAGTGCCAGCCGATGCACCCCAGACTAGACTTTTCAGCGAAGTGCCCTGCAGGCACCCATGGTGGTGAGGGTCCCAGAGACAACCAGGCCATGAGGAAACAGCAGAACAAGATGGTTTTGTCGAGGAATGAGGAACAGAAACTCAGAAGTGAGGACAATCCCCAGGCTTCCCTGATGGCTACAAGGGCCGGTCCTACTCGGAGTGTGACTTCAGAATGCCCAGGAGGTACCGTTTCTCAGCAAGATCCTCCAGCATCAGTGCTGGCATCCTTTCAGTTTGTGTCAGAATTCATCAAAAAACTTCATAGTCAACACCGTGTGAAAACCAAGCTCCCCTCTCTCCTCCACTGACCCGGGGAATTGCTTTGCGGGGGGCATGCTCGGAGATGGCGTTGCTGCGGTTGTGACAGGAACTGTATTCACGCCGGCTGATGTAGGAGAAGTGTTTTGCCCATTAAACTGGTGCAGGAAAACATCCTCCACGGGAAACATCCTAGAGCCTAGAGTGGAGCAAAAGTATTGTCTGAGGCATATGAGTCTGTCACGGTTATTTTTGTTGCTGCTCTTACAGTTTGTCTCTCTTGAAGGAAAGCAGACTAGTTATTTTAAGTAATTTCTTTTTTTTTTTTTTTAAAAACAAGAAATTGGCACCAGCTGCTTCTTTTATGCCAAATGTCAGTCTGAAGTGAATTAAAACAGGCAGCTTATAGCTCTTCCCCTTAAACCAGGGGCTGATGAAGGAAATAATGACTGAGCCAAAGCTTCGGAAAGCACCGAGTGATGACTAATCCCCATCAAGGACAAATATCCTATCTTTGATTCATCTCTTACTGATGTGAAAGGGATATTCATAACTTACAAACCCTATTCCCCCCTCCCCGACTTCCACAAGCACACACCTCCAAAATTTTGCTCCTGTATCAAGTAGTGTCAGAGTGTGCCATCACACGGAGAGAGGAGAAAAAAATCAGTTTGCTCAGCTCTTTTTATTCTGTGTGTTTGCTGGCACGTCCCCAGTCGGCTCCCAACTCCTTTGACAGCAAATGGGAAGAAGAGTTTACAGATTGCCTTTTCTATAAGCTTCAGATGTCGTTCACTCCAGAAGCAGATGCAGAACCTGAATCTGCTTTGAGTTTCTTTCTCCTGCTTTGGCCCGTCAGCCGGGTTTGGGATGATTTCCATCACTTTTGCTGGACTCGTTAATGTACCGATGGGTCCCTGTCCTCCACGTGTGAAGGGCACAGTCCTGCTCGTCTAAGCAGGGGAGGGAAATAGGGGTGCGCGTCTGCGGGTGCGGGCGGGTGAGAGCGCATGTGAATTCATGTCTATGTTACTTAGTGTCTCCTGCTAGAGAAGCTTTTCTGAGACATAGATGTGCATGTTAAAATAGGAGACTTAGGCACAAAATGACATAAAACGAGATGTTAGCCAGTGTTGTGTTTGCCTCGTGTGTAAGTTTGACTAGTAATAAGAGACCTAGAACACTGCTAGGCTTCCAGTTACCCATAAGAGCACATGTATCAAACTGAACTGAATGTTCACCGATAGACACAAAACCAAAATGTTTACAGCATTCAGAGCAATAGCAAGGCATACCTCATGCCAGTCCTGGAGTGCCTCTCACCCGTCCATGCAAACTCTCCCCTCCCCGGGGGCCTCTTGCTTCTCCCTCCAAACCCCTTTCTCTTTCTCTGCCCTGTCCTCGTGGACTTCCCGCCTCCTCCTCTTTATGGTTACTTCCCTGGAGCACTCCTGTCCATGCCAACCAGCACTGCTCGTCCCCATAAATCTGAGCCTGGGTCTCACATAACCTCCTCCTGTGCCCTCCCCTTTGCATACCCTCCATCCCCGTCTATCCCTCCTCTAGTCTTTGCCTTCCACTTCCCCAGACGCTTGTCTCTGGTCTTGCCATCTCTCTCCTACACACCTCCTCCTGTCGCTATAAAGCTATTCCTTGCCCGTTATATAAGAAGAAAACGCTTCACATAATTTCTGCATTATCTTTCATTCCTGGGGCTGCCGCAGTTGTCGTCTTCCTTGGTATTGTGTTTTCTCCGGCATTGAAGCATTATACCACAGAACTGGAATTAAAGTACATTTTGCTGCTAGACTGGAATGCTTTTCTCTACCACGTACCCCTTGGGCATTGTGGAGGCTTGGCTCGTCCCGGTGTTGTGTCTCCTTCCTCCATCCGTGCTCCACGTGCTGCGCTTGTGGCAGGGGCTGGCGAAGCGAGAGAGCAGCTGTGCCGTGGGGAGGCAGCTGGGCTTCCTCTCAGCGTTCTGACATATCAAAAAAAGAGTGTAAATAAAGGTGTGGGGGGTGTGTGCGCGTGTGTCGTATTTGCTTAGTAAAGTCAGTCGTTCTGCTCAGTGCCTCCTCCCAGTTTTACTGGAGGGTGGTATCTCTAATTGGAGAATGCAGTAAACTCAACAGGAGTTCAGGGAACCGAGGGCATGGGAGGGAGGTGGCAAAGGGGGATGAGCTTATTACGGAAAAAAACAAAGTATTTCTGGTGAAAAGGCAGTGCCTGCTTCTGGAGGGACCTGGCATAGCAGGGAGGTATGGGGGCCAGCCGCGGTGTGAATTGCTTGTCTGCAGTAGCCCCCCGGCTCCCACTTTGCACCATGTGCTGCGTGCCCCAGGCTGGACCTAAAATGTGGTGGATGAGGAGCTGCTCGGCTTTGCATTTACGGTGCAGATAACGCTGTTATCCTATGAGAAACGTCCTCACGTCGCTCTATCGGTGCCCGCAGCCACCAGCTAAAAAGCAAGGAGGGGAAGGAGGCATCTTGTGTTTGCTTATGCAGTCCTCTGCGGGATTACTGGTAATGAAGAGAGCAGGGTAAAAGCACTGCCTGGGGTAGATCCCCCTTCCTTAAAAACCACGATTGAAGCATCTCATCCTCCTATAACGTCTCTCCCCAACTCCTCTACAAGCAAACCAAATCAGACGTGCGGAATTCAGAGTTTTCTTAAAACTTTCATCTTTGGCGGGATGGCAGCGTCCCACTGGCAGGAGGGGGCCTTGAGGATCTGACCCCAACAACCAGTCCCAAACAAGGTGCAGCGTAAGATGTCTTTGGTCCTTGGGAAACACGATTGCAGGGGCTCAGAAGAGATTTAGGAGGATGTCACTGTACCGAGTGAGTTCAGAAGCCAGTCACCAGGTACCTGGGGCAGAAAGATCAGCTCTTCTAAGACATCCCCTATGCCGCATTTTTATTTTAATTAGGTCCTGATGCTGTAACTGCCCCGGCAGCGCCTGAGTGCTGCTGGTGTTGGTAGATAAGAGCAGGAGCTCTTTGGGCAGGACACGTGGGCTGTTCGGTCTGATTCCTTCCCGTCCAGGGGAAGGCATGGGCTCGGGTTCAGTTTGACCTTCCCTCTGCATTAGCTGCTCGTTTGCTAGCCTCACTTTCCCCTAACGGGGCTGGAGAAGCTCCTCAGCCATACCAGATGTCTGACCGGGGATGACATCCCCCCTGAGTCGTGTCACCATGTTGTCAAGTGTTACTCACCTGTACTGTATAGAGACCGTGAGGATGTAATAAACAGCCTGAGAGAACTTGCTCTGTGCCTGAGTGTCTGAAAAGGTGTGAGTCGAGCTTTTTCCTGCGTGGAAAGTGGGAGGGGTGTGTCCTGGCCAGGAGGAAAAGGTTGGGAGAAGCTTGTGCCTTCTCGGACCCTGCCCTCATCCTTCTGCGTGCTGGTTTCACCAGTGCAGACATGCTGGATGGGGCAGCGAAGAAGGGACATGTTATCTCTAAGCAATCGGTCTCTGTTGAAGCAATTTAGATCCAGTCTCCCTGGAGGTGTAGTTTGGGGAGATGAGTCAGAAATATTGTCAGTAGGACCTAGGAGATGATAAGGAAGGTAAATCTGAAGAGCTTTCCAGGAGTACATTGCTGTCCTTCTCTGGGTACACCCCGCTGCTGCGCACGAGGGATTGCCCACCCCAGACCCCAAAGCCAAGGACCTGGGCAGAAGCAGCATCAGGAGCAGCCGTTCTTGGAGAAGGCTGCAGCAAAGGTTCCCTGCAGCGAGGGGCTGCTTGTATCCGCCCGGGTAATAGCTATGGGCGGAGCGGAGCGGAGTGGGAGCGTGAGCGCTGGCTTCATCCTGGGGAGGCAGGCAGCACGGAGAGTGGTGGTGGCCAGTGCGGATGGGCGTCCTTCATCGCAGACAAATCACTCACTCCCACCTCGCAGAAATCACACATAAATCTGCAGGACCTTCCCGGGGGTGAAGTCAGGGCTGTAGCAACGGGTAACCACTTGTTCAGCCATGCTCCAGGGGGAAAATGGAAAACCAAGCACTTCTCTCCCTGCTGGGAGTGTGGCGAGGGGACACGGGGCTGCTGAACCAGCCACTTGGTGGTCCATCTCAACCACCTCCGTATGCATCCTGCCGTCCTGCGGGGAAAAGTGGCCGTGGCTGGGCAGCAAATGCTCTTTATCAGCCCATTAAACCCACTGACACGCAGCCAGAAGTGGCCACAGCGAAGGTGGCACAGCTGGGGCATCAGCCTTTCCTGTGGACCCAACGCCATGGCTGGCACATCTCCCGCCTGCCCCTCTGGAATCGTTTTGGTCTCACTGCCTTATTTCTAAGCGTGAAAACATTGTGCCAGGTCAGTTGCCTGTACCAAGACCGGCGGTGGGGGATGCATGAGCAAGCGCTCCTGGGAAAGGGAGCAGTGTGGATGGATCAAGCCATGAAGAGCAAACCAATGCTTTCTCCATCGACAAAAAGCAGCCCCGGGCTCCAGCAGGCAGCTCGCATCGAGGCCTCAGCTTGATGCACCCTTGGTGGATAAAGCGGGGAGAGGCGAGCGGGACTGGGCTGGCGAGTCGCCGGCAAAGCCCAGGATGAGGACTGGCACGGGAACGGGGATGAACAAGTAAGGCACGGGAAAGGCAAGGGTTGGCTTGGTAAGGCAAGGGTTGGCTTGGTGGGCAGGGAAAGCATGGCTGGGGACCACGGTGTGCATGAGCTACAGACCCAGTGAGAGCTGGAGAAGCTGGAGTGACACAGTGAGTCCCAAGGGCCAGTTGAGGGAATCTGGAGGAGCCTGGGCTCGCTGGGGAAGGGTCGGGCAGCAGCTGAGGACAATCGCAGGTACTAAAGGGGGAAGGGGAGGTGTTAGTAGGGGTGGAGACTAGAGTAAGAGCAGTTGGGGGGGGGGGGGGGGGGGTGTTTGGGTGTTAGCAGAAAATTTCATGGTGGGACATCAGCCGGGGAGTGGGGCTGAAGTGACTCCGTGGGGGCTGCCGCTCGCCTGGAGAAAGGGCTTCAATCGGGAAGGGCTGAGGCCAAGCAGAGCATCTCCTGAGCAGGTCTAGCGAGTGAGGGACAGCAGTGACCCGGCTCCAGCCCGGCCCTGGGCACACAGAGGGTGCTCCTTGCCCAGCGCACAGCCCACCCTCCTTCCCAAAAGGTGAGTGCTTGCTACGCGGTCCACACAGGGTTGCATTTAAAACCAAAAAATTAAATGAGCTTGTTTTTCTCTGGAAATCAGTGCAGTGGAATTTATCAGTTGCTCTGTCTTCTTTCTATCCCCCTTTTTTTTTGCCCTATTTCCCTTCTCGTTTTTTTTATTGTTTTTTCCTTTTCATCTGCTGCTTCTTCCCTCTAAGCCTGACTCTGAGCCAAAACAATTTACATGCAGCCAAGGGAAGATCTGCCATTAGTGCTGCTCTGTCTCCCCTCTTAGTTAGGATATATTTAGCCCTCTCCTTGGGTGGGTTTTTTTTGGTGTTTTTTTTTTTTTTTTTTTTTTTTCTGTTCAGTGTCTTTAAAGAGCAGGTGCCGGGAACTGAAAGAGAAGATTAAAAATACCTGCTGTCAGATAGCTCTCCCTGCGCAGATGTGCTCCGGCGCTGTGCAGAGCGAACACGTGAGCAGAGTGGATAACAGCTGCCCCTTGAAAAGCTCATTTGTAATTCTAATTTTTTTTTTTTCTTAATTTCAATAATCCCTTTCCGCACTGCTACAAATTTCCAGAGCAGCTATTCCCTTTCGTGCCTCGCGTGAAGGCAGCGTGCGCTTTTGTGGGGAATCAATGGAATGCCCCGGTGGGGCAGGGTGAGGGGCTGTTGCCACCTGGGAGCTGTGGAGGGATGAGCGCCGTGCCTGTGCGGGCAGCTGCCTGTCCTGCAGCGGGGTAGGGGTTTCCCTGGGCGGGGAGGCATGGATGGAGCAAGGCTCAACTGCAACCACATGGACATGGCATCCTGCGGGAGCCCCTCACCATCCCTATCGCATGAGGCCGTGACCATGGCCGAGACCCAGGTGTGATGTGGCTCCTTGGGGGGACCCCTTGCAAACATCCCGCTGTGGTCGGAGCCTCAGCTGCTTCCCTGCTCCTCCGTCACCAGCTTCCGAGCGATGCCACTCTCCTGCCTGCACAGCAGCCACCTCCCGCCACGGGCAATCCTCTTCCAGCACCAGTTTCCCCATCTCCTTTGCCTATATCTCTCCCTAAACACAACCAGAGCTTCACAACAGCTTGCTGGTGGAGGCGGGGCGGGGGGGGGGGGGGGGGGGGCGTGCAATACGAGCAGCGCCTTTAGGTCTCTCCCTTCTACCCCTTTGCATTCAGCATCTCCCTGATTTCATGTGGACAGCCCTGGGGGGCTCGTCCAGCTTCTGGCAGTCTCCGCTCAAGCGACACAGGGAGCGTAGGGTGCTGTCTCCAGGTTTTACGGCTCCCGATCACCTTCTCTGCAGTTTCCCATCAGTTTAGGAGAAATCAGCTGTCTGGCTCCCCACTGAGCCTGCCTGGCCCATGTCTTCTGCCATGCAGCGAGACCCCAGCAGTGTGGCTTGCCCTGGCGCTTCCTCTCCTCTTCCTCCTCCCCCCTGCCTCCCCTTCCCATCCGTTTCTGTATCCTCCCCTTCTTATTCCACTCAGACCATATAAAAATAGGAAAATACCTGGTACCAGAAGCTCTCCTTGGAGCTTGGCTGTGCTTTGGGGCACATGTGCAACGACGCTTTTTGCCCCCTGTCACCAGTCTCCCTTTTTCCCCCCCTTGTTACCTGCCTCGTTTGTGTAGTTTTGGGGGCTGAAAACTTTATTTCCCTATTTTTCAAAGTTGCCGGCCCTTCACCAATACTAACCCAGAGACGACAGCAGCAGTACCTGGGGCTGAGAGGGTTAGTGTTTTCCTGCCAGGGGGGAAGCTGGTAGCTGTATCCCGACTGTATCCCGTGGTCCAGCCGTCTCCCAGCCAGAGCATGCAGGATCCCCCCAGGGCCCCCTACCTGGGTTTCCAGGACCTCCCCGGTGGAAATGCAACCCTGAGAGGGTCGGTCCCTGTGGACAGGAGGGGAGCTTCATGCCAGCAAGGCTGTGGCACCGTTACGGGCAGGGAGCCCGGCCCCAGGCGTTGCGACACAGATGAGGTTTTTTTGTGTGTTCCAAAACAAGGCCTGATAATACCGGCAACTGAGCTGGAGCTGCGGGAGGCTGCTAAGCTAAATGAGACAGGAAGCACGTAATTAAATTAGATATGGAGTGGCATAAAGACATCTGAGTACATGTACGTCGTCGGGCTCGCAGGCTATTGCGTAACCCCGCTGAAGAGCTCTGCCTGATAAAATATTTTTTTTTTTTTTTTCACGGAATTTTTCAGAGTTGGAAGGGACCTCTAGAGATCATCTAGTCCAACTCTCCTGCTAAAGCAGGATCGCCTAGAGTGCATCACTCAGCACTGCATCCAGGTGGGTCTTGAAAGTCTCCAGAGAAGGGGACTCCACACCCTCCCCGGGCAGCCTGTTCCAGTGCTCTCTCACCCTCACCGTAAAGAAGTTTTTTCTCATATTTGATCGGAACTTCCTATGTTCCAGCTCGTGCTCGTTACCCCTCGTCCTGTTACTGGGAACCACTAAAAAGTGTCTGCCCCCATCCTCCTTAAACCCACCCTTTAGATACTTGTAAACGTTAATAAGGTCTCTCTTCTTCTTCTCTTCTCCAGGCTAAAGGGTCCCAGCTCTCTCAGCCTTTCCTCATAAGGGAGATGCTCCAATCCCTCAATCATCTTTGTTGCCCTACGCTGGAGTCTCTCCAGTAGTTCCTTGTCTCTCTTGAACTGGGGAGCCCAGAGCTGGACACAGTACTCCAGGTGCAGCCTCACCAGTGCAGAGTAGAGGGGGAGAATGACCTCGCTTGACCTGCTGGCCACGCTCTTCCTTATGCAGCCCAGAATTCCGTTGGCCTTCTTGGCAACAAGGGCACATTGCTGGCTCACGGATAATTTACTGTCTACCAAGACCCCCAGATCCTTTTCTTCAGAGCTGCTTTCCAGCAGGTCCACCCCTAACCTATGCTGGTGCCTGACATTCTTCCTCCCCAGGTGTAGGACCCTAAATTGTCCTTGTTGAACCTCATGAGGTTCTTCTCTGCCCAGCTCTCCAGCCTGTCCAGGTCACGCTGGATGGCAGCACGGCCCTCTGGGGTGTCAGCCACCCCACCCAGTTTGGTATTGTCAGCGAACTTGCTGAGGATACACTCTGTCCCCTCGTCCAGGTTGTTGATGAATACGTTAAACAATACTGGTCTGAGTATTGATCCCTGGGGAACACCACCGGTTACAGGCCTCCAACTCGACCCTGCTCCATTAATCACAGCCCTCTGAGTCTTGTCACACAGCCAGCTCTCAGTCCACCCACTGTCTCCTCGTCTAGTCCACACTTCCTCAGTTTCCTAAGGAGGACGTTCTGAGAGACAGTGCCAAAAGCCTTGCTGAAGTCAAGGTAGATGACATCTGCTGCTCTGCCCTCATCTAGCCAACCAGTTATAGCACCACAGAAGGCTATATTGTACCTACCGCATCCAGCGCTGGCGAGCTGCCTGTCCTCAAACAGCGTCTCCCACCCCATCCAAGGGGAGAGTTGAAAAGCTGCCTCGAGGGAGCGGAGCCGCCGGCCAGGGGTTTGTGCAGGGGGCTGGTGGCCATGGCAGAGGGTCTGTCCCAGTCTTGGCAGGGAGGACATCACCGCAACAGCCCGATCCCATCCTGGGATCAGCCCCGCGTGTGCGGTACGGGCACTGTGGCATGTCGCAGGGCTTCAAACACCCAAGTGTGAGACTCCGTCGTGAGCGCGGCGTTTCCGATGGCTTTGTGCATCTTCTAGCTGAGCAACCGCGGTGCCCAAGATGACACAGCCTTCGATTGACTCTTTCCCCCCTACTGAGGTTTTGTAGGGGTCTCTCCCTCTCGGGGGGGCCTTGCAGGGATCACCACAGGTGTCTCCTCGCTTCTTCCTTGCCATCGGCTTTGCCTCACCTGAGCCAAGCGCTTCAAAAGCTGCTACAGAAGGGACAAGGTAAAGCTGCGCATGCAGTTGCCCAAATCACTTTATTTCTATGGGGAAAGGCAGTGGGGAGACAGGGGCTGAAGCAAAGCGGAGGTTTCAGTCAGCTGTCATGCCAGGGTGGAGATGTGCAGAGTTTCTCCTCTCTGGCTCGTATCGCCCGTGCCCCTTTCCCATGGGCTGCGGCTGTTGCTGCCGGCCCCGCTGTGGTTTTGCCATTCAGTTGCGTTTCCCCGGTTCCTTCAAGCAGCGTGTGGCTCCCAGCACAGCGGCCGTCTCGGGGACCGTGGTCTTGCTGCCGGAAGTCATCCGTCCCACTCTGTGTGTGTGCGGGCATGTGCGATGTGCCCAGCCTCCCGGAGGTTCTCCTCTCGCCATAACCTGCTCAGGGGATGACTCAAACCCTGGGGAGAGTCACACAGAATCACAGAATGGTTCGGGTTGGAAGGGATCTTAAAGATCACCCAGTTCCATCCCCCTGCCCTGGGCAGGGACACCTCCCACCAGACCAGGCTGCTCAAAGCCCCATCCAGCCTGGCCTTGAACACCTCCAGGGATGGGGCAGCCACAACTATGACTGCACACCTGGAGGTGGGAAAAGGGGCTGCAGCCTGTAAGCACGGTTTTAAAGGGGAAAAGGACACAGAAGAAATCCTGCTTAACACCGGGCACGACCCTCTCCTGTGGGCGCCAGCAGCCCGTACCCAACATCAGCATGGCACCGCCGCTGCGACACCAGTGCACCCAGCACGGCAGTGAGCTGGGGTGGAGAACCAGGCTGACGTGGTCAAGTACTTCCCTTCCCCTTCTTTCCCTAAATCCACAGCTATAATCACGGTTTTAAGGCCCAAGGAAGACAGGGACAAGGGATTTCTGTAGGTCCAAACAGTTATAATTTATTTATCATTTATTAGCTGAATATCTGCTAACCAAGAAGCCTTGAACTTGTTTATTCAAGTGAAAGAAAACAGAGCTGTTGGGAAAGTGACTGCTCTTGCCATTAAAGCTGAGACAGGAGCTAAAAACACGTGGTTGGTCTTTATCCCTGATGCGTCTTTTCTGGCCAGCTGTGGGCAAAACACTTTTATGGCTTTTACGAAGAGATGGGAGAGACAGGAGTCCCTGTTACAGTTCAAGGGAGCTGAGGTGCGTCTCCCGTCCCCATCTCCTCGTGTTTCTGCTCCCTGAAGGCAGCTCAAGAGGGGCTTTTCTCCCCAGCCCGGGGCCAAGGTGGCTGTGTGCTTCCACCTCCCTGGCACGGCTCATCTCCCACTGGCAAGATGCTCCGGCGGTGTCCCATGCGTGATTGCTGCAGGCAGCAAGGGTGGGAGACCACCTGAGCACTGGAAAAATGTCCGTGCTGGCTGCGGAGCTGGCAATGGCAGGTACTCAGTGGGGAGGGAGGAAGGGGATGAGGAGTGGAGAAGGCGGCTCTCGCCTTTGCCCTGGGACGGCCGTGGGCAGGGGGTTTTGGGTCGCTCCCCGCCCCCACAGTGGTGAGCTCCTTCCCAGAGCCACGAGCGGGGAATTGCAGGGAGGGCAGCCCTCCGGGAGCCTGCGTGAGCCCGACCTCGGCACGGGGACGCGTTGGCTGTCATGGACCCTCTGCTTGCTGCACCAGACCTTGGGGTTTGCTGGTGCGCAGCGTCTGATGCTGGTTTAGCTCTTTCTCTTCATCCTTCTGTTTTGCTGGTTCAGTCCTTCCCCTCCAGTTCCCAGCCTCTCCCCTGCTTTTAATCTCTTCTTTCCATCTTCGGTTCTCGTTAGGATCCACCTTTATTAGGTGTTCTCCCATGCTTTGCTCAGACTTTCTTTGATGTGCACCCCCCTCTCTTTCTCCTCTCCCACCATAGACCCAGCAGGGAATTTCTGATGAAGAAGTGCGACTTTTGCCAGCACGTGGGGTCAGACATCGGTACTTATTTATTCTGGCTGGGGGCTGGCAGTGTAATTTGTTGGCGGGATGTGAAAGCATCGCACCCTTCTGCTCTACATGCAGTGCAAAAGGTGGGGGGGTATTGCGTTGCCCTGGGGAGCACAAACCCTTCCCCCAGGCTTTGCATCTGCCCCTGGGATTCTGCAAAGCAGCCTGGTGCTGCCGGGCACTGGCATCCCCTGCTGAAACCAGCTGGGGAAAAGATGCTGGTGAGGACTGGAAGCCCTGGGGCAGCAGGACGGAGCTGCCGAATTGCTGTGCGTTGTGGCCTCTGTGCTGTCCCTCTCGCTGTCCCCATCTGCGCACCCACCCGCCGGCCGTTACTCAGCAGGCTCCGCGCGTCGGTGGAAATGAGCCTGTTTTTTCCTGTTATCGAGGAAGCAGTTATGACTGTGATGCTCAAGGACAAGCCTGGGCCTCCCACACTCCCCCCCCCCCCCTTAACGGCACAAAAGAAACCTACCTAAGCCGTTATCTTCGCTCGGGCGCTGCCAGAGCAGCTTTTGGTTGGCTGGAGGCTGGAGCGATGCCGGGTCCCCCTCCCAGCTCTCCCGCCTCCCACCCGATATAAAGCGCGGCTCCTTGCCTCTTTTCCAGCCGGCAGCACACGGTCCTGGGCGCAGGTGGTGCCGCAGCTGCCTGTTGTGCGTCCCCATCCCTGCCGCCACCACCGCTGGGACCCCATGAGTTGCTGGGCGCCCGGGTGCCCGGTTCTCAGCATGTGCCGGGGCTTGGCCGCGCTCCCCGTCACTTGCCTGGAAAGGTAAGGGGGCTTCGCCACGCCGCACTTCTGGGATGCAGAGGGTTAGCTGGAAAAGACGCGCCTAACTTCCCGAGCGGCCACTGCTGGGATGTTTCTCTAGAAATTGGGGTGCAGACTCGCGTGGAAACGCGCAGCCCGAGCCATTTGTTTTGGGCTGCACCCCTTCTGCTCCCCCGGGAGGGGAGCACAGAGGTAAAACACGCAGAGGGAGAGGAGCTGGATAGGGCTGCAAACACACCGGGATTGTTTCTCTGGCTCCGTCTCTGCAGAACTTGCTTCAGGTTGGCAGCAGCAGGGCTGTTTTTGTTAACACGATTGAAACGTTAAGTGACACGTTGCTCCTCCTGCTGAACGTGGCTACGAAGCCCCACGCTGCCGGCTTGACATTTAAACACTCATTTTTGTATGAGCGCCTTGGGATGCCCGAATGAGCGGCTGCACACAAATAGCAGCGGGGCCACCGGCTTCCTGGGGGGGACCCCGGGGAGAGGAGCCGATTTAGCAGCGGCTCCTGCCGTATCGCCGCAGAGACCTCCCGGCAGGGAGGTGCCTCCGTGCCACCGCCGCAGAGCCGCGGTGACGGGCAGCCACCTCCCAGCCTCTCGGAGACGGGGCTGTGGCACAGGAGCATCGTACTGCCTCCGGGCTCACTGGCTCTCGAGGGCATGGGGTAGGTGGATGGTGCCGCCGGGGAGCGCAGCCGTCTCCATGGCATGGTGGCCCCCCCCCAAAAAAAAGCAGGGGAGCACCAGCCAAGCTGAGGGAGATGCTCCCGCTCTGCCGAGCAGAAAGAAATTGCTGTGTTTTTCCAGCGCTTTGAGAGCAGCGTAGCACTGCTGGGAGAGGGGGACGGGAAAAGGAGCCAGGGTAGCTCCAGGGAGCTGGGGGTGGGGGCTGTGGGGGCTCCAGCTGGGCACTCAGCAGCTGCTCTGCTACCTGCCCCAGAGGAAGAAATCTCGCCATGCTTTATAAATGCACGCGGCGCTACCTGGGAAGCGAGCGGGAGGAAATGGTCCCCTGGGCTTAATGCGCTGCTGAGAATGGTTGCCAGGGAGCGGAAAAGGCAACCGGGGGAGCATTTGTTTTGTACATTGGAAGGTAAAGAAGCAGCTAAAACTGAGGAGCGAGGGCTGCCCCTCCGAGCTATGCCGGGTCCATGGGGTGCAGCCCCTGCCAGGCTGGGGGGGTGGCAGCAGCAATCCGGTGGCCCAGCAGTCCCACCTCTCCCCTTCCTTCCTTCCAGAGCCAAGGAGCTGAAGACCCGCCTAGGGATCCTGCTTCATAAACCAGAGCTGGGACACAGGATCGGGACCTCCGGCAAGCTGCAGCTGGGCTCCAGGCGGAGGTAAGCTGAGCAGCGCCGTGTCCCAGGTTCACCCCGGGATGGGTCCCTGTGGACCAGGCTGTCCTGGGGGATGCTCCTGCCCATCTGCGCAGCAGAGAGGACGGAATGCAGCTCGCCCTCCCCACAGTCCCACCCCGGCAGGCAGGGAAGGCGGATCGCTTCCCAGCTCCGCCAGTTATAAAATCGGACTGGGGAACTTGATGCTCTGGCATTAGGCACGAGAAAGCAGGTCCTTAGCAACAGGCCAGAAACTCAGAGGGCTCTCGCAATTCCTGGTATCTCTGACCAGTGCCTGGAACCCCCAGGGAATGCAGGCAGTGTTAAAAACAAAATACTAAATATTGCTGCCGAAGGCAAGGCATCTTCTCGCAGAAGAGGCTCTGCTGGGCTTGTACCAGCAGAAAAGGGCTCCTCCGAGTATCCTCTAGAGAAGGTACCTGGCCAAACCTGCGCTATGGAGCTGAGGTCTGGCGAGCCGTCGGGGAAGGTAAAAGAAAGGGAGAAAGGAAAGAGAGCCCACAGGTAATGGATACCGGGGTCTCGCTTTGGTTTCCTTCCGAATGCCGCTGCCTCCCTTCTTGTGCTCTCTCCCGTTAACGGCGCCGCTTGACTGAAGTGGTCCCATCCTTCGCCAAGTGGCAGGAGAAGCGTTCTCGGCGGGACAGCGAGCCTTACGTCCTTTTGTCTTTTCCAGAGACTCCTCACAAGAGGTACTGGAATGGAGGGAGTCCTTCGACCAGCTCCTGAAGAGTAAAAGTGAGTAGGATCTCGTTTTCTTCTCTTCGTGAGATTGCATAGGACAAACCCGCTCCCAGGGAGCGTGGGGGTGACTGTACGCCTGCAGCCAGCGTGCGAGGACATCTTGTCTCCTCCTCAAATTAGGTGGTTTAGGAATTAGAAAGAAGCCCTTTTCTTGCCCTGACAGAGCCGATGCCCCGGGCTCATAGCTTGGCTTGTGAAGCTGTACCCCTTTCTTCCGGCTGGGTGCTTTTCGGGGGGCACAAGCACTGTCTCACAGTGCCTCGCCGCTGCCTTGGGACAGGAGCGTCGTCGCGGGCATCCCGTGCGCGGCGGTCCCTCAGGGAGGATGTCACGCCATGCCCCGATGGTCCCTTTCTCTGCAGGCAGGAGGAGGCAGCGTGTCTGCTCTCTGTCCTCCTTTGCACAGCAGCGCAGCCGTCTCCCCGCGGGCTTTTGCTGCTCACAAAACCTGTGCTGCTGCCTTCTGTCTGTCTGTCCTGTGCCCCCAGGGATGGCTCTTCCATGGGGAGAAGGAATTCAGCTGCTTTGCTGAGTTACACGTAGCCATTTTCCCCTCCAGTATTTGCTATCCGTATGGCGATGCACAGTGTTCCCCTGAGGTGCTGTCTCCCACTCCCCCGCGCAGGCAGTACCTCCGGACCCACAAAGGGGACATTTTTTTGAGTCCCACATGTAATCGCTTCCTTGGGCTGGGCTTTACAGCAGGTACACGACGGTAGAAGCGCCAAAGTTGGATGCATAAGTAGTAGTCTACCTTAAAAGCTATTCCACGGTGAGAGAAAGTCCTTCCATAGTGCTAGTTTGGGGCTAGGCGTATTTTTGTTTTCCAGCATATATTTTTTTTGTTTTGTTTCCAGCCTTCCTCACGTGCTGTGATGGCTAATGAGCATCTCCGGCTTTGTAACTTAATACATCCCCCTCAGCACAGCTCTGCAATCCTTGCCGCAATCGCTCTCCCATACTCCTCAGCATCTCGTTCCCCCTAAATCTCAGCTGAGGCATAAAACCAAAGATGTCCCTGCTCGGTTCCTGCGGGCGCGCTGATACCTCAGTGGATTTCTTCTTAGGTGGAATTAGCTCTTTTCCAAAGCTGTAAAGAAAATACTCTGAAGCCTCATTACAGAAAGGTCAGATAAATAAAACCAGAGGATTACTTGTCTGTGGGAAAGGATTTTATTGGAGTCTAGAGGCCAATTAGCAGTGTCTCAGAGGGTGGAATTTGCCCGGAGGGAAAGGAAATCTGCCGATGTCATGGTCTGAGCTCCCAGGGCGATGCTTGCAGGCAGCGCCGTGCCTGGCAGCCATCCTCCTCTTCCTCCCCCCTCTTCTGCCCTGTTAACTGCTTTTCTCTCCCCTCCCCAGGTGGGGTGACGGCCTTCCACACCTTCCTGAAGACGGAGTTCAGCGAGGAGAACCTTGACTTCTGGCTGGCGTGCGAGGACTTCAAAAAGACCCGCTCGAAAACCAAGCTGGCCTCCAAGGCCAACAGGATCTTCGAGGAGTTTGTCCAAAGTGAGGCGCCCAGGGAGGTGAGAGCATTTTCTGCCTCTGTCCTGTGGCATCGAAATAGGGCAGGAAAGGAATAAAATATCCTGCTGGGTTTTATTAAAGTGGGAAAATGTGGGAAACCGGGAGCTTTCGTTTCTAACCTTGCATGGTCTACCAACATGAAGACACATTAAAGGCTTGTGAGCATCTTCACCCTGATCTGAAGATGAAGAAAACAGTTTTTCTCCCTCCACGGGAGGGGATTTAATGCTGAGTTAATGTTTGTGGATGCTGCTTCCTTGCAGGTGAATATCGACCACGAAACCAGGGAGATCACCCGGAAGAACCTCTCGGGTGCCACCTCTGCTTGCTTCAATGAAGCCCAGGCCAAGACCCGCACCCTGATGGAGAAGGACTCCTACCCCCGGTTCCTGAAGTCCGCCTCCTACCAGGACATGACCAGGCAGGCCACCAGCTGCGGCATCAGCAAGCGGTCGCATACCTGACCCGAGCCCGAATCTGCCGTGGGGGGACGAGCCGGGGGACCAGGCAGAGGCTGAGAGACGGTTTGTGAGGGCCGAGGTCTGCACGGCAGGGTTTCAGCTGAAGTCCTGGCATTTTACGAGGATCTTCAGGACCTCAAGCGCTTCTGCTCCTCACCAAGCTGCCGGGAAGAGAGGTCCTCCCTCCCCGGAGGAGCGGAGGGGTGGGAATGGCTCGAGTTGTGTGCCCGATGCCTCCCCTTGCAGCACGGCCAGAGACCTGCACCACCACAGGGACAGAAAGAGATTGGATTTGCAAGCCCAGGAAAAAGAGACTGGATTCCCCTGAGCATCCACAACCAGAGAGCTCTCGCCTGCTCTCGGGACCCTGCCTCTGACCCGCAGAGCCGGCACAGGAGCCTGCAATTCCCGCAGTGCCTGGGGGCAACCGCCCCAGACCTGCCTGCAGGGCTTTTCCTATGAGGGATCGTCCAGAAGAAAAGTCCAAAGGCTACGTGGCGTTGTCAGCCACGGACGAACCCTGTGCCTGCCTTCTCCTCATCCTGAGATCCTTATTCTGCAGTTTCCTATGCATGCTCTGCATCAAAGCTTTACACCTTCCTCCCGTACAGCGTACCCCGAGGAGTGACATTTTTATCGCTCGCTTAAGCTACATGACCTTTAGATTGCATAACTTTTTATTACTATTATTGTTATTTATTTCATCATTATTATTATTTTTATATATATATATATATATTTATTGGAAGAGCACTGCTCAAAGCATCCATGCGTCCCTTGCTCCAAGGAGCTTGTAAATTAAATTATTTTAGGTATCGTAGCACTTAGCATGCCTCCCACCTTTTTCTGTGTAGTAACTGAAGAGAGATGAGCAGATGAGAGACGTAACGTGACCATGGAGCAAGGTACGGGAATAGCAGCAGCCGGAGCCGCGGTCCAGCAGGGCAGCCGGTTTCCCGTGAGCTCGGAGGACCGTTGATGACAGTAAGAGGACGCTTTGCAGCCCGTGCCGTTTCCTTCCTCCCCTTAAACAGAGCTCCGCGGACAGCATCCCGGCACGTAGGCTTGCACGTTGTCCTAGACAGAGAATAGCGACATAAAATGGGCGCTTTGGTGAGCAATCCTGTTGAAAGCTGGTTTTGTAAACATGCGGGAGAGGGAACCTGAGGCTTTGCCCCGGTTGAAAATTGGGTTTGGTGTTCCCTCGGCCGGTGAAACCAGTCTGCAGCCATGGCACCTCAGCAGAAACCTGGGGAGCCAGGAGAAACAGCCGTGTGCCCCGTGGATTCAGCGTCTCGGGGTCGGGGGTGGGGGGCGGCAGGACATTTCACCAGCTCAGACCCGTGGGGTGAGCTCTTCAGAAAGCCCCCCTGAGCAGAGATTCCTGGATCCCGCAGCCACCCCGGAAAAAGCGTGGGTCCCTTTTGGCAGCACGGGTGCCAGCAGCCGCCTGGGTGGGTGATGGGGAGCCCACCAGTGCCAGGCCACCAGGAGCGTGCCACCAGCGTCATTTCCTACTGGTACATCCTGGGGCTGCCACACATACCTCCATTTATCCCTAAAGGCCAAACCTGGAGGTCTTTATCCTCTTGGTACTCGCTCCTTGCCGAGGGAACCATCTTTCCCCCCACCCCAGCACTGGCCGGAGCACAGGTTCACTCGGGCTTTTCGTGGCTGTTTGAGCAGAGCAAGGGACCGAGAACCAGTTTGGGGATGTTACTCTGAGTCTTCTTCCACTTTGCCCGTCTCGGTTCTACCTCCGAGCCTCAGTGGGTCCCGGCTGCGTTTACAGGGAGATTTTAGCTGTTTTCTTATTTATTATTTATTTTTACAACTGGAACCACCTTCGTTGTGTTACTGAAGTCAATGACGCGCAATGGTCCGTTTTCGTTACTAACACAATATTGTCATTATAAAATAAAATATAAAGAGGAAAATACTATGAAAACGTGGTGGGGTTTTTTTTGACTGTGGGCTTTTAATTGATTTTTACATTGTAATTTTGGATGACTCGCAAAGCGTACCAAACAAAGCTGCCTGTGTTGGATGGCTCAAGGGGCATTTACAGTCGCTTTAAAAGTTGCAACATCAGGAACAGAAAATGAAGGGGAAGAGTAAAGCTTCACAGTATTATTTGGCTTACCAAAGAAAACTGTTCACGGCAAGAAATATTTTATATATTAATTGCCAGGGCGTTCAGTACTGTTTGTATTGCTTGCCGTTTTCTGAGCAATTTACGGGACTGCAGTTCCCCATGCCTGTTTAATATCAGTAAGACGCTGTTCTCTTACAAGCACAGGAGGATTCAAGTCAGGGCTGCTGTCTGCAAAAACTGCTTTTTGAGTTGCTGTTGTAAATAATATTTGACTTTTTCGCGCTAA
Organism: Larus michahellis; assembly: GCF_964199755.1. Classification (NCBI taxonomy): domain Eukaryota; kingdom Metazoa; phylum Chordata; class Aves; order Charadriiformes; family Laridae; genus Larus; species Larus michahellis. Next base: position 24,584,568 of record NC_133903.1, on the reverse strand, counting down.
CTCAGCTGATGATTGAATTAATTTACAAGGGGAGAAGTGTTTGGCTCTAGAAGGGATATTAAAAAACATCCTACCTCTGTTGCACCACGTGCTGTCTCCGAGGTCTGAGCAGTCCCCTGTGTCCCTCGAGATGTTTTGGGAGGTCAGAGGGGGTGTGTGTGCACCTCCAGGGACCGTGGGAGCACTGGAGGGGCTGCCTGTGGCCTGAACGATGCAGGGAGGGGAGCATCCAAGTGTGGCACAGAGATGCCAATGCTCCAAATAAAACCCAAACAAAACAGAATCATAGACTGGCCGGGGTTGGAAGGGACCTCTGGAGATCATCCAGTCCAAGCCCCTGCCAGAGCAGGGTCACCCAGAGCAGGTGGCACAGGAACGCATCCAGGCGGGTTTGGAATGTCTCCAGAGATGGAGACTCCACCACCTCTCTGGGCAGCCTGTGCCAGGGCTCTGCCACCCTCAAAGGAAAGAAGTTCCTCCTCACATTGAGATGGAACTTCCTATGTTCAAGTTTGTGCCCGTTACCCCTTGTCCTGTCCCCGGGCACCACTGAGAAGAGCCTGGCCCCATCCTCCTGACACCCACCCTTTTGGTATTTATAAGCATGGATAAGATCCCCCCTCAGCTGTCTTTTTTCCAGACTGAAGAGACCCAAATCCCTCAGCCTTTCTTCATAGGAGAGGTGTTCCAGTCCCCTCAGCATCTTGGTAGCCCTTGTTTTTATGTGTTTTTTACGTTGTCTTCTTTCTATTTATTGTATATTTTGGAAGCCAAAATTAGCTGTCCTGCGTCAGTGGAGGAGAGAGTGAGTGGACTGCCACGGAGGAGCTGGCATCACAGGTGACTGTAACTCAAGTCCCGAGGCGTTACTATTAGCATGAGCCAGCTTTTGCCATTAAAAAAGCCTTTTAGAAGCAACTGTGTCTATAACACCACCTTATGTCTCTTCTAACACAGCCAGGCAGAGTCCAAGCACCATCATTCATCGTAAAATACATCCTCTCTTCTCCATCCCTGTTCCCCACGGCCCTCATCCACCTAACCAAAGGAAGGTAGTTTGAACTTCCCTCTATCTGTTATTCACTCTTTCGTTGAGTGTGGCCTTGTCTTACAGGACAGAAGGTTCGGAGTGGTGGTAGTTGCCATGTAGACCTGTTCTTAGCGCATGTCAGAGGGAAGAAACAAGGCGAAGGCTGTCCACGAAGTATTTAATTTACCTGGCATGAAAAGAGCAGCAAAACAGCCTAGATGCAGATAGAAACAAAATCATTATTTCTCTCTCTTTTTTTTTTTTTTAACTGCAGTTCCCAACTGGGAAAAAAAAAAAAGATTTTTTTCTTGCACGCCTTGAAGTTAATTTAAAACTGATTATCCATTAAAAAAATATTTAAATTGGCCAATTAAAAAAAATTAAAAAAAAACACCTTAAAATTAAAATCTTTCTGCGCTAAGGAAGAAGGAAACGGGGGGCTGTGTCCATTCTTGATGCCCCATGCATGGGAAGGGGTGGCCCAGGCCGAGTCTCGGCCCCGGCGATAGCGCTCAGACTTCCCAGCTGATACCGGAGTATCCCATTTGCGGTGTAGTTTCACCTCTACAAGTCCGAGACACTTCCCAAAGAGAAAAACTCAGTCAATAAAACCGTGCTTGTGTCCAGCGCGTCCTCTGCGACTGCTGGCAAAACCCAGTGGTGATATAACAAAAACCTTTAAAGCCTTGGGACGATTGAAAAAAAAAAAACCCAACAAAACAAAAACCCCAACCCAAAAAATAACATTGAGAAAGAGGAGCCAAAGCTTCCTGCGGCTGCCTTTGGGCACGGCCGGCTGCGGTTGCTTCCAATAAACCACCAAAGTTTCCCAGGGTGGAGGCTGCGAATTTGGACGCAGGGGAGGTTTGAGCTCGGGGGAGCAAACGTGGGGGCTGGCGCTGGTCACCCCCCCCCGCCCCCCGGGGTGTGACACATACTTGCTCCAGGGCCAGGTTTCCATGAGCCGGGTTGGGGGGGGTGGGGTAGTGGTGGATGTATTTGGTGGAAAAAAAACCACCCGTTTCCCTCCGCCCTGGGACCCGGCGTGTTCCCAGCAGTGGCTCGGTGGGGTGGCATCGTCACTCAGCCCTCCCCTCCCCTCCTGCGGCCGGGGGTCCCAGCTCCAGAAGGACCAAGCAGCCTTTGGAGCAGCCTTAGAGCACAGATGTACGTGCGTGAGGGGCCCCACGAAGACACGTATTTGGGCAGGTGGATGTGCATACATAGGTGTGTGGTTTATCAGGAAGTGTAAATACAGGACGAGGGGTAACGGTTTCAAACTGAAGGAGAGGAGATTTAGATTAGATATTAGGAAGAAATTCTTTGCTGTGAGGGTGGTGAGGCACTGGAACAGGTTGCCCAGAGAAGCTGTGGCTGCCCCATCCCTGGAGGTGTTCAAGGCCAGGCTGGATGGGGCTTGGAGCAGCCTGGTCTGGTGGGAGGTGTCCCTGCCCAGGGCAGGGGGGTGGAACTGGGTGATCTTTAAGGTCCCTTCCAACCCAAAACATTCCGTGATTCTATGACTCTGTTGTGTGCTCTGCAATGAATACACGTGCAGAACACCACACAAATGCAGGCAAACCCATAGGTGCATGTATGTACAGCCAGGACTTTTTTTTTAAAAAGGCAGTCTGCAAAGAAATGCCATAAAGTGTTGTTTAAACAGGTTTTTCGAAGGAAGCTCACCGGCAAAGGGGGTGCACTGAGCCGTTTCAAATATTGCAAATGCCTTACGCAGCGTTTCGCAGCGCTCTGCCAGCCCCTGTGCCAGGCGGCGGGGCAGGGAGCAGCTGTATCCCGCTGCTTCCCGCTCTGCGGCTTTCTCTTCGAGGCCTTGGCCCAAAAAAAGCACCAGAAATCGTGTATGATGTGTTTCCATACCTCTCACGTCCCTCTCCCTACGTATGCAGTTAAATGCCAAGGTTGCCCGTCCAGTCCAGCTGCACGCGGGGATTCTTACCCTCAGGGCGCCTTGGGATGTGATAACGAATTAATGATAATATTCATGCTTTCTGACACGGCCGGGGCGCCGAGGGCAGCTCTGCGGGGTTGGGCAGCGGGTGCCGGAGGGCAGCTCTGACATGGTGCAGCTGCAACCTGGGCTCATCTTGCAGGGAAGAGCAGGGGATGAGAAACAGCTGGGACTGAGGAACCGCCTCCACCCCCTCGGGAAAGGCATTTAAGCTCAGCTTCCCAGCCTGGCTCCTCGCTTGACCAGTTTTGACTGATTTGGGATGCCTTCAGTGGATGTGCTCCGCTCTCCATGCCCAGGGGCTGGGACACAGTGCCCTGCTCGGTGAGGTGCCTCCCTGCCCTCACCTCTTCTTCCCAGCCCGCTCCTGCTGGCAGATGTTCTGGTTTGGGTTGGTTTTTCTTTTTGTGATGCTGAGGATTGAGCAGCGGCCTTAAAGGCTAGCAAGTCCATATTAAAAATACTCTCCACCGCAAAGCGAAACGTGGTGGATGCTCGCTCCTGCACGGATAGCATCACCTGTCGCTCTTTAAATCGCGTCTTTCTGCAGGCTATTTTCCAGGGCTGTGTTCCAAGCCTGCAAGTCACATCGGCGTGGCCAAGCATATAAACCCTGGGACATTCCCATTTGGAAATATAATAAGGAGGGAACATGAAGAAAAAAAGCCATCTTACTATTCATAGCTACTTTAAAAATTATTTTGACTTTGGCAGGCAATTTTGCTGCTGCATTTTAGCTCATGTTTATTTGTGACTGGTAGCCAGGGTGCGGATGCTCGGAGATGTTATTTCAGGGGGTGGGCTGCAAAATGGGTGTAGGTCCGTCAGGATGGAGGAAAAGGAAGGATTTCCTTAATTGTGCCCTTGATTTTCCTGCTGGCTGTGTCTCTGCAGCTCATCTCCTGAGTCACTGTGTGCCGTAGGGGCAAATAAGGACTCTGTAGAAGTGCAAAGCCAGCAGGAACTACATAGCACTGACGTTACAGGAATGGTTATGGAGAGGAGCTCTGTGACTCCCATGCTTTGGAAAACCTTTGAGGCCCTTCTATTCCCCATAAACGGCCTGTCGCAGAGGCCAAGAGGTTGCACTGTTGTACCGTGACTGTACGGAGAGCAATTGGAATCAGGGATGAGAGATGGGGAAAGCATTACCAGCAAATCCTTCTTTGCTGAGGTACGGGCACAGGGCTCTTCTGCCACAGCCTTGCACCTCGTTCCTAGCATCCTAGGGTTTGGCTTCCTACCGTCCTAGGGTTTTCCATCTTCCTGCCAGAAAATAATGAACCTCTTTAATGAAATCAGCAAGCTGAACAGGGCTTTTGTACTTGAGTAGTGCGATATTGTTATGCATTGTAGCATTTACTTTTTTTTCTTTGTGACGTCTTTCTTGTTGGCTCTGAGCCTGTGCTGTGCCCCTGCTCTGCTTGTTTGTCTCCTCTTTTCCAGCCTGCAAATGGAAAATTAAACAGTGACAGTTACAGCCCCAGCTTTGGTCAAACTGGGAGAGATGCTGTCGAGTTCAGCAGATTTCTGTGAATTAAAATGGGTTCTTGAACAGTGATTTGAGATTGTTCCCTGAGTTTTCACGGTCTTTGTCCCTGTGGGGCTGTGTCAAGGTCTCCGGTGGCAACACCAACTCTGTGAAACTCCATCCAGGGACTGTGGGATGTTCCCAGACCTTGCGGATGCGCTGCGTGCTGCGGGAAGCTTAATACGACGGTTAGGTACAAAGGTGCGACTCCTGCACAGGCAGGAGCTTTTCAGAGCATGGGTGAATGTTGTGGATGCATTTGTGAACGTCGGCATGCCGATGTAAACAAGCAATGCAGAGTACATATGGATTTGGACATGCATGTAAAACACTCGCAGGGCTGCATCCACGCACCCTGTAGGGTGTGCTTTTCTGCGTCCATGCCCTCGTGTTTCACAGACTCACAGAATGGTCGGGGTTGGAAGGGACCTCTGGAGATCATTCAGTCCAAGCCACTGCCAGAGCAGGGTCACCCAGAGCAGGTGGCACAGGAACGCGTCCACACGGGTTTGGAATGTCTCCAGAGACGGAGACTCCACCACCTCTCTGGGCAGCCTGTGCCAGGGCTCTGCCACCCTCAAAGGAAAGAAGTTCCTTCTCGTGTTCAGGTGAAACTTCCTATGGTCAAGTTTGTGCCTGTTACCCCTTGTCCTGTCACTGGGCACCACTGAAAAGAGCCTGGCCCCATCCTCCTGACACCCACCCTTTCAGTATTTATAAGCGTTGATAAGATCCCCCCCTCAGCCGTCTTTTTTCCAGACTGGAGAGACCCAAATCCCTCAGCCTTTCTTCATAGGAGAGGTGTTCCAGTCCCCTCAGCATCTTGGTAGCCCTTTGCTGTCCCCTCTCCAGCAGTTCCCTTTCCTTCTCGAACCGGGGAGCCCAGAACTGGACACAGCACTCCAGGTGCGGCCTCCCCAGGGCAGAGCAGAGGGGGAGGATGACCTCCCTCCACCTGCTGGCCACACTCTTCTTGATGCAGCCCAGGATGCCCTTGGTCTTCTTGGCCACAAGGGCACATTGCTGGCTCATGGTCATCCTGTTGTCCCCCAGGACTCCCAGGTCTCTTTCCACTGAGCTGCTCTCCAGCAGGTCACCCCCAACCTGTCCTGGTGCAGGCGGTTATTCCTCCCCAGGTGCAGCACCCTACCCTTGCCCTTGTTGAATTTCATAAGGTTCCTCTCCGCCCAGCTCTCCAGCCTGTCCAGGTCTCTCTGTATGGCGGCACAGCCTTCCAGTGTGTCAGCTACCTCTCCCAATTTTGGATCACCAGCAAACTTGCTGAGGGTGCACTGTATCCCTTCATTCAGCTCATTGATGAATAGATTGACCAGGACTGGGCCCAGTACTGATCCCTGGGGAACACCACGTGTCACTGTGTTTGCATCCAGCCATGTCTCCGTGCACAAATGCAGGCCACCATTTTGTGCACGTACCGATATGCTGTGGAAAGCCTGGTGTGAACTACCTGATGTGGCTACAGCCCCGTTTCAAGTGTGGTCCGAGCCTTGCAGTAGGTTTGGTGGAGGTGGCTGGGGAGGCTGCATGGGCTCCACACACCGCTGAGCTTATCTCACTTTACAGGGCAGCGGGTGGCACGTCACAGCCTGGGTTCCTTCACGTATTTCCTGCACGGGTTTTCCAGGTGGAGGGGAAGGGCTGGAGGACCGGACTCCCCTCTGTGTTTACACGGTGGCCGGTGCCTGGGTAGCTCTGCTTGCCAGCCCGGCTGCAGGCTGGAACACGCCGACTGCGGCGTCAACGGACCTGGAGCTCAGCGGTTCCCCGGGTGAAATTTAGCCCAGCGGTTAGTTTCCTCCTGTGGACGGATATACCAAAAGGTGAGGAAAAGCTTAAAATAAAACACAACACAATCCACCTCCCCTCCCTCCAAAAAAAAACCAAACCCACCCCACTCCCCAAATTGGTGCATTTAATGTCCCTACGCCTTCAGCTGCGGCTGAGCACGGGTTTATAAACAGGGTCTGCATGGGGGGGCTGCACGGGGAGAGCACTTTGCCCCCGACCTCTCTGCGATGTGCTGGAAAAACAGTCACCAAACACCCCCCCTACCCCACCCAAAAAAAAAAAAACAAACCCAGCATCCCTCCGCCAGTGGATAAAATGCTCCCAGGGCTGCTGCTTCCGGGGAGGGGAGAACACCGACTACGCTGGGAAGCAAATACTACGCTCCCAGCAAATACGTGCTGGGAAGTGGGAGTGAAGCGCAGCTGCTGAGAAAAGCCGCTGCCTGGTTTCGAAGGCGTTTTGAGCAGCGGGTGGGTTTCTGGCTGGGCAGAGGGACCCCCTTCCTTGCCTTTCCTGTGGCGGGTGGCGGGTGACGTCGGGCAGGGTAGCGTGACTTTGCACCCTGGGGCCCGCGATGCGCAGACGCGAAGCGGCTTCTGGCCAAAAGCCAGTGGGACGGGACAGAAACGTTTAAACATTTCCTAGCAGCAGGGCGCTTGCGGCTGCGCTGCTCGGCGGCGGAAGAAGAGGAGGAGGAGGAAGGTGTGCAGCCCCTGCCTTCCCCCTCCCTGGGGGCAAGGGATTTGAGCCCCACCGTGCCCAGGGGATCCTGTGTTGCTTTTCCAGCCAGGAAAGTAACCTTTTTTTTTTAAAAAAAAAAAAAAAAAAATGTGGCAAAAGGCATAGAAGTTTCTGCAAGGAAATTAAATAATATCGGGCATTCATTTCCTGCTGGGCGGCGGGGAGAAACGAACCATCAAATGATCCTTGGCTTTCCTGGGGGTAAATTCCTGTGGATTTATACTTCGGCTTTATACCGTAAGACTTCTCTGTCCCTTTTCTGATTTGCTTAGGTAATTTATTTCCAGTTCAGCTTTTCAGATGGTGAGTCCTGAAAGCGCTGGTCACTCGAACCAGCCTTTGCAGCCAGGAAAATGGGTGTTGGAGTTCTAGCTTTTCTAGGTACTAGATAGAGACAGATAGGTCAGGTCCTACCTGATTGACCTCTTAACGGCGCGAAAAGCTTAGGAAAGGCTTCTGGTCAGGTAGGGTCTCCTAATTGCCTATGGAGGGAGGAGGGATTAAGGTTGGCTTTTTGTCTCATTCCATGTATCGGATCGGGGACTTTCCAGGACCATGTGTGCGGCTGCCATCAAAAACTGGAGGGGAATGCCTGTCTCTGTCTGCCTGCTGTGTTCTCCACCTGAAAACATCGCTGCAGGCCGGCTTATTAGGTAACCTGTGATAAATCTGAGATAATGTTTATAACAAGAACATGCTGGGTTCTCCCCCACCCCTGTCCCCTCACCCCAGGGGACACCTGCCTGGGCTGTAATTAGCGCTGAGGCCACCAACAAGCAAGCGAGCACGATGGGGGCAAATTGTGGTCCTCAAAGTAAAGAGTCACAACAAGGTAACACAAGGTGACCCAGGAATGAACTAATGCCAACAAGGACCTCTTGACTAGGGGGATGGGAGAGGGGAAAGAGGGGTTGCCCAAAGGTAACCCAAGGTAATCTAAGACTAATTAGTGTGGTAAAAATCACACCTTGCGTGCTGATGTCAGATCATTTCTAGATAATGAACTAGCCACTAATCTTGATGGTGCACAGAAGGGCATTAGTTATCTGTATATCTATATATCTATGTATCTATATCTATCTATCTTGACCCTGTGTGCTCATTAGCTCCTGCACATGGGGCAAGAACCCAGACCCCTACTGAGGGACAAGAGCATGTCTGTGTAGGCTGAAGGCTGTGCTGCCATACAGAGAGACCTGGACAGGCTGGAGAGTTGGGCGGAGAGGAACCTTATGAAATTCAACAAGGGCAAGGGTAGGGTGCTGCACCTGGGGAGGAATAACCCCCTGCACCAGGACAGGTTGGGGGTGACCTGCTGGAGGGCAGCTCAGTGGAAAGAGACCTGGGAGTCCTGGGGGACAACAGGATGACCATGAGCCAGCAATGTGCCCTTGTAGCCAAGAAGGCCAAGGGCATCCTGGGGTGCGTCAAGAGGAGTGTGGCCAGCAGGTGGAGGGAGGTCATCCTCCCCCTCTGCTCTGCCCTGGTGAGGCTGCACCTGGAGTGCTGTGTCCAGTTCTGGGCTCCCCGGTTCAAGAAGGACAGGGAACTGCTGGAGAGGGGACAGCAAAGGGCTACCAAGATGATGAGGGGACTGGAACACCTCTCTCATGAAGAAAGGCTGAGGGATTTGGGTCTCTCCAGTCTGGAAAAAAGACGGCTGAGGGGGGGATCTTATCAACGCTTATAAATCCTGAAAGGGTGGGTGTCAGGAGGATGGGGCCAGGCTCTTTTCAGTGGTGCCCAGTGACAGGACAAGGGGTAACAGGCACAAACTTGAACATAGGAAGTTGCACCTGAACACGAGGAGGAACTTCTTTCATTTGAGGGTGGCAGAGCCCTGGCACAGGCTGCCCAGAGAGGTGGTGGAGTCTCCATCTCTGGAGACATTCCAAACCCGTCTGGACGCGTTCCTGTGCCACCTGCTCTGGGTGACCCTGCTCTGGCAGGGCTTGGACTAGATGATCTCCAGAGGCGCCTTTCAACCCCCACCATCCTGTGATTCTGTGTAAGTGCTAAAGCTGTGCTTCTCACCAGCCTTAGCTCTCAGCTGACACTGGCATTGCCGTCCATAATTGCCCCTCGCACAGATCTGCAGGACATCAAATGTAAATGGTGAGGTTTCACAGGCTAATAAAACAAGATTTTCTGTCTATTAATTAGGTGAAGACCATGATGCCCTTGAAGTAGCAGCCTATCCTACCTAGCGTGTTTCGTCAACCAAACCCAGAGCATCCCCGCAAAGAAGGCACTGAGCATTGCACCTCTCCCATCCCTTGGTGGGATCCCTGGGCTCAGGTGAGGAGCATCTGAGGTACATAGCCCTCCCTCTGACCATCATGGAGCCCACAGCTCACAGCCAGCAGGAGGCATCTACGGCTTCTAGCACGGAGACAGCAGAAGACCTTGCTTTCAAGTTAAATGCTGCTTTGAGGAACAAAGATGAAAAAACTGTGCAGGAGCTGCTGGAAAAAGGGGCAGATGTGAACTCCAAAGCAGGAAGTGGCTGGACACCACTGCAAAGCGCTGTGCAAGCTGACCTTGAGTGCCTGGTCAAGGTTCTGCTGGACAAGGGTGCTTGTCCACATGCCAGGAAGGACAATGGTGGCACTGCATTTATTGAGGCAGCGGTAGTGGGAAATGTGAATATACTGAAGCTCCTCCTTGATTATGGGATAGACATTAACGACCATGATGACAACGGCTTCACAGCTTTCATGGAGGCTGCGTGGTATGGGAATGAGGAAGCCTTGAGATTCCTGTATAGCAAAGGAGCAAATGTGAATTTGAGGAGGGTGGTTAGTGAGGAGAATGCAAAACTGCATAAAGGAGGTGCGACAGCACTGATGGATGCTTGTGAGAAGCGCCGCTTCCCGGCTGTAAAAATTCTTGTCCAAGAGCTGGGGGCTGATGTGAACATTCGTGACAACAAAGATAGGAATGCCTTGATCCACACCCTCAAGAAATCTGATTCCAAGCAAAGATACGAGTCAGCAGTCTCCATAGGCCATTTCCTGCTGGACTGCGGTATTGATGTGACCAGCAAAGATGAATGTGGGAAAACTGCCCTCATCCTAGCTGTTGAAATGGAGAGCACAGACTTGGTGAAAGCTTTATTGGAGAAGGGTGAAATAGATATTGATGACGCAGATGAGGAGGGCAACACGGCTCTGATGGTGGCTGTTGAGAAAGATGATTACGATATAGCAAAGTTGTTGTGTGAAAAAGGAGCAAGGACTGATGTGGGGAACCTTATCGCCGTCGCAAATAGGAACCGTAATCGTGACATGGCACATCTTCTTCTCCAATATAATGCCAAGTATGTTCCAGAAACCTTCGAAGACTGGGAGCCAAACAGCAAACGCTGGAGGGACCAGCTGAAAAAACTTCATCAAATGTATCGCCCTATGATTGGCAAACTGAAGACATTTCAATACATCCAGCAGAGAATTCAGAACACTTCTCAGGGTGGCATCTACCTGGGGCTCCACGGTGAGACGGAGGTAGCAGTAAGAACAAGACGCAGTACAGAGGGTGACAAAGAGAAAAAGTTCTTTGAACGATGTGGTAACTCTAAACATCTACTGAAGCTCTTCCAGTTTGAGAAGGCGAGAGGCTACATGTACTTGTGCTTCCCTCTCTGGGAGAAAAACCTTGAGGAACATCTGCAGGAACCAAAAGACCACAAGGATTACAAAGATGCTCTGAGGATGATCTTCCAGGCAGTGAGAGAGCTGCACTCCCTTGGATTTGCTCACCAGGATCTGCAGCCCAGCAACTTTTTAATAGGTTAACTTTTGCTTTCGCAGCGGATTCATTTTGCTTTCCTGTTGCCTGTAGTTTAGGGAAGAAGGTGCTTCTTATCTGTCTGTAAAAAAACAGATACGAAACACCGGTGCAGGTGTCTTTATGCAGAATGAGGTGTCCGTGGCACTAGCTCTCCTCTTTAAATAAGCATAGATATGTTCGCAGACAGCCACGGAGGAGCAAACGGAACAACTGTACTTGTCTCATTAGACCTACCCTCCTTTCCAGGGCTTTGCAGACAGATCAACCCACAGCAGATCTCTTTGGAGATTTGTTTTCTAAAGAATGGGCCATCCAGAAGTCAGTGACAGGCTGTATTAAGGTTTTCCACTATTATTTGTTAACAAATTCTCTTATTTCCTCAGATTTAGGTGGCAAAATTTACTTGGCGGACTTTGATAATAAAAGAAAGTTGATTGAAGATAAAAAAGAACTTAGAAACTCAGATTTAGAGGTAACTTCCCCACGAATCGACACACGGTTTAAAATTTCGGGCGCTGTAGTATTTGCTGTTGCTGCGAGACCTGGGGGAAGCCTTTCCTGCATCCTCAACTAGAAATAACCTTGATTTTTGGGAAAGGCCCATATAGCGATAAGAATTACGCTGACTAGGATGCAAGGCTGTGGCTGGTGCCGGGACACCCACAGCTACCCTGCGCGTGTGATTATGGCGCCTCTGTCCTCCGTCTTTGTGCACACAGTTTCAAAGTTTGTGTGTATTTGTGTTCTCCTGCCCACCTATAGGCGCACGTGTGCGTGTCCACACCTATAGTCTGCTCGTTTAGGAATACTGGTCCTCTTCACGCATCTGGCACGTGAGCAGTGACGTGTTTCTTTGCAGGCCCTCAGCAGGCTCGTGCTGTATGTTCTAGCAGGGGGTAGGAAACCCCTTCAGCAAGTCAGTACCCAGGATTTAGCTGCCGATTCCCCGGATTACAAGGAGGCTCTAGACCTTGTACATTGCCTGGTCTCTCATGATGAGCGAGGCTTGGAAGGTTTGAGCAACCACCCCTATTTCTCCAGCAAACAGGTGTAAGTGCTGGGAGTGCAAAGGCGACGCTTTTGGTACGGGATTTGCCTCTTGTCCTGTTTGTCCTGTCGCAGCTAATGAAGCTCCTCGTTCCACAGCAGGTTCCAGTTCCTGAAAGGTATATGGAATAAAATCAAAGATCTCGACGAGCGATACACTGTCTTTCAAGCTTCTAATACTACTGAAGGATTTCCTTATCCAAGGTGGACTGAGGAGGTAATCCTCTTCTCTTTGGATTGATCTGAGGTTGGAGCTAGACATTGAGGCAGAAGGTTTTCCTGAGTGTTTCGCAGGCCTTGTTTAAAACCGTAACTGGAAAAAGTAGCCCCACACCTATACGGATAACTGAGGGAAACAATAAAATCTAAGCCACGTAGCGGAAATACACCAAACTAAAGACATTGATGCTAAAGGGGGCATTGATGCTGTTGACCGGGGTGGTAGTAGGGAATGGTCATTATAGAATTAGCTGTCAAACCTTCCCAGGTGTTTGTTGGCGACCCCTTAAGACAAGGACCTCTGGCCCTTGTTGCAAGCAAATTTCTGGCAAAAGTGTTTTGTTAGATTGGCTCAAAAAGCAGTGAGACCGGGCCTGCTTTTGCAGGTAGCATCCTGGAAGGACATGCCGCATCATTTGAGATCCAACAGTCCTGGTTCAGTACGGCAGCCTGTGTGGCCCTCTCAAGGGCACAGCTGGATCGAGACTCCCTCCTGCCCTCCAGGCAAGCGTGAAAATCTGTGCCGTGTTGACAGTCTGAATACGAATGTCGCACCTTGGCACGGCAGGAGAGGAAACGCTCAGCAGAATCAGGGGGTCTATATGGCGCATGTCCTGCAGAGCGAGCTCTTCTGCTCATGTTGGGAAATACGCTTTTGAGGGTGACAAGATTTACCTATGCAAGATGATGTCCCTGCAGAAAGCCAGGGAGAAAGGTGGTGAGCGGAGGTGGATGTGCTGCTTTCGTGGTGTATGAAAGGCAGACAATAATCTACGTGCTTTTTTTTTCAGATTGACAGATATGTTCTGCATATCATGAAAAATCCCAGGAGAGGAAGATCATATGAATACAGAAACAACGTCACCGACCTCCTGAGGCTCATCAGGAACCTGGATGAACACCCAGACCGCAGGTACGTGTTCACATCCTTGCCCCTGCCACCGTTTCATTGCAGGGAGCATCTGGGTGTCTGCAAGTGCCAGTGAGTTCGAGAGCAAAATCTTCTTCAGATGGTTTTCCAGAAGGGCAAACACGACTGGGATGTGGGAGAAAGTCCGTCAAAGCTCATCTCGTTGGAGGGGCTGTCTCCTCTGGCAGCGCAATAGAGTGTGAAAGATTGCGCGGCACAGGAGTCAGCCCTCAAAATCACCTCCCTGAGGGTAAGGAAAGGAAGTTAGCTCATGGGATTAGACCTCAGATTTTGAATCAAAATCGGACTTCCAGATCGTCTCCCACAGATGAACATCCTCAACCAGAGCCTTCTGCCCCAGAGGGACGGCAGAAGCTTCAGAAAACTGGTGGCAGCTCCCTCTCCACCGTTGCCTTTGCAGAGCAGCCAGTGGGGTGGAGAGGTGTCTGTGACAGCTAAGGCAGGTCATGGCTCTACAGCACAGGAGAGCATCCCGTTAAGATGTCTTGACTACTAAAGAGATGCCAGAGTCTCCGATCCTCTACAGTCATGGGAGCTTACATGTGAGGTTAGAGGTGGTGTTAGCTCCTAGTGATGGTTTCACTGGTGCTGGTGGCCAGCACTGCTCTTCAGTGAAAATACAGGTGGGATTAGGCAGATGGAGGTGCTGGAGGAATAGCGGGGGGAAAAAATGGATTGAGGAGCTTAGGGAAGGTCTAGAAAAGTTGCAGCTCAAGGATTTCTAGGAAAGCTTCCTGTGTTATCAGAAAGCCTCTGGAATGGCTTTTTCTCTGCAAGGGGGGAATCAGGGCATCCTGGACTCTTGACTCGTTAGGCAAGCTTTAAAAATCCATTTTGGTTTTGTTCTCTTTCAGGGTCAGCGACAGAATAGGAGACTATGCTGACTATTTCTTGAGGCTTTTTCCAGCACTTACCATTTATGTCTACAACAGTTTACGCCAGAATCCCAAATATAGCCACTTGGCAGACATTCAGGACCCTTCTCTGTAGGATGTTATTGCCTCATATCCCATGTCTGATCCCACCATCACTGCCTCTTTTTATTCCATGTTTCTCCACCTGCAAAAGAGTTGATGAAAGTGGGTAAGGAGATGGGAGAGAGCACATGCAGGGACAGGGCATGGAGGACTTAGACTGGGAAATGAAAGATGCTTCAGAAGCATTTAGTGTGACAACCACGGACCTTGAGGAGGAATGAAGCTGAGTGCCAGCCCAGGTCCTCCCTGACTACCTCTGTCCCTCTGGGCTTATCTGTCTGTGACGTTGAGATCAAGGAGGTCCTTTATGGAGAGCAGGGAGATGTGGGACAGCCCTGGTACACCCAATGTATCTGGGAGACAGAAGAGCGCAGGCATTTCCAGACAACATGGGACTCTCTGATAAAGGAAAAGGAGTTCGAGCTCCTTGCTAGGGCCAATATTCCCTACAGCTTGCACTGACGAGCCACTAATCTACCCCTAGGACACCAGGGATTCTCTCTTTTCAGTCTTTTTGAAACACTGCAGCAGGAAAATGAGATGCCTAGGCAATGGTCTGGCTGCAGAGTTGCCCTTGGCCCATCACCGCTCTGATCTGGTAGAGGCACACTCAGCCCAGCCTGCTGGCACCTGCAGGACTTCTGTTGGAGGATGCAGGAGATGTTTCCACGAGCAACAGACGTAAAGAGCACAATCCCACAAAACTCTGCTGCTGCGAGTAGTCCTGGCTCACCTGAAAAAGGCCGCTAATGCCAAAGGGACCGGTTCCTGCTGGAATGGACAATCTCTGCGGTGGCAGGCTGGGTCTGCAAGGCAGGGCTACGTACAAGCACCCCCTGTCTCCAAAACGGTGCTGCTGGTGGTATGTCACTGTCCCCCTGCCAGACCCGGCTCCCGTGCGCAGAGCTGGTGCCCACCCAGCCGTAGCATGCTCAGAGCTTTGGGTTTGGAGGCCGGGTGGCACAAACCCATTTCTGAAATCCAACGGCGTGCAACGCGTGTCTGATTGTCCGAGGGCTTGCTTGTTTCTCAGCCGACGCTCTGATTTGCACAATGATTATATGTTGCTTAGGGAAATATTTTTCAGCCGTTGAAAAGACTTCTATTTTTGTTCAAACTGAGATTGGTATTCTTTCAATTAGCCTACAGAGAACCACGCTTGGAATAAACTTGCCAGGAAAACTGACTCTTACTACACCTGTTTATGAATGGCGTTCCCCCATCCCCTCTGCCCAGAAAGAGACAGTCTACAGCACTATAAAATGCCCCAAAGGTTGGGATTTTTGCCCCCCCCGCCCCCCCTGAAGGTGCCTCTTGCTTGTTTAGGTGGGATGGTTTTGTCACTGCTCAGATGAATTGCTCCTGGCCCATAGGGTTATCTGATGGGAAAAGATGCTGGGAAATACTGAAGGCTTCCTATCCTTGGAAGCAAGCTCTGTCTCGCGAAATAATGGGCTGGATGGTGGGGTTTTTAAAATACATAAATGTAACAACAAGAAAGCGTGACTGTGCAACTGCTGGTGAGGTGCCATTAGAGAAAATGCCCCAGGGAGAATGTCGACTCTTCTTGTGTCGATACTTTTATTTTTTTTCTGTTCCTCCCTGCTTGTTTTTTCTCGCTCCCTGTGTCTTTCTCGTGCCCAGGAAGAAGGAAGACACCCGGAGATGCCTGTCTGGGTCTCAGCAGCCTGGGGAACAGGGGTGCTATGGGGAGCAGGGGTGCTCCATGCCACTGCAGCATGTTTCTGCTCCTGCAGGAGGAGAGGTGAGGCCATGGGCTGGGCTTCTTCAGCCTCTTGTAAAACGCCACGTCTCCAGCTTGCTTTGACCTTTGCATCTTCTTGCATGGCTCTGCTGTTTCGCTAAAGGACTGTGACTTGGAAGCCTTAAAAGGCCTTCCTGAAAGCAGAGAGCACTTAAGGATGTCCATACCAGAGCAACAATTAAACCCGTGGAGGCTGTGGCTTGTCTCTCTGGGGCGATCAGGCTGCTGGGAAGAATTTCCAGGGAAGGCTCGTGCGGTCTCCCTTGTCCTGCTTTCCGAGAAGCCAGGGGTGCCGGCAGGCTGGTGTCAGAGGAGAAACTTGATCCATGCACGGCATCCGCACGGCTTATTGCTCACGGAATGTCAGGCCAAGGGAAGACGGGGGTGGAGGAGGGGATGCAGAACAGGGACCAACGCTGGGGAAAACACCAGGCTGCCTCTCCTCCTGGCAGGGTCGGGGAGGATCGGCGGCAGGCCAGGCAGGAGGGAAAACCAGCGGCAAGGACAGTCGGACAGTATTGCAGCTGGGTGGTGCGGCAGTGCCTGCTGTCGCAGCCTGGGGATAAAGGTGTCCTGGGGAGGCAGGGGCAGAGCCAGCTGCCAGAGTTAGTGCTGCTTGACGTGCTGATGGTTCCCAGCATCAGTGCCCCTCTGGGAGGTGCTGCCCGCCTTTGCCTCCTACAAGCGGGCTGGCAGATCGGGCATGGTGCCTGAAGGCATGCTGATTTGGCTTCACTCCCCTGCTGTCATGCCTGTACGTGGTGTGTTTGCTGTGCCTCTGCCTTCCCCCCCCACCCCGGCTCCTGCTGGGTGACCCCAGGGACAGCTGGCTCAACCTGAAGGGATGGGAGCAGGTGCTCCCCGTCCTGTCGCTTGCGTGCTGGGGACATGCTTGTGTGCACAGGGATGGCCCCAGGTCAATGTGTCTCCTCTACTGCACTGGGGTAAAAACAGTCCTCAGAAGCAGTGGAGTGAAGATCACTCTCAGCCGCCGTTTTGCTGTGATGAGCATCAGGCACATCTGTGAAGCCTGCTGGGGAGCAGGCTCAGCTGGGCTCAGGCTGCAGAGCCTGAAGTGATAGAGCAAAGCACACAAAAATGGAGAAAACGCAGCTAGCTTTGGAGGCTGAAAGCTTTTGGGGTAAAACCAAGTTACAGCACAAGGTCAATTTTGAGGAGCTGGTTGCAGTTCAGGTTGTAGGAGTGGCATCAGCTTCTTAAGTCCTTCATTTATAGAAATGCTCTTGGACTTTGGATTTGTTTGGTTTTTTGATCCTCCAGAAGCAAAGCATTGACAAAGCGTTTGTCAATCATAACTGACATTTAAGGTAGGTGACCTGTCGTCACGGAATCACAGAATGGTCATGGTTGGAAGGGACCTCTGGAGATCATTCAGTCCAAGCCACTGCCAGAGCAGGGTCACCCAGAGCAGGTGGCACAGGAACGCGTCCAGGTGGGTTTGGAATGTCTCCAGAGACAGAGACTCCACCACCTCTCTGGGCAGCCTGTGCCAGAGCTCTGCCATCCTCAAAGGAAAGAAGTTCCCCCTCATGTTGAGATGGAACTTCCTATGGTCAAGTTTGTGGCCATTATCTCTTGATTTAAGTCATCTTCTTTAAATGCACCTGTGTTATTCCCAGGATGCAGTCTTCTAGGATCTGAGGGTTAAAAAGCAGCTAATAATAGCTCAAAACTACAAAGCTGAGAGCTTGTGAGGGAGCTGTCAGGGGCAAGGTGTGGTGAAGGTCATGGTCTTTTCTTCATGAGGTCCACAGAACATTTGGGACTTCAGCAGCTTCCTGGTGACTTGGCAAAGCCGCTCTGACTCAGTTTCACCTGGGGAAAATGAAGGTCTTTGATATCATTTGGTTAGTGCTTTGTAAACATACCGGCTTTTAAAAAACAAAAACCAAAACCAAAAAACAAACCACGTGACAAGGCCCCGAGTCAGGCATGAGCTGATTTTGATTGGAAAATCAGAAAGGCTCTGGCAAGGCAGACACCATCTCACCACCCAGGGACAGCTGAGTAATAAGCCAGGTGGGCTCTCTTGGCCTTGAGGTATTTAATTTGTGTGGAAATCATGGAGGGGTGAAGGGTTGAGACAAGGCTGTCAGGCATGCTGAGCAGAGGAAAGCAATCCTGGTCCTCGGTGAGAAGCATGGCTCCTTTTGCAGTGGGGCTTTGGGGACCGGTGGTCTTTGAGGACCCCCGTCCTCAGGCAAAGTATTTACTGTGGCTGCTTTCTGGCTTTAAGCACCTTCCAAATGTCTGTAAAAAGACCCCAATCGTCCCAGCTATGGATGATGCAGTCTTCTACAGATACGTGTGAGGAAAAAGACTGTTGTGTGGGCAAGGGCATCTCCTTGGGTGGAAATACATATCATGGCATGTCCCCGCACTAGTTGCGGAGGTGCAAACTGCTGTGCTATGTTACCGGGCAAGCTGGAGGATGCTGTGAGTTGCTTTATTTTTAGGTCTTACTGCTGATTAAGTGCAAACTATGCAGCGTGTCTGGGCTGCTCAGCTTTTTTGGAGCACACTCCTGTCCCCGGTGCGTTGGGAGGTCTACTCTTCCTTGGAGGTCTGTCCTTCCCTCGGTGCCTGCAGGGAAGGGAGAGGGGTTGCATCGATGGCCGCTGCTGATGGAGGCAAGGTGCGGGTGACTGGGGCTGAACACCACAGGTATGTGTTCCTTAGAGGGGGGTGTTCAGGGCATGGAGGGGTGCAGCAACTGGGGATTTTCTGTGAATGTTACTGGAGATGGTAGGGGTGACCAGCATCCTGCACAGACCTGACCCAGTTGGCCTTTGGGTTTTAAGGGGAGTCATAACTCTGCTGCTCTGGGTGCTTGTGCTGGTGTGGTCTGCGGCAGGTACTCTGCCTCCGTGACACCTACCTGCTCTGCAGGACAGGAGGCAGACTTGCTGAATGACAGCCTTTTCTCCAGACTTTTAACTGAATCTGAGAAAAACAGCATCCGCAAACTTTCCATCACGAACTGACACAGGGAGCCCTAAAGCCCAGCTCCCATCCTGGCAGCCGGAGCTCCCCTTGAAAGCAGGAATGCTCCTTTCAGCCCTGGGTCACCTTTTTGCTCTTCCAGTGGCACCAATTTCTTCTGGGGCTGCGGCAGCAGGATCTGGATCCCCTTCAAGAGTGTGAAGATAATGATGGTGTGATTGCCTGGAGAGGGAGAAGAGATGAAGCGCTCCGATGGCAAACAAGGGAGGACAGCAGGATGTGTTGTCCTCTTGGAATCCCATGGAGCTTGTATAGAGGTCAAGGAAGGGTGGTTGAGCAAGGACATGAGTTACCCAGATCTCCTTGACAGTGAAGCCAGCCTTTTGGGGGCTGCAGGGCAGGGGTGACCTGTCCCACCCCAGCTCTGCTGTAGGGTTGGGGGGTCATGGGTGGCAGATGGGAGGCTTGTGAGGAAATGGCATTTGGGGGGCGGGGGGCAGGCGTGTGCACAGCTGATGCCATGCACAATGCTTTGTCCTCACATGGGTGGCTTCTCTGTGGCAGCAGAGCTCAAGGGACGTGATTCTGCCCCTCTGCTCCGCTCTGGTGAGACCCCACCTGCACTACGTGTCCAGCTCTGGAGTCCTCAGCACAAGAAGGACATGGACCCGTTGGAACAGGTCCAGAGGAGGCCACGAAGATGATCAGAGGGCTAGAGCACCTCTGCTGTGAGGACAGGCTGAGAGAGTTGGGGGTGTTCAGCCTGGAGAAGAGAAAGCTCTGGGGAGCTACCTTATAGTAGCCTTCCAGTCCCTAAAGGGGGCTACAGGAGGGATGGGGAGGGTCTCTTTATCAGGGAGTGTAATGATAGGACGAGGGGTAATGGTTTTAAACTGAAGGAGTGGAGATTTAGATTAGATATCAGGAAGAAATTCTTTGCTGTGAGGGTGGTGAGGCACTGGAACAGGTTGCCCAGAGAAGCTGTGGCTGCCCCATCCCTGGGGGTGTTCAAGGCCAGGCTGGATGGGGCTTTGAGCAGCCTGGTCTGGTGGGAGGTGTCCCTGCCCAGGGCAGGGGGTTGGAACTGGATGATTTTTAAGATCCCTTCCAACCCGAACCATTCTGTGATTGATGAAGTTCATGGCCATGAAGTGGGGAGCAGGCAATAGGTCCGGTCTCAGCAGGACCAGCCCCTCCGCTGGGTGTAGAGGCACAGACAGTGCCACAGTGACGCCTGGTGATGGGAGATGGATTCACGCACGCACTGCAACTGCGCAAAGCCGCAACCCTCAGAACAAGAGAAAAGCAGGATGTGGGCGATAGGAGAGCTTCTCTGGAATTACAGGTATTTTCCCTAGCAGTTTTAGTGCCTTTTAAAGTCAACATAACCATTTTTTTTCCCCGGCTGAAAAGCAAGCTCTTTATCTAAAGGTCAGAAAAGCAAGATCCTTAGTTAAAGGTCATCGGTGAAAGTGTGATAAGGTGCAGAAAAGTGTCCCGAGCAAAAGGTGTCACGGGCATTTAGCGCAGTCAGAAACAGCAGCTATTTTTGGGTTGCGCGCTGGTTTGGTTTGCTCCAACCTCCTCCTTTGGTTGGAAGGCGATGGGGAGCAGAAGGCAGCCTGCGCTGCACCCCCCGGGTACCGCTCTGCCCTACCAAGGCCTGGCGGCCTCTGAACGCAGGCTAGGGCAGTCTGAGAGACCTGAGAGGTGGCACATCTCCTCCCATGACACACCACCTGAGCTGAGGGGTTTTATCTTGCGTGGCTCTGGTTATTCCTCCCTGCGAGCTGCTATAAGGAGCTGTGGCTTGGGGACAGTTGTCCGGGGGACATTCACTGCAGGATTAATGTCCACATGAGAAAGATCGCAGTCTTTTTCTATGCGTCCCCAGCTGTCTCTTCAGAGCAGTATATGAGTGCTCTGTGTAGTTAAATATGGGCTGTGCCGCTTAGGCAGCGGTGGGATGCTCCCGATCCTTGCACCAGTTTGCACTGATTGAACATCTCTCTCTCCCCATCGGTTTCCTGAAGACCTTGGCAAACATGTGTCTTTGTCCCAGACAACACAGCAGGTAGCTCCTCTGTAACATGACCCTTCTGGATTGTTGCTAGCTGTGAATACACGTGTGATGGGTTAGGTTTTGTCTTTTTTTTTTCTTTTTTTTTTTTTTCTGGTGGCAATAAGCTTTTGCATTAAAACAGCTGTGTTGGAGAAGGCTCTAGAAGTGCAGTGAAGCTCTGTAACAAGGTGGAGACTCAAGCTGAGCATTGCTTGAGGAATGTTCAAGGGGAATACCCAAGGTGGGCGGTAGTTTGAGCTAATAGACAAGGCTTGGCAGTCTTAGAGCACACCGGCATGGGGGTCTGTTATCCCAGCTCGTCTGCGGAGCGGTAGCTCAAGCACCTGCCCATAGGTGTAAAAAAAAAATAATAAAATCTTACAATTCTGCAGATTTTTTTTTTAACCAGATCTTGACAGTGATAAATGACAGGGAGCAGAACACCGGCTTGCTGACACCCACTCGACCGTCAAAGCAAGATTAGTACGTGCCTATCTTGGTTTCCCCTTTAATCAAAAATCAATTAGACAATTACCAAATGAATATTCAGCCAGGTTGTCAGGCAGACTGACAGCGCTTAGCACCACTTGCTTTGTGGTTTTCAGTTTAGAGTTATTCAGTGCATTGAAACTAAACAAGCGGATGAGAAAGGGGGGAAAAAAAATAATCCCTTTCCCCAAAGCTGTCCTAGTGAGTGTCACCTCAAATCCTGACGAAGCTTCTTCTGTGTTCCAGATGTTCAGAGCATCCTCTGGGTAGTGCCACTGAGCCTGGTGTTTGGCTGCATGGTTCTTCTCTTGTTCCCTCTCCCATCTGACTCGCAACCCAAAAGATTAGCTGCTTTATTTCTGTTTTAGGGCGTGTGCAAGAGTATTTTTAGCTCGTTTTTTGAAGTAAACAAGAGTTATGCAACAGCTCTTTGCTCGTGAAGTCTCTGCACCCACTTCCTTATTCCCCAATGAAATGGCTAAAAAACCCACGGGGCAATTTTGACTGACTTTGACAGGAAGGAATGGTTTCAAAGATGCTTCGTTTTCCAATAGGCCTGCACCACGTGCATCCTCAAAGCTGGGTGAAATGGCTGTGTAAAGGAAGGAGTTTGGCTCTTCTAAGGGAAACCCTGTGGGCCACCGAAAATCCAGGTCTGGACATCTCTGCATTGGAAGAACAAGCCTGAGGACAAATGGGGAGGGGTGGGACAGGAACTCAGCTTACTTGGACTGTAGATGTCAGATGATTCGGAGCGTTTTGTACTGGATGAAGAGACAGGTACCCTCTCCTTCACAGAAACCCGAAAGCTCCTCATCACCTTCCAGGTGCAGAACCTGCATGAGAAATACTGAAGACAGCAAACCTCCAAGCAGACATCTCCAGCTGAGCTCTGGGGTAGTGTTTCATCCGCTTTTCCATCACGCCAGAGAAATGGATGGCTGGAGAAGGAGGCTGGCATCCACAGAGCCTCCCCCACCTTGGGAGAGAGGGGATAGGTACCTTCTCCAGAAGTACATCAGGATGGGGAAGATCATGACCTTGGCCCTGTGGTAGAGGAGACGATTCAGTAGCCCCTTGGAAGATAAACTCCAAATTAAATCTCTCTCTTCTTCAGAGATGTTTACCTGGCCACAGAAGAGACTTTACCTAACCAAAGCAGTTTGTGGCACTCCTGATGGGCCCTAGAGACAGGTTTCTCTCCCTGACCCCACCTAGCATTTCATCAGTCTCTAAGAAGAGATACTAGTTATGTCCTGGCCACCTGTCCTAAGTGCAAGGACAGGATTTCCCCTGGATTTCTGTGGAAAGCACTGTTCTGCTCTTTCCAAAGGGAAGATAGACAGAGCCACAGCTGCTATAGGGGAAGAGGTGGATGCAGTGGGGAGGGGATGATGGTGACATTGACCTCGGGAGAGTGAAAGGACTGAATTGGTAGAGTGCAGCACCTGTCTTGGTGCTTCAGCCATGATATTTCTCCAGCAGGTAGGAGATTTTACCATCTCCTTGTCCATGCACTTGTTCTCAATCCATCTGGGTCAAGTGCTAGAGTGGGCCTAGTGATGGATCAGTTCCCATTCCGTGGAGTCCAAGTGGATGTCCCAAGTGCCAGAGCATGCTCTGAAGCTCCTTGGCTGGAGCGGATCCAAATCTCTGCCTGGTTCCCCTTTCCCCGACAACCGCTCGCAGCTGCAATGTGATGGTCTTGAGCAATGAGCAGGCCTTCAGCCTTCCTGGGTGGGTCTCAGCATCTTACCCGCAATTTGGGAGGAATGTCGGAGTTCAGGAAGAGTTTGCTGATGATGGCAACTTTCCTTTTGAGAAAGGCAACTTCCTTTTCCGACTGCATGTTGTGGGCTGCCAGAGCTTCAGCTGAATCAGCCAGCCTGGAAAACCTGCAAGGGCATGTGGGGTCTTGCTCTGAGACAAGTGGTCTGGCTGCTAGGCTAGACGGTCACGTTCTGTCTTAACTCCATATTTACTGGGTCAGAAAAAGCAATCCACAAGGTGTGGAATAGTGAAAAAGGTGGGATGAAAAGCCACTTCCCTCTTCTATCGCCCTTGTGGCTATGGCATTCACCCAGGGGATGTGATGTTTGCCCCTCTTCAGGAAAAGAGAGGAATCGAAACCTGGTCTTGCACACACTTGTGCTGGCTGCGGGGCTGCTGTGCGTCAGCCATGGCTTGCTTTTACAGGTTTGTCAGGGAACTGGACAGAGCCAACGGAGAAATGCCACAATGGCAAGTCAAGAAAGGTGTAGGCAAAATGTTAAGACTGCTTGGGACTATCAAACCAAAAGTACTTCTAGAATACCCAAACCCTGAGCCAAGTGACTTTTTCTGGTTGAAAGGCAGGCGATTGAGGGCAGGTAACCATGAGCTGATTAGATGTAGACAGCTACGGGGTAAGACTGGTTGTGTCTTGGGCTGCAATGTGATGTCCAGCCTTGCATAGAGGTGCTGATAGGAGTTTAGACCTTAGTGAGTGCTAACAAATCCATGGACCAGGCTTTATCCGCTGCTGAGAGATGCGCACTACTCGCAGGATAAGGAGACTCGTGGTACCTGAGCACCCGGTGGAAAGGGAACTTACTTGTTGATCTCCAGATAAAAGCGGAGGTCGTTGACAAGGAAGTTGATGGTAATGAGCTGGTCGTTAAACAGGTGGCGTTTCACGAGTACCACCTCCTTGTCCGGTGGGGTGCTGGCAGGGGCCGTGAGGGGGCGGGAAGTGCTGACGGTGCCGCTGCTCTGCATGGATCTGATCGGCAAGTCTGAGAGAAGGGAAGAGCTGTTGTGTCCTGCTTCTCCCAGCACTGGGTCTGAGGCCAACTGGGCACCTGGCGCTGGGCTGTACCCTGCTCCTTCACCTCACCCGTGCTTGCTTTTCCTGCATGCAAGTAATTTGCCGAGGGTCTTTCTACCTAGGTGGACTACAGGCTTCCCTCAGCCAGGCTTTCCAGGGAATTTGGACCCATCCAGTGTGCAGCCTTCCTTCTAGCTTAGTAACCTCCTCCATCCATCCTCCTCTTTGGACCCCTGGAGTGCTTATGTTCATTGTTTTCACAGGGGATGGCCACAGTACCTTAGACCAAAAGTCTGCCTATCTGCCTCGCCGTTATCCTGTCTCTGACAGAGGCCAGAAGCAGACAACTAGTGAGAAGGAAAGGTTACTTCCCCCCCCATACACAATATTCTCCAGCTCCCCAAAATTCTCATTTCCAGGGACTTCTTTATCTAGATGGGGTTTGTGTGTATTTAGCAATTTCATTTCTAACAGCTTTTCCAGCCTCCTTTCAAACCTGTGTGTAAACTTTCAGGATCTACATCCTTTGGCAAAGCACTCTGCTGTTCCTCTCCCTGTTGCATGGAAAACCATCTCCATTTGTTTATTTTGGCCTGTGTCGCCTCAGCCTCATTTAGCACCTCCTGGGTTTTGTGGAAGTGATGCAAACTTGCATATATATTATTGCTTGAGAGAGACGCAACAGCATCACGGGGCATCCGCAGCAGAACGCCATGTATTGCATGAATGTGTATGCGCGTGTGTTGCCTGTGCAAAATTCTGCACCTCATCTCCTGACTCCAGCGCCTGAGCGTGCAGATTTCTGCACAGCAGTATCTGGCATCCTGAGACACCCGCTCTTCTGGCTCTTTATGTGCCTCCAGCAGAGAAAAATAAGCAAATGGGGACAGGAGCTGAGCCACAAGTTTCCTCCGTTTACTTCTCTGCCTAAACCCAGGACTGTCCTGAGGAGGGAGGAGAGGGGGTGGCAGGAGTCTAGCCATACTTTCCTCCTCATTTCCTAGTTCCCGCCGGAGAAAGTCCTCAAACTCCACACGGTGTTTGTCATTGTCCATCTCCCTCTGGAACTTAGAGATGCTCTTGACGATGTCGTGAATGGCATACCAGGCCCATCGCTGTGGAGACACGGCACAGCTCACGTCAGCAGGGTGGCACAGCCCCGGGGAGCCAGCCCCTGGCTGCAGCAACAGGGTTTCTCCCAGACAGAGCCCTCCCATTTCATAGAATGGTTCGGGTTGGAAGGGATCTTAAAGACCACCCAGTTCCACCCCCCTGCCCTGGGCAGGGACACCTCCCACCAGACCAGGCTGCTCAAAGCCCCATCCAGCCTGGCCTTGAACACCCCCAGGGATGGGGCAGCCACAGCTTCTCTGGGCAACCTGTTCCAGTGCCCCACCACCCTCACAGGAAAGAATTTCTTCCTAATATCCAATCTAAATCTACCTTCCTCCAGTTTAAAACTGTTACCCCTTATCCTATCACTACAATCCCTGATCAAGAGTCCCTCCCCATCCCTCCTGTAGCCCCCTTCAGGTACTGGAAGGGGCTCTAAGGTCTCCCCAGAGCCTTCTCTTCTCCAGGCTGAACAACCCCAACTCTCTCAGCCTGTCCTCACAGCAGAGGTGCTCTAGCCCTCGGATCATCTTCATGGCCCTCCACTGGACCCGTTCCAACAGGTCCATGTCCTTGTTGTGCTGAGGGCTCCAGAGCTGGATGCAGTACTGCAGGTGGGGTCTCACCAGAGCGGAGCAGAGGGACAGAATCACCTCCCTCACCCTGCTGGCCACGCTTCTTTTGATGCAGCCCAGGACGCGGTTGGCTTTCTGGGCTGTGAGTGCAGGCCCAGAAGCTTGAACCCACCACTGTGAGCTGGAGCACTAGAGCTCAGCCTTGGCAGTGGGATTTGTGACCCAGCCATCACCTTTGCTTTCCGGTATTTCTGGGTTTCAGCTGGGGCCATAGGTGGGAGTGTGAATCACTTGTCCGGCCCTGACCAAATCGGGTGGAGTCTGCACGGAGCAGGACTCCAGAGCCTGCAGGAGTGAGGCTTTACCTATCATCTGCCTTTTTGCAAATCACCAAGTCTGACCCCCTCACCCCATTCATGTGAGCACTGCTTGACCAAGAGCACCTCCTCTCTTTCTTGCCTGGATGACGCACTCAACCTGACAGCAGAGATGGTCTTTCCTTACCAGCTTGTCTGTCATGAAGTTCCCTGTCCTGTGCTGCAAACGAAGGTTAGACTTAGGCGTATCGCTCGGCGGGAACAGGTCCTGGTACTCTTTAAACCTGCCGGATGCAAGATCAGAGAGAGAGAGAGAGCACCGAGGGCAGCCAGACCCGTGAGGAGGGCAGTAGTTTGGTGGAAGGGTGGCAAAGTCGGGGGCACAGCTGACAGGGATAGCCCTGGGGTTGGGGTCTCACAGGACGTCTGGAGGAGGTTGGAGAAAGGGATAAGGGTCTGGATCCCCTCCCCGGGTTCTGTTCTTGCGTGTAGCTGGCTTGGGAGCATCCACCCTGCTTATCTGCAGTGTGTTTCACCCTGCAAGCCCAGCAGTGATTTGGTCCCTACAGGACAAGCCCTGCTGGCCTTGCACAGAAATGCATGGGCAGCTCCAACAGCAGTTTTGCTGGGGTGGGGGTCAGGCTGGGATTTCAATGCATTTGCCAATAGGTCATAGGGAAATACGTTTGTAGCAGCTGCTGTCTGTCAGATTGGGGTTCCCATGAGAAGGAGGTGTTTGTGTAACCACTGAACTTAAGAACCAGCTCAAACCAGGTCCTCACCATCGTTTTTCCATTGCCTTCTGGACAAAGACTTGTGCTGTCATCAACATGAAGGGGCTGACTACTTTGGCCTCACTTATTTCTTTGATGATTGAACTGTGGCAATCCAGCTGCTCCTCTGGAAGAGAAGTGCAGTCACTACCTGCCCCTGACAGCCCCCTCTGAGCCACCGTGAGACATCTCTTCCTACCATCACATCTGCAAGTGGCATCCTGCCCCATCTCTGCCTGCCCTGCCCGCTGTTTGCTGAATTTGGTTGTCTCATCCCTTTTCCTTTCTATACTGGGCTAATTGCATACTTTGGGAGTGAAGCTGTGACTCCAAGAGCATCTAAATGAGAGGAAATAGGGAAGAGCTATTCCTGCCACTGCATGTTGCAGGCCTTGGTCAGTAGATGCTGCCAAAGAAGTAGGCCACCTTCCTAGAAATGTAAGTGTCAGTGGAAGGCCTCAGCAAATAAATACTCCACTGGACGGGAAAGGAGAATTGGCAGGTCCCTGCAAGACGATATGAAATTTGCAACCAGCATTCAGCTCGGGGGGAAAAGAGGCTTCCATCACAAATGGAGTAAAATGAAGGGGGTGGGTGGGGGGAACCTACCAGCTGGGATTTCAGCATGGAAATAATTTCTGACAATGCTGTTAATGAGGGAGCTCTTTGTTTTGGGATTGGTCTCTGAGGCTAGCTTCTCCACAGCCATCCAGAAACGCAGTGGTTCATCTGCGTTGCGCTCCTCGAGGAACTGCTTGAAGAACTGCAGGTGGGCAGGGTTGTGCAGTACTTTCACGAAGTGCCTGTAGAGGAGGAGACACCAGGAGATGTGATCTCTGTGCCACCAGTGACCTGGAAAACAGCCAGGACCTCTGTGCTTGCTCTCAAACAAGAGACGCCTGAAGAAGAGCTAGAAACACGTGGATGAGTGGTGCGTGTGGATCTGTGAGACAGATGGGTCAGCGAAAGTACTGGTGGAGCACAACCTCCATCCACTGAGCCATTGGGATTCCAGGTGGGGATTCTCCTGACGTGCTGTTTCTTTTCCGCTATGGGTGCATCTGCCTAACCTGTCAGATATCCAAAGGAACTGTTCTCAGCCTGAAGAGGAGGCTTCATTCAGGGAGTCAAGGAGGAGGCAGGACTTTGGGTCTGTGCTGGGGACCTGAGAACCTGCAAATGGAGCAAGGAAGCCCTGCAGAGACCAGGGGAGCGAGACAGGTAAGGATGGGGCACCTGGAAGGACTGGTGGGAGGAGGTGGTTGTGCTCCCCTCTGGCACTTGCTGAGAATGAGCAATAATTTCTCACCGGATGGCAGAGAACTTCATGGGTTTGGCCATGGAGAGGGTGTTCTGGAGTGAAAAACCCTTGCCACTTGCAACTGGTAGATCAGGAAACAATCGACAGACATAAAGCCAGAGGGCAGCCACACTGTAAAGATTCAGCAGAGCTTTGGAAAACCAGAGCTGGGAATGGACTGGATTTTTAGGTCATTTCTGAGGTTAGCAAACCCTTATTTGAAAATCAGTGGACTGGGTCAGATGTTGTCTTTGTCTAAGTGTGGCTCCTTAGACTGACTTTCACAATAAACAGTAAGAGTGGCACCTACTCAGGACTTCTGTCCTGGTTACCATTTATATCCCAACATGGAGCTGCGAGGGCCCTTGCCTGAAGTATTCCCAGGAGGTGAGACATAAGCCATGTGGACGTTCACACAGTCAGTGAGGACAGAAATTTATGTGTGGTCACAGACTCCCCAGGCCACCCATGCCTACATCTGAGAGGCCCCAGTGATGAAGGAGGGACCAGTGGCACTACATAAAAGCACGAAGAAATATCCGCCTCCTGAAAGAGTGGAAGTAGCAAAAAACAGCAAAGCCCTGTGCTGCAAGGTGCCAGACCTGGGTCTTCTAGATGGTTTCTCTACTCCAACAGTGATGGACTTCGTCTTGCTTGATCTGTTTTTTCTCGCAGAAAGAGCCGCCTTCTTTGTGATCTTGTGTTCGGCGGCTGCGGGGACAGAACATGGTTGGTCCCTTCCTCAGGTGACAGTCAGAGCCCGCTCACAGCTGTCCGCGGGGTAGAGGACCCCAAAGAAGCCCAGGCTTCTCCCGAGCTACCATGTTGATGTCTGCACGGTGAGCCCAGCTCAGGAGACATGGGGGAACTCTTTGCCACTGCGTGGTTTGACCACTCCTGTATCTGCTTCAGAGAAGCCCTCCCACTTCCACCCTCTCTGACTGGATTAACACTCCGAAACACACGCCTTTCAAGGGTGGCTAGGCCTCTCTCTACTTCTGGACATGTTGTATGGAATGATGAGATGCAAGCAGAGAAGACCCCTGCTCGTCCAATCACCTAAGGGTATGCTGGAGCACTTCCAAGTACGTGATGGTTGGCAACCCACCCTACTTCTAGCCTGCTCAGACTGGACTCACCAAGTGACGGACTTCTGGGACGCGGAAGCTCATTTTCCTTGTTTGGGCTATCCACAGCCAGCTCATTGGATATCATCTTCTGGGAGTCTGCATCTGATAGAGAAGAGGGGAGAGATCCAAAGTTCTTTCCTCCTGTCTACGACAGTGCTCACTCCAAGTGCTGTATTGTGATCACTACTTGGCTTTCCTTTCCCCTTCTCTGTCCTGTTCCCATGATCTACCCGTGACACTGCATTTCTGAGGCCTGAGGGTTCTACCTACCTCAGGGTTGCTACTGGTGACTGCTGTCACTCTCAGTGCATTGGCAGGTGCCCTGAGATTTGATGACATTCTCAAAAGATGATGAGAAGACAAACGTTAGGTGTTACACCGGCGTGGCCAGCCCCAGCATCCACAGGAGAAGGTCAAGGTGTAGAAGTGGAGTGACGCTGGCTGTCACTGGCTTTGGGTTTCAGTTACTTTGCTGCAGCCTCTGGTGACCGAGGCCAGTGCAGGGAGGTGGCATTTGGGGCCTCTGGTACCGGCAGGAGGGAATTTGTCCCATAGGCCGCTGCCGAAGCCTGGATTACAGCTGATGGCTCCTAGATACTGTGTCCCAACCCACTCCATGATGCTCATGTGCTGCCAGCAATACGGCAACGCACCAAAGCCTGTGTGTTGGGGGCAGTGATCACCACAGGGGCACAAAATATGCTTCATCACACCGGGCCAACGTGAGCCCTGGCAGAAATTCAGAGCCTCCTCTTACCAGTCCTGCACAGGAGAGGTTCCACCTCTGCCTGGATGGAGTCCCCTTTCCGGAGGTCCCGAGCGGCAATTAATCGCCAGTGCTCAGAGGAGAGACCTTCAAAATTCCTCGTGCCGTGCAAGGCCTGGCTCAGCTTCAAGGATGTGTTTATCCGCTGGGACAGGAGGAAACGTTCATCTTTCCCAACAGCCTGGCCTTGCATCTTGGGCATCGGGACATCGCTCCGTGGACACTACAGCGAGAAAAGCAGAGGGTGGTGGCACAGAGCACGTACCCCATCCGAGGAGCTGCTCCCACACTGTGCCCGAGGGAGTAGCTGCGTGTTTTACTGTGCCTTGGAGTACAAGCCCACCCAAGACAGCTCTCTGCTTTAGCCTCAATCCCTCTAGGAAGAAATCTATGTGAGCACGAAGCTCAGCATAGACCTTAAACCTACCCGTGCAGCTGTTTAAAGCTGGCTCACATCTGCCTGCAGCTGGGAGGTAGGGGGGACATGCAGCAGGACCTCCAGGAGGTCCAGACAACGGCTTGCCGGCAAAGGCAGCAGCTTTCCTGAAGATGCCGACAGCCACCCAGGAGGGCTGAAAACAACCCTGAAGGTGTCCCCGGCAGCCAGGTAACCTCCCGTGCCTTTCTGGATGGCTGCTTTCCCTGGGACTGGCTGTGCCTCCCTCGCCCCTGGCTGACACCCACCCTCCCGCAGGCTTTGTCCCTCCCCGCCGGCTGGAGCTTGCACGGCTGGCCAAGCAGCAGGGGCAGAGCAGCTGGTTTCTGACCGAGATACGGGCTGCTGAGAGCAAGCACCAGAAATAACCCCGCTAAGCCCCCGAGCAGTGCCCCTGTGACATCCCTGCAGCAAGACCAGGGAAGAGCTTGGCTTCAGGGATGGTGCCCACGCAGAGCACGGCCTCGACACCTGCTGAAGTGCTAATTGTGCTCCCAGACCAGGTCTGTGCTCCGAGGGGGTAATTTCCTTGACAAGAGATGCTTAAAAACCTGGGCGGCTAATTAACTTACAACCAAGAGCGCTTAATGAATCAGGGTCAGGAGCTGCCAGCTGACTTTTCCAAAATGCTCAGCTCCCGCTGACTGAGATGCTGGCATCTCTGTGAGCCAGGTCTCCAGGGGGCACCAGCCCTGACAGTTTCTCCTCACCATTTCTAGGATCGGCTTGCGGATTTTTACACTGCAGTTTGGGGAAAGGCCTCGCGGTTTGTTTGAAGAACGCTGTCTGCAGCAAGCAAAACTGCCTGCAGAGACCCGAGCAGGTGGGATGCTCAGGGCTTCGGACTGGGAGGAGGTTTCCTGGTACAAGGGTGGTATAACGCATTTGGGGTGTTAATAAGTCTGAGGTATTAGCGGGATTTCTGCTGCCAGGAGGGATAATAGTCTGGGAAGACGAGGGCTTGTATGACTCTGCTTTCTTAAACCATCCCTTTACACAGCAGAAAAAATATGTGGAAAACTTGAGGGCGGTTGAATCATAGGCTAAAAGGCTGCATGCCCTCTTCCCCTCCGTGCGCTGGCCGGGCGCTTGTGCGGGGACGGGGACATCCGCACGCACATCTGCGCGTGAGTCACATAAATAGCAGGATTCGCTGTGGGCAAGGAAAAAAGGGGGAGAGCTAATTCCAAGAAACGTTTTGCCCGTGAGGCAGTCACCCGGTGCACTGCCTGCTGCTGGTCTCATCCCCGCCTACCCTGGAATACTGCTTTTAAATCTTGCATTTGGGCCGGGTTGTGGCCTGTCTCAGGGGAGGTCTCGCAGGGTGTGCCTGCAGCGCTGCCGACTTAAGGGATGCTGCGGTGGAAGAGCTGAGGATCATTGCTCCGGGCAGCTGGAGCGGGGAATGCTCTGCCGTATCGCCCTGGGGCAGCGTTGGCCAGGGGGATGCACTGGGATGCTGGACCACTGGTGCAAATGCTGGGCTTCACCCCCCGCCCCCCCCTCCAACTTTTCACATCCCTACTGGTGCCTGCACGCCCTGCAAACCTGCCCGTGTCCCCTGTGCGTCCCCTTTACCATAAACTGGAGGAACGTCTTGTCATCGTCAGCCAGAAATTCCTCATAGGAGCAGCAGAGCACCTGAGGAGGAGCAAAGGCGGGTTGTCCTCAGGCTGTGCTCCAGCCCCACCATACCCCGAGGTCACAGCAGTGTCGCCGTGGGCAGGTGACACCTCGTTGAGACGCCCAGGACAGCTCTGCCAGTAGCCGTACACGCAGGTCATCCATTGGGCTGCTCAGAGGCTGCCCAGAAGTGCTTGGGTTGTAAATGTATTTTACTTGTGTTGTGCTGGAACCACTGACTCAGATGCAGAAGAAGAGCCGCTGCCCTGCCATCCATCCCTTGGCATCTAATGACTGAGGTCATCAGCTGCTAAATGACTGCTTGCCTCTGCTCCGCGACCCGGCAAACTGGTGAGGATGCTCCTCTCCACTGGCCTTGGCACGTCCTGGTCGCTGGTTGCAGGGCAAGGTGGCTTGTGACTGTTTTTTCCTTTCCTAATCTTTTTTCATCTTCATTTTTCAAATATCTCCCTTTTTCAATAGGCCCACAGCCCTCCCACCAGTCTAGGGGTGCCAATGCCGGCTGTACCTCCCAGCCTGACCACTGCCAACGCCTCTCTGTACCTTGCAAATCTCCTTCTGGGCTCTGAATATGCGGGGGGAAAATTCTCCAGACACCAGATGGTCCCGCAAGCTCCTGAGAGTCCTGGTCTCCAGGGGAAGTTGCTGAATGGTGCCCTCCTCCAGGTAGGTCTTGCATATCTTCTCCCCGATCAAATGACGCAGGCAGAAACTGTTTTCTCTGTTGGGGTCCAGCACCACAGGCAGAAATTCCTCCAGGTCATGCCAGAGATCCAGGAGAAGAGTCTCCATGGACCAGTCCTGGCGCTTCAAGAAGTCCCTGAAGGGCCGTCCCGCGCAGCTTTCAGCACTAAGGGCCCAGGGAAGGAAACTCAAGGTCTTGACCGGCATTTTCAGGGATGGCAGCTGGACAAGGGGTGTGGAGGAATGCAGGTTAGAGAGGACTTTCTCTTCACGGATGTCTTCTGCGTTGGGTCTAGGTCTTTTGGGAGAGGTTCCTCTTCCTTTGCCTCTAAAGGCAGCGTTTGCAGTATGCTCTGATAGCTGAGGAACTGGTCCCAAAGCATCCTTATCCAGATGTGATTCCTTTGTGCTCCCACCTGGCCCTGACTGCCTTTCTGGTTGCACCTGAAAAATGGGCATCTTCATTTCTTGGGTGTCTCCTTCCTGCTTGACCAGAGTCCAGATCTCCGCTTTGGCCTTCTTGCTGCAGTAGGGCCCCGAGAAAGCCCGGCTCCTTTTGATATGCATCGTGAAGACGTTCTCTGTAAAGCTTGAGGGCTCCCGCCAGCTGGCCCGCAATAAACGCTCCCGATATTCCTGCAGCAGAGGCCAGCACGATTTCTCATCCTCCATGCCCTTCTTGCAGTGGATGAAGAATTTAGGGAGCCAGTAACTCTGAATCATAAAGAGGGCCTGTTCCTGCATCCTGCTTAGGATCTCCCTCCTGGTGCTGACGGGTTGAATGTGCCTGGCTTTCGGCAGTGATCCTGAAGTGGATGCAGTGAATTACGATGGGGAGATAGCTCCGTGCAGACTGTTCCCCGGCCAAACAAAGCTGGTGATGGTATCCCATCTCCCTGGGAGCATCCAGGGATGGCCACCTCCCTGGAAGGGCACCGCTCG
The DNA here is from genome assembly GCF_964199755.1 of Larus michahellis. Classification (NCBI taxonomy): domain Eukaryota; kingdom Metazoa; phylum Chordata; class Aves; order Charadriiformes; family Laridae; genus Larus; species Larus michahellis. The sequence goes on along the minus strand of NC_133903.1, from coordinate 24,550,756 downwards.
TCCTCAGCTCCCGTGTTCTTACCAACGATGCTCCTGCAGAGAGTGACGACGCTGGAGCCTTCGCGCAGGTGAGTGGCTTCCAGCCTGTGGAGCAAGGACAGGTAGAGGTCCCTCTGCCTCACGTCTGACTCATCAAGCCCCAGGAGCCTCTCGGTGGTGAGCCAGAAGTTGATCAGTTCTTCCCCTATGGATCGGACAAGGGATGGGAGTTGGAGGGAGCCCCTGAAAGCCCTGCTGATAAACGAAGCAGCCTGTTTTTTTTTTTTTAAAAATGGAAAGCGGGAAAGATCACCTGGATGAACCGAGGGAACAGTGTAGAGAAGAGCCAGGGTTATGCATGCCCCTGGCATGCAGCGCCCTTGCTGGGGCTCTGCTGCTGGCTCGTCTTCCAAAGCCATGCCTGGGATCGCAGTGTCTCCTGTCCCACCGGTGCTTACCTGCGCCCCCAGCTCCATGCCAGTGTCCCGCCGGGCACCTCGCCCGTGCCTGGCTGAGAAGGGGCTTGCGGAGCGCCCCGTGCCCACCTGCCATTCCTTGGACGAAGGCCCGAAAGTGCCACATGCCCTGGCTCCCGCTGATGCACTTCTCCAGCAGCCACCGGTCAGAGCTTTGCCAGTTCAGCAGTTTTGCTGTCAGAGAGGGAACGCAGAGCAGGGCATTGGAGGGGGGCATGCAGCAGCAGCCCCCAAGAAAGCCCTCCAGAGCCCACTGCCATCCCCCAGCAGCCCTGACACAGGCTGCCGGAGGGCAGGAGACCAGCAAATTGCACTGAAATGGGACTTTTGGACAGGTTGTGGGATGCACGTGTGGTGTTTGCAGGGACGCAGTACAACCCACTCACGTCGAGGATAGTCTTGCCCGGCTGTTGTGCCTCTTCCCCTTGCAAACATCCATCATTTTTGCCTGTGTTTGGGGCTTTGCCCTCAATCTCCTTCAGCTTGAGGTTCAACCCCACTGGAGAAGAGGCAGCCATGCATTCAGAAACGGCACTGGAGCCAGGCCTCGATGAATGGCTTATTTTTCTGAAACGAAAATCTGCATCCCCGCTGCTGTAGCTTTCTTTCCAGTGGCCTTCCCCCGCGTTGACATGCAGGCTGACAAAGCAGTTGGCTGGCCTGAGATGGCTCGTCTTGGGGGTAAAGTGAGCATGATTCAGACTTGCGGCTGGTAGGAGACGCCACAGCATAGGCCTGTTTTCCCAGCGTAGGATGCATCAGACGAGGAGCACATCGCAATACACTGCGAGAGCCCTGGGCACCCTGCACAGCAGCAAACCTGAAACACCAGGACCCCCGTTTCCCATGCCCGAGGATGCTCCAGCCGTGAACTGCATGCGAAACCCTGCCAAGCAGCTATTTCAGCTCAGCTCCATGGAGGCAGCGAGCCTGCACTGACAATGCTGAGGGGTGAAGCCCCACTCCTCCCATGGAATGCCCTGGATCTGCTGCACCCCTTAAAAATAGGAGGTGCAATGCCTTTTTTTTTAACCTGGGGCAGAACCCACTGGGCAGGCACCACGGGGTGACAGCCCCGGCGAGAGGAAGCCCTGCTGCGCCGGCGAAGCCCCTCCGATTTCCTCCGTGCCGCGATGACTCACCTGCTTCCCCCGACCGAATGAAACCCAGGAGCTTCTGGCAGAGGACGAGGTGGAGGCACAGGCTGGATTTGCAGAAGTGAGGCAGGCGGTGCTTTTCCAGCCAAGCCAGTAAAGCCGGGGGGCTGGGATCCTGCGGTGCAACCCCCGCGCCCGAGGAGAGGATTAGGCTGCGAGCGAGGAGCCGTCTCTTGCCTGGGGATTAGGGTGAGTAACGGGTCCCTGCTATGGGGGAAGGAGGCAGGGAAGGCGCCGCGTTGCGAGACGGTGGTGCAAGCCATCCCCGTGCCGAGAAAGAAGGGGGGATGCTCGAGCTGTAGCCCCTGCCTGCATCCCCGTGGGCTCTGCCCGCAAAGCTGAGAGAGCCAGCGCTGCGTGGCTGCCTGCGAGGCTCCTCTCCTTGCAGCCTGCCTGCTTCCCCCGGAGCCCAGGCGGGAAGGCACAGCAGCTTTCTGTGGCAGCGCCGAGAGGAGCAGGTTCCCTTTTTCTCCGGGATCCAAGCGCCGCAAACAGTGCTCATGGCTGTGGGGAAGGGAGGACGTCCGTGGGGAAGGCTGTGCCAGCTTGAGGATCAACAGGACTTTGCTCCTGGTGAATTCAGGAGGAACGCAGGACACAAGGGGCTGATGTTTCCCGTCCTCCTCTGCCACCACAATGCGCTCTCCTTAACTCCAGCTGTCGATGTTTACCAAGGGCTGGATGGACCCCAAAAGCTGTACCAGGACTTTAAATGGCCTGTGCTCCTCCCAGGGCTTAAAAGCAAAATGACACTTGGGTTTGAAATAATACCCCAGCTGCAGGGACAGGAGAGTCAGAGACCGTGGCCTTGGCAATGAGCAACTGGCTCCTTCCCTCCCCTGCCCTGCGCCCTTCCTCCTCACCCTCCTTGCAAGGGGCATTTTCTCACCAGGTGGCTGGGCAGCTCTGGCCAGAGGTCCCATCGGCCCACGCTGCTGATGTAAATGGGTGTCTGGCCAAAAACCTGTATTGAAAGGAAGAGGGAGAGCTGAAAGAGATGAAGGGTGGCAGGGGAGCCCAGAGCCCAGCTGTTTTTATCTGGTTTTAGCTGTTTGGTTTTTTTTTTTCTAGTTAGTCCTCTCTACAGAGAAGGGAATCATCTTGCCTTTCAAACCTCTATTCCAAACTGAGCTCCTCAGGTTTCCCTCATTTTCCAGCCTGAATGTGGTGTATTCCCAATTTTCCTGGGGCCTTTAACACCACAGAAGCTGAAAAAGTTCACCTGAGAAGAGCTCAGAAAGGTTCCAAGCTTTATGGTGCAGAGCGGACTTACGGGAAGGTTCAGAAATGTGTTGAAAAAGTCGACAAAAAGATCATCTCTCAGCAAAAGCCCCATGTCCGTGGAGGCGATGGTTGCTACAAGGGGGAGAAAAGAAAGTTACCTGGGCTTTGTGTTGCCAAGTGTGACATAAATGCAAACCAAAGGATGAGTTTTGACGGGGCTGGAACAGAACAGCTCTAGGGGATGTGCCGTATGGGCTTGTCCTGTGCACGAGCAGGAGGATTTGGACTTGGGACAGTGCATGAGATTCGGGTCACAGCGCACCTGCACGCTGTGGGTGGGTGGCACCAGGTTCAGCTGTAACAGGAGCCTGAAAGTTCAAACGGCAGCTTCCTAAACAGCAAAGGGACACGGTTTGTGGAGGCTGGGCACAAATGCGATGGCATCCGCAGGGCAGGAGAAAGGAGGTGCTCTGCCCCTTCACCTTCCCTCGACACCAGGTATAACCCTGCTATCATGGAGAGGAACTGTGTGTCGTGCCGCGGTGCTGCTGCTCCAGCCCCACTGCCCTGAGTTCTCTTGCTCAGGTTCTGGTAGCAAATCCCCCCAAAATTAGTAGGCACCATCAGGATGGGGGCAGGTTGTGGCTCTGGGTAGAGTGACAGTCACTGAAGACACCCATCCCATCCTCCCAGGAGCTTGCTGTGAAGTTTTATTCATGCCTGGATGCAAGGGGGTGGGATGGCATCAGCCTGCGGATGGGTGGATGCCCTTGGAAATGTCCACTTGTGTGAAGGCACAGCTGTGTCACCCCCATTTCAGAAGGCTAATGTTGCTTTTTCCCTGCTGTCCCCTTTGGGATGGGCTTAGAGGGGCTGAAGCCACCAGCAAAGGTAACTCACCGGTGGCCATCATGCTGCCGTGTTCCAGTGATGTGTTCCGGAGTGCTACGCTGCTTGTGACACGCTTGTCCTGGTCCTTGGGGGTGCCAGGGCTCTCAGGGATCACAGGGCTCTCAGCACCTCCCTCTCTGCTGTCCTTCGGGGAAATGCTATTTTCCAATCACCATCCCTGCAAACACGCTTGGGCAGTCCTGAAATGAAACCCTTCCCCTCTCCTCACTTGGGCAAACTTCTTGCCTCCAAACCAGGTTCTTGGTAGCACCTCAGTACCTTGCGCGGTTGCTGTCAGCGCGTCTGTTCAGGTGGTGACGGAAATTTCACAGGAGACCCCCGCCACAGCTGCGCCAGAGAGAGCAACCCCAGGGTCCTTATTAGCTGTCCTCCTTCCTCAGATTTGGGACTGAGACCCAACCTTGGAGACCCTCCAGCGGGAAGAGAAGAAAGGAAGAAAGAAAGAAGCACATCCCTCTTGCAGTAGCGGTGACCTGTTTCCCGCACAGGAGGAGGACTCTGCTCCCCAGGTGGGTATTTGACCCCCCCTGTGGTGTCAGACCTGGCAGGACTGCTAGTGCCCTCCAGGTTTTGGGCACCGTCGTGCCTGGGGTCTCTGATGTGCCCCATAGCAGGGAGGTGGGTCTGCTCTGCGGTCTTGGCAGGCGTGGGAAGGGTTTTATGGCCTCTCCTGCGCTGGACATCTTTCCTGCGCTTGCCTGAGGTGGGGGCTGCGGGATGGACGCTGCCAACCTGGTGTTTTTAAGAAGCCCTGAGATTTCTCATTCTGGGCCATCAACAAAATGCAGTGGCGTTGCGTTTGAGTGTCATGTCCCCTTCTGTCCCTGTCATCGTACTGTCACCTGCGTGGTCACAGGGTAGACTGAAAACACGCTTAACGGTGTGCCGCCTCCCTGGAGCCGCGGTGGGTGCAGGCAGCGGTGGGTGCAGGCAGCGGGGAGGCAGGATGGCTGCCCGCACCCCACAGGGTTCCCAGGAGCGGGGCCACCTCACGAGGTGGCGCTGTCAAATCAGGAATATGAAGCTGTCCCCAGCAGCAACGGGGCTCTGCATCTCCGCGACAGGCTTGTGCCTCCAAGGCCGCAATTAGTGCGGGGACGACTCCTAATTAATTGCTGGGCTGGTGCTGGCGACCCCAGGGTGACAGTCCTGGGCTTGCTGGCATGGGCTCGCCCCGTCACCTTGAGCAAGTGAGCTCATTTCTTTGTGCTGTACCAGGCCAGGAGGGACACGAGAGACTCGTGAAAGCGTGTTAGAGGTCACGCCTGAACTGGCCGTGCACACACGTGTGCCCCGGGGAGGTCACCTTCTGCCACGCTGCATGGCACCGGCCACCCTGCGTTACTTGAAAGGGTTGAAGCTGTTGGCTTGGGCGGTGGCGTGCGCATCCTCGTGGCGCACGTGGGAGGTGTGCCCTCACGGCCACAACGAAGCCACGAGCCGCAAAATATCTGCTTATTCTAGTGGTGCTCAGGCAGAGCTGTGGGAAGGAGGTATGGGAGACCCTGGAGGGGAGCAGCTCCCGTCACAAATTCATCAGGATTTGGGCTGCTAAGCCCAAGAGAGGAGAGGAGGAGGGAGGGATGAGCTGGCGTGGTGGCTGTCTTGCACGTGAAAGACTCAAAAGTCCTCAGGGAAAGGTTGCAACTGCCAAAAATATATATTTTCTAGTTGGCAACTGAGCAGATGCCCAGTGAGATCCTCAGAGGCTGGTGTAGCTCTGCTGGTTCCCATATGGCTCTGGGCTTAACCCCAGCGGGACTGTGCTGGTTTCTGCTGGGAAAGGACCAAGGTTGTGAGCAGGAACAGGCTGACAGGGTTACTGTGGGAATGCACGGGGCCAGAGGAGACCCCCAAGAGGTCTGGCAGGACGGAGCCCCCCCCCCCTGCCCCCCACCCCGCAGCTTCCTGGGGTTTGCTCGGTACGTGCCGGGGCGCATCTGCCCTGTTGCCCATGCTGCAACGGCTCCTGATGAACGGACCTTATGCCAGCTGTGGGGCTATTACACAAACAAAAATAAAAAGCTTTTTTTTAAAAAAAAAAAAAAAAAAAAGAGGCTTAAAAACAAAAAGGTGGATGCATGAGCGCAGCCCAGATTTAGAAGGGGGCTCAGAGAGGAGTGCGCGGAGCGGGTGGACTCTTTGTACGAAGATAAGGGCAGGGTTGCAACACCAAACACGTCAGAAGGGCTTCGCTCCCCCTCTGTCCGAGCCCCAATTACCCACCTCCTCCGTCCCCCCACCCCGTGCGGGGAGCAGCCCACCCTCAGCAGATCTGAGGCCACCTGTGCCAGCGGCAGAGCCTCGTGCTCCCGGGGTGGCAGCGGGGGACGGGGCTGGGTTTCCTTTCCTTGCCCAACATAAACTCGTGGCGGCGAAGTCCAAGGCTGCCCGGCCACAGGGTCAGCATTGATGCCTGCGGCTGCTTGGCCACTCACAGCCTCCCCAGGCAGCCCAACCTGCCCCTTTCGGTGCCGCGGGGAGGGTGGGGGTTGTTTCCCCCCTCCCCAGCTGCGGTCGGTACCCACCGACCCACGGCAGACCCCGAACACCTCTGCGTTGCTTTTTGGTCTCGGGTGATGGTCTACAGCCCCTGCAAGCTGGGAAACTCCAGCACGAGGGAGCAGTGCAACAAACCTGCTCTCCCTCTACCACAAGTAACGTATGCCCAAAGTGAGCTTTTGGGGCAAGACTGTGGGTTTTTTTTTTCTCCCCATACAGCCCCAGCCTGTTACCATATAAATAGTTTAGGGCACCTCAAAGACTGTCAGCAATGGGTTTGATCCTTTTGGGCCCATCGCACCTTAAAACTGGGAACTCCCTAAGGTCTCAGGTATGGCAGTTGAGCTTTAAATATTCATTCCTTTCTTGAATATATTAGGATTTTGGGGTTTTTTTTTAATGTGATTTTCATGCTCGGTCCCCCGGGTGCCTAAGACTTGCCTGCTCAGTGAGGACATCTCTGGTATTTCCTTCCATTAACCAGAAGAACTTTTTGAGCCTATTGCCATCTGTCTGTAGTTTCCTTGCCTGGGATTTACGGCAAAGGCTGGACTCTGACCCGTTCCACCTGACAAGCCCCTGCAGCAAGCTCTGCCTTTGCTTGCCTCCTCTCCAGCTCAAGCGAAATTGCTCGTGTAACCTTATACGTGCGGCCGGGTCTGTTGACTTCACCAGGTTAAGCATGTGCCGTGGCAGGTCGGGGACCTAATTACAGCCATAGGGAAAAGGGACAAACGCGGACAACAGCACTTTGCCAGTTCCCGTTGATAATTTACAACGTCAGGCCTGGATCCTCCCATTGAATCGGCTTGGGCAGCGCTTTGAGGATTTCTGCGCCCTCGCTTACAGAGCTGCGAAGTGATATTATGCTGAAATTAATCTGCCAGCCACAGCTAACGCAGCCCTGACCTAGCTGGGAGTGCATTTCGCAGCACGAACAGCGCTAATAAAATAAATAAAAAAAAAAAAGAGCCAAAAAAAAAAAACCCCAACTAAAAAAAACCCAACCCTGCCAATGCACACTGTGACCAATTTCCAACTGCAGGGAAAGGCATGCGCTGAGCGCTCCCTGGGATATTCTCCACCCTTGTACAGAGCAAACCGAGCCAAGCAATTCCTGGGTCTCAAATCCCGCCTGCCCCTGACGTTCTCATCTTCCAGCTTTCCCCCCCGCCCCGGGTCGCTTTTGAAGGCGAGCACGTGCTCCTTGGCGGCAGCCCCCGCGGCGCTGAAGACGCTCGGCCTCTGCGCAAGGTCCCCCCCACGTGTCGGGGCAGAGCCGGCGAGAGGTAGGTGCTGCCGCCGGGGCTGCTGCCAGACCGGACCCCAGCTGGCAGCAGCGATGCCCTTTCTGCAGAGCCCTTCCCTAAGGCCGGGGGGGGACGGAACCGGGGACGAAGCTCAGGGCTTTGGGGGATGAAGCAAATGCCATGGTTTCCTGCGAAGGGGTGGCAAGGGTGGGCATCGGGCACGGCAACCTGTGGCTGAGGAAGGGGTGGAAAGGCGAGCAACCCCCGGGGGTGCTGGTGGGGGGTGGTTTGCATAAGGTTTTCTTGGCTGCTGCCGTCCAAGGCCCCTCTTGCCCTAAATGCGTCATGGGTGGGTATTGCAGCTGAACTGCTTCAGGAGGGAGCTTTTTTTTTTTTCCTTGGCGTGTGCCTTTGCACGTTTTTATTTATTAATTGGCTCTCCTACATTGTCCTTCTGTCCAGCCCAGGTAACCCGCTCTGCCTCCCAAAGCCCTCTGGTCACCACCCCTTGGCTACCCTTGACCCTGGCAGCATCTTCAAAGGGAACATGGGCCTGCTGCGGAGCGTGCAATGTTTGCTCACTTATCGGGCGAGCAGCTACCGCCTCCCTGCCTTGGGGGGTTTCGTCAGCCTCCCGCAGCGCTCCGGGGGAGACCGGTCGGCCACCGCTGCTTGCACAAGGTCAGTGTCCTCGGCTCAGACGTTTCCCCCACCCCGCGGCGAGCTCCCCTGTCCTCAGTCGGTGACTGCTGTTCGAGTCTTATCGGGGCAACTCGTTCATTAAGCGCTCATCTCGCTAAGGCTTTTAGGTTCGTTTTTCAGCCCTTGCTCATCGTGGGTAAAAAGGGCTGAATCTCCAGTTCCTCCAGCCCCTCCAGAGACCAGGTCCCAGCTGTGGTGGGTCCAAGCAGATGCAGCTGTGCCCAGCGGTGGGCTGAGATGGAGGTGATGCCCCATCAGGACATCCCGGCCATGTCTGAGTCTCACCTGGGTGTGTTTCAGCTACTTCTGTGGGACCTCGCAGCCCAAAGTGCTTTCCCGGATGAGCCAGAAAATGGTATATCTGAATTTGGGAATGTCTTAGCTGTTGGGTGCAGGGAGAGGAGAGATGCTCGTCCCTCCTCCCTCCCAGCTGTGCCATTGCTAGAGGCTGGGGCATTTTGGGTGCGTCAGGCCTCCTCCTAGGATCTAACCCATCACAACAAAAATGGACAATTCTTCTTCCCCGTGTGACATCTCCATTTAAAAAAAAAAAATCAATCATTAACTTCTATTTAAGATATTTTTTTACTGCTGGTAAAAGGCAAATGGGTACCTGGGCTTAGCGGACCAGGTCTGCGTTGTGTTGGGGTTGAGATCCCGGGGGTGGCCAGCTCTCCAGCTGCAGGGTCTGCAGCCAGGGGCCGACCTTCCAGACGGCCCCAGGGAGCTGGGAAAGAGTCCCAGCACCGCAGGAGCAAAGCCAGTGGCCACCTGCCCCAGGGCCTGAGCCACAGGGAAGTTTCATATTCTGCCTTTTTAGCCCTTGAATTTCACTTCCCCCCCCCTTTTTTTTTTTTCTCCCTGTGGTGTAACATATCTGCATTTTAAGGCATTCCTAAATTCATGAGGCTGTGCTTTCAAGGGGTCCCAGCAGCCAGGCGGGGGTGCAAGGCCCTTGGGCTATGAGCAAACTGCCCAGGGCAGCTGGAGGGGACACAAGGACAGGGATGGGGGAGGACACGTGGACAGGGATGGGTCACAGAAACGCATGGTGGGGAGGGAAGCCATGGTCCCTCGCTACAGCCTGGCTGGGGTTGGAAAAAGAGGTGCCAGGGCGGTATCGGATGGGGCACACATAAAAGAGGGCATGTCTCATGCAAACTGTGAGAGACTTGTCCGTCCGGTCCCCAGACCTCTCTCGGAGAGACTTAGGGACCGTGCTGTGGTTTGTCCCTGCTAGGTTTGCACTGCTGCCTTGGAGGCAAAAGGCTGCCAGAGTCCAGCCCTGCCCAACCCTCCCAGCTCACCAGGCGCTTTCCAGCCCTGGCAATTCTCGCAGGATGTAAACCGTGCCGGAGGGAAGTGCCGGGGCAGGCGAATAAAGGTGTTCCCACGAATTAATAGGAGGAAGAAAGAAAAAACATGTGCCAGTTGGGACTCGCCCCTGGAGCGGCGCATTGTCCCTGGCCGGGCTCGCTGCGCATTTCGAGCGGGGAGGCCCTTTGAAGGCTGATTTAAATCCACTCCGGGGAGGTGACACCTGTTGGCACCGCGCCCTCCCCCAGCTCCCCGATGAGGTTTTTGTCTCGTTGAACGCTGGCGACAATAAGGGTCACTGGAGCACGCAGCTGGGCGAAAGGCACGGGCTGAGCCGCGTTTCCCCAGAAAACAACAAAAAAAAACCAGCCAAAAAACCCCGGCAGCCTGCGAGGGGAGGAGGGGAAGGCAGGCGGTAAACAAGCTGCCGTGAGCCCGGCCAGGCGACAAGGGGACTGTTTCTCCCGTTCCCCCCCCCGACTCCCCGCCGGCTCCCCGGGAGAGGGCGCTGGCCCCGCGGCTGCGGCGCCCGGCTCTTCTCCGCTGGCTCGTAAACATGTGCAGGGCGAAGGCATGGGGCTGCCACCAAACCGCCCCCGAGGCAGGCAGCGACATCCTCCCCCATCCAGCCGCGAAACCCTTGCCTACGCCACGCCGGGGTGGGTGGGGGGTGTCTCTCCCAGGACAGGGTTTGCTGGCCGGCATGTGTTTATGGGATGGAGGGGAAGATGTTTACGTTGCAAGCTGCCTTTGCTCCCCGCTTCCCTTTGGGGTTGTTCTGGAGCTCAGCAGGTGAAAAGAGGAGCTGCTCGGATGGGGCGAGGGTCACCCCACGGGGACCTCCACCCTTAAACGCCCTGGGCTTGTTTGCAGCCAGCTCTGGTGGCCAAAGTTTCTGAGAAATTTGCGGGTACCCAGCACACTTCCAAGAATTTGGAGCTATCAGAGCTGTCAGTGTCCCAGTTAAAACCTCTCTGCAAACCTAGGGAAAAGGGCTGGGCAGGGCTTTACGGTGCCTATGGCTTGTCAGCGCCCCTCTATGGGAGCTATTTTGGGTCTCTTCTGGCCTGACTGGGTCTCAGCACCAGCTCCTGCCTCCTTTTGCTTCAGTTGAGCTGTTAGATTCGGGTGACCACAGCTGAACTTGGTCTGAATAGGGGATCCTGAGCTCATGAGTAAAAGACATTTCTGTGTTGAAACCACTGCTCTATACAGTGGGGTGCAGGAACTGGGGTAAGGCAGGTTCTGTTGTAACGCTTGGTGGCTCTGCCTTGCCCCAGCAATGCGAGGAGGTGAAAATCACCTGAATTTCACCTCCATTCCGGACAGCCTCAGGGGAATAACACACACTTGTGGTGGCTGCTGCAAGGTGGTGGTAAAGAATGAGCTGGGTAGTCCCCAGAGGGAGGGTGGGGACCCAGCTCTTGAGACGGGCAATAAATCAAGCACTTCCATCTCCTCCTGGCTGAGGATCCAGCTCTCCCTGGCCACTTCCCCCTCCGCCCCCCGCCCCCAGCAAAACTCTGGCTGTGCAGCGGCTGCGTCTTCAGTAGGGTGGCTGTGATGGCCAGGAGGGTCCAGCTTCTGGAGGGATAGCAATTTTGGTGCCACCTGCCCCAAGGCTGGTGTGGGGCAGCCCGGGATCCCGCCTGGATGTGTGGATGGCGTGTTCTTGGCCTGGGACCTGCGTGTGGGTGCAGGCCTGGGCACAGGGGTGGCAGCTCCTTCTGCAAGTGCCGGGTCAGGCTGGGAGGTGCAGAGGGCTGAGCAGGAGCGGGACATGGGACAGCGAGGGAGCTGCCGGGGTGGAAAAATACTGGGCAGTTCCTGCGGTTTGATGGGTGTCTCTTGCCACCCGAGTGCATCCGAAGCGGGTCCTCCCTTGTGGGACGGTGACTGATTCTCTGCCCCTGAAGCCACAGGGTCTCTCCGCTGCAAATCCAGGTGCTGGTGCCTCGATAACCTGCTCCGAGGGGCAAAGCGGGGCATGGTGTGGGCACTGCCTCTTCCCCCACCCCCGAACGCGTGCACCATGCCACGGCCCGGGCCTCGGGTGGGGGTTCCAGTTCCTCCCTCCCTTCCCCGCTGCCCTGTTTACCCAGGGCGGCCGATTTCCATCCCGGCGAGTTATGCAAAGCCAGCCGCTAATGTAAACGCGGCGGAAAGCCTTGGATCCCCTCCCGCCGCCGCTTCCCCAGAACTATGCGAGACGAGAGGGGGGTATTATTATTTTTTTTTTTTCGGGCGGGGGGTGGTGGTGAGTTGCAAAACTGGCCCAAACCCTTCCCCCCCTACTTCGGTGCGGGGAAGCAGCGAGGTGTTTCCCCCAACCTCTTCCCGGGGATGGGGGCGCAGCGGCAGCCCGGCGGCGGTGCTGCCTCCGGAGGAGGAGGAGCGGCGGCCTCTTGTCGTGTCCCCCCCCCCCGCTTCAACCCCGGCCCCGTCCTGCCCCCCGGCCCGGCCGCCGCTGCCCAATCGGTGCGGCGGGGCCGGCGCTGCGGCGCCATAAAGCGGCGGCGGGCGCGGCCCCGGCAGCCGAGCGTGGGAGCCCCGCGCCCGCCCGCAGCCGCCGCCGTCGGCACCGCCGCCCAGCGCAGGTAACGGCCACGCGTGGGAGCGGGGGCCCCGCCGCCACCACCCGCCACAGGCCCTCGGGGGACGGGGTAGGGGGGGGGAAGCAGCTCCGCCTTGTGCCGGGGGCTCCCCGGCGGCTGTTTGGCAGACGGACCTTCTAGGGAAAAATTCCTGCTTCCTTTTGGTTTTTTTCTTTTTTTTTTGGGAGGGGAGTGGAGAGTCAGCTTGAGTGGCTTTTTGAAAACAGATGCTCTTTGCTTTTTTTTTTTTCCTTTCTCTTTCTTTTTTTTTTTTTTTTTTTTTTTTTCCCCCCTTCTCTTTACGGGGCGCTCTAGCTGCTCGCTTAAATACGGGTGGCTTCCTCTCTGCCGGGAGGTGGACGCCTGGGTGATGCTTCTCGCTGCGAAGCAGGGCCGTGGGGAGCCCCCCCCCCCCCACCCCGGCCAGCGCAGAGGGAGCCCCGCTATAGCAGGGTGGGCTGGGGGGGGAGGTCCGGTCCTCCCTGCGGAGGAGCGACTTCCCAAGTCACTTCATATTTTTCAACTATTTTGGTTTTCTGAGCTCCGGCTGCCGTGGTCCTGACGCAGGTGGGCTGTTCCCGGGAGCCCAATTCCAGGCTGTGCTGGGTTTGGCAGGGATGCTGCCGGTCTGGGACTAGAGCCCCTTCAACCACCCTATGGCTGCCTGGAGACTGATGGGGTTGTTTGCACTGCCCGTTGCTTCCTTGTGTGCTGCCTCCTGCCCTAGACAAGGCTTGTGTAACTTTGGCTGGTCTGAGAAGGCTTTCCTTGGGTGTTAGGTAGCGAGGAGCTTGGAGGTGAAAAGTTCAGAGGTCTGAGGAGGACTTTTGATGGCTGTCCCGTGGTGGATAAGACCTATGTAGTTGGCAGGACGTGGGCAGGGCTTTGGGCATTAATGGGGCTCTTTGAAGGCATCGCTGCTGGAGCAGTGCTTTCCTAGCAGCCTGCGTCTGCCTGAGCTGTTGTGTTTTCTGCCTGTGGAACAGCACGGGACTGCTGGAGATGGCAGCTAGCCCCGTGGCTGAGCTGTCTTCTGATCCTCCCTGGCCGGGAGGCGAAAAATCTAGGAGCGCCAGGAAGGGCTCACGGTTGGGGTTGTTTTTTATATCCTCCCCGCAGGAACCCCTTCGTCCGGTCTGCAGCCATGGCCACCTCGGCGAGCTCCCACCTGAGCAAAGCCATCAAGCACATGTACATGAAACTGCCACAGGGGGAGAAGGTCCAAGCCATGTACATCTGGATCGACGGGACAGGGGAGCACCTCCGCTGCAAGACTCGCACGCTGGACCACGAGCCCAAAAGCCTTGAAGGTGAGAGGGCAGGTGCAGGATTCGCAGCCCCTCGCCGGCTAGAAGCAGCCGTGCTTGGCTGCTCTGGGGGGGAAGGTGCCATTTCTCCCTTTTTGTGGGCAGCAGGATGGTATTTGGGCAAAACATTGCTCCTCACCCTCTTCCAGTTACCTCTTTCCCTAGATACCCCGCGGGGGGGACATTCCCAGCTCTCCAGATGTGGAGTTGCTGTGAGATGCCCGGGGTTGGGAGCTTGTCCCGGGCGCTGCCCCCGCTGCGGAGGGGGCTGTTGGCAGGGGCTGGGGGCTGTTGGCAGGGGCTGGGGGCTGTTGGCAGGGGCTGGGGGCTGTTGGCAGGGGCTGGGCAGCCCATTGACTCTCAAGTACTCGTTTTGGCCGGAAGTAGTTTGGCAGAAGAAAGTGGAGGGGAAAGAATGGAGCTATCCGGTGTAATTAAGAGCTTGTGTCCCTCAGAACAAACAGTCCCAGCTTACACAATAATAGCATTAGGATTTTCCCCAGGTTGCCATGGTGCTGGCTGGAGACAGTTATGAAATGAAAATACTGTGTGTGACTGAGCAGAATTATCTTTTCTTTTCTCCCCCCCCCCCTCTCCTTTCCCCTTTTTCCTCTAAGGGAGTGGTTGGCACAGCTCCTTTGAAATCTTTGTGCTTCCCATCCTCCCACTTTCCCCCCCGGGATATGGAGGAGATAACACTGGCCCGGGTGGAGTTCACTGCTGCTCCTGCTGTGCTGTGGCCCCGAGGGCAGAGCACAGCCAGGGGGGGTGGATGAGGGGGGCAAAGTTGGCCATAGCCTTCCTCCGTGAGTCTCCTACGGCGTGATTTGCTCTCCCACCTTCTCCAGGCCACGCGACATGGATGAGGGTATTTCATGGCTCCTCTCCTTCCCGCAGCTCGAGGATGTCTCGTGCTCTGCCCTCTCCCAGCTTGCCCAGCCGTCTCTGCCAGGAGACTGGGTGCTTTGCTCATCCCGGTGGTTGTTGCGACATGGGAAACGTCCTCCGTGCTGCTCGGTTTGCTTGGGCTTGGCTGGCAGCCCAGCTCCTTGTGTTTCCCAGGGTGGCTGGGGAGTTGCACTCCCCTGTTTTTTCGCTTGTTTTGTTGTTGTTGGTTTTTTTTTTTTTTGCTTCCCCCATTTGGAACAAAATCAGCTGAGTTGGGATTAAACCTATTGTAGGCCTGTTCTCTATAAGCATCTTCACCTCTGTAACACTGGGGGGAGGCAGGGAGCCCATCCTCCTGGTGACCGGGGACCCTGAGTCACTGTGGCTTGTTCCTCTCTCCCTTCCAGATCTCCCCGAATGGAATTTTGACGGCTCCAGCACCTTCCAGGCTGAGGGCTCCAACAGTGACATGTACCTGCGACCTGCTGCCATGTTTCGGGACCCTTTTCGCAAGGATCCCAATAAACTAGTTCTCTGTGAGGTCTTCAAATACAACCGCCAGTCTGCAGGTGAGTAGACCTTCTCCTGGTGGAGGTGATGTTTCTGGGAAGGGGAAAGGGAGAAGTATCCAAATGCTGTTCGTGCCCTTAGTGTCATACAAAAGTAATCCCCACCCTGGAAATAAAAGGCAAACAAAGTGCTGGTGGTGGAGAAAGGGCTGGTCCTGGGATTCTTCACCAGCGCTGCTGGGACTCGAACCCTAAATAAAGTGGAAATGGGGAATGGAGGTGGAGATGGTATCAAGCCTCATGCTGCTTTTCTGTTCTAGAGTCAAATCTCCGATACACCTGCAGACGGATTATGGATATGGTGTCCAACCAGCACCCCTGGTTTGGGATGGAGCAAGAGTACACTCTTCTGGGGACAGATGGACATCCATTTGGCTGGCCTTCCAACGGCTTCCCCGGACCCCAAGGTAATCTTTTTGGGAATCTGCGCTGGACCAACTCGGGAGCATTTGAACTGTGCTCGGTGTGACGCAGCTTCAGTGCTCCAGGCGAGCGGAAAGATTTGAGGTGTTTCTAGAACTGAAGGTGGACAAACGCAAGCAGGATATTGGCAAAAAGTAACCCATGAGGTTAAGACCGTTGCAGAAAGGCTAAGATGGTGATTGGCCACATCCAAATTTGCTGCTCGGTTTGTTAGTCTGCAGGTGACTTTAAACTCATGCCCAGCACGATAGAGCACAAGCCCAAACTCTCAGAGGAACTCGCTCTCCATCGGTGCTCTGCTCTGTTACTGCTTCCACAAAAAAGAGATTTTGGAGCTTTTCCACGCATCTCAAGCCTTTGGAGCGTTCTTCCCTGTGTGTGCTCGGTCTTCACTGAATTTAAGCCTTTTTCCTTCTGGAAACTTACGTTCGCTTTGCTGTTCCACCTGTGCTGTTGCAGGTCCGTACTACTGCGGTGTAGGGGCAGACAAAGCCTATGGCAGAGACATTGTGGAGGCCCACTACCGAGCGTGCCTTTACGCTGGCGTGAAAATTGGAGGAACCAATGCCGAAGTGATGCCAGCCCAGGTAAATTGTTTTAGGTGCCGCTTCGTGGAATGAGATAGTACAGGAAAAATCCCAGGCAGCGGGACTTTTTTGGCTCGGAGACATGTGGTTTAATCAACAATCAGAGCATAAGGGGGTGGGAGTTGCCTCACTGCAATTTGTTTCGGCACCACTGAGCCCGTGACCCCTCCTCCTTGTAGTGGGAGTTCCAGGTGGGACCATGCGAAGGGATTGAGATGGGGGATCACCTCTGGATCGCACGCTTCATCCTGCATCGGGTGTGCGAAGACTTCGGTGTCATTGTGTCCTTCGATCCCAAGCCCATCCCTGGGAACTGGAACGGTGCTGGCTGTCACACCAACTTCAGCACCAAGAACATGAGGGAAGACGGAGGTCTCAAGTAAGTTCTGTTTTTTTTTTTTTTTTTTTGTTTTGGTTTGGTTTTTTTTGAGATGGGCCAGTAGCATCTGTTTGCTGGGCGGCAGGCTGGGCTTGGTAGCAGCGAGCTTTTGTCCACGTGGGAGACATCGCTCTGGTGCCTGGTGTTGTGTTTGAGCCTTTCTTCTGGATATATATATATATATATATTTTTTTTTTTTTTAAATTTTGTATAATTGTGTTCTACCGTCTTGGTGTTGGGTGGGAAATTCAGCCAGCAGTACAGCTCCCATCAGTGTTGATGGAAGCACGGGTGGCCAAGATGCAGCTATTCATAACAGGCCGTCCAGCTGCAAAATGTTGCAAAAATCCTAGCATCAGCTTTTTTTTGTATAACCACGATGAAAAAGACCATTTGCTTCTGTCTAGGCCAGGCTGTGGAAGGTAATGCCGTGTTTTCTTTGACAACAAGATCCTGGAAATATAAAACTTGTTCCCTTATGGGCCTGATGTGCTGAGCGCAGGCACCTTGCAGCGCTGGGTTGCAGTGGAGCTCTAGGAAGGCATTGTTCCTGGCAGCTGTGTTTTCTTGCCTTCAATGTTAGCGATGCCCTGAGATAACGAGCCAACCGCTGACTCTGTGAGCTTCCCAAATTGAAACCTGCGTGATAAGAAATCTCCCCTCTGAGAGCGGGTTCCCCAGGGCGGTGTCTGGGGGATTTGGCCATGGGTCAAACTGGTGGTGTCCCACATGCAGCGCTCCTGAGGGACCTTCTCAGGCTATGGGGATCCTTTTCCAAGAACCAGCCTGGGTTAGAAGTAGAAGTGGAGCAAAGCCCTGTGTTGAGATGGTCAGAAAAATGGGATATAGGGCATAGGCTTCATCATGAAGTGGCTTGGGGACAGCGATGGATCTGCTGTGGCTTGGATGCAACAGTCAAGAGTGGCTCAGCTCGTAGCGTCCTTCAGACGCTCACTGTGTCTTCCCCTCTTCCTTGCTCCATTTGTAGGCACATTGAAGAGGCCATTGAGAAGCTGAGCAAGCGTCACCAGTACCACATCCGTGCCTACGACCCCAAAGGGGGTCTGGACAATGCCAGGCGCCTGACGGGTTTCCATGAGACATCCAACATCCACGAGTTCTCCGCTGGCGTGGCCAACCGCGGCGCCAGCATCCGCATCCCCAGGAACGTGGGCCACGAGAAGAAGGGCTACTTTGAGGACCGCCGGCCCTCCGCCAACTGTGATCCTTACGCTGTGACAGAGGCCCTTGTCCGCACGTGTCTCCTCAACGAAACCGGAGACGAGCCTTTTGAGTACAAGAACTAAGCGGACTGCGCCCACAGACACCGCCTTCCCCCCGCACGTCCCGCACCCCTAAACTTCCCTTCTAGATGTAATCCTGAGGGTACAAGATAACACGTTTTGTGTCTCAATAACTCTTGTTGTCTTGAGGTGGGGAGGAGGGCAAATTTAGTTTTATCGATGTCTGTTTATCATTGACTCTTCAGAAGACAAGAGGAGGAGAGGGTGTTAGAGAACTTTTAACCACTGTTTTATTTTTTTTTGTCTAATTCATGTGTACATCTGATGGGATCCGGTGGCTTCCAGGGACAGACTGCACACACAGAAAGCCAGTCGGTGAGTGGAAAGCTTAAAACTATAGCTGACTCCCCCCAACAGTCAAAATTTGGGGTGTTAGCTCCACCACTGGCTCTCTGCAGACAGATGGTTCTCTACGGTTGGTGCCCTTCTGCGGAGAAGGGAAGACAGGAGCTGTGATGGAGCTCCGCTTGCTCCTGCCTGTATGGTGTGATGGGGAGATCTGCACCCTCTGGCCACTCTGAGGTTTCTGGGAATCTTCTGGCATTGAGCTCAGTGTAGGAGCGTTGAGGAGAACGCCTGGTTCTGTCACTGGAAGTCAACTGGTCTCTGGCTCATAACACAGAGTGAAGTAGTATTTTTCTATTTAAATATAAAAACAACAAAAAAAATTATATATGAAAGTGTTTTTTTTTTTTTTTTATTAAAACAAAAAAAAGAGATGACGTTCCAATGTCTTGCCCAGCTAGAGCGGGCAGAGCTCCCGAGGATGCTGTCGCTGGGCCTCCAGGTGGGACTGAGGGCGAGCTTGGAGGGCTTGGTGGAGGAGACTTGGATGAGATTTTGTTTCGGCGTGGAGTGGAGTTTGCAGGAGGCGGTTCCCAGACCCGGGAAGGCCGCAGAAGCATTTATCGCTGTAACTCAAGCAGCTGCGACACGCTCATGAGTGCGTTAGATCAACAGGAGGAAGGTGTTCTGAACTAGGAGTTGACCGGTCAGCTTAACCCTGTTCTGGACAGAGCTGTGGGTGTGTTACCTCTCTGGCGGGGCTAGCACGTCACTAAAGCAGGGCTTTTGATAAAAGAGAGAAGAAAAAAAAAAAGGTTTAGATATTTTTTTTTTTTTTTTCTTTTCATAATGTTCTTAGTTGGGTTTTGCAGAGACCATTGATGTCACTGTTGTGTCCCGGCTCTCGGGCTGCCTGCCGTTTAGCTGTGATGAGGGCTAGGAGAAAGGGAGAGGCCACCCATGCCTCCCAGCGAGCCCGGGCACCTCCCAGCTCATGCTGGGGGGGTTCAAACGTTCCAGGATTTTACACTTGGGTATCTTAGATGGTGCCAGTAATATTCTGTTGCATTTGAACTTCTTACGAATAGTTGTGGTTTTTTTTTTTTATACAATAAAAAAAGAAAAAAAGAACAAAACCTTAATTACGACTTCTGCCTCCTCCGTGTGATTCATCCTGGCAACTTCTCTTGTATGCATGGTGCCTTCACCATTTGAAGGGAATGGTACCCTGGTAGTGGGTAGGCTTTGGCTTTTTGTTTGTGGGCTGGGTTTGTTTTTTTTTTTTGGCGCAGGGGACTTGCAATCCCTGTGTGCTCTCCAGAAAATGGGATTTTGTAGGTGGCCGTTCTCGCCGGTGGGTCTAGCTGTGACTGGAGTGGGGTTCTCTTGGTACGGGAAAGGGACTGGGCTTGTGGGTGTCCATAAGGAGGGTTATGGGGTAAGCACAGGTGTTTGTGCATCTCTCCGGCGTCCTTCACACAAGTTCCACAGGATGCAGAATCCCATAGAAAGTAAAATTCCAGCACACTTCATGGGTGGGGGGGAAAAAAAGGGGATTTGTGGAAGAGGAGCATTTCCCCCTCTCCCTATGGAGAAAATGCTGCTCATCTACCTTTAGTATAAAACCAGGCTTTTAGAAAACTAAGCAAGGTGCTGGATTGCTTCCCCAAGTCCTTAATTTAGCTTGTGGTGCTATTTCCCAGCTCCTGGGGAGGTACCTTCTCCATTCCCATCTCTAAATACGGATTAACCACATATGAGCATCCTCTTGGGCTAATGAGGCCGTTCCTGCCGTCGTATTTTTATTGACCAAGTGGTCTTTTGCGTTTCCCTACTGGGGAACGTTCAAGGCAGCAGCTTCGTCGCCAAAGCCCCAAAATCGCGCTGTCTCTCTCTGTGCCTGTGCTGGGGAGCCCCACAACAGGGTGGAGCGTCACCAGAGCAGCAGCCAAACAGACACCGTGTCCTCTCCTCTGACCATGGCATGACCGCGAGGACTTTGGCTGGAGCAGCAACCAGAAGAAACCCATGCTGTTCCAGAGCCCAGACATCTTGGGGTTTTCTGCTGAGTTGGGTGTGAGCTGGTGGGGGGCGGGGGGAGCCTACTATTCTTTCTGGCTTCCAAGAAAACGCTACAGAGGAAAAAAATGGATTACACCTAAATCAAATCAAATCTGTCCCTGCAGAGGGTGCTGAGAGGATGCCATCTCCAGGCTGGCCGTCGGGGTGATAATGGGAGCAGGCTTCAGTCCTTTGCTTCTCCAGCTGCCTCGGCCATAAATTTAGGACAGGAGCTTGATGCTTAATGGTTCCTCTTGTTCCCAGCTGAGAAAGCATTTATCCGCTCGCTTCACAATTACCCAAACTGCAAACAAGGTCGGAACAACAAACGTTGCGCTGCAAAGTGGCTTTTCAGATGATGATGAAAAATGTGTCTATTAAAAAAAGACTACAGTGAGTTAGAAGGGAAAATCCTGCCTTTATTCGAGACACTTTTCTGACTCCTCCTTGCCGAGTTTGCTTTGCAGTTATCTAAAGACTGTGTTAGGGCAGAAAGGCTTCTTAAGGCTGTGGAGCAAATTGAGCCTGAAGCCTTCAGAAGCTGAATTTGCTGCTTGTGTATTTATATAAAACATTTCTGACTTTTTAATCTTAGCCTTTCAGGAGGAAGCGAATCCCCTTGCTCTGTTTATTCACACATCCTTAAAACATGAACAATGACATAGAAACGTCCACCAAATACAAGAAAATGCAAGTATCGGTCCCGAAGGGTTTGCTGGGCGCATCGGAGCATCGGGAACCGCTCAGAATGAGGCAGTCAAAATAGAACTAGCTTTTTGAAGTGCCTGTTGGTTGCACTCCCTTTTAATCAAACACCAGCTTCAAAGACAAGGCTGCTCCGAAACGATTAATGTATCTCCTCACATGCCAGGCTCTTCCCCATAACTGAATTTGAAGGCCATCAAAATAAGATTAGCCACAGCTCCCTTAAAATACAGCCTGCGGCAATTGAGCTAATCAAGATCACACTTGCAGCATCTTTTAACACTGGTCTGTGCCAGCCCAATTACCGTGAGGACATGAGGGCTTTTCTCTTCCTGAAAAGCCTGATGAATTAGGTGTGTCTGGTTGGGTTTCTTCTACCCTTTCACAATTTGACAGTGCCCTGATGCTGTTCCAGTATCCACATACCACTTCTTTTTTTTTTTTTCTTTCTTTTTTTCTTTTTCTTTTCTGTTTTTTAGTGCTGTTTGATCTTCCTGGAATACCCGTTTTGGTAGGTGAGCCTTGGCATCCTCACGCAGCCTCCAGCCTTGGCTGTGACCACCTCTCCCTTCTGGAAGACAGCTCCTGGAGGAGACATCAGCCACAGTTAGGTGGGTAAGGATTTGCTGAGCTGTCTTTTGGATGCCATTACCTGGGGGTGGGGTGTGGGGGGGAGAGAAGCATTTCTTCTTGTTGCTAGGCAAAATTGTTTTTATTTCTCTGAGTCCGTGTTTTTCCCTTTTCCTGGGATGTTGATGTTGGCCCGTATGACCGTCCTGCATCCCTTTCTGCCTGTGGAGGATGGGAAGGGATGGTCCCAGGAAGGCAGCCAGACACAGATTGCCGAGGGGGTGACTTGCAGAGCTCTGCAAGAGCCTCTGTTTGTGCTTGAACCTCGTGTTATCAGAGCAGCCCTGCTTTGCTCTCTTGAAAGGCCTCCTGGAGGTCCAGCATCTCCTCTGGTGTGGTGCTTGGAGAAGTCCCAGCTGAGATTTATGCTTGCTGTCCATTGGCTGCATTGCAGGCTGGTGCAGAGCTGTAGAAGAGGGACTGCAGGTCCTTTGCCCTCTTGCAGGAGGCCCAGGCATGCTCTGGAAAGGCGTGTGGGACTCAATGATGCTGCAGCCCAGCCTGCACAGAACAGGTGAAGTGTGACCAGTTGGTAGTTTCTTGTGTGACCAAGATGAAAAAGGCGGTGGGGCTGGGAGGGGAATCCTGCTATCACGGATGTCAGTAGTTTGGCTTCAGCTAAGCCGGGATTTCATCCCACTTGTTCAGTTACTGATTAAACTGAGGACAGACGCTTAGGAAACAAGTGGGAGCTCTTGAGAGGAGAGTGGAAGATCTCCTTAAGTCTGCCTGGCTTCCCAAGCCAGCTGGATGCAGGGTCAGGACTGGGGTGGCTTGTGAGTAGGTCTTCCACTCATGAGTGGTTCTCCTGGCTCTTCAGCTGGCAGTAACCACCTATGTGCAGTGGCCAGTTTCACCATGCTGGCTCTGTGGCTTTTAAATTGAGTCCTGACTCTGTTTGCTCACTGATAAAGGGGCAAGTCCATCTGTAGGATTTGAGGTATGAAGAGAGGAATAGCTTTTCCTAAGGTCACATAGATTATGGGAGATATCAGTCACTGAGTAATGACCCACCTGGATACCTCAAGGTGTCACTTTTTAGTTGCCTGGTTCACAAAGAAACAGTGATCTCGATTTGCTCCTTGTGACTCTGTTCTGTGCCAGTGCTGGGTGTTTTGGGACTGTCCCCTTCTCTTGTGCGATGACCTTTGATGAGAACACACAGAGAAAGACTCTGGACAACCCCGGTCCTGTTGCTCTCCGCACTGAAGTGTCTCCAAGATCTCCATCCCCAGTGGGAGATGACGTGGACCAGACCCTCTCCCAGCTGCTCTTCATAGAATCATTGAATGTGTTGGGTTGGAAGGGACCCTTAAAGGCCATCTAATCCAACCCCCCTGCAGTAAGCAGGGACATCTTCAACTACATCAGGTTCCTCAGAGCCTCATCAAGCCTGGCCTTGAATGTCTCCAGGGATGGGGTCTCCACCACCTCTCTGGGCAACCTGTTCTTGCGGGTGTCTGGCCTGTGTTAGGAAGGAACAGGCTGGGTGCTCCTCATGGGTTAGCCCCCAGAACCTGCAGTGGCCTTGCCCGTGGAGCATGCATGGGTTGACCTCAACGGGAGCCTGCCTGGCTGGGGGAGAAACCCAGGGTCGGAGGGGAAAATGAGGGGGAAAATCTATATTCTGTGACTCCAGAACGAGCACCAGGGCTGCAGCTCTTCACAGTCTTGTAGGAGGACCGAGCCTTTGCCTCTCCTAAGCCTTCTTCCTCACTGCTCTTTTCCTCCCTTCCCTGGTGAGACGGTGCAAGACTGCTGCATGTGCTGGGGTCGTGGTCTGGGGTGGGGGCAGCTAGGCTTTACCTCAGCCAAAAAACCGTCTTTTTTTCCTTTTTTTTTTTTTTTCTTTTTTTCTTCTCTATCCTGGCCTGCCCAGAGGCTGGCACGGCCAGGCTATTTTGCTTTCATAAGCTGCATTATGTAAGCCACGTCTTGAGTGGGGATGCGGTGCCAACTTGGACTCCGCAGCGGGAAGGAGCCACATTCCTCTGCCGCTGGGTTTAATCCCTGCCTCCAGCCACAGTTGGTTTGCTGGGAGGAATCGGAGAGCTGTGCTGAGCTTTCTAATCCCCTGCCCCAGGTGGAGCCAGCTTATTTGTGCTCGAACCCTGCTTTCCTTTGTCAACAGGTTGTGCCCACGACTCCTCTTAGCAAGCCCTTTCCTTGGCTGCTAGGAGGATTGGCCCAGGCATGCTCACCACACCTCGGGACCCTCCTCGCCTCCCCTTGTTTGTTGAACTCTCCGTGCTCTGCGGTTTAGGTTGCACTTGCTCAGAAAGGGAGGGTGGGGAATGGAAGTGGAGACTTCTACAATTCTAGCTCTGAAAAGCAGTGGGTGTCCAGGGTGGCATGGCCAGCAGGGAGGCTGCAGAGCCTGGGGAAGACCATGATGGTGCCAACAGCTTCTCCATCTGTCTCACCGCTGACTGCCCTCCTAGGAGCTCCCTCCCAGGGGCAACAGACCCTGCCACGTCTGTTGGATGTGACACTTGTACCACCAAGGATCCTGGGGAGCCCTGGAGATGCTGCACCCCAGGGCTCCTGTGGCACCATCCCGGCTGGGTGTAGGGTGCAGGACAGCAATGGGTGCTTGGCAGGGTGTTTGTTGGCTCCCCAGCAGCCTGAGCCAGCTGCCTTCAGTCCCCGCGCTCAGGATCAAGGATCTCCAGGACCCCATTTGCCTGGGTCCAGAAGGAGAAGGTCCTCGTCCTCCACTCAGGTTTTAGATGAAGCTGACAGCCGCAATGCCTTGCTGTGGATTTTCCCGTCCTGTGGGAGGATGAGGCACCAGACTCCACAAGTTTTTGCTGGCAGCTTTCCTCTAGCGCCAAACATGCTGTTAAAATGAAAATTATTAATCAGATACAGGTTTGGGCTGCTTTTTCTCATCACAAAGTGGGGTGGCCCAAGCCCGTCCGTATGGCTCACGGAGATGCTGAGCAGCTGCCTGAATTGCCCAGCTGCTTCCGCCCTGAGCCAGAGCTTGGCCAAAATGCCTAAAATACTGGGAAAGCAAAGTGAATAGGATCCTCCTCCCCTACTGATCTGAACGTGTAGGATTCTGGAAAGCATGCTGCCCAGCAGGTATTTGGTAGAATCATAGAATCATAGGGTTGGAAGGGACCTCTGGAGATCATCCAGTCCAAGCCCCCTGCCAGAGCAGGGTCACCCAGAGCAGGTGGCACAGGAACGTGTCCAGGCGGGTTTGGAATGTCTCCAGAGACGGAGACTCCACCACCTCTCTGGGCAGCCTGTGCCAGGGCTCTGCCACCCTCAAAGGAAAGAAGTTCCTCCTCACGTTGAGATGGAACTTCCTATGGTCAAGTTTGTGCCCGTTACCCCTTGTCCCGTCGCTGGGCACCACTGAGAAGAGCCTGGCCCCATCCTCCTGACACCCACCCTTTCAGTATAAGTGTTGATAAGGTCCCCCTCAGCCGCCTTTTTTCCAGACTGAAGAGACCCAAATCCCTCAGCCTTTCTTCATAAGAGAGGTGTTCCGGTCCCCTCATCATCTTGGTAGCTCTCTGCTGCACCCTCTCCAGCAGTTCCCTGTCCCTCTGTCAGGGACAAATCTGCTAGGATCAACAGTTGCTTCAACCACACAAAGCAGTCTGCTCAACGCCTCTCCGTGTTTAGGGGATCCTGAGCAAGCCACCAAGTTGGAGGTTGGAATAGCCGTGCCCAGGGCTGTGTTATCCGGATGCCGTTTCCATTTAGGAAGCTGCCCGGGAACAGCTGGGCTTAGAGACGGGCTTAGCCTGTCTCTGAAACTTGGAGGCCAGGGCTTCAGCTGGCTGAATCACCGAAAACTATGTGCTTGCTTTGAAATACAAGATATTTTCAGACTGTTTTCCACCCGGACAGATAACACATGCAGGGTGATTAACTGGCTCCAATTTTTCCACCTCTCCTTGTGGCTGGCTCTGCTGGCAAGATCTCCATCCGCTCTTTAAAATGCTTTCACTGTAGCATGGATGCCTTCCCTTCTGGCAAATAACTGTGCCAGTGATCAGCGGGTGACACTGTCACCGTGGGCTGTAGACCTATGAGGAAGCGTTTAATTAAGAGAAGTGATTGCTTTGGCCTGGCAGTTTTCTGTCTGTAATCTCTCTAGAATGAAGCAAGCTGTTGGTGAAGCTGGCTGGGGAAAGAGGTGGTCTCTGGCAGGGCTGTCCTCCCCACCATTCTGGGGCTGTGCAGAGAGCTGGGGGTGTGCCCTGTGTTCCAGGAACCAGGGACACTGCACAGATGACGGTTTGGGACCAAAGAGCATCCTAAAGATTTGCGGCGTGCTGGCGGTCTGTGCCGTGGAAATGTCCTGGCCAGAGTGAGGTGTTTCATCTTGGTCATTTGGTCTCTGTTTTCGCTTTGAGAGCCCTACTCTCAAAGTGCGAGCAAACCCGACTCACACCAGCTTCTCTGCACAGGGTAGAGCATAGCTCAGAAACATCAAGGGATAAACGGCAATATCCAGGATGGTACAGAAGGCGTCCACCTGGTTTGCAGAGGCAATGGGGAGCAGAAGGGGTTGAACACAGCCTGAACCGTGGTACTGCAACACCCCTGCGTACCGGGAGCCAGGCTTTGGCACGGCAGGAGCCGAAGTGAGTCACCCTCGTGAGGCACCACGGTGGCTCCAAAGCACCCGGGAAGGAGTTAGCTACCCAATTTGAGCCTGGGCATGGTTAGGCACGAGCCTCCGTGGTTCCTCTGGAAACAAAAGCCAGCCCTTCTCCATGTTGTGTCTTGCAGAGAGGCAGCCTGGTCTTGCTGGGGGAGCTCAGGCTGGAGAAAGTCATGAAGCCTGTAAGATGGGAGCTTCCGCTGGGAGATCTGGTCTCAGTAAAACAAACCTCTGTGCAAAGGTTGGGGTTGGGGAAAGGGGGTGATGCCACCTGGGTTCTGCAGAGCACCTGCAAGGCCAAGGTGAATGGGTTTCTAACGGGCTGTAGCTGAGCTGTGTCACTCCCAGGGCGTCTGTACGAACAGCGTGGTGTGACCTGGGTGTCATGGGACATCTTGGCTGGCAGATAGTGACGGCTTCCCCCGATGGGCTCCCTGACACCCAGCAACCTCCCCTTCTTGTCTCTCCCTCCTCGTCTCCTTCTCCTATCCAGGCGGTGGAAACCGCTCGCACGAAATCTAAAGCAAACGCTGCAATTCTTGTCTTTTCGTTGTGAATAACGTCGGGCCTGGTTTTTTTTTTGTGCGCGCTATTGAAGCAGCAGCTGCATTTCCACCAGCTGGCAGCGCTCTGGGAGGAGATCAAGTGTTCTTAGCAAAGTTGGGCCAGATCTATGGCTGGTGGGAATCAGCATAATTCTGTTTGACCTCAGCACTGAGCTGCTTTATACCAACTTTGAACCGGGCTCCCACAACAAGTCTTTGGGGGATTTTGGGGGGCGGGTGTGGGGGTGTGGGTGAGGAGAAGTGCTCTTTGTAGAGACGAAATAGTCACGCATGCTGTTAGTGGTGTCTGCTGGAACAGGAGGACGAGGAGCTCGGCAGTGGGGAGATCTCCGAGCACTTGCTGTCGGATCGTCCTCTTCTGAAGCGTGCAAAAAAATGAAAAAAAAAAATAATAAAAAAAAAAAAATATGTGAGACTTATGAGACTGTTCTGTGTCTGGGGTGCCTGGAGCTGTGTATGAGTGTATTGCTACACTCTGCCTGTGCGTGCTGCAAGACGGGAGCACCAGCCCCGCCAAAACATCCAGCCCTTCTGGGAAGGGTCCGCAGCACCGTGTGCTTGTCCCGCAAGGACAGGCCATGCCTCCCTCTGCCAGGTACCGTGGGGCAGGCGCCAGCCCTTCCTCCGGGCTTGGGAACAGCTTGTTTTGAACGTCAGTGGCACGGAAAGCAGAGAAAACGGGAGCAGATGTGGCTGCGGGCACTGCTGGCACGGGCGCGTCTCCCTGGCACGGGCAGGAGTCGCTCCTCTGGCACTGCTGCCTGCAGGCACCTGCCCCTCTGCTGTGACCCCCAGGACATGCTGGACCCCCCACCCCTCCTCCCCGTACCAACACTGCCCCGTGCTCTCAGCCAGACCCAAGACAGCAGAGCTGCTCCGTGTGCCGGATTCCTTAAAATAGGGTCTCCTCTCGATGCTCAGCTCAACCCTCCCGTCCCTCCGCTCTGTCTGTCCGCTAACGGGTCGCTCAGCGTGGAAGGGGAACGTGGAGGACTGGAGAAGGCTGAGAGGAGCTGGTGGGGAAGGAACATGCTCAGATGAGAGGTGGGTTCTGTTGTGTTGCGTGTTTGTTTGGTTTGTGGTTTTTTGTTTGTTTTTTTTTTCCTTTGGGACAATTTTTGTATTTTAGTAGTGGGGAAACATGCAACCTTTCTCGATAAGAAAGCTCAAACCCTGATGATATTTTTTTTTTTAAACTTTTTTTTTTTTGACTGCACCCGCGTCCTTGTGAGAGCCCTTTTCTTCTATATATTCGGAGAGTCGGTTCTTAGTCCTGAGGGACCGTGAGGACCTTTGCTGCCAGAGGCACCGTGTCCATCATCCTGATGCAATCAGAGCTTTTTCCCCGCTTTGCGCCTCCCTCTGCCCCTCGTTAAAAAAACAAATGTCTCCGTCCCAGCCGTGCCAGTCCCAGTACCTGTGGTGGCTAGTTCCAACTTGCCGTGTCAGTGGAGACTGAGGTTGCTCCTCCGGAGCAGCATGGATGTGTCCTCAGGGCAGCAGTGATGGGAGAAGCCAGGGTGAGAGGAAGGCACTGAATAAATCATGCCAATGGATGGCTTTTTCTCTGGTTTGGTTTCTCTTTACAAGGAGCTGAAGAGGGCTTATTGCATCACACTTTGCTGCTCCATCTCTAGGTTCGGTTGGGTGTGCTGGCCTCATGACTCATTTGCCTGGGTGTGCTTTTCCAGTGCTGTTGACATCTGCTGATCTCGGATTGCTTTCCAACCCTTAAACCCTATGTGGCAAGAGAGAACTGAAGGAGGGGAAGACACCTCATTAATTTTTACTCCACCCTGCATCCTTCCCATCTCTTTCCTCTTGTGGAGACAGGGAGGAATATTGTTTTGCCTGCCCTTGGGGGGCAATGAGATGCTATTTAATTGCCTACCACCACGTCGCATGTCTGGTGGAGTCAGGGGGTAAAGGATGCTGTGCTCAGCTGTCACTGCATGGCACTTCAGGCAGGATGGTGTGCCCTGAATTGCAGCCCAGTCTGTGTCAAGGCTGCTGCTCCGATTGGAGTGGGATTCAGGTAAGGTGTGTTCCTCCTTCCTGCCTGGATTATCACTCTGAGCAGCTGAGTCACGTTGAGCCGTGGTTCCTGTTTCTGCCTTTGCTAAGGCAGGACCACCAGGCTGACCTAACCAGCCTTCTGGGCAGGCTCCCAGTTATAGAATCACAGAATGGTTCAGGTTGGAAGGGACATTAAAGATCACCCAGTTCCAACCCCCCTGCCCTGGGCAGGGACACCTCCCACCAGACCAGGCTGCTCAAAGCCCCATCCAGCCTGGCCTTGAACACCTCCAGGGATGGGGCAGCCACAGCTTCTCTGGGCAACCTGTTCCAGTGCCTCACCACCCTCACAGGAAAGAATTTCTTCCTGATATCCAATCTAAATCTACCCTCCTTCAGTTTGAAGCTGTTACCCCTCGTCCTGTCATTACACTCCCTGATCCAGAGTCCCTCCCCATCTCTCCTGTAGCCCCCTTTAGGTACTGGAAGGGGCTCTAAGGTCTCCCCAGAGCCTTCTCTTCTCCAGGCTGAACAACCCCAACTCTCTCAGCCTGTCCTCACAGCAGAGGTGCTCCAGCCCTCGGATCATCTTCACGGCCCTCCTCTGAACCCGTTCCAACAGGTCCATGTCCTTGTTGTGCTGAGGGCTCCAGAGCTGGATGCAGTACTGCAGGTGGGGTCTCACCAGAGCGGAGCAGAGGGACAGAATCACCTCCCTCGCCCAGCTGGCCACGCTTCTTTTGATGCACCCCAGGATGCGGTTGGCTTTCTGGGCTGCAAGCACGCGCTGATGGCTCATGTTGAGCTTCTAACCTCCTGCCGGCCTTGGTCCCGTGGCTTGTGGGATGCTCGCACAGCAGCCAGCCCCATCCCTGCCCTGGGTGTGGGTCCCCACGGGGAGGTGGCTGGGCACAGGGCAGTTCCCAGAGGAGGAGGACCGGGAACCGCTGAGTAACGAGGCCAGGCAAAGGGCGAGCTTGCTTCTGCAGCCTGTCGTCAGCAGGAGTGATGAAATGATTAAGTTGGTGGGGAGGTCGGGGAAAAAGAGGCCGCCTGGAAGAAGCCTCTCGTCCACTGCTGGAGCGAGCGCTTGTGAGCAGCCGGCTGTACGCTGTGGTTTTAACCCACGCTGGCACACAGCGTTCAACCCTTGCTTTTATTCCCCCTAACCACGCATCTCCAAGTCATCAGCAACCCTCACTTCTTCAGGCCCAGCTGTGTGCAAGGTGGGCTGAGCCCCTGGCATCCCCCTGCCTGGGGGATTTATACATTTGGGTAGAAATCAGCCTCCGCAGGGTAAACTGTGCCCTAGCGAGGCCATGTCCTTTGGAGTTTGGGTTTTTTTTGGGAGTCCGGTGCTATCTTGCAGGTAGCATAGCAGAAGCAAAAGCAAAAAATAGGACACATGTTTTCCCAAATATATTGAGATCAAAGGCAGTTTCTAAGGAGAATAATGGTTATTGCTACCTCCCAGGCTGCCAACACAGCTGGGATCTGAACAGCCACATGGTGCATGACCCCGCTGGGTCCAAGCTTGGCTCTTGACACTCTCCTGGGCATGGGACAGGGACAGCCGTGAGCCGGGCTGCCTCAGGAGCTCATTTTGGTGGGAGAGGCGTGAGCATCCATCCTAGCCCAGCTCACAGTTTCCAAACCTCCTGACGGTGCTGAGAGCAGGCAAGCGAGACTCAGGCAGCAAAGTCTTCCACTGATGGGCGTCTACTTTCCTTTTCGACTGATGTTTTATAGGTGCTGGAGCTTTTTAATGTCCACGGACATTTTTTTTTTCCCCAAGTGGGCTTTCTCTAAGTAGGGAGTTGAGAGCGTGGACAAAGAACACGATGATATTCTAAAATAAGAATTATTTTGCCGTAGCTAAATCTATCCGTTCCGCCAAACGGAGATCTAGTTCTCAATGAGATCATCTGCAGGAAGGCAGACTGTGCTTTCCGAGCAGTAGTAGCGTTGTTGTGGCTGCCGGGCTGGTTTCAGGTGATGGGCCAGGCAGCGTTTCTCAGGAGCAGTAATACTTCTGTCAGAGGCACTGGCCTGGTGGAAGAAAAACAGGCAACTGGCTGACACAAGGGAAAGAAAACAAAAAATGCGTAAGCACAGATGTGGCCGGCTTCACGCTAGGTGTGTTCCTTGGTTTGAAGGCTTCTTGCTTCATCTCAGAGCTAAGATGGCTTTGGGCCAGCGTTGCTTTGGGATTTTCCAAGCTGTCTCGCTAGAATATTTTTCCCTTTCCCTACAAACTTTGAGGACTTGACACCTGTAGTTTATCCATCTTAGCTTTCCTATGTAAACAAGGCTGAAAGAGAGGAGATAAACTGCGTACAGTGCTTTTCACAGCTTCCCACCCCACGGCGCTGGGGAAGGAAGGGGCGTACTGGGGTGGGAGGTGAGCCTGTCTCTCGGGAAGACAGGCGGAGATGGGGACGAGCCTGGAAGGATTAATCCAGGAAGGATTAATGCAAACACCTGGTTGAGCAGACAGCGGCCAAATCCTGCCTTGATCGCTCCTGGCTCCCCTGCTCTGCTCCTGGCTCGGTGTCTGGGGGAAGGGGAAAGAAGCGAATCCTGCTGCGCTGACGCAGCATCCGGAAATTGGTGCTGGAGGATTCCTGTGGAAAGGTGACTCCACCTGGTAGGTGTCACACCAAGGCTGGGGTGAAGCAGCACAAGCAGGCAGGAGAAACAAAGGTGCCTTTGTGGTGGGTCCCCCTGCCCTGCAGAGCTGCCTGGCCCCCCGCCAGCGAAATGCCTGGCTCCCTACCGAGACGTGAAGTTTGGGGGAGGCTGGTTGAGCAGCCGAGACCTTCCCAGAGCCGAAATTTGGTGGGAGTTGCTCTCTCACCTGGAGATGCACCCTCCCACTCGGCACCAGCCTAACGGGGCTTGGACAGGGTAAGCCCTAAAACTGCCGCCAGGGCTGGCGCCTTCCCTCCCAGCCCGCGTCGATGCGGCAGGGATGCTCATAGCCGGGTGGGTGGCTTTCTCTGGGTACGTCGGTGGTCCAGGTGTGCCCCTGGAGCGGGCAAGGCTGGCCCCGCGAACAGGGCGAGCGTCAGTGCGTGGGCCCGCGGCGAGCGGGCAGGTTGCCAGCGCGGTGGTGCTGCCTCTAATCGCCCTCGCCCTGACCTTGGCTAGGGACGCCCTTTCTCCCCGCCTCTGCCAAACCACCCTCCGCTGGGCAGAGCCGCCCCCTCGCTGGGGTGAAGGGGAAGTTCAGGGACCCACGTGCGCGGGTGTCAGGACTGCATCCTTGGCTCTGGAAGGGGTGCGTGGGGGGAGACAAGTCTCTCCAGGTCTAGGATGCACCCTTAGAATTGCCACGTTCTACCCAGGGGACAAAAAGCACCCGTCCCCTGGGATCTCCAAGCAGCTTGTTCAACCAGCGTGAAACCCACTTAAAATCCATCCCCTTTTTGGGGGTAGGAGAGGATGCATCCATCCTCACACACGTGTGTTTTTTTCTCCAGCTCATCGCCTCAGGGTGAAACAAGGTGGAGAAACAAGATCTGCTCGTACATAACACCCTTCCCCGCCATGCTGTTCGTGTCGCGCATTGCTGCTCCTGTTTTGGAAAGCCCTTGGGACCGCGAGAGTTAATTCTTCATCCCAGCTGCTTTCCTCCTAGAGCTCAGCAGGAAGAGGGATTGTGCTAGGCAAGGGGCACCACTGCGTAGGGGGAGGAGAGAAGGGGAAAAAAAAAAAAGGCAAAAAAAAAAAAAAAGCTTAATGTTCAGACCTTTTACCTAATTTCCAAAGGTTCGGACCTGAGGGCCATAGCAACACGAGCTGCCGGCGGTGTGATTGGAGGCGGTGGGCTGTGCTGGGCTGCGCTCCCAACCGGCATCCTCGCCGATGGGACGCAGCCGGCGTTGGCTTTCTGCCTCCCCTTCCCTTCATCCACGGGATGAGCTCCAGGCACGCGGTTTTGGGCTTTTGGTGGTTTTTTTTTTTTTTTTTGGTTTGGTTTGTTTTTTTTTTTCCCCATCTGATTGCCTTTGCTCATTTCAAGTGCTTTTTGCCTGGTTTCAAGGAGCGGTTGAAAAAAGTTCTTGTCTCTAGTGAAATTAGGCAGCATCCAGGAAGGGCTGTTCTCATGAAGACCTGCCGAGAAATTAATAGGGTGGTAAAACCCTAGAAAGCTGTCGTATATATTTGCATAGCCGTGCAGAAGTGAGAGGGGGGCGGCTCCGTGCACCTACAGAACAGAGTTTGGCCCGGAGGACCTTCAGTCCAGCAATAATTTCCTTTTACCAAGGTCAAAAAAGCCTTTGCAAAAATATCAGAGATCCCTGCAAACCAAAAGCAAAGACGGTCAAGATTGCAAAACATTCCCATTATACCTATAGCTTGCTAATTCTCCTTTTGCATTTATTAGTGTGGTTCAACCATCGAGTTTATCTCCAAGCGCAGTCCATCCTGGAGAAACGTCACGCGGTCTCTGTGGGGGAAAAGACCTGATGAAACTTGGATGTGGGTTTTCTGAGCGACAACCTCTTGCTTTGGTGGCACCCGTCCCTTTTTACCCCTTGGCAGCACGGCAGAGCTGACGCGACCGTGGGCTCGGTTTCTGCAGGTCGTTGGGATCAAATCGCCCCGCAACGCTTGGTCACAAATCACAGCCGCTCTTCGGAGCAGAATTGCGTTTTAACCTGAAGATGTGAGCGTTTCTGACAGGGCTGAATCTGTCGGGGATGATCAGGGGCAGGAAGCAATAAGTGGTTAACAGCAAAACCACTTGCTAGGGAGAAGATGGGGATTATAGGAGTGACTGGGTTGGTTTAAATAGAGCCAACCTGTATTCCCCAGCTCTCCAGGATCACGCAAAGCTTCAGCAGAGCAGCTAAGTCTGATTACGTCTGTGTTACAGTTCTCTCGTGCAGCACCTTCCTTTGATCCGTCTTCCTCAATGAGCCACAAGTTTAGCAAAGCATCTGCTCGCTGAATCCACTTAATTCTCCTTAAAAGTTTTGCGACATGAAGCTGGCCGCATTTCTGCTCTTCTCTGCCTGTGCATGGCAGTGTGTGTTTACAGTTCCTTTCCTAGAGAGGAGCACATATTGCCTCATGTGTTACATATTTAGCTTCGAGTCGGAATTAGTATTTAAGAAAAAAGGTTGATATACTCCAGACGAAGCTACCTTTGCATTTTCCGGAGACTTGCTGTGCTCAAAAGCTTTCTGCGCGTCCCTGTAGCGTTTGAACCCTGCCACCGAGCAGCGAAACCCAGTTCATCCCTGGGGAGCTGTGTGCAGAGAGGACCAGCTTCTGCTGGATTTTAAGAAGCCATGAAATCGGGCATTTGGCTGTTTGTTAATTTGTGTATTAAAAATTTTGCCATTTTAGTCCGTTCCTCTTTAAGAAGACCCATTGTGATATTTCCATTCCCAGGTGCCCTTTCAAAGTAAGGTTGTCTCTTCAGCCACGTCCTACTCCAGTGCTTATCAGCCAGCCAGGGGTCACACGCAGCGGCTCTGAACAAATCCAGAGGTCTGGATTTGGGGCTGAATAGCTTTTTGGGGAAAGCAGTCGCAGGAGAGCAGCTGTATAAAATGAGCTTGTGTCTTGATTCCCCACCATTCCCTGTCCCTTCCACCTCATTTATAAGGTACTTCCCATGCACCACTGGGTTTGTGCAGAAAAGCCTTGGAAGCTTGGAGCATCCCTCTTTTCCCAGGGGTGCAAGCCTGCGGGCGCGTTTCCCTCGGAAGCGTAGAGCAGACAAGTGCTGGGTTGCTCTCTTGCGTTCAACTTTCTGTTCTTCGGGAATCACTGGGATATGAATAGGATCCTTATCAAACCAGGTTCATCCAAAGGACAAGGCCATATTAATTGTTTGCAGAACTCCAGCAAATAAACAGCATTCATCCTCATTCCTTATTTGCCTGCTTTATCTCCAATGGCCAACTCAAGCAGAGGCCACAGAGCTCAGCGGCGGAGGGGGGTGACAGCCTTTGGCAAGTATCGGACTGTGCCCAGCTTCCCAGGTGGTACGATCAAGCACCATGGAAACAACTTCTGGCTGGAGCCTTTAAATTATACATTTGGGAGGAGAGCAAAAAAAAAAAAAAAGAGTGCCTGTTCCATCTGGGGGTCTAAATGGAGAGGGGAGACCTGCTGTGAGCAAAGCCTTTTTCCTTGAAGCCGTTTACCATGCTCTGGAGTAAGGTGGGGAAAATGGATAGCAATAGTGGTGGTAAAACAGAAGCGTGGGTCTTGGCTCCCTTCCCAGGCCAGGACTCGCATCCTAAAGCTTAAAGGCTGGAGTACAAGAGGCCAAAAGCCTTTCTGTGGCCCAGGAAAAAAGCAGGTGACACAGGGCGCGGCCAGAGCTCTCAACACCTGACATCTCCATTGCTTCTGGAAAGTCCTCTGCGGTCAAGCTGGTCAACTGCCTAAAGAGGAGAGAAGAATTTGCAAGCATCTTCCTTTGTCTCAATGCAGGCTGGATGGCCAAAAAACCTGGTTATTCCAACCAGACCGCCTTGTCCAGCCATCGCTGCTCTACGGAGCACACCTGGGTGGTTTCTTGAAGCCAGGGGTCTGCC
Source organism: Larus michahellis (assembly GCF_964199755.1). Lineage (NCBI taxonomy): Eukaryota > Metazoa > Chordata > Aves > Charadriiformes > Laridae > Larus > Larus michahellis. Next base: position 24,515,736 of record NC_133903.1, on the reverse strand, counting down.
CCACGGAGCACGTGGCTGCTGGGCCCAGAGGCTGGGAGGCTGAGCCCGCGGGGAAGGAAGGGTGCTTGCTCAGTGAGCTGTGTGGCAAAAGCCAGTGTTGATGCTGGCCAGGCTGCTGGCTCACCAGAAGGGCTCATGTCTGCAAAATTTCAATCTAGGGCTAAATTTAAACACCAAAATGTAGCGTTCAGAAGCCCGGAGAATAGCCCAGCCCTCGCCTCCAGTGGCTGCTGCTAGCCAGCCCTCCCTTTGGCAAGGAAGAAGCTTTTGTTTTCCTAGGATTCCGGGCCAGCTTGGAATAATAACACCAGCGCAATCCTCCCTGCCCCAGCACAATGAAGCAGTGCTCTCAATTCCCAGATGTGCAGGAGGGAAGTGCCCAGCGTGTCTCTTCCTGATGCTTCCTTTCCAGATGTGGAGTGGCAGGGAGCCGGAGGCAGCCTGCCACCAGCCGGGAAGAGGGCTGGGGAGCGGGCGGTGGAGTTTTCCCCTGGAAACCTTCTGGATCTGGCTGCTCGTGGCCGGGGGAAGCAGTTTGGGCTGCAGCTATTCAGCTGGTTTGCAACAGCTTGAGCAGGCTCCTTCTGCGCAGCAGCGAGGAAGTGCTCCTGCAGCAAAGAATCACAGAATGGCCGGGGTTGGAAGGGACCTCTGGAGATCACCCAGTCCAAGCCCCTGCCAGAGCAGGGTCACCCAGAGCAGGTGGCACAAGAACGCGTCCAGGCGAGTTTGGAATGTCTCCAGAGACGGAGACTCCACCACCTCTCTGGGCAGCCTGTGCCAGGGCTCTGCCACCCTCAAAGGAAAGAAGTTTTTCCTCATGTTGAGATGGAATTTCCTGTGTTCCAGCTTGTCCTGCCACCAGCGACCGGCCGAAAAGAGTCTGACCCCATCCCCTTGACACCCGCCCTTTAGATTTTTTTAAGCATTGATGAGGTCCCCTCTCAGTCTTCTCCAGGCTAAACAGACCCAGGTCTCTCAGCCTTTCCTCATGAGACAGGTGCTCCATTCCCTTGAAGGTGAGGATGCCTTCCCTCCCCGACGTGTCTTCATCCTCAAAGAGCCGTTGGTCTCGTCTTCTCCTGAAACAGCCATCGGACCCCATCTTCTCCTCCTCAAACAGCCCTTGGTCCTCATCATCTCCTCCTGAGCAACACCAGCGGGGCTGGACTCAATTAAAACTCCTGCAGAGAACTTGATGGGACAGAGAGACCCATCGCCGAGAGACCCATCCTTCTGCTCAGGCCTCATGTCCCAGGGACAGGGATCAACATGAAACCACCTCACGTGTGAAGCCTTGTGCCAAGGTCATGGTGAGTGAGTCCCACGTGAGCTAGTGGCTCCATAGGATGAATCTGGAGATTGGAAACCGTCCCCCTGCGATGAGGTCAGGCATGTTTTGGATTCGACTGGCCCATGAAAGGTGCCTTTTTTGGGCAATGCCCCGGGCAGAAGGATTCAGGCGGTGCGGGAAGGGGCTGCCTGTGGGCACAGCTGCCTCTCAGGGTGCCAGTGGGCAACACAAGCCAGGGCACCGCATCGTGTGACCCGCTTTGGCTGTACCTACCCGGTGGAAAATTCCTGCCCATGGGCAACGTCCTTCTGCCTTTATTTTTAAGCAGTCCGCTAACGCACAGAGATAAAGGGTGCTGACAGGAGCCTGGCTGCTAATTGTTTTTTTGCCTGGGCTTATGTGATACTTGTAATTAAAGGAAGGTGGGAGGGAGGTTTGGTGGAGGAAGGGAACAAAAGCACACAGATGCGATGGAAGAGAGCGAGATGCAGAGGAGCTGGGGCTCTCCGAGGAGGTCCCAGGAAGGGATGCTTACACTAAAAGTCAGCATCAAGATTACTCATAGCCATGGCATCAGCATGGGTGCCCTCCCAAGTCATCGGTGTGCCAGGGAGGCCGGGGACAGGGTGTTCTCGCGTGTGGGATGGGGATCCAGACCCCGCGTGGTGTCAGAGCTGATATCCGTCCCTGTGTGGCAACCGTGCTGAGCACGGGGAGAGGTGACCTTGAATTTAGGGCTGCTCGTGGCATTTCCCTGCAGCCCTGCAGAGGCTCTCTGCTCTTCCTTTTCGCATCCTTCCCTTTCTCTTTTCCCCTTATTTTTATGCAGCAGTACTCACCGCCCATCTTGCCAGAGCCTGCCCAGTTGGGGTGGATGCTGTGCTGACCCTTTGCAAATCCAACCATTTATTTCCGAAGCTTTTTTTTTTTTTTTTTTGCCCAAATTGACTTTTCCACTGGGTAGCAAAGACGTTTTGTTTGGCTCTTTGTTTACGAGGGAAAAATGCACGCCAGAAAAAACCTAGGTTAACTTTCAGCTTGAAGCCGCTTCACTTGCCATGAACGAATGGTGCAGGTGTCTCGAGTCAAAGTCTTGCGTGATTCTTTGAGAGATTAGATCTTGTAGTTTGTCTTCCTGAATGTGTAAATACATCCGAGGGAAACCTTTGCCCTGGTGGCAACTCAGGATAGTTTCCAGCCTATCTCAAAAAGAAATCTTGAATAAAAATAGAAAGATTTAGATACACAAAACCCTCCGAAAGAGGTAAGCAATCTGTCTTAAAAAGGGATGTATTCAAAGCAAATCAGAGAGCAAGGAGTATCAGGAGCCCTGTGGAGACGCTGGACGTCTGAAATCTCATGCTGGAATGTGTTACACAAATGAGGGTAATTCAGGTGGGCCACCAGGTAAAGCCTGGCTGTGGGTGATGCTGTTCCAAAAGGGGAAGGAGGAGAAATGTTTTATACCGGGCCATAAAGCTAGGGCTTGTCCTCCTGACCGTGGAGCTGCTTATTGCGTGATGCTGGCTATGCGATGCCTATCCAGAAGGGCTCACATCTGAGGAGCGCTTTGAACCAGCATCTGCAAGCACTCGTCTCCTTCTGCCCTGCACCGCTGGGATCAGAGGCTGGGGGGGGGAGCTGGGGGAAGAGGGCAATGCGAGCAAGCTAGCGGCTGGCCATGTCCTCTGCATGCCGTTAAGGCTGAAGGAGCTGGATCTCCAAAACAGAAGCACAGTTCCCGGCTGGGCTGACCCTTCCTGTTCCTCAGGGGTGTCTCTGGGATGTTAACGATGGATGTAGGAGAGGCTGGCTGGGAGAAATCCAAGCGGCTGCTTTTCCCAGGCTCCCCCAGCAGTGATGCGTCTGCCCAGTCCCAGCCCTTCTGCCCAGCGTCACACCCCGCTGCAGTGGCACGCCGGCGAGAAGATGATCCCCAGCGAAGCGTTATCATCAAGATGCAGGTGGCAGCCCCAGGGCAACCTGCCATCTCGCTGAGTCGGCTGGCCCAGATGTGAAGGAAAAACAGAGATGAGACCTACCAACCCAGCAACTGCCACCCCAAAACGTGCTGGCAGGGAGAAGATGTGTTGGTAGGGCTGCAGAAACAGCCTCTCCTCCATCGGAGAGGATGCCTCCAGGTGCCTTGCAGGGAAGGTTTCCAGGCTGAGTTTTTCTGGGTAGCACAGTGCGGTGTCAGAGGTGTGCAGCGTGTCTGTGCACGGCCCAGGGGAGGGGTGAAAAATCTTCCCGCTCTACCTCTTCCTCCATCCCTGTCTGCCGGATGGTGGTGCAGCATCATCCGCCGTACAGAGCCCAGTGCCCTGGGTCTGGACACTAGTTTCCTAGCGCCTGGATTTGCAAGTGATGCTCAGGGTTCGTTACCAACTCACACCCTGTATCCCTGCACGGGTAAAGGGTTCATATACCACTTAAAGAGCCCGGACATCAGGACTTTATTCATCCCAGAGTGGCTGGCTGGAGCTCTGGTGTCACCTGAGCAGCCTGATGGCACCAGGCAGAGGAAACCCGGGATTTAACCATCCCATCAAAGGTTTGGAGACCTCTGGCATCTCTGGCAGGGCCACCACCTCTGCTTTAAATTAAGAGATGGGAAAGTTAAACAGAGTTAAGAGGAGGGCAAGAATAATAAAAAAAACCCAAAAACAGATGGGGCCAGCCCTGTGCTGGAGACAGGGAGGCGTGCGGCCAGGGGAGGAGGAGGAGGAGGAGGAGGGCGAGGAAGGGGGTGGCTGCTCCCTGCCAGCCGCTTGGGTAATATCGGCGGCGGTCACGTGCAGAGATGTGCTTTTGGCATAGCCTGCGTGTTTGTGCGGCGTGGGGAAGGGGTGCGAAATCAGCTCCTGCTTCCAGGAATCCTCCCAGCACAGGATATGCGGCGGGGAGCTGGTAAACATGATACAACCGCTGGCCTGTAACTCAATCGGCTCCCTGCATTAGCTGCTCCCTGCCTGACAACCTCGCTAGCCTCATGGGTTCTCGGGGCGTCCAGCGCATGGGATGGTGTGTCCCGGGGGGTCAGGAGCAATGGGAAGGGTGGGGGGAGCTTGCGCTACAGGTCTGGGGACAGGGCAGCTTCTCCCGCCCATGGTGGGGTGGATATTCCTCGGGTGCAGCCCGGGTCCGGCTGCTTCTTGCAAACCCTCCCTGGCCTCAGCCGTGGGCTCCCAAAGTCAGAAATAGCCACTTGGCCGAGGAACAAACATCTCTCCAGACCTCCCCTTCCCCACCTCCCCATCCCGGTGGCTGCGGGGGTAACAGCCTGCACCCATTCACAGATAAGGGCAGCGATCCCGCGCCGGCTGCCAGCGAGCCTCAACCTGCTCCTAATCCGCCTGCTTGCAAGAATACATCTCGCTTGGGCCTTTTGGCACCTTCCCTCCCTCCCCTGCCACTCGGGAGAGCTTGTTTATTGCTGGGCACATGGAAACCGTGACCTCCACTGCCTGCCATCCCCTCCGGCGCCCCCGGCCCCTGGGGACACGCGAGGGGACACCCGCTGCTGTGCGGGGGTGAAGGCAGGGCAGGGCGCCTGGGACCTGATTTTGCTGGGAGAGGAGGAGGGGGGGGGTGGGTGGGAAGTGGATTTCGCAATCACGGCAAGTTATATTAATTAGTCCAGCGTTGGGCTTACGGATGGTTTCTGCTGACAACCTCGACGCAGGGGCTGAGTATTGGTCAGCCCAGGAGAGAGAGACCTGGGGAGACCTGGGGAGGTAGGAATGGGGGTGAAATTAGTTAATACGGGGCATAAAGCCACCCAGGTGAGGATGGGGAAGATGAGCTCCTGCTGCCGCTTTGAGGCTTGTCTGCCATGGCAGAGGAGGAGGTGCCTGGGGACAAGGACGCCGTGAGGGTGAGATGCTCTCGGTGGATGGTGATGGGCTCCCCGCGCCACGGGGGGCCGCTGCGCCCCTGGACACCCAGCCTGGCCTGCCTGCGACAGGGTGACATGAGAGGGGCAACGGGGTCGTCAGAGGGATGGGAGAGCCCAGGGGAGACAGGAAGAGCTTGGCTGGGCTGGCTTAGCAAAGCGGGAGCGGGAGGGGAACACGGAGCCTGCCCCCTCCTGACCCCATGCTCAGGTCTGCAGCAAATTGTCCAAAATCGATTGCTAGATCTATTCTTTAGCTGAGACCGGGGAAGAAAGGCATCTGGCTTTTTTTCTTTTTTTTTTTTTTTTTTTCCTTCCCCCTTTAGCCCTCAGCTTAATTTCTCTCACAAAAGAGGACGCAGCCAGGGGAGGCAGGGCCTGGCCCAGCAGCCCTCTGCGGGAAAAGGGATGTGTTTTGTGCTGCCCGCCGGTTTATTTGTATTTTTAGAGCACGCCACAGGCACGAGGTCACCGAAGTGAGTGAAATTCCACCCCAGAGTGGCTCCCCGTCCCCATCCCACTCCTGAGGCACGGGCTGGAATCAACAGCTGAGCCGGGGCTCAAGTGTCCCGCCGGCCGTAGCCGTGGTGCCCGGCTGAGGCGAGGGGCAGCTGGGTGGGTGGGTGGATGCCGGGGATGCGGGTGGAAGAGCTGGGGACCAGCAAAGTGGTGGGCAGAGGGCAGCCCTCCTGCTGTTCTCACAGCGAGGAGAGCCCCCTGGGAGTGAGGGTCTGGCTGTGCCGTGCTGGAGACCCCGTCTCCGGGTGGCCGAGGGCTCTCCATTGCAAGTTATCTCAGCAGGGGTTTGGTAGGACCATGGGTGCCTTGCCCGGCGGGAGCTGGGGGCGTGGGGATGCCGAGACAAGACCGGGACAAACTGGGGAGGGGTGGGGAGCTCAAACACGTCGAGGAGAAGGCCAGGGGGTACCATGTTTGCTTGATGGAGCGATGAGTTGACAACATGGTGAGTCAAAAGCTGAGGGGGGGCGGGGGGGAACGTAGCAAATGGGAACGTGTGGGGGCTTAAAACGACACAAGTTTGAGAACAAACTTCATGTCTCTTCTTCATCGTCTCCAGCAACAAGTGACGCATCCCGCTAGGGCTTGGGCTCGACGGCGAGTGAGTCAGGCGGGCGGGAGTCCCGTCTCTTGAATCACCGCTGGCAGCGCCCCCGAACGCAGCCCCGGCGCACCACCACCCCCCCACCCCCCGCCCCCTTTCATTTGGAAGGGGTGATGGAGTCACAGCCCCCGTGGGGTGGCTGCAGGGGAAAAATCGTCACCATATGAGCTAAACCTGAAAAAGAGAGAGAAACTGTCCCCCGGGATGCTGATCCCACCGGAAAGCATAGCAAGAGATGCTCCCAGAAAGAGGAGAAAGTGTTGGGTTCTCGCTTTAAGGCAACCGATTTGCGTGGCAATTAGGACAAGACCTGCTGAGAGTTGTTGAACTGGTCCTCCTGAGGTGTGAAACATCTTCCTCCGCTTTTTCAGACGATCTTCTAGGAGATGCTTTTCCCTGCTTGAGCTACCCAATTGCTTGGCATCACCCGGTTCGGGTGGCCACCAGCGGTGATCGCACGTGCCAGGGGGCCAGTTATTTTCATCCAGAGACACATACACTGATGGGAGTCAGCAGGATCAACAGTCAAACCACGGCGTGAACCTCAAAGGTAGTGACGAGGAGCCCTGTGGGAGGGAGCCGAACGCCAGGAGAAGGGGATGCAAAACCCTGTTGTTACTGCTAGAACCACGGCACAGCCTTTGGCTGCCAGGGGCTGCTGCGTGGCACTTTTTGTGGGCACTTTGCATCAGGGAATAACATACCCTGTTATGGATGGCCTGCCGTTTCATTAGCCTGCCCTTTGATCTCAGACGTGGGGACTCTTCTGAGACGTCTTTCCCCGGTGTGGTGGCACAGGATGATGATTTGGGGAGAGGGTGGCCTGGCTCTGCTGGGCAGGAGAATGGGTAAGGGATGCCCCGTGGGCCTGCTGAGCCTCCTCTGCCAGTCCATGCTGAGAGCAAGGGCTCCCCTCCACCCAGTGCCCACACCTTGCCTCAGATTCACTACAGTTTTGGAGCAATTCCTTCCCTCTAACGCACGACCCAGGGCATGCCTGCACCTCCTGGGTGCCATACTGCCACTCCATGGCCTCCCCTCCATTTGTTTTTTTCCCAGACCTTCTTCTCAGAGACTCATCCTTTTCTTTTTTTTTTTTTTGTTTTGTTTTTCCAAAGCAGGCTGTTTCCCCTAATAGCCAGCACCCAGCCGCCAGCAGCTGAAGGCTCGCTTGCTTTTCCTTTAGCACAAAACTTTCCACTTGTGCTTTTCGTCTTTCCAGCCGAGGGAAGCGCCTGCTTTCCCCAGCCTACAGAAGCATGCGGGAAACGTCTGCCCTCCTGCGTTCAAAGTCCCCTCCAAAGAGAAGCCAAGGGTGCACTGACCTCACGGAGTAAATATTTTCCATGACATCTCGTTCTGACATCTCCTTTCGGGCTCTGTACCTAGAGCTGACCTGGCTCCGGGTTTGAAGCCGGCCAGCCTGAGCTCCGCTGGTCTGGGGAATGGGGGACGGATTATGCCCTCTCTTTGCTTCCCTACATGTCCCCATGCAACGTCACTGCAAATTAACAGCCCGAAGGTTTCAACGACCCCCTCTGCACCCCCCTGGCAAGGACTCTGCTGGCAAACGAGGTGGCTCACAGGCCAGTGATGCTCCCTGTAGGCGCTGAATCCCCCCAGCTCGCTGCGATGGTTTCTCCAACGCCTTCCCTCGCCCGCTCGCAGCTCAAACACGCTTGTGGTTAATGGGCTGCTGCCGAGCCAGCTGTGGGATGCTGGAGGGAGCAGCCTTAGAGCAGGCGCAAAGCATCCACGGGCCAGAGGTGGGATGCAGGGAGGTTGGTTTGAACTGGGAGCAACTTGTCAGCAAGGCGAAGGAGGGGACACTCACTGACTCCATATCCTCGCTGCTCGCCCAGCTGAATGAGAAGGGGAGGATGATCCAAAAGGTATTTTCCACCTCCAGCCTCTTATTTCTCTTGCTGGGTTGTTCCCCTACAGACTCCTTCCCCCAACAGCGCTCTTCTCGAGGGGATAGTCACACCTGGCGCTGATCCTTAACGGGTCTTGGCAGCTGGATTTACACCACAGGGTGTAAATCCAACACAGGTATGGCAGAGCCCAGGGCTCTTCATGGGCCAGGTCTGTTTTATTTGCAACCACAAAAAGTCGGTGGTTTTCCCCCACCGTTGGTTTGCTAAGAGGAGATCATAGAATCGTAGAATCGTAGAATGTGTTGGATTGGAAGAGACCTTTAAAGGTCATCTAGTCCAACCCCAGGAGATGCTGTGGTCATTCTCCTGCTGGGGTTTTTGGAACCACGTGCTAGTTCCCAGGCCCTGAGGGGGACTGGGGCATTTCGTGCCGCTGCGTATAGGATTGGATCCCTTAGGATCGAATCCCTACCACCCCCCTTCTTGTGGAACAGGAAGGAGACACAATACGCTGGCCAGAAATAATGCCAAGCATGTGGCACGCGCCAAGAGGTGTCGAAAAAGGCTCACGTTGGCCACGTAGGGACAATGACCCAAGGGATTTGCTGTGGGCGTTTCAGAGCCCGTTATTTCTAGGGCCAGGTCTCACCTACAGCAAAAGTGCCTCTGCCGGCGAGGCAAGGAACACAGCTACGCACTTCCTCCTGGTAGCTCCTCCCCAGTTTGTACGAGGTACCAGCGTTTCCCAGTTCTGCATGGGAGAAGGGCTGTTCTTACCTATGGGGTTATTAGTACTAGAGAGTACATGAATATTAAACGTCTTTTAACTTGGGTGTTTTTAGGAGGGTTTTGGTGTTTTTTGGTTTTTTTTGGCTTTTTAGCAAGCTTTTTTGTTGTGAACAGTTCTCTTTTCGGCAGCCAGGGAAGTGTTTCCCACTTGTTCCCCGGCTTGCTTGGCGGTAGCTTCACGGAGACGCTTAAAGGTGTAGTGAAGCGCCAAGCTGGACCAGCCTGTGACTTCCGGACATTGTCCTACACCTGCTGCAGAGCAAGCGATGGAGCTCCTCCCTCCATCCCCGGCTCTCGAAGTGCACGCGTGTGCGTGCGTGGTGCCCAGCACTTCCCCGTGCCTGCAAACCGCCCTTGCGCTGAAGCGTCAAATGCGCAGGCGGCTTTCGCCGAGCTGGAAAAGAGGGTGAGCTCGTTTGCCCGTGCGCTGAAGATGCACATGTCACTGGCACGTATTTGCCCTCCTTCTTGTCCTCTCCTCGGAGGAGACACGTATCCTTGCTCTTGAGCAAGTGCTGCGCTCCTCCTTGCGAATTCCGGGGTGGATCTCTGCTCCTGGGGGGACGTGAAGGCTGTCACAGCGCATCCCACCTGCAGGTGACAGCTCAGTGTCAGGGAAAATGCCTCTCTGCTGGAAGTGCCTGCCTGTTGGACATGGCAGGCTTTTTTTTTTGGCGGGGGCCGGGCGGGGGGAGAAGGCATGTTGCAACATATGTAGGAGGGTGACACTTAGCTGGGTGTATAAAGCCTGGCTTTCCTGGAGGCCTGGGTCTTCCCTGGGGCTGCTGCTCTGTCTCCTCACATTTCTGGGGAGAGGAAGCTGCGGCTAACCTCACCGCAAACACAAATTAGTTGGGTTTTGTTGCTTTTTGGGTTGGGTTTTGTGTTGTTTTTTTTTATTATTATTATTCTGTTGGGTTTTTTTTCTTTTTTTCCCCTTAGTTTTGTGTGTTCAGTTTGAACAATAAAACATCTGTTCCTGAGCCCCGCAGCTGGACCAAAATGAAATGACGTTAGCATCAATTATCCTCCGGGATGGGGAGGCTGATGGGAGAATGGTGCAGATTTCCTTAACGCTGAATAACAAATGAGAACAACAGCTTGGCTAGGTGGCTTCCTATTCCCGGAGAGCCTCCGAACGACCCGCCCGCTCGAGCCCTCGTGTGGGGGGTACCCGCTGTTGGTGCCCCCCCGGCTCTGGGTACCAAGCCTCAGCTGTGGGGTGAGTGGGGGAGATGCTTCTGCAGCCACTGGGGAATAAAACACATTTTTGGTGTTTTGGCTTACGGATACTGCAGCAGCAGAGATTTTTCGCAATGCACCAACCCAAACCATGGCGTGGCTCTGATGATAGAAAATTGAAGTGCTTTTGATTTTTTTTTGAGGGGGGAGGATGGAGGGTTGAAGGTGCACCCACCTCCTGTGGGGCCAGCTGGGACTTTGGCTGTGGAGCAGAGCCGGGGTTCGCAGCGGGATGGGATGATGCAGAATCACGTTCCCTGGGTACAGAAAGGGGCTATTAACGGGGAAAAGCGGGGCGGGAAGCGAGGGAGCACAATGGCTCTGATTTGTTGGCAGTCGTGACCTGCAGTCCCTGGCAGCACCTCAAAGCAGCTGTGAGGTGCCAGTCGGCGGCGATGCTTTGGCGCGTGATGCGGGCGCCTGACCCTGGCGTAAGGCTGGGACACGGGCTGCCCGGCGGGGAGGGCGCCCACCCGGCTTCTCCTCCCCGGGGCCCCGCCGAGCAAACCCAAGGATGCTTGTGATGGGCTGAGTGCTCCAGGGACGAGGGTGGCTTTGCTTTTCGGGGCTTTGCCCAAACCCATCTGCCCTGTTAGCCATCGCCTGGGTAAATTTTACCTTTTGTAAGGACTGGGGTTGCCTTTCTGCCTCAAGTCGGGTACACGCAGCCACTGCTGTGGACAAGGTGGGTTCAGGCTCCAAGGCAAGGAGGGGGATGTGGATACTACGAGCGCGCGCACACACACAAACACACACAGAAATACCTCCCCGTCCCATCCTGAAGAAGCTCACTAGAAGAAGGTGATTTCCCCACATCCCGGTAGCCCAGAGAAAAACCGTGACTGTGGGAAAACTCAAGAAAATTATCTGGGAGTAGCATTTTTAGGAGCGAGCCGCTTTATACCTGCGCAGCCAGGTGCCTGGATAACTTAATGCAGGCTTCAGGAAATAATTTGGGCTGCTGCAATTGTGAAGCCTCTAAAACAGCTTTCCTGCCCCTGGGGGAGCTGTGAATTTTTAGGCCTGACGGCTTCCAGCGCCCCGCAGGTGAGGTACAGCTGCTCATCACGGAGGAGCCCCCCAACACCATGGGGCAGGGCGGGGGGAAAAAGGGGGCTTATGGGGCTCACTGGCTCAAAGCAATGCTCGTCACGGTTTTCGGAAGGAAGGTGAGCGCTTGGGGTGAGCAGCAGGGGAGAAAGAGCCCCGATTTGAGAAAAACAGCTTGTTCCGAAAACCTGAGAGCATCAAGCACCCATTTCATTTGGTTTCTTCCTTGAATGTCATGGGTACCACCATGGGAGAGTGTGTCCATGACCGGTGCGTGTCCCGGGCTCTGTCGCTGTACATCTGCACACCCAGGTGTGCTCCGGCACCGCGGCTCTCGTGGGAGCATCGCCCGCATCACCTGGCAAAGACTCTTCTGAGAAACCGCCCCCCCACTCTTGCTTGCTTCCCCGAGCCGTTTTACTCTAATCCCTTATTGCCTTTGGCTTCCGGCCTCGGTTATATCAACAAGCCACCCCAAAAACCACCCCGGGTGTCACCATCCATCGTGCAGCGCCTCTCTGCTCTGAATCCGGGCTCTGCCGGCGCTCCTGCCATGGCCTCTCCTACCAGAAAATAGAGTCCAGATGGGAAAAAAAATCCCCAAAATCTTCGCTCAGAAGAGACTTGGCAGAACCAGGAGCAAAACCAAAGGAAGCTTTGGCTTTAAAAAAAAAATAAAAAAAAATTAAAAAATCATTTTGTCCCAAAGGAACAGAACTTACTCCAGTACATCTAATTTTTTTTGTTATTTTATGTACTGTACTTCAGCCTGTTTTCTCAAGCCTTACAAAAGTTGAGTGTGTCGTCACTCTGTTTGTCTGTCCCTTCCCTCAGTAACATGCGAACTGGCTGATTTCGGGTAGGTCTGGCAAAGACACTAATTCTTCGCCAATATTCGGGTCTTTCTGACTGTATGAAATCACTTGCCGGTGCTGGAAGCCCGGCTGATCTTTTGCAGAGAGGGGAAGGCTTGTTGCTTCCCTAGTTTCCCCAAAAATCCCATCTGGCGGTGGAGCCGGAGCATCGGGCAGCCAGAGAGGTATCTGACTCGGCACGTGGCAGCCCGGATGGGAAGGGGAGCGATCCGGGATGCCCCGTGCAGGATGGGGGCGGGCGATGGATTTAATAAGAAAAGCTTTTCCCTCTCCCCAAGGCTGGATTAGGGAAGAGTTCGTCAGCCAGACGCAAAACTTGGTAATCCTTTCGTGCTGGGGTGCGGAGGGCTGTGCTGAGAGCCCAGGGGGGGCGTGCGGGATGGGGCTGCCCTGACTCCGGGCATCTCTTCCCCTCCCAACCCGGCAGCAGAAACAACCTGGAGGGACTTCCTGGTGCATCGGGATGTGGAGGGATGGAGCGGAGATAAAGGCTGAGGTCCCTGCCCCCTGCCTGATTATCCGGTGATCCACCCGCTTGGGTCTTGTCCTTTCTTCTTCTGACCCAGTTTGCAGTGGCCTGCTTTTCCCAACCTGCTTGGTAATCCTAAGTAACAGGAGGCAGATGCCGAAACGTCTCTTGAGGAACTGGACCTTAATCCCTACCTACAGAGCTGGTGCTCTGGTTCCCTGTAAGCCGTCTCACGTCTGCGAGGACCGAGCCTCCCGTGCATCACCCTCCTCTACCCAGGGCAAAACATGCCCTGAGGGGTGCGGAGTGGCGGGCAACGGGGTTTTGTGGTCACCAGGCAAGGAGCCAGCAGGGCAGGGCTGGGATATACAGCAGCCACTTATGGATCATCACCTGGAGGAGGCTTCGGAGAGCTGGATGGGACAGAAAAGCTGCAGGAGGAGCGCGAGGCATGTGCAATGTGGCCGCCTGCCTAGGAAAGAGGAGGTGGGGTAGAGGAGGAAGGGGAAAAAACCAAGGCAGGGGCAGCATGCTGTCTGCCACACCATGCCCCGAGATGCTGGTGGGATGCTCCGTGTGGGCAGCGACCGGCAGACGGACTGTCAGGATGGGGAAGGAACACACGGCTCTGGCCGGTCCTGGTGGCTATGCTGTGTGCGGCTCTGGAGCTCTTCCAGATGCCAGGGTAGGGCATAGCCTCAGGCTGGGGCTAAAAATGTCATTAATAACATCTGCAGCCCACCTCGGTGGGGGGTTTGTGCTCTGCAGGGCTCCCATTCAGCCCTGCTCGCCTGGGGGGCTGCTTCCACCCCCAGCCTGCACTCAGCATCGCTGCCTGGGGCAGCTGCTGGGGTGGGGGGGGCTGCAGGGCCAGCAGCTCTCCTCCCTCCCCCCGTACCCCTCACCCCTTCATTTCAACACACCCCCTCCACCTCCGGCTTGTTTGCACAGCTCAAAATGTTCCGAGCATTATCAGTGTTTGCACTTTTGCCACTGTTTGTGCGAGTTGTGCTTTAAAGGCAATAAAGTCAAGCTTTGTTTGCTTACAAGGAAAGCGTATTTTTCCCCCTCATTAGGCAAACCAGTACTCGCCCTAAAACATGACACCAACCACCCCTGCAAGCCCTGAGCCTTCTTTGGGTCCTGGGGACAACGTCCCTGGAGGAAAAGGGGCTTTATGTGTGCAAACACATGGGGCTCACACCACGCATCGCCCCACGGCTCTGCCTGCCAGGCTTTAGTCTTCATGGGGGGCTGAAGCCAGCATCCCCCCACCCTTTCCACCTTTCCGCTGGTCCCCTGAAGCCAGTGGCCAAGGTATCCCGGGTCACACAGCCCCGGCAGGCCCTTTTCCAAGTGAACTGGTGTTACCCCCCAGCAAAGCCGCTTCACCCCGACTAAGTCCCGGGGCTTATGGGAGCCGGGTGCCACTGACGACACCGGGCCATGCAGGTCCCACAGGAGCAGGGAGGTGACCTCGTGTGTGCCCAGCCGCCCGCTGCCGTCCCCGCATGCTGACACCGCCTCCTGTGTGTCCTGGGCTCCGACACGCCGTCCCTGCCCGGTGGGTTACACATTAACAGGCTGGGGCCAGCGCAAGGCCAGATGTGTCTCAGGAGCGGCTCGGAGAAGGATGTTATTTCTGGAGGAAGCAACGCTAAGAAAGTGCCCTCCACTGTGCTGCTCTCCCACCTGGCTGTTCCCCCGTTCCCTGCTCGTGGAAAGCCTTCCTCCATCATCCTCCTTCTCCACCCCTCGGTCTGGTTGAGCCGGGGCTTGCTGAGCTGCTCAGCGCCTCGCTCCACGGGCAGGGTAGTTCACGCACCGCCCGTGGCTGGCATGGCCAAGGAGATGCTGCCGGGGTGTGTGCTAAGCCTCTCAGGGTGACGCCAGCTCCACCACTGTCCCCCCCAAACCCTTGGTACCACTCCAACACCCCAGAGACGGGGCAGAGCCCGTCGCAAACCCTGCTCTCCGCATCCCCCGGGGCTCGGTGGCCGGAGGGCGGCCGCAGCTGCCCATTTTTCCTGGAAGGGCAACGCTTCTTGCAACTGATCCCTCGACTAGTGCCAGGTATTTTCTCCGCCCCACCGCGGCACATGTCGCCTCTCGAAAGAGCAGCCAGGATGGCTCAGCACCAGGAACACGGTGTAAACAAGGTGCCTGCTGGCCCCCAGCTCTGAGGGGGTGGGGGCTGGAAGGGGCCAGACAAGGCACAAACCAAGCAGTTGTAAGTGAAGTTTAAGCCCCCCCTCAAAAAAAAGAGAAGAGCTGTGGAAAAGGCAAAGCACTCTCTGGGCTGGAAGTCATGGCAGCGGCCAGGTCCCCGCACCCCGAAATGTCAGTGCTGTGCGGCAGTGTGCGGCGGCTAATCCTGCCCTCTCCTGGACACCAGCTCCCTGGCAGCCGGCCCCCTTTGGGAAATTTCCTGAATTTTCAAATGTTCCCCCTCCCCAAAAAAAAATAAATGCAGCCGTAGCTGTTTGAGGGGTATTGCCATCATCCTCCCCCAGCCCCCTGGCCCAACAGCCCCATGGCATCTCAGAGCGGGGTTAGGATATGAGCCCGTGCTCCTTGGATAAGCAAGAAGGAAATGTGGAAATACTGCCTGCAATATAGGACAGAAGCACGGGGAAGCCCTAGGAGAGAGGGGGGGCATGTGGAGACACCCCACAAGCTGCTCAGTGGGGACCACAGTGGGAATGATGTCACAGAATCATAGAATCATAGGATGTGTTGGGTTGGAAGGGACCTCTAAAGGCCGTCTAGTCCAACCTCCCTGCAGTGAGCAGGGACATCTTCAACTACATCAGGTTGCTCAGAGCCTCATCCAGCCTGGCCTTGAATGTCTCCAGGGACGGGGCCTCCACCACCTCTCTGGGCAACCTGGGCCAGTGTCTCACCACCCTCAGTGTAAAGAACTTCTTCCTAATGTCTCATCTAAACCCACCCTGCTCTAGTTTCAAACCATTGCCCCTCATCCTATCGTTACATGCCCTTGCAAACAGCCCCTCCCAGCTTTCTTATAGGCCCCCTTCAGGTACTGGAAGGGGCTCTAAGGTCTCCCCGGAGCCTTCTCTTCTCCAGGCTGAACAACCCCAACTCTCTCAGCCTGTCCTCACAGCAGAGGTGCTCCAGCCCTCGGATCATCTTCATGGCCCTCCTCTGGACCCGCTCCAACAGGTCCATGTCCTTCTTGTGCTGAGGACTCCAGAGCTGGACACAGTACTCCAGGTGGGGTCTCACAAGAGTGGAGCAGAGGGGCAGAATCCCCTCTCTGAATCTGCTGGCCACGCTTCTTTTGATGCAACCCAGGATGAGATTGGCCTTCTGGGCTGCAAGCGTGCATTGTTGGCTCATGTCCTTTTGCGCAGGGCTGCTCTCTATCACATCATCCCCCAGCCTGTATTGATAACGAGGGCTGTCCTGACCCAAGTGTAGGACCTTGCACTTGGCCTTGTTGAACTTCATAAGGTTTGGTCGGGCCCACCTCCCCAGCTCGTCCAGGTCCTGCAGCTGTGGGACATGGCCACGGGGGAAGGACGGGGCCAGCCGAGTTGGTGTAACCGCTGTGGAGTGCCAGTGGCGCTGAGCGAGGGACAGCCCTCGCCTATCCTGCTGCAGCCATGCACTCATGTGCCATGCCTGGTTTCGTACCCCCAGGTCCTGGGGTCGTTTTCCATCCCTGCTGCCCAGGGACAAGTGGCACGGTGGTGCAGGGAGCCACGGGAAGGTGACTGCTCTCCCACCATGCTTTGGCCCTGCGGCTGGTTTTGCCCGGTGTTTCATTTATTTTTTGGTGGCTGCTGGTGTTACCTATAAACAAAGCAAACGGTGTGCCTGAGTCAGCTTTAAATCCCTGTGCTGGGTTTACTGAGGCGGCCATGAGAGTTTGGGCCGGGATGACTAACGGGAAACACAGCCGGGACAGGGAAAGACTCATCACTTGATGAGTCCTGATGCCTCCTTGGCAAGTAAGCATCAGTGGCTCCCCGAATTTCCCATTTTTTTTGTCGTGGGGACCACTTTCCAGACCAGGAATGAATGGCCACAGTCTGCCGTGTTGTAACTTCCAGCTGCGCCCTCCATCTCGGAGGGGATGGCTGGGGCAAAGCAGAGCGAGGATGTGGCAAGGCCTGGCCACCTGCAAACCCAGCGCTGCAGCCCCCGGCCTGTCAGTCATGCTGGGGGGGGTGTTATTTGACGAGCCAGGGTGGATGTGACTTGCTCTGGGGAGGAGGCACCCGTTGGATCTGTAATTCACAGGTCTGGAAAGCAGCCTGGGACGTGCCTGGTGCCGCCTGCTGCCACCCAGCGTGGGCTGAGCCGTGCAGGTGGGCACAGGGCACCCGGCACAGGCTGGCACTCAGGGAGCTCATCCTTGCCCAGCGCACACGTGGCCGCAGCTTCTCTTTCCATCCTGCCCTCCCCCCCCCGAGCATCTCTCCCCCATCTTCTGCCGCTGCCAACAGCTCTCCCCCTCTTGCAGGTCCAGGACAGCACTCCTTGGAGTCCTCCAGGCTATTTTCCCTAAGAAACTGTGATGCCGACATGTTGCAGGCGCCACAGCATGGTGCGAGCTCGTGGGACTAATCCTGCCTTAGCCCAAACCCAGGGACTTGGTGACCCAGTGAGCGTGGGTAGGAGACACACTCCGGTCCCTGTACTGCATCCCAAAGCCCGCAGGCAGGGAGCACGGGGTGACACGAACATACCCGCGGTGCTAATTGCTGCCTGTAATCCCAGGATTACGTTTTACTGCTTGTTATGTCCCTCTTACAGCTCCCAGCTCCGTTCCCTACCCCAGGCCAAACCAGAGCACAGCAGGCCCTGGGATCCTCCTAATTAAATGCTATTATTTTTATATTTTTTTTTTTTTACATCTCATTTTTTAATGCAATTTAAAACACATGACATAAAGACACAGCTCAGCTCAGAGACCCACGTCTTTCTGCCTGCCAGCCTCCAAACACACACAGCGTGTCCCTTGGGATTAGAGAGCAGCGAGCCTGAGGGGACAGCTGCCACCGGGCTCATGCTGGACGTCCCCAGCGCCGTTGCCCAGGATGGGTATAATGAGAGGGCCCCTTTTTGGGGTGCGTCAGGAACTGCCGGGGTCCATCCCACAGCGCCGGGCAGAGCAGAGCCCCGCTCATCCCCGACGGAGCAGCTGTCTGCGGCATCCGTCAAAACGCAGGCACCTCCTTGGGAATGGCCGTATTTCATCCGTGGATCCGGAGCTGTTTATGAAATTATCAGGGCTAGATGAATGGCGATTTTTGTTTCAGCAGACACGCTGCAGGCCGGGAACCTTGCAGGACATAAATCTCTGACCCGGTAGTCGTATTTCTCCTCCTTTCTCCCTCTCTGGCTTCAAATAAATGGGTCTAAACCGGTCCCAGCTCTCTGAAGAGGTGGTGCTTAGAGATGGGAAGAAAGGAGGGGGAAAGACCAGCAGAAGGCTCTCCCAGCCCAGCGTCTGGAAGGTCCCGAGGGCCTCCTGAATGGTTTCACCATGAACTCAGGTGCCTCCAAGATGCTGCAAGGGACCGCATCTGCTCATGCTCTTCCCACCTTCACACCAGCAAGAGGGCCTGCTGAGCTGTGGGGAGATGGGACTGGAGGAAACCTCTCACCAGCTCTTGCTGCTCTTCTGCAAACATCTTTCTGGCAGCAGCAATGGCAGCCGTGCTGTAGCTTTTCCACCTGTAGCTTTCTTGCTTTATTTGGGTTTTACTGGGTATTTTTGCTTTTTATGTGGCCCGGTACTCGGAATAGTTCATTTGGGAGGATGCTTGATCCATACACAGATCTCCACGGATGGTTTAAAAGCAGGGGAAAAGGGGACTCAGGGTAGGTAAGTGAGAGAGAAGTGGGGGGATTTGATTTATAATCTTGCTGTGGGCAATGGTGCTTTGGGGCACCAGGGGTAGGATTTTAGGATCTGCTCAATACAGGATTGCAGGCTTCTAAAAGGCCTTTGAGGGTGTCTTGTGCACAGCCCCAGGGTCGTAGAATCATAGAATCATTTAGGTTGGAAAAGACCCTTGGGATCATCGAGTCGAACCATCAACCCCACTCCACCAGGTTCTCCCCTACACCATATCCCCCAACACCACATCTAAACAAGTCTTAAACACGTTCAGGGCTGGTGACTCCACCACCTCCCTGGGCAGCCTGTTCCAGTGTCTGACCACTCTTTCTGTGAAGAATTTTTTCCTAATGTCCAGTCTAAACCCACCCTGTTGCAGCTTGAGTCCTTTGAGATTGGCTTTCAACAGTGAAGAACCCATTGGGGAACCACAACACAAAGCCATACATATACCTGCCTAGAGTAGGGGTTGAATAGTGGGGGTTTTTTTTACACAGCTTCATGTTTTCTTGCCTGTCTGGACACTTGGCAACGGACTGTTTGGAAGTTTTGTCCATAAAAAAGCAAGCCGGTCATATTTGCAGAGGTTCATGAAGAAATATGAGCTCGAGGACAAGAGCTCACCTCATGACAACAGCTGCCTGCCTTGGTGCTTGCTCAGTTTGTCCACGCTGGTTAACTTCTCAAATTATGAAAGTTTTCAAAAGCACTCCTCTAAAAAAAAATAAAAAATAAAAACAATCCATACATTGGTATCCTTTACATAGCGGTCAATGGACACGAGCATCAGTTTTCGGCTCCGAAAGGCCGTCAGGGTGGTTCTCTGCTCCCTCTTCCTCCACGTGACAAAAATTACTCGAATTCTTCTCATTTACCAGCCAGCTAGCAAGGCTTGCACTGCGTCGGCTGAAGAGCAGACGCGGCTCTGGCAGGCAGTCAGAAAAACACTAAATGAGCAAGTTTTTCTTCTGCTGCTCGCATCCACACCATGCCTTGGTGCTTGCAAGTGTGTGGTAGAATCATCTTCCATTTGTTTTTAAGGCTTTGGCTCCAGAATAGATGGGAACAGAAGTAAACTCTGTTCCCGCTGCCGGGAGCCGCGAGAAAAATGGGGATGAGTAGGGTGCAGTTATTAGTCTGTCCCCTTGAGCTTTCTCTGTTAGGCACTTAATAACTGAGACGCCCCAAATCAAGCCTAGCAGGTGCCAAATGGCAAAGGTGCCTCTAGATAAACTCTTTACCATGGAAAAATGTCTGTACTTACAGGCATTTGCTGTGATCTGAATATCCATGAGCTCAGCCTGCTTCTCTGGCCGATTTACTTCACCAGCTAAAATACATCACCCTTCCCGACTTCCCATTGGCTGGAGAAGGGAAAGCAAGCTGTATTTGCCCTTACGCTGAGCACTACACCCCAAATAGCCCGGGAGCATTGGCGAGGCTGTCGGACACCAACCCCATTCCCCCAAAACATAGACTGGGATGGCACAACATAGAATCATAGAATGTGTTGGGTTGGAAGGGACCTCTAAAGGGCATCTAGTCCAGCCCCCCTGCAGAAGCATCTTTAACTAGATCAGGACATCTTTAGGACAACTAGAAAGGACATCTTTAACTAGATCAGGTTGCTCAGAGCCTCATCCAGCCTGGCCTTGAATGTCTCCAGGGACGGGGCCTCCACCACCTCTCTGGGCAACCTGGGCCAGTGTCTCACCACCCTCAGTGTAAAGAACTTCTTCCTAATGTCTCATCTAAACCCACCCTGCTCTAGTTTCAAACCATTGCCCCTCATCCTGTCACTACATGCCCTTGCAAACAGCCCCTCCCCAGCTTTCTTGTAGGCCCCCTTCAGGTACTGGAAGAGCACATGTAAGAGCACAAAGCAAAAGATTTCTTGCATGGAAAGGAAAAGAAAAAGCAACACTTCTTGCACCAGTGATTGGAAAATGCTTGGAGAGAAAAACTTGTATTTTTATTTTTTAGATGGTTTATGTAGGTCCCCTGGTAACTGTGCAGTGATGGAGAGCGTTGGTGTGACCCAAGTGCCAAGGACATGGTGCAAATATTGCATGAGCCGAAGGCAGAGGATCCCTCCACTCTTACCTTTGCACATCTCTGGTATATGCCCCGCTCCCCCTCCCCTGCTGCTGTGACTGGCTCTTTGAGCTAACTCTCTGTCACCTTCCTACCAGGCCAAGGATAGCACAGAGGGTTTGCTTCTTGTCCTCACACACCGGCCATGAAACCTGCCTGGCACAGCCGCCCTGTTCAGGAAGGCTGGGCACGCTGAAAGAGAGCTGTTTGCAAACAAACACCACCAATTTCCTCATCTCCCCGTGATTTATCTGCTGAAGGAAAAGCTAAGCTTAGCCTTGACGTCCTGCTTTTTATTCTACTCGGTTTTCCAGCCAGGCGAGCCGGGGCCCGAGGAGTTCAATGAGTGCAGCCGAGGTCAGATCACAAATCAGGGCTCAGTCAGCCCGGGCAGCCGGGAGCCTCCCGGCCGGAGGCTCCTCCAAGTGATTTATTTTTCATCTGCTGTTTCCTTATTTTTACTGCATGTGCTGGAGTTCCTCATTAATTCCAAAGAGCTTATCTCCATGCTGGAGGGTCAGTCGTGGCCCTGCAGGGCGGGCTGGTCCCTGCTGTGCACCGTGCCGTGGGGCTGGAGGATGCCCAGGGTCTCCAAGCAATGGAGGTGCCTTTGCTTTTCCGACTACCACCCATAAGCAGCCAGACACTGAGGAAAGAGCTGTTTTTTCCCTTTGCATTGCCCAAAAGTCCCCAGCATCACCCCAGAGCCAGCTTTTTCGCTCAGTCAGACCATGTCCCTCCCCGGCTCTCAGGGAGCAGCCGCAGCTCTGGTGTTTCAATCCTCCCACTTGTTCATTGGAATATTGGGATGGGATGGCTGCCGATGGGCTCATGGGTTTTTCGTCCCTCCAGCAGCAAGCACCAGGTTGGGCTGATGCCATTGCAAGGAGGTGAGCAGCCAAAAGCCCAAAGGGGATGGAGAGAAGCCCCAGGGTCTTTGCCTTGGCCATTGCACAGCCCGAGCCTTCATTTTGCCCACCCTTGCCTCCAGGCAGGCTTCTTTTGAAAAGGTTCATCTTTGGGACAGCTCTGACTATGCGCTAACACCTAACAACCAGGAGCAGCAGTTGCATTGCTCCAAGCGCAGCTTCACCACAGCCTTTGCATGGGAACACAGTTAATTTTAGCTCATCCGAACGTGCAGCGTGGTTGCACAGCCAAGATCAGCTGCAGTTAAAGAGATCGTGGTGAAGGGGCTCAATTTCTTAACACTTTTCAATATTCATCATCCTCAAGTCCACCTAACAAGGAGCTATGTGTGCGCCCCCTCAAAGACGTTCTCCAGACTCAAAGATGGACATGAAGAAGATGGTGTCTTGACAAGCAAGACCTGAGCAAACTGGAGGTCCACATTTAGCTGAGTGTTGGTCCATACCCAGTGCTGCTTGCTGCGGCTGAGCCCAGCATCCGAGGGGGATTATTCTCCGTGCCCACACAAACACCCCCAGCCGGCTCAGGACGAGCAGCGGGGTTGCCTCACTCCCTCCTTGTACAAACCCAGGGCGTCTGGCAAAGCTTGTATTGGTTCTTGAATGCGCCTTTCCTTGTGATATCTGCTCCGGAGTGGCACTGAAGTGCCCCACAGCATCGCCAAAAAGTGCAGAGCGCCTGCTTTGCTGGATGAGCCAAAAGCCTGGTGGCGCAGGTATCTAGCACAGCCTGGGCTGTGACAAATGGCACGCCCTGGTCACCAAACCCACAGGGCTCCACAACCAAGATATTGTAAGGCGGTTTAAAGATTTCTTTTTCCAGTTGCCAGGCTTGCAGGGACTGACGGCCGGGTGAACTTGCCCCCTCTTCAGGCAGAAGAGTTTAAGACCTTCTCCCCAGTCCCATTCCCCCAGATGGGGTGGTCTGGGTACGCTACCCTGCTGTCAAACACAATTCGAGGTGTGGGAGGCAGGGTTTCTATTTGCTGTGCAAAAACGCTGTCACTGCAGCGAGGAGCCACCAAGGCCCCCTGGAAGCGCTGGTACCAACGGGTGATGCTCAAAGCGGGACCAGTGCGGCTTTATCCGGGGTTACTCTGACCTACAGCGACCATGGCTGGAGCCCTTGAAGTTGTAACTCGATTCTGCAGCCCTATAAATATGACCAGGGCACCCTATAAATATGAGCGGTGCAAAACAGTAACAGTAACTGCAGAAACAGTCGTCTAATCTGGTTAAATATAATGACTATAATCCGGCAGATTAGCTGAGCGCCGCCGGGGAGTCACGGGGACCCCAGGAGGAGTCTCTGCCCAGTGCTGGCTGCACAGCGGGCGAGGAGGAACGCCAGCCAGCTCGTCGCTGATGTGAAAGCACACCGAGGATGAATATTTTTTGCAGCAGTGAAGACGGCGTGCGGCCATGCAAGGGTCCAGTTCCTAGAGAGGTTCATGAGGAATTCGCTGCCCTTTTGGGTCAGCTCCATGTTGCAGCGCAGAAGTTGCTCCGTATCTGTTAGGAGCACGGTCCATGTCTGGGTGTCATTGGAGACCGTCTTCTCTCTGAAGCCACTGTGCCCTGCTACATTACCAGTCAGAAGCTCGTTAGCTGCCTGGGAGCTGGACAAAATGCTCAGCTGGTGCCTCCCTGGCACGATCCACCCATCCCACATTGGGAAGCTGTTTCTTCCCTTTACGTGACCCGCTTAAGCATGGATTCCTACACCAGTGATCAGATGACAACAGGAGGGGGACAAAGGGGTGGTAAACAGACGTTTCAAAGCCTCACGACTTTTCTACAAGAAACAGGAGGCTTGTAGCCACAGGCAGAGCGAAGCAGCAGAAGAGACCCCTCCAAGAGCAGCTGTTTGCCATCCAGAATTGTCCCTCTGTCACTTATCTCCCTTTAAGATCCTTGCTTGCCCCTTTCTGCTGGGTTAGCTGGTGCTAAGGCTTCAACAGCCTGCAAGGAGGTATCACCCTTCATCTGAGATGAACCGACCCTAAGACATCACAGCCCTGTAACACTGACATAGAGCAGAATCACAAAATGGCAGGGGTTGGAAGGGACCTCTGGAGATCATCTAGTCCAAGCCCCCTGCCAGAGCAGGGTCACCCAGAGCAGGTGGCACAGGAACACGTCCAGGTGGGTTTGGAATGTCTCCAGAGACGGAGACTCCACCACCTCTCTGGGCAGCCTGTGCCAGGGCTCTGCCACCCTCAAAGGAAAGAAGTCCCTCCTCATGTGCCTCCTCCTCATTGCTCCTCCTCAGATCAATCTGATTTAGGGCGTAGGAGATGACTGTTCTGCCCATGGCCTCCTTCTCCCCTTATAGCTCAATTTTCTTCTCCTTATTGCCCACCTTGACAGCATCAGCAGGCAGGAACCGACCACGGCTGATATTGCCTTGCTGTGGTTTTTGTATCAGAGACAAACTTCACGAGGAATTGCTCTGCAGAGCAATAGGAAGGTACGTGTTCTACGGAGGCTGAGCACCCAGGCTTTCTTAGTGTGCAAGCACGGGCAGGTGAGCTTGAGTACCAGTGCCTGAAGGCCCACGCTCTGACTTGCATTGACTGTTTGGGAGCTTTGAGTCTTCTTTTGGTGGGGCTGAGAGTGGAGATCAGTGAAAGGGACCTGGACCAGAGCAAGGCTCTAATACATCATGCATCCTGGTGGGGATCACAGGACCATCCGCTTGGAGCTAATGTCGGTGAGGAACAAGGGGGAGCGTGTCATCTGCTTCTCCAATGGCTGGAGAAGACCCATCTGGAGGTTGTCAGTGGGGTCCCATGTTGCAGGGTGCTCCCCAGCCTCCCCCAGGCATCGCCCATTGGCAAGAGGTCTGGGCACAACTGACAATGAATGGGGACCAGGGGGATGCAGGGGCTTTGCCATACCTACCTGTATAGGTACCCACATGCTTCCAGGGAGGAGGAGCACATGGGGAAGAGCCGTAGGCCATGGACATTTCTCAGTTGCAGCACACGCCACATTTCCCCTTTTTTACTACTGTAGGAAACTTCATTCAGAAGAAAATATTAAAGCACATTGCCCGGCCAGCTCTGCAGAATGCAGAAAACAAGCAGGAGGGACGGGAGCCACAGGGAGGAGGGGACAGACCAGAGGAGAACCTCAGTCCAGGCAGAACAGTGCAAGGGCTGGGGAGAAACTCTCTGCATGCCGTTTACCAGAGTCATCTTTGCGGTCCTGGAAACAAGCACTGGATCCTGGAAACACTCCTGGAAGAGAGGCTGTACCATGAATTTTGAATGTAAGGCAACCCTGAAGAGGTAATAAATATGTTTGCACGCACATCCACACATCAACCTTCTCACCTCTTCCCGCTTTGACACCCAGACATGGTACCCGACCTTTGGGATACATCCTGGCCCATTACCAGAGGCCCCACTGGAGACCTGTCCAACATGTCATTCCCGAAGTTCACCCTCCTGTTGATCTCATTTTCCTCTCTGATCCTCCTGCCCTGCCCTGGTTGGCTCATGTCTGAGCGTCCAGGGCAAAAGATGGTGTTCAGGAGGGCATGGGAATCATGAGGCCGACAGCAGTAATTTATAGTTCATCCCGCAGTGGTTCTGAGTTCAGGCGGGTGGCTGGAAGGGCAGTTTAATGAAGTGCAAAGGAATGGGCAGCATGAGATTCTAAAGCTGGAACAAATACCAGCCTACCACTAAATAATTTCCTCCTGGCTGGACATGTCCTGCAGTCTCTAAATCCATTCTTCCAAAAGACTTAATAAATCCCCTGCTTTCCCCAAACCCATTCTTCCTGTTCTCTATGGAAGGTGAGTCCATCCCCGCCACATCCTCCACATGCCACAGCAAATAGATGGGAGCTGGTCCCAGGGTCATCCTGCTGGGTACCTCCTTGCTGGTAGCCAAGGAGGAGCAGGGAGCGATGTCCCGGGAAGGTCACTGCAGCAAGGTGCAGGGATCGAGATGCGAAGAGCCGCTCGTCTGGCTTCTGAGCTGCTTTGCAAGAGAAGTGGGATGGAGATGAGAAGGTGGTGCAATGAAGGCGCTGCAGATGCCACATGTACCTTTGATCCCATCTTGCTTTCAGTTCCCGGAGGCAAATTGTCTGACAGACACTGATGGGATTCCCCTCTGACGATCACCTTCTCCCGATCCTGCTTAGCCCATAAATTGGGCTTGATGTCATAGCTGTGGACAGCAGTTTCCAGGCCAATGGGGCAGAGACTACATCCTTATTCCAACCTTTCTTTGTGCCCGCATTGGAAGGAAAGAAATAGGAGCAGGTCCTTTCCCCATGTGCACTGAACATGGGCGGGTGGTGGCCTCAGTGATGCTCCTTAAAAGCCTGGGGAAACCGGAGGCCCTTTGGAGCGGGCACCGGGGGTGACAGTGGCAGCAGGCAGGGCTCAACACCAGCAGCGCTGCTCCTGCTGCTCGCTCCTTGCTGCTGCCTTGCTTTATGCCTTGAATGGATTTCAAAGCTCTTGGCACCACCTCTGAAGAGCCACAAAGACCTGGCCCTGGAAGAGGGCTGCGGAGAGAAAAGCAGATGTTCTATCACTCCTCTTTGTTGGAGGATGGCTGGGAAGAGGAGGCCCAGGAAATGAGGGTGTATTTCATGTTGACGTTGCTATTTGGTGCGATGCCAGAGTATTCGGCAGTGGGGGAGGAGGGGAAGACTATCTTTGCTCCAGAGAAAACTGAGTCGCTCCGCCAGGGAGATCTCTCAGATTTGAAAACTGATGGGAAGGTCACCCTTGACAGCCCGGACTGGCATGGTACGCCCTGCTGCAGGGTCGCCTGCCCCGTGGTAGGTACAGCTCAAATCACCAGCAGTGGGGGGAATTACCATAACCCCAGGGCCATGCTGCAGCCAGCGCCCCCCTGAACATGTTTTCACTCCCAGAACCCCGATGCAAAGCTGGGTATCCCCCCACCTTGCCCACTCCCTGCCAGACCTTTCCCACCCACCCAGCACAAAAGGCTGAGCTCCAGCCCAGCCAGCCCCTATCCCGGTTGTCTCATCCCGGGCTGCCCTGCAGGGAGGGACCCTCATCCTACTGCTAAGCCCATCCCTATCCCTAACCTGAACCTGAGCTGGGGAGGGAATGAAAAACCCCCTCTCTCTTTTTTTCTGGGACTTGGACAAAACCAGCTAATTTCCTACCACTGCAGCTCTTGCAACATCCTCTATGAAAGCCAGCTCTCGAGCTGGTACTTTGGCAGATGTTTTCTACAGCAAGCTGTAGACCATGACGTTATCCTATACCGTGATGTGATATAGGATATCCTATGTATTGTGCCTGCATCCTACTTCTCAGTCAAGCCTGAGAATGAGTGTGGAGGTGGCCGGGAGAACCAGTTTGCCCAGTGAATACTGTAAATAGTCCAAGGGCAACCAGCACCTGCCCTCTCCCTCTCTGCACCCATGGGTGAACCGAGCAGTCTGTTTGCTGGATGAACGTCTATCCTGCCTACCAGAAATCTACCAGAAGACTGTATCTGTCCTCCACCCGTCTGACACCAGCCATCCTCCCAGCTCTGCTTTCCGACCTGTCCTCGCCGGTGGGGCCCTGGCTGCTCTTCCATTACCTTGCGGGGATCTTGTCCATGGGTGTAATTCAAAAGGTCTGTCAGGGTTAAAGCTTGGGGCTTTGAAACTTCCAGCATTCCTCCTCTGGTTGTGTGCTGGAAGTGTGCAGAGTCAGGAATCGATGCGTTCTGTCGTCATCCATGCAAGGTGTGTGCTTTTCAGGCCGGATACTGTTTGTCCTGATATAGTTCAGTGGAGCCAGTGAGAAGGGCTGAGAAACAGATGAGGGAAGCAGGGCACAGGAGAAAAAGACCACAAAGTAATTTTAAGAAATAACACCCGTTTATTTATCTGTAACATGGCCCTTGCCAGTGCTGCCCGCCCCATCCCTGCAGAGGGAAGATCCCGCATGGCTGAGCTGGTCCCGCTCATGCCCCTCTGGAGCTGTAATTCATGGCGTTCCCCGCAGGCAGATGCAGCGCGGTCCCTGCCCAGCTCCGGCAGCTGGTGCGGGAGAGCTGCCACGGGACGTCCAGAGCTGCTCTGCGGCTCCGGCTTTCCTCACCCTGCGCAAACAGTTTGTGCAAGAAGCCCCAGGCTCAGCCTCTCCCTGGGGTGGAGCACCACCAGCATGCACAGGGACACGCCGCCCTCCCCGGCCTCCCCCTGCCGCCCCACAAAGACTGGCACAATTTAGCCTGCTGTTCCCCGGGATGTCTGCGGCCCCACACGCGCTCCGTTCCTGAAGTTTACCCAACGGTGCAGCCCAAGGCACCAGCTTGCAACGGTTGCCGCTTTCTCCCCAGCCGTTTAGAGCTCCTGAAGCCAGCAGGATGTTTGTCCCATCTTCCCATCAGTCCTTCGGGGAGACCGTAGAGCCCCTTCCAGTCCCTAAAGGGGGCTACAGGAGAGATGGGGAGGGACTCTGGATCAGGGAATGTAATGATAGGACGAGGGGTAACGGTTTCAAACTGAAGGAGAGGAGATTTAGATTGGATATCAGGAAGAAATTCTTTCCTGTGAGGGTGGTGAGGCACTGGAACAGGTTGCCCAGAGAAGCTGTGGCGGCCCCATCCCTGGAGGTGTTCAAGGCCAGGCTGGATGGGGCTTGGAGCAGCCTGGTCTGGTGGGAGGTGTCCCTGCCCAGGGCAGGGGGGTGGAACTAGATGATCTTCAAGGTCCCTTCCAACCCGAACCATTCTATAATTCTGTGATTCAATGCTGTGGCACGACACCCAAAATGACCAGGGGAGCGTGACACTCCTCTGGAGGCGGCTGCAAAATGCTGGGATGTCAGGACAATCCCATCTGGCTGGTAGTATTGCTGGCAGCGATTTCCCCACAAGACATAAGCTGTGTGGTTACCTGCCCTCTTGCTTTCCACCCTTAGCAACAAGGCCTCTACCTTCAAATCCTCAACTTACTGAGATCCCATAAGGATTTGGTTGCACTAAGCCACTAATGCACCTTCCTGGGCCAAGGCTTCGGCAGGATGCAAATCAGCGGAGCATCCCTGCCATCGATGCAGCAGAGCTCCTCTGATTCTGTGGAAGAGCGGCTGTGAGTCGGCCTCCATCTCTCAGCGGGCACTTCTGCATCTCCGCACAACTGTGCATCTGAGGAGGCAACATGGGACACGTTATCCTGGTCAACGTGGGACACATCATCCTGCTGGCCCTGGCTCCAAACACCCACACTTTACATCAGGGATGGGCATCGGATGTACCATTGGATATGCCTCTGGACTCAAAGCGTGGCTCACAACCTTGGTAAGCTCATTCTGAGGTGCTGCCCCACAAATACACCAGAAGAGACCAAAACGTGTTTATTACTTTGCGCCCGGTAACCATCAGTTCATGCTCCGTGGCCGCTAAACCCATGGGACCTGCAAAAAGGCCCTGATGCAGGGAAGAGGCACAGGGACCGACAGCTCCCCTCCTCCAGTTAAATCCCCCGAAACCTGGCATGTTCGGTGTTTTCATCCCTGAACTTCCTGGGGAGGTTTGGAGGGCAGCAGGCTGGAGCCCAACTGGTGGCCACCATCAATCACCCTCCAGCACTCCAGGACCCCTGGATTCACACCAGCCCAGCCTCCCGCTCCGCAAACACAGCAGCTGCTGCAAGCACAGAGTCAGAGACGAGGAAAAACAGCAAAGGCGGGGGGCGAGGGGGGGTTGGAACCCACCCTCGGAGCAGGCAGGAAAGGCTGAAAAGATCTGGTTGGACCTGGGGAGGATGAAGCCCTGCTTTCCTTGCTCTGCCACCCCCTCCTTTCTCCTTTGTCCCACCCCCAAAAAAACCCGCTGATCTGCCTGCGATTAAAAACAAGGCTTCCTTGAGCTGAAATGAAATCCCATCTTTTTTTTTTTTTTTTTTCTTTTTTTTTTTTTTTTCGGGGGGGAAGGCAGGGTAGGCTGCGTTCCTAGGAAAGCATGGGGGCTGCCTCCAAGCTCCGATCCACACCTCCCCTCCGGCCCTGAATTAAAAAACAAGCAGCTCGGGACGAAGAAGCATTGGAGAAGGGAAAAAACATGCCGTTCCCTGCAAACTCCACCAGCTCCTGCCCTTCGCATCTCGGCAGCGGAGGGGCCCTGGCCTGTTGGCAGCGTGCGGATTGGCCAAGGGGGTGGGAAAAGGAGCCCAGTTTGGTGTTACTGGGCAGACTTGGGAGATTTTGGGGGGATGGAAGGAGGGGGGGGGACACCAACACACGCGCCTGCGTCGGGAAGGGAGCATGCACAGGGCTTGTTTTGTGATGCTGGATTCCAGTTCGCCTCCGCCGGCGCGCTGGGACACGGCGTCAGCTGCTTTCTGTCGCACGCTGCTATTTGGGAGACAGCGATGGGGGGGGGCGGGGAACGACGACACGGGGATAGTGGGGGTAGAGGGGGTCCTCTGGCGCTTGGGTTACACGGTGGCTGCCTGAATGTCCCCATTGTGCTGCCGGGGAGGGAGCAGGAAGCGCTGCCATCGCCCCTCTGCAAACCTTGGCACCTCCCCGGCACCCTGCCAGGACGGAGCTGGGGGGACACCCCGGGAGCGGGGCAGGGCTTGTGCCCCCAGGGGGATATTTGGAGGGAGGGAGGGGGAAATAGCAGGGGAAAAAAGAGGGGGAAAAAAAAAAACCAACCCACCAGGGTATGGAAGTAGAAAACGTCTCTGTGCAGAAAGGGGATTGAAAGGAAAGGAGAAAACGCAGCCAACCCCTTTGTCTGCTACACTCGGGCATTAAAAATGGCATTTTTCTCAGAGAGCGGTAAAAAAAAAATCCCCCTGCCACTGCCCCCAAATGCTAATTTCATCCCAAAAGCTGGGTTTGCGCAGGTGGCTGACCTGAAAGGGGGCTAAACCAATCCCAGTAGGATGTTTCACCCAGCCCCGAAGCCCGTTGCTGACTAGTCCCCAGAGCCACTGTCGGAGATCTCCCCATTTCCCAGCCCCAGACACCCAAACTGCCCCCTCTCCCTCCCAGCCGGCAGGATGGGTGCCAGGCAGGGCACCCTGGGCACCTACAGCCATGCCGGCCACATGCAGGTGTAGCCGAGACGAAGAGCCTGAGTTCACCTGGACGACGTCTCCTCCATCACCAGCACGGGCAGAGAAACTCCAAAGCTGCCCAGCGCTCCCACACAGCTCGACAGCCCAAAATTAAACCTGAAAGCAGGAGACAAAACCTTAAATGGCAGCAGGAAAGGATTTTCTTTTTTCCTTTTTCCTTAAAACGTGTGAAAGCCAATTGATTTCTCCAGGCCAGAACCCAAGAGAAAAAGTAAAATCCTTTCCCAGCTCTCTGTGCCAGATGCTTGCTCCATCCTCCCGCGCGAGGGGCTAGGGTACCTCCGGACAAAGTCCGCGCTGCGCTGAAGGAAGGGTGCAGGAGTCCAGGCTGGGTGCATGAAACCAAGGAGGACTTTTTCCCCCAAAAGTTACTTTAACAATCTCAGAAAAAATAAAAGAGATTTTGGAGTAATGTTTTGAGGTGCATCTACACAGCTTCAGGGCCCCGGTGCCATGTCAAGGGGTACCACAGTCTGGTAGGACCCTTGCATTGGACTTCAAGTGACAAGTTGTGGGGCTGGCACCCATTCAGCTTTTTACATTTCTTAGTTTTGCTTGCTCAGTAGTGTGCAAACCAGAAAATCCATCACCCCATCCTGAGCAAAGGGAATATAAACAGGCTGGCACCCTGGAAGCAAGCAGGACTCGCACCACGCAAACGACACGGGGACCCATCCTGGTTCCAGTTTCCTGGTGCTTATTACGTGACCTTTGCGTTAATTAACGGGCTTTGACATTGGCAGGAGCAGACACTCATTCATTAGAGTAACACCTGCAGTTACAGCACTGGTGGGGAACACCACATGTGAAACAACATACCCGCTTGTCCAGAGCCCAGCACATCACAGGCAAGCACATGGAGGGCAACCTCCGCCTGGGGGAGACCAACCAGGGCCCACCACATCCCCCCGAGGGGGTACCTTACTCTCCAAGGACTTCACTTACCCATGCCACTGTTGTAAACACGCAGGGCTGCTGCAGGTCCACCTTGGCTACCTGGAGGAGTGAGGCAACTTCCTGGTGGCCATCAGAGAGAAGATGGGGTAGGTGACAGCAGCTTGGAGGCCAGCCTGGAAGATGCAGGCCTGGGCACCTCTGAAAGACAAGCAAAGTCCAAGACAAAAGCATTTGGAGAGCCGCGCTCGTTAGAGAAGAAGATGAGGTGTTTTTCACTTGTGTGATGTGAGCTTCTATTCATGGTTTCTCATTAGGACTGAAATGACCTGTGGACCTATCCCAACTTTTGGTTGGCAGTATTTGTGCTCCTATCAGCTTGCAATTGTCCATTGGGCAGGTCACTTGAGGGGAAAAAAAAAAAAAAAAAGACCATGCAATTATAAACCAGGTCCTTCCTTGTGTTCAGCCTCAGCTCAGTGGACACTCTCCTAGGGTGATCCAAGACACTGACCTGGGCCTTCTGCCCTCTTCCCATTCCCTCCACAATCTGGCCAAGGTGGCCAAGGGATTTTAATTAAAACCTCTTTCCAACCACAGTGATGGGCATTTTGTCTGTTAATTGCAGAACAGACAGCCTCTGAGTGAAACGAATGACTGTCCGGTTGGCCAGCATACCCTTTCCAAGCCAAGAGTTGGGAACATTAGCACCAAACACAAGAACAGTCTTTCATAGTGAAGACACATACGAAACAGGTGGTGAACGGTCGTCGTCATCATCATCATCATCATTAGGAGGCAAAAAGGAGAACATTTTCTTCTGCTGGATAGGGGTGGAAATTGGGCTCAGAGCCTGTATTCACTACGTTGAAAAACCAAGATGGCAGAAGGACAACCACGTCTGGCCCTCACACCTATTTCACCCTTGGAGCAACCAGAATGGTGGATTTACTTTGCACTTGCTCCACACTAACTTTTTTCTGGGAAAGGATGATCAGAGTTGTACCCACAGTTCCAGCGGAGGGCTTGGTGCCTCTTGCCCCGAGGGTTTTAAAGTCAACTGAGAGGCCTTGTCATGAGAGTCCCCTAGGCCTGCAGCTGCTTTTTGCATGGCAGCCTTCGGGCAGTGGCTCAGAGGTACTGCGCGAGATCAGTGGACAGTCTAAAGCCCTACCCTGCCACCTCTGGAAAATATGAAGTCCTATCTTATATGTTGTTGCTCCTCAAGCTCAAATACCTTGTGTTTTATACTGCCGAGCTTCCTATCTCAATCGTCATTGCTCCCGTCTTCTAGGTCATCCAGCTCTCTCTTAAAAACACCTATAACCTCCTCTATACCACTGACATCCTCCAGCTCTGCCTCATCCACACATACCAGCATTGCTCTTCTACTCTTTTGGAGTCATTCATAGAAGTATGAAACAAGAAAGGCCTAAGGAACTTCAGGGGGAACCTTCCCTTCTGCCTGACGCTTCCCCTTGCAACATCAGCCATGGCCACCTCATGTATGACCCACCTTCATCCCACCTCTCCAACCACATACAGATCATTTTGTTCTTTAAAATCCATTGTAGACCTTGCAGCCTTCCCTAAAGAGTAACAATTTGGCTTCTCCACCTGCAGCAAGGACAGGCATCCTCCGCACCAGAGGACAGGCTTTGGTGGGCACGTCAGAGATGAAAGGAAACCTTCCAGCTGTGGGATTTCTCTCTCTGAAAACAACCCGAGGCACACACGTGATGGACTTGGGCTGTGTTTGTTGATGCAGCACCCAGCTCCTACAGCGGGGAGCAGCACGCAGAAAACCAGCGCCACCCTCACCAAGGGAGAGCATTGATGTTGCTCACCATAACAGCCCACCCAGGCTGGACACCACCCAGGTGCCAAACCCACTTCCCTCGAGCCATCCCCCCATTAGGCTGATTATAATTACCTGCCAAGCTAATTGCACCCTTTCCTTAGGGAGAAGTAAGCTCCGAGATGCTGCTCCTACAGAGCAGCAGAGATTTGACAGCATGCTGGGAAGCTCCTGGTAATGAGAGAGATATTTTTATAACCTATACTGAGTGCCTAAAGTCAAGAGAGCGGATCTAAGCACGCCAAAAGCTGTGGCGTGTATCTAAAGCATGCTGCTCATGCACCTCACCATTAAACACCATCATTAGCACAATTCACTGGGCAGACAGGAGAACCCCCAGCTTCTGCCTTGCTGCTCTGCGAGGGCTACAGCTTCAAACGTGACATGATTTCAAGGGGAGCATGGTTGGTTTAGCTCGCCAGAGTTTAAGCCTGGATTTGCCTACAGGGAGTAGCACAGACAAACGACACGTTCTTTAGTGACGGTGCAAAAAAAAAATTCACCTCGAAGTTAAAAAGAACCCCCCGTGCCCCCGCTCTCCATTTCTAAGCATGGCATATGCTTCAGGAAGCCATACCTTGGTCTTTCTGCCCTAAAATCACAGTCAGCTTTCCCCTGGAAAACAATACGAGTGTATTTGTAGTTGAAGGATGTTGACCAGAGGATGAAAACAAGCTGGTAAGGAAAAGTTTTCACTTTCAACTGCCACAGCTTTGCTCTTTGGAAACTTTCTCTATTTCACATTCTCCTTTCCAGCCAATTCACATTTTTGTTTCAATCTTTACAGGCCCAGCCAGGCACTTCTGCGCGGAGCTGTTGTTAGTGTGTCATGGATAGCAACACATACCTAAGGGAAGGAGTCAACGTTTGCTGGAAACAGGCCTGGCTGAAACTCCCTTTCCCCCTCCCTCATCCAAATGGCCCCCAGCTTTGGAAAAGTTTGCCTCCAACTCTGAACTCGCCTGGCCCCAACTGCTATAAATAGTCGGAACAAAACCTCCCGGGCCAAATGCCCTGAGTGTTTAGAAAGCTTTGATCCCGTGCTGCTTTTTGAGAGCGTGAGCCTTTTCAGTTCGTGCAGCTTGAGCCTGTATCGCTGCTCCAAGCGGGGCCAGGCAGACCCGACCGCTGGGCTGGGAAGCGGGAGGGTGTCGAGCCCTGCGTGCACCCCACGTGCAGCCTCTCCTCACCTCTCCCGTGGACAACCAGCGTCAGTGCAAGAGCAAGAGGATGGGGCGCCGAATCGGAGCTACAATACCCGCCTTCGAGCCCATGGATTTCCCCAAGGAGAGCCGTCCCTTGGCCGGAGCCATCAAGCAAACCCTCCTCCTCGCTCCCCGCCGCCGCATTTGCTTTCTGTCCCCGTTTTCCTGCGGGTTGAGGGCGCTTTGGTTCTTCCTCCCTCTGGGTGTGCCTGGCTCCTGCGTCTTGGCCAGAGACGGAAGTGGAAAGACACAAACATCAGGAGGGGCAAAAAAAACCCAACCAAAACCCAAAACAACAAACCAAAAACCAGAAAAAGGGCTGCTCTTGCAGTATTTCCAACCCATCAAGTCCAAAGTGGGAATCCCATGGGAAAGGCAGCTCTCACAAAACCCCAGGCCAAGAGGTTTGGATAAGTGGACCCAGGGTTTGCATCCCCCCACCCTTGCCAAGATCCCAGTGGTTTCGGAGGAGCACACCTCAGCTCTGCCAGATGCTGGCACCCTCAGGAGTGCTCAGCACCCACAAACCATCAGCTGGAGCAGGCACCTGGGCATGCTGCTCCTCGAGCCTCCCCTGCCCAAGGCTGGCGTGGCTGCACGGGGAGGCAGCCCCACATACCTCCCCAGCCTTCCCTAACCCCCAGCCCTCCTACAGCTCCAGCCACCGGCTTGTTCTTCCCATCTGAGCACAAGAATGAGCCCCTGAAGGTCACCCCAGCCCGGCTTTCCAGGCTCAGCGCTGCGGCGGGCAGCACCTGCCTTTCCCACCTCTGCATTTTGAATGGGTTTTTATGTGTGCAGCTGAGAACCCCCCCTCACAGATCCCGGCCAGGAAAAAAGGCTTTCTGCCCAGGTAGCTTTTTCCCCTGCCAGGGCTGTTCCTTTTGGGAGCAGAAGTCGGCAGTGCCACGGCACACAGCAGCACAAGGAGTGTGGCAGGGCTGGGGCAGGGCAACTCAGGGGAGAGAGGACCTCGCCACCCACCAGAGCCAGCAGGACAGACCACCAGGACAGAGGTGCAGCACCAAACCATCCTCCCTTCGTGTTGCTTTAGCGTTTCCTAGGAGCTTTGCTGCAGCCTCGCGCTCGGCCAATGCTTTTCCCCAACCAAGTGACCTCGCGGTGGTTACAGGACGCTTTGCTCCAGAGCAAACCCCACTTGAAGCTCTTGGGAATGTTTCAAACCCCAGCAGTGAGTGTTTGCTCTCTGCCTTCTCACCTTGCCCTGCAGCAGGCTGGCAGTGGGGAAATCATGGCTCTGTGGAAATTCTGGGGAGCTGGCACAGGCTTGGGCCAGGTTGTCTCTGGGGCGGGGGGCAGCTTAGCTAATACTGCGTTGGGAAAGGGCTGAGGTCAGCCCCATCACCCTCTGCCATTGACAGGCATCTAGCATGGGGGCAAGACAGCCTGGAAATTACTCCTTAGGGGAGGTTACAAATAAAGCAGCCCAGCTTTTAGGGAGCAGTGAAACCCCATGTAGAGAGGACCGGTGTTCAACCCCTTCCTTGCCCCACTGCATCAGACGGGGCTCAGTCCCACTCCCTTGGTGGGTAGCCGGGTCACAGCAAAACCCTTGCAGGGGACACCCAGCAAGAAGCCAGTGTCCGCAGCCTGGAGTCACTTCTGGAGCACACACCCTCATCTCCCCAGGGCCATGGGACTTGCCGTTGAGTCCTGCCCAGGGAGCTTTGCCCCCTTTTTCCTGCTTGCTCCTCACCAATGCTATGGGGCGACCCTCACCCGGGGCTGGGGGGGGTGGGCTCCCATCATCTCCCCGCATCCCAAGCTGAGGCACCCCGGATGGAGCTCCCCAGGGAGCACACGGGGTTTGGCAGCACGCTGCCTCGGAGGCGAGGGCTGGCTCGGGGCTTTGTTTTATGTCCTGTTTATCCTGCCGAGAGAAACAGAGGAGTTCAGTGTGCAGGAATCTCGCGCCCTCGCCCCGCTCCCCCGCTGCATGAAAGCTGCTGAGCAAACAGGAGAAAAATCAAAGGCGATTGCACCCCGCTGGCAGCCTGTTGGGTTTCCGCACCGCCGGCCCCGCTGCCAGCTCTTACATAAGCTGCCGGCTCGGCCTGGCACTGCGTTTGGGGCTTTTTTTCTCTTGTAAACCGAGCAGCTGCCCCAGGGATGCCTCTCTGGGACCCTGCAGCTGCGCTGCCAGCTCCGCTCGTCATGGAAGACCCCTCTCCTGCCTCCTTGCCAGCCTGTTGGGGTTTTTCTCCCCCCTGGCCCCCTCCATCAAATAAGATATGAGACCTGGGTAAGCCCCTCGATACACAACCATGATTGTCGGCATGGTAGGGCACGGGGGGTGGGTGACAGAGAAGCCGGTCTGTCCCCATGCCATCCCACAGCCCCCAGACACAACCCAGCACCATAAGCCACCACCATCCCACCCCATCCCATCCTCCTCAAGACCCATCACTGGGGCATGTTACCTTCTCCTGCTGGAAAAGGGAGATGCTTCAGCCCCAATTGGAGCTCCGTAACATGAGACCTCACTTCTCTTTGCTTTGCACCCAGAGCATCACAGGGGCAGTCACAGGAGGTTCGGCACGGGTGGCACAGGTGTGTGTCCTCTCCAAGCACAGCCTGAAGCACCAGGGCAAACTGTCCCTGCTTTCTGTAAGGGTATCTTGATCCTGTCACCTTTGGCTGTCAAGCAGTCCCCAGGGGTAAGGGTGTCCCCAAACACATGCCCTGCACGGGTTATAAGGACTCATTTCATCATCTCTCCTGGGCATGGCCTCTCAGCAGAACAGGAATGAAAACCCTGCGGACATAAAAGCACCCAGGAAAGAACATTAAATCCTCTGCATATATGCCCCTCATCATCAGGCATGGCCTCACCTTCCCCTCCAACACAGGTGATTCTCTGATTTGGCCGAGTGACAGCTGCCAAAGGACAAGGAAGAACAATGTCAGCCTACCTTCTCTTTTCATCCCTACCCCTTCTTTTATTTTTTTTCCCCCTCTCTTTGCATGCCTTTCACCACGGGAAAAGGAAGAAAGCAAAGTTTCATGCTTTAGAGGGTCAGTGTGTGAGCGGAGGCGTCTCTCAAGGGCCCCGTGTCCCCACCACCCATCCAGACACACCAGTTCCCCTGCCCTGTGGGGTACTCTGGGAAAAGCTCCCCAAACCCCTTCAGCAGCTCCATCCAACACCACCTAGATCTGCCATCCATCAATCCTCAGCAACATGCTATCATCCTCTACCAAGTAAAAGTATTCTTTACTTCCTACACATTTTTTTTAACGCTGTTTAATCTGATAAAAAGCAATAATTAAAAAAAAAAAAAAAAGAGTACCAAAATGCCATTTTCCTGGGTTTCACTGTCATTCAAACCGTTTACCTGCACATGGCCGAGCCCTCAGTAGGGAACTCCTCACTTTGCAGCGTGCACAGCAGAGGGTTTAGATCAAATTAACGCACACTTGGAGCTGCGGCAGGATCAGGCAAATCCTGGCTTGGCTATCTCTCTTTCGACTACATCTTGCAAACAGAAGGGCTGGAAACAATTTTGCCTTAATTGCTTTTTAAAATGCAGCCAGCAGATGGTTTGGTAACCCAAATTCATGACTCTTTCCACAGCTCCAGGCTGCCGGCTTGGAAACCAAACCCAAGAACGACCCAGGTAGCGAGGGATCTGTCCTGCCTGCTTTACTCAAGTGCTGGCCATGACGGCCAAGACAGGACTACCTCAAGGCTGCCAGGCCATCGTCTGCCTTTGTCGCACGTCCTATCTGCAATCCTCAGCCACCAGCACCAGCGGAAAGTTGTCTCTATTTCTGGTTGTCGGTCTCAGCTCAGAAACTAACCAAACTTGGGTCAGCCCAGGGCTGGCAGGGACATTAGCAGGCTGGTTTCTGGTCCCAAGTGTTATTTTTGGTTGGAGGGGCTCTAAGCAACAGGTTGGCTCAGCATAGGACAACCAGAAACAAGGGACAATTTGCAAGTGCACCATAGTCTGTGGTGTCAGGGCCACCATGCTCAGAAACACCCTGGTAAGCCCATGAGTATATAACATGGTCCGCAGCTTCCCTGGAGAGGACGGCATGGTCTCTCCAGTGCGTGGGAGGCCATGCCCTGCCTGCACGTCCCTTTGTCACTTGGTCCTTGGAGGCTGTTCCCACGGACCCATGCCCAAGAGCATCCTAGCCCTCCTGAAAGGCTCGTGGGTTAGACAAGCAGAGTCCTTTTCTTGCTGGCTCTCACCCTGACCTCCTATGTGACTTCCCAGCAGTCTCTTCACCTCTCCTTCTCCGTGAAAGTCAGAGGATTGCTAGGCCAGTGTCCCCGATGTCTCCGTGCCCATTAAACGGGGGCTGACAGGGCTGCACACTGCTTGCAGATCTGCACACTACAGCAGGGTTTTAATACACCCACGCTGACCCTCCTGACCTGAGCAGTTTATTCTTCACATGTAGTCCCCACCTACCTACGCACACCTACGTGCTCAGCATCCCACGGTACCCAGCTGCGCAGGCTCTGCCCCAGAACCAGCCACATCAACAGCGCCGAGGAATTAAGGCTGTCCCCAGAACCTTGCAAAGGGCTGGTGAAGCAGGCTTGTTTTTCTGTTACAAAGTAATTTGAAATTCTTGGAAGGCAATCAGGAAAGTACAAAGTATTCCAGCTCAGGACAAGCCTGGGACTCATTCCTTGGAGGCACAATGGTTGTTTACTCAATCCCTCATACATTAATATCTAAAAATTCATGAGTTCAATTGTAAACAAGAAGTACTGCCTTTACAGTGTTGTCTATTTAACAATAGTGGTTCCAGCCTGAATGCTGATTTTGTTGTTATCTTTCTTCTAATCTTGCTATCAGAGGGTCAAGATCTTGCAAAATTATGGGAAATATTTCAAGCCCGTTTATTTCTGGTTTTGAAATGCATCCCTCTGAAACCCAAGGCCAAAGAAAGACTTATTTCAAATCAACATTGAAGAGTACAGGCAGGGAGAAGAGCTGTTTGTGCCAGCACTGTCCTCTGGCTCAACAACAAATGAGGAAAAAGCCGGCCACAGATGCATTTGTGCTGGAAATCTGTAGAAGATTCCTAACAATTGAGAGGGAAGGTCCCCAGAGTAATCTCCTAAGGGGACCAGTGGAAATAAAATAACCCAAACCCAACCTGTTTCCAAGACAAAGCACAATTGGTTTCTGGAAGCACTTGTACCAGCGGGTTGCCTGTGATGAGCAGAGGTCACATCTGCATTCATCAGCCCAAGGACTCTGAGCCCAGCAGTCCAGAACTCTTCCCAACACTTCATGTGAGGAAAGCCTCTGAAACTGCATCCCAAGTTGCAAGCTGGCGTACCCAGCTCCCTCTCCCAGAGGGAGCTGTGGGAGATGAGGGTGGAAAGCCTGCAGGATGGACGTGGTCCAGAGCTCATTGGAGCTCACCTCTCCTTCCATCTTTGCTGACTGGCACTGCCACGGGCCCTTCTCATGTCAGGTGTGTGCAGCCTTGAGCTCCCCAACTGGTCTGACTTACAGACCTCTCTCCCTTTTGGGTCTGATGCTTGCCAGAGAGAGTGAGCTGAGACCGTGGCTGTGGGCTCCAGGAGGTTCACCAGGACTTTCGCGGCTAGGCTGGCGGCATTTCCTGGCTCCTTTACAGTCCTACATAAACACACTGCTGTTTCAGGCATTATCACGTCAGGGAACATGGTTTTAGCTCAGCTTTCTTTTCTCTCCTGAGCAACAGCTACTTGTTTAGGTAGCCTGAACAAGATGAGATCCATCCCTCTTGCTTGCAGAGTCAGAGCAGATTGACCAGCTCCACCCCAATGCTTTCTCGCACTTTTGCAGAGCGCAGGCACCTC
Organism: Larus michahellis; assembly: GCF_964199755.1. Lineage (NCBI taxonomy): Eukaryota > Metazoa > Chordata > Aves > Charadriiformes > Laridae > Larus > Larus michahellis. Next base: position 24,475,350 of record NC_133903.1, on the reverse strand, counting down.
CACACAAGCCCTTGTTCCAAGTGGCTGAGGAGAAACAATTCAGAGTACTTTCACAGGGGGTTAAGGCTGTGTGTGAAACCCCAGTTGCTTCTTCTGGGGACAGAGCCGTGAAGCAGCAGACTGCACGTTAATCTCAAGGACACAGCGCAAGAGGAGGAGCGAGCTTCCTTGAGCAGGAGGTTCATGTATCTTTATCTTTGCTGCTGTCAAAGGGCAATAGCTGAGACTGCAGCCTCTTGGAAAGCCTCTGTGCAAGCTATCTCCCGAGGACATCAACAAGTCCAGAAAATCACCTTCACTCTCTTGATAAAGGTTTTCAGTGAACAAATGAACTCCCAAGGCAGGTTCCCAGGAAGCAATCGCCTCTACTGGCTAGAAATACATCAGCTCACATTTGAATGAAGCCTTTGGCTTGCTCGAACCACACGTACCTCCTGGAGATGTGCAAGCCTGCTCTCCTGTTGGGGTTAGCCACTCTTTCAGCTGTAACTCCTGCCCTGCAGAAACCATCCAGACAGGTGAGGTTTATGGGGTGGTCACCCAGGTGCTGCCAAATCACTATCCAAGGGCAAGAGCTCTCAGACAAGCCCAGATTCCAACCAGTGAAGAAGCTGGAGAGGAAACACTCCACAATTCAATCGCTCTCCCTTCCTGCCCCACGAAAGCCATTAGGCCACGCCATCCGAGAAAGTCCATGAGCCTTTGATCTTTACTGCTGCCTCTTCAGGCAGAGACCCCCACTGAGGAGAAGTCACTACTACATCAAAACCTGCAGTGCTACAGCAATGCAAAAGGTAGCATCTGGCTCCCTGTTCACTCCAGTAAGCAGCTACTTCTGTGGGCATCATGGGAACATCCTCTTTTGGACATTTAGCTCTGTGCTTGCACACAAATATTCTCATTGGAATAGCCCAAAGCCTGTCTCCAAACACCAGCCCCCAACCTAGCTCACCAAGGAGGACATGATCTGCACCACATCTGACTGGGACCATGTTGATGCCACTCAGGCTGATAAATATCCTGTCCTGATGAGAAAAATCCAGCAGACCGCCTCAGGCTATGGTGAGAAAAGCTCCTTCCACTCCCTGCATGGGGTGGGGGTACCATCCTGCACACCGTGGGCAGGGTGGGAGCTCCTCCCTGGCCGCCTGTGGTGACCACAGCGGAGCACAAAGCCAAACTGCTTTTACGGCTTCGCCTGCCCAGATCTCCGGCTCTCGCCCATCCTGCTGGTCAGCCAGTCCGCCCCAGAAGGCGGCTCCATGTTTGTCTTGGATGACCTCCTGCCAGAGCAGAGCTTTCCACAGAACGGCTCTTCTGCGCTGCTGGAGAGCGGATTTCCTGCCGTTTGATCTAAATTTGCCCGTTGTTTCACTGAGTGCCTCCTGGTTTCCTTCATCAGCCCTGATCTTTCCATCAGGGAGGCAGCCCCGCAGCCCAGGGCTTTTTGGCAGGGAGCTGGGGGAGAGGCCTGGTGGTCAGATAGCAATTGCTGCTGGTCCGTGCCTCCTCTGGCCCTGGAGCTGGAGGGGTGGAGAGGACCTTCCCTCCCTTCCCAGGCAGATGAAGCATGGACATGCAGTGCCCTCTGCTGATCCAGCTGCCGAGGGAGATGCAGGAAGGAGTAGCACACAGGGCTCAGCAGATTTGCAAACCTCTGAACAGGCATCCAAGCCTCCAACCTCCCTGCCAGCTCTTCAGAGGCAAGGCAGAGAAAGGACCTTTCTCTCTGCTGATAAACTGCCATTAATCACAGCTCTTGGAGCAGCTGTTTGAGAAGCCGAGCTGGTAGAAGAGGCCCAGGTGGTCCCATCAGCCAACTTCACACCTGCAGGTTATAGCTACCTAAAGAAACCAGGACATCTTCACTACCCTCTGCAGTCCCACCCGCCAGGCTTGGCCAATGCTCTTTCCCAATGCAATGGGGAGGGGGAACTGCCTGGCGAGACAGGCAGAGCATTAAGGGACAAGGAGCCAGTGTGGGGGCCAAGTTAACGTTCCCTTTCCTCTTGAGCAGAGGTCCCCTTCCCAAGAGACATGTGCTGCTTTATCTTGAAATAGCGGAGGGAAGCAGCCACACGGGGAGGACAGGCTGGTGGCCCAAACTCTTTTGGGGAGCAGAGTAGCCTTACCAGGAACCGCCCAGATCAGGTGTGAAGCGGAGACACCACCCATACCAGGGCCTCAGTGAATTACTGCTCTTGCTACAGAAGCCTTCCTGGAAACACAAAGATAGATGTTCATTAACCAAAGCCCCAGAAAGGTCCCTTATGATGTTACCGCTCACAGGATGTAGGCGAGTTTAGCTGTAGCCCAGCATTGTTAGCTGCAAGTCTGATACTAGTGGACTTAGCAGCTGCGATGAGTGTCAGGTGTGCAGTGTCTTTGCTGAGCTCTTCTGATCCAGCCAGGGAAACTGCAGAGTGAGTGCAGCTTCCTGCTCCAACCTTGGGCAACAAAGGGCATCCAAACTGGTTTGGTTGGAGTTGGTAGACCCCTACTGAGGCCCTGCAGGCGAGATGGATCTGGGTTGCTCCAGCACGGAGGAAGCTGAGAGCTTGTCACAACTCTCCGACCACACTGGATCCCCACCGTTGCACTGGAGCAAACCTGGAGCTGCTCCTGAGGCAGCGCCCAGCCACGGGGCTGGCAGGACATCCACAGCCCAGGGCAGCTCACAATGGAAGAAAACACTTTGTTTTTCTTTCCTTCCACCCTGTCAAACCCTCTCCAATTCATTTGAGGGTGAAGAACCTCAAATGAGGTTTAAAGCCCACAGTACAGGCAGCAAAGTCCACTCCTAGTTAATAAGATTCACTTTAAGAGATAAGGCCTATTGGCGTCCAGAGAATGATAGAGGTTTATAACGCTGGCAGCAATCTGACCCCCAGCAAGTTTATGTGGCACAGGCAATGTCCAGCTAGATAGTCACATCCTGGCCCTGGACTGAAATCTTCTCCTTCCCCTGACTGCAAAGACTGCATATTCCTTATCTCTGTTGCAGGGGAAGGTCACCACTAACATGCAAGGCATTCAAGTTTTGATTGCTTTTCCTTCTCCATTAGTTTTTCCAGGACTTGTAGGCCATCGGGACACAAAGCAAGTGGAGAAGGATATAATCTAATTTTGACCTTAATTCCAAGGCAGGGTTTCCTTCCTCCCCATTTCTAGCTGTGGTTTTTCTAGCACTGCCAGTCCCTTTCTCTGGGTACCTGCATCCCCCCGCTGTCATCAGCCCTGGCTTGTTACATACCACACTTAACGTCCTCTTGGACGGAGAAGACCCTCTGCGCCTTCGCCCCGTGCCTCGGTCTCCTTGGTGCTCCTCCAGCTGAGACAAGCATCTCAGCCAAGGGCTAATGCGAGTCAAGTCAAGCCTCTCCTGTAAACCAAAGCATGGTTTCAGAGGGAGGAACACACGAAACCACACACAGCATCAACACAGAACCCAGCCTGAAAACACAGCGCCTGTCCCAGCACTTCTCACTCGGTCCGATTTCTCTCTCACAAGCACCATTTGCGATGTTTCACGGATGTATCGGGCCAGGACACTCCTCCTTCCCCTAAAATGCAGCTACCACTGCAGCAGAGCCTGGCTGCTAGCAGGTGACAACAACGCCACCCTTCAGGTAAATGCAAAAAGAAAGCAAAGTCACACAAAGTCTCCTAAAAGTAAGATATTAGGTCCAGATCACCCAGACCTGCTGCCTTCTAGCATAAAGCCTTAGTGTTTTTAAGGAGCATTCCAAAACCAGCACTTTCTAAGGGGCCCAAATCCTTTAGTACGGAGTTGGGGATACGGCTGAGGGCTGGTGACAAGGGGCACCAGGAGGACCCATCCCTGTTTCTGTGACATGCGCGCCCTTTTGCCAAACCCCACCTCTGGCCTCGGCATGCTGAGAGTGCACAGCCGGTATCTCCGTATTGCACCTAATCAGGAGATACCCAGCCGTGACCACTGCCACCCCTCTGCGCACAGTATCTTCTCGTTATCGCACACCCTTGTAAAGTGCTGGCAGGAGAAATGCTGAATCAGGAGCTCTCAGCTGGAAGAAATTAATTTGGTTTTTTTTAGCAGCAGCATGGCCCTGTGCCGATTCAAAGCATTCCTGCTCAGGGAGCGGGTGGCGGACCCCAGTGAGTGTGGTTCAGTGCCCCGCTCCCCAGGGAACAGCTTGGTCCCAAACCAAGATGGCATGGAGCCGGGCAACGGGAAGGCCAAGGAGACCCACAGTATACCTCCTGGCAACTCAAAATTAACTCTCGGCACCTTCTGGCAACTCAAAATTAACTCTCGGCACCTTCTGGCAACTCAAAATTAACTCTCGGCACCTTTTGGCTTCTCCATTAACTCCCACGATGAGGTGCCTTGGCTGCTGGTGTTACTTGCAGCGGCAGCTCCTGCCTGCACCCAGGGCTGATGCCCCATATTCGGTACCACCGATGCAGTCACCAACACGTTTTTAGTCTGGGAAAGTCAGCAAAACCCACAGACACTCCTCAGGAGTCTGCCCCGTGCAGACAAACAGCTCCCGTTTCCCTGAGCTCAGCAGCCCTGCCTGATAAAGGATGGAGTGGAGCCTCTCAGAGAAAAGGAGAGGAAAACGTTTTCAGCACTGGCTCTCCTCCCATCAGATACAGAGTGCACGGCCGCACGAAGTCCCCAAGGTACGGCTCTGGGACAGCCCTATGGCCCTGGCACATGGCCAAGCCAGGCAGCGATGGCTGCAAGGAACAGCAGCTTTCCCTCTAGGGGGGATCTGCGGGGCAAAGGAGCAGTCCCTGAGCATGGGGAGGAGATGTGGCCATCCAAGCCCACCAGCCTGCTGCACCCTGGAAATAACTGCTGGCACCGGGGTGGGTCAGGGAAAGGAGGCACGACACCCTGCTGAAGCTCGTGTCCCAGCCACGCCAAGCCTTTAGCAAGGCTCAGATGTGGGAGCAGCTTCACCCCACTGCTAAAAACGACAGCTGACCAGCTCCATGGCGTCTTCCAGTACCTGCTCACAGGCGCACTCCCTGCCTCAGTTTCCACAGTTATCAAAATTGTGCTCCCCCCAAGGCCTGGCAAGAGCCAGTCTGGGCTATTTTATGTCTTTGGGCTACTCCAACTGTGACCAGTCCGGTGTGGGCAGCCCCACATCAGCCTCTGCCAGGCAGGACGGGAGGGCAGCAGGCAGAAAGGGGTGCCCCTGCCTGCCCCTCACTCTCCTCTCCTGCCCGGGTGGCCACAGGGAGCAGGGAGCTGAGGTAGCCTGGGGCCAAAGAGCACCTCTACCAGGCACCCAATGGTGCTTGAAGCTCTCCAGCTTCTGCTAAAGAAGCTAGAGTCACTGCCAAGGGGGTCACTTTGTCCCTTGGCCCTAAGCTGTCAGCACAGCAAGCATCTACCTGCATCCCTGCCTGCCTGCCTCCCTGCCTGCAGTTCTCGCAGGGATACATTGCCATCTGCTGCCTGCTGCTTGGCAGGACACGCCAGCCTGCCTCTGCCACCCAGGCCTGGCCCTCCTCCATAGAATCATAGAATGGTTCGGATTGGAAGGGACCTTGAACATCACCTAGTTCCAACCCCCTGCCCTGGGCAGGGACACCTCCCACTAGACCAGGCTGCTCAAAGCCCCATCCAGCCTGGCCTTGAACACCTCCAGGGATGGGGCAGCCACAGCTTCTCTGGGCAACCTGTTCCAGTGCCTCACCACCCTCACAGGAAAGAATTGCTTCTTGATATCCAATCTAAATCTCCCCTCTCTCAGTTTGAAACCTCTTGTCCTACCATTACACTCCCTGATCCAGAGTCCCTCCCCATCCTTCCTGCAGGCCTCCTTTAGGTACTGGAAGGCTGCTACCCAGCTTGCAGGGGACTGTCCCTGCGGGGACCCTCCAGCACACACGCCACCTTCTCCACACAGAGCCACCTTTCGCAGATGCCCCAAGGCAGCTGCGCTTCAGTCCCGCCGAGCACCTCCAGGTCTACGCTACTCTAGGGCTGTGTATGTGGCTAATACGCTCGTTTGCAGCTAACGAACACGCAACTGCCCAGCAGCATGCGGCCAGCAGAAGTGTCCCAAACCGGGGCTGTGTCACCCGCCAGCATCCGGGCTTTGTGAGCACCAGCCCCACCGCTCTGAACTGCCATGGAGCAAGGCCCTGGTGGCAAGCACTGCCCTTGGCTCTGCTGGTGACTCACCTGCTGAACGGGAACACACACCTCCAGCTCCCTCTGCCTTGGGTTCATCAGCTGGAAACACAAAGGTGTTATTTTTTTTTTTAACAGCCACACCAAGAGACATTCACTGATTTTACACTTGAAAGCACCTACATACTGTTTCTACAGCTTAAGATAGAAGATGCCGTGAAAGGGAGGAGAAGAGTGGTAATTATCTGCAGTTCAGAAGTTTATCCTTTAGAAAAGGAATTGGGTTTCCAGCTATACTTGTTAAACGCTTCTCAGCTGATCTTTTCTAAGAGGCTGCACAGTTTAAAATTGAGATTACCCACCCGAGGCAGGAGATTTCCAGGAGCAGGCCTGGGTTTGTAGGTCACTGCCACCTCCACTTTAGGGCTGCAGTGACTTATCGCAAGAGATCGGTAACGCTCACAGTCCAGGATGCTGAGATTAACTCGGGTGTCCGAGCTCACATCGCCGCTGCTGGGTCCTAAAGGATGCAAAAAGCCACGGCAAAAACCAGCACAGCATCACCAATCTAACTGCAGCCCAGGAGACTCGAGGGGAGCTGAGAGCCGGTGTCCTTTGTCCCCATTTAGACACACACTGACTGCTGGACGGGCCACTTGGCCACATGCCCTGGTGCTCGTGTGCACATGGCCACGAAGGAGAGTGTGAATAAGCGAAGACAGACTTGTCCGAGAGCAAAATCACCTTCCCCTCCTGTCAGGTCTGGCGCTGAGATTTCCTGTGCCATTGCTAAATGCTGCAGCGTTATTTCCTACGTTTCCCACCCACGTAGCCTCAGACACGCAGCCTACCCAATAGCTGCCCCTGGATCCCAGTCTTCCCAGTTGCTGTCACCTGGAGGTGCCACAGACCCAGCGCGGTTGCGGCACAGACCCCCAGGAGCTGGCCTTGGGAATCCCCAAAAAGCAGGGACATCAGTGTCAAAAGAGCTCTGGAGATCTGGTCCAGCTGCATCATCCTGATGGCCCATGGGGCTGGGAGTCTCCTGAGACAGCCCCAGGGTGTCCCCCTCCTCTGGGGCTGTAATTTGGGTTCCTGTCTGCCTTTATGCCTCTGAGAGCTCCTGCAATGGGCCCGGGAGGAGTGGGGACAGGGTATTATTTGGGCTCCCCACCACGATTGCTCCTCCATGGGTGCGCAACACAGTGTTCATCCCAACACTGGTAACCAGGGAAAAATACCGGGCAGATCTCAGATCAGTCCAGGGACTACGAGGGAAAAGGGAGGACTTCACAAAGAAAAAACTAAAAAAAAAAAAAAAAAAAAAAGCACTTACCTGCATGCTGCAGATTTTGTGACAAGTTTTTCTTAAATCACCGTTTTCTCACCCAGGTTGTGTGACTTTGTGCTTTCCTACTATACGGCATCCTACAAGGCTTTTTCTTGACTGCATCTTCAGCACAGAGCTCTGCTGCAGTGAGAAACCAGCCCAAGAGACCACGTTACTCACCGATCTGAGTAGAGAGGGCAGTTTGTTATATTTTTCCCTGACAACAGTTATCCCCTACCTCAAGAGCCTGAAGGGGAGAGCGATATTTATCAAAATTACCTTTTTTCTTCTGCAGTATTTCTTTCTTTTTTTTTTTTTTCAGGCTGGCCATAGCAGCATGCCTGCCCTGGGCAGAGAAAGAGCTGTGCATGGAGAAGGACACCCCCTAGATACCCCAAAACAGCCAGTATGGCTGGAGGGGGACCAGCAATGCGAGGGTCACCACGGGACCACACCACCCTAGCACTACTTTTGGCAACCTGTGTTAGAGATGGAGCTCCAGCCCTGATCCCTGCTTTCTCTGTAGCTTGTGATCAGGCTTCAGCTGGCCCCAGTGATCATGCTCCTCTCGCCATAATGAGATGAACCTGCCTCCAACCTCTGCAGTTCTCTTCCCGTGACTTTCTCTTGCCCTCTGGTTTTTAAACCACCCCCAGCTTGCGTTCAGTGACAGCCTCCTTGTGCGTTCAAGTCCTGCCGCTATTCCCCAACCCAAGCTGAACCCCTCTGCTTCACAGAGATGCTGCCAAGACCCAGCGAATGCTTTTTGCTGGTATGGTGTGGTTTGCTCCAGTGCAACAGGAGGTTACATGGGAAGGAGCATGGGAATAAAACCATTGGGAGGAGGATTTCAGACTACCAGAAGCAGGGATGCTAACGTCTGGAGAATACTGTTTGGGAAGCCAGTTCGTTTATATCACATCCCCCCAATAACTAACGGTTTCAGCCCCTAGGAGAGCAACAGTGCCCTCCTGAAGCAGCCTGCTCCCGGGTGCTCACGTCCACCGTCACTCACCAGCAACCTCGTGGCCCAGTTGGCTCTGACTCCAGAGAGAAACAGGTTTGCATGTCTCTGGTTTCCTGGGGGCACCACGTTAATTCCTTCCAGTTATTGGATCTAGAGCCCTCTCCGAGACACGTGCTCTCGTTTACTGCGCGTGAGTTGTCCAAGAGAGGAAAAACAAATTAACGAGCACTCGGGGAGCAGGCAGTGGGATGGCGATGGCTGTGTCACACGTCTACCTGGTGAGGGGTGCTGTGCTCTGGGCCACCTTCAAGATGCTCTGAGTGCAGCCTGGGGTAACTACCCCTTCCCACATGCTCCCCCAGTTCCTGAAAGCAGGATCCTATTCCCATATCAGCAGTGATTATTTGAGTGTGCAAAGCCCTGACCAGCAGTGCAGGACTGAAGGCTGCTCTGTAGTATTTTTGCTGAATTACCGCCTGTTGCCAGGACGTTTGGGGCTTGCATTTCTTTTTCTCATTGCCAAGACCATCTTCCCTTTATATGCCTGTCTTGGGGATCCAAAGGAATGATCCTGCATATAGTAAAAAAGAAAACCAGCTGCAAAAAATATGGTAGCCGTGACACACAACATGGGCCTGGGGGCAAGTGGCAGACTCATGATGCAAGATGGGGACACAAGCTTGAACTGGTCTCTTCTTCCCCCCACTTCTCCCTTCTCTATTTTGCAAATCTGCTGCCCTTGGCTGTGCTGATGCAGGGGGCTGTTCCCTCTCCAGGTGCAAGCAGAAAAGCGCATCTGCTTCCGCAAATCCCAAATAAACCAACCGTAGACAGAGTCCTTATGCTGAGATTGCCTACGAAGTGAGTCAGTTAAAAACAAGGGGGAAAAGTTTGATTCTGATGCCAGAGAGGAGATGGAAATCCCCAGTGTGAGGAAGGGAAAGCTGAGCAGCATGTAGGAGACAGGCAGTAAGAGAAGCAGGGAGGAAATATCCCTGCGGGAAAGCTCCCATACCGGGGAGGGACAGAAACACACATGCTGGACTTGTGGGGAGGGAGAACCCACTCGCACAATGGCCAAGGAACAACCAGATGGCGAGATACACATCTTGAAAGGGGAGAAAAGCGGGGATTTAGTGTAACACACTGGAGATGAACTGAAGTTCAACAGCGTGAAGTCCTGGGAGGCAGGCAGGGAAAAAACATCCAGTGAGCTCTACTGGTGTTGGGGTTCTCTCCAGCAGAAGTGGAAATAGCAACTAAAAGCCAGGAGCAGGCAAAAGCCTCCTGGTAGGTGCAGTGGGAGGCATGACTCGAGTGGGCTGCTGGTGCTCTCCATCGCCGGTGGGGAGGAGGAGAGGGGAAGGGCTCCAGCAGGCAGGGCAGCCCTGCTGCGTTTCCCAGGCTGCTCTCTTGGATGCAGGCAGCAAGCTTGGGGTGAGGAAAGAGGCCCCACCTCCGGAGGCTGGACACAAAAGGGTGAGCCAGACATGGGCACACTTGCACGGGATGCTCTGCACCAGCCTCCTTCGTCTCCCATGCATAGACCTGGGGTGTGCTCCTGCCCACCCATGCTCACCCAAGGTAAGGCTCTGCCAGTTGGAGCTGGGGGGAGGCGGGTCGGGGTGGGAGGGCAGGCAGGCACGCCTCAGGGTGATGGGAAGCAACGTGGTTGGGGGACACCAGAGAGGGCACAGGCAAGAGGCCACTGGGGTCTGTCTCCTCCTGCGATGAGACCGCCACAGGCCCCCGGCATCACCTTGCAGAGCGAGGGTGTGCTATTGCCTTTGGAAAGCTGCTTCGGGGAAACAGGTTCACCACCACGGTGTGAGTGAGTGGCTTTTCTGCAGGTGCTCTCCCACCTCTCCGCAGTAGTGAGGAGAGAGAGAGTGGGGAGAGCACACCACTGTCCATAGCTTTCCCCTTGGGAAGCAAGGAAATAGATAAAAGCAGTGTTTGCGTTTCCCAGTGCTCCCAAGTGCTGTCTCTGTCAGCAGCAGGCGTGCTCAGGCTCAGCCAGGTGGCTTCAAACTATCCAGCAGCTTCTGAACGAGGGTGATGGCAGATACTGGTAAATCAGCACCCACAGAGGAATTCAGCATCCAAAGAATAATTCATTGCACCTCTTGTCAAGTGAGAGGAACGGGGTTTCTCCCTTTCTCTGATGGGGTTTGTAACCGGTTTTGCCTTCCTGAGAAGCCATTGCTCAGATGCCCTCTTCCCCACGTCTCCCAGCCTTGGGGAGCAGATACACGTTGTTCTTCAGGCTCCTCACGCAGCATGAGCTCCTTGGGCCGTTTTCCACGTGGCCATGTGTGCAGGGCAGAGCCCGCTGACCTGCCGGCAAAATTACAAAGAGCACTGGTGAAAATAAAACTATCACGGGCCAAACCTCCTCTCCTCGGCACTGCATATCCCACAAACAGCAAACCCGCTGGTTGCTGCCTGCATCTGGCTCACCGTCAGGGTCTGATTTCAATTCTCCTTAAACGTTCTGCATAAAGGAGGGGAGTAGAAATGTGGTTGCACTGCTGCTGCCGTGCCTAGGGGCAGGAGGCAGCTGGGCTTGCCCGCATCGCTGCCAGCGGCACGCGGGGCATCCGCTCTGCTGAGCCAGCCCACTGGGCTGCCGGGCAGCTTCTCCACCTTCACCATCACATCTCCAAGATGTCGTCCTTGGTTCCTCACCCTCTTGCTATTTTTCTTTCTCTGGAAATGCTCTCTGTGGCCAGGTGACCTTTATGAAGATTTTTTTTTTTTTTTTTTTAATACTGCGTGATTCTGCATTAACGTGGAGCTCTTTTCTCTGCTGGGCCCTCCAGGAATGGAAGAAGCAGCTACTGCTCGCCTGGCATTGTAACATGTCAGCTCCTTAGCCGACAAGAGAAACAGCCACTGGATCTGAAACCTAGCACGGCATCAGGGCCTCAGTAATTAATAGCATCTGCATTTTGCTTCCTGGTGGTTCTGTATTTAAAAAAGCAGCAAAATAGTTAATAAAGTGCAGAAAATAAAAATCCATACTTCCAAATCAGCAGAAGAAGGAAAAAGGACATCAGATCTAAGCATAAATCAATGTGACCAGAGACGAAATCAGCTACATTAAGAAGCAGCTGCCTGGTTACTTTCTGCTCCTCATGCCTGTCGTCCCCTCCTGCTCCAAAATCCAGGTCCCCTACAGCAACATCCCTGGGGGTGGAGGAGCCTTAGAGGTGTCCATGCCTGATGCAGGCAGGAACACGGCAAGCCCAAAATGCCCCGAATTCCTGGTCCATGGCAGCCTGGAGGAGAGGAAGGGGGTCCAATGTGCACTGCCTGGAGAGGAGGGTGACAGCAATGTCATGAGGAAGAAACCCAGGAGAGCAACCAGAGCAGTTCAGGGAATGGGCCAAGGGAGAATGTGCCTGGGGACCCGCTGTCTCAGGAAGGTGAGGTCTTCTACAAAACCTTCGCCCTCATCAACACCAACGGTGTGGCCAGGTGGGTGGCAAGTCCAGCCACAGAGAACCCCTGTGCCAGCACCCCCCATCCCAGATGGATGGCGGGGCCACCGTGCCCTCTGGCACTGAAGACACCACAGTGACCCTCGGCAGTAACTCTGGGGAGGCGTCCAGAGACGGCTACTCCAGCCATACCACACATCGAGCATCAGCTCTCACCAGCACAGAGGTCATCGAGCCATGGGGTCCACAGGGGTCCAACCTGGTGGAACGTCCCTACAAGTTCCTGCAGCGTGGGCAGCCTTTCAAGAAGTCCAGCAACCCGTCCAGCCACCGGGAGATGCACAGCAGGGCTAAGATGTACGCCCGCGAGATCTGCGGCAAAGCCTACTCGCACGAGGGCACGTTGCAGCAGCACCACTGCCTGCACGCGGGCGAGCAGCCCTACGAGTGCTCCGACTGCAGCATGACCTTTGCCTAATCCTCCTGCCTTGGCCACCACCGACACACACACACCAGCAAGCCTGTCCCCACTGCGTCGGTGCCTTCGCCCACGTGGCTGCCCTCAAGCGGCAACAGCAGCTCCATGGCAGCCCCCTGCACTGGTGCAGCATCCCACCGACCCCAACAGCCCCTCTGCACAGACCATCACGTCATAGAAGGGTTTAGGTTGGAAGGCACTTTAAAGATCCTCTAGTTCCAACCCCCTGCCCTGGGCAGGGACACCTCCCATTGGACCAGGTTACTTAAAGTCCCATCCAGCCTGGCCTTGAACACCTCCAGGGATGGGGCAGCCACAACTTCCCTGGGCAACCTGTTCCAGTGTCTCACCACCCTCACAGGAACGAATGTCTTCCTGATATCTAATCTAAATCTCCCCTTCTTCAGTTTAAAACCGTTACCCCTCGTCCTATTGCTAGACTCATAGAGAAGAGTCCCTGCCCATCTCTCCTGTAAGCCCCCTTTAGCTATCAGAAAGGGCTATAAGGTCCCCCTGGAGCCTTCTCTTCTCCAGGCTGAACAACCCCAACTCTCTCAGCCTGTCCTCATAGCAGAGGTGCTCCAGACCTCTGATCATCTTTGTGGCCCCCTTCTGGACTTGATCCAACAGGTCCATGTCCTTCTTGTGCTGAGGACTCCAGAGCTGGACGCAGTACTCCAGGTGGGGTCTCAGCAGAGCAGAGTAGAGGGGCAGAATCACCTCCCTCGACCTATTGGCCACACTTCTTTTCATGCAGCCCAGGATGCGGTTGGCTTTCTGGGCTGTGAGCGCACGTTGCCAGCTCACGTTGAGCCCATGAACCAACACCCCTAAATCCTTCTCCTCAGGGCTGCTCCCAAGCCATTCTCCACCCATATCTCCCGCCACAGTGCGGAGGAGCCCTAACATCCCCAACATGGCCAGGGCAAAATCACCTCTGGGGCTGCAAGTGTCCTCGCACCCCAGTCAGCTCTGGCACATGGCTAGCAGGCAAGGAGGAGGCAGTTGGTGAAAAGCAGGTTGTCCAAGCAGAGGGGAGTCACTCAATCACTCATGTATTACTTATTTCTGAGCGCTCTCCCTCCAGGAAAAGCAGATCCCAGCTTGGCCGGCATGTGATCCATCCCTGTGCCCCTAGCAAGGCTGAGCACCCTGCCCCAGCTGTGCAAAGGCGCTGCACGCTTTTCATGGAACGGTGAAAACCCCCCTGGGTTAAGCAAATACACGCTGGGTTTAAATTTCATACAGGAATGGGGCAAGGAAAACCAAACCGAAGCCCGAACCCTCCTGTGCTGCCAATGAGATGAGTGTTGAAAACACAACGCTTTCCTTTCACGCAGAGTACGCTGGATACGGTAATTACAGGCAAAATATTTGCACCCTTCGCTCTCCTCCCAGGAGAGACCCTTTTTGAAGCAGGAGTGCACCGAGTGCTTCTACAGCAACAAGCTGCTTTCTGAGACCAAGAAAGGACTAGACAGTCGGTAAAAATGGCTTTTCTCAGGTACCTGATAGCTAAGGCAATTAAAAGAAAATTAAACTGACATTTCTAATTCGCAGTGTGAGAGAGATGTGCAGTGGTGAAATAATTAAAAGTTACTGCTGGGAACATCCTGTTCTCACCCGTCTCTTGCAAAGAACAAAAGGGCAAGAAGCATTTTTGGCATCTTTTTTCCCCCTTTCTTTTTTGATAATTAATTGCTAGTTATTGCTGCATTCCCAAATGCTAGAACCCAAGGGTTTTCCAAATGACGACAGAGATGTTTAGTGGTCGGTACCTGGTTGATCCAGCCTCACTTGGTGGCAAACAACGTCGTGCCGGGCAGATCCCCCTGCTCAAGTTATTCACACGAAGGGCTCAGAGCTTCGTTTCCTGGTTTACAGCACTTGCCTGAAAGATCTTTCCAGTAACTACCCAGGAGCGGCTCCATGATGAAGCTGCAGTCCCATCCCCTGCTGTCTCTTACTGTCCAGCATCATTTGCTTCCCCACCAGTTACACTGGTGCACCAGCTGCATCTGAGCCTCTCAGGCAGGGGAAGTGGTTCTCTGGATGGGAACCCACCTTGGAGCATCCTCATGCAGCCAGGGCTTACGCTGCTGGCTTCTCCCAAGGAGGAGCTGCTGTTTACAACTCCATGAACGCAGTGCTCAGGAAGGAAGATTCAGCCCGGTGACAGATGCACGTGACCCCCTTAACCAAAATAGAAGTAGTTTGGTACAGGCTCCAAGGGAGGTAAAGGCCTGAGCTGTAGCCAGGCCAAGAACTCCTCTAGTTTCAATCTGTTCTCCGAAAACCCACAAAGGAGCAGAGTGATGCAGTGAGCACCGACGCACACGAGCTTGGAACACCGATCATGCGTTTAACGCATGAACAGCGGGGTAGCTTTTCCAAGACTCACTTATCAAGCAACAAAGAAACTTGTTGAGTACAAGGAGTCCCATGCATACCTTTCCCATCGCATGTAATTGCACTACGAGCCAACCACAGTATTCTATAAATATGACAGCCTAAGTGAGCCTTCTCTGAGCTTGCCCCGTTAGGCAGCATGGCTGCATGGCAGTCATCTCCCCTTGAGCTGGGACACCTCTCAAGGTTGCTCCTCCAGCCAGAGAGATCTTTTACCAACGGCAGATCTTTGGTAAGTGACTGATAGCATGCTGAATTCATATCAATGAAACATTACTAATGCATGTAGTTACTCCATATTAATTACTATAAACTTTGCACATATAATCTTTTAGACATAAACCGTTGACCAAGTCTGGATCCAGACGCACCTAGACTCCTCTCCGAGAAGGAGTTCAGAAAGCAAAGGGTCCACTTTGAACCTTGTGACTCAACAGGATGGTCTTCCTGACCCTTTTACATCTCCAGTCTCCATGTTAATCATTCTAACTCAATTCTAATTCAATTTTCCTTTGTATGTTTCTTCCATGCAGTAATAAATAAGGTCAACCTTGCCATCAAACCTATTGAACCTTGATAAACCACTGTTAAACTTTGTTAAATTCCACTGAATTTACTGAACTCCATCAAATTATTATTTCTACCTCAATAAAACACATTGCCACTTCTCTCTTTTAAGTGAGGTGCATTCCACCCATCTGCGACGAGTGTCCCATGGGACCAGAGGTGGGCCTGAAAGACAAGGAATGGCCAGAGGACACAGCAGATGCGCCTTGCCGACCTCTTCATTGCAGCAAGTGCCCTGGCATGTGTGAGAAAAGAGAAAGCCCCTTCCACCTTTCTCATTAGCTAAAAGAAAAGGGTGATATTTATTATGTGCCCGCTCACCAGATGCCAGCCTGGTCAGGATCTGAGTCCCAGAATGCTCTTCACATGAACCTCATGTTTCTTGACGCAATCCTAAGTCATCTTTGCCCTCATCATTACCTCCAGGAGCCACGCTTGGCTTATGCTTCAGCCCATCACCCAAGTGCACTGCTGCTTCTGGCCCTTCCTTCCACCCCTCCTGCTATGCCAGCCCAACACCAGTATGGGAAAGCTTCTGATGCTTCCAGAGGCAGAGTATCCAGAGATTTTAGTCTCTCTCAAGCAGAGCGAGGCTGAGTATACCCTGGGCTGCCTTTTAGCACCAACCTTCTGGAAGGGAGAACAGGGCTTTCCATGGTTTTAGGACAAGCATCCCCTTTGCCCACAACATGAGCAGGTGAGGGATGAAGCCCAGAACCGTAGCAGGTGTGTGCTGGTCCAGAGTCCGTATTGCTCTGCTTCATCCCGTCCAACCTCCCGCATGTAAGCTCTTCCAGGGAGGGTTTGGGGGCCAGTCTGGAAGAATAAGGAAGGTGCATGCTAGGCTGACTCCATCATTTCCACTGCCAGGGGTGGTGGTCATGTTTTATAGGTCTGTACCAAGTCAGCTAGCAAAATCTTTACAAGACAAGACAGAAAAATCACTTAAAACTCTTCCTCAAGGGTGTTTCCTGATGAGAGAAGCAAAAAAGCAATTACAGCAAACTGAAATAAAAAGGAAGTCAGGTCAAAAGACAGGCGAGCGTACAATGCGCTCAGCAAGGCCCTGCACTGGAAATTGCTAAAAGCCGCCTAAAATTACTTCCACCTTTTGAGAGTATGAGTAAAACAGATCAAGCTAGGGCTTTCCTCACTTGGGAGTTGGCTGTCTTCTGTCCCAATGGCAGCAAGAAATCACATCAATTTGAGGGAGCATATCCAGAAAGAGACCTGTCCTTGTGTTTCCAGTCTGGAGAGGAGCAGAGGTCTTTCACCTTGTCGTCTTACTGGGTTGGACATTTACAACAACATTGCTACCAGCACTACCTCCCTGCACTTTGGGAGGATGTCCCACATCGCTTGGGTGTTGCTTCTGGATTTCTTATTCTGCCCTTCACGGTGGTAAAAACCTGCTGAAAAGTCGAGCCCTGGTCCCACAGCACCTGGCCATGCACTGCTATTGAAGGCATGTAAATACATCTGTAAATGACGATACATACATGTGCTCATAATGAATGTGCTTGTATTGTAATAGTACTGCAGCTGCCAAGGACGGGGGAACCTAGCTTTGTTTTTCACTCTTGCAGTGATTACTCTTTGATCATTAAAAACTGGATGCTGCCTCGTAGTAGGCAAACAGAGAAGGAAATAATGTAGTTAAAATTGGGGATATTCTTTGTGTTTACATGAACTCCCCTGTCCTGGAGCTATTTTAAAGCTGCTGTTATTTTTCAAGTGAATACACTGGAAGTAAATACTCTCTACCTACTCATGTATGCTATGAACAGTCTAAAAGAAAATCTCTTGTGCTTTTAGCTCACAATGTGCTGCTGTGGTCTTGAGCAAATGCAGGTATTTGTACAGATGCATAACATATTTCAGTGTCTATCACTGTACGCAAGGACTGTGCAGCAGGACATGAGGTCTTGCAGCTACTCACAGATGTCTTCCTGTTCCTCAACCCCAGCCTCCAGGTATCCCTAAGGGTGAGTTTTGGTATGTGAGGAGCAAAGGCTGGTGGGAGGCTTCTCAGTTGAGTTTGCAGGCAGCCTTGTCTCAGCAGGGGTTCCACCCGTAGAACTACATGGACCATAGTCCCAACATGGACCTCAGCCTTCTTCACATACTGCACTTCCGTCCTGCTCGCACGCTGTAACCGGGAGCTGACATGCAAGTGAAGACGGGACCAGGTAACCATCTCTCTGTACTCAGGAAACGCAGCCCCCAACCTCCTAGCTCTCTGGGAAGGAAGCATCTCCCAAAGCACACTACACCAGGTGAGAAACATCCCCAGTCTGCTGGATTTGGTGGCAGCAGCCGAGGCAGCATGGTGTTGGTGTCCGGATTTTCCCCCAGTGCTCCAAGACAGCTGTGCTTTCTGGCAAGGTCAGCTTTCATCCAGCAGATGTAACACTGCGCCAGCAGAAATACTTCTGCGGGGTTGCACTGAACCACGTTAGAGCACAGGCTCTTCTCAATGCAAACGTCAACGCTTTCTTTTTTTCAGGCTCCTGGGGCAAACCATTTTGCACAGTCAGCAGACAGACTTCTACAAGCGAGTTCATCTTCTTTTTAAATGAGTAAGGTATAAATATGAAATCTAGCTAACAACTGGTCCAAGAGTTTTTTAAATGCAAGTGGTAAAACATACATACTAGCAAACTTCCTAAAAGGTCTCACAAGGAAGCTCAGTTAGATCACACCATAATCTTGGTGTCTGGAATATTGTATACTGTATCACACCTTCTCCCAGTTCCCTGAAAATAAGTCATCCATCACTCGCATCACTTACCAAGCAAAATTCTTCAGACCAAATCTTTTAACAACTGCCGACACCTCAGGTTTTAGTAACTCCTCTTTCTAAATTGCTGTCAATCCACCAAGTAATCCAAAAGAACGCAGTGAAGTCATGAAACCATCCCTGCCGACACCACCAGAGGTATTTTCAGGAGCAGCAACAATGGTTAAAGTATTGAGGAAGAAAATTAGCACAGTCCCTTCCAGGCAGAAAAATGGAGGCTGGGCAAGCAGGCCAGCAAAACATGTGGATTCTTGGGGTAAAACTTACCACGCTCAAAGAACACCCTCGCATCGAGGAAGATGTTTCTTTTTAAGACATGCCAGGCAGTTAACAGGAATAGCTGCTGAATAGCAAGCTGGTGGCTAGGCTACCTTCCCGTCACCTGTGCGTGGTTATGAGCCCAGGAACCTATTCCTTAAGAGCCTCTTGCAGCCAACAAGATGTGTGCTGGTAGCTTGTACAGAAACAGACAGGCTCAGAACAAACCACCACTCCTGCTTTGAGATTTGAAGCACGTAGGCAACAATTAAGATAAAATCCTTAATGAGAAAAGGAGTTGATAGCTCTGATGCTTTCTTCTAGCAGATAAACAAGAGGAAAGCCATTACATGAACTGCCTGAGCACATTCATTTGAGCATATCCTCCTCTGGAAAACACACATTCTCACGTAGCAGGGAGGAGCTCAGCAGCACAGTCACCCGACAGTGAATTTACAGGAGGGCTGTCCTCTGGAGCAGAGGCATTTATTACCTGCTTCATGGGATAGCTCCCATTCAGCGGTTGCTCTTCTAAGATGACTCCAGCCTTGCACAGGCCCACAATTTTTTAACTTCTCAAAGCATCAGACACAGCTGGGATCACCAAAATAAACACATAGTTTTCAGTTTTCCTTTCTACTTCCAGTAGAAATCCTAGTGAAATGCTATTTATCTGCCGTTCTGTTGATGAGATCTCAGCCCCTGTTTGTTTTCAGTCTGGAAGGAGGAAAACCACGGTAGGGCTCCTTAAGCCAACAGAAACTTTACAAGATCAGAGGCAGGTCATCACATGATGAAGCTCATCACTTTAAATAAGAACTGCCTGCCCCAGAGATTTCAATGCCTTCTGCTCGGATTAATTGACAAATGATGGACTGCTTACTGCTCCCTGTTTATATCAAAGACTCCTGCTTCAGGCTCCTCCATGCCAGAGGAAGGCACATAGTGTAAGAGGAGGAGGATGGTATGCAGAGGAGCAGAAAGACTGTACAGTAGCAGATTTTCCTTTGCGCAAGGTGCTGTATCTACACTCCACAAGTACAGGCGTATTTACCATGCAACACCTGTGTTAACAAAGTAAGAAAACAGTAGCGTAGCTGCCAAGGACTGGCCAGTGATTCCAGGTCAGTGAGGGCCAGGAGTCTCCAGTGCTGGAGCTATTCTAACTTCTTAGTCTTGAGACAATTTTCCTGTGATGGAAACGAGTTGGGCAAAAGCGATATAGTGAGGGGACAGGAAAACTGGCAAAGAGCAAAGGGTATTGCTACGTTCCACTGTTCACAAACACTGTCCAGCGATCAAAAGTACTCACACAACCGCAATCCCCTGCCTAGGTCAGAGCTCCAGCTCCAAGTGCTTCCCGTAATGCCCTGGCATTGAGGGCCTGTGAGCGAGTCCTCTGCACAGCACAGCATCAGAGGGAACGGGTTCTTCCATGGCCTTTGAAGACATAAATGAGCTAACAGATACACCAGCTACTCTGAACAAAGAAAAATTACTTCTGCTGAAACCACACACTTCAAAACCTCTCTAATGAAGCAATGCTTTAGAGCAGGTGTGTTTGCTCACTAGCTAGATACCGTGACTGGCTATGTCTATTGTAGGCTGTCAGCAACTCAGACTGACCCTGTGAGGGGCCTAGGAGAGACTTCCAAACCCTTTAATATAGCTAAGGATGTAAAGTGCAGAAGTGACAATCTCTGGGTTAAATTAAACTCTAAGGGATTTCCTGTAACTTGCACAGGAGTTAGCAGAAGTTTCTTTGAAGAGTGTTCAACACGCTTTTCCCAGAAATCATCACACATTTTAATTACTCCTTTCACACATCCAAGCACTTTATATGCAAGTCAACCTTCCAGGCAAGTATCATTTTAATAACCCTTTAGTTAAGCCTAGTAGTTTTAATTTCACCAACCATTTACTCTTCCCATTAAACAGACCTTTGTTCAAAACAGTTTCACCATTATGCTCTTACAGGTACAAATTCTACCAATTGCGAACACCAAAAAGCAGACTAACTAGATGTTCCCAATTACCACGACTGTCTAAGCAGAACAGTCACACAACATAAAGGTGTACACAGTGGTGCAGTTTAATTGGATATTAAAACCCCCTACGGCAAGAGCACTGCACACCCCAGGGAGAAGCCGAATGCAGAAAAGGGAAGACTCTAGCTGACAACTTCAAAATGGGTTTGGAAGACGAGGGTGGAAGCTTCAGGCATGGTAGCTTCTGGAATGGTTTTGTCACCTTGCTATCTGCCCTCTCTCTAGGTCACTTCAAACTGTGTTGAACAGCACAGTCCCTGCATGACCTCTCTCTGCAGATCATTTATCCATGATCCCCTTTCAGAGAGGATTTTTATCACGTGAAGATGTTTCCTCATAGAGAGGCTAAGCAGCCCTCAGGTAAGATCAACCCTTTGCTAAGGGGCCACATCAAAAGCCCTTCAGAAACCTAAAACTGTATTGGAACTACCTGCAGAGGAGAATTTGGAGAAGTCTCACTTACAGCTGTAGTGCAGGGTCCAGAGCCATCCCGGCAAAGATAATGTGCATAACAAAAAGTACACAATTTCAGAGACAACATAACACATCCCTAAGAGATGGGATGCTGATCAGTTCCCTAATATGGAGACTTCTTTGAGGAATGAAACTAAAACGACCCATTAGTGAGGTTGGGAGAATTAATCTCCCATTCACGATCAAGCCGAAGTGTTGCCGAGGACAGTGGTTCAGCTTGACCTGAGCTAAGGACCCCACATCGAACACTACAGAACCCACAACTGTAAAACACCTGCTCAGCTGTTGCATGGGTGGAAGGTGCTGAGCAGCCGTCACCCATAAACAGCATCACGTTTAGCCCAAGTTCTGAGACACGGAGCTTGGACTTCGTAACTGCACAGAAATCCAGGGGAATGCAACAGTCATTTTCTACTCTATGAAATATGCAAACAAACAGCACAATCTGTGCTTTACTTTCAATAGCCTGGTAGTAAACGCAAAGGTACGTTATCCTGAAGCTTTACTTTCACGCTGCTGCACAACTTCCTGCTGAAAAGGTGGAATGCATTAGAAAGAAATAAGTGAAATTACGGCAGCTGTCAGGGGAAAGGAAGCAAAGCTTTCTGACACGGAAAGGAAATCAGGGCTGCCACTTAAGGACAAACTGCACGCTTCTACCACAGTGGTTAACACTAGATTAAGTGTCATTATTAAGTTTCAAAGTTAAAAACCCCACTGCCACAACTGAGGCAATACATACTTCTTTGGAAGTTACAGCCTTCGGGTATTTGGCAGCAGCTGCCTGAGTCTGCAGGGCTCGTTTTTAGGGAATTTCTTCTTCACTAAACATTTGAATCTAAATCAAAGCGAAGAGTCTAGCAGACACTTTGGGCAGTACTCAGACATGCCACTGAACACAAAACACAGTTTTGTTATGAGAAGCTTCCTTATCGCAGAATCACAGAATTGTAGGGGTTGGAAGGGACCTTTGGAGATCCAGGAACCCCCCTGCCAAAGCAGAGTCACCTAGAGCAGGCTGGACAGGAACGCATCCAGGCGAGTTTTGAATATCTCCCTCAAAGTAAAGAAGTTTTTCCTCACGTTGAGACAGAATTTCCTGTGTTCGAGCTTGTGCCCGTTGCCC
This sequence comes from Larus michahellis, assembly GCF_964199755.1. Taxonomy (NCBI): domain Eukaryota; kingdom Metazoa; phylum Chordata; class Aves; order Charadriiformes; family Laridae; genus Larus; species Larus michahellis. The sequence goes on along the minus strand of NC_133903.1, from coordinate 24,453,314 downwards.
CTTGTCCTGTCACCGGGCACACTGAGAAGAGTCTGACCCCATCCTCTTGACACCCACCCTTTAGATATTTATAAGCTTCGAGATCCCCTCTCAGTCTTCTCCAGCGTAAACAGACCCAGGTCTCTCAGCCCTTCCTCATAAGAGGTGCTTCATTCCCTTGATCATCATTGTAGCCCTCCACTGGACTCTCTCCAGTAGTTGTATGTGATAACATTTAAATGAAGACAACTCCTATGCAATGAGTAGCAAAAGTGGCTTAAATTTGGTCTTTCTCCTGCTCTTTGAATTTTGTGTTCTCAAACATTCACTACTGTAACACTCAGCTGGACAGATTTAGAGTGCACAGTTTCATCAGAGACAAAAATGTACCCAAATCCCTCACCCCAAGAACATGCACCGTCATAGTGAAAATAAAACACTCTTTCCATTATTAACAGACATTCAGCTAATCACAGAAAAGGGATTGGTATTCCCTTGGATAGAAACACTTATGAAATACAGATGGTAACTGTTGAGTTTATTAAGGAACTGGTTTGTGGTTGTTTGTTGTTTTTGTTTTTTCTTTTAAATAACCAACATGATACTTCCCCTCCAAATAAAAAAAGTACTGGAAAGAAAAACTCAGCAGAATGCAAGGAGAGAAGGGATAGTGGGACAACTCTGGACTGTTCTGACTTAGCAAAGACCTGCAACAACAGATCTCCAAACCCAGTGCCAAAGAGCCATCACACTCCAGAGGGCAGGGCCAATTTATTCAGTGACCAAGGCTACAGAGAGAAGTCTCACACCCCACGCACCCTTGCAAAAAGTTCAAGCTGATGCATCATCAGTTCAGCGAATTGGGACAGTGCTAGCACACGTGAATGACTTCAGTCTTCACAAGTCTCACATTTCATTACTCAGTGGTAATTAGGTTATTTTTTCATACAAAGCCAGTTAGTGCAATCTGTACAAGTAGAGGTTCCAAAGATTGCCATGATGTAGTGTTCCCTATCAGCCACCGCTGGGAAGTGGGTCTGGACTGGCCAGAGCGCATGCAGTTGAGTGCTTTCTCCAGCCCAACTGAGCAGGCCTCATTCAGGTAAGACTCTACACCAGGAGACCACAATCACAAGTGAGCTTAAGAATTAAGATTTGTCCAATTTGTGTGTACGCTCATGCCTCCGTAGGGTACCTGACTCAGTGAAGGAATGACCACAGTAACTGCAAGAGTAGGGCTTCTCTCCCGTATGGATGCGGTGATGCCGCTGGAGCGATGCCAGCCGGGTGAACGTCCCTCCACATTCCTCGCAATAGAAGGGGCGCTCCCCAGAGTGAGTCTGCTGGTGTCTTTTCAGCCTGAGCAGCTGGACAAACGCCATGCCACATTCCTGACACTTATAGGGCTTGTCTTGCCGGTGGATCACCTTGTGTTTGGAAAGCAGGTTAGGCTTATCAAAACTTTTGCCGCACGTTGGACAGGCATAAGGTTTACAGTCGTCTTCCTCAGCCTTTTGGTTTTCGGCACAAGGCTGATCAGTATACTCAACAGTGTGCTGGTCACGGTGCAGTATCGACCACGGGTTCCTAGCCATGCCGTTTCCCAAGATCACCATGGAGCGCTCGATCTTGTGCACATTGCGTAGGTGCCTCCAGACATCAGCTGTGCGAATGAAACCCTTGTCACACTCTGGACATTTGTGTGGCCTGTCACTAGAATGAATGAGCTTGTGCATCCGCAAATTTGCCGCGCGGAAGAACTCTTTGGCACAGACGGGACATCGGTATGAGTTTTCCACAAGGTGAGTTCGCTTATGTTCCTGCAGCTCACTCACACCATGGAAAGAGGAACCACACTTCTTGCATCGATATGGCAAAGCTTCCTCAGAGACATGCTCCGGCTCCTCATCAAACACATCAGCAAGAACGGTGTTTTCATTATCATCACGTAGTCGTCGCCGTGGTTTCTTGGACTGCTCAGAGGAACAGTGCTCTAAATCTTTATCTTGACACTGCAGGTCAAAGCTGGTACTGGAGGGAACAAATGCCCCAGCTGTACTCTCACCTCGTTTCTGGTAGTAGGTCTCATAGGTTTCTTTGTCTTCACACCGCAACTCTGCAGGAAGCTCCTGCTTACCTGAAGGTCCAGCAGAGTTGCAACGAGGACTGCATGTCTGCGAGTAATTCATATCTACCTCCTTCTGGAGGCTAGCTGTGTGGCCCACCTTAGTAGTCTTTCTGGAATAATTTGAGTGCTTCTCACCTGTGTCACAAATGTTATTCTCAGAGTCCCAGTCCACGTTCGTGTCCATCCTCTGAGGCATGCGCTGTGTTCATCTGCAGCTCGTCCATGATGTGGATACCAAGAGCTTCAGGTCTTTCATGGTGAGTCCATCTCATTTTCAGTTCTCTTTACAGTCCTCCCTAGAAAATAAAACATCAGTGATTTTTTCTGATATTAGCATAAGATAAAATTATCACAGTGAAGATTTTTCCCCGATTAAAAGAATGGGACAGACTATTAGTTATGCAGTAAGAGAAATACAATCATTGACTATTATATATGTAGAAAATATACATTCAGCATACAAAATACAGAAAGACTACATTTAATGAAGTTAAATCCTCTATCATAACTCAGCCTTTACTACAAATATAAATTGATAAATAAGTTCAATTTTAAATCCACCTAAAGACGAGATATCTTCAGAACTCTGGTGTGCAAACGCTTTAGGCAAAGTCCCATACCATAGCTGCCACCACCACAGGTCTTTTTCCGAGGATTCACGTGTAATCCTTGTTTTGACCTTGCTAAATATGAACTAGGAGCACCAGTCACAAGGTGTTTCCTTTCAGAAACTAGTTAGATAACGCAATGAGACCCAGAAACTGTGTCAGTCAAACAGCCAAACTCAGAAGTAACGTACGGAAGGGGGGTCTGGAGAGCTCAGGAGTGCCTTTGGCCTCCCATCCTGACCAGCACTATTTTAACTGTCTTGAGGACATTTGGGGTCCCTGTGCCACTACCAGCTAACACCATGCAAAAAGGACACACGCAAGGAAGGACATAAAAGAGCTATCCAAAAAGCTTATCAATTGTCCTCCCAGGCTTCAAAGCACAGCTAGCTGGCCTCCAGAGCTGGCCCACTGGAACAGACTTCAAATTCTCTGGGTAAACTCCCTTTGCAGACCAGCCTTGCTAGCAGAAAATACGAGCAATCACAGTTGGTCAGAAACACCTGCCTGAGTCACAGACTTTCTTGCGAAGAAGATGCTTTCATTTATGCCACACCAAAGCATGGGTTCACAAGAGGTTTTCTAGATTTGTCCCAGCAGCCTCTGTTGACAGCAGCTCCACAGGGAGCTTTCACTCACCTGGTTTAAACCTGCATTCACACTGAATCGCTACTCTAAGCTCAGAAATTGCATTTTTCCCATCCTGATGGGTATCTCGGCTGCTCCTCTGACCCCCACCTTCTCCTTCACACCCACTTTTCATATTCCCTTTACTCCTGCTGTTTCTTCACTTCCTTTTAACTGCTTTTGTCTGGGTAAGACTTCTCCAAATATAAGCATATAGATATATAAAAGCATATATACATAAAAATGTACATATTTCTGTATTTCCACACATACATAAAGCTTGTCGATTCAGTTTCAGTAGGTTTAAACAGTTATAAAGGCACTAGGGCGATGTGCATTAAGTGAAAGGTCTTATTCACATCTCAGCTTCATTTGAGACACAAGCTGTGCTTTCTTCTGCAGTGATACAGAAAACAAGCCTGAATTAGTCGTCTCCATTAGTCACTGCCTGGAACAGACTGGCTCAAGTCACCCCCCAACTTCGGGCCGTTCCCATCAATTTACTAACGCGTGCATGAGAACTGGAACTATTCCTCACCTCCCGGCAGGGGCTGCGCACCTCCGGCAGCGCCCCGCCGGCTCGGGGAACTCACCTATTCCCTTTGTTGAAGAAAAAAAACTTTTCAAGGGAGGCTGGCACTGCTTGGCTTAAGAAAACTCCCCAACAAAGGCCCGTCCGGTTTCCACGGCTGGGTGGGAATATATAAATCGCAATGCGGGCTGAAAAATAATTAAAAAAAAATAAAATTAATATAAATAGATAAAAAAGATATTTTTTTTCTTTTCCCCAGGCAGAACGAAACCCTAAACTTTTCCCCGTGGGAAAATCCCACGCCGCAGCCGCCGGTGCCGCGCCCGCCCCGCCGCAGCAGGGACCGGTCCCCCCCGCCGCCTCCCGCCCTACCTGCGGGTCTCCCTCGCCGCGGCCCTCGGCCCCGCCGCCACCGCGCAGCCCCTTGCGCCGGCGCGGAGGCCCCCCGGCGGCGGCGGCGCAATCGCAGCCCGGCGCGGCGAGGCCCGCAGCGGCCGGCGGCTGCCAGCAGCGGGGCGGGACCCGGGCAGCCCATTCCCCCGCGCCAGCCCCGGCTCCGGCGGCGCTGACCTGGGGTGGGTCCGGCTGGGGGGGCGCTGGGACCCCCTCCTCCCCCCATTCCGGCTCCGGGAGGTGCGGAGGAACATCCAGGTGGGTCAAGCGCTGGATGAAAGCCAGCGGGTGCCCTTCATAGAATCACAGAACGGTTCGGGTTGGAAGGGACCTTGAACATCACCTAGTTCCAACCCCCCTGCCCTGGGCAGGGACACCTCCCACCAGACCAGGCTGCTCAAAGCCCCATCCAGCCTGGCCTTGAACACCTCCAGGGATGGGGCAGCCACAGCTTCTCTGGGCAACCTGTTCCAGTGCCTCACCACCCTCACAGGAAAGAATTGCTTCCTGATATCCAATCTAAATCTCCCCTCTTTCAGTTTGAAACTGTTGCCCCTCGTCCTATCATTACACTCCCTGATAAAGAGTCCCTCCCCATTCTTCCTGTAGGCCCCCTTTAGGTACTGGAAGGCCACTATAAGATCTCCCTGGAGTCTTTTCATCTCCAGGCTGAACCATCCCAACAGCAATTTGAAGTAGAAATTTCCACCATTTCTGGAAGACTTCCCCTTCTCCCGAGGTTCTGCAGCCCTCCCTCCTTTTCACACTCCTTGTCAACACGCTTCATTCCCACACGTCCATTTTTACACTCCCATCACTCACATAACTCTTCAGCAGGAACCGTCCCAAGTCCAGTCCCCGTTGGGAACCTGCCAACAGCTTCTGTTCCACTACAACCAGTGGTCCCTGACCCAGTCCCCTCAGCGCTCTGCATTTGTCCCCCCCGTCAATCGTACTGACCCATTCTGCCCTCCCTGCAGTCAAAACTACTCTCCCCATGTAATCTCACCGAGATTGCTCCCGCTGTTAACGCTGCGGTTATGTTGCACGCTGGACCACTATCATCTTGCTGTCTTTTCTTAACAAAATCCCTACAGGTTTTGGAAATAGGCTTCTGCAATTAACAGCAAACACAGAACTGAAATTAAAAATGAACAAGAGCGTACATTGCCAGCACGCAAACAGGGTATATAAGAATGCCCTAAGTTCTACATTTTTGTGATCTCACAGATCTCTCTAAAAATAAACATGAAACCAGAAACTACTCAGCTATGAGTTCAGGGTGAGGAAAAGAAACGTACCTACTCCTTCCACACGGAAAAGCGAGCTACTTTTGAGAGCACAGTAAGCGGCAGTTCAGTTTCTTCAGATTAGGCAGTTAAAAAATAAATTAGCAGCATTCCTTTAATGACAGTCCTTGAATCCATGAGAAACCCGCATGCTGCTTAGTGTGGTGAACCTCGCAGAGAAAGAACCATCATTCCAACTCTCACAAACTAGCAAAAAAACCTCAGGAGATTTTCATTATTTTTATTGTCATTTTTCTGAACTTAAAATTCTTAGACATTTCTTACTGCAATGCAGTAGCTGGGCAGGGTAACGGCTTTCTTCCATCTAAATCCAAGACGCACGGAATCACGTACCCCTTCCACGTCCCTTATGGAAGACAAGCACGTGACCCTCCCCCTCACTCATCAGTACTCATAAGGAAAATTCTAGTCATATGCAATCACATACGGCACCAATATCTGCACAGCCAAGCACGTTTACATGGGGTGCAGATGATGATGATGCCATTTTTTTAAAAAATCCAAATCATGGTTTATTACAACTAATGCATTAAAAGATGGGAGGATGTATGGAGAGAAGAGATGGATGAGTCGTTCTGGCCAAGTCGGCTGTGCAGCCCAACAGCGGCACTTCTGCAAAACCAGCACCAGAGGGTGGTGATAATACAGACAAAGCCACCATAACTTAGAAACCACGTGAGCTCAAAAGCTCTTATTTAACATGCCAATCTTACAAGCACAGATGCCCAGATGAGTCCAGCTAGTCCTGACCATACCCAACAACTGCACATCTCTTTTGACTTCAACCCGATACAATGGCAGCATTCCAAGGAAGGGCATAATGCTAGCAAACCATGGTGTTCCTCATAGAGGATCATGGAGGAAATGATCAAAGCATCTCCAGATGCTCCAGATCCTCCTCCTCAAAAGCATCAATAAGAATGATGTTTTCATCACCCTCACTTATCCCTTCTGAACCTCAAAAGGAAAAGCATTCTTCACGCTGCAGGTCAAAGTTGCTGGATTGGTTGAATTACACTTCTGGTAGTAAGTTTCAAAGGTCTCCTTTGCACTGCAGTTCTATATGGATTTCTTGTCAGACAAAGGTCTAGCAGGGGCCACCCAGGACTAGAAGGTGGTGAGCAATCTTCCTCCACCTCCAGCTGCAGGCTGGCTTTGCAGGCCATCCTTTCTGAGGTTTGTCTGGAATCGCCTGAGTGTTCCTCACCTGCACGACAACTGTCATTAACAGAAACCAAGTCCACCTCCATCCCACGGTATCATATAGTGCTTACTTGTTAGTAATTGTAGAGACAGGCAGTACAAATTCCTGTGATGTCTCACGATTGCCTTCTTCCACCTCAGCTTCCTTAGAAAAGAAACAAGAATTTCATTATCTGCCAGGCAAAGTTAGCATTTAAGACGTCAGTTAATTGAAAATACTTTAGCACTAATAAATAAAGCAGAACCCTCCAAATAGTGTCTCATGGGTTAGATCGAGGACCCAGGGCAACTCTATTCAGTGCACTGTGTCTTCACAATTCATGAGCACAGTCCCAAAATTAACCTCTTGCTTCCAGTAATGAAGAGCAGGCCACTCTACTGATGTTTCCCTTCTACCTTAAAACAAAAAACAAAAATAAGAGGTCTTGTATCATACTGTATGGTCTTCCGACAAATATACTTAGCTCTATCAAGTTTCACATATTTTATTTTTTCCATCTAATACTGAGGTATTTAAAATGTACTCTGCCTTCTATTTCATGCGTTGTATTTATAAGCACCTGATTTCATTAAATTATGCATTCTAAGCCTTTCCCATCAGCCTTGATGAGTTATTCCAGGACACACAAAAAATAAGCTGTAATCCTCAAAGAGGAGGCAGAAAAATAAGTGAAATACCTATCTCTTTACAATATATGATTCCTATTAAAATTACATTATTGGTGCTTTGTACCTGTCCTACATTTATATTCCCAACACACATATATGGATCCCAAATCCTTCCTTTTATTTTTGCTACCTCACTTTTATGTGTTTTAAATGCAAAGAGTCTGTCAGGACAGATGAGCATCTGGAATCTATTTGTCAGTTAGATCTGCTCTGGAGTAATTTTTAATTTTATTTTTTTTTTAAAGGATTAGACTCTACACTCCCATGTTTCCACTAAAATTCCGTATAAAGTGCAAACTTTTTTTTTATTATTATTAAGGGTTTAAAATCACATCCCATCAGATTTGAATTTTTATTGGCCATATAGGTTTCTCCACTGACATCTGGCTACTTTGTTTTAGGACTGCCATAAACACTTTAAACATCTGAGAGCTTCAGGCTCTTCTACAGAAAACAAAAACCCCCCGCAAGTTTTAAGTAGGGGCTAAATTCAGAGACACTTAACTGATATTTGGCTGAAGCTTGAACTTTTCAGTCCCCAGGGGAAAGACGGGCTCCCTTTAGCACACTGAACTCTGGTGAAAGACTAGCAATAGTCTTAGTTTAGACCATTTACTGTTAGAGATACTGAATTTTGCAAGACCACCACCACAGCACCCAACAGCAAGTGTTCTCCTACCAAAGCTGATTACACCACATGCAACACGGTACAGCCACAGAGAAACATCCAATGCTCCAGTAGTTCCCTGCTGAGAGTGAGACTGAAAGAAGGTTCAGGATCAATAATGCTTTCCTCTCCCAAATCACCTGGAGCAAGGAATTGCTCCACTATCTCTAGCCAGCTCCTTTTTTGCTGTGAAGCAAATCCTTTTTTGCTGTGAAGCTTGCCAGGATCTTCTAGGTCTTTGGGTCCCAGTCAACTGGCATCTCATAAACCGGGCACTCGGAAGAAACGAGCACATTGAGAAAGCAACTACAGCCAAAGTCAGCCACAGTTACAAAATCTAGAGTCAGGCTGTAAAGAACGTGGACCAATTAACAGGAAGAAACTAAGCAAGGACAGCAAAAAGCAGACTGCTCAAGTGATAACTTTCTGGTTTGCTTTGGTATCTCCAACCTGCGTTTTCCTGCGCCATGTGTCAACTTAAGACTGTCAGCAAATTTCTATGCAAAACCATTGTCTGATTTTGCAAACATCCCCAGCCCAACTCTGACAGCTCAATCCAAGTGCTGGACGTGCCAGACTGTAAAGGAGCCTGCAAACCAACAACCCGACCCATCTGGTGCAGGGCTGAAGGTGCAAATGCAAGAAGATTCATACCCTATGGCTTTCTGCATTGACAGGCTATGGGTTTAGAGGAGATGCATCTCTCACCTGCACATATACCTTATATACACTTAGTTTTGAAAGCCCACAAAACACATACACAAGCTCATTAAGGAGTTAAAGGAGAAATCTCTACCTGCTGAGTAGCTCTCTCAACAGCCTTGACCTGTACTAATTTGTTTTTATTGTAACTCTTGGATTAACAGGTTGACCCAGCAAAGCATTTGATAATCCGCTCAAATAACCATTCAACATAAAGGAATTTTACTGGAGTACCTGATGTGGCGTGAGACATTTTTAGCGGTGCCCTGGGAAAACACGCACTCTCTGGGAGACCCTTTTTTTGAATAAAAAGGAAACGGAGAGAGCAGCTCTTGCCTGAAACACGGCGCTTCACTCCAGCCACCCCAAAACCCCGCGGAGGGAGTCTCTCCCCACAGGCAGAAGGGCGATGGGCGGGCGAGAACCTCACACCACCCGCGGCCCGGCCAGGCCCGGCCTTCCCCGCAGCAGCCCCCGCCGCCCGCACTCCCTCACCGGCGGGGCCGAGCCGGGCCGTTCGCTGCCCCCCGGCGGCGGCGGCGGCCCCAGCCCCGCGGGGGGAGCGGAGGCCGCCGCGGCCCCTCACCGCGCCGGGCGACGCCAGCGGCAAATACAGCCCAGCCGGCGGCCGCCATCTTGTGGCAGGACCCTCTGTAGGGAGGGGTAAACACCCCGCTCCCGGCCCCCGGCCTGACGGACAGCTCCCGCCGCCAATCGGCGGCCGCAGCCCGAAGGGCGGCCCGGCGCAGCCCACTCCCGCCCCCGGGGGACCGAGCCCGGCCTCCGCGCCTCGAACCCTCCTGTGAGCGGCAGAGGCGGAGACCGGCCCTCGCCACACCTCCAGAGACCGGCCCCTGTCACACCCTCAGGGGACTGACACTGAGGGACCGGCCCCTGTCACACCTCCAGAGACCGGCCCCTGTCACACCCTCAGGGGACTGTCACACTCCCAGGAGACTGACACTGAGGGACCGGCCCCGGTCGCACCCCCGGCGGGACTTTCGCAGCAGGAGACTGGCCCCTGTATGACTGACACAGCTGTATGACTGACACAACCCTTTGTGTGTGTGACATACTCCTGTCACACCTCCAATGTCACTGCCACCACCAGGGACCTCCCCTGTCACCCCCCCGGTGTGACTGACACTACCAGGGACCTCCCCTGTCACACCTCCGATGTGACTGACACCGCCAGAGGCTGGCCCCTCACACACCCCCACCCCCCCGCGGTGGGAATGACACAGTCGTGGACCAGCCCCTGTCACCCCCCCCGTGTGACTGACACCCAGACACCAGTCCCTGGTATTCCCCCAGTTTGACTGAAACAGCCAGACACCAGCCCCCATCACACCTCCACTGTGACTGACATCTGGAGGCCAGCTGTCGTTACACCCTCAGTAGGATGGACACAGGCAGACCGCCCCTGTCACACTGTCACACCCCCACTGTGACTGACACCAGCAGGGACTGCCCCTGTCACACCCGCAGCATGACTGACACTGTCAGGGACCGCCCCTGTCACACCCCCACTGTGACTGACACCAGCAGGGACCGCCCCTGTCACACCCCCAGTGTGACTGACACCAGCAGGGACCACCCCTGGCACACCCGCCGTGTGACTGACACTGTCAGGAACCAGCCTCATTGCTCTCCCAGTGTAACTGAGACTCTGAGACTGCCCCGCTGTCACACACACCAGTGTGACTGACACAGCCAGGGACCAACGCCTGCTCCAACCCCCAACACGAGTGACACGCTGTGGGAACCACCCCTGGCCCCTGACCCGTCACACTCCTGTGAGGCTGACACAACCACCCCCAGTGAGAATGTCACTCGGAGACCAGCCATTGTCACCCCCCCAGTAGGACTGACAGCCAGAGTCCAGCTCCTGCTACAGCCCCTCAGTGTGGCTGACACACCCGGAGATGGGGTCGCCTTTCCACAGCTGTCTCTGACTGACACCCAGGGCAAACACCCCATTGGCACCCTGTACACAGGCCCAGAAAACCTGATGGCAAAAGGTACCAGCACGCCTACTGCTCCCCCAGTATGCCTGACGGGCATCACTCGTCCATCGCAGCCCCGCATGGCACTGATGTCCCCTGTCCTGGCACAGCCGGTGAGCCCATGCCACGTCCCTCCATGGGGCTGAGTACTCCAGAGAGCAGCTTCTGCCCACAGGGGTCCCGCTAGACACAAAAAACCCAACAGGAGATGGCACCGCCACACTCACAGGCTGTTCTGTAGGATCCTTAGCCATGGAAAACACCTTGTCAGAGCATAAAAGATCCCAAAACGAAGAGAAATGTCCTATATCCAGTATGTGTTCCAGCCCAACTGCTCGGTCCTCCTCTGAAACACACCCGTGAGATGGGAAGGGTATTTGTTGTCCAAACATCTTTAAAACAACACTTAAAGGCCCACAAATTCCTTAGCTGCTGGGTGAAAATCATTGGCAAGCAAGTGTAACAGGGTAAGGGACGCTGAGGCACGGTGTGACACAGATCTTTTTCCTGCACCTCATCCCAATTTCGTGCTTACAACCTGCATCCCAGCTGCTCAAGATTACTCCCCTCCCCCCTCCCGACTCCGAGAGTCTGACATAGGTTCAGCAATTCTAAGGACAACTTGTTCCTGATAAAAGTCGTGGCATTTGAACGCTCTCCTGGGGATGTCAGTTCCACCAGTTTATCAGTACAGCCTTCATCACTGCTGTTATACACGTCACCACAGTTTTTCACATAAAATCTTCCGGCTGTACGTTAACACAGAGTTTTTAACAACGCAGGATGGATGTCTGGGTGCAGTGTGGAGCTCCAAGAGCAGAGGTCGTGCCCCCAGTCCGGGCTCTGCCACGCCTGTTGCACGCTGTGATTTATTCTCAAACTGGCTGAGCAGCTCTGTGAAAAGAGACCTGGTAGTCCTGGGGGACAACAGGATGACCATGAGCCAGCAATGTGCCCTTGTGGCCAAGAAGGCCAAGGGCATCCTGGGGGGCATCAAGAAGAGTGTGGCCAGCAGGTCGAGGGAGGTCATCCTCCCCCTCTGCTCTGCCCTGGTGAGGCCGCACCTGGAGTACTGTGTCCAGTTCTGGGCTCCCCGGTTCAAGAAGGACAGGGAACTGCTGGAGAGGGGACAGCAAAGGGCTACCAAGATGCTGAGGGGACTGGAACACCTCTCTCATGAAGAAAGGCTGAGGGATTTGGGTCTCTTCAGTCTGGAAAAAAGACGGCTGAGGGGGGACCTTATCAACACTTATAAATACTGAAAGAGTGGGTGTCAGGAGGATGGGGCCAGGCTCTTCTCAGTGGTGCCTGGCAACAGGACAAGAGGCAATGGGCACAAACTGGAGCATAGGAAGTTCCATCTCAATATGAGGAAGAACTTCTTTACCCTGAGGGTGGCAGAGCCCTGGCACAGGCTGCCCAGAGAGGTGGTGGAGTCTCCGTCTCTGGAGACATTCCAAACCCGCCTGGACGCGTTCCTGTGCCACCTGCTCTGGGTGACCCTGCTCTGGCAGGGGGTTGGACTAGATGATCTCCAGAGGTCCCTTCCAACCCCGGCCATTCTGTGATTCTGTGATTCTGTGTGAGCTGCCCACAGAAAAAAGACTGCACAAGGCTGCGTGAGCGCGCAGCGTATGTGAGCAATCCCCTAAATATCCAGGCTCTATGGGAGAAGCCTCCAGATCCAGGACTCTCTGCTAAATCAAGTCAGGGGTATGATGCCTGTGCTATGCAGATGAGCTGTCATATTGTCTCCCACACAAGACCGTCTCCAAAGGAACCTACACCTACTGCAAATACCCTGCAGCATATGGACATTTATAGGTCAACCTGGAAAAAGTGAGAGTAATGATTGTCCAAAAAAAGCAGGAACCCAAATAATTTTCCAGTGTTATTTTGGAAAACGCAGACACTGAACAGGCTGGATTACACATACCTGAGAGCCATTACAAAATGTCAGATCACCTCTAAAATGCATTAGAAGAAAAAAAAATGCCTCCAGCTTTCTTGTGCAAGAAGAGAATGCAGAATGTAAATAAGATTCCCTAATTTAAAAAAAAGCGCCAGAATGACTTCGCAAATGTATGCTAAGCCCTGATGGGGACAGAGTCTGGGGTCTCACCCTAACAGCCAGAAACATCATCAGGCTGAAACCCTGACGGAAGAGCTTTGCCTTCATGATGTACAATGCAGGAACTCCTCCTGTAACAATCTCAGAGCAAACCCGGAATATTTGTTACCCTTCTCGACATTGAGCTGTAAAAAAAAAAAATAACTTCTGGTGCCAACTCTATGAAAACAACACATGTGTCTTGACAGCAGACTGTTAGATGGTTTAAAAATGAAGAGCAACCAACAATGCAGCGTTTGAGGTGTTGGGGGAGGAAGGGGACAGGCAGACCCCAAAGTCTCTTTGCGTTTCCAGACTCTCAGTGTTCACCTCTGGCACGTACCTGTTATATCTCCCAGCTGGATGCACCATCCTCAGTATATTTTTCCAAAGCTCCAGCCCTTGAAAAGAGCCGAACCTTCTGTTGACTAACATTTCTACTGGAGAGCGGAGATTTCTATAATTAGCATCACAGAGAATTTGGGGAGGGAGCTGTCTTTTTTTATCTTTTTTTTTTTTTTTTTTTTTTTTTGTAAATTTGGATGTTGCACATTTTAAAACAAAACGTCGTACTTAAAACATCAGCACGTCGGTTCATAATTGCAGAGCAGGGAAGAGGAGCACGTCAGTAGTTGAAAAAACATTAAATTTGCAGGGAAGTGACTAAAGCGTTTGCACAGAAGGGGGCAAATGGAGATAAGACAGGCAGCCTGCTTGCATTCCGCTGTCGGGAAACTTGTGCAGCAGAGACTTACCCTTTGTAAGGGAAGCAAGGAAAAAAAAAAAAGGAAAAACTACAGAAACACCTGCACTCTCTTCTCTCCTATGTGTGCAAACTCTCGTTAGGTGAATTACTGGACCACAGCTCGATCAGTGGAGACAGTCCCTTGCCACCAGAACGGGTGCCTCTCACATCTCTGCTGGCATGCATGCCCCCACTTGCAGGACTGTGCTGGGGACTGTCTTCACGAAGGTCACATCATTCCCTGGAGGTGTTCAAGGCCAGGCTGGATGGGGCTTTGAGCAGCCTGGTGTGGTGGGAGGTGTCCCTGCCCAGGGCAGGGGGTTGGAACTAGATGATCTTTAACGTCCCTTCCAACCCGAACCGTTCTATGATTCAAGGGGAAGAAACCCCCTGCCCTGAATGTTTTGGTCATGGCTGGGGTAACCCGCATGTCTGTCTCTGTCCGTTTGCATGAATGCCTTTTCATTTGGCTCCTTTTTAGTTTTATTTGTCATAATTCCCAGGAAGAGGCAGGATATAAAACCCCCTCACCCGTTGGCAGCTATTGAGCCCAGATTGGCCATTTTTTAGCCACTGCAGTCTGTCACCTCCCATGAGAGAGAAACTTGGAATGAAGATGGTTGTGTGGGACCGGGCACGCTCGGGGCAGAAAAGACACTTTGCCTTCAGCCCTGCAAATACTCCATAAGAGCCTTTCTGAATCTGTACCATCCCACCCGTAAGAGGTGGCCGTGGCAGTACTGGCAAGGTTCTTGCCATCATCACAGCGTTCCAGGCTGAACCTCACCAGCAAAATCCCTTTGCATTGCCCACAGCTACTGGCTGCACCAGAAGGACACCCAACTTAGATTAAACACACAAACGTCCCAGCAAAACCCCTCTAACCTATGAGGCACAAAAGGTCTGGTTCGATTTGCGTTTAGCAGCCTTCTGGACCTGAAGTGTAACAAGCGCTGTATCATCTTCTTACACCAGGGAGATATCACAAAACATTTACCTGAAATAGAGGCGTCAGTTCTCCATCTGGTAGGAAAACAAGCTTAACATTTTAAACTGTCTGCAAGATGGGAGCAAATGAAGTCCTGAACGAGTGCAGAAGGGAACAGAATGTAATAAAACTAAACAGGTAATGGCAGATAGATTATCTGGAGGTACAGGAGAACGCCAAACAAACCAGGAGAGAGAGTTTAAAAATAACTGATAACTGAAGCACTGCTCCAGTGCAGAGTGTGGTAACAGGCAATCTCATTCTTGACGTCTCTGTATTTGCTTTTTTGAAACGCTGCAGCTACTCCGATGAAAAAACATCACTTGCCTGAATCCAGCTCACGTTCTTCACATCATCTTACACAGAGATACTCTATGAGTGCCTCTGTGACCTCACACAGAAAGTAAACCTTACTTTACCTAAAACGATCAACTTGCCAAGTAAAATGTAAGTTGTCCTACTTTTTTTTTTTTCTCCCAAGAACTGAAACTTGAGCTAATGAATCAGAAAATGTAAAGCGATCAGAAAACACCTGGAAAAAGAGGTTAAAATAGTTATTCTTGTTCAGCTGAAGAATCTATTGGTTATCTGTCCTAGATTTAATTAGTGAAATTCACAAAGATTGTCTAGCTCAGCACAAAATTTCTGACCTGAGCCAATTTCATATTTGACGGGATAAAATACCGCTACTTAGAAGAGCTAGCTGAACAACACCTACGAAGCGTGCATGCTGATGAGCTTTCAAGAGGGGAAACGGCGTTACAAACCCAGCCTCAATTAGAGGAAACATATGGGAGAGATTCAACAAGTGTGAGGAGCAATCAGGGCGCAGCCTGGGTGCCTTTGGGTCCCCGGGACTGCCCTGGGGGTGAGATTCTCGCTGCTGTGTCCTTGTGGGTGACTTTTAAAGCAAAGGATCACAAGCAACGCAGAGCAGCCAACGCAATCAAAGCCACTGTCATAGGCAATAACTTCAAGATTCCCAAATCGCTTATAAGTACATGATACCCGTATAAAAATTAATGACCCAGTGACTGCAAACAGCAAAGTACAAGGCAAAAACAGATTTGTTGATGCATCTATTTGCCATTTGCTGCCTGTCCTCACGCTGAAAGTGTTTCTGGTTATGGTTACTGTTAATTGCTTTTTATCTAACAGTGGAGCTAAGAGGTTTCAGCTGAGATAGGGTTTCACAGTGTTAGGCAGTTACACAAACATCCAGATGCACAAAAATTCCCCTGTTTGTAATCTGGACAAGGCAGAACACAGCGAGTTATCTCAGGCCAAAAGAGACATTTCTGATCTGGGAAAAAAACAAAACAAAACAAAACAAAAAGGTCGGACTGACCCAGGAAGCATGAGGGAAGGTGAAAAAATGAATCACTGCCTCCTTGTGCTTCATCTGCTACAGCTCACAGATTAAAAATTCAGCCACGGTTGCCTGAATTTTAACTCATCTACAGGAACACACAGAAGCATCCTATTTTCAAACACACCACATCTTCTGAAGACATTCCTCCTAAGGAGGGCTTCCTTGTGCGGTGTCATTTTCTCCGACAGATCTGCTTTGGAAATTTCCTCTCGGGGCCCCTCCAAGCTGACAAGCAAATTCTCTGCATCAGAAATATTTGTTCAGAGGCTGCCAGGCTCATCAGTCACATCCCTGGGAAGGAGGCGGTCCCCGGAGGGGGGCGAATCCTGCTCTTCCCCCTCTTGTTGCCCCTGTAGAAATGATGCTATGGAGGGGACAATGACTACAGCCACATACCTGGGCCACCTGCCCTTTTGTGACACGTGCTCATTTCTCTGTGTCAGGGCTAGGAACAAGGCTGCTGCCTGGCCTTGGTCCTCACAGCCAAACCACAAACACACCAAAGGTGAGAGAGAAACCTGGGCTGGCCTGAGCAGGACTTCCAGCCCCAGCTCTGGGGGTTAGGAGGAATAAGACGTCCCTGCTGACTGCCATCCACCGACATGGGGCTAATTATTTTAGACCTATCCAGGCAGAAGGGAAAAACAAACAACCCCCTGCCCCCTCAACATGGGATGGTTTAAAACGCACCTTTGGTCTGAGGGTAATTCTTCATGGACTGTACGAGCGATTTATGGCACCTCCGTGTAGCATCATGGGTGGACGAGGAGAGGGCGGCTGGATCTCAGGCAGCATCTAGACGGGTGGGTTACCAAAGGCCTCTGACAGCTCCTGATTTACTTAATGAAGAGCTCCTTCCTACAGCTCTGACTGCCGCTCCGTCATTCATCATTAACAAAGCACTTAGGTGTCTTATCTCCGAACAGTGAGATTTCTTGTGTACACATAAATCAGCCTCTCTCGAGCGAGAAAGCTCAGTTTTCACCTAGCCACCTCCTTATGAAAGCGAAGGCTCTGCCACAAGAAGGAAAAACACCTTCCCCTTTTCATTCTCAGACAGGCTACATGACAGCCTTTTTCCCTTTCAAATGTTATCCACTATTTTTCATGCCATGTTCACCAATTATTAAAATGATTTTGCTTAGACAGAGACAGGCAAAGCGTAGCGTAGCTTCTTCTTGTTGTTTTTTTCATCTTCTGTATTTTTGTCACTCAAGCGAAGGTTTTATTTTGTCTCTTTGAAAGATGGCTGAGGACTCATTTGTCATGATTATTCCACTTTTAAGCTGGTGCTGCTCTGCTACGCACCTGAAACCAGATGAACCCAGTGGTGAGCATGTCAGGTTTTGAAAGGTGTCACAGGAGAAAAAGTGCTATTAGTTCATCCTGCTAACAAAGGTATCATGCTGAATTTTCAGCCTCAGCCGTTACTGCTGTGTCTGTGGCTTCTAAAGCCAAAAGATGAAGACACATTAATTAACAAGAGAAGCTGGAAGATAATCTTGCGATTAAGTTATTGGAGTGGGACCTGGGAGAACTGGGTTGATTTCTCAGCCCTGGGCTGGTTGCTATGTGATCTTATTCGAATCGCTGCGCGGAGCTAAACGCAGAACGTTGGGAGCGCCAGCTCCCCATAGGCTGCGGGCGCTGTGGGCAGGGGCTGCTGCACGTGATATTTTTCATTATTACCAGCTGGAGCCTTTCAGTTCTGCTGTAAGACAAATGGGAATGACGTCTTACAGCACTCTTACCCCCAACTCTACACGCATTTCGCCTTCTGCAACTGGCCTTTGCACAAGCTTGCTATTTTTCCACAATCTCCTGTGATTGACTAAATACCTCCTTTTAATGTTTTTTTTCCCCCTTTTCTCCTGTTTCCTAATGAATGTCTTTACCTTCTGTCGGTTGCAAATGTGAACCATTTTAATTAGGTGCTGTTGAAATGTCTTTTGCAGTTTGGCATCCTGTTCGGTTTCGCTCCTCTCGTTCTCTTTGCAGTTCTGTTTCTTCCCACATTGCTTATGTTTTCTTGTTTGTGGGAGCTCTTCTTTATATGCAGAATTTAATCATGCTGCACTCCAATTTCATCTCTAATAAGCATAAATAGGGAAAAGGGCAGCTGAAGCCCATCTCTCCAGATGCTCCTTAAATAGTAATCTCTTTCTCTAGCGTGTCCCTCAAATGTTACGGGTTTCCAGCTGAACTCAAGGACAAAGTGCTCGGCTCAGCTCAATGGATTTGTTGTATTTTCATTTATATTCTTAGATAACTTAATTCCTTCTACAACTTTCAAGATCATACTGAGCCCACACCTTCAACCGAGGTCCAGAACGGCAGGGAACTGCTCAAGAAACTCCACAAAGAACCAAAACCCCAGGGGTGGTGCTATTAAAAACAGTTCCTCATCCCCTTCTTCTCCTGGCCCAGGGCTGAACTACTGGATTTTGGTTTTGCTCAAGTTATCCTTATTGTGTCAGCACCAAATCTACACAGTCTCTTTTCCCCACAGAGATTCGCCCTTGGTGTGGTGCCACTCCATCCTCACTGCTCTCATCTGTGGGCACTGGATATCGCAAGTCATTTTTCTATATTAACCAGATCACTGTTGATCTACTTACATCCAGCTTATCTGGGGAAGTCAGTAATTTCAATTAAGCTGTGTTATGCATTTACTTCTAGTTTTATAAGGGAAGACAGACTTTCCCTTTTATTCTTCTTGATCTCCAACAGCAATACTACAAAAATCATAAAAAATAGGGTCGGGGTGAACAGCGGATGTCTGGTAGTTCACCTCTCTAACACGAGGGCATGGTCAGCCACACCAAAATCTGCTCCAGAAAGAGAATTTTAACCGGCTCCACACACAAACCTTTCAGACGCAGCTTCTCTAGTCTCTCCCATGATCTTCTCTAGCGTTTACCTTACACCTATCATGCCCCTGTTTTCTTTGCCTCCTCTGTCATGTTCAAACTGCATCTGCTGTGCTATTGTTTGAGCCTACTACTTCTTCTCCCACCCAGAGCATGTGTAGCAAGCGTGATTTTTACAAACGTGCAAGTCTGTTATCGGATCTTCTGTCCTGGTTTGAGGTAAAACAGAACCAATTTTCTGTTTTGTAATTTTACTTTTTAGCTGGGCCTCTTCTCACTGACCAAACTCTGAAATTAACAGCACGTTGTTCAGAAACTGTTCACTCCCGGACTGGTGAGGCCTGATTATACCAAGGAATGGTACGCAGAGAGGCTCTTCCTTATACTTATTGCTGCAACAGCCAAGGCCCGCTAACTTCGTTATTTGCCCCGTTAGAGGGTCGGAAGCGGAAAAGCACAGAGGGGTCCCACCTGCAGGGAGGAGCGGACGGGACAGATGACCCAAAGCCGACCAACAGGGTATTCCATCCCGTCTGCATCACGCTCAGTATAAAAGCTGAGGGATCAAAAGGTCAGTTTTCTTTCTCCAATGGCCGACGTCCGAGGAGGACCCTGTCTGTTCGTCTGCCTTTGATCCCGATCCGAGCATTCCTGACTCCAGATCCGTAATCCTGCTCCTGTCCGTCACTGATCTAAGTCTTTCCCTGTGCCTGCTGGTGACGCGATCCTCATGCCGGGAGCTGGATACGGTTTTATATATATTGTATATTTATTATTATTATTTTATTTTATTATTCTTTATTATTCCATTATTTATTAATACTTTCATTAAAGTAGTTTAGTTCTTTTTCTAAACTCGTAAATCTCCTTAGCTGCTCTTCTCCTCTCTTTGGAGAGGGAGAGGGCTGAGGGCCATCTGTCATTCCGATTGGCCAATCCGGCCAAAACCATGACATCCCCCCGCTTAGATTCCCTCCCCTGGCTGCTGACCTGGCCCAGTCCCCTAGAGAAGTGGCAGAGGGCAGGCAATGCACCCTCTGAGCAGCCTAGGGTTTGGTTGAAATCAACCCCTCCAAAAAAAAAAAAAAAAAAAAAAAAAGGTATTTGCGAAGCGAGGATTAGCAAGATGAATTTCAGGAGAAGCGAAAAAATTAATAGCGACACTTCTTTAAAATTCATTTCTCTGAGGTTTGACATGAGCCAGTCAGGCAATCGCCTCCTATCATGTTATCAGGGACAACTGCCTTGCTGCGATGAAATCATTTAGCCATGCGTGGAAGAAGAGAGGATTAGACAGAAGACAACTTGGTGTGTGATGAATGGGATTTACAGGCAAACCCGCGCACCGCACAGTCGCTGCCCTGCCTCCGTCCATGGGAGGGTGACGAACACGGAGCTGATGTCTGGGGCACTTTGTCCCGGTGCTAATTCTGGTCAAAAGGCAAACAACACGGTCAGGCTCTCCTTTGTGCTTTGGGCTAGAAACAAAGCCCTTTGAAGGTGCTCTGGGGTGGGATACTTGGCTTTTTCCTGACCTTGGGAAGTACAAAGGCTTATCCTTTCTTCCACACCTTCTTCGTGGAAGTCCACAGCTAACTTGGGGCAGCAATTCCATCTCTGCAGTTAGGACTTCTGTTTTAATGCTTTCTAGCATGGGTAAAGAAACTATTTTTTTTTGTTCTTGTGCCATAAATAAGCCAAATAAGGACACATCCTTTAGCTTTTTCCCCAGTGAAGTGAACAGCACTTCATTCACCGAGTGCTCCCAGCTCAATCCTGAGGGGACACCTGTTGAATGTGATTCCCTTCTGCTCTTCAACACTTATTGGAAAAGTGGCAGCCGTGCACCGCAAGCTGAGAGCTCTGCTCTGGGCCCACGGCGAAAACCCAAGCTATTAACAAGTGACCTTTCAGCTACAGCGGGTGAAATCTGTGCCCTAAAAATCAATTCCTTCAGCTGCATTTTTCAGGCTTCCTTTAGCCACTTTGGAGGATTCAAAACCTTGATCTGACTTGTGGCTTGAGTCCTTTTTTTTTTTTCCCCAAACAATACACATCTTTTTCAATTCAGGCTCCAGCCAGAGGCAAGAGGGGCCAAACCACCAGGAAAGGCTGTGGGGATGGGATGGCTCTGGCAGGAGCAAAAGACTTTTCAAGAAAGCCTTCTCAGCGCAGGTTTTCAAACCCAGCATTGAAGTGACCTCCAAAATTATCCAGCACGCTATTTACCTAGTGCAGGCTCTGACATATTATAGCTCATGCTTAATTGAAGTAGGAGAAGCCCTTGGTAGCTTGGCTCTGATGGGCACTGTGACGTTTTCTTTCTACAAGGGGAAACCTCAAAGACACTCATGCCTGATAAGGGCTGACTGTTTCCATGGTCCAGATTTACAAGGGAAATAGGTAAAAATATCTACAGCTACTGGAGAAGAAAAGGAAGCCTTTTTGCTGCATGGAGTGGAAACCCTAGCTTCAAAATGAAGGCAGCTAAAATCACTAGTTGCTTTTCAAAATGCTGGCCAAACAGCTGCTGTTTGACGTTTGTGTGTGCAAAGTTACCATACAAAAAAAACCCAAAAAGGCAGGAGAGACGTGTTCGGAAGCACAGCGGTAGCCGCATGCAGAAGAAAACACGTGGCTCCTTCCAGCCCAGGATTGCGGCATTTAACGCACGTCTGGAAGGCGTTGCATCTGACGTGCTTGATGGCTATCGAAAAAACACTCAAGGTAAAGCAGGTCAGTGGCGTTAATGCCAACAGTGGGATGATGCCGGCTGCATTGCTGGGCTGCACCAGCTTTTGGTCATCTCATGCGCCTCCCATCAGTGCAGGAAAGCCCAAGAGAGGATGCCGTGTAACAGGGATGGTTTTTTCTGCTCCTGGGTCAAAGCCAAGACTCCTCCAGCCCTCGTGGTGGGTCTGCTCAGCGTCACCATGTCTGCAGGACCAAGTTCACTTGGGCTAGCGAAGATGCCAAGGGTCATCTCTAGTCTGGTGGAGCGGCCTGATGTGTTGTGCCATAAGAAAATCAGCAGCCGTGGCAGAGAGGAGAAGGATGCCAGCAGCTCTAACATAACAGTCAGGGAATCATTCTAGATGAAGATGACACAGTTAACTAAATTCAGGGTGGTACTGCAGATTAAGTGCAGGCCACTAAGCTAATGAAAGCGCAGCCTGCGTTTCAAGAGGGCCTCTCACTGCAGCGTCAGCAATCGGCCCATTTTTGCCGGTCAAGATAATGGTAATGGTGGGGCAGCGATGCCAGCGAGCATGAAACACTCTGAGAAATGGTGACAGAGGATTTCAGGAGACCCTTAAAATAACGCTAAGGCACTAGGGCAGGAAAGAGGTGTAGGTTAAGCTGTGAAAGCTGACCTGTTGGATGAAGCCCATTCTCCATCAGAGCAGAAAGTCCCCCGGTCTCACCAAGATGTTCAGCTACAATGAAACGAGACCAATAGGGGCTTAATTAGAAAGAAAGACGGGGAAAATAAGTAAAAGACGAGACCCTTGAAATGAATGGACGGCAAACCCCAGCAAGCAGGGCCTCCAAATCTACACTGGAGAGAAAACAGATACTGCTGATGCGGCAGTGGAAGAAAACCAAGGAGGAAAGAGTGCCGGGTGCTCCAGACGCACCGTGAGCTACAAACAGTACCTGGGGTCAGGCTTCTCCTGCTGCTTGCTCCTGGGACGTCAGGTCTGTCCTCCGGGAAGGGGAAGCTCGTGCTGGCTGTGGCAGCAGGGTGAGGCTGTGCAGCTCTCCCCTCCCTTCAAAGTCATCCCCCGACTGCCAGCTAGAATCCAGGCACAGCAAACTCCTTAGCTTATTCGCCTTCATCAATATTTTAATAGATATTGGTTTTTACTGTAAGACACATCACTTCTTGTTAATTAGAGTGCTGGAATGGCACTGGCAGGCAGAATACCTTGGCTCCAAACAAACCCTGAGGGGAAAAGGGAAATATATTCCTAAGAAAAACAATTGGAAAGAATCTAATTCAGTAATAGATTTTGTTTGGTATCATTCTGGCACCAGCAGTCATCTTCCTGTTATTTTTAGGTTCTGATGACGCCAACAGGTTTTGTTTTTTTGTTTTTTTTGTTTGTTTGTTTGTTTTTTAATGGGGTTTTATTGTTGCTGTTATGCAAAAAAATCCCAAGGAGAAAATTTCCATACTTTAATCACATTGAATGAAACCGCAATTATTCCTAGAATTTTACACTTTGCACTCCTAGATCCCCAGCAAAATACACAGAGGTTTGCCTGAGTCCAGAGACGAGGATAAGGACTTCTTTGTTGGCTTTTGGGGAGGGATGGAACGAGGACAAAGAGCAAACACGTATTTACCTATCGAGAGACTGACAGGGTTTTAGATGAAGTATATTACACAGCCCAAGAGACAGAATTTGTGTTT
This sequence comes from Larus michahellis, assembly GCF_964199755.1. Classification (NCBI taxonomy): domain Eukaryota; kingdom Metazoa; phylum Chordata; class Aves; order Charadriiformes; family Laridae; genus Larus; species Larus michahellis. The sequence continues at coordinate 24,429,988 of NC_133903.1, read as the reverse complement.
ATAAATACAAAACAAACATCAAAATCATCTTGTTTCATGTGACAGCCTCTTTCTTTGTGTTTTTCTTTCCAAGGGATTAGTCACGGAAGTATTTATTTGGGGATATTAGCTGCAGTAGCTATACAAACCAGGCACCAAATATTACGAATGCCTGGTCCAGTATTGTTTGTGCTCTCCACCAGGTCGTGAAATTCTTGATCTGTAAAAAAAAAAATTAAATAAATAAATGCGTGTTTTGAAGAGCTTTTCCCCATGATTTCCTTTGCTTTGTGCATCACGAAGACTTATTTTGTTGTGTGTGTGCACTAAGTGGCTTGATAGCAGGGTGGGGATTGCAAAAGCAGACGAAGCCAGGAGGGGCTCCTGAGGAGAGCGAGGGCGAAAGGAAGCACATCAGCGTCAGCCGCGCGGCCCCGCGCTCGGGGTGCTGCAATGGGGAAGAGGTGTACCTGTTGAACCCCGAACCCCTTACCTTTACTGGGCCTGAATTCAGGAGATGTCGCAGATGGACACGGTCAATTGAGCATGACGGGGCCGTGCGGATCCTGAACCACGTTGCCTGACGCAGATGCCCGCTCACCGAGGTGCAAAGGGATGCTCACCTAGCTGTAAGCACCCCCATGGCACGGCTCAGGATCACAGTCCGGCTGAGATATCTCCGTCCTCTTTCCAATTGCTGCAGATTTCTTATCCTTCAGTGGAAAAACCTCTTCTTGCATTTCATTACTGTGGAGGAGCAAGCAGGGAGGGGTTTCGCTGAACACCCCCATCTCTTCCCGGCACTGCTTGGCCGAAGGAAAAGCAAGAGGAAAGCAAAGACCATCAGATAATTCTTTTGGGAGCTTCATGTCCAATGGTTACAAATTCTAGACCATGAAAGGACATTACTGTTCCAGGCCTGGCCAAAACGAGAGTTAACCAAACCCTTAAAAATGAGGGAATTTTTACTTAGGGACAGCAAGATCCATATCCCCTCATCGCATTTACTGCCAGGCTTGAGGCATTTTATGTTCTAGCTTGAGCACTTGGGATGAAAAGACATTGGTTATAAAACTGCTTGGCTACGAGGAATAAGATGCAAACTATAAATTCATGTTTTCAAGAGTTTGTTCGACTTAGATGTCACTTCTGGGCTCTGAGTTATACAAGACCCCGTATTTTTCAAGGGTTAATAACTGGGGAAGTCTTTCTGGTTTGTTGGCGTTTTTTTCTTTTCTTTATTTTTTTTTAATTTTTATTTTTACAAGTACAAAAGGTATTTGCAAAACATTTTTTTTTCCCCCAGATAGCTTCTGGCTGCTTTCAAGCTGAAATTTGGCAGTCGGCTTGCATTTCTTATTCAATAACAGACACAGATTCTGCACTTTAAAACTAGCGGTGGGTACAGACCCAAGAGATTATTTTCTTTTTCTTTTTCTTTCAAATCGGCATTAAAATCACACATGACTTTTTTTTTTTTTCTTTAAAGCGAAAGCTACAACAGAAAACCCTAGGGTGTGTATTAACAACAGCCAATTAGCCACATATTGCCTGGGCAGCTCTTGTAGAGAGGGTTTTTATCAATAACAAAGTCCCGAAAGCTGATGAATTTTACAGTGGGATGAGTTGATATTGGGGAAACCAGATTGCCTGGGATGCGGAACAGAAGGGAGGATGTGTGGCTTTGTGTATCGTTTGGGCGCTTGGCCAAAGCCAGCCCCCACCAGCCCTGCCTGGTGGGTTTACTGTTTACCAGCCGGATGGGGTTTGAGGATGGGTGCCGGCTTGGGAACAGGCAAAGGATTTGGGAGAGGGACGTTCATCAGCATGGCTGGAGGGGAACCCCTTGGCTGATCCTGCTGCCTTACGGGCTTTTGCATTCATCACCTATTTCCCTGGAGGGAGGTACATCAGAGAAGAGGGAAATGCGCACATCTAATTTTAACTTTGAAGTGGGGGAAATGGCGGCGGTGTTTTTTTCCTGGAGCTCCTTCTTATCCTCCGCCCCCCACCCCCCCCTCCCCCAGCCCCAAATATCTTTGCAAACTTTTTAAAACCTAGTTGGTTTGAATATGCACAGGCTTCTTAGCGTTCGCTCAGACCAGTGCCTTTGGGTAGCTTTTTGAAAAACATGAGAAATTAACATTTGAAAAGGTATTCCCACACACTCTTTGAGCAGGAAACGTGGCTTCCTTCTCCACCCACTTTATCACTAAGCAGCTTGGAGATAAATAAGGGAGACTTTCATGGCCATTGTGGTTAAAAACCATCACCCGGGCGGGGATAATCTCTCAAGCCTGTCTTTGCTGAGCAGGGAAATTGGATGGGGAGCTGCACCTAGATATGCATGTATTGTCTCAGCTGTTGCAGACAGTCGCCCACAGACTTCTGCTTAAAAGAAGGTGAAATGGGACATGGAGTAAGTCAAGAAAGCCACGTCCAGAAACACTTATACCTTTCAGCCAGTGCTGGCCCTGTCAGGTCTCTGCTGCTGGACACCGCAACAGCCATCGGCACTTGGTGAGGCTGGAGAAGATGCTCGTGTTGCCTGTCAATATATACGTCCTTGGGTCCAGACACACAACCAAGTTATTGGCAGCTTAAAGCTACCTCTGGGCATCTGCACGGGCAGGTTGAGCCTGCCCTGGGGAGGGCAGCTTGCTTTAAATCCTGTCCCTTAGGGCATCATCACATGAACACGCCGGGCTTGGGTCTAGGACCTGAGATAGTCTCCTTCCTCAGACTATCTCTTGTGCTGACAGATCAGCTTGCTTTGGGGGAGCACAGGGAAGGGAATAAAGGCCTTGCAGGAGGGACATATCTTGAGACATAAAGTTCAGGAAAGGGTGATGAGAAACCTTTAGGATTAAAAAAGCTAACAAATATTTTAGGTGACCTACTGCACCAAACACGGAGGCAAAATTTAGACCATTGGAGCGCAATATCTGGGAGCCAAATCTCTCCTGAAGGGCACGTTGCAATGCAGCCGTAACCAGGTAACCGTGAGCAGCACCTTCGCGAAAAATGAAAGAAAAAACAGACCCAATTTGCCATCCAGGCCTCAGTGTTTTCTTGCCCGTTTTTGCATGTGCACCAATCTGCCAAGCCAGATGTACAAATGCATTGTGTGGGCAAACAGGCACTTGTATGGGCAAACATTGCCTTGATGCGCGCGTTCTTGTGGGCACAAAATCAGGCGGTGCACAGAGGCGGCGAGGAGAAGCGGGGCTGGGTGAAGGCTGGCCCCTCTCCCTGGGCACGAAAACCCTTCCTCTACTTCCCGACACCAAGAGGCTGGGATAACTGAGCTCAACAAGGTTCGGAAAGCTGGGCAATGCTGCAGGACCTCCTTTCAACCCGTTTCCCCGGAGGGCTGAACCATCCCGCCTTGCTGGCATTGCCATGGGGTTTGACAGGCTCCCGATGCCTACCGTGAAAGCCGTGTTTACCTGAGTCACAGCCAAGGCGATGTGATCAGCTCGGATGTGAAATTAATCCCATCGAAGTTGCTTACCTCATCTCACGTATAAATTCCTGTCTTCCTCAGGCTAAGAAAGGACACCCAAGGAAGCAGGAGAGTGCTATACCACCCTAATATGACAGGCAGCACTGTTTATCTTCTACTATCTATGAATAACATTGTATGAGGCATTTAAAACAGGTGTGAAGTTATGCATTTGCTATGCTTTCACAAGCTAATTGGGAGCATTACAACAGATGACTAGGTAATTAACCAGTGTTTCAACCCCAGTAATCATGTATTGGAATTCCAGCAAAACCACAGACTCTGTAATATTGATTCCTTTCGGAAGGAAGCGCCATTAGCCTTATAGTCTGAATCCCCCTTCTTAAATATAATTCTCCCAGAAACAGCCGTGGGAAGGGAGCGTTTTCCATGCATGGTGCCTTTGGAGCGCCCCGGAGGTGATGATCTCCAACCATCAGCCCTGACAGCTCCAGGGGAGCAGCCCCTGGGCTGTGCCTCTTGGCAGAGCAGGTAGAGGGACGGGCGAGATGGATCTCATCTAGAGCGAGTAATAGCCGCAGGGTGGCTACTACGCACAGCTGGTTTGGGCTGGACACGAAGAATTACTTGAAGAAAAGCAGGGAGGGGAGAGAGAGATATGTCTTACAACACATCCTTCCACCCTCCGTGGGCCAAGGAGCGTCTGGCCATCGTGATGGGCAGCTGGACCAGCTCTCAGTGGGGAGAGGACATGGCAGCTCCTGGTCAGGGTGGAAGACTCTCCCTTCAAGACCTGGAGGCACCATCTTTGTGCCAAAGGCCAATTGCGTCTGATTCAGGGCCCGGTTGACCCTCTCTGGGCGGAAAACAGAAACAGCTTAGAGTGTCCTAAAAGCCCTCGGGATGTGAATATTAGCCTGCTGCAGGTTGCTTTGGGTTTAGTAGCCCCCACAGCCCCTGGAAACGTCCAGGGTGGCTGGATATCAAGGGTGGCTCACAGCAGAAGGGGATGAAAAACACCAGCTCCCTCCTGCAGCTCTGAGCACGCTTTGGTGCACCGCTCTGTCTGATGCAGAGGATGCCAATCTGGCACCGAATTCCTCCTTGAAAATATTCCTCTCTCTGCTCCTAAAACATCCCCCTCCCTCCCCAAAACAAACAAACAAGTTAGAAATCTCACGAGCTTGGGAACGGGCTGCAGGCAGGAAGCTCTCTGTGAGATGACGGAGCTCCAGCGTCCCACGAAGGCGGGGGCTTGTGCATCCTTCCGTCTCGTGGTGGTTTCCGGCCCCTTGGCTTCACAGCCCGCAGCTCCTGCTCCCCCCGCACCGCAGCTAGCGCGGAGGTGACTCACATGGACCCCGTAGCAACGTCACGCTGGGTGCTGTCAGGATGCAGAGACAGGACTAGCCCTGGGTGACCTTCCGGAGAACCAGGGTGCTGTAGGGCTGGTAGCTCACCGAGGAGACATGAAATTTGGGTTATTAACTCTGGGCAAGAATGATTTACACCCCCCCCATTCAACACCACAGTGCCCCTCTCCATCCAACTGGGATGGGAAGAAGGGCTGTGTAAGCCAGGCATTGAGTCCTCACTGAAATTGAGGGATCCAAAAAGGGTCCGTTTTGATCTCAACCTCTGTCGCCCATCAGCAAGGGCAGGACCAAGGGATGCTAAGGCTGTTCCCGTCTGTGCCAAGAGCCAAAGCAGCTGAAATTGTCTCTCCCTGCCTAAACCTCATCTGCCCTTTATAGGTCTCTGCCCCCTTCCTTCCTTGAGAGCAACGAAGCAAAGTGAAAAACAGAGGCTTTATCACAAACAGTACCTGTTTCCATAGAGATTTGCTTAGAAAAATACATGAGACAAAGATGGAGGTTAGCGAGGAAAACACAAGGGCTGGTCCTTGTGTATCACGGGAGACGTCTCACCTGCCTGCGGCATTCAGAGGCGTCCCATCTCCTGGATGGGGCCGAGCGCGGGTGCATGGCAGCCCATCCCCATGGGATGCAGGAGCTGGTGTCCTCCGCCGCAGCAGATCTTCTGGCAGGTCCTGGCACCTCCTTCTCATGTGCTTGATACAAGCCAGGCCACATTCCCCCCGGTACAACCGCTGACAGCAACGGCGTGATCAACCCAGTGAGAGCTGCCGCTTCTGTTTAACGAGGGAGATTAGGGAAGTTTCCTTGACCCTGCAGAATCCAGGATTTTCTTGTTCTCCTGGCAAATCGTGGTGCCTCAGGAGGAGATAAAAGCACGGATGCGATTAGATTCTCTCCTATCCGCCTTTAATCAGCTCTCTGAGGAAACAGGCCCTGTAGAAAATTGTTGCAAACGCTTTATTATTTCCACAGCTTTCCAGAGTAAGGAAAGAGTTGCAAGACAGGCAGGATGGAGGAAAAAAGTGGGAAGGGGCAGGCTTGCAGGATTCTACAGCTGTTACCACCACCAGTGGGTGATACTGGCTCAAACTGGTAAGAGGTAGCTATTCCACTCAGCAGGTAGAAGGGTGGAGATACGCTGGTCCCCCGCGTTTGGTAAAGTACTTAAGGGGATATGAGCAAGGAATTAAATAGATGAGACTTTCTTAGACCATGAGATGTTGTCTTGAGGACAGGGCAAAAAAACCCCAAGAGTGTTGACAGGGGAATGGCAGCAGGGTCAGGCTCGGGGGTGATGGGGCATGCGCCCACGCCACGGGCAAGGTGTGCTCGTACCCAGATGGGGTCACAATCTACACCGCTTACTCCTGCATGCCCGCTCCTCTGAAAGCAGAGCTCCTTCCCCTGCACGTATCCTGAGGTTTTGGGAGCCCGTGGGATGACTTCAGGCCTCAAGGAGTGCCTCCTTCCCTGATGGGGAGCCAAAGACGGGTTTTATTGCCACGCTCAGCTGCATGGAGTCTCTCACGCATGTACTGGGCTGATCCATGAACGAAGGCGTAACTTTGCCTCCCTGGAGAGAAGTGGCCATTTTTACAGAACACGGATATATGAATGGCAAACAAATTCCTCAACTAAAGAAACCCACGGATTCACAAGAAGAAAATTACATCAGTCTCAAGAGGGACACAGGCTTCACCGCAAAGGGAGACAGACCGTTTGGGGGCAAACAAACCTTCTCCTTGAAGAACTGCAATGACTCAGCTCCCCCAGCTGGGAAAAAAAAAGCCAGATGGAGCCGGGCACTTTCTCAGCACAGGAAAACCTCGCTGGGGAGGGGGGCAGGAGGCGGCCGCCGCTCCTACCCAGCCTCTGTGAAGCACATGAAGAGGAGCCAAGTGTCCTTCTGCGCCTTCCAGCCGGTCGGTCAGCCTTCACCGTCACGGCACCAATGCTCTCCTGGCCACCCTGGAGCCCTCGATGTCGCTTTGATCCCACTGCTCCTGGCAGACGGAGCGGCAGCCAGGGTAAGCCCAACTACTACTAGTGCTACCCTCCGACAAGCCTGCTCACAGGCACACACCGCCCACGGAGGGGGAGAACAGTGGTGGATCAGCTTTTCCCGACAGGGCTGGGAAATTAAAATGCAAACAAGATTATTTGGTATTATCTTAGCTGGGCACATTGAGAAATCATCTGCCTTTTGCATTCCTGCAAAACAAGAGATGGTCTCCACTGGCAGGGCCTCACAGCTGCCTCTGCGTAGCCTCTGCTTAAAAAGAAAGAATTTCATCAACCCTTGGCTCAGTCTGCAAGATCAGCGCCCGCGTAGACACACGGCAACAGATACCCGCAGAGCGATAGAGCACCGCTGCCGAAAGGGCGAGGACAAACTGCTCTGCACATCCCCACAGGCTTACGGTACCCACACAAGACAGCGGTGGCATCACAGGGAGCAGACCAGAAACTCGGGCCGCTTGGTCCTCCAGACAGCAGCTGGAACTCCTGGGGAATGAGGGCCGGGAGTCTGGGTCATCTACCCGTGACAGTCCTAGCACTTAGCAGACACATGGGGACAGCTGGAAGTGCAGTAGACTGAAGGGAAGAAGCAGCGGGTTTCATTTAAAAAACACAGGACGTTGTGCTCACTTGAATGGTTCAGCTGAAGTGACCAAAGCCCAGTAGGACCCACACCTGGATGAGCAGGTTGTTAGGCACACGCTGTGATCGCTGGTGTGTGATTCAGCTCCTCTGCCTGACTCAGCGCTGAAAGATCACGGCCGAAGAGCCATCGAGGTCCCTGAGGGAGAGGCTGTTATGAGACACTCGTGGCTGTAGCTGCTGGAGAGCTTAGAAAATGCCAGAATCCCTTTTTACAGGGAGTCCTTGTCCTGCTGCTCCATGAAGCCCCCGCTGGGTGAGCTCACACAGCTGCTGGAGCCTCGTGGAGCACCTCGAGTCATCTTTTTCAGCTGCAGCTGCCAAGCCGTTGCCACGCAGCCTTTTCTGTTGACTGGGGAAGCCGCACAAACTTCCACGTGATGGAAAAGCCTCACTGGGCTTTTCTGGCTGGAACAGGCTGCACGCATCTCCTGAGGTGCAGACCCTTGCAACATCCCAGATTTGACCAAGTCACAGAGCGCGGGACCAATGGCCGGGCGCGCTTTGATTATCTGCCAAAAGATTTTCAGACTTCATCAAAATAGCTGCGGCCATCCTCGCCCCGGGGAGCATCGCACCAGCCAAACACGAGGCACGGGCAGCCAACCGGGCGTGCAAAGAACCCGCCTGCGGGGAGCCAGCCTCCTGCCAGGCGAGCTCAATCTGCAACGGGCAGGCAACCGCTGCCCCTACGGCGAGCGAGCGAGCTGCCCGCGAGCATCTGCGCTCACCAAAGGCCCACTCTTCATCTCTCCACCGCTGAGACCTCACGTCAGCAGGTAACTGGTGCTCGGAGCCCGAGCCGGGATGCTCAGGACTCAATAACCACCTCTAGTTGAAGTCGCATTCTTCCATCGATGAAGCTGTTGGTGCCTCCGTATAATAGGATTTGCTTCTCCCACCCTGAGCTGACATGTTTCAGGGAGCAAAGGCTGTCTCCTCCTGTGTGTCCAGATGGCAGCACCCCCAGGAGCCCCCATCTCTGCTGTGAGGCAGGCTGTTACGGCAGCAGACGGCGGCAGCGAGCCCGGGGCTTCTGGGCAGCATTGCAGGAGCACTGAGAGCACTTTTGGTGCAAAAGTGACAGCGCCTTGCAGACATCTGCCACCGTGACCGTGCCATCTCTATGCACAAGCATCGCAGCTCTGCGAAGGAGCGTGAAAAAGCAGCTGTTAAGTGGCATCTCCCTCCTTTTATTTCACAGAATGGTCAGGGTTGGAAGGGACCTCTGGAGATCATCCAGTCCAAGCCCCTGCCAGAGCAGGGTCACCCAGAGCAGGTGGCACAGGAACACGTCCAGGTGGGTTTGGAATGTCTCCAGAGACGGAGACTCCACCACCTCTCTGGGCAGCCTGTGCCAGGGCTCTGCCACCCTCAAAGGAAAGAAGTTCCTCCTCACGTTGAGATGGAACTTCCTATGCTCAAGTTTGTGCCCGTTACCCCTTGTCCTGTTGCCAGGCACCACTGAGAAGAGCCTGGCCCCATCCTCTTGACACCCACCCTTTCAGTATTTATAAGTGTTGATAAGGTCCCCCCTCAGTCATCTTTTTTCCAGACTGAAGAGACCCAAATTCCCTCAGCTCTTCTTCATAAGAGAGGTGTTCCAGTCCCCTCAGCATCTTGGTAGCCCTTTGCTGCACCCTCTCCAGCAGTTCCTCTAGGAAGGGTTCATCCTCATGCTCCTGGGGACTGTGTTCCTTAGGCCAGGGTCTGCAGGGGTCACCTCCAGCCCTGCCGCTCTCTCCCTTCCGTTTTGCCTTTGCCCTCCCTTCCTTTCTACACCCACCACCCGTTTGATTGCACGGCAACATTTAATCCTGCGTCACAGTCTCTTCAACTGGTGGCACCGAAGAAGTCAAGCCAAGCTGAGGTTTGGATTAATAGACCAAAACCCACGAAAAAAACCCAAATAAATCCCACCGGCTGGGTCCACCCCCCTCCCCCAGTTCCCAAGCCACTGCTTGCAACCAGCACTGCTGTGTTAACGCCAGGAGAGCTATCGGGTCTGCCAACTGCCCAGATTGCCCCAGCAGGTCAGCGATACAGAAACTCACGGCCGTTTAGTGCAACCACCGCTGAGCACACCACAGGACCCAGGCTTCTGCCAAGAGCCCTAGAAATGCAACTTAAAACGTGGCTGTTCAAGGGAGATTTTGCTGTTCCCAGCCCCTAAACAGGCCCGCGCTCCACCTCTGTCCCCGCACGCCGCAGCATCCGGCACAAAGCACAGGGACGGGCATGAGCTAAAATCCCAGCTGCGTCTTGAAATAAACCCGTCTGCAGCTTCACCACTCACCTCGCAGCTGTCCCCTTGGTCCTGCCGTCGTCTGTCTCACTTCTCCGAATGCCAGGACCGAGGGGCCGAGGGGCAGCAGTGGACGCTGCCAGGGAATGACCCTGCTCAGAGTAAATACTTTCTCTGCGGGCGCAGTGGGGGGCTGCTGGAGAAAACGGCGCGAAACAAGAGGAAAGAGGCTGCTTGAGGAAAAGGGGCCGAGCAGGAGGAGGGGGACGCCGAGGAGGGTCCCCCCTCAGTGATCCTGGCAAAAAAGCAGCCCTCCCTCCTCCCCGCAGCTCGCGGCACCGACACCGGGGGTGGGGAGGTTGGTGGCTGGGTCACCAGCATTGCTACATGGCCTCTCAGCTTTATGGCACCAAGACAAGGCTCCGTGCTCCAGGACCAGGCAAGACCAGGCCCATCCCATTCCATGGGAATATCGCTGCCGTCCCCTGTCCCTGCCTGCATCCGCGTGACGAGGATGCCAACACACCGCGGCTTGCCTTCCCCTTCTGCAGCACCCAGCCTGCGGGAGATGGGGCTCGCTCCGGTGTTTCTGTTGCGCACACGGGAGCCCCGGCTTTGCTTTGGGATTCTGGAGGTTCTTAAAATCTGCAGGGAAACATGAACTTGTGGAAAAAGAAGAACACTAAACAAGCTCCCCCTGCCTAAGCCCCTGCTTTATATTCAAGCTATCATGACAGGCGTTTGTCAGGAACGAAGGATACAGCGTTCTCCGTCTGCGACATGTCTCCTTATGGCAGCACTGGCAAAATCAACAACTTGTTCTACTCATGGCTGTGAAATTCAGCCTGGGAGGTCTGTCTAGCCCTCCCGACCTCAGCTAAAATAAGTTTTTTGTTGCTGGGAGAAGAGCCAGATTCCCTTCCAGTGCTGCTGGGGCTTCTCCCCTCTCCCAGCGCTGCTTGTGGGACAGCATCCTCCCAGCTCCCCGTCACCCACAGCGCTACGCAGGGGTGGCGGAGACGTCCCCCTCCACCATGAGCCAAGGGAAAGGGCAGAGTATGGAAAAAAGAGCTTTTTTTTTTTCCTGGCCTGATTTCAGCCGGCAGATGATCGCAGCCCATCACTTATCTGCTTCCTTCCCAGGCTGAAACCTGACCTGTTTTCATGGCCTCTAATAACATCTCTGAGTTAATTCACTGGAGCTGTAGTCACTTGTGTCCAAAAATATGCCTTAACCCTTTTCCCTGGGTGGAGGGGCTGGTCCAACGGGTAGGTTAGAGCCCTGGTGGCAACGGGGGACACCAGGTCAGCCGCAATAAGCACAGCCCTGGCTGAAAGCCTGCTGATCCCCCAGCAGGTCCCCCTTGTGAGCAGAGCAGAATGCGGTTTCTACAGAAAGGGGGGAAACTTTAAGAAGAATGACCAAAGCATGCAGGCAGCGAGCACCAGCTCCTGCCAAGACCAGAGGAGCAATGCCCAACCCACCAGGAACTGCTACTCTCAGCCCTATGATCTCATGCCTCAGTTTCCCCACCTGAGAGCAGGACTGGACTCAGGGACAGAGAAAGCCTTTCCTGGCCGAAGGACAGACCCGTCTCTGCAGTGCCGGCTCCAAGCCCTCCGCAGAGCATCTCACGGGAAGCCTGCGGGCACACACGGTGCCGGCAGCTCTGTCTCCGAACCTCATGAGGCTCGCGGTGGCACATGTGTACGTTGGCAGAAGGTGTGTGCATGCAGCAAGTGCAAACAACAGGGTCTGGGAACAGCTAATCCCAGCAGGGGGTTGCAGATTTTAGTTCCCAAAATCTCCTTCTGCTGCAGTCCGACTTGCTTTGGCTGAGTATTTCAAAGGGGTCCCTCCAGCACGGGGATGTGGTGGCGGCAGAGGTCCAGAGGGCAGCAACAGCTTTCCAGCCAGAGTAATCGCTCTGCTAAGTAATCACAGAACATTATTAATTGTATTAACAGTATTCATTGATGTGCAGCACCCAGAGTTGGTGGCTAACCCCAGCTTTGGGCCACCCATGCCCCTTTTCCTGGGGGCAGGCGTGCTCAGGGAGCACAAACGATGGAGAAAGAGGTCTGGCAAAAGCTGCCCACTGCGGCGGAGATGACTTCCCAGCCATTAGCTGCCGTCACCGGAGCGTATCTCTAAAGCTCTTCCTAGGGCAAGGATCGCTGAATACTGGAACAAAGAGGGCGACTGTGGAGGAGAGGGGAAAATTAGCAAAGGCGATTAGGCAGGTTAGCCTCTTTTCGTCATGCAGGTGGTGGTGGGCTGCATCTGGGACAGCATAAACCTGGGTGGGAGTGGGCAAACAAGCTGCAAAAGCCCTTTCCCTGTGAGCTGCTGGGCTCCCCAGTGCCCAGGGAGGCTTTCCTGCTGGGATGCTGCTGGGGTGCGATGCGGAGGAAGGCCAGCCTGGCTCAGAAACGTCCCATCGGGTATGTTTAAACACCCACCAGCTTCTCACAGACAGCGGGAAGAAGCCGATTGTGTCAAGCATCAAATCGCTGTCACTAGCACAGGCTGAAAACCCACTCGAGGAGTGAATACAGGGGAAAAAAAGAGGCTAAGACAAGAAGAGAGTGGTGGCGCCTGTGACTGATAATCCCATCTGCCTGTGTCTGTCAGCCGTAGGTCTTAATCCCTGCCGGCGCTGCTGAGATGTGGTGGGCATGGAAGAGCAAGCTGGTTGTCCACAGCACCAGTCCACTCAGTGCAGGGTGGGAAGATGTCTCTCTTCCCAAACCAGCACCAGGCGAAGCAGGGATTTGCCAACACTCATCACAGAAATGTCCCCAGGCAGCAAAGACGAGTGGGTGAGCACGGTTGGCTTTCTCTGCCTGACTTGCACCCTCCGTTGCTCTCCTTCCGTGCTACCTGACCCGCTGGGGCATCTTCCACCCCTAAGTGATCACTGAGACCTGGGGACAAGAATCATAGAATCACCGAATGGTTGGATGGAAGGGATGTTGGAAGGGACCTTAAAGATCATCCATTTCCAGTCCCCTGCCCTGGGCAGGGACACCTCCCACTAGACCAGGCTGCTCCAAGCCCCATCCAGCCTGGCCTTGAACACCTCCAGGGATGGGGCCGCCACAGCTTCTCCGGGCAACCTGTTCCAGTGCCTCACCACCCTCACAGGAAAGAATTTCTTCCTGATATCCAATCTAAATCTCCTCTCCTTCAGTTTAAAACCATTACCCCTCGTCCTATTGCTCCGCTCCCTGATCCAGAGTCCCTCCCCATCCTTCCCGTAGTCCCTTCAGGTACTGGAAGGGGCTCTAAGGTCTCCCCGGAGCCTTCTCTTCTCCAGGCTGAACACCCCCAACTCTCTCAGCCTGTCCTCACTGCAGAGGGGCTCTAGCCCTCTGATCATCTTCGTGGCCCTCCTCTGAACCCGCTCCAACAGCTCCGTGTCCTTCTTGTGCTGAGGGCTCCAGGATGTTTGTCCTTGTGGTGGGATGGGTGCACCCGTTGTGGGACACGCACGGCTGGAGACACCGGGCATTTGGGGACGTGGAGATCACAGCAAAGCCCCTGGTTCCCAGGACCGGTGTGGATAGCCTGGGCTGTGGGTGGCAGACTGGCTGTGACCCGAGGCTGTGTCCTTGAGAAGGTGTAAGGATGCATGGTCTGTCCCGTTGCCCCCCGCTCCCGCCTCTGCTCTCACTTCTGCTGCAGAAAGCAGCTGTAGCTATTCCTGCCAGGAGGTGTAAGACAAGGCTTTGCCAAGGGGCAGGGGAGGCTTTGCTAACTCACAGCTCCTTCGCACGGCTCACACTGGTTTCCTCATGCACCCCTCGCTGCTAAAGGAGGCGAGACTTGCTGATACGGCGCAATATCACATGCTGGAGGAACAGGGGCTCAAGCTGGGAGAGGTCCTTAAAAAATTATGCCGGTGTAAATGAAGCTCACCCCTTTGATCAGTGAGAAAAACCTAAAAAAAAAAAAAAGGCTTGATTGCACTTTCCCCACCGCCCCCCTTTCCCCCCATAAAGTAAATTAGCAAAGAAATGATAAGGCCATCCATAAGCCACCGTCAACACTTGAGGCCAAGGGAAAGGGGCAGCTGGGAGCTGTGGCTCTGGCTGACGGTCCTGCACGCTCCCTGCTTTGCCCAGAGGACCCAGAGGTGCAACCTGAAGCCCCCGTGTTTGCCCAGGCACCGTTTGCTGAATTTAGCATAGGATTAAACTCCACTGGGAGGTACAACCCCCGGATTCATTTCCTTCCTCTGCTCCTCCCCTTTTGGAAAGGGAAAAAAAACCCAAAAAACCCACATCATTCATGATGGCTGTGATGGAGATCTGTGAAAATCAATCTGAAAATCACATCATCTGTGGCAGATTGCTCCATAAATTGACTGACTGCGTCCCAGGGGAGGGGGTGTGGGAGGGGGAGAGAGTCTAGTTAGGCCTGTCTTTAGCAAATAACTTCATATCTTTAATGCTTATCCCTATTCCCTCTCCCTAAGTTCACCCCGAGCGGCACCGGTACCTCCGCTGAAGTCCGCTGGGATGGTGGAGCAGCCTGCTGGGTGCGTCGCATCTGTGCCCTCGTCCTTACATCAGGTCGCTTGCGTGCTGGACCGCTGCGGAGACGTCCAGCTCTCAGCCCTGCAATGGCTTCAAGCCGAGGGCACCGGGTGATTTTCGGCTGCAGATCACAGCTGTTGGGTTCCCCCCCGCCTCGCCCAGCCCTCCCAGCACCCACCTGCCCCTTGCCAGGGGTGCCTGGCACTCGGAGAGCCCCGCTTCGGTGAGAGGAAGATTCCAGCTGAGGAAAGAGAGCAATTAATGCTTTTTGCATTCATTTAGAAGGCAGAATTGGGTTGGTTTGGGTTTTTTAATTATCTACACAGAAATAGCAAAGGCAAATGGGCAGTGGGCTCTTTCCTGCTCCGTGGTCATTTAACCAGTGGACAAGACAGCAGGTACTGAGACAAGCCAAGCCCAAGGGAGCTGCCATCTCCTCGCTCCCTGTCACCTCTAAAGCCAAAGGTGACACAAAGCAGCTCCCAAAAAGCTCCTGGGAGACGCTATTTGCCAGCTCGCTCTTCCGTGCACTGGTAGGGACCAACTTCCAGGGCAGTCCACAGTATTCCACCTGCTGGTGTGGGCTCTGGCAAACACAGCCAGTGAGGATACGCAGCACTGCGTCACCGAGCAAGAAAGATCATTGTCAAGAGATGTAAACAAATGAGACGAATAAAAAATAGAGATGCTGAACCAGACTGGGCTATTGAAGCCCTTCGGTGGGGGCAACCTTCCGAGAGCATCTCATTTCCCCGGGGAGCCACAATGGTGCCAGAAAGGAGCAGTGATTGCCTGTGCTCGCCCCTGGGGGAAGGATGCTCGCCCATTGAGGGGGGAGGATGCTCACGCGTGGAACTGTCGGTGCTGCCAGCCAGCGAGCCAGCAACGCCACGTGGCTCCCGGCATGAGTAAGCACCAGCCCCACTTCAGAGCCCACACACATCCTTGGCACTGGGAGAGGATGCTTGTAAGTACCACCGGAGGAACGAAAGGGAAGGAGGGGGGGATGAGAGCCACCCACAGCGTCTCCCCTCCAAGCCATCAGCTGTGTCCCTAGAGGGTGCAAACCACTGCCCACTCAGCCTTGTACGGGTGGATTTTAAGCACCTCACTGGGACTGAAAAAAAGGAAGACAAAAGCTTCATTCTTTCAAGTTTCCCAGGCCCTCCCTCGCATCCCTTCCTCCTCCCAGGGGCTTGGGTTTGACTCCAGCAGCCTCCCATCCAAGTTTCCCTTGTTTTCCTGAAAGGAGCTTCGTGAAAGGAGTGAGCATTGGTCATCTCGAGTGCTCAAGGCTTCCCTTGCGTCCCCCCCAGGGTTGCACAACCGCTGGCATCCTGCCTTAAAAATAATGTGGGGAGCCTTTAGGGAAAAGCCAGCGCCCCATGGAGTTAAAGATGCCCTCGGTGCCCTGTGCCTTCCTGTGGCTTTGCCGGGCAGACACAGAGAGGAAAAAACCTCTAAGAAAATTATGCCTCTTCCCGGGAAGGATCTTTTCCCAGGAAGAAGAGCCGGGTTACGGGGTGATGATTTGCAGCAGTCCCAGAAGAAAAAGACTGTTCGTGCCCCTCAGGTACCCAGACGCCAGACGAGCTGTGCCCAACGCTGGCTGCAATGCCGCTGCTGCAGGCAGGGACTGCTCCCACGTCCCGGGAGCCCGCCAGCCACCAGGACACCTCTGCCGGCACCTGGGGCTGGAAGGGGCCTGGAGCACCCGCGGACGAGGGGAGGGGAGCGCACACAGGCCAGGTTTGGGTGCTTTTGGCAGCCCTGTCCCCCGCGGCTCTCCAGGGCCCGGTGAGGAGGAGCAGCCCCAGCGCTTCTGCCAGCCGCACGCCAGCAGCATCTGTTCCTGGGGTACTTTTGTTCCCGATTTATCCCCTGTCTCCTGGAGCTATTATAAGCAGGTACAATCTGCATCGCCATTGTTATTCAGATGATGTACAGATAATTTTAACCTTTCTGTTCCATTTGTCAAGGGGCTTTTTTTAGCCTCTGCGTCTGCCAGGCGGAGCGCTGGCTCTCCGACAGCGAAGGCTCCCCGTTTTGCAGCAGCAGTTTCCCTTGCTAGGGTGAAGCTCTGCCTTCCCTGCATTACTCCAGGTATCGGTTTCACGGCCCCAGATGTGTTAGGAGATTTGGGGAAAGGCGGCAGAGGAGGTTAAGCACTCAGCTAGCTACATCCGTCACTCCTCCCAGTCCCATCCCATACCCTCCATGGGATGTCCACCGGAGACCTGCACGCTCAGTCCCGCTTCCAAAACCTTAAGACACTCGCTGCAAAAAAAATGTTAATGCAGGACTTCTGGCCCACACGGGAGGAGCTCCTCTGCTTGAACTGCTCCCAGCGGCAGTGCAAAGCCCGCCCTGGTGAAGAAGGCATCGCCGCCCTGCAGAGCCTTCCCTGCAGATCACTTTTTGGGTTATAAAATGGGAATGTGCTTCCCAGCCTGCAAAATGCTGGACTTTGCTTTCAGCCCCTGGCTGTCACTGCGTCTATTGCCTGGGCAAGTGCCCTCAAAGCTGGGCCATCTCCTGGGCTATGTCCTCAACCTAGCCTGTACGCCTCCTGCTGAAAACACACTTTTTAGCCCTTTGTGACCAGAAGAGTTGAAAACCAAACCTGGCAGCATTTGGGAAAGAAAGGGAAAGATGCAGAAAGTGGAGGCCAACATAAAGCCAGTTCCTATGGGCCACCACATTTGGGCTTTGTCCCCGGTGGCACAGGGAGAGAGGGGCAGCAGCACAGGGGGGACACACAAGTTAAGCTCAGCTCAAAGCAGTCCAGGTGAGCAGAGCAATGGCCTTCATCCTTCCCTGAGCTCTTCTTGGCACAGCACCCTCCCGCTGCTGGGAAAAAAAAAAAAAGAAGAGTCCTGTTGAGAAGCCATAAAACATCCCTGTCACCCGTGCCCAGCCTGCCGCAGGCTGCTGACTTGTCTCTGACTGCTGGGGAACTTTTTGTGCTTTAACCAGCTCTGCGACAGAAAAATATAAGCCCTGACTTCAGCATCTTTGCTCGACAACTCACCCATGAGCTTTGGACCAGGCAACAGCATCTGAATCCACTTGACATCTCCAGGGCGCTGGCATGGAGGGAGGGCCGAGCTGTTGGAATCCCCCAAAGCCCCGCATCCCAGCAAGTTTTCCAAGCCCTTCCATTTACAGGCTGGTGTTCCCTTGCATTTATCCGGCTATAAAATGTCACCACGATGCTCTCGGCTTCCTCTGCCCGGTTTGCACCGGTGCCTCTCCTGGCTCCTGGCCCCAGCCCCCCTCCAGTGCCACCAGCCCCCCAGTGCCCCTCAGCCTGCATGTCTGGAAGCAGCCAGGCACGAGCCACAGCTCCCCCCAGGGTGACAGCCCTCTCCAAACATGCTCCCTGCCTCTCTCCTTCGCAGCCTCGCACCCTGCCTGGGGACCACAGGGATGCCAGGGCAGGTCTGGCAGGGGAATGTCCCCTGTGACGACGCTGGGGAACACCCCATCCCACCCCATCCCGTGTGACGGGGCTGCCCAGCACAGGCTGTGTGCCACCCCCTCCCTGCCACGGGGACCTTTTGCAGGGGTGCAGCATCTCACCCACTGTCCCCGCAGCCCCGCCAGCACAGATGGGATGCCAATGAGACGAGGTCCGTGGGGGTTCTTTACAACAAGTTTTTATTTTTCTTTCCTTTTGACAAAAAACATTGAAGTTGTACATCGCCGTCCGTCGGTTCGGTTCCCCGTCTGGGTCCGAACGAGCATGTTACGTTACAACATTCCGCCCCAGTGCCTGGATAAAGGCAGAGCATCTCACACCCACCCTCCCTCAGCCCCAGGAGCTGCCAGCCCCGCACCGGGAGGGGGGCTCTGCCCTCCAAGGCCTCGCAGGGGGACAGGAGGATGGGGTTGGGACAGCCAGCCCGGAGGGGACAGCGGGGCTCTGTGCTCCGGGGCTGCCTCATCTCCCCTCACGCCCTCCGCCGTCTCCCCAGGAGCTTTGCAGGGCTCTGAGCCCAGTCCCAGCACCAAGCTGGGAACCAGTTGCACGCTACCGGTGAATTCCTGCCTGGGCAGGGGCTTGTCCTGTGCAGGCAGAGGTTGAAACCCGTTCCCCCGGCTTCCTCATCCTCCCTCCCATGGTCAAGCATGGCCAGCAGCCATCTAACGGTGAGCGCAGTGGCAGATCCCCACTGTCCAGGAGGTGAAGGAGATGTCTGAAAAGCCACAGACAAGAGATCATACAGCAGCAAAGTGAGTCCAGCGCCTTGAAAAGTGCGACGCGGGCTGCAATGGCGCCTTGGGGCTGCTTTTCCTTCCCCCTCAGCGCAGTCTTTTCCACGGTTCTCTTGGGGGTTGTTTTTGGTTTCAGAGACATGCTTTGGAGGTGCCACCTTGTCCCCGCAGGTCCCTGCCTGAGCTCCCACTGCGGGAGCAGGATTGCAGCTATTAGCAGGAGAGACAGGAGCAGGCCATTTTTGGGCCCCCTTCTGAGATGGAAGGGACTCTGGTTTGCTTCATACGGTTTCTGTACGTTAGGAAACCACAGGTCTTACATGCCAAAAAGCTCAGATTTGGACGCCGCAGCCCACCGCCACCTGCGGGTGCGCCCCGAGGGGCTCTGCCCCAGCCCCCGCCGCCACTGCAGAGCATTACCACACACCGCCGGCTGGCCCCATTCCGCAGCCAGGGAAAGAAACATGCCCAGAGCTTGAAATCTGCATGAAACGTGCCCCCTACCCGCCCCCCGCCCCGGCCCCCACCTCTTCGAGAGCATCCCTTCCTCCCACCCAACAGGCGCAGACACAAAAAGCCGCCTCCTCCCCTCCCCACGGGCTGTTACTCAGAACCCGGCGTATTGTCAGACACCTTTCTGCATTTAGAAGGAGACGATGCCAGCACCTATTTTTAGAGCTTGTATGGCATCGCCTCCCCCGGCCCCCAGCACCACCGCATCCCTGGCCCCAGCCCCCACATGGTCCCATGCTGCCCATCAGACCCACCTTCCCCCAAACTCCGGCACGGGGAGCAACGCTCCAGCAGCTTCAGGTTGAAACCACGAGCTGCTCATGGATGGCTGGAAGGTGACGGGCGATGCCCAGAAGGGAACAGGAGATGCCCTTGCCATCAGCCAGCACCAGGGACCTTCCCCACGGCCGCATGGGGCACGGCTTGCCCCCAAGCACCAAGATGGGGGATGCAGGAGCTGAGCCAGAGCGATGGCGAGGGCTTCCTGGAGAATTTTTGGATCCTCTGGCAGCTGGAAGTATCTGTTCAGGACGCACGGGGCGAGCAGGGACAGCAGAGGTGCCACCCACCGGCAAGGACCAATCAAGGCAGTAGGAGGTTTTTTGGCCCCATAAGCGAAACCTGCTCCTTGGGTGCGCAGAGGGCAGTTTGACCATTAGAAAGAGGGGTTTGGGTCCATGCCCAAAGAGTCACGGAGTGGGCAGCCTTTGGAGCTGGTGGGATTTGCTTCTTGCAAAGCAGAGCTCCCCTGCGGGGGAGCTCACAAAGCGATCGGGGCAGGGGGCTGATCCGCGCATGCGGGAGCAGGGCAGTTTGTGCCCATAGCATCTTTTGGTCAGGAGAAGACACAGGTTATCCAGGACCAAAGCAAAGCCTGAGAGCCTGGAGAACAGCCCCAAGAACCTGAACCACAACAACTCACAGCAGAGCGAAACCGCGGGCAGGAGGAAGGGCAGGACGAGGGCTGCACTGCTTCCCCCTGCCCAGCCCAGCGGGCTGAAGGCCATGTCCCATCTCCACAGCATGTGGCCGTGCCTGGTCCAACCACATCGACCAGAACTCCAGCCCGTGGAGCAAGCCCTTCCCTGAGGCTCCAAAGGCACACAGCACCCACCGGCTCCCCAGGACCACGCTCAGGGCTGACGACGGACATGACTCACAGCAGAAACACGCCGGCGATCGCCAGGGTGAGCCACCCATCACCACAAGGCCACCAGCATCACCCCAGGCTGGCAGGCAAAGCATTGCACCCACGGCCAAGGGGGCGCGCAGATCATTAGAGCTGACTGCACATAATTACCAGATTAATTAATGACCGGCACTAGAAGGCGGCCCTGTACTGCATTTTCAGTATTTGCAGGAGGTGCGAGCCACCCTGCTCGCACTCCGGACCACGCTCTTCTCCCAGAACCCTCTCAGACACCCACCTGCCCCCACGCCGGGGCCATGGGGTTTGCAAACCCAGCTGCCCCCATGGCAGCCCCCCCTCCAAAGGGGGTGCTAGGCCTCATAAGTGGTCAGAGGCCATGGCTGCAGGGGATACCGAGGCAGGGGAGGTGCCGAAGCCGGGCTCCTCTGCTGGGAGGACAGATCTTAGGGTACCGTCACGCACGCACAACATCTTCTCTCCCCTGCGGACACGGGAATCTTCTTTTCCTGGGAAAACACAGCAAAGAGGCCTCTGAGAGGTTTGCCATCACCCCTTGGCACCGCTGGCGCCAAGCAAGCCATACCTCCAGGGACAGCCCCGTCCTTGTCCCTTGGGCATCCCACTCACTCCCGCAGGGACAGCACGGCACAGCTGGCAGCAGAGCTGCCCGACGAACCCCCCCCCCCACTGCCACGGCCACCTCTGACGGAGCAAATGCAATTCCCACCGCCGGAAACGCCTGGGATGGGGGCGAGGGGAGCAGGCTGACGTTCTCAACGCTCTGCTACAGCGACGGGCCACAGCAGCCCCCCGGGGGCTCCCCAGCATTGTCAGATGACTAAAACAAATCCATGTATGTGTATATCTTTATATATACAGCATATAAATATATATACACACACATACCGTATATACACGCACAGGCACACCTAGAGTTCTCCGTATATAAATAAATATATGTCGGTGGGAGGCAGCATACATTTGGCAGCACTGAGCCCCCACCCCACCCCAGCCCCAGCCCTTCTCCCGCCTGCCCCCAGTACAAACCAGTCGGCTTCTTTTTCCACCCCCGCCACCGCTGGCAGGCAGAGCCGCTCCGGTCCACCTGGTGCACCACGACCCCTCGGTCCCCCCACACTCCGCCACCGCACCTCACCCCTTCTCCAGGCTGGATGAGACCCTCGGGGGAGGGAAATTCAAAGCCACAGCAGCACGAGCCCGAGCGACAGAGCAAAGGGGGCCCCTGGTACCCCCTCTTGCTGGGACTCTCCGGCCTCGGGGAGCGGAAAACCATCGGGATGAGCCTTCCCGGGGGGTCCCGCTTGGGGCAGGGAGCGGGGCTGCGGCCGGGGGGGGGCTCTCATTCAGCCCCCAGCACGCACAGCCCACGGGCCGCTCCGCCACCCATCAAATGCTTCTCTGTGCAGAAAAAAAAAAGGTGATAGTAATAAATGAAAGTCGACAGATTTTAATTTTTTTTTTGCACAAAGACTTTTTTTTTTCTTTTTCTTTTCTTTTCTTTTTTTTTTTTCCTTCCCCCCCCCCCTCCTTTTTTCTTTCCCCCTCCATGTTCCGGTCAGTTTGGTTTTCTCCTTTTCCCCTGGCATTTGGTTTTGGTTTGGTTTCATTCCCAGGCGTGGCGAAGAGCATGCATTGGAGAGGGGCAGGGCGGCGGCGGCGGGACGGGATGGGACAGGACAGGGAGGCTGAGACGGGGCCGGGGTTGGGGGGAAAAAGGAGGGGCAGCTTCTAGCACTTGTCGTCTTCCTCGGTGTCGCTGAGCACGTCGATGCTGGCCCCGCACATCACGCCTTGCCCTGCCCCTCGCCTCCGCCGCCGGTAGTGCCCGTTGGGCATCTGCCAGCTGTGCCGCAGCGGCGGGGCCGAGCCGATGGTGTTGGAGCGGCCGAGGCTGGTGGCGACGGCCGCCTCGAAGGTGAGCGTCTCCTCCTCACCGCAGTCTGAGGCGTGCGAGTCGTCGTGCAGGGCCAGGTAGGGCTCCGAGATGTAGCGTTGCGGGGTGGATTGGCGGCTCTGCTTCCCCGCTGGGGAGCTGGAAGACTCGGTCAGGCCGGTGGCGTTGGGCTCCAAGGTGGAGGAGAGGAGCGGGGAGCCCCCCTCGCTCTCCTCGGCGGGCGGCGAGCCATCTCCGGTGTGCCGCAGCATGGAGGCGTAGGAGAGGAGGGGACGTGGCTTGGGGGGCACCGGCGGGAGCTGGCGGCGACCTCGCCGGGGGGTGCTGGTGTCCGAGATGGAGGGGATGGAGCTTTCACTCAGGGAGCCCGTTCCCTGCAATGCACCAAGACACGCTGGGGAATACAGGGGTGATGGGCAGCGCCGTGCGCCCACTCCCCCTGCCCTGAACCTGGGGTGCCCGGAGCATCCTCACACTTGGATGAGGCCCCTCGCCTGCCCCATCCCTGCCTCGGGGTCTGCTCCAGGGATGAGGATGGTGTCTGCTCTTGGTGGTCAAAAGTAAGAAGCACCCACAAAACCACTGTGGGAAGAGCTCATGGCTTGCCAGCTGATGGTCCCCATGGGCAGCATCTCCGTGGGCTTCAAGCACGCTCGAGCACTGGCTTGTGTAGCTGGGACATCTCAACCTTGTCAGGGAGCGGATGCCACAGTGGTGAGAGGATCAGTGTGGAGATCCACCTCTCTCCCCAAACGCTAGGCAGGGTGTCCGAGTACCCCCAACCCGCTCAAGCTCACAGGGGACACAGAGATGCCACCGTGGGGAGGAGAGATGGTGCAGAGCTCCCGGAGCTGGGGCTTCTCTTCCCAGTTTTGGCAAGGAGCTTTTCTCCTTTGTGCTTAGGAAGGGGTTTTTGTCACCCACCTGCCTGTTGGGTGTCTGCGACCTGCCCTCGCTGGGTGACCGGGACTCGCGCCGCCGCTCCGGCGACTCATCATGCGCCTGGGGACTCCTCTCCTCAGAGTTGCAGCGGGAGATATCGGGGGACAGCAAGTGCTTGCGCTCTTTGGATCGGCCCCGCTCCCTGCCACCTGAGCGATGTCCGTCGGACCGGTGGCCTGCAGGACATCCCCATCAGTCCTCACCGTCCCCTCCCCAGGAGCAAGGGACAGCTCGGCTGAGGGGTTGGTTTTTTTTGGCATTGGTGTGGGACGGGGCCACTTGCTCACCCGAGTCTGCGTTGAGGCGCCGGGCGGAGAGCTGGAGCGAGGAGTGGTAGCTGCGCCGGCGGGACTTGTAGGTGTTGTCGCTGCTGCGCTCCATGGAGAACTCATCCAGCCAGGAGCTGTTGGTGCGCTTGTCCCGGATGGTAGAAAACGATCGCCGCATCGAGCTGGTGTCTGTCACCACCTGCAAGCAACCCCGTCCGGCCGGGGAGGGGGTCAGCGCCGTGGGGGGACGGCAGTTGAGCAATTACTGATGATGATGGTGCCCCACCATCACTGGCACACCAGGATGGGGAGAGTTGGGGTGGGGGTGGCCACCCCGAGCACAGCCCCACCAAATAATCTCTGCGCAAATCGGGGTGGGGGAGCGGGAGGAAAGTGGGGGGTTAGCTTTTGGGCTTGCGAGCTCCCCTGCCCCCACCGGCTGGGAGCTGCGCTCCCCGAGCAAAGGCAGCGGCTGTGGGTTCAAGCCAAGGCGCTGCGCGTCAGGGGATGAGCAGCAGCACCCCACCTCGTGGGGACGGGAGAGGTACCAGGCTGTTGTGCCCCCCAGGCTGTCTCAGCATCCCTCCCCGCCTTGAAAACAGGACCGAGTGGAGCAAACGGAGACATCGGAAAAGAAATCATTGAGAGAGAGGGGATCCTCCAGTGCCCCTCACTTGGTGTTTATTTTCCTGGCTGCTGCCACTTTTCCAGTGGCAGCACTGGTCCTCCTTGGTCCTCCTTTATTGCCACGTCCCCTTCCCCTCCGCTCGTTCTGTCCCTCTCTCCCCACTCATGCTGTCGTTTTATCACCCCTCTCCTTTCCTTTCTGCCTTCCGTGCTTCTCCTTTCTACCTTCTCCCCTCATTCTAGCTTGAGTTCTCACACGTTTTGTGGAAAACATCACCTCCTCCCATACTTTCCTTTGCTCTATTCCAGCAGCTTTTTGCCTCTGCAGCCTCAGGCCATTCTCCTTTTTCTCCTCTCCTCGCACTGTACCCTTTCTGCTCCCCTCCCCTCTCTTCTGATCATCTCCCCCCACTGCTAAATGGTCGATAAATCCTACGAGGCAAAGCCTCCCTTCCTCTTCACGCCCCACCGAAGTGCCACGACATGTCACGCCAGCCCCGACACCAGGACCTCTGTGAGAAAGCAGACCCAGAGGCTTCACAGCAAAACTGAACCCCACAGGAGCGTCTGTGTCTCGGTGGAGGCTGAGTACAAGACAGAACAACAGAGAAACCGGGCAGACAAACAAGGTGAGATGTGGCCTGGGTTCCCCTGGACAGACAGAGAAGCGCGTGCGTTGGGACAACGGGAAAGGAAGGAAAAGGCATTTCATCACCCGGGAGATCATCTGACAGCCGGGCTGGCACTCCTCGAACCTCAGCCAGCGCCCGGGGCTGGAGGAAAGCAGGGGTGTCCCACTGCGGGGGGACCCTGCAACCTCCTGGCATGGCCCTGCTCCACCATGGACCTCCCACACGAGCCAGGGGATCGACACCCCGGCTGCTCTCCGCTGCTGGTGTCCCCCAGGCAGGGGAACAGCAGCTCTCCTACTTTGTGCAACACCCCAAAGATGGGAAGACGCTCCAACATGGGGGCGCTGGGGAAGCTCGGGGGCTCGTGGGACTCGCTGAGTGTGGAGAGAAGCCCCAGTGTTACCTGGTAGGCTTTGCTTGGACCCGGCACCCGTGGGGGGGCTTTGCTTGGTTTTACCTGGGGATCCACAGTGAGACGAGGCATGGAGGAGGCCCTCCCAGAGACAGCGTGGTCCTGAGTGTCCACGGGAAGGTAGTTGCCACGGTTAGAGGGCTGCACTCTTTGAAACTCCCTAACCTCTGGCTCCTAGAAATAAACACACAGCCAAGCTCTTGGGATGGGGTTGGAGCGGGGCAGCACGCTGCTTCTGCCCTGTCGGCAGGGGACAGCCCCACTCGCTCAACTGGGGCCAGAACTTAAGTGGGCCAAAAAGAGAGTCTAAGACATGTCATCCATCACGTTGTCACCGAAAAATAATCTCCGATTCACAGTCCATCGCTGGGGAGCCCAGATGTGGTGCTTCATGCTTGCCTGATGGCCAGTTCACCCTGGACCTCTTCAGCAGCAGCAGAAAACCTGCCTGGATCTGGTGATGCCCTGACTGCCCGGGCTTTAACTCCTCCTTTTGCCAGAATGGGACAAACATATGGGATTTTCTCCCTGACCCTGCTTTAAAGGCTTTGTGGACACATCCCCATTAAAAGAACGCACGCCACCTGTGGCACCTTGGTTAATTCTCAATTTAGGGGACTCTTTTGTAGAGGAGATGGGCAGGGAGTGACCCTGGAGATCTGCTAGAAGGTGACTTTATGGGCAAGGGGCGGGGGGGTGTCTTATCTGCCGCCTCCTTGCTGGCAGGACGGTGGTGTGGTGGGGGTGGCCGGGGCAGGGGACGCCCGCCTGCGTGGTACACAGCTCACACAGAGTACTACAGACCCCGGGGGACACAGACCGGGCTGGAGATGCACAGTGGTACAACACTGCATCCGACAAGCGCCGGGGTGGTGCGCGAACGCACACGCACACAGACACGGAGAGATATATACAGATATGTATATATAAATATATACAAACAGACGGACAGACACTGCTGCTGCCAGCCAGCACGTGTGTGAGGCCAGAGGGGTGTGCTCCCGTTGGAGACGGTTGGACAGATCGGTTTGGGATCGGGGACACCAGGCACTGACAACAAAATGAACATGAATCCGAAAACATCAGATACCATCACTCAGCACGGGGTAACCCACTGAAATGAGCGCTCAGTGGAAAAAAAGAACCGCCTGCGAAGAGAAGGATGTTTTACTGCAGGACATTGGACCTCACTCACAGCTCTCGCCCCAAAAGCACTTGCCACTGCCTGGCCCTACTGGCCAGGGCTGGCCCAGGGGTGGCTGTGTCCCCAGTGCCCGGACAGAGGCGAGGGGCCAGAGCCCCAGCTTGGGGACACTTGGGGACATTTCTCCCCTGCTCGGATCCATGAGTGACCCACTGGCTGCCATCTCCCCGCTGTGCTCGCTGCCACAGGGGCTGGGAGCAGCATTTCGCTGCTGTGCCGGCAGCCCCACACCTCCCCATGCCCACCAGCATCCTCGCTGGGACCGCAGCCGAGCGCCCGCCAGGCGGTGTGGGACTTTACCAGAGACTGGTGCTCCTGGAACTGCCCGTGAGCCGGATCCATGCACGCCAGCTGGAAGATCTCCTGTGGCGAGAGCGGGCTCAGCGAGGGGAACCCGCTCCGGCTGCTCCTGCAAAGACAGTCCAGCTTCAGGGAGGCCCACAAGCCGGGTGCTGCCGTCACTGGGTATCACCTCCCCAGTGGCTCAGAGCTGGGGACCCCCCGTTCTTGCTCCCTAAGCTGTCAAGATTGAGACCTCTGGGACAAATATCATGTTCCTTGGGCATCTGAAATGGTGCCCGGGCAGGAGAGGACATCCCATGCCAGAGGACATCCCACACCAGCAACTTCCACCATCTCTTTCCCACCAGCCAGGGTGCTGGGATCCCCCACCAACCCTGCACCACCCAGGGACCCATTGCTCAACCACTCTGGAGGTTCAGGTCCACCCCAGACCCTCCTAGGTAAGAGAATTTACACTTAGTGCCGGGATGGTCCTGCAAGAAGAGCATCCATGCAGACACCGGGCCATCCCTCTTGGCCACCTCCGCTGCTGTTGGTGATGCTGATGCACACCAGCTACCTGGAACCCCGCAAAAGCTTTGTGGCGGGAGCTTTCTCCTCTGGACTGGGTTTCTGCTGCTCTTGGCAGCTCTTTAACCCTCTGTGCATCCCAGTGCCAGCTCCAGAGAACAAAAAGAGGGCTGCAGGAACAGAGAAATGACAGGAATACCTCCCCTTTTCTCTGGGCAATACTCACAGGCCCGAGAGGGTGTCCTGCTGGAGGTAAGGCAGAGCCTTCGCATTTGAGATGATTTCCTGTGGCAAGGAGGATGGCTCCATGCGCTGGAACATGGGGGCGTTTTTCTGTACGGAATAAAGGAAAGAGCTAAGCCTGCAGGAAATGCAGATGAACATCCAGTGCTTCACCAACCAAGCTCCAACCAAGCTTGGGGAGGCAACAGCATGCTTATCTTCGCTGTTGGGGACCAAGGATGCAGGTACGCATAGTCTCGGAGTCACCAAACCAAACCCCAACCTGTACCGCCATCTTCATCCCTCAAGTGCATCCCACGGTAGGAGGCAGCGAGGTTGTTCTGAACATCCCCGTCCCACCCACCATGTGCCCTCAGTGAGCCTCACCTGCTCCTCCAGCTGCTGCCGCTGCTTCTTCGCTTTGCTCTGCTTGTAGTAATCCATGATCATCATGGCTGCATATATTTTGCCAACAGTCAGGTCAGAGGCTGAGAGCATAAGAGGGAACAAAGGGGGGACACTTGCGTGTTAAGAGGGAACGAAGTGGGGACACTTGCGTGTTAACAGAAACAGCAGGTCTGAAGGCACCAGCGCGGATCTCGGGACGAGCCCTGCTGTGGGATACCCCGACGACCTTCAAACTCTGCTCACTGCTCCAAAAGAGGGAGAGAGAGGAACACCCAGCCACTCCACGCAGAGATAAAATGGATGGAGATGGTTTGAAAGTGTCACCATAAACCACCAAGACACACGTCTTCATCACATCTTCATATGTAACAGAGCAAGTGATGCTCAGCCTCCTGCCCTTGTATGCTCCAGAGGTGATTTACAGGAGACTCTGGGTTTGGCAGGGGTAGATAACTGCAAACTGGGCATTTTTCAAGAGGGTTCCCAAGCAGGCAGGCAGAGCAAGGCAGAAGCCAGCCTTTAGCAACACAAACCAAACCCTTTTCCCACTTCTCCCCCAGCTGGGGACATGTCTGATCGGTCCCCACCTCCCATTGGGAAGAACCTGCTGCAGGTATGATGGAAACTTGGCAGCGATGACAGCTCCCACAGAGACTCACTTTTTGGCATGGGTACCAACAGGTCAAGCATCTTCTGGGACAGGTGAGGCCAAATGGTCAGGATCTCCTTTTGAAGCTCAGAGTCTAACTGCTGCCAATCTGCACCGCCTTGAACAGTGAGGGAGGGGGAAAAAAAAAGGTCCACGTCCATCAAGGTCTGGCAGCAGGGTCCAACTAAACCCAGCCTTTTCCCATAGAATGATAGAATCATAGGGTTGGAAGGGACCTCTGGAGATCATCCAGTCCAACCCCCTGCCAGAGCAGGGTCACCCAGAGCAGGTGGCACAGGAACGCGTCCAGGCGGGGTTGGAATGTCTCCAGAGATGGAGACTCCACCACCTCTCTGGGCAGCCTGTGCCAGGGCTCTGCCACCCTCACAGGAAAGAAGTTCCTCCTCATGGTGAGATGGAACTTCCTATGGTCAAGTTTGTGCCCATTGCCTCTTGTCCTGTCCGCGGGCACCACTGAAAAGAGCCTGGCCCCATCCTCCTGACACCCACCCTTTCAGTATTTATAAGCATGGGTAAGATCCCCCCCAGTTGTGTTTTTTCCAGACTGAAGAGACCCAAATCCCTCAGCCTTTCTTCATGAGAGAGGTGTTCCAGTCCCCTCAGCATCTTGGTAGCCCTTTGCTGTCCCCTCTCCAGCAGTTCCCTGTCCTTCTCGAACCGGGGAGCCCAGAACTGGACACAGTACTCCAGGTGCGGCCTAACCAGGGCAGAGCAGAGGGGGAGGATGACCTCCATCCACCTACTGGCCACACTCTTCTTGCTGCACCCCAGGATGCCCTTGGCCTTCTTGGCTACAAGGGCACATTGCTGGCTCATGGTCATCCTGTTGTCCCCCAGGACTCCCAGGTCTCTTCCACAGAGCTGCTCTCCTGAAGTGAGGTTCATGAGCAGCAACCAGCTCGCTCTGGGCTGGGAGGGCCACCTTGCATCAGTGAGCCTGGTCTCCTGCTCTCATAGGGAACCTTTTCCTACCATCCCTTCCATATGTGCCTCCATCTCCCCATCCCCTGCCCTCCCACTCAAAGCTGCCATCTTCAAGCTCGCCTTGGGTCCGTCTCTGCGGCTCGAATCCTACTGCAGCCCACACACACCTGCTGCTGCCCCACTTTCTCTTCACTGGTGAGCAGATCACGTGCTGGGGAAAGAGCAGCTCCACTTGGTTGAAATCCTTAAATACTCGGCTATGCCGCGCAAGGAGAGCAGGGCTCTCTGGACAGTGGTGAAGGGATTTGCTGAGCTTAGGAAGACCCAAAGCTCAAAGGGAGCTGTCAACATGTGCCAACCAGAGACACCCAAGCCCAGGGAAAACCTGCTGAGCTGTAGGAGGCCCGGGTTCAAATCTGCGCTCTATCGAGAGGGGTTTGAACCCAAGGAGGTGTCTCAGCACTGGGCTTTTGCTGCTGTCTTGCCCTGGGTTGGGTTTTCTTCCAACAGCTGAGCTGTTCCCAGGGAACATTGTATTGAAAATGGCATCTTTCTGCAGAAAGCTTTTGATCTGATGAATCAGAGCGTTTTCAGCAACAACAACAAAGCAGGTTTTCTTGCTCAGAACGTTTTATCTTCTCTGAGAGAGAGCTTTCCGTTCCCCAGCCCTTAGGAAGCCAAGCACGTGTGATCTTTTCCCTCCTTGGTTTGGTTTTGTACATGGGGAGGAAGGGGAATTCTCTCTCTCTCCCCCTTTACTCGGTAGACAACAAGCTCTCTAGAAGCACCTTCCAGTGGAAAACTAGCCATCTCTTCCCTGAAGAAATAGAATTTTTTATGGAGATTGGCAGAAATTTGCCTGTTCAAGGTAATCACTTCCATCCACATGCCAGGCTGTGGGCAGCCAACTCCAGTTTGGCTGTGATGCTGTCAGCCTGCCCAACGGATGAGTACTGGTCACTCTGAAACCCTCCTGGCTCTGTCCCCTCTCTGTCCCGCCCACCTTACCTTTGGCAATTTTGATGTCCAAGGCCGTGCGTATCAGCGCCATCAAGGTGGAGGTAAAATGGACCGTCATGTCTTCGGCCACAGGCATGTTCATCAGCACCAGTCTCTGCGCAAGAGAGAGAAGAAAACAGCGGACGGAAAACAATATCGAAAAACACATCGACCAGGCTGGAGGAAAAGAAATTAAACATTAAACAAAAGGAAAAAAAAATAAAAATTAAAAAAATAAAAAGCAACAAAGAGTGTCAAAACAGCACAGCCAAAAAAGAAGGGCAAGGATCACCCCGCCATCCCCCCACCCCCCCCCCGGCTCCTTCCACCCCAGGACACCGGCTCACTGCCTTCCAGGGCTCCTCCTGCACCCCAGGAACGGCCCCTGAGCCCCCCTCCCCACAGCACCGGGGCTGTCATGGCACCTCCCGGCACTTTTGGGAAGCCACGCCTGATCCGTCAGGGATGTGGGCGCGGGGAATGCTCGGGAAGGGGAGACTGGGCTCAGGTTTCCGTTCCCCGGGGAGTTTGGCTTTCCAGCTCTCAACCCTTCCCACCTGGGGCAGGGGAGAGGAGGGTCCCTAACCTTCAGGGACTTCAGATCGGCTGGATTCCTCTAGCATGCTACATCCTGGCGCTCCCTTTTTGCGTCTTTCAGAGATGAAGTTTGCCAGCACATGCACAGGGTCCAAATTATCCAAGGGTGGGGAAGGGAAGGAAGGGTAGAAAAAGTGCAGAAGGAAAGAGAGAAGGGCAACCAAGGCAGGTTAGACACGCCATGCTCCTTCCCCACTCTGGGCAGGCGGGGTGCAAACCGAAGTGACCAGATCCACTTTCCAGAGAGTATATTTTGCTTTGTGAATACCTTGGGTCATCCCTTCCCTGCCCATTCCTTTTCACCCGGCTTCTCATGTCCTTTCCCTGCCTTCAAGCCTCCTATTTTCTCCCGGAAAAGCGTGATGGTGGATGTATGCACGCGTGAACAAACATCTGAGAGCTGGTGAGGGTGGCGGCATGTTTGCAAGTGTGCAGAGATCCCCCCTTCGCCAGCCCTGAATGCAGCTGAAAGGGCTGCAGGCAGCAGCCCGTGGCCAAGAAAAGCTTCAGTTTGCTCTAGACCTGGGCAACATACTGCTCCGTAGCTCCGGGTCTTGTCCTAACAGCTGCTGCCCTCAGAAAAGCCGTGCAGCTCCCACCCCACGTCCTTCACAACTTCCCGTGCTCCTGCTCCATGCCTATGCAGCCAAGAGCATGCTGTGCCTGTGCCATGATCCAACTGCTGGCCACCACCCCAGGAGGAACAAGGGGGTAGAACTCAGAGACACCTTTTGAAGGCATCTGGCTTTGCCTTGCACAAGCCATCCTTGGAATAGCTCGTGATGACGTGCCCTGGCTCCTGCACTTCAGAGCTGCTCCTACAGGGTGGTGAGACACCGGCCCGGGTTGCCCAGAGAGGTCGTGGAGGCCCCATTCCTGGAGACATTCAAGGCCAGGCTTGATGAGACTCTGAGCAACCTGATCTAGTTAAAGATGTCCCTGCTTACTGCAGGGGGGTTGGACTAGCTAGCCTTTAAAGGTCCCTTCTGACCCAACACATTCTATGGTTCTATGATACATCCTTGCTGCCCACCTGCTTCCCACCTCCATGGGCTTTAGCCCTGTTTTTGCGCTGGCAGGGACAAGGATGGTTCCAAGCCCATGGGACAAACTTGGGTCAGTGAAGTCCTAAGGACATCTCACCCTCCTAACTGTGCTACGGGGCTGCTCCTCACCTCATCTTCCCTAACCCTCCCACACTATTGCTGACCTTGCCCCTCTTATTTCACTGGGGTCTTCCACCCCAGAGCTCCCCAGGCTTGCGAGTGACCACAGTAGCGTCACATGCGTGGGCAGTGGAGACCAGCCAGCGTGGCCAGGACTCTTCTGGGCACTCCAGGCTCCCCAGGAGCGAGCTAAACATGCGTTGGATGCCCCCAACGCCTCCCCAGCTTCCCCCAGCCCCACCTCCCACAGCTCCCTCGAGCCCCGGCTCCTGCTCAGATCTAGCCCCCGTAGAAGGAAGGGTTGATCTACCTTATAGGCCACTTTGGAAGGACATCTCTTGCCGAGGCCTAGCGGTGGTGACATAAGAGTCAGCATTTCATACATCTCAGTGTAATGGATTCGGCCACTGCTCATGAAGGGGGAAGGGGAGGGAGGGAGATGCAGAGAGAGAGGAGGCATTCCCAGAGAGCAGAAAAACGTACAAACAAAAATAGTACAGGAAAACAGGAGAGAAAAAACAAACGGACAAACAGGAAAAGAACAGGAAACCCGTTAATCAAGGCAAATCATACATGAGAGACTGTCCTGATGTGGATTTATAGCACTGCTCACACAGACCCAGGAATGCTGGCAGAAAGCAACTCACCCCTCTCCTCTCTGCTGCTGGCCTCAAGCGCCTGTCTCACTAGCAGTCTGGGAGTCCTCCTCTGGTCTCAACCCCTTTCCTAAAGCCCTCCAGCAGCCCCCAACTTGTCCCACAGGTTCCAGGGCTGTGTGCGAGTGGTATA
The DNA here is from genome assembly GCF_964199755.1 of Larus michahellis. Classification (NCBI taxonomy): domain Eukaryota; kingdom Metazoa; phylum Chordata; class Aves; order Charadriiformes; family Laridae; genus Larus; species Larus michahellis. Next base: position 24,397,246 of record NC_133903.1, on the reverse strand, counting down.
AATCAGATACACGGCGCTCAAGCCATGGGTTATTTGAGATAACGGTTGTTTGCACCACACCGTTCTGTGGCCTCCGTAGCGTCTTCCCTCCTGGGGGTGGGGGGGCCTGGGTATTGTGGCCACCTAACCCATAGCCGGAAGGCTGTGTATCCCCAGCTCATAAGGTCTATGCAATTGGGAGGCAGCATCTTGCATAGAAGGCAGTGGGCCAGGGTCACTTGTCAAAGGAAGATGCCCAGTTGCTTCCATCTGGCTCTGCGGATGGACCGCTTTCCCCACCATGCACCAGTGCAAAAAGGCATGCTGAATTGGCTGAAAAAAAACAAAACCGGGAGGAAAAGTTGTACATGCCATGCTCCCGCCCTGGCTCTCTCCCACATGCGGCTGCAAGTTCCACCAGGTTGGAGTTTAAAGAGTCTCAGCAGAGGCAGCTGTTTGGGCCTTCCAACATCAGGGTTCATTTGGGTTTCCCAAGGGAGGCAGCTAGGATGGACCCCCACCTCGCGCTCCTCTGCTCCATAAGGGCCTGCCTAGGACGGCTGCAGCGAGGGATGCTACCAAAAACGGGCCACCTGATGACGCCTCGAGCCCTCTGCCAGGCTGAGATATTTGGGCTGCATCTCCCTCTCTCTGCGCATCCAGGAGGCTGCTCAAGTACGTCACCCAGGGATCCTGGGCTCGGCCACCTCTTCTTCCCCTCGTGCCAGGCTTCTGTCCTGCACTGCCACGTTCAGGATGATCAATGGGCCTGGGCAACCTCGCAACAGCAAATGCATTGACTGGGAGGATGCTGCTGGAGAGGAACCTGTCTCAGTCGGGGTGGCCTGGGAGAGAGGGCACTGCTGAAAAATTAAGCACTCCCCACGACATCCCGGCCTTTTCCCTACCCATGTGCTCAGAGCAGCGTGGAAAGGGGAGAAGGAGATATCTCCCCTTCTCAGGGGGTACCACTGGTTTGGAAGCAGACCCCTGGCCAAAGTGGCCCCCACCAAGAGAAGTCCTGACATTTTGGATGAGAACTAGAGATGGTGACGACCCGTGACGGGAGCTGTTTGGAGTGCAGACACTGAACAGGCTGGGCAGGCCATCCCCTTTGAGACCTGACACACCTAAACGAGTTGGAAAGAGGATTGACGACAACTCTGGAGACTATTAAGTGGGACGATCAAGAGGAAATATCTAGGTCCAGGAGTCCATAAGCAGCGTCTTGGCAGAGCTGGCTGTGCACTGACTCGAGGTATCTGAAGGGGAGAAGATGACCTCAAAATTTTCATGCTCAAGAACTTTTTACAAAAAGGAAGCAAGACAGCGATCTTCCACCCACCTTTCCTGGCAGGGGGGATTTTAGCGTACCCAGAACACGTCAGAGACTGTCTTTTGTACTGAGATTCTCTGCACAATGAAGGAGGAACGGATTCCTTTGAAAGGAAGAGTTTTCATCAGTAACCAAGAAGGACTGCAGGAGAACTGTGCTGTTCTCACAGACAGGCTGCACGCTTTGCTGCTTCTCAGAGCAGAGATCTTAAAGCGTTTGGAGCCGCACAGCAGTGCCCAGAAACCACATCCCCATGGACTGAAGCACAGGAAGGCACGTGCAATGACATCCATCTGAACAGGATGGCTCCCCAGGAGCTGGTCCCAGCACGGGCACATCCTTGATGGGAGAGCTGGCCATCTGTCCTGTGTCTGGACGGAGATGTGCCCTGTGGCTACGGCACAGGGTGGCCTGTAAAAACGCCAGGCAGTAATGGCTTGGTCCTGGTGCTCTGAGAGAACCCCGTGGGTGATGGAGGAGGAAATCTGGGGAGCATCTGTCCTCATGTGGTTAGGAAATAAGGACCATACCTTTCCAGGCTGTTAGAAACAGAGCACCAGAATAGCAAGTGATGCGAGAGTAGATTTAGGAATGAGAGATGTCCACAGGGATATGAATGTCTGTGGAGCATTCACCTGACCCATGACCATCTCAAGGGCTACTTTTAGGGGGCAAAGGTGATGCTCACCTCCTTGGCTCACTTTTGCATGACTGCTAGAAGCAGATGGGTTGAAGAAAGGCAGAGATAGCCCCAAGGAGCGGAGCTGGCTGCCGGGATGAAGTCCCAAGAAGATGTCATTACAAGACCTGCTCTCCCCAGCATAAGGACAGAGCTTGCTGGACTTCCACAAGAAGTCTTCCTGCATCAATGCCCCTTTGTTATCCCACCTGTGGATGGCCTAGCAGGTATGCTTCCATACCATGCTGCACCCCCATGCAGCATCCTGAACTTGCCAAAGCACCATCTCTTCTTCTCGGTCCACTGCTCCATGAAGACGTTGGTGTTTGTTTCCACAAGTCATCGTTGTCGCATTGCCTGGCAGGATAGGGGTGTGGGCTCCAGGAAAGTGGACTTGTGCACCGTGATGTGCAGGGCAGGCTCACCCAAATGAAGGGTGAGCAAGTTGGGTTGGCGTTTTGGGATCTGGACCATGGTGGCAAGATGCAATGATCACGTGGGTTTTCTTTCTTCATCATTTCTTTCTTCTTTTTGGGAATTGTTTGGGAATCCCTGCAAATTGCTCATGTCCTTGAAATATCCCAGGCACAGGAAGGAGCGGATCAAGGTAAGACAAGGAAGGGACAGGTATGGCCTCCCTCACATGACAGCAGAAGCTGGTCTCACTCTCTCTGCCTCCTCCTCCCCCGGAGTTTATCCACCTTCACTGCTCTGTCCATCCCACAGAGTCAGCAGAAAGCCCAGAATGATGCAGAGCTCCCTCTTCCCAGGAAGCAGGTGTCCTTCTGAGCACCAGGTGATCCAGCTTGGGAGAGCAGTGTTTCCCAGTGAAGCCCTGATGTCAATCAAGAAAGACTGGAAATCCTCCTAAAGGTGTCTTCTGTCTGCAGGGACCTGAGCAAGTGTCTTCAGCAAAGCCACTGTCGTTTGCCAGGGATGCAACAGAGAAGAGTGGAAAGACTGCAAGGAGCCGCTCCTTGAACAAATGAGCCATCGGAGATTCTTGCAAGAAATTTCCTATCCCTAAATACTTCGTCATAAATGAGATGACCGAGCATCCAGGCCTTGGCTTGCTTGCTCTTTTTTACTTCTGGTGGTCTACTTCAAGATTTTAAATGTGTGCATCATCCCCACAACCAGCTGGGGAGGGTGACAGACCTGTTCCAGGGATGCTGGCTGGAAGAAGCGTTTCTGGTGTGGTGAGAGGATGTGGTGGCTTCACCTTACTGTACCAAGGAACCCTCTTCCTCTGCAGAGCCAAGATCGAGGGCCAGGGGTGTCTGAGCTTTCCTCATATATCTTCTCAGATGCTGTGAGGGATGCAGAGGGAAGAACAAGCTCTGCGGTTCATCCTTTCATGCCATGGACACAGACATAGGTGTTCTGGCACTCTGGAGAAGGCAGCAGGCACAGGATTTTGCTCAACTGTCACCCCAAAATAAAATTTAAAAAAAAAAAAGTGCTAGTCAGAGAGGCACAAATCACTGCTGTGGACTTATGGCCAGCAGCCAGGAGCTTGGCTCAGGCAGAGGGAGAGGAGCTGTTGAGCTCCAGAGAGGTGCCCAGGTGCCACCACCTCCCAAACACGTCTGGCAAGCTAAGGGCAAGACTAGCAAGAGTCCTGATCCCCATAGACATGGTCGTGTATCCTCCAAGTGCCACACTTGAAGAAGCGTCTGTTGGGTACAGCACAGTGTCCTCCAGAGAGTGGGGCCACCCTGGCCTCCACATCCTCCCCCCAGTCCTCACTCTCCAAAACAACAGCAAAGTCCCCAACATCCTCCTACCTTTGCTCCCCCCTTTCCTCCCCAGGAGCAAACCGCATTGAAGTCCTCAAAAAAACCTACTGCTGCCATGTGAGGGCACTTCGAGATGCAGGGACGGTGGCATTTGGCCCGGCACCCTTCGGAGGCTCTCTGCACTAAGGGTGGCTGGGGCAGGGGGCTGGCTGTGGGACGCAATTTGTCGAAACCCACCCCGGGAGGCTCTGAGCCCCCCCTGGCCCCACTCATGCCTCCCCTGGAGGGGGACAGCTGCTGTCTCTGGGAGGCCGTGGACCTCTTTAAACTCGAAGGAAAGCAACGTCAGGGTTCCCTCGGGAGGCGCGGTGGCGGTGGAGCAGGGGGGAAGGAGGGGTGGATGGTGCGTCCCGTGGCCAGGTTGTGGCGGAGGACTGGGAGGCAAACCTTGCACGCCACCCTGTAGGGGCAGTTCTCTCCTAGGCCCAGAGGAGGCGAGATCACCCGTACTAATTTGTACATATCCTTATACGAGATCCTGCCGCTGCAAAGGAAGCACAGGTGGGTTAATAGGACACTGAGAGAGTGGAGGGGAGGATGGAGAGCTTAACTGGGGGATGCTGGGGCCATCTGTGGGGCAAGACCCCAGGGGTGCATGGCTCTTCTCCTTCTGGCTCTGTCAGACCCAGAGAGGGGAAAGCTGTGAGCATCAGCTACTGCCTTCTCCACTATGAGTCAGCTCATACCTCCTCATACTGACCCATCTTGACCCTGGAGAAGGACAGTATTGGTGGTGAACACCACCCCAGCACCCTTCCTCATCGTGCCCCTGGCCACCTGCGCCTGGTGGGAGAGGGCTGGGATTTTAGACGGGGTGAGCCTGCAGCTTGGTTGGGTTCTAGCCACCATGAGCCCTTTAGGTGGAGTTGTGTCCCATCACGCCACCAAAGAGCCTGCCCTGGCATGGCCAGCTCCCTGGTGCTCACAAGTTCCCAGGGAGCTTGGCAGCTGAGTCACGTCTATCTCCAACGTCTGGGGAACCTGAGATGGGAAGAGATAATGTGACCAGCTGGTGACCGGTGGCTGTGGCACTAGCACCTAGGTCTCTCGCGGTCCAGTCCTGTGCTCCGACCACCAGACCACGCTCTGCCAAGGGTACACATTATTAGAAGCAAACTCTCCCATACGCACACCCCTTCTCGCCTACAGAAGCACATCTCCCCAGCCCAGGCACAGTCAGTGCAGGGAACGGCCCGTATCCCTCCTGCACCAGCTGAAATAACGAAGCAGTCGAGGCGGAGAGCTGGCAGGAGAGGGTGCAGGGGCGATCGGATGCTGAGCTCTCCGCTTCCCTCCAGACCAGAGCCCTTTGGGAAGCGGGACCATGTGGGGTGGAAGTGCTGAGGTGCAGCGTGCTGCAGCCTCCTGGGCATCCTTAGACAAGCTTGGAGGGAAACCACATGAGGAGGCAAAGACCAGCATTACCATCCTACCTCGTGCCTTTGCCTCTGGTTTCTCCTTGCTCTTGTCCCATCCCCTCTCCATTCACTGGCCAGAGCTAACCCAACCATCCAGGCAAAACCCATCCCTGAGTCCCCCTGGTGCTGGGCGGTCTCCCCATGAGACCTTCACGTGATGGTCCCAGTGTCAGGATGCAGAACTGCTGCCCCACTCAGGTGGTGGGACCTGTTCAGACATACTCACCCATTCCTTACCCAGCAACGGCGGCCAGGGCTGCCCCCATGGGCTCAGCACTAGCAGCTCCTGCACACGTTCCCTAACCACTGGCTACGTATCACAATGAAAGAGCAGGGCTTGCTCAGAATCAGAGTGGTACATGGCATTGATAGGACAGTTCAGGCATACTTTTTCAGTGATTGTCCTGGAGGCCCAGGCCACCAAGATGGGAGGCGAGAGTCAATGAAGTGCCTGGTGTGAAGAAATCCTTCCCAAAAAACATGGGCGAGAAGCCCCACACCAAGCAGCTGCATGTTTCAGTGCTCTCACCTCCTCTCTCTTCTCTACTTGTCCATCAGGACATCTACTCACCCATACTGACCTCTCCCCCTTGCACAAAGCACAGTCACCCACTAACAAGCAAACCCACGTGCCCACGGGGACCTTGCACAGCAGCAAGAGTGCTGGAGGGGGCCATGTGGGGAGGAACCCGGCCAGCACTGAGCTGCATGGGGTTGGACAGAAACGGTGGAGGAAACTGTGCCAGGAGCTGATGATATTAGGCATAAAAAAATATCTTGGCTGGAGCTGGTCTCTTGAGGGGCAGGACGTTAGCAGTGGAGGCGAAGAGTCTCCAAAGGGAGCGCGTGTGACTGTCAAGAGCTCTTGAACTTAGATTGCCCACGCTCGTCGGCACAGCGGTGATGGGTCATGGCTCCAAAGAGGCTGTCACTGGGCTGGGGGAGGGAGGAAGGGGCCACACAAGACGCCCTCATAGTGCTGGGGCTGAGTGGAGGGAACCATGCTCCGTGAGGTGCTGAGTGCTCCACACTGCCCTAGGGGTCCTCCAGGCCACCCTGGGAGGAGTGGCTGAGGGCAGCTCCTCTGCAGCAGCCGCAGGAGCAGGGCCAAAGGCCGGCCACCAGGACTATGAACGGCTGCTGTGAACTTGTCCTGTTGCTGGGAACACGATGCCACCTGCAAACGGGAGCCCTGTTTGCTGGTGTCTTCATCAGCAAAGGTGTGAGCGCAGGAAACAAAGTCTTCCCAGCGTAAGAACACGATTCCCCAAACCCATCAAACACACTCGCAACAAGGTCCTCCACAGGGGACTTGGCAGGAGCCCAGCAGACCCCCAGTATTCTCCCCTTTGCTGGGAACAAGCCCCACTCAGCCCTGCTCTGACAGGGAGCTGTGGGTGCTGGGGACACGGTGATGGAGCCGGTCCCAGGGCAGAGGCACCCAGTTGGTGGACGGGGACAGGGAGGGAGGCTGAGAGGGACCTGCCCGCTGGCCAGAGAGGAGAGAAAGAGCAGGAATCTCCAGCACTCAGGATAAACACCATGGCAAACCACGAACACCACCCAAGACGCCTGTGCCACCAGGCATTGTAGGAACCGTCTGCTGGCCTTGTAATGACTGCAAGCGACAGCAGCCGTTCCCTGACCGTCCCAGGCATCGCAAGCTGGCTTCTGACAGCAGAACACAGAGATGCCTGTTTAAAACCGACTCTGAGAGGTTGCTCAGGAGAGAAGGAGCTGGCTACATACCACGCTGCTCTGTCATACTCTGCCCAGATCCGGACAAACTCATCTAGATGGTGAGGTCCCAGGATGGAGGAATCCCGAGTCAGGTATTCAAAATTGTCCATGATGACCGCCACGAACAGGTTGAGCATCTAAGTGAAAGGGAAAAAGGCAGAGAGAAAGGAAAGTAGGGGTAGAGGGAGCAGAGATGACCCTATGGCCAGAGTGAAGGTTGCAGGGGGGTGTGATGAGAGGGCCCCCCAGGGCTGTCAGGGAGGAGGAACTCACCAGGAAAGAGCAGAAGAAGATGAAGGAGACAAAGTAAACGTAGGCCAGATCGGTGCCGCAACGCTCATTCTCATTCTGCCCGGACGTCGCCGTCGTGTCCGGCTCGCAGCCTTTGCCCTCCAGGCAGGACAGCATGATCTCCTGCCATGCCTCTCCCGTGGCACTCCTGCGCCCAACACAGCCCTGCTCAGCAGCTTGTGGTGGCACAGGATGGAGCCAGGGCAGGATGCCCCCAGAAGAAGCCGGGGGGGTCACAAGTCTTCACAAGAAGCTGCACAACCCCCTGCCCAATTTAAACACATCTCCAGCCTGCAGAGGAGCGAGGCACTGGATCAGCGGTGACCGAGCTGGACCCACGCAAGCCATGGGTCCAGCCGTGCCTGTGTGTAGCTCCTGGCACATTGGGCCAACTCCCCCTGGCCAGCCAGTACAAAAAGCTGGGAGACAGACATCCTTTTTGGGGCAGGATAGAGGAAAAAAGAAAGGGTTCCTGAGCTCCTGTGGCCATGTGTTTGCCCAGCTGGTCTCTGGCACCAAAAGCTGATGTCCTTCAAAAAGCCTGCTGTGGGAACCTGCCCAGCCCAGCTCCTGCACCCAAAAATGCTGCCAAAGGAGTTTTCTATGGTTACTTACCTGAAGAGGAGCATGAGGGAGCCCAGGAAGCTGCGGAAGTTGTTGTGCCGGTTAATGTGGCTTTCCTCATCTAGTTTGATATTGCCAAAAACCTGCAGGAGGGAGAAAAAGGGCTCAGTTACTCAGGCAAGAGCTCAGCAGCTGGGGAATCGGCTGCAGGCTCACCTTCGCTGCAGGGACCGATCCTGCCCCAGGCCCATCGCCCTCAGCGCAGCCAGCCCCAAAAGCAGCCAACATCCACCCTCTCTGCACAATCCCTCCTGGAAAAGCACCCCAGCAAACGCACACCGGTGCAAAGCCAGCGCACCGTGGAGCCGGCACCGAGCAGCTGTCAGGGAAGGAGACTCTCCTCTCCTCGGCAGGGATCTGTGGTGGGCGGCAAAGGCTGCAAGAGGCCGAGCTGCCATGGAAACGGGAGCACGGAGGACCTGGGATCAACCGACTCCAACCTCTCCACGTCCATCCCTCTGCCGCGCTATGGGTGGCATCCGAGCACCACCCGGCAGCTGGCGGTCTCAAGCACGCTGGAGGCACAGGGACAAGCCGCAGCACCCTGGGTGGGTGCTGGGTTCCCGGTCCTGGAAACTCCCGGGAGCTTTTCCGTCGGTGGGGAAACGGTCCGCGATGCTGAGGTTGGGCACGGCGGTGCAAATAGGGTGGGGAAGGGCTTGGCGAAGGGAGGGACAGACCGACTGCTGGCCCACCATGGACAGCCAGACACCTGGGACTACCGTCCCCAGGGCCAAAAGAGGCAACAATGTCCCAAACACGGACGATATCCTAATAACGACCCACAGCTAAGGCTGTGGTAGGATATAACAAATGTTCATAAAGTGCCTCAAATAGGAAAAAATGTGCTGTTATTACTGTTAAATATTTATTCCGCTTTCCGTGAACCTAAAAATACACTAACTGCAGAGTATTTTTTTCCCCGTACAGGTTTTTTGGAATGTGTAATTGTAGAATATTTTCTGCCTCCAGCTATTTTGCTCAAATAACGCCCACAGACTTTACTGCTTGGGGATTTGTTCACAATGGTGTTAAAAAAAAAAAATTAAAAAAAATCAAATACTACCACACAGCGGGGGGGGGGACTTGAGTCAGATGGCGGTTGTTTAGCGCAGAGAACACCTGGAGCTCATACCGAGATGTGTAGGACAGAGCGGCCAAAACCAGCCATGAGACTCTCTCGAGGTGGGAGAGAGGAGGTGGAAGAGACTAAACACCAGTGCTGCCAAGCAGCCTGAGCAGGGGGCCACCGCGCTGCCTGCTGCCTCCCCAAAATCTGCCCGTCCAGTCAACGGTGTTGGGTACTGTGGCAGCTCGCTCATCAGGCGGCTCCAGATCCCCAGCGTTCGTCCTCGAAGATGCTTTGTCAGATCCTCAGCGTGGGATTTAGTCACCGCAGAACTGAGCCAGCCCCACGGCACGTGTGGAGCTGAGGGTTTTAGCTCACGTGCTTCTTATTTACCAGCTGGAGCCTGGAAAGCTAACATCTTCCCATGCTCTGCGGACCTCACACCACCTGGTAGGTCATCGCAGGTCCCTAACGGCAAGAGCCCAAGCAGACCATCAGCAGCACGGCTACGACATAAACCCTCCGCAGAGGGACAAGGTGGATCACTGCCATCATCCAGCCGTTTGGATGGGAAAGGCAGAAGGCTGCTCACCAGGTCCCTCAGGCATGAAATCAATCTCTGGGGGCTGTCAGGGAGTTGGAGATAGGGTGTAATTTCTAAATGAAAGGGTGGCGGATTTGAAAGCAGCCGTTGCACAGGACGCCCAGCTGAGTCCCCAAGGCCACATCTCCAAGGGTACAAGTCGGGAAAACAGCTGTGGAGCTTGACTGAACGAGCCTGTGGCAGGTCCCCCAAGGCGCGTGGCTCTGCAGCTCCCAAACAAGCTGTTCCACCCTCGGGACCTTCCCGGACACCGCGATTGAGTGAAGCAATGACAGGCAGGCACAAGGCTGGCTGCTGTGCATAACGCTGAGGACATGCTGGTCCAGCCTGTCCGCGCCAGAGGGATGCACGCTGAGATGTCTGTGCTCACCTGCATCCCAATGATGGCGTAGATGAAGAAAAGCATGGCGATCAAGAGGCAGACGTAGGGGAGGGCCTGCAAGATAAGCAGATGAGTCATCTCGTTTAGCACAGGTCCAGCTCCAGAGGAGTACAAAATGCACAGCGAGCGGGTAAAGCTGTGCCAATCCGTCTCTCCTACAAGCCAACAAGTCAGCGAGACCTTGGGAAAGAGCTTGCATTTGGGAGCAGCACCCCAGCACCATGGCCTGGGAGGAGACCAGGGCACGCGTGACTTACCTTGAAGGACTGCACGAACGTCCAGAGCAGGATGCGGATGGTGTAACCCTGGCGCAGCAGCTTGATGAGCCGAGCAGCCCGGAAAAGCTTCAGGAAGCTCATGTTGAAGCTGCTGGTGTTCACCAGCTGGGAGGAGATGAGAAGGGTCAGAGGGAGGCGGGAGTCCCCCACCCCGCAGCGGTACGCCCCGCTGCTCCCAGCCCCCGCTTCACCTTGGTGTCTGTCAGGATGATCTCCGTAATGCTGCCGATGACAGTGATGAAGTCAAAGATGTTCCAGGTGTCCCGGAAATAGTTCTGCAAAAGGAAGGAGAGAGGGAACGTGGATTTGAGCTCGGGGATCGCAGGTCTGAAGGGCGCTGGGCCACAGGCCGAGGCTGCTCGTGGACAAGGTGCATATTTGTACGCAGCCATGGTCCGGAGCACTGTCCTGCATCTGAGATGGTGGCAGACCTGAGCGTGTCTGCAGTGAGCAGCTTCTCCTGGGAGCCGACTCATGCATCCAACAGGCCACCCTGGTGAATGGGAGCGGGAAAAGCGGCCACAGCCAGTCCTGGTCAGGCTGCAACACCTCCTCACGCTGACCCTTGCACCTCCTCTTCGTGGGCACCCGGACCCATCTCACAGCCCCTGCCGTTTGTGCAGCAGCTGGTGCAAGACCAGACTTGACCATGGCTGGTGCCACTGGGAGCAGGGAGGGTGGCTAGAAACCCTCCTGGCTAGTGGACCTCATCCCCCAGTCTGGGTTAGGAATGGAAAAGGAACTATAAGAGAGCAAATGTAACAGTTGCCCGTAAGCAGCAAAGAGCAGCCGAAGAAAAAGCAGTCCATGGCTTCAAATCTTAAATGAGCAGCTGGGGATTTGAGGACGGTGAATTAGGCAGGGAGGTCTCACTGCTGGTCAGGTCTGGCCCAAGGGATGCAGCCCAAGGACAGCCATGCATCAGCATCGTGTGGCTCCCAGGGACAAGGGACTGCAGGCACCAGCACGATTGCAGCAGCACTTGACTTTAGCGGAGCGGCTGCACAGCACACACGTGGTCCAGGCACCAGAGTACGGCAGAAACAAGTCAAAAAGTAAAGCAATGGTGTGGCTTTCCCCACCAGCATCCAGCAGTGGGAAGTTTAAGGAGAACCAAAGGAGTGATTCTAATCTAAAAGCAGCTTTCAGGCTGGAACCCGAAATAAATAGCAACAACCTCACATTATTAACACCTTCCCTCTGTGATCTGTGTGCTGCCAAAGTCCAAATTAACACCCTTGTCAAGAACAGGAGCAGCCGCTCACCAGGAAGCCGAAAGCGATGATCTTGAGGACGCACTCCAAGGAGAACACCATGGTGAATGCGATGTTCAGGTACTTCAGGGCCAGCTCATAGGTGTATGGAGCAGAGTAGTACTGATGGAAAGAGAGAGACATTGCTAGCCAGGAGGGGGCCTGCCAGCCTCTTGGCTGACGACTGTCCCAGGGAAGACCTGCGGTCTGTGTTCCTTGCCCTGAGTGCTTCAAGACCATCTCCTCCTTCCCCTCTCCACCCCTCTCCCAGGACAGCTGCCACTCCTTCTAAGAAGGAAGCACAGAGTAAATCCAGATCTTCTTGCAGTAGTTAAGAGGTCAAGATCATTTGGGTCATCTCAGTTAGGGAAGATCTCTTCTCCACTTGGGGGTACGTGGTGTTTCAAGTGACTATGCCAAGGGAACACATGCTCAGATTCTGTCCCAAAGCATCTCCTAGAAACAACCAAATTACCCTCTGGTCCCATCCTGACGGACCCTCCTTCTCCCCACCGCCTCAAACAGGACAGGCACACTCTGACTGGCTCACCTTCATCATCAGCACCACGGTGTTCAACGCTATCATGGCCATGATGGTGTACTCGAAGGATGGGGAGACCACAAAGTGCCAGACCCGGTACTGGAAGGTGTGCCGGTTCTGGGGCATGTACCGCGTGAGGGGCTTGGCGCTGATGGCAAAGTCAATACAGGCCCTCTGGAATAAAACAATGTGCGTCAGACCCAGGCCGATGGTAACACGGGGGACAGTGGCTGCCACACTTCTTTCCTTGATGGGCAGGCGGGTGGCTCATGGGTTTCTTACACCTTTTCAACATCTAGGAAGCTCCAAGCTCACAGACTGCAGAAAACCCATGGAAACGTCCCCTTTTCCTCTCCCTGGATCGTACCTCATTCTTCTCCAGACTGCACTCCTCCATCATTTTGTCTCCTTGCTCTTGGAATGTAATGATGATGAGAGCCACGAAAATGTTGACGAAGAAGAAAGGGAAGACCACAAAATAGACGACATAAAATATGGACATCTCCATGCGGTTGCTGCGGCTGGGCCCACGGTCCTCCTCCGTCACGTCCACTGAATGCTGCAGCACCCTGTGGGCAGACAGGTGAAGAAAAGCAACCAGAGATGTGCCCATCAGGAATGCCACCACGCGGCACTTCTCACGGGACCCGCTTTGTACAGCCAGCTCTGTCTGTCCACAGTTGTAACAATGACAACACAAATCTCTGTCTTAATCTGCTTTACAAGGACAACCTTTCTCAGTGGCTACAGCTTGTTTTACAGTGCTTTGCCTGTGCCCCTGCAGGAAAATGGATTTTCCAGTGCTCCACGTAGAGAGAAAAAAATTGCCCAAGCTCCCATCAGCATGAAGAAAGGGCTAATCCTATGGTCATCTCTAAACTTGAGTTAAGATATACCTCAGGGCCACACAGGAGAAGGGGTTATCTATAATTCACTCCCTGAAGAAGAAACTAACCCCAGCCATGGTTCCAGCTCTTTTGTCCTGACATAATGTCTCGTCCTTCCTCTCTTCCTCCCTGCCCAGCAGTTTCTCTCTCAGTCCCACCTGGCTACAGCCAGTTATTAAGCCAACCAACCCAGTGGGGACTTCTCCACCCTAATTCAAGGGAGCTGGATGGAGAAGAATACTCACTGGGGCCAACCCTCGCCGGTGGAGACTGTGAAGAGGGTGAGCAAAGCCCAGATGATATTGTCATAGTGAAACTCGTGGCGTTTCCATTCCCGGCACTTCACTTCCATCTTGTTCTTCTCGTGGTCCACGTAGTTCCCTCTGCAAGGTTGGGAGAGAGAAGTGACCTTGCTTTTTATACTGCCAGACTACGAGACAGTGGTTTTAAACCCTGGGAGCAGCATGTGTGTGTGGTGGGAGGGGGCATGTCTCCTCCTGCAGGGCTGGAGGGAGAAATGGGGAGAGGCTGGGTAACAACTAGGGGGAAAGGGGAGAAGGGGACAGCAAAAGGGAAGAGAGAAGGAGAAAAGAGAACAGAAGCAAAATATGGGGTTCTCCAGCCCACATCCCTGTGCAAGGATGCACAGCGCTGACGCAGCAATGGCGATGGGGCTCAGCCCATGCCATCTACCCCAAGGGACCACGGCCAAGAGCAAGTCATGACCAAGGACTTAACTGGGAACCATAGAAGACATTACCCAGCACCCTGCCTTTGCCAGAGGTGTCAGCAGCATCGGACCTACTGAACAGGGCACCTACATGCAGTCCTTCTCTGTGTCCTTAGAGCTGTCAGTGCAGTAGAAAAACTTCCCCTTGAAGAGCTGGACAGCAATGACAGCAAAGATGAACATGAAGAGCTTATAGACGATTAGGATGTTGAAGACGTTCTTGAGGGAAGTCACAACGCAGTCGAAGACAGCCTGCAAGGAGAGGGCATAGCTCACCTTGGGGAACCGACAACCTCGGCAAAGGGCAGGACCAAAACCTTCCTCAAGACTGCCATGGGGAAAGACATTTCCCACTCCTGGGGTGGAAAGGGGGGAAGAGCTGGGCCTTCTCCCAGGCAAAGGGCTATTTTATGAGTGAGTTTAACATGTGGAGTACCCCCCAGCACACACACAGTCACTGCTCAGCCCTCTCCAACCTCTGCAAGCAGGGCAGCAGACCAGGGACAGCCCCAACGATGCAATTAGCAGCACACTCAAGACCAATTAGTAAACGCTTCTTTGTTCGTAATCACTGTGAATAACAGAGCAGAGCAAATACCTCTGCCTGCAATAGCAGCACCTCCCAGGCTGCAGAGGGTTCATTCTCAGCTCTAGTTCTCAAAGCACTTTAAAAAAAGAGAGGAATGTCCTTATCTCTGCTTCATGGTGAAGACAGAGGTGTCCAGAAATGAACGGACACGGGCTGAATCCATCCACTGATCGGGAAGAAAAGCTGCGGTCAAAACCCATATCTTCGGGGTGTCACCCTGGGCCTCATCCGTCAGCTGAATAACCCTTTGTGAGAAAATTCAGGGCTCGCTCGCTCAGCCTCTTGCTCCTTTTTGGCTCTATACCCCATTGGCTAAAATAGGCAAATCCATAATCCTACCGGCACTGCATAGATAATCCCTCTATTCCGATGGGAAATCCCCCTCCGGTGCAACACCATGAGAGCACAGCACATCCCAGGTTGTTTGCAAGCTGCTCTGGTGGGAAAAGTAATAAACTTTGGAAGGAGATTTGAGCTCTCCCAAAGCCAGGGCAGCCTGTTTCGACAGGAGAGCATCTGGGCTTTGCTGCTTCGTGTCCACTCCAGCCCCACTTTCCCTGGCAGAGGAACTAACACCTTGCAGAGATCCAGGCTTGCTTTGAATAACTCGATGCACCTCCAGATATGAAGCAGCCCGAAGAGCATTGGGTTTGAAACCGGGGCTCCTAAAATGCAGCACACGCTTTGAAAACTACTTGTTCATCGCTCACGAGCAGATCGATGCACGTGGTCCCTACACCCACCGGTCCACGCTGGAGGAGACAGATGTAAGGCAGGAGACGGGAATTATTACCTTCAGCTTGGGCAGTCGCTTGATGGTTTTCAGGGGCCTCAAGACCCGTAGCACACGGAGAGACTTGATGGTCTTGATATCTCGGCCCTTGTTGGTCCTACCGTGTCGGAGGGAGGCACACGTACCCAAAAAGGAAATGGAGAGACAATAACCTTGCAGACCCGGGTTGGATGCTCAAGGGGTTTTCAACAGCTGTCTCAGGCATGCGTGAGGACAGGAATGGGAGGGCCGCATGCCCGTCGTGGGGGCCAGGACTCACAAACGTGTGACTGCTGACTGCTCAGCCCGCCTAAACGAGTCTCCTCCAACGCACTCTGCGCTGGCAGAGATGAAAAAATAAAGCAATCCTCTCCTCCTCGGGATTAGCACCTTTCCCTTTGGCTGGGGAGCAGCGACCTCAACAAACCCCCTCGTTGTGGGAAGCAGTGAGATGCCAGGGCTGGGGCAGGGGATGCAACGTTGTTCCCGAGCAAGGGCAGCTGCCCCAAGGGTGCTGTGGCACATTGCCTTCCCCCACGTCCCCAAGCCACGCCGCTCAACGGGGCCAGGAGGTTTGCTTCCCTACGGCAGGCATGTGCCGTTTGCAGGTGGGGCTTGCAAAAGGCCCCCACCCTGGCAAATTGTTTTCTACCATTACTACTGGTTGCAAGAAATTAATAATTAAACGAGGGAGGTGCGCTTAATGGGGTCTACGTGCTGGTCTCTCACCAAGGGTTTTCCATCCTGGTTTAAACTCAAGATTCAGGGTCCTTACGTTCACCTAGGGAAGCACCTGCTCGGTGCTTGGTTCCTTTGCACAAATGATGTCTTATGGCTTTCTGCCTTATTCCATAAATGCTACCCAACCTGATCAGCCTGGTCTTCCATCTCACAACGTCTCAGCCCTCTCTTCCCTCGCCAAGATCAGGGCTGCACTTGCCTCCACCCCAAGTCAGCTGAGGGAGCCAGACCTTATTATTAGACTATTTAGAAAAGCAGCAATAAAACCCCTCATCACCCTCATTTCTTGCATATGGTGATTAATCCCAAGCACAATACAAGGGTTTTTTTCTTGTCTTTTAACTAGAGCCCATGGGCTGGATCCCAGGATGGAGCAGAGAGGTCCTGGTGAAGGTGGCATGGTTTGAATCCACTGGGCACCCTCAAAAAACATCAAGGAAATGACTTACAACAACAGATGCTCCAAATTACACGGCTCCTTTGTGAGGGTTAATGCAACAGGGAGCACAATAATGGGCTTAATCATTAAGAGATGTAAACAGAACCACTAATTAATTGTCCTCCCTAGGAGCACAGCCCCACAAATGCACAGGAAGCAACTGTACAAACAGCCCCGGGACCCACTTTGCGCCTCCCATCTCCTGCTTTGCTCAGGGTCAGGTCCTGGGTAAGCAGCTGGAGCATCCAACTCGGGGCTGGGGCATCCGACTTGGGACGGGGGTGAGGATTTGAGGGCAGCGCTCAGCTGGTGCCACTGCCACCAAGGACAACTCAAGCGGTTAACGTCTGCTGAGGAGGGACCTCTTCAGACCTCAGGAAACCTCCAGTGGGTTTGCTTGGGATCCAACATGGATATGGGATATAGGGCTGGACAGCGCCTGGAGGAAAGCCTGGCCTTGCTGTGTCTACAGCGGAGGCTGAGCTTTCCCCAGCCCCCCGGGGCTTGGCATGAACCACGTCCCATGCCCTCAGAGGACGTCTACGATGAAAGCATGCTCCTCCGAAGGCAAGGGATTGCATCGCTTGCAAAGAATATCCCTCATGGCGCTTTTCCGGAGCACACCACCTTTAACGCATCCCGGGCAACACAGGGGTGCGTGCAGAGCAGCATTCTCCGGTCTCTGCAAACGCAGCTAAGGGTCAGCGCATGTGTCGGACAGACAGACACCCGCCTGAGCCCATCCCCACATGCTCCCCAGGGCAGCACCCCGCGGTGACCCGAACGGCATAGTTACCCCAAAGCATTCCTGTCGGTGATCCGGCCCAGCAGCCACCAAACAGCACCAAGAGAGAAAGAGAGAAGAGAGGAAGAAGGTAAGAAATACATCGGGGAAGCTGCATGGGGACCACTGCGGCCTCTGGGGCGCAGGAACCCTGTGGCAGCCCTTCACCGCCCCATGCCTTGGTTGAAAGGCACGATGAGTAGACCACGTTGTGTCCTCCAGGATGGGGCTTATGTCCAGGGAGAGGTTTTGGGAGAGGGGTGTATAGTGTAACCTCTGCTGCAAGAGGAACCTGCGGAGAGCAGGACGGTGGGCGACAGCGGGCAGGCATGTAGTACTCCTAGGCCAGGAGTCAGGGGAAGGACCTCAAGGCTTGGCCCCAACCTGCCAAAGGCAGGCAGGTGCCTCCGAGGGAACCTACCTGCAAGGCCGCAATAATTCCCATCCAAACAGGCTAACTCGCCTCATAAATCGCCTCCATCAAGAAATCTACCAATTAAGAGCCCGCCCTCCAGCATGGGATCTCCTGCAACCCAGCAGGACACCCGCTCAGACAAGCCAAGGTGGTCTACAAGGTCCCTGGTTGCAACAAAACATCCATCATTGCCTGAGCTATGTCCCTGCTATGTGCGCGCAGAGGGCTCAGCACTGGGGGCAAAGCCTAAGAAGTAAAATATTTCTTAAAAACCGTAAAAATAAACCCAGACCCTGGCTGCATGTTAGTGAAGCAAGCGGAAGGCGTGTTGAAAAGGCAATAGTTTAACTCTGCACCACTTCTGTGATGGGATATCGGACCTCTGTCCTGACCAGCCTCATACCAGGTTATTTTGCAGTACACAGGGGTCCCTCTTGCTTCCAGACACCAGTGCCAAGGAGCACAGGGAGCTCTGGAAAGAAAGAGGCACCTCTGCTGGGTACCTCTGGGTGGAGAAACTCCTGCCCTTGATCACCAGGGCAAGCCAACGAGGGCTCCGCGCTGGCCACCACTCAACCTTTCCACCAACTTTTCCATCACTCAACCTTTCCTCCGGCTGCCAGCCCGCAGGAGTAGGCATCACCACCTCCTGGCAGCTCCGCAAAGCCACAAGTGAGCGCTGCTCCTCTGCGCAATGCCTCGTCGGAGGGTGCCACGGGAGGCAAAGGCGAGCAGCGTCTTTAGTTATGGTTCTGGTTATTTCAGCTAATTTAATTTGAACTCTTTGGAGATTTATGGTCTTATATCAGGCTTTTTATTTAGGCTGCGTTTCGATTGACGTATTAACTTTCCGTGCGGAGAGCTACAAGCGAGCCAAGACGACTTCTTGCTTGGGATGTACAGGCTCTGAGGGGACAGTGGACAAGCTGCAATGGCACACAGGAGACAGCTTTATGGGTGGACACTTGCTTATTGGTGGATTCCGATGTTGCACTGATGGCCGGCAGATGATGGTGGCACCACTGGACCAGCTCAGAGACCTCCTGCTGTACCCACGGCTACCCAGGACCACCACGAAAAAAACAAAACACAGAGGGGAGGCAAAAAAGGCAGAAAACCTGAATGGCACGGCATGTCCCAGCAGTTCTTCAAGCAGGAAGTGCTGGACTTGGTCACCAGCTGCTCTCAGACACAAAATTGCTGCAGCCGCCCAGTGGGCATCGCTTTGCCCGCTTGGCGCCATGGAGGTGAGGAAGGGGAGAGGGAGGACACATTCTCCCACCACTACTCTGGCCCCACATCAAAGAGCTCACAGAGGGAGAAGAAAAGGAGAGGGATTTAAACATCACAGCCAGATTTTTTTCTCTTGAGACCAGGATGGAGAGAGGGAGGAAGGGTGGGTGGCGGGTTGGGACACGTATAGCTGGCGAACATCCTTCAGCTCCCGGGGCCATGGCAGTGACGGGCTGCCAACGGGAGGCAGGTGTCCTTATAAATGCTTTATAATGTATAAAACCACCAGAAATTGCTGCGGTTCTTTTGTTCCCTTCACCCCCGAAGCCATGAGATCATCTCCTCCAGCTGGAACCACCGTCAGAAGTGGGGGAGAGGGACAATCCTGCAGGTTGACGTTATAAAGAGCCCTTGTCCACGACACAAGCAACTTGGTATCTACCCAGCTACAGCTACAAGAGCGGGCAGGTGACACAGATGCTTGCTGTAAACATACGTGGAGATGGACCCCCTCCTTCCCTGCGGGAGGGGGTTTGTTGTTGCCGTGATGGGGGTGCTTGCCCTCAAGAATTCAGCCGTCCCATGCCCCAGGGGACCTGTCGTTCCCTAGGGAGGCTGGGTGGAGGCAGGCAGGTGGCAAGCGGGGTTGGAAGGGGTATGGCAGCTTCCCCCACTTGCTTGGCACTGGCACATGGGGATCCCACCAGCTCCAGGGGCCACCCCAGGAACCGTGCCACCTTTGTGGGGTGGGGCCAAGGTGACGGTAAGCACAGTAAGCACTGATTACAGTACTGTTAACGGCAGTGAGGATACCCATCACCCAGGAGCAGGCTGAGCCATCAACCTACCCTCCCTTTAGCCATCAAAAAGTCTTGATGAAAGATGCCTTGGAAGGAAAAGGCTCTGTTGTCCTCCTAAAGCCCCACAAACCACCCAGAGCATCTTCAGGCTGCTGATGCCCTCGAGTCGCACCTCCAGACATGCTCTGAGGGGCTGCCCTGGCAGAGGGCTTATCAGCCAGACCCTG
The DNA here is from genome assembly GCF_964199755.1 of Larus michahellis. Lineage (NCBI taxonomy): Eukaryota > Metazoa > Chordata > Aves > Charadriiformes > Laridae > Larus > Larus michahellis. The sequence goes on along the minus strand of NC_133903.1, from coordinate 24,377,636 downwards.
GAGACACTCAATCCGTCCTCTTGGTGGCCTGGGTGACCTTACAGTGGTTCAGAGCAATGTCCCCAGCCAGCCGACCTGCCCCTTCCCCGTGCCAGGGTCTGCAGCCAGCCCCCTGTCCTGCCCGGGGACCAGTTCATCCCTGTGCTGAGCGAGCTGAATTCTCCCACGCTCTTCCCAAGGAGAGAGCAGCGGTTGAAAGCACTGGGCAAGGAAGGTGAGGAAGGCAAAAGCAAGATGCCAGGGAAGGTTCAAGTGGGCGAGAGTGAGGGAAAGGAGCTGGCTCCCTGGCCGGAGCGGAGGTGGGAGGGATGGATTACAGGCTGCAATCCATCGAGTGACCTCGGGGCTCGGACCCAGCCACCCCGAGAGCCTCGCACGGTACCTGAGCTGTGGCCAAGGACAGGGCTCCATTCTGCGCCGCTGCCAGGCCCTCCCCTCTCACCAGCACTAACGCCACCACCACCAGCGTCAAAGGCACAAAGAGAGAACAACAGCATGACAAAGGAGCACGAACCTCTCCTCTCTTCTCCCTCCTCGGGCACCAACAGGGCGCCACGGTCCCTGGGCCCAGGGGGTGCTCCTTGCCCTGCGAGCATCACGATGGCACCCACTCGTCCTTCCTCCAGGTTACACTGCACTGCCTGCCCCTGCCAGCAGCACGGAGGAGGGCAGAGCGGCACGAAACTCATCCCTGGACACTTCTCCCCGCCACGGCATGGGCACTGCAGACGTCGAGCCACCCTGCACCCACCTGCCAAGGAGGGTATGCAGGTGCCACAAGCTCAGTACCAGAGCCCAAACGCAAGGCGATGCTCAGCGGGGACACATGCGGAGCAAGCGCACAGCACCCTGCCCTCGGCAGGATGCTGCAGAGGATGCAGGCACAAACGCCACCATCCCTGCATCCCCATCCCTGCAGGGCTCCAGGGCAATGCTCCATCCCCTTGGAGCAGAGGAAAAGCCACCGGCCGGGGGTGTAGCAGGTGCATAACTCCAGCTCTGCCACTCTTACGTCCTTTCCCCCCTCTAACAGCCCCTTCTGAGCTCTTTCAAGTCCACTTTCACCACAAAACTCTTCCCGGCATCTCCAGTTTTCCTTGCCTTGGCCCCTGCCTGCTTGCTCACCAGCATTTGACAAACAAGGAGAAACCCATCTCTGGAGCTATACTGGTTTCAGGTGCCAGCGACACAGCTGGGCTTTGCAGTCAGCCACGCGCCACTGCCAGGAGCCGTCCCGGAAGCAGAGCAGAAGGGCGCAGAGAAATAAAAAAAAAAAATAAATCAGGGTCTAGTAGCCATAACACACAGCTGCACCCTCCTCCCACCCCGGCCAAGGGAAGGCAAAGAGCTGACAAGGGTGACAACCACTTACGCCAAGGCGAAAGCCACCAGCGCTCCCACCACCACGATGAAATCCAGGATGTTCCAGAGGTCTCGGAAGTAGGAGCCGTCCTGCAGGATCAAGCCCTGATCGATCATCTGCAGGGGAGAAAACAGTGAGGAAAACCACACAGGGGATGAGCAGCTCGGCCGCCGAGTGGAAACAGCCACAGGTGGGACGTGCTGGGGACAGGGACACGGCCGGGGAGCAGCGGACCTGTCCCTGCCTCCCAGGTATATATATCAAGGAGCATCATATTTTGGGAGCCTGGAAAGTGATAAAAGCATTCTCAACTCCCGCCGCAAAGAACCAAGCTTTAAAGTCTCCGTCAGCCAAATTTAGGACCAGAACTGAAAAATGGAGCCATTTCCCACCCGCTGCAAGGATGCTGCGGGACACAGCATCCCCAGCGCAGCCAGCCCGCAAGGCCTCTTACCTTGATAACCATCTCGAAGGTGAAGACGCCGGTGAAGACGTAGTCGAAATACCTCAGGACCTGCAGAGACAGGGCATGGGCGCTCTGCAGCTGCTGCCAAGCAAATGGGCCCACTGGTGCCCACCCAGACTCTGTTACCACCCTGCACTGGGGCGGGGGTCCCCTGGCTCAGGGTCGGTTCGCTTGCCCCAAACCCAGCCTGTTCCCTAAGAGTTCAGGACAGCCATAAACCCAGCCTGTGAAGGCAGGAGAGAAACATTTTCCACGTGTGGTGCGAGCAGCTCTGAAATCATGCTGTGAGCCGGAATCGTGCTCCCCCATACCAGTCCCTGTGCACATCTCCCCAGTGTAAGCTACTTTACTGGCGACAAGGCAGCCCGGATCTGCTCCCCAGACTCCAAACCCCGCGTGCGTGAGGTTGAGAGCGATTTCCAGGGTTTATAGAGGGGAAGGTGATGGGGAAGAAGTCAGACCCCACGGCATGGTGCAGGTGCTGCCACCGGCTGCCTTGATCCGTGTCCCACATGCGCCTCCACCACGGAAGCTAAAATCCTACAGGACCTCTGCCCGCCGTTGCCTGCGGGATGGGGGGAAGCAGGGGAGGTTTGCAATCACTTTGTTGCGGTCGGAGTTGGTGAGGACGGGATCCTCCGCCGCGAGGGCGATGCTGCTGGCGGCGATCACCAGGAGGATGCACATCTCGAAGTAGCGCAGGTTCACGATGTAGTGGCAAGCCCTCCGCACCCTGCGGGGAGACAGGGGGACCTGTGAACCCCTGGCATGCCCCAGGCATGGCCCCACCTCCAAAACCCACCCCACATCACCTGCTTCCAGAGCAGAAAAAGGGGTAGCAAAGCCCGAGGAGCAAAACAAGGGAGCCCAAGGGTGGTTTGGGCTCGCTAACCCCTTTGCTTAGCTGTCCCAGCCCCCCAGACACCCCACGACTGGCCAGGAAGAGTCCCTGAGAAATTGAGGGGCTTATTCTTCCAGGTTGCTGGAGCTGGGCAAGAGCTATGGGGGATTATAACTGCAGAATAATACAACAGACACTGAATAAGAATCACAGCTAGCAATCAGCAGCCAGGAGAGAAAGCCACGAGTGTGGCTGGCGCAGAGGGAGAGCGCTGCTGGGGCTTGGAGAACACCGTGGCTGGTTATCCAGGCTGTTTGGGAGATATTCAGCCCCCTTCCCAAAGGGATCCCCCCTCTTTTCAGTGATGTCTAGGGATCCTTCCCCTGGCTGCCCTCCCCAACAGATCAAAAAACGTCTCACGGGTTGGTGGTGCTGAAGATGAACATGGAGCTGTGCGGCACCATCGCTTTCCCCGTCTCGCTTTTCTCCTTCTTCCGCTTCTTCTTCTCCATCTCCTCCTCATCCTCTTTGCTCTCGGCCTCCTTTAAGGGGCTGGCTTCGCCATCTGTCTTGTTGCTAACTGCGGGAAAAGTGAGACCCTTTGCCCGGCCTTGCACCCAGACAGCACCCTGGGGTGTCCCTGTCACCCGGGCACGTGCAACCCTCCCCCGGTTTCTGCTTTGCATCCCCGTGCTGTTACGGGGAGAGGGACCAGAAGGGAAGAAAAGACACGAGCTGCCAGGATGAAGCAGATGAAACGGGTTTCAACAAGGCCAGCTTTTCACAGTGCTGTTTAATTAATAACACTGTTTAAAGCAGCTCACCTTGACAGCGAGGATGCTGTTAAGGGGGTTTGAGCGGCTGCGAGTTGGGCGGAGGCTGTGGATGTGTTAGGAAAAACAGGGGATGGGGAGTGTTTGGCCCGGGCGGAGAGGAAGGGAGAAGGAGGGATCAGGCAAAGGGGCGGGTGGGAAGGAGGTGAGAAAGGGAAAAGCTCCCAGGAGATGGTGGCACATCAGCTTTACATCAGCACCCTGAAAAACTGGGGTGCTGGAGGGAGGTGCTGCAAGGAGCAGCAAGGAACCCCCCTTCCCAAGTTGATGGATGTGGATAGGAAAAGCCGTGCAAGCGGCTCTCCGTCCCCGCAAGGTCCCCGAGGGCTGGGAGAGGGGCTCAGGAAAGAGAGACGGGTCCTCACTCTGTACCACAGTGGAGTCGGGGACATCGATCATGATGGTAGTGCTCTCCGTGGCCTTCTCAGTGTTGGGGGTGATGGAGGAGAGGTCGGGCTCGCTCCGGCTGACGGTACGACTGGCCTCCAGCAGCGCTTGCTCGCTGGTGTCCGGGCTGCTGCAGTCCTGCTCCGTCAGGCTGCCTGTCTTCCCCCGGGGGGGCTCAGGTGCTGCTTGCGGGGAGCTCCCCTCCTCGGCGGTCCCGACCAGCTCGGCATCGCCAGCAGGGACCCCATTTGTCCTGCAGGAGGGATGTGGGAGAAAAAGAGGTGCGAGAAGATAAGGGGAGAGGACAAGGAGCTATGGGAACCACGAGGTGCCCTCCCTGGTTACCAACCTGACGGGCTCCTCGCTTGCCTCTGGCTCCCCCTGAATCAGCGCCTCCGCTGCAGCCACATCCCCGTGCCGGTCCCCATCCTGCGCCCCCTCCGTGGGGCTGGTCTCCTCCAGGCCCAGCTCCTGGCTGGCTGAGCGGCTCCCCAGGGCACCAGACGGCTCCTTCCCCTCCATCCGGGCTCTGCGGTGCCGGCTGCGCCGCTGACTCTGCCTCATCCTGGCCCTGTCCTCGATGCTGCCTCCTGCTCCATCCTGCTCGCCCGGCTCACAGTTCCCATGGCACGATTTCTGGTGCCACGACTCCTTGTCCCGCCTGGCCCGGGGCGATGGGCTCCTTCTGTCCTCACCACCGCTGGGGTTGGCCCCCGGGGCTGGCTGCTCAGGTCCCTCGGCTGGTGGCCGCTCACCCTTGCCACCCTGCTCCTCAGCGCATTTCTCCGGGGTGACGCCATCCCCCGGTTTCTTCCTGCGGAAGATGCTGGCGTGGGGGTTGATGAGGTGCGGCTCATCCTTGTTGATGCCCTCCTGGCTGGACATCTGCATGTGCCGGCGCAGCTGGCTGGTGCGCTGCTCCCACACCGACATGTGGTGCCGCCGGCGACGCTCCCGCCTGCAACGGGGGACAGCGAGCAGTCAGCATCCTTCACCCCCCACCACCGGTGAAGCACTCACTCTGGATTCAATTTGGGAATCCCAGGGAGAAGGAAATGCCATCCCCGGTGGATACAGGCTGGGCTCCTGCTTCATCCCCAGCCTTCCAGCATCCCGCTGGTGCTGGCAGGGGCTGGAAGCGGGGCTGAAACTGCACTTCTGCCCCTTCAGACATGTGTAGGCTGATGGAGGACCAGCCCCAGCAGCCTCACAGCTACCCTGAAGCTTTCAGGCAGCTTGCCCAGCTTGCTGAGAGCAGCCAGCACCCCGGCTTGCCCTATCCCAGCCAGGCGGTGACCACCTTCCTCTTGCATGATTGCCTGGGGACACCTTGAATATAGGCAATGTCCTCTGACTGCAGCCGGGGATCCCTCCTTGCACTGGGGATGTCTTTGCATCGCCAGCTCCCCGGAGCCAGGCTCCTTTTCAGAGCGGTGCTGCCCTAACGGTACAAATGACGGTGCAGGGGACGCTGGTGCAAGGGCGGCAGTCCTGATGGGATGGGGACAGTAAGAGGGAAAAAGATGCCAGGTCCAAGACCTGCTTTTCTCAATGAGAGATGGCCCTCTGGGACGTTTGCAACGCAAAATGTCACCAGGCACAGGACACCCTCCCTGTGCTCTGCTGTGCTCGGCCAGGACAGCTCCTCACCCTGCACATCCCCAAGCCTCGGGGAGCAGCGGTTTCGGCTGCCGGTGGGGGAAGAAGCCGTACTGGGCTGGTCTATGTTCCTGCAGGTGTGCTCTAGGGAGGGGCTGGGCTATGCCACGAAACCTTTGCCGTGCTGTAAACGCACACACAAACACCCTGGAGAAGACAGACGTGCCCTTCCCAACAGACGGAGGCACACGGAAAGACCCCCGAGTGCAGGCCTGTACGTACACTGTTCACATCCACGGGTAGCAGCACACGCCGGCACACGCCGGCACACACACGGACTGCGCGGCACACGCACACAGAACCACGGGTGCACACACAAAACCACGAAGGCGCGCACACACGCGCGCACACGCACACACAAACAGGGGTGGAAAGGGGGACACTGAGTAGAGGCACAGGCACACAACCCCCCCACCCCAGCCGAGGAGGCCGGAGGGGAGCGGTGTGCGGCCCCACGGACGCACAGAAAACACAGGAGCCACAGACGACACGCGCCCCCGCGGCCCACATACAGGTGGCTGCTGCGCGGCTCCCACATCGACATGTGGTGTCTCCTTCGCCTGTCTCTTCTGGGGAGGAAAAACAAACGGGGTCAATCCCCCCCTTCGCCCCTCCTTCCACTCATGTGGGCAACGCAGAGAGGTGTCCGTCCCCCTCCCGGGCCCTGGGCAGCCGGCATCTCTCCAGCTGCCGGGATGCCGGAGCACGGCAGCCAGCAGCGAACCCCCTGCACGTCCCTGCTCATGGACCGCACTCACACGCTGCACACCCAGGTCCCCCACACCCCGCCGTGGCGCCCGTCGCTGCCATCCAGGCAGATGCAGGCAGTGATGCTCGCGCCAGGGATGCCACGGATGCCATTTCGCGGGGGCCACGGAGCCTTCCCCACGCCAGCCAGCCATGCCAGCAGTCAGGCGGGATGAGCGGCGAAGGCTGCAGCCCCTCAGAAGTCCTAGTACATCCTTGGATATTTGACAGCTCTTTCAAACCCCTCTGAATTCACCTCTCCCAAGCAACACATGGGGGTTTTGCAGAGGAAGCGGTGCCTCGGGCCAGCCCCGAGCTGCTCAGAGCCGTCACCGCCGGTTAATGCTGCCCTGAGACCGCAGGGGGGAACATGAAGCTCCCCAGCAAAACCAAGGCACAAGCTGAGACCCTGCAGAGCCCCTCTCCCCTGCGTAGCCCCGACACAGGGAAGCCCAACAGGGCTGTCGGTGCCTTTCACCCCTGCTGGCTTCAGGAGGCTGGGGAGATTCAAGGCTTTATCCTTGGTATTAGCACAGAAAAGATTTCAGCTGCGCACAGCTCCCAGCAAACAGCCACCAGCATGTGGAAACATGCATGCAGTGGTTTCGTTTTTGCTTTCGTAAATGCCGTGCGTGTGCGGGACGCGCAAGGAAATACACTCGCAGAGCTCGCGCAGGCGAGATGGGACACGTCTCACTGCCATCCCGGGAGTGCAACGATACCCTCAGCCCCTGGGGGAGTCACACTGGCCATTGCATCCTTATGGCCACCTGCATGGGAACAGCCCGGTGGCCACGCTCGAGGCAGGGGGTGAACTCCACGGCCGGGCCACGCAGGCAGGACCTGCAGGCAGGGATCTGCCGCCGTCCCCGCAGCAAGTGTCCGAACCTTCAAACGCATCCCCGCACCACATTAGGCACCAACACATGACAGCACCCGCATGCGTCCATCTGGCCACCCACTCGTCAACCAGCCCCGAGCCATCTGCACCAACGGCGCCCATGTACAAATACAATACTCCGATCGGCACCGCAGCCGCCCACGCCAACCTGGCCACGTGGGTGCACTCATCCCCGAGCGCCACCGGACCTCTCCGCAGGCAGGAACGCGTGTACCAAACCTGCCTGCGCTGGGTACCCACATAGAAATGAAGCCATCTGTGTCTGCGCGCACCCAAACGCAGACTCCGGCTCGGCTTCACCGACCTGAGTTTCCAACAGTCCTTTGGTAACTGGCTCTGCTCCGGCTTGTCCCTTATTGTGATGTCCCTACTGTCCCTCCCTGGCTGCTGGCATCAGCGTAGCACCACCGAAGGCACATCAGACCTGAAGCTGGAGATGGTCACCCCCCACGGCATCACACCCCCTTCCTGCCCCTCACGCTATCCATCCTGGTGAGGAGGAGGAGCTGGAAAAAAGATCTGCAAATATCAATACCTGCCCATTTCCATGCCACCAGAACAACACCAGAAGGTTAAAGAGATTGGTTTTCCTAACCAGCTGTATCTGACAATGGCTAGAAAACTCCAGCAGGGATGCGCAGTGTGGGCAAATCCTTCAGTGCCCTGATATAGTCCATCTCCCTCCCTCTTCCTCTCTCCTCTGTGTCCATTCTCCAGCCTCTTTTGCAGCCCAAATCCCTCTATTCCCTCACTTTATCCAACATATTCCCACTGATAGCCAGAGACGGTCATGACACGCAGACTCTGCCATCTTTCCCACAAATCCCCCAGGCTGGGGGCCGGGGGGGCGGGGGTGCAGGCGCAGATCTATATGAACATCCCATCATCCCCAAACCAGGGCGATATCTGTGGCTACTGGGAGACCAGGCAGGGCTTCCAAGTACCCCCCGCCCCAGCTCCATGCTGCCCCTAAAACCACGGGTGATGCGTGCAGGATGGGGGACCGTCACATCCCACCGCTGCCAAGCCAGGGAGGGGGCTGTTCCCAGCGCTGCTTCTGACCCCCCACCCCCACAAGATCAGTGCTCGCCTGAAGACAGCGGTTTCTCTCGGCAAATCTGCAAGAGATTCTGCCGTGTACAAGCTTGGCTGGGTTTCAAAGTACAACGAAACCTAAAATTCCCTGGGAAAGGATTCTATAAAAAAAAGGGGGAAAAAAAAAATTTAAAAAAAAAAAAAAAAATCATCCTTTCAGCCGTACTGAAATGTACTGTTTTGGGAAACAAATCAAAACGCCTCGTTCCAATGTTGACTTTGAAAGTTTTATGTGATTTAGACCATATGACACCACAAAATAAAGGGAAAAAAAGGCGTCTGGAAAGGAAAAAACAGAATTTTCTTCTGCTGAAATGCAGAGACAAGGCTCCTTAACACCATACCAGAGGTTTATGTGGTTTGGGGCATTTCTTTCTCGCCCAAATCAAATTTCTGTACAATCAAACACGGTTTCGCCAGCCTGCTCCATCTCTCATAACTGCATTCGCTACCAGGGAAGGAGCCTGGGGCAGATTTGTGACACCCCTGCTCCCTTCTCCTCCAGCCCTGGCTGCGATCCCACAGCTCCGCCACGAAGAAACGCTCCCCGGGGACAAATATCACCCCTCCTCAAGAAAAAAACGACGCACTCTCTTCCTCCCCAACCTCCTTCCCCACCCCTAGCAGCAGTCCAGAGCGTTTGAGTTGTACATTTGGGGCAGAAAGCCCATTTGAGTGGATTTCTGCCATGTGCAAGCTCTGAAGCTGCTGCTTGGGGCAGGGGTGGCCAACCCCAGGTCCGGCAGGGTGAGCTGCTCCCTGCTCCGACACCTCTCCGAAGGCACTGCTGCTCACGGGGAGCGTACACCAAGATCTCCATCCATCCTCAAGGAAGACACCCGGAGAGGGAGTCACCCCGCGCGGGGACCCCTTTTTATGTCATCCCTTGTGGGGACCACAGCCCCACAAGCAGCCATGACAGGGCTCCGCTTCAGCTCCCCACCCTTCTGAGAAGCCCCGCTGGGCTTGGGGTAGGGGGGGGTCACCGGGGTAGCAATGCTGGGGGGAGGGTGGTGTCACTCACTCGATAGCAGGCATGTTTGGGGCGGACATGGGGCTGACTTCTTTGGCTTTCTGAAGGGCGTGCTTCTGGTTAAAGGCCTCCTCTTCCTCCTGCTCATCCTGCAGAGGAAAGAGGGGAGTTGCTTTAGCGGGACGCTGGGGTTTCCAGGGAAGGTGCAGCCATCGGAGACAACGAGGGATGCACCGGGCTACCGTAGGTGCCGAGGCACGCGAGAGAAAAGGGGAGCAGGCACCTGTATTTCCAGAAACAGCCTTTATTTTATTATGGGGAGGCAACTTCCCCACTACGCCAGGTCTTACTGAAGGCGCCAGCGCTACTTAAGTAAGTGAACCCAGCCCGCTCCAGGCAAGAGCTAGAATAGCCCCATATGGCGTAGACCAGCTCAGCCCTCCCTTCTTCACAACCACAGGGGCGAGACAGGCATCCCCCTCCGCTGGAGTGGGAGGCAAGGCATCCATGAATGACCCCGGCAGAGACCGTGTTGCTTTAATGAGTACGGTTGTGTCACCGGAGCAAAAAAATGTCATTAGGAATCATTAGCGCGCATTCAGCCCTTTCAAAAACTCAGCGCTCTCATAATTGATGCTGCTGGTACGCCACGGGACTCTCCACCCCTCTCACCCCAGCAGCAGCCAGCAGCCCCTGGAAGTGCCACCTCCATCCAGCACGGCAGGACAGGGACCCCTGCACCCACCCCTCAGGCAAATGAGCCTCGTGCCCCGTTTCGTTTGCTGCCCAGGGGTCAGATTTACACCAGCGTGGAAGTCTCCCAGTAAACCCCAAGGACCTGAGCAATAGGCATGGGGTCTGCAAAAAAATGGGCACCATGAGATGACTGGTCCCCTCTGAAGAGCAGCAATGACCCTTGCAGCTCTCGCCTACTCACTGTTACCCAGATGGTGTCCCGACGTTTTAGCATTCCCCAAATATTTCCCAGCACGGTCTTAAAAACAGCTAAGTCCAATAATCTTCTCAAGCACCATACTAAATTGCATCCTAAATCACGTCCACTGCCCTGCAGGCGGATAGGGAATAAATACTGATGCCACTGGAAAGCGCATCCACATCCCCGCTTCCCAATCCACATCTCCGGAGCGCTCAGGCAAATAACCGTCCCTGCATCAGACCCCATCGGACAGTTGAGGGTTGTCTCAATCTGACTGGAGGCAAATGCAACTGGGGAGCTTAAATGGAGAAATAGTTAAGCCACACCGGATGGGAAGCGTGGGTGTTCCCAGAGAGACCCAGCAGGGTTAAGCACTTTCCTAAATCAAAGTCTAAATGGCTTTGGCCCAGCGATATGGGTTTGCGTGTCAGGGGAGCGGCCTGTGAACCTTCCTAGAGGAAGAGCCTCCACTTCCAATTTGACCCGACCTCTTTTCAAGGCAGGTTGAGCTGAGGGACAAGGTGACCCTAGGCTTTGGAGTGAGGACAGGCACAGGCGCTGCTCCCAGTGCCTTTCCTGCTGGCCCCATCCTTCGCTCTCTTCACACCAGCAAGAGAAGAAAAAGGAGCAACTGAAACGTACCTTGGTGAGTTCCTGAGCGTTGGCCAGGTTGTCCACCGCGATGGCCAAGAACACATTCAGCAGAGTATCTGCGAGCAGCTAAGGATGCACAAGGTACTTGTTAAGGACATGGGTGTCTGCAGCCACCGAGATAGGGTGGCCCTGATGGCTCCTCACCATCTCAGCGAGGAGCAGCCAAAGGGACAAACTCCTCACCCATCCTATCTATACACCCCTCAGGGCACCTCCAGACAGCTCCTTCCCTGTGTTTGGGATATCCAGGGCTGCCGCATGTGTGATAGGACTCCCTCAATTGGGAGAGGAGGAAGAAGCAGTGAGTGGGGAGGGGGGTGCCCCCAGAGGGGGAGATGAGATGGGGTTGTCTCCACTAAACGCACAGCAGCCAGGTGGATACAGTTTCCAAACAAGGTGAGGACGATGAAATAGATGGAGGACCACATGCCTGAGCGAACGCCTCCCTGGGAGCGGATGCCGTTGTACATCACCTCATTCCAGTCCTCACCTGTCAGGATCTGCAGGAAAGCAAGCCAGCATCTCCATCACCCGCACCTTCTCTCCTCAGAAGAGTTTTGAAACTCTTCCTCCTTGCGTAACAGAGGTGGAAGAGTTTCCATCTCTTTGTTACGCAGGAGGAGAGGGAGGAAGCAAGTTACACCCTAAGAGGTGATGGAGGGGAACTTGTTTGGTTTAAAAAGCCCCTTCCAGCCAGCGGGGAGCAAGCAGGTGGTCCCAAGTCCCTTTGGTTGTGTTCCCTTGCAGCCCAGCTCCTACCTGGAACACTGTCATGATGGCTGCAGGGAAAGTGTCGAAGTTGGCTGATGGCGTCCCATCGATGAAGTTAAACCTGGAAGTGGAACCGGAAGGACATAAATGGGCTGCAGTACCAAGGCCGTCAAACCCCTGACTGCTGTGCTATCAGCTCTCTTTGGCTTAGGAGGACCTTTCCCCACTCTAAGGAGGGTCTCCTGAGCATTTGGTGCCAGAACCCAAAAGGTGTCCTGGTCAGAAGGACCCACACAGCCCAGAGGCACTTGCTGGAGCAGGGACTTTTGTATGGGAGAGGTACCACTGTTAGCAGCAGGCTGAGGGGTGAGGCTATGGTCTTCCTAGGCACCTAAGAGGGTGTTATCTCTTGGCTTTGACACCAAGAAATTCGTTTCCGCCAAAACTTGAAACAACCTACCTGCCTCCAAACAGCTGCATTCCCAGCAGGGCAAAGACTACAATGAAGAGGAAGAGGAGGAAGAGCAGGCTGATGATAGACTTCATGGAGCTCATCAGTGAGACCACCAAATTCCTCAGGGATGCCCAGTACCTAGAAAACAGAAGCAGTGCTGGAGCACTCGTAGTCACGAGTGCTACAAGCAGGAGTGACTGGATCCAGGCTGCAGCCACAGTCCAAGACAGAGGGTGACGGGCACGGACGGATGGCACATACTTGGTTATTTTAAATATTCGCAGGAGACGAAGGGCTCGTAGGACACTAATCCCAAAAGAGGTTCCTGGTCTGAAGATAGCCCAAACCACTTCGAAGATGCTTCCCACCGTGACCTGAGAAGCAGACACAGCCATGAGTCAAATACAGGCTCAGGACAGGCTGTTGCAGGAAATCTTCACGTGCCTGAAGACATAGCACCCACCACCCTGCCCAAGACACGGTGTCTCGGTCTGTCATGGGCAGGCTGTCCCAGCAGAAAGGGTTCCCCTGCCCACTCTGAGGGCCATCCCGTTCTTCTCCCCCTTGGCATCTTGCACTGCAGACACCTGCCAAACATCAAACATCTCCCCCCACACCCACCGCATCTCTGGGGCTGCTTACCCCACAGTCGAAGCAGTTGAAGGAAGAATGGAAGTAAAGGCGCGGCCCCATCCCATACATCTTTAAGGACATCTCCAGGAGGAAGAGTCCAAGAAACAGAAACTCTGCATAGTCTGAAAGAGAAAACCCAGACGCGTTACTCTTGGGGCACTGAGCTGCGCGGAGCACCCTGCACGCACCCACCCATAGCCCATATAGCACACCACAGAGATGGGACAAGTTAAGGACCATGCGCTGCTTCCCCAAGCTCTCGGGGTCTGGGACGAGGGAAGCTTGTCTCTGAGGAGCTAAATTGTGTATAACAGAGCACCAAACCCACTAGTTAATCTTTCAGGGTAGGTGCACCAGTGTCCCAGGGGTTTGAGAAGACCAGAGATGGCTGGCATGGAGTGGAGCAGCTCTTCAGCATTATACAACAGTGGTTGAGGCGTCTGCAAAGACATTAACCACGCAACGCTGTAGGGGAATATTAGCAACCTGGATTTAAATCATCGCATGGCTGGAACTTGGCCAGGGTAATCGAGCTGAACAGCCAAGAGCCAGTGAAAAGCTTCTCCAGCTATTTCATGAACATTGGCAGGCAACAGTCTGGCTCTTCACCTTGTCCAAAAGATGCTTCTCACCACGACCAGCTGCCATACCACACCGCGGCGTGCTGGGATCCCAGCAGGCCTGAGCATGCTAATGTAGATTTGGGCAGGCCCAGTGCTTGACGGGGACATTTTCAAGGTGAGTAAGAATAACACAGCTGAGAAAGCAGCACTGTCTCTACTGCAGCAGCTCAGGAGGAACACATGTCTGCTGCGGGGTTGACCACACTGCTCTGCAGTTAGCACCATGCTAGAATGGACATGGGTTTGCTGCCTTCGAGACCTGACCTTGTATCGTGTCCCACAGAGGGCTGGGGGATGCTCCAGTAACTGGTTTCTACCTTGGGATCTCCATGCTCTGCACCAAAACCTTAACCAGGGGTTCCTCCATCCCTGCAAACTCATGCATTTCCAGAAATTGCTTATGGCCATTCAAAGATGGAGCTCTAGCAAGCTTTCCATCACCACCATTCACAATTTTAGGAGAAACCCAACTAAGACCTGTAGTCTTTTTCTCTCTCTTGAGAAACTTGTTGAACCTGAAGGACATAAGGCCAGTAAAACTCTTCCGTGTTTGCTCACAGGGCTGAGACAGCCATCAGTGGCCACGGGGTCAAGGGCAAAGCTGAATTACATGGCTGTACACAGTCCTGTGTTACCAACAGTGAATGTAGTTCAGGTTATTCCCCACCCAGCTCCATACCAGCGTGACTCTGGTGGGATTCATCCCCACATGCCCCAGGGGAAGGAGTGAACGTGTGCTCCTCTCCAGCCATGGAGATAAGAAGGTTGCAGGAGGTTTTGTCTGCCCATGCAGTGCTCTCACACCTACACAAAGCCCACAGACTCACAGAGGAAGTGGGTGAGCCAGGCTGGCTGGTTGTGATGGACGATGGCAACACAGGCAGTATTGAGAGCCACCAAGCTCAAGACGATCCAGTAGAAGACCTGGGATTTCACCATGTGGCGAACAGAGATGCGCAGGAGTCGCTCCTTGTGCCGTAAGTACGAGGCACCATCCACTCTGGCACCTTTGAGGCCAGAGTGACTCAAGGGGTTTCCTAAGGGAAAAGAGTGGGGAGAAGGAGTTGGGTTCTCCAGTCAAGGTGAGAGAAGGAGTTGGGCAATCCAGCCTTCCCCCAACATGAGACAGGACACACAGCTCACAGACATTGCTCTTATGGGACATGACTTAACCACACAGTTTTTAAATGGTACAGGGGGCAGCGGATGGTTTGCTCCCGTTGCTCTCAAACTAGCAGAGATGACCAATCCATGACAATCTCCATGTGACAGGTGTGACCCTCGCAACTCAATAAACTGGCAGAGGTTTTGAGGAAGAAGGCTCCAAACTGCACTAACCCAAGGTTGGATGAAGAGGTCTTCTCTGTGCCAACCTCCTCTCACCCACGGAGGAGATATCGACGCAGTGCTCATCGCTCGAGTCGCGGTTCATGGCGTCTGTCCGGTTCCTTTTGATGGTGGCTCGCCTGAGCACTGGGAAGGAAAGAGGAAGGGGTGTTGGTGGCCCAACTCTGCCAGGAGCCAGCTCATCAGATTAGGACCTGATGACCAGTACTTGGCTAACTCAGATCTGGTAACAGGACGGAGATAGCCAGGTGACCCTAGTCCAGAGCTATACCTGTGTGGGACCAGACTTCTCCTGGCCTCCATGGTCTCTTAGCAGTTATACTGTCAATCCACTTCCTCATACCCCTCTCTCAGGCCACAGACCCCACCGGGGCATCCCCAAACCTCCCTCCTCTCATTTCAGATAAAGGATTTCAACCTCCAGCTGCAGGCAGGCAGAAGGAAGGGCAGACAGTTGCTTAGGTAGGGTGTTGCTTGTCTTACCTTCTAAGGCTGAGGTCCCAGAATTTTTGTTCTCTTCAGCCAGCATGACTTCCTCTACGCAAAACACAGAGTTTAGCATCAGGAGACAAGATACAGTTGTCTGAGCACATCAGACCTCACTGCCTTGTACGTAAGCACTTTGCCCAGCCTGGAGGCGGTTGCTCTACCTTGTAAACTCTTTGTCAAGTATCTGTTAAGTGTCCAAAAGCAAATTCTGGAAGGTGGCAAGTGACAGCTACCAGACATTGCATCAGAAAGGAAAAGTACTAGCAATTAACCCTTCTTCCTCCACTGTAATTAACCCCACTAAAGAAGCTGAATATTGAGTCTGGGGCTCAACATCCCAACCCAGAATCAAAGCTGAGATCTGGAGCTCAGACCTCGATTCAAGTTACCGGGGGCTGTGCCAGTTTGGGAACCAGGCCCTATGGGCTGTTGCACATGGCTGTGTGTCCACCATCCCCAGGCCGTGCCCAGGTCAAGGTGGGAGCCCCGAGCTGGGAACCAGTGAATGCATGCCCTCCAGTCTCCTCCAGGATTAGGTTTAACTGGAAAACCACTGTCACCGTTCACTGCTCTGCGTTCTCTCTGCCCACTACTGCAGGGGACTCCAGCAAACATCACGAGAAAGGAAACCATGGCAGAGCAAAGCTCGCAGCAGTGATGCTCACAGCCTTCCCTGGAGATGTAATATGCCTCATGTTCAAAATATGACAGTTTCATGCCACAGAAGACGAGGCTTCATCAGCTGTTGGCAATGTCCTTACTTGCAGCCTGGCCAGACCATCGCACCACCTGGGGCCAAGCTCACTCATGCACCCAACGCCACCCTGTGAGCACCTATGCAACTTTGGGGTTGCTCTGGATGATGCTCAGGTATCCCTTCCCATCCCCACCACTTTGCATGACCAGCACCCTTCAGTGCCCGCCACCCCTCTTGGAAGCCCCCCCTGGCCCGCCAGCCTTTACCCGCTTTGTCTATCCAGGCCCGGTAGCCATTGAGCTCCCGCTCGATCTGCTGCTGGCGCCGCAGCTTCATGAAGGCTCGGCGGTTCTCCACTCGCTCACGCTCTTTGGCAAACTCCCTGGGGAAGGGCAGGGGGGAGCAGTGAGAGCATGGCCGTGGGGCAGCAGAGTACACCGGGGGCTGGGGGCAACATGGGGCCGGGAGGGGAGGCAGGGACCAAGGGCTAGCACAAGCCAAGGGCTGCTGGAGCATCCTGAGGCAACGTATGGCCATCCCCAGACAAAGCAAGGCCAAGGGATGGGTGAATGATCCGAGGGGAGGAGAGGCTTCTTTGCAGGAGGAAAGGCATGGATGCACATGAGCCAACACCCTGCTCAGTCACTCAGCATCGCATGTCCCAGCTGGGAGATGCTGCTGTTCGGGGAGGATGCTCCCAGCACCACCCAACTCCAGAACCAGCTGAGCTTCTGTGTGTCCCTTCAGGGAATAAAATCTGGGCACCATGAGGAGGCAGCAAGGGGATGGAGAAGGGCAGGTCCTGTCCCCTGCCTTCGCCACCTCTTCCTCTGAATCCCTTCTCCTTCCAGCCTCTCCTTGGAGGGTTTTCCCAGGGCTTGAGACATCCCTGTTGTCCTTCTCTGGACTTCAGTGTCTCACACGAACTGCCCAAGCACCACGACCGGTCCAGAGAAGGACAACAGCTTGGGACCGCATCAGGCAGGAGGGTAGGCAACGCCAACACGGGCTCTGTGCAGGCAAGGGCATGTCAAGCGCTGAGCGCCACTGGCCAGAGCTAATACCTTGCCCACTGCTCCTGCAGCCTCTGACACACATGGTGCACGAATGCGCTAGCATCCACGTGCTCATCCACTCCTAGGCACAGTCATAAGCACACTCCTCAGTACATAAGATATATGATTTCACCTGTAGCCCAGCCCAGAGCTGTGCAAAGATGCCTATATGCAGCTAGGGCTATATACACCTTCCCCCCTGCAGGTAAAACGCAAGACCGCCCAGGAAAGCGTGGTCTGCTTTCCGGTATACACGTGCTCGTGGCCATACCCAGAAGGCCCATGCCGACAGCTCTCCTAAGGTTTTCACCCACTCTCTACGAAGAAGCACCTGAAGCCCTAAGCATGTATGCAAAGGCCATCACACACAGAGCAATTAAAATATTTGGCAGGACACACAGGGGTGGCAGTTTAGGTAACCTCCCACCCACGCCATACGTGAGACAACACGGCCAGACCTGTTTCTAGGAGGTCTCACACCCTGCGCTGGCACATACCACATACCTGGGGCATCTCAGGCCACATGTTCTACCTCTATTGACACCCCCATTAGCGCACAAGGAGCATCCCTCACACCCGACAACCCCCCAGCACACCCTTCCTTCCTCCCAACAACACCCCAGGGATGCAACCTGCTGGCTGCAGCTCCCCATCCCGTCCCCGAGTCCTGGTGGCCGCAGAGCCCCAGCTGCACGGAGGAACCCGGCCCATGCCCTCAGCCCCCTCCCGGTCCCAGGCTGCTCCGAAGGAAGCGTCATTACGAAGAACAAATGGCACCATTCTCTCTGCAAGACGAACGTCTCTCTCCCCGGAGACTAGCAGCAACCTCCAGCCTCAAAAAAAAAATATATTCAAAAGAACTGAAAGAATCGGTCTGTCTGCCGCAGAGAGAGTTCAAGTGCATTACCCCAGCTGAGCTATTACACCCTTAATGCTGTGTGGGTTTTTGCATGTGTGTGTGTGTGTGTGCGCGCGCATTTCTGTGAAAAGCCCTGAATGTTCCCTGCATCTCTTG
Source organism: Larus michahellis (assembly GCF_964199755.1). Classification (NCBI taxonomy): domain Eukaryota; kingdom Metazoa; phylum Chordata; class Aves; order Charadriiformes; family Laridae; genus Larus; species Larus michahellis. The sequence continues at coordinate 24,359,756 of NC_133903.1, read as the reverse complement.
TTTAAGATCCCCAGACAATTCAAGCGTTTTTAATTCCACCCCAGGAAGGTGAAGTTTCCTGCCGCTCTGGCATTCAGCATCAAATGACTCTCCCCCTCCATCGCTGGCTTTCAGACTGAAATGAGACTTTCTTCCTAGGGCAGGGAAGGGGGAGAGAACAAAAGGCAAGGAAGAGAAAAGCAGCCTAAGTGGAGGGAAGGAGGGCGGGAGGAGACGGGGGAGAAGGAAGGACCTCCCGCAGCCAACAGTGAAACACACTCTGGGGTTTGGGCATGCCATGCCAAAACCCCTCCTTGCCCTAGCTGGAGGAAAGGCAGGACCATTTTGGCTGTGCCACCATCCCTCACCGGCTTTTATTAGCAAATTTGGGATGTCAAGAGGTGAGGAGATGCTGTTTGGAGCCAGAGTGAGTGGGGAAGTTGCCTCTTTCCCTCTGGTTTGGTCCAGTGGTCCTCCTGTGTGCTGAACCTCTGCCCCCCAGCCATAACCCCATGCCAGACAGCACCTCGGCAGAACTTCTGCTGGTCAGACCCTGCAGAAATAATCTGTGAGTGGGAGCAGCTGGAAAGCTTCGCCTGATTTACACCAGCTGGGAATCTGGCCCCTCTCTGCTACCTCCTGCTTGCCCATCCCTCTTGTCTTCCAGCTCCTCCTTTGCTGAGACTAGTGTCTCCTTCTGCTGCATGGTGAGAAGCCACCATCACGTGTCCACAATAAAACCCAGCCAGAAGGACCAGCTGAGCATCAGATAACTTTTTCCCAGAGAAGGGAATGTGAGCGTCTTTTCCAGCACCCCCCTCATCGAGCAACATTTCCCCCTACCCAACTGGAGCCCTAAATTGCAGGGAGCCGGTACCACACGCATCCAGGGACAAGGTCCCTGAAGCTGCGGCAGCGTCTCCGAGGGACACACTTCCCACACGCTTGATCCTTAATGGAGCTTAATTGCTTTTGTCCATTAGAAGGAGGAAGGGGTGGCAGAGAGGGGAGGGGGGAAAAAGAAAAAAAGTTAAGCTCAACTTAATGAATTATTACATTTCAGAGAGACACGTTACCGAGCAGGGCAGCAGCGGGGGCTGGTGACATCTGAGAGTGGGTAGGCGATGCTGACAGATCAAGGATTGCTCAGAGCCAATTTGCAGCAGCGGGTAGAGATAATACTGTATGTGAGTGAGAACAGGGCCAGCGTCGGTGACTGACAGCCACTTGGGAAGGCTCCAAGTCGCGGGCAGGGCAGCATCGCATCGCATCGCCGCAAGAGCCAGCCGCCTGCCTCCCATCGAAGGGCTCTATCCCTGGGGTGTGTTTGGGTTACACTGCCAGGGACGGCCCAATTTTGCCTTGCAAAGAGTCCAGGGCTATGCTGCTGATGGGGTGCCTGCAAGGGGGGCGTAGAAGCCCCCAGCAGAAAGCTCGATTCTCACCAGCAACACCTCTGCTGCCCACCTGGGTCTCCCGGCCCCAAATCCTGATGCCTCCAGCGTGAAAACGTCCACTCATGACAGCTGAGCTCCAGTCGTGCCGACCCTGTGCCGTTGCAGCCCTTCTCCATCCGGCCTCGTAAAGCCGAAGGCAGGCAGCGAGCGATGGAGATGAGCGCTGAAGGTCACGGTGGGAGCTGGGGAGCAGCGTGCCATCTGTCCTCCTGCACACAAGGGCACCATCCACCCGCGCGCCATGCCCAGCCTGCCGGGGCCATTGGAGCACAGATGGTTCGCTCCTCCTCTGCCTGCAAATTCTCCTCCGCAGCCTCGGCATTCCCCTCAGGTGGCCTGAGAGCATCTCTGCTCCCAGCAGGAGACCTCGGGGGGTCACGGCTGCACTCAGCCACCTTCCTCCCCAGGCCCTCATACCCTTGCTCACACTTGGGCAGCGATGCTTTTACCATATCGGTGCGCTCTGCGCAAAGGACTGGAGAGCCCAGGTCTGGTTTTAACGGGAAGAGAACCCATGTGAATGCATCCACCTTGAAAATGGGCCCCCTTTTTTGGAAAAAAAAACATCAAAAAAACAAACAAACAACAAAAAAACCAAAAAACCAAAAACCAAAAAAAAACCCAACCAACAGAAACCACCAAAACCCAAAAGGCAAACAAAAAGAAAAGCGCCCAAAAAACCCAACCACGAAAAAACAGCAACCAAAAACCAGCTAAGAAAAGAAAACACTACTTTTATCCTTTCCAGATCTTCTTTGAGTCCAGAAAGGGAGTATAGCGTTGGTCACATTAATATTGTGGCTTCCATGCTTTGAAACTAGAAGCCAACCCTCTTCAAACCCATCAATTCATCACCTTTTGCCACCGTTGAGGATGCCTCCAACAAATCAGTTACCAAATGGGTCTTAAAATGATATGAGGCAGCAGAAAGGATGGGGTGGGAAGAGGAGAAATACTGGATTACACGCTGAGGATGAGGTAACAGTACCGTGCTGCTGTGAAAAAAACATATATAACAGGATGTATAACAAGGAACACCATCTGTAAGACATCAGGTAATACTGCTGCTCTCCTCGGCACTCGTGAGGTCTCAGCTTATGGCTCTGACTCTGTTTTGAGCGCCACAATTTGAGGAAAAAACCGATCTTCGACTCCAGCAGGGCGTCAGGGAAGGTTACGGGACAGAACTGACAACAGACGGTTTGGAAAACACGGATGAGACAGTTGCAAACCAGAGGGATCAGATGGTATTTACCCAAGAGGTGTAAAGGAACTCAAGTCGGCATGTTGAATTAACTGTGCAGTCTGTAACCTGGTGCTTCAACTTAAACAGACGGTGGCGAGCAGGCGCAGCAGAACCGGCATTGCGGACCGGGATGGTTGCACTGAACCAAGAGCAAAAGCTAGGCCAGAGAGTCCAAAAGGTACAAAAACGCTTTGCAGGGGGACAATGTGCTTCACAGGTCTGCTTTGAGGGAGGCAACGAGCTTTCTGCTTGATTTAAGTTCGCTCGGATTGCCAGAAGCCAGAGAAGATTCAAAGTCAGGTTGGACTCTGAGGAACCTCATCTAGTTGAAGATGCCCCTGCTGATTGCAAGGGAGTTGGAGCAGAGGACCTTTACATCTCCCTCCAACCCAAACTGTTTTATGGTTCCTTACCAAAGCTGGATTGTCTCGAGAAAGCTTTCCCATGAAGTACTAACTGGTGAGAAGAATAATTAAAAAAAACAGAAAACAGAAACATCCTATTTCTTGTCATTCCTTTTTCAGTGGTGGCCGCTAGCTTTTGATCATCCCTGTGTACTTCGGCGAGAGTTCCTTCTTCGCCGTGCTGTGACAAAGCTGCGGCAAGGAGCAAAGTGTGCAGCTGACGATGCTAAAGAGAGCACATTTATAGAGCGCCGGCAGACACATGAGCCGGGGAATGAAAAGCTGACAAGCTGTTGGCGACGTCGAACGGTAAAACGGGAAGGAGCTGGGAGATACCAGCCCTGAGATTACCCATTACATCACTGTCCCACTTAAGAAGGGCCAGATGCTGATGGTTACCTTCTGCCTTGGAGAAAGGTTGGGATTTAAATTGGATTTTGTTATAGGTACTCGCTGATGCCCGTCACTTTGACCAGGTCCTAAAGGGGCTTATATTATTGATGCCAAGCAGCATGAAAAATTCAGAAAGACCTCGTCATGCTAGTTTGTGTTGACCCCCCACGCTAAGAGGAGCAGTGAACAAAAATAGAGGCAGGAAGGAAAGGCAGTGACAACACGAAGACACAGGGAGAAGGCAGGCCAAATGGGAAACTGCCTCCACAAGTGCGGAGAGGACAGAGGGGCTCCAGAGGAGGAGCCACTAGAAGCAAAGTCAAGACTCCCAGCACTAAAGAGCTCCTTTTATAAGCCGGTCCCTCAAAGAGATATGGGCCATCGTGGCTCCACGTAGGGCCTAAAGCAGCAGGGACAGGGCCACCATTGGCCAGCTGTGTAATGGGATCTGCTGGGTCCAGGCTTTGGGTAGCTTTGAAGACGAAGTTCAAGAATTCAAATAATTGGCATTTGATGGAGAGCCAGAGCAGCAATGGGGACACCGAAGTGACTCAAAGCGGTGAAGAACACAAGAGAACTCAGACTTTGCATCTGCTGATGGGGAACACAGCCCACTGAACACCAAGGACTTTAAATATCTCCCCTCTTCTCTCCAGTAATCACCGTTTCTTGTTCACAGGCAGCTTCAGTCAACAGGCTCCTGTTCATCCAAGAGCAGGTTCACCCATCACTTGGGAACACGGTTGGGCATCAGCTGTACCTTGCTGCAAAGCCTGTCCCTCATCAGTGGATCCCGGCACAGATGCAGGTGTCCGGTCCAGCCTCTGCCTTTCAGGATGGGATCAGCCCCTCTCCACACACTTCACGCGTGCTCTCCAAGAATGAGGACTCCAAGATCAGCGTGAGAAAACCATACGTGGATACTAGTTTTGTGTGCAGCACAACCCTGCTGTAACCTTTAAAAAAAAAAGTCAGGCTTTCCACAACATTTGTGTTGAAGGGATAGAGTGCACCCTCAGCAGGTTTGCTGGTGACACAAAGCTGGGGGGGGTGGCTAACACACCGGAAGGCTCTGCCGCCATACAGAGAGACCTGGACAGGCTGGAGAGCTGGGCGGAGAGGAACCTTATGAAATTCAACAAGGGCAAGGGTATGGTGCTGCACCTGGGGAGGAATAACCCCATGCACCAGGACAGGTTGGAGCTGACCTGCTGGAGAGCAGCTCAGTGGAAAGAGACCTGGGAGTCCTGGTGGACAACAGGATGACCATGAGCCAGCAATGTGCCCTTGTGGCCAAGAAGGCCAAGGGCATCCTGGGGGGCATCAAGAAGAGTGTGGCCAGCAAGTGGAGGGAAGTCATCCTCCCCCTCTGCTCTGCCCTGGTGAGGCCGCACCTGGAGTACTGTGTCCAGTTCTGGGCTCCCTGGTTCGAGAAGGACAGGGAACTGCTGGAGAGGGGACAGCAAAGGGCTACCAAGATGCTGAGGGGACTGGAACACCTCTCTCATGAAGAAAGGCTGAGGGATTTGGGTCTCTTCAGTCTGGAAAACAGACGGCTGAGGGGGAATCTTATCCATGCTTATAAATACTGAAAGGGTGGGTGTCAGGAGGATGGGGCCAGGCTCTTCTCAGTGGTGCCCAGGGACAGGACAAGGGGTAACGGGCACAAACTTGAGCATAGGAAGTTCCATCTCACCATGAGGAGGAACTTCTTTCCTTTGAGGGTGGCAGAGCCCTGGCACAGGCTGCCCAGAGAGGTGGTGGAGGCTCCGTCTCTGGAGACGTTCCAAACCCACCTGGATGTGTTCTTGTGCCACCTGCTCTGGGTGACCCTGCTCTGGCAGGGCGTTGGACTAGATGATCTCCAGAGGTCCCTTCCAGCCCTATGATTCTGTGCTCAGAGCAGCCAACAGTTTGGAGAGCTTATTGTTTCGAAGTAGAGAAAAATAAACGACAAAGAGGAGAAACATCCCCGGGAGAAGGGAGCCACCAACGTTCCAGTTGTAGAGTCTCAGTTTCAACATTTTTCCAAAGGTAACAATGCTGGGCTTTGTATCTCTGTCCCCATTGCTCAGAGAAGCCTGTCGTTTACAATATTGCGCCAAAAGCAGCAAGAGCACGGCCAACCCACGCTGCATAGAGGTGGCGGAGGGTCTGGTAGCCCCAGCAGCAAGAAGCAGAGATACAGGCTCTGGATTTTATTTCGCTCTTATCAGGCAGGGTTGGTATGAGCAGAGCAGCTTCACTGCTTCAAGAGCCCCGGGCTTTGTTCGCAATCACTCCCACTGGCTCATGCAGCGCTGGGAAAATGTCACTCCTCCCCTTCCCTGCTATGCTCCAGTTTTTATCCTCTGTAAGCGGAGAACAGTTTTATAGGCCCCCTTCACAAGTGAGAGTCATCTGCAGATGAAAGGTGCAGGGCCAGTACTGCAGGTGAGTTACAGCGCGAGAAAAAAATCGCCGATTCTCAACATTTCATCACGTTAACTTCCCAGGAACCTCCAAGCCCTCTAATTGACGCCTTCGACACACAAATACAATGAATTCGGAACCAACCAGCAAGCGTGAAACCCACAATGCAACTGCTAGATATGGCACTCTGCCACTGCAAAACAAACAAACACACAAACACACACAAACAGCCGCCTCCGTGATCCAAAGAACTGATAACGCTACGTGATTCCTTCAGGGCATCCTGTCTACTTCACCCAACAGGAGTGCCCAGCACCCCCTTGCAAGGATAGAGTTGGTCATGGGGCAACTGGGCACCTCCAAAGCCATCCCCCCAGTCAAAGAGCTGCAGCCACGGCCACGCGATTGCTGTCATTAACCAGGACGATGGAAATTACGCCTGTCTGGAACACGCAATTCCAAAAGCAATCTGTAAACCAGAACTCTCTGCCGAGTGCTTTGTTGAGAGGATCAAAAACTGAGTCTTTTCACCCATGGCCTGCAGGCAACGGGCAGTCCACAGAGCAGATTTGCAGGGAGGCAGGAATAAGAGCAAATCTGAAGCAGTTGAGACACGCTGGCAAATAATTTGTGAAGAGAAATCAAAGGGGAAAGGCGCCGAGTCGTCGCTTTGTTGTGGATTTTTTTTTTTTTTTTTTTAAATCCTGTCCGGCTGGCTGTAAGCGGAGTCGTTATTCCCTGTAACACCAGGGGACCCAGCACCCCAGACACGCATGTCTCTCATCAGGCAGCTTGTTTGCAAAGGGCTTGGAGTCCCTCCGCAGAAAGGTGGTACAGCGGAGCAAGGCGGAGAAGCGCTCATTGAATATGGATGCCCACCTGGCTGCTGAATATAGATGAAGATCTCAAAGGCTCCTTTGCTTCGCTCATGTTCAAATACCACGTCCTTGACACAAGAGCTTGCCCAGAACACAGAGACAAGTGCGGCCATTTTTCGCCAAGCGTGGCCCGACCAACGCGCGTCCCATGACGGTGCTGGGGGAGCTGGCAGGAGGCATTGCAGCCCACCCTCCCCCCATTACACCCATACCTCTGTCCAAAAGCCGTTCCAGCTAGTCAATCCCCAAACACACAATGGGCACAGCCATTTTACGTCTCATCCGAGCCACTCCCTGAGATGCTACAACCATTAAAGGAAAAAAAAAAACCAAAAAAAAACCTAAAAAAAAGAAACCAATGATCCTTCCAAGCTTTCACGCTTTCTGGTGCAATGTTTCTCAGGCATATTTGTTGGCATCTCGCTATCCCTCATGATGTCCCCACAAGCCTTCCCGCATTGTGGCGACGTGTCTCCCTGCTTTCCCCTCCACAAACCGCCTACCTCCGAGACATTAATCCTCTTCCCAGCGTTTCTTGGCTTCAAACCACCTGATCCAGCTCAAACACACGGGCCCAGGTTTTGCATAGAGCCGGCAAAATAACCCCCTGCCTCCACTGAAAATGTACACTTGTTCCTTCAGCGTCCTTATTATTAATTGCTATAAAACTTAATTTTATTCATCGTTTGTTATGCCTCAAAATTGGATGGGAAAAAAATTCAAATTAAGTGAAGTGAAAAGATTTCAGAGATGGTACAGAAGGCTCCTGAAGGAGCTGAAGAAAACTCTCCGGAGACTCGGAACGCAGCGCTAACCCAACCTGAAAGAAAGAAGATCTTAAGACAAAGAATTCTTGCCAAATTGATCCTTTAATTATAACATTAGTCGTTTCTTTCAAAGGCTTAATGCAAGAGCTGGGGGTGGGGGGCAGAAAAGACTCAAAGGGAGAAAAGACTTAACATCACCAGGATGAGTGGAAGCAATTAGGAGGATTTAAATTACTCTCTTGTTTGGTACAAGGCAGATGGATTTCATTTTTCTTGCCATCGTGCTCAATTTCTTGCTCTGCCAGCAGCTTCCAGAGGTCTTCTCCTCGGCAGACCCAAGGACCCAGCCTTCTCAGGTTGGCCAGCATCCCGTTCCACTCTGCACCCACCCAGCCATTGCTGCGGACCAGGAGTTCCAGTGATGACAGCAGCTTTGTCACCCTGGAAAGGGGCTGGAAGTACAAGACTGGATAGGGGAAAGGAGTCCACCAGGGCTACAGGTCTACCTCAACAGGAGGACAGATGCTGCAATGCATGGAAGAGGGCTTTACTGCAGGGGCTGAGGAAAAGGAGATAGAAGAGCCAAAAGACAGCCTGTCTGGTATCAGAAACCCTGCACGAGTCCTCAGCGTTATACCTCCAAGCATGGCTTATTTTTTATATTCACTCTTTCATCTTCTTGCTCCCAGCGACAAGCTAGTCGTAAGCCATCTTCTTGCCAGGAAGGGCAAAGCAGGCAGGACCCCTGCGGTGGCTAGGACAGGTGAGCTGTGGTCATTACCGGGACGGCATTACTGCTGCCGTGGCACCGTGCACGCCACAGGCAGTGGGGACAGGCCAGCATGGCTCTCACCCGGTCTCTGCTGCTCTTGGAGATGCAGCACGAACGCACAAATCCAAATTGTTTCCCACGAGAAAAAAACGAACAAAAAAGCCCAGAACATTTCATGCCCGCAAAGAAGGGAGAGAGCAGATCTTTGCAAATTGCCGGGATGGGGCACATGCAAGCTTTTGCCATCCCCCTGACTCAAAGCCAACCGACCACAGGACACTGCGCACAACAGGCCATCAGCTGGAGGGTGGGAAGGGGTCCCATCCACCCCTCCTACCCATCCCACAGCAGAGATGGCTGCAGCAGGCGATTCCCTCTCTGCGCTGCAGCCGTTCTCCTTGGGAAGATGTGCAGAGCTGCAGGTGCATCCTGCCCCACCACGGCAGGGTGCTGGATGACACCAACCTCGGGACACAGGATGGCAGCAGGCAACGCTTGATAGGAGTCTCGGGATCTTCCCAGGCTCCCAAATCCACCGGCTGCCACGTGGCAGAAAACATGGCATTTCAGCTGATGCTCCATCCTCGCTCGCTCCCACTGACTCTCTTCTGCCAGGATTATTTCGGTAGCTTGTGTAGCTTTAAAAGCTGAGCAGTCACATCTCCTTGGGCTTCATACCTGCAAAATGCTCTCAAAGAGGAACAGGGCCAACTGGTTGTGTTTTTTTTTTCCCCTTCCTGCTTTCAGTTGGAATTAATTGATCCGTAATTGCACCCGTAGAGGGGGAAAGTTAATAGACACAGTAATAAACGCCAAAGCCCCAGAAGAACTGGCTCTCCAAGTCCCTGCCTGGAGCGACTCCATCTCCTCTTAATAGCGTTGCATGCAATTCCAGTGCATGCGTGCGTGTTAGTATTTAGAGAGAAAAAAAATCGAGGAGCCTCAGTGTGATGGAAATCATTTCTTTTCCTCTCCCACATACTTTGTGCTTAGGAGCAGATGGATCCAGGCTGTTTACATCACGGAGGTCATGCCTCAGCTTAACAGTTGGGGAACTGACTGTTGGGGGAGATGCGCATCGCAACCAGAAGATTGCTAAATCTGGGCTCTGGCAAACTTCTGATGGTGGCAAGTTAAACATACAAATGTCCTCCTGCAGCCTCTTCGCGTTCAGGACCAGCCTCGGGTCTTTGATTGTTTCCCCAAAGAAAACCCCTGCTGAGATGAAGCGAGGGCAGAGAGGCAGCTCTGCAGCAGCTCACGAGCGTGAACTTCAAGAACAAGGCTGGAAATCCCAACAGGACTTCGTTATTTGCCAGTGCAGACGGTGCAGTTTGCCAGCAACGTGTGTCCAGGTTTCCACAAGCGGGGTCCTCGCCGCTGCACCTGAGTTAACAGAGCGACGGCGATTTCAGCTAGCCGGGCATGTCTGCCTGTCTTCCCCAAATCAGCGCCGTAATGCCAGGGAAAGGTCTCCTTCGCGTGGAGTTGTTTCCATGGAGCTCATCCCCGGAGTGCCCCTCTGCTCCCAGCTCAGCCCAACCGCAGGGCGTGCGGGGGGGGATCCAGCCAGACCCCGGCTGCTCCTCCAGCGCAGAGGCTGGGGCGATGGAAAGGTCACCCTTCCCCTCCTGCAGCAGAGCTGAGTGCTCTCTCCCAGCACGAGAGGATTGCGAGAAGTGTTAAAAAAAACAATAAAAACTAAGCCAGCAAAGCGAGGAACGAAGCCCTCCTTCTTGCATTCAAGGACAGGCATTGTTTGCGTGCAGAAGTACCTCCTCCCGCCCTGCGCCGCACCCCTCCATGGCTCCGGCAGCAGCTTTGGCAAGAGGATGCTTCGCCACCATCAGGGTACTGCATCCCCCGAGCCACAGGGGAAGCCTGTGGCCGTGGCCAGGCAGGAGGGCACAGGCGGTGGCCTTGCCGTTGGGTGGCAAAGCCCAGCTTGCCACCTCCGCTCACCTCGCCCAGCCCTCCAGGGAGCTGAGCAGTCATGCTTTTCCCTAGGTATCTGGCACGCCACGAGAGCATCTCCATTGCCAATTAGGCCACCCACCCACTTGCATCCTTCCCCAATACAAACCCTATTAGTGATAAACAAACAGTCGAAATGCCAGCCGGCGCCTGGGAAGAGCCCTAGACAACCGCATGCAATTCAGCGGGCACAGGAACAGCTGCCTCGGCACAGTCCTGGTGCAGGCAAGCACCGAGCATAGACCAGGGCACGGGTCGGGCATCCCACCAGCCACCGTGTGGTCCTCTAGCTGGTGGATGGCTTTCAGGACAGAGAAGTGCCACCTTGCTGCGTCCCGAGGCTGCTTTCAGCATCATACCAGCACCAAAAGCGTCGGTGTCCACACAACACGCTACATTGACACACTTCAATGCTGCAAGAAGAGGCTTTTCCAGCTGCCTGGCCCCGAGCTTCCCAACTTCCCTTCTCTGGGCTTTCGTAGGAAAGCTCCCGCTTGACACTGACACCCTTGTTGGTCTTTGCTCAAATCCCCAAGCTGGATGTGGCACAAGAAACGCAAAAGCCACCCAACGCTGCTTGGGTGTCTTCATCCTCCATAAGAGCTGGCTCCCTGCAAGGCAGCATGAAGCCCTTCCTGCAGTCTGGCCCCAGAGCCCCTGGATTCAGTCAGATCCCAGAGCGGGAGCTGGGGAAATTCAACCCACCAACGGACCCCAAAGCCCAGCGTGCTTCTCCAGAAGCACTCCTAAAACCACCACCATCACACCTCACTTAGGATAGTGACAGATATGACCAGGGCCAGTCTCTACGCTGATCCCTGCATCTAAAGGCTTTCCAGCTGGCCAAACCAGTGCTACAGTGTCACTTTTTAGTGGGCACTTAGGGAAAAATTACCTGCAGCAAGGGCAGAAGAGCCCACATCTCCCTCCCAGTGCAGGAGAGGGCATGCTCTCCCCATGCACCAACCCCTGCCAGCGGTTGAGGATGGGCTGATGCAACCGCAGTTCATCGTCATGGAGACAAGAAGCCTTTTTCTCTCCAAACCCAGCTTAATGGCTTGGATTAAAACCTTCTTTCCCCTGGGAAGAGCAGAACAGGGACAGTTGTCTTGTCCCCATGTCCCTGCTTTGTCCGCGTATGTCCCAGGCCCCCCCCACCCTCACCAGTGTGTATCCGCCACTGGCGCCAGGCACACCCTCCCAGCCACAGTCCAGACAGAGTGGAGGCGCCCCACATGAGCCCCAAACCCAGCCCAACCCGCACCCACCACACTCCATCAGCCAGCAAACGCACACCCCACTACAAATGCATTCCGGACTCAAACACATTTCCATAAGCATCCCCCTGCGACCATGTCTCTCCCCTCCAGCGGGTCCCAAGCAGACAGAAGATCACCACTGACCATTTCTCACAGGTGACCAAAACCACAAGCTCTTCAGCAAGGAGAAACAACGCGAAAGCATCTTCAAGGCCGCCCCTTTCCCAGCTCCCCGGGGAGCCAAGGAGCTAAGGAGATCTGGGGAGCGATCCCTTGCTGTGGGGCACGCAAGCGTGGAGGGGATGGTGGGAACCAGCTACTGGTGTCCTGGAGGACACAGCAGCACCAGGGGCCAACCTCAGGGCTCAGAGACACGCGATGGGCACGGCCCAGAGGGGAAGGACGGACGGCATCTCGCTTACCCCGACAGCACTCCCAGGACAAGGTTGAGCACAAAGAAGGATCCAATGATGATGAGGGGGATGAAGTACAGCCAGTTCCACGTGGCTCCTAAGGCATCATTGGTCTGGAGGGGAAAGAAAAAAAAACACGTGTGACGTTATCTTCAACACCTAGCACCCGGGGCAGAGGGAGAGGGTGTTAGTTTCTCCCTCCGCGCTGACCACACCAGGCTCCTTGGGGTGATGTGGCCATGCCTCCCGAGCCTCGATGGGCACGGGGCACTGCCTGTACAGGCATGCCCACAGGCAGTGCCCTGATGCCCTTCGGCATCCTGCCCCAGTCATGCTCCCCTCCACAGTCTCCAGCCCTCATCGGGCTGGACCACTCTCCTCTGCCTCCTCCTACCACCCCTGCAGGGACGCAGGGGCTGTAAGACAGTCTCTCAGTGGTGGGCAAGCAGAGGTCCAGGGACGAGCAGCCCAAAATCGCGGTGCTGAGGGCGCGGGGACCACCCTGAGCGTGCCTCCCCCAGCGGCTTGATTCGGTGCTGCCCTGCACATCCCACCCAGACAGGGCGAAGCAGCCCCGCAGCGGCAGCGCTGGCCGAGCACAGCGCTGGTTAAAAGGGAAAGATTTATAAGGTTCCTTAGGGCCAGGGAGGCTGGTGGATAAAGAAGAGGCGGCCAATGCTTGTCCTTCTGTGTCCAGGGGGAAAAGAGCTGGTGAGGACAAGCCCCACGCCTTCACATGAGCATTTTGTTGATGGCATCATCGGTAATAAATCGCGGACACCCTCCCGTCCTGGGTGTGTTACCCCAACCCCAAGGCACTGAGAGCCAAGGGGAGCTCTAACCGCAGGGCCAAGCCCAACAGCTAAAAAGCCTGCCGGCAAACCCTCCTCTATACCTCCCAGACATTTATTCACTGAGGCTCTTAATAAAGCAGTGCCCCTCTGTACCTTGCAGCTGCTTCCCAGGCCCCATTTGTCCTCCGGTGTCAGGCACGGCGCACATGACGCCGGGCTGGAGGGTGATGCGGCAGAACGTGACTGTCTGGGGGAGGTGGTATCAATCTTGTTGCAATGAAAGGCTCTTTTCTCTCTCTTCCCCCCCTTCTCCCTGTGCTAATTAAGCCCTCATCTTCGTCTGAGTCATTGGCACCACATCTCCCGGTCAGCCGGTGCAGGAGACGAAATGAGGCTCTGCAAGGGGAGAAGCTCCTCTCCGACGAGGGAAGAGAAAGCCACCGCGCTGGAGTCTTCCTCTGGTGACCGAGATGTCAGCGGGAACCTCGGCTGGGCATCCCCACCACCCTGACGCCGAGCCCAAGGCAGGAAGGGCAATGCCGGCACATCCCGCTGCAGGCATCCACCACAGCACCAGGGAGGGCGATGCTGTGGGCAGAGACCCAAGCGCCGAGGAGAGCCTGGCACCCAGCAGCAATAACGCCTTTGAGGTTGGGAAAACCTGGAAAGTCTCAACACCCTCCTCCTTTGGCCCCGAGGAGACCACACATGTATTCTCAAGGTCCTGCACCTTTCAAGAGCCCCAGTCCACCACCAGCCCCATTCCTCGGGGCCGCGGGAGAAGCGAGAGCAGGGAGGTGGGAACGATGCATGGGAATCCTGTATAAGCAACGCTCATGACCGCCCTCCAGAGACACGCAGGCCACCGTGGTTCTGCTCCAACAGCACCATTTGCCATGGCATCAGTTTTCAAGGCATCATGCAACTCCTCGGCCTGAACATGACTGGGCTTCAGCTCCCTGCCAAAGATGCCACTGGGTACCTGCCACCCGTGCCAGGGATCGCTCGCCTTCGAAACTGGCTCCTGCCCAAAAATCATGGGCTTTCCCCAAGGTCCTTGGCACAGGGCACGCAAAACAGATGAGCTCCTTTCCTACAGGTGAAGGAGACATCTTCCCCCATGGCTGGCCATCGCCACCCCTCCTTTGGCCTTCTCCCCTCCAATGATGCGCGGCAGGAGATGGAGTGGGAGACGGGGATGAGATGATGGAGCAGAGGGCAGTTTCCCTGGGGTCATCAGCCGGTGATACCAGCAGCAGCACCCAGAGCACCTCTTCCTGCTGCAGTTTGTGGCCATGGCCAGAGCTGGTGGCACCAGAAACCCACAGCTGGGAAAGCTGAGGCAGGAGCTCGGCAGGGCCCTGCCAGGACACCTCTACGTGCATTTGTGTACCCAGCTCCCACGGGGGTGGAGGTAAAGGGGATTGGGGAGATTTTAAGGGTTTTGGGGCGAGGTGGGGGGTTACGTGTCCAGCACTGCAGGGGCAGGGGTGGGGATGTGGAGCTGTGGCCACTGACCCCACATACCCAAGGACACACCAATGACCACACCATGCTCAGGAATGGTCCCAGCCACCCAGGACAATGCCAGCAGGGCCAGGGAACGGTCCTGCCCTGAGCAGCCACGCGGGTCCCCTGGCTGATGCTGGCTTTGCCAGGACCCTCCAGCCCCAAGATAAACTTTTCCACGGTGCATCCCGATGCTCTGTACCAAACCCGGGAGCGGGTGACGCCCAGCCAGGCTGCAGTGCCTCCAGCCAATGATCTACTTGGCCACCCCGACTGCCAAAGTTCGCCCTTCTATTCCCCAAGGAGCTGGAAGAGCTACTCCAGAGGGGCCCAGCTCAGGGGGGGACAAGGGGGCTTGTCTGGGAAACACAAGGGGCTTGGCATTTCACAGGCTCTGCATCTTCCACTGCTTCTCTAGCCCGTGGCAGAGAGCATGACCACAAAGCATCCATTGCGGGGGGGCATCAGCAGGCAGAACAGCATGCACGCCTGCACGTACGTCCCTACACAAATGAGTGGATGCATTCCCAACTCTCCACTCCCCAAAGCTGAAGCACATCTGCCGAGGAAACCAAAGGAACCGCCACACCTGGCTGCCTTTGCCTGAGAGAAAGACGCAGGCTGCCAGGGTCTCGCAGAGTTGCTGAGTCCAGACCCCCTCGTATCATGAAATCTCCCCTAGAGTTTTGTCAGCTTCACCTTAATTACGCTATTCCTAGCGGAAGGCTCCTCAAGCGGGTTCTCTAATGGCTGCTCTAATTTTCAACCTAAATTTATTTGTGGTCATTTTATATATGCCTCTGTTCTTTTACCAGCTTTTTTGGCTGAAATACTGTTTCCCATCCTGATGTATTTATAGATAGCTATCATGACCATCCCCGGGCTCTGCTTTCCTAGCCAAAGCAAGGTCCCTCTGGTTCTCTCTTGTATGACTGGCTCTCCCTCCCTATTTTATCTAGTAGCTCCTTCCCTTCTCTGGTCCAGGCTCAGTTTATCTTCCCTGGACACAGGAGACCCGAGTGAGAGATTCTGATGGGTCCCGCTCCATCCCTGCGTGATGCTACCGAGGCTTTGCCATCCTGCCTGCAAACCTCCCTGACTCCACGAGGGCACCGCGGTCACCCTGCGCTCACTCGCTCATCCCCTCTCCTCCTCCTCCACACCGCTAATTCCCAATCAGCAAGACCTGGGCTCCTAGGAGATATCTTTGCTGTTACTCAACAAGCACATGGCTTTCCATTTCTCACCGCATCCCACATCTCTTCCTCCAGCCTTCAAACTCCACCAGCCCGGGGTGGCAGCCTCTGTCCCCCCACCTCTGGGAAGCCGCCGATGCCGTAAACTGGAAGCAGGAAAGTCGATGACTCATCCCCGAGGAGCCTCGCCGGTCGCAGCCAGCCACTACGTCCCCTCACCACCACCCAGCACCATCCCGATGCTGCTCACTTCCCTGCCAGCCTTGCAGAGCTCCTTTTCTCCTTCCCCTCTTTTCCGCTTCGTTAACATTTTCCCATAGCAAAAGCTTTACTACAAAGAGCAGCTCTACACGCTTCCAGGTCTCCGATGCCAGGTTAGCCTGGAGTGACCTACCTTTGGCAAACCCATGATTCGTTTTCATTTTTTGCCTTCCAAACCTGTTCCGAAATGGCATGCGATTGAGGTCAGGCTTACAGTCCTATTCCTGCCTGCCTTACTTTTTTTCCCCTCCTCCCCCCGCTTTTAAATATAGGCATCGCATTCGCTATTCTCCAGTCAGATGGTGCCTCCCCCAACTCGATGGAGTTGTTAAAAATACTTGTTACCAGACCTGCCATTTCATGTGCCAGCTCCCTCCAAGCACGGGTAGGGGGGAAGCCATCCTAAACGCCGGGCTGATGGATCCGATGGTCTTGGCGTTTAGCTTGCACATCGGCAGCGCTCACGCCTGTGTCCTCAATTCCTGCTATCCAGCCCTTTGTGTTGCCTCTGTCTTGGCGTTGACCAGAAGGTGGGGTGAAATATCCATCCGTACCCAAAACTCCCTAGCCGTCGCTCCACCGTGCCTTGCTTCCATCCGCAGAGGTGAGGAACCACTCGCTGCCCCTTTCAGCGTCCTTCACGAGGTCCATGTCAGCGTGACTTTTGGCAGCTCCCATAGCACTTTCTAACTTTGGCACTAAGGTGCAGTTGTCTTGACTGAGCAGCCCCTTTTCCCATCCCTTTGGGGCATCGTTTGTTCTTAATATTCCTCCTTAGGCAGTGTTTATTGCCTTGGTCTGCTGTGCCTTCCCACCATTTTTTCCCCTTTGCTGAAGGTACCAGGAGGCCCTCAGGTACGGAGATCAGGGTAGACATAGGAAGTTCAATCACCAAGTTACATGAACGCTGTAACACCTTTAATGAAGAAATTCCTGTCTCCTGTCCCTGAAGACCAGGTCCCATCGCTCAGCCAAGCCCTTTGGGTAACGGAAGAGCTGCCTGATGGCTGACCTTTGCTGCTTCTTCCCTTCCCTTTAAGACAACCACCTTTTCGATACGCATCCCCACCAGCCTAAACCACCCGAGCTCTCCCACGGCCACCAGACTGAGAAATCACAGAATCACAGAATGGCCGGGGTTGGAAGGGTCACCAGAGCAGGGTCACCCAGAGCAGGTGGCACAGGATCGCATCCAGGTGGGTTTGGAATGTCTCCAGAGACAGAGACTCCACCACCTCTCTGGGCAGCCTGTGCTAGGGCTCTGCCACCCTCAAAGGAAAGAAGTTCCTCCTCATGTTGAGATGGAACTTCCTATGCTCAAGTTTGTGACCATTACCTCTTGTCCTGTCCCCAGGCACCACTGAGAAGAGCCTGGCCCCATCCTCCTGACACCCACCCTTTCAGTATTTATAAGCATGGATAAGATTCCCCCTCAGCCGTCTGTTTTCCAGACTGAAGAGACCCAAATCCCTCAGCCTTTCTTCATAAGAGAGGTGTTCCAGTCCCCTCATCATCTTGGTAGCCCTTTGCTGTCCCCTCTCCAGCAGTTCCCTGTCCCTCTTGAACCGGGGAGCCCAGAACTGGACACAGCACTCCAGGTGCGGCCTCACCAGGGCAGAGCAGAGGGGGAGGATGACTTCCCTCCACCTGCTGGCCACGCTCTTCTTGATGCCCCCCAGGATGCCCTTGGCCTTCTTGGCCACAAGGGCACATTGCTGGCTCATGGTCATCCTGTTGTCCACCAGGACTCCCAGGTCTCTTTCCACAGAGCTGCTCTCCAGCAGGTCACCCCCAACCTGTCCTGGTGCATGGGGTTATTCCTCCCCAGGTGCAGCACCCTGCACTTGCCCTTGTTGAATTTCATAAGGTTTCAGTGTTTGTTGCTGTCTCCAGGCATACTCGACACACAACCACAACCAAAGTGAGCTTGTCAGCGCAGACTCAGGAGCCACAGCTTCCCCAAGGGACTATGTGCCTAAGGGCGTTTCTCACGCCAAGGGGTCGGTGGAGACCCCCAGCCGGAGCTGAACCACCACACTCACATCTCAGACACAACCCATCCCGCCGCCAGCAAAGCCTATAAATGACACCACCAAGGAGTGGGAGCAGGACCCTCATGGGGGAACGGAGCCAGCATGGCGGGTCCCCACCCAGCAAAGGAGCCCCCGCCGGCTCCTGCTTCTCAACCCCCAGCATGGCGTTATTCTTTCAGCAGCTCTTGCATTGTTTTGTGCCTCTTCCCCCCACCCCCCACCCTTTTTTTTTTTTTTTTTTTTTTTTTTTTCCCCTCAAAGGGCGGGAAAAGGCGCGGGGAGCTGCAAAAGCAGGTCTCACTCGGGGGGCCAGAAATCTAAAGAAATCTAAATATATACCCAAGTCGAATGCAAAGCACAAGCTCGCAGCCCACACGTACCCTCCCTCAGGCTGCGCTCACATGGGAAACTTTAGGATTTCTTTGCTATAGGGGAAGGGAGGTGACGGGGGGGGAACCCACAAAAGAAGCCCACAAATTCAGTCTCTCCTACCTAAAAATAAACAGAAAGCGAGTTCTGCCTGTGTGAGGCTCTTTTAACGGCCACTCATGGCCCACCAGCTCGGGGAGGGGAACTGGGGACTGCGGCTGCGGGCAACCCACTCATTTGGGGAGCAGCAGGACATGGGGAGCCACCAGACTTCATTCACATGGTGATGTGCCTTCGTTGACTCTCCGGTGTCTAGTCACAGGGCTGGGCTCCCGCTTTAGGCTTTCCCTGGAGAGGAGGGGAGATTTACGCCCCTTTCCCAGCAGGAGACGCGTCCTGAAACCCTCCACGGCCATCTTGGCCAACATCAACCGCCCGCGCTGATGCCCCATAGGCAGCCGAGCCCCCTGTCAAAATCCATCTGCATTAGGAGAGAGCCTCTGTGGTTTCTGTTTGAACCCAGACCAAAACGGCACGTAATTAGATTGGGATAATACACATTCATTACTGCAACCAACTGGCCGTGACGTGCTTGGGGGATACGGCAGCGCTGTGCTACAGGGCTGGGGGGGGAGAAAAATCCACGGGACCTCCAGCAGCACGGGTGGCCCCATCCTGCTCTCGTTGAGGTCCTCTGCCAAGGATCTCCCACCCAATGGAGCGCTTCCACAGGGACCTGTGGCTTTGCCTGCATTGCAGGCAGGCTTTAATGGGCAGGGAACAGGGTGACCAAACTGTCCCAGCGCCGCAGCCAGGCAGGAGAGATCCGCCTGTCCCCCGCAGCTGCAATCCCAGCGAGGGGACATGGGGATGGTGGAGAAAGCCAGGATCTCAGGAGGCTTTTGCCTGCCTTCCCCAGCACCTCCTGCCCGGCACAGGGGCAGAGCAGACCTGCAGGGACAGCGGGTGAGAACACACCCACGGCTCCCATGATTCGTATGCCAAATCCTCGGCTTGGCCGCTCCCGACGGGCTTTGCCTGGTGATGATGCACACCACGCTGCCACCAGGGCTGACGCCATTCCCCCAGCATCGCCTCTGTGCTCCCCAACCTGATTCTCCCTGCAAACCACAGCTGCATCCAGCTGAGAAACACACGCCGGCCAGCAGGAACGGCCTCAAAATCTCCATACCGCAGCAAAAAGGCGGGGGGGGGAAATAAAAAAATTTTTAAAAATACCTTATAGCAGATTCCCTGGCCTAACCGGTTCCCTCAAGACCTTGACACCCGCTGCTGCTCTCCCCAGCACAGTAACAGATCTCTTTCTTCCCTTTAATAGCGGTAATTTGATCTCCTGCATGCAGGGCCATGCTTCACTCCCCGCCAGCCCTGCCTGGTATCCATCAGTGACCCCGGCGCTGGACAAGATCTGAATGAAAATGCTTTGCTTTCCCAAATCAGGTTAATGAGGAAATTGGTACATTTCCTTTGCAGGGCCCGGGCTGGCCCGAGGCGGGACGTATCCTTGCCACGGCCCCGCGGTGGGGGTCTCCGGGCAGGGTGGGCATCTCCTGCCCGATGTCCTGCCTGCAGCGCTGCCTTTCCCAGTCCCCTGGGATGCTCCGGAGGCAGGCAGGGGTCCCTGCAGAGTGCTGCACGGAGCTCAGCAAAGCCCTTCAGCACACCGACACGCTCGTGTCTGTGCAAGGAAGGGAAAGGAATGGGGAGACAGGGAAAAAAAGCTGATAATATTTCATTTTTCTGTTTTCGAAGTGGAATGCAAAAAAAAAAAAAAAAGAAAAAAAAAAGCATTGCTAGAAGCGCTACTAAAAATCAAGTGTTTTCAAAATATATCGAATGGGCATGGAGATCAATTTTTGTTCCGTTCTCCTCCAACCTACTGAGAAATGGCACCCAAGTGCCCCAGCAGACCCTGTCCCCACGCACCTTCCCCTCCTCCTCCTCTCCCCCCAGCCATCCCTCGCTGCGACCCCTCAGTTGCCCCCACCTCTGCTCCTGAGCTCCCACCTTCCCCCTGTCCGGACCCCTCCTGCGTCTTCCCCCAGCCCCACCTGAGGGCAACCCCTTAACTGGTGCGTGAACTGGTGCCCACAGCGTGAACTTCTCCCGACGGAGTATTTGCAAAGCTCCCCAGCCTTCCTTAGACCCAGCGCTTGGCTAAGGCAGCGCCGGCATTCCCAGTGCACATCCTCAGCATGGAGCTCGGACACGTGCCAGCGCCTCTGCCTCTCCGGCTGGACCCGGGGCCTGCGTGCTGCGGTGGGGCACGGTTTTTCATGGGATCAGCTTTTGGGGTGTTTTGTTGTTTTTTTTGCCAATGGGGCTTGGCGATTGCCAGGCTGGATCCCTGCTTTGTTTCGAGCACGCCGCAAGCAGCGCGGGCTCCGTGATTTGTTTCCTAGATGCAGGAACGTGCCCAGCTCTGGCTGTGATGCTCTGGGACAACAGAGCCATGCGCGACCTTGCTCGGGGACACCAATTCACCCCCAATACCCCCACACAGCACAGCAGCATATGCACCACCACAGAGGCGCGGAAACAGCTTTGCAGAGCCTCATGGGCGCAATTTCCAGCGTCAAATAAGGAAATGACAGGTCCTGGGCTTAAGAAAGATGAGCAACGAGGGACGAGGCAGCACCGAGATCCCTTGCCATCTCCCCTCCTCGAGCCCGGAGTTGTTCGGCAGCATGGAGCATGGGTGCCGGAGCATTGGTGCTGGAGCATCGGTGCCTCCGCCAGCCCCTCGGCTCCTCCACTCCTGCCGGCAGACGGTCTAGGAACAAGACTTTCCCGCGCGGGCAGGGAGGAGGGAGTGGGCAGGGAGCTTTTGATAGAACATGCCGGCAAAGCTGGGGATCCAGCAGACACAGTTTGTTTCTTGCTGTGTCATTTCAGCGCGCGCACACACACACACACATATATATATACAACAGAGGGAAAAGGGAGAGAGGGGAAGGAAAAAAAAAAGGCAGGAACATTTGCCAAGCTGGCGAGGGTCTGGCTTTGCTGAGCGTGGAGAAAGAACTGTTTACTTCCAAAGGGAGAAAAGGGTAAAGCAGGCTGGCTGGTGCACAACGTGCCTGTCGGGATCAGGCTCCATCACCCAGCACGCGAGCTGCTGGCTCGGCCACCAAAAGGAGCCATTTGGGGAAAAAAACCAGCTTTCGCTAAAAGTTAGGAAGGTTTTAAACCTTCCAGGTGGAACTTGAAGTCTCCTCTCTGAAGTCCTCGCTCACTTTAAACACACTTAAAATCACTCCGTGTTTCACGTTTCAGAGGAAGAAGCAGGAAGGGGCTCTGCCCTGCGGTGCCACCAGTGGCCGGGGACTTTTTGGCAGTCCCTGTCCCCCCCACAGCACACCTGGCTTCGCCCGCATGGCCGGGAGCCGCCAGGAATAGCTGCAGAAGCATTAAGATCCGCGCTTGCTACCGAGCTGCTAAGAGCACTGGGTGTTGATTAAATTTTCATACCTCCCCGACAGGATATTTTTTTGGTGTTGCATTTAAATTTAAAACACACACAAGAAGGAACTCCTTTTTTCCCCTTTGCAAGCATTCCAGCTCGAGAGCCCGGCATGGTCCCAGGGCACAGAGGGCTAAAAAGCCAAATGGTTTTTCCCTTTTGCCATCCCTCCCATCCCCTTCTGCTCTCCAGCCTCTCTCCCTCCTCCTCCTCCTCCTCTCCCTGGACACCAGCCCTAGCCAGCTTTTTGCTGGGAGACACCGTCACCCATCATGCTCCCAGCTTCATCCTCCACAGTGCCCCACCAAGGAGGAGCAGGGCAGGCTCAGCCTGCGACCGTGGGACCACTGCTGTACTGAGCTCCTCCAGTGCTCTGCCCATCACTGTGGTGTCATGGCAGGTGCTGTTTTGGGGGGGGTGTCTTTTCACCACTGGCCCTCACTTGCAGAGTCCCTGCGACCCTTGGGATGTGGCCAGCACCGCTGCAGCTCTCACCTTGGGAGCAGGGACCCCAGGGGACAGGCGCTGATGTCCAAAGGAGCTTCAGCAGCTCCTGGAAGCACCAGGGCTCAAGGAGGTTTCCCAGCGCAGCTCCTGGTCCAAGCAAAACCCAACAGGAGCAAACTCCTCTCTGGCCTAGTCATTAATTTCGCTGGCCCCTGGCTGCCCCACACAGAGCCAGGCATTGCCCTCGCTGGCCAAAAGGCAAGAGGAGAAACACACCCAGACCTGAACGATGCTCAGGTCCCGCTCAGGCATGGGTGCTTTGGGGAGAGCGGCTGAGCAATGAGCATCCCAAGGGACGACAGTGACACCCCAGGAATTTATACCAGCAAACAATGAGCAATTTTGTATACACACACACACATAGAAAAATAACTGCTTTGCAGCACGTTCCTCCCCTGAGCCCCTCCAAGGCCACTCGAATAGAGCTGCTGGGGAGCTGGCTGAGAGCAGGACCTTCCACCCATCTCCAATCCATGTGCTCCAGCACAGCCAGTGATTTAACACACCTCCCTTCCCCAGGAAACCCCAAATCAGACTCCGTTTCCAAAAAAAAAGGATGGACGTTTCAACCATATTTGAAAACCAGGCTCCAGCAGAAGACCTCAGGTCGGGTGCTTCATGGTCAAAACCGGCCTGAGGCAACTTTGGAAAACCCAGCGCCGCACTCAGCAGCCCCAAATGCTGACACCTGAGCCTGGCGAGATTCCTCTCATGCGTGTTGAGGGTCACCTCGGTCCCTTTTTCACCCCATCTTTAGAGGAGACCCCCAAAGGCCGGGGCAGCCCCGGTCCCCAGCCGTCCTCCCCGCATATCCTCCTGGCTGCGGCCCCTCGGGCTTGCGGGAAGCACGTGGCGGCTGAGTCACACTTGCTGCAAACCCCCTTCCTTGCGGCAGCAGCTCAGCGTTTCACAGCCGTTCCTGCGGGTGTTAAAGTCTCTCCGCCACTGCTCTCTGCACGCAGGGCTCATGCTTCGCACCTAAGGAGTTCGTTCGCAACCGGCGGGCGGTTGGCAGGCGGACGCTTGGCTCCGCACAGGGGCTGCGAGACCCGCACACCCCATCTCCCCCCCACGGCTACGGCGCACACAGATCTGCCCACAACCACTGCCTTTCCGTCGGTGTTTTGGAAGCCACTGAGGACTTGATTCTCTTCCCACCCCTCCCCAAAAAAAAAAAGCTCTCCTCCTGCTGCAAAAGCACCCAGAAGGCTCCCAGCACGCAGCCCTGGCATCTCCTAAGGCTCCCTGTAACTTTTTGCCCTCCTGCTTCCCTGCAGTCCTAATCCCTTGTGCCACAAGATGGCTTTTGGGTTTATAGCAGGCAACTGTGGCACACTAGGTCCCGTTAGGACTCGCCATGCGTTCTTAATTAGCAGTACGGATGCTCTTCCAGCACTGCTTTAATGCCTGTGCTTAGGAAGCAAACGTTTGTAGCCGTGGTTGCTAATAGCCACAGCCCTGTGCAAAGCCAAGCTGGCTCTTTACATGCAGCTTGGTGATCACAGCTGTGCAGACACTCCTGCCTCTCTGCCGGTTGCTCCGACGTTCGGGACTTCACTAGGACCACAATATTAGGATCACGAGTTCAACCTGACATCCAGAGCCATGCAGGGAAACAAGGCTTTCCCTGCACAGCAGGCTCTGGCTCTCTGCACCGGCCGTGCTGCATTTGCAAAGCGCTTGGAGCCTCTCCCAGGGGGTGCCCCGTACCCCGGCTTGTTCCTCTGGTCCCCTGCAACCACGTGCACCCTCAGCAACCGCCTGCAACTACCACCACTTGCACCTCGTGGCAGCCTCAGTCCCCCCATGAGCAACACCGGCAGGAGGTGCAAGCAGCCCTGGCTCCCCTGCCTGCACCCATCCACCATCCCATCGCTCCCACAGCTCCAAACAGCACCTTTTCTCCAAGCTCTTGTGTTTTCATTTGTCCTGGACTATCTAATTCCCGACCGGCGGCTGCGGTTCCTGTGCCGCTTGGCTTGTGTTGCCTGCTCCGGCAGCTCGGGAGAGCACAGAGCCGTCTTCCAGGTGAGGGATCCAGCCGGGACAGGCAGGGCTGACCCCTCTTCCCCGCAGAGCCCACCAGCCCAGCCCACGGCCCCGGCACGTGTTTGCCACGAGTGTGTTTTTCTTCCCATCTCAGCTCCCGGCAGCGTGGGGGAAGAAGAGGAGAGTGGCAGCTCCTGGCAAGCCAGGCTCCTCCTCACTACCTGCAAGCACAGCGGCGGAGCGCTTCCAAATGGGAAAACAAATAAACAGTCTTGGTGAAATAAATACAGCCTCTCGAGTCGGCGTTTCAAAGGAAATCACGATCTCAAACTCCTCTCTTGTTTGCTCCCTAGGACCTGGGGATCCGGGCTGAGCATCTGGTTGGACTCGATGAGCTTTAAAGGTCTTTTCCAACCTAAACAATTCTATCCGAAGCCACCAGCGCCACTGAGCAGCACTGCGCGGGCAGCCCCGGTGCTCAGCACCCCATGGCATGGCCCTGCCTTCATCCCCACCCCTCCGCCCAGGACCCAGCATCGCTGTTTAATGACAAAATCGCAACCCGGCCCCTGACCCATGATGGCACACCGGCAGAGAATTAGGCCAGCGAGCCTCTTTGCCAGCATCATTTTTCCCTCTGGTCCCTACAGAAACCAGGTTTGGTCTCAAGCCATCCCAGGGAAGGGGCACCCGCTCCAGTATAAAAAAGCAAATTATTCCTTAGCCCCTGTTTTGGATGGCAGAGACAACCAGAGGACCCACAAAGCAAAAATCCCCCTCTAAAAGAAATTAAAGTCCTTCAGGCTTCCAGGGACAGGAGCTGGAAAAGCTGTAACACCCCACAGTTTAAGGCTTTTTCTCTTTTTTTTTTTAGCCTATAGTGTGTTTTCTAGCAAGAAAGACAGCATTGCACGCAGGCAAGGCTGATAAAAACAAGGAGAAAGGCAAGCACACATCCGTGAAACGACGCAGGTGGAAAGCACCACCAGGCCAATTAGCTTTTTGTGAAGCTAGCCATGAATTCCAGGAGCCCCGCTTCCGGACCCGGCAAAATTGGGGAAAAACGGATCTTAAAAATCACGATACGGTTTACGCAGGGGAATTGGGTAGTCGAGCCATTTTCTGGAGAGATAGCTCAAGTGGTTTTCTTGCCATCCCCACCTCCTCTGCAAGGCTGCGGCGTTAACCTGCAAGGACGCAGCCTCCCACCGCTGTACTCCGGTGGGAAAGCGGACAGTCCCCCACCGACCTACCCAAACCCGAGGCATGGGCTGGGCAACGTCCACGCTGGTTAGCAGCGGGATCCTGCTCTGCTTTGCTTCTCCGAACGATGAAGGTGATGGCAGAGCATCCCAGTGGCTTTCTACCCCTGCCCAGCCCTCCTCCAGCACCCCCTGGGGACCACGCTCCCCGTATGTACGCCTCATTTTTCTATTTAAAATAAATAAAAATAATAAAAAAAAAGGGGGGGGGCAGAAGCCCATTTTGCTGCCTCCGGGCAGCAAAAGGACTGAGCACCCATATCCTTTGCGAGCTAGAGGTACCCTGTGAGGCAGCCCGTGTCCCTGGGGAGGGCGGGAGGTGCAGCCCGGCAGTGCTGGGAACAGTGTCCATCCCTCGCCGCCTCCCAGAGTGAATCAGCAGCATTTTACCATACCAAGGCCCCAATCCTCATTCAATTAAAAGCCAAAGAAGGTCCCTAATCCTTTCCATTATAGGTAAGTAATAGCCGGTTCCTTGCAGAGGAGCAGGAAAGGGAGGTACCTTATGGTCCCGGCCATTGGGGACACCGTGACAGAGCGCATCTGCCCGGCATTGCGACCGATGCTGGGAAGAGCACTCGGATACTGGGGCTGTGGCTCCTCAGGTGACCCAAAGAACCCTTGATTTAGCAGCTAGAGTGGTAAACAGGAGATGCCGCAGGGTCTGTCCTGCACAGCATGGTTATCGGCGCTCCCAACAGCATCTCCTACCCTTGCCCCCCAGTAAGATACAGATCAGCGTATCCCTCATATCAAATGGATCAGCTCCAGCCTTCCCAGCGAGGACACCCTAAACGGCAGGAGACCAGAATTTCTCGGGGAACTGCCGGTACAAACCCTCAAGGTCCATCAGACCGTAAATTGCCCGTCCATGCACCTCCCCGGCTCCTCGCGCACCGCAGCTCCCGCCCGGGGAGCGCTGCCGCTAATGGCTGCAGACGCCGAAGGACGGAGAGGAGGGGACATGGGGAGCACCGATGGAAGCAGCCCCTGGCTTTTGCAAAGAGACAATCGTTAATACGAGAGAGAAGGTGCAGGGCATGTCGCTGTGGTGCCAGGCGTGGGCTGCAGCACGGCGGCGTGAGCGGGCAGGACCTGCCCAGCCATGTTACAGGCAGGGGAACCGCACCGCCAGGCAGGAAAAGAAATCACCTTTCCCGCTATGCTCAATTATGCCCAGGCAATAAGCGTCGTCCTTAAGTCTCTAATCCCATCGATACACCAGAAGCAGCCAAGAAATGTTCTTTTTTTTTTTTTTTTTTTTTTCTTGGTCTGAACTCCCAGGTGATTCAATCCTGCCGAATTCCCCCACTGAAGCAGCAAAAGATCTTGACGCTGCCATCTCCTTTAGGATGAGGAAAACCAAATCCTCACGGCACGGTCAAGCCCTTGCCGTGAACTCTCCCCTTTCTACCCCAGTCTGGGTTTCATGGTCCATTTGCCCACCAGAAGGACCCTGGGAGGGACCGAGCGGGAGGGGGACCCCGACGCTGGCAGCACTGGTGTCTTCGCCTGGGGTTAAAACCCAGCCTTTCTGCTCACAGCAAAGGAACTCTCAAAGCACGTTTCCCCATCGCAAGCCATCCAATTTGCCTCCCGCAGGGCGATGCCACTCTGCAACTCTCCAGGCACTATGGGAACCAGGGTATAAAAACATTCCCGGTGCAATGACGCCAAAATTGATGCTGAAATTAGGCTGGGAACGGAACTGGCACGGTCGCTTCTAGCCCATAAACTAAAACGTACGTAATACCGCCAATTGCCCACGAAGATATCGCGCTTTGTGATCGCCTGTAGCTTTTTTCGTGCTTCCAGCTTTGCCCCCAAGTTGCTCCCTGGGCACCTCAAGGGCTCGGGCGTTGGCAAATTCAAGCTGCTGCAAACCACAGGAACCCCATCCCCTCCTTCATCAGCACCAACAAACATTTGCAGCATCAATATCAAAGATCTCAGCTCCCTGTCGGACACCGAAATCCTGCCCTTGCCCCAGGGAGGGGGGTCCAAGTCCAGCTCCAGGGCTTCTCAAGGCCACCACAGGGATGCAGGCACATCTGCCGCCTGGTCCGCAGGGAGAGCGGATGCAGAGTGCCCAGAAACCACGTCCACTCTTACAGAGCTGCCTTGGGGAGCGCAGGAGGAGAAGGAGGAGGGAAGGAAGGAAGGATGCCCCCCCGAGCGACAGCCCTCGAGCAGGAGGCTGACTGCAGCCCGTGCCCACAAGGTTTTGCTCTCTGCAGTGGGATGCACAGCCAGCCCAGGGATGGGGACCAAGCCCTTAGTGCTCCCTTTGCCCAGACACATGTAACACGCGCCTCTTTATCCCCCAGCTCCTGCCCAAAAGGGATCGACCGACCCCGTCACAAAGGAAACTCAGGATCTCGTTGGTTTCCAGTACATAAAAATACCGTCTCCGGCTCCCCATGCCCATGCCCAGCTGCCCAAAGGGACCCCGGAGCAGTGCTACTCACGTTGTACAGGACTGTGGTCCACCCTTCCATGGTGATGCACTGGAAGACGGTCAACACAGCAAAGAGGATGTTGTCAAACTGCGTGATCCCGTCGTTGGGACCGATCCACTCCCGGCATTCGTAGCCTGGGGGGCAACCCTGCACCCCGCATGGATGGGGGGGGTCCAGCTCCTCTAGTTCACCTGCGAGTGCACAGCAGAGAGCCAAAGGAGGCAAAGGTAAGAGAGGGGCAAGGCACTGGCGAGGCAAAGAGCCCGAACGCAGATGGGCTTGGGGCAGAGCAGGGGACCCCGCTGGGACCAGCCCTGGCTGCGCACAAACTGCTCCCGTAAGAAACCGGGATATCCTGACTGCAACCAGGTGATGCCTGGTGTGCACAAAGCAAAACGCAGGATCTTCCCACAATAGCAACGTGCGCTCGTCCTAGCTGTTTTCCACCCCTGGGATGCAAAGGGGGTGCAGAGCCCTTCTCCCCACCTGAATTGTTTGTGTAGCAGGCGCGGTGCAGCTTCCCGCTGTAGAACTCCAGGCCGATGATGGCAAACATGAGAATAGCAAAAAAGAGCAGCAAGCCAATCTGGAGGAGAGGCACCATGGCCTTCATGATGGATTTCAGCACAATCTGCAGACCTGGGAGGGGAAAGAAAGAGCGCAGCTCAGTACGGTGACGCAAACCCCCTGCCTGGAGCACGTCCATCCCACCTCTGGCAAGCGGAGGACAGTGAACAGAGAGGACGGACAGTCATCAGACAGATGTAGGAGGCCAGCACAGTCTAGAGCATCCCTTTGGGCAGCTCAGAGGAAAGCACTATCCCAGTGGGAGCAGGGAGGGCCAGGCTGCAGAGCAAGGCTCCAGGAGGGATGGTTTTTGGATCTGGTCCTCCCTCTGGTGTCCTCTCTGTCCTTGTGCCACCTGGACTTGGTGGGACATGGCCTGTACAGCTCTGTCCCCTCGGCACGGATCCAGCGCACCACCCAGCCAGTGCTCAGGACAGGAGGGATGGGAGGACCGGTGCCAGCAGCAGCCTAGTTTCTTTATTTATCCCCGTGCCGGCAGATGAAAAAAAAAAAAAGAAAACTCCCCTGAATAAACCTCAGTCCTGAAAGGATCCACCCACCGCCTTCTGGCCAGGGAAGCAGAGCCGCTGGTGGGCCCCGCGAGCCGCCGAGCTCAGGCTTGTACCAGCACAGTGCAGGCTGGGCGGGAGGAAATGCCACCCGGGGACACCAAACGCTGCCATCCTAGAGGCACCTCCCCTGCGGGCTATCCAAGGGCTGGCTGGGAAGACGGCATGTAAAATCCCCCCTCCATGAGGAGGTTTGTCTCCCTCTTCCCTGATTACACCCTACACCTCCAAAGCAGCACCCGGACTCCTCTCACTATGAAGGACACCAGGGACTGATAGGGACACACTGGGAGGAGGACCAGGAGCATCCAACTTACTGGGAATGCCTGAGACAAGCTTCAGAGGTCTGAGCACACGCACGGCCCGCAGAGTCCGCAGGTCCACGTGGGTGTTGAAGTGTGTCCCAGCGGTGGCAAGGATGCTGCGGGCAGAGAGGGAGAGAGCAGAGTTACAAAAGCAAAGCCCTCGGCCACCCCAGTGCCAAGAGCCATGTTCTCATGCCAGGCTGGGGGAAACCACGTGGAAGACCATGGCAGGTACAGAGATTCAATGCGTCCCACAGCCCGCATGCCAGTGAGCCCCGTTCCATGCTGGCACCAAAGCTCATGGGCCACTATGGTCAGACAAAGCCACCCAGGGGCCACCCAGCCCTGGCAGCCCCACGTCAATGCCCCATACACACACCAGGATGGCTGGGGACAGCCCCATGCCACAGTGCTGGCCATCACCCACGCCGTGCAATCGCACTCTGGGGTCTCAACACCGCCAACACCGTGCTCATCGTGGCTGAGTGGATTTAACCTCCCTTCCAGGCAGGTGGCACATGGACCAGAGATGGTGCCCCAGCAATGGGGGTCATTCCCCTGATGGTCACCCATGCTTCTCTGGCAGCACCTCCAGCCATCAGCTGCTCTGGCTTTTTCCACACATGGAGCTTCCTTAGAGTCCTACCTCTGGGATTGCCACGAAGGAGCCGAGAACCTTGCGTGCATTCAAAAATCTACAGTAATGAAAGTTTGATGACCTTGGAAGGCAACCGGCAGGCACGGGAAGGACTCCGGAGATTTTCTTTTAAAACACAAAGATTTTTTTCAAGCCCATCTCTGGAAAACAAACTGGGGCAGAAGGGAGCTGGCGCACACCAAGTCCAGTAGCGGAAATACTCGGGAGGACGGGGATGCTGCAGCTCGGGGATGCCGGCAGAGCTGCGGGAGCACAGACGGCGGTGCCGGAGCTCATGGCCTCCTCTCCCATCCCGGCTCGGTCCCCAGGTGCTGGGTGAGGAGGAGGAGGCGGGGGAACTGCAGCAGAGGAGCAGGGGATGGGAGAGGAGGGGATGGGGAGGAGAGCAGGACAGAGGGAGGCAGCAACCCCAGGGTTGTTTGCAGCAATCCAAAAACCGAGGGAAATTGGGTCATTGTTCCACTAATTCATCTAATTACAGGCCAGAGCAGCTCTCTGGCGCGCTGAGCAATTAGCACTCTTTCTCTCCCCCTCTCCCCGAGGTACGGCAGGTACCAACCTGCCCCTCCAGAAAGGCGGCTGGGTTTCCTAGGATACCCCGGCAGCAGAAATGCTCTCACATCAGCAAACCAGGTTGTTTCAACTCCTTTTCCGAGCCTCCTCTTCCTCCCTGCCCCAGCGCAAGCGGTCAGCTGCAAAGCCTGGCCCCGGCAGCAGATGGGATGTGACACCCCAGCATCACCCACAACTCCCCTCGTGTCAGGATGCTCATCCCTGATATATAGGTGGATCTTTTACCTTTGGTGGCACTTTCCCTTTCCCCCATCCCCCTTTGGCATGGTCCCCGTGCCCCAGCCCGTGTCCAACCCCCGCTACCCACAGGGCTGACGGGAGAGCAGAAAAGGGATTTAATTAAGTCAGGAGCACCCAGAGGCTGGGGAGAGCTGCGGTGTTAAATTGGTTGTAAGACCAAAATCAGTAAGTATGACAAAGCACGGCCACTCAGCAGCACGTGGGAGAGAGAAGAGCATGGGCACTTTCATCTCTTTCATGCCACCTGCCAGTGAGAGCAAATCCAGCGCTCCAAAGCAGAGGACATGCTGCACCCAATGCTGCTTTGGAGACCCCGAGACCCTCCTTCAGCTTTCGCTCCTCACGTCCCGATACCTGGTGTCCAACCAGCCTCCCAAAGGGACAGGGGAAAGGCACATGCAGCCCCTCCGCTGACTCCGGCCAGGGCTGAGCATCTCCAGGAGACCAGGGATGCTCCTGGGCTGGATGCGGGCTCCAGCCCTTGTGCCAAGGGTTCGCAGATGCAAGCCCAGCTGGAAGGATTCCGGCAGCAGAGCAGAATTGACAGCTCTCTCCCACCACCACAAAGCAGCATGAGCCACAGTCCCATACAACCAGGTCGAGCGACGGAGGTGGAGCCGTCACCACTCCCAGCCCCACCACACATCTCCTCCCCGGGGCAGGACCGTCACCGGCTGCCCGTTCCGGCGGAGGGGCGCAGAGCCGCCCTGGCTGCAAAGTCCTCCGCTAACCCAGATTTGTTTGAAGGGCTCGGGAGCCGTCGCGCCGAGCCTTCAGGCAAGGTTCAGGCGATTTCAGGGCACTACTTCCCAGCGCTCTAAATTAGCTGCTAAGAATGGGACTCCTCTGTGGCAAGGTGACATGCTCCTTGTCCTCGGCTGGGGGACAAGGGACATCACGAGCTCCCTTGGAAGGAGGTTTGGACAAGATCACCAGGGCAAGGGGGTCTCACTGGAGACACGTCTCCTGATCGACAACAAAAAGATGACCCAGAGCTACAAAATAGGTGCCTGCACGTCCTTTCGTGGGCACAGCCGCGGCTCCCAGACAAAGGCGAATCCACAGGCTGCTGGAGCTGCTCCTGGGAAACCCACCCATCCCAGAGCACCGAGGCATCCCAGCGTCTCTGAGCAGGGTCTGAACAGCCCTGGACCACCTTTAGACCAACTGAAGTGGCTGGAAAAAGCCAAACAAGCTTCCAGGCATGCAAGGATGGCTTCCGTCTGCCTTTCCCAAGCCCTTCAGTGGCTCTAAATCACAGACGTCACCTCTCCCTGACAGCCAGCCTTCGCTAGTACGCACAGACGCCACCACCACGTTACTGCTACTAATAAATTCAACGCTCAAAACACACCCTCCTGCTTCGGACTTCAGCATCTCACCTGTTAATTGCTTATTAACCCTTTAAGCATGCCCTTTTTTTTTTTAAAAAAAAAAAAAAAAAAAAGCAGAGAGCCACCCGTATCACCCGGCACGACCCATTTCTGATTTATTTATTGGCACACATTAGGGTTAGGGATTCTTAAACCCTTCAGGATGCACGGCGCAGAGGTGGGATTGGGGCTGTGACAGACCATTGTGCTGACACAGGGCGGCAGCTCCGGTATCTGTAGAACAATTTAAACCCTTTTCGAACACTTACAATATCCACGTCTGATGTGCTAATAATTATTCTTTATTTTTAGGCAAGGACCCAAACTAAAATTACATCTCACCATCCAAGTTATTTGAAAAAGCTGCCAGATTGGGCTATAAAAATCCCAATGAGCTCATGCTTTTCATCATATGTACTGGAGAAAAAAAGAAGAAGGGGGGGGGAAAGAAGTGAAGGCGTTTTTATAGGTCACCCAGGCAAAGGGGTTAGTTTTACTTCTTCACAGGAAAGGGGGAAGAGACTTCAGGTGGAGAGAAGAGCAGAGAGGAGCTATTGGAAGAATGCAAATGAGAGAGGAGGCAGGATGGGAAATATATGCTAATCCCCAAAGTATAATTGAATAGTGAGCAATCACCCACCGGCAGACAAAAACATGTTTTCGGGGGTGGGGGGGGGGGACGGGACGGGGACGACACGACGACCTCCAATGCTTTGGTGTTTGCAACCAGGATGATTATTTTATTTTCTTTCTTTACACGCCGCGGAGCGAAGGGCAAGCTCCCGCTGGGCTGCGCCGCACCTGCAGGCTGTGGGGCTGGTGGCTGTTGTTGGCGGAGCGATGCTCCAGCTCCCTCCCGGCAGCTGAGCAAAGCGCACGCCCTCGCCTCCAGCTGAAAACCTGCACCTATGGATTTCTTTTCCAGATGAGGAAGGGGGCCAAAAGTTAAAAAAAAAAAAAAAAAAAAAAAAAAGAGGAGAATAATCCCATTTAAAAATGACTGCTGTTTGGGACTTCGCAGAATACAGCGTGAGCGACGCTCGATGACCCTGCCCGTGCAAAAGCCCTTTTTACTACCACAGAGCCAGCGCCAAATTCAGGCACCGTCACACGCTACGGCACCCAGCGTGCCTCCGCTGCCCGTGCCAGGGGCCGCACATCGCACCCGCTCCCGTCCCCATCATCCCGTTGGGAGGCGTCACCAACAACCCTGAAAAGCCTCAGCCCTTGGGGACGGCGCACACAGCGCGGGGCACGCTGCAAAGGGCTTCGCCCCCGAGGACCCCAAGCAAACGCTGAACACCCGAACGGTCACCCCCAATTCATCCCCCACCCCCCCCCACCCCAAACTGAGCATCCCTCGACCGTTTCCGTCGGGAACCGCTGCAGAGGCGCATGCAGACAAGCCGTCCTAGCAAAGGGCAGCTCCAGAGTTTGCTGGGTGGAGGGAGCGATCGGCTGAGACAGACTAATCTCAGCTCAAAATCTGGGGCAGGGAGGGTGCTGGCTGGCTGGCTGATGCGCAAATTAATATTTATAATTAAGTGGAAAGGCCCCTGAAGGCTTGCACTGCCACCTGACTCTACGAGGGAGACTACTTCATAATTAATACACTGGTCAAACGGCTCACGGAAAGTAAGTTACCTGATGAATTTACCCCGTTCTTGCCCTTTTCTGCTGGGGAATCAACCCCTCCTCTCTCTGCAGACAGCATCATGAGTAGCGGGATGGACTCTAGGCTCTTGGGTCCAAACCCCGCTCCAGGCAGGGCCAGAGGGATGGGGTTGCCCACCCCGAGGATGCCCCACAGCAGAGTGCAGTGGTCCTGCCTTGGCCATGCCAAGGGACCAGGTCCGAGTCCTGCCCTTGGCACAGTTCAGAGCAACCTTAAAGCCTCCATCCTCTTCACTTTCTCTTTCTAGGTTTTGGGGCCGTGACACAAGCGGATTTGCACTGCTGCAAAGCTGCTGGTCCCGTCTTTCCAGGCGGCTTTGAGAGCCCTGAACTGGGCACCAATGACTCACTGCAAGGTGTGAGGAGGGTGAGCAGAAAATCTGCCATCACCAGCCTTCGACACGGGGTGGGGGGAGGACACAAAATGATCTCCCAAGGCCCCCTCTTCCTGGAGAAGCCCCCAGGATTTGGTGCATGAGGGAGCATCCCCTCCTGCTCCGCACCCTGTGAGCTGGACAAACCCTGCGCCTCCCTCCCGCCTCCGGCGCCTCTCGGCAGATGCAGGATTTAGCAGGGCGAGAAGATGCTGGTGAAACCGTTTGGGAAACGGGACCTGGTGGAAACCTAAAGTTGCTGCCAGGAGGCTGGAGAGCCGGCCCCGCAAAGAGAAATACAGCACAGGCGACCCTGTACCACCGCAAGACCTGCTTGAACTCGTGCCAAAAGGAGAGGTCCGAGGCCCCAAGGGATATTTACCCAAGCCTGGGTGATACCACCTCCCCACATGAGGATGTGGTGGAAAATAATCCCTTTCCCCTTCCCTCAAGCCAGGCTTTTACCGCGCAACCCCCCCTCCCGGAGCCAAGTCCGCGGCAGCGCAAAGAAATGGCAGGTGGGGGCTTTGCAGCTTGGCCCAAGGCTTTACCCCCAGGAGGACGAGGGCTTCTCCCCAACCCTGGGAGCTCCGCAGGGAGCCCCCGGGGACCGCAAGGGGCAGAGGGGTGCCTGGGGAGGGGAGGCGATGCCGATGCCCACCTCCTCCCCGGGCCCGGCAGCCGCGTGGGAGGGACTGACTCACTCCGCAGCGTGGCGGCTGCGGGAAAACCAGCTGCCCGGGAAGAGGAACCGACAAGGTGAAGCGTGTGAGCAGGCCCAGGGCCGGATCCTTGCGCCCAGGGAAGGCGGGATGGCTGTCTCCCCCAAAGCCAGAGTCCTGGGTCTGCCTTCTCAGGGGTCACCCAGTGTCCTCGCCACCACCTGTCTCCCCAGCAGCGCAAAGCCTTTTCTCTCACCCATCCCATCCCCTCCCCTCGCCGGGCCAGTGAAACGGTGCTGCCCTTTGTACAAGGTGCCGATGGCAGGCACGTCCCGCCGCCGTGGCATATGGCACATGAATCATTCACAAAGCTGGGGAATTAATTATTCATCCAAACGAAAGACCAAACACTTTACTAATTGTCCTGGAAGGAAAGGGCTGGGAAGGGGGTGGGAGATGGGGCAGACATCAGGTTGGAGACCGGCACCGTTCATGAAAAGAAAGGAAGAGGAAAAAAAAAAAAAGTCTTGTCTGGTGTGATCAAAGCATTGCTCCGCTTTTGGACTCGGGGCTGTCTCTTTACTGGTTTGCCCTATAGGACAACACTCCTTGCAACGGTACAGGCTCCAGAAGAATAACCCTGTTGGGATGCTGCACTCGTGCTCCGATTTAACCCTTGTATCCACTCCCCCAAAACTTCCTTGCCTGGAGGTGCACTATACTCCCTCGGTTGGGAAAACGCAGGTGTCAGAGCCGGGGCGAGAGCCTTTTCCCAGCCCGGGTGTGCACACACACACATGTGTGCTCTTGCACATGCATCAGGTGCCAGGCACGCTGCTGGCCGCCGGCAACCCCAAAACCGCAAGGAGGTGGAGCATATGAATATTCCTGCACAGACCCATTCAAGGTCGTCCCCCCCCTCTTCCATCTCCGGCCCTCTGAGACCAAAAAGACCACCTAAGACACACAGAACTTGGGTTGTGTGAGGTGCGCTAAACACCAGAGGGCAAAGCATCCTCATGTCTGCCATGGGGGATCCCAAGGGAATTGCAAAAAGGGCACTGGGCACATTCCAGGACAGTCATCCCCGAAGGCAGGCAGCACCTCAATGGGCAACAACCTGCCCTTCCTCGTCCCCACGCTCCTGTTGCGACCCCGCAGCAAAGAGGAAAGCAGCCTCCCGGGAACCGCGCTCTCCTGCTTCACCCCAGCCACAGCCGAAAAATCAGGGCAGGAGCGTGCGCAGGATTCCACCGACGGGTCAGAGGGACAGGCTCGCGGCTGCCGCTGGCCTTTGCAGGGAGAGGACTTGGGTTTTCAGGCCAGCCGTCTGGGTTTGGAGTGCCAAGGCTGTCCTCCGTCGGCACGGGCCGGTGTCCCACCGGTTGGCTCCGGGTTTTGCTAAAGGCACGGCAGTCACCTCCGGCGATCCTTCATTCCTGCCTTCCCTTGGCCATGCTCCACCCCACAAAATCCCTTAATGATAAACCACAGAGCCCAAGGGCTTCACAGAAGGCATCCAGGTGTAGCGGCTGTTATTAAAACCTCCGAAAAACCCTGACGCCAGCTCTTCCTTTTAGTGACCCCAGTGTATTTACCCCGGTTTTACAGCGGCTGCTTCCCCGGCTCCTGAGCAGCACAACTTCACAAGGGCCTTTTGATTTCCATTTCGATTTTCTTTTTTTTTCCCCCTCCCCCCGTCGTTAGAAGTGTTTCCCCACCCCTTCACCTCTCAACATAACGTGTTATTGTATTACCATTGCAACTGCTATAAAAAAAAGCCAGCGCGGTGCTATGATGCTCAGGCTTTGGAGTGTGTGAAGCGCACACCCACCTGGATATTTTCAGAGGGAGCTTAACCCTTCTTTTTCCATGAGCTCCTTCAAATACAAGGACGAGGTGGGCTGGTGTAGGGTCCTCGTTCTCTTTTCATTGCGCTAACAGCACCCCGGGGAGCACAGAGCTGATGCTCCAGTCGCTGGTCCTTCAGGCCCTTCAAGGTCCTTCAACCTCTCCCTCTTGGGACCACCAATTAAGAGGTCACCAAGGTCCCACTGCCCCTCCTGACCATTTCTGAGCATTTCTTTCCCCTTTTTGGTCCAGGACTTGCAGCATCGAGCGGGCCACGAGTCCAGCTTCGGTGCCCAGCCGGCTCTTGTTCATGCATGGGCAAGGCGAGCATCCCCAAGCCCCAGGGGAAACACAGACGTTCCCCTCCCCGGCTCTGCCTCGGAACGAATGAAGGTATTTTATGCACGTTTTCCGCGAAAAATATTTTTAGCTGGGGGAGAACAGGCTGGTTTTTTCAGGCAGCAACGATGATTTGGAAACCACAGGTTATAAACAGAGCAGGTTTACAAATGTGACTATTAGTTCCCCGGTGGAAGCTTTAGCATCAGGGAGTTTTACGTGGGAGTTGATTTCCACCGAGATGAAAAAAAAAAAAAATAAAATCGGGATTTATTGACATAAGAAGCAAACACCAGTTGAAGCCAAGTCAGTGCCATCCATTCCTGCACAGGGTCCCAGGAGACCGCTCACGGTAGCAGCCCCTCGTTAGGCTAATTTACGCCGGGGAAAGCGTGCCCAGGAAATCCCACGGCTCACGGAAACCCCAACGCCATGATGCCACCTCTCCCATCGGACACATGGCAAAAAATAAGTCCAGACAGGAAGAGTAATACCCTGTGTCAACCTTGGAGGGACAAGGGCCAGCAAGTGGGATGCCTGGTCCCTCTAGGGCCATCAGGGATGGATCCTGGGGTGGGTTCTGTTCCCATGGATATCCTCTCTGGTCCATCCTCATGGGATGCATCAGCATCCCAAAGCGGTCAGCACATCCCACGGCGAGTGTTACCCTACGCCTCTGACACTCACAACATCCCCTCCACCAGAGCCACCGCCTCTTGCTAAGTCATGACGAGATCCCAATGACCATTAATCCTCCCGAGCTCAACAGCCTCCATCCAGACACTCACGTATTAATCACGCGTGGCGTTTTAGTCCGCAAAGATCATCCTGAACCTGCCGGTCACCCGCACGCATCCCCCGCGCAGACTTCACCACCCACCTTTACGCAACCGACGCAGCACGAACCGCCAAGCGCAAACCCTCTCCCGCAAGCTGTTTGCAAGTCATTTGCCAGCCGAGGATTATTTGCTGAAGAGATTTGCCAATAATTCAGCGGATCAAACGGGCAAGAGTTTCTCGCAAGGGAGGCACAACCGTGGCGCTGGAGAACGGCAGCTTTGTCGGCACCGCGCTGTAAAAGCAAGGGCTGAAGAGCACAGAGGAGCCAATGATGTGGTCCAGCCTTTCCCCCAGTGACCCCATCATCCCCAAAACTGGTTTTCAGGCTGAAAAACTGCAGGTTGCCTCCTCCACCCATCATACAACAGAATTCACCCCAAAAGCCCGGTGAGTCCATGCCAGGAGGTGCTGGGACGGCTCGGGCAAAGCTGGTGGGTACCCAGGCATTTCTCGGAGAGGGATTCATCCTGCCGGAGCAAACGTCGGCATGCGAGGGGGGCAATGGTGGTGAAGCGGACCCCGGAGGGCTATGCCCCGTAACCGGCAGTGTCAGGGGGACCCGAGCACCTCCCGGCAGGGTGGCCGGCGTGGCGCTAGCAGCCCGGCACGGACAATTGATTTCCTGGCACGGGGCCCGGCGGCGGCACTGAAAGGAGCTGGCGAGGCTTTCGTGAGTGAGTAATTGCCGAGCGCTGACTCAGCACCGGCTCGGTTACAGTCAGCTCGCCCGGAGCCGTGGGGAGGGCAGGGAGAGGTCCGCGGCGAATTCCCCCCTCCCAGCCCAGTGCTTCCCCCCTTGGCCCCGGCCCCAAAGGATGCCCAGGCCAGGAGACGGATGATGGGCATTTCCCAACCACCCGCCCTCTTTCTGCACGCTCAGCCCAGCACCGCAGCTGCACGATGAGGCCGAGACGTCTCCTCTTGTTGCGACCAGGGGTGACATACGTGTCCCACGCTGTCCCCGGAGATGTGACTACCTTTGCCCAGCCCCGGAGCTGTGCCTGGCTGCTCTCCCCACAGCAGCGAGCCCATCAGGTCACAAAGCCCTCCCCTGAGAGTTGCTTTGCAGATGCAGAAGAGGCAGCGGCATCCTGTGCGATGGCCGCACTGCCCGCAGGCAGCCTGTTTGATGCCCACTGAGAAGCATCACCCCACCACCAGCACATCGAGACACCCTGCCTTCACTGGCAGAGGTGGCCCCGCTCCCCAGCAAGGCCATCCCCGTCCACATGGGACCAAGGGAGTCAAAACATTCCCGGTCATGTTCTCCTCAAGTCTTCACTCAAGCATAGTCCCAACCTGCACCTCTCCACCACGGACAAGCAGCACCCATCACCACGTCCCTGGCAGCACCAGGCTCAGCATCCCCTTTCCTCCTCCGAACACCCCAATGGGTGTCATGTCCCACGTGGTACCACTACCCTGCAAGCCAAGAGACAGGACTATGCAGCAAGCAATTCAGGAGAGACTCCAGGTATCTTTCCTGGCTCCCATGCCTCAGTTTCCCAGCCAGACCTGCAGCTGCTCTGCACCCAGCAGAGCTCGCTAAGTGCTTAGAGATCCACAGACACCATCTGTTTGTACGCATCAAACCAGGTACTCTGAGCGTGGCGTTTCCTTCAGCATGCAAAAAACATTGACCATGATCCAGGCACCTTTCCTTGGGACCCCTTGGTGGCTGCAGGCACCCACCTGCCCTCCACACAGCGAGGGGCTGGGGCAGTCACCCTAAGAAGCTTCTGCTCAAGCTGACTGCCACCGTTGG
Organism: Larus michahellis; assembly: GCF_964199755.1. Classification (NCBI taxonomy): domain Eukaryota; kingdom Metazoa; phylum Chordata; class Aves; order Charadriiformes; family Laridae; genus Larus; species Larus michahellis. Next base: position 24,320,149 of record NC_133903.1, on the reverse strand, counting down.
CTAGCACAAGCCCAGATATCCCTGTTCATTTCTATGTCACCAGCACAGCCCATCACACCACAAGCAGGACGCAAATCTGGGCCACGTCCCCAGCAGGTGACACCACCAGTGACAGAACCAGCACCCGTGAAGCTCTGTGCACTATCACCCCCAGCACTGCTGCTGCAAACTGGGATGCTGAGTGAGCACCACCTGGGAAAACAGCCCCACGTGGATCTCGTTCCCAAACCCCCAGCAACGGGCCAAGGCTGGAAAGTGCTTGGGAAGGCAAGAGGAGAAGAGATTTTCCCCCTCTCCACAAGGGGTTTGACCAAAACCTCTCCCAGACCACGTCCAGTTGCTTAGCTTATCAGACCGTGCTCATCCTCACCTCACCCCATGCCCAAACGGGTGACAGGTGTCAGGCCACCAGCTGAGGAAAGCTTGACATGATGCCCTGAGAGCCAGCCCTCCTCGCCCGACGGGGAACCTTGCCCCACCATCAGCAGCCCACAGCAAAGCCAACACAGGAGCCTCCAGTACTGGGAACCATCCTCCCCTCCCTCGGGATGAAGAAACACCACCGACAACAGCAAACCCGCGTCCTGGAGCTTATGTCCCCAGTGGGACGAGTCCCCATGCCCAGCTGCCCAACCCCACCAACGGCCCCACGCCGCCTGACTCACCCACTAAGGACCACGATGAAGTCCATGACGTTCCAGCCATTGCGCAGGTACGAACCCTTGTGGAAAACGAATCCCAGAGCCACGATCTTAATCCCAGCCTCGAAGCAGAAAATCCCGATGAAGTAGGGCTCCGTCTTCTCCTGCCAGAGGGGAATCAGTGACACAGTCAGAGGGGGAGGATGGAGATAGAGCAAACACAGCACCAGCCATTTCACTTTGACCCAACTGACATCCCATCCCACCTTCCCCAGCCCCATCCTCCCCTTTGGGAGCTTTCCTCGCCCTTCCTCAGACAGCATTAACCTTGGAAACAAAAAGTGGGGGCTACAACCCACTCAAGTTGCCCAGTCCCCCTTCTCTACCCCACTTTTTAAGGGACTTAAACCTTCCTTAGCCCTTTCCATGGAGGAGGAGTATGTGACAGCAGCCCCAGGAAGGCTGGAGGGGCTGGTCCCAGAGGAAACCTCTTAGCCTACCACCCTGAAACCAGCAGAAATTGGCTGGTAGGATGGGGTGGCTCCCCTCAGCTGGTCACCCACCAGAACCCCCGACCGGGTTGGCGAGGGACGGACGCAGGGTACTTACTAATCTCCGTGACATGGGCGTCTTGTCGTCCTCGGGGAGGTGCTGCTCGAGGGCCAGCACGATGCAGTTGGCAATGATGGTCGCCAGGATCATGTACTCGAAGGGAGTGGAGAGGAGTTAAGGAGCAGAGAAGCAGCCGAAGATGTCCCCAACCTGCCAGCCCACCCCTGCCCATCTCGTTTCACCCGCTCGTTAGCCGCCACCACTGCTTTCCCTACAGGAAAACGCACACACAGAGCCCAGATTTCACCTCCCGCTGCCCCCCAGGCAGGAGGGTGAAGCCCAGCTGGGACTGTTTGGAAACGAGAGAAGTGATGAGAACTGTGAGCCCTCAGGACCTTCCTCCCTAGAGACCTGCTGAGCACCGTCACCTCCTTCCCAAGGCAATGGGACATTTAACCAACGGCCGTTGCTGGGCTGTGAACTCTCTTGGGAGTGAGACGCTGCTTGTGGTGGAAGCCCAGAAGACAGGCACAAGCATGAAGGTGGACAACCAGGCTCTGACCAGGTTGGGCTTCATCTAGAAAAGTGCTTGGCGTGATCCCTGGCAGCGTCAGGGAGCGTGTCCCTGGCATGGCAAGCTGGTAGCCGGGGCTGGCATGTCCCTGCAACGCGGTGGCCCTGCTGCTTGCCTTCTCTTTTCCATCACAAAGCAGCAGGAGATGGGGCTTGGAACTGAGGGTGTCACAGGCTATCGGCGGCCCCAGTCCTAGAGCATCCCTGACAGGTCCTGGGGTTCCGACCTGGATCAGCCCACCCTGTGCCCTGCATTGGCAAGGCGGACGTGCCCTGGGAACCGAGGGTCCCTTGCCAAGCACCCCGCGGGTGGCAGGGTGACCCCAGACAGCGCTGGGAGCCGCAGAGCACCAGGCTGAGCGTTTGCAGCTCAAGACACTGATGGCGCCTGGGTCTGAGCTCCAGTTCAGGCAGGGCTGAAACTCCCCATGGAGCCATCCCAGCTCAGCCACGCTTCGGTGAGACCCTGAGGGGTGGTGACACCTTATCAGCAGGATTTGGTTGGACCCTTACGAGCATCCTAAACCCTACAGCCATGTCTAGGGCCTTACACACCCCTCTCCGGGAGCAGCCCCCCCACCAGGACAAGTGGCAGGAGACGCTGGCACCTGAGGACCCGAGTGAGTGGGGAGGGGAGGCGGAGGAAAGGGCGGTCAGACACCCTGGGAAAGGCACTCCAGACTCAGCTCCCTCCTGCCTTTGGATTCACAGAGTCCGCCGGGAGCGAGGTGAGGGCGCAGAGCTCCCTCCTCCTGCCTGGCCCACCGCCAAGCCCTGAAAACAAAGCACTTCCAAGCGACAGGACGGCCATATCTTTCCGACTTCCTGTCCATCTTTACCACCTCATTGCAATAAAAGCCCTCTTTGTCCTCAATAACAAAATGAGGTGAGATTCATCAGCAGGTGGCACGCCCTTTCTCCGCTCCCTCCGTGTCAAAAACCCACAGCTCCATTACTGTCACCACTGGGGTCAGCGGGCACCCTGGGAAGGGACTGCCACCTTCCCAAGGCTCATGTCTATGGAAAGAGGGGGTGATCCCACCTGGCATGGATTTGCCCATAAAGAAATCATCCAAGCCGGCACAGGGACCAGGACCCCAGCTGAGCCCTTCCCTACCACACTGGGCTTCTCCAGACCCGGCGGCTTCAGCTTCACACCGCTCAGGCCAGGAGGTGCCAAATGCCGGTGCCATCAGCCCCGGGAAAAGGGATGATTTTCTCTTTCGCAACTTCAGCTTTTGGCTGACAAAGCCACTGGCTACAGAGAGATGCCTTAAACCAGTGGCCCTGAGCCCATGGGCAAGAGAAGACATATGCAGGGCTGGCCATGACCATGGTTAACTGGAAACCATGAATTAACGCTGGCGGCAGCCACCCTGTGCATGCTGCGGCATGCGGCAAGGTGGGAACAGGGCTGGACATCGGATCAGGTCCCCGGCGAGTCAACCAGGAGGGGATGCCAAGGAGAGCCTGCAGGAACCGGGATGGATTCAGCCCAGTAGGGAGAAGAGCCAGGGAAGATTAAGCCAAGGCATTTAAAAGGCCACTCAGTGAAATTAATGGTTGCTAAGTTAAAGGCAAACCAAGAGAGACCGCCGCGGAGCTCACTGCTGCGGGCTCAGACCTTGATGCCAGCCGGGCACAAATTGTGAGCAGCTCCCCGTGCTCGGGGGGATGCCAGACCCCAAAAGTTTTCATCTGAGGCTTCACGCAAGTGAGGATTTGATTGCACGGCTCCTGCAAAAGCCACGTACTTTCTCTGCTTCCCACCTCTGCCCACACACTTCAGCTAATACACAGACTGCGGCGCTTGGCCCCGAGCCACCGGCCTATTTGGGGTCTTTTGTCTAATTTTCCTGAAAGTCTGGGAGCAATTAGCACAGGCTTAAAAGAAAACAGTGCGTTAGCAGGGCGGCGCAGCCAGGTCCCCAGGCGCTAGGCACATTTGCCTAGATGAGAAGTGTGGGAACGGCGCGGTGAGTCCGTCTGTCCGCCCTGGCAGGGTTTAGCACTGCCTCCTCCCCGCTGCGGCCTCTCGTCCCCCGGGGGAAACACCCAGGTAGGAAAATTCCCAAATTTTCCAAAGCCAGCAGTGTGGGAGCCCTGCCCGGCAGTGGCTGGTGGGGGACAGGACCCCTTCTAATGGCTCAGCTCGGCCCTACATCTCCTTGCTGGCTCCAACATCTGGCTCGACAGCATAAGGACGGTGCACATCTGTCACAGCCCCAGCATGGGACCGCGTCCCTGCTCCGCCTCCAGGGAGCGCGTGGCATGTGGATCAGCAAGTATTAAGTCTAAGGGAAACAGGGCTATCGCTGCCCTAAGCGGTGACCTAAGCACGAGGTGATTCTCCGAACCCCACTGGCCCAGTTTTCTTAGGACCCGATCCTGGGCTATCGCATCTGGAGCTGGGTGAGAGCTACAAGCCCCCGTAGCCTCCAGCTGTGCCAGGTTTTGAGAGGCCCAGGGTAAGAAAACCCGCCCCAAGGGACAACGGGAACATCTGGCTGAACCGGGGGAAATTTTATCCACGCGTTTGACTTCTGCCAAGCAAGCATCCTCCCAGCTCAGGGCTGGAGCCCACTGGACAATGCTCTATTACTCCTTTGTTTCCTCTCTCATTAGATGTCTAATTACACAACCTTCCAGCCACCCAAAACACAGAGTAGCACTTGCCTCCCTCCAAGCCCGGTAATGAAAGCCCATCTGCCTCCAGCCTTCTCCTCCTCCTTCGTCTGGCTTCTCCTGGAGGATCATTAGGGAGCTGATAAAAATAGGTTTTCTTATTGATTTATCTCCTTTACCCAATGCTCTCTCCCCTGCACCGTTGACTTGTTTCCTTAGCAACTCGTCCGATCCCAGAGCACACCACACCTGCAGCTCCATGCTTCCCTCCCGGTGCATTTCAGGTGGGGAAGGTGCCCCCCAGGCCACGGAGACACCCCCCACCAGACCCATGCCCCATCCCACCCAGAGCAGGCACTGCAGGCTAACGCCATGCCTGGAGGTGGAGCTCCTTGGCAGGTCTGGCAGAAGCTGGCAGGGAGCACCAGGGAGATGTCCAGCCACCGGTGGATCCTTGCTTCCAGCTGTGACTCCCCTCTTCACCTCGCTCCCTCCACAGCTGGAAGCCAAAACCAGCCCACCCAGAACACCTATATCACTAATGCAGGGAGCGTGCCCAGCTCTAAGCCCTGAAGACGGATTTATGGTGCTGATGGCACATTGATGCAACCTCCCTGAGAGGCTGGGTGCAAAACAAATCCCTCCCTGGCGATGCGGGCTGGGAGCTGTGGAAAGCCCACCTCCATCTCTCCACTTCTGTGACAGTGCCTCCTCCCTGCTGCTGGGCAGGCAGATGCGGAAGGAGCAGAAGAGCCAGAGGAGTGAGGCCACGTGGGCATCTCCAAAAGGGCTCTGGAGGAAGCCTGCCTCAGAGGGGAAGCCTACCTCAGAGAACCATTGAGAAGACCAGGAACGATTTACCCCTCACCCTGCCTGCATCACCCAGCCCAGCCCCAACATCTAGAAACTTAAGTCTCCATTTCCCACCATTCCGCCGGCTTCCCCCAGGACCTGCTGCACGGAGGGGCTTTCCCTGCACGCCAGGCGGCAATGAGACGGAGCTTCAGTTCCAACATCCATGGACTTTATCTTGCTGGTTCCAACTCCGCCACTGCTGCCTGCCCTCACACAGACCTTCCCACACTCCATCCACCCAAGGCACGACGGGAACAAAGACCTACCTTTTCAACATCCCATTCCCTAGGAGGCCCCAACCCTCCTCCTCCCCAGCAGGAAAGCCTCCTCTCCAAGGCTGTTTTCCAAAAGAAACCCAAAATGCCAAATGGAACACAGTCCTACTTCAACTCCAGGGTTCCCCATCCCTACAGCACCTCCCTGGCTCGTCCCCAAGGACACGGAGGGGGATCTTCCCCCAGCGCATAAGGCTATCAAACAGCTGCAGAGCCGTGGCCCCTCAGAGCTGTCCCCATCCCTGGGTTCCACCACCCAGCGCTCCGGGCCCATCCACGCTTTGCTGGGGTTGACAGAAAATGATCTCCAGGAAGACAAGGTGCCAACAGATCCCCAAATGCCACGGCTTTGGAGGCGAGCCAGCTCCCGCGTACCCGTTACGCCAAGCGAAAGGGGCTCAGGAGGGCAAGCGTGGGCTCAGAGCTGTGCTCGCAGCTCCGTGCAGCTCACAAGGGAGCACGCGGGTGAGGTGCTCAGGCCACCGAAATCTCACTACGCAGGCATGCCTCGAGGGGGGACCCTCCGCTTGTTATCTGCGGCCACAGATATTGCTGCTCCTGGCTCCAAAAAGTGGGCAGTCTGGTCTCTGTCAGGGGCTAAAGCAAAAGCAGTGTCAGCCAGGAGCCGGTGGGGGCAGAGCCTGCCCACGTCACTGCCATCCCGTAGGGTTGTGGGGTGCCCGCCTGCCACGTGCCAACAGCTCCTTGGAGAAGCGTCTCCTTCTTCCCCACCTCACCCTGCGCTTAAAAAACTGGAAATCGAATCTCTCTCCTCCTTTTTTTTTTTTTTTTAAAAAAAAAAAAAAAAACAACAAAAAAGAACCACATCATGTGATTTTTCCTGCCTTAACATCAGTTTTTTAACTTTGGTTGCCACAGCAACAGGATGCAACTTGGAGTCACCATGACAACAGCTGCCTCTGTTTAAATTCACCATCTGACAGGCAGCCTCGCTCTCTCCGGCTGTCAAAAAAGATGGACCTGCCATTACACCTACTCGCCCCTCCCAAAAAAAAACAAAACAAAACAAAAAAAAAAAACAAAAAAAAACAAAACACATTTTAAAAATCTGATGAATGAAAGGTACAGAAAACAGCCTTGAAGGAAAAGAAAAGGAAGAAAAAAATAAAATAAAAAGAGGTGTTCTTGGGTAGTGGCAAGGAGGGAGCTGCCCAAGGACGGCACCACATGGCGCAGCTCTTCCCGCGAGGAGGCGAGACCTGCTGAAATCTTGGCTGGCCAGAAGCGAAGGCGCAGAAAACGCTTGCTCGGATGCGGCATAACGCTACCAGGGTCCCCGAGGGGCAGTGCCCACACAGCATCAGAGATGCCCGGGTTAAAGTGGGAGTCATTGCGTGGCAAAACGGTTCAGGCGCGCACCGGCGCGCATCCCATGGAGAAAAATCCCCATGTGTGTTGGACCAGGGACACGCACCGGGGCTTTGTGGACATCCCGGCTGCTCTTGGCCAGCCCAGCACCAGATCTGGTCCTCAAAAGGGCTGAGATAGGAGAAAGCCCTTGCTGTAGGGAACAGCAAGGTCCCCAGAAGACTGATGGACATCCCTGTCCCCTGCCAAATCAGGGGGACGGGTACAGTGGGCACTGTGCACCTACAGCCAGAAGCTGTCCTTGGGGACATAGCCAGAGCCACGCAGTGTCATCTGGCCTTTCTGGGGCGGGAGAGGGATCTTATCCAGGTCAAATGTGATTAAGCGGATGAAGAACCGAGCAGATATAGATGAGTTGCAGCCCATCTCATGTGCTAACTGAATTGCGGCTTTCCAGGCAGCCAAACAAATGAAATCAGGGCTAAAGGCCTGGTCGTCAGCAGAAGGAGAACAGGCAGGACAAGGCTTTGTTTCTGAAGGAGAAGAGGAGTAGGTGTTCCTACAGCCAAACCGGCAGCTGCCTCACGTTTTGAACAGGACCGGTAAAAAGAGCAGCTGCAGCAGAGGTAACGCACTGGGCTTTCCAGTGAGGAACTCAGCAAAGACCCATCTCCCCACAAAGCTGCATCCCAATCCCAGTTGCTCGTGTTTCTCCTCCTTCCCCTCCATGCATCATCCCTATTTACACTGGGAAGCCAAACTGCAGAGGCTGCTGGTTATAATTATACAGTTACCCAGCAGATATACAGGCCTGAATCACCAGTTATTTTTAGCCCTATTACCTAGTCAACTGGAGCTGGATGAAGAAGAGCCTCCACTCCTCCCCGCGCTCCACCCCAGTCCCCTTGGCTTTCCTTCATGCCATGCCTGCTCCGACCCGCAGCGCCAGGGACCAGCCCATCTCCCTCCCGAGGCCAGCAGCTCTCGCTGACTGTGGCCAAAATCCAACGCTTACCTCTCCAAACCACCCTCGCCCTTGCCCAGGAGCGATGCCACAGGCTCCGGGCCAGGCAGCTGAGATGCTCACGCGTTTTCCCCGGCCCTACCAAAAGGCACTGGCTGCACGTGCCAGGCTACAACTACAAGAATGGGAACAACTCGCCTGGCCAACACCGCCAAACTCATCACCAAAAAACCTTTTCCATATCCCCAATCCCTCAAGAGCTCAAGGAGAGCGGAGGAGCTCCGGGGTGGATGAGTTTCCTGGAAAGAGATGGCAGCTAGGCGGGATGCTCAGCTCCCGCACCTGGAGCATGCCCGTTCCCAGCACTCACATGGGGATACGTCACTTACTTCTGGAAAAAAAAAATAAAAAAAATGAAACGAACCCATCTCCCTCATGCATTGCAAATTCCAGGAAAGAATAACGTTGGGGAGTTTTTACCGCGCAGTGGTGAAGCTCTAGTTTCTAGGAGACAGCGGCTGCCTAGAGATGAGACATCACACGGCGCCACACCAGCACGGGACCCCAGCCCACGCCGGGAATGCTGGGCCAGCAGCAGCGCCCCAGCTCTCCTTATTGCTTTAAACGAAAGGCAAAGGCGTGAGGGCCATCCCACACCACGCTGAAAAAGCACACGCATAATTTGGCATATTCTGGAAAAGCAGGCAGGCCGGCCTGGCCGCTGCCCTGCAGGGCTGTGAGCTGAGCTGCCACGTTCCCATCCTCGCCACCGCACCAATGCTCCCGCAGCCACCCACCCAGCGGGCGCTGCCGGCAGAGGCGGATTTAGGGATGCCGTGGGGAATATGGCCTCCTCGAGCTGTCCCTTCACCCCCAGGTCACCCCCCAACCCTGGGGGCTTTGCGGCTCCCCAGCTCCTGCCTGGCAGAGGTTCAACCTGACGTGTTGGAGCTGCAAGGGGACTATTTCCCCGATGATGCTCAGCGGGGCGGGTGAGTGACCTGTCCTGCATCCCTGTGCCTCGCTGGAGGGTTTCCCCAAGGTACCTGTTGCACCAGACCGAGGCATCGCCGCTTGGCACCTGGGCAGGCTCTCTGCGCCCGCCGGAGGAGCCGGCAAGTTAACCAACAAGTTGCAGGGAGAGAAAGCGGCAGCGGCAAGAGCTGCATGTAATCACCACTGCAGAAGACGGCACAGGGAGGGTCCCTAAAGCCAAAGCATGGCCACGCTGAAGTTTTTAGGCTCAGGTCCTCGGTGGAGGCAAAGCCCAGGAAGGGTCTCGGGGGGCAGGGTGCCGAACCCAGGTTGATGGGGAGCTGCGTGCTGCGGTGCTGGGCACCAGCCAGGGCACCCGGGGGCACCCGCAGGGAGGGCGGAAGGGGAGAGAAGCGCACGGGGGTGTATAAAAGGATGGAGGAGCAGGGGAAAGGAGCCAGGGGGGTCTGCATCCCCCACCCAGCCCTAGGAGTGGGGTGCTTGGGATAAACCTCAGTCCCTGGGATAAACCTCGGTCCCCTGCGCCAGCCCCCCAGGGAGCCACAGGGCACAGCCAAGGTTTTCAGCATTTCCCCTCTGCCGCAAGGAGGGGGGCAACCGGTTCCCAGAGCCACAGTCGGAGGCCGGGGGGCTGCAGGGCGAGGACGGCTGTGCCCCTGCCAGATGCGATTAGCAGCAACAGGGGCACGTGCAGGCAGGCGCAGGAGAAGACAAAGCCACTGCACAGCAGGGACCAGAGATTTGTGGGCTCCCCGGGGTCTATCCCCAGCAGGATGGGTAAACTCTGGGCAGGGTGAGGTGGCAAAACTCGTTGAGACATAGAGGAAAGGCCGTGACCCCCCCACCCAGCCACACACACACACAGAGAACACCCTAAAGCATGCAGGGTTTAACCGGGATCAGAGTCCCCCTCCTGGCCAGCACAGGGGGCTTCCAAATCCAAGACTGAGGAGGGACCGGGGGGCTCCCCGCGGGGAGAAGGGGCTCAGCTCCCCACCAAGGGCACCAAGCAGAGCACAGGAGGGGAAGCAGCAACAGGGCAAGGAGAACATTCCCTGGGGACAGGGGGGACGGGGCACCCCTCTCCGCACGCCGAAGAAGAGCAGAAGGCAGGCGCTTACCTGCCGGCTAGTGCCACACGCACGTGTCCTGGGCAGCCACCAAGGCAAATCCAGGGAGCAAGGGGGGGGCTCGCAGGGGGCGCAGAAAGGATATGGCCAGTCGATGAGCTTCTTGGCATATTTCCTGACTATGTTCTCTTCCCCAAAGAGGAAGAGCGATCTGTTGACGGTGAAGCAGTTCTGCCGGACGGGGATAGGGTTGTACAGAGCCATAGTCCGGGCTCTCTGCGCTTTGGTTTGCTTGAAGGCTCCTGGGGTCCCTCCCGCAGGGGCAGGAGGTCCTTGCCGGCTCCTGTTCTGATCGGAGCCCCCATCTCCGGAGCCCAGCCTGCCGGCCACCGCCTCCCCAAAACGAGCCATCCTAGAAGAAAACACACAGGTGAGCCAAAGCAGCACCACCGAGGTGGATGGGGGGGGTGGGGGGGGAAGAGAAGAGGGAGGGGGTTGCGGGGCGCAGTCCCAACCACAGCCCCCTCCTCCTCTCCGGATGATGCTCAGCTCCGTCTCTCCTCCATCCCTCCGGGGGAGCGGGGACCCGCGCGGAGAAGGAGAGGCGGCAACGCGTGGCACGGGGCTCAGCGGCACGGCATGGTGGGCAGCTGGATGCCTCCCATGTGTGTCCCCCCCGCCGCCAGCCACACGGGCAGCGGGGACGGCAGGGACCCGTCCTGCGTGCTCGGCGGAGGCCGCAGAGGCACCTTCTGCCACGAAGCAAGGGGTTAAACCCAGCCACATCCTTCCCACCGCTCTGCCTGCAAACCCAAACCAGCGCTTTTTAACCTCCTCCCTTTCCCAGCAAGGCGAGCCCGGGGACTGCCTGCCAGGCAGGGAAAAAGGCTGGGATCCAAGTCCTTCCATCCACCCCGGTCGCAAAGGAAGACGCAATTTGGTACAGCACCCAGCGCAGCGGAGGGGAGGCCAGGGGAACAGGTTGCAGCGTGGTCCAGCCTAGTTGGAGCCAAGTGTCCAACTCCCTCCTCCCGGCTCCATCTTCAGCAGCCCGCAGGAGCCCGGCCACCCATCCGCTGGCTCCCGGGGGCAGCGGGCAGGGATGGCGGGCAGAACCTCCGGGCAGGCACCGGCGGCGGCAGGGATGCTCGGCCCTTTGGCTGCCAGGGCAGGAGCTCTCAAAGGCGACGCCGGCTTCCCGCAGGAGCCGGGGCCACGAAATTAAAGGCTGCCGGCGCCTCTGCAGCTCGGGGACAGCTTGCTTTAATGAAGTCAGTGGCAACACAGGCGCACACAAGCGCGCACACACGCACGCACGCCCGGCTCGCTCCCTCGCTCCATCCAGTGCATTCTTTTGGCAAGCACGGGAGCTGCCGCAAAGGAAAGTCAGAGGCGAGGGGAGGGTCTGAAGGGAACAAAGGCAATGGGGGAGGCCCCCACCCTGCAAGAAGCCCCCACCCTGCAAGCTCCCCGCCTGCAAGAAGCTCCCCCCACACACACACGCACCCCCCAGCCCCGGCTGCCGAGGGCTTTCCAGCACATGGGTGTTCCTAGGTGAGTGGCTAAACTGGGGCGGGGGGGGAGGTAGTAGGGGGCAAAGGGGGGGGGGGGGGAGGGGGCTCTGCCTCCCCCCTGCCTGCAGGGCAGGCGAGAGGCTCACCCCATCTCATCCCGCACCGAGCATCTCCCCAGCCACATGCACCCAATCCCTGGGAAACTTCGGGGCTCCCGCTTCCCTGCCGGAGCCGCCCCGATGCCAGCGGCTGCCCGGGGAGAGCCCTGCTGCTCCCCCTCGCATACAGATGAGCCTCCTTAGCACACCCCCCACACCACCACCCCCTTCCCAACCCCCGCCTCGGTATTTTCTTTTTGACGCTATGTTGGCCAGAGGAAGCAGCAGCTCATCGGAGAGGTGTAAACAACCCTGGCTGGACGTGTCCCTGCAGCGGCTGCCACGGGGGAAGGGGGGGGGGGGGAGGGGTGGCCCTGGGACCAGTCTGGCATTGACCCCGCTCCCCCCAGCCGTCCCACGGGCAGAGGACCAGGGACCCGACCGTGGAGGCGAGGGCACAGCACCAGCCATGCAGGTGCTGCGGGCACCCAGGGATGCTCAGGCTCCCCTGGGGTCTGGGTGAGGGTGCTGCCTGCCCAACCGCCTTCGGGGGAGCCCACCTGGCCCTCTTGCACACACAGGGGAGACGCAGCTCCTCAGGGGCATCCCCAATGTCCTCCCTACCCAACAGGCAGGGCACCAGCCTCACCGCCCAGCACACCCTGACACCCTGCGACCTGTTCACACATAGGATCCCCCGCCCTCCCCTTTCAACCCCACATCCAAAGGGGTCCCCCAGGGCCTTCAGCGCTCACTACCTGCCCTTCCCGCAGGAAGAGTGCCCACAGCTTCAGGCAGTGTCACAAGTCACCCTGTGTCCCCTCAATGCTCTTCCCCTGTCCCCCCTACCACAAGCAATCTGCTCTACAAACAGCAGCTGCTGCCCTGTCCCCCCCGGATCTGCTGTGCAGCAGCCAGGAACACTTTGGGCATCTCAAAAAAAAAAAAAAGAAATTTAAAAAAAAAAAATAATCAAGCCCTTAATCACATAAATCGTTAACTCATTTGGACAAGGGCTGCTCCCTCAGTGCAGCCTGGCAGCACCTCACCACAGACTTTCCCACCCTGCAGGCGCTAGTGTGACCAAATGGCCACGGAGCTCGCTTTTCCGCACCGGCTTTTACCGGTGCATGGCCAGGAGCCCTTGGGCTGGCTGAGTGAGGAAGGATCAGGCCCTCCTCAGCAAGGTAACAGAGGAGTGTTTACAAAAAAGGTTGCAGGATCATTCCCCCAACCTCAGCCAGACACCGAGAGCCCACCAGCTCACCACGATGCCCATCTGCTGCATCCCTACTTGACTTTCCTTCTCCAATTAGCCTTTAAACAGAGGTGGGTGTAATTGAGGGGTTTCAGCAAGCCCCCCAGCTTTGCCACCACCACACTGCAGCACAAAATGGAGCAGGAGTGGGTAGATCCCTCCCAAAATGCTTCCCAGGCCACCAGACGACCCCAGCACAAGCCAGAATGACCCTGGGCTTTCATTCCACTAACAACAGGCAGCGAGGAGGCCACGCCAGCTACCAACTAATTACCGTCCCTTCGATTCATTCCAGGCAAGACGCTGCCCTAAACGAATCAATTATGATTTGTGGCTCATCCCCTTTGCCTCCTCCTCCTCCCCACCACCACCAGCGCAGCATCAGGAGCGATGCCACTCTTCCCACCTTCCAACCCTTTAAGCCACTGTTAATTAAGCTCAAGGCTGGGCTGATTGCCAGGAGCAGATCCTCAGCCCCGCAAGAGCTCCTGCCTCGGCTACACCCTGGCCCCCCCAGCTCTCTCCCATCCCTCTGAGCCTGCAGACAAGCCTCCACCCAGCCTAAACGCTCAGGCTCTGGCTGGTACCCAGAGGCCAAGGAGGATGGGGAAGGCTGGACCCAAGCGCTTCCCCTGCATCCCCTGCCCCGCTCAGAGGCATCATGGCTGCCTCACCGCTCGGTGCGAGGGGCTGAGGAGGAGGAAGGCAGCATTCCTCCTGTCCCCTCCGTCCCCCAGGGATGCCAGCCTTACCTGGACACCTCTTCTGGGGCAGCGGGTTATCCCCTGCACCCAGGGGTTCGCTCTCAGCTCTACTCTATATTTGCTGCTGCAGAGCAGAGGCGCAGGATGACCCCGCTGGGAGCCTCTCTCCTGCTCAGACGGTGCTAAAGGATGGGATATTTATGAGAAAGCAGCTCCTTAAGAGAAGACTGAAAGAAGAAAAAAAAAAAAACGTCTCTGGCTATGCCAAGAGATGCAGGCTCGGTTTCCCAGGATGTTTATTGCTGTTCTCGTCTTGACCCTCACCCCAGCACGCTGGGATTGGTGAGTCAGGGAGAAGCGTGGCTGATGCCCGCATGATTCAACATGGCACGGAGATTTAGAGCCAGCTATGTGGGGCTGGTTTAGGTGTTTTTTTGGGTTTTTTTTTTGTGAATGAAGGAAGTCCAAGAAGACAGGGCAACAGCGGGTGCTGGGACAGGAAGGCGCTTGGGATGCGCTGGGTTTTGCAGAGACGGGCTAATTCCCCTCCGCATGCTGATATTGCCATCCAAGCCGCCTCCTTGCTTCCCCCCCCGCCCCCCCCCACACCTTCCCAGCCATGCCACTACCCCTGCACGGTGGGGCACCAGCGTAGACACTGGGCTAACCCCTTCCCAGGGGAGGGCCAAACCCTCCCCATCACCTCCAGCACCGCCTCCGCCGCAGGGACGCGGGCCGGGGCCGGTGCGCCCGGGCTGCCGCCGCTCCGGCATTGCCATCTAGCGGCGGCTGCCCCCTCCCTGCAGCCCCCCCGCGCCGCTCGTCCCAGCCTCCGGCAGCCGGCTGCAGTCGGGGGGGCGGGGGGGAGCCGGGCCGAGCCCCCCCCCCCCCCCGCCTCCTTTGCCTACCCTTCCCGTGGGGCGCTTTGCGGCAGATGCACAAGCGTCCCCCCCGCTCCGCGCAGCTATTGCATCCCTTCGCACGGCTCAGCAGCCTCCGGCTCACCCCGGGCGACCCAAAATCTCCCACCTCCGTATTGCTGGTTACAGGCAATACCGTTAAAAGCATCCTCTGCCGAGCCCCGGGTCGCTCAGGGAGCCGAAGGCTGCTCCTCATCTCGGGGACAGCATCGGGCAGGGGACAGAGCCCTCAGGCAGCCAAGGCAGGGTCTGGAGTCAGGGGACAGGCTCTGCTTCGGTGACCAATAGTCCCAGGAGCTCTGATGGGCTGCGCTCATCTTAGAAAGTGGCTTTTGGCACCCTGATTTGATTTTATTTTTTAAATAAGGCTTTAGTTATGCTGGGGGGCGGGGGGGGGAAGAAAAAAAAAACAACTAGGATCAAATGAGAATCATCTACGGTGCTCTGGCCAAATTTCAAATTGGGACTGGGTAGCTGTGACTCAGAAGCATGTTTATAACCATGCAGGAATGGAAGTTGTTTGTTTTTTTTTTCCAGGAACAAATTCATTACCTGCTGGATTACGAAGAGATGTTTTCCTCATTTGCCAAGCCAAGCACCTCTGCAGCAGGGAGGCAGAATCCCCGGGCTGATGCACCTCACCCACGGACACCCGGGATGCAGGGGGAGAAGGTCCAAGCAGCTCCAGGATGGCATCTCCAGAGGAGGGCGCCACACCTGATGTTCATCTGCGCAGATGTTAGCAGCTGTGGTATGGTCCACGACAGCCCTGTTGGCACCTCTTCTGCCAACAGAGCCTTGGTCCAGGCCCGACAGCCTCAGCTGCGCTGAGGTTCTGCACTGCCTTGCAGCAAGGCAACTCTCACTCGAGCCAGGGCAAGCGTTTCTTCTCTGCTGGCTGCTCACTTTTTTGGTAGCAGCCTTGCCCAACTCGGTGCTCCCCACGCCTGCTCGCCCCAAGCTGCCTGCCTCACCGGGACGTGCCTTCCTCAGCACTAAAAGCAGAGAGGAGCATCGTCTTCTTGCAAAACCGCCTGGACACATCCCCAACACAGACCCGAAGGGCTGACTTCTCAGGGTCAGCGCCGTAATTTATTTGCCGAGAAATGAGACAGCTGGAAGACTGGTGAAAGCCAGCAAATTTCACACCGAGCTACAAACGATGCATCCAGATTTAAGCAACTGCCACTATTCCACCAAACTCCTCCCAATCATTCGGACAAAGCAGCCACACCAGGTGTCACGTAGCAGCGGTGGCAGAAAAACTTTAAACTGCTTTAAGCCGAAAGTGTAATTTGCCGCACACTGCCATAAAACACCCGTATTCACAAACACTGCTGGTTTTAATTATCAGGACCCATAAGTCCAACATCCGGCCTTGGCACCTTTAAAATCAATGGGTTAGCAATCTTGTAAAGCTTGCTTTCCTGGGATGGAGGAATAACCTCTTGGGAATGGGGTTTTTGGTCACTGCGCCTCCCCTCCAACAAGATCTCGCAGGCGGGAGCGCGGGTGATGGAGGCGCAGAGCCACAGCAGCTCTCACCCAGCCTTCACCCCTGCAGCCCTTCCCAAGACACAAGATGGCACAAGACACACCTTGCATTTCCACCCCGAAGCTCCCTTTTCCTAACCTCTCCGCAAGCGTTTGCCTAAAGAGAACCCAGCCCAGAGCATCTTTGGCCACGTTTTTTTAAGCAAAATGCCCCACAGACATGAGTGAGGTTCCCAGCGAGTCCTGCTCAAGGTTCCCAAACCCACAATGTCCCACCACACTCCAGCAGGACCCACCAGTCCCCAGCTTCTCTAGGGGTGAGATGCCAGAGCTGATTACGTGCATTAGCCACATTTTTTTCCAGGGAGCTCTGGGCAGAGCCTGGAGGAAAACCCTCCTCCGTCCCTTTTCCTCCTCCCCTTGCTGTGCACGTGCAGATGCTCCCCAGCGGCTGGTCTGTTGTGACATCCATCTGTGCAAGCAAAGGAGAGACATGCTAAAAGTGTCTCCACAAGTCACGCGGGATGTCAGAACAGGGATCAGGTGCTGTGTGTAACCTGCTTCTTGTGCCCTCCCCAAGCGCTCCTCAGCGCAGGCCAGGCATGTCGAGATGCTGGTGCCACAGCCCAGCTCAGGTGGCCCCTGAGCCCTGGGGCTCAACACTGCCCAAAGTGCCCTGGGATCACAAGCACCCCAAGCTAAACTCCTCACGTACGTCTTGAAGCCACCAAAAGTGCCCAAATGCACCACAGAGCCTTGAAGTTGGATGTTCCCCCACACTGGGTGGCTGCAGGATTGGAGCAGCTCATATATCAGAGCTATCGATAAAATCGAAGGATGCTGCTGCATCTTGAATCAAAGGGGGATTCAGCAACCACACGATCGCAGGCTGAAAGAGCTGGGAGAGGTTTAAAGGACAGCCAAGAAACCTCCCGTCCTGCGCGTTTATGGGGATGCAGCAGCGCTGTGCATCCAGCCCTGCAAACCCCTCGTGAGTTGGTTTTGGTGCTTCGTCTCACTCTGCCACCATGAAGTTCGGTGCCTCCACTTACCCACCTCCCCACGGGCTGCTCGGGTCTCTGTACTCTCCAAAAAGCCCAAACCAAAACCAACAGCCCCCTTTGCAGCTGCAAACACCACCGAACAAGCACAAGGGGATTGCTGCCAGCTCAGGCAGAGGCAGGGGAGACTCCATCCCCCCCCGAGACCATCGCAGCCAAGGGACAAGCAGAGCTTTGCCCCGGTGCTGGCCACAGCGATGCCATGCGGGAGGGAAGCATCCCCTGGCCCGCCGCTGCCCACTGTCCTATTTCCTACCGAAATACCCCATGCCGAGTGTTTCCATCAACCGCGGTGCTCCTTGGGCTAACTGCCTTAGACTGGGAGGCTCCGTGGCTCAGCTGAAGAGGCCTGAAATAATCACCCATTAATAAATTGCCTGGAGTGCCCTGCTGCTTTATTTAGCCTTGCGAGTCGGGCTCTAATTAGCATTCGCCGCCGCATCCTGGCTGCTCCGGGCAGGCGCGTGCAGCAATCCCACCTCCCCGAGAACAGCTATCCGCCTGCCGCTGCTTTTTCCGTCAGGTTGAAGCGAATTTCCATCCCCGCTTCCAAGCCCCAAATCGCCCCGCACAACCTCTCTCCTCGGCCGAGCTGCAGAGCACCCCAGCCCTGCACTAACCGACCTGGCAGCAGAAGGTGAGATATAACCCCTCCATCCTCCTCCGTTTCAGACGGGTCCAGTTTTGGGTGTTGCACTTCCAGAGAGGCTGACCCGAGAGGATCCAATGGGGAAAAAAAAAAAAAAAAATGAGGGAAATTGGGTATTTGAGAGTGACCATGCTGAAAGGATCGGGACTGGGCAGTGTGGATAAGAGGAGACCAAGGACAGGAGGGAGGGAAGGGGCACAGACCGGGGGGATATTGCCCTTCTTGCCACCAAGGCCCTGCAAGTGCGGGGCTCGAGGGGGCAGATCCTGTCACAGCCAAACACCGAGCTGCCAAGCTTTACGTGTGCGTGGGAACAAGGAGACTGAGCTCAGAAAAAGACATCCCCGGGGCCAGCCGTAGACAGTCAACAGGAGAAAGCTTATTTCCAGCCTGCCAAAGGGTTGGAAATGGATTTTCTTTCAAAGCATTTTTTCAACCTCTGCACTACCTGAAGCAGAAGAAATCCCTCGCTTTCCCCATCAGCATCCTCGTGACCCCCCTGGTGCAGCAGTGACAGCTCCTGACAAAGCCAGTGGGAGATTTTCTCCTCCTTAGATCTTCTCCTCGCCCCCACAAAAGGCAGGTCCGTGCCCGAGGACCATCCCGTGCTTTCTCTGATCCTCTGCCTGCCCTGCAAGGCTCAAGTCAGACAAACACAGCAACCATGGTACCAGCGAGCGGGATGACGGAGGGAGCCTCCTGCCTTTGGGCTGCAAATATCCCCATCAGTCAAAAAGAAAGCTGGACCAGAAACCCACCGTCTCCGCTCCCCTGTCTCATGAAGCCAAACTCACAGGCCCAGCTTTCTCAGAAGCGACCTGCTAGCAAACAGGGCGCCTTCAATAAAATTACATTGTCAGGACAGGAGCCAGGAGAAGATGGAAAATTCTTTCCAGCACGCCTGAACTTACGCTGAGCAGCTGATGCTCAAGGCAGCCAGAGAAGCCCTGTCCCTGGCCCGCAGCCAGGAAGGAGATGCTGCTTCCATCTTCCAAACCTGTGAAAGAGAAAAGGCCAAAGAGCAAAACCCTCTCTCCGAAAGCTACTCCGTGCTGGGAGGTGCGAAAAAAAAACCCGTCCCCCTTGCCGCAGCGACAGGCAGTCATCAGCTCGACAGCCTCTGCGAAGGCAAACACCCTCGCCCATCCCTGGGGAAAGCACGGCTGAGCGCGATTCCTCAATGGGAAAAAGTTCATTGAAGAATTTTTAAGGCTTATTTCCACCCAAGTAAACACGTGGAGAGGACAGTTACAGCACGTTAGCTGCCCTTTTACCATCTCATGAGCTGCAGCAGGGGGAAAAAAGTGACCCCCGTGAAGCTCCTCTGATGAGAAAAAAAAGGACTCGTGGTTTGTATCAGAGCTCACGAAGACGATGGGTGTTTCGTTACAGTGTCATCCACGGCGGTGGTGCACCCCGAGAGTGCAGGAGAGCCCCTTCATATCAAGCAACCCGCAGGCAGCTGGTTAGCGTTACCCGTGAAAGATGAGCCACAGCGCCGGCTCTTTCGGGTGTGTTTTGGGAAGGACCATGCCACGCCAATCTCCTTCGGCATCGTGGTCCCCCGGGGCTGGGGACGAGTGCCAGCATGTTTCTCCCAGGTGAAGAGCGAGAGCCTCGCTGGTGTGCATAGCACCAGCCCAAAACCAGCCAAGCAACAGAAACGTTAACGTGTTTTGGGTGACCCACGCACCCGTAACGTGAAGGAGCCCAGCGGACTTTCCCACTGAGCACACGAAAGGTAAGTGGAGACACGAAACACACCTCTCCTCTCTGCTTTTCTAGGCAAGATCTCTGGACGGCCACCTTGGGAAATCAAGAGCCACATCTGGAAGCTGCTGTAGTACAACTTCAGGCACCTTTCTGACTTCTCATATCGATTTTTTGGGTTTTGTTTTTTTTTAGCTCACATGTAGCGTGAGTGGTCCAAGCCAGGGATTAATGTTCATCGTGCGCAAAGGCAGCAAACGCCTTTGGAACTGGAGAGGACCAACGGGCAAGTGCAGAAGGAAAGGCTGTAACCCTTCAGAGGCAGCCGAACTGAGGTCGTGTCCCACACGTCGACAGACTGGAAACTTCACCATCGGTGGCGTTCGTTCGTGCACAGTCAGGTGTCAGTGCCATTTCCATGGTACAGGTAAGTCTGCAAGGAGCAAGTCTTTCCGGGGACCGGTTGCGCACCAAACGTTTCCACCAAACGCTCAAAAACCTTTCCCAAGTTTGAAAACTATGTGGTTTGAAAGTGTCAGCTGGGGGAGCGCGCAACAAGACGTTTTGAAACATAAAACAGGCTCAAGACACATTTTAAAATGGAAAACGTAGAGTTAAATTAAAAGTTATCATCTGATGGGGCTAGATACCACCTGAGGTCCCCTCCACCCTAAATTATTTTATTATCCCGTCATCTTTTAAATATACATGGATGGGGGGGGCGGGTTGTACTACATCTTAGAAGCTGTGAATAGAAAATAACGTGAATCATATGTACTTGAGAGGCTGGAAAGCACCTCTCCCACAAACACCTCCTGGCCATCCGAATCACACAGGGACAGGTGGGGGCTGCCTGGGAGAGGGGAACAGATGGGATTATTCCAAGGGAGGGAGAGGACGAGGGTATCGAATACCCGGAGTTGCACCGCGTGCGCGCCGCACTGAATCACGCTTGCAGAGCTCAGTACAGAGAGATGAGATAAAACCACGACTGGTGAAAGCAGAGGGTTGTGCTGCCACCCAGAGGGACTCCGATAGCCTGGAGAAACAGGCAGAGGAACAGCATGAAGTTCAACCCAGGGAAATGCCAAGTCCTGCACTTGGGGAGGGACATCCCAGGGCATGCTGGGCTGGGAAGCAGCTTGGCAAAGCAAGCCCTGAGGGACCTGGTGGACACCAAGTTGACCATGAGCCAGCAGTGTGCTCTTCCAGGAAAGGCCTCCTGGGCTGCATTACACAAAGCGTTACCAGCAGGTCGAGGAGATGACCCTTCCCCTCTGCTCAAGCTCGAGTGAGACACCTCCAGAGTGCTGTGCCCAGCGCTGGGCTCCCCAGGACAGGAGACGCAAGGACTTACTGGAGCAACTTCAGCAAAGGTGGCTAAAGGAGTGGAGCATCAGCTGTACAAAGAGATGCTTGGCAGAAGTGGGGCTCCTCAGCCCGGTTGGAAGAGGCTGAGGGGAGGTCTCATCGACGCATACAAATACCTGACAATGGGGAGTAAAAGCAGAGCCATGCCCTTCTCTGCAGCACGCACAGACGGGACAAGATGCAAATGGGCACAAACTGCAATAAAAGAAGCTCCATTTATACGCAGGAATAGACTTTTTGACTGTGAGAGGGACTGAGTATTCAGGACAGGTTGCCCAAAGAAGTTGTGGAGTCTCCATCCTTGGAGATACTCAAAACCTGCCTGGATGTGGTCCTGGGCAGCCTGCTCTAGGTGACCCTCCTTGAGTAGGGCAATGGGCCAGGTGACCTCCAGACGTCCCTTGCCACCTCTCCACCTCCCAGCAATTTTTCACTTCTGAGCCCTGGCCAGCCCCAGGCCAAGGGGGAAGCTCTCTCCAAAGGCTGGTTCCTGGGAAGCACAGCCCAGCATGGTGCAAGACTTCAATGCAGCCCTGAGATGTGCTAGCGAAGCTTTCCAACAGCTTTCCAGCTGCCGCTAAGACTCCAGCAAGGGAAGCAGGAGCAAGACATGCCAGGATGCAGTCACAAAACGTGAAGCAGAAGCTCCTAAGTGGAGTCATCTACCAGGAACCACCTTATCCTTGTTCAACAACCATCTCCTAATGAGCCCAGCTCCCTGGAAGAGCGGCCTCCACCGTGCAGGAAGGCTGGGACCAACAGTAACTGCCCACCTTCCCAGCAGCTCTTTGTAAAGTCACCAGAATTAACTTAGAAAGGGAATTCTTCTTCCTCCAGGGTGTGCCAGAAACCCAGACTTTGCGGCAGTTCAGGGAAAGATGCTGCTATTTCCATGCTGTTGCTAGGACATTCAGCAGCACTCCAGTTCATCCCGAGTCAGAAAATCTCTTCCCTACGCATCAAAACCTCAGTCTGCACTAAAGGAAAGGGAGGAGAGCACAGGGAGGTCCAGGGTGGATACCTCTGGGAGATACGTTCCTCTGCTGCTCAGGGCTAATTTACCATAATAAAAGCCATATTTCATTGCCCACAGATTTAGCACATCCGTGGCCCTTTCCACCACCTCTTGCAGGGCAAAACAGAAGCAAGGAGAGTCATCTTACCTGAGAGGTGCTTGTTAGGCTCTCAGAGAGGTTAATTGCTTTGCCCTGGGTTGCAAAAAACTTGCATAGGAAGCATGCATGCATCTCCATGAAGGATGCCCAAGGTACAGGAGCCTGGCTTTGCCTGTCGCCGACATCTCAGGGCTTTCGCCCGCAGAGCGCCCGCAGCTCCTGCCAGCTGTCTGCACTGCCCCAGCCTTCACAGAATCATCGAATGGTTCGGGTTGAAAGGGACCTTAAAGATCACCCAGTTCCACCCCCCTGCCCTGGGCAGGGACACCTCCCACCAGACCAGGCTGCTCCAAGCCCCATCCAGCCTGGCCTTGAACACCTCCAGGGATGGGGCAGCCACAGCTTCTCTGGGCAACCTGTTCCAGTGCCTCACCACCCTCACAGCAAAGAATTTCTTCCTGATATCCAATCTAAATATCCCCTCCTTCAGTTTGAAACCGTTACCCTGTGTCCTGTCATTACATTCCCTGATAAAGAGTCTCCCCATCCTTCCTGCCAAGCTCCCTGACACACGGCAGCAGACACCCGAACAGGAGCCCACGGTGGAGAAGGACGTGGCTAAGCTCCCTCTGACAGCAACTGACACTGCAGAGGGGCTGGAGGAGGAAAGTCATCTACATCCCAGGGCAGGGGCAGGGATGGGGAGGGGTGACAGGTGCTGGACACTGGTGCCAGATCCAAGACCAGGAGGGGATGCCAGAGCAGCTTCTCTCTTCCCCAGCAGCACCCAAGGCTGCTGTTTCGTAGGTCCCTCCCAACACTGATGTGCAGCCAAGAGCCTGTGCCCTCCTCCAGCCCCTCGCCCCCAGCCCCAGGCTGCGGCAGGACAGCACCGAGCACCCCCCTCCCCGGCCCTGCGGAGCCCACTGTGGTGGGGGGCAGGAGTTGCGGCGCAGAGTGGGGAGCAGGGATGCTGCTCACAGCACAGCCGCAACACCCACTGCGTCCAACGCTTCTCGCAAAACCCCGCCGCAGAGCTACCGACGTCGGTGACGGCAACTCAGAGCCACCCCGGGGCTTCTCCCTTCCCTACAGACCCAAGGAGGGCCAGGGCGATGGGCGCTGGTCCAGCCAGGGCCGCGCCGCTGCCAAACGCCCCAGCCCGGGGGCATTTCCCAAGCAGCCGTGGCCAGCACCGAGGATCGAGCGGCAATGCTGCCCCGTGCGTGCTCCTGCCCTCTCCATCACCGCAGCCAAATTAAACCCAGATGGTGCAACACGCCAGGGAATATGCTGGGAAGCAGCAATGGAGCTGGCAGCCCAGCACGCACCAAGGGGGCCCTTTGTCTCGTTCCGCATCACGGGAAGAAGAAAAAAAAAAAAAAAAAAAAAGGAAGGATTAAAAATAAAATTAAAAAAAAAAAAGTCAGCTTCATTTGTAATCTGGGATGCAGAGTGTGCACATAACCAGACAGACTGCCAAGTCGCAAAGAGCCACCAAGATCTGTCAGCAACACCCTGTGCGTTTTCACAGTTTCTTCTGTTCTCTTACTTCTTCCAATAAAACCACGCAAAGGCAGAGCTCCAGTAACGTTACGCTCCAGCCCAAAAGGCTCCCCGTGGTCTGCGCCGAAGACACCCATCTGAGCAAGCAGCAGAAAGCCCTCCTGCTGTCCTGCCACCCCACGGACTTCCAGAGGGGTTACGGGGATCTCCCTGCGGCTCATAGGGGATCTCATTGCGGCTCATACCATGCAAGGGAGAGCTAGTAAGCTTCTAGCATCAAAGCCATTAACTCCAAGACGCTACAAGACGGGAGATGGCTTTTAATGACCCTATCCTTTCGGAGCGCCGCCCTGTACCGCGGGCGGAATGTATCACTAAACCCTGCCACCCATCGCCCAGGTACTCCAATGCTGAATGACAGCATCGCACCTCCACGCCGTCACCTCCAAACTGTCCCCAGACTCAGTTGCTTTCCCTGCGGTCTCCCCTGCTTCCGCACTCCCTGGCCAACACCTGGGAATCGGGTTTTTCCATGCATCCTTACGGCAAATACCATTCCGAAACAAGGGCACAGCTCGCATTCCCCAAATTGCACAGGCTAAACTCAACCAATATCCGTGTGCACCTGGTTTTAAGCCGTGCAAGGCAGGCTTGGGTCCTGTCTGCTGCAAATTCAGCTTGAGGCCTTTCTGGGATGTTCCCCGGGTGGCTCTGCCTGTCCTTACCATCAGCTAAGGAAGCGGCTGCTCAGCCTGGAGAAGCCGCAGGAGGTTCCCCATTTGCTTATTTTGACAAGGAGCTTTTTTTTGGAGCTCTCTCTCTCTCAGCCAGGTGTAGACCAAACGATGCTGCCAGGTGTGCATGCCAAAGACGCCAGTGATTCAACCACCATCTCTCCACACAGGAGGTCAAAGCCTTGCTGAAGCGCAGCAAATATCTCCATCCCCGACCCTAACACGTGAACAGTGGGAAGCGAGGTAGGACGTCAGGCCGGGACACTGGAAAACAGGGATTGGTGTCTGCCTTGGGCTTAAGTCCCCTACACAAGAACAGGGTAGGCGGGTACACGCACCCCCTCACCGTAAAGTCAAGCCTCCCGTAGAGCCACTGCCCCACGCACCCTTGAAAAACACATGGCAGATGGTACTTTCTGCTCCCTGCCTCAGTTTCCCCATTAAGAAATGGGGAAAAATGCATTTTCCCGTTAAGAAATGGGGAAAAAAGCGTTTTCCCCCCTCCTGTTCTTATTTCACCTTATAAAGGGGTCAAGAACATTTCACTTGTGGGTTTTTTTCCTGCTGGCAAAGGGCAACAGAGATGGAGGCCTAGCAGGGGTTGGACCTGCCGACGCTGACACTGGCGAGCAAGAAAAAGCCTTTGCTTGTCTTCTCTCCCCTCGGCGCAACTCAGCGCCAGAGCGGCTGCTCACAACGTCTGCCTGCGCACCAGGAACGCCGCGTCTGTGAAGACGAAGCCGCTCCAGGGGAGCGGAGCTCTGTCGCACGGCAGAGGAGAGGCGCACGCACACACAGTGCTCGCCCCCCGTGGCCACCCCACCGCATGCCACCCGGCCACGGGTGGGCTAGCAGGAGCCCCAGGGGATCTCCAGCAGCTACCCAGTCCCTCCTGGAGCCCCGACCAAGGCGATGGATGCTGAGCAGCGGCCGGCCGCGTACGAATTAACCCCGATATGCATTTCTGACAAGACAGACGGCACTCAGAGCACGACATTTAACTAAAAACTCCCCAGAAGCGCAGATCTCGCTGAACCGCCCTGGCTTCGCCCATCAAATCTTGGCAGCAAGGCAAAAAAAAAAAAAAATAAATAATCAGTTAAATTCTGGGCCTGCCCTGACCCCGCAGGCAAGCCAACCATCCTCCAGGGTCTGCCACGGCTCAAAGCCAAGCGGAAAAACCTTTTCCCCAGGCACCTCGTGTTCCGTCTAATGCCTACCGCCACGCCTGGGCGGCAGGAAAATGCCACCCCCACCCACGCCTGAGCTCTATGCTCGGTGGCGGAGAGTTAGCATCAGACCCCGCAGGTGAAAAGCCCCTAGGGCGGTTCAACCCATGCCCGCCCACAAGATGGGCCCTTCTGAAAATTGAGTCACGGGGAAATCACGTTACTACTAAAAAAAATTATAGATGAGGAAGTCCATTTGCTCTTTCTCCCCCATACGCTATACATCTACTGCCAGGGAGCATCCACGGCACTGGGGTTACCTGCTCTGCACGCTGACCTGGACTTTGCCAAAGTTTTTGGGGAAACATCAGCGGTTTATGTCTCTGATGTTAAAGCAGGAGCCTCTGGCATGTAGTTTTTAGAGGCCGAAGGGTTTCAGGGTACCTAACTCTAGGAGAGGCACAGATCCAGCCCTCTGGGGCTCAGCCTGCCACGCCAAGATCTCCGGCTCCCCAGGAAGGGACCTGGCAGAGACGGGCAGTGGGGTTCTCTGGTCCTTGGTGGGACATGAGGTCTGCACCTCTGCTGTGAGGACAGGCTGAGAGAGTTGGGGGTGTTCAGCCTGGAGAAGAGAAGGCTCCGGGGAGACCTTAGAGCCCCTTCCAGTACCTAAAGGGGGCTACAGGAAGGATGGGAAGGGACTCTGGATCAGGGAGTGGAGCGATAGGACAAAGGCTAACCATTTCAAACTGAAGGAGGGGAGACTTAGATTGGATATCAGGAAGAAATTCTTTCCTGTGAGGGTGGTGAGGCACTGGAACAGGTTGCCCAGAGAAGCTGTGGCTGCCCCATCCCTGGAGGTGTTCAAGGCCAGGCTGGATGGGGCTTTGAGCAGCCTGGTCTGGTGGGAGGTGTCCCTGCCCAGGGCAGGGGGCTGGAACTAGATTATCTTTAAGGTCCCTTCCACCCCGAACCATTCTATGATTCTATGAAATACCAAAACCAAACAAATGCAGAAACTGGACCCTACCAGTCTGGGGAAACACCCAATTAAACAGGGAGAGGTTGGGATGGCGGCCGCCTGCATATTCCCATCGCATTAAAGGCAGAAATATTAGGCTTTGTGTTTGAGTTACTGCTAAATGGAGAAGTCCAGGGCGCCAAAAAGGGCACTTCCTGCATGGTAAAAGCGGGAAGGGCTCTGAATTCATCTCCCTACCATGAAATAGAGCTGTAGTCATCCAGGCAGTTAATTAGCAAGCAGCCGTTCTAAGAACTCGCTCCGCCAGCTGACAATTAACGAGGCCATCCCTCTGCTTCCTGCCCAGCCATGATTTATTCATCTGGCATCCCCGGGTGGGTCGCGAAAGATAACAAGGCACTGAGCGCTTGCCGAGCCCATATGTCAATTTATTTCCCCTGCGCGGGGCTGCCTGAGTCACCGGCCAGGAGGTTCCCTGGGCGCAAAGGGATGAGGGCTGAGCCGAAAGGGCCAGGGAAAGCCCGCCTCGCTGATGGGCTGCCCTCCAAAAAAAAGAAAAAAAGGCAGGAGCAGCCTCAGCGTTATCACAAGCGATTTTATCGTGCAAAGCATCCCACCGAAACCCTACCCGCTTCAAGCAAGCGGAGCACTGACCTGGATCTCACCAGAGCAACGCGCCACGGCTAATTAATTGAGGGGCTCCCACCTCCTTCGCTACCCCAGTGTTTTATAATACATTGATTATTCCCCAAATAAAGTGCCCAAGGCAGGGAGCTGCTCTGGCCCAGCGGTATCGGAGCAGGATGTTCTGCAGCAGCTTATTCCAGGCAATTTTGCTGAGTAGACACAAGGAGGGTGGCGGGGGGGTGGGGGGAGGGAACCTTATAATTTAAATGCAGTTTGTGCAGCAAATGCCGGGGGACAGAGAATAATCCAGGACCTGGCGCTGGGTTTCTTTCACAGCACCAAGGCAAACTATGGGAAGATATTAATTAAAGGAAAATAATAAGTAAAATAAGTGGTTCTAGCTCTGCCAAGCAGTTCTCTTCCACTCTCCCAGGTTCGTTAACTCCTCCAGCTTGCTCTGATTCAGAGGGATTCGGCCACTTCTTTGGATTAAATACAAATCCCCTTGCAGCAGGGCTCAGGCCACAGCGAAAGCAGAAGGCGATGACCCCAAACGCATCCAAAGGCCCTGCTACAGCCAAAACAAACCGTCTTTGAGGACTTCCAAGTTTGCTTTTGCCAGTCTTTCCATCCCGCTAACCACCCCACACACAATTCAGGGAACCTCCTCATCCTCAGAGGCCCCTTCGCACCGTTCCCATTGGATGCCACCCTTCCGACTCAGGGCCGAGAGAGGCGCCCCTGACCGTTTCGGCTGACAAACGCTTGCCTCCCACGCAGGGCACACCCGATATCTCTCTCCGTCTCTCGCACAACCCCCCGCAATCTCAGCCCATCAGAAAAAGACCGTGGTCCAGCCGGCTCAGAGCAGCCCAAGCCCTGCAGGACCTGCGGGATGTGCCAAGCCCCATGGCAGGGAAGGATGGGCACAAGACCCCAGCTGCTGGAGGCAGGACCATACACCCCATCATCAGCTTCAAGAGCGCAGGGAGAGGAAAGGACCCAGAAGACGTTTGGCAGGGTAAGGGGAAAAAAACAAAGCAAAACAAAACATCTAATTCCCTCTGCTTCAAGTTGTTCCCTGCCTTTAAAAATCCTCCCTGGAAAACAAACGCGACAGCGAAAAGCAGACCGCCTCAGGGGCGCCAGGAGATGGAGCACGGCTGGTGTTGGCTGCTCCATGGGGGTGATGCCAACATGACACCCCCTACCCACCCCCCAACAGCCCCGTAGAGGACTGGGAACGCTCCCGCTCCTCCCAGCTGCCCACCTGGGCTGGGGGCTCGCCGGTACTTACTCCCACTCCTTCCTCCGCGCCTGCGGCGTGCTCTGCATCTTGTGCGCCTCGTGCGCCTTGATGATGTCCCTCTGCTCGATCAGCCCCCCCCGCCGGCGCTTGATAACGTCCGGGCTCACAGGGACATACTGGCCGAGCCCCAGGTCGAAGGCGCTGCCCATCTCCGTGCCGGCATCGGCATCCCGGGACCGGGGCTCGTAGAGGGCATCGAAGCTGGCGGCGCGCGAGACCAGGGCCTCGGCCAGGCTCTCAGGCTCCAGCAGGTTGCAGGACTGGGTGGTTTGCATCAGGCCCAGCCGGTGCTTGCGCCACGTCTCCTCCTCGGGCAGGGCCAGGACATAACGGGGGGAAGCAGCATCCAGCTCAGCCCCCCTGCCCGGCACCGGGGCGCTGACGGAGCACGTGCCGAATCCCAGCATCTTTGGCGCTGTTGTAGCTCATCACTCTGGAGGGGCACAAGACAAAGAGGGAAGGCTCAGGGCTTTGCTCCATTTACTCCTCAATTCCCACCCTTCCACCCGCACCAAGTGAAAATCCCATTTCTCCCGTTTTTTTTGGGCTAGACCCTCCCAAACCAGGCACAGGGCACACAACGCTAGACCCCCGAGGCTAGGGGAAGGGGTAGCACCTCCTGCCTCACTGCTTTCCTCCTCCTCCTCCCTGAGCTGGGCACCTCGTGAACCCGTAGCTCTCTGACCCCGCAGCAGCCAGCCCTCCCTGGGATCCCCGCAGCTCCCTGTGGCTGGACCACAAGGTGATGAGTCCCCACACTGTCTCGCAGTTGGGAAAAGAGGATGTTTCAGAGACCTGGATCAAGCCGCCCTTGCACTGCTTTTGCCTTTTATTTTCTTTTTTTCTTTTTTTTCCCCTCTATTGTTTTTTTTTTGTTGGTTGGGTTTTTTTTTTTTCCGCTTTCACAGGGGATTGGGAGGAATAAAAGGAGCTGGCACGGCACAGCCGGGAGCGCAACCCAGTAACCCCCAGCACAGCTCTCCCCACCCAGCCCAGCAGAGGCAGCCACGCACTCGCCAAAAAGCTGGACAATGCCAAGCGCCGCCCGCGCTCGGCTGCCTCCAAGGGCAGGTCAGGGCAGACGGTGCAGTGTCCTCGCATGCCACCTCCCAGGGGGGCACAGCACTGGAGCATCCCCGGCCGGAGCGTCCGGGTGCCCCCTCCAGCCCCTCGCTTGCAGGATGGCAGCCTGGCAGAGATGGGCAGCAGCTTCGAAGGCTGAATGTGGAAATATCAGCGCGGCCTTAACTCCGGAGCTGCACATGGGAGGGAAAGGCACAGGAACGCTGCCAGAAACACCACGTCGAGCAACGCTCCTTGGCGAAGCAAAATAGATGACGCCGTACAGGCAGGAGATGCTTGCGGCTGAGAATACACCCGAAGCCTTGCCGTGGTGAAATGCTTTATTCTCCTGTTGAAGAAGCTCCGTTCAGCACGTTATTGCTGCGGGAAGGGCTTTGCCCCTGAAATTCCACCCCCGGCATTTGCCCATGATGGAGATGAAAGATGGGATGAGAGAAGAGGGCAAGGCAGCAGGCGCTTCGCACCAGGGCTGTCACCCCCTTCCTAACTACACCCCTGACCTGGGGAGGGGGAACAACCCAGCAAGGCAAAGGCAGCTTTAAACCCCCCCAATATACGGCAACAATGCAGAAAATTAAGCGCATCAGTCATCTTAACCCCTTCCCCAGGTGTTGTCTTCCTCCTCCAGACTAGGGGGCAAGAGCAGCAGAGCCGAACACAGCAGCTGGGAGAAAGGCAGGGAAATCGCCACACCAGAAGCAACAATAAATTAGATATAAGAAAAAAAAAAAAAAAACAAACCAAAAAAACAAAAACCACAAGAGTAACTGAGCAGACAAAACAGACCGTGGGCCCTCACGCTAGCCAAAATAAGCCTGACATCCCCACACCGCAGGGAAAGGATGGATGGCGCGGCCAGGGAAGCATCCCATCTCCTTCGGGTCTGCAGTGCTGCACCGCAAATACGCAGGGCCTAAAGTCACCCCCCAAATTTCAAGCGACCCGGCCCAAGGGGTACTCACCCCTTGGCAAGCTCTGCAGAAAGAAAAAAAAAAAAAAAAAAAGGCAACGGCCATTAAAAGCCTCGGCAAATTAATCAGCACGTTGACGAGAAGTTCGGCTGCTCACACTGAAAGCTATAAACATATTCTTCACTCCACTACTTTGCTTACCCATGCGACTTTTTTTTTTTTTTTTTAAAGGCATTAATTACTTACTTTTTCAATCCAGTCCCGGGTACCTTCACAGT
The DNA here is from genome assembly GCF_964199755.1 of Larus michahellis. Classification (NCBI taxonomy): domain Eukaryota; kingdom Metazoa; phylum Chordata; class Aves; order Charadriiformes; family Laridae; genus Larus; species Larus michahellis. The sequence goes on along the minus strand of NC_133903.1, from coordinate 24,289,776 downwards.
TTCTCATTTTCCCCCCGCGTCTGCCTTTCCTTCTCGTCTTGCTTTGCACGTTTCCAACCCTCCCCTGCTAACCCTCATCCAGCCACGCCAGGTTTTCTTTGGGATTTCGGGGTGCCTTTTTTTTTTTTTTTTTTTTTTAGTTTTGGACTTCGGTATATTGTGTTTTGTTCCTTTTAAACAACTATTCTGCAGCCCTTTTTCTCCCCTGAGCATTCCCTTGGGGAGGACGGGAGGCTTTCTTGCATACAGGCATGAGCAACCCGTGTTTCAGCCACAAGCATGGCTGCAGCAGAGCCACTGGGATAATTAACTAAGAGCAAACGAGGACACATCTCGAGGGCAGGTCCGGCATCCACGCGGACACCGGCTCTCCCGACACCTACCAATTCATCTCCCATCAGGGATGCTGGTGACTCCCAGGCTTGGAGACAAGTTAAAAAAAAAAAAAAGCTCAAGCAGAGCCCTTAAGTGAAACACTGAGAAAGTTTGAGGAAATAAATAGAAATAATTAGCCCTGCCTCCGCCTAAGCAAACAGGTCTCACGCTGCCAGCAGAACGAGCCACGTTCCCTCCGGAGAAGTGACAAGCAGAGAAGGGAGGATGCCAGAACATTTTGTTAAGGAAAGCTGATGAGGCTACGCACTAACGAGGGTGCTTGCGGGGTGCCACGCGCCGCATACGAAGCATCTGACATCAGGGCATCTGCCCGTCTTCTTGCCTTTGGTCGTCCCCCCCCGGCATTGAAAACAAACCTGTTTTTTTTTGTTTTTTTTTTTTTTGTTTTTTTTTTTTTTACACACAATCGGAATCAATGAGAAAAAACTACCCCATTTGCTCGTGTAATTTTCAGCTTTTGGTGTTTAAATGCCAGCCCTGCCTCCCGCAAAAGGGAAACCCGTGGCAAGCCAACACGTGGCCGGTTCTGAAAACACGGAGTTGTTTTCTAATCCTGTCCATGGAAACCTCAGCTCAGCATCCACGCCCTGGGTTTGTTTAATAACGTATGACTTGGGTGCGTTATCGGTGCCTCCAAACCCCCCCGGCTGCAAATCAGCCTTTGCATGGGAATAAACCCAGGTTTGCAGCACAGCTCCCTGTTTAACGGCTGGGCAAGAGATGGCTTTGGAGCTCTGCTAATGACAATTAATAATTTAAAAAAAAAAAAAAAAGGCAAAAAGAAAACAGTGTATCCACCTGTCCAGCCGTCCCCCATGGTACCACATGTGGTTTCCCATGGGTGACTCCGGCTGATGCTCACTGTCCGTATCCCCGGTTGCATGGCTGGGACACAGCAAGACGGTGGCACAGAGCCACGGTCCCAGCTCCCGACAGCCCCCGCCGCCCCCTGCTCACCCGACTGCTGCAGGAGCAGAGGACATCGCTGCGCAGCCACCGTGCATGTGGCTGCATTTCATACAGCAGAGCCAAGGAACAAGCTGCCGTTGTGACACGTAGCAGGCTTTCAATAGCAGAAAATGAAGTTTCTAGAGGCTCTTATCGCCCAAATTTCGGTTTAAAAGTAGTAAGTCAGGAAATTTACTGTTTGCTCCCACAGCAGAGAAGTCATCTAGATAAAACCATGGCCACGGGGCACTGGGAGCAGCCAAACTGAATTGGAGCATGGATATTCAGCTGGGAAAACGCTGGCTGGGAGCAGTGTGATGCTCCCAGCACAGCCCAGGGGACACCTGAGGACACGGACCACCCAGCTGTGACAATGCACGGCCAGAGCTCACCCCATCTAATGGGGATCTCATTAGAGAGATCACACCCAGCATCCATCCATCCCCTCCCACGCTGGGATTGCCATGCCACACCAGGGACAGCACAGTCGGCATCACAGAATCATGGAACGGTTCGGGTTGGAAGGGACCTTAAAGATCACCCAGTTCCAACCCCCTGCCCTGGGCAGGGACACCTCCCACCAGACCAGGCTGCTCAAAGCCCCATCCAGCCTGGCCTTGAACACCTCCAGGGATGGGGCATTGACAACTTCCCTGGACATCATCTCTTGCCCCCTGGCCTGTATGTCAAGACAGGCTGAAACAGGACACAACCCAGGGCCGCATCCCACCCCACAAACCACCAAGAACGGCCTTTCGAGACCTCGGCACCAGCGGGCAAGTGACAGAAGAGACACGCACTGGTCCTCTGCAGCATCCTTGAAAGATAACTATGTACTGCCAGCCGACTCCATCCCATTATCCCAACCCCATCCACGCATCACAGCGAAGGAACGCAGCCTCTGCAGGCAGGAGACCCTGGACTCGCACACCATACTTCATTTTTCCCTTCTAGCGGATGAGTAACTCATAAAGAGCTGCAGGGAGAAGCAGGTTCCCAGCAGCACCGCTGACCCACAGAGAGGAAATTCCTTTTAGGGTTTTTCTTTGTGTATGTGTTTGTGTTACAATGGCAGCAATCAAGTCTTTAGCCAAGTAACTAGGTATTACCATAATAACTACACTCTGCACTTAAGGCGCTGGGTGAGCTTTTTGCTTCCATTATCTGAATAATCTTCACCAAAACCCCCAGAGTTAAAGCAGAAATGCTTAAGGCTGGGCTGGCCGGCGGGGGGCTGATCTTCCCCAGGCGGCACAAGGGTCCGGAACCGCAGTGTAGAATTCCAGAGCTGGCATGAGCCCCGGGTGAGCGGGGTTGGACACCCTTTCCTGGAGAGGACACAAAGCCTCAGCCCACGATGGACAAACCCTGTCTGTGTTGGATGCAACAAGCAGCAAAGATGCCGGAGTCCTCCATGGTCCAGCAGCCTTCCCCAGGGATTTAGGGGGATGATTTCGACAACTGCTGAGAGCAAGAAGCTGCTCTGATGCTGATGCTGCCCCTCGCGAGTGAGCGTCCCTCCTCTCTGCTGAATGACCAAGGAGACAGCACAACAGGAACAAGAGAAAACTCCTCTGACAGCTATATGTAGGATGCTGCCTCCAAGCATCCAAGCCAGACAGGGTTTTTCTCCACTTCACCAGCCCACAGGGAACAGCGGGCTGAAACAGTGCACATCCTGGGCTGCATCAAAAGCAGCGTGGCCAGCAGGGCGAGGGAGGTGACTCTGCCCCTCTGCTCCGCTCTGGTGAGACCCCACCTGGAGTACTGCGTCCAGCTCTGGAGTCCTCGGCACAAGAAGGACATGGACCTGTTGGAATGGGGCCAGAGGACAGCCATGAAGATGATCAGAGGGCTGGAGCACCTCTGCTGTGAGGACAGGCTGAGAGAGTTGGGGGGATCAGCCTGGAGAAGAGAAGGCTCCGGGGAGACCTTAGAGCCCCTTCCAGTACCTAAAGGGGGCCTGCAGGAGAGATTGGGAGGGACCCTTTATCAGGGAGTGTAATGATAGGACAAGGGGTAACGGTTTTAAACTGAAGGAGGGGAGATTTAAATGAGATATTAGGAAGAAATTCTTTCCTGTGAGGGTGGTGGGGCACTGGAAGAGGTTGCCCAGGGAAGCTGTGGCTGCCCCATCCCTGGAGGTGTTCAGGGCCAGGCTGGATGGGGCTTTGAGCAGCCTGGTCTGGTGGGAGGTGTCCCTGCCCAGGGCAGGGGGTTGGAACTGGGTGATCTTTAAGGTCCCTTCCAACCTGAACCATTCTGTGATTCTATGAATGTCTCTTCCCCGAGCTTGGCCAGTTACCCTGGGAACTTGTGTGCTCGGACATCTCAACCCCGTTCCATCCTTCCTGGGGCATAGGGATGCTCCAAACGCATCCCCCGCGGCCCCTTCTCTCTGGCTTGTTAACCTGCCTCTCCCAAGTCCTGGAGGGCACTTGGTTTTCAGGACAATCAAATGCCATCTGCCCATCTCCGCCAAGCCGCGCTCACCCAGAGCCACTAATTATCAGTCACTGCTCGAGGGGAGAAGGAGAGCTCGTGCAGCACGGCTAAGCACAGCACTAAACCTCAGAGCGCCAAGAAGAAATTCAGCACAGGGCCCCTCCAAACAGAGACAGATGGGCTTGCAAAAGTGACTGATTCATCCTCATGGCCTTTTCCTCTCACGCCAGTCGCGCTTTCCCTTGCAGCGGCACAGATGCCGTGGTGGGCAAGCACCGCTCGGGCCAGCTCTGGAACGCCCCCCGCCCCAGTCCTCCCAGCTCCTCTGTCTTGCACCAAATGCGGCGGCTGGGTCTGCGCGGCACGGTGGCTTCGGGAGCCAGCTGGCGAGGCTGAGCTATTTTTAGTTGAGTCATTCGCTACTGGGGAAAAGTTTGTTGGATTAAACACACACACACACACACCCTCCCATAGCCCCCGCCACCAGCAGGTTTGCAGGGGCTCTGCCGGGAAGAACTGCTCCCAGCATCCCTGGTACCCAGCAAGAGCCAGTGTTTCATCCCACGCATGGGAGATTTGTACGACACCAGTAATGGAGAGACTTCAGCAAGCTGGGAAAGAAATAATAATAAGGACAAAAAGAGAAAGGAAAAAATAAAAAAAGAAAGGAAAAAAGAAAAAAAGAAAAATAAAAAAAGAAAGGAAAAAAGAAAAATAAAAAAAAGAAAGGAAAAAAGAAAAATAAAAAAGAAAGGAAAAAAGAAAAATAAAAAAGAAAGGAAAAAAGAAAAATAAAAAAAAAGGAAAAAAGAAAAATTAAAAAAAGAAAGGAAAAAAGAAAAATAAAAAAAAAGACAGACATTTACAGGCAAAAGCTCCTTGCACAGACTTATTCCTACTCTCAGCAAAAGGTGCAGGTGAAAGGTCTGTGTCAAACATCCCGATCCAGGAGAGCCAGGGGAAGGCAGCACCGCACGCGTCAGTGTGTTCGGGACAGAGAGACACGGTGCAACCAAAGCAGGGCCACTTGGTTCATCCCTCAAGAAGCATTCCTTTCTCATCACCCATTCCCACATTAATAAACTACTTTTGGGGCCTTCACGACGCTGAGACACTACAACAAAGACCCTTGGAACGACTGCAAAGATCAGATGGAGGAATAAACACAGCTCCGAATACCCAAGGGCTGCTTCAGGCCAGGAGATGCTCCGCCACCAGACATCAGACAACCTTTTGTCTGGGAAACAGCTTTTGTTCTGCCACCACAGGGTTTTCGAGGCTGACACGTGATGCTCCAGGGGCAGAACTTGCTCCCCCAAGGCTGAGCATCGCTTCTGCTTCCCGGGAGAAGCCGCACTGAGCCTGGATAAGGCCAAGCTGCTGCCCGGACCCCATCCCAACGGCTGGCGAGAGCCCATGGTGGGTGCCCGTGGCAGCAGTGGGGTAGCCCTCCCGCAGAGCGCCGCTCCCAGGGGAATCAGCTTGAAGAATATCAAAACATGAAATTATCTCATCTCTCCTTTAAGAGCAACTGTTAAACAACCCCACTGTTATTTATATAAATGTACATCAAAGAAATCAGCCCTCCATCTCCGGCACAGAGAGGCAGGAGAGCCGGAGACTGCCAGGGGAGCAGGAGCCCCAGCCCCGAGGATGCTTTCGGGGCACGGCCAGGGGCAGCTGCCGTGCTGATGGGGCAGCAGCGAGAAACAGGGCTCTGGCTGGCCTGACGTAGATATTTCAGCGACGGGGTAGCAGCAGGCATGGACAGCAAGGTGTCCCGGTGCTGGGAACACCCATCCTGACAAACAACCCGATGCCCAAATTTCTTCCGGCGTCACCCTTTGAGACCACCTCATTTCTTCACCTCTTCTGCCCCCCTCAGCACCAGGCAAGCAGAGCTTTCTGCATCTCATAATGCAGCCACATCTGTGCACCCATCACCCCTGCCACCCACCACCCTCCGATACCAGCCCCACGTCAGCACCGACCCCCACCGGCACCCCAGCTCCCCCGGGAGGGCAGAGAAAACACGCATGGGCAGACCTGAGAGCGCGCCTGCCATCGGCCGTGGGCAGAGATGGGAAACGCGGGACGTTTCCCTTCCTTGGGACAAGCTCTTCCCCCCGGCAGGGCCACGGGGAGAGGTATCTCTCCAGCGGGCAAGCACTGGGCTCGGTCGGGCTCGCCTGCCGCGGCACCGCTGCTCTGCAAACAGCACACTGCCGAGCCCGGCAACGGGAATAACGGAGGATGGGAAAAGCAAGCGGCGATCTGTGCAACAGCAGCGTCTAGAAACCAGCGGCGCTTGGAGCTATACGTACACATAGCCAGAGAGCGCGCCCTTCGGAGTTTCCTTTCCAAAGAAGGGCAGAGCCGGGACTTCTTAGGATAATTTCCAGCTGTAACCACCGGGCCACCCTCCAGGAATATAACTTTGCTCCTGCACAAAAGCACAGGCTGTCGCCCCTCCGGGGCCACGCATGTATGGAAACTGCCCGGAGCTCAGGGGCCTCGAAACAGTCCCCTTGCCCGGCCACCAGCACAGGGAGAGAAGCATCTCCACGTCCCAACCCACCGTCCCCGAGGAGAGCCTGAATTTATGCTTTAGTCACCACGCAGCAGCACAGCCAGCTCCGCACGTTGCACCTCAGCCACTCCTGCGCCCAGGGATGCGGGAAGCGGTGCCACCGAGTTTGGTAACTCATCCCGAGCCAGCCCATTCCCAAGGGGACAAGTGACTCCAAATGATGTCAGGGTTCGGCATCGGTCGCCCCCGCTCTCAGCCCAAAAGCAGCTGCCAAGGCAGAGAGGAGCAGGAGCTGCCAGCGTGAGCTGGGGCACGTTAGAAGTTGCTGTGCAACAGAGAAAGAAAAGGCTTTAAAAAAAAAATAAAAATAAATAGACGGGTGTCTGGGAAACACTGCTGGCAGAAGACAGCCCAGCCCTTGCCGCTCGCTCCGGAGCACCTGAAATGAGGCAGCGTGCAGGAAGGGGCTGCGAACAGGGCACTGCTTTTGATGCGGGAGATCAGAAACCCAGGTCAGTTTGAAGCCACAGACGCAAAGAGGATTTGAAGTAAATCCAGAAGGAAAAAAAAAAAGGAGCCAGGAAGCATCCAGGCCTCCTGAGCACTGCCCTGAGAAAACTTTGCTCCCCCGGGCCGAGGCAGGCTGAACACACGTCGTAGAATCACAGAATGGTTTGGGTTGGAAGGGACCTTAAAGATCACCCAGTTCCAACCCCCTGCCCTGGGCAGAGACACCTCCCACCAGACCAAGCTGCTCAAAGCCCCATCCAGCCTGGCCTTGAACACCTCCAGGGATGGGGCAGCCACAGCTTCCCTGGGCAACCTCTTCCAGTGCCTCACCACCCTCACAGGAATTTCTTCCTAATATCTCATTTAAATCTCCCCTCCTTCAGTTTAAAACCGTTACCCCTCGTCCTATCATTACACTCCCTGATAAAGAGTCCCTCCCCATCCTTCCTGCAGGCCCCCTTCAGGTACTGGAAGGGGCTCTAAGGTCTCCCCGGAGCCTTCTCTTCTCCAGGCTGAACACCCCCAACTCTCTCAGCCTGTCCTCACAGCAGAGGTGCTCCAGCCCTCGGATCATCTTCGTGGCCCTCCGCTGGACCCTCTCCAACAGGTCCACGTCCTTCTTGTGCCGAGGACTCCAGAGCTGGACGCAGTACTCCAGGTGGGGTCTCAGCAGAGCATCTTGGGGCTCCCAAGATGGACCATGAGATGCAGGAGCTGCTCGCTCTGGCCTCCCCAGAGGGTGGTCATGGGTCTGATCGGCACCTGATGCATTCCGGGCGTGCCCTGATTCCGGCTTCATGCTACAGCTTACGGCTTCTCCAAAAATGTCTAGCTTAGACAGGATCTGCCTGCCGGGACGGGGCAGGAAGGACCCAGGCACAGCTTGGTCTGCGGCATTGCAGGAGGACAGCATCCCACAGCCATCTCCCACATCAGCCTTCTGGGTTCCCTCCTTGCATTTCCCCCCACCCCCGCCACGCTGGGCTCCACGGCAGCTCTTTCGGACTGTCCTTCTTCCCTCCAGCCAGGAAACTTAACAATAACAATAATAACAAAACTCCTGTTATACTTGGCAAAGCCGGGGAGAAAAAGTTCTCCGTTCCAAGGGTGCCTTCGCCGAGGTGACTCACAAACCACAATGTGTGTCATTACTTAATAGGCCCGCTAAGGTAATTATACGATCATGCAAACATCAGATTCCCGGCACAAGGAGTCACAGCACCCCTGAGAGGTTAAAACAAAGGGATGCTTTAAAGGTGAGCGACATCAGGCTTTATTCTTCTTTGACTTTCATTCTCATTATGTACAAAGACTCACTGAAAAGGTCTTATTGTTTATGCAAAAAAAAAAAAAAGAAAAAAGAAAAAAATACCGTCTCTTGCACAAATCGCGCAGTGAAAAAGAGAAGGGGATGGAGAATAAGTCTGTCCTGCCACGCCGAAGACTAGGAGATGAGAGTGTGCTATGCATCCTCCGCTGCGAGGTCTTCCCCAGCCGCAAGGACAAGGCAGAGCCCCTGATGGGGGGAGGGGGGGGCATCACACACTGGGTAAATCAGAGCCAAATCACTGGGCAAAACAGAGCCAGACCTTCCTGATTCAATCTAAAAGGAGGAGAGGCAGGTCTTCCTTTTGCTCTTTCACCCAGGTCTTCCTTAACCCTTCCCTGTTTCCCTTCCATGCTGGAGAAGAAAAAAAAAAAAAAAAAAAAAAAAGAGCGGATTTACATTTTACTTTCTCCTGGCTTGCGCTGGGTCGGTATAAATGGACAATAAAAAGGTAATTCTTGCCTGTCAACGTAACAGATGCACAAATGGGGCCCTGAGAACCCTTTAGCAAGCAATCGGCTTCCCTTCCGAAGGGTAGGAGAACGTGCCTCAGGACACTCAGCTGCTCAAACATCCTGGACCACCAGCCCCTGCCCTTCCTCCCCCTCCTCATCCTCCAGGCCGGGCTGGATGAGGCTCTGAGCAACCTGATCTAGTTGAAGATGTCCCTGCTCACTGCAGGGGGGTTGGACTAGATGGCCTTTAGAGGTCCCTTCCAACCCAACGCATTCCATGATTCTACCCCCAGCCACTCCAAGCTGCCACACACCCCCAGAGCTCACTCCCTGAGCCCAGTTTCCCCCCCGTCTCCTACAGTATGGCTTACGGGAGGAACACAAATCGATGTTTACGGGAAGCTAGAAAGAACATGTCAGCAACGCTGCTTCTTCCAGCAAGCACCTGGTCCTCCCCTCCCACCCAAGGCACACACACCCGGCAAGTCCCCAAGGGTCCCTCTCCTCCCTCAAGGGGGCACCCCCAAATCCCTCGGGAAAGCCTGGGTGCTTCCTGATGGCTCCTGAAGGCAGCCACGCTCCCCAGAGCCGGCGGGGAGCCGTGGGCTAAGCCAGCCTGGGCATGAGCCCAGGCACTTCACTGAGGTGCCAAGCGAGAGGTTAGCGCTTCTGGAAACCATCTGGGCAAGAGGACGGGCACGGAGCACGGCATTTTGAGGCGCTGCTCTTCTAGACGCATCCAGTCGGACCCCAGCCGACCCGTCGGTGGCCTCTCCTCCCCTCCAGCACTGCAGCTTTGCCCCGATTCCCCCTCCAAAACCCTGCTGCCGGTCCGTTCCCCCACCCCCAAAAGCCAGCAACGGCAGCACTCATCGCCCACCGTCTGCCTGGCTTCGTTAGCGCCCGCGCTTCCAGCACCTCCTTTTGGGATCAAAGCCACCGCCTCATCGTCAGGCTCCCCCCTCCTCCCTGAAATGTTTCTTCTTTCGGGTGAGAGCTCCTTCAGCTCCTCTTTCCTTCCTTTTTATCAGTTTGCCACAATTGCTGGCATCAAGCTGCTAATACCGCCATCGCCTCCCTTCTCCTCTTTATTTGCGGCATTATTTCCTCAATGCCGTTTCATCTGAAGCAGGCTACTCGGAATAATTTATACCAAAGCAACCTTCCTGCTAGGTAGGGTGCTTTGGGGGACACTTAAGCGCAGTGCGAGTGAGCTCGAAATAAGGATGGGACTAATTTACGGAGGAGAGGAAGGCAGGCGCAGCCAGGAATAACAGCCTAGCTACAATCGCCGAGCCTGGGAAGATCCAGCAGGCAAAGAGCAACGTGCATCTTATTTCTTACACCATTCCTTCTATTTTTAAAGACGCACACCGGTCCAGCCCAGCATCCTCCGCAGTCCTGGCTGAGCAGCTATGGAGCCAGAAGGAGCTTTGCTCTGACCCCAGCTGACTGCTGCGCTTATCAGCCCCATCCCTCTACCGAAATGATGCCCGACGCCTCAATTAGCTCATAAATCTATCACAAAATTGGCCCTTTTACAGCAGCGCGTGTGCTTGGAGCTTGGACTTTACGGTATTTGCAAACATCGGCAATCACGTCGCGGAGCGCGGAAGCGGCTGCTAATCGGTGGGGGTGTGTGTGTCATCGTCTTCCCCCCTGCCCCCCCCCCCGCCATCCATCTCTTTCTGTCTCCAGGAAGGCAGACGAGGCTCTTCCGCGGGCGGCACGCAGCTCTTTTTACACGAGGAAACTGCCATCTGTAATTTTTAGACATCTCGAGGATGGCTGAGGACCAGCAGCGCGAGACTGCTGGCGTATGTCACTCAGCCTGCTGCCGCCCGGGGGTTTCTCCTCCGGCATGGCACGACTGTCCAGCGCTGACGTGTAATTCGGCACTGCCCCATCACCACCACCACCGCCCCCCTCCTCGGACATGCTCAGGCTGGACACCAGCAGAGACCATTTGCTTTCGGCAACTCGGAAGCGGGCAATGCTATTTCTGGCAGCATCACTCCCCCTCGCTCCTCCCTAAATAGTTTAATGCCATTGATTTTCCCGTGCCAGCCATCCAACCGGCAGGCTTCGGAGCACCAGCAAGAGGTTCGAGCAAGCTGGGGCAATCCAAGAAATGATCCCTTGTGGTCCCCAGCCTCCACCTCTTCAAGGGGCAGCGACCAAAATTCATCCCTCCCAGGAGGGTACCACGCTGACATATCCACCCTTCCCAGGCTGGAGCTGACACACAACTCCCATACGACATTTAGGGTTTAAACCAGGTCATTTGCTAGGTTTAAATCTTGTTTGTGTGCTAACCACCAACACACAACTGCTTGCGACGGCTCCAGCCTCCCTCCAGTGCCTGTTGGTCTGTCTGGGGCTGTATTAAAACCCCACCACGCTACACACTAGCGCAGAATCACCATTTGGGAATACATTTGTGCTTCCTTGAGTTTTACACCCTTTCCTCTGACCACAAGGGGCTGGACAGCCCCTACAAACTGACCGGCAATTTCTTATACAGTCCCCAGGTGAAAACAGAAGATGCTTAAAGCCTGGGAGCACCCAGATGGGCTCCTCAATCTCAGAGAGCACCCGGCGCTGGCTCCACAGGGGTCGGCACTGCGGCTGGGACTGGCTCTGCAGGAAAAACCAAAGCTCCCTTTAAAGTGGCTGCTGAGACAAAGTTTCTGGCCTCTCCCAGCTCCAAGAGCAGCTCACAGGCTCTGCCCCACGGCTACCCAGCACCGTCACCCCCCGCAAGCGATGCTCAGCTCGGCATCCCCTCTGCAAGCGATGCTCAGCTCAACCTGCACTGGGGTCCAGGAAAATAGGTGAGGACAACTGGTCCATGCTGGTCCTTTTTTTTTTTTCTTGCTTAAAGCCTCTGAGCAAAACAACTCTAGCATCCCGAGAGGGAGGAAGCAGGCTTTGCATCCAGTCCTTTGCTGTCCCCTCTTCCCCTGCCCTTCCCTTTCTCGGACACAGTCCCTCATCGAAGAAGCACCAGTTGGACACCGAGGCATAAACCTGCCCCATCTCTCCTCTAAAAACACCCTTAAGCCAAAGCACTGAGCACCTTCAAGCCAAAGCAACTTCTGCACATGGGCCGCCTCCTTTGTCAGCCAAGTATGGACCAGAGCAATCACCCCGCATACCAGGCGCATCCCACACGCCTCTAGGACATCTCCTCATCCATCACTGGCCTTTCACACGCATACTGCATCTCTGTACAAGATGAGCCGCTCGCTGGTGATACGCATCTGTGGCACTCCCAGTATTGGCCCTTCCTACACCTCCAGAGGCTCCCTGCACCACCCAACACCGACTGTGGATCAGGTTGCCGGAGCACCCCCACCTCTACCCTTCCCCAAGCTACCCTCCTAGGTCATACTCATGGATCCTTTTCACCACACTCAGAAGTTTCGCACAGAAAAGCTGGCCTCAGAAATTCGGCAGCGAAGCTCATTAACACCGGCAAGTGCAAAAAAAGAAATTGTCAAGCCAGCCGCGAAGGACTTGCCAAGCAGTCATCATCCCTGCGGCACAGGGTAGGCAAGGCTGGCTACAGATCACATGCAGCCGGCAAGGGACTTCTAGACACAAGACAGCCTCAGCACCCAAGTTACCCCTCTAGAGAAACTTCTCCAGAGGCAAGAATGGTCCACAGTGGTTTTAGGCTCTTTCCAGCCACCTCGGATCTTCAGCCAAGAACTTGGGGTCTCCCACGCCACCCCGGCAAGCGGCCAGGAGCCAAGCCAACGCCTCCGGGACAAATTCCTTTTGCCTACAGCCTTTCTTTCCCACCCTATTTGAAAAAAATCAACGCGAGCAGCAGCGATCCAGATGAGGACGGCAGCACCCAGCGTAGTGGTGCAGCATGACGGTGCGCTGTTTGGTCCAGATGTGGCCCAGCACATCTGGAGGTCGGGAAGCAGCGCTATGGGCACAGACCCCACTGCGCAGCCTCACTCCCCACGGAGGTTCCGCCCAAGGACACCACACACCAAGCGACACACCGTCTAAAGAGTCTCAAGTGCTCTCCACAGCCCACGGGAGCTTCAACACGCCGGGCCGACAGAGAACGCTCCTAAAAATCCCAGTCTGCCGCGAGACGTGGAGCACCGCGTTCATGCAGCCTGCTTGAAACGGCTAACGGATCGCATTTATTCCAAGCTTGCTACTTCCATATGCCGAGGAAAAAAAAAAAAAAGCAAAAAAAAGCCCAAAACCAGAGCAGTGATGATAAATTTCCAAAGCTACTGTGGCAAGGGAAAAAAGAAAAAAAAAAAAAAACAACCCATAGTAGAAGCAGCCTCATGCCATCTCCCAGAAACTCCCCACGCTGTGAATGCCAAATTATTAAGTCAAAAGGAAGAAGGGGGGAGGGGGGATGGGGGGGGAAACAACCAAACCACCTTCCATAACAGATTGCTATTGCGTTTCCTTTCAAAAGGACAACGCTAACCGCGGTCCCTCGCTGCTGCTTTCGGATTCAGCATCCACTTCGGCAGCTCGTTATTGGAGAAGTAAAACCCTCACCTCTGCCCTCAGGTCCAAAGCGGGGCATGAGAACACAGGCTGACCCCACACTGCCCGGGCGAGAGCGCAGCCCCCGCGCTGCCGCCTGAAGAGACTTACCCAGGGCTGGCAGAAGAGAAAAAGGCTCATCCCAAGCCGAACAGGACACGGCCTGATTTCACCCATCCTTGTTGCAGCGCTTCGCCCCGGGGACCACCGCATCCCTCCAGGGTGAAAGAGGGGAGATTTAGATTGGATATCGGGAAGAAATTCTTTCCTGTGAGGGTGGTGAGGCACTGGAAGAGGTTGCCCAGAGAAGCTGTGGCTGCCCCATCCCTGGAGGTGTTCAAGGCCAGGCTGGATGGGGCTTTGAGCAGCCTGGTCTGGTGGGAGGTGTCCCTGCCCAGGGCAGGGGGGTGGAACTGGGTGATCTTTAAGGTCCCTTCCAACCCGAACCGTTCTGTGATTCCGTGATGTGCAGGGATGCGTGGCTCAGACCCACTCCCGTGCCAAGCGCCCGGTGACAGCAGTGCACGGCAGTAGGCAAGGGAGAGGAGCTTGGCTCCTCAGCATGCCCAGGGCCAGCTTCTGACCCAGCCATAAGTTTTCCCTCTAGGAAAGCCTCGGGCAGAGAGCCCCTCGCCACCCACCCCCCCCAGCCATCGTCAGAGCGGTGGCACACCCCCATCACGTTCACAGGGTGCAGGAGGGGAATGCCCGCGGATGCTCACCTCAGGCTACATCACCCACATCTCCTGCAGCTCCCGCCATGGCTCATGCCACCCTCATGGTGTCCTGGGACCCCGTGCCAGCTGCTGCACCAGGACCGATTAATCCCCTCTGGCTCCAAGAGCGATCCTTGTTAAAAATAGGCTCTACCTATGACTCTCCCGTCTCGCACGGGCATCATCACCTTGGCCCCAGCATGCTTCCCGACGTGACTAACGCCGGCAGCGTGTGACTAACACCCCGTCCCGCGCCAGGGAGGGAGACGGCCCCCAGCAGCACAGACAGGCACGAGTGGGCGGCCGAGCCGCAGCGTTTTGGCTGGAGCAAGCTCTCCCCGACTCTTCCTCGCAGGGTTTCTCCATGCAGCTCGCCCACCCTGCTGGTGTGCACCCTCCCGGGCTGGGAGAAGGTCACGGTGGTGCCGCCCGGCTGCAGCATCCAAGCTGGTCCAGCCCCAGCACCACAGGAATGCTCCAACCAAAGCTCTGCCCCCAGGTGCTCCCCACAGAGGCGGAGACAAGCTGCCATCTCAATCCACCACTGTGTGCCTGAGGGATCCTGCAAATCTAATAAGGTTTTGGCTATTTCTGGAAACTCTGGAGCCTGGAGACAAGAAAGGTGTGTGTGTGGGGGGGGAAGTCTCAGCTTGCTCAAGAGGAAGAGCTGGCCTGGCCCCACGGACCCGCTATGGAGATGCAATCCTGGGCCAGCACTAGATGACCACTGGGGCCTCCGGGGGGGGAAAAAAAAACAGCAACATCAACAAAAACAAACAAAAAAAACACACGAACAAAAAAAACAAAACACAAACAAACCTTCCCCCCCCCCCCCAAGGAAGATGCTGATTTACTGAAGAGTCCAGAAAACAAGCATAATTTGGAAAAGCATGAGTTTGGAGGAAAGGGAGGGAGAAGTGCTAATGTTTGGCATCAAGAAGAGGAAATGGCGGCAACAGCATCCTCAACCGCACCAAGCATCACTGAGGGACCACCAGAATAAACTGCTCCCCAGCCAAAACAAGACCAGACCAGAAGTTCCTTCCAGCCCTCCCTGCGCTCCCCCTTTGGACCCAAAGCTTCAGAAAGCAGAAACAGACCTGAAAACATGAATACAAGAAGCACTCACGGGTTTTCAGCTCATTTTTTAGAGCACAAATCGTTATTTTTACGCGTTTCAATATCCCAATGCAATGTTTGCCTCTCCTTGGCTGGCGGAAAAGCAGGATACAGCAGCCCAGAGCCTGCAGCCTTCAACGCTTGAATCCACAAAACTAGAGACCCAAAAAAAAAAAAAAAAAAAGAGGGAGAAAAGGGGCTAAAATCCAAGCAAAGACATCTAATGCAACCAGCACGCAAGGAGATGTTTCAAGCCACCCATTCCCCCCCAGCCCTTTGGAAACACATTAAACACTCCTCCAGACAGCTTTTATATGTTGTGCTGGGAACCGCACACAGCCTGAGGGAGGTTATTTGTCTTCTCCTCCCAGTGATGCACAGCAATAGCCACCAGCAGCCCAGGTGATTTAACGGCAGCAGCGCAGGACAAAGGCGCCAGCATCACGCAGGCAGCACCTCTTTCTGTCGACTATGTCCACCTGGTCCAGCCTCAGAGAAGCCCCATGTTGAGGCATGGGTTGGGAAGGTCAGCACCCAAAGATCTCCCTCAATCCCCATTTTATAGATCCAAATATCGCCATACAGATCACAGAATGGTCGGGGTTAGAAGGGACCTCTGGAGATCATCTAGTCCAGCCCCCTGCCAGAGCAGGGTCACCCACAGCAGGTGGCACAGGAACACGTCCAGGCGGGTTTGGAATGTCTCCAGAGACGGAGACTCCACCACCTCTCTGGGCAGCCTGTGCCAGGGCTCTGCCACCCTCAAAGGAAAGAAGTTCCTCCTCACATTGAGATGGAACTTCCTATGGTCAAGTTTGTGCCCGTTACCCCTTGTCCTGTCCCCGGGCACCACTGAGAAGAGCCTGGCCCCATCCTCCTGACACCCACCCTTTCAGTATTGATAAGCATTGATAAGGTCCCCCCTCAGCCGTCTTTTTTCCAGACTGAAGAGACCCAAATCCCTCAGCCTTTCTTCATAAGAGAGGTGTTCTGGTCCCCTCATCATCTTGGTAGCCCTTTGCTGTCCCCTCTCCAGCAGTTCCCTGTCCTTCTCGAACCGGGGAGCCCAGAACTGGACACAGCACTCCAGATGCGGCCTCACCAGGGCAGAGCAGAGGGGGAAGATGACCTCCCTCGACCTGCTGGCCACAGATGAGACCTCCATTTGAGCTTCTGAGCCAAGGGTCCTTCCCACCCCAGTGTCCCAGGACAATTTAGACCGCCACAGCAAAACAGCTTCACCTGGTCAGATATAAGCATTTCTCAATGCAATCTCCACAAAGCAATGTTAACGTTGATGTGCTAGAAAAGCATGAGATGGGGTGATCGGTTCCTGGCATAGGGTACTTGTGTTTCCGAATAGCAAAAATCCAATATCACCTCCAATGGAGATCTGTCAAGCCTCAGTATTTGCTCTGTAGCTCCAGGAGCCACATTTCACTCTCCTTGCTTTGTCTGGTCTCCTTTAATACTACAAAAAAAAAAAAAAAAAAAAAAAAAAAAAAACCACACAAACCACCACAACCAACCTGAATTATTAAGGGAACTGATGAATAACAGTGAGATGAAAATACTGTGAGTTGCTCTCACATCCGTCCACCTTGATTTTTTTAAAGCATTTAAATCCGCGCTTTGACATGACGCTGCTCCTGCTGCAGGGTGCTCCAATCACAGCACAAGCATTTTATTACTAAAATACATTTTTGATCCAATAGAGCAGCTTCAGCCTTTCTTCTCACCACCTTACCCCAGCTCTCCCGCGCTGGCACCGCAAGTAGGATACTCCTCTGAAGATGACAGGACTAGAGTATCACACTTATTTGCGTGCATTTATGCTTTCCTTTCTCTCCTTCCAGGCGTGGAGAAACAAGCAGCAGTGCCCCAGAGGCCCCTGTGTTGGGTTGGAAGGGACCTCTAAAGGCCATCTAGTCCAAGCCCCCTGCAGTGAGCAGGGACATCTTCAACTAGATCAGGTTGCTCAGAGCCTCATCCAGCCTGGCCTTGAATGTCTCCAGGGATGGGGCCTCCACCACCTCTCTGGGCAACCTGGGCCAGTGTCTCACCACCCTCAGTGTAAAGAACTTCTTCCTGATGTTTCATCTAAACCCACCCTGCTCTAGTTTCAAACCATTGCCCCTCGTCCCTTCGCTACATGCCCTTGCAAACAGCCCCTCCCCATCTCTCCTGTAGCCCCCTTCAGGTACTGGAAGGGGCTCTAAGGTCTCCCCGGAGGCTTCTCTTCTCCAGGCTGAACACCCCCAACTCTCTCAGCCTGTCCTCATAGTGCATACAAAGGTCCACCTTTACAAAAGCAGCTGCTGACACCTTCAAGATGCTCAGGAGATGCGCCACGCTCTCCTCCATCACCTGCGCCCATGGGAGAAGATGCTTCAGGAGATCCACAATGCAGGAGCTCCCCATCTCGTTACCCAACGCCTCTTCTGAAAGACAAGAAACTCTCCTGTTTTGGAACGTGGAAGCTGGGGGGGCGGAGGGGAGCCCCAGAGGGATGGGTGCCCGAGCTGCCCCCCTGCCTCCCCTACAGGAGCTGCTCTGCAGCCTCTGGCAGCGGTTGGTGTTTCACAGCAGGGAAAGCATCCGCGCCTTCGGCTCGCTTCCTGGGGTGAGGTGCACGGTACGGATGATGGGAGCAGGAGAAGAGCCGAAAGAACGCATACGAGAGCTTTTCAAAATTAAAAAACAAAGAGAGCAGCCTTTGGGGAAGAGGCTGAGATAATTAAAACATTAATTCAGACTGTAGCTTTTGCTCCGAGCGAGCTCGAGTCACCCAGAAACCCCGACGATGGATAGCGGCGGGTCCGAGCTGCAACCCCATCCCCAGGCACGCCACAGCCCTCTCCATCACTCCAGCAGCCCTCTCCATCACCCCAGCAGCCCTCTCCGGGGCAGAGGCTGGGAAGCCGCTTTCCTCCAGAGGGAATCACGGGGAAAACAACCTCCAGCTCTCAAGGAGCAGAAAGAAAATTAACTACATGGAATAACAAGTAGGAAACGGGTGACAGCTTCGAGGCTAATAAACCCTCCCAGCACCACTAACAGCTTTCTGCATGAGCAAAACAGATAAAGTGACTAAAACAAAGTCACGACAGTCACAAGTAAGTCAAGTGAGACATGAAAATGACTGAGTAAGTTTTGGCAGTTGGCTGGAAACAGGCCCTGGAGAAGAAAGCTGCAGCATCCCTGCTGCCCGGCTCCGTGTCCAGCCGTTACCCGGCCACGCGGCGCTGGGAAAAGAGCAACACCTCTCCAAAAGGTTCTACACAAAAGCAAGGACTAAGGCAAATCTTCATGCATTTGCCATAACTCATCCAGAGAAAGGTAAAATCCTGCAGCGGAGCGAGAAATTCTCCCTCCCAGAGCTTTAATAACAGGTGCGAGTGCTGGCAGCCCGGGCTGAGAGCGGTGCACGGGGCAGGAGACACCTGCTGAGCCAAGAAAAGCGTCAGTTCCAGAAGTTGCTGGGGGAAAAAAGTGCCAAGAGAAAGGGGGGGGGGGGGAAGAAAAAAAAAAAAAGTCGTTCGTAGCTGGTGGGAACTGTCTACTCCAACACAGCAGACGCTTCATTTCAATTTTGCTTTTTATATCACATCCACCAGAAGAAAAACACCACCAGATTTAAAAAATGGCTTTCAAACCTAAAGCCTTCAAATCTTCAACTTCCTATTCCAACGCGCAACAACAAGTCCAGGTGTTTTAAAAGCTTCTACGCTCTCCTCACCCCTCTAACTTGTTCTCGAGACTTTGCCTGGCGCAAACCAGCTTCGCTCCACTCCAGAAGCGTTTCAACTCCAACCAACCCGCCGTCTCCGAGGCCGGGGAAACCCCTGCGTGCGGCCACCAGACGCCACGGCGACGTGCTGCTCCAACACACGGCATGCCCATGGACTGCCCAGGCCACCAAGCTGCACCACAAGAGCTGTTTTCCTCCTTTCCTTGCTCAGCATCACCCCAACACAAAGTGTTCGAGGGCATCCCTTATCCTCCATGACACTGCCCTCCCATCGTAAAGCGCTCCAAGACCCACCAGCGCTTTTGATGCCAGAGAGGGGCTTGGGGGGCACGCTCGGCCCAGCGCCGCTCCCCACACCGGCTCCCACCCCAGGAGCTACGGAGGGGACATCCCTGGGACAGTCCCAGGGGTGACAGCTGTGGGACAGGCCAGGTTGGAAGGGGAAGCAGCCCCCGGAGCTCAGAACCCAGCCGCGATGAGCCAAGAAAGGGAGCAGGAGGGGGCTCCAGAGAGGCTGCGGTTAGGGTACAGGGTGCAAGACGAGCCTGGGTCAGAGGCAGGTTGGAAGGGGGTAGAGGAGATGCACGGGCAGGTATGAGGGTGGACATGGAGGAAGCGACGCTCTCCTGCCAGGACCAGCTTCCCACAGCCGCCGGGACCCCTAAGCACAGTGTCACTGCGCCCACCCAGCCCCAGAGCAGCTGGGGAGGGAGCAGGGCCAGGGTCAGACCCATTCCTGCTGCCTTTTCCACCCTGACGCTGGGCCTTGGAGACAGCCCGGCCGACGCAGGGAGCAGAGGGTCTGCGCTCCCCATCTCCTCCATCCCCTTCCCTCTGCCTCCCTGGCTGTTTGCATCCAAATATTCACCCTGGCACAGCCTGAGCCTCACACCGCCGGCAGAGCGGGCGGCAGCACGCAGGGTTCCCAGCTCCTGGAGCAGAAACACAGGAGGTGCAGGCAGGGAGAAGGGCTGGCAGGGCTGCACAGGGAGACCAGGGACCTGCAGCATCCCCCAGGGAAGCACCAGACGTCAAAGATGGAGTAGGGAGGCAGGAATATCATTGAATATAAAGCAAGGAGGACCAGGAGAAAGGAAAATGAGAAAAGACGTAAAGGATTTCTAAATCCCCACGTAGACGGGAAAAGCCATGTGAGCATCGTCTCGCCAGGGGATGCTGGTGAAAGCAGCAGCCGCCACGCACCGGCACGGAGTGAGAGATCACCCCGGTCCCCCCTTCCTCCTCCCAGGAATCTGGCACCCTGGAAAAACCTGCCCAGCCTTTGCATTTTCCAGACCTGGGCTCTAAAAATAACCCTTGGTGCAAGTGACACATTTTGAGCAGAGCCGGCGAGTGGCAGCCCACAGAACCAGACTCACTTATCATCAGCGGAGATGTGTTTTGTAAACAGGTTGGGGTTTTTTTTGTGGGGTTTGTTTTTTTTTTTTTTTTTTTTTTTAAGGTTGCTTAGTAAGCTGCTGATCAAACAGCAAAAGCCGTTGTCTGATGCGGCAGAAACGAAGCGGGGGACCCAACGAGAGTGGAAAAAATCCTGCAGGGGAGGACGGGACGGGGAAAACTCAAGGGCTGGAGCCCATTTCCCAGCATGCCTCAACTCACGCTTTTAAGATGGAGTTTCCCGCCCCGTATCGCCCTCCGGGAGGGGTCCCAGCTCCGGCGATGCGCAAATGCCCCCTTCGCTGCCTCCAGTGAGCGAAACCCCTGTTAATACGGAAAGCAGAGAAGCAGCGGTGGCCAGACAGACCACCCCACCGCCGGTGGGCTGCGCAGCATCTCCCAGCCCCCTTCCCCACATCCCGGGATAAGCGGGGAGCCACCCTGCCTTCCCCACATCCCGGGATAAGCGGGGAGCCACCCTGCCCTCCCCACATCCCGGGATAAGCGGGGAGCCACCCTGCCCCGGCTGCTGCAGCCTCTCCCCGGGGGGGGGCTGGGATGATTGGCAGAGCGCAGAGGAGGAGGAAGAGTCACCCAAACCATTGCTCAGTTAATCACGGTAATTAGCCACCGCCTTGAGCGACTCCCATTAGTTACAGCCCGATTTTCTCAGGCATTGCCAGCACGCGAGATTCCAATTAAAACTCACCAGGCAGCCAAATTGCAGGTGGCCACCACGGCCCACTACGGGGCTCATCCAGGACACAGAAACGCATGGAAAAGGTGCTCCTTTTCTTGAAGGACCCAGTTTAATTAATTTTAAACTGGGTCTTCTTATTTCCCCGGCTCCCGCTCGGGAAGCCTCAGGGAATGCGCGCTGGTTTTGCAGAGCAGATGCCGTAGGGCTGGAGGGGAGAGGTTTGCGTTTTTCCCCTCCGTGCTGCTGGGATTGGATCCGTGCCCCAAGCTCAGACTGGAGCCGGGGTTTCTCCGTTGGAGCTGGTGCCCACGTGTGCTCCCACCGCCACATGAACCCCCGCTCCCAGCAAGACTCCTGCCTGCGGGAAGAGGCAAGCTCTCCAGGGCCTTTTACGAGCCGTGCCAGGCGGCACAGAGCCCTTCACCCTCCAGCACCCAGCCCCAAAAGTCACCCTCGAGGACGGGTCAACATCTAACAAGCTGCCCAGCATGAACCACCTTCCTAAAAGCACTTGCCCTGGTCCCAGTCGGGGGGGGGGGGGGGGAGGCACGAGGCAGGCGGACCCCTCGCCGCACCCCGGGGTAACAAGGGGTTAAAGCCCACCATTCTGCCTGCAGCTTGGACAAACGAGGCAGGGGAAAGGCAAACGCTTTGCTGAACCAGAAAGCTTCGTAAAAGTGTTAGCCGCGGCTTAATTGTCCCCCTCTCCAGGGATCTGCTCGCGGGGGTAAGGCTCATCACCACCCAGGCCTGCCTACACCTCCCTGCTTCCAGCGCACCTTTCCGGCTGGTTCCGTGCTTATTTATAGGCAGCAGCCCTGGGAGGACTCGCGGGAGGAGACGAAGCTCAACCCCCTTCCACAGGGAGCTTGACAACTTGGAGCTTCCTGCCACCTGGCTAAACGAGGGGAGAGGGGAGCAGCGGCGGAGGGAGCCAAAAATCAGGCTCGAGCCTCTTGGCCGTGCCACCAGACGGGTGCTTTACACCAGGATCTCACTGTGCTTTTAACGGGATCCCCCATTCCCTGCTCGTTAAACGAAAGGAAATAAGGGTATTTTGGTACCAAAGAAATAAAGGAACAACAAACCGGAGCCGGGCTGGGAAGCGCAGATGCTTGCAGATGGCAAGCGGGGCAGGGGAGCGACGAGTGTTTGGGTGCCCACGCTGCCTCGTTCAAAAAGCTGCCTGGGAAACCCAGGATTTGATTTAAATCCACACGAGGTGGGCTCTAAGGCAGGGGGCACATAACCCAGCATGGAAAGCCCTTAAGATACCACCTCTCCGCGCTGAAGAGGAGGAAAACATCCCTTCTGAGCCCATAATTAACACAGGAGCTCTACACAGTCCCCTTGGCATGGTATTCTGGGGGAGAAACCCCCCTCCCCCCCCAGCAAAGCAAGGCGGGGGGACCTAGCCCCTCAGTTTGCGGAAGCCACATCTCGACATCGCCGGGGAATTGTGGAATAATTGATGCCAGGGAACCTCTGATCCAAGCCCGCTGCTCAAAGCAAAGTCGGGATGATGCCAAAGATAGCGGAAAGGGAGAAGCACCGAAGCCTTCGCTCCCCGATCCCCCGGCTCCCACCCGCCCGACTCATCCCTTAGCCTGACAGAGAGCTCGGCAGCCTCTCCCCGGGCGCGAGGCCTCACGGCTGTGACTAATGGTCTGTTTTGACATCCCTGAAATACTCCAGCACTTCATTTCAGCCGCGGGGAGCAGGAAGGAAGGAGGGGGACGTGCTGGTGGGGAGCCGGCACCAGGAGGGAGAGGCAGGAACGGCTTTTGCAAAAGCAACAGGCATCCATAAAGCAAAGCAGCATGGAAAAGATGCAGGAGATAGCCAACGGGCGGCTTGGGACCTGGAAGGCACCTGGGAAGCCCGTCTCTGATCTGCCACTCGCCTCTGCCTTCCCTGGAGCACTGCAGAGGTGCAAGGCAGTTGATTTCTTTAATATCCACCCCCCAACCCAGTTGCACTGCTTGAGCGGGGACACAGGGATGCTCCGCTAATTCCTAGTGAGCTTGTACCCGGTGGTGCGGGATACGGGATTGTCCCGGTCTCCTGCCCGGGCAGGCAGGAGAAGGCAATGCCCCCAGCCTCCTCCAGCCCCCTGCATTGGGCTCTCTCCAGCCGAGCCAGGAAGGCGACAGATGGAGATCCCTGGGGAGGTTAATTAACAAGCATCTTCCCTGTGTTAAAACATTCACCTCCGGCCCCAGGGGGTGGACCAGCGGAGACACAGCCCCAGCCTCTGGCAGGGGAGCCAAGAGCATCCCAGCCACCAGCAGAGCTGCTGGCCTCCACCATCTGCCATCCAAGCAGCACCAGGGAGAGGAGCAGCTGAAGCCATGGAGGGGTGGCGGGGGGGGAATGTGGCTTTTTTCCTGACAGATCTTGCTCATCGCCAGCCGCTCACGCTGGGGCTCAGACAGTCCTGCTGCACCCCAGTGAGCTGGGGGGGGAAAGAGGGAAGAGCGCACCACCCGGATGGAGCTCCAGATCTCCACATGTAGTCTCCAGAGAGATAGGGCTGGAAAGTAGAGGTGGAAAGCCTTGGGAAAACTGGCCCAAAATGCCCCCTGTCCTGAGGGAAGAGCCAGGGGATGGCTCAGCACACCACCAGACTCACCCCAATCTAGCAAGCAGAGCCCCCTTAGCACCAAGGCAGAAGAGCCGTCCTCCAGGCTGCGTCACCCTGGTGTCCACCCATCCATTTCAGCCAGGAGCATCCTCGGTGGCATCCGTGGGTCAACCCAGCCACAGGATGCCGAAAGTTAGCAGAAACTCCGGCTGCCATCACCAGGATACCACTCGCAGAAGTTTTCTTGGGTCGCCGTGAGCAAGGAGGCCAGTGGCAGCAGCAGCGGCAATGGGGGAGAGGTGGGGGGGATTGTTTTATCTTTTCAGCTGTCGCTAAAGTCATCAGTGTGGCTGTGTGTGAGTGATTCACACCAGTGTATGAAAAAGCCTGTGACTCACGCACTGGATGCAGTGGGTGGGCACATTGACTCAACCACGCCGGGGAGGGGGCGTGGGGGGCTGCAGCCTCGCACAGCCGTGGGGACAGTCCTGTCTGCAGAGGGTCAAAGGCAACCCGGGCTGGGACATCCCCCCACACAAATGCTCAGATCATCAGTGCCCTCGGCAGCACGGGTGAACCCGAGGGAGGCTCCGCACCTCAGCCCCAACCTGTCGCCTGTCCAAAATAGGTGCCAAGGTGCAACGGGGATGGGCCACGCTCTCACTCGACCTTTCACTGGGGAAAGGTTTACACTGTCCTTTGTGATGGCAGAGGAGGAGAAAACTCCCCAGGCGCTCAAGGGATGCAAATGCACCCCAAACTACAGCGAACAAACTTTCCAGGTACTCCGGGACCACCGAGGAGTGAGGAGACCCAGCCAGGCAGAAGCAGAGACCAGAGGGGAGCTCAGTGCCCCAGGATGGCCTGCTGCCACATCCATTTCCTCCACCTCCCAAACCCGTAGACACGCACCCAGGGGAGCGCAGCCCGCCAATGCTGAGACTTGCCCTGCGGGTCTGCCATGCCCACCCTGCCTGCACCGTGCTGCTGAAGAGCCGCATTGCAGAGAGACCCCCACGAAAGTCAACGGGCGGGACCCCAGACCTCAATTCCCTGGCACCCTGCTGCTGCCTTGTGCCAGCAACGCTGCACAAACATTTTGGGGAAAGGGAGCTGAGGGAAACCCCTCCAAAAGACAGTCCCATGAGGATGGCACTCAGTTTCCAAGTACTCAACGGGTGGCAGTGATGCCCCAGTCTTGCCAAAGATACCAACAGCAGCAGCCGAGGCTGTGAATGTATGTCTCAGCTCAGTGACAGCACCTTCCGTAACGCTGTGCCTCATCTGCCAAACAGCCCTGGCCGTGGATCCGGACCAGTCGAGAGTGTCACCACATCCCACGGCATCCTGAGCCCAGACCTCCCCATCTGCAGCATGGACCAAGCCTGGCCTCACATTACCGTCAAGAGCTGGATGAGATCACCCACCCAGGGGGACGCAGCCAGCCCATGGGGGAAGGCAGGGTGGTCCAGGGTACAAGAAGCACTTATCTGGTCAGGATTGCGGGGGGACAGTTATTTCTGGCCCCCCTCCAGCCACACAGAGAGGCAGCAGGAACCACAAGCACCGAAACACATGCTCTGCAATGCGAGAGCAGCCGGGAGAGCTGCAGGAATGAGGCAAACAAACCCTGATTTTGGGGACCACTCGTTCATCGCTGTCACAGCAACACCCGGCCAGGGACCCGACTTAGTGCCCAGCACCCAAACCCACAGAGAGCCGGGGCCTGGGTGCGGGGAGACGACACGAAACACCGGGTGCCCAGGGCAGGCTGGGGGGAGGCTGCTGAGCCCACCCGTGCAGCCTGCGCGCTGCCGGGGAAGAGAGGAGACCCTGTACGCTGGGGAGGCCTCGGGTGGGCAGAGGAGAACCGGAGACGAACTAGCCGGACGCCACCTCTGCCCCTGCACCCCAGCCAGGGCTCTCCGAGGCGCTCAAACCTCTGGGGTACCCGAGGCGGGGGAAGACAAAGGGCTTACACCCCCCACGAAGCCGGCTTCACCCACCCCATCGGGGGCATGAGGCAGGGCAGCCCTCCGGCACACACACACCCCCACACCCCCACTGCTCTTTCCCGAGGGCAGCGGGACGCCCCGGCCCCACCAGCCGAGCCCGGCTCCGCAGCCACCGCCCGGTCGGGCCGCCCGGGCCCCCGACGGCTGCCCCCGGCCCCCCTCCTTCGGCCGGCGAGCCACCTTAAAGCGGAGCGCCGAGGCTCCCGCCGCTCCTAGGCTACCTTAATAAAAACTTTGTCAGAGCGGAGCTGCTTTCCCAGGCACGGCCCGAACCCCAGAGCCGCCGAGAAACCCTCGGGAAGGTGCAAAACGGGGAGTCGGGCTTCAAACTTGGGCTCCCCTCACACAGAGCTGCTCCATCCTCCCGGGCGGGGAGGAGAGCCCCCCCCCGCGCCTCCCCGGACTCCCCCCCCGCCCCCCCAGCCCCACCTGTCTCCGCTGGCTGCCGCCGGCTCCTTCCCCCGTCCTCCTTCCCCGAAGCGGCGGAGCAACGTGCGCCCGGAGCTCAGCGCATCCCCGGCGGCCAGGATGAGACAAAAGCCGGCGGAGAATGGAAGGGAGGAGATGTCCACCGCGATCGAACCGCTCAAGGAAAGGAGGAGGAGGAAGAGAGCCCCAGCTGGCGGGGACTGCCGGCTCCCGGCCGTCCCCAACAGGTAGCAGCGAGTTGGGGGGTGGGGACGCGATGTCCCCACGGCGACAGCATTTGTCTACTTTGGGAGAGCGAGTGGGAGCTCCCCAGGGCCACCATCCCCGCCAGCAGCCAGCGCTGACCACCGCTTACCTGGAAATAGAGGCATGGCTCCTGCAGGAGAGCTGGGCGAGGTCGGGATATTATTCCAGAGACATTATTTGTAATAGAAAAAGGAGAAAAAGAGCCGAGGAGAGGGAGGGAGAAAGGGAGGGAGGGGAGGGGAAGGAGGGAGGGGGAGACAAGAGGAGCAAGGAAGGAAGGAATGCGAGAGGGAAGGGGGAGGGGGGATAAAACGAAATACAAAAAAAAAAAAAAAGAGGAGAAAATAGAGACAGTTAAAATCTGTCTCCTGCCCACACAGTGGAAAAGAAATTTCTGACAATCGGAGAAAGGGAACTCGCACATATACCAGAAGGGGCAGACAGGGGATAACAAAGGAGAGAAGGAGCCGAGCTCCGACAAAACAGAGCGGGAACTGTCCGGGCACACCCCCCCTTGCACACACACACACACAGAGACACATACACCCCCCTTCGCACACACACACACACAGAGACACCTTTCACACATACACACCCCCCTGCATACACACCGGGAGCAAGGAAGGGGACGCACAACCCAGCAAACAGCCGCTTTCTGCCCAGCCAGGCCAGCTCGGCCACCCCAGGTTCAGCTGCCCAGCCAGAAACCTGCACCCAGAAACCTGCACCCAGCTGCTTCAGCGGGTTTGATTTGAGCAGCTCTGCCCCACGCTGGGGCAGGGGACTGGTGGCAGAGGACCCCCCCAACGTTGTGTCGCCAGCCGGTGTTGGTGCTCCCCAACCCCTCTTGCAGCCTGGGTCTCCCCCTTTCTGCACACACCTTGCTCCCTGGATACGGAGACCTCCAAAGCTCTTCCCATATAAAGCTGAGTTTTCCAGCCACCGCATAACCATGCAAAATAAAATCCTGCACTCCCTGCCTGATACCACTTCTCTGATAGGAGGTCTCCTCTTAACCAGCAGCCAAAGCAAGGGCAGCTGTGGGGACAAGGGACTCTCCAGATGAGCCAGAGATTTACCCCACAGCAGCCGAGGGCTGCCAGTGGGGAGGGATTGCATTCAAGACCTCTTCTTAAATAGCGTTTGCAGCCCAGTTTGCAGAGGTGCATCCCTACTGCTCCTTCATTTTGCCTGCACGGACACCCCGAGCAGCACCCACGGATGATGGGACCTGAAGGTGGAGGGTGGAGGAGCTAGAGGTGACACAGGCTCTCTGCATTTCAGTCAATGAGCGCTGCCACAGCTGCCCGGTGATGCTGCTGAGGGGCAGCTGGACTAAGGCAGCACGCAGCTCTTTTTATATTCCCCCTTAGCACATGCAGGGAGAAGTCCTAGCATGGCACAGCTCAGCACAAGCCCAGCTGGCTCTCACGGGAGTCCCCAAAAGCTTATCGTCGCTGATTTCTCTGGGAGACAGCCCACTGCAGCCTTGGCAAGGGGGTTGTCTGGGTGGGCAGGATGCCCCCACGGCCCAACCCCCCTCTCCTTCCACCGCACTGCAAAGCACCCCAGCAAACCTGCACCGCTTGGCAGTGCCCAGGAGCGTCCTGGACTTCATAAGCTTCCAGGACCAGACACTGGCCGTGTTGATAACGCTGTCCCAAAGCTGCCCCCGTCCTTGCACTGAGCCCCAGCGTGTTCTACCGAATGGCACACAGCCCCTTCCCCAGCACGTACCTCACCCCCGTGGGGCAGCCACGAGTGGCATCATGGGTGCGCATCACCCCAGAGAGTCAGGGCACCAGACTGTTTGGGGACAGGTTACGTGACTTTTGCTTTACCAAGACATTGCATGGTTCTGCAGTGCCTCGCTGGCAGCTCCGGGGCTGGGGACGCGGCAGAGCTGGGCACCCAGCCACCCCCTCGCAGGGATGCCCGCTTGTGCCACCCAGCCGGGGTGCTGTCTCTTTAAAGCCTTCATCCCTAAATCTGAATGAAGCTAAGGGAAGAAAATCCTGGAGAAAACTGCTTCATTTAAACGTCTCCTCCTGCACTCCCGTTCATTCACACGCTCGGTGAACACACTCCTGCCCCGGCACGCTTCTTTTTGCCGGCACCTCCAGGAGGGGCCACAAAGAAAACTTGTAAATACCCAACCTCTTTGGGATGCATAGAAATCCCTCAAACCTCTGCCAGAACGCTGCGCACCAGTATCCCAAATCCAGCCATGTGAGACCATCCTGGCATGTACAGAAGGGAAATACTATTGCCAGAGGGCCTATTCCTCACCATTTCTCCTACGTTTACTGCTACGAGCTGACACTGGTAGAGATGCAAATGCACCCCCTAACACTGCGTCCTTCTGGCCCCCCAGAGGAGTGGGTTTTGCCACCCCCTCGCACACAGCCCTGCAAGGCACCATGCCCCCAAAACCCTGCCCCTGCACCCCAGACAACCCCAGCGGCGGACAGCTTTCCCAGTGACAAGCCCAAGGTCTTTATTTAAATAAATATATATATATACGTGCTGTTACTTGGGGACTGGTGATGCCTTGGATTCAGATGTCTCCATGGTTACCTGCTCGTGGTGGGAGCTAGGGGTAATTGAACTCTGGGGGTTCACCGTTCATCGCCTGTCTCCTTCTCCCCATCCCCACGGCTCCACACATCCCTCCTCCTGCCTTCCCTGGAAGGTGCCGGGACAAGGCAGCTCCTGGCTCGTGCGGTGGGAGGGGGAGGAGAAGCGAGGCTCTCCCCGAGAACTCATTACGTGAATAATTTTGCGAGCTCCGCGGATGATTAGACACGAGTGCAGATCAGCCTCCCCATCCCGAAAGAAAAGACAATCCCGATCGGCACGGAGACGAAGCTGAGCGTCTCCTCCCACCACCCAGGCGAGACAGGAATGAAATATGGAGAGACGGCGTCAGGAGCAGCGCCAACATCCCAGCGCCGAGCTGCTGTCATCTCAGGGGAGCGAGCGGCAGAGGCAGCGGCGCCCACCCGCCGGCGGCTCTCCCTGCAAGCTCGGAGCTCGCCCCAGCCTCCCTCGGCTGCGCAAGCGTGCGAAGGCAAGGCGAGCGCCTGGGGTGCG
The DNA here is from genome assembly GCF_964199755.1 of Larus michahellis. NCBI lineage: Eukaryota > Metazoa > Chordata > Aves > Charadriiformes > Laridae > Larus > Larus michahellis. Next base: position 24,260,584 of record NC_133903.1, on the reverse strand, counting down.
GGTTAGCTGCCCCAGGCGCTGGTTGGAAAGAGCCAAAAAAAACCCCAACATAGATCTGTAAAGCCCGGCTAGACAGAAATTAGTATCTTTTACACCGAGAAGCATCCAACCCCAGGCTTTGTGGAAGCACTCAGGGGCATCCAAGCCCGTTGCCCAAACCCAGCACCGTTTCATTTGCAGACATTGCCTGGGCTTGATCTATTTTCACTTACTCCCATTGTAACAGCACCGTGTAAGAGTAACCCCAAGGACCTCCGGCTTTTTAATATTACTTTCCTTCCACGCAGCACAAGAGCCTAACTAGCTTTTCTCCTCCTCCTTCCCGCATATACAGCCACAAACACTTCAGACGTGGACTAATAGGAGACAGTTCAGAGGGCAGTAAAGAGGGTCTACAAAGGGCAGCAAAACACAACATGCTGGGGGGGTGAGAAGGGGGGAGAAAAGCCCAAAAGAACTGGATTTGTCTAGTCTGGAAGCCAGAAGAGATATGATAACAGTCTTCAATTATGTAAAAGGTTGCTACAAAGGGTGCGGGAATAAATTGCACTGCATCCCCACAGGGAACAGGACAAGAACTAATGGGCTGTAAATTGTAGATTAGACACTAGGAAAAAAAAATAAAAACAAAAACAAAACACACCCAACTTGGTAGCAAAGATTATTTAAGCTTTGCGATGGACAGCTGGGGAGCTGCTGGGATTCGAGAGCAGGTCAGACAAACAGCGATGAGGTGGGTCTGGATAAAGCTCCCAGATTGAGACAGGGGAAGGGACCCCGTGCAAGCTATGCTCCTGCCCTTGGTTTTTAGCACTCAGTGGCTGGTTCAAGCCAGCTTTGCACTGGTTTCTGCCAAGCATGAGGGGACCGGCAGCTTTTTTGGGGGTGATACAGACCACCCCCATGCCCAGCCCTGCTCTGCGTCCCCCACCCAGGTTATCCCAGCTCTGCGTTCTGCCATGCCCGCGGTGTCGCAGGTAAGGCAGCATCTCAGCCTGCCCTGCCTGGGGCAAGAGAGCACCCAGCTTTTTTCCCCACCTCTGTCTGTCTTGGTCTTAGGACCCACAGCACATCAGGGACCACATCGGGTACCACCTTCCCTGCCAGAGGAGCCGCGGCAGGAGGACATCACCCACCCTCTGCTTCCCAGGGCGGATTAATGGCGTGGGGCAACCCTGCACTCCCTCTGGGTCAATCACTATCTGTCGAGTAGGTTCACCTGGGTCAGAAAGCTCCTTGTTTTGTTAGCCACGTGCCTCATTTCTTGAGTTTCATGCTCAGAATGGCTTCCAAGGCGATCCGTGTATTTTTCCTGCTAAATAGGCACGTGTGTATTTTAAACAGAGCTGAGGAGACAAGAGGACATGAAGCGCGGGCCAGAAAAACAACGGAGCCATGTATATTTAGCAAAACCTCGGACCCAGCTGCTGGAAGGGCGAGCCGCCAAGTGGTCCGCTGGTCCCGTCGGGCGGCGAGAGCTGGGGAGACCCACCAGAAAGCCATGGACCTCCATGGCGAGCGAGTGCTGCTCTTTGGGAGAGAGGAGGTTGCAATTGCCACAAGGAAGAGAAATTGGGTGAGGGTTGCTGCACGGCTTCCCGGCTGGTAAACTCTCAGCAACCTGAAAAACTGCCTCAGGGTGGGGGAAAAAAAAGCACTTTCCCGCAAATGCCAAATGCCATCTCCCCCCTCCGCCTCCCCCCCCCCCCCAATGTCTCCATTAAGGTTTGTTCCCCAGGGACATGTGCCAAAATACACACTTCTGTTTAACAACAGAAAAGCCCATGAAACTTGAGATGTCTTTAATGATATTTACTCTCTCACAATAATATCAACAACTGTAAAAAGGACTGAAAGGGAGAAAACGGCCTAAATCTCAGGGTGTTTATGTAAAGCGAGACTAAACTTTCCCAAAGCAGGAACTTTTCCAAAACTGACAATCCTCACTGGAAGGAAAAAAAAAAAAAGACAAAACACCAACTCCAAACTTTTCAGTAACAGAAACTTCCGAAACTGTGCTGCAACAGAAAAATAACAGTGCAGAAAAATAACAAAAGCACAGACCTCTCCCTTTTGGGGACCATGCGTCTGGGCAGCCGTATCACAAGGAAGCTGCACTCTGAATGGGATGACGGAGAAACATTAATTTTGTCTTCTGTTTAAAAAAAAAAAATTATCATTCACCCAGTGAGCTATTGCAGACTGTGAGAAAAAAATACGGACAAGTCTCCCCCAGGATGCTCTAGCCAATTTTTGGCAATTAGGTTAATGACCTAAGAGAGGCGGCAGCCCCAACCTGTCACTGGGAAAGCTGAGCCCGCGGAGGAGATGCCGCTGCTTCTCCACCTGAGACCCATAGTTTATATATTCTGGTTACAAAAACAAGCGCTGCTCTTGATTTCCAGAGTCCCATCTTTTAACCGAAGCATGTATTTTCCTGGCACTTGTTCTGCTTCGGTACCCAGGGTATAACTACGCCTCCTGTGTTTAAAATGTATCTGCCATCTGGAAAGCACGCAGAGACCCATACCCTTGCTCCGCTCCTCTCTGACTGCAGGCGCCTGGATTTAAGCACACACCCTTATTCGTGTCTGAGCTGTTTGACTAAAATCTGAGCCATTTCTCAGGGTCTGTCTCACAGCCCAGTCAACACGGAGGGAACCGGTGCCAAAAACCCATTTCTTTCTGATCTGATTGTTTGTTTTCCTGCCTTTCCAGTTTGGGATTTTTGACAGGGAGCCATGTGAAACCAACTGCTCATTGTTTACTGGGAAGCCGGCGGCTGCGTTTTAGTCATTTTGCTCGCAAAACGACCGGAGGAGATGATGGAAAGTCAATTAGCTCCTTGCAATAGCCTGCGTTTGCAAAGTTCTTCGGTGTCCATGTGTAGGGGAAAGCCAACCCAAACAAGTGCCCTGGGGTGCCATTGCTGGACCAGACCAAGGATGCTCCTGCTGCGCTGCCCAGTTACCTCCTCCCACAGCCGAGGTACCTCCCCAGATACACCCCTGCTCCGTATCCGAAAGCTGCAGCCGATCAGGAGGGTTTGGAGAGAGGCACAACAGGGCCAGAGCCCCTGGGTGGGCAACCCGGCAGCACGGTCCTCCACTCCATCATCTGGATTGCACCTTCCCATCTCCACGAAAAAGCACGCCGTCCTCCTCATGCTCGGGCAGGATGGGCCAAGTCCTCACCCTAGGGATGCTACAAGCATTTAAGAGCCAGAGATCAAGTCACCTCCCCGTGGCACTCCAAATATACCGGGTCCCTGGCTGCGTGGCACTTTTCCCAACGAACCTTTAATCACGCTTTTGAATGCGCTCCAAGCTAACTTCTCAGCATGCCCCTGATTGCAGGCCAGAACGGGGCGTGTTATTCCAAAGAGAATCAATAAAAGCGGGAGCAAAGTCCCTCAGCACCCGCCGGCGGCTCCTCCCCCAGCCCCAGGGGGCTCACCTAGGTGGGTTTCAGCCAGGGCTCGGCAGATTTGACAAAGCAGCCCCTCGTCCTCCTCCAGGCCACCGCTTCCCCACCCCGAGGACTGCAAGGAAAGGGGCCCAGGTCACCAAGCTCTCAGCAGCAGCATTTTGCGCTCCTGCCCTCTTCATTACATACTGCTACTCCATCCGCTGCAGACCTCCGCCAATAGTTTTGTCATCTTTCACGTTACTAAAATTCTTATTAACGAGCACCTGAGGTGCCTCCAGAAACAAACACCTTCTCATGCTTCTCCACTTACAGTAACGCTGAAGTGGACCAGAAAACTTTTTACCCACTTCAAGTTCTGCTAATACTATACCCATTCAAGTATTCAGGTCAAGCACAACTCCTAAATCATTGCTTTTAAGTATTATCTTCGTGAGCAACACCAAGTGAGCTCGTTATGGCCCATTTTCCATGGCCACCTGTTGACTGAAGCGAGTTACAGCTTCCTTCAGTCCGTTGGCAAGAGGAGGCTCAGCCATTCAGCGTTTCTTCAACCAGGTTCAGACGTGGAGAAGTTGACGTGCTCCAGCCACCTGGTGCGATCCTCACCATCCCCAAAATCTGCACGGCGTCAACCATCACTAACAGAAGCCCTCAGCCCTGCTGAAATTCTTGACTCAACGTTGTACATAACCGCCCCCATAAAACGTTTACCTTCAGCAGATGAAGGGGGGTTCGACATCTTCTTCAGTTGCAGCAAGCTTGTCATAATCTGTTACGAACCGAATCCGGTTTTATCTCAAAAAAAAGTCACCGTTTACCAGTTCTGCCTTCTCTGAACTAAGTTTGTAGGATAGCAGAGGATGAACAGGACCTTTTAGGGCCCACGGCAGCACCCAGTCCATAGCAAGAGCAGGACGGCAGATGCTGCAGGTTGTCCAATCTGCCTTCATCCCCCCCACATTTTTTCTAGCCCTGGCGTGAGCAGAAGCAGCAGTCGGGCACAGTCTGACCCTCACCCCAAATTCCAGACCAGGGAACCACAGGAAACTCAAAAGCCACATGCTACCCCTGTCCCGAATACATCTACCTGAACCCCCGGAGCTCAGCAGCTCCAGGAAGTTTCACTGGCTCTAATCCACACATTTGTGATGTCCTGGGGCTTGGCAGCTCAAGCCTAATTCACCTGCTTTGATCGGGAGAGATTTAGCATGCATCATCCTTTCCACCCGCTCAGACATCTAGAAACAAACTGGATTTTATTTTCCGAGCCTTTAACCAAGGGATTTGCCAAGAGATGCTGGTTCACCCCTCACTGCCCGTGGATTTGAAGCCACGTGGCTGCAAAATGACCTTAGCACCGCAGCGGGGGTGTCTATACCCCCATCATGCCAGGTACTTAGATAACCCCCCGCGCTGCCAGCCTGCCCCAGCTTTATATGAAGACACCAAGAAAGCTAAAGACCCCCCTGAGCAAAGCCGAGAGCGGGCGATGACTCTCCCCAAGGAGCCCCCAAGGGATGCTTTCGTGGGGGCTGATGCTGCCCGGGGAGCCCGGAGGCAGGCACCGCACCAGGCAGCCAGCACCCCCCAGGGCTGCTCAGGCTTTGCGGCGCAGCTCCAACACAGGGTAAACAACAATATTAGTGAAATAATGTCTAAACAGATCCAAACGGGATCCTCCTGCCAGCTTCTCGCTGCAGGAGGCGCCCAGAGATGCGTATGAGCAACAGGGAAACAGCATATAATACCGAACAGCTTTTTTGGCATCTCCCTCCTCCCGATGCAGCTCATCTCAATGCCAGTCACCGAGCGGTCTCTCCTTTATGCCAAACAGACCTTTTCTCTCCCCGTTGCTCTTCTGGCGGGACAGTCAGGGCTTTTGTGGATGCGCATTCACATACTACCTCTTAGAGAGGTATCTTTGCAAAGTCTCCTACTGTATTCCCGCCCCCGCCCAGAGGGAAATTCAAATTTTAGCCCCAAGGATCCTGACTTCGGGCAAACCAGAAACAGGCACGCGCGTCTGGTCCCATAAACACACAAATCCTGCATGACCCACTCCGTCCTGGGCAGGCAGCACGGCGCAGGGACCGGGCTGCTGGAGCAGGGGGTGGGTTTGGCCGCCCAGAGGACAGGAGCAATGGGCGAGGATCTGCAGCAGCCTAAGCGGGTAACGCTCCACGAGCTGCCTGCAGAGCCGTAGCCGATGTTCCCAGTGCTTCTATCTAATCCCCAGGCTGCTCGCATTAAACCGACGTGTATCCTAAACCACAGTTATTATACATCACTCTTATCCTTCTGCTTGCTGGAGCTGTTGACAATGGGTGTTAAGGCATTACAGAAGCAGCTGTCAGCTACTGTAATTTAGGAAAGCTGGGATCTCCGAGCCAGGTCTTATCAGGTTTAATACAGTTCTCCCAGTATGTCCGCCAGTAGAAATGAGATTTCAAGGGGGCTTTAAGGAACTTTGCATCCAGACCATTCAGCTCAATCCAGGGGAAGCCGGTAACCACTGAGAAAAAGCATCGGCCTGCAGCTGTAACGGCACACAGAAAGGCACGACAGCTTTGCTCAGCTAGCGGCCGGGCCGGGTCCCAGGCATTTCCAGGATGCTGGGATGTGCTATTGGGGCAGCCCAGGGCCAACTGAGACTTCTTGGGAAAGCCCGCTGCTCCGGCCCCAGGCTGCCCCAGCTAGGGTACCAGGTAGCTAGATGAAAGCACAGAAGGCATCATTAGTTAAGTGACACGGAAAGAGCGGAAGACACCCCTGCCAGCCACGGACGGGCGGGTGGGCCTGAGCGATGGCCAACCTCGTGCACAGGCACTGAACTCCCCATCCCCCCCCGCCAAAACCCAGGCTGGGCTAACACACACACACTACTCTGGGACAAGTCTGGTGTGATGAAACCCACGTTTGAAGCTGACGGTACCTGGGGGACATCTGTGGTCCCAAGACTGCGTGAAGAACAAGGATTTTAAGAGGGCAGGGGAAATACAGAAGCACCTACAGGTACCAGCTCTGAGCACAGCCCGTTACCCAGCTGATGGAGAGCGGTTCGCTATTTTTAAAAATGTAGAAATTCGGACCTGGATTGAGCAATAGAACAAGGGGAAAAGAAACTGCTCTCAGGAGCTGAGCCCAGCTGGGTCTCTCTTTGCTTTCATGTCCCTTGCTGCCTTCCTCAGCCACTTGGGCTGCAAGACCTGCTGGACTCACCTCGGCAGGACTTCGGAAACCTTCTCCGCATTTCCCTCGGGTCTCACCTTAGAGATGCCCAGGGCTGCCTGTATCTCCTCGTAAGGAAACGGGACTCCCATGGGTAACGAGGGCACGCGGAAGGAGGGAGAAGCTGGTAGCCAAAGAAACAGCAGAAAACACCCATTGGATTCAGAGAGCTGTCACCCAAAAAAAAACCAAAAAAACAAAAAAGCTGATGGCTTTGCCCCGAGGAAAGCAGCGAGAAGCTTCAGCTTTTAATTCCAGGATTTCGGAAGATTCAGCCAGTTTGCTCCCCTGCCTGTTTCTCCCCCCGCACCTTTCCCTTGCGGCTCACATTTGGGTAGTTCCAGCTGAAGGCAGCAAGGAGCTGAGGAAACTGTTGCCGGGAAACTGTTCAAAAACCCTGGCTAGACGGAGCACCTACAGGCTGACGGTACCCCAGCAGCACAGGCTGGCACCAGCAACAGCCACCCAGTGATCCCATCGGTCCCTTCTCCATCCCATCCGCTTAATCCCAGCCCAGATAGTTGCAAATTAGATCCTTATTTAGGATGGACTATACAACGCTTATGCTAATGGGAACAGCGCATCCGCTAAGCAAGCAAGATTTGATATCATGGTCCGCTGGATCCCATTAAAGGTTTTGCTGTGCCCATGCGGAGGCAGTTTCCCCTCAAACCACCCCGATTCTGGGTTGTATTTTGCCCCTCCTTGGGCTGCAGGAGCCTGGACCAGCTTCTCTCTGACAGTTCTGCAGGGTGGGTGCACTGGATGCAGGGCTCAGCAACGAGCACTACATCATAGAATGGTTCGGGTTGGAAGGGACCTTAAAGATCATCTCATTCCACCCCCCTGCCCTGGGCAGGGACACCTCCCACCAGACCAGGCTGCTCAAAGCCCCATCCAACCTGGCTTTGGACGAGGATAACAAAAAGAAGGATAGATCCCTATCCTTGGGGACAGCAGGACTCATTGCCACCAGTAACCTCAGTAATGTCAGTCTTCAGCATTCTACAGACCAGAGACAAAATTGTTACCTTGTAAGTGCCCCACGTTTCTCCTCCCTGCCCCTGGGAACCCGTTAGAGCCTGGAACAAGTTTTGCTGGTCGGAGTGACAGTGTCACCTGTCTGCACCGGGGGATGCTGCTGGCCAGCCCCAGCCTTGCAAAGGCAGATACAGCAACCCAGGCCAAGCACAAAGAGGGTATCTAGGAGGCAGTTACACCCTCCTTTAAAAGGAAATACTGTTTTCTGCACACAAAAAAAAACAAAACAAAACAAAACCTCTCTCCTTGCACTGTCTTCATGAATACGCTATACTGCACTTGTTTTGATTGATCTCAAAACTTCCATTTCATTATATGCACACACACCCCTCTACTGCAGAACCACCTGCTGAGCCCCACCAGCTCCAAAGCATTAGTGCCACCCCATATGAGGACACCCCCAGGGCTCCGGCCCCACCTTGGGGTGGAATTCTGCCCCCGAGCCCCAGGCACAACCCGTCCCCAGCCTGCCTCCACAGAAGGACATCGCTTGCTGCCTGCAGGAGACAAACGCCTTTCATTTCTTGCCAGCTCTGCTCAGCGGGAAACCAGTTCAGCCCAGAGAGCAGATGGTTAAAAGAACATTTGCCCCACAAGGTATTACCTTGAGGGTTGGGGGGTTGAGCTCCATCCCTTTCCCCCAGTGCCCAATGTTGGAGTTATGAAGAGCACATCATTCATTTCTCTTGCTCTAGAGCCCGCAGTTACGTGTGTGGGGTGCAGCTGCCCTCCTGCTGCCAGGCAAGCCCCCAGCTAGCCAGCCTGGGGGGACCTTGGCTACCACTGCTAGAGCTCTGACGTACAAACCTTTGAGGTTTAGGGCAGCAGACAACGCAGGTATTTGTCACGGGCCCAACAGATGAGATGGAAAGAGCCAAGGATGGCCCCAAACATAGCAGAAATGTCCAGGGATGGAGAGCCATTCACACCAAGGCAATTTATGTCATGTCCCCGTCCCACCCCCCCGCCCCAGGGAATCACCTCCTCTCCCCTCTTTCACTGCCCATTTCTTGAAAGAAATCAGGAGGAAAGCTCAGTGCAGCCTTTACTCAGCAAGCTGAGTTATTTTCTCACCCCACGATTCGGTTTCCCAGCCGATGAAGGATGCTCGTCGCCCTCCTCGCTGCGCCTCCCACCCCAGGCTAAGCAGCGGCTGCACATGTGGGGCACTGATCTCAGCTGGGGCCTCTGAACGCTGCCGTGTCGCACAAATAAAGTGATAATTGGAACTGGAGGGTGAATTAAACATATGAATCACTTCCTCTCCTGGCTTTTCCTGCTCCTGTTGTTTCTCTTATCCTCTCAGAAAAAGCCCAAGGAGAACATTCATTTCCTTTTACTCCCTGCTCTGCAATGAACGCCCAGGGAGGGTACTTCTCCTCTCCTCATTTTCAGCTGACAACAACAGAGCTGTGCCGATGCTCCCGAGACCGTTTCTCTGTCGCATGGGGAGGCAAACCCCTTGGGTGGCTTTAGCAGGAGCCCCCTGGTTCCCATAAGGCAGCTACAGCCCCAACCCAGACCTCGCCCTGCCTCTCCTGCTGCAGCTCTCTCCATCTCTTCTATGAAGTCCGTGCTCTACACGCAGCCTTCCAGCCCCACGTTCCTGGAGGGTGGGTGCATGGGCACCCCAAGACCTTTCAGCACATCGCAGCCCTCCCTGGATGAGGCTGGGCACAGCCACACCGCCTGCCATGAGCCTCTCCAAAGGGCACCAGACAGCCCGCTGCTTTGGGAAAAATATCTTTCAAGCCCAAAAAAGGCCATTTTCGACCCCCCACCGGCTCATCCCCAGCCTGGGACCAGCAAAGGACAGCTTCTTCAGAGCCCCAAGAGGGCTCGTTTGCCAAGAAAGCTGTGGCTCTCCTGCCATCTCCTCCACCCTGGGAGCAATCCTGCCTGCGGGGTCTCCTGCCAGGCCAGCCTGTAATTACGACCAGCAGAGAGGATTAGCTCGGCCAGGCCCCCCACAGGTGGTTTCAAACCCCCCCCACACCCCAACAAGCACATGGCAGCATCGTGCTCCCCTCCCCTGGCTCCCCTCCATTTACCTCAGCTGCAATATCGACTGATCCAGCAGAGAGCTAATTACTCCCTTCAAGGAGATGCTGCCAGAGAAACGAGCCAAGCGGGACACCCCGAAGCAGCAGAAAGCCTGGCAGGCACACACAGTGAAAGGACATCTTGCTACAGCTGAAAGGCGGGCGGATGTAGATGTCACCACCCAAAATCCCATTAAAAGCCTCTGCCCACAGACTGGGGAGGTAGCACAGTGGGGGAAGGCTTTGGCAACCAGCTTTTCCTCCTGCTCTGGGACTCCTGGGCTGTCCCTCCTCACTCTCCTGCCAAGGGAAAGGGTGCAGAGCAAGGCAGGGCTTGCAAGAGCCCTAAAGCCAGGCTCTGGTGGCAACATGATTAACCTGGAGAAAAGGAGGCCGAGGGAAGACCTTAATCACTCTCTACAACTCCCTGAAAGGAGGTTGTAGAGAGGTGGGGGTCGGTCTCCTCCCAAGCAACAGGCGATAGGACAAGAGGAAACAGGCTCAAGTTGCACCAGATAAGGTTTAGATTGGATATTAGGGAAAATTTTTTACACTGGCAGTGACATCAAGCATTGGAACAGGCTGCCCAGGGAAGTGATGGAATCATGATGGGAAGTGGTTGAGGCACCATCCCTGGAGGTATTCAAAAGCCGGGCAAACGTAGTGCTTAGAGATATGGTTTAGTGATGAGTTTTGTCAGGGTTAGGTTGATGGTTGGACTCAACGATCTGAAAGGTCCCTTCCAACCTGGGCAATTCTATGAAGCATAGAAGGTTGCAAAGCCCTTCTGGGTTCTTAGGGATCAAGACCACTCCAAGGGTGCAGGTGCCCAGGAGAGACAAAGCCCTGCTCATCTCAATAGCAGGTACTGCTTTAGGTGCCCCCAGGGCTATATTTGTTACCTGCCTGGGGGTCTTCAGTGCAAACCTAGGAGGGCAGTAAAGGCTTGCGATGGCAAACGAAGCTGCATTTCTCCGCCACGGCATCACCCAGGCAGGGAGCAGGAACGAGCCACCAGATAAGCCTCCTTCACACCGACCATGCTGCCAGGAGAGATGCAGCTCTGGGCTGCTCCGAAACGCTCAGATCCAGCGTTTCAGGTCGCTTCAGCGCGTCTGGGAGCGCGGGGATTTCAACTCCAGGAGCACTCCAAAATGCAACTCAACATTTCCATACTGAATAATCACCTTTTACTTGCCACCCGAGACAGCCGAGCGCTGAAGTGCTGCAATTTTCTAACAGGGAAAACTGTTTTGTCAGCTCAGGGAAGACTAAATTGATGCAACCTGAATTTTCATCTGCCTCACCCTACGCATGTGCTCCCCCCCCCCCAGCTCCTCCCATGCCCATTCATGAGGCAGTCTGAAGGCTTCCCGTGCCTCAGGTGCCAAGGAAAATAACTTCTGCCCTGCTCCATAGGCAGCTATGTCTCCAAAATAAAGTCTAATTTCTCAGTTACAAAGGGGGTTCGCACCACAGCACCCGAAGATCACGTCATAGCCGGCATCATCTCCACCTTGAAGAAAGGTCGAGGAAACCATGGAACAGACAGTTTCTTTCCAGCAACAAAAGCAGATTTAATCATAAAAGCTGGATTTTACAAGTCCTTAGGAGAACCCACAACAGACCTATATACCAGAAGGCCTTCTGCACTGAAAGTGTTTCCCCAAGCTGCAGGTAGATTGCAGCAAGAATTCCGAGAAAGAAACAGAATGTTACAATTTACCTGAATTTATCAAATGCTTCGGCCCAAAACTCCTTCAACAAGAGCTTAAGAAAACCAAATCAGCAGCCTCCTGAGCTGGAAACTGAATTCGTCCATTAGAAACCAATGAGGACGTTCAGTACAAAATAACGGGCAATCAGCACACCCAAAATTCAGCGCTGGGGACCAGCCCAGGCATCCGGCGGCATTAAGAGCCCAGATGTGGTTGTAGGGGAACCAGAAGAACAACTGTGGCTGGCACCACAGAGGTCCAGTATGGTCCAGAGCATAGCCAGAGGTGGGTACATGAGCAGCATAAGGGCAGGTGACATCTCTCATTGACAGAGGACCGAAGTGCCCTGGCCAAGGCAGTAACCAATTCACACACAAACGTTGCCGGGCCCTACCTGCGTTGCAGCTGCTTGGAGAGAACATGGAGGAGGCTTCGGTGTCATCACCAAAAGCGCTGAAGAGGTCCCCGGAGCAGCAGCGCAGAGCAAAAGCACGGCACTGGGCTCTGCAAGCTGCTGGCTGGGAGATGCTGAGGTGGGAACCAGCTCCAGCAGGGCTCAACTGGCGCTTGCGGAAGCCTCAGCATTAGGTAGGCTGGCACACCACCCAGGTACAGGGAGGAGCAGATCAGGGTGACTGAAGTACTGTGTCCAGCTCTGGAGTCCTCAGCACAAGAAGGACATGGACCTGTTGGAACAGGGCCAGCAGAAGGCCACAAAGATGATCCAAGGGCTGGAGCCCCTCTGCTGTGAGGACAGGCTGAGAGAGTTGGGGGTGTTCAGCCTGGAGGAGAGAAGGGTCCAGGGAGAACTTAGAGCCCCTTCCAGTACCTAAAGGGGGCCTGCAGGAGAGATTGGGAGGGACTCTGGATCAGGGAGTGGAACAATAGGACAAGAGCTAACCATTTCAAACTGAAGGAGGGGAGACTTAGATTGGATATCAGGAAGAAATTCTTTCCTGTGAGGGTGGTGAGGCACTGGAACAGGTTGCCCAGAGAAGCTGTGGCTGCCCCATCCCTGGAGGTGTTCAAGGACAGGCTGGATGGGGCTTTGAGCAGCCTGGTCTGGTGGGAGGTGTCCCTGCCCAGGGCAGGGGGTTGGAACTGGGTGATCTTTAAGGTCCCTTCCAACCCAAACCATTCCGTGATTCTGTGACTGCAGAGCTCCCAGCCACAGCGAGACCGAGAAGAGCAGGGGCTCAGGAGCGAGCAAAACTGGGATGAGAGGTAGGGAGCTCAGAGTGATTCTGCCGTCTCCATTGCAACAAAAGCCAATGAAAACAACAGCTCTGAATTCATCCCTAAGCACAATGAGTTTAGAACAATAGATCTTCTCTTTTGTTTTTTTTAGATACAACATGCAATTAACCTGTGGGACTCAGCACCACACAGCTAATTGAGAGCAAGGACTCAAGGGAGCTGCAAACAAAAACAACAGCCACATGCGCAGTAAAGAGCATCCGTGCTGACCAGGAGCGGAGAAAAAACATCCCCAGAACGGTCTACCACATGGGAGTCCACCAGAGAGCGGCTGCCCAGGGCCTAGGGCATCCTTACCAAGGGCATGGGCTGGGTGCTGTTTTGTCAGAACGGAGGGACGCCAAGGAGATGTAGCAACTCTTCTGATTTCCAATAACTGCACCCGGTGTCACGAGTCACCCTGAGAGCAGGACTCCGAGCAGGCATCAACAGGTGTCACACAGGCCTTGGAACAGGGTCCCTCCCAGCCAGGGAAGGTCACGACGTCCTCTTACAGCACACGGACCACTCTGGGACAAGGGAAGACAAAGCCTTGCTCTTTATTTCCACCTCTCTTTATACCTATGCTCATTTTGAGGCCGTTTCCACCATCCCATGGTGCAAGATGACATTACTAGTGACATTATTAGTGTTGCAACTTCGGGAAAAAAAGAGGATCTATGGCCTCTGGAAGGAAGGGCAGGCCACTCAAGACGACTACAAAGAGGTAGTTAAGCTATGTAGGGAAAAAATCAGGAGGGCCAAAGCCCAGCTGGAGCTAAACCTGGCTTCTGTTGTCAAGGACAACAAAAAAAGCTTCTATAAATATATTAGCAATAGGAAGAGGACTAAGGATTATCTCTGTCCTCTAGTAGATGGGGCCGGCAACATAGTGACCAAGGATGAGGAAAAGGCTGAGGTACTTAATGAAGTCTTTGCCTCAGTCTTCAGCAGTAGGACCAGTTGTTCCCTGAGCACCCAGACCCCTGAACTAGAAGACAGGGATGGGGAGCAGAATGAAGCCCCTCTAATCCAAAGGGAAATGGTGAGGGACCTGCTTCAGCACCTGGATGTGCACAAATCTATGGGGCCGGATGGGATCCACCCAAGGGTATTGAAAGAGCTGGCGGAGGTGCTCGCCAGGCCACTTGGTATCATTTATGAGCAGTCCTGGACAACCGGGGAGGTCCCAGCTGACTGGAGGTTAGCAAATGTGACACCCATCCACAAAAAGGGCCAGAAGGAGGATCCGGGGAACTACAGGCCAGTCAGTCTGACCTCGGTGCCTGGGAAGGTCATGGAACAGATCCTCCTCAGTGCCATTACACAGCACATGCAGGAGAACAGGGTGATCAGGCCCAGTCAGCATGGGTTTGTGAAGGGCAGGTCATGCCTATCAAACCTAATATCCTTCTATGATAAGGTGACCCACTTAGTGGATGAGGGAAAAGCTGTGGATGTTATCTACTTGGATTTTTGCAAAGCTTTTGACACTGTTTCCCACAGCATTCTCCTGGAGAAACTGGCTGCTCATGGCCTGGACAGGTGTACTCTTCGCTGGGTAAAAAACTGGCTGGATGGCCGTGCCCAGAGAGTGGTGGTAAATGGAGTTAAATCCAGTTGGTGTCCAGTCACAAGTGGTGTCCCCCAGGGTTCGGTGCTGGGGCCGGTTCTCTTTAATATCTTTATCAATGATCTGGATGAAGGGATTGAATGCACCCTCAGTAAGTTCGCAGATGACACTAAACTGGGCGGGCGTGTTGATCTGCTTGAGGGTAGGTTGGCTCTGCAGAGGGATCTGGACAGGCTGGACCGATGGGCTGTGACCAATGGTATGAGGTTCAACAAGGCCAAGTGCCAGGTCCTGCACTTGGGTCACAACAACCCCATGCAGTGCTACAGGATTGGGGCAGAATGGCTTGAAAGCAGCTCGACAGAAAAGGACTTGGGAGTGTTGGTTGACAGCCGGCTGAATATGAGCCAGCAGTGTGCCCAGGTGGCCAAGAAGGCCAACAGCATCCTAGCCTGTATCAGGAATAGTGTGGTGAGCCGGACTAGGGAAGTGATCATCCCCCTGTACTCGGCACTGGTGAGGCCCCACCTCGAGTACTGCGTTCAGTTTTGGGCCCCTCGCTACAGGAGGGACATTGAGGTGTTGGAGCGTGTCCAGAGAAGGGCTACAAAGCTGGTGAGGGGCCTGGAGGACAAACCTTATGAGGAACGACTGAGGGAGCTGGGGTTATTTAGCCTGGAGAAGAGGAGGCTGAGGGGAGACCTTATCACCCTCTACAACTACCTGAAAGGAGGTTGTAGAGAGATGGGTGCTGACCTCTTCTTCCTGGTGACAAGTGATAGGACGAGGGGAAACGGGTTCAAGTTATGTCAGGGGAGGTTTAGATTAGATATTAGGAGACATTTTTTCACTGAAAGGGTTATTAAACATTGGAATAGGCTGCCCAGGGAGGTGGTGGATTCACCATCTCTGGAGGTGTTTAAAAAAAGGGTAGATGGGGCACTGAGGGACATGGTTTAGAAGTGGCTCTTGTCAGGGTAGGCTAAAGGTTGGACTCGATGATCTTAAAGGTCCCTTCCAACCTCAACAATTCTATGATTCTATGATTCTACTGTACCCATGCGCAGCGGGTCTGCATCCTGAAACGGCCAGTGCCTCCCAGGTGAGCAGCCTGCTCTCAGGGCACTGTGCTCCCAGTCCAACACCAGTGCTCCCAGTGCATGTGCATGCATTTTCCCCTCGCTGCCAGAGACCGTGCCCAGCGCAGGGCAGCTCTCCAGAGGACTGGCGGGCTGGGATGCCACCCTGGCAAGTACTCGGGCAGGATCCCTGAATAGTCCCACGTCCAAAAAAAGCAACATCAGAAAAAAAAGTACCCAAAATCACCCTCGTGGAGCAATCGGGTTCCTGCTCCAGCAGCCTTCTGCTCACTTATAGCTGAGGAGCACGGAGGGAGGGAGGGGAGGGGAGGCAAATCCCTAAATGCAGCCTTTCCTTGCAGGGCTGGGATAAAGAGGGGATGGAGGGTCGCTTTTCCCGGCTAGAACCTTCTGCTGCTGGCTTATGTACCCAGCCATACAGCACCACACTGCCCATCTCAGAGGACAAATATCGGGAGCTTGAGAGCAGGGAGATGTGTTGCACAGGTGCCCTTCCCTCAAAACCCACATTTGGGAGTCAGTGGATCTGCTCGGCTCCTCTCAGCCAGCCTTTATTTGCAGGTAGGATTGTCAGGCAAACCCCAATCCCGCCACCGCTCAGCATTCCCGAAGGGCTCGGTGAGCAGCCTGGCCCAGCTCAGACGCCCCCCAGCACTGCCAGGGATGAGGAAGGCAGACCTTCCCAGATGTTTTTGGAGGGATATCCCCAAGCTCGCCATGCAAGGCGGCACGTGTCATCCCTGACAGTGGGGGAAAAACGACCGCTCAAATCCACCGCAACCGCTGCCGGTGAGGAGAAGTGCTCAGGAAGAAAAACAGGTGGGCTGGCGACCCGCCACCTCCCAAAGCGAACATTGTGGAAGAGCACGAAGACAAGCCCAAACCCAACGCTGGCAGCGCGGGCAGAAAGCGGGAGGCCCGACATCCTCAGACCCGGCCGGGCAGCGCAGACCAAGCCTAAGCCACCACCCCATCTCCCACCATGGCTTAGCGAAGCGGATGAGGAGAGGGCAAGCACGCAGCGATGCTTCCGCCAAAACGCTCTCCCAGGTTCGGCAGGGGGGCGATTTTATTTAATAGCCCTTCATGGTCTTTTCTTTCCAGATTTTTTTCACCCTGCCTTGAGCTCTGATTTTTTATTTAATTATTTATTTTTAAAGCACTCACAGCACCCCGCAGCAAGGAGTCCCCCTGCTTGCCACCACCCCACGCAGCTTGTGTATCTGGACCCGGCTGCTTCCAGCTCAAAGTCCGATAGGTCTCACATCGGAGTCCAAAACCCAAGTAATTCCCACTCACCGCCTCTGGGCCACTAGTGATTTTAAAGCGAAGCAGCACCAGTCACCCCCCCACCCCCCAGTTCTCCTCTTCCCCTACCCCAAAAAGTGCCCGGCACGAGGAATCTCCAGCAGCACAGCCCAGGGGGGAGAGGACCTGGCGAGGAGACCTGCCATTAGCCTCCTCCTCCTCCTGCCAACAAGAGGTAAGACGGGGCATCCAACACTGCTGATCCCCCTCCAAGAGGATAACTGAGCTCAGCAGCTCTTTCCAGACAGCACGGCAGCTAATGATGCTAACGACCATCACCCAGATGTCTGGTGGCCCCCAAGCCCCCAACCCAGATGCCCCAGGCTGTTCCTAGAGACACTGAGTCCCTTGGAGCAGAGATCTCCCCAGGGAGAGCAGGACAAGAGCAGCGAGGAGCCAGGAATGACAGCGGCTGGAAGAGGCTGTTTTACAGCTCGAGCCAGACGACAAGAAAAGTCATTAATTTCAATCAACTCATTCTACGCCCATGAGGTTTTTATTTTATTACTTTGGAGATGGCAGAGGGTAATTTATTGATCAAAGGAGGAGACGTTGCTGAACACTTAAAATGAACGCTGCGTCTGAGTGCTTGAGGAGGGAGGGTGCCGGGGTCCGGCAGAGGAGAGGAGCAGGGAGTCCCCGGAGCAGCCAGGCTCCTGGATTGCAGAGAGACAGGTCTGAAAGCACAATGCCAGGAGATGGCTTCGCATACACTTAGCGCAGGCAAGAAGCCAGGGAGCTGCGCGGCTGGTGGGACATCCCATATGCCCGCAGGCAGGAGAGCGGCACAAGGGTGCGTTCAGCTGCAGGGTTCTCCTGACCTAAAGTCTTCATGGAGCAACCTTGCACCGGTCCACCACAAGTGCCTGGCCGCAGACCGCATTTAGTTTATAAAAAGGTTGAGGAGAAGACGCCAAACAGATGGCAAACCCATGCTCCAGTCCTACCAGAGCAGTGTGCCTTCACCGCTAACCTGGTCCACCCCAGAGCTCAGCCTCCAGCCCAGCAGACAGGGTCAATGACACCACCAAGGGTGGAGACACCCACACAACGGCACTGAGACCCGCCAACTCACAGCATAAATCCTACACAGTAGATTTATGTGTAGAATTTATGCAGTGAACATACGACTCCACCATGAGGAACCCCCCTGCCCAGCAAGGGGAAAGGGTTCCCCCCCCCCCGGACACCCCCTCGCCCCAGATCCTCCCTGCTGCGTGGCTAGGAGCAGCTCAGAGGTGGGGCTCGGGCCAGGCAACGGGAGGCGAAGCTGAGTAGAGACTGAGGACTCCTCCACCCCGAGCGACCATGTGTGCGACAAGGCTCGGCACTGCAAGGGAAACCTCGAGGAAATGTTGCGTTCAGCTGTTGCGAGATAATTAGGAGGCCAAAAAAAAAAAAAAAAAAGCCCGTGCAACGGCCCAAAAATACTTTACGAGGGACTGGGGCCAGTAAACATCCTTGGGTCACCGCCAGCACCGCCTGCCCAGGGATGCCCAGTTCTCCAGCCTCCTCCGGAGCAGCTCGCTGTGGGCAGGAGCCCCATCTGCCGGCTTGGCCACTGAGGATGCACATCCCAGCTCCGCAGGGCGAGGGGACATCACCAGGCACGCAGCACCCGAGGGCCAGCGTTGCTGCAGCACAGCCCCCCGGCTCCGAGCAAAAACGCCTGCGGTGGGTACAGGGGATGCTCCACTGGAGACGAGCCCGCGGACAGCCCCGCTCCCCCTCCGCAGCCCACCAGAAACCAGCCTCACCAGGCCCACCGGAGTCTTACCCCAACAACCCACCTGCAAACGCCACCTGCTCTCCATCACTGTCGCAGCAAGGCTGCGCGGCACTTTGCTCCTCTCACACGCGCGCACACAGGCAGAGAAACGCACCCAATCTGCACCGAGATGCACTCGCGATGTTTTACCCGCGGCCCCCGACGGGGGTGCAAGTCGGCCCCCGTGGCCACCTGCAGAGAGCGAGGAACAAGCCCCTGCTGACACCCCGCTCAAGGCCACGGTATACGAAGCCCCAGCGGAGAAGGTGGGCTGGGGAAACCAAAAAGGCTGATGTCAGTTGAGCAGAAATGCTAAATATTTACACAGCCTGCCATCAGCCCCCAGGCGAGGAGGTGGTAACTGTACAATTTAAATGCAACCGGCATAACAATTTTTGTGTAACTAGAAGTGCAAGAAAATTACTTAAACACAGCCAACACGAGGAATTAAAACTCAGTCAGGACAAAGGGAATCAGGGGCTTGGGCAGCGCAAAGGAAAGAAAAAACCCAGTTCTTGGGGATTCAATGGGTTTTAGGAGTCACGAGGCATCGGTGCCCCCCAAAGCACAAGGGCACCCCTCACCCACCACCGTCACAGAGCCAGGACTGGGGTGGAGGGGCACCCAGCTGCTGCCAACAGCACTAAAGGGGTTCCCAGATGGAAAATACTCCCTTCACTGGGGGCTGCAGGAGAGGCTGTGGCGGGGGGAGGCGTTTGATGGCAGCAGGGCACAATTACTCAGATTGGAACTAAACCAGGACTTGGGAGCTCACAATAGGTGCAAGGTGACCATTAAATGGTACCTCACAATAAAATGCAAGTAATCCCTTAGAGCTACTTGTTTGCTGTTCCAGGCACTTAAACGCTATATATAGCTGGGCAAAGGACACAGCCACACGCTACAGCAGTCACAGGACCACGGCTCCAGCACCACTGCACGCGGCAAAGGCTCCCAGAGCTCAGCACAGAACCCACCAGAGCTCAGCACAGAACCCACCAGAGCCATACCCGATGCTTTGTAGGATCAAACCTTACCTGAACTCCTCCTCCTCAGCTGTAAGCAGGGCAGTAGATGCTGTTTCAAGTCCGACCACGTTCCCTGCAGGGCTGGGAAGGTCCCCAAGATGAACAGGACAGCCCAGCATCCCCCAGACAACCTAGCTAGGAACTGAGCCCTAGGCTGAGCTTACATATAGCCTTTGGTATAGGGTGTGGGTGGAAAGCCCAGGTGAGGTGACTCAGGACCCTGCCGTCAGGTAGCCAGCTCTGCAGGTGAAGCAATGGCTTGCCTCTGCTGGATTTAAAGAGCCAAACAGGCTGTATGCATCGCTTCCCTGCAAGCAGGTAGCCTAGGCTGGAGGAAGGGCCAGAGGTACTGAGTGATGGGGCGTTGCTCACACCCGGTGCGGGCAGCCCAGGGGACACATGCTGCTGTTAACCATGATGCTCCCAGGTGAACTGAGATACGCTGCAGTAAATAAGGCTCAGGTGTTGCCTTGAGGTAGCCACGGCTCAGTGGCCAGGGCTAGAGGACAGGAGAGGCCAGGGGTCCTGCCGGGGCATGCGGAATAACACAGCCACTCACTGCTGTGGCAGCTCTCTCAAGGAGCCTTGCGCCTCCAGAAGGAAAGTAGGTTGACACCATTCACTGCCTCCCCCAGGGAATTATCCATGCCGAGGACACGGCAATGCGCACAGGGTCTGGAGCAAACCCAGGCAGCACCAGTCCCAGAGCAAGCACACACTGTCCCATCCCAGCATCACGGATCCCAGTGACTGACTTGGGGGGAGGGGGCAGGGGAGTCTTGGGGCGTCCTGAAAAGTAGTGGCCCATAAGGAAAGCCAAAGTCGCAACCCTTCCCATTTTCTAAGGCACGCATTGAGTGACCGAGCCACCCCACCAGGTGCTGAGCATTTCCTAACAGAGCCAGGAGAGGAGGTTCAGCAGCTCCTGAGCGTCCCCCACGAGATGAAACGCAGGCGGGCGAGGCTGACGTGCAGGCAAGCGCTTCAGGGGTGCAATGGCACCTTTGGGTCTGTCCCCTGTGCTCTCAGGCTGGGGCCATGGGACAGCCCTGTTAATAGCAGCCCGCGGGACCAGAGGGGACGGTGTCCCAGGGGGAGGCCTGGGTCTCCCTGGGAAGAAGCAGAGCTTCACAGCAGCCGGTTTTTTCTCTAGCAAGCTACTGTCGGCCTCCACGAGAGGGCTTTGCTGCACAAGGAAAGGAGATAAGAGGAGCTCCATTTCCAGCCTGCTTCCAGTTAGGTCCTGTCTTTTCCCCACATCTTCTCACCGAGGGCTTAGCAGGCAGCAGCGGAACGTGATCACCCGAGGATTACACCCAAAGGCTCCGATGATACTCATATGTTAATGACAGCATTGTGAATAGTCGCCTTTTTTCCATCCTGAAGCCTCTCTTTCCTGGGTGAGCCGTGTTCCAGGGGGCTGGTTGCGGCTGGGTGGGGGCTGAGCCAACTTTCCCAAGGGACTCTGGCACCAAAGCTGGCCCCGAAGCAGGGACGTAACCTTCAGCACTAACGCACGCCCTTGCGAAATGAGCTGGCCACCATGTTTCGGGAGGCACAGGGCCGTCACCCACGTTTCCTCCCACCGGAGCTTTGCAGCACATCCGATGATGGATGGGGCACCATCCTTGTTCCCACGCACGTGTCCCCGGGGATGAGCACCTCTTGGGAACTCACAGGGCAGAGGAGGAGCAAGAGAGAGGAGGAGGAGGAGGAATCTTCTGCCCCTGGCATGACCAAAGGAATTCACCCCTATTTCCATGCACACTCATGCTGGTCTTTAGCAGGAGATATGAATCACAGTATAGGTACTTGTAGGGACAAGTCACAGGCCACCAGCTCTGGTAAACGACAGCAGCGTGTTGCACCTTGCCTGGCCAGCCCTGAGCATGTCCTCTCAACTAGCCCTTAAAGCCACAAAAACCCTTATCTGAAGAGACGCATTGATGCAGCTGGTTTTGGGTAGCACCGCCTTAACCGGAGACCTCCGAGGAGCAGGTCCCTGAACTCCCATCACGTCCCCAAAGCGGAGGGGTTTGGGGTAGGGCAGCCCCTTCATCTCACGGGGTTTGAGTCCCGTGAGGGCAAAGCCTGGCCCGTCCCTTGCCAGGCGATCTCCAGGCTCGCCTGAGGGCCGGAGTGACGCGCCGTCGCTCAAGGTCACTTCCAGCCTCCTACGCCCCTGATCTAACAAGAAGCGACGTGCGGCCGGGAGGGCAGGGAGCTGGGGTTGGGGGCGGGGGGGATGCAGCATCTGCCTTTGCATGCTGGCTGCTTACCTCCCCCCCAAGGCTGCCCTCCAAAAAAGAGCGTTGGAGCGAGCCATGGCTGAGCACACGGCCACCCTCCCCACCTCCTCCCAGCGCTCCGGAGCTCCTCATCAACCTGGAAAGCTCTGCAGGGACAGGACACGGCCAGCTCTGCCTGGCCACAGCGCCGGGACCTCTGTAGCTCCAGAGCTGGGGGGGCCGTTTCACACTGCCACGGGTGCAAAACAGTGCTGGCTCACAGCTCAGGTCCCCCAGGGAGTCAGGGTGTCCTGCCACCAGCCTCCAAGCCGGCGGTGGTGGCACAGGGGGGACCCGAACTGCTCCACCGCCCTGACACCTCATCTCCAGCAGCGTGTCCCTGCTCTGCAGGATGGACTGGGCTCATATTTGCCCAGCCTCTGCCAGCAGCCAACCCGGTGCCCCCTCACCAATGCCATCTGGAAGAAGGGGACCGCTGTGTCCCAACGTGGGGTGTGGGAAATTGCAGTGTCCCCACCCAGCAAATGTGGCTGGGGGGAGTCCCAGCCACTGGGATGGCACCGGGCTCTGCTGTGGCATCGCCAGCGCTCCCCGAGCACCCGTCTGTGCCAGGAAAAACCAGGAGGTGCCTTGAAAAGAGTAACAGTTTTCCTCCTTTGTTTTTGCCAGTCTTTGAAGGTGATAGTTTTCCGGTGCACATCCATCACTGGGACCACCAGGCTTCCACCATGAGCTGGGAGGGAAGGAGCAGGCTGCAACCGGGGGTGCAAGGCTGCGGTGACCTGGGACAGGACCCAGTGCCACAGGGGGGCTGGGAGCAGAGCCCAGCTCCACCGCTGGCTCCGCGCTCGTCTCACCGGGCGGCACATGCCACCGTACAGCCGCTCGCCCTTCCCCAGGGAGGGCTGCGGAGACGCAAGAGGTGGCTCCTTCCTCCTGCCGCTTGTCACCCTGTTTATTTTTAACAGCCTTCCCTCCTGCCCAGATATGACCCCCCCCAGGAAAGTGTCTCCTGGCACTCTCGCAGTGCCAATCGGCCTCGTGCCACCGCTCTGAACCCAGGGCGGACGGTCCCTCCCCGCCTGGCCACCGACCAGGGACATCACGTCACACGCTCCCGAACTGAAGGCAAACACTCGCTCCATTGCCCTTTCCAGGGAGGGAATTTCAGCGAGCCCGGCACGCACGGGGCACTGCCTGGGCCGAAGGGGGACAAGGTCGAGCAGGAGGCATGCGGGGCCCCGGCCACTTACGCACAAATTGTCTTTTGAGCACAAAATGCATCAGTTCTCCCTGGGAAACCTCAGCAAGGGTAGGGCGGGGAGAAATTCACCCTGCGACAGGCTCACTGGCACTACCCTTTGGAGATGGAGCCGTGCTCTGAGAAAGGACGGGAGAATGATGCTGTGAATATCCAGCGGGGGTTTTACCCAAGGCCCCCCGGCTGGTGTCTACATTCCTCTGACATTTGCTTTCCATTAATAAAAAAGCCACCGGGCAGGGCCACTCGCTGACCACAGCGATTAAGCAAGTGGCACGAGTTGTTTGCCGATGGGTGCTGCCGTCAGCGCAGAGCCGGGGAGGGGAGTGTGGCTCCACCTGCCCAGTAACGGGGCAAATCCCAGCGTGAAAACACCAGCAAGCATTTTGTGACTCTCCCCGGTGCTGGACGGGAGGGAAGAAAAGCTCCGGTCCCCTCCCCTGTCCATCCTTCCGTCCCTCCTGCCTTCCCACGGGAGTCGTGCCTTCCTCCGGATGCAGCTCCTCCCGGCCTCTCCGCCGTGCCAAAGGCCCACAGGGTCAAAGATTCCCCCTGGAGCGAGCGGGGCTGCAAAGAGGCAGCAGCCAGCTGCCCGAGTGGACTCGGCAATCCCTTGCCCACCCTGCACCCTTGCCCTGGGGGCTGCCAACCTGCTCAGCCTTGGCCCGGGGGCGAAATTGGGGTCAGGGGTTTTCGACCTTGCCTGTTGCCCCTCGCACGTCCCCCATCCCCGCAGGACTGCAGCTGCTTGTTGGTGTTGCACTCTGGCTCCTGTAAAACGCTGCCCTGGGCCAGTGCCGGCTGAAAAAAAAAACCCACATAAATTCCTCCCGCCTTGAAAAATAGCGGCCACATGGCCACGGAGACGTAACACTGCGCTGCTCCCGCAGCCCCCCCTGCGCCCGGCCGTGCAAGGCAGGGATGGTTGGTACCCTCAGCACCGCACCACAAGGGGCAAACCTGCCTCCCGCCCCGGCGCTTCCATCACCCCCCGCTCCCACCACCCCCAGCACGGCACGGGATGGAGGGAGCTGGGATGGGGAACCGCTTGCGCTGGCAAAGCCCACTTGCCCGTGCTGCTGGGCGTGCAGGACTAAACCTGGGAACTGAGCGGGACACGGACAGCAGGAATTTCTTTGCCTCCGGCTGCCAGAACAGCCGCTTCCTCCCCCTCTTTTCTAGTGATGCTCCAGCCACGCTCCAGCTGGGACCCCCGCTCCATGAAGGATGGCATGGGGGGCAGCCGCTGCCGCCTGGCCGCCTGTGCCATGCTGCCCGCATCCTTCTGTTTGCTTGGGGAGGGGAGCAGGGCACTATGCGTGACAGCCCTCCAGCTCCGGGACAAGGGGAGCAGGCACCCATGGGACTCCCACGGACCAGACCTGGCATGGTACTAGGGCTCTCGCCTCTGCCCCCCACTCCGGACACGCTCCCTTCTTCCTGCCCTCGCTCCCTTTTCCTGCCTTTCCCAGCCCACCCTCCAGATTTCCGAGCGAGCCACGTCTTTCCTGCAGGAAAGCGTGCCCCATCCACCCAGCCGGCCATCTACTACTCCATTTCCCTCCCTGTTCTCCTTTTCTCCCTGCCCCACATCTCCGGCTTCCCCTCCCGCTCCGCCTGACCCACAGCCTCGGGGCTCTGCTGGCAGGGTGAAGCCCAAGGCTTGCCAAAGCAAACAGTGGCAGGAGGAGGAGGAGGAGGAGGGTGGCCGAGGCCGGAGCAGGCAAAGGGCAGAGTCCACCGTGGGCAACCCCAGCTCACCGCTCCAGGGTGAGGAGCGGCTTTTTTAATGCGCCAGTGGGGGATGTCTCCGTGCGCCCCGGCAGGCTGCGGGTGTTGGAGGCGATGCCTCGGCTGAGCAGGGTCTGGGGATGCTCAGGAGCAGGCTGGGGGTCGAGCACCCTTTGCCGCATTCCCCCATGCAGGTCTGGGGCAGGGGGCTGAGCTTCGTGGGGGGCTGGAGGCCAAAGGAAAGCGGATCCGGGGCTCCAGTCTCCCGCAAGCAATTTATAGCGAGGTCTTTCCCTCCCGCTCTGCTCCCTGCCAGGAAAAGCAGCAGGAAAATATTTCCCTGGGAATTGTTTTTGTTCCTTCCTCTGTGTCTGTACGCATGAAGCTCTCCTCCGCCTTGGACATGCCTCAACCTGTCCCGAGGCTCAGATTAATCCCCTGCACCACCAGGGACGACAGCTGAGGTCAGACGCTGTCAGCAGAGGCGAGGAGGAGGAGGAGGAGGAGGAGAAGAAGACCTTCCCCCTAGGAAACCACACACGTCCCCAGCTAGAGCAGTGAGCCTGAACACCAGGCAGCCCTGCCTGCTTCTCCCGAGCAGGAGAACACCCTGCAACGTGGCGGCACGCCGGAGCATCCCGCACAGGAGGGTGAGCTCGGCTGCTGGTGGTGCCCGAGCAACGTGGCAGAGCCTAAAGCCTGGCTTAAGGAAAAAGCCGGGCTGAGCCGGGGCAGCTGCAGGCAGCAAATGCATCTGCAGCCAGGCAGGTCGCAGTCTGGCAGTGCCTCCAGCAGCGAAGCCGTGGGTGCCGAAAAACAGGTCAGCAGCAGGTGGTACCTCCGCTTCTCCACTGGTCTGGGAAAGGTCTTGCTGGCTCCTTTGTCCACGGCTGCAGGAAAGGGGAAAAAGATGAACCATCCCCCTCGCCTGCACCAGAGAAGCAAGCCCTGGGCTGGGCTAGAAGAGCTGCCCACAGGTCTCAGCATCCTGCTGCCCGCCTGGCAGGGAAGCCGGGATGGAGGGAAGGTGGAGAAATTGGGATAGAGGGAGAGCACATCCACCACAAAGCCAGTCCTTCGGTGTGCAAAGCGCTCAACACCGCCTCGGAGCAACCAAGACAAGCTCAGAAGAGCTCAGCTCTGGTAAATGATGCTCTGCGGTCCCTGCCCAGGCAGTTCACCTTCCTCTCATCCCTTTTTCCCCTCTACCTCGCATGAGTGCTTGGGAAATACATGATGACTGACTATTTGCCAGCAACCCCAAGCCCTTCCCTCCCCCTCTCCCCAGGCTCCATCACCAATAAATCACCCTGCTGGGAGAGAGGGCCAGAGGAAACCAGAGGCACAAAACCTCAAACAGAGCCTTTTTTCCCTCCCTGCTCTCCCAAGCAGCTCTGCATTTCATTACGGCGGCCAGGCCAGCCCTCGCCCAGCTGGGGAGAAGGAGGGGAGGGGGGGGCCCCGCAGGGTTTGCACATCGGGAGCAGAAATCACAACCAGAAGAGCAGGAGAACGGAGACGTTTGTGTTTGTCACCGCGTCTCTCTCGGCACTCG
The DNA here is from genome assembly GCF_964199755.1 of Larus michahellis. Classification (NCBI taxonomy): domain Eukaryota; kingdom Metazoa; phylum Chordata; class Aves; order Charadriiformes; family Laridae; genus Larus; species Larus michahellis. Next base: position 24,234,317 of record NC_133903.1, on the reverse strand, counting down.
CCTGGCCCTGACCCTGGCTCCGGGATCCATACTGGCCTGGAATAGCTCTCCTCCGCCGGGGTCCCTCTGTGCCAAGGCAGCTCCGGGCACCTTCCAGACAGTTTCTTCCCCCCGCCAGCCATCCCCTCTCAGTGCCGCCCCCTCTCTCTACCCAGCTCCAGCTTTCTACAAGCTTTGCCCCCTTCCCTCTTCCCCGGCTCAGCTGCCCCCAAGGCTGGGAATGCCCTGTCCAAGCAAACACTGAGCCTGTCCCTGCCCAGGGAGAACGGCGAGGACAAGCCCCCGCTCCCCTGCAAGCACCCCCCAACCCACCGGGGACCGGGTAGGAGGCTCCCTCCGCCCACCCTAAATATATATTGGCAGAGCATCGCCAGCAAGCACAGTACATTGGAGACAGATGCAAGCTCCGCAGCGGCATGAGGGCTGGGGGGGGGGATCCAGACGTGCCCCTACCCAGCCTCCCGAGACATCATTAAGCAAAAAGTACTGCGCTACAGTACTTCTGCACCCCTCCCTCCCCCCAGAAAAGCCTGGCCTGGGGTTTAGCCCTTGGCAAAGCTATGCCCCCTGGGACTGCTGCGGTGCCCCCCAGCTCCCCACGACTCCCCAAGCCGGGAGAGGCCCCAGCAGGCACGCAGCCCCGCGGCGCTGGCCTGCCTCCTTCCTCCCACCTCCCTCCCAGCAGCTCGCCGGATTCCTGAGCGCTGACACAGGATGCTGCCGCAATGAGAGTGCAGCGCCTTCCTCCCCTTCCCTTGCCCCAGGAGAGGAGGGACAGGCGGGTAAAGCCCGGGTCGCATCAGGCCAGAAGGGACCGAGAGCATCCGGAGTGAAATCCGGAGCCTCCTGCGAGCCCCTTCCCCTCGCTGCCCATCGCCCGTGGGCTTCCTCCAGCCCCTGGCTGGCGCCTGTCCCAGGCCAGACATACGTCCATCCCTATAAAGGCCGAGATGATTCATGCCATTAACACTCCCTTATTGGCAAGAGCCGGTTTTAAATCATTCCCTCTCTCCAGAAGGTATCCCTGATGAGAGCCGCAGCTCATCTGCCCGGAGCGGCAACCAGCAATCGCTTCTTGCTAATTATAGCAGGAGAAAAGTGAAAACCTTTCGCTCGCCCTCCTCCCCGAGCATCCCACTGCGCTCCCGGCTCCCTCCACCGGCATCTATCCCACCCTCCGGCTGCGCTAAGGGATTTTCCCAGCACCTCTCCTCTCCCAGGGGACCTAATCTGAGCTGGGGGGGGGGTGTTGCAGCAGCCCGGGCAAGCACTTCCAGCCGCTCGTTGCTATTATAGGAAGGTGAGGATCCTGCCATCTTGCCATTAAGTCATATCCTCCTCGACCCCATGAGGCAGTTTCCATAGGAGTCACCCTCTCTTCCAAGTGATGGAAGTTTTTATTTTTATCCGGCTTATTTATGCACTTCTCTTCCCTCCGTCAGCACTGGCCTGAGCAGCAGGTTTGGGTCATGAGCTTCTCCTTGAGCTTATTCCCCCTTCCCGGCTCAGCTCTCCCACGCCGTCACCCCTCACCTCTGCGGCAACCAAAAGGCAGCGCCATGAGCAGAAGGAAAAGTCCAGGGATTAAAGCAACACAGCGGAACAGATGAATTCAGGAAAACAGACCCCGTTTAGGTAAAAGTCATCAGAGGAATAAAAAAAAAGACACTGTGGGAGGAAAAAACCAAAACAAAGAGCAGAGAAGTTGATCCAAAAGTAACACAGCATCGTCGTTATGGGTCTTTTTTTGATTTGGGACTCATTTTCCAGTGGAGGTGCAGACCCCTCTGTAACGAGCCAAGGCCGCTATCTTGTCTCGGTTATTTTTTCCAGCGCCCTCAGCAGCAGCTGCTTGTGGCTCCCCAGGGACATGCACGTCCCAGGGAGCAAACCCCAGGCATTACTAAAAGACAGCCATGGGGACAAGCGGGGCACATGTTGGCGCAGCAAAGGGCTCCAGCAGCTGACGGAGTTGGTCTAGGTCTTTCAGGGACACGGCACCACCGTTATCAGCCAGTAAGCAAGAACTTGCTCACCTCAGAGCGCCCCGCAGAGAGGTCACACCAGCCAGAAAGAGCTGCGCGGGCAGCATCTCTGGGTAGCCTTTGCCGCGTTTTCAGAGGCCAACAGCAATTAAGCTGTTGCACAACTCCTCTCTGGAAGATCGAATAGATACGAGTGCTACTGGTGATCCGTGCCAAAGGGAGGTTGGGTCTTGTCTGCGCAGGGACACCGGGGGCCACACAAACCAACTGGACCAGATGCTCTTCCAGCAGTTGGGTGCCCAGAAAACCTTTAGATAACACCAAGCACGCTCCTGATCAGCTCCCCAATGGCCAAGAGCAGGACTGCCCCCACCCCATTTCTGCGCTCAGGAGCTGACCACAAGGCCTGGGCAAAACCATCCACTTCCACGGACATGCTGTTGGCAGACAAGGAGCAGGACTGAAACCTGCTCCCCCGGCCTTGGGAAAGAAGCTGCACTTGTATGGGAGCACGAGGAGACGATTTCCATGCCCCAGCCCAGCTTCTGACCCACGAGAGCGACCTGTGCCCTCAGAGCAGGGCGTTCTGCAAGGGAGCTGGAGGAGAGCTGGGAGGAAAGTCCTCTGTAGCCACCCTCCTCCTCCCGCTGCTCTCCTCTTACTGGAGAGGCCCCAAGGTGGCTCTGAATCCCATCTGACAGCCACGCTGTTGGACTGCAGGGTTGTCCTGGAGAGCACTTGTACCAGCGAACAGGAACAGGACCTTCCTGTCACCTCCCAAAGGTCATCAAGTGGAAAGAAATGTCTCGTGACGCACAGTTTCCTCGGTGTTGTCTACCAGACTAAAATGGTATGTCACCATTAAGAAAATTAAAACAGTGGGACTTTCACTTTTGCTTAAGAATAGGGAGTTACTAACTTGTACGCAAACTAGCAGAGCTCCCTCTAAGCTGTCCCTCACCAGACAGCCTCTTGCTCATCCCAAGTCCTCCCCTTGTTGCCTTCCTAGTGCTTCAGGAGGACCCAAATCTCACAGAAACAAGGTGTAAAAACCCCAGCCTGCAAGCCGAGTGCCCCCGCTGTAAGGGACAGCACTGCCTCCCCATGCGGGGCTTCTTTCAGCCACGCCAGAGAAAGCGGAGAGCAGAAAGCTTCACATTGGTCATCATTCATCTCCCATGCCGCTTCCCAGCTCTTCCAGGCAAGCCCTGAGGTTCAGCCAGACATCCCAAGCTGCATTTCACAGCACACAAACATCTTCCTTGACTCGCCAGAGATGCAATCCTCAGTTGAAAAGTTCATTAATTAGGAGCAGAGAAGCCTCTAGTGAATCTCCCAGCAAGAAGCAGGAAAAAAAAAAATCCCCTCACAATTCAGTCTAATTACAACGCCTCAGGGCGCTCCACAGTTGCTGTGAAGCAGAGGCCAAACTTTCCTCCCCACCCCTTAGAGCAGGAACTTTAACCCAGTTAGAGCTTTACTGATAAGGAAGAAAAAAAAAAAAAAGCCCTGATACTCATCATTTTAACTGTTCTGCAAGTTACAGCAAAGAGGAGGCACTGAAATACATATCTGGCAGAGCAGCAGCTGGCCGTGAGCACGGCCTGCGTCCGGGAAGGATCCACTCACATGCCCCCAGCCCAGACCTTTGAGTAGGCGAAGCCGGAGGCCAGCCCTCAGCCTAGCCGTAGCACAGGGCTGGGACTGCGCGCAGCTGCTCTTCTGGGATTTAGCAACCGCCTTCCACCCACAGACAGGGTGACACTGCACATTGGGGACTTTCTGAGTAAGACCTCAAATGCCACGGCAGCTCCGGCCCTGGGAAGAGGCTGCAGCCAGAGAAGCAGCAGGAGCACCTGGAAGGGACTCCACTAGCCCAGACAGAAGCTCCCTTTCTTCCGGGCTGCCAGAGGAGCTGGACTCCAACCCACCCCAAGCCTCTGGCGAGGCAGGGTGGATCCAGCCACAGACACGCAGCAACCACACCCTGGCTGCTGCCTGCCCAGCTCCCCACGGCCCTCCTCCTCCCCCCACCCCAGCCAAGCAGGGGCACAGACAGGGACTAGGCTTATACAGTTGAAAATATTTAATACGTGTTGTACACGTAGAATTACATTTTATACAAAACAAGATACATCACTGAAGGAGAACACTGTACAAAAAAAAAAACCCTACGGGAGCCCCAAGCCTTTATACAACAAAGACCAGGAGTTACCAAGCCTAACAAACAGGCTCAAGGACTTTCCCTCTAAGCATCTGTAAACTTCGTTTCTCTCAATAAACACTTTTAAAAAGCACCATGTAATAGTTCTGACCTAACCCTTTCCAAAATAGAGACTTTATTTAATAAACTTAATACTTTCCAAGCTTAAAATATTACCCGCTGGGAGTGCCCCCGGTGTCGGCGGCAGCCGGGGAGCCTCCCCCGGGCGCCTGGGAGGGCGGCGGCCCGGCCAGGAAGGGGAATTCCGGGAGGGCAGGGCCGGGGGCGCTCCCAGGGCGGGTGCCGGCAGACAGGACCCGGGGTGCCGGAGGCGGTCGGGGGAGGGGGAAGTGCTGCTGCCCCGCGGTCCTTCCCGTGCGGCGGGGCAGGGCACCGGGACTCGCCGGCGCCGGAGCCCCGCGGCGCTGCCCGCACAGTCCGCTGCGGCGGGCGCCCTCCGGGGGTGCGGGAGGACGAAGGGGGAGGGGGGGGGTCACCTTTCTGTCCGGCTGCCCATCTGTCTGCCGGGCCCCCCCTCCCCGCGGCGGTGGGCGAGTCTCTGCGGCCCGCGGCCGGCGCGTCAGAAGGCCACGATGGCCGTGCTCCAGGGGTTGAGGGTCCGCAACACCGGCTCATCGCAGCAGATCTGTCCCGGCTCGGCCGCCGCCTCGGCGGGCGTCGTCGTCGCCTCGCTGCCGTCAAGGGGCTGCCGCCGCCGGCCCTTGGGCTCCTTGCTGAGCAGTCCGGAGAAACTGGAACCGAAGATGCTTATGAGACTGGCCACGTTGCCCGTATCCATGTCCTCCTGCTCGCCCGGCGGCGGGGTGGGCGGCGGCGGCGGCTCCTCTACCTCTCGGCGGGGCTTCTTCACCGGGGAGCCCGCCTGGCCTCGCTCGCCGGCACTCCGCTTCCGGGGGCAGTGGGGCGCCGGAGGCGCCGCGGCCCCCGCGGTGGCGCAGTCCGCCCGGTTCGCCTCGCCGCCCGCCGCGCAGCAGCAGCCGCAACAACAGCGCCGCGACCGGGGGCCTTCGCAGTCCGCACCGGGCAGCCGCGGGCCGCTCCTACTCGCCTCGTCCTGCGGGGGCGGCGGTTCGCCGGCCGCCCATGCGGTGGTACAGGGCGGCGGCGGCTCCTCCTCGGGGGGTCCGCAGGCGGCGGGGGGCGGCTCGGGCGGGCAGCCCGGCTCGCTCAGGTAGACCTGGCGGGCGCTGCGCAGCACCAGCGACACCAGGAGGTTCTTGTGGAGCTTGAGGCCGCCGCGCTGGCCCCGGGCGCTGTAGATCTTGCCCAGCGAGATGCTGACGATGCGGTGCGCCTCCAGCTTGAACTCCATGGGGGGCTGCGAGGTGGGGGGCGCCGGGCCGTGGGGAGCCGTGCCGAGCCGCGCCTGCCGCCTCCGTCAGCAATCCAGCTCCGCACGCCGCTCCTTCGCGCCGCCGACTGAGACGAGCCCACGCGCCCGGCCGCTTTTTATACTCCCCCCGCCCTGGCCAATCAGGGCGCCCCGCCGGCCGCTCCAACCGCCGGCTGGCCCCCGCGCGCCAGCGCCGGCCAATGGCGAGGCAGGGGAGCGGGTTCGAAAGCTCGCCCCGCGGAGAGGGCTCTTAAAGCGGCAACGCCAGCGTGCGGCTGCTGGTGGGGCCCGCTGGAGTCTAGCAGCCAGGAGGGGGTCTGCAGCACCCCAGGTTTTGCAGCACCCCAGCTTCACGTTGGCTGGATCAGACCGACGGGCAGCAGTGGAATTTTGGCCAAAATAATTTCATCGTTTCCCGGGGAGGCGGGGGGGAAGGAAAAAAAAAAGACATGCCAAACCAAGAGCAACTCCTGTTTTGTGCAGTTTTTCCCCAATTTCAGCACCAGTCTCTGCCATCTTGTTGTGTTAGGGAAGGAACTGGTGTTGGCCGGAGGGGGAAGTACACCCTGGAGTACTTCAAGGAAAACCTGCCCCCATGTTCCCCAGAAAGCCGTCCCTAGCCAGCTGCCGGATGGAGATCTGCCCCGGGGGTCCGGGGGTGAAGCTCTCAGGAAGCCCAGGACAAAAGGGGAAGATCCACCATGGGGGCAGGAAGGGCTACAAGGCAGCATGGGGAGGACAACAGGCCACCAGCATGGCCAGCAGTGATGGGGACCGCAGCAGCCTGGAGCACTTTCGTTTGGGAACTGAAAACCTCGCTCTGCCATAGCTGTGAGACGTGGTGTCAGAGCCAGCCTGGTGGCTTGGGGCCGCAGGGGACAGCTCGCCACTTCCAGACACAGGTCTAGGCACCAGGGAAGCCTTCAAGAAAGGTCCTGCTCTGGGCAAGCAGGGGTTGTTTTGGGGCTTGGAGCAGGGACCCTCCTCCTTCCACCAAAGAGCAACCACAGTCTGCAAAGAGGCAAGAAGTGAAAGGGCCCAAAATTAAGGAAGTTTAACGAGCTGCCCCGGAGTATCGGTTTCCATTCCAGCTGACACACAACAACTTGCTTTCATCCCTTTTTCTCCAGGAGATTCATCCGCAGACCTCCCAAGAGGAGATCCACAGCCTGTCACAATGCCGCGTTGGCAGGAACTGCCACTACGTCCTTGGCTGCTGGAAGGACAAGGGGGTGGCTGGTCACAGAGGTAACAAAAACCAGGTGAAGATTCAGCCACAACAAGTCATAGTTGACACAGCAGGAGCCTTCCCCCCCCCAAAAAAACCCTACACTTGGTCCAAATGCATGTTTTCCTCCTGCTGGAGAGCAGCTGGAAAACCTCAAATGCTACTCTTTGGATGTGGAACACAACAGCGTGTCAACCTGGGGGATGGCATCTCAAAATGTCCACCCTCCTCTTGCGCAGACCTGCCGTGCTCCATCTTAAATGACTAGACAGGAGCGCATTCAGCCACGCAGCCAAAACACTGGCCGAAACAGCCATTCCCGGCTCTCCCCCTGCCTGTGCCAGGGCGAGCCTCTCCCAGCTGCCGAGAGCGGGGCTGTCCCCCCCACGCCCGGCGTGGGAGGACAGAGGGACGCGAGCCCCGACGGTGGGAACCGGGAACCGAGGGCTTCCAGACCCGCCAAACCTGCTCCCTGCGTCTCGAAGGGCCGGTAACACCCTGGCCTAAGCCCTCAGGTCAGTCTAACCAGCCGGGGCAGGTCTGGGCTGGGATGTTTGAGGACTGCAGTCACACCTCCTGGCCCGCAGCCGGCATGTCTGCCCGTCACCCGTGCCCCCTCCACGGCACACCATCGGTTGTGTCCCTGCAAAACGGCTGGGGCATCACCCAGCATGCTGCTCTGGGACTGCTGTTTGTACGATCCAGGCACCCGCATCCTCAGCAGAGGTGACTCCGGATAGAAGGATAAAGCCAGGTTTGATACACCTCATCTGGGTACATTCCCGACTCGGATGCGGACGAAGAGCCGTGGTGCAAAGCCACCTCACTGGCTGGAAAAGCTGAACGCGGGCAGAGGAGACACGACGTGAGAGCTCTGCTGAGTAAAGATGCCTGGATACTAGTGGACCGACCTGTTCTGCCGCTCACTGCCTCACCCCGGTGGCATGAGGCACCATTTCTCTCCGGTCACCGTGTTTTGGCTACCTACCCTGCCTAGGAGCGGGCGGGCTGGCAGCCGCACCCCTGCCCTGGCCGGGGATACGCACAACGGGGACGGGTACCGTGCGACCCCTCATCCCTATTAGTGCTCAGTCAGGCACAACCTTTGGCATGCGTTATTCCCAGGGCACCAAATCCCTGCCTTGGCACCAGCCCTGCCCCTGCCTGCGCTCCGTCCCCTTGGCAAAGCGGTGGGGCGGTGGTTTGCTTTTCCCCGGAGGGAAGATGCCACGCAGGAAGAGAGGACCGGCAGCGGCGCAGGCAGAGGCTGTCCCGGCAGCGGCACAGGCAGCCCGTTTAAGCCAGGCAGTATTTTGGTGGCAGCCCTGCCTTTCCCTCCCAGGCTGATGTCATGCTTTAGTAAGTTTGAGGCAGAGTCACATGGCAGCTTCTGAGGTCAGCGCCTGGGGTGGCTTTGTTGTCTGCCTGCCTGCCTGCCTGCCCGCCCTGGCCTCCTGCCTGCACCCGGAGCCGGGCGACCCTGAAGGGCTTCTCCTCCGAGCGGGGCATCTCCGTCATTCCCACGGCTGGGCATCTCCATCCTACCCACAGCTCGGCATCTCTGTCACACCCAGGGCTGGGCACGGCGTGGGAGCCGTCACCTCCGTGGGGCCAGCATCATGGACGGACGGTCAGACACACCTCGTGTCCATCCCTCTGCCCACAGAAAGGGCATTGCCCCCCATCCCTGGGGGGGGGTCACAGGGGGATAAAGAGGAGGCGGCGGAGGAAAGGGTGTGACGGGTGGCTCTAATCTCCGCATGTGATCTAACTGGGCTGGAAGGGGGTTGAGGAACAATTAACAATCCTCCCAGCTCAGCTGCTGTTTCCCGAAATAGCTCTGGCAGCAGGAGGAGGAGGAGGAGGAGGAGGAGGGCAGGAGGGTGGACGGACGGGCTGTCAGACAAAGGTGGCCTCTCCGCCAGCAAGCTGCAGCCGGCGGCGCGGCCGGCAAACCGGCGGAGGAGGCAACCCCGGAGGCCGAGCAGCGGGGAGCCCATGGCCCCACCTGGAAAGGAAAACAATGTGAGATAAAAGCAGCTCGCGGCAGGAAGCAGCTTGTGGTACAAATAATAATTGCAGAGGGCTGTGCGCACCACCGCGTCTTTCGGAGGCGTTTAAATCCGCCTTCGACGGCGGGCAGAGGAGGTCGGCGCCGGGAAGCTTGTCGGGAATTCATGCTGCTGCATCTTGGCCGGGAGTTGGCGTGGGCTGTGTGCCGGCTGCCTGCATCCCCGGCTACAGCGGCGAAACCCCGGCCGGGGTCCTGCCATCCCCCCCCAGACGGCAGCGTGGCTGGGGGCCATACCGGCAAGGCCATCTGGCGCACAGCACAGCCGCCACCCGACCTGTGGCAGTGGGGATGAGGATGTGGTTAGCAAGATCCTGTTTCGACAGCGGCGCCTGTCCCCGTCTCCCACCCCACACACCCCCTCCCCGCCAGCCCCTTGCTGTCACCAAATGTGCGGCCCAGCCCCCCAGGGCAAGCCAGCTGTGGCAAAGAGGTGGAAAACCCTCTGGGTAGGACGGATGGGGAAATTAGGGTCTCCTCACAGCACAGGCTGAAGTCATCCATCACTTCTCTTGGCTGTCCCAGCGCCACTGCAGTGCATCGCCCTTTCCCTCTTCAATTAGGACCAGGATTCATGAGTTAGATCCAGGAAGAAGATGGGAACAAAACAGCCAGACCAGTGGGGTTGGGGCAAAAGCCTTCAGCCCAACAGCTGCCTGCAGCAAAAATGGATCTCCAGGACAACGAAACCCCAGGGAGATCCAGGTGCATCCCCAGAGATTGCTGCAGGAAGCAAAATGGGACAGGGAGGAGGAACATTTCCAACTGTGGATTCATCCACAGCCCCAGCCTGAGTTCATTTCTAGATGGGAATAACCCACATCTGAATTGTGAGGGACCCAAGGAGGGCTCAGGATGCAGAGGAGGCTTGTTTTGGGTTGTATTTGGTTTGTTTTTTTTCAAAAAATGGATGATTCACATAGACATGGTCTGGACTTGCTGCAATTGGATATCAGTAAATAATCCCCCAGGGTTCCCAACTGCTCTGGTTTATCCATGCTTGGAGATAAGGTCAAAAGAGCTGGGAAACATCCCAAAAACACAGCCAAGAGCGCTAACCTCTAATGGCTGCTGAATGAAAACCAAACACAACACTCACAAGCGAAACAAATACAAACAAATCAATACAAACCTAAACCCGAAGGAGAGGAAGCAGCTCCCACAGCTTCTGAGAGCACCGTGACACCCACCCCTGAAACCACAGTGGGGTGTGAGCCTGCAGCGCCGCCACGACAAGAAAGCAAAGGGGTTTTCCAGGGTTAAAAGCCCCATTCCTGTCGGCAGATGATAATGTAGATACCCCAGGCAGGCAGGACTCCCTCCTACATGTCTTTTTTTTTTTTTTTTTTTTCCACCGGTGACCTGGGATTCCCCCTTTTCCCCCTGCACAAATGATTATAAATTTCCCTTCCCTTACTCCAAGCCACTGGCTTGGGATTTCCCTCCCCTCCCCTCCCCTGGAGACGCGTGACCCGGACCCCCTGCCCATCAGAAACCCTGCTGCTCCTCCAGCAGCCTCTCCAAACACAAAAAGCAGGGCTGGGGGGGTGGTGGCGGGGAGGGGAATCCCACTCCCAGCTATCAGCTTCTTCAGGCAGCCATTTCCCTTGGAAAAATGCGGCCCCGCATCTTTCAGTGTTTTATGGAACTGGCTTGGGTTTCCTGGGGAAAAAATGCATTTATTTGTCCGGGGTTTCCTATCAGACAACCCTTCTATTGTAGTCCGCCTTCCTGTAGTTTTTTTCCCACTCTGATATGCCTGCAGTGAGTCCTGTGCCATTTCCAAAGAAGTGCGGAGGCCCACGGTCCGTGCCCTCTCGCTACCCCAGCTTTGCAGACAGAGGCTGCCTTGTGTCCAGGGGGAAAAAAGCAGGACAGCCCTGGGACACAGCCTGGCAGACGACCCTCCGGCTGCCCAGCAAAGCCCGTGCTTTTCGCTGGGGCGATGTGCTCCCCAGCCACGAGGGATGCGCTTCCTCTTTGCTAAACAAGAAGGCAGCCTCGGTGATGGTTAAACATCTCAAATTAATCGCGCGAACTCCGCACGGAGCCAGCCAAAAGTCACAGTTCAGCAAACCGCAGGGCAGACCGCCTGCCCAAAGGAGTCTCAGCCTAATTATCTTTTTTTTTCCTCTCCTTGTATCTCAATGTCACCTTCCTTTTAGCCGGTGGGCAAATGACGACTGCATCCCTCTGCACATCCCAGAGCGCAGATGTGTCCTCTTTGCGACTGCTTCCCACTTAGGCGTGATGGGGAGGTTGCTCGATGACGCTTCGGAGCCACGGAGCCATTATCCTAGGAGAGGCTGCTTGCTCCACTCCCTGCTAACGAAAGGGTGGACCAGGGTCCTTGGGAGCTGCCAGCAAATCACACCACACACAGTGATTATTAAAAGTCCAAAGGCAGACCAAGAGGCAACCTTGAGTCCTCAGAGTAGCAACGACCGACGAGAGCGTCAAGGGCAGAGCAGATCCTCTCTGTGCTGAATCCCTCCTCCCACCATCAAGGGAAACCGCAAAATAAAAGGTCTGTGCCTGCCAGCAGGCCTTGACTCCCCCTGCTCCTTCTGATCTGATCTGATCCGATCCCCCTGCTCCTTCTGATCCGATCTGATCCGATCCCCCTGCTCCTTCTGATCCTTGCCCCTTTCTCCTTCTGGGGACCTTCCTTTGGCCACCTCATCCTTCACATGGTTTGTGGGGCTGGCTACGCGACCAAGCCCAGAGCCCTGGCAAGGTCATCCATGGACACGGGGATAACAAGGAACGGTTATGGGGTAAGGCTGTTGGAGGAAAAGTTCCTTGTAATTTCAGCCACTTTTTAAGTAACGAGGACTCTGGCAGTCCAGCACCTCGCTACTCATGTATTTTAACTTCTTTTTGGGTCCAGGTAAGCTCTCAGCATCCCTGGCATCCTACGGCAGGCAGTCCCTGAGGTCCCTGAGGTTCACCCTGCAGAAAACAATGCAGCCCTTGCTCAATTTCATTTCCCACTTTCATTAAACAACCAACTGCTCATGCACTACAAAGAGGAAACATAATTTTCTCCAAAACAACCCTTGTTCTGAGTAGTCATCCCACATCCTACCGTGAATATCACTTCGCATTTGCTCATTTATTCTTGCTGTGGTTTAACCCAGCTGGCAGCTAAGCACCACGCAGATACTCGCTCACTCCCCCCTTGGTGGGACAGGGGAGAGAATCCAAAGAGTAAAAAGGAGAAAACTTGAGGGTTGAGATAAAGGCAGTTTAATAGGTAAAGCAAAAGCCGTGCACGCAAGCAAAGCAAAACAAAGAATTCATTCACTGCTTCCCACGGGCAGGCAGGCGTTCGGCCATCTCCAGGAAAGCCGGGCTCCATCACGCGTAACGGTTACTTGGGAAGACAAATGCCGTAACTCCAAATGTCCCCTCCTTCCTTCTTCTTCCCCCACCTTTATATGCATCTCATGGCACGGAACAGCCCTTTGGCCAGTTGGGGTCAGCTCTCCCAGCTGTGTCTCCTCCCAGCTTCTTGTGTAACCCCAGCCCACTCGCTGGTGGGGCAGTGTGAGAAGCAGAAAAGGCTTTGACACTGTCTACGCACCCTCAGCAATAACCCAAACATCCCTGTATTATCAGCTGTTTTCAGCACAGTCCCAAAACACAGCTTCATGCTAGCTACTACGAAGAAAATGAACTACCCGAGCCAAAACCAGCACCTTCTCCACCCCTTATTCCATACCATTTACGTCATGCTCAGGTCCCACACTACCCAATACATCCTCATTAACCACCACCCCCCTTCCCATCATTTGATACACAGATATCATTCCCTTAGCCTATGGACCACCCCTGTAAAATGTCCACAAAATGTCCAGAAATGTCCACAAAGTGTCCACAGAGTTCATTTAGTCCATGACTTTGGGCTCCATCTGTTATGGTGGTCACTCAGGACAGGAGAGATGGTGTGTTGTGTGGAGTTATTGGGCGCCAGAGCCAGCTCAGGTCGGGTCATTGCTGCACTTGCACTGCTTCTTGTAAGGCTTGTCCTCCACTGGTTTGGGTGGTTCCTGCTAGAGTAATTCCTATAACATGCAACTCAAATCCTGGGTTACAACAATTTAAAAGTATATCCATTACAATCTCCACCCCTGGTCCCTTTGGATCGGACCATAGGGTTTAACATTGCAATGAACACCTCTCCTTGCCTGGCTCTGGCTTGAATTTATCCACAGACTGCAGTCCCTTGGGGGTGTACCTGCTCCAAGTGGAGCCTTATCTATGAGCCACAGTCTCTTCAGGGATACACCTGCTGCAGCATAGACTTACCCACTGCCACAGGCGCTTTGAGGTGCACCTGTTCCAGCGTGGCCTTCTCCATGGGCCACAATGCCTTCAGAGATATACCTGCTCCAGTGCAGCCTTACCCAACAGCCACAGTCCCTTCTGAAGTAAACCCGCTCCAACATGGCCTTACCCATGGCTGCAGTCCCTGCAGGGGTGTACCTTCTCTGTCATGGCCACATGATTTGAGGTGCTCCAGCGTGACCTCATGCACATGCTTCAAGGTGTACCTGCTGCAGCATGGACTCATCATAGAATTGTTTCGGTTGGAAGAGACCTTTAAGATCATCAAGTCCAACCGTTAACCTAGCACTGCCAGGTTACCACCAGACCATGTCCCTCAGCACCACATCTACACGTCTTTTAAATACCTCCAAGGATGGCGACTCAACCACTTTCCTGGACAGCCTGTTCCAATGCTTGATAACCCTTTCAGTGAATAAATTTTCCCTTGTATCCAATCTAAACCTCCCCTGGCGCAACTTGAGGCCATTTCCTCTTATCCACAGCCACAGATGCTCTGAGGTGTACCTTATCCAGCGTGGACTTGTCCTTGGGCCACAATCCCTTCAGAGGTATACCTGCTGTGGCACAGACATAAACATGGCCACAGTCACTTCAAGATATACCTGCTCTAGCATGGACTTATCCAGGGCCACAGACACTTCGGGGTGTCTTGCTCCCATGTGGACTCATCCACAGGTCACAGCCCCTTCGACTGGAGGTCACACTGGAGTTCCCACCTGTCCAGTACAGCAGCACAGAAACAGCAGTGATGCCCTGGTCATCTGCAAGCCCAGGTGCACGGCCATTGCCGTCATCAAAACGTTCCCAGGCAGAGCAGACAAGATGATAAGCAGTATGGCAAGCAGCAAAAGCAAAAAGCAGTCACTAACGAGCACAAGACTAATTTAGAGTAAGGCAAGCAAGCCCCACGGCGAGCGCAGGAGCCTGTCAATTAATAGCTAAACAGCAATAACAGCCATAAATTCGATCTCACACATTCTAATAAAATCCATTGTTACCTCAAACACTTTGAGCCCCACACTGGGTACCAAAAAGGACTGTCATGGTTTAATGCCAGCCAGCAATGAAGCACCACACAGCCATTCGCTCACTCCTCTCTGGTGCGATGGGCAAGAGAATCAGAAGAGCAAAAAGGAGAAAACTCGTGGGTTGAAATGAAGACAGTTTAATAGGCAAAGCAAAAGGTGCTCACGCAAGCAAAGCAAAGCAAGGAATTAATTCACTACTTCCCATCAGCCAGCAGGTATTCAGCCATCTCCAGAAAAACAGGGCTCCATCACCACTGTGCTTCACTCAGTTTCATCAAAATTAAGTCTTCATTAATCTCCCTTTAATCTCCCAACTTCTTGTGCATCTCCCAGCCTGCTCGCTGGCAGGGCAGTTTGAAAAGCAGAAAAGGCCTTGATGGTGTATAAGCACTGCTCAGCAATAACCAAAACATCTCTGTATTATCAACACTCTTTTCAGCACAAATCCAAAACACAGCCCCATAGTAGCTACTGTGAAGAAAATTAACTCTATCCCAGCCAAAACCAGCACAATTCCGTAACTGATTGCGTTTTTACCTTTTTTGACCGGTCGCCCAGTCAGGGATTGCAGTCTGTGCTGCACACAGACCCAACCAAGGGTACGGCTATGGCATGAAACCAGCTTTCGTCGGACAACAGAGAGCCCCCAAGAGACAGTGACAGGAGGAATGCCACAACCACAGGAAAAGCTTCGGTCAGGTTTCACTTCTCCCCAGACAACTACAAGCCCACGGAAACCCGCTCCATCAGCTTCAGCACATGGGACCAGGAGGATCCAGCATCTAAGCCGCCTTCTTGTCGCCTCAGCACATTTTTCTTTTAACACCTCAGTTGCCGAAGTCAGGGGACCACATCATCACACAGTTGAGGCCTCGTGCCGTCTGGCCCCTTTGTGCTTTACAGGAAAGGCACCACAGATTCGTAAAAACGAGGCTCAGGAAACCTAGTTA
The DNA here is from genome assembly GCF_964199755.1 of Larus michahellis. NCBI lineage: Eukaryota > Metazoa > Chordata > Aves > Charadriiformes > Laridae > Larus > Larus michahellis. The sequence continues at coordinate 24,219,145 of NC_133903.1, read as the reverse complement.
CAAATGCAGAGGGGCCATGAGTGGGCAGGATTTGATGGAAACCCTCTCTTCCCACCACAACACTGAATATTTAGCTACAGCCTAGTGTTTTGTATCAAGTTATCGATGCCTCGATCCTCCTCTTACAACCACCATTGAAAATCTTCAACAACTTTTACTAAAAATGCAAACGAGGAGGAAAAAGGCCAAAGCGTTTGAAACCCATTTCCTATATCACTTCTTCCTTTAGCTGTAAAACCTTTTCTGGGGGGAAAAAAAAATCCCCTATACTTTTACAAATCCAAATTCAAACCAATCCAGCTTTTTCCCGAGAGGAAAAGCCATCTCCTGCACACCAAATCCATATTCTTTACACCAGGCTAGTAGAGGATCATGCGCACACACACACACCCCTGTGCGTGTACACACACGCCACAAAAATTTTCCTGATAAAAGTTTCAGTGAGCCCAGCTCTTTCCTGCAGACGGTTGGGATTTTGACGAGTTGGCACTTTTCAGCGCAGAAGTGTTTAATCAGATCTTTCCTGACCAGTTCTGCAGCTGTGCGCCATGCCTCCAGCACTCCTCTCCCAGGGAAGAATCGGTCCGCCAAGCATGCTAAAAAGCTACCAAAACAGTTCCCGCTGCTTCTGCTTCCAAACCAAAACTCAGAGCTTCTCACAAGAAACAGCAAAAATGCCCCCATTTAAAAAAAAAAAAAAAAAAAAAAAGCAGTGTGGTTTGAGCAGTTTTCATGTGAAAATCTAAATCATTTACTATATTGCGTAGATTAATTTCCAGTATCAAAGCAAAGGCTGCCGTTTTTCTTCCTGGAAAGTTTGCAGCTTCCCTACATTTTGGTAGCACCTCCTTATTTTCAGCCTTCAACACCTCTGTGAAGCTTTACACTTTTTTGCAAACGTGTAAAAACATCCCATTTTCAATTAAGTGAATAAAGTATTCATATAATTTATTAAAGGATTTCTGAAATTCCTAGCTAGTAACTCGCAGAGGCTATGGAAGCTTTTCCCTTTTTTGCTCCCAGCGTAGTGAAGGTTTCAGGGGATGCTTTGCGAGCGCAAGCCAAAACTGCACGGCCTTGGCGCGCCAAAAGGAGAGCACTGCAAATTGCCTCTGATAGACTTTCATGCGTGTTTCAACAAATCTAAACCTGATAACCTTTGGTGAACTGCTCAGAATACACTACATTTTTAAGCACCCTAACTGCTATAACCAAATCCCTTGGAGGCTCTGAACGCAGAGCAACGAGACCACAACATTCAACAAGCTGCTTCAGAGGGGTGTCCCTGCATTCGGACAGGTGAGTTATGGTGTCCTGTACTTTGCAGAACAACCCACCACCTCCGAGCTTATTTGTGAAACGCAAGTAGTTAAGGCACAGCACATCGGGAACCACTGTCCCTGCAGAGCACAACAGCACCCAAGTAAGAGCCAGAGTGGGTACCCGGTAAATACCAGGCCTCTACCGGGACATTGTTGGCAGGAGGAAACCAGAACTGCTGAGCAGCTCCAGCCCAACCCAAGCTCTCCTTCCCCTGCTTGGAAACACACTGGTTTTCCTCCTCTGTCCGCGCAGGAAGCCCAAAGCTGCCAGAGCCAGAGACAAGGGCTGCAGCACACTGTGGGGAACTGTGCCAATGGCGAAGGTGGGAGCTCTGAAGAGTGTGAAGCACAGGTGGAAATCACAGAGGTTTTGGGAAGTACAAGGTCTTTGGGGGACAAGGAGAGACAAACTGGCCCAGTGACTCTTTGCACTGTTTTTTCCTGGAAGGAACCCCCCATGCTCAGTACAATGCATTTGGCAGGAATCCCCCGAAACCTGCTGGTATGGGAAACAAGCCACTCGAGGTGCAGCAAGGAAAGGCCGGCAAGCACAAGTCCTACAGCTGCTGCCTGTTGCACCACACCTTGCAAGCCACGGCTTCCCAGGCGTGGGACTGGCTGGAGCAGGAGGCGGCTTTCTCACCCCACAAACTGCAGAAACCGGTTTTACATGTGCCGCAGCCTTCCCACCCCACACTCATGAGTAAAGCTGCTGGGATTGCAAAAGCGAGGTATCCAGTTCACATGCTGAGGAGGCATCTCTGCAAATGGGTTTTGTGCCTCTTCCCTCAGTGAACTGGCACTGCCTTTGCGAGGGACGCTGAACTGCGGCCACATTTGGAAAGCGCAGGCAGGGACATGCACTTTGGTCAAGAGGGCAAAGATGTGAGGGATTACTCCAGGCCAAGCCTTTGCAAAATCAACCATCGTGCCTGCCTGTCCCATGGGAGTATCGCAGGGACATCCCCCACACATGGTGCCACACGCAGGGAGTTCAGCTGTGTGTATATGGGAACATCCCCCACTGCTGCACAGGCACCAGTCCACTCCTGCCAGCTCTTCTAAGCCCAAAGCTACCTGTGCTCACAGCTGAGAAGCTACTAAGGAGCCCAGAGATTTAAGAGGAGGGAGTGAGGGAACAAGGGGTCCTCACCCTGGGATGGCCAAGAGCCAAGCGGGAAAGGGCTGTTCTCGCCCCGCAGAAAGGAGGAAGGAAGCGGTGCCTGTTCACTCCCGGGGCAGGAAGGGTAGCGGGAACAGAGCAGACTGGCTGTCGCTCTCCCCTTCTTCCTCCCGCACCGGGCAGGAACACGGCCTGGCCGAACCGCTCCTGCCAGACGCCCTGTCAGGGACAATGGCCCTGCAGCCGGGACAGGGTGGCCACACCAGCCCCGCACAGGACGTGCCGACAAGAGCTGGCACATAGCAAACGCGGCGGCGAAGGGGTGAGCGGGACACGGCGCCTCCGACCACTGACGGGCTGCCCGGGGCCTAGCGGGCCGGAGCCCCCCCCGGGGACTGGAAAAGCCCTCACGAAGAACCGGGACGCCACCGCTTCCTCGCAGCGCGCCGCTCTCCGCCGGGTACCGAGCTGGGGGGGGTCACCCGCCGCTCCACCCCCACCGGCAGCCCCCGGGTACCGGCGCTCCCCCCGAGGCGGCGGCGCCTCCGCTCCCTCCGGCTGCCGCCATGGCGGCGTGCGACTCCCGGCGGTGACGTCACGTGCGCAGCCGCGCGGCGCGTGCGGGCGTGGGCGGGGCGGGGCGCGGGGCGTGGCGGCGGGTGGGGGGCGTGGCGGGTGGCGGGCGGCGCGCGGCGGCCGGGGCGCGCGGCGGCGGCGGCAGCGCCATGTCGATGGAGGACCCCTTCTTCGTGGTGAAGGGGTGAGCGGCGGCCCTCGGGGGACGCCCCGCGCCGTGGCGGCTGAGGGGAAGCCGGGGAGGGGCCCGGGTGCTGGGGGAAGCTGCGCACGGCCGCCCCGCAGCCGGGGAGGCCCCGGGCGTGGGGGAGGGGGGGTGAGCGGCGGTCGGGGGTGTCCGGAGGCAACCGGGGAGGGGGAAAATGGCGTCCCCGTTCCCCCACTTCTGTGGCTGAGGTGAGCGGGATCTGGAGCGGCCCCGCTGCGGTGCCCGGCGTCGACGACCGGGCCCGGGAGGCCCCCGGGGCGAGGCGCTGTGCCGGGCAGGTGCCGGGCCGCGCCCGGGCCTCCCCGCACGAAGCGCTCCCCGCTCTGCCGGCCAAGGAAACGCGAGCTTTGGAAATGCCCCCTACCCCCGCCCGCTTCGGGTACGGGGGGCGGGCGGGGAAGCGGGAGGTGCAGCTCTGCCTCGGCTGCAGGTGCGGCTGCCGGCACGGTGGGACAGCCTGGGGACAGCCTGCCCGGATGTCCCCGCAGCTGTGGGTTGGGAAATGTCGCCCTGCAGCTGGCAGAGCGGGGCTGGCTGGTTCCCGGGTGGGATCCCCGAGGGGCCAGGGCCACCGTGTCCTGGCTGGAAGATGGAGAAGAGCAAAGACCAAGCTTTAGAAGAAACTGCAGTGTGGACGGTGGCCATGAGAGGAAGCACACAGAGAGAGCCTAAACAAAGGCAAACACAAACCAAAGGTGGTCGAGGCAGGAGGAAAGAAAAATTGTAATTAATAGCGTGAAAACACCTTAGTTTCTAAAAACTACCCTGGGGCCACCTTCAGTTTCTGCTGTGAGCCAGTCTCCTACCCCGTGTCACAGTGAAACACCACTCAGGAGCAGTGGAGGCCCTCGTGGGGAAAGCCCTGTGAGCACAAGAGGTGTGGGAAGGGATGCTGGTTCACGCAGGGAAAGTGAATTGTTTTGCCAGGTTGAACTGGTGCTAAGGGGAAAAAACGTCCTGTCAAACTTTCCGGAGAGGTTCCCGTGCCATGCGGGGAAGGGCTGGGAGTAGAGAGAGGATGTGCTGCTGTTCCCAGCGTTAATTATTACCCAGCAGGTTGGGGTGGAAGGGAAGCCTAGTGGAGGCTGGTCCATGTTGGGTTCAGTTTGCTTTCCTGGAGTTCATAACTCCTCCCATCAGAGGATATCCAGCTCTGCTTTAAATTCCTGCTTGTGGGTACTTCCCCAAGTCTGCCCGGATGGAAAAAAAAGTCCAAAACCCTTCCTAGCAAGTAGTGGAGGGAACGAAGCTCTAGATCCTCAGTGTGGGCTGCTGACTTTAGGGCACTAGATGTGGCAGACTCGGAGCCGTGGGCATGCGAGAAGAGGAAGGGACATGTGTCAAGGTGCCAAGAGACCACAATTTAGACAGCAAAGTTGAATACTTCAGACCACAGTGTAACATAAAGAGAGCTACAGTTCTGGAACCCCTCCAGGGTGTGGGGCTCAGTTCATCTGTCCTGGTCTTCCCCCCATGATAACCTGCTTTCTTTCACTGGGGATGAACACCTGCATCTTATGTGGATGCTGTGTGCAAGCTCTCGAGCTCCTAGCGGCCACCTTTCTTACCAGCAAAGTCTGCTTTCCCCTGTGTCCCTCATCCTGGCTTCCCATGAACCTGGAGGAGTGGTTCAGGGCTCAGGACTGCAGAGCTTGTAAATATAGATACCATGACCCAAACTTACAGACCCGCTTGCCCCAAACCATCAAAGCAGCATTCAGTGCTGTCAGCAAAGCCTGCCTTCCCATGCCTTGAATGCACTCGTCTCCAAAAAGCTTAGAGCAGCAGAAAAAGCTTCTGTACCCTAAGCCAGCGTAGTAGAACTGTGTGGTTTTTTTGCGTTAAATTAAAATAAACAGTGCTGCACTCAACTGTCTGCTTGGCTGTGTTGTGGGGACAGTTCCTGTAATTCTGTGTGCCCTTGGGGTATCTCACCTAGGCAGTCAGGAGTCTTCAGAGGAGAGCTGTTGAGAGGAATGTGAAACATTAATTGCCAAAGAGCAGCCTTGTTCAGATGCTCTGCCCTGGCGTGCCTGTGTGACACTTGGCAGAAACCTCCCCTAAAGAAATAGCTTCCTTCATTAATAGGTGACCTGTAAGTTGTCGTTGCTCAGCACTTTGTGCTGCAGCATGACATGGGATTGCCTAGCAGGTAGGGCAAATCTTTATTTTATGAAATAAAATAAAAAATGTTTGAAGGAAAGGTGTTTGGGAGAAAGCTGGGCTTCCCTGCTCAGCTGGACATGGGGCTGTCCCACTGTGACTGCTGCAGAACAACTGATGATAATCCCTTCACTTCTTTTTAATCACTCTGGCTGCAGGGAGGTGCAAAAAGCCGTGAACACTGCCCAGGGGCTCTTCCAGAGATGGACGGAGCTCTTGCAAGATCCCTCCATCGCCACAAGAGAAGAAATCGACTGGACCACTAATGAGCTCAGGAATAACCTGCGGAGCATCGAGTGGGACCTGGAAGACTTGGATGAAACAATTAATATCCTTTCTGTGGCCCTTTGGAGGTAGGGGCCTGTGGTTCCTAAGTTGTACTAAATAGCCAAGTACCAGTGCTTGCCAGTAGCTGCTTTTTGCAGAAATCAGGACTATTTGGGATTGAATTTTGCATTTACATCGGCTTTTCTCAAACTGCAAAGGAGAAAAGAAGGCAAATATGTTCAGCAAAAGGATTTTTCTTTTGCCTTTTTGTTTTCCTTTTGACAAGGTATATTCTAAGATGCTTTGTTCTAGAAAGCCTATTGCGTTGTATGAATTTGGATTTCTGTGTAGTCTGTCGTACTCTAGGCTGGCTTCCAGAAATACTCCTTTTCCCTTGTGTTCATCTGAACGCTCCGGAAAGCGCTGCACAGAGAACAAAAAAAATGCAGGAGAGAAGCCTCACACTGGTGCGTGTGCTGCACAGTACGTTCCTGCCATGCTTTTTTTTCCCTCCAGTGTTTCCTACTTTGCTAATCAGATTTTGGGAAAAGGCATGGTGCAATGGAAAGCTGCCGCTTGGTAGAACCCTGCGGAAGCATGCTCGGGGTTTGTGTATCTGTGTGCGTACCCAACACCAATAACGGGGACTCCTTGACTCGCTGCCTACGCATCGTTGAGGCAAACCCACGGAAATTCAACCTCGATGCAACAGAGCTGGGTATCAGGAAAACCTTCATCACGAGCACGCGGCAGGTGGTCAGGGTAAGGAACGTGGGCAGGGGGTGGGAGTGTGGTGGAAGACGGAAGGAATGATTATGTGGTTAAAAAAGAGGAAAACTTGTGGCCATTTCCATGGTGAAGTGGAGAGCAGAGAATAAACCTGCCACCTGCTCTCTCGGCCTTCCTCCTCTTCCTCACGTGCTCCCTCCTGGGGCTGCCCAGAACGGTTTGTGAGTGCAGGTGCCCCATGGCTTACCCTCCTTTTCTGCTGCTGCCCCTTTAGTTCTTCACACCTCTCTTGTAACAGGGAGCCTGGGAACCTGTAGAAACTGGGAAGAAAGAGTAAAGACCCCGCTGCGATGCAGGGGAGGCCGGAGCCTCTCTTCAGAGTTGAAGGAAGTCGCAACTGTCCTGTGCTTTTGTCGCGCTAGTTTTCAAAAACAGAGAGTCTGCTTTGAACGCTGACGGTTAAAGCCTAGCGTTATTGACGTGGCGACTTCAACTTCCTACTGCTACAAAATAGTCCAGACAACCACTAGATTTATTTTTAACTTGAGGAAGGTTGTTTTTATTTTTTTTTTTAGTTTAAGCTCACCTCCTTAAGCAAAAGGAGGATTTTAACAACTTGGTAGTAATAAATAGAGAAGAAACATCTTCCCAAAGGCTTCACTGCCTGGTAACAAGCTGTTAGTTAGGAAGTTTTCTCCCTGTTAATAGCTATGCTGCGTGGAGCTTAGTTTCTGCTGTCCCTCACGACTCTGATATTCCTCCTTCACAAAATGCATTGCTGTGGCTGGCAGCAAGCGTGTTCCCCTACCTGCAGTCCTGTGGTCTGGAGGTTTGCTGCGTGGGAACTGATCCTAAAACCATGCTGGCCCTGGGTGGCAGGCATGTGCTCGCCGCGTTGCTCTCAGTGTAGTCTGCTCCCCAAACAAGCAGGATCAGGCAAGCTTGCCTTGTGGTCCTCTTTTCCTGGCTGAAAACTGCTGGCTAATGGGTTTTGGAGCAGCATCTCCTACTGCTAAATGAAACTCATTAGTGACTTATGCAGCTGACTTCAGTTTCCATGGGGGAATTTGTGATGTACAGCAGCACCTACATTAGCTGGTGAGAAGTAACCAAGGGGGATCTGGTGCTCTTAGGTGATATATTGCACGTCTCTGACAGTAAAACATACCTAAATGTTCTGGTGACATCAGAACTGTGCTGGTGGATCAGCCCCCGCTAGATCACATTGACTGCTTGCTAATCTGCCCTATGAAAACTAGATTATGTTGTGGTGGAGAGCCTTCTGTGGCTGGTGATCTTCTACAGGAACTTAGGAGCAAAACTTAATTGATAAAAGAGAAAACACAGGCACAGTCAGAAAGGATGGCCACAAGACAGGAAATTTATCTCATCCTATGCAATATAAAACCAGACGCAACTGGGAATGAAATGGAGGGGGTTGCAGGCTTCCAAGACCTTGAAGAGGATGACTCTTCCTTACAGTCTATCACTGAGAACATTAGTTTAACGTTATACAAATCAAAGTATTTCTGGCTGTAGTGGAGCAAAATGAGTAGTAAATAAGGAATATTTTCAAAATATCCCATTGCCGTTGATTCTAGTATTAGTAAAATGATGAACTGTGGTGAAGCTTTCTACAGTATCCTTCCAGACTCTTCAAAACTGTACACTTTCAAAGAAAATCTCCCTTCCCTCACTTCCCCTTAAAGAAGCCTTGCAGCACCCTGAAACTGCCTGTCACCTCAAATCCAACGCTGACATACTTCTTCTTTCGTTGAACTAACAGGAAATGAAGGATCAGATGTCCAACTCCTCCATGCAAGCGCTGGCTGAAAGGAAAAACAGGCAGGTAAGAACCAGAAACAGGCATGTTAAGTGAATGTAGTGGTTATTTGGAACTTAAAGGAGTGAGGAGGATTTACCAGCTCTGGCAGCTAGTGTCTTAAGGTATGTGTTAGGTGAAACTTCCATTTTCACTTTGAGGCCCCACGTTGTAAGGTAGAGCGTATAGCGTTGCTCCGAACTGCGTAAAAGCTGTAACTACAATATATATCCTGTCTGTAGTTCATCCCCTTATAAACCGTGGTTTTGGGAAGGGGCTTGCATGCTGCAGCAAAGCTGTGTGTTTGAACTGTGTCTGTTTTGCTGACCTGAGAGTGCTGGTTCTTGCAGGCACGTTGCTGCCGCCCTCTTCCAAGTCTGTCTCTCAAAGCAATAAGTCAGCACTCGCCATCTGTCTCTGTCTTTAGATCTGGTTGTGTACAACTGTCAGCGTTGCATCATTCTGCAGAAGGGGGAATCTCCCTCCTCCTCCTCCTCGGAGGGGAACAGAATCCATGTCAGTGAATGTAATCCTGTGCTCTGCTGTATTTAGGAGCCAAGATGCTGCAATATCCTTTCACACAGCTGCCTCTCGTAATAGTTAGCCATGTAAGATGATGAAAGAAGCTCAAGGAGTCTCAGGTTGTCTGCACTTGTAATCTAAGGAATAGAAATAGATGCAGCTTGTGCCCCTCCCCAGCTGACGAGGAGGCTGTAAGGAGATCTCAGAGCTGACTTCCAGAGCTGCCTCAGTAAAAGCTGGTGTGCGTTTTGGACAATTAACTTATCTGGCTGCATCAGTCTTACCGCTTGTGGCAAAAATGACAAACTGCAACAAGCTACTGAGAAGCACAGAGCTGATTCCTGAGCTTGTTATGGGGTTAATTGACGTGCTTGGCAAACACTTGAAGAAGCAAAGTCCCTTACACCCTTGCTCAAACAAGTCTGTAGCTGTCTCTGCGTTTCGCTGCTTTCCTTTGCGTGAAGTTCCTGCTAGCTGTAGGAGGCCATATGGCCCAGCTCGCACGACAACATCTGGTCAGGAAAACTGACTTCCCCTTGCCGTCTTCCTCTCCCTTCCCCAGCCCCTCACCTTCCCTCCAGACTGTGAAGCTTGTGCTGGGCTGGCCTGCAGTGGCTTTTCCAGCATGCCTCTGTGTCTGAGAGGCTGGCTGGTGGCGACATAACCCTCACAGGCTAAGGCTGGCAAACAGAGGCCTTTCTATTGAAACTGCAGCAAAACTAGTGCACCGCATTAAATAGTCAGTAGTTGCGCTTGCCATAAACTGGGGAGAACCAGGAGTTTGCTCAGTGTCTTGAGGGCAGACAAAACCAGATGTCCATCAGCTTTCCTCACCCCTCCTCGATCCTTGGAAGGCAGATGAACCGTAGAGACTGTCTTGTTTTTAGCTTGCTGGAGCAGACTGGTCGTTGTCTTGCTGTTCTTCGCAAATACTTGTTCATCCTCCTCCCACCCATGACCAGAAGCTGCGAGACAGTCTCATTATGACTCGGCCTTGCCTCCACACTCATGGGCAGAGCTCCCTAACGCCCTCATAGTGCCGCAGGGTGCAACTCCTCACCTGCAGGCTACATTCATTCTCCAGCACTTGTCACTTGTGTTATACCCCTTCCGGGGACCAGCCTTACTCAGTTGGAAAGCCACATCTCTGCTGGCTTTGCACAAGCTTCTCTCTTCAGGTTGTAGAGCAGGTAGCAAGTGTAACCTTGTATGCTGGCAACTAAACAGGTAGCCTGAATCAAAGAACATGAGCATACCAACACTGCTGTGGTTATATTTTGCAGTTGTACTGTCAGCTCAACTGGTTAAGTACTTTATCCAGACCCTCTTAAGCCCCTGTCATCAGTAGGACAGTGTTCAGTTCGAGCTGTACATCTGTTAGCACAATATATCCGGATACTTCCCAACTTACATGTTCTAGCACACAGTGCGGCCTCTTGAGCAGACCTTTGCTAGTCCTTTGTGTGGTGCAGACCTCCTGTGTACACACCAGCTGTTGGTCATACTCCAGCTCTCCTCCTGCTGGAAAGGCATATCTGCAATATCAGGCCACAGAGACTTCCCAGGCTGGCATTTTAGCGTTGAATTGTTTTAGTTTGTGGCATCCCTCTATCTGAGTAGCAGCAGAGCAGGAGGAAAAGGATGCTGTATGCGTGTGTACAGGAGTATTGCCTCGTCTGCCTTCCCACTACGTGCTCTAGACGGGCTGTGAACAGACACAAGGGTGTTGCTAAGGGCTCTCTGCATCTGTTTAGGCACTCCTGGGAGAAAGTGGGAGTCAGAGTTGGAGCTCTGGACCTGACAAATACAGCCGCCTGGACCGGGAGCTGCAATTAGCAAATTCACACTTCATCGAGGAGCAGCAAGCTCAACAACAGGTAAGGCAGCTGGCACCATGCGGACTACATAGCTTTGCTTGCCAAACGGGTGCCAGGGGGATGAGATACGGCCTGCAAGAGCCAAAAAAAAATAATCCAGTCCTTGGCTGGTCCGGATCCAGGAGCCTGACAGCCCTCCTCTTTGCTTGCAGCATATACCCGTGCATGCATTTCCCGTACAGCACAGCTTTGGATGCATCTTGGCACAAAAGTTTTAACCCTTAAGGCTCGGGTCTTCTGCTCAGTACAGAAGCAAACAACATGATCTGGAAGATGCAGTGTGCTAAGCTTTAATACTACAAGGGTTGCCGAAATCCTTGGAGGAGTAGAAACGTTGCAAACAGAAAAGAGCCCGTTTCTCTTCCACAACTTCCCCTGGTTGAAAAATTAGCTGATGTTTGCTGTTGTTGTGTGCATCTTCATCAGAACAGGCTAGGAGCAGGAGCACGTGCCTGCTTCCCTTTTCCTGCCTTTGTCAACATGAGATTCGTGAGAAAGCCTGTGCGAGGGCTTTGTGAGAACCCCTGGCGAGGTGCTTCCCCGCCGCCAGGGGAATTCATCTGGAGAAGTGCCCAGGCAGCGTGCAGACCCCCATGCAGCAGCCCACCTAAACACAGGCCTTTAAACAGGCAGCTTCTTGGAGGCGGCAAACTGCGCTAAAGCTCCTTGACCCTTGATGCCACCCCAGCTTTCAGACAAGTTTTACCTAGTGACTCTCAGAAGATAAATAGATTCAGAAGTAGGTAACTAGGGTAAATCTAATCCTTAGTGTGACTGTGCCCTGAAAATGACTTAAATCATCGGCACACCTATTCCTTTGGCACATTTGATGCCAGGCTTGCTATTTTTAGCTGTAGAAGCTGCAACAGCCTTTTACTCGCTTTAACCCCTTGTTAGCTGCAGCATGTTCCAGATTGCATTTCCCAGCCACAGCATCAGCGTGGCTCCCTGGTGCCCGCTGCTGTACCTACTGTGGGCAGGGGGGCTCGTGGAGGTTTTGATGGCCAGCCCCCTGTGGCTTTCAAGAGTCACTTTAGCAATGGGTGCAGCAGGGAAGGGAGGGGGCATGGCTGAGCTGAGGCTGGATTTGCACGGATGACAGGAGGCTGCAGCCTGCTGTGCCATGGGGATGCCATGTCGGGGAGGCTTCCCTGCGGCTGTCACTTCTCCAGCATTTCTTAAGAATGCAGTCCTCATTCCTGGTGTCTTAGGTCTCTGCCCAGGCCCCACAGCTGATGTTGGCCAAGCAGCGAGAGTCTGTCCACAGGATTGGCTGGCTCTGACCCAGCTGTGGGAGACAGCAGACCTGTAATTGCCTGTTTCCCTTCTCTTTGGCCCCAGTTGATTGTGGAGCAGCAAGATGAGCAGTTGGAGCTGGTCTCTGGCAGCATCGGGGTGCTGAAGAACATGTCCCAGCGCATTGGCGGAGAGCTGGAGGAGCAAGCAGTGTAAGTGTGAGACACAGTGCCGAAAGCACAGTGTGGGGCTGGCTGCAGCACAGCTGGAGGTCCTCACACCCATATCTCTGCCCCTGTTAGGGACTTTGAATTTACTAGTCCCTTAGGCAGCCTCTCCTAGCCAGCCTTTGATTTTAGGCAGTGAAAAGCATTTCTTACTGCAGCCTGCAAGGATCCAACCACAGTCCTGTTCATTTGAGAGCCTGGACCTAGGGCAGGCTTAGCCGCCAGCTTACCTTTCCTTCTCTCTCCTTTTTACACGCTCCCGCTAAGGCTCACAGTTAGCTCCTTGGCTTCAGGCAGCCAGCAGAACCGAACAGATGAGGGAGGGAGATGCTGTGTAAAGGGGATGCTGGGCACTTTCCCACTCCATAGGATTTTGTGCTGCCCCTGGATAACTGCTTGACCTGGGAGTTCTCGGCTCCGCCTTGCTGCTCTGAAACAGGCAGCACAGAGCTGCTATTCATAGTTAAAGCTAAAAATAACCCTCACCCATGCAAAGGGTTAAAGGGTTAAAGCTCACAAATTTGCATCTATCATTTACATATAAATTAGATTTCTTTCTCAGTTCTTGTCCTTTGCAAACAAGTGCATAAAGTTTCCAGTAACGCAGGCTAACAGCTACCACTTCCAGAGAGGTTTGAAAGGTTTATTCCTAAAAACCCTCCTTGTTTGGCTGAGAGGAGTGTGGAGGGCTATGTCCTTTGTGAAGTAATGTCATCTTTGATGGAGAGGAGGAACTTCAAACCTACCTCCTGTATGAAGTCTTGCAGCATGAGAGTCTTCTGCTCTCATAGAACCAGATCAGTGTGGTGTGTCCGTTTCCAGATCACCACATGCTTGCTAGACGGTAGCAGATAACTACTGCAATGAGGTTTTTACAACTCTTTCTTTTTCCCCACTGAATGAAGGTTTAACAAGTGCCCTAGAACTCCAAATGAAGGAAGCTGTCCTTTTAAACTTAGTAAGCTTCAAAGTCCCGCTGTCTGGAGATGATTGGATTGGTACCTTGATTCTGGATGTGCTCGTTTCTCTTCAAATGGGTTCTTGACATTGACAAAGCACAGCTTCAGGAAGGCTTTCACATTCATTAGAGTCACTGTGTGGAGGAATTAGAGGAGTAACTTCCATTCAGAGCTTAAAAGGCACCTTAAAAGCAATTGCAAATCTCATTCCTGCTTGATACATGACTGGAACAAGATTTTAGCTTCAACTGCAAGCCCTGAACAAGAAAAGAGGTTTAAAGTCCAAGCTGGCATCTAGATCTATCTAACCAGTCACTGCTAATCACAGATTATAAGTGAGACTTTCCTCTTAGAAGGAGGAAAACCCCTACTCCTCACCTTGCAGGGGTGCATAGAGCTCATCCATGAACACACAGTGGGGACCAGTCCAACAAGAGCCCCCACTTTCTACCAAAGGAGAGCTGCTGCTTCAGCAGGTTTTTTCCCCGCCTTAGGTGCTTTCAGCAGGCCAGGCCGCGTTCATTTTCCCTGCCAGTATGTGACGGGCTGATCACGTCAGTGTTTTGATCAGTGTGTGTGAGCGCGCTGAGAAATCCCAAAAAGATGTGTCACTTGCTGACGAGTGCCGTGTTTCTCTGCCCCCAGGATGCTGGACGACTTCTCCCATGAGTTAGACAGCACTCAGTCGCGGCTTGATAACGTCATGAAGAAGCTCGCCAAAGTGTCTCACATGACGAGTGGTAGGTCTTGGGAAGTGGGATCCAGTCCTGGAAAGGGAGAGACAGGCCCTCGGCTATTCAGGCTGGGACGCTACGTGCTCCCACCCACCGACAGCCATCCCTAGCCTGAGCAGAGGGGACGAAGCAGCTCTCGGTGCTTGAAAGAGGGGAAAGATTTCCAAGCCCTGCAGCTGCTCCTGCCCAGACACTGCTCTGCAGCCTGTCCTTTGCTTTTGTTTTATTTACAGATGCCTTTCTATTTATGCTGCTACTGCCGCGGTGGGAAAATCCCCCTCTAGGTGATAGGAGGGGAAGCTCTGCAGCCTCCTGCTCTGCTGCAGTTTCCCAGGCTGTCTGTGGAACAAAAGCTTTCAAGGTGCCATAAAACACTCACCAATGAGTGTGGCTTCCCCCCACACCAAATGCTTGCCTGCGACAAGCCCCTTTCCAAATCCCACCTGCCCTTGAGCTGCTGGTGCCTGCCAGCCCGCAGGCCTGTTGTCGGTCAGATATATCTCTCAGCTGGCGGAAGAAAGAGGCGATTTCTGCACCGAGGGGGAGGCTGAACCCACGAGAAAAGTCCTTATAAGGCTGTGCCTTGAAGCTGGTGGGCTGGCGGGGTGCCGCGGGCAGAGCAAACAGGAAGCCCGGCATGCCTGCCGGGAAGTCCCCCGCCGCCGGCTCGCCTCTCTGAGCGCTGGCAGTGCGCCCAGCAGTCCCCTCCTCCGTCACCCCTCTCCCATGGGTGCTTGAGTAGCTCGTGAAGGCAGCAGCAAGTCAGGAGGAGAAGTGTTCCTGCTCAGAAGGATTAGGCTGGCGGGGGGATTTATGAGGTTGTGGAAATACGGCCCTAGAGAGACCATTTGTAGTGCTGAGAGTGCTTTTGGGGTCACCAGTAGCCCAGTGGCAGCGCAAACACTGTCAAGCCTTGCGTATCTCCCCTTTCCTCTGGGAAAAACGCATCGGTCATTGCAGTGCGCTTCTGAGAGTTGTGAAAGAGCATTTCTGCTGTCCCTGGCATCCCACGTGCTGGGGCTGACCAGGAGGGCTCTTCCCAGGGTAGCTGCTTGTGCCCGGGAGTTGTGGGCTGCCTGTAGCCGTGGCCACGGACAGATAGCAGCTCTCAGAGGCGATGCAGCATTGAGCTTCTGCAGAGCATGCACAGGCCCGGTGAGATGTAAAGATGTCCAGGGGAAACCTCATTCCTGGCAGAGCTCTTTTTTGGGCAGCTTTCACCACATCGCTTGTTGTTCCTCTAGCAAACAGGTTATTCCACGAACGAGCAGCAACCCAGAGCAGCTCTCTGCTTGTTCCTCCCGACTGCTTTTGAACCAGCTTATCGAATGTGTTTGAATTTGGTTGGGGAAAAGCCTCAAAATTCCCACAGCTGTCCCCCAAACCAGATGTATCCTGGAGGAGAAATGCTGTCACCCTGTGGGCTGCAGCGGGGCATGCTGCCAAAGGAGCTGCTGCTTTGGCCTTTTATGGCTTCTTTAAGCTTGAATTGGGCTCCTAGCAGTACACAGCGAAGAAAAGCTCTCCCCCGATTTTCCTTCCCTGTGAAAGCAGGAAGACTGATGCTTCCTTTTCCTTCCAGATCGACGGCAGTGGTGTGCAATTATCATCCTCTT
This sequence comes from Larus michahellis, assembly GCF_964199755.1. Taxonomy (NCBI): domain Eukaryota; kingdom Metazoa; phylum Chordata; class Aves; order Charadriiformes; family Laridae; genus Larus; species Larus michahellis. The sequence continues at coordinate 24,203,764 of NC_133903.1, read as the reverse complement.
TGTCATCTTGCTGGTGGTGCTCATCCTGTTTTTTGTCCTGTGATGGACTGAACTTCTTCGGACGCCCCCTCCCCGCCCCCTCACCCCCGTAGCACGGGGAAACGAAACTCTCACCGTTTCCGTCCGCCCACAGAGATCCCAGGCAAGAAAACCCGCACTCAGCTCTCACCATTCTCCTCTGAGGATCACGGCTTGGCTCCGCCAGCGTCTCACCTGGCCCGGGGAGAGGTGGTGGAGGACTGGAGCTGCCTCCTCCCCCGGCATGGTGCGATCTGGACCTGGGCTCCAGGTCTGGACCTAGGCAGCTGGAGGGGGACTTGACCCCTGCGCTTCCACCCGGTGCAGGTAGGAGCCGGTTGCAGCAGTCCTGAGCTGCCTGCGGTCGGATGCGGACACAGAGCAGTGAGCCCTGGGGAGGACGGGACTGGTGGGGTGGTGGTGGGGGGGAGGAAATTAGTTAATTCACTGAGCATTACAAACCGCATTGCCAGCCTAAAGCATTACCGGGAGGAGCCGTGGCGTGAAACCCCACGCTGCCTTCCTCCCACGGCCGCCGACTTGCCGCCCAGACACCCCGGTGAGGCTGCAGCAGAGTGTTCACATCCACCGCCCCTCGACAGGAGCTTACGCGCAGGTGAGCCGTAGGGTGTAGTGTCCTGCCGTCAGCCGGCCAGGCACAATCAAGAACCCCAGAGCTTTAAACTCAGGTTGATGCGCGCTGAAAGCTGGCAAACAACCGTTATCCAGAGAGTGAGTTTCTTAAAGCTTTTAAAATTGCCTCCCTCGTTATACAAGCCTCTAAAGCTCATTGACTGATGCTTTCTCTGCCCTTGTATAACTGAGTAACTGCTTCTGTTTAACAGCTGCTTCCCTTTGGCAAGTGATTTGTCAGGTCTAAAATAACTTATTTTTTTTAAGGAAAAAAAAAAACAAAACAAAGCTTGTAAAGATTTTTTTGATGACCGTTCGAGCCACATTCTCTCTCTGGGTGCACAACACGCATTAGCAGAGGAATGGGGGCTCAATTATGTATTTTAAGTGCATATAAACTTGTAAATAGGATGTCTTAATCTTTCCCAACTGCTATTTTTTAGACACTTCTGTTGTAAGCAACCAAAAGGCAGGCGATTCAAAGATAGGTCGTGTTTCTGTATTACTGCCCAACCCTTTTGTTACCTTTGAGTTGTTTGTCACTTGAGTTGTCTCAGCAGTGTCGGATTAGCCTAGTTGTCTCCCTCGGACAGTGAATTAGGAGGGAGCCAGGTGGTCGATACCAAAATGTGGTGAAGAAAGCTCACCCTGGCAGTATTACTGGGGGAGAAATGCAGATGGGGGTTTCGTGCTGCAAACACCGATGGCAGGATGTGGGGTGGCTTCTTCGGGAAAGCAAACACGATTTCTTACTAAAGCCTGCTCCCACATTTAAGTTGCAAACACCAAAGGACTCAGGACAGGCTGGCTTACGCCTCCCATCTGGGTCTCAGATGGGGCTGGGGGAGGAAATTAATTGGTGCTGACGCTAAGACTTCTGCTAAAATAGCAAATCGCGCCCCCCCACCGCCCCCCAAAAATCGTCCTCCCTAAGTGGGAAGCTCGCCACCAGACGGCTTTACCTCCGGGATGCTTATCCCAGACCGAACGCTCCTCCCCACTGGGTCTGTGGCTTCCTTCAAGCGGCTGTGTGACCCCGCCGCAGGCGCCGGGTGCTGACAGCCGGCTGCACCGTGCCTTCTGCAGCCGGGCGCCGGACGGAGGGGCGAGATCAAGCTCCCTGCCATGCCTGGGCGGGTGCTCCCGTCGTTAACGCACACGTGCCCTTAGCGCTAATTATTTCAGCAGTTGCTCTTTATCCTTGCGGAGCACCTCATTTCTGTTGGTTACGCTGTAAGAAATACGCAGTGTCCCCTTTCCAGGGCTGGCTATCGCGGTGTCCGTGCGACTCCTTGGGCTTAATACCTCTCTGAGAGCAGGTTTCCTGGGAGCGCGAGTCTGACCGGGGAGCGGGGCTTGCCGTTGCCTGGTATTTGCCCACCTCCGATCCCTGCGTTATTTTCGGCATGGTTGTGCATCCTCCGGGAATGACTCCTGGCGCTCCGTGCGGGACCGCTCCTTCATTAGTCGGGCATACTGCCGGAGGGTGGCCCAGCTGCTGGTATCACCGCAAGCCACCAGACTGTCTTCAGTCCCTTTTCCTGTGTACAGTTGCTTTTTCTGTTGTTGGTGGTGCCCCCTCCCTTTAACATTAAATAAATGCGTTGCTGCTGCCCAGCGTGGCACAGCAGAGATCACCGGGCGTTCTCGCCGTGACCCTTGCTCGGGGACAAGGTGGGGGGGTGGGGGGGGGGTGTCTCCTGGCGCAGGGTAGCAGGAAAAGCTCCCACTGGTGTCTGCCTGGCATCACCCTCCTGGCTTGTAAGGCATAAGCGACAACTGCGGTTTCTGGGGTCCCCTCTGCGCCGCAGGCAGCTGTTGCCCAGATGCGGGGGCACTGTTGCGGCTGGCGGGAGGGAGCCATATCCCCCCCCTACCCCAGTGCAAGCGCCTCCTCCGCTTGCCGGAGAGGTTTGTCCCTGTGCCGCCGCTGCTGGCGCCACAGCATCAGTTTCCCCTTCCGTGGCAGGGAAAAAAAAAAAAAAAAAAAAAAAAAAAAAAAAAAAGACCGCCCCAGCAGCAAGAGTGCAGACCCCTCTGTCATTAGCGATGGCTACTCGCAGGTGCGTCCCTGCCAATGTCCCAGCAGGGCTCGGAGGAAGAGGAGAACGGCCCCATCACCCCCTACTTCCCCACAACCCACACGCACACCCCTCCCAAAAAACCACAAGCTGCCTGGAGGGGAGGCAATAGGAACAGTCCCCCCCCGCCAGGCCAGTACAGCTCTCGGGGGACCGTTGTCCCCTGCCCTGTCCCCATTTCCCCACCCCACAGACCATGTCCAGGGCTGTGCACCCTGCCACCCCCTGCCACCCCGCAGCCAGGACACACATTCAGCGCCCCGGCCAAGCTGCCCACTGCAGTTACACCGGGCTGGGCTGGGGGGTGGTGCGCGGGGGAGGGGCTCAGCCCCACATGAAGGCACCCACACGCTCCCCAGCACCATCCACGGCATCCACACCCGCCAGCATCCCCAACAACCCCAGGGCTGGGGCATGTCCTGTCCCTCTGGCCGAGTGTCACCCGCCCCAGCCCCTCTATGCTTTCTGCAAGCCAAGGCCACCATTTTTCATGATTACATATATATATATATATATATATATATATATATATATATATATATTTTATTTTTTTTTTAGTTTGAAATAATTTAAAAGAGACGCACCAGCCTGTGGGCACAGGTTTACAGCGGTGGCAGGGACACACACACACACACATCCCCCCTCCCCGCACCTCCTGGGAATGCAGGGATGGGGCATCCCCACACTGGCCACCCCAGTGACCCACAGGCCACCCCACACTGGCTCAGTGGCAGGGCTGGGCTCTCCCCCATCCCCACACTTGGAGCAGCTCCTGAAGACGCCAGACACTGTCTGGGAGGGGGGGGTTTGGTCGTTAGTCCTGCTCTGCCTCCGGAGGGCAGGGAAACCCGCCTGCTCCCACCAGCGCAGGGCAGGGCCTGGCGCCATGGGGCAGCTTGGTCCACACCGCGCCATCCTGCAGCATCCCAGGATGGTGGCAGGACATCATCCTCCTCCTGACGGGCTTCCCGGGAGCTATGCCAGGGCTACCGGGGCGCCGGGCGGTGCCTGAGCACGCGGAGGGACAGGGTGTCTGCCCGGAGCAGCAGCTCCCGGATGCGGGCAAGCCCCAGCCCCGAAACGGCCGCCCCGTTGACCTGCAGGATCTCGTCCCCCACGCCCAGGAGCCCTGCGTACAGCTTGGCTGTGCCGGCGTCCGCCATCTCCTGCACGTAGACGCCTGCGGAGAGGGACAGGGATGGGTGAGCACCCCCCACCCTGCACCCCATGGCTGGGGCTGTGCCCCCCCCACCCAGGGGTGCCCAGGGGCTGCACGCTGGGCCCGTGCCCAGCAACAAATTCACCATAAGTAGCCTTTGGGACAGGCTACGTGCCCCAAACCAAGGGCTGATGGACACACGGGACTATGCATGGCCAAAGCCATTGCGTGGCAGCGCCCCCCCTGCCCCCCCATCCACCATCACGCCTTTGGGGCTCGGCAGGGATGGAGCAGCCCCCTCTACCCGTCCCCAAGCTTGCTCCTGGGTGAGGAATGAGAGCCACCGCAGAGGAGCCATGCCGTGCTGTACCTCCCCCATGGTTCATGTGACGCTTTGGGACAACCCCGCCATACCTGTGTCAGGCCGGCCGTGCCCGGAGGTGACACAGAACCCAAAGGCGCCCTGGGGGGGCCGCTGCAGCTCCAGCTGGCTGGTGCCGTCAGGGAAGACCTCCACCACGCGCCCCACCGCGCGTAGCCGGCCGGGCGCCCCGATGTCCTCCACGCTCAGCGAGCGCCGCGGCCCCGATCCCCCCTTCCTGCAGGGAGAGGGGAGATGGGGGTGAGCGGGGACCCCGGGAAGCCACTGGGGACAATGTGATGGGGCCCCCAGCCATGGCCAAGCACCCCAAAACCACATTCCCGGACGTGGTGGGGACACACCGGGCCCTGTCCTACCTGTCGGCCGCGGCCTGGGGCAGGAGGTAGGCGCTGGCACGGGGTCCCTTGCCCAGGAGGGGGTGTAGGTTCTGGATGGAGGCAGCTTTTCGGGGCTGGCAGAAGGGTGACACCTGGGGAAAGGCGCCCGGCTGAAATGGGGATGACTGGGAACACGGCGCGGCACCGCAGCCCTTCGCCTGCCAACATTCCCACGGAGCGGTGGGCATCTCGCACCCCCACCAGAGCCCCCCCCAAACCACCGCTGGGGAGGGTCCGTCACTCCAGGCCAGGATGCCCAACCCAGGGAGTGGGTTTCTCAAGGAGACACCTCGCTGCTCAGCTGGCTGGGACGCACAAGCCATGACCCCAAACCAAATTACCCTATCTCCCCCCACACCCCCCCCCCAAAAATCCGCTCTTCCACCCCCTTCCTCACTCCCTCCTTCCCCCCTACTCCCCTCTGGGCTTTTCAAACCCAGCAGATTTGGGATGGCACATGCCTCCACCCCCCCGCCCAAGGTCCACCGGAGCCGTAAAGTGATGCTCAGGAACGCTTCACTCCGGCCCAGCACCCCTCCTCCTGTTGGACCACCCCCGACACCCCCAGCGCCGGGTGATGTCTCAAGCTCACCAGCCGCAGGGACTGCAGGGAGGGCGACTTCTTCATGCCGGGGCCCTCCGTGGGGGTGGCGCCGGGAGCCGGGAGCTGCTCCATGCTGTAGCAGCGGAAGCGGCCCAGGCGCTGCTTGGTGCTCTGGCTGAGGCTGCACAGGAGCTTCTTCAGCCCCGAGGCCGAAGCGCCGCTGCCCTTGCGGCTGGCCGGCCGCCCCAGCTCCCTGGATGGAGGAGGAATGATGGCCGCCCACCGCGCGCCCTGGGGGAGCAGGGCCAGCGGCTGCCTCGGGGCCGGGGGAGCATCCTGCACCCGCCTTCTCAGTTTGAGCCCCACAGCACGGTGCGATGGGGTGCAGCCGCCCCCCCCTCCCCCTGTCCCGCAGCAGCAACCCAGCATGCACAAGGGATGGCTTCATGAGGCAAAGCCACCTGAAGGGCTCCCTACCTGTTTTGCCTGTAATTTCAGGGGTTTAACACCTTTCAGGCCTCCCCCGCTCTCTGCCTGATGGGATCTCATCCTACCAAGGGGCTTGAAAGACCCAGTGCCACCGCTTCCGAACCCTCCTGCCCTGGCGCAGGTCCAGCGGGATGGTGTTCGGTGAGCCCCAAGGCAGCCCTTGGGCTTGGCAGCATTTAGCAACTGATTTTTCCCAAAATAGGAAGAACCTGGCACTGAGCTAAACCCCTCTGAGTGTGCCCACCAACGCGTTTGCTGCAACACCCCACCCCCCCCCCGGTGCCCAAGGTGAAATGCAGCTCCACAAAACCCACTTGAAAACACACGCAAAATCCTCGCTTCCATATTATGGTTTCCGGGAGGTTTTTGGTGCCAAAAGGCAGAGTCTCACCAGGAAGCATCAGGGGGCTCAGCCCAGCAGGATCCTGCTGTGCCGAGGAGGGATGCGGGATGCTGGTGGCCCCTCGCTGTCACTCACCCATGTGCCGTGCTCCCAGCTGGGTACCGCTGCTGCTGAGCTCCAGGCATCCCGGCAGCTTCCCTGGGTGGACGAGCAGCCTCCTGGGATGCAGGGGTGACAGGCTGCGACGGTGGCCCTGTAAGCACAGCGAGACAGTCACATCCCTGCCTTGTTGGGGACCCCCCCGAGCACCCCCCCATGCGCGGATCTCTTACCTCTGCTCGTCCCCGGGGGGTCCTGCCCGTGGGTGTTGTTGCAGTTGTTGGTGGACAAGGCACGGAGGGGGCTCCCCGGGAGCCACCTGGGGCCGCAGGGACCCCGGCGCTCCCCCAGTCCCGTCGTTGCCCTGGGCTGAGGGGCCCCAGCGCTCCCACCATCAGGCTCCAGGCCCCAGGCTCCTTGGCTCGATGCCCGGCGGCTGCCACCGGAGAGGAGGGCTTTCCTGCAAGGCACCTGAGAGCAGGCCTTTTTGGTGGGGGGGGGAGTGGGGAGGTGGGTGCCCAGCATTAGGGAGCTGGCCCCAGGCTGCGAGGAACGGTCCGGGGACTCACTGGGATGCTGGGGGGGACGAGCGGTGTTTCCCACCCCCTCGCTGCCCCCCGGCTGCTGGTGGGGGTGCCCCTCCTCCTGGCTGCCAGTTCTTCCCGGTGGTGGGGGGCAAACAGCCCCTGGCCGGCTTGCGGTGCCACCTGAGCCCCCGTCCCCTGTGCAGGGGCCACCACCAGCCACACATGTCGCCTTCCCAGCCCTTGCCTCCGGTTGCAGGGCAGGACGGGGGGCCCTGTGCCCACGAGCCCGGGGGTCCCGGTGACCCCTCGGGTGGGGGCTGCGGGGTCCTGCCTCCTCGCTGTCCGTCCGGCAGCTGTCGGAGGTGTCAGTGCTCTCCAGGGCTGAGTCCACCTCATCGATGTAGGTGACGTCCCCGATGTACGTCTCCTTGATCTTCTCGGTGTGGATGCGCTGCCGGGAGGGGAGGATCCACAGCGGGGACCCCCGGGGGCCCAGAGCCCTGGTTTTGGGCTCCGGCCGGGCAGGGCTCAGCCCCGCGCTCTCCCCAGGGATGCTCCCTTGTGCTGCAAAGCTGCCCTCGGACGCGTCGGTGGCTGCCGGCGTATCCCCGCCCCGGCCAGCGGCGGCACCGAGGAAGGAGCCGCAGGCGCTGCACTTGCCCCCGGCCACCAGGTTGCCACTTCGGGCTTTGGGCCAGCCAGCCCCATCCCCCGGCTGCCCGCTGCTGGCTGGATCCGGTGAGGAGAGCGCCGAGCCCAGCGCCCGCCGGTGCCGCAGCTGCAACCGCTCCAGGTACCGCACCTCGGCGTCGCGGGCCGACTCGTCCTCGAAGCGGACGCGGGACGGGGAGGGTCCCCGGGGCCGCCGCGGCCGCCCGCAGCTGGAGTCCCCGCTCGACGAGTCGCTCAGGCTCCCGCCGTCCCGCGGGGCCATGCTCGGCCTCCCACTGGGCTCCCTGACACGGGACAGACAGACGGATGTGGACGAGCTGCAAGGGCTGCCCGGCTCCCTCGGGAAAGCAGGGCAGGAGGGGGAAAACCCAGTGCAGAAGATGGAGAAGGAGAAAAGTCCTCCTACGTTGTACAGCCCCGCTCCCTTCCCAGCCCTCTGCCCGGGCTGCTTAAAGCTGAAATCCCGAGAGGCTGCGGCAATGCCCCGCTCCCACAGCCCTCCATCACCTTTCCCCTGCACCGAGGTGTGTGGTTAATCAGTCCGGGAACACCGAATTAATTGCACATGACCCAGCACACGCACGGCAAGCTGCGGCTTGGGTACAGCCTTCTGGCACCCAGCCTCCCCCCGGGGAGGCACTCCCCATCCACCGGGAAACACAATCCTCCCAGCCAGCCGGGAGCGCGCCATCGAGGCCTCCACCTTGCCAGAAAACGCAATCCAACACCCCCCAAATATTGCGATGTGGAGACTTCACGGGTGCCCCCGGGGCAGGGGGGGGATGCTGCCGCGAGCTGGGGGGATGCTGAGGCCGGGTATGAGGCCGGGTCAGACCCTGCGCCTCCGCGCGCACACACCTACACGCCCCGCGCACACGCCAAACCCACGCGTACCCCCCCAACAAAAGCACCGTGGCGGCAGCGGCGGCAGAGGCGGGGAGGCAGGACGTGTCCCGGGGGGGCTGGCACTGACCTGGGGCGCAGGGCAGCGGCGGCGGGGAGGAGGAGGATGTCGTGGCTGGCGCGCAGGGGGTTCGTCCGAGCCTTCATGCGGGCGCGCTGCAGCAGCTGCTTGGCCTGCTCGTGCCGCGGGCTCAGCTCGAGCTCCCGCCCGGGGACAAAGGCCCTGCGGCCCCCGCAGCGGGGAGGGGGGATTAGGAAAAAATAACAGGGATTAGATGTGGTTTAACAGTGACGATGGGGCTGCTCTGCCCGGAGAAAACGGGGCCCGGCCTCCATTCATGGGCAGGCTGGCGGCCGTGCCGGGGGACAGCCAGGCGGGAACCTCCCCGCCGGTGCCAGGCAGGAGGAGCCGGCGGGGGTGGGGGGTCGCACCCCACTCCGGCGATGCTTTGGGGGGAGGCTCGGCCCCCACACAGCTCAGCCCGCGGCTCAGCCGAGGCAGTGCTTTGCACCAGGGACATCCCCGGAGGCAGATGGGGGAAACTGAGGCAGGCTCTGCCTCCGCTCCCCGCCAGTGTGAACCCCACAGCTGCGCAAACGCAGGTAGGTTTGGGATGACCCCCTGCCTCTGCTGCCTTCCCTTCCCGGCAGGCGGTCTCTGCCCCCGCCCAGCCCCGCCGGATGCAGGGTGGGGGGACCCACGGGCTCCAGGAGGGCACAGCCCTGCTCCAGCGCTGCCTTCCCCGTTGGCCATGGCCCTAATCCCCCTGATTAAAATAATCAGCTCAGGCAGTCACTTCGGGGAGCCCAGCCTTAACCTCTTCGCGGCAGGAGGGTGGGTGCAGGCTGGCCCCCGGGAAAGCCCCCCTGCGCCGCACCATGGCGGGGGGTCCAGCCCCCCCCTCAGCTTTCAGCTGCCCCAGCTCACGGGGAGCACGGCATCCCTTGCGCCTGGCTGTCACCCCTCAACCCCGGCCGCCAGAGTGGCACAGAACCAGTAACCGCAATACGGGGGGTGTCTTCCCCATTCCCCCCCATGCAGCCCCCCACAAGACCCCAGCCCGCGCGCTGCCGCCCAGCTCACCTGCCCATCCCACCTCCGTATTTTTAGTCCGTACCTCCAAGGTTTATCATTAGGCCAACAAGATTACACACGCCCGTCGCCCCGATCCTCTTAAGCACCTGGAGCAAATTTCTCTCCCGTCCTCTTCCCCAGCTCCCTTCCCTCCCGGGGTCCCGGCAGTGACACCCCCCCCCACCACCCCACCCCGTGCCCAAGCTCCATACGGACACCCGTCTCGGCCTGACCCTCCTGCCCTGCTCGCGCTGAAGTGTCGCCGGAGCCCCTCCGTGCTCCCCACACCGGCTGCCACGCTGACGGCGGGGGGGGCTGCCCCACAGCCCTTCCCCAGAGCCCTGCTGAGCCCCAGAGCTAATTTGTGGGAAGCATTTAAAATACAAGCCGAGGGAGGGAGAGAGAGGGAAATGTGTCCCCCTCACACACGCACCCCATCACCAGGCCTGGACAGACCCACCTGCAGCCCTCGGCGTCCTGCAGCGAGACCCCCGAGTCCCAGTCCCCGTCGCTCGCCGGCACCTCTGAAACGCAGGAGGGGGAGAAGGCATCAGCCTGGCTAGACCCTGGCCCCCACCCTGGTCCCCCCCCCTCGCTAGCGCTCCCCGCACCCCCAGCCCCACAGCTCATCCCGTCCTAACAAACACCCTTTGGGGCTATCCCAGCTGCTCAGCGCCAGAGAGACCCCAGAGAAGCGGGAACCTGGGTAACACCACCCAGTCGGGGATGCACCCACAGCGATGGGGACCACGGGGTCATCAGGGGAGACGCTTTCGAAGGAGAAACTAATTCCCGTTTCTGGTTGCGGCTGGCGATGGGAAGACGATGCCCGCAGACCTCGGGTGCCCCAGGAAGTGGGGGTTCTTCCTCTTGCTCTTAGCAGGGAAATTCCTCATCAGGAGGCCGGAGGGTTCCGGCAGCACCCGGAGCACCCCGGTGAAGAAACACCCCATTTTGTTTGTGGACACCTCCTCCTGCTGCCGGTGAAGGGGGAGCAGCACCCGTGAGACACGGGGCGGCCCTGGGGTGCGAATCAGCACGGAGCTGCACCCACAGCCTGGGGGGATGGAGGATGGCACCGAGGACCCTCTGGCTTCTCCCCAAACCTTTTCCCTTCCTGCTCCCCCTGGCTCTACCAAAACAGCCGTCGCCTGCCCGAAATACGCACCAGGGGCAGCAAGGCCCAGCACCTCCTGCAGCAGCCGCCGGTTCCTCTCCACCCGCTCGGCCAGCGAGAGCCTCTCCCAGCCCTCCGCCATGGCGGGGGACACAGAGGGACCCTCTCGGTCCCACAGTGGGGTTCGGGCTTCTTCTTCCAGGGGGGGTGTCTCATGAGGGGAGGCAGAGCCCTGGGACCCGCTGCCTTCATCCTGGGGGAGCTCGGTGCCTCCCGGCACATCTCCCCTGGGTGCCGGCACCCGCCAGAGCCCTGGGGTGCTGGCGCGGGGCACCGGGGGGCTGTCAGCCACAGGCTCCCCACCATCCAGCAGCCCATCCGTCAGGTAGGTGCGGAGCTGAGCCCGCGGCTCCAGCGCCGCCACGTCCGTCCCCGGCTTCCCCCGACGGGGACGGGTCTTCTTGGGTGAGGGGCGCTCGGGGGTGGCCACTGGGGTCCCTGGCCGGCCGGCCCCCCGCTTCTCCTTCAGTGCCTTCACCTTGCTCTCCAGGATGGCATGGGGGCTGCAGGCAGCCTCGGGGTGCTCCGGCAGGGCAGAGGTTTGGCCGTGCTGCTTGGGGGGCCGCGGCGGCCGCCGCGTTTCAGCGGGAGAGCCCCCCTCCATGTGCCCTGTGGGGAAGAGAACCTAGGGGAGGCTGGGCGAGCCCCCGCGCTGCCCTTGCCCTCCTCCTCCCCAGCACCCGCCTTGGCACCTCCTGCAAAAGGCAGCATGGCTCCCGCCTGCCCGAGGCTCTGCTGGCAGCGGATACGGTGATGCCCGTGCGGCAAAGGCATGCGATGCCACGGTGGGGAAGGGGACAGGGACGTGGCACAGCACAAGGTCACCCAGAGCAGTGACACGGTACCAGCATCGCTCTGGGGTGGTGGGGAACGGGCTGGTTCCCCCCCAAAGTGGTCGGCCAGGGGCTGAGCAGGAGCGCAGACGCCTGCCCGTGCCGTTTCGGGTGCCCTGGGGACACCCAGCGAGATGCTCCAGAGACAACCAGCACTCGCTGAGCCAAGTCAGGGCCCCCAAACATCCCAGAAATCCCGCAGGGCTGCAACTCGCCAAAGGTGCCACTGGACAGACGCGAGCCCCCCGCTTCAGCCCGGCCCCCCAGGGTCACACATGTCACTCGTCCTGTGCTGGCCTCATGGTCCCGGTGGCAACCAGGCACCACCGCTGACACCCTGCAACCCACCGGGAGCATCCCGTCCCTGCCGGTACCCCCAGAGGAGCCTCCCCCGTGGCCGGGGCTGCAGGAGCATCCCCGGGGCACCCCCCCTGGCCCCAGCACCCCCAACCCCGGTCACCGCAGCCCCTCACTGCCCCGGGGCTGAGCGGCAGCAGGACGGGACGAGGGTGGGAGGTGAGGCCTTTCCTTACCCCCGCAGCAGCATCGGGAGAAGGCTGGGAAGAGGGAGAAGAAGGCGGAAGAAGGGAAGGAAGCAGGGAAGGGAAAAAAAAAAAAATTACCAAAAAAAAAAAAAAAAGGACAAACCAGCAAATCCCAGCCCCTTCAGCCAAGCACGGCTGCTTGGCTGGGCTGTGGGGCCGCGGCCAGCCCTGCCTCCCGCCCAGGCCGCCTCCTCCTCCTCCTCCTCCTCTGCACCCCTCGCCAGGGCACCCGGCCAAATCCTGCCCCAGCCCCGCAGCCGAATCGCCAGCCCCGGCCATGGCTGGCGGGTGGCCACAAAGGGCGACGCCACCGTGGCCACTGTGTGGCATTGGGGGGACAGAGGGGACCCCACGGGAGGGGGGGAACCCAACACCCCGCGCCGGGACAGAGAGAAGCCGGCTGCTTTGGCCGGCTCTCAGGAATGTCCTTTGTCTGGGCTGCGGGTTTGGGAGGCGAGAGGGGAGCACAGCCAGCCCACCTCCCCGGGGCCGCCGGGGCAGGGGGGGGACACCTCACCCCAGAGTGCTGCAGGGGTCTGCCATGCACCAGTGGCGGGGGGCTCCAGGAGGGCAAACGGACGGAGAGGGTGGTCCCACTGGGGTTGGGGGTGTTTTCTCTAACAGCCTTCAGACTGGCAGCCAAGCCTGCTGGCTTCAGGCAACCTCCCGTGAGCGTCACACGTTTGCAGATGTGCTCAATTCTCCTGCTTTCCCGGAGGCCGAATCCTGCCCGGACCCCACAGCAACCCAAGGCCAACGGGCTCCAGACCGAGCATCTTCAGGCAGGAGGATGGTGGGGGCTGAGAGGAGCCGAGCTTGGTATATCCATGCATCATCACCCTCTAAAACCAGTATGGAACACATGCCCCGCAGAACCACCCACACTGAAACCCCATTGCTCCTGCCCGCCTCCCCCAAGACCCCACAAAACTCATCACGCCGGAGCAGGACCCCGGGTGGGCACCACTTACCTGCGGGCGCGGGGGCTGCCATCCCTGGGGGGCAGGATGGGTGCTGCGGGGGCCATGGATGTCCCGGCCCCACTCCAGCTGCCGCTTTAAAGCCGTGGCTTTTGATATTCGTGATTGGTTTCATAATCCCGATCAAAAGGAAATCACCAGGATTATGAAATTGTTTTAATCCTCCCGGCTCCAGCCGCACCGGCCCCAGCCAGCATGAGCAGCAAGAAATCACTTTTATCTTCTTAAATTATCCCCCACCACCCCAGTGGCCCCGGGACCCCCATCATGGCCAAAACTGAGCCCAAGGGCTTCCTTCCCCACCCGGGGCTGGCTGCAATCTCAGCGCTGCCCGGCAGCAGGGATGACTCCTTGCTCCGCAGGGGACAGACCGAAGATCTTCCCCCAGCTGCCCCCAGGCAGGAGGGCACCGCTGGCAGGTTTGGGTGGAAGAACCCAGGGTCGAAAGCCCCTTCGCCCCGTCCCCCAGCCCCAGGGTCCGACCTCCCCTGCGATGCCAGCACCTATCCTTACCTCCATGCCATCCTGGGGAAGGGTCCTGGCTCCTCTGCCCCGGGACAACGTGCCCGGGGGATGCCGTTCCCATCAAGCTGGGGACAACCCACCCGGTGAGGTGCCAAAGCAAGGGCAGCCGGGCTCCTGCCACTGGCCAAGCAAGGAGCCGCAGCCGGCAGCACCCGGGGCACGGGGCTTAAACCTCCGGGAAGCGGGTGGCGTGAGCAGCAACAGGCTTAGAGTGATTTCAAGGCGCTGGGCTCTCTTCTGGAGGAAGACTGATTGCAAGAGACGATGAGGGGATTTAAGAAACAAAATGAAAGCACAGACCCCAGACAACCCAGGGTTGGGCTGCTCAGCCTCGGGTCACCCACTGCGCAGGGAGGGCACCTTGGACCAGAGACAAGCTGGAGAGAGGCAACCAAAAGCTCCCAGAGGCTTTAGCCGGTAGGGCACGGTCTGTGCAGGTCTCCTCAACCATCACCCCATGGCGTGTGGGGTTTGAGCCCCGGGCACCTTCCCGTGAACCCCTCCTGCCTCCCTCCGACCCCCTTCTCAAACATCTCCCTCCTCCAAGCACCTCCACCTCCTCCTGGGACATTGCTCTCCCCCTGCTCTGGCCGCCAGCCACAGCCCGCAGCTCCCAGGGGTGCGAGAGCCGCGTCTACAGACGGGGAGAAGCAAACGCTCTGCGGGGGGATGCGGCACCGGGGGTGGGACGTGGGAAGAAAGACACGCAGACGGGGGGAGACAAAAGAGCCATCAGATCATTGGAAAACAAAGAGCTTGTAATAATGAAAAAAGGACAGATTTTGTAACCAATCACTTTTTCCTTTGAAAAACACAATCACAGTAACTTTGCTTTATACAACCACCTAGAAACTATGAAACAGTATCACATTGTGCATTTTTTTTTTTTCTTTTTAAAACCTACTTACTTATCAAGAAGGGTATTCCACACTTCAAAAATTATATCCATTTGGGGAGGAAAGAGGAGACAGCTAATAGCGCAGTCACAGATACATCATGAGTCCAAGCAAGCGGCAATTCTTTGTCCTCACCTTTTCCACTTAGCCGAAAAAGAAGAGTGGAGAAGGGGATAGCAAAAGAGAAAGGAGGAGGAAAGAAAGAAAGCACCCACAGAGGACTAATCACACTCCATAATTACTTTTGACATCTACAGGGCTTCATAGAAAGATCATTTAGACCAACACAGCGGGGAGGGGAGAGGAAGGCGGCAGCAGGACCTGGGGGGAAACTTTGGCATTTCCACCCCAGGCCCCTTCCAAACGCCGATCCTTCGCCAGGACCTACGGGACGGAGAGGTCATCACAAGTTCTACCAGGCTGCCCAATTTCTCCTCTGGAGCAAAGAGTTTGTAATTTGGTTTCTAAAGCTCGAGGGACCGTCAGGCCGTGGGGTATCCGCCCAGGCAGGATCAGTGCCACTCGCCCACTGCACCGGGGTCAGAGCAGCCTCCGATTCCCACCGGGAACAGGGATGGGGCATCAGCACCCACGTACACACAGTATTACCAGCCCTTTCCTCTCCTCCCCCTGCAAAACCTGCATTTCTCTCGCAGCCAGGATGCTGCAAGCAGAGAGTGAAGCCCCCAAGGGATGCTGACACACCAGTTTAACCCCACGGCGGTGGCGGGCTGACAGCTTGTCCCACGGCACGGTATTTGGGATGGCATCACGTAAGGGAGGCAAGGTTTGATGAGGTGACAGCCACGGAGCCCAATTGTGACTGCTGCGGTTTACCAAAGGGATTTTCCACTCTTCCCCCAGGAGCCCCAGCCCCTCTTTTCCAAGGAGATAAAACAATCCTATCACCTTCTAGAATAAAAATGTAAATTAAGAAAAAAAAATAAATGCTTAAGGCAGAAGATCATCTTCCTCCATGCGAGCGCACAGCAGAATGGTGGAGGAGAAGAGGGAGGACACGGAGCGAGCCAGAGGTGGCTTTTTGTGTTCCCAACAGGAGCTGAGACCCGCCCCAGTCCCAGGGCACGTCCCAGCATGGCGGCCCGACGTCGGGGCCACAAACCCCCCCGCAAAAAAGCCTGGGGCACACGCTGAGTCACAGCAGGCAGCACGCAGCAGCATCCTTGCAGGACAAGGCCAAATTCACTCGTCTGTTCGAAACGCAGGCCAAGCTTGAAGGCTTTGCACCGTCTCCCTCGCTCCGCAGAAGATCCGCAGTAAAATCCCCAGGGATGGTTATCTCCCAGAACCGGGACCGTGCTTTCCCTCCCTGCCTCCCTCACGGCTGCAGTGGCCCAGCGAGGAAGCAGAACGAGCGGCACAAGAAGTTATCAGGGAAGGTAAGAGCGGCGGGATCCGGCTCTGCTCCACAAGAGACTTTTCCCCCCCTCCAAGATTTTCACGCTGAAGGCTGCTGCCGGTCGCCCCCCCCCACGCCCTGCGTATCACGGGCTTTGGACAAATGGCAAAGACACCGACAGAACGAGGAGGGCTGGGAGCAGGGCAGGGAAAGGTGTTAGGACGAGCAACAGCTGGCTTTGGGAATGTGCCTGGATTTGAGAGGTAGGAGCTTATTTGATACGTAGAGGCCACAGCCACGAGCGCTGCAAACGCGTTTCTTTTAAAACATGGTGGGACGGAATCGGTTCCCTTTGGCGGAGCAGCTCCCACTCCCGCTTGCCGAGCCTGTAAAGCCCAAACGTGCCCCGCTGCCCCTTCAGGATGTCACCCACAGCACACGGCATTGCCTTTCCCAGGCACGGGGACCTGGCACTCCGCTGCTGGTGACACAGTCCCAAAGCCGCGCAGGGAACTCCAGCCAGCAAATAAACTCAGAACGTTGCAAATCCTAACCCCCCCTGCACCTCAAAAATCCCTGGAAGAGCAGGAAGGATAGGAATCAGCAGGGAGCAGCGAGTTCAAAGGGGATTTCCAAAATTCATTGGCCACTGCAGCATCTCCTCCCCTTAGACGGGACTATCTGCAAGGGTTTCAGCCGGACAAAAGTAGCTTCCGGACCGACCTCGGAGCCTCATGCGACTACCGCCCTCTGACAACTTCTCGCAAGGACAGGGCAAGTTCAACATCCAAAACCCAGCGCCGCTTCGCGACAGCCAGAGCCCAGACCTGTCTCAGCTTCCACTTTCCATCCAGCTACATCCCAACAACTAAAGCGCTGGATTAAAAAAAAAAAAAAAAAAAAAAAAAGAGAGAAAAAAAAAAAGCCCAGCTCCTTTTAATTCTGCTGTCCGTACTTCTGGATTGTCCCTGCTGTTCTCCCTCCAGGTGTTATTTCCGAGCACCCCTTAGCAAATCCTGCTAATGAAACGAAGCCACCCCGGGACTGTCCCCGCTCCCCTCGCTCCCTCAGGCTGCTCACAGGGAGCGATGGGGCTGTTTTCTCTCACCATCTGCTCGGCTTCGTTAGGTCTCCCTTTATTGGCCCAGATGTTCTCATAGACACGGAGCCATCTCGGCTTTAGCGCTTGCTCTCGGGAGGAATCCGCACGCCTGATTTCTCAGAAATTCTCTGGGAAGGGAGGGAACAGGCAGAGGCAGTGCTGGGCAGCTGGGAGCCTTTAAAATCCATGCCTCCAGGGATTCAGGCTCCTTTCCCCCCGAGAGAACGTCTTCACTGCCAAAAAGGACGATGTTTTATTTTAGGAGATAATGTTTGCTAGTTGTAGCATGCCACCTCCCTGTTTTCTTATTTCTCTTGCCAGCAAAGACGGAGAAAAAGAGAAGGGAAAGAGCAGAGCAGGGAGCAGAGCAGACAAACAGGCTGAATTCCTGCTTCCCCTAAGGGATTGGGTAAACTACAGAACAAGAATTTAATTACTCGCAGCTTGACAACCCACCCCCCAGCAGGTTGGGAAGCAGTCGGTCAGAGGGCGCAGCGGCAGGGGGATGAGGGCAGGACGCCGGCCACCCGGCCATGCCCCGCTGTCCCCAGCCCAGCCGAGGAAGGCAGAGCGCTCCCAGGGGAATGGCATCACTTCGAAACGTCTCTCTGCATTTCTCCTTCCCTCCGAAAGGATGTGTTACCAGGGAACTCTGGTTTCTTTTCGTAAAGAACCACTTGCTTAAGTAACACAGCACTGGTTTATTTTGGATTGCCCCCCTCCTCCGGCATGGCTGCCCTCCTCTACGCAGCCCTGGGTAGGTATGGCTTCAGGCATCTCCCACCGCTCCCGCTGAAAACACCTACGCAAGGTTTGGACACGGCAACAACCGCTGCAATGCAAATTAGAGAAACTGAAATACCTTGAGGGGCTTTATATCTCGAGCTCCACTTCCATATGAACAGGAACTCTCCGTTTAAGTACGAACAACAGACCTAAGGGAGTTAAGTATGGGGAAAAACAGGCTCCCGGGCACCAAAGGGATGACCACCGCAAGCCCCTGCTAGTCCAGCTGCCCTCCCACCGGAGCAGACCGACGCAGTAGGAGGTGCGAGGAGGAGCACGCCGACGCAGCAGCTGCTCCACCACGCGCCCCGCCACAGCAGAGGCATCTCCTGGCGGGTCCGTCAGAGTTTCTTTGTGAGCTGAGGGCACATCACAGGAGCGCGGGCAGCCACAGATTTGCAGTGTTGCCCTTAGCCTGGTACGGGGTTCACCACCACCGTGTTCTAATCTATTCCGAATTAAACGAAGAGAACTAAGTTTCCTTCTTCACTTCCTCTGGGCAAGAGGCACAGCAGGCAAACTGAGAAAACGCAACCGTACCGGTCGTGTGAGAAGCCATGCTATTAGCTAATTAAAAAAGAATAATCACCAAACGGCAGCTAAGTGGGGATTTCTGCAACTCCATCGCCCAAACGAGAGGCAAGTCACCAGACAGACATCAGTGCAGGGATCCTACTTCAAGAGTTTTACCCTTCTCTTGGGGTCCTAGCTGTGTGGCACGGCTGCGCAGAGGGGAAGGTGGCAGTCCCAGGGACCTCAGCCACGCCGACCCGACACAGCGGCAGCAGTCCTGGCTGCGAGGTTCAGCGCCGGCTCCCCTCACCCCCCGGCACCGCTGCGAGAGAGCGGGGAGCACGTGTCATGCCAGGGAAAGGATGAGGGGACTCACGTTTCCTTTCCTACGGGAGGAGAGACCATTGGGACCATCAAGTTAGCATCGCTCTTCCAACATCATTTGCTCGGCAATACAGCTGCCCTTTACCCAAGCCTGCTGAATAGCGTCACACTTCCCAAAACGGGCTAGCGAGGCGAGGTAAGGGGCATAAGTCACAGCCAAGCTACAGGGCAGCGTCCCAGGATAGCACCCGACAGAGGCTTTTCGCCAAACCAGAAGCCACCAGGAGACCCGTTCTCAATTTCACCTTCCCCATCAGGTGGGCACAACACAGTCCTCTCCGCGTTCCCCGACAGCTTTCCAACACACGGCTGGTCCTGAACCCCCGCCTACCGAACTGCCCCCTGCCTCCCCGGGAACCATCACCTCCTTGCCTCGTCCCACTTCACTTCTGCTGCACCGGGCTGCAGGAGAACACCAGGAAAGCTCCCTGCTCGGTATGGGATGCCCTTACGCCATCTAAAGGATTATTAAGGCTTTGAAAAAAAAAAAATAAAAAAAATACTTTTTGAGCTGGAGAATGAAGTTCCGAAGCCTTTGTTTGGCTAGCTTTTGCACTGTCTGTAGGACTCAACTCTCCTTTCAAAAGGGCCTTAGGATCACCTGCACTACTTTCACCCAGCTGCATGGGAAGCTGGCGTCGAACCAGTACAAGAGACATGCCCAGAAGCAGTAGCAGCAACTAAAAAAATCAGAAAGAGAAACTTTGGTTTAAAATAAAATAAATCCAGAAAGAAAGAAAGAGAGAAAAGGTAAACACAGGTGCAAGTTGTCTCGCAAGAGGGGTATTTGCAGGGCATCACCCCACAACTCTGGAGATCTAGATCTACATTCCCGGCTTTGTTTTACCATTAAAACCTTCATTGCACAGGACTCAAAATCACTCTCATATGGTTGTTAGGTTTCATAAATAATGTGAAAACTATACGCAACAGATACATCATATTTCCAAAAAATTATAAGAAAAGTTACATCAAATTAAAAAGTAGCTTCATGAATGAAGATACTGCTCTAAGTGCACTTTCCCTGCAAGTGCGGCCAGTGCCTCAGCGCTGGATATGAAGAAAAAAAAAAAAACAAAACCAAAAAAACCCCAAAACCAAAAAAAAAAAAATCAGATTTAAAAACTTAAGTCCGGTTTCAACCAGTCAAAACCGGGCCAAGCAGAAACCGAGTGTGCTCTCGGCACTGTCCCATGAGGGAGTCCCTATGATGCTTCGTTATCCAGATAGGTTTGTATGTCCTTGTTGAGACTGTAAACAATCCTTCTTTCCTGAACTGTCCTCTTTATTGGCAAAGTAAAATATTTTATTTTTTTGTTTGTTTTGTTTTGTTTTAAAATAGAACATTAAAATTAACCCAGAAGAAAAGAAATAAAACACAGTGAGCTTGTTGGAGTCCATAGGATCTGGTCTGGAAGAGCTCGGAAAACATGTTCAGTGTTTTCTCCTGTTTTGAGCTGGAAACTGTACCAGAGATCGGGTTACTTGGGGAAGAGGGGAACAGAACGAGAAAACAAAGGATGCGGAATAAGAGACCATGGCCATCTCATGTGTTCACTTCATTCGCTAGGTCCTCTATCAATACTTTAGTGTCGCAAGCCTTGGACCTGCAAAAAAAAAAAAGCAAACAGAAAACACTCACTGGGGAGAAGAAATTCCCATTGCTACACGCAGACAAAAAAACCCTGCAGCACGCATGGAAATCTTCCTCCCACAGAGGGGACTTTTTTCCTCCACTGGAATTGTTTCACACTCTCCCACTCTCACCGGGAACAGCAGAACCTTATAACTATGCCCCAGCTGTCCCTCAGCATCCTCCCACCATGGCTCTGCCCACAGCAGTCACCATGCGCGCAGGGACAATGCCCTCTGCCGGGCTGCGCCGACGGCGATGGCCGCGGCGCCTCCATCCACCCCTCCGCACAAAAACTCCGTAAAACCTTTGCAGCAGGTGCTGCAAATCCAAAGGAGCGTTCCTGCTCAACCCGTCCCTGGGCTGCACAAAGGCACAGCAGCTTATTTTGGAATATCATAGAATCGCCCAGGTTGGAAGGGACCTTTTCAGATCACCTAGTCCAACCATCAACCTAACCATCAGTAAACCACATCTCTAAGCACTACGTCTGCCCAGCTTTTAAATACCTCCAGGGATGGTGCCTCAACCACTTCCCTGGGCAGCCTGTTCCAATGCTTAACAACCCTTTCAGGGTAAACGTTTTTCCTAATATCCAGTCTGAACCTCCCCTGGTGCAGCTTGAGGCCATTTCCTCTTGTCCTAAATATATGCTTGACACGTCTCTGTTCACTGCACGTCCGAGGGGTAAACAGACATGGCTGAAGGGAATTCATGGAATCACAGAATGGCGGGGGTTGGAAGGGACCTCTGGAGATCATCTAGTCCAACGCCCTGCCAGAGCAGGGTCACCCAGAGCAGGTGGCACAGGAACGCGTCCAGGCGGGTTTGGAATGTCTCCAGAGATGGAGACTCCACCACCTCCCGGGCAGCCTGTGCCAGGGCTCTGCCACCCTCAAAGGAAAGAAGTTCCTCCTCACGTTGAGATGGAGCTTCCTATGGTCAAGTTTGTGCCCGTTACCTCTTGTCCTGTTGCTGGGCACCACTGAGAAGAGCCTGGCCCCATCCTCCTGACACCCACCCTTTCAAGTATTGATAAGCATGGATAAGGTCCCCCCTCAGTTGTGTTTTTTCCCCAGACTGAAGAGACCCAAATCCCTCAGCCTTTCTTCATAAGAGAGGTGTTCTGGTCCCCTCATCATCTTGGTAGCCCTTTGCTGTCCCCTCTCCAGCAGTTCCCTGTCCTTCTTGAACCGGGGAGTCCTGTGTCCAGTTCTGGGCTCCAGACCAGGCTTTGGCCCACATCCCCTCTGCATAAAGTTCTTCAGTCTCTAGCAGCCACACAAAGACTGTTGGCATTGGTCATATCCGTGTAGCTCTAAGCCAACACTGATACGAGACAAGCATGGCCCAAGGGCTGTGCTCAGGCCAGAGCACACCCTTTGCGTGACAGCCACAGACTCCTTTTCCCCACCCCTCCCAGGCAGTGATGCAAGAGGGGGATGTGCTGCAGGGATTGCACAATGCTCCCGACACGATGTGCTTCCAATGTCCCAGGGGAGCCCAAGGATGCCTCCCGGCCAAAGGGCAGGGCTCTGCAGCTGCGCCGCTGGGGCAGAAGCAATGCCTGGAGCACCCTGTGATGCTCGGAGCAGAGGAACTGCAGTGAAGATACGCAGTCAAGAGGTTCAGGGCTGGGGTGCAAGGTGGGGAAACGTCTCAGCTGTAAGGAGGAGGGGCGGAATGCAAAAACACATGGGTTTAGATTTGGGGGAGGAAAGGAGTCTTAGATCTCACAGAGGAAATCTCAACCAAATAACTGAAATCTTGGGAGTGGTCTAAAGCCTGGAAATGGCTGGTTGACGGGAACATCTCTTTCTTCCATGTTTGGATTTACAACCTCTGGCAACTGCTACAGGCTATTTTTTTTTTTTATTTTATTTTTTTTTTACAAAACAGGAGTTTTGTAAAGGGAACTCCCTTTTCCAGTGGTTTACCAGAACCCCAAGATGATGTAAAGGATGGATCAGCCCTTCGGCAGAGAAATATGCATTTACTAATTGGACTTGTCCTTCCTTAGAATGACTATTTTGGCTGAGATCTTTGCATGATTACCCAGTCCATGAATGGCCTCCAAGTATTAACAACAGCTCTAACACATGGTTTGGTTTCTTGCGCTAGAGGAGAGGCAAAACCTACTGTGAAGCAAGACGAGGTCTGCGCAAGGACACGCTCTGGCTGCGTTTCCACTGTTTGTTCTTGCGGCGGTTTCGTACACCATCTTCCTGGTCCATCATCTGATCCAAGAGCGTCAGGTCATCGGCGTTGAGCGGTGCCACGGAGATGTCCCTCACAGCACGGAACTCACCGCAGTTGTTCAGGTGCTCGTTCTCCAGACGGAAGAAGTTCCACACAAACCGCCTGCATGGAGAAAAAGTGATCATTACCAGTTTGGTTCCACTTTTACAGCCATTGCTCGTGTTTGGCGAAGCAGTGGTACATGCATCTGGATACCACTGACTGTTCTCACTGATGAAAGTGCCTCTGGGAACATGCTGGGAGTACGGAGAAACAGCAAATGACTACCAGCAGCACCTTCTACAACATCTTCCCAACTCTCTGGAGAACAACAGATCTGTCAGGCATCGTCCTAACGATGACAGCCCTAATCTGGACAGCATGGAGGCACCAGGCATTACAAGGGAAACGCAACCTCCACTTTTTACATGAGTGAGGTTCAGCTTCGAGGGCTGTTACTCATCTTGAGGAGTTGTGGGGATAGGTCTCCAGCTAGAGGACAAGCATGTAAAGACCTCTGAAACCTTGCAGGATCCAAATCGATGACACAGAATCCAAATGAGTGTTTGGAAAAACTGCAGAGATTTGAGAATAATTGTAAACCTGAGAATCAAGTGACATTTCATCTGGAAATCGCAATAAGATAATTTCAAGGAGAAATTTGGTAAAATCAATATCCTCAAGATTAGGTCTAGGTTCAGAAGAAACTGCAAACCCAGCGTGAAGGACCCAGTCCTGCATTGCTGCAGAGCCCTCCACAGCTTTCTTCACGTAGCACCCTGTTTGGATTAATTGTTCCTGTTAGACCTAGTCTTCCGTTTCAAGGACGGCTACCTTCCATGTCCAAGTAGCGAGGCAGTTCCCATCATGCTGATGTTATAAAAGTAATAAAAATGGAAAAGAGCAATGAACTGTTCAGTCAAAGAGCCTTACCGGAATACCTCAAGTGGGGCAAATACAGTAGAAATGATGTCCCCAGCGTATGGAAAGATTTGCATGGAAGTGAGGGAGATCTGGATGGTCCACGCAAAACGCAGGATCACGTCTTCTACAATGGCACAATAGTAGTATGCCTGAAGAACAAGACAGACAAACAGGACAGCTCATCGTACACGCTCTGCACAGACAACAGACCTCTTCAGACCTTCAGGAAGATACAGAATTTGCTGCTCAAGCACTAGAAATGTGAACAAGTACGAAATGATCTCTTTGAAACAAATGAACTCTACTGCTAGAAAACCCCAGCCCGTAGCAGTCAGGAAGCACCAGTGGCCAACTGCCACATGCTCTAAACTCCACAAGTTTTGTTAAAATATTAAAAGCTTTCTCTAGTATAAGAGCAGGCTGTATACGCACTTTCTGTGGGTAGACAATTCCTTCTCGGAGAAAGGTATTTTCACCAGCGTTTTTGTCAAAGAGACCCCAGTCCATCTTCAGGTCCCAAATAAGGGTATAGCAAGAGCTGATGAAATAGAAGATAATCCACAGGTAGAAGAACACTTGGGTGTCGCTGTGGTTTTTAGCTGGAAAAGAGAAGAACAGCATGCTTCTGTACAACGTGAAGAAGATTGCTCCTTAAAACAGCTACAAATTGGCTGATTCGATCAGTGGAAATAACGAGCCTTTTATTCAAGCGGTGGGAAGGATCAGGATAGCTAACCTGAACCAAACCTTCCCGGGCCCAACTTTATATTGTCATTTAAATTCCACTTTCACCTCGTTCAACCTTTCCCACTTGGGAGTGAAGTTTGCACTGCTGCTTTTTATTTATTTTCTTGAAACGTGTGGTAGACTTGTCATTCTGGCTCCGAACGGCAGGTGGAAGCTGAGGGCCGCATTTCACAAAGGACATGGGCTCCTCCACAGGAAAAGCAACAAGGCAAGTGCTGCTCTGAGGGTTTTGCAAGAGATTCTTTCAGTTGTCTAAATATAAACAACGTGAATGAGCGCACTAAAGCCTGAAAGAGGATGGGAAGAGGAGGAATTTCCACTAGCCACTTCAGAGGTTGTGGCAGCAAGGGAAAATAAACAAGGCGGCGGCAATGTATTATCATGTCTGTGTAAATCCTGAAGAAGGCTCCGTGTAGAGTTTTAAATGCCCATACGGAGCGTCTCTTTATAAAACACAGGACTCCAGGACTGAAGTCTGCTCGCTTGGGGATATACGTTTCTACCATGAAGTTGTTTCCCTTTCCCCTCTGAAAAGGTTATGCCACTCTCCCAATTCAGCTAAATTTCCCGGTATCGGTCAGCTGGGTAAAACCAAACAGATTTGATAATTCTGTTTGCTTTTCATTAGCAAATCTGGGTCATAAAGTTCATAAAAATAAAGCACATTACAATGCTTTGCAAGGCTGAGACGCTTTGCATCTCGCTGCTCTCGGGAGTCTTTCCTCCTTTCTGTGCAGCCACTGCAATCGCTCATTAACCGATTCCTTCCATCAAAGCCAATAAACACTTCTCATACAGAAAAGCCGTAACGTTTTCAGTCCAAACCCGCTGCCACAGTAAGCGACAGCACTGTCTTCCATACGCACGGCTTTAAAACAACCGAATCCCCGAAGCTGGTCACAGAGGGAGCAATGGGGTAATTCGCTCTCTCCTTCCCTTTTCATTTCTAACCATTGCAATATAAATGTAATGCAGCACTCTGATAAAATTAATGGAGGTGAAAATGAGAGGCATCGCGTAAGAGTACATTCCTCCCCATTATGCCTTTCAGGCTTCCTGGACATGATGTGCAGGATATAGGTCAAACACACACGCTCATTCTGCTTTCAAAACACACCCCCTCAAGCAAACCTATTAAAGCCACTTACGCAGCAAAGCCTATCTGCGGCGAAGCTTCACATCGGCTGAGGGAAAGGACAGGAGACCTGCCGCAGCCCTCAGGTTTGACTAGCTTCCCTGCTTTTGTGCAAGGCTGGAAGCCTTGGAGCTGTAACCCATGTGTCCTCCTGAGGCTCGGCTTCACCTGGGGACAGGTCCAGCATTGCAGAGAGCCACGACGTCCCCCGGGAGCGGGCAGCCAAGTCTTGCAGAATACAGGCTTCAGTGCCCAGGTATGTTAACGCTGCTGCTGAAACCACCTCTCCCATCCGTTTTTAAAGTGCAGCTGCCCACAAAACAGGACGCAGGTGGGGTTTCTGGAGCTTAGCAATTAAGGCTCCACTCTGACATTTCATTCTCCCCCATCAGCTCCTCCAAAGCCTCCACTACATTATTTCAGGAAGAAAAGGCAGATGCTGGCATTCAGTGACTCAGAGACACTAAGCCTGTTCTTTCCGCTATTATTTTTAGCTCATTAGATCTCCGTGTTTAGTTCCCATTACCAAACAATAATTCAGAGAGGTAGTTAAGGAGTTAAGTGCTTTCAAAGCATCTAAAATGCTCCAAACTACCCTGTGAGGCTGCACGCTACCTATCAGTAACTTTGGCTTGAAGGTTAGGTCATGCTGCTTTTCTTTCCCCTTAAGGACAGAGTACAAATAAACTGAGTCTTACTCCACATCTTCACAGAGCAGACGTGGAGAAGGCAGTGCAGGCAGCACCATCTGTTGCCGTGCCTTTGGCCACGTCCCGGACATGAGCCGTACCCTGCAGGTGCAGGGCTGAAGGACAACAAGGCGGCACTGCTGGGCGCTCCTTTGGAGTTCTCCGATCACGCAGGGGATAGTCTGTTCCCAGACTATCATCCCAAACTACGTAAGGGGCTAACAAAACTGTATCCTAACTTGCCAGTTCCCCAGGAAGGTGATTTCAAAGGTTCGTGCTGCTTAAATTTAATTGCCTTAAAATTTATTGTATGCAATTACGGAAAGGAGGAGTACCACTGGACACTGGCCCAGGTTGCCCAGAGAAGTGGTGGAGGCCCCATCCCTGGAGACATTCAAGGCCAGGCTGGATGAGGCTCTGAGCAACCTGATCTAGTTGAAGATGTCCCTGCTTACTGCAGGGGGGTTGGACTAGATGGCCTTTAGAGGTCCCTTCCAACCCAACACATTCTATCACGAAGAAAAAGGCCCAAGTATGAAATCTTGTGGCATTAATCTCATCAACCTCAAAAGGATGTGCTTGCTTCTGGTTAGGTCACCCCAGCCTCAGCTCCCTTTCCCTGGCCTATCTTTGCAGCAGTCTTTTCAGTGGCACCTGGGGTCACGCTGCTCGCCCCTCGCTCCCGCTCGCTTTCTCACCCACCGGCTCTGTAACGCATTCAGCTCCTGAAAAAATTCATTAAAAAACCAAATCACTCCCCGTTAAAATGCTCTAATCAGAACTAGTCTATTGTCTTCAGCCGTGGCCTTTGAGTCCCTTCTTTCAATCGCTTATCCTCCTTTTCCTCCTGCCTGCAATTCCACTTGATACCTTCCTTCCGTCTGTCCTCATTGGTATTCAGCTGGTGTACAGGAATATGTTACTGCTCTAGGCAAGCAATTATATCTCAATCCCCACTGGCTGGTCCTAGTGGCCCTCTTCACTGCTGCTCAGGGGGCTAGAAAATCAAGGCATTCATATTCTGCCCAGAGGCTCCATCTACTCCTGGCCTGCCAGTTTTTCAGTAGCGATACCTAGCTGTGCATACGTATGATGATGTCAGGGTCTATTTAAGCAGGAACTGTTTCATCCTGTGGTTTTTTTCTTTGTTTAACGACGTGCTAGAAACCACCAAAAAACATTAGAGAGCGATAGAGAGGAACAATAGAGCGACAGAGCGATTGAGGAGGAACTTCTTTCCTTTGAGGGTGGCAGAGCCCTGGCACAGGCTGCCCAGAGAGGTGGTGGAGTCTCCAACCCTGGAGACATTCCAAACCCACCTGGACACATTCCTGTGCCACCTGCTCTGGGTGACCCTGCTCTGGCAGGGGCTTGGACAAGATGATCTCCAGAGGTCCCTTCCAGCCCTGTGATTCTGATAGTCTCAGGACGAGAGAAGCGCTTGGGACACCTGGCAGACCTCAACCTCTCCAAGAGGGAAAAAAGACCAAGTCTTCAGCAACCCTTTGGTAGCACAACTGCCAGTCCGCCCAGCAAGAGGCGGATGAAGGACCTTTCTACCTGATGCTCCAAAGGGCGCCACCATGTAAGCAGCTTCCTAAGCCCCTGTCGGTTATTCAAAATGGCACGTGCAGGACAAACCACGGTCAGCACAAAACTCGACATGTAAAGTTGCAGGTGCAGCTCTACCCTCCCAGCGGATTTCAATACACGCTCACATTAGCATGTCGCCAACGTGGAGGCATCCAGCCACGTCAGAGGCTATTCTCCAGTTGGCTGTGCGCTGCTACCTCCACTTGCTGCAACGTCGAGGGGAAACAGCGTACCACAGGGGCCGTTTGCAACCTTCGCCGCAGAACTTCCATTAGCATCCTCGGTTTACCCAATGAAAGGCAATTCCAGTAGACGCTCTGCACAAACACACCTACAAATTGCTCCAGAAGGTCAACTAGATAAATAATGGAAGGCTTCCACCTTTGAACTGAAGCTGTGAAGGGCCACAGTTCCAGAAAACAGCCAAAGGCACTTGCAGCAGGAGAATTTACTGCCTGCAAAAATTGCTGATAGACAATATCTTGGATCCCAAACCCAGCCCTCGGGGACACAAATTCTGACTAGCATTCTGCGAGAATAATACTCTGCAGAAATTATAGCCCCTTCTAAACACAGGCAAGAGAAAGGTTGCTTTCCATCAAAGATAGACAGCAAATACTATCCTGAACGCTGTTAATATTGACTTTTCTTCCAAAGAATACTATCTGTTTACCCTGCCGAATTATTCCGGGGAATGTAAACGCTATATACTATTCAACACAGCAAAAATCAATGCCATGTATTATTGAAGATCTGGATAAGAACACAATGGCCCTCGATAAGCACTCCTGGTGTGTCAGCCCCGGCAGCCGGCTGTCGTTTCTGCTGATGGTGAAAGCTGTGATAAAAGCTGTAAGAAGCAGGAGGTTATCAGGAAACACAGCCAGGTAAGCCCCGCTCTGAGACCAAACCGACCCCGCCAGAGCAGCGCTGCCTCCAGCGTCAATTAAAAACCTCTTGGTGAAGGCACGCCAAATTCAGTCTCCTTTGACCAGCAGCTTTCCAACCGCAGATTTAAGCAGCACCAAACCAAAAAATATATATGTTTACAGTGTGCTAGCCAAGCACAGACACTGGAACGCAGGGCGTACGCTTTCTGCCGCCGGGTTAGCCCGGGGATGACACGTACCCATTAACTCCATCCCAGCACACAATGGGAGGGAGGTGACAGCCAGAAGTGACTTATCTACATAAGAGCTACCATCAGAATGACATCTCAAAGCATTTGTCTAACACCTTATTGCTTGAAGCACAGTATTACTGATCCCTCAGTAATTATACATCTTAATGAGGGCATAGCAGCAGCGTTGCCTTTCTGCCCAGCCGGCACGTACCGCTATTTAATACTGATCAATGGCAGAGCCGCAACACGACAGTGGACTTCACGCAGTAAAAAGGCAAATAACCCGGAGGAGCACACGGAGGACTCGCCATCGTGCGCTGATGGGCTTTGTCAAATACCAACCATTTGGTACGAACAACCTTCCCATTAGATTTTCCAAACCTCTGCTATAGCCTCCGGGCACAATTAAAAGCAAAGCAGCGAGAATCGGCGCAGCGAAGAACTGTCGGGAGGCAACATCTCGTTTCTTCTTCTAGTTAGAGTCTACATTTGTAGAGCAGGAAAATCCCCAAATCGTGTTTTGACTAAAAATATATTCTGTAGGTTTGCACGGGGTTTGTAGGACGGTACGACTGTGTCTAATTTGAAGCCATCACAGGAATCTCATCGCTTGTATCTCACAAACAGAAGAATGGGATTTAATTGCAAACAAGAGGAAGCATATATCAGTCACGACTGAAATTTAAGCTGGTCCTTCTTCTGGTGGCTTCTCTAGCATTTAGAAGTGTTCCTGGGGGATGTTTAACTGCTGCCTTGAGGAGGATGGGGTTTCCAATCTAACCGTCGGCCAGCAGTCTCACTAATAAGTGGATTCACAATCAGAAATAAATAGCATGGCAATCCGAGCGGTCGCTTGACAGTTTAGGGATTGCCACACAATGTCGCCTGGTACCTCTATAGCGTTTTCAGATCCAAAAGGAGATTCCTTCAAAATATAATAGCAATAACAAAAAAAAAATTAAAAAAAAAAAAACAATTCTTGGAGGATAAAATCTCCTATATTTCTGCAGTACCAGAGAGTTCCAGACGTGCATGCATTTGAAAGGAACATCGCTTGCGATGTAGTCAGTTGCTTTTCTTAAAATGCTCCACTAAAAAAAAAAGGTCAGGCTTCCCCCTCTGAGGTGCCCATGAAATGAGCTATCGGTAGGCCGTCCTTTTCACTTACACCTTATTCATTAGCGTTCCCGCTTCTCCAGCCACCCTTAACACTAAAGTGTATTAAGTGATAAAAATGGTGCTATTAGTCCACTTTCCAAATTCCGGCTATTAAAATCCATCTCTCTCTCTCTCAGCCGCAAGCTCGAGGAGCAAATGCACAAATCACTCAGCGGCAGGGTGCCGAGGCTGCCTCTCCCCTACAGCGCGGGCTGCTGGCACCGGGAACATCCCAGTTGACATTTGCAGACCTACGAAGCAGGGGAAGATTTCCCCCGTGGGATTTTATGCCTCGTTTGTGCTGACATTGGGGGTACGGTGGCAGTTCCCGAAATCCCCCTTCCTGGGCTCCCTGCCAAGCACAGGCTGCCGTCTCCTCTCACTTTTCCCACTCACTTACCGGCGAGCGAGCTCCTGCCGGCACCTCCTCCACGGCCAGGGTGGTCCTCACCCTCTCCCAGCAGCTCGACCCTGAAGCACCATCACCGGAATGGGTGTCTAAGCAATTAGAGGAGCTAAGAAGCCGGCGTGGAGAAGCCGGGCTTGCTCAGGGTGCCGCAGAGCCCCACGTCAAAGCTGGGAGGAGGTCAGAGGCCAGACTGGCAATGTTTGCCCATGGCGATGCCTCCAATTCTTCACTAATGACACTGCCACTGCTCTGATGGAAAGGATCAGAAAGACTGGCTAATGAGCACAACTCATTACTGAAGGCCTCCTGGGCATGGGATGACAGGGTTTCAGACAAAAATTCATCCTAGCTCACAGCAATGTGACAGACGTTGCACGTTTCGGCTCCAAATAATCATCCTGATGGAAGCTGCCAGTACGCTGTGCTAAGGTAAGCCACGCAAAAACTGCAAGTATTAAGAAAGAAGCCAGTTAATCCCATTACGAAGTTTGTTTTTCTTCACGAGCTCAATCCAAGCACTCTGTAAGGTTCTTGTGACACCTAAATCAAACGATCTGGCTTGCCACAGTGCTGACAGCTCTTCCAGCACTGAGGAAGAGGGGGAAAGATGGAAGATCTCGTACCGACACACAAGGGAGAAGCTAGGGAACAGGATCTCACGAATGATGCTTGCTTCATTCTTTTGTGATTAGTATTTTTATTTTTTTTTAAAGTTTTGCACTTTTTTTCAAAAAAAAAAAAAGATTTGTACTTGAATTCAATGGGTGCACTCACTTTGCCTCGCTCCACTCCCTAGAAATGAAATGACGTTTCTCAGTTGAGGTACTATAAGCTGTTGCACCGATGCCCGATTTCTGTAAAAGTCATTTTAGTCCCCGGTTCTCACATCACCTTGTTCTCCTCTCCTGCTGTAACCGTTTAGGCTCATAGTTAATTATCGTTCCACCTGCCAGCAAGTTCACTCCACAGGGGTGGCACCCTGCAGCTTCTAACGTGGTAGCAACAAGGGCTAAGTCACACAACCCACTACCCAGTTCTTCAGCCGGCGGCGAAGGGCAGAGCTACAGTGCAACCAGACATCGTCCCGCAGCTCCCAGCCCAACAGCTTGATGTTACCGCCATCCTCTCCCCCTTCCCGCTGTGCATCACCATCCTCCGCGTGGAAGCCGTACCCCTCCCCAGGGGAGCTGCAGTGGGACAGAGCGTGGAAGAACCAGCAATTCGTTCCGGCATGGAGTTAGCTACGCCAGGCGGCACCACCACTGGTAACAACTGAAGCCATCGTGATTTATGAGGAATGAGTAGCCATTACGAGACCTGGGTATCTTCCACTATATTTTTAAAAAGCAGCACATTTCCCATCCATCTTCATCTGGTCAGACCTGGTCGAACCTCTCTATTAGTAAGGGACGGTCCAACGCCTTCCTGCAAAAGCCCATTAATCCAAGGATGACTCCTGCCTTGACAGTTCACATCTCTATTCCTTGACAAAGCAAGGAATTTCATGTTTTTTTCTTATGCTGGCTTAAAGAAAAACCCCAAATTACACATTAGTTCATCAGAAAAGCCTGTTTCTGAAGGGATGATGAGAACACAGACAGAAGCACGACTCTTTAGAGACAGCCCTATTTAGTTAACTTCTGTATTTTTAATTACTGTCAATTTCCTGGGCTGTTTAATGAGAAAGTGCATGGCGGTTACATTATCTTAGACTGACCTAAGGCTCTCCACGGCACTTCCAAGGCGATGACAGCTAATGTTCAGCAGTCTTATTTGGAATACCTGGAAAGGGCGTGGGAGTGGTATGGAAGAAGAGACGCTTACTCAAGTTTCCAGGCCACGTGGATTAACTTTGGAATAATTCAGAAGTCAATAAATAGCTGGATACTACCCAGACGACAAGGATTCCATTGAATAAGGTGTGTAAATCAAACGGACAATGAAAACTTGCATAAACGGTCTTTCCTTTCAGTTAAAGGATAAAAACCCACATAGCCGACTTTAACCTAGTACTTGAGCTTAAGCTCAGTAACGCGTTCCTGGAAAAAAGCCCAAGGTAAACACACAAATGCTCACACCGCAACAGCAAATCCCATGAAACAAAGAAACGATGCCAAGAGTACAAAGCACTCAAGAAGGTCGGTTCTTCAAGCGCAGAAGCTAAATCTACGTTCTATGTGAGCCAGACATTTCTGACGACGCCACGTAAGCAAAAGGCATCAAGGTAAGAGAAAACTGACAGACAGCAGCAAAACCAAGACGCATCTCATTTTACAAAGAATAAAGTTGGAGCACAAATCACGCATAAAGCTTAAGAAGTGACCGGCACTCTTGGAGCAGTACAAGACAACTCCAGTCGCACTGTTTCTCATAAGAGCCGAACACCTAAATATAAGAACCCTACCTTACAAAGCCTGAACCGGGTCCGAGTGAAGAGGGAAACCAAGGCTGGTTATTCCGGATATGGCAGTGTACCTTCTTAAATGCAAGTACAGATATGGCAGCGTACCTTCTTAAATGCAAGTACGCAAGAGGGGATCCCCGGGGAACGCTACGGTAAGCTGAAGTGGAAGCGGCCCAAGGAAACGACATCTGCTTTTGGCTGAGCGAAAACACCGTGAGAAGTAGTTGCATGTCAAAATAACGCGGCAGCTGGGGCAAATATTCTGCTGCAGACTGGGGCTTAATCACTTGTTTCCCCAGCGCCGCGTAGGGATGAAATAAGGCAGTACAACGCTCGGTTCTCAGCTGGCTCTGGGGGAAGCTGCTCAGCGCTGCCAGGGAAGTTGAAGGAAGGAGCTCGGGGGGGGGTGGGGGGGGCAGAGGCTTCTTCTCGGCGGTGCTGGAAGCACACAGGGACCGGCAGCACGCTCTCCAGTTGCTCAGAGTTACAGATACACCTCATTTGCCTGTGCAAACACCCCCCGTAGGACTATATTTACAGGACTGCGGCCTTTGCTTCCCATTCCTACGAGCGATGTAAAAATACTGAGAATTCCTCCTTCGGGAGGTCAGCAACAGTTGCCCTTGGGTGGCTGCTGCCATGCCTGGAAGGTGGTTGTGTTTCCGAGCCGTGGTGAAGCAGGCAGCCCGACACGGCACTCGGCCACGCAACCGCCGCCTGCTCCAGTCTCACATCCTGGGGCGGCTACTCTCACTTCGGCTTCACTACTTCAGATGGTATCCCAACATCAAAAGACGGCAGCTTGGGATTAACTCTCTAAAACTAGTCTAGTCCCAGGTTGACAAGACTGCAAGTTCGGGAGAGAAAACCGAAGAGAATTTACGTTGGTATCTTACAGGTCTAACATCCCAACTGCGATTAGCAGAGAAAATAGTATTCTGTATCCAAACCAAAAGGAAGAAGAGTAAAGAAATGGCTTCTCGGAGAGAAAAAAAGAATCAGAATTATGCCCTGCCTGAACATTATGAATTACTAAACAGGGATATTTTGGGGAAACTGAGATCCTCATCAAGAGTCACTCGTCAAGCGTTAGAGGTGGGGGATCCTTCGCTACAGGAGGTCTGGAGAAAAGAGTACCACATATGGCTAGAAGCAGCATACATCACTTAAACATAATAAGGCGGCATTTGTACGTTTATTTAGTTCGAGTTGTTTCCCAGCAAGCAGACAGAAACACAGCACAAGAATGCTCTAAGCGCGCTCTGTAGGAATTAGCTGGCTTTCAACGCCGACAAACCCTCTTAGCCACACAGTCCATCTTCACGCAGCTGGCAGATGCAAGCTAAAAACCTACAGAGCAGCCACAAATTATTCAAGGTTCACATCAAGGGAGGAAGACAAGCCTTTTCAGAGGGCTGTGACGTCCCCAGGACTCCCAAGGAGAGGACAGGCGCCGGTGTACATTACCTGACCTCCCGAGAAAAGGCCACCAATTACCCTCTTGTCCTGGCAGCCGAAAGCTGTCATTCCAGAGGTATAAGTCATAGGCTTGCAAACACAGGCATGGAAGACTGTTTAAATAAAACTCTCGTTACCACGGCTATTACCAGGTTCGTTACTTACAGCAATTTAGAGCAGGTCTAAGGAGCAAGGTTCTTTACCACTTTGACACTTGTTTTGGGCATTGCTTCCTTTCTTAATAGCAAGCAGCTACCCCCAACAGGTGTTCTGTAGGTAAGAGATGGGTGTTTGTCTTATCCTTAGGCAGACGCGGAGAAGGTGTGGGCGAGCAGTGCATCTATTTTCAACAACTTGATGATAGACCATCTGATTCCAAGCTCAAAAAGAACTGGGGGTCTATGTAAAACACATAGATAAAATTGGAATTCTTAACAGGTACAGCATATTAGAAAGCGCATTTATGGCAGGACGGGAATAGGCTTAACAGGGCTGAGAAGACACGACAAGGTCTTCAGGCAGCCCTCTGAAAAATCACTACAAGCCCAGGCACAGTGACATTTACAAAATCTGCGCTAACGTGTAATTTCCAAAGCCAATGAAGCTTCCAAAATTCTTTTGTCTGATACCAGCAACTACATGCTATTGACTCCCACCAACAAAACCGGACAGACAAAAGCTGGGAGTCCCGAAGGTCTCTCAATTGCAACTAACCCCGTGCCCAGCTCGTAAACACCTCGTTACAGCCCACTCCCTGCCAGCCACCAAGAGCGGACAACAGTTATAGATGGCAGCAACGAGAACACGGGTCAGCGGCGCTGGCACGGAGCCAAACTTCAAAGGGGAATAGGAAGAGGTCAAATTCTTCAACAGGACATTCTGACAGATGCTGGTTTTCCTCTTGGTTCCAAACCTAACCCAACCTTCCTGCAGAAAGCTTTGCCAGAGTGCCATCCCCCCGCCCAGCCCCGGGAAGGAGGAGCATTAGTCAGCCTCCCCAGAGCAGGCACTGTATATAAAAGCGTGTAAGCAGTGACTTGTAGCCAGGCAATCTGTATGTGTCTCATCCCGGTGGTGACTAACCAGACGGCAGGGCTGGAACTGTGCCCAATACTGTGTCCAGTTCTGGGCTTACAGTGTCCAGTTCTGGGCTCCCCGGTTCGAGAAGGACAGGGAACTGCTGGAGAGGGGACAGCAAAGGGCTACCAAGATGATGAGGGGACTGGAACACCTCTCTTATGAAGAAAGGCTGAGGGATTTGAGTCTCTTCAGTCTGGAAAAAACACAACTGAGGGGGGACCTTATCAACACTTATAAATACTGAAAGGGTGGGTGTCAGCAGGATGGGGCCAGGCTCTTCTCAGTGGTGCCCAGCAACAGGACAAGAGGTAACGGGCACAAACTGGAGCATAGGAAGTTCCACCTAAACATGAGGAGGAACTTTACCCTGAGGGTGGCAGAGCCCTGGCACAGGCTGCCCAGAGAGGTGGTGGAGTCTCCGTCTCTGGAGACATTCCAAACCTGCCTGGACGCGTTCCTGTGCCACCTGCTCTGGGTGACCCTGCTCTGGCAGGGGGTTGGACTAGATGAGCTCCAGAGGTCCCTTCCAACCCTATGATTCTATGATCTGAAAAGCTGCAGAATGTCACCGAGCAAACAAGTTCAAAGGGGAACAAGCTGCGGGGACAGGGGAGATGCACAGAGGGGCCAGGTGCTGCATCCACCACCGATGCTCCCGCACCAGGTTTGCCCGTACCTCCAGCTACAGTGCGCCCGGCTTCCAGCCTTCAATGCGCTTCTCTGCCATTAAAATTCCAGGCTTGACAAACATTATCGGTGTGACTTCAGGCCCAGCTACGTCCAAACAGCCATTTCTTGGCCACTGGAAGGTTTCTAATGACCCTGCCGCCCCTGCCAACGCTTCTCCCTGCCCCGCCACAATCATATTTCAGGATAAGTAATTACTCACGAGCGTGTGCGGTTGCTAATTTCTGGAGATATAGAAGGCATCTATTTTCAAATAAAAGAATACAGCTTTTAGGACTTCAGAACAATGACAGGCAGGGCGACTGCCTGAAGTGCAGAAACTAAAAGCTTTTTCCTTCGGAACAAGAGCAGAATCGAGTAATTGTCGTTTCCAGGGAGATGGGGAACTTGAGGGATCAGAGCTCAATCTGCAGTTAAATGGATTGGAAACAACTCCCTACCAGCTGCAGAAAAAACATGGATAAAAACACACAGGAAAATCCAGAGAGGGCATTTTCCCGGCACTGTGCACATCTCCCCACATTCAGGAACGATGGACCGAATTTATTTAGTTGATCCAGGTTAGCTATTTATCAATACCAAGGGAGAAGTATTTCCTATGTTACCTTTTCCTTATATATCCCCCATTCAACCACTCTTCCCAACAAAAACTGACAGGTATTTCAGTCTTCCCCTTTTGAGAGAGGAACTTGAAAATTCTCTCTCACGCTCCAGAAGCGCAGTTCTAAGCAGAGCAGGTATGTGAAAAATACCTAAAAGAAGATTTTAAAATCCTCTGCGCAAGCCAGGCAACCTTTCCACTTTTCCAAGCCTTTCCATTGAGATCTCACAGATGCCAAAAAGACAAAAGTTCATGTTTCAATGCAATGCCAAATTCTGAGCTTTTCCCATGTAAAAAGCAAATCCTGTGACTTGCAAAGGATTTTCCAAAATAACCCATACCTTTGTGAGTGCTGTAAAGGGCTGCAAATGTCACCACGAAGAAGGTGGTGGAATATTTTCCAGCGTTAACCAGATGAAAGGCCCGTTTGTTATCACGGTAACGGCGCAGGCACTGGATGAATCGCAACCAAGCAGGGATGCACTGGACAACTGCTCTCACTCCGTAGGAGTAGCTGTAACAAATCTGATTATCTGCAAGAAAAAAAGTTTCAGGGACACAAAATCAGCGAGTTTAAGAATTCCTATCGTCTTCCTTTCTGCAAGAGTACTGTGACCAGTTCTGGGCTCCCTGGTTCGAGAAGGACAGGGAACTGCTGGAGAGGGGACAGCAAAGGGCTACCAAGATGATGAGGGGACTGGAACACCTCTCTTATGAAGAAAGGCTGAGGGATTTGGGTCTCTTCAGTCTGGAAAAAAGACGGCTGAGGGGGGACCTTATCCATGCTCATAAATACTGAAAGGGTGGGTGTCAGGAGAATGGGGCCAGGCTCTTCTCAGTGGTGCCCAGCGACAGGACAAGGGGTAACGGGCACAAACTTGACCATAGGAAGTTCCATCTCAACGTGAGGAGGAACTTCTTTACCCTGAGGGTGGCAGAGCCCTGGCACAGGCTGCCCAGAGAGGTGGTGGAGTCTCCGTCTCTGGAGACATTCCAAACCCGCCTGGATGCGTTCCTGTGCCACCTGCTCTGGGTGACCCTGCTCTGGCAGGGGCTTGGACTAGATGATCTCCAGAGGTCCCTTCCAACCCCGGCCATTCTGTGAGTCTGTGAAGAGTAGTATCGCTTGACATGAGAGCAACTCCCCATCAATGGGGACACTTGGGCACGCACACAGCCAGAACAGCGAGAAGCTCATCACCAGAAAGTATCCTGAAGCCCTTAACTTCATCTCGGAGGTATTCGGGTGACATGACATCAATAACACATCCAGACACATCATCATCTAACTCTTTCACCACTGCCAGTATAATTAACACGCAAGAAGATTAGAAATAATCTATTTCTAAATTTATTTTGCGCTGTTGGCAGTACTGCGAATAATCAAATTACGGATGGAATTACAAAAGGCCCTTCGACGCTGAATTTTTGTGCATAAATGGGAGAGCATTTCCAAACTCTGCAGGACAGCTCAAAAAGGCTAGTTTGCCTAAGATGTCCTTGACCCATTTTTCTTGTATGTTGTAATAGGAAAAAAAAACCAACATATTTCAGTATGTGTTTGGTGGGGTTTTGTTGGATGGGGTTTTTTTGTTGTTTTTTGTTTTGTTTTTAAAAAAAAGCAAAGCCAGGGCATAGAGGGCGAGAGGCAACTGCACCGACATGATATTGTGTCACACCCTTGATGTTTGAAAGTATTTTTCTTTTTTTTTTTTTTATTGAGGAAATGACCAGGAGAACCCCAGCTTCACCTGTAACTCCCAAGCGTGACATACTCTTATGCTCCCTTGCTCAGCTCATGTAAACTAGAAACACCCCACTGACTGAAAACCATTTGTTTCTTATTCAGAATAATGGAGATAAGTTATTAGCTGCACTACCATTCCACTGTTTGGACTGGCAGAGAACAAGCTGTTATCCACCCAGTTGCTTTATTTATTTTATTTTTAATAAATAAACATTTAGTTACTTGCAACACTCTCTCTCTTAAAGGGAAGAGAAAGATCAGACAGATTGGAAGAACACAGTGAACGCTGATGCTTACTGAAGCACACTGCAAATTCTTTCAGCGACTGTCAAAGCCATCAGACAGCGCGATTTGCCAGCAGTCACTGCTTAAAATGGAAAGACAACAGCCCAGTCCAGGAGGAGACAAGTACCATTTTGCCACCGGGAAGGCCAAAGTCAAAATTCATATGCCAACTCTGCAGCTCTTTGGGCCAGAAAGGTGAGAAGAGACAACAGCAGGCACGACCCTGGCATCACAGCATCCACTTTAATTGAATTTAGGGAGGCACTAACAAGCTCGGAGGAAATTTCTCCACCCTCTCTTGCTTTACGTTACTGTGACGGAGCCTGCGAAGAAGCTTGCTGCAGCACAGAAAATTGTGCTCAAGCAACTCATTTTCATGCTGAGCAAAAGGAACAGGTTAAAAGCAAATACGTGGTTAAACCACTATGAAATAAAGCAACGATGCCAGGAAAATGGATTCCTCTTTCCAAGCAGGTAGCACTGTGTCTAAAATCCCTTGATGAATATACAAGTCAGGCCAAACGACTGGATTAGGAAATGAATGCTGATGTGAAATTCCACTTCTCTGGATGGAAGTAAGAAAGGGGAGAATCTCTCTAGTGCTGTGTTTACAAGAAGCGCCTATTATTTTAGTTTCCTATGTCATGGGTAGCCCTCTTCAAAACAGATAGATGATTATAAAGTTGCTTTGCTCAGTGTTTTTCGGGTCATTTTGACTGCGTTCGCGTGGGTCGTCAGCATTACTCTACCTGTATTTGCCAGAAGTCCAGCATTGTCCTCCCACTGAACCTCGAAGCTGTAGAAGCAGATCATGTATTCCAGATCCATGAGTATCACGACCAGGCTGTTGAGCTGATCAGCCAGCCAGAAATCTGCGAAGCCTACCTTGTGGAAGGGAGCAGTGAACACTCGAAACTGTCAGGTGGGGGGGGGGGAAGAAAAAAGAAAAAAGGAATAATTCATGGCGTCGTGTCAAAGACATCTAAATGCAGCGGCGGGATATCGTAGCACTGAACAAATATGGAAATAACAGAAATGCCTGAAGATTTATTGCTGACCTTTCACTCCCGCTGACAAAAAAAGGTAACTGCCTCCTCACTTTTAGTACAAATAACATCCCTGCTTTTCTCCTGTATACAACTATTCATATCCCTCCCCACCTTTCTGTGTTTTCACTGGCAGAAGAGCCCAGTCTCCAACCAAGCTCTTTCCCAGCAGCTCCCAGTCTCTGTGTAAGAGCTCTACACAGCTCTGGTTCTCCAGTTGCTCCTCGTTTTAATCAGCGCTTTCTTTCATTTATGTCGTGTCTATCGACATCTTCCACGCTTACCTTCTCCCTCACACTTCACGTCACTCAGATTATAGACCCTCAGCGCGGCCATTAGCCTGATCATTGCCCGGTGTACTTAACGCGTTAGTTGTTCTTTGCCGTTAGAAGTTGTAAGAGTGCCGACTGCCACTGCTGGATCTCCCAAAGCCTCTCGCAGGGAAAGAGTTAAAGAAAGGGCAGAGGAAATCCTATTGACTGTCAATTAGACTCCCCCTCAATCCCAGTCCACTTTCCCTCTAAGCCCTAACAGCAGTTTTGCTTCTTTCAAACCAGACAGTTTTCATGGGCCATTACCTTTGATTACAACTCTCTCTACCCGGTTAGTTATAGTTACTAACAGCCAATTTCTCAAAGAGCCAGCGCCATCCTGTAGTTCAGAGATTTATGAGCCTTTAAATTAATGAAAGCACAGGCTAACACTGATCTTTTATATTGCTCTCCTTATTAACCTAAAGGGTACGCAGCTACAGAAACCCGGGAGAGGACTGACACATTCCCAACAGCTTGCAATGCCAATTTAAGGCTCTGGTCCTAAATTTCAAAGCCAAATAGGGGATTAAGATTTAGCGGCATAAAGCAGATACGGATCTTGACCCAGAAAGCACCGTGCTCACGGAGGAGGGCACCTATTATAAAGGCTCAGACAGGGCCAGCCGTTGGGGAGGTCTGGCCTCAAAGCCGTCCAGCTGCAGAACAGCTTCTGCAGAGGTCAGAGAAGGCAAACCAGCCTTCCTCTTCGGCACACCAGCCTTCCTCTTCAAAAGGCCCTTACTCCTTTCTACCAACTCTCCCTGATACCATCCCTTTATCTCTCCTCACAGACCTTTTTTTTTCCCCCCCCCCGAAACAAAGACCAACAAAAGCCAATGAAAACAGCTTTACAGATAGAACTCCCTGAAAAAAAGAAGCAATTAATAAAACGTTATTTAATTTTGGGAGAGATCCAACCAGGGAACAGCATAAAACTTTTAAGAGAGTAGAAGCTTTCCACCTAAAGGTTGGAGCAGGCAAGGAGTCAGCAGATATCTATGCAACCTCGCTAAGGAACTGGTATCTCAGTCAACTATCCTGAAGAACCTGAGCTGCTGTTTGAACCCTCCTAACCCTGCGCATCAGGCACTGCGGTTTCCGACTGCCGCCCGGGCACCGCTGGATTTCCAGCCCAGCCACCAGCGGGCGCTGGCAGGTACCACAAGCAACTCCTCACTTCCCAGCTGAGAAGCGTCTGCAACATCATCCGGTGAAGATGGACTGCAAGAACAATGTCATAAAATACCAAAACCTAGGGCTGAACCTCAGTTTCGAGTCACATGTGGCAATTATCTAGCAACGGTTCCACAATCCAAGCGCGCAGACTTCCCGGTGCTGACTACTGCGGTTTTAATAAGTGCTGAAACAGTAAGATATTTGAGCCGGAGCTAAACACTTCCTAGATTTTCACCTCTCGCAGATGGGCTCCCCGCAGTTGTTTCGCCGTTTCGGCGCCCTGCAGAGAGCGTGGGCAGGCAGATGCTGCACCATCCCCAGGGCTCGCATCCGATTCCTCAGCCTACACAAACGCAACTCATGGGCTTCTCATCCGGCAGCAAAGGGGCAAAGAACGCTCAACCTAAGCACGTAGGCGGGAAAGAAGAGCCTTGCGTGGGAATTAAACTTGGTAGGGGCTAAAGAACCTTTTTCACTCAGAGGAAGATGAATTCAAACGCAACTTGCAGTTCCATCAAAAGAGATCCTGCTCATGAGTACCAACAGGCAGTTGTTGATGACCATGGGTGGATGTAAAAAGCCTCCTAGATCCATCCGGAAAAGCTACGACACACTAAAGTAGGCTTCTGATTTGGTTCTAGGAAAATTGAAGGTGCTGGTAATGCTCTGCTACACCCAATATATCAGACTGAATTTTGAACGGAAATGAAACATATCAAGCACGTGAAGAAAAACGCTCACCAACCCAAAAGTTGTGTGAACAGCACAGTTGTAAGAATTGCGCTATTTAAACCGCCTTTCACCCAGATAGCTGCTGGCGACTGCACGGAGAAAGAAAATACACCCAGCTGGCCAATTACACACACAAAAAATTAGAAAAGCCTAACACCTACTCTCCACGTGGTTTGTCTGGCCTCTTTTTTTTCCCCCCTTTCCGCAATACACACAGCCAGAAGTACCGTGTCATTTTCCACCATTAAGGTGATCTTGCGTTTTGATGAAGCTTTGTCTCCCCAGGAGAGCTCGGGATGAACTGGCCTCGGCACACTCAAAGGTGTTGCCTGTATCGCCGACTGCAGCGCAGTCTAGAGAGAGCTGGGATCCAGCAGGTACTGGCAACTGCTTAAGAGCTCTGTGAAGACCAAAAAAATCTTACCCTGTTAAGATATTAAGGCAAATTAGCACAGATATTGCTCACACGGTTAGAGCACTTCCAGTGCTTCCCCTAGCACCAAGGGACAGCAGTAGGATTAATGAGGCTTGGGACTAAAGGTACGTCTATGAGAGATAGCTGAATGCTGGAAGGCAAAAAAAGAAGAAACTGAAACAGCAGTAAGCCAGCAAATCAACTAACAGAGGTAAGGGCACAGAGGTTAACTAGCTGTGTGCATACCTGCACGCACACGCTCGAAGCCTGATTCTACGTTTCATCTTTGCCACGTTCCAGATAAACTTAATTGTTTTAACTGGAATTAAAAGGATTCGACGAATAACATCAGCCAGCCAAACCCTCTTCCGCCTGATGCCGTCTGAGCAGCTCCAGCAAGAATAAGGTATCAAGGGAACCAACTTGATTAAAGTCAATTTAAAAGGGCATACGGAGTGGGGATGAAGAGACCGATAAGCCACCTAACAAGTCTGAAAACTCTTCTTTTGGAGCTCCCACCTATAACTGGAACGCTGAAGTAGCTTGCATATTTACATTCAATGTAACAGATTTATCTTACCTGAAAAATAGCAGCTGGGTCTAAAATAAATAGTTTAAGACCACAAACACGTTTGCTGAAAAGAATCCCACCCCTGAACATAATTTTATAAGCAGTAACCTTTGCAAAACTCCCCTTTCCACCAGCGAACACCCTCAAGGTTGGCACTCCCCCAGTTTGGGCTGAGGAGCATCCATGGATCCGAGGATCCATCCGTCCTTGCCTTAAAGCGCCCTGACCCTAATCAAACTGTTCCGCTACATTAGGGAAAAACAAGATATCCAAGTGCTTCTATATGTGCAAAAGTATGTATATAGCTGTCTATAGGAAGATTAACAAGTAGCTACCTGCAGTACGAATATAATGATAGACTGGTACAGGCAAGCAGAAGTTGCTTCTGTAAACCTATAGCTCGACAATATTCGCAGTTGATAATCGGGTCTGCTCTATGAACACACAAGTGGTACATGTATCCCTCTTTCCTGAACATCAGTGCCGCTTGTATACATTTAACTGCTACCGCTTAGCAGTTTTTAAAAATGTATTTATTTAAATCAGGTTTGAGACTTACCAATAGTTTAAGCAGCCAAAAACGGGACTTGTAATATAAGGTTTTGGTAGGGTTGATGAGAAAAAGCAACATGAAGCCGTACAAGATGAGCGGATTCACCTGCATAGGGATGTAGGTGAATTTACCATATATACATGCCAGCAGGCTCAGGCACCACAAAACCCCCAGGAAACCAGCAATCTACAGAAAAACAGAAAAAAACCACATAGATACCTTATG
This sequence comes from Larus michahellis, assembly GCF_964199755.1. Taxonomy (NCBI): domain Eukaryota; kingdom Metazoa; phylum Chordata; class Aves; order Charadriiformes; family Laridae; genus Larus; species Larus michahellis. The sequence goes on along the minus strand of NC_133903.1, from coordinate 24,160,418 downwards.
AAAACATATCTCCGAAACCTACAGTGAATTCTCATTACAAGAAAAGGGAGAGCAGCGCTCAATCCTGTAATCTAATCAGCCTTCCGCAACTTCCTCTTCTAATTGCATTACAGCTCCTTGCCAGGAAACGGTGCAGGATTTACCCTCCTGATCCGCCGCGCAGCTCAACCGCTCCTACAATCCGTCCTGTTTACCTCAAAGAGATGTTGATGGGACAAGTTGCTGCGGGGATTGAGTTCGAAGATGAGGACGTGATTGACTCCAGCCTGTCTCCAGCCGTATGTGTTGATACCCAGGAGAAAGAGGAATTCTATCAGGAGAAAGCCACCTCGATAGATTCTCACCAGTGGCCACACATTTGGTCCATCTATAAAAGCCACACCTGGCAAAGACAAAAATGAAAACGACCTTAGCGATAGCATGAGGCACATCACAAAGCAAATCTGTGCTCAGATGCTTGGCTGAACCCCGTGAAAACAGGGTACCCTCGTACGCATCTGCATCTTCCAGCAAGGGCAGGACTTTTTTCCTAGCCTGTCAGAGGATTTAGGAGTATTCTGGGGAAAATTTGCTCTCCAGACGGTGCGGTCAGGTCATTAGCAGCTTCTTAAGTCCCCTGTCTCACGCTATGAGGGACAGCGCTGGCATAAACTGTGACTATAGGGACTTAAATGTTCTGGTTTAATGGAGATTAAATCCCAACAGGCAGATACACAAATGCTTCAGCTCACCACAAAACCAAGAAGCACCATTTACAGCATTTAAAACAATGTGAAATGCTGCCTAATCACTGAGCTCAATACAACTGTAATGTAATACATATTCATAACTAGCAATATAATATCCAGCCGCACCCAAACAGAAAACCCAACATAAGGCAGCAATACTGGAAAGCCTGTCACTTCCTTTGTTCAAAGTCTTCAGCGTTTTGGAAACAAATTTGATTCATTTCAAACGAGCAGCCTCATACAGCAGCAGCTTTCTCTAGCACAAGGCCCTTTGCAAAACACCGTCCCCGGGTCGCCCGATACAGGTTTTATGATAAAAGCACAAATAAAATACAGTCATTTAAATCCTCAGTTTCAGTTTCCTCGAGTGTTTCTCACCCACGTGCTTTTTAAGGGGGGGGGGGTTGGGGGGGGGGGGGTGGGGAAGAACACGTGGTTTTACAGAATTGTTGCTGAGAATTTATTCCCACAAACTTTCCTGTCTACAATACAGCCCCAAGTTTTTCAAACTTTTCTTCAGAGAAAGCATACCCATAAGAAGTTTCATGCTTTCAGCATCTGTACTTTATACTGCATAAAAATTATGGAGGAAAACTCTGCAAGGAACCATGAGCCAAAAACTGTTGCTTTAAATTTAAAACTTGAAGAGACCGTGGGATTCAGGCAAAAGAGTAAAATTTTGGACAGACATGAGAGACACCCTGAAGAAGCTGAAAGAAATGAGTCTTAAATACAGAATTGCAAAAGCAGCATTTCAAATTTTCATCTGAAACGCCTGCAGACAAAACCTGGGGCGGGGAGGGGGGCTGCTTCCAAATGGGACAGAGCGGTCCCAAAAATATTGAATAAGAAATGACCAGACAGGACAGACGTGTTGCATGCTACTCGAGACAGAACACCCAGACAAAAGTTTATCCTGAGGTGAACACGGTTCAATACGACAGTATAGCGTACGACTTCCATAGCTAATGCCTGCTAATCTTATTTCTGCACTCTTAGGGTGGGAGAGGACCATAATTTGCAGCGCGGAATGGCAGCTGGTTCTGGAGAAAAAGCAGATAGCAAACAGCACGAGCAGCTGAGATACTAAAACACAGAAGCTAAAGGTATTAGAGTACTTCTCTATATTCTCTCCTCTGATACTAGGACCCTATCTAGTTTAGCTTCCGCAGTGTAAAGGCTAGATTTGATTCCTTTTCGTGCTTCCTAACCGAACCGTTTTCTGCCCTACAGCCGAGCAGTCTGACTGAAGACCCCGGAGGACCCCGCTTGCAGGGAAGTGCCCAGCAAAGGTGTCTGAGGTCTCAAACTGGCGTGACCCGGGCCAGGGCGTCGTACTACAGCCCCGAGGGCAAAGAGGTTTTCCATCCGTACGCTGTTTCCGCTTAAATCCAACAGAAGCGAAGTCACCTCCTAGAGTCGGCAGGTACGTGACGCTCCATCAACTCCTCCCTTCAGCCAGCACCTCAACAAGGTGCTCAGGGAGGAAGATGTCCCTGGTGACAAGCCCGATGGCATCGCAGCCTAATTCTCAAACAAGAGACAGGGCGCCGCTGCGGCAAGAGTCTTGGGATTTTGCACGAAATCTTACAGGTTTCTGGTTAATAAAACACATGTCCACCGCCACAAACTTTCAACCTCAATCACACACTACTGTGGCACCTAGGAAAGCTGATATGGAAAGAGCAAAGCCTCAAAATTCATACTCTTTAGGGTGACACCCTCCTGGGATCCGCCTGTAGCTTTTGCAGCCTTTAACAGACCCCAAGTTATGAACTCACCTCTGTAAAATGGTGCTGTTCTAGTTTTAAAATCAGGCAACACAGCAGTAGTTTACTATTAGAAGTATTCTAATGCCGTTTCACAGATTCTGCACGTACAACACTGAAATCCTAGCTTAGTCCATCACATCATAAAAACAATTTGCCCAAAGTAGCACAGAGGTTAGCAAACTAATAACCAATTACAAACAAACACTTTGCAGTTAGAACACAGTTTTTGCCTAATATCAGAAGTAACATAAAGATATCAGGTCATGTCTGCTGATACAAACATACCTATTATTCACACCAGTTTAGCAACATCTGCTTTAGAGATATAATCATTTTTATGGATGCGTTCTCACCACTGTTTCACTTTTTCATCCTTAATACTGCGAGACAAAGCAAACACGACTGGCTTCAATCGTATTTGCATCTCACCCAGAGATCAAGCATGTAAGTTAGAGGAAAAAACAAAAAAAAGATACAATGAATAAAGAACAGCTTATACACGTTAAACAGACCCTTCGCACAGACGGGTCAACTTTCTGCCTCTACCACAGCAAGACCAAAAGGCAAGCACTTGCAAACAGCTTCTCAAACAGAGGGATTTTATCCCAAGAGATGACTGGATCCAATTACAGAAACATCTGATTAAAAATTCTTTTAAGTCAAAACCAGAGATGTGGGCTTTCCCTAACGCAAGGGCTCACATGTTGATTTGTTAAGCCTTTTCCTTTGTCCTGCTTAATCAAGTTACAACACTATTGAAATCACAGGCACAATTAGTAAAGCCGCTCGTGATTAAGGGCTGTATCGGGATCTATGGCACTAACGTGGCTTCTACTCCAATCAGACTCCAAAGGCTCAAAGCAGAATAAAACCAAGGCCTGAGATATGCAATAATTTGGAGCTTTTAAACTATTTTACCAAAATCTGCCAGCAAGAAAAAAAATAATCACTTGCATTAATAGTCATCAGGCATTGAAATCCTAGAAGTTCCTACATGAAAAAGCTCCAAGTGGCATGGTGCTCACAGAGCTCTATGTCCGGCCTTGTTCTCTGTAAGGAGTCAGTACCACGCATAACTTCTGTTCTACGAGAACCTCTCTCAAGGCGGGAGAGGGCTGTGGATTCACAGAAGGATAGCAGAAATCTGGTTTATACATGGACACTGCACCTCCAGAACATTGCTCCAAGAGTAAGGAGGAAACCAGAAGACCAAACCATAATACATTCAAAGTCCAAAACCCATGTATCTAACATCTCACAACTTGCTACTGAGCGGAACTAATAATTCCCAACAGTGCGATCTGACTTGGACTGATTTAACCCAAAACACCCTGACCAGCCCGGTTCAGATCCAGGCCCTCACAAAGCGACGAGAACAAATCCATACCAGGGTGAGAGATGTGTCCAGCTGAGGATACCCACCTGAAAGTATGACGGTGACGTTCAGCGCGATGAACAACCCACAGAACAATCCAACCCTGAAGGTAGTCCAGGCTGGTACAGGCTATGAACAAAGCAATGGTGGGATTAAGACAGGGTAACAGGTTATCAGCGAAGTCAGATTAATTTGCGGAGCAGGTTTAGAATCAGGGATACAACGTTCTGATCTCTGACCGCACTCTTCCTCTTGAAGTTAGGTTTTTCTAAACTCAAAATGCTGCAAAATATTCTTGCCTATGTTGCAGCTGTGTGGAAACAGAGCCTGGGCATCTCAACACCCTTTGAAAAATACACCAGACCACACAAACACTAGGCATACGTTATCATTAGCACAAATTTCCTTTTACTATTTATCTCATCCCTTCATTACCTTGTCTGCATGCATTAGGAATAGTAAGCAAGCTATTTCCAAATCTTCCGGAACTAAAGCAGATTACATGACCATGCCCCCCCTCGCAATTTGCAGAGCATGCTCACATCAATTATTTTCACTGCTTTGTTCAAATGTTGAATCTAATTTGGCAACTTGACAAGCTGGAGAAGCAGCTTCGCTATACAACTCGATCTCTCACCTGAGCTGCTCCTAAGGGTGGAACACGCAAACGTTTCATAGCCTTCTGTCTGTCTCCATCTTCTAACTCATTGGTCACCACTTCCTAAGGAGATAAAGAGACACATCACAGAAGTTCATTCTGACAATAAGCACGTGGTACTGCATTAAAACAACCCCCCCCCCCCCAAAAGCGGTTGATTTTCAAGTTATGTTTGAGCCCTGGCCCAATATTCTTCCAATACAAAGATATGAAAAGTTCACCACGGTGCGTCAGGTTACTACACAATACAAGCTAAGCCCATGTGAGCTGTCAGAGTGAAAAGTTACTAGCTGAAAAGAACATACCCAAATTTATGTAAGCAGCACCAGAAATCAGTAGCATTTTAAAAATCCATTAGTAGTTGTCTTGGTGGTGAATATGAGTTATGAAGAGGGCAAAACCTTATAGGAATCAGCAATGAACAAGAAAATATTGTTTGCTAGTTAGAAGAGTGCTGGAGTACTGCGTCCAGCTCTGGAACCCTCAGCACAAGAAGGACATGGACCTGTTGGAGCGGGTCCAGAGGAGGCCACAAAGATGATCCAAGGGCTGGAGCACCTCTGCTGTGAGGACAGGCTGAGAGAGTTGGGGGTGTTCAGCCTGGAGAAGAGAAGGCTCCGGGGAGACCTTAGAGCCCCTTCCAGTACCTGGAGGGGGGGCCTGCAGGAAAGCTGGGGAGGGGCTGTTTGCAAGGGCAGGTAGCAATGGGACGAGGGGCAATGGTTTGAAACTAGAGCAGGGTGGGTTTAGATGAGACATTAGGAAGAAGTTCTTTACACTGAGGGTGGTGAGACACTGGCCCAGGTTGCCCAGAGAGGTGGTGGAGGCCCCATCCCTGGAGACATTCAAGGCCAGGCTGGATGAGGCTCTGAGCAACCTGATCTAGTTGAAGATGTCCCTGCTCACTGCAGGGGGGTTGGACTAGATGGCCTTTAGAGGTCCCTTCCAACCCAACACATTCTATGATTCTAAGAGGAGCTGTGCCCAGCTCAGCACCCTTACCTCTGTTTCGGAGATAAGCTGGTTGATCTTCTTGCAGGTGTAGAAGGGTGCCACCTCCACCTCGGCCACCCGCCATTCTGCCCCCCGCGCCGTCTCCAGGTTCTTGTCATGCTTCTTTAAGATTTTGCGGAAGCCGGTGAAGTTCAGGTTCTGCAGACGAGGGAAAACAGTTACTGGCTTTTAACCACAATCAGCTCCCAGGAAAGTTAAACGGTTCTATTTCCAGTGCTAGCAAAAAAGGAATAGTTAATCAGAAGAATCAAAATTCTTGCACCTATTGTTAGGAAGTTTTTGAGCTATTGCTTTATTAGAAGTAATACACATCCCTTGCAAATAACATAAAAGATGTGGGATTCAAGGGCATAAAAAGAGGTAACTTATTTGCAGGGAACTACCTAAACCTCATATTCCCTGAAAAACCCAATCACTGCTACTTTCCTCCTTAATGCAGGAAGCGACAACATTCCTGATGAAACCCCACTGAAGATACATAACCTGTGGACATACTCAAAGCTTGTGTGCTTTAGGCTATTTCAAGACATGCTCCCTCTGTCTGGGTACACCTGACCACATACGTCCCAGGTACTGCAACTTGGCAACTGGTCTCTGGATTAGCAGGAGTTGTAATGAGTCCTTAACGAAAATATAAAGCTGCAGAAAGACTATGATTTGTCCCAACTCCCCCAGTCAGCGTCAATCCTTCAAGCAGTTTTCCCATTGAAAAGGCTAAGCTACTGATTTCTCGTTTCTTTGAACTCTACATTGGTTTCCAATCAAGTTCTCCAGATAAGCGCATTATAGAAGGGAAATCCTTGTGCAACAGAAAACTTGTGACAAAGTTTTAAATGCTGCAGACTAAATCCAGACAAGCGCATCTCCACAACAGCATCCTTCTCCACAGAGTACATTGCACGATGACAGCAAAACTAGTTTAGGCTTGCAGGCATGGGAGATATAACACTCTAGCCGGTCGAGACAAGCACACGATGCTGCTGCGTTAAAATAAGAATTAACGGTTGATCTCCAAGTTACATATGACCCAACGCTCTTCTAATGCAGTAACTAAGACAGGCAACGCTCATCACACTGTAGGCCACTGCTGTGACAAGACGCATTTGAAATCCTGCATTTCATTTTACAGACAACACCACTCGAAAGACTCAACATTTCACTCGAGCTACAGCAGGAACACAGACAGACCGTGGCAAGATTCACTTCTGAAAAAGCTTAGGAAGTAGCTTGGAAAGAAAAACAGAGAAAACAGCAAAATCCAATGCCCCGGGGAGAGGCGCCAACTAGTCACTGAAATTATTTTCAATCTAATTATGCTTAGAGTGATTTAATACCAGACCCCTACCACATAGGTGGGGAAATGAGGCTAGGGAGACTGGAGCAGGAAGCCAATGCATTAACAATCTGCATTATTGCAGACAAGAGACTTTAATTGCTTTCTATTGGAAAAGCCAGAATTCCACCCCAAGGAGAGCAGATCGCTATTTCAGAAATTCAAAATGAAAAAAAAAAAATTTTAAAAAAAATGAACAAAACGATGATTTTGGTCAAGAGATTTTTCTGTAGCCTGAACTAACATCACATTATCTCCCACGCGGGCAATCATGGCCTAACTCTAGTGTGCCTTGGCCAGTTGGGGCATGGTGATACCAGACACCCCAGAACCTCTCCAGCGGCATTTCGTCCACCAGCTGCAAAAATTCTGCAACCCCAAAGTGCACGATAAAACCATGGTTGGTTACAGCGGTACTTCGGACAAGGAACACGCAGCAACGGAACTGTGAAACAGAACAGTCAAACACCATTTACCCAAGTCAGACGTTCTGCTATTCTTGCTGTTCGTGACTCTTTTTATTTGGCAAGGGGCTTTCTCCAAGTCTGGCTTCTATTTCTGCTGGATACTAATCGAATCCATTGAAGTGAATCTCGACTAATGGTATGTTTTGTCATTAAAGGCGGAAAAAACCTAACAGCGCAACTTACGCAACTACGTAATGCAAGACCAAGTAGTATCAAACAGTGGAGTCAAAAATCTTTGCATTGGGAAATGCACCGGGAAGGCAAATGCTCAGCAGTTAAATAACACTGATTCACCCTCCCTTATTTGCCCCATGCATGTACGATATTGCATACAGTATATATGTAAGTAAATACTATATACTTAATTTCTCATGATCCGTTTGTTCTAAACCACAGTATTTCAAATAGATTTATTTATATACGTACACACTCTAAAATGATATATTACTGTTGCCTATAAGTTAATTTTATCAGAAGTTTAGTCATTGGTAAGTTAAGTACCAGCTGCCGCGGAGACAAGTTGTAGTTTCACTTGACGTTTGGTTCGTGTACCTTCAGAATGAACACATGCAACTTTTCCTCTTGCTTCAGTCCTAACAGACGGAGGAATTTGCTTCACATGGATTTTCCTTGCTCAGTAACCCGACTCAAGACTTCAGCGTTTCATCAAAGCCATGGCTTGATATTTATAACGCCGCTGTTGACTTCACTTTACCTCCTACGTGAAGGCCTCAGCTACATCATCTTCCCACCGGCTTATTGTTTTTCCTCGCCAACATTGCTAGAGCTTGAATATTCCTACTTCTTACATCCTAAATTCAAAAGTGATTAAGAGCATAATTCTGGGATTTGGTTTTATGTCTGTTTTAGTACTTGTATTCCTTGTCCTCAACTTCGAGACCAATTTGAACTATTTTCTCTCATTCTTTCTTTGAGGATATGTTGTAGAAAGAAGGTCTGCTCCTTTTGGAAACTGTGAAAGCTACCAAACCCAGATGGGTTTTACAGCAATGTTTAGTATACGTACAAGGGACCTGGACTCATGGTAGCAAAAATCTAAGTGTGCAAGATGCCTTTCTTCACTGATGAACTGTAGGAAAAGATTTTCCAAAGGAATGACCTATGTCATCCCCTTTTTAAATTCTTCATCGAGGCTCAGAAGTGATTTTTTTGTAACCAAAAGTAAGAGCTTGCCTTTTTTCTTTTTTTTTTTGACCCTTTTTTTTTTTTTTTTTAAAAAAAAAGTGAAGAAACCATAGCAGGTACTACTGCTTTTGCAGTATTACCTGCTATCCGTTCATGAAAATCCGTTCATGAAAAGCTACAGAAATTCTACCTTTCCCAGGATTTTGAACCAGAAACTATCTCTAACAGTTAAAGGGCTTTATTGAGAAACTCATAGTTTCCAGACATGTGCTCAAAGACACAACATCACTTTAGGAGAGGTACAAACACTCAGAATTTTAGAAGAATTTAGTTTTTTCCATACTGCAGGATGGTATTTCTAAGTAATTCTTATGGTGAATTTTGTTTAGTAAAAATCTCCAATACAGCGCTGGTAAAGATCTAAATACAGGTGTAGTGAATTTAAGTTCAAACATCCTTATTTAACAAGCTAAAAAGCCTCACAGTAAGACATTTAAAAGCATTTCAGAGTATTTAATACCAAAAGAGCTGGCCTCACAAAAGAGATCTTAATACTTTTGGATTTTTGTTTCAAGATTTTTGGAACAGAATCAGTGTCCACAATATTTACCATGGCCTTTCATGCCTGAAATCCAAGTACAATAAAGATTTGTTTTTTTTCATACTTCAAGGCAAATGAGCCTGTATCCTACAGAATTAAAAACACTTTTACTTTTTTTTGGTAAATGGATGTTTTAACAAGAGATTCTCATACAGCAAGGTCACAGTCACTACCATGGTAACGCCAAGAGGAAACAGTACGTTAAGATTTCGGGTTTCATGAAAAATAGTAGATAAAAGAGCTTCTTCCCCAATTTGCCAGCTCCAGCCCTGCACAGAACAACACAGTACAGAAGGAGGAGGTCCCGATGTGACTTCATGTTCTGACCATGGCTGGGCCAGGGTTGCTTGGCTCAGCCCGCCCGGAAAAGGAAGAAATAAGGTCCTTCTGCAGGTCAGCTTAGCATTTCTAGCTCAACAAAAAGCACCAAGGCATCCGCTGCTAGCTGCCAGGCATCTGCCCGTTCTTTAAAAATGTTTAGGGACGCCAAAATGGAAGGAAAAAAAAAAAAGAGACATAAAAAAAATGGCTCGAATGAGGCAACTCAAGGACACACAAAGCACAAGCACAGAGACATTTACACAGGGGGCTTTGGAAAACCACCTCTTTTTGCAGGTACCTGATAGTTCTGCAGTAAGATGAGGCTGAGGTAGAGCTCGCTGAAGGCCAATTTCAGGTCTTTGATATTCCTATGCTGGACACGCTCTTCGTGGGACAGGTGGAAGACCGGCTTTCTGCGCCGCTGCAGCGTGGAAGCCCCACTGGCTTCTTTCTGTGCGTCCAAAGTTGACTGTAACTCGGTCCGAAGAGTAGTAAACCTGCGCTGAGCTTCCGCAAGCTTTTCTGTTGGCAAGGAAAGGAAAAAGACAGGTGAGCGGGTAGCAACTTGCCGGTAAAAAGCACACCTTTTCCTCATGGAACGTGCCTGTAGGTAAAAAGCACTGCATTGAGTAACCTTGCACATGGCCATCCCCAACTAAACGTTACGTTCAACATCTCTGCATGCTTCTCTTTTATGAGGCTCCTTCTTGTTAAAGGTTTTAATGCACTCCTGTGTATAATATACACTCTCGCAAAAAAAAAAAAAGCTGTCACGTCAGACAGGTGTTAATTAATATATTCAAAATCAAGGGGCTGTCCCTTCAGCACAGACTAAAGCAGCATTAGAAATGAACTCCAACTTCTCGACTTCCACCCCAGACCTGATTTCTAGAGGATGCTCATTCCCAGACTGCACGAAAATCCGTTAAGGGTGGGAGAAGCCCAACCTGCCGCCTGTACCAAGGGGCTAAAAACCTGCACGGGGACGCAGGGTCAGGCCTCCCCACACTGGCAGAGCTGCCACCGGAGGCAGCCGGGCAGATAAGGTATCATCCAAATACCAAAGCAGTGACCACATGTCTGCTCTGCGGGCAAAGGAAAGACGCTCGCCTTTCTCAAATAAAGCAAACACACTAAGAGCTTCAGGGAAAAAAAACAACCCCTGTTAGGCAATATTATGAAACTTGACAGTTAGTAAGCGAAGAGCTTTTCAGATCTGTGCACCCATTACCGACTACGTGTTCACTATCTTTTTATATGACACACCAAGGAAATCAAAGAAGAAAAAAAAAGAAAACCACACCAAAAAAACCCCCACACTTCAAATGTGACGCTGAATTTTGGAGCTCAGAGAGCAACGCTCCCAGTGACAGACAAACACAGCTTCTGCTTTGATCAGGAGTTACAACACGACCAGCTGCTGTACGTGATCCGCTGTAATAATTTCATGCCGCTTTTCCTCAGTTTAGGCTCACGCAGGTTAGAAGCATTGCCTCATTATGTACTGATTAAAGGGACCACCAACCTCAATTTAAATACCATTTTGATAAGTTTTCAGAACAAGTCAGTCTCTCTTCCTCACATCTCAAGTATGGAAAAGGTGTTCCTTTAAACATGCTGCTTTATGTACTTTCAGAAAGCAATCTTTCTGGCTGAATAGCTAACTTTTTATGCTAAAACCAGCATAACTGACACCATTATCTTTCTCTTTGTCCTGTACAACTGTTTCCTTTCAGGTTTTTTTTACCCGCTACAGCTTCAGTCACAGCTTTGGCATCTCGGTTGATAAGCTCCATGGCAGACCCTGGCGTTGGCCAGGAAGACGCCGAGCGGGTTGATGGCGTTGGAGCAGACGGCTGGGAGCTGGAGCCACCTCCACCCAGCAGGACACACACCGCCACACCAGAAACCACAACCCAAAGCTCTGCCCGACGCTCTCCCGGCCGTCAATTTAATTCTCTTCATTAGTATCTTCTATAACAATCAACTGGTAATTCTCAATTGCTCCCGCCAGAAGTAAGATTTATTTTTATGGGAGCAATTCTGACCTTTTCCTCAGACTTATTAAATTCCGGTTAATTTTAAGAACAAAACTCCCTCTGGAAGAAGTAACAGGTATCTGTTAAGAGTAGCTGTTAGAATCAAAAGCCTTCATATAAATACAAGTCACAAGTTCACACTCTACATTCAAAACGTTACGTTAAACCACCTGGCGATACACTGAGATTTCTTTCGGATCAAATTATCAAATATGGCAGAGTTTAAATTTTCATCTTCCTATTGAAAGCACTGTTCCATTGTCCCTATGTCCAGGAAAAATCTGAAAATCCATCAGCCTAATAACACAATATTTAAAGAAAAGATAACGTTTTGAAACAGTTATAAAACTGCTGCTGCAGTTCTTCCTATCTGTTTGCAAACCGCCATCCGTAAAAAAGCATCATCCCCAAATACAAACACGTGTCTTAATTACGCGTTGCTGAAGAGAGTCGTGTGCTGTCTCCCATACAGCCCTCTCCATCCACAGGGGAGGACCTCAGTCCTCGGAGGACAAGGCTTTAAAGACAATCAAACCGCTCCAATAATGACCTGCCACTCCAGAGACATGGCAGCCCTGCCACCTTCTTCTCCCTCCTGCCCGCGCTACTGCACCAACTCCAGTTATCCAGCCCACAAACCATTTCATCTTGTTCAGGTATTATTTTATCATCAAGATTCACTGCAGAAGCAAAATAAGACAAAAACGCGCACTGTTATTCTGAAAACCTTCTAGGGAATTGCTTAGGGAAATGGCAGAACGGAAATCAATTTCTCAGTTTGCAACGTGCTCCAAAATATTTGAAAAGACGTTCACCACTATCACTAATACAGCACTCCGAAAAGTCACTTTTAAAAACATATGTCACTCCAAAGAGTTAGAAAAAAGCAGCACGCACTTAGAAACAGGAACCACTCTTGTGTTGCAGCTTTTTGCATGACCTGATGCCCACTGAGCACTCGTCTCAAGTGTAAACTTACGGCAAAGACTAAGGAGAAATCTAAAGTCTTCTAACCTGTGTGAGCCTACAGGCAGACTTCAAAAAAACGCTTGCCATAAAGAAGCAGCCTTGCCCAAAAAAATCCTTGTAGATCCTGAATAAAACCCACTAAAGTCATCACCTCCACTATGCAATTCCGAGTTGGTTTTGACTCTGTTTTCCAAGTTTACAGAAAAGTTCACGCATAAGGATCATTAAAAAGCTACCACACCAGGAGCTAGTAAAGTTGCCCGCCGAGTTCCAGTTTACACAGTCAGGGTTGTGATCCAACCCAGTTTCACCAGGCAGGAGGTAAGCGAACAGCCCGTACCTGCTCGCAGGTCCCCAGCTGAGGGCATTTCAGGCAGGCTCTTTTAGCGTTCCTTCCTTTCCCTGCTTGTACATACCACGGGCAATAGTTTGCTTACCAAGTTAAAGCTGCTGCTTCCTACAAAGAATAAAACCAGCTCCTAAATGAACAACTAAAACGTTTCTAGCCCAGCAGTAGCTCAAGCGGATCCTGATGTTTAAAATGTCCTGTAGTTTAAAATACGACAAACGTCACCTCTAGAAGATCCCAAACACAAACCAAAACTGGCCACAAATAAAACTTTAGCACTTGAACAGGCATTTGTCTGCTGGAACGATCTGAAAATTTTACTGCCATTCTTTCTGCTTTCAATTGAGTATACATTTTCTTGCGCGCAGTCCAAATAATCACAAACTGTTTATCAAATCAGATTTAGTTCATGGCAGTTTTCCTTCCTACCAAGCTGGGATAATGGTCTGGGGAAATTAAGGTTGTGTTTGATGAGAGCCGACAACCCGAGCACGCAGTGAAAGGCAAAGGCTTTCCCCAGCAGGCATTCCAACCCCGAGCGCTCTGGGGATCTAGGGAGGAGCTGGGGTCTGGGATCAGCCCATCCCAGAGGACAGGGTTGTCCATGCTGTGGCAATCCCTGGCAATGCTCACTGAGGATCCCTCAGCGCAGGGCAAGACAAGGAGGAAACGAAGCGGAGATCAACAGAAAGCTTAGCTTTTTTGAAAATGGGCAATATTTATTGTCGTAAAGACAAGCGTGTAATAAGTGGTATAATAAGCCTATAATAAATAGGATGTACCAGGTCATAATCCAAGCCAGCGAATGCCTGGAGTCACAATAGGGTCCAACGTGACACATTTCTGACATGATAAAGAGGAACCACCAATAGAACATTCCTCGATGTAGCTTAACGTTAATAACTCTAATAAAGGGTTTCCGTACTATTAAAGTCACATCGCTCTTCTGCAAATAAAAGACTTATTTTAATCTTATCGCAAGAGATTTTCAAATTACACGTATTCTCTCCTGTAACTTTTTGAATTGACAGCAAGTTGAAAAAAAAAAAGAAAAAACCACAAAAAACCCTGCCCTGTATTATTAATGCCATTTTAAACAATGCTGGAATGGGTGTGTATATGTGGGTGCACGTGTGCTAAGCAGGTCCTCATTAGGGAAAATTATAATCTGTATTGTACGTCTGAATTGACAGAACTTCCTCCACAGAGTCTAGCTTGTCATACCCAGGAGCTCTTAGCTGATATAAGTAGAAAAGTAAGACAAGTTTCTGAGCATAAAAGCCTTTACCTCAGATCTGGGATAGAAACAGAAGATCTCACCGGGAAACAAAACTGAGAACATAACCCCATGCACCAGGACAGGTTGGGGGTGACCTGCTGGAGAGCAGCTCTGTGGAAAGAGACCTGGGAGTCCTGGGGGACAACAGGATGACCATGAGCCAGCAATGTGCCCTTGTGGCCAAGAAGGCCAAGGGCATCCTGGGCTGCATCAAGAAGAGTGTGGCCAGCAGGTCAAGGGAGGTCATCCTCCTCCTCTGCTCTGCTCTGCCCTGGTGAGGCTGCACCTGGAGTACTGTGTCCAGTTCTGGGCTCCCTGGTTCAAGAAGGACAGGGAACTGCTGGAGAGGGGACAGCAAAGGGCTACCAAGATGCTGAGGGGACTGGAACACCTCTCTTATGAAGAAAGGCTGAGGGATCTGGGTCTCTTCAGTCTGGAAAAAAGACGGCTGAGGGGGGACCTTATCCATGTTTATCAATACTGAAAGGGTGGGTGTCAGGAGGATGGGGCCAGGCTCTTTTCAGTGGTGCCTGGCAACAGGACAAGAGGCAATGGGCACAAACTGGAGCATAGGAAGTTCCATCTCAACGTGAGGAAGAACTTCTTTACCCTGAGGGTGGCAGAGCCCTGGCACAGGCTGCCCAGAGAGGTGGTGGAGTCTCCGTCCCTGGAGACATTCCAAACCCGCCTGGACGCGTTCCTGTGCCACCTGCTCTGGGTGACCCTCTCTGGCAGGGGGCTGGACTAGATGAGCTCCAGAGGTCCCTTCCGGCCCTATGATTCTATGAATTCAACTTTGCTTTTGTCGCCAGATTAAAATCAGAAATAGAAAAAACTACCACATTGTCTTGCAAAAGCCTGTTTATAGCATCAAGTTAATAAATCAACACGTTAAGAGAAAGTGCAGCAGAAGTCGATGCATCATTGTATCCACATTTAAACACTTTTCCAGTTGAAAACCCATTTTAAACCTTACCAAAAGAGGCCGAAAACCAGCTGAAATGTAATGGTGGGCGGAACTGGAGCGCACACACTATTACTAAGCCTTTTGTAGCAATATGACAGGGTGAATTTCTGATTATCCCATTCTGAAGTTTATTTTCAAAACACAGGGTGGGAAAGCAAACTGTCTCAGGGAAAACAACAAACAACAGCACTTTGAAATATGATCCCTAGGAATCCCTACTCTTACCACCTTTACATTTTTACTCAATTTACTACGCAGGATTTTATACACAGCCAATGACAAATTACTACTGGCTGATCCAATCCAGAAAGTTGCAAGAGTTTTAATTAAGAGTTAAGCATTTTAAAAGTTGCTGGACACATCGAGATGGTGAAGTTACCATACACAGGCATGTCCACAATAGCTATTCCTGCACACGCTCAGGAAACACCAGCAAGGGAGCTTTGCGTGCCGAAAACACTCACGCTGGACTGTCACCATGGATAAGCTGAGAAACTGTGCCCTATATGTAAGCAGCCACTTCAGTTTAAGGGCATCTTAGAATCATAGAATTGCCCAGGTTGGAAGGGACCTTTCAAGATCATCTAGTCCAACCATCAGCCTAACCCTGCCAAAAACCATCAGTAAACCATATCTCTAAGCACTACGTCTGCCCAGCTTTTAAATACCTCCAGGGATGGCGCCTCAACCACTTCCCCGGGCAGCCTGTTCCAATGTTTAATAACCCTTTCAGGGTAAAAAGTTTTCCAAATATCCAGTCTGAGCCTCCCCTGGCGCAGCTTGAGGCCATTTCCTCTTGTCCTATCACCTGTTACCTGGGAGAAGAGACTGACCCCCACCTCTCTACACCCTCCTTTCGGGTAGTTGTAGAGAGCTATAAGGTCTCCCCTCAGCCTCCTTTTCTCCAGGCTGAACAACCCCAGCTCCCTCAGCTGCTCCTCACCAGACTTGTGCTCCAGACCCCCCACCAGCTCCGTAGCCCTTCTCTGGACCCGCTCCAGCACCTCAATGTCTTTCCTGTGGTGAGGGGCCCAAAACTGGACACAGCACTCAAGGTGGGGCCTCACCAGTGCCGAGTACAGGGGGACGATCACTTCCCTAGTCCTACGCACCACAGTGTTCATCTTCGTAAAGTTCAACAGGATGCTATTGCGAAGCAATTAAATCACCTGCCCTTCATTCTCCCTCCATTCAAATACCACGGTTTAGCTCCACATCTGTGATTAAACCAGAGCAGTTTCCCATATAAACCTGCCCTATCATTACCTGATGGTAGACCTGCATGACCGCTGTGGTTAGTCTGAAAGTTTGGGCACTTCAGACTCTTTTTGTGTTGCTGTATTTTCCACAAATACACACAAATAAGCACCTTACCTGAATAGAAAATGTTGATTTTGGCAAGTTCTTTCTCACAGGTCTGGAAGAACTTCTCTTCAAACGTGGCAAAACACCTTTTCACTGTGTCCTCATCTGTGTCTATAAAATAGAAAAAAAAATAAAATTGTAACAGAAGAACATAGGAACAATCTTTATGTGGCTGCCATTTCTTTAGAGTAAATCCGCCTTCTTTGTCGTGCAGAGAAAGAAGAACAATCAAGTCCAAAGGGCTCCGAGGCAACACATAATTTGGCTGTACAAGGAATTGTGCCAAGACAGAGAGGGAAGACCACACAAAAGCAGAACTGCACCTTGACCAATGTTCCCATCATCTTTTCTGATCCCTCCAGTGCTACTGTGGATCCCTCCAGTGCTTCATTTCCACTTCCTAACCCAGCTTGTGCGACTGTGCCTGTAGGGCCATCCTGGGATCAAGACTGTTCTTTATACCTACAGGAATTTTTTGAAAGGCATCTCACCTACCATCACAGAGTCACCCACCCTAAAGCTGCACACCAGTGGAAAGGGAAGACCGTGCCTCAATCCCCACCTGCCCACTCTGCTGCCTCCAGCACCCTGAAGCCGCCTCTTGGCTGCTATGTCAACCCAGCACAAGGCCACACTCCTCCCTCCCACATCACACCCTTCTGCAATGATGCGGAGAGCCAGCTCAGGCAAAGATGTTCCAACCAAAAACAAAAGTAGATTAAGTAGCAGCATAACCACCCTCAACACGCTACCATCGCTCTATGTCAGGGTTAAATTCATACATTTATCCACCCAGAAGCTGTTCTGCTCTCCAGTCTTGGGCACCGGCAAGTTCTTCAATACAAACTTTAGGGAGACCGAAAGTCTTTAACAAAGATTGGGGTTCATCAGTGCTGCATGTTCATGCTGTGTCCTTTCCAGCTTGACCCTTATTTCCCCCAGAGGTTCTCCAGCACTCCCACCATTGCAGCATGCTTGCACTGGGACTGGTATACAGGTTCTCCCTACCACAGGCACCAGTATTGCTCTTGAAGAACAAAGCTGGATGTGAAAAATATTCATCCCAAATTAGCAAACAATTGTATTTAGAAGTACCACGCTTTTAACTGAAGGCTTCATATGACCTTCCAGGAGGACTCACTGGCTTCAGCCACCATTCCCACCTTCTCATCCCTATAATCCTTTAAATACAAATGTAGGACCACAGCAAACTAAAATCTGCACGGCGAGTAAATGGGAAACTGCGGGGAAACTACCTTCTTCCTCCTTGGCAAACAAAATCTCTCTGTCATAAGCAAAGTTTAAAGGAAAAGGCCTAAATTACAGCAGTCGTCATCAGATCCACACTTCGCCCCCGCTGCTCTGGGACTATTTAATTCTCTTGGAAGAACTAAGTAAATTCTGTAATTCAAGTCAAAATCTGTAATTAAAGCAGCAATACAGTCACAAAGTGGAATAAGGAATATAAGGGATATAGCGCATCATCTCCAGAAATGCAGAACTTCAAAGAAAGAATGAATTTTCTAATAATTACGGAATTAGTTTTATGAGTAAAATTTAAAGACTCCACACTGTAATTACAAATTTTAGCATTCTCAAATCACCTGTCCCAAATGCCCCTAATGCTGAAATAAAGCAGACTTCTCATAACCCCCAAAGTTACAGTTTCTGACTTCTCATGCAGTCTTACAGATTAAAAACTGTTAGTATTACTACAAAGAGGAAAACCTGAAATTTTATCACAGCCTTGATAAGGTCAAGAAATAGATTTTAAAATACACATTATTAAATTCAGATGACGAGCGCCTACAGAGAAGTTTCCCTCACTGGCGGATAAATACTCTGGACCGTCCTAACAAAAAACCCTTTTTCTTTTAGCATTAATTTCCAGCTAAAAACAACCACAAAGTAGTATTAATAGATATTAAATGTAAACTTTTAATATTTAGAATTTCCTGATGTTTGTGGCCCTGATATCAAATACCATAAATCTACAGACACTATATTAATGTTTTAGGGGGGTCATATAGAAAGAGCAACTGAAACGAAACAAGCCCGAAGGGGCAACACTGGAAGAAGTTTGTCTTCTTTTGGAGTTTGAGGATGCTTTAAAGAGTAAAACAGAGAAAAAAACCTCAATCCTGCCCAAATGATTGGTGTTTACAACTCCACCATCCACGGGCTTGTAGAAAAGAATTTGCAAGGGCTCCAAAGGCTGTTCCAAATTCGCAAGTTTTGGCTCTCAGGGTCCCTTTGTTATCTGACAGTTATACTTGCAGATCAGCGGCTACTCCCAAGGATGAGGGCTCCCTCCCTTGTGCAAACAAACCCCAAAATGACAGGGCTCCAACTCTTCGTTGCTGAAGAAAAGCCGCAGCAGCCCCGAGGTGTCCTTACGCCCCTCCTCGAGGTCACCGGCCCGAGGCAGACTTAGAATCACAGAATGGTTTGGGTTGGAAGGGACATTAAAGATCACCCAGTTCCAATCCCCCTGCCATGGGGGACACCTCCCACTAGACCAGGCTGCTCATAAGCCCCATCCAGCCTGGCTTTGGACACCTCCAAGGCAACCTGTGCCAGACTTGGCAGAACCACACACGCTGCTCAGCTTAGTGCCTTGACACAGATCCCTCTTTGCAGGCAGCCTAAAGCACCAGAAGAACAGAAAATAACTGTGTTTTGGGGCTGGTAATTTCTAACAGCGGAGTCACAGGAGTTGCGACATCCCACCGCCGAGGCCCTACCAGCAAGGCCAATCTGAACTTGCCCGCAAGAGCCCTAAGCCTTGAGCCAACAGCCACTAGCACGGGAGGGCAAAACACAAACAGGCGGGTGAAGCAACAGAAATTACTACGCAACACTTAATATGCAGAGCTTTTATTCACTAGCTGCCCGAAGCTTTTCAAGCGACAGTAATCAGGCAGTATCAAAACAGAGCTGGCCCTTAAGATGCCCTGGTTTGAGGTAAAACAGAACCAATTTTCTGTTTTGTAATTTTACTTTTTAGCTGGGCCTCTTCTCACTGACCAAACTCTGAAATTAACAGCACGTTGTTCAGAAACTGTTCACTCCCGGACTGGTGAGGCCTGATTATACCAAGGAATGGTACGCAGAGAGGCTCTTCCTTATACTTATTGCTGCAACAGCCAAGGCCCGCTAACTTCGTTATTTGCCCCGTTAGAGGGTCGGAAGCGGAAAAGCACAGAGGGGTCCCACCTGCAGGGAGGAGCGGACGGGACAGATGACCCAAAGCCGACAAACAGGGTATTCCATCCCGTCTGCATCACGCTCAGTATAAAAGCTGAGGGATCAAAAGGTCAGTTTTCTTTCTCCAATGGCCGACGTCCGAGGAGGACCCTGTCTGTTTGTCTGCCTTTGATCCCGATCCGAGCATTCCTGACTCCAGATCTGGAGTCCTGCTCCTGTCTGTCACTGACTCCAGTCTGGGTCTTTCCCTGTGCCTGCTGGTGATGCGATCCTCATGCTGGGAGCTGCATACAGTTTTGTATATATTGTATATTTTTTATTATTATTATTATGATTTTATTATTATTTATTATTCCATTATTTATTAATACTTTCATTAAAGTAGTTTAGTTCTTTTTCTAAACTTGTAAATCTCCTTAGCTGCTCTTCTCCTCTCTTTGGAGAGGGAGGGGGCGGAGGGCCCTCTGTCATTCTGATTGGCCAATCCAGCCAAAACCACGACATAAGGAAAGACCAATTCTTCAGCCCAAAGAGTTTACACATCTTTAGCAGAAGAGCTTACCTACAGATGCTTTCTGACATGGGGAAATCATCCTTTCCTGCCTTTAAAAATAAGTCATGTAGAAATAAAAGCAGAGAGGCTCACTGCTTTCCTGCTTCAGAAACACCAAACCACTTCTGCCATCGCTTGCTTCTAGGTTTCAGTAAGTTCGCAAAGCAAAAGTAAAACCAAGTGAGTTTTTAAACTTCAGTCACTGGAACTATCCAAGAACAAAAAAAAAAAAAAAAAATATCTCATGGGGAAGTGATATACTTTTTGTCCTTGAAGTCAAGCATGAGTATTTCAACACAATCAAAATATCCCCTTTTAAGATAACAAACAGCTCAGCAAAGCAACCTAGTGTTAAACTAATATAATCAATGCCAAATAAATTCATTAAATATCTTGTTTTGTACATTACTGACCACTTCAGGAAATTATAAATAAGTGTGTTAAACTGTTTGACTACATATGAAGTTTAGAAGAGGAAAATGGGCTTTAAAACAGAAACCAACCATTACTGGAAGACCTTCCAAAAACCTTGAGATTAGGAATTCAGGTCTCTATTTCAAGCTCAAAACATTGCTGATGCAGAGGAAAGCAAGTTCTATATAAACTATTTAAAAAACCTTCTCCAAATGTCAAACACCTTCTTAACAAAAAGTATTTTGCAGACCATGGTGGATGCCAGCTTCAAAAAAAAAAATCAGGATTCTCGGTGAAGAAAAGGTTTCCCTTTGGTCCCGTTCCCACTGCAGCTCAGTCATTTAGCTGCAATAATAGACAAGCGCTGCCAAGGCTATCGCCTTTATTTATTTATTTCCCTCCCAAGGCTAGGACAGGACAACGTTTTTGCCATGAGAAAAATCACGGTGCCAGAAACCGGCCTTGAGTTCAGAAGCTCCACGACAACAGAAGCTGTTTTCAAAAGGCATCCAGCTCCTGCTGCCAAGAAGGGCCAGTGGTAACCTTCCTTTTGTTCTTTTTCTATAGCCCTAATATTCCATTTACCCAGAGCTCTACGGAGTTGCCATGAACAAGGTTGCCAAGAAGATAGTCCCATCAATATTCCAGCTTCCCGACCTCATCTTCCTATGCAATTGCCTGACAATGATTAAAAAAAAAAAAAAAAAACAACAAACAAAAAAACCCCAACACCACAGTAAACCTGAAAAGCTCGTGCTTTTTATTCGCAAAGCCAAGCGGTAAACCAGCAGCAATGTGGACGTACTCCCCTCTCGCCACACTTTCTGGGTTTGCAGAGAGTTCAGACACTGGCACACCTAAAACAGGACCCTAAAGTTGAAAAATTAACATGCAAGTTACATTCCTGAGCTGTCCCGAGCACTCGTTTCTCAGTGCATCTGTCAACTGTTCATTTAATTTCTCATTTTCTGCAGCTGAAGGATATAAACAAATGATCCGCAGCCCGGGCAGCTCTGCTTACTCACTTCCATGCAAGAAAACACGCAGTAAAAGTTCTCTTTGTTAGAGCAGTGCCCTCGAAAAGTCATCATTAAAAAAAAAGAAAAAATCCTTTGGTCTTTATCATGCTGAATTTTAAGGGGCATTTAATTAAAAAAAGATTAATTAGCTTTGTTATGAGATCAGCACAGGTGTAGTTCTCTGAGTCACCTTCTGTTTGCCACAAAACAGTTTTTATCTGAGTAAGTTCATCTCAACACTTCAGCTAGGGAGGAGGCAGTTTTGTTTATGAGGAGGACTCTGCCATCTATTCGGTTAAAAAAAATAATAAAATAAATCAAACTCAACATTGGCATTAAACACACCAAATCACACTGAGCAGGCGATCACAAGTTTTACGTCAGAACCATTTTGAATACCTTAAACTTTTAACATTTTCTACACCCTGTCCTTGACCTCTTGCTAACTAAAAGCCCCGGAACACAGGGCTCAAATAGGTCTGCAACTACACATCTGCGCTCTGAAAAATCAACAAGATTTAAAAGACGGTTTTCTTGTTCCCAGGTCTATGAAGACAGTCACTTATACTTCTAGGCTCAATGGCACATTAGGGGAAAGACAAAGAAAAAAACACCACTGGTACCACCACTCTCAAAATTCTAAAGAAGTGGGTCACTATAATGAAAACACGCGTCTGCCTCCAAACCCCCCCCATCAGCTTCATCCATCTCTTCAACCATCACCATTTTCTAACACCCTTGACAGTACTCCAGCACCAGGACTGTACAGTTTCCCAACCTTTTACACAGTACAGTGAAAAATTTTACAGCTCAAAAACAAAACCGCGTAGTTCATAAACGCAAGGCCGAAGATTGCCCTTACACCTCTTAGTGCGTCATCCTCCTGTTTATTGGGGTGTTTTTCCAAAGGGAAGGTTCTTCCGCAAGGCAACTCCCTTCCTCACACCAGAAAGCTGCACCTGGGTCAGCTGCAAATTGGATCACTTGCTGAAAGCTTCCAATAAATTAGTGATTCACCATGCATTTTCATGTCCAATCTTGTGGCAAATCAAATTCTATATGAGAAAACTTTTTAAGTACTTAAAGTATAGATATAGAAATGTCTTCCTAGGAGATGTTCTTGCTATAGGAAGAGGAAGGAAGCCAACATGGCTTGCAAGGATGACTGCAAGTATGCAAGGATGATCAGAGGGCTGGAGCACCTCTCCTATGAGGACAGACAGAGAGTTGGGGTTGTTCAGTCTGGTGAAGAGAAGGCTCCAGGGAGACCTTATAGTGGCCTACCAGTATCTTAAGGGGGCCTACAAGAAAGCTGGTGAGGGACTTTTTAGGATGTCAGGTAATGGTAGGACTAGAGGGAATGGATTAAAACTAGACACGGGTCGATTCAGACTGGACGTTAGGAAGAAGTTCTTCACCATGAGGGTGGTGAGGCACTGGAACAGGTTGCCCAGAGAGGTGGTGGAAGCCCCATCCCTGGAGGTGTTCAAGGCCAGGCTGGATGGGGCTTTGAGCAGCCTGGTCTGGTGGGAGGTGTCCCTGCCCAGGGCAGGGGGTTAGAACTGGCTGATCTTTAAGGTCCCTTCCAACCCGAACCATTCTATGATTCCATGATTCTAAGTAAGGAACATTTGCATTTGTGTTATTCCATCTTAACTTCTGAGTTGCAGATTGTACATACACATGTAATGGTGTGCATCTCTATTGGAATTTATTCCATTAACCAAAAAGTGGACTTCAAATTAAAATACTATAAAAGCAGCAAGAAAGAAGCTTCATGCACCAGTTAATATTTAAAAATTTAAAAATAAAAAAAATTTAAAAAAGAAAAATACCTACTTTTCTAAGCCATCACGGATGAGCTGGCCAGCTCTCCACTTAATGAATGTTTTAGCCCAAATTAGATTTGGTTATTAAATTATTTCGCTAAATCTAGTAATAAAAAATGACCGCTCAGGTAGCAAATGAGGTTGGCATTGCCTGCACACGCAGCGTTTACGTGTGGGCAGGGGAAGGAAGGGAGAAGAACTGCTGCAGGTCACCAACACAAGTTCTCTCAGGTTTTGGTTCACCATGTTGTTGTTTTTAACAATTAACCCAGAACAAATAGAACCTATTTCAAAATACCTTCAGAAGTTGTGATTTTCAGGTTGGTAAAAATTCTGCTTCCTTTTTTTTTTAGATTGTATCACTGAAATCTTACAAGGAAACCAGCCAGATTCTTGTAGAGGGTTTATTTAGCTGGAAAGAACAATCTCCACAACATGCCTACGAGCTAGATATCCAACCAAGCGTCTACTATAAATCATTTATATTTTTTACTTTGTAAACATAGATTCTAAAGCAATGGCAGAGTCCTAGTATGAACTTCTGGTGCAGAAAAAACAGGCAATGGAGTAGCCAGATGTGAGAAGACAGCTGTTGCTCAGCTGGCCAGCTACGAGCTTTATAGCTCAAAGACCGTCAGGTTTTGCGGTCTACAAGGTAGCTGCACAGCTGTTCTACAGGTTCACTTCTTTAAACAACTACCTGGCACCCATAAGAAGTTATTTTTCAAACAAAGGTGGCGGCAATAGTCTTTTGTCAGCTGTTAGAGGGAAATCACTAAGGCGAGCGTGTGGTGATGCCGTCAGTGGAATCTACCGGTACAAGGGCGGCTACGCACACATTACTGGGACAACAGCTCTGCAAAGCCATCTGTGCAACGATGCTTCAAAGCTGACCTTTTTCAAATTCTCTTATTTCAGAGGAAAAACATTCTAACCCTTCAGCAGATGTGTAAAAAGCATGGTTAGTTTAACCCTGCGTGCCCAGAAGAGGATCTAAATGACCACTTTCCAAGTAGCTGCGGTGGGGGAGGCAAGAGGGGTGCAAAAAACCCAACTGGGTTGGCACAGCTTTGGAGAAAAGATGACCCCAAGGCTCTGTAAGCTTACGTCCCAGCTGTCCCTGGTTTTGCTGTTATAATTGACCATTATTAGATTGTTGTCTGAATTTGCAAGTTACCAGCACTGTCTCAAGCTTTGGGATTCTACCTCCATTCTATTCTCTGTCCTCATACATGATTGTGATGCTTCAACACTTTTTACAATGCTTCACTTCTTTACCATTACAAAAATCAAGGTTCCCAGTAGAATAACAAAACCTATGGCTACGTGGAACCTCAGATTTGAAGAACAGCTAGGCACAAAAAAAAAAAATAAAATAAAGAGAAGCAGCACAAATGCCTAATAATATTTCAATACCTACCATAAAAATATTGTTAATATAGCATGACAGACCTGGATGACAGGAGACATTAGAGTGACAGGACTCTTAATACCTGCCTTCCCTGGGTTAAGAACAACCTTTAAATCCTTACTCTTTTCAAGAAGGAAAGTAAAGACTATTTTTTTGCAAAAGTTTTCCAATAAGTTAGATCGTAAATACCGTCACACACTTAAGGGTCAAGAAAAGATGGTCAATGGGAGATAAGACTCCAGATGAAATTTCACATTGACCATTACACATCCAGACTCCGAGACGAAGAATGGGGAGTTACTCAGTCTGTGCACACTAGAACCTGTCCGAACATAATGGTCGTGTATGCTCAGTTTAGACAAGAAGCCAGCGATGCAAGGGGAGATACCGCAGTTCCGTGGACTTACCAGGATAACAGCCCTGGGACGACCCCTGGTTACACAACGCACCTGCATGTTCCTCAAGCTGCGGATCTGCTGCCTTGAGTTCCGGCTTTCATTTAAACGAGACGAGACAGCAGCAATTATGTATTTAAACAAATACATATGTAGGCTCCAGGAAAGGAAGGGGAAGATCACCCTCAGTTGTACAGATTTGGGTCTTTGGGCCAGCCCCCAAATCAGCGATGGAGAAATGACCATGGGAACTGGAAACTCAGCAGCGAAGGGCAATGAAAGCAAACTCAAATGCACCAGTGCTGAATACAGTAGAGATCCCTCACCCTAAAAACTCACAAATACTCTTTTTGTGCCCCACCTCCTGAATGAAGGTCGTACTTCATGGCATGGAAAGAGAAATAAGAGGAAACTTTCCAATCTTTTTTAATGTGCGCTCATATTTATCAAGAAAGACATAGGTTCAATCTTGCGAATATTTTAATCAAGAAAAAAAACTTTCTGTCAGGAGGCTTCATACTAAAATTACTGTTTATGCTATTTTACTCAGCCTCCAGTTTTAATAGTCTTATTTCCAGAATTTCACTAAGGAGTAACAATTACCTTCTCATTAAAACGGCACAAAAACTTTCAGAACATCTGACATAACCAAAAACACAGGAGGGGAATTAAAACAAAACTCAGCGATTACAGCCAGTTAAAGGAATGGTGATAAAGTGCATTTCTAAAGTCTTGCATTATTAGATAAAGTTTTTTCCTTCCCATGAAAAATCACATGTAGATGGAGTGATGGGGAATTTCGGCTGCAGTTCGGGCTGCCCTTTATGCCCTAGCTCAGACACGCACCTGATGCCCTGTCCCTTTGCTCTGGTACTGCTGCTCATCCGAGCCTACGGTGAACCAGTTCAGGAAGTTAATCTGGTATTTAGAGAACTACTCAGCGTTAGATCTGAAAAGCATTAAAAGCCTAATTGATCGATAAATGAGTTCCTTGTGGTTTAGTCCCCTGAAACAGCTCTTCGCAGGTAGGGAGGAGGCAGTGAGAAGGAGAGAACCCCTCTGGCAGCAGCTACCCGTTAGACTGATTTAATCGGAATATCAAATCACCCCTCTTCAACTCACGTCGATCTTGTGACGAGAGATGACTAAAAGCGTTCCCCCACAGCTCAACTGACAAGGAGCTGTTGGTAAAGCCAACACAACTCACTGGAGTTAAAATCACATGCCCATACCCTTGACACGAACGCAGCCAACGTCTCGATTATTAGTTAAACAGACTGAACATGTTCAAGCTTTGGTCTTTTTCTCAACAGCACCTAACCTCCTGCCAACGCTCCTGCCAACGGGGGCCTCTAGTCTTCCCTTCTTCTCAAACTCTGTAATGATGCATTTAGGGGGAAAAGCCTTCCCCACCTTGGATACAAACTGTCTGGGGTTCAACGTATCCCAGTGCAACTGGTGTTAAAACATCTGAGATATTTTGGTATACTTTTAACTATTTTGACTAGGATTAAAAATAGTTACTTTAGCATAAAAAGGTGAAATACTTAAAAGAAGAAGTTGGAAATAATAAGAATTCACTGCGACGTGGCGTTACACAAGCAGCTGCAGTAATACTTTGCTACGTAAGCTGTACCGGGACCTTTGAAATAAGCAATGCCTCGATCAAAGTACTCTTGAGCACAACGGCTGCTCACCGCCTCTTCCATGTGTCCCCTTACAGGGATGTCTTCTGCTGGGTCCGATGAGCCTTCCCAAGACGCCTGTGCTCACAGGTCTTACCTGTACCAAAGACGCTCTGCACATGACTGGCTATGTCATGGGTCCAAGTTTCCATACATTCTCTTGTGGACATTCTCCTTTGACCCCAGCCCACGCAGTGCAGGTGACATTCAATATGACAGTGATGTACAAACTAGGAAGAAAGCCTTCTCTCCAGAAAATAACTGAAAAGGTGGGACAAGGTTCATACACACATGCCACGACAGACTTAACCTGTCACCCACTCATCTCAAGAACAAGATAAATGCAGGCAGAATCATCTTGAAGTGTAATTTAAGTCTTGTTTTTTCAGTGCTTTCTTCTGCGCTTACTTTCTTTCTCCCTCCCTCCGCCAAATATCGGTTTCTACCGTGTGTATACATATTTTTTTATTATTCTTCTTTTTTAATTGCTGGCAAAAATCAGGTTGTGCATGAGCAAGTCCTACAAGGAAAGTGCTAATTTATGCTGAAGTAAGAGGCCCGGAAACTTCCAACCTTTTCACAGTGATAAAGCCATCACCGCAAACGCAGCCTGACAAGCAGATCCCCTTCGCTGCACCACCAGCCAGCCCACCCTCGCCACGCTCGCCTGAATTGAGATGCACATAACCTAAGGAGTTCTGCTCTTCATCGGGATTCGCAGGTGGTCACCAGCAGGATACAGACTCCAGGAGCTTTAGGAAACACCATCTTTCAGCATTAAGACCATGCCTGGTTCAGGCTCCTTGTGTGCGTGCTCCAAGAGCGTTCCAACAGCCAAGAAAGGCTGCCGGCCTACGGAACCGCTTTAATATATACCAGCTGCTCCTGTACAACTGTGCAATCAACCAACAATGTGCTGGAAAAGGTTATTCTCAACCCTCCTCAGTCGGACCCTGTCAGACAGATGAGAACACAACAGCGGGAATAGGAACGAGGGGCTAAGATAAGAGCTAAAACAAGCAGCAAGGCACAACAGGGAGAAAGGTAAGTTAAGTTCTGACTACAGAGGTGGTATTAAGAGGGCATCAAAATATTTCTTTCAAAGAGCCAAGCTATTTAAACCCAGAGTTATTTCATCCTGCTGCAGATAATTCAATACGTACATTGGCAAACCAGCGTCAGCGCCGTTTTGAACAGGGGAATTTCCACACTAGGCAGTGGGTAGGTACCTCTTCTCTGCGCTACCCAAGCAAACATCATCCACATTCCTCATTCTCCTCCATTGTGGCACACGGAGGTGGTAACCTCAGAGCCAGAGCCACCTCAAAGCTTACAGGACGAGGAGCAATGGTTTGAAACTAGAGCAGGGCAGGTTTAGATGAGACATTAGGAAGAAGTTCTTTACACTGAGGGTGGTGAGACACTGGCCCAGGTTGCTCAGAGAGGTGGTGGAGGCCCCATCCCTGGAGACATTCAAGGCCAGGCTGGATGAGGCTCTGAGCAACCTGATTGAGTTGAAGATGTCCCTGCTCACTGCAGGGGGGTTGGACTAGATGGCCTTTAGAGGTCCCTTCCAACCCAACACATGATTCTATGATTCTATTTTGCTCAGTCACCGGCATCTGTTCTCTGCCTTGTGCAGCACCACAGAAATTGCCATTTCACATTTAGCCGTCGCTCCATCATACAAAGCGTCCCACTTTGGTAGTATTGGACAGAGCACTTAACTACCTGCTATGACTTTGGACACTACAGGAATAAGCTCAAAAAACCAAGCTTTGCCGTCCAGGCCCAGTTATTTGTTTCCATTGCTGCTTGTGAGAATCTGGAGGTGGAGGTACTACCTCCTCCCGCAGGCTGCCAGCAGCAATACTGAAAATCTTTAGGGAAATGGTGTAATTAGGAGCATTATAACTTTTGAAGAATACAGGCGGTAGCAGAGCGTGCGTTCTGATCCTAACGCTCCTGGGACAGGACACCATTTAGACGGGGAAAGCCTGTCCCTGCGCCGCACACCGGCGTGTCCCAGGAGGGCCCTGCTTGGTTGTGTTTGTCTGGGGGGAGGCAGAGAAGGGAATTACAGCTAATTGAAAACATTTTGCATAATTGGAGCTGATAAGAGACTTATACCCATCACTCCAGGAAACTATTTGCATCCTTACAACAATTACAGCACATATAAAATTCAGGAGTTTAGCAAAGAAATAGAAACACTAATACTGGCGGTAAAAAACAGGTGAATAAATGGACCACCAACATCAAAGAAACACTAATGCTACTTTTAAAGCTCTTTTCAACACAAGAGAGTATATTTGTTGGGGATATTGGGGTGGGGGGGGAAGGCAGGGAAATGACAAAAGGAAGATTAACAAAACTGTGTCTTGGGAAAGACTTCAATTAATATTAAGAGCAACCAGAAAGACAAAACAAATGATGCAGAACCAACTACAAGCTGCCCATATGGAGGACGGTGAACGCACAGTACAAAGACAAGTCTACTTTAAACACGCTATCAATGGCTTAATTTCCCCCCAGGGAGTGAACTCAACTCAAATTCATTTTTCCCTTTTTATTTCACCGGCTATTAAGAGCAAACAGTTAGGAAGAAGATAATAAGCAAGCAATTATCAGATCAAGAAAAACATGTTTTCTGAGGCATCTCGGAGAAACGACACGGGGCTTCAGAGTGGCTCCGTGCAAGGTTTTACCGGGGGACCTTTCGAGTCAGACCACGTTCAGCTCTTTCTGACTTCCCGGGAAGGAGGAAACATGACAGCTTTTTAATCTCATCAGCGTTCACATCAGTGTCTTCCTAAACATTTTGCACCATTTAAAACAACATTTTTCTTTTTAAACGATACGCGCCTAGTTCCAACACGAGTAAATGAGCGTTAAGGTAGCTGCTTATCTACTCGAAGTGGTGATTCTTCTGTTTTAATTCTTACTTTATTCTAGCGACAGCTGTTGCAAGATCCTCACAGCATTACAAAGCCTACCCAAGGTTATATCCCTCCTGGCTCACACGTGAGCGCAGCCACCCAGCTGAGTCCCACCCTGCTACTCATTAAAAAAAAAAAAAAAAATAAATCTGTATTAAAGCATGCCCGGAGACAATGCAGTAAATTCAAGATAAGCAGAAGTTCTCCAGTGCAGGTCCCCAAAAGTTTGGAGTTGTTTTCTTTCCAAACCACTTTCACATAGCATCCCTTGCCTTCCCTTGTTCTCAATCCGGCACTTAAAAGGGCTTGTTTAAATCCAATTCGAGTAAAAGCCGCATTCCTCAGACGCCACTTTGCAAGGGGAAGCTTTGCTATGATTTAAGCACATGGAAGGAATAAGCTATAGTTCAGACGCCCCCCCTTCAAGGGGAGAAAAGATGGTCTTTCAAAGGGGTTGATTTGAAAGTCTACGGCTCACTTCAACTCCTCAACAAAGCTCCTGTGTTCAAGGGGTAATTTTAGTTTAAGATTAAAATGCACCAGAGACCAGGACTCCACTTGTTTGTTTGTCTGTCTTCCAAGCTAATCTCCTTCTTTTTGCCCAGCACAAGTCCCCAGCCAGAAACCACAAGGGCTGGGTATCTCCTCTTGGAGCATCCCTGCCAGACTGGAACTGGAATCCTTTTGAAAGGGATTTTTAGACCCCAAATGAGAAGAAAGATTTAGAGGCATGTGATTCCCCCCCTACATTTCCCCCGGGTTCAACGCACAGCGCTGCTGGCACTTGGTAAATAAAAAGGCAAAAGGAGCCATTCAGTAATTTCTATTGCTTACAGAACAAAACCTGGTGGGAAGGGAATACACAAACTGCAGAAGTGACTGCCAAGAGAGAGGTTTTGCATCCAAACACAAACTCTAAGTATGCTGAGGGTGAAAAAAACGAATGGCCCAACTTCCTAAGTCACTTCTTATTTACATTTCAAAGAATGCATTGCAGAGCCACTGCAATTAATTCTATTTTACCCCTATTCGTGACGGTGGCAAAAAGCCTGAATTCTAAGTCTCAGTTGCAGTACCAGCTGTGCAAATGGACAGAACAACAATATTTTCAATAAACTTGAATAAATCGTTTATGGCTGTCTTCCCAAAGAAACCTGCCGTACCTTCAAGTTAGCGCCCTCCCCCAGTGATAGAAGGCAGACGCGCATTAAACCATTCTGCAACAGAGGTTATAAACCAGCTAACGTAGACAAGGTAGAGCACAGAAATTCAGGATTAGGGTGACCAACCTCATCTTTACTCTGTAGTATCCCACGCAACACGAAACAATTAAGTTAGAACCGTTTTAGCGTGTCACTGTTCCAGATCAAAAGCTGGATTCGCTTTTAAAGACGCTGGGAGAGGGGAGAGTTATAAATCCATTCCAGGTATCAGGGACCCATTTCCCTCTCCATCTTACAATTACATTTGCCAACCTCTAAACATACGCGCATCACCTTAACCCACCAGCACTTTCTCTATTAAGAGTAAATGAAATTAAACGTGCTTTGGTGTGAAAAAAACCTGCCAGTCCTTTGCCTGCCCCAGCAACTTTGCCAAGCAGCAGCGAACAAGATACTGCCCGCTTTGAAGCGATGGTTGACCTGAAACCTTGTTCCTGGCAAAACCTGTTAAATAAAGACCTCTCCTTATTTAAAGTACAGGCGAGACAAACGGAAGAGAGATGCGAGCACTCCAAACAGCAGTAGCAGCAAGAAGGAGGAACTCAGGGCTTTGTCCCCTCCAAGTTTTTAAAGCTTTTGCGGCGCTGCAGGAGATCTGGACCCAACGATGCCCGTTGAAGCCACACCGCCCACGGTGCACTCTCCTTCTAACGACTGCAAAACCCAAAAACGTTCTTCTCGCTCCCCTAACAGTGCTTTTATAGCTTTGTGGTCGTGTCCTCACTGCAAAATTTTAACGCAACAGATGACCGTAGCGTCCAGAAACACTGCTCATGTAGCCGGCATGCTGCTAATCAACAGCCGGAGCAGATGGAATGCAAATCTCTCAGCGAGGGGAGACCAGGAGGCTGTCACCATCCTGCTCCGAAAACGTAAATGAGCTATTATCAATTAGGAGCTAAATTCAGGCAGGATTTTGGTGGAAGGCAACACTTCAAGGTGTTTACGGGGAAATCAATCTGCTCCGTTTAAAAAAAAAAAAAACCCACCATGTACTGCAAGGTTACTCTGCGCTCTTCTATCCGTCAGCAACGCATCAGCACAAGTTGCTGTTGTCCTGATTTTGTTTCCTGCAAGGATTTTAATTTAATTTGCTTTAGGCAAATTAAGCCATTAACTACAAATAAAGCGAGGATGGCCTTAAAGGTAAGACAATTTTCTTCTCACCAGAAGAGAAGTATTTTTTTGGCAAATACTTTGGAGGATGGAATCAGTTCCTCTTCAATAGGAGAACACGGGGGGATTGGAAAAAGCATCACCCAAAAGTCACGTGGAAATGAAGTTTTGCTACAGCCACGCTGGCCTATACCAGCAAGCCACCAGGAACCAACTTTAATAGGTTTGGGGGTTTCTTTTAAGCATATTCACGCACGAGGAGCATTGAAGCTGCCCCAGTTCATTCATTCAATTGATTCACCAACTGTTCTGAAACATGAATAAATATGTAAGTGGCTACTCTACTCTAATTAGCGACATTCAGTGACTCTAACCAGAGAGCCTAGACCTCCAGCCCCTGCATTTAGCTCTCAGCGCGTCTCCCTTGGGAACTGAATAGCAATCAGGTACGTCGTGCAGGGATGGTTGCTTTTTTCCACCTTCCTATTTAGGTGGAAAATAAAGGGGGTAGGGCAGGGGGATAGGCTGGAAAAAAGAATTAAATCTTTAAACCCTGGCAAATGGTCTAGACATGCTTAAAGAACTGCTTTAAGAAAAACAAACAAAAAAAAGATTAGAAAGTAGGGAGAAGGAATAAAGGAAAAAAACTGACTGCAATTGCGGAAAAAAATGAAGCAGATGATGCGTTTCCTATGTGATAGCTTAAACAAGTCCCAAGGCACACCCAAGTCCATCAAACACCAGATTTACATAAAATCATTAATTCATTACAGTCGTGAAAGAAAAGAGGGGTGGGTTAGGAGGGACAGGCTGGAACGAGCGAAGCAAAGATTTAAGCCAGGGACCCAATCCATTCACACAGAGCTTCCTGAAGGAGAGATACACGCAGCTAACTTCAGAAAAAAAATAAAATAAAAAAAAATATATATACATATCTCAGTCTGGAAAACCTTAGAGTTTGCCAACACTAAAACACCACAGCTTCGAATACACAGCAAAAGGTACATGATAGTAACACCACTTGTACGTCCACACTCTGCGGCAGTACAAAGGGAAGCTGCTGACGTTGCACTTCTTCCTACCCCTGACAAGAGCTATTTGCTTCTGGTTTGGTTTCCATCCCACCCCCCGCCCCCAAATTAGAAACACAGCCTCCATTCCTGCTAAACCTGCCTGAGGACGCCAGGTCTCAGCCACCTCTTTTGACCCGACGGAGCCAACTCCGTTTTTCATAAAGCTTCTTGCTGTACCCTGAAATAATGGCAACTTAACCAAAAAGTAATCCAAAAGATTAAAGTCGTGTCCGTCCCCCCCCCACCATCCTGCAAACTCGCACGTAACGTATGAATTAATTTTCAGGTTTCTTTGCTGTTTTAGCGCTTGATTCACAGGCACGCCCTGAAACTGCAGTTCTGCAGCCATCGATCTGCCTGAGGAGATGGCGTTATCACGGCAATCCCACAGCACGACACAACTGCTCTCACAGACGGTTGCACTATTTTTGAAGTGGAACGTGGATGTATTTTCCTCTCTTTTGCCAAACAAGCACGCAAAACGTGCCACATGGCAGGTAGCATGCAGATGACAAAACAGTCATAATTCAGCAGAAATACAAGATGGGGTCGCCAGAAGGATGCCGACGACTCTTTATCAAAAAATATACTAATACCTGCTGCAACAAAAGCTTTGCTCTGCAGGGCTGGTAACTTCCACAATTGTAATCTCAAATTCGGTAGAAGAGAAATGCATTTAAGACCAAAGGAGTGTCCTGGGTCTTGGATGCAAACTTACCCAAGTATCTGTTGATGTGTCTGTCTTAACCTCTCAGATGCAGAAAGAAGTCACCACAAATTTTGAGATTACGACAAGAGGAACTGCTGACACAAAGGGAACAGCCTGCACCATAGGCAAAGACAGCGTGTTTTCTGTAATGGACAGACTCACATGGCATGCACAGTTCATTTTGGGGAAAAGGTCCAACTTTGGAGCTTACCTGACAAGCACTTGCAGGCTCTCACATCCACCTAACACTGGACACAGCAGAAGCGAGTCCAAAAAAATCCCCTCTGGGATGAAATCCAAGTCTTCATACAGACAGGGGGTTTAAATAACATTTCAAACTTGTAGCCAGAACCGAGCTGAGCATTTGCTACAGTCACCCTACCATCTGAAAGGTCCAGTTGGTGTGAATAAACTCAGCAGCCACAAAGCAAAGATAATCACAAGACCTGTAGGTTTTGTATGGCGTGACCGCAAGAGAACACATGAAGACAAGGTATCAAAGGCAGCGAAGATGAAAGGTACACAATAAAATGTAAATACATTCAAAGGGAACTGTAATAATTAATTAGGAAAAAAATATCTATACTTCCTTTTCTAAGGGCTGCATGGGAACCTGTCCTCAAATCAAGATGAGCCGAGTATGATGCAGCCGACCACATCCTAGGCTGCATGAAAAGAACCATGGCCAGCAGGTCGAGGGAGGTGATTCTGCCCCTCTGCTCCGCTCTGGTGAGACCCCACCTGGAGTACTGCGTCCAGCTCTGGAGCCCTCAGCACAAGAAGGACATGGACCTGTTGGAACAGGGCCAGCAGAAGGCCACGAAGATGATCCAAGGGCTGGAGCGCCTCTTCTGTGAGGACAGGCTGAGAGAGTTGGGGGTGTTCAGCCTGGAGAAGAGAAGGCTCCGAGGAGACCTTAGAGCCCCTTCCAGTCCCTAAAGGGGGCTACAGGAAGGACAGGGAGGGACTCTGGATCAGGGAGTGTAATGATAGGACGAGGGGTAACGGTTTCAAACTGAGAGAGGGGAGATTTAAATTGGCTATCAGGAAGAAATTCTTTCCTGTGAGGGCGGTGAGGCACTGGAACAGGTTGCCCAGGGAGGCTGTGGGTGCCCCATCCCTGGAGGTGTTCAAGGCCAGGCTGGATGGGGCTTTGAGCAGCCTGGTCTGGTGGGAGGTGTCCCTGCCCAGGGCAGGGGTGTTGGAATTAGATGATCTTTAAGGTCCCTTCCAACCCGAACCATTCTATAATTCTGTGATTCTGTCTGCTGGCAGCGTTTGTGCAGCCATGGAGCGCAGAGCTCAGCTGACAGCATCGATTACACAGGATTGTTTTGAGGGCCAGGAGAACACCCACAAGGCACAAAACACAACTACACACGGGCAGCCTCTATGCAAAAAGTCACTGATCGTTAAATCAATCTTGCTTTTTAAGAACAAGCTTGAAAAGACCAATCTGAGCGGCGGCGGCTGCTGCACTAATGGATATATTTGCTTTTGTGTTTGTTGTACAAGAGCAAATGTAGGAAATTTATAGCAAGTGACATTTTATGAGAGAGAATTTTTGCAGCTAACTTTAACGAATCATTTTAATTTCAAAATGCAAAAGCAAACATAAAAATTTACTAATGCATGACCGAGCATGCCTTATTAGCATGTTGTTTAATACCACTTAAGAAATTATCCTGAGTTGTTCTCGGGATACCCACAGACTATGTATCTCTCCTCATGAGCCGCTCCATTCGCACTGAAAGACAGAAAATAAACTCTTTCCCTGCAAGTGGAGCATAAACACACGCCACCTCTCCAAGAAAGATTTAACAGCAACAGGCCGTGTGCATGTATTTCAAATATTCACAACATAAGGTTGCAAGGAGGCAAGTTTGACAAGAATTAAACCATGTCCCATGGAGGTGATGGTGCATTAAGGCGAGCTTTACACTTTTAGGAATGCTGCCAATACGGAAAAAAAAGGCTTGTAACATTGTAAAAAAGAGATTTTATCATTTCAAATAATTACTTCTTATTTTGAGTGGTAAAACATTTGCCAAAACAAGTGTTTCTTACGAACCGTAGCCTACTGCCCTGGATTCCTCTCTGGACGTCGCAATTATTTTATTATAGGAAAATAGTTACATCATTCTCAGAGCCTGAAACTGTAACGCTGTCAAAAGACATATGCTGATAGCTAATCCCCTGCCATCAACTACGAAATCTGACTTCCTTTAACAAGTCTTTAACAAAGTCGCAACGAAACAACTTCTTTTATCACCACGGTGTTCATTAAGGAGACAGCGGTGGGCTGCCACCAACACCACTAAAATACAGAAAAGCTGGGAGCAGCTGCACGTGGAAGCGTTTGTGTCTGTTTTTCTTTGCTGCTATCCGCAGCCCTACAGAGGTAACCACAGAGCTCACAAAATTCCCATCACTTGTTTCATCAGAGGGCGGGAAAACAGCAAGCGGAGCCGAGGCAAGCACTGAAATGTCTCGGGAACTGTAAAACTGAAGCCCACCGCAGGCTCTACCTGACAGTCGGCTGCCAGCAGATGAATTCAGATGCTCTCGGGTCTCTCCTAGCTGGGAATCCCTCACTGCTGCTATCCAGGAACGCAAAATCTACGTGAGAAGCAAACGGCAGAAAAGCCATAAACAAGAACCGGGGGA
This sequence comes from Larus michahellis, assembly GCF_964199755.1. Taxonomy (NCBI): domain Eukaryota; kingdom Metazoa; phylum Chordata; class Aves; order Charadriiformes; family Laridae; genus Larus; species Larus michahellis. The sequence goes on along the minus strand of NC_133903.1, from coordinate 24,123,795 downwards.
AATAAGTTATACGTCAGGTTAAGCATTACAGCCTTACGATACTGTGCTCTAGTCTAAGAGAAACAACAAATAACAAACACACAAATACACCCCCCAAATATTTGTCGTGACACATTACAGTGGTGAGGAATGAGGCAAACACTCTACCTCTGCGGTAAGTCTGGGATGGAGTAAAAGACCTTTCCCAAGCGGTGGGGAGGGGAAATCATGGAGGCAGATATTTACATGAGTTTAAAGTAATCTTGCCAGAGAAATTAGTTTCTGGAGAACCACAAACAGTCTCACTTTCCAAGAGGAAGAAATAAGGTTCTTGCAAACTCTCCTGCTTCCCACCCCGCACCCCCCCTCCCCCCCTCCAATATGCAGAATCATTAATGGATTCTCCATCTGCACCCACAATTGCTCTTAACACTTGCACAGCCTGGAACAAAGGTGTTCTCCGCGAGCCACAGTCCCCTCCTGGCAACTTTCAGAAACGAAATGCCAAATCAGGCTGGTGACATCTTTGACCCATGACAACACGACAGGTTCTTGGAAGGAAATTCCTGGATGCAATCGATACGGTGCTATAAAAGCCGTCAGTTTTGCTATTGCTCTACAGAAGGAGTGCATCAGCCAGACAAAAGAGACAGGAAATTCAGTCCCAGGATATGGGATGGGATGGAATGGAAAAGGCTGGACTGTTACGGCCGCAGGAACACAACCCCAGTGGCACCTGCAGGAAACACATACTGTAAGAGGAGACTGCGAGGCAAGCCCTGCTCCTCCATCTCCTGAAGTCCCACAGTTGGGAAATGGGAAAAGAGCTTCCTTTTGGAAAAGAAAAACTACACTATTTATCTTAAAAAAAAAAAAAAGACTGTTTATCTTATAAATAAATATCATTTTAAGGTTCACTTCCTTCTCTTCTTTTACCTGCTCGCTGCACAGTTCTTGCACATCCTTTCACTGATGATGGATAATTCACTTTGAAACTCAGGACACACAAATAGGGATTGCGAATGCAGAAGACTTTCCACCAAAGAACACTCTCCCATCCATGTGGGATGGGAATATTTTACTACCATTTCCATCAAAACGCTATTCTCGGTGCTACAGTATGTCCCTATGGGCTGTCCTTCACTCAGGCAAAGATGTTCTACGTGCACGGCAGCCACGTGAGGAGCAGCACGCGGCTAAAGAGCAATATAGCCTTTTTTTCCTCCCTTTTACCTTTCAATGCTATTCCACATCGGGAATTCCTGACTTTTGTCAGCTTGGGAAGACTGATTGTACTTTTTGAGATCTTTTTAGGAGGGTTACGGGCATCTTCCCCAAGCCACCAAGCAGCACGATGCTTTCGCAGTCCTCTAATGCTCACTATTGTCTTTGCTCCCACTTGTTTAAAATTCCTACGGGATACTGCCGTATTTCAATGGTGCTTTAATAATAGCCTAATAATTGCTCCAGACAATAACTTACATTGTACTGAGACCTCGCCTGTCGGGGGGGGGGGTGGGGGGGGTGGGTGGGTAGGAGGGGTTGCCTTGGCAACAATGGAAAAAAAAAATCATATGACAAATAGACAGAGATACAAAAGGAAAGCTGATCCATTTGCTCCCCGCCCAGAAATCCGTGGGAAACAGTGATACTGGCATGGAAGTAAGGCCCTCCAGGTCACAATGTGTAAATATCACCAAACCCCAACTTATCTGGAGGTTTAATTAAGGCTCAGGTAAAGATGCCATTATGATTTATGTAGCAAGGGCTGAAAGTAGCAGACACTACAAATTTAGCGTGCTATCAAAACTGGTTCTCAGTCTCAGTGAGATGGAAGTTTGTTGTCTGCACAGCTTAATTTTAAGGGCTGGAGACAAGGTAATGAGGTCAGTAAATTCGAATGCTCCAAGCTCGTGTCTTCTCTTTGCTCGCCTTTGATCAAGTTGGCAGCTTGCTTTGGAAGACATCAATACTGTAATATATAGCAAGTCAGGCCCTGCTTTTAAAACATGGCAAGGATTGCTCCTGCGTGGCTGAAAATAAACATGTGCAGACTACGCATTCTTGCATTTGTCCTACAGAGCATGAAAAAACTACCTCCTGCAAGTGCAAGCAACCCAGCTAATCCCTCCATGTTGTTTCTGTCCTCCGAATCTGCAGAAAACTGGCCGCTCACCAGGAAAAAGCATTCAAGAGGAGGACTATGGTTATTACCGACACAACAGCTCGCAGGTTCGTGCTCCTCCAAATCAGAAAGTGCCAGCAGCGGGCAGAGCAGACGAGCGGCCAGCAACTTGCTCCATCCAAGAGAAGATCGCGTTAATGGATATATTAAGGGCCACCATGCCCAGCAAATTGCAGAGGCGCAGCCGCAGCCAGCAGTTGGGCAGCAAAGCCGTTGCTGGAAAGGCTCCCCTACCACTTTCTCATTAGTTATCTCAAATTAAATGCATTTTCCAAAGCACAACAGAAACGACGATAACTAATAAAATCCCAGTCCCATGATGCCATTTTATTCCCGTCTGTTTCTGAGAAACTATCAATGGCTGGACGTACTTACACGTACCACAAACGCTTACGGAGGGGGGAAGCTATGAATTCACGCAGCTCTTTATCTGGAGATCACGCGTAAGACGGTTGGTGAGAATAAGGGTTGACAAAAACCAGGGACAGAGTTTCCAAGCCTTTGACGACAGCTGGTGCATGATTAGGCAAAGATGATCCATCCCTGTGGATGAGAGGGCCAGGCGGAGGCTCGGAAAGCTGAGCATCTTTCAGGGGAAGGGATGGGGAGCGGGCAGGAGTCGGCAGCGCTGCCATGTACCAGAGGAAGGAGGGAGCTATTGACGGCAGCTCACCCCGGCACAAAGGCCACCTCAGCCGCGCACTAACAAGGCACCTCAAAGAGGGACGTAACAGGCAAGAAAAATCACTCGTAAGAGAGGCGGGAGGCTCTCAGAAAGGCAAAGGACAAAGAGCTCCTCTTCAATGGAAAACGCCACAAGCTGATAAGATGGATTCCTTCCAGCATGAGCTTTCTTCCCAGCAGCCAAGCGAAGGGGTTGGGCTTTCTTAGTATTGCTTTTGGAAATGGCATTCAGAATATAGGCATTTAAAAGCATGTTCTGGCACAGCCCCAGTTTCCTTGCCAGCCAGATTTTCAACCTCTAACACCGAGCAAAATCCTACCAATTGCAGAATTGTTCTTTCTTCAAAGAGCCGTTTCTACAAAGCTGTACAAACCCAAAGACATCAGATGAGGCCAGTACCATTTGTTAACTCTGTAAAATACTTAACAGCAGAAATTTAAACCTACAGGGATGAGGAAAAGAAACACCATTCAGTAATACCTACAGAGACCTCATCTGATTTTGAATTTCACATTTCAAGCCGCCTGCAGAAAGCTGAAAGAGAAGCTGTTAGCTTTCACCGTGAGCTGGAAACAGCACCGACAGAGGAGAAAGGGGATCGGGAAAGGGCTGGAAAGGTGAAAATCCCCTGCGACATCCTAATCATGTTTTGCTGCATATCACAGGATACCAGACCATCCCAGAAATGGAAGCGACAGCCTCCTCTGCTATCAGGAGCATTTATCTGATGCATTCACAAACCTGGGAAGGAAGCAGATACTGCAATTTAGTTCGGCCGTCCAAATTGACTAACCAAATCAATAGATAGGACTAAAAGGTCTAGTTTATCTACAATAACTACACACAGATTTTTTTCTTCCAGTCAGCTGAGGGAAAAAACCCCCGAACAGTCTTGTTATCCATGTTTCAAGGTAAGTACTTAAGCCACTCATCTCTACCTTTGAGTCCTGTACTCTTGAATTATAAATGCAAGAGCAAGTGTGCCATAGGAAACAGGCATTCCTTCAATTAAATACGTTTTATTTCCAAATAAACCAAATAATCTTTTTGATACCGTTCTATATTCTTTCGGTATCCCAGTCAAGAAAATGTATGAAGAATAAACGACCACTTATAATAACTTACTGGAGATAGACAGATACACATACAGCCATAGAACACTTTTTTTTTTTTTTTAATAAAACTAAAAACTCAGAGAATAGTTTAGACCAATCCTCAAAGGAAAGGAACAGACCAGAGATACCAGAACTACGAGAATGTATTGTGGATCCTGAGCGTATACCGCACCATATACACCACAGTGACGGGGGGAAAAATGGTTTTAAAAAGCAACACGATGTTTTAATAGGTTCACAGCTAAGTGGACATTATTAAGCACATTAAACAGTAGAAAACCAGGACATTTGAATATTGAGTATAATGGTAAGATTAGCCAATTACTGTGCTTTTGCAACAATACGAATGAAACACGCCGCAAGGCACTCTGAAGCAAAACCAGGACTCCCCTAGGAAGCAACACCAGCTCCTTGAACACTAAGCAATGGAGGAAAACGGACACAGGGACAGAATTGCTTATTTAGGAAAGACTTTATGCTAAAGCAGGTCTTTTCCATGGCAGTGTTGTACCTCAGTGTAAAAATTATGAAAAATTGGCATCTAGTTGATTCAGTTAGGACATTTAACAAGATTTTTGCCTTGGGGTTTTGTTTCTGTTTTCTTAAAGCGGTATTATTTAAGGTAAGGCACTCAAAAAAAAGAGGTAGGTTAAAAAAAATAAATAATAAAAGGAACAAAAAGAAGGCACAGTGCTCTGAGCTGGAAAACATATCATGAGCAAATACTAGAACTCCCACACCTCATTTGCAAATAAACTTGTATTACAAAATTTAAGCAAATACAATTAACAGCACAAGCAGTAAGGAGATCTGCGTAGGCAATGACTGAACTGGTCATTTCTGAAAAACGTAAGCATTACAAAGAAGCTGGTAAACCCACCAGTTTGACCTTCCTGCCTCTACTGCCCAGGTCTCTGCTGCGGTCCCTCCCCCTGGTGGAACAGCATCTGCCCTTGGTATTTCAGCCCAATTGCTTGCAAGGAACTGAGCATTTTGGGGTTTTTTGGGGGGGTTTTTTGGGTTGGTTTTTTTTGGTGTGTGTGTATGGTTGGACTCCATGATCTCAAAGGTCCTTTCCAACCATGAAGATTCTATGATTCTATGACCCAACATTAAGAAAGCAAGGAGATACCACCCTTGCACTCCTCCTTCCCCCCTTCCCCTGGCTCCTGCAGAGAAAAAAAAATCATTTACTTATTTATTAGAGGTTTTAAGTTAGATCCAATCCTTTGCTTCGGTGCTATGCCAAAACACAGTTGTGAGAATAACTGCCTTCGGGCAGAGTAGAGGGGGAGAAGCTTTCCTGAAGCCAGTGTTGCCGTTGCTTTGTACTGGGAACCTGTGGCTCCAGCTTGCAGTGCTTATAAAATAAAATGAAGCCCCCAAAAAAATGGGCTCTCTGATGGCCAGCTTACCAGACTGGACAATGCACCCTTAACTACTTGGGTTTTCTTAAGCTCAAAGGAACAGTGACCCATGCGCTGGTGATGGGAGTCACCTTCAGCACCTGTCCAGTTCTCTAACAAATAAATATGTCCCATCTGTCTGGAGAAGATAAAGAGGGGAGACTTTTCACTGTTCAGTGTCCCCCCCCTTTACTTCTGAAGGTCAGATGTACAGTGAAAACCATAGGAATCAAAAAAAAAGTCTTTAAAAAAAATCTGCCTGAACTTACAAGGAACACCCTTTTCTTAGAGCAGAACTCTGTTTCCATCTGTACAGCCTGAAGCAAGGGGCAAAACTCAGTCATTTTGGATACAAGCCACCTATCTGGCAGGTCAGTGAGTTCCCCTTGAGTTGGACTGGTTTACAAATGAAGCAAGTCTGACACAAGGTACAGGATGGCTGCAAAGGAAAGCTGTTGAGACTTGTAATCTGGAACAAGCAAGCGAGTCTCACAGTCTTTCACCAATTGGTACCGTTCCAGTAGATATTTCCTTTCACCTCAAAAAGAAAGAAAGCAGGTGAAAGGCCAGAAGTCCTCTAGATCATCTGCATCTGTTACAAAAACATCCAAGATAACCAAGCTGAGAGAGACTAAGAAGATTGGATTTGTTCAGTATTAAGAAGATGAATGTCAAAGTCTTAACTGCTGTCTGCAGCTACGTGATCGGAGGCTACAGAGACCCTTCTTGGAGGTGCACAGTAGAATGACAAGAGGTAACAGCCAGTTGCAACACAGGAATGCACAACTGGAGAAAGTGTTTTCACCACAACAATGATCAACCACTGAGCATGAGTCCAGGGAGGTGGTGGCATCTCCACCCTTGGAGATATTCAAAACCCTATTGGAAGAGGCCCTCGCCAACCTGATCTAGTTGGGACCTGCTTTGAGCATGAGCTCGGACAAAAGATGTCCCAAAGACTCTTCACCTCCGTTATTCTAAGAAGCTGCAAGGAATATCTTTCGTTATGGTAGACGTCACATGCAAAATCTCAAAATGAAACTAAAAAAAAACAAACAAAAAAAACCCCACCGAACCCCAATCCTTCCTGGAAGTTGGACAGATTGCTCATCGGCTTTTTAGTTATGTCAAAGAAACTTAATAGGTGCAATGGTCTGTGAATATAGGCTTGATACTCTAGTTTTATTCCACTGAGAAGCAACTGTCTTTATGTCAAGGTTTAAAAAAAAAAAAAAAAAAAAAAAAGAGGGATATGCCTTATGCTCTACGACTTCTCTCAGCGTGATGAAACAGAAGGAAAAAGGTATCACTTGGGAGGTCGCAAAGATATTTAAAGCAGAAAGGCAGACTTTCTGCTTCTCTTTTTCACCAATCTCCCCTGCCTGGTAGCTTCCCTACGTACCGTAGCATCTGCAGAAAAAAAAGCAGCAAACCACCTTTAAAAATGTTGCTCTGTTTAATGAAAAAGAACATGGAGTACTGCTGTAGTCGCGAATGGTAGTTGTTTTCGAAGTTAAATTGCATTTGCTTGACTTCAAAGTGTCTTGTCCAAACATGGGAATACCACAGGGGAAGAAAAATTGGTTCATTTAGGATAAAAACTTACAGCTCAGAAATCTAAGCTGAAGGTTTTAAATCATAATGAGTCCAATAATTAAGAATGTTTATCTACGTTGTAAAGAAAAAAGCCAGCACAACACTTGAAACAAATAAAAACCCCCTTTATGGAAGTGCGGTTTCTTGTCAGGACAAGTGTTACGGCATTTTGTCCGTGGGCAGCGTTAGCCAGAGCCGAAACAGAGTTTCCAAACTTTACCAAGCTTGTGACAAGGCCGAATTCTCACTGCTCGCGGATCTCCAGGACAGAAAAACTTCGCGGTGGCGCTGCAATAACACACGTGGTGTTGAGATAAGTGCGTGTGGAACGGGACAGGCTTCACCAGCCTTTTTGCAAGGCTGTGCAGAAAGTCACCATCTAATTGCTTTTAATTTACAGAAAGAAGCCACTCATATATTTTAAAGTAATTAGGTAGATGAATGATCATGAAATACGCTATTATCCTTAAGCCTACATTTATAGCACTCAGTCTTAAACCAGTACCTATGGCAATCCTGGCTAAATCCATCTCTCAAAGCTTAAAATTCCAGCCCTGTCTCTGCCCAGAGCTGCACCGCAGCTGAGAGCGAATCCCTGGATGCACATAAACCCACGGCTGCAGAGAAGAGCTCTGACCCAGCTCAGCACACCACATCCATCTCCATCCGAAACCTCCTTTTCCAAGTTATTTTCCTGCCACAAAACTAGTTTGATTAGGAATAACCCATTTTGTTAACTGAAATTCTAGCTCAAGTCCCATCGAGAGGAACGAGGAGTGCGTCTCTCCTGTAGCCTGGCGCTACCCAACAGTGAAGGGGCGTCTCAAAAAACATAAAAATCCTTCAGCTTCCATCTAAAATTGAGAGGAGTAGCAGGTCAATCCGCATTTTAGAAGTAGGCAAAGCTGCCTCCTCGGCAAGAGTACAAAGCTCTGCTTTGAAGCGGGGTGTCAATAGCATTTCAGCAGGTATCCATGGCACGGCCTGATTTCACTGGGATGTTGTTGCCAACTCCACATGGGGGGCCCTCCATCTACCACTGGGGGGAATACAGATTTTTACAAGCCACAAAGTGGAAGCCAGCAAAGGGAGGAAATCTAGTGTCCAAACTCACTTTCATTTTTGCAAAAAGCAAATCTGAGTAGCAACGTGTTTGATGACAAATTAATCCTGTGGCCTACGGGAGGGAGGTAAAACCGAGAAGGCATCAGAGCTTAAGAAAAGCTGTAATCACTTCCACGCCTATTGGTCCCAAATCTGATTATTCTTCCTCAAGTTGCTTGACAGTTGCCAGTCCCAAAGTAATCCTTATGTTGTGCATTTTTTTATGCATTTGTTCCACCACCCCCCAGGATGAACTGTTCTGGCTGGAGGTATTTTCAGACTCCACGTACCCACCATGCGGGGCCAGCAAGGCACGTGGCACCAATCCTGAGAGCTGGAGGCCTCAGAGGCAGAAGAAAGTGCACTGAACTGAGCTGGTACCTGCGATATCACAACCGAAGAGCAGACCGTCAATTAAATGAGTTAACATGGAAGACAGGCAGGCACTTTCCTCTCACGGCCACCTTATGACCTCCATCTGCACTCTACAGCAGAGAAAACGCTCCACACCTCTACCAGCAAAACTAAGGCTCTTCTGGAGTTAATCTTTGCATCTTCAACCAATAAGGAGGTCTTTACTTTTTGGGAGAAAAAAAATTGGTATCCCATTTGCATGAAGGTGAGGTAGAAAAGGAGAAGCAGAGTTGAGCTGAGAGCATCACTCATGGTGAAGAAGACATCTCCAGAGATCACTGAAGGAGAAAAGACGCACAAGCAAGCAGTATTAACGCAAGAATTATGTTAGAGTCTCATGAATTTATAAAACAAGAACTATTTATCCCTTGTGGTTAACAAGGGACAACAAGGCTACCGAAACTGAATATAAAACCCCCCAACATTTTAATGTGTGAGAGGAGCAGCAGTAGAGGTCTGGACTGCAAGCAGAGGAAATTCTGCCAAGAATTCATGTGCCATATGAAGGCTGTAACATCAAGAGCCCCTAAAACCAAAAAGGAAGATGGGAAGGAGAAGGCTTAGCCAAAGCGCTACTTTTTAAAGCTGTCATCTTATTATCACAATGTCACGAGTTGGAACTATCTGCATGTTTGAGGCATACTGGCAATTATACGTTTAATAAATATATTATGGAGGATCTTCTGATGCTTTCAGAGTACTTTCTATAGTCTTAATACTGTGGCAACACAGGAAGTGGTATTCCCATGAAAAACCACACCACATAGACAAACACAGAGTTTGGTATTTGTGTATGTGTTTGAACAGCAGAATGACCCAAGTTAAGTGTCAAAATAGAAGACAGAATTAGAATTCATCTGGAGTGAAGAGAGGGAAAAGCACAAAAGACCAAAAAAAAAACCAACCCACTTGGATACAAGGAGCAAGGTAAGGGATAGGCCCTCCTAGGAACATAAAGGTCACCGCCACCTCCTCCCCTGCCATTGGTTTGGCCTTTAACACATTCACTCAAACTTGTGATAGTTTTACTAAGCATTGCTGCTCTTTTAACCTCCAAAGAAGGGCTGGCGTGCAGGAACTCTACCTAATACCGAGAAGGGACCAGGAGGCATGAGTGTGCACGCACAGAGAGACCTTCCCTCCAGAATCCAGTGTCACTCTGGAATGAATCATGGGGCAACATGGGCAGCAGGGTCTTTTCCTGGCCAACCTTTTGGCTGCAGCGCGTGCAGTACTTCTACAAAGCAAAGAATCATAGAATCATAGGGCTGGAAGGGACCTCTGGAGATCATCTAGTCCAACCCCCCTGCCAGAGCAGGGTCACCCAGAGCAGGTGGGTGTCCAGGCAGGTTTGGAATGTCTCCAGGGTTGGAGACTCCACCACCTCTCTGAGCAGCCTGTGCCAGGGCTCTGCCACCCTCACAGGAAAGAAGTTCCTCCTCATGTTTAGGTGGAACTTCCTATGTTCAAGTTTGTACCCATTACCTCTTGTCCCGAAGAATACAAGACTGGAGGTGCCTTGAAAATTTAGCTTAGACAAGCCACCTACCTAAGCCATCACCTAAGTAACAAAAGAAAAGTTCACCAGTTTAAGTACCTGCTCTCACACCAAAAAGATGCAAGCCCCCCAAAAGCACCAAATAACTAGCTATGGAGGTTATTCCAGAATTAGTTCTATACTGAGAGAGAGCAGAAACATCTTACTTCACATTTTGCTATAAAAACATATGGTGTAAAACAGGGTCTAGTTATCAAGGGAGAAAGGATTAAACCCCGGCTGTCAACAAACTCACATTACAAACACACATAATAGTTCAGCAAACTAGCTAACAGAGCACCATGACGGTATTGGTGCGAACTGGGAACGTACCAAGCTGCTTTGGTAGTTTTCTAAAACAAACAAAAAATCATCTAAGAAGGGTATTGGTGCAAGGTATCTCCACATACTTAAATACGCAGCACGTAGGGGCTTTTACCAACACCAGAAATAGGTAAAGAGATTTAATAATCTTAGAGGAAAAATTCAGATTAGCCTAAGAGAAGATTTGCGTACTTGTGATACTCAGGAGAGGGAACCACTTGAATACATAACAACATCACTGTTTGGGTGCTGTACAATTGCATCCTAAAGATTAAAATACCAAAGCTTTGATTTCTTCTCTCCTCTTACCAAGGCAAGCATGCAGATGTGTTTATTTTGATTGGAAGTGACACGTAGAGTCAATACTGCAAAACCACCACACCAGTTTAGATTCTCAATTGTCGAGCCACAACTTTCTGTTGAGTTCCCATTGCTTCAGAACCAAGGTTATTGCTGAACTTTGGTCAAGAAAGAGGAAATCGGTCAAAACACAACACTGAAAATAACACCAAATGTATCTTCTATAGGAAAAAACCCAAGTATTTGTCAGGAAGAGGTACGCTATGCACTATGGCATGCATTGCATTTGGCAAGACATATGTAACAGTTGTAGCTTTAAGGTTTAGAACGTAGTTTCCCCACTGCCTCTTAACCAAATCTTTACATGTTTTTCTTTTTTATAGGATTTGTTTCAAGGCAAGGAACTTATAATCAAGAAAAAACTCAAACAACCTGACTCCTTTAAAAGCCTGTAGCAGCTTTGAGTTTTCAGATTATTATTTATTATTTTTTTTTCCGTATATAGACCTTTACTTTCTCTTCACAGCTCATGAAGTCACCAACCATCAGACTTCCAGTGTTTGTGATGCTGTACTTTGTTGAATGACTTATTTCTTGAGTATATAGTCTTCATTTGATCCGTTCAACTTTTACAAGCATAGCAAGTGACATTTAATTCATCTTTTCTGTAGATGCATACAATTCAGAGCGGGGGGGGGAAAGGCAAGTAGAATTTAACAGCAGCTGGAAATCTCACCAGTTTATACCAAGTTAGAAATTTAAAGCTAACCAAACATTGAAGTCTACTGTGTTACCTAAATAACTGTCTACTGAGGACTGTTAAAGGGAAGAACAAACGCATCAAAGCAAGGAAGCACAAATCATTAGCAGTAGCAAAGAGCTATCTAATAGCAAAGAAAAAAAAATAAATATATACATTAACATTTCAAAATCTCCCCTGGGCTTAGCTAATTGGTATGATCAATTCTGGTTTGTTCGCAAAAGCCTGGACAGCTAGCCAGAGGCGGGGGCGGGAAGGAAAGAACTAAGAAGGGGAGATGCAACTTTAATGAGCTTTTAAACAGTTAAGACAACATCCCCATCACCAGGCAGGTGCGGTGGCAGCCCTAGAGACCATCCTCACCCAGGGCAGCTTCCCACCTGACGAACAGCTGCCGAGGGCCGGGCAGGAGACATGAGCTCGCATTAATCCCTTTGTGCAAGCGCTGATGAATCAGAACCACCTAATTCGTCTAAGTCAGCATGAAGAAAGATGCTCCCCGAAGCCAGCCACTGCTACACTGATTGCAGTCAGCTTTTTAACAAGTGGCTGATTAGACAAGCCAGGACCACCCAGGCTTACATTATTAAAACTCAGAGCCATAACAGCTGTTAGGGACAATTTTGGGCGTATTTTGAATATTTAAAGCCAGGTATGTCATCTCACCTACATTTTGCCCAATGCATGAAGAGAGCGCTTTTGTATTAGATATCTGTAATCAGATATACGTGTCAGATATATTGTAATCAGACCAGACAAAGACTATCAGCAGCCCTTCGCTGTTTAATGTCTCGCTAAAAGGACACGCAGAGCGGCTGGCGAGCCAGACCTAACCGCTAGACTGCTTTGGGGATGGAAAGGAGCTGGAGAGCCAGCTGGGACAACTGTCCTACTTCAAATGATGGACAATGACTCACCAGATATTGTAACAAAATAATTCACCGTTCTCCAGAAGCAAAGAGCTTCCAACAGCACTTATTAGATAACACCTAAAATACTAGGATTTATTTGAGGAAATGGGTACATTTGATTTCTGAACGGTATTTACGAAGATCAGGGAACAACAAAACACTTGGACATATTCTTTTCAGTACAGATGACACAAGCACATATAATCCTCTTAAAAAATAGCTGTCGTAAAGCATGGATAAGGGTTCATTACAGTGTCCTTGGTTGTTTTTTTTTCCCCACACACAATCTGGGTCAATCCAAAACCAAGGGAGTAAGGTGCTACATACGCACTGTTCCCTACCACTTCTCACAGCTGACCATCATCCTCGTCCCAGTATCAAGTTTCCAGCACAGCCCAGCACTGCGGTCATTTCCACCTGCTGATTCAAAACTGGATTTTGACGTACATCTTCAGAGGTGATACACAAATAGGTTGTTGTTAACACAGGAGCATCCTTTTTGCAGGGGTTTAGTTGCCAGCAGAAAGATTATTTGGTAAAATAAAAACTTCAAAGACATTTTTAGCTCAGGGTAAAAGAATAAAATTGAAAAAACCCACGCCACACTGACTGACAAGTTTCACACGCCCAATAAGGTAGGAAAGCTTGCCATGTCAAGTGACCTTTATCGGAGAGTTTCTATAGTATTTAACATGCCTTTTTAAAGATGTGATTTCTAGTTTCTGATCTCAGCAGGCACACTAAATGCACACCACAAACCATCCCAGAGTAAACCCCGCTCTGTCTGCAGACAAATCCTATGCCTTTATGCTACTCAGTTGCTTTTCCAAAAGATGGGGTAAAATTAACGCACCATTCACAGCAGCAGGGACTGACACCTGCCCCACCATACTCCTCTTCAAATTAAAGCAAGCAGAAGCGGTGTAATGGTCCCACCCTTTTCACTAATGACTTCCAATCACTCTAAAAGAGAACGGTCTGCACAACTAATTTTTTTTTTTTATTTGAACAGACAGATGCCGATGTAAAAGGAAGACTGCATATAAATTAAAATGTGCAAAAAGGGACACCTTCAGAGGTCTGCATTGCCATGACACTGCAATATCAAGAAAATTTTACAGTTCATACAAGCCTTCATACAGCAACAGGCACACTAATAAAGTAACCAAAACATGAGGCTAAATGCTCAAAGATTGCTACAAGTCATTTTACAACAATTAATAAAGTTTTATTACAACTATTATGCTTTGACTTGAGAGAGCCAGGAAAAGGCTGGCTTCAGAGCCAAAGGATAAGCAAATCCTGTTCTTCCACCTCAACAAGGCAATTGTGTTCAACAGCGAGTCTAACTGAAAAATCCAGGGTGGGCATGTTTAGAGATCTATTACAATAACCTAAGAAAAGAAGAACTTCAACAAAGCACTTCTGCTCATAAAAGTTATGCCCGTTTTGCCAGCTGGACTACAAGAACTGCCATACCAAGTTAGGTAAAAAGCTGCATTAGCCCAGTAGCTCATAGAATCATAGAATTGCTGAGGTTGGAAGGGACCTTTAAGATCATCGAGTCCAACCTTTAACCTACCCTGACAAAAGCCACTTCTAAACCATGTCCCTAAGTGCCCCATCTACCCTTTTTTTTTTAAAACACCTCCAGGGATGGTGAATCCACCACCTCCCTGGGCAGCCTATTCCAATGTTTAATAACCCTTTCAGTGAAAAAATGTTTCCTAATATCCAATCTAAAGCTCCCCTGACGTAACTTGAACCCGTTTCCTCTCATCCTATCACTTGTCATCAGGGAGAAGAATTCAGCCCCCATCTCTCTACAACCTCCTTTCAGATAGTTGTAGAGGGTGATAAGGTCTCCCCTCAGCCTCCTCTTCTCCAAGCTAAACAACCCCAGCTCCCTCAGTCGTTCTTCATAAGGTTTGTCCTCCAGACCCCTCACCAGCTTTGTAGCCCTTCTCTGGACACGCCATCATCCCCAACACTATCCAAAAGTGGTTATCCAGTGAAGAAGGCAAAGACAAGACAACATGTAAATAAAGCTTCCTCTAAATAACCTCTCTACAAGTAGCCATTTGTGGTTAAGGAGCTTCCTGACTGTTTGGAGCTTAAACATATTTGTCTCCTATGGAATTTGTTGAAGTTTTTGAGCTCACAGGCTCCTAGCATCCTCTAGACCTGTAACAAGAAGTTAGTTACTCCTCCTTTTGCTTTGCATCTGGCATCTGCCACTTCTATTTGATGCCCCCTAGCTCTTTTTCCTACGAAACAGTAAACCTTTCATCTTTCTAATTGCATAGACCTCCATCAGATCTCTCATTCAAGGGTGAATAGTGCTAACGAACACCATCACAGAAGCCATTCTACACCTTCATTCATCTTCATCACCATCCTTTGTGCCTTCTCCAGCTTTGCTATAAGCCTTTTGAAGGAGTATACACGGGTGGGGAAGAGGAGCGACACCAGAGCTGCCCACAACTGGTCTGATAAAAAAACACCACCTTTTCCTAGCAGCCCTGCTTTCACATGATTTCACTTTTCCAACCCTTCCACCAGCTGTGTCTACTTCAGGTACAAAGTCAAGTCCTGCGCAACAAGGCCAGCTCCCGGATCAGAGCTTGGGTACATCTGCAGCTGTGTATTTCCACACTTCACTACAAGCGTGCAAGCCACGTAACGCCCACGATGAAACGCACAGCAAAATTCAATACCAAATACTGTCAGCCAAAAAAAAAAGACCGGCTGTAGATAAACCAGGAAGGACTTATTTGGTATCCATCTTCCTCATGTACTGTCAGTTTCCAGGGGTCTCGTTCAATCATTTGAGTGTGCTGTCCTTGATAAAACATCAGCCAAAACTGTGAAAATAATATGCAAGAAAGTTGATATCGTTTCTTGATCTTAATTTCCACAGTTGGGTAGCTATTATAGCAACATTTTGTTCTTTCATGGGGATGCGAGAGACAACTTGCATAAAATTCAGGCTTAGTAAGATTAATAATCAAAGCGATAAATCAACATAAAGCAAGCGGACAGAATGCTGAACTCACTCAGAATCCTCATGTTTAGTCAATCAAAAGAAAATGAAACACACAGATTTGTTAATTATTCACAGACTCCCCAAACACACGCACCTCCAACGTTCAACACATCAATACAAAGCGCTTATGCATTACAAAGCCATAGCATCCTCCCAAGTCCACATCCAAGTGGAGTTCTTGACTTTCAGAAACAGCTTCATCTGGCGTATAAAGAGAACAACGTTCAGAGTTATTTAAAAATATATGTATTCAAATAACCAATACAGCACAGCATTAAACGCCTCCACTGAACACACATTTTCGCGTCTCAAGTGCGATATGCCTGGATCTTTCCGTAATGTGCTGCTGGTGTGCTCAGACAACAAGGAGAATTCAAGGACACGGCAGACAGAGGCAGGCTCTCGCCCAGGTGGGAGGCAACGCGCAACTCCGTGATCAGCTAGCTCTAAAGCTCAAGGTAAAAAGTTTTACTGTGATGATCTCAGAGCTGAAAAAAAAAACCCACACAGCAGCAAGCGCTGTATTTAATGTGTGGTTAGCGTAAATAAAGTATATTCCTTTTCAGGTGTATACTAGCTCTACAGTCAGGTAACTCATCACCCCCAACACACTTTTCCTTGTCATGAAACCTGCTCCTCTCTTACTTCTGCAACTGCTCTTCTAATTCCTCAGTTTCCAGGGAGATGAGAGTATATAACAAAAGATACATCAAAAAACGACAACAAAAAAAGCCCACACAACAAAAAACTGCAGCTTCAACCCACACAAACATCATCCTCACAATCTGCCTGTGCCTGAAATCCAGCTGCCATTAGAAGATTTCCTACCCCTTCTTCCTTAAGGATTGATAACAAGAAGAGTATAGTGAATCCTTTCACATTGTGTTTGGGGAAAAAAAAAAAAAAAAAAAAGTAAAGCGAGAAAGCCAAGGCATTAACTCAGTTCTTTACTGCGAAAGAAGAAATCCAAAACACTTAGCACACTTTTCAAGGGTAAACATATTTTTGCTCCAATGTCAACTCCACCAGGACTGCTGTCCCAACAGATCACGTCCCTGCAAGCATTCAGGTGAAAAAGACAGCGTCTCCAGAAGATATTTGTCATTTGTAGCTGCAAAGGACAACACAATTAGCTACTTGCACCTCTGCCCAACCCCCTTTGCAAAATTATCTCCAGTACCATGAAGGGTTCTCTGCCATTTCTCTTAGATGTCCTTTCCCCCTACACCAGCAGGGTTCACATGCCAGTGTGTAACAACACAGAAGTTATTTCCTTCTTCCCCTTTTCACAGATTACTAGCTGCAAAATTTTACAACACCTGAAGTTAAGGTCTCTTCACTTTACAGCATTAATTGGAGCAGTTCAATATAAGTCACCATCTTCGACAACCAGGTGAAAAAGGCAGCTTTGTGGCCCTGGGGAGTCATCAAATGCTATCTGGCTTCCTACCACCCAGCTGGAAGAAAGATTCAAGAAGAGGATTTCAGAGTTCGTATCTTTGAAATGAAAAAACATTAACATTATGAAGTGACAGAAAGAAAAAAAAAAAACAAACAAAACATGAGTAGATCAATTTTATTTCTTTTAAACACCTCCTATTCCAGCCGCTCTGCAAATTTCAGCCCGTTGCCAGCGAGCACACCCACAAAGCGTGAAGGAATGCAAGTCTAAGGCCTCTTCTGGCCCTTGAATTCTCATGCCAGATACATTTGCAGCCTCACTGAAAGAAAGGGAGCACTTTTCTGACAAATCCAAGTTCTTCAGGTTTACCTTCAAAGTATGCGTTGGCCCTCTGACAGTATCAGAGGGCTTACACACATAGTTGTGCGTGCACATCCACGGGCATCAGCTTTCTTCCAAGGAATCCAATGGGCTGAATCTTTGCAGCATGTTTAAAACCATGGCTAAGGTCATCCCTGCTACGTCTTTGTCAACAAAGCCTGTGTTTTCTAGGAGCATAGCCAAACAAAAGTATATATTCTTCTGTTGTTTTCCAATGGAAGAGTTCTTTGAAGGGCACTTCCCTAGTATTGAACCTGGCTTCAGTGAGGCCTCTCAAATTCTGTTTGTTTTTTTGGCCAGTATTTGGAAAACACCACCACACTGAAGTAATTAATAATCGTGCTTGGTAGCATAAGACAGACTGGCTTCTTAAGGTATTTCTTCTGTTTCTTTTTCCAATGAAACTTATTTAGTTGGGAATTCCCCGTTCCCAACCCTTTTCAGTATTTAGAAGCCAACTGAAAAGACTGAAATCTAGAAATAAGCTTTGTTTGCTTCTGAGTTGAAGGCATCTTGTTGGTATTTTGGTACCTTACAAAAGGTTTCAGTGACAGCTGTATCAACAGTGACGGGATAACCTGGCCATGGACATATTTACAATTACATGTAACATCTTTTTTTGAGAACTTGACTTTTCCAGATCAAATGGAGAGCTGACGTGACAGTTTTGACTAATGGCTCCTCGCGTAAAGTTCAGGGTGTTTGAAAAGAAGCAGCTCCCAAGAAGATCACCAGTAGGATGTTTCAAGAAGGTCCCTGAGCCAGACTGTTTTAATGCTTTAACAGCACCATGGATACATGCGTGTTTCTCAGAGCTTTCTCCCCCCCAACACCTGTCCAGGTGGAAAGAA
Source organism: Larus michahellis (assembly GCF_964199755.1). Lineage (NCBI taxonomy): Eukaryota > Metazoa > Chordata > Aves > Charadriiformes > Laridae > Larus > Larus michahellis. The sequence goes on along the minus strand of NC_133903.1, from coordinate 24,105,799 downwards.
TATGCTTTTGTCCAGGATCTTGAACAGTCTCAGAGAAGTTGCAGCCAACATGTAGGATGCTTCCCAAAAACACCGGACTTAACCGATTTTACTGCCCACGTGCTCTGTTGACACTCAGTGAATGTGATGCATCCTGGACAGTGCGAAGCCTGAATGTCTGGACACAAGTGCAGCTACGCATTCCTGGCTTGACTAACGTCAGCCAGAGCAGAGGTAGGAGAAGCCAGAAAGGAGCTCTTATCTAAATTACAGAAAAAGCCTTAAAGCAAAAGGGAAAGCTCCACATGCTTTTTCTCAGGGCAAGTCAGATACTTACCTGCTTCAGATTCCATCTCCAGCATCACTCCATTTTGGGTTTCTGTGAACTTATAATACTCACAAATATTGTTTCCAAGAAAAAAAGACTACCAAATTTTGAGGACCCTCTTCTATGCCCTGTGGAAGCCCTCAGGAGCCATGAGCTGGATGAGTATATGAGCCCCTTCACCTTAAAATTTACTGAAAAGTATTTATGAAGAAATGTCTAGTGAAGGTCTACTTCAAAAGGTCACAATCTAATATCGTTTCTGGATATCACCTTACCTTTCTTCCCCAATTTCAGGTTTACAGAGAGTGGAGGGAAACAGTCTTTTTACCTCAAAGTATCTCAGCCTTGACAAAATTACTTAAAGATCCTCAAAGTCACCACTTCAGTGCCTACCCATCAGCCCTGGAGATCGGGCAGCAGTCTGCAAGGAGAACTGCACCTGCTGGTACGCCGGAGTAATAAACACAATGAAATGCTGCACACTCTAAAGGGTCTCCCTGCACCCATGTCCTTCAAATCCTCATACCACACGGCTTCTTGTAACCCACAGACAATGAGATAACGTTATAAATAGCAGCGGCGTGTTGTAGCTATTTGCCTCAGTAAATTCCACAGTGAATAAGGCTCAGTGACTCAAGGCTAAACAGCACTTGATTCAATAGTCATGGGGAAATAGTTTAAAACAAGAAGCGAGACATTGCTTTTCCATCCGTACCTAAAAGCCATGCCCCTCTCATCTGTCCACAAAGAGGACAGCTGAAGGACAGCAAGAAAGCTGAGTGCTGCTGACAGGGCCTCATTAGAGCCTTGTTGCATGTTGTTTTGGTCTGCGTCTCCATCCCTCCAGTCTTACAGATTTAATAAACCTTAACTTAAGGGGTTCCTCTTCCGCTGCTATATTTTTTTTCGTAGACAAACCAAAGATCTAAAAGCTTCAGGGAAATCTTTTCCACAGACATGCAGAGTCAAGATGTGCTTCAAGGACACAGCTATTCCTAGCTTACCACAGAGAGAAGAAAAAAAAAAAGGTGGGGGAGAGAAAAATTGCTATTGATATCTCCCCAAAGAGCCGTACCCATGACCACTGTAACGATGTGCAAAAGAACCAACGAAGTTCCCACAAGAGCCACAATGCACCTCCACTCCAATAGTTAATGATTAAATATTTTCCTTTTTAAAAGCCTCCCAACCTCACTTTTCTTCTAGTACACTACCAAGCACTGGTGTTATTGAATCCCTAGATCAGAGGATAAGCACAAACAAGCTAGAACAATAAGACACACTATTACCATGGCATCTCAAATCTAAATTTCCAACTGCATTATAAACACAAGCATTGTTAACTTCTGATCCATTTCTGTGCTGAACGCTATAATTTACCGTCATTTTGGTTATGGAGGTAAGCCAGCCAGCCACAACAGCATTACAAAATTATACAACTAGCCAAAGCCAGTAGCAGTAATAGCTGTGTCAAAGCGGAGGGCTACAAGACAAACAGTCTGCTTGGAGCTCTTCACATTTAGTGGATCATAAGAGGCATGCTTATACCTGCCACACGCTCATATTTTGCAGGTGGAACTTGGGAATGTTATCCCTCCAGTTACTACATGAAAGAGTAACTCAGGGTAATGGTATTCTGGGGAAGCAATGCCTACCTGGCCTGCTCTGACAGCACTTCTGAAGACGACCTGGCACACTGGCCAAAGGCACAGAGACGATATGGAGCACACCCCAAAACAACAATGCAAATTGCATTCATTACTGAATCAACCGTTAAAAGTATGTAGCACACACAAGTAGAGCAACAAACTGAGTGTAGCTGCGAGTAAAGAAACCTTAAGGAACTGAAATTAAGACAGCAACCACTATCCTTTAGAAAGGCTTTCAAACTCAGGTCCACAATGTCTCTACAACACTGCTGACTTGACAGTTAAAAACTCCATAAAGAGCTAAAGAAATTCCTGTGTCGTAAGCACCACGGGCTTAAGACACAAAGAAGATAGACACAGACAAGGTAAACTTTAAGAGCAGCACTGCTTGGTTAACGTATATAGATCCAGGCTCAAAAAGATCGTGGTTCCTAACTGAATCTCACCAATAGCTTTCACAGATGCTATAAACAGTTGCACCTTGCGGATGAAAACCACGTTGCGCTGCCAATTCTCAAGGCAATGTCTTTGTTCCTCGTCCCAGCACTAACACGGGTGCAGACTTCAGAAGACTTCATTCAGCTTCACAGCTGATATGGAGACCAATGACTTCTATCCATAGAAGAACATGAAGCTCACTGTGATGAGTTTCATAACGTATGAGGCACAGTGGTATTTTATTTCTGACAAAATTTACTATAATTAAAGTAAATAAACAGGAGTCAAATATAGAGAACTTTTACTCTGTTCTACCAATTAACTGAAGCAAAATTACTAGGTGGGAGACTTAGGTGGACAAACTAGGCAGCTACAGTTTTGAAACTGGCACCAGAGACAAGACGACAACATTACAGGGCCAGAGATGTTCAGAAGTTACAAACCACACCAGCCCAGAGAAACAGCTTTGCAATAAATACACTGGCAGTGATGTCTGCTCTCTATTCACTTGCTCAGCCTGGAATTTTACCAGCTGCTTCTCAGAAATAAGCACAGAGATTTTCTGAAGTAGCTCAGCTTGCACAACATTGTAAGTTAAAGGAAAATTACCTTCTCCTTTTCCACTTCTATTTCACAACCATTTAAGAAAATCCTCTAAAGTAATATGGGAAGGATAATATCAAGAAGGGAGAATTAAATACTGACCAACAAGCAGCTGATGATTGGAACATTACATTTATTTTTATCCACAATAACCCACTCCCTAGAGGCTCATAAGAAAAAACAGCAGTGTGTATGCGTGTGTGTGTATCTTGATTCTAGAAAGTCACCAGCTTCTAAGGGGTAACAATTATAAAATTCTTTTAGAGTCTTTCAGCATCGGAGTCAGACGTCCTCAGGCAGTAAGAACAAAAACTTCCAGGAGAGACTGCTCTGCATCAGCAACTTTCTGACAGCATCTGGTCTCACGGCATCAGTTGAGAAATGCTGTGTTCCAGTCTTGAAGAAACGTCTGCAAGATTGGGGAAAAAAGCTATACATTTTCTTAATATGCTGCATTCGCACACTAATCGCTTTACATTGTGTTGTACTATGCACAAAACCACAATGTAATAAAAGAATTCTGAAGTTTTCGTCACCAATCCCCATCATAGCGAACCTCACTTTTTGTTGCCTTGTGTCGAGTTGCACTGCCTGGTATATCAAACACAGTGGTCAAGACCGTTACCTTGGCGATGTAAATCTGAATGAGTGGGAATATTTCCTCACCGTAATCCAAGGCAGATTCACAACTAGTCTCAAATACAGGTCTGTCTTGGCAGGGATACTACACAAAGGAGTTACACCAGAATTAACAGCCAATGCTTGAAAGGGGAAAAAGGTCTACAAAACGTTCAACTAATCTGCTTAAACAAAGCCTCTCGAATTTTTTGTTCTTTACTTTTCTCCTAAGTGAATTGCTTTTAAATCCTGACTAGCAGAACTATTTTATGACTAGATGTGCTGTCTAAAGAAAGCCACAACGTCATACCCAAATCTCATTTCATCCTCCAAGTCATGTCAGTTCCCTGGAGAACGTGCTCCTGCCTCAGATTCCTCCGTTTAGTTTTTTTTAAAAGCACAAGTGCCCAACATAAGTGAGGTTAGGCTCCAGTGACCCATCAGGAAAGTACATGAAAGCAGGAGGCAAATCTGGGTAATGTTCACTCATCTGTGCCAGCTCTTTTAAGAAAGAATTCCCCTTGTAAAACACAGGTACTTTTTATTCTATGAGAGGTTGGAACAAGAAAAATCAAGAATAAAGAAAACCCTGAAGAGGAGATAAGTGGGGAAGACAGAAAACTTCAGATGACGCTAACAGACCTCCCACAAAATGCCTTCAGTCTCCAGTTCAGAGACCTCTTCTTAAATACTACAGGAAAATCAATGGCTCACTTTGCAGCACAGTCCAACCTCAACTTCATGAAGTTTAAACTGTTTAAAATGTTGTTTTAGACCTGAAGACAAGCTTACAAAAATACCTTACATCTGTTACATAAAAAAATAAGATAGGATCTTTCAGAAAAAAGTCCTAATTGTGCAGAGTTCTCCAAATGAGGTGTCCTTTTGGCAAAGCCAAGCCTGATCGGGCGATTGTCACTAACATGATGTACCTCACATCACTATTGATATCTCCTTCGAGAAATGTGGGCATCTATAGGTGATGACATATCAATGCTTAGCGCATCAGCAAGTCTCAAATTCAACAACCCATTTCCTTGCTAATCAAGCTGCGTCAGCTCTCTTAGGTGTTAGAAATCAATCAATACAGCAATTAGCGAGTTAGGTGTACCGCAACATGCAAGCGGACAGATTTGAAGATAAGCTAATATGTAGATACTGAACAAACAACTGTCCAAGAGTCTAAATGAGATGGGGTTTTCCCAGGGAGCGTGACCATGTGAGCCCATTTCTGCACGTCCACCTTCCCATGCTACCTCTTCTCACCCCTCACCCCAAATTCTCTGAACGCATCCGCAGCTTCCCCAAGTAAGGCAAAGCAGTACATAGAGGGGAGAGAATGAAACTCCCTGGAAGCCTGTCTAGATGAGTTTCTGTTGTAAAGGAGCCTCTAAAGAAAAACTTTTGGTCTGAGCTTGTACTGGTCTTACACACCAAAAAATCACAATTGTTGAGAAACATGGCTCCATCCCAGAGCTCAGGAAACAGCTCGCTCCTGAAATAGGCCTGGGGCTTTTTTAAGACTTGTGTAATAAGCTATCAATATTTAGAAATGGGAGGATAATGGCTATATAGTCAAGATTCAAATACAGATGATCCACTTTCTGACAGACATTGCATGAAAGGCCATCCATATCCTGCTGAGATCGCAACAGCTGAAGCACAAGTCTATCACCCAATTCAGTACCATCAGCCAAACCAGTTAATAGTTTTAGCTAATAAAAGATTCAGGGTGACTCAAGTTCAGGGGGAGAAAAAAAAAGAAAAAAAAAAGAAGCATAAACCGCTACATTCAAAGGCACAGAAATAATCGTTCACGACAAGAGAGAATAGCTGAAAGCTAAGAGGCAGGTAGGTTTCCATGATGGATTAAGGCTATCGGATAGCAGGGGTGGTGACCAAGCTAGCGTACTAAAATAAGACACCGAGGCTCCAAAACAGCTTTCAGCTCCTTACGTCTTAGACACCTGAGAGACATGAAACACTGACCCTCCAGCAGAAACCAAGGAGTGCCAAGAGTTTAGAGAAATTCTTGTCTACTCCTTTTCAGGTACACAGGATCTAACGACTAGCAGAGAATCTCAAAAATGGGAAAGGAGGCAAGACTTGGTAGATTTTCAGACCACAGCACGCATTCTCCCCTCTCCCCCTTCCTTTCACTCCACAAAATTACATCAATACATTCCCCCTAGAGTAGCAATTTTATGTCCAAGCTATGGCAAAGACCCCTCTTGTACTTTAACAACATTTGGCACAACTGTTTCTCGGTTTTCTAGAAGTTAGTGAAGTCTGATCACTAGAGAAGATATCTCAAGCATCAGAACTGTTCAGACACTGTAAGCTATAAAAGACCAATTTTCAAATAATCTTTTTTGATGAAAAAGGAGATATACTTCAAATTGTCTTGAATTATCCATCCAATTCAAGTGATCAGCCAGGTAGAAAGGTTTCATTTAAAGAGTTATGAGATTTCAGTATCTTGTGCAATATTTGATATATGCTAAAAACCCATCACTACAGATGTTATAACAAAGAGGATATGTTTCTCATTATTTCAGCAGCTATCAAGTCTCAAATGATCACAGTGATTAATTGGAGGTCATGTCAACAGCTTTCCTTAACTAGAAGGCAGATAGATACAGCTGATTGCTCACAGACATGGACCTGAAAAAAAAATTATCATATATAAAAACAGAATAAATATTGGCTCAATTCCCTCTATTTTTCAATGGAGGGCAATCTGTTTTTCTCTTACCATTCTATGTTAAACTATTCCGGTTTCTGATGTCCCAAAAAAAACCCCATCAAACAATACATGTTAAAGTTAGAAAATGCATCCCATTTAATTATGATGTTGTGTCAGTATGAGCTTCAAAACAGAAAAAGGAGCGACCTCATGAGATGTTCATCTAAAATAAGATGAAAGTTGTCATAAGAACGCATTCCAACTTCTAAAGGCTTCTAATTTCTATGTAGGATTCAAATTTAGATTTAAAGTTCCTTGTGTTTCAAACTACAGTAAATAATCAGTCCCAAACTCTCAGGCTACAAACAGCCTGTGGATCCGCCTGCAGATCCGCCTGCACCAGACCCGTGACCAAATATTCCTCTCTGAGCATATGGTTGGCAACTCTGAACAGCCCAAATATCTCAGAAACAAATTCATTCTCTCTCTATACAGCACTTCCCAGGGATAATTAATCTCCAGTAGGATTAGCCTGCTGATGCTCAGAAAGCTTACTGGGTATGTGAATAACCATCCAGAAAATCACAGAGGAATCGGAAACTCCACTGCTATTTTCAGACCATATCTTACCCCCATATTCATGCAATTATTCGGTGGTAAATAAGCTGTTACAGAGACAGGAAAAAAAAAGTAATAATGGAAGCGAGTTCCTCATGGAACCTCCCTCCATAAACAATAAAAAAACCCTTGTCTTCCAGAACTAACACAGGTTATTTCATACATAGTTAATTAGCTTCACTCTCATTTTATAGAGACAGTAGCACATATGGTCCACATCTAAAAACAAACTGAATTCTTCCTTTAACCTCAATTCTAAGTTTAAACATTGGAACCAAGACACCAAAAAAGTGTGTGAGTGTGTGGAGTGCTCCTCAGTTTATCCTTGATTTCTTTTCCCTGCAACCTATAAAAAAAAAAAAATATCCTAGCAATAAGAGTAGGTTACTAAAATTTCAGGCAGCCCATTGGAAGGTGTTGCTCATTTCAGGTTTGTGGGATTTTTTTAAACTCATCTTGCTGTGAAACATGGTCCAATCGCCATTAGAAAATGAACAGTTTTACTGTGTTACCACAGAAAATTCTCACATGATCCAAACTTTCAGGAAGTTACCAAAATTCCTGTGCTCTGTTGCTAATACAAGCCGTGTTTTCAAATCACAAACAAAGTCCCTTCAGTTGTAATTGTGCAGAGCAGAGAAAAATCCCACATTTTTCTACATGGAAAAAAGAGTCGATGCATTCCTGAAATAACATTTTTACAGAAGCCAAATACGTTTTTTAACTTCACACAAAACCTTTCAGGCTGCCATCTACTCGACTTTTTTCTCCCCTCTCAAGTTACAAGACAAGGAAGCAGTTCAAGTTGTTTGCAAACACACAACAGCAGCTTAACACCTTCAGAGGGCTTTTGCCAAAAACTGCCCGCAACACTGATAGAAACCGCAATTGTTTCATGCCAATGTGAAAATACCTTAAGTTAAAAGACCTGTCATCCTCTTCTCAATGGTAACATTTCTTATTCGTTTCAAATAACTCACTTTGGCTGCAAGTATGGACATAAGACAAAATACTCATCACCGTTGGCTCACACTCTCCAATACCATGCAGGTGGAACACCAGGGGGATCAGCTTGCTTTCTACCAGACTCAATTTTTAATCCAATTGCCTAAAAGCCAAGGGTTACAGAAACCAGTGATTTGAGGAAAAGGAACCTTGGAATTAGCCATACTTCCGTACTTACAGTATTAAACAGTGCAAAAGTTCTGAACGAACACCTGTGACAGATCTACGAAGCATAAGTCCATGTACAAGATTAAAGCAGTTTAATGCAGCCAAGACCTGGTGTAAGCGATGCCGTCCCACGGATAGCACCTATTTACAGGCAGTAAAAAATTACTCATGTGTTACCAGGAGTGTGAGACTTTCATGCTAGCATCACAGCTGCACGTGGCTGAATTCTGGTAAAAAAACTATGCAAAAATACAACTGCAGCAGATATGAACATGCAGTACCCTCCTACAACTGAGCAGCGTGTTCTGGGGGGGGGGGGTCTCACCACAAAGTTATTCTCCTAAGAGTATTCTTTACTATATGCATGCATACTAGGAGTTGAGAAATACCAGCACGGGGTGAAACCGTGACCAAATAAGCCCAGCCACAGTTGCAGAGGTCCAGAGAATAGAACCATTAAACCTGTTTATATCCTACATCACCATCACTAGTACCAGCTCTTCCAACCAGATTCGAGTGGCGTAAGAATGCCATCATTTGTGACAGCACAAAAATCAATTTCCATGATTCAGCCAGTTGAAATGACTATAGTTTTAGGCAGTTTTATCGTACAAATGAAGATTAATGGAAGAAATGCAAAAGAAACCAATAATTGAGATAACACCACTTCCTACCCCAAACCTCTCCCTTCCAAATCTCCAAATACTAGGTCTGCTAGTGAATCCTCAAGCCTGGATTGCGGAGATAAGAAACTTGGGCAAATGGATGAACATCACAAAATTAACTTGTTTGAAGAAGGTAAAGCAAAAAAATGCAGCACTGAGGGAAGTTTTTTTTTTCTTTGAATGCTACTAACTGAAGGCTGCCAAAACAGATAACAGATGGCTTGCGTTGGACAAATAATATTAAATATCCATTGAAGCTGGAGCTGTCTGAAGAAGTTTCAATAAAGTTTTCTGAAAGTTAGAGAGACCTAAAGCATCCAAAGGAACATCAGACAGATTCAAACAGAGTATTATATCACAGCATGAGGCTTCCCACTATGGCAAGAGCAGATCTCTGTCCTCATGGATGTCCAGCAACATGATCCAGGCAGTTACAGTTCCTACAGCACCAAGCGGTAGCAAGAGATTTACTGAGTCTTGAAGTAACTCAGAGCTTTGCTGTTACCCTAAGAATTCACCACCACTACACGTTTTAAATAGCATCTGCTTGAAAACAGGAAGTCTTCCCCTAGTTCATGATTTTTAAAAGTTCATTTATCTACAACTCATACCCTTTTGTCTAAAACAGACATGTTAAAACCGTGAGGTTTGGTGTTTGGTGGGGATTTTTCAGTTTGTTTACCTGAATAATGAGTTCACGTGATTTTCTTATAAGAGGAGGTCAACCTCTCTGTCTCGATTGACTCAAATGAAAACATACTGAGATTTTAAGTAAATTGTAGCCATAGATCTTTCTCCTCCAACTAGTTTCTACAATCAACTGAAGAACAGCATCAAGAATACCCTGCAGATTTAAACAAAAGACATCGATTTACAAGATGTAAATAATCACTGTTGATGCAATTGGGAACATGAAGACAGTCACATACGTCTCTAAACATAGCTGCATGGGATTTTATCCGTCATTCTGGAGATGAGCATAGCCTTCCATCAATGTTTTAGTCATTGCAGTCATCTTAACCTTCCATCTTATTCTTCCTGATGTTCAGGTACTATCTATCTTTTTAAGTATACCATGTTTTTACTTCAAGCAGGTATTTACTTTATTACTGTAAAACAGTAAAAAAACAAAAGGTTCTGTAAAATTTCTTTGTACGTAGCTCTTACTAGCTTTTGACTAGGTTTTGAAAGACTCCCTAAAGTTAGCAAGTCCAGTTGGGCACTTATTTCCATTGTAAGGGAGTCACTCTAATCACAGTCACATGAAACTCATGGCTTATCTGAAATCTTGACTGTGCTCATTTTTCCATCATCTTTATTTTCCAAAGCCAGTGAACTGTATGATAAACAGTTTAAACAAGTTTTAAATGAGTTTTCTTATGGATAAACCTGACACGGGGCCAAGGTTGTACGTGATGATGCACCGATTTTCTCCCTTCCCTTACGCCTTCCTCACTCCCGTTTAATACCTTTTAACACCATTAATGACATACTCTACTCCACTTAGTCAATCAACAGCCAAAGAGTGAGAGAGCTAGCATTATTATCTGTTTTATCAAATTAAATATTTTCATTTGTGAGGGAGTCATTCTTGCCCCGCTGTAATCTATGTGCATCTACCCCAGTACTAAGCTATTCAAAGAGGAGCGAGTTTAACAATTAGCACAGGGTCATGGCATGTTAATGGATTTTACTGCATGCCATATATATTGGGTGTTCAGAAAGATTAATGGCAGAAAACTCCATTAATTAAACATCTTAATGAGCCTGATTGTTTCTCTAAAGGAAATGCAAGAAAAAACAGTTCTTGCCTAGAACTGGAGAATGTGTGCCATCTTCCACATACCTCTCTGTGTTGTTCCTTTCAAGTATCCTGTGGTCACTAAACCACAACACAGTGCTCACTCCAGAATCCTACAGCCTTCAACAGCCGCATTCTTCCTAAGAGCACTCTGCATTTGTGAGAAATGTCACTGGGGACTTCTCTATTCCAGGGTGGCAAGAGGAAAAAAAGAAAAAGGCAACAAAAACCCCCAAACCACTAGCATAGGGTGATGGTGGTGCAGTGTTTAGCCCTCAGATCTTATTTGCAGTTCCAATGGGTCCGGTTCTGTTGCTCTCTGTAGGTACCATTCAAGACTCCAAATGATCCCTTCCAGACGGAGTAACAGAAAGCTAATTTAAGGTTCAATTTTAGGTTTATTTTCAGTTTACAGATGTATCAACAACTTAACTTCTCCCTCCTCACTCAGACTCAAGGAAATCTTCCAACAAGCATTTTCAAAAGACACGTTTGATACTACAACAAATTAATAACATACACTAAAGCTCCATTTTGGCAAATCTAAACAAACTTTAAAGTGCCAGCATGCCTTTCTTCCAGCACTCTGTGACAAAGCACAGGTGGAAGCCATTTACCATCCCGGTCTAACAGAAGTTTACTCCACTGCTGTTTGGAAATAGGAGCCAGCAGCCTAACTCTGGCATGATTACCAACAAGACAAACCACCAGATACAACTTCTCCCCAGAAACTGGTTTCTCTGCTCCTGACATCATGGCTTTCGTTAGATTAAGAACTTCCCTTCTACTGTGAGGGAATTAAACTTTTGTTATTCTTGGTTTCAGCTAATCATATTTTACCCATCCTGAACAGGTAGTGAAGTTAAAATGGAAAGACTCAAGTCTACTACTCTTTAAAATATGCTTTTACAAACGACCACCTCCTTTTATCCCTGCTTCAATTTACTTACATTAATAAAATTAACACATCTTAGCTCAGCTTTCTGACATTAAACACTGCAAGAGGCCTACACACCAGCCTTATCTGCAAGTCCACCTCAGAGAAGCGACCTGCAATACAGATGTCAGAAGCTGCCTGCAGTTTGAATTTCAAAAGCAGCTCGTATCAGCCCACATCAATCACAGGAAAATATAGATCTGTTTACTTCTGTTTGCTTCACAGATAAAAGATTTTTGCCTTTGCAGGTGTAAAAAAAAAAAAATAAAGTTTCTTGAAAACTGTCTCTATTGATTTTAACAAGAGCAAGGAGCACTCAGAACAGCAACGAACCAAATCCTCCATTAACCCTTGGGAGAAAGTCCTGTGGCAAGTTTTTCAGCCCTTCAGATAAGCAGCTGCCAAATAGAGACACCCACATATAGTGGCCATTATCATCTGACCAATCACTCTATTTCACATTTTTGGGGGGCTAAAATTATTGACACTCACAGCAGCTGTCCAGACACATTTAAGGAGAAGCCTTCATTTAGACCAGGTATCGTGTATTTGTCATTACACCTATTTGCCCTGAAGCACGCAGGCATGCCCTAGAAGTCACATAATTAGAACAGTTAATGAATCATTTTAATGTTGTAAGTCCTTACGGGTCTTGGAACTTCTACCAGATTTCATGAATTTCCAACTGGGTATGGGGAAGTAATGGGAAAAAAAAAATCTAGATGATTAAAGTTTCTTCCATGGGATAAATTTACTTATTACAAGAAATCACTTACAAGACATGCAAACGAAGTACCAGCATCACCAGGGAAAGCTCCAACACACTTTCATACACAAACAGAGAGAAGCCAGAAAGATTTTTTTCCATCCTCAAGCTTATATTAAGATAAAGTTCTTAATGCCACACTGCTGATTAAAGCTACACCACGGTGTCCAAATCAAACGAACACCCCTCCCCTAAAAGGAAATGCTTAACATATGTAAAGTGGAAGTGTAGACGGGTTAAATATGCAAAATTAAACCCTAATATGCAGTGAAATATCTGAAATTCCATTAGACCCATGGCAGAGCAGGAGATGCAAAACCTAGAGGCCTCACACCACTGGCAACAGGCGATGCAGAGCACAAAGCGGCAGGAGGATAGAACTCCCTCTGGCTACCTTGAATAATCAGACTATCATGCCCTTGGTCTCCACCAGCACCAACTGCCTGGGAAGCTTACAATGAAGTTCATTGTAAGTAAATTTTGACACCAAAACCAGCTAAAGCAGTGGGTCATGGAATGAGGTGCAATCTGGCTATTATTTAAGAGGTCCTCTTCACAACTGAAACAGTCATTCTGATGACTAGCATAAGATGCTCACAAACAAAATTATATCAGTTGCTACACTGAAAGGATAATTTCAGGGGAAAAAGCACAAAGAGGAAAGCTTGGGCAAGAGCAGCTCAAGGAACACAGAAAACACCAGTGGCTTAATTAATCAAGTGCCACAGAAGATGATCATGAAGCAAAAAAAAAAAAAGAGAGAACAACCTCCAAGTCACTCAGAACCCACTAACAAATCTCTTCATACTTCTCAATCATGACAAAAATCACAATCCATTTTCTACAGACTTGGTTTACATTGTTCATGGTTTCTAGAAGAAGATACACCAGCATCCATGTACCCTTTATATAGCTTTCAGTTACAGGCAATGAGGTAAGAATGATGACTGCCTAATTAGGCAGATGTCAAAGCCTACATTTTTTCAGTATTACAGAGCTGTATCCAGACTTACAACAACACTTCAATAAAATTCCACAGAAGAGATACAAGAAACAGCCCATCCACCAAACTAGCTAACTTAACCTTAGAGACAAGGCAGGACAGACCTTATTCCCAGATATGAGACTCTGATTAGGAGATAAGCAGGTCACAATACCTTTAAGGTAATCTGGCAGACCCGTTTTAACAATTTCAGGAAAACAATGTCACATATAAACAAGGTACTGGAGAACAGTAAAGGCTGTGAGCCTACTGGTTCCAACAGTTTTACAAGATTTAATGAAAAACCAGGAATGAAACAGCTCAACACCATCAGCCTTGGATTTTCCCCCTGCCAAGCACCAGGCCTTCTGCAGGAATTGACTCGTTACTCAGGAACCAAACCATGGTTTTCTGCTTCTTCCTCTTCCTCCTCTACTCCCCAGCAGTTGCACATAATACAAGTTCAAACGCTTGCACTGACGTTTTACAGAATGTGGACGCGTCTTCAGTTACCGGACACTAAATTAGCTACCAAAAAAATATAAAAGAAATATTGTAGTCTATAAAAGCCAGATACAGCCAGACTCAAAAATCAGCTTGTCAAAGAATCAGACACCAACTCCTATTTCAGTCATAAAATTCCTCACTGTGCAGTAAGGAGAAAGCTATGATAAAAATAAAATGACAAGAGAAAGCTATTAAACAAAATCTGCCTTTAAAAATGATCCGATATCACAAATGCTACGTGTACTTTGTGAATGTAACCAATTTGACAGGAGCAGTAACTGGAAACAGATTGTAGTTGACACGTTGACGTATTTCTACTCTTGATTTAACAGGGAAGTCTTCAACTTTTTACTGGTTTTCTAACTTGAAATAAAGACAAGCAGCTCACTCTCCACAAAGAAGGGGCCACAGCGAATAGCAGCTGCTTTAGTTCTTCAACTGGCTCTTTCTGGACAGGGACACCCAGCATTTTCAGCAGACCAAATTCCTAAGCTACTAGATCAAAGTTTGTGCTATCTGTTTATTTATTTTATTATTAATGGGTCACAGAAACGTCAGAACTTGCACGCGTTTCAATTCAACCCAGGAAAATTAGGGTTTTGCAAATAATTTTAAGTTTATATAGCCATCGATTAGTTGTAAAAAACTACAAATTAAAATGCTTATGTGCAGAACGTGTGAAAAAAAATTATTTGCTCTAAAACCTATTTCTTTTTACTTTAAGATTATATTGACTGATAACAAATGCTCACTATACATACAGATGCACTTTGGATAAATAAAAAGCAGTATTAGAGAGAAAGCAAAAAGACTGCCTTTGAAGATAGCTACCTAAATAAGTGCCATTTTGGTGAGAATATCTGGGAAATTATAAAAGCAGAAATGTATGGGCAGAACAGACATAACCTAACTGCCTACCTACAGCACAAAGGGCAACTGTACTCTGTAACATGTTGTTAGTTGCTTATACTTCTCCATTTCTGGGATAAATACACCGCTTAATAAGACAGACACAACAGTCTTCCTGCAGGTTTTACATTCAGATTATTAATACAGGCATGCAAAACAAAATCCCTCTTTTCTTATAAAGAAAAGTGTTCTGAAAACCCACATCCACAGAGGATGCCCTGTATTTCTTACAGCTAGGTGAAGATAAACTTTGCACTGCATACGGAACTATATGTAATACAGCTTTCCATTAAAAGTAACCCAGTTGCTTGGGCTTTGAAATGCAGGAGTAAATATTCCAACAGTACGAACACCACCTCTGTTTAAAAAAAAAAAAAAAAACAAAAAACAAAAAACAAAACCAAATTATTCACATTATCCTGTCAACAACAAAGAGCCTGTCAGTTCAGGTAGGCCTGCTTCAGAGCTGCCATTTATCCCCCCCCTCACCAGTTTAGTTCCACGGCAGCAGCATAATCCTCCCGCTTTGATCAGCTGCAAAAGTGCTTGTTTTAACCAGACAGATGCGCAGGAGCAGCCCAGTTCTGCAGTCAGTCATCTTCTTCCAGGCTCCCCAGCCTGAGAGCGAGCACCAAGCAGCAAGTAACAGAGCTGGATGCCTTAATTAAGCATCAAGAAGATTTGTAAATAAATATATGTACAGAACGCTTATTAAATAGGCCACTTTTTATTAGTATCTGATCAGATAATTTTTCCTCCCACACACTGAAGATCAATTTAAGGTTGGCGGGCAGACGCGGTGCACCACAGGGCTATGCAACCAGAGAGCGGACACTGCCTCCTCTCTTCCACCTCTAGATAAATTAACTTTACAACAAAAATCAGTGCAACGTTATGCAAAACAGAAAGAATTAGTGCTACGTAATCCAGAAGCTGCAAGTGCAAAGCAGCTGCACTCACTTCCGACACAGCAGAACTGAATTCTCAATAAAAAAAAAAAATCAGAAGTGGGACTTGGTATTAAAAAAAAATAAATCTCATCAATGTAAATCTTGAAGGATTAAAAACAGAACAGCATGACCAAATGATGATCCAAAGCACATCTGAATCCACAAATAAACACTTTAAATAGAGAAGTTGCCAACTCTGACCATACACAACAACACTCAAGCAACTAAGCATAGTACTTCAAGCACTTCCTCATTTTTCTAATTTCTGTAAATAAACTTAAAATTGAAAAACCGAGAATGACAAAACACCAGTTCTTAAGCAGTCCAAGACATTTTGGTTAAGTCTAGCCAAAGGGCTGGAAAAAGTAACAAGAAGAATGGGAAGAGAACTCACAGTGGCAGTTCATTCCATTAGAGCCAAATATTGTTACCTGACAAAAAAATTAATTTAAATAATACCACCTCTTTGGGTTACAGTTACAAGCTACTCCTAAAAGATGAAAACCCGTATTGACATCACTTAATACTCTGAGAGGTTTGGGGGTTATTTCCTCTGTTTAAAAATCACACAACAGTAGCACCACGTGAAGACTGTAAGGTCTGATGGATATTTGCAAGAGAATTCAAGGAAGTTGTGGTATTCAACACTACGTCTAAGCTTCCTCCCCTCTCCCTATTTTTTTTTTTTTAATTTCAAATATTTCAAGTGGGACCTCTTGCAATTGGTATAAAGGGACTATAAAAAGCAACATTACAGCACCAGAAACTGAATGCTTCCATTCTCCAGACTATGCTTTGACAAAAGGACCACTTTCAAACTCCAACATGATCTCGCAGAAGTAACTGCAAAATATTCAGAGAAAAGAGTGCAAGTATAAAGTGCAGTTTCATGTAAACCCCAGCTTCTTGCAATATTCAGAATAAATTCCCCTGCAATATTTTAGTTTTGTACTTCTGGCACAAATCAGTATAGGCGTTAATAAAAATCAAGCCCTTTGGGTACCAGAAAGTTAAGGCAAACTGGAAGCTCGTATTTGGAAGGCTTTGGCATTGTTATTCAGCATTAAAAAAAAAAACAAAACCCACAATCATTCAAAAGCCCACAGTATCAACCATAATTCTTGAGGTTCTTGTGCCACTTCCCCTTGCTACAGCAGAGAATCACTCATTTATCTGCTACTGCACATGGTGTTTGTCCAACAACGGTAACTGAAAAATTGACAGGCTGGCGAGGAGCCATAACAGCAACTCTCCAAGCGATCAGCATAGGTGGAAGTTATGATGGGGAAATTCATAAGGCAGGAAAAGAATAATGACACCAGCCTTTTTTACACACTCTAAAGAGTCCAATGGTGCACATAAGTGAAAATCTCAAACAGACATTGATCTAGTTATGTACAAAAGAGCACACAATGCCATCATTTCTCTTCCTTATTTGACAGGTAAAGCTTCCCGACATCTCAGAAAATGATGATCATACATGAGACCAGCCACCATGAGGCGCATGTTACAGTTGAACACCAACAAGAGAGGAAAAAAACCAAAACAAAATGAGAATTGCCGCCAAGGTGATAAGGCTGTGATGGAGCAGAAGCATCTCTTCCCAAACTCACCCTGTTATCACCCGCATACCTCAATAACCATGGAATCGCTCCCAAAATGGATGGAGGATGGCAAACCCCTCTGGCATACCCTGCTTAGCACATAAATAGGGTTCAGTAAAATTGGCTCGCATGTAGGAGACTTGTGCAGAGTTGCCACAATTAAGGTCTGCTGCCTTTGGTTTCAAAATAGCCCGTTAACTTTTTTATGTAAGTTAGGTAAAGAGACCAAAGCCTTTAAGCACACGCTGTAAAGCACTCATGTTACTACTGAAATACCAAACTAAAGGATTTGGCAACCTAGCCTTACTATAATAGCAGCTCTCAGCTGGCGAGAGCTCCTGCATCAGCAATTGCTGACTGACAGCTGGGCTGTACCAGCCTCCCTCTCCATGTCCCCAGGGGAAAGAATTCCGTGCCTGATGACTAATTTATTACTCGGATTTGCGCTTAGGCAAGTCCAAGCCCAGATCACGCACCTTCCAACGCTGAATTCCTCCTCAGCCGGAAAGCAAGCGAGCGGGCGCACATCTGCTCCATCTAGAACGCTGCATTAGCATGCGGCCACATCAACCCGGCTCGGTCGGCTGAGAACAAAAGCCAGAACTGAATCTGTAGGAGCTGTCTGAAAGCAGAAGAAACTGGAAGGGAAATTGGTACAGATCAATTCTAGCAGAGCTGCATTTGGATTTCTAAAACTGGAGGGGCAGATTTGAAAGCTCTTTTGTCAGTACCTTTGGAGCCCTTGAGACTCGAGCTCGAAGTCCTATTTAACACCGACAGTAGCAAGCTAATCTTCCACTGTGAGAAGACATGGGTGCAGCTAACACCAGAGCCAAAGATGCCAGCTGGGGAAGAACGGTATCCACATGTACACAGAAACATGAGCCAGGAACCAAAAGCAGCCTGGCAAGCTCCGCTCAGCCCCACAGCCCCTCCGAGAGCCAAGCCCCGACCCAGCTCCTGGCAGGGCTGCACAGGGACAGATGAACCTGTTCACCTTCTTGGTCCTTCACTTTCTCAGGCTTCACCACAAAGATGACATCTGCTGAAGCGAAGAGTATTAAAGCTGTGGCGGGCTCCCCGTTGATGATATATTGCTAAAACTCACACCTGATACGGGGTGTTTTTGCAGGATCTGAAGCGCTCACCAGAAAGAGCAGCCACCTTAGAGCCAGGATCATTACAGCAGATGGGGCTGAAGAAGTGCGGCAAGCTCTACAAGCTCAGCATCCTGTCTCTAACCTCTCTGCCGCCAGCTGCTCAAAATTTCATTCACAATCCATATTTTACCGACTTACCCTGTGAAACACGAAGTTTTAATAAACAGGACTTATCAACGTCCTATTAATCAAACCTACACCACAAATGAATGTCATGTGTTAAGAGCATCACCTACAGCACCTGAAACCCACAAATGCATCTTCTATATACACCAGTATCACACACTGATGTTAGTCCAGTTCAATCACAGATGAACAAAAGGTATTTTGATTTTTCTCTTTCCTTTGCCCTTGCTGGGAAACCTTCTTGTCTCTAGATTAGAGTGAACTGTAATCTCTCAAAGGCTTGAAAAGGACACAAAACTTCGCAGAAATGTTTACCTGCACCTCTGTTCACCAGGGGCCGAGCAGAACCAAGCCTTGATCCAGGCTTCTGTTGGAGAAGTGTGTTCTCCTGTGGCTGGGCATAGGAGAAACTGAGCCTTTGCCTTGGACTGCTGCTCAAGGACCGTTTGCTACATACGAAAGACTATGAAGGAACACAGATTGCCATATCAGGTGCTCAGATTACTTATTTCTTTGCTTTCTAATTGCTCCTTCTGGTCAGGGAAGAGAAAGTCATACTAAAAAACACTGAAATACAAGCCAAATTCCATTTACCTATTTATAGAATTTATTTTATAGGTACCTCAGCCAATCCTGCTCGTTATTACCCCATTTTACCGCATTGACTGTGACTCATTCCTACAGCTGTGCTCATCAGGGAGCTGCCATTAAAGAGCCTACCTGGGTTCACAGCTCAGCAACCACCCGATAACTGCTCCTGATGCCCTGACACACAGCATTAAAAACACAAAGATGCTCACAACAAACTCCTATACATGATCAATCAGCTAGAATAGGAAATGACGAGAACAAAGAATGGGGGGTTAGAGCAATGATGCCCGTTTTTCCCTCAGTAGCGGACACATTATGGGATGGCAGCTAGTCAGGCTGGTTGGTACTGAACTGCTCCGTCTCGGCAGAAGCGAGGAGCTCAGCAGAGACGTCCTCCTGGAGAGCTGGGTGGGGACCCGACAGGACACCAGCAAAGGCGGTACCGGAACAGCAGCCTTGGCCACGTGTCAGAACAAGTCTGCATCTGTGGGACATGATCGATCCTGAGTTAACAGCTCGCTCGTGCTAATCTTTTCAGCTTCTCTGCACTTTGCCCCCCAAATAAGTTAGGAGCATTTATAAGAGCATGCTAAGCAATTACAGTAGAAATAAAAACAAGGTTATAAACACAGTCTGGATGCCAAATTTGCCTCTTTTTGCTATTTAGAGCTCCCATGTCAGCATGCAAAGAATTCTCACACCCCCCAAAATGTGTGCCTGGAGCTATATAGCACATGCAAAATAAATTGCATTTATATTGGTATGTTATGGCATGCAATTTCCCTCTTCCCAATCACATTGCCTGCCTCTCTTGTTAAGTCAAATAGCCTGTCAGCTTCTCATCAGGAAGTAGAAATTGGTTTTCCATCTCCTAGGAGATAAACAAGGGGGAAGTTGAGCTGCCGAGTGCGCAACAGCAGAGCCAGTGCCCACAAACGGGCAGGCTGGGGGGTGCTCACCCGCGGGCCTTGCGCCAGCTCAGTGGCTCTTTGTGCCCGCCGCGATGCCCGTCACCTCCCTGCATAGAGCAATAACTACTTTAAAAAGCAAATTCGTGTATTTTCATGCAGTTTTCGCTGTGGTTTTTAACTGAATACGCACAACTCTGCCTCAAAACTAAGGAGCTTTAGGTCTTCTTGTCTCACCACGCATTAGTAAAAAATTCTTTATAACTCTCCGGAGTTTTCTTGAAGCTACATCCCTTCTCAGGTCACAGGGGAACAGAACCGTGGGATCCAACTTTTACACCTAGGCTGTACTACTTCAGGGGAAAAGGGTTACCACACTCAGCAAAAGTAGCATAAAACAATCCAAAATATATTTATTAACTAAACAGCCATATAATAAATGGAATAAATTTTTTCTAACCCAATTTTTTTTGAGCTGTGGCTTTGCAAAACTAAGATGCTGTAATTCTGCAGTTTTACACTGTAACTAAAGTTAGAGATTATGTATTTACAAAAAGCATGATTACTTTTTAAAATGAATTCGTTATCTACCTTTACTAAAAAGGGGTCAAGCTGCAAGACTATGGATACACTGTGAACAAAACAGGTGAAATAAGCAAGTAGCCTTCATTTTTACTTCAGGAATCAGGAAAAAGGAACATGACCAGGAGTGGGTTGACTTTTCAGCATATCCTTGCTAATTTTAAAATTACTTAAGCAAAGACACAGACCTTCTCGTATTCAAAGAACATTGTTGCGATAGCCACCGGGTGGTGTGGCCTTAGAGCAGATTAAAGTAACACAACCGAACGGACGGCTCTAGCAGGAGGGTATCCAGGGACAGCCTTTGCTCCTCCACTGCATCACGCAGAGACGTCAGGGCTCAATGGGGTATTGGCGGGTGGGCCATTTTTCTGAGGCATCTTACAAGCAGCTCCGATGTAGAAGGATGAGATCTCCTTCCAGGGATGTTCTGCTCATTCCCTTGCCCACAGCATGCATTTTTAAAGAGAGAGAAACCAATCAAATTTAATTCATATTGCATTATTCACCAAGTAGCTATAGTCTCATCCAAAATCTTAATTGTCTAATAATTCAAGTCACCTATTGCAAATTCACCTCCAAAGGAATGACCCAGAGGCTGCCTCCTACACGCACACTAAATCTTGCTGGTAAGATGTCTGGTGCAGTCTTTTTTTGAAACACAGCAATAAATACTGTCCTCTTGTATATAGATGTGCAGCGTTTCTTTATGTCTGCAGCCAAAATGCTGTTTGATGTTGCGCTGTTGTCTCAGGAGTGCTTCATTGAAGGCACGGCTGTCTGTCAATCTTTCGGCTTTTCAAATCTTTTTCTACTTTCCAACCCTCAAGTTTTGACCACTAACATGAAACCTGGCACATACCCGTGAAATTATGAGCGCTGCTAACTCCCCTAACCACTAAAGAGGTGACAGCTTGGCATTTTTGAATTACTGTAAAGGAAATGCAGGAAGGAAAAAGAAAAAATAATTTAAAAAAAAAAAGGCACAGCTGAGCATTTCTGATGTTGCTGTCACCCTCCATGTATCATCCTGGAATCATCTACAGCCTTCCTGCAGCTGGACTGATAAGCAGTTTGCGGACTCATAGAAGAAACCTGCCTCTAGGTGCAGCCCTTTCATATGGGTCAGCCTTCAACACCAGGCCCAACTTTCACTGTTACCTCCTCAGCTACATACAGCTCTTTGATTATCCCGGGTTTAACGGCTCTTCGTACTCAATACCAAAGGATGCTTAATTTAAAAAAAAAAAGTGTACTGAACAAAATTAAAAGCAATTAACTGCTTGTCCCTAATCCCAGAAGGAGCCTTGAACCTATACTCTTTGGTACAATTAGGACTCAAGTTCTTCACCCAACGTGAATGCCTCAAACTTCTTTGTGCTGCTGAGGAAGCTACCCAGAACACATCAGAAAGAGGAAAAGGAAAAAAAGACTTGCTCAGCAACACCATGAGCTTCCCAGCTTCTGCACACAGATGAAACAGCATATTAGCCCAGGAGCTGGCCATGGGGCAAATGGAAAGTGTGAGGAAGTCCAATGTTTCCACCAACCGTGGACACAAGTTTCCTTCGGAAAGAATCATAGAATCATAGGGTTGGAAGGGACCTCTGGAAATCATCTAGTCCAACCCCCCTGCCAGAGCAGGGTCCTCTTAGAGCGGGTGGCACAGGAACGCGTCCAGGCGGGTTTTGAATGTCTCCAGGGACGGAGACTCCACCACCTCTCTAGGCAGCCTGTGTCAGGGCTCTGCCACCCTCAAAGGAAAGAAGTTCCTCCTCATGTTTAGGTGGAACCTCCTATGCTCCAGTTTGTGCCCGTTACCTTGTCCTGTTGCTGGGCACCACTGAAAAGAGCCTGGCCCCATCCTCCTGACACCCACCCTTTCAGTATTTATAAGCATGGATAAGGTCCCCCTTCAGTCGTCTTTTTTTCCCCCAGACTGAAGAGACCCAAATCCCTCAGCCTTTCTTCATAAGAGAGGTGTTCCAGTCCCCTCAGCATCTTGGTAGCCCTTTGCTGTCCCCTCTCCAGCAGTTCCCTGTCCCTCTTGAACCAGGGAGCCCAGAACTGGACACAGTACTCCAGGTGTGGCCTCACCAGGGCAGAGCAGAGCAGAGGGGGAGGATGACCTCCCTCCACCTGCTGGCCACACTCTTCTTGATGCAGCCCAGGATGCCCTTGGCCTTCTTGGCCACAAGGGCACATTGCTGGCTCATGGTCATCCTGTTGTCCCCCAGGACTCCCAGGTCTCTTTCCACAGAGCTGCTCTCCAGCAGGTCACCCCCAACCTGTCCTGGTGCATGGGGTTATTCCTCCCCAGGTGCAGCACCCTGCACTTGCCCTTGTTGAATTTCATAAGGTTCCTCTCTGCCCAAATCTCCAACCTGTCCAGGTCTCTCTGTATGGCAGCACAGCCTTCCGGTGTGTCAGCCACCGCCCTCCCCCGCCCCCCAACCCCACCAAAGAAACAGTAATCTACGCAATCCTGCTAACTCATGTCCCACCACAACCTTCTTTGTTACCCTGCATGGTCCCACACCAGCCCAGAGGACCAGGGGTACTCTCCCATGGACTTTCTGGAGGGAGTTGTTTCTAACAACTGAAAGGGTTCACAGCCGGGGACAAAAATACAAACCAACTTGCAGCCCACAGGAACCAACACCTGCAGGGACACCAGGACCCTGAGCACACTAGTGTCTAGGGGCAGCAGCAGCACCAAGACAGCTCTGAACATACTCCAGTGCCACAATTTGAGAACCTGTGGTCTGTGCGACAGTAATAAAATCAAAACTGAGATTGGCCAGTTGTCTGCACTATCAACAAGTTACTCCCAATCACTCCAGCTCAGTACCTCACCTGACCTTTATTCCACACCCATGTACACTAATTAATGGTTAAACAGAATTCAATCACTTGGTCCTCAGCACCTCTGAGGAAGTCACTCTACCAATGAATGAACAGAAATGGGCACGCGTTGGTACAAAGCAAGCACCACGGTCGGTCTCGGTGCTGACTTGCTGTGAACACTGTACTGCTTTTGACAGCAAAAGTGACTTTTACATGAGAACAAGGTACACTGCAATGATTTTGATGTAGGCATCTGTGCTCCAAATATTTCGGTGGCCATCCAGCTGTTCTCTCACGCTACTCTGCGCCCTACTCCAACCATATGCACTGTTTACCTTTCAAACTTTATTGCCCTAGGGTAGGAGAAACCAGGCATCATCTCCTTCTCTAAATGCTGGTACGCAGCCAGCTTCTCCTCCTGTCCACCCTTTGCATACTCTGGAAGCTAATGTTTTCAACAAGCCCAATAACCTATTTTGCTATAGCTAGTCCAATACCTGGCATCGGGTTTCCAACTGAGGACTGTCATGGGATTATATTATATTTTTTTTGAGTTTACGTACTACTTATAAATACAGAGGCCTCCCGGGTGAATTACACCCTGCACAGAATCGAGGATCAGCATCTAGAGTGTAGGACACCGACCTTCAGTCACGTGCGTCCTCCAGAAGGACAAGGATCCCCGTGTTCTTTAGGGACGTGCAACAACACAGAGAAATAAAGACAAAGCATCAATCTGCTTTTGGCTGCTTCATGGTCGTTGATGTGAAGCAGTTCTGTTGAAGACTCCCTTAAGCCTAAGCATTCCCATGTAAACAAATCCTCAACCCACTACAAAGTAAGCTTGTGCAACTGGAAATAAATGTTTACTTTGAAATAAAAAGAAGACAACTGTATATACACAGACAAATCATAAGCCTTTGATCAAGCCTACAAAGCATGTCTGCGTATAACAAACAGAAACTGTCAGCCTCATAACTTCCTTCGGAAAAAAAAGAATGTGATTTCCCGCACCCTGCTTATTCATTACAATTACTTATCGCCCTAAAGAATACGAGTTTATTTATTTAGTAACAGAAATAAATCCAAACTAAAGATTTGTAGTTGTCAGTTAACGTGGTAAGTGCATTACAAATGAAAGCAGAAACAAGAGTGTAACCGCACAGGACACGCAGCCCGTGCTGGCACCCTCAGGACGTCCTTGCACCTCTTGCTTTTCTAATCTAGCGCAAGTAAATCGGTGTCCATACGGATAACAAATACCAGCAGAGGATCTCCATTACCACTAAAGCTTTTTCCCTACAAATCAAGTGTTATTTTAACACTGCCTATTAATTTTGGGTTTGAGTTCTATCTTAAAGCACCCGTACTCCCCACTTCTACACTGTTAGACCATCCCAGCCCCACACAGCCCTTCAGCCAGCAGTGATCCTCACTCAAAAGGTGCCTCTGGAATTCAGGATTGGGGTTAAGCGGAATAAGTAATCTCCATAATAAGAGGATACAACAGAACGCTCTTGTACCATTTGATATTACAACAGTGTTTGTTTACACAAGTATTAAAGGGAGGTTAAATTTCAATATCTGAAAGACAAATATTCTAGGAAATAATATTTAGAGTGGACCCTGTCCATTCAAGCAGATAATCAGAATGAATAATTTACAGCCACACTTTCATCTCCACCGCAGATGAGAAGAGCTGCATCGTAAGGAGCTTGGGGAGATGCCGACACATCTGCTCATCAAGTGGAATAATCGGGAGGACTCCAAGCAACAGTGGTCCAGTAACCTGTTTTACTTAGGTGACAAGTGGGACAGGAAGCAGCGGGAGGAACAAGGATGCAAAAAAAAAAAAAAAAAAATCAACATGCTCACGGTGAGGTCAGTATTTCATGCTTTTGTAATACTGTACATTCTGCCTCAGAGAACACAAGCGCTATGCTGGATTTTCACCTCTAAGTTGTCACAGATTCTTCCTAAAGGTAGCTCAGGGTCAAAGAAGGGTGTCTGCTCACACTGACCTGGCCTTATTGCCGTGCCACGAGGACTCAGAAGCTGAGAATAACATCATGTCAGCACCAGTGCATCCAGATTGCTCCAGTAACAATAAGCAGCACATAACAAACAGCTAACAAAGCAAACACGCATCAAAGAATTCTCCTGAAAGTCAAGCAAGTCCCATCATACAGCTGGGAATCAAGCATCATTTGATACTTTTTCCAGTGATGTGTGAGAGACTGAATTAACAGATTAAACACTGATTTTGTCCAGATGTTGCTCAGGTGGAAGGACGGTGCACATTTCATCAGGGGAAAGCCTTGTAAAAAGATGATAAGCATCTGGAGGAATAATGCTGGCATATAGAAAAACCGTCGTTACAAAGTAGACAGACGGGGAAAAACGTATCTTTGAACAGATTAAAGAAATCTACCGCTAGCAACTGCCAAAGACGACACGCATACAGTCTGGTATAACTCTCATGAAACACAGGGAGCCACAGCACCTTGCTGTAGCGTCAGGGGACAGCTATAAACAATCTCCTCCTATCGTGCAGCCTTGACACGTTTTGCTTATTCACATCCACAGAGTTTCTGGTTAACATTACACTCTGTGTTTATTACCCGAAAATAAGAAAAAGCAGATAGACATAGGTATGATTCAACATAGCACAATGAGAAGGGTCACTACATAGCTAGATAATGAGCATCGTAAAAATTGCACTATGTAGAGCCAAGTTCCTCTTACCAGCAAGACTTTGCCCACTAAAGTAGCACCGGGACCACCAGTTGCAGAGCTTAAGAGTCATTCTGAAGTTAGCTTCGTTTACCCACCTCCCAGCCACAAACAGGAGATTCCTAAATACAAACCCAATGAAAGCTATTAATGACGGATGGTTCACCTACCTTGCCTATTACTTACAATATGCCTTGGTTGGGTAGCCCTTTGTTTGTTTTAAAGAGTTTCCAAAACGCTTCCAGCATACCACTGAGCAACACAAAGCATTTCTGTACGTATACAAATTTTATCAACTGACATAGTAAGCACCCTGCAGCAGAAATCTAAGAAACTCATTCTCAAATCCTGAGTTACACACCCAGCCGAGCAGAGTAAGAACTAGGAATAGTCTCAGCTTTGGTATACAAAACTCCCTTTTCTTCACAGTCCAATGTGTTAACTGAAGATTAGCTTTACAATACACGTAAGGTAAATCAGACCCACCTGTACATGTCTACAGTGTATCTGTGGTCAACTAGATCAATTAGAAAATGGATTTTGGTTAGACCAGTATAAAATGAGATTACATTAGTCTCATAATGGGAAGCTGGGTTTCACTAGTACTCTCCTGTAGTTTCTGCGCTAAGCTGAAAATAACACACAAGTATCCATCGCAAAATCCATATTAAACTGAAAACATGCAGGCCAACAGCCAGCCCCTGACAATAGCTGCTGCCTTCCCCTCAAAGTTCAAGGAATTTGCTCCATCTCCTCTGATAGGGACCAGAGCAGCATTTTGGGCACAGTTTGTATGCAGTCACACTAACCGTGGCTAAGGCTTCTATAAACAAAGACAGAAGGGCTTAAAGGAGAAGGAAGTAAGCAATAGGGATGGCGAAATACCTTGTCTTGATCCATTTCCAGTCCAAGCCTTTCCTAAAGCTGCAGCTCACGGAAAGATACCCGCCTTCCCCCTGTCACCCCTGCACTCTTCTGGGCAAAGGCAGAAGAATCCACTGGCTCAGCCCTGCCCGTACAGACAACTCAGTCACTTCAGCCCAAATAGCCTGGCCCCATCGTGAGCCGCACACGATTTTCAGACAGGAACCCAGAGACTAAAAAAGCATCAACAGTCTCTAAGCAGAGAGAAAAAGAGAGGGAAAGAACACACTGAAAACAAACTGAAAAAAAAAAATCCAACCACCGTGCACATACTCACATTCGCTTAACAAACAAAAGGTGAAGGAATTAACATAGCGGATCTCTACTTAAAAGACAGGTCAGGCAAGACAGAGTTAAATACAAGTGGTTCAAACCAGTTTGGATTACTGCATTCTCTACAGCACAGAGGAAGAGACCCAGTCCCGAAAAAATGAGCGGAACATTGTTATACTTATGAGAAGTGTCTTAAGTCATTACATTCCTTTTGTTGAGGTTTTGAAAGCATCAAAGGAGGCAGAAGCACAAGTTAAAATTCTCTCAGCATTTAAAAGAGCATAAATATAATATTGTACCATTTTCTTCTTCACTTTCTCTTCCTTTGCCAAATATGTTTACACACAAACATCACAGCACATGACAGAACACCACAAGCAATGAAAAAAGGAAAGGAAAATGCTGAATTATAACATTTTGGAGTTTTATGGCTAGCAATGCCAAGTCCACCTTGAAATTCTAGGTATCACAAGCAAAACCCAGTTTAGTCACACTCAAACATTAGATTATGAATTTTATTGGCACAGACACCATTTGCTCCCATTGTCAAAAGTAAACTGATGGATAGAAGAAAGAAAAAACAGTCTTGTAAATGCTCCAGTCTTCCATAAAACTAATGCTGGACTTTCAACAAAATTATTAAGTTGTCTTTCAAAGTTAATAAAGATAGTCAGTTTGGCCTACACAAAACACTTTAGGAATTCTTAGCTAAAAAACCTGGTTTTGTGCCGTTGGGGAGAAGGGTTTCTGGGTGTTTTTTAAGCAATCTCACCACTCAAAAAAATAGAGTGAGGTTTTCCTCTTTTGCCAGTGTATTGCTGGCAAGTTTTCCCCAATTTTCCAAAGACAACCCATGTATTTTAGATGATGCTAGGACCGTAACCTTTAGAAATCTAGTTCTAGGACCTGCACTTTAGAGAAAAGGGTGATTGATTTAACAAAATTAGTTGCTTACTTGACTCAGCCTGCTAAGCGTCAGGTTAAACCTAAAGACTACACCTGTCTGAGCATTGCTTCAGTGAAGTTTTCAGCTTAGATTGCGCCTCTGAAGAGCATAAAGAAGTATTGCCCCACCACACACACACTTAGTCTATTAACTATTGCAGGTTTTTGTTTTAAAATTCTAATCAAAGAGCAGGTACAGTTAAATTCAAAAAAATATTCCACATTATTTTAACTGTGTCATAATTCATTTCCCAATTTTAATCAACACAAAAAGTAGTTAATAAGCTAACATGAATAGCGACTGGCATTATTCATATTAGCCAACTGACTACACTAGAAGCAGCAGTTTCCCTTCTGTTCTATAAATATGTAAGAAAGAAGCCCAGAGCCGCATTCAAAGAGGTTACTGAAATTAACATTGCACTGCAATCAAAGTGAAAATAATAAAGGTAAGGAGGTTAAAAGACAGTTTGAAATCCACATAAAGGGCAAGAAAGTAGGGAGTCAAGCAACAGAAAGGCAAAAACTCTTCAGTACTTCAAAGACAACGAGAGGAAGAAGCAAGATAAAGAAAGTAAAGGGCTCTATTGAGAAATTTTGCACAGATCTTTACTTAATTAAACAAACTATTCAAAATGCAGTGAGCTTAAAACCAAATGCTGTACTAAAATAATCTAGAGAACTCAGTAGCAATAAACACATGCAAACAAGAAAATATACTCATGTCCACATACGAGAGGTAGCATAGCATTCAGGAAGGACACACAACGAAAGGACGAGACTCTTCCAGTTCAAATCACCAGTAACAAACCAGGAACCAGTATCGCTCTAGCACGATTATCTCCCGAAGTGGCTAGCTGTCACACGAAAACAAAGGTCTATTCTCAAGCGATGAAGAAAGTACTTGCACCAGTGAATGCCCTTATAAGCAAGAGGAATCCAGCTGTTGAAGTCCCATACTATACAAAGACATTTGTTGTCCTAATGACAGAGGACAAAGAGTTCTAACAATCAAAAATAGCATGCAGGCTGTGAAAGGCCAGGCATCTGCCCATCAGTATATTAAGTTTACCAATTTAGGAGGACTGAGGACAGAAAAGTAGCAGGACTATGTGTCCAGCACTCAATGCCAAGAAAAACATGATTCTCGGTTACAATTTGCTTACCTTCTATAGAAGGGGCCTGGTCCACAGCTGCATATAGCATCTCTTTCAAAGCCTGAAGGGAGAGGAAAAGAACAAGGAATACAGTTAGTATTAAAAAAATAAACATTGACATTGTTTTGATGTGCCTGTTTGAAAACAAAAGCAATTAAAGCTTTTTTATCCTCCAGACTGACTGACACAGAAAGCTGTGGTACACAATGTCAACATTACCACATGTATTTACGTTAACAAAAGAAACACGAGTTCACATTTACCAACCTCTTTGTCTAAAGCCTATTCCCTTACGAATCTATAAAATTTATTCCAACTGTATCTTTCAACATCTTCCTTTGGAAAAATGTTTCCTGGTTAGTAGGATGTTAAAGGTTTTACGTTAAAAAACAACAAAAAAAAAACCAAAAAAAACGCCAACTGTTGTGTGACACAGAAAGGAGTTTGTCAAGGCAAGTAGTGGAGGAAAAGCAGCCTCAGGGATTTCTTATCACTGTTATAGAGGAGTACAGAACTACATACACATAAAAGCTGAAGACAACATGACGAAGGAGATTAGAGCACCAGAGGTGATGGCCTCCTCTTGAGGCAGAAACTGAAGGACAACAACAACACCAGCCAGAATTATTAACCAGGTCTTCAGGACCTAGAGGCACTGTGAGCTGCCTCCCAGAGACTGCAGGAACAAGCCGCTCACCCACGCTCAGACTGCTGGTGCAAGAGATGAACAGTGCAGACAGCAGGACCAGGAGGCGAGATGATCCTACAGCTAAATACCAAGCACCCCTGGCAGTAACCCCTTCCGTTACCAGAGCCAGGAGGGAGGCACCACATCCAAAACCTCATTGCTTGCAGCTCCTTTTCAGACAGTCATTAAGATGCTGGTATTATTCCAGCCATAGATGAAAGACTTGCTCGCTCGCTCTCACATCACAAGTGCAAGCAAGAATCAAATAAACCGAATGCAGATCAATGGCTGAAGGAAGAGGCTGAACCGTAATTTTGGAACTAGAAGCCACCAGGAAGGTCTCATTCCTACTGCTGAGTGATTTGTTTACACACATCCCCCATCACTTGATAAAGACAGGCATCGTAAAGCACATGCTGAACCTGAGTGTGCTTCCCGTGCAGCTGCTGCAAAACGAGATTTTATTCCCTCACTTTTGAACCCACAGAACTCTAACACACAAAAGTCACCCAGGTGTTTCGATTTCCTGTCTCTTCTGCCTGTTTCCCAACATATTCTATACTTCTATAATCCTACACCTCTGCATTTACCATCTTGTGTGTCGCCATCCCCCAGGTCAAAAGACCACAGCCTAAATAACAAATACTCTAATACCCTCAAGGCAAAAACCAAAAGCTCAGCAGTTGGAAACTCAGCACTGTCGTAGCATGGTGGTTACAATCCTGTTAAGTAAATATAAAGTCTAAAGGACATGTCTGTTTATCACAAGATATCCTAGGTGGCAGGCTACACCGGCAGCTCAGACATCTCTCAAAGGCTGGATTCCCGAGTCCACAGAGGTCTCGACAAAGGTCACTTGCATAATTGTTTTCCCAAGCGAGCCACTGCTGAATGATCCTCATTCCAGTGGCACGGCTCTCCTTTACCCTCAGTGCTTTTTTTTAAATTCCTCCCAAACACTGGCCACTTCAGTCCTTTTCCCTCCATGACTCACTGGTCAGCAGGGCATGATCTACCTCCATGCTTCAAGTGGTCAAAAAGCTTCATGCTTTTTCATCCCGGTCGTCATCCTCGCCTACCTGTAACTTTTTCCATGAACCACAACCACACAGCATAGGATAAACAAACCTGAAGAGACAGCAAGTTTAAACTCACTGTCGTATAAATTCCATCCCTTAGCCCACCTAGAGGTAAACCTGCAATGTACTTCCTATCTCCGGTTTTATCAGTCATTCTAAAAAACAAATTAAAAAGGACCACAACACTGACAGCCCTGCGCTAAACAATCTTGAAAGCTGAAGGCGTCAGTCGTCCCGCAGACCTCTCCCCCTGCAGACTGACATATTACAATCTGGCAGCTGCAGGGCAGCAGATTTTGTTACTGCTTACCTGACCTATATAAGTAAACCAATAACCTGAAAGTGAAAGGCTTAGTGCTCCTTCAGACCTAAAGTATTTAGTCGTCTGGATTACAGAATTTTAGAAATTATTGTTTCCAGGAGTTATCTATCACTGTCAGCTTCAAATGTTTAAGAATTACTCTTTCTGCCCTCAAACTAGACAAAAAGGGTTACTTCCTTACTCTCAATTGTGCTAGTGATACACCTTGCACCTCCAGTAAACTTGTATAAATGTGTATCAGAGAACACAAAAAAAAAAGGGCAGAACGAAAACACACTTAAAAATGCACCTGTCAAACCTTGACAGTGAACAAACTCAAGGACAAAAACCTTAAAACACTCGAACAAAACTGTTGTTTTAAACAAGTAGCTTTCAAACTGCTTACGCTCTTCTAAGCTCATCCGCTAACACCCAGAAGGACAAATAGTGAAATAGCACAACAGATTTGTGTCAGGAGGTGGCAAGCCTGGGTGTGAACTGCCTATCATAAAGCAGGGTTTGAAGAGCAGAATTGGCCACCACCCAACGACTGAAGGCCTGTTTCTGGAAGAGAGACTCGGAAGGCAAGCAGGCTACCTCAGCTATCGGTTTCATTTTCCCCACCTACTTCCTGATGGAGGTTGTGTCTCCGAGAAACAATTTCTAAAACTTAGCAACCTGTTTCTCTTCTCCAAAGGCAAAACTGCTTAAAACCTGGAGTGTCCTGTAAAAGGAAGGGAAGTCACCTGCCTGTACCTTTTACCCATCTCTCCCATGAAGTTTATACCTGTAATAACTGTTCTCATCCTCCTTCTTCCTCAGATGCTGCAATTTCAAAGGTATTAAGCACTTTTTCTTTAAAAATACCAGCAGACTTCTGCATCCAGATAAAGAAATTGAGGTGTGATTAACTGAAACAAAAGTGCCATCTGGCAACCGTAAAACTCCACTGAGTTTCCATCAGCCGGACGTGCAGACATACACTTAGGTTTAGAAGTCCGAGCAATGGTCTCCTCTTTCTCCTACAAGCACTCCAGAGATAGACACCAGAGTAGAGGAAATGTGCAGCTTGATGTGGGGGATAAAGAGAAGACTAGCAACCCTACAATTTCACTGCATCAAAAAAATGCACGTTAAATGCAGTGAGGCATGCTCTTAGCGGAAAAAAAAAAAAAACCATCAGCTGAAATTCTTCTAAGAGTTACTTCAATTTGTTCAGTACTATGTCAAAAAGAGAATTCCATTGTCTGACACAAAAAGATAGGATTTTCTTTGTTTTCGTATTTTATCTTTACACCAAAGGAACTGACGAGTAAATGAATGGTCCAAAACTTAAGGTTATAAGCCAAGAAGCGCACTGAAGCAATGCATGCTGCAGCGATCATTTAACTAGCTAGGAAAAGGCTACTAACTTTAGAGAAGATATGCTGCCAGATATAAAATAAGGTCAGCAAACCTTTTCATTCCCACTGCCCAGGTCAGGGCACATCCACAGGGTCCCTGCCCAGTTGCACAGCGAGAACCACTGCAGATGCAGGAGCCAAGCGCCCAGGTAGGTGTGGGGGGCAGCCAGCACCCCACAGACTTGGCATGCATCCCTAAAACCGCTGCTCCCCTCTGCTGTGGTCTTTGCACAGAGAAGGCTGCAGGTACAAAAACCTGAAGCCTTACTTTTAGGAAGTTTTTGGAGGACAGACATTGAAATCAGGATAACAGTCGTAACTTTGGCATATTTAGCACTTAACATAATTAACAAGCATTTCCACAAATTAAGCGTTTGTCAATACACTGTTTAAACTCAATCACATCCAGGAAGCAGCCTGATAATGACACTCAGGTTCAAAAAATGCCCCTTTACATTGGGATTATGTATTACATTATTGTCACCGGTCCTCACATAAAGCCCTCCTGATCATTTGCACTGACTTCGGTTTCAAGAACCATCAGTTGGGAATGGAGTTCACGTAGTAAATGTGATATATAAAAATTTGCATGCTTTCATGCAATCTTTAGAATGGAAATTTGGAATGGAAATTCAAATCAAGTCAATCAAGGTTTGTGTAAAGCTCCGTGTTAATGTTGACTCAGTCATGGCAAATGTCTTTGCGAAAAGCTGAATGAAACAGAACAGCATATGTCATCATTTTTCTTCTTTTCTACAAGCCAAGTGCTCTTTCTCAAAAAGCAGACGTACAGTAATGGTCACCGCAGAGCTTTTTCTGAAAGACAATAAGAATCTAAGCCATAGCTATCAAAGTATATCTTCTTTTTGCCTATTTAAAGAAAATTAATGGATTTTTCTCTCTCTAAAGCTCTTCCACTGACCGAGTATCTGCCCTAAGCCCAGGCAACTTCCACACTTCCTACAAGCACTGTTATAATACTTAAACAGATCATTGCTGGAGGGAAAGTTCACATTAATAAAGATCACACTAAAGAAAGAACTTTGAGGACTGTAAATTGTTAAAGACCATCTGAAAGCAAAACTACATTTTTAGGTATACAAAACACAACAGTCTCGTCCTTCTTCGTGACGTTATCAGCAACAGATTAGACCCTCCCCCTAATTTGACTGGCAATTTATGCGAGGCAAAGCCACACTCATTGCATATCCCATCAAATCAGAGACACGTCATCTGGAGAGGATCTCACCAAGTTACCTGGGTCTTACCACACTTCGGGGCTGTCTGACTGCACGAGTCACACGCTCTCCAGTGGAAATAACTACAAACATCAGAGTAGAAAAAAAATAAGATGACTACATGTAAGCTTTATGATACAGTATGACTTAAAGAAAGCCATTTCTATACTACCTTCTAGCCCTTTCATCGGCATCTTGAACTTGACGTGGGAAGACCCTGGAAACAGGAATAATCTTTTGGGAGTTAAAAACCTACACAAGATCCCTCACCCTGAAACAGTGCTTGATTACGGCTTTAGTTAAGGAGGAAAAGATACGAAATGTCAGATGAAGAAACATTGTAATGCTATTAAATACATAGTAAACGTTTTAAAAAAAATTAAAACGCGTGCTGCAAGCAATATTGCACACAAGTAACACAAGCAGCGTTTGGCCTTACATCTGCTAATCAACAACTCGGAAATTTTTCTAGACACAGGAGGGCATTTTTGCCTCAAGTATAATCAACAAGTAAACCAAGGTAGCGCTGGCCTTTTAATGCATCGCACCCACACGACCACCAGTTACTGAATAATAAATGCCAGACTATTCCATTACTGTAATATGCATGAGCAGGAGGCTGACTCACATTCAGCCAGCTGCAACAAGGGAAACAAAGAGTTTTGAAACTTATTTCTAAAAAGGAGGGTGGAGTTTTTACTTTAATTCATTCTACGTGAAGCTATCTAGCCAAGAAGGAGAGTACTTGAAGTCTAGAAAGAATAACAACTTGAAGGAAGTTTTTACTGAAATCTGCCTTTATTTTAAATTGGGATGGGGGAAGGGAGAATGACATAATAATACTGCCCTAGTTAAAACATCTGAAAATTAACCTCCTATAATGAAAAGAGTGGCCGATAAGCAGCAGAGTTCTTCACACATTAATCAAGGTGTCATAGTTCACTGGGTCTCTTTTACCCTCCCTCTGCATCTGTCTGGCCAGCGGGCAGCCAAATCTTTTGCCCTTCTCTTTCTGCCTTGCCTTCCCCTTCAACCCACCTCCAAACCTTCTCTTAGGAAGATATTCAAGTTTTTCTGTTTCCAGGAACAGAAAACAACTCTGAGAACTCTTGCACGGATAACCCATCGGAGACATGATGCAGAACTAAGCTGGTAATTTATTTCATCAAGACAATGGATTTCCACCTTCTCAAAGACTGATACATTAGTTGGTCATCTACTTCTCCATATAATTCAATCACAATTTTGTTCTAGAGTCAAATCTGACTGCCATTTTTATTTAAACATCCATTCCTTTACAGTCAGGTAAAGGAAAACAAAGGAACAGTCAAAAGGGCAGATATAAACTTTTCAAGTTCAACATTATAACAAAGCAAACTAAGATAAATGTGATTTTCCTTGCAAATGCAGATAGATTAATAGGGATACTAGAAATGGATTGCTATTATAATCCTAGAGAGAAAATACAGGCCTTCAAGTGATAACAAATGTTGTATGGTTTTGACTGACTCAATCAGTCAAGAAGTTTTGCTGGTCACGGCTCTCCTATAAGCAGCTTTCCGTTGTCTAGGTTTTAATTATTACTTGCGGAAGAGACCAATATCACTAACAACAACCACTTTTACTGCTAACGCTGAAATAGGAAACAGTTGTACTACAAATAACCACCTTGAGCTTCCTCTTGTTAAAATGAAATTAAGCACCCCTATGAGAAACCTGAAACTAAAGCAATCAGTGTGACCTTTAGAAAGCTGGCATAATAAAAACGGAAAAGCTGTATTCTGCAAATAATTCATGATTAATGCAGCAGAACTTTGTGTAAACAGTGTTCATAAACGTCCCACTTCAAGCGCTTCACCTGAAATCAAGTATGAAATAGCGAGATGCAAAGCCTCACTGGCCTTATTTAAAAAAAAAAAAAAAAAAAAAAAGAAAGAAGAAAAAACAAGGCAACCGATGCCAGGTTTAGTGCCCTGTTTTGAGTCACTCGGGTAAGCCGTTAGCACTACCGAGCCAGAGCGCGGCCCTTCGCAGGGCACGGCTTGCAGGGAGGGAAGGCTCGGTGGGTGCTGCCCGGCCAGCTCGCACCCGCCCCCGGCTCGCCCTTGGGAGCCGCAGCCCGAGAAGCCGCCTCTCAAAGTCACCCCCCCCTCCGCCTCCCGCGCAGGGAGAACCGCCGGCGGTGCTGAAAAACGCCCGTTACCGACCGGCAGCGGGGCTGCGGCGGGGGCTGCGGCCGGGCTGCGGCGGGGAGCCGGGCATCGCGCAGCCCGGGCTGCGGTGCCGGCTATGGCGGGCTACGGGACCGCAAACACACCGGAGCGGCGAGCACTCCCGGCCCTCCGCGTGCCGCCTCCTACATGTCACACACAGACACCGGTTTTCTCCAGAAATCGCCCAGAAGACTTTATTTCTTTTTAATTTTTTTTTTTAAATATCTTGTTTACCTCCCTCCAGGCCTCTGACCTTTGTCCCGCACCAAAAGGTTACGGGCGATAATTAATGAATTAATCGGCTGCCCAGCGCTTTTCCTCCGAGCGGTCCCAAGCTGTTGGGGACGGCGAGAGCCGTATCCCGCCCCCCGCCGCCACGCCGCTGGCTCCCGCAGCCTCCTCCCGCCCCGGAGACAAACCAGCGGGAAGCCGCCGGTCGGCAGCCACCGCCGCCGGGCAGGGGAGCCGCCTCGCACCCCCCCTGCACGGCCAGCGGACGGTAGGCGCCGGAGGACACCCGGGTGGCGCTTCCCGGGCACCGACCAACCCGCGGAGACACGGGGGAGCGGGGGCCGGTTTCACTCACACACACACACACCTCCCGCCCCGAGCCGAGCTCCGGCGCCGCTCGCCGCCGAACGGCACGGGGGGAGCGGGCCGAGACGGCGGCGCGGCCCTACCTCATACTGGATGTACTGCTTCCGCCACTCGGGGGTGATGTGCGCCGCGAGGTGCTCGGCGAACTTCATCCTGCCGCCGACCGGGCCGGGGCCGCGCTCGCTCTGCCGCCCGCGGAACCGCCTCAGCGGCGCCTGGCTGCGAAGGGGCCGGGGCCGCCGCCGGTAGTGGGGGGCGGGGGGGGGCCGCCGCCACACATGGGCCCCCGCCCGCCCGCCCCGCCACTCCTCAGCCCGCCTCGGGCCTCCTCAGCGCCGCCCCGCCGCCGCCGCAGCCGCCGCCTCCTCCGCCGCCGCCGCCATCTTCCCCGTCCCGCCGCCGCCTCCCAGCCGTCAGCCGGCCCGACAGCCAACCGGCCGCCGGCAAGGCGCCGTCGCCACGGCAACCGCCGCCGCCGCCCACTGCCGCGCGGGGCGGGGCGGGGCCCGGCCGAGGGGGCGGGGCTTGGGAGGGAGGCCCCGCCCCCGCCCGCCCGGCCGGGCATGGGGGGGCGGTGGCGCCGGTGCGCCCCCAGCGGGGGACGCCCCGCTTCGCTTTGCTCTTTCTGCTCAGTTTTAGGGGCGGTTTGGACCCAAACGTGGCACCGTCGCCCCTGGGGATCTTCAGCCCGGCCCCGCCGCGAGCGGTGGCAGCTCCGGGACAGCCCCGGTTGGAATCCTGAGCCCGTTGGGGATGGCTGGGGTGGGAATGGGGATGGGATGGAATGGGGATGGGGATTGGGATGGAATGGGGTGGAATGGGAATGAGAATAGGGATGGGAATGGGATGGAATAGGAATGAAGATGAGATGGGATAGGATGGGATGGGAATGGGGATGGGAATGGGGTTGGTTGGAATGTAGATGAGGACTGGGATGGAATGGGGATGGGAATGAGATGGGAATGGGAATGGGATGAAATGGGGATGGGGACTGGGATGGGATGGAATGGGAATGGGGATGGGGATGGGATAGGATGGGATGGGGTGGAATGGGGATGGGAATGAGATGGGGTTAGGAATGAGATGGGGATGGGGATTGGGATGGGGTGGAATGGGGGTGGGGATGGGAATGGGGATAGGATGGGATCATAATGGGATGGAGCTGGGAATGAGGATGGGTATTGGAGAGGATGCGGATTGGGACGGGATGGGGGAATGGGATGGGAATGGGATGGAATGGGGATGGGAATGGGGACTGGATATGATGGGATGGGGATAGGAATGGGAATGGTATGGGGATGGAATGGGAATGGGAATGGGGTGGGATGGGGATGGAAACAGGAATGGGATGGGATGGGAATGGGAATGGGATGGGATGGGGATGGAAACAGGAATGGGATGGGATGGGAATGGGGATGGCATGGGGATAAGTGCGGCAGGGAGAGCGGTGTGCGTGGTGGGGAAGAGGCGAAGGGATGAGGAGGTACCAGCCAGGGAAAAACGAGAGAGTGAGGATGGAGATGGAGGGGAAGAGCAGGAGAAGACACAAGACAGATGAGTAAGAATTGAGGGAGGAGGGAAATCAGGCTGACAGGCCACAAATAGCCGGGGGGGAGGAAAAGAAAGAAAAGACAGTGCAAAGGAAAAGGAGGAGGGGAAGAGAAAGGGGAAAAAAAAAGGGGGGGGGGAGGAATTCTCCAAAAGTTGCACAATCACAAAAGCCTTTGCCCTTCCACTATCAGGCTTACCGGCAAGGC
The DNA here is from genome assembly GCF_964199755.1 of Larus michahellis. NCBI lineage: Eukaryota > Metazoa > Chordata > Aves > Charadriiformes > Laridae > Larus > Larus michahellis. Next base: position 24,067,064 of record NC_133903.1, on the reverse strand, counting down.
ACCGTGCACACTGCAGGGAAACCCAGGGCAGCTCTAAGAGCAAGCCCACCCACGCAGGGCACCGCTGCCCTGAAATAACAGACACCTCCAGGAGCTGGAGGGTTCGGTACCTGCTGCGCCACAGCAGGAGAGACCAAAATGGAGCCGTTTGGAGCGGGGCTGCAGCCCTCGGTTGTCCTCAGGTATCCCAATGGCCCTAATCTTACCCCTCCCCAGTTCCCAGATTTGGGGAATTTGCTGCGTTTGGGATTAATTTTGGTTTTCCTTCAAGCCTCCCAGCCTCCAGCACAACTTCAGCTGATAGCTTTCAGCTCTTTCCCATCCCCACAGCAAGACCAATCCCATCCCGGCTGCCAGCCCTTCAGCACGGCAGCGTTCCCCCCACACCACCACAGGCAGCTGCCCGGAGCATCACTCCTACTGACATCCGCAGGAGCAGAGCTCGTTTGCTGTGGTGATTTATTGGGGTCCTGTCATAGGCCTGGGGACCTCTGATTTGCGAGCGTTTTTCCCCGCGCTGAGATTTACCCAGCAGCGACAGCGGCGCAGGCAGCAGCAGCGATGCTCACTGATACGATCTCTTAATTATGTTTGCAGAAAAACCTTTAATGAATAGAGCTTTAGTGCCCTTCGTCTGAAACTTCACGCTCAGCAACCTGCCCGGCACTGACCTCGGTGCGAGCCAACCGCTATGTCACAGCTTGACTTACATTTAGCACGTCGCCAGCTTTTTAATGCATTGCCTTTGCAGGCTTCCACCAGATAAAATCGCACGGGGGCCGAGCCCGCTCCCGCCATGATCAATGGGCACCGACTTCAGTGGGGGCAGACGTGAGGTGGGTCCGTGCAGCTTTGACCCTTTGAATACCATCGGGCTTCCAGAGATAACGCGGAGGCGTGGGGGGAGGAGAATGGATTAAGAAATAAATATTCCCTTTAGTATTTGCCGGGTGCATCGCGTGAAATGTGTACCCTGATGTATAATCATAGAATATCTTCTGAGACGACGGCTTGCAAATTCAGCAACTGAAAATAACTCGTGATCCCCCTTCCCTTTGTACCTCAGGGAGTTTTTTTACCCACAAGTAAATTCTATTTATTTATTTAATACAGATAAATGCTACTTATTGGTGTTAAACAGAAGATAGCAGGGGAGGCAGAGCAGAGGCTGGACGACTTCTTATTCACCATTGCCATGTTCTCTAGCAACAGCTCCGGTTAAATATCTGATTGGCAAAACCCCGACTCCCGTTATCAGATGCGCTTTGGGACCGCGCTTGGCATCGTGACAGTGTTTCACTGTTCTGCTGGGACTCGGGGCTTTCCGACTCCTCAAAATGTTTCAAAACTCTCCGCTCTGCACATCCAGGGGCTGGGGGAGGAAGGAAGAGAGGGCAGGAGAAGCCTTAAATGAAAGAGGAAGGGCCACCGCTGCCTGCCTCCGCCGCCTTCTGCCCGCGGCCGGGCTGGAGGGCAGGCAGGGGGAATGCAGGCAACGCTTCCCAGCCGAGGAAGGATGCCCCATCCCAGCCGATCCCGGTCCCTGCGCCTCGGATCTGGATCCCGGTCCCCATGCCTCATTTGCACCAGGCCACCACATTCCCCTCGTCTCTCGCCCTTTTCCAGGAAAGAGTTTGCACTGTGGTTTTCCCCCATGCTGTTGTAGCTAGGAAAAAATAAAAGCAGCAACATTATTTGCATTTTTAAACTGAGCAAGGAGAAGTCGGGAGTGGGCTTTCCGCCAGTGCAGTCTGGCACTTGCTTTGTTGAGAGCGTATAGAATGATTTATAAATAGCATGGTAAGCTTTTTTTAAAGAAATATAATTATTCTTTTAAAAATCCTGCATTGCTGGGGAGAAGGAGTCTTCAAAAGAGTCTTTAGAAAAAGAGACTCTCAGAGGGAAAATTTGCTTTAATGGCATTCATAAAATCACGAAGAGGAGGGTTTTCCGTAGCAGGAGACAATGCGGGACACCCACAGACAACCATTTCTACATCTCTCTTTCCACCTCCTCCCCAGGCAGCTGAATTTTAAGATGCCTGGATATTTAGGGGCTCGGTTTGTCAGGGGAGGGGATGCTTTAGCAGCACAACCCTCCCTGGCCCCACGAGCAGAGCAGGATGTGCTGAGCCTGCACCTCTGCGTGGGTTAACATCAGGGGGAGCTGGGGTGATAAATTCATCTCCTCTCCATCGAAACCAGAAGAAATAATGCCTGAGCCTGGGGGACTGGTGACGGCGGCGTGCCCCCAAGCCTGTTGTGGCAAAGCTGCTCTCTGCCGCCGGCCAGAGCCGCTCTGCAGAGGCATCAGGGACATTGGCGGGGGAATGGCTGCTCTCTGCATCCTCCGCTGCCCTGCCCTGCCCGGGCAGCGCTTCCTGCTCCAGAGGGACGAGCAGGGGCTTCGCTGCCACTGCTTGGAAAGAAAGGAGGGGGGAATAAATAAAAAGGCAAGTAAAAACAGGTCAGGGGTGATCTTGGCGTGGAACAGCAAGGGGATTTAGTAAATCACACCAGAAGATGCTGCCCTGCCTGCCAGGATCAATAAATACAGCAGCAGCCCTGGGCTTCGGACATCCTTGGCATCCGCCGGCCAGCCCCAACACTCATATTATCTGCTTCATCGATACCGGTCTTGAGAAACACAGTCGATATATTGGATTTCCCAGAGACAGTGGTGCAAAATGCACAAATGCTCCGGCAGCCTGCGCTGGAGGTATTGATTTTTCATATATTCTCCCTTCCCGCTGGGTACTGGTGGAGGATGAGGGTGTGATTATGAGCATCGGGAGGCAGAGGGGGGGGCTCAGTCCCCAGGGCAGAGGCAGTGCGCAGGGTCAGACCGGGAGCAGCGCAGACCAATCCACTGGGAATTGTTAGGACACTTACACACCCAGGCAAACTGCCCGCAGCAGGTTAAGCCAAGAAGAGCAGTGGCTTCCAGGCAATAATAATGCACTGGATGAGCCTAATTCCAGTGGCAGGGATGTCGGTGCTGATCCAGGCTCTTCCAAGCTCTATCCCAGCAGCCATAACCTCCTGTGGCTCTTCTGAGCTGGGTAAGATGATGCTTTCATCCCCGATTCAGCAGGGGCCAGGATGAGACATGCCAGGACGGGATGTACCACCCTCCGCCTTGGCTGCAGGTGGGTCACTTTACCCGCCGGCTGAATTTGATCCACTGGGACTTGAGCCCATCACAGAGGTGGATTTAGGACTCCAGATCACCAAGAGCCAGCCCCAGCGATGGGGCTGCCCCGTCCCCAACCACCAGCTCATGGGCATGGGGGTCTGTGGGCAGTGACTGTGCCCTGCCAGGCTGGTGTGTCACCTCCCCTGTGCTCTCTGGGGCAGGATTTGGCCCGTACATTGCTCAGCCGGTGTAAATGTGCCCGACATTAAAAATCCCAAGGTTGGACAGCAACATACCCCTGGCTGCAAGCCTGCGTGTAGAGGCACGATTGCTGCCGAAAAGCGTAAAGACGCAGAAAAAAGGAGCGAAAAGCCAAAGTGGCAGCAGCTCCCCTTCGCCGGGAATCTGCCCTGGGGGGAGAGTGGGGCTGCCTCCGCTCATCGCCTGACACCCCCGAGCAGGCTGACCTTTCCCGGGCTGACTCACAACCGACGTATGCTCCTTGCTGCTCACATGCGTCCCCTCGGCTGCGCTTGAGATCGCAGGGGCGTTCTGCTCGGAAACTCAGCCAGAGAGTAAGGAAAAACCCATCTGCCCTGACGGTTTAGGTCAAGATGCCCCCCTGCCAGGTTGTTTCCCAGCCCCACTCCTGCGATATGAGGTGTGCAGCGTCCCCCCACCGCCACAGAGGGCCGAGCCCCGGGGAGCTGTGCTGGTGGTGGCCGGGCTGGGGACTCGCTGCGCCTTCTTACAACCGGCAGCAGATGGGGGGTTTCACGCCCTTTGCTGGCGTGGAAGTGATTGTTCCTGGATCATTTCCAATACGTATATATACGTGTCTCGTTCAATTGATGCACGCTTGCTTTGTGCGAGAAGACAGCAGCTGACCGGTGGTTAAGAAAACTGAACACCCCGAAAAGGTCTAAAATTAGAGAAGAAATAAGAGCTGCTTCCTCCGAGCCCTGGTGCTGCCTGGGCTGCTTCCAGGAGAGCTCCGGGAAGAACCTCTGCCCTCCCGGCTCTGTCCCCGGGACTGCCCCACTGCTAAATCCCCCTCCTCGATGCTTGCAGCAGGGCAGGGCACAGTATTTGTCCCTCTTTAGCACCTTTCCATGTCCATGGCATTGCCCTGCTGTGCCCTGGGGCAGGATGAACCCTTATCCCTTTGGAATATTCTCCAGGGCACAGGGACTGGTAAAGTGCCAGGTGGCCTTGGGACTGTCCCCATCCTGTTTACCCCCACCTCGGTTGCTTTGTTAAACACATTCTCACCTCCCCCCCACCATCCTGGCTGCTGGCCCCTTCCCGGGGGGATATACCACGTGAGGGGGGCGAAGGAAGGGGGGCAGCACCCCACCAAACACTGGGAAGGGAGGTGACCTGGGACAAGAAAGCGCCAACACCACCATCATGCCGGAGTCGCGGCAGGAAACACAAGATATCGGGGCACCTCAGCGCATCGATGCTGCAGGCACCAAGCTGCCACAAGCACAATAAAGCGGCGGGGTGGCACTGGCAGCGGCACCGTGCCCCTTGCACAGGTGACCAGCTCCCTCCTTCCCACTGCCCTGGGGCAGGAGCCCACGCCGAGCGGCTCCCTTCCTTCCTCTGCGCCAAAGCCAGCTGGATCCAGGGGTGTGGGGGTAGCTCTGGGGAAACCACCCTTTTCTGTGCCACCCCCGTGGTCGATGGGCTGAGGATGGACGAATGCCAGGGTTGTGCCTTGGTGCCGGTACGAAGATGCTTGATATTTGGGGAGCGGTCCCCGCTGGGAAAGGAGAGTAGACCGTACCCCTGTGTGACACCAAGTGTTTGGTGTAACCGCATGCCAGAGGACATGTCACTGCGATTCTCTGCACTAAAACTTAACCGGCATGTCTATAACGGCAACAAAAAGCAAAGTGCAGCCGTGGTTGAGGTGTGTGGTAATAGCTATGGCAGAAATCTCCAAAGCTGGCTGGACTTTCTGGGAATTTTTGGAAATCCTGTCATAGCTTTGTGGTTTTTCTTTCACAACCTCTGAACCTTATCAAAGTACACAAAAGGCCACAGGCTTCCTATTTGCAAGGGCCGTGTTAGGAAAACAGCAGCCACCCTTGCCAAACCTGGCTTGAGCCTGCTGCTTGGGATCCAACATCACTGCCGAGCCCTGCTTCGTTCCCATCCTTAGGGTGGATGACTCCTGATGATGCCCCCAGTGCACTGCAGGGACAGACCTTGTCCACAGTGAGTCCATTTGGTGATCTCCTGGGACAGCGCTGTGGCTAAGCTGTTTCTCCACATGGAGGTTCTTCAGCCTGGAAGGAATTGTGGGTCTCCAGGTCACACAGAATCACAGAATCGCAGAATGGTTCGGGTTGGAAGGGACCTTAAAGACCACCCAGTTCCAACCCCCTGCCCTGGGCAGGGACACCTCCCACCAGACCAGGCTGCTCAAAGCCCCATCCAGCCTGGCCTTGAACACCTCCAGGGATGGGGCCGCCACAGCTTCTCCGGGCAACCTGTTCCAGTGCCTCACCACCCTCACAGGAAAGAATTTCTTCCTGATATCCAATCTAAGTCTCCCCTCCTTCAGTTTAAAACTATTACCCCTCATCCTATCATTACACTCCCTGATCCAGAGTCCCTCCCCATTCTTCCTGTAGCCCCCTTTAGGGACTGGAAGGGGCTCTAAGGTCTCCTCGGAGCCTTCTCTCCTCCAGGCTGAACACCCCCAACTCTCTCAGCCTGTCCTCACAGCAGAGGCTCTCCAGAAGGTCATTCCCTTATGCATCAGGGCTGAGTGGGAACTGTCCATAGGTGCCATAACACACAGCTCCGGGTCCTGCAACCTCGGGACAGATACCAAATTGGAAACCCATTTAAAACAAGTGGGGACACATCCCAAAAGTCCTTGTGCCACCGGGGCAGAGAGCGAGAGGTGGCACATCAGCTGGGTTGCCAGCCCAGCTGTGGGCTGGGAAGCAGCTGGGCTGAGCTCGTGATGAGGACTCCACATCTGTTCGCAGCCAGCTGCTCGGAAAAAAACGGCTCTGGTCTCCACCAGCAGCCACAGCTTTGTCCTTGCTGTAGAAATTAGTCCCAGTGCTGCAAACCACACGTATGCAGAAACCACCCAGCATCTCTCAGTGCCTCTGATTGATGCCAGCAGATTTGGCAAGGGTCGCCTCTACAGCCTGGGACCCCCGTCTCCTGCAGTTCCTCTCCAGCTCCAGACGTCGTCGTGATTTTATCATACATCCGGCGGGAATTAGGCTAAAACCCTTCCCTTGCACACAGGGATCACCAAACGCGCAGGGGCTCTGGTACCCGGGCTCATCCCCAGCAGGGTGATGTGGAGGGGACGCAGGGTGTCCCCTTCCCCCAAACCACCCCAGCCTGCCCACTCAGGACATGCTGACCTGCAACTCGAGCCCTCCCCGCCGTATTTTACAGCCAAAACAAGCCATAAATCTCCTTCCCCAGAGCTGGAAGGTGCAATTGCTTTTCTGCGGTGCAGGTTTTTCCTTGCACGAATTGTAGCATCACGTGAGGGAAATCTGTAAGTAAAAGTCAGGCCGGAGCCATTTATAACGGCAGCTCCGTGATTGTTACTGCTGACAGCTGCAATTACAGGCACTCCCTTCGATCGCTCCTCGCTGGGGGAGAAACGAGCCAGGGCCAGAGCAGGGAAGGGGTTGGGAAAGGCTTTTCTGGAGCCGTGTCCCCTCTCTGGTGGACGTTGTCACCCACAGACAGTGCTCAGGGAGGGGTTTGGGGGAGGGATGTAGGATGGGGAGTAACCCCCAGTGAGGAGGGTTTGGGGAGGGATGCAGGATGCTCGCCAGTAAGGAGAGCTCATGGAACACGTCAGCTGGTGCTCCCCTCCGTGGGGACGACACCAGCTTGTGTTCGCCTCTGTGGGCAGGACGGGGGGATTGCCCCAGGGCTGCGCAGGGACAGACAGCAGGACCGAGCGCTCGCCAGGAAGAAATGCTGCTGGTGGCCCCAGGTAAGCCCAAGGTGGGCTGCAGGTGAGGGCAGCATCGCAGGCGGGTCACTGCCGGGCACTTCTTGCCAACACCACAGTCTAGATCTCCTGTCTGGGAGACGTTCGGTGCGTCCCAGGCAGGTAGGCACCAGGGTACCACCAGTCACGGCAGCCGGGGAGCTGCCAGGGGATTTGGGAGCCGGGTACCAGAGGGGTGCAGAGGACCTTGCCTGGGGGAGATAGATGGAGAGTAAAATGAGGGACATCGGTGGCCTTGCAGTGACAGGGCAGTGACAAACAGAGCCGTTACTCGCTGTCTGGTGCCACGCGGCGATGTGAGACGAGGGGGAGCTGGTAAGAGGCAGGGGAGCGTGGAGGCAGCAGCCCTGCAGCAGCCGAACCTCAGCCGGGCTTTCCTGCCTCTTCTCTACACAGTTTCAGGGGAACTGAAACGTCCAAAAGTGAGCTAAATGTCACAATTATCTTAGGTGAAAAAAAAAAACAACCAAACAAACATGTAAGATGTGACTTTTTATTTTGCTGGTTTTGATCAATAACACCTAGAATTTTTTTTCAAAACTAAGGGCTCTGCTCCGTTTTTTTCTCGTGCGTGAAAAGAGGTGGGAAAGGGGATGGACGGAGCGGGAGGCTGAGTAAAGCGAAACAAAAATGAAGCTTTTTGTGTTTGTTTCACACCAAGCAAAACACTCTAGGTCAAACCAAGCTGAAATTTCTCCTTACAGTTTTCACTTGAATTTAGGAAAGGAAATAACAGTACAAAATTTCATCCGGTTGTCCCAAACTGGAAAGACTTAGTGGTAAGACACCTCCCTCCATGGAAAGATCCACTGTTTGCACAGCTCCGGCTCCAACCTTTGAACCGCTGGCCAGCCTTGGTTTTGCAACCACATTATTGCTGATATCAGCCCAGCCCGCTGCCCTTGCTGCCCGGCAGGGCTTCAGGCATGCTTGGGGAGCGGCGCTTGACACCTGGCAGAGGAGTTTTTCCATGAAGGTTTAAGAGGTTTAATGATATGCCGGGGAGAGGGGAGATTTATGTACCTTCGAGGGGGATTATGCATTCCTTTTCCATCAGGGCTACTGATTTGTATTCACCACGGCGCAGGAATTTATGGAAGGAGGCAATCGATGTTTTATTGATATCTAAAAAACCTATATGATGGATGTGCTAATTACCCGCTTTTCTCACAGATCCCCTTTATTGTAAACAAACAAATGGCCCTGGTACTATAATGAATGCAGGTAAAATGTACCACAGAGCTGAACTCCACAGAGGCGATGCACAGGAGGGAGAATTGCTTATGCCGGGGCAGAGACCTCAGTCCTTTAGCTTCTTCCCCGGCCAGTATTGAATTTTGGTTTCCTGTTGCCTGTGATTCCATTTCCATTTCATGGAAATCACCTCGCTTGTCGGGGACAGGGCGGGTGTGGCTCTCGCAGCCACGCAAAGGGCTCCTGCCTGCTACGGCACCTATCAGCTCCCAAAAATGTTGAGCAGGGTGTGCATTTGCTCTGTCTTGCCAACAGAGGACACATGCACGAGGTGAAAAATGAGCAGGTTTTTTTCCCTCTCTCTGCTAAAGCGGTGAGCGTGTGGAGCAGAGGGGGTGGCGGTGGGTGGTCGTCTCCCCTCCTCCCTCTCCCACTGCAGGGGCGAAGGGAAGCTGGGTGCTGTGACACGTGCTGTGACACTTACTGTGTGCGGCGAGACATGGAAAAAAATCCGTATTCCAGATGGAAATCATAGCTCAAGGCAAGCATGTGCCACCCCGTGCAAGCCTGGTGAGCCAGGCGCTTCTCCAGCCCAAGCCCCATGCGGACTGTTCTCCTGCAGGTCCGGGCAGGGAAGGATGACAGCTCTGCTCAATGCAGGGAGGCAGTTGTGCTCAGGGGTCCGCTTTCTGCATGGGGACGTGGGGTCTGGGGCGCCACCAGAGCAGTGAAAGGACCTTCTCGGTGCAGGACCCGGAATAGATACAAGAGGTGGTAGCACCACAGGATAGAAGGCAGGATGAAGCCCAGAGCCCAGAGCATCGCACTGGCGTGCCACCTGCCAGAAACTCACGGCATGGCTTGGTTTTGCACCATGAGGGCCAGCAGAAAAGCTCTTCGCCATCAGCCTCATGTCCCACCAAGTATGAGCTGGGCCAAATTCAGCCTATTCTCCCAGCCCCTGGCTGCAGAGCACGCAAACCCAGAAATGTTACAGGCACCAAGCAGTAAAGAAAATTGTGCAGGGCTCGCGCAGGGCTTTGGCAGGCAGCTGCCACCCGCGCAGCTCCAGGCTTCGTCAGTGGGCAAAGCCTGTCCCAGTCTGGAGGGCCCCGGCTTTGGGGGGGGGCTTGGCAGTGCCCCATGGGGATATTGGGCAAAGGCAAAAGGCTCGGTCAGGAGCGGGTCCCCCCTCGGTCCCTCCTGTGCTCCCACACACGGGGATGGTGGGAGGCACAATGGGGACGAAGCTTCTCCCCGCCGAGGCGTGGGTGCAGGGGGCAAATCTCCCAAGAAGAAGCGATGAGGGAGACAAAGGATCTGAGAGCAGTGGGATGAGGACCAACACAATGCATAGCCCAGAGGAGCTCGGGAGACAGGAGGGGACATTTATTAACCAGAAGCGCAGCTCTGCCCACAGCAGAGGTGATGTGTTGGCTTGTGAGGGTTGAGGCACGCTGGGGGCTGTGCCATGGGAGAAGAATGTGCTCGGGCTCCCTCGGCTCCCCATGCACCTTGTCCTCAGGAGGGCACGGGCGTCCCCAGCCCGCAGCCTGCTCCTTCTCCACAGACAGGTGTCTCTCCAGTAAAATGTATGGCTACAAACAAACCAGCTCCTAATTGCCTCTTTCTTCTTTTGTTGTGGGGGGAAAAAAAAAAAGTAATCATAGCTTAGCTCGCAGGGATCCCTTCAGATGTTGTGTCCAGGCTGCCCAGGGTTTGGTGTGTGCAGTGGCCTCTGCCCTCTGCAGAGGGACAATGACAGGTCTCCGGGCTGACCAGAGGATGGATATGATAATTATACGGGGATAGAATATTTTTTCCCTGCTCGGCACTGCTGGCCACAGCCTCTTATTGTGCTTCTGTGATCCCAGCGCTGGACGTGGGGCTGAACCACACACACGGCTCACACAAGGGCCCTGCACGATTCTTTTTACTGCTTAGTGCCTGTAACGCTTCTGGTTTTGTGCGGTCTGCAGCCAGGAGCTGGAAGAATGGGCTGAATTTGGCCCAGTTCATACTGGGATGAAGGGCTCTCCCAGCCCTGCACTGCTTCATGTTCACATGGGTGGCTGGTGCATCCGGCACAAGGGCATCAGCACCGGCATCCCCCAGGCACCGTTCCTGCCCTCTCCCAGGCTGCCAGGGACCAGCAACCAGATAAACGTCATCCCGCAGAGCAGGCGCGGCGTTTCTGAGCCCAACATTCCCCTCCTCAGTGTTTTCCATGCCAGGCTCCAAAACCCTCCACGGGTGCCTTGCATCAAACCTGCTCCCACGCCTGCCAAAGCGAGGGGGTGGAAGGAAGGATCAGGCCCTCAGTGCAATCGCTCTTTAAAAAAAAGGCAAGGAAAAAGTAAGAGAGATCTAGTAGGAACTGTAAGTGCTCTAGCAAAGAAACTCAGCAAGGTAGTGAGGCCTCTCTCACCATGGAGACGAGCCGGAGAGCGTGCGGAGGCTGAGCGCTTCGATTAATTTGCTGCGAGTACATTTTCCAAGCTGTTCAGGGGCAGTTTTGTTCCTCCAGCCTGCCCCTCTGCCTGTCCCTTGCTGAACGCCAGCAGGCTTGGACCAGGCGATGTTTCCCCACGGCAAGCGGGGCTGGCCGGGGCGATGCAGTCAGCTGGATGGAGCCGATCGGCTCCCAGTGGAGAGCAGCAGGGAGGGCGAGTTCGCTGTAAATATTGCGGTCTGTTTATGAACCCGGGTGTTAATCACACACTGAAGAGGGGTTATAATTTTTTTATTTGCAAGCGGCGTAGCCAAGCTGATGTCCTCTTTCCTCCAGGTCCTGGTTCAAGATGGGGCTTTGCCACCCCCTGCACAGGCAAGGAGGCTGTGGGGGGCTGCAGACCCGCTCACAGGACACCCTTCGTCTCCTCGGCAGGCAGCCCCAGGCAGAGTGGGTGCTTTCAAGCACGCTCCCGGCTCTGGCACAGCTGAGCCCATCTCTGCCCCAGGACTGAGCAGAGACGAAGGCCCCACCACTCCTCTCACACTGGCTGGGATGCAGGTGTCCCCTCCCACCCCCTGCAGGGGTGATCCAGTGTGGCTACAATCCCACAGGTTGGACCCTGACCCCTTTCTTGGATGTACAGCCCAGGGACAGGGACATTGGCACAACTTGGTAGCCCAGTAGGAGAGTGGTGGTGGCCCTGCAGGGCCATGTCCAGGGGCTCCAGCGATGCTCCGACTTACTGCCCTGCCTGCACTGGGGCTTTTTCCCCCTGAGTAAAAGCTCTCATGCCCAGAGAGGCAGGGAAGGGGCTGTAAAGGGAGTAAGAAAATAAAAGCCAGCTTATTTCTGGCTCTGATGGAAGGTCTTTTTTCCACAGCTCCTGCGAGTCCCAGGCTGGAAAGAGGGGTGTGTGCATTGCTCACAGGCTGCGTGAATGAGTCTGTAGCATCTGGGACATGGCCAGAAGACCACAAGTAGCCGTGCGGATGGACCACGTCACGTGCGGGATCACCTTCATCCTCACCCTCGCACCCGAGGAAATGAGGGTGCATCCAACACCCAGCGCTCTGGAGCAAGACGGCGACCTCTAAAACCAAGGTGCAAAACTTCAGCTTGATGCTTGTCCCTCTTCGCCTCGGTGTGCCCACCCATGAGAGGGGGGGGTCAGGCTGTGGGGCAGCCCCCCATGACGAGGACGACCCCGGGACGAGCGGGTCGGGGCGCTGCCGGGGTGGCCAAGGTTTCCCCGGGCGACTCAGGGCTGCCATTTGCTGAGGCCGGGGGTGGAGGAGGGAGATGGACTCGACAGCTGTGCCAGGGAGCTGGGGGCGGGGCGGGGGGGGAGAGAAACTTTCCACCCGAAGTCGATACCGGGCTAAATATAAACCGCCTTTGGGATGATGCCTGGTTGGGACCCCCCCGGGGCGACGGGCAGGGCAGGCAGGGCCACCACCCGGCACCCCCATCCCGGGAGGATGCTGACTGCCGTCCGGCACCCGCCGTCCCCCCCCAGCTCCGGCCGCCACCGGGGGCTCTTCCCCGCGCCCCATCCCCGCTCCCGCCCGGCCCGGAGCCGCCGGCGGCCTGCGAGTGCCCTCCAGCGGCAGCGGGGAGGCAACGGGTCCCCCCGACCCGGCAGCCGCGGGAGCGGTGGCACCGGCCGCCGGGACAGGACCTCGGGGGACAGGGGGTGCCAGCCAAGGGCACAGGGGGGGTTTGGGGGCGCGGGGTGCTGGGGAGGGGGAGGTACGTTTGGCAAAGGTTCTAAAGAGTTTGAGGGTGCGGGAAGCCCCCTCGTCCGCTGTTTCTGTTTAATCCCCGTCAGCAGAGCCGCGGGCGGGGAGTTATAAAAGCCAGCTTAGGGAATATGTCGCCGACATGTCGCGCTCGGGCCAGCGGCCGCTCCGGAACCCTCGGGCGTGGTGCGCGTTTCCCGCCGGGCAGCCCGTCCGCGCGTACCGAGGCGTGCGGGGGACCGGCGCGGTGGCGGACCTGGGCGGGCGGCGGGCCGCCATGGCGTCGCCCCCGCTGGTGGTGGCGGGGGCCGGGAGCGGCGGCGAGGCGAGCTCGGGGTCCGAGGAGACGGGGACGGCGGCGCTGCCCGGCCGCGACCTGGCCGCCCTCTTCGAGCAGGCGGCCGAGCGGCTGCCGGCGCTGCTGCCCGCCGCCAGCAAGGAGCAGCTGCTCTACCTGTACGCCCGCTACAAGCAGGTGAGGCGGGACCGGGGCGGCCCGGCCCGACCCACAGGCTGAGCCCGGCCACCCCGCGGCCGCGGGCGGGGCCCGGGGCCCGGGTGAAGGAGAGGGGCGGGAGCCGGCCCGGTACCCGAGTTGGCTGGGCCTGGGGCTCCCGGGGCCGCCGGCCAAGGGCCTGGGCGGCCGCTGGCACCCAAAACGTGTCCGTGCCATGTGGGAAAAGTTGTGTCGGGGTGCGGGAAAAGAGAGTGGAGGGAGCTTTTTGTCCAGCACTGAGTTCGGTGCCGGTGGTGAAGGTGAGATGAAGTCTGGTGGAGCAGAGTCGTGCTAAGTTCATCGCACTGGTGGTAGTTCCTCGCTTTCCCCGTGGCTCAGCGTGGAGAGCCCGAACGCCATCGCGCTGGTCGCCTCTGCTGCAGAGACGTGGGTTTGCCTTCAGCGGGCTGCACAGTGCATCACAGTCAGGTGTCAGCGCAGAGGATTTGGCCTCAGTGGCAGGTCACCCGTGGGTTGGTGGCCTGTCCAAGCATCCACTGAGTCTTTTCAAAGTAAAGTACCAGCCTTTCCCTGGTAAATACAGTTCTCTCCCCTGTGTTTGCCAAGCTCCCCTTGCGTGCTGGGCGATGAGGCGACTGGGATGGGCTAGAGAAGGTGATTGAATGCTTTGTAGTGCACGGCTAGCACTGGTGCTTGCCTCCCCATTGGAGACACTGGGGATCTGCAGTAATGACCCAGGTGTGGGCATTGAATCTCTGGGGTTTTGATGCAACCACATGAAGGATATGCCCATGCAGGTCTGTCTGCGGAGGGCTTTGGAGTAGACTGGGAAACTAAATTTGTTGGTTCCAGTTCTAATGTTGAACATGATTCCTTTTCCTATTCATTCCCTGTGAACCGAGCAAGCTATAGGATGCATCCTGTGAAAATACACCATGTGACTTTTTCTGGCTCTGGTAGGAGAAGTTATGTAAACCAAACAAAAGCACCACTTAAGATACAAAGGACTGTAATAAATATTGTTGCACCTTAAAGATTGAAGAGTAAAAGTACAAATATGACTCAGGTGTGTGACAATAGATGCTGGCTCGACTTGAAAACTGAATCCCACCCATTTGGATGAGTAATTGAAGTTGGGTGTGCACATCTTCCCCATGATTTTCCTCCCATATGGAATACCCTTATCCTACTACTGCTGCTTATATAAGTGCTTTCATTTTTTAATGCAATATTTAATTATCCTTTAAGCTGATGGCTCCTAGGCTGTGGTTTGTGGACCATTAATTGTATTAAAAGCAGAATGGTCACGTGAGCTTTTGTTTTCAGATTTTTCTGGCGCTTAAACAGGTCTCCAGGTTCCCCTTTCCCTTTTCAAGAAAAAGGAGGGTAGAAAAAAATACTAGGAGAACTCTCAAAAGTAGCAAGAGCATGCCTAGGATGAGATGAAAAGAAAGGGTGTATTTTCTCTTCTGTAATTTTTTTGTCTGTATTCTCAGGAGATTTGTTGCATGTAACCTCTTATTTTTTTGCTTTGTGCCAAATGCTTTGTAACTGACCGAGGTGGAAATGGGAAGACATTATTTGCGCATCAGCACGTGATCATCAATAGACTCCAGAAGGTTTCCTGGTGTTAGCTCTGTAAGACTAATAGGGTCTTTTATGTTAAAAATTACTTAAATCAGAAGCTATTTTGCAACAGTTTTGATAGAAGTCAGAAAAAGCTGATAATTAACACTGCATCAGCACAGATTTCCAGTTGCCTTCAGCTGAGGGGAATAGGGCACTTCTGTCCTCTTCTCCTCTGTCCCTCTTGTCCCTGGCCAAGCAGGATGCAACAGCAAGTGCCTTTGTGCTCCTTGGTTTCAGGCGGTGCTTGGCTCCTGGGTTTCCATGCCTTTGGCTGCCCAGTGCTCTCCAGAAAGGTGCCATCCCTGTTACAGAGTCCCTGGGAGGGTAGTGCTGGAGATGGGAGAAGTTTGCTAGCACAGCTACTGCAGGATTGTGCTCTGCTAACTTTGAGTTTTGCAGCGTTTTGTGCTTTAAATCAAAACGAGGGCGCTTAATGCAAGTTTTCTCTATTTAATTATAGCAGCTGTATCAGTATGCATAATGGGCTGCTAATATATTACTCTGGTGGACAGTAGTATTGCTAGCGCACAAAAGGTGCTGACTCAGATCTGTCCACTGTCCTTGATTTGGCATCCTTGTCTTTCCTCAGTTTAGTGTTTTATGTCACTAAGGGCTTTGATTTAAGATACAGCACCATCATAAAAGAGGTGACAGTAACAGCTGAGCTCTCTGTTAAAATACTGTATATTATTTATTTCAAAGTGTTTGGGTATATAGGCATTTTCCTGGAATTTTATTACCTTTTATTGGAGGCCATTTCAGGATTTTATTACTTTTCTCTCTGATTTTGTTTATGTGTCAGAGACTTGAAAATAAGGGAATTGCTTAGTTGTCATCTCCAGTGAGGTTTTCAGAAGATGTTGCTGAGTTTACGACTATGCCCCAGAACAGGAGGAAGAACGGACTAGTTGGTAAGGCTCTGGACTGGGACTGATTTTCTGTTTCTCCCCATGCTTTCTGTGTGGCCTCGGGCAAATGACTTCTCTGTGCGGCTTTGGGCAAATTACTTCTCTGTGCCTTGAGTCTGTAGTGAAGATAGCGCTTGCCTGTCACATTGAGGATGCAAAAATCTGAGCTTCAGAAAGTGTAGCAATAGAGACCAATTTGGTGCTCCTCATTCAGAGAGGGGAGGGAATCCAGAACTTGCTGGAAATGATCAGATTGAGAAAACTGCCCTGCTAGGAAGATGTGTCAGTGCCTAAGTAAATGCTGAGAGGTGCTGGCAAGCTGGAAACCCAGTGCCAGTGGCAAAATGGGGCTTATGTTGTCTTTGAGTGTAGGCTCAAGAACATAATCCTGTTTCTGCATGATGTCTTTCAAATATTGTAGAACGTGACGGCACAAGCCTGCCCTGAACGCGAGTATTTCTTTCTGCAGCTTCCTGTTGTGTGGAGCGGTGCGATGGCACTGAGTCGGTGTTACCAGTGTCACTCTCTCTGTGTCTCTGGGACATACAGCCCCTTGGTCATCAAGGCTAGGACCCCTTGCCTTCTGTAGGTGATGTTTGCTTGTTCCTTACGCCCTGCTTTCAGTCAGTTGAGTACAGGTCTTTCCCACGGTTTGGTGCAAGTTAGTGGAGCAGAGCTTTGGAGGAACAGGCAGGAATTCCGGTCTTGCCAAAGAAATTCAGCGTACTTGGCCTGTGTACAGTTAGAGCTTAGTCCTGCTGTCCACGGAGACGAGCTCTATTCTTATTACTGCTCCATAGGGAGGCTGGAAATATGGTTCACCTTACAAGATTTACAATCAGGTAAGAATATTTGGCTGGAACTCCCTGCTGTATAAATGTATTAGTTGAAAAATTAGCAAAGAGCCATTTTATCACCACCACCAGGGGTGAAGGGGGAGCTGGGGGATTCAGTTTTGGAGTAATGAGTAAGGGGAAATCTCAAGGTTTCTCACAGTCTGGACCAGCAGCTGAGGTTACGTGGGGAGGGTGTGCAGTGCTAAGAAGTCTCTGAGCATCTGTCTATCCGAGCACTCTTCAGAATGTTGTGACCTTCAGCTCTCAGGTGAAGGCTTCATCCAAGGTCTCTAAATTTCTATTTTGGCCACAAATGGAGATGTCTGCAGACACTTCCCACTTGGAGCTGCCTGGGTCATCCTGGTACGATTCATGAGTATTATGTCTGCAGGCGACTCTGCACGCAGAAGCAATACTAGCAAAGTATTTAATGCGTTCTGGCTCTGGTCTTTTTTTAATGCAGCTGATGAACTGTAAATGAGGAGATCTAAGCCTCAAGTGACCAGTCAGCCCCCTGGAGACCACCAGTAATTATTTTGTGGACACAGAATGAGAAACTCTGACTTGAAATACTAATATGGGCTCTTGTCTGTCTGCTGGTTGTGGAGAAAAACAGCTTTTGAGGCCCACCAGGGAAGTGGCAGGAGGGCAGAATCCTTCACAAAATTCCCCTTCCCCCCCAGTATTTGTCATGAATTTGCACTGGCATATTTAGCTAAAACTCCCCTTCCTCAGCCTCAGGTCCCCTCTAATGTTAGATTTCTGGTTGGTTTCTGATGCATTATGGAGTCTTGCAGCAAAAAGAGGGAAGCCAAAATCTTTATTTTCTTCTTTCCAGCAAACCCCTTGCAAGCCTTTTTAATACAGCTTAAAATAGCAAGCAGGGCACAAGTGCACTTCTTCCCCTCTTGATGGATGAAATTTAACTACTGTTCCTTGATTTGTATTACTGTCGATGTTACTAACAGTCTTTTCCGACACTGGAACAGACTTTGAATGCCAAATCTAAAGAGAGGAAACTGCTGCCATGTTTTGATGATGATAGTGGAAAATTAATATTAAAACAGATTATTCTTTTTTTTTTTATCCAACTTGGCCAATTTTTGCAGGTTAGATGTTGAACTAAAGAATTGCCAAGCAGGCGTTTTCCATACGGATAATGAATTTGCATTTTATTTCCATGTTTTCGTTTTTGAAACAAGTGGTCCAGCCTACGTCTGAGCACAGGAGGAAACACTTACAGTACATGAATTGTGACTAATTTATAGGACTTAACTGTTGCTAGCCCATTCTTTTATTTCTCCATGAAATGCAATATGTTGTTTTAAAGGCCAGCTAAGATGTTCTAATTTGAATGAATTGCTCACGGGGAGACAGTCAGATGTACAGAAAATTAATTTCAGTTACAGTCACTCATATCCTCTAACACTTTAAATGAAAACATAGTGTAACTAATAAATATCTCTCAGCGTGGGCATGCTCTCTTTAAAGCCTGATTAATGATTCCGTCCTCAGCATAAAATCCCCACCCTGTTAAGGTGAAGAATTGTTAGTTGATTTAAGCACTTCACCTGCCTGAACACTTGAGCATATTTCATAAAAACATTTGATGAATGCAGCTTAGTTTTTTGCTTGGCTAACAAAACATTCAACCAGCAGCCTTTGCCCACCTCCAGAACGTATCTGTGTTCCCTCCCTGGGGTCTGTTTAAACACCCCATCCGTGCTGGGCTTCCTTTGTACTGGGCTGTGCCGTGTGTCAATGGGGACTTGGTGTCATAAAGTGCTTTCCAGGGCCTGTTGCATTTGGAGCTGTGGTTCTCCTCTGGCTCCTACAGTCTTTCTATCATCCCTGTGGGATATATAGCACTCTTTTTTTAAAAAAAAAAAAAAAAACCCAAACAAAAACCAATGGTTTGTTGAAATTTGTTCCCTATCCCAATGACATTTTCATTTCAGTTACATTAATTTTACCAGTGGCACCTGTGTGCAAAGGGCTTTATTTTCTATGAGAAAGGGGCACTGGTAACTGCCAGATCTGGTGGGTCTTGACCCGTATGCCCTCGATCTTCCAGGCAGGGATGGAGGCACGTTTGCTTATACATTCTCCTGAGCTGACTTCAACAAAATATGTGTTACCCAAATCTCAACCTGCTAATTGCTCTGTTCTTGAGGCAACTGTCAGCGCTGGCCTCATCACAGGAATGTGGTTGTGCCTTTGGAGCCTTGGGCAGGCGTAGCCTCTGCCAGTCCTCTGGGTTCCCCTTTGTGGGCTAGCTTACAAAGGAGATCAGCTACTAGACTTCCCTGCTATGAGAGGAAGGACCTTGTCCCATCAGTACACCAGCCTATGGAAAACTGCCTGAATCCCACTGGCACCAAGTCCATTTTACACTGGCTGTAAGATTTTTTTATTTTTCCATATATCTCTCCACCAGTTCTGGCTCATTCCCTGGCTTCCTTGTTGTTGTTTCTTATTTTTCCCCACGCAGTTTAATTTCTGGCTTGCTTCTGACAGACTGGTTCACCTCCGGTGTTTCTGCTCAGGCCTTGACTTGTCTCTCACCCAGTGCTTCTTATGCAGCCCGATGCCTTGGAGCAAATTCAGAAGCTGCTTGGCGTTCCTTTGCTCTGAGTGTGTCCCCTTGCCTTCCAGAGGACCTTGAAAATAATTAAGCAAAGTCTGTTTACTTGAGCTTTGTGCAGAAGCAGGTGAATTTCAGCCTTAATGAATAATCATCTCTGTAGAAACCCTAATCAACAGAATTTTTCTTGATACTAGTGGAGGATGAGGCATTTGGCTGGGTAATAAACATAACATTAAGTGAGAAATCACTTGCTGGTTGTCCCTGTTAGGTAATGCATGCAAAAGAAATGAGCTGCATAACAAAATTGCTTCACTTGCATCACGCAAAGAAAACACAGGGATGCAGAGGCGCTAATAACTGCGAGAGCACTAAAATGAGGGTGAAAGGGGGTTGAGTTGTGTCAGTTCTTTCCCTCAAAAACCTTACCTCTGGCACAAGAACAAAATTGCCCTGAAACCATCAGAACCCAGTATTTCCTTATGCAAGCCCCCTTCCCTTTGCTTTGTTCTAACAGAAGGAAATTTCTTTTCTTTAGGTGAAATTTGGAACCTGTAACACTCCCAAGCCGAGCTTCTTTGATTTTGAGGGAAAGCAGAAATGGTAAGAGAAAATCCTTGTAATACCTAGCAATTTCTGGCTCTGCTTTTTGCTGCATCTTATCTGTTGACAGATTCTGGACCTAGAGGATGTTAGGTCTGAGAGTCTGCCACTGAACTAGCTTTAAAATCCTTTGTTTAATAGGGAAATGTTTGCTGCTACGCCTGATGCAGACATGAAATACGAGACTCCTATATTTACCCTATTTATCCAGGATTAGCCTGCATGCAACAGAAATTTTGAGAAAATATAGCTATAGCTTTACAAACGGCTTTACCTTGTGAACGCAAAGTGATGTTCCAGCCTGGATCACGATCCTCTGAAAGATCCTTTCACAGCAGAGTGCTGCACTGACTGTGGCCATTCATGGCTTCAGAGAAAAGTCGACCATTTCAAACTGAATGAAAGATGGCTTTACACCCCCTGAATATGTTTAGATGAATCTGTTCGCTGTGTTCCACTGATGACACTATAAAAACACATTGTGCTGTCTCCGAGGGGCTCACTGATGTTTTGCTTTCTCTCCTAGGGAGGCTTGGAAAGCCCTGGGAGACATCAGCCCTCATCAAGCTATGCAGGAGTATATTGCTACAGTGAAAAAACTGGACCCCAGTTGGAATCCACAGGTAGGAAAAACACGAAAATATTGTTCAGAAAACAAACCAGCATTTGTGTCTTTGTAAAGGTAACAATGGTTCAGCTTCACACAGATGTTAATTGCTGCCTGGCAAACTTCATTTTGAGCAGATTAAAGTCTAAATTCATTTTAAAAACTCTCTTTTTGTTATGACTGAAACATGAAGAACCATCTCTTTCATTCGTAATTATCTTCATTACAGGGAGCGCATGCACAGGGTTCGTTTGGCCATAGTGATCTAATTTATTTTGCCTTTATTGGTTCATGCTGTATTTAGCATGTAAAGATACTTTTTATCCTTTTCTCGTCTTTCTCTTTTCAACTACTATTTAAATGTTGATCAATACAAAGTAATCTCCATGAAAGTGACATGAACTGAATGATCAATTCTAAAAATGTTTCCTTTTTGTTTCGATGCAGCAAATTACCAAATCTGATTATGATTAGGTACTCCAACATAACAAGTGTATTTGTAAATCCCGTATGTGTGTCTTATAGGGGGACTGTACTGTCATCTTAATTAATCTGTCTTTCATCTATCAGGTTTATTACTTGATTGAATATTTAAGGATACCTCCCTGTTTATAGACTGATTTTTATACATTTTTTAAAGAGGATTGCTCTTTAGAAAAAGTACTGCCTTTGATTGCAGATATTTTACTAATAGCAAAATGCTGAAGGCATGGTAATTTCTTTTCATAGCAGGAAACCGATTCATTTTTGATCCTGTGTTTTGGAAGCAAAATCTTGCGTGAGCACAAGCCTATGAATCAAGAATTTGATTCTTAGTTGTCTTCTGGTGCTGTTCTGGAGGCTTGAGAGTAATTGTTTTTTCTTCACTAGTTTGTGTTTCATGGCGTTGATCCTGTTTTTACAGCAGACAAATATTGTCATTTAGAGGAACCCCTTTTTAATAGCCTCAGGGAAAATAGCTTTATAAGCTATGCAGCACACTTAGCAATATGCTGTGAAGTGCAGTTAGCAAAAGCTAGCTGCATGCTTTGTAAATTCTTGCCCAATCTAGAATTCTCATACAGAAATAAAATAATTTAAAAAGAATCCATGTATGATCCTGAATGAAGAAAGCATCTAGCGGTGTAAAGTGAGAGCTTGTAGCCCCTTCTGGCAGCTAAAGGGGGCCTACAGGAAAGCTGGGGAGGGACTCTTTATCAGGGAGTGTAGCGATAGGACGAGGGGTAGCGGTTTTAAACTGAAAGAGGGGAGATTTAGATTAGATATTAGGAAGAAATTCTTTCCTGTGAGGGTGGTGGGGCACTAGAACAGGTTGCCCAGGGAAGTTGTGGTTGTCCCTTCCATGGAAATGTTCAAGACCAGGCTGGATGGGGCTTTGAGCAGCCTGGTCTAGTGGGAGGTGTCCCTGCCCAGGGCAGGGGGATGTTCTTTAAGGTCCCTTCCAACTCTAACCATTTTATGATTCTGTATGAATATGTGTTAAACAATTCAAAAAAAAAAAAAAAAAACCCAAACAACAAACAAACAAACAGAAGCACCCAACAGTTTCCTGAATTTTTCTGGCTAGAGCTTCTGTTCATAAAAAGACTTCTCATGCATGGTGACAAGCTTGGCTTTGGGTACTCCCGTTGTTTTCTTGCCTCAGAGAAATACTTATTGTCCCAGGTGTAACCTTCAGGTTACAAAGCTGTCAGCTAGGGAAGTGGAATAATTATTTTTTTTAAATAAATTAAAGAAGCCATACAGTAAACAAAGAATAGTTTGCAGCACTGCTCCTCCCCTAAGGTGAGGAGTGAACGTGTATGAGCGTGTTTCTTCCAGTTCTGTCCTTGCATAAGCCTGTCCCCAGGACTCAGCAGAAACTAGACCCTGCTGGGTAATGCTGTTGCGCCAGCGTGTTTGCTCATTCATGCATTGCTCCATCCCCCCCTTTTGAATAGTTGATGCAAGAAGTGTGGGCTTGCAGGAGGAGACCAATGCTGAAGCTGCCAGAGTGGTTTAAAGAAATGTGATTTTTCTTTCTTCAGATGCTTTTGTTGCAGTGTTTCAATAGACATCCTTCTTTCATTCATGTAACTCTGCATATGTTTCTTAGCTTTTTGAAGCCAAATGATTTTTTTTTTTCCCCTCTGTGTGGTCTCAGCGCACAGAGCTATAATGCTGAGGAAAATCGGTAGGGTGTTATGTGGCTTACTGTCCCTGCACCCTGCTGCTCAGGTGAGGCATTTCTTGTCATGACTCTTTCCTTTTCCTGTGCCTTGCCCATGACTGAGCTAAAACTTGTTAAGAGAGCTGAGCTCTTTACAATGAAGGGATATGCTCAGGTGCAGAAAGGCCAAGCAGCAGGAGCTACATTAGCAGAGAATGTAATTTAAAAGTTAGTGTTAAAGACCAGGTGACATTGCTTTCTGTAAAAGAAGTCACCTGTCCTTCCTTTTAATTCACCTTTCATACAACCAAAATGCTATCAAGAGTCCTCCCGCTCTGCTCTGTCTCGTGCTGTCCTCTACTCCTCTACTCCCCCTACCAAATCCACCTTCTGGAGCCACGAGAGGGAGCTCTGTTCTTTAAAATGATGGAGATGCATGTGTCAGGGGATGGAGATAAAATAGCTATTTTAGTCTTCAAATTTCAAATTGGATTTATAGAAAAGATCTGTGGGTACATTACAAAGTGCTTCATCACTGTCATTGTGTCTATTTTACATGCTCATCTGCTGAGTTCCTTTGGATTTCTCTTGCTTTCAGTAGATCATGAATGAAATACTCCTAGTATTTGGTTAAAAGCAGTATGAAGTGCTTCATACAAATTGGAAAAGTTCGGCTTTCAGATCATTATGAATCCTAAATAGGAATTATAGTACAAGGGTGTTGAATTTCTCATTGTACAGCTTCATTAATTTTGCTTTCTCAATATTACCTAGATATTTTTTTCTTCAACGGTTCATCTTACCCCTTAAAGTTTTCCTTGTGTGTTATCTTAAATACTCCTCAGTCTCCCGTTTCGCATATTTGCAAAGGGGTTTTAATATCTTTATCCTTTAGTACTAATATGCAAAATTTAAAAGTTAGAAACACCTTATCTCTTTGATGGGTTCATTTTTTTCCCAGCAGATTTGCTGCTGTTCTGCAGCTTTCAGGCTGTCGGTATTTTTCTTAATAAATCGAGTGGAACTAAATGCAGTCTTTCTTATGCAGTCCAAATAGATCTACTTCTTAATTTCTTTTTCTTGGTTCTTCATTGATTCATTCTTTCATATTGACCTTGCAGTTTCTGTATTAGTACATTTTCAGCATCAGGCTGTAACTGCTATAATTTAGTAATCTCTGCTTGTTTTGGATGGAAAAAAAAAAACCCAAAGTAAAAGCATTTTGATGCAGTAGGAACACCCTGAATTTGCGTTCGGAAGCAATGAGAGCACCAGTAGCAGCCAAAATCTAACCTGCAGCATATTAGGAGACAACTGAATGAGGAGAGGCAGTGGCACAGCTGCTCTCCGCTCTGTGAAGCGGTCTGCCACTTTTGGCAGTAGAGGCACATCTGTTGGCTCATCTCCATGGCTATTTCCAATGTGTTTTACTTTCTTCCTCACCCTTGCTGCTAGCAGGCTGTCTGATAGTCATGCCTAATCTTTTATTTCAGAGCTTTGCCTAAAACCTGGAAGGAAATGATCATACAGCATTTATTTTCAGCAATTTTTTTTTTCTGGCTTGGAAATCTTTAAAATAGCAGATAATCTAAATGATATTGAGGCAAGATCCATTGTCTTTACATTCATGAAGCTACAGGAGTCTCCTTGCTGTATTTATCTTAAACCCAGAAGTCTAGAACCAATGATCACAGTTGCCTTTCTAGATGCTTGGCAGTTAGGTCCTCCTGTGTTGGCATGGTCTTATTGTGTTTTGTGTCGTAGGTCATTTTTTTCCTTTTCCCAAGAACAGCTGTTAGTAGGAGGTCAGGACTATACTTTTCCATGCTTGTCTCCATTCTTCTCTTGATGCAGTCTTCCTTTGTCATTTCTACCTTTTAGCGCATCTTTTGTTTCTTGTTCTTTCTTGTGAGTCATTCCTTTCAGTCTGAAGTTCCAGGCAGTGGAAAGGTAATTGCTTGGACCAGCTCAGCTCTATTTGCATATTTCAGAGACATCACCTGTCCTTCAAGTCTATTCACTCTTCCTCCACAACAGAGAATAATTTATGAAGCAATTGTTTTGCATTCTCTATCCTTAAACAGAAATGTTTCATGCCGTCAACACATCTCACTGCTTTGGGTCCTTTAGAGAGGACTATGTGTCCCAGCTGCTTCACTGCTTTTACGTTCACCTGTCTTCCTGCTTTACTGGCAGCAAATGACATGTTGCTTTTGGTGGCTTTTGCTGATGTGTGTGTGAGTTTGGCGATGATATTCATCTGCTCTCCCTGCCAGCCTCCTGCAGCTTGTTGCCTCCGTGTGCTCCTCCCTCCGACCCTTCTCCTGGGCTGTGGCTCTGTGGTACCCGCTGCTGCGGTGCTCCCCCGGCTGTCACAGCAGGGTGTTTGGGGATTTAGGGAGGTTCGCCTTCACAAACTGGTCGTCTTCCACCTTTATGCAATAACTTTGTACTCGTGTTCTCGTGGGCTCTACTATATAATTGGGGCACTTTCAGGACTTGCAGTTTTTGTGACATTCTTAGTGGCTATATTTCCATTTCCCCACACGCTCTAAAATTCTAACCTCTGTCATCTATTTGATGTCACAAATCCCCATTAGCTTTAAGCATGCGGATTTTTTTTTCAAACCTCAAATTGCCGCGGGAGTTTGTGTCTGCAGGCACTGACCATCCGGAGGCAGGAGCGGGACAGCCACCTCTTTGGCTCAGCAGCGTTGTACACATCTCTTCAACCAAGTTCGTGTCGCAGGGGATGTGGGTGGAGGTGTGTACATGACACTGCAGTGAGGCGGTTAGGAGCTCTTATTGATTGTTTCTTGTAACAAGGCGGTTATATGGCACAGCTTAAACAATAAAAATAAATAATAAAAAAAAGGCATCCAGATTTGCTCATCAGTTTTAGCTTTCCATTTGCTGATTGCAGTTTTGGCATCTCTTGATTCTAAATATTTCCTTTTCCTATTCCTTATGTTGTGCGTTTACCAGTTCCAATCTCAACAGCTTGTCACGCTACTAACTTCAGTGGCATCCTTTGCCAGACATCTAGAGGCCTTCTCTCTATTTGCTTTGACTGCTGAAACTCGCAGGAGGACTTAATGATTTTCTATTTCTATACTTAAAAAAAAAAATAAAATTGGCATTTTAGCTTGCTTGACTTGTCTTGCACTTAGTAAGATTTCTGCTGCATAATGAGGAAAGTTGCATATTAGGAATCTGAAGAGCAGAGACACGTCTCTAAGGCAAAGCAGGAAGAGAGCTTGAGTTCCAAGAAAATAGACATCCACGAGACATCTTTTTAAGCTCTTAAAGGTTTGAAACTCCAGTGCTGATGTTTGCAGGGGACAAAGCTGCCTGTGTTCTGTTTTTTCAGCTACTGTTCTGTGCCTTGTTTGAGTAGAGGAGGATTTATTTCTCTGTACTCTGGACAGAGTGGTCAGTAAGAGTGAAATACCTCTGTGTTGGTGTGGGAGCACTGAGTCGCAGCATTTGGACCAGCAACAGACAGTCAGGCTCATGAAAGAGAAAAGAAACTTCAGACTGAATAAAACAGCAAATAGCACTATTGCTGCAGGCTCAGAGCGGTCCAGTAAGATGGAAAAACCTGCAGGAACAAAGCAAATCGACTTGTCTGGTGGCCAGTGGGTGTTTTTGCAGGAAGTACTGCAGGGGGCAATATTTGCTAAGGTGGGTGGCCAGTTACCCTAGGCACAGGGCTGGGCTCCATCCTCCCTTCTTTCTGTTGAAATAACCTTTCTCTATCACATTTTAAATGCAACAAGCAAGTTGAAACTAAAATGTGGAACAGAGAATTTACAATTCAAGGATACAGTGAAAAGCAGGAGAAACAATTTCCCGATTGGCAGAGGAGCTGAGCTGGTATGTATGCTTCTCGTGGGTTGCACCAGGTGCTACTGAAATATTTCCACGATTGATTTAAATTGATGAGCCTCTTGTATTTAAGTAGGATCTCCAAGGCAACTTAAAATTTCTGTAGTGACTCAAATACAATCTGTGTGTCCAATGATGTTAAAACAGGCATTTGGAAATCCAAACCTGATTTTTTTTTCCTTTAAATTTGCCCTGTTCGTGTCTGGAGCAAGCAGTTTGAGTTTTATGTTTGGTCAACTTCTAAGAATTACAGTAGTGAATGGTAAATCATACCATAGTTTTGGGCTGAAATCTGTGGATTTCTTGATTGGTACTGCAGGCCGATGGAATTTCTTCTGGCAATTAAGAAATGCATTAGGAAAAAAAAATGGTCTGTAAACAAAATGAGTGCACCCATCATGTTTGTCTGTTTTGTCTGTCAGTCAAACAGATGTCTCCCTTGATAATCTGTCCAAGCAGCCACTGTTTGTGGTTGGGAAAAAGCAGCACAGTGGTGTAGGCAGGATTACAAGGGGGATGGGAAGAGCAGGAAAGGAGAAGACCTGTTTGGGTCTCTGTCTGTCATGAGCAAACAGTGTGTTCGCGTACCTGCTGTGCAGTGAGTTTGGGTAAATGTCTCAGTTTATAGCTTGCTATACCGAGGTCAAAAACTTTAAAAACAGTGACTTTATTTCTTTTTGTAGTATAAAAGCAATCTAATTGCATCGTGTAAAGTGGGGACTAATCAAATTATGGCTGTGCTCCTTAAAGCTTGCCTTCCTGTGCAGTGCTAACGCAGCGCGCTGGGGAGAGGAGCCTCCCGTGCCCCTGCGAGCTCTTCGCTGCTCCCCTTTTCTTTCGGGGTTTGTATAGATCCTGGCGAGTCACTTCCCACTTAGTGAATTTTGTCTTTGACTGTTTTTTCGGCTTTACCCAAATGTTGATAATTTGTGCTTAAGAATAAAAGTGGTAACAAAGTGCAGAAAACAAACTGCACTGTTCGCTATATATATTTTTGAAAGCATCTTATTTCAATGGATGTCCACATCAGAAGAAGCAAATCACTGAGATAATTCATAATTGGGCTGTTCCTCTTTAAAAACAAACAAACAAAAAACCCAAAAAACCCCCCAAACCACCAGCAAGCCTGTATTGTTGTTATTTTTTTTATTCTTTTAACAGAAAAAAGAGCACTAGAAATTAAGAACCAAAAAACTGATCCACCTCAGGCTTCTGGCTTTGGGGCACGTAAGGCTGCGGTGTCCTCTGGGTTTAGGCAGCCTTGCAAAACTGCAGGTTTTTTTGTGAACCTCCTTGGGCTATGTGGTAGTTTGGTGTACGTCCTGAGAGGGGTTGATCTTAGCACAGAAGGAGGGTTCTGCCCTGCTGCCTTTGGCCAGCTGTGTGAGGGACGGTCTCTAGCACACAAGCGGAGTTAGTGGTAGATGCAGCCTTCCTGTGGGAGGGAGTAATCTGTGCCATCCATGGCCAACAAAAGCTTGTAGGTGGCCTCACCTTGTTCATACATGTAAGACTACAGGCAGAATGACCCACCTTATTTTATCCAAGTTGGGAAAATGTCAGTTTATTAGCTGCACAAGTTAGGACTCGAGTGTTTTGCTTTTGGAGCATGCTTTCGTAACCAACTTTTCTTAATAGCAAGGGGATGTTCTCTTGTTCCTGTTGTGTAAGACAGTAAAATATCAGTCTGCAAACATGAATTAAATTCCTCTGTACCTTCTCACGAGGAACGTGTGCTGGTGCTTTGAGCACTTGACGTAGGTCCTACTCATAAACCAAGCTGTCCATAGGTTGTTTGCTACTTTTCTGCCCCGTCTTTGCATATGTAACTGTTCATCAGTTTCATTCCACGCGAGGTAGCTCAACGCTGGCACGCCAAGCAGGAGGTAGTGTGTCGCCTACCTGCTTTGTTGTATAGATTATTATGCTCTGAGCAGCAAATCAAATTCAGCTTCCTATTTATACTTACTGGGTTTAGAAGCAGCACAGGCTCCTGGGCAGTGCGAGCCCTCGCACAGTACTGCCAAGATAACACTGCCATCCCTTGGCTGTTGTTCAAGTGAGGGAACGGATTAATGAAATGGTATGCGTAACTTCTGTTCGTAACGATGACAATGTAGATGGGAGCTGGCGGTCGTTTGCCGTGAACCCGTGGCCTGAGGATGGACTTGTTGGAAGTTGAGGAAGAAACTCTTTCCTGTGAGGGTGGTGAGACACTGGAACAGGTTGCTCAGGGAGGCTGTGGGTGCCCCATCCCTGGAGGTGTTCAAGGCCAGGCTGGATGGGGCTTTGAGCAGCCTGGTCTAGTGGGAGGTGTCCCTGCCCAGGGCAGGGGGCTGGAACTGGGTGATCTTTAATGTCCCTTCCAACCCGAACCATTCTGTGATTCTATGTCCCGAGGATGCTTTGTTCTAGTAAGTAACTCACGTGGCCAGGAGGTGGGGTGCTGTGCTGCTGGGGGCTATCAGCTGTGACGGTCTGGGGTTTTGCCTGTGGAAAAGCTTGATAAATTATAGGGTTTTTTCTCCTCTGCATCTGCATTTTGTTGTAGAGCACAAAACATAATGCCAGATCCAGAGTGAGATTTTCAGTGGTTTTGGAATTGTGGTTCTGGCAAGCTGTGCATAAGTGAAAAGTTAAAATGAACAAGTGCCTCATAGTAGAAATATAAACAGCTGGAATATGTGTCAGCCTCCCACCCCCTGGGAGTCTATTGGATTGTTCTCTTTGATTTTACATCTCCGCGGAAATTTATGGTCTTAGCTCCTTTTATTTATGACATCGCAATCCTCATTCAAGCGATTGATAGAAATACAACGGTGCCAAGCTGCAAGCCTGTATTTTAGAAAGGCTTGAAGTTTAGAAAGCAAACCAGCAATGCAAACAGCCACATAGTGAAAGCTGCGCTGGAATCTTGTACAGAGGTTGCCCGTGTTTCTATATTCCTGAACTTCTTCAAAGTAAAGCATTATCATGACAAGGATTTATACCTCTTCTCTCTCTCTCCTTTTAAGCTGCCTGGTCTTGCTAAAAGCATTTTGTATGTTAAATATACAGTCTTACTAGCCCTGCAAAGCTAACTTTTGCTTATAACAATGTTAGCCCCTATTTTTCTGGCTCAGATCCAGCAGTGCTGATGTGCTGTGTTGTTATTGTACTGTGGGCAGCTGTTTGAGAACATAATGGTAGTTGTTTTCTGGAATTGCGAGCAAGAAGTTGGGGGGCTTGTCACTTTTGGCTACCAATGCAGTGATTTTGGTTAAACATTTAAGCAAAGATGAAATATTTTTCCTTTTGAATATGTCAGTGAATTAATTTTCATCATCTTGCACTAATTCAAAAAAAATACCTTTTACTATCTGGAATGTATTCAGAAAAAAAGAATAATTAGAGGCGTAGCTCTGCCTTGCTGATGCTGTGTGTGCTGGTGCAGCATAGTGATGCATGTGGCATCCTGGCATCATGATTCCTGGCTTATTGGTGGATTAAGACACTGCATGCTAGCCAGATATACCAGAGGCAACCGAAAAAAAAAACCAACCAAACAAATAACTGTCTATATATTAAAAAAAAAAATAAAATCAAACTCTTGGCATTCAATGATGACAAGCTATAACAGCATGAGGCGAGTTACTTTCCTGTGTAACTTTCTGTGCAGCAAGGACCTAATTGCTTTTTTTTTTTCCCCTCCCTTAATAGATGCCCAGAAGTAACAGGTTTTGCTGTGTGGCTGTAGTGCACAGGTAGCAGTCCCACAGCACCTGGTTGTTCTGTGATCCTGCAGCTGTGGGAGTGGAGGCATGGGACACAGCTGAGCTCTGGGGTCTTGAAACTTCACCTGAGCAAGTGCTCTCCTAGCTGAGAGGGCATCTCAATATCAGAGGAGGGCCACCGGATCATAAGTTGCTGCTGATCCTCTGCTGAAGGCTGCTGCTGTTATGGTTGAGTTGATGGGAAACGGATAGGTGCTGATACTTCCAGGGAGAGCCCAAGGTCTTGGCTTAAATTGAGATGGCGAGGTTGAATTTGTTAAGGTGTCAGACTGCAAGCTGAAGTGGCTGAGATGCAATCATGTATTGCCCTCTGCCATTTCTGCCTTGAGGTGGCAAGGAAGGGTTTTAACTGCTGTCTGCCGTTGTTTTCGTGTGTCGCAGACTTCAGCAGCAATGCTTCCTCTCCCCAGCAACAAAAATGTCGATAACAAAAGTATTAAAAAGCCGGGTTTTGTTAAATGGCTGTGTGAGGCTGGAAGCACAAAGGAGCAGTGTTGTGGCATAAGAAGCAACTCCACCGGCAGTCAAAACTTTCCTGTTAAGTTTACTTCTGTACTGGAACTCCACCAGACGAAGCAAGTTGGAAAATGAAGCTTTTGGTGATGCTGGGCAATGTTACAGAGTTGGGATCTGGGGAGGTTGCAGCGTGGGCTGACAGAGGAGAGGTGTTGAACCAAGCAGGATGTTGTCATGGGCTGTAGAGGCAGGAGAGGTAAGCGGGCAGTGAAGATGGAGTTAGGACCTTGGGGCAGAAGCAGAAAGTGGAGCAGGCTGAACCTGAGCCTGATGTAAAGGGGTCTGAAATGGGAGGAAAGCCAAAGAGGAAGATGCAAGGGGAGGTGGAGAGGACCAGGAGGGTAAGAGGTGCTTTCTCTGATCAGTCTTAGCTTCCCGCTGGCCAGGCTGCTTTCTAAGCAGCAGGGAGCCTCCCTGACATCCATGGACACCCAATATCTTCCTGGGGTGCCCAGAAACCCACAAGAGCCTGATTTAATAGACCCGAGTCCTGTTGGTGTGACTAGTAAAGCGAGGTGGTGAGCGAAGGTGGGAGGAGCAGGGTCAGTCTCTTCTGCTCATGGCACGAGGTGGGTGTTCAGGAGGTGGGCTTTGGCTTGCTCCATGGCTCGCTGAGGAGCTTGTGGCATCCTCTCGTCAAACTCTTGCTCCCGATTTGGCCAGCGGCCCACCAGGCTGTGCTAGCAGCGGTACCGTTTTAAACTGGGAAGGGTACAACCTCTAATTAAAAATTCCAATTTTTCAATGTAATTGAAGCTGTTGCAGAACTTTCAACTTGCTGTGTCAGAGGCTGTTAAAAAATAATAATAATTCAGGAACTTGGGTAGAAATTACAGGTGTATCTTACTGTGGAGTAGGTAATACCTTGATTTTTAGGTGTGGAGTTGTAGATATTTACTTGATGGTATTCAGACACAGGAAGGGTCCACGTACCTGCTGCTTCGTATGGCTATGTAAAGTTAAAAATAGCATGCACTTTTAGTTAGGAGAAAATAGCTGTAATCGGTTTGTGTATAACATAAGCTATTAAGCTGTTTCTTTAGTGAAAATACAGCTTTTTGGGTTAGAAAATCTGAAGTGGTTATGTTTAGTTTGCTCTTTACACAAAGAATCAAGGCAGTATTGAGTGTAATTACTGGAGACTAAGATTTTGTTTGGATGTTAGCTAACACGTTGGCTAATGTCTTATAAATGCTATTTGTGTCTTAGAGTGGAAAAAGAGTTATCCTTTAAAAGGGCGGGTATTGTATAGTACTCAGATACTTGGGCACTATTGTACCCCATTACTCCTATTGTAAGAAAAAAAGGTACTCCCCTAAATGTCTCTAGAGCATCCTATAAGTATTTTGAGCTGAACTAACCAAGACAAAGGCATGTAAAGGCTCCCACACAGCCTCGCTGCACAGTGCTAAAGGCTGTTCAGCAGGCAGCTGCCTACAGATCCTACTGCATCCTTCTGGCCGAGCCTGTGAAGGGTTACACCACACCTCCAGAAAGCTGTTCCTGCTGGGATGCTCTGATCCTTCCCTTGCCTGAGTCTGTGGGGACAGGGACCAGTGAAGATCTCTTCATTCTGCCATTCCTCTGTCTGCAGAGCTCATAAATCCATCCTCTGCCTTCACAGCCCGGAGCTGTTGGAGGAAACAAATTTCCATGGTGCTGGTCAAGCAGCCTTGGAGCTGTTCCTTCTGCGAATGGGGAAATTGGCCTGGGATGCTGCTGGGATGCTGTTTGGTCCAGTGTCGCTCCAGCAAGTAGAGGATGAATAGGTCGACAGGCAGGCTGAGGGTGGGGGCTGATGTCCTTTCTTTATTATTCAAAAGTTAGGGTTGCTTTCAGCTTTCAAGCTTCAGAGCACGTGTTTCAGCCCAAGCTATATAGCCTTTCTGTATTTCCATTTTGGCTCGGAATACACTTCTTGCTCATACAAATGTCTGCGTAAATCTATATAAATGAGTATCTTGTGTTAGATTGATGGAACTCAGCAATTACAGTACAGGCTGTGTTTGTATCTATAGCTTGGTCCCCTCTGCCTGGGCATTTGTGGATTTTCCTATGGGTGATGTGACAGAAGTGATTGATGGCTTCCAGGACTGACCATGCTGTGCTCTGTGTTCCCCTCTGGAAAGCTCCTGATGTCTGCGCTCACGCTGGAAGGGTGCAAAGAGGCCACTTGCTTCCCCCTTTGGTCTGAGGACGTTGGGAGTCTGCGAGTTACTGCAGCCTCCACAAAAAGGAGATGGGGAAAGGAGAGGCTGCTGTCACTCTCGTGTTTGCCACCTCCATATCTGTTTTTCCATTTAAAAAAAAAAAAAAAAACAAACCCTCCACAAATCAAAAACTATTGGAAGCCCACTGCATTAGGTTTTTTGATTGAGCATATTTTTTTCATTCCATGCATATGATAAAATGTGTACAGTGAGTCATGAAATCACAGCTATTAGCAAGCATAAAAGTTGCTCAAAATTGTTAAGCATTTTACGTTTATTTCCCCTCCCCGACTGTCTTTACTAACTGTGATAATGGTACAGTTATTAATTAACTCGTTATAGGTTAAATGAGTTATCTGCGAAGCCTTGTTTTAGATCACAGTGCTGTTTAACTATGCAGCACAGTCACATTAATTATAATATGTTTGGTTTAATTTTTTTAATATAATATTGAAAATATTTTCCCTGTCTCACATCATGTTTAAAAGAGGAAATTCTGCGATGAAATTTGGAAGAACCAGAAAACTTTTTTGTTTATGTAGCCATTAATGGAATATTAACTAAACTCTCTGCAACATTTAAAACAAACAAACAAAAAAAAACCTGACATTATCCTGCGGAGCATACTGTCTTTTTTTTTATAGGACAGTTTGCTCAAATTGTACAGATCCTCAGTGGTCTCTTGAAAACGCTCCAGGTGCTGAGTCATGTGCACGGCTGAGCTGCTGCTGGGAGCCAAGAAGGATTGTTGAGAGAGGAATATTAAAATAGTCTGTTTATGACGGCCATTAATACGGCTGGTGCGGAGGGTGCAGCAGCCTTTCATGAAAGGTGGCTTTGCAGCAGGGTCTAGCAGGCAGGCTGCCCTCAGCCGGCATGTATTTTTTATCTTGTTCGGATATAACTGGCCACCGCTAGTCTGTAAAGAGCGGCAAGACGTGCTGAGCTCATACACTTAAGTGGGGAAGGGAGGATTTTATGAATCCTGTTCAATTTAACACAGCACCTAACTTT
Organism: Larus michahellis; assembly: GCF_964199755.1. Classification (NCBI taxonomy): domain Eukaryota; kingdom Metazoa; phylum Chordata; class Aves; order Charadriiformes; family Laridae; genus Larus; species Larus michahellis. Next base: position 24,033,358 of record NC_133903.1, on the reverse strand, counting down.
ATAGAGGGTAAAAAAAAAAAAAAATCCTTTAGTAGCATCACCTCAGAAGGGTTAATATTTACCTTCCCTCCCGCTGCAGGTAGCATGAAGTTCAGCCAAGTTGTAAAGTCAGAAACAGGTGGAAAATACCTTTGGAAGAGGACATTGTTTGTCCTCATTTCATGCTTCATTAGCCGCTCTGCCGGAGGACTGTCCCGCATTGTTACGGGGTCAGGAGCCTCCCGCGGTGTTGGGGGAGAGGGGACATCTCCTCCCTGTCCAAGGGCTCTCATCTTTGGACCACCTGCGTTTGGGGTGGAGAGCACCCGCCTCCCCTTGGCTCTCCTGGCACTGGCCTTAACTAGTGAAGGAAAAGACGGCAGCAATTATGGCACACACAATTAACGAGCTTCTAATCTCCAGCCTTGCGTGTAATTGCTGCTGTCAAATACAATTAGTGTCTGACCAAGTTCCCTTCCCAGGGGGATGGCCAGGCCACACGGCACAGAGGGAGAGGAGGGGGGCGAGTGTCTGAAACTTTAGGAGAGTTTATGTTTTCTTGTTACCTCCCTAATAATCCTCGCTTCTCAAATTGTGTCCAGAAATGTTAATCCAGAGCATTAAGAGGACATGGTGGCCAGCAAAGCAGGCCATGAAGTCAGCTGTTGGGTTAACTCTGAAGTGTCGTCTGTCAAATTTGTCACCTGAGACTATACCAGCTTAATTACAATTCCATCATCGTGCTTCAGGGATTTACTGGTACCTTCATGTGAGCCTGACGGGGTTGCGGGATGTCACCTGTCCTGTGTTGGCAGCTGAGAATGGAGCTGCTGACCACCCCCCAGGTGTAGTTCAAAGGGTTGGGATGTGGGCCAAGGTTTCTCCTGCCAAGCAGACCTCTGAATGTCCAGCACTTGCAGCTCCTCCAGGCTTGGTGGCTCGGGACCCTCGGTTGCACCCCAAAGCCCTGCAAGGCCGAGGCAGACTTAGGTTGCTGCTTTGGTGGCTGCTGAAGGCTGCCACGTTCCTGTCGAGCCGGGCGTTTCACTGCTGTGTAGGCACCTTTCTACAAACTGGTACGAAGCAAGGTAACGTGTGTCCTTGGCCCCAGCACTGGGTTCTGCCCAGGGCCGTGCAGGGAAGCCCGGGAGCATGCCATGCAGACATCTACGACTGCAGGAACGGGTAAGCTGTAGGAAGGTGAATGATGCAGAACAAATTGCAGGCTGGAATCTGCACTATGTATTTGCTGCTGCAGAAACACGTGAGAAGTTTTATTTGTACTCATTTCGTTGGGAGTATTTCTTGTCTCCATCCCATAAAGGCAGCTACTGCTAATGCTCTGACTCAAGTTGCATCAGGCTCAGAGGAAGAGACAATACAATACATAGCCTCTGAACATAACCTGAGATAACTTCTTCCATGCACTGTGGTGGCTCGGGTGCGAGATCCTGATGTGTAGCTCTAACTTGAAGTTTCCTCGCTTTTCCATTTCCACAATGATGAAAAACTTAGTCTTGACTGTTTTAAGGCATTATCCAATGTAACTTTGAGATAAGTATTTTGATGAGATGAACCTTTTTGCTAATGGCTTTCTCTTTTTCTTAAATACATATTTATGTGAAGCTACTTAAAGGTTTTGGGTGCGGACAAAAGCCAGAGTGAGATGTGAGGGAATTGGGGGATGATAAATGTGCTGCGCAACGCAGCCACGTGCCTTGCCAAACAGCTATTACTGCTGGGCGTGCTGGACATCTAGACACGCAAAACTAGCCAGGCAGAGTTCTCATTTCGCTCTGGATAAAACTGGGATACCCTAAATTTAACCCATACCTAGGATCTAGCTCTTTTGATAACTCCCAAGTTACAGTATTTTATTTTTTTAATTTTTTTTAAAGCTTTACTGAAACATGTGCTATTTCTGCTGTTTTGTAGTATCGTTGTAGGACTTCTCGGTATCTTTCTTTCTGTCAGATTCGAGTCCCTTGCCCTACATATAAAATAGCTGTGTACCGTTCAGTCCCAGCTAATTACCACTGGTAAGTTCACTTGCATCTCTGTAACAAGTTCTGGCATGTGAGTTTGAAGTGAGTCATTGGAAGGGCCCTTGGAAGTGCCACCCTGTCGAATCTGTTGTAGTCTGTTTTGTGTAGATTGGAATAAAGCTTGGGCTCAGAGACAAAAAAATAATAAATCCCTGTCCTGTCTTCAGGGATATAGCAAGAGGCTGGCCCACCAAACCAACCCCTGGCAGGAAACTGCTGCTCTTCCTCTTACACAATAATTTTCATCCTGCTCTCCTAAAATGCAAGAAGAGAAATGGATCATGCTGTGATCATGGGAGACTTTTAATAGAAGGTGAACTCAAAACCCTCAGCAAAGAAAATGTCTGTCTCTAATTGTTTTCCGTTTCCATAATACTTAGTATGATAAAACTATCTTCTTTCTCCTTTATTTTTCAATCATGATTAGACTTTAATGTAGTTAAAGCTTATAAGTGAGTTTGAGCTACTGTCTTGTTGAAGAGAAGATGGAGCTGAAATTGTCAGTGAGGCATTGGACAGGCTTTTTTAACGTGTCTGTCATTATATGTTAACCTCTGAACTGGGACACAACTTCTGTTTTGTGGCTGACAACAATTTAAAGGTATACATCTTGACATGGTGGATAAAGGAAGAAGGGGGAGTGGAGGGAAAAAAATGAATTAATGATGTTAGCAAATATTAGTCCCTGTATTTCCATTTTGTTCAGAAAGTGGTTGTCAGGCTCTGAGGCCATCTGGAGCAGCATTGTCAGTGACAGCCAGTCGAGATGCGATTGTACCTTGAATCGAGCCAGTCTTTTATTGACAAATACAGTGCACTGAGGCAGGGATGAGGATGCTCTGCTGTCTGTTCCAGGAGGAGTGTGGCTTTTCTCCTGGCATTCCTGGTGACATTTGAGAAGGATAGTTCTGGGCTTAGTTGAGTTCCCTGCGCCAGTCTGTGAGCGCATTGGGAGTCAGGGGAGTTGAAAATGTCTCTTAATGAGTACGTATGCTGCATACTGAAGCCCATATTTGCCTGTGATTTATGCTAGCTTTGGTCAACCAGATCCACCTACCAAAGTTAACTGTCAAGAGCAATAGTGACTGTGATATCAGCCTTAATTGTACACGAGCAACAAAGAATCAATGGGCAAGAGTTAGGGGAAGACATGAGAAATTCCAGTGCCTCTTAAGGCATCTCTTATGCTTCTTTATCATCTCTTCCCCCATCTCTTACACATCACTCCCTGTGCTTTGGCACTACAATACAATCCTCTGAGGTTTCTTCCTGTGCTGTCACAAATGCCCCTTTATTCCCACAGTTTTTAACTGGTGGCTTGAGGGCAGCCCCCTCAGGCTCATGGAGCCCACAGTAATTTTGCCTTCTCCACCGCATCTCCCTTACATGGTCCTGACTGGATATAATATTGCTGTCATCTCTCTCGAATTCAGGCTGCAAATTAAGGAAGCCTGAGATCATGTTATTTCTTACCTGTCCTTAGTTACGTGTGTATCTGCAGTGCTCTTGGACAGCACTGCCTGCAGTGAAAGAAATTGAACTGGCTTAATCGAGAGCCACATAGTTAATTATTACTGCCTTTTTTTTTTTTAAAGGAGGAGAGAGATTTTGCAGTGTCAGTTTTTAATTTCACTGTGGTTTGCAAGCTAATGTGATTGTAAACTCACTGGTCATCATCTGGGTATACGTAGCATTTCCTTTGTCTTTCCAGCCCTAAAAGCCTCTTTCTGCTGTAGAAATGTCAAGAGATTTGAGAAGGAAAATGCATCCGCGTGTTACTCAACTCACCAGCTAGTGTGAGCGACAAATAAAAATGCTGGTTCCTGTTAGTGCAATAGCTGTGACGTGGTTTGGAAGGAGCCGCTGCTTTGTCCCACCTCTTTCATTACCCGGTTTGGTATGTTGCGCTCAGATATTGCGTGCGAGTCCCTGGCAGGCTGGGTAGTACGGATATTGGAAACGGGCAGATGAGCTCATGGTATAGGCAAGTTGTCAAGGGCGGCTGGAAAGAAACCAGTTTGTATCTGCGTTGAGGCAGAGTTAATGTTTTTGGGAAGAAACGTTCCTCATAGCCTGGACAGATTCCCCTTGGGAAGTCTGATGGTGATGGCTGGTAGAGCCATGACTCTGTCTTTCATGGCTTTGCGGAGTAGAGGTGCACACTAAATCCCGAGAGCATAGCCGAAACTCTTCCGGTACATTTTTCATAAACTTGTTCTACATATTGAGGACTGTGATGAAATAAGCTTGGTTCAACGTTCATAAATGGAATATTGAGTTACCTATTTCTGTGTGAAAGAGGTGAGATAAAAGCTACATGGACAAAGTAACCTGTATATGGATTAAAAGCCAGAAAAGGTTTTGCCTGAGCATTTTTGGGAAGGCCTTTATCGCTAAGTTTCCCAATGATCTTGTGCACTCAATCAACATGATTAATCTTTGGTAGAAATGCATTGGTTGTGCAAAGAAGGTGAACTTAATCCAAGAAACCTTTTTTACAATTTCTGCCTCTAGAAAAACGAAATGTATTTTCTCAAGTGTTGTTTCTGACTTTGAAAAAAAGCAACAACCAAAAACTGTAGTGGGAAGAGATGAAAGAATATAGATTAAAAAATTTTTATAGCTTCAAATACTGGTCGAATGACCACTGTCCCTCAATATCAGAGAAGATAAACTAGTGGTGAATATAGCTTCATTTTATAGAAATAACTCTTGCATGTTCTAGCAGGTGATCTGAAATTAATTTTCTTTATAAACAGTGTGGAAATAATTGACGGACAGTAAGGTTCTCTGCTAAATAATTTTTTAAGAGGGGCATTGCACTGTAAAGAGTCTGAAGGCCTTTCCCTTCAGGAAAGGAGAACTTCATGTCAGCTTTTACTCTAAATTAGAGAAAGCCTGCTTGCCGTAGAATAGTTTTCAAAGCCAATTTCCTTTCCATTTTTTCTTATAAGAAAATACGTCTGATACCTGCAAACCCAAATATTACAGCTTTGGGCTGGTATGGGAGAGCTGAAAGGTGGAACAGGTCGGCTCAAACTGGGCAGAATGTAAAAGTAAATGTACCATGGGGAAATAATAAATGGATTTAAAACAAAAGCAACCTAGGGAGCAGGAAGAAAAACAAATGTAAGCAGGTTTTATTAAAAAAAAAAAAATCAACATATTTCTAGGTAGAATTCTGATGAGGCAGCAACGCTTTTTGGTATCATCAGCAATGTATTGCAGCTACTGAGAGACTGCTAGAGGTTGGGATGGCTTTCCCCATGCTTCTGATTTTATTCACCCTGGGTGCGATAATCTCTTGTCACCAAAAGCCGCAGAACTGTCCACTGACAACGGCACGTTGCAATTAATGGGCTGGCTTTACGAGGAATGACTGCTGCGAAATGTAAACCAGTTTTGACTGCTTACCTGAAGGCTGAGATACCAGATGCCCTGGAAGAGTTAGGGTTTCTGGTGCCCTGTACCCCCTAATAGGGTCAGGCTTTCAGGCAGCAGGCACTTACCCTTTGCTGAAAGTCTGGTGTCTTTGTAAAGTCAGGCAGTTGAAGATCCCAAGCTGCAGAATGCTTTTTTGAAAAGGTAGGCCTGAGGCTCCGTATCGATCAATCATTATTCTAATTGTTCATTTCTATTATGGTGGGAAACACGCAGAATCCTAGAGTTCCTGGGAGTAAATCATTTGGAAAAGCTGCCCATTATAAAATTTAATTTTAAATCTATATTAAATAGATTTATAAAGGCAAGCTTTGCAATCTAGTAACATAACATTATGCTACCTCACAGAGGCTCTGCTTTTGGGTCCTAAGGGGCCACGGCTGGGAGTGCTGCGGAGGCAGCGCTTTGGCTCGTTGTGAGCAGGATGGTGAGGACACCAAGCCTACCCCTCGGGTGACCCTCCTGGGCCACCTTCAGAGGAGCATTGATCCGGTTTGCTAAGAGATCCATCCAGCTGTTCTGGCTGGAGTAGGGTCATGGGGTACCATCTGCCATGGAGATAAGGCTTCCGGAGGGCTGATCCCATCTCTTGGGCAGGGGAAGGGGTGGGAGATGGCAGAGGGGTGGCACAGGCTGGGACAGGATGGGAGCCAGGATGCTGGACCAATCTTTCTTTTTCTTTCAGACGGCAGAGAAGAGGGGAAAGGAAAGCAAAACAGCATTTGGAGGCCCTGTTGTCAGCTCATTATATCAAGAAGAAACAATCAGGTGATTATCTGCGCTGGACTTTAGTTAAAACAGTATTTTTCTAATGTCATTTTGTTAAGCCTTTTTTCTTTTTTTTTTTAATATTGCACAAGTGTGGTGGCAACTACAACAGGATAATAAATGACAGGAAAGAACTTTTCAGGTCCATAATCATTTAAATCAATAACTGCCTGTATCACTGCCAGGTAGTAACCTTTCCCTAGCGCAAGATGTGGGGGAAGGGCAAGGCTTCCCATTTTTCAGTTATACGGCTAAAAAAAGGTAATATTGGATGTTTTTAATGGAAAGCTATTCAGACACTACTTTTCTCAAATAGTTATTTCTTTACCAATACATTCATTAAGGATTGTTCGGTGAAGGTTTTAATGTTGGACAATGTTTGCCTTCAGGGAGAGTTTGTACCTTATATCAGATTTAATTTTTTCTAGCTTCTGCAGCTCGCATAGCAGAAACGCATTTACTGAACTAGAATGGCTGCTATTTAAAACCTGTCAAGGTGCAAGTAGTAAGTGACATTAGCTACTGAATAAGGACAGCTGGGTTTTCTTGTTTGGTTGGTTTTTACTGTTCCAGACTACTAATCATGGGTATAATATTAACTCCAATACCTAAACGATTGTCTGGAGGATCTTTCAGAATACAGCATCACATTTTTAGTGAAGATGAACAGTCAGGGAAGACTGTATTTTTGAGCGGTGTTTGCTGTCGTGTTGTGGTCACCCATTTATGTGTATGTGATCCCATTTATTTTATTGAATGTCTTGCGTCATTTTAGTCCCAGGAAATTAATAGATAAACGCTGATTTCTCTAGACACAGCCTCCCAGGCTTGCTGGGAACTTTCCTGAAGTGTTAGAACTCTTAACACAGCATTTCTTTGACTTGTTGTCACAACCTAATGAAAAATAAATCTCGAGCAGGTGGCTCCAAACCCTTTGCAAGGAGCTTGGGTACGAATTGGTATGGCTGCATTCTGAGTGAGCAAATACGGCGGCAGCTTTGTGCTCGGAAGTATTGCAGGCGCTTCCCTCAGTGTTGCAATCGGATTTATAGCGAGATGGAACAATTGGCCAGGAGTAGCCTTCTCCACCTCGCACGGGGAGCCAACATCTTTAACTGTTGCCTGGACCTTGACCAGAGGTGGTCAGGTATGACCTTGGTTTAACACACTGTTTGAGGAATAGCGCTTCTGCTAGCCACAAGCTGCTTTTCTTCCCTGCTCTGTCCAAGTTGGTCTCAGCCAACATCCTTCATGTTCTAGCTGTTCTTTTAGGAGTGGAACATCTCAGTACTGCCCAGTGTTGGGTGCTCAGTGTGAGCTATGCTTAGTCCTACAGTGCTTCGGGAGGCTTGGCTATCCAAAGTACTGCCTGTGCCCCTCCTTTTGTATGAAATACAGCACAATATACAGGAAAACAGAGTTTGCCCTGGTTGGCTTCACTAGTCTAAATCTTCTTGTCATATTTTTGGTTTTTATTTCTATAAGAACATGACTTATGCAGGACTTGAAGCTCCCAATACAGCTCCAAATGCATTTTTTTTTTTCCCCAAACATACCACGAGGAACATACAGCACGTATGTTTAGTATAGCATAGCTATACTGGCTGTGGGCAGATGTAGTCTCTGACTCAGCTGGAATAGGATGATTCTGCTGAAAGGGAGTTAAATATGAGGAGAGCCTCAAGCCATATGAGGAGAGGCTGAGGGAGCTGGGCATGTTTAGCTTGGAGAAGAGGAGGCTGAGGGGAGACCTCATTGTCCTCTACAACTACCTGAAAGGAGGTTGGAGAGAGGTGGGTGTTGGCCTCTTCTCCCAGGTGAATAATGGCAGGACCAGAGGAAATGGTCTGAAGCTGTGGCAGGGGAGGTTTAGATTAGATATTAGGAAGAATTACTTTACTGAAGGAGTGGTCAGGCACTGGAACAGCCTGCCCAGGGAGGTGGTTGAGTCACCATCCCTAGAGGTATTTAAGAAACGTCTAGATTTGGCACTTCAGGGCGTGCTTTGAAGGGCAGAGACTGTAGGTTGTTGGCGGTTTTTTGTTTGGTTTTTTGGGGTGTTTTTTTATGTGCATGTGTGTATGGTTGGATTCGATGATCTCAGAGGCCCTTTCCATCCATGAAGATTCTATGATTCTATGAAATGAAGTCTCCAGACTGTGCTGCCAGAATGGAAACTCATGTGGTCCATTAGTACTGCTTTCCTCACAGGCATCAGTGTCTTCAGTTGCAAGATAGAAAGTGAGCAAGTGTCGTCACAACCTTGCCTACGTGCAAGTTGTACAGCTTCCAATTTCTCGGTTGCCCAGGTATTAAGGCTTTTTTCTACTGTTCATTCTCTTACTACAACAGGGAATAAATGTGTGCAAGTATAGGCACATCTCTAACAGTGATAATTACAATAGTAAAAGCGTAGTCCTAAACAGCAAAATTGCACTGGTACAAAATCTGCAAGCAGGTGAGCCAAAGAAGGATGGCCCTAGATGTTGAATTTGGCATCCAAGTTTATTTAAAGTGTGAATTGGTTTGATAGTAATACCACTCACCTGAGAAGGGTGGCTTTTCTGCAGCTGTGACTGATACAAGACTGTAAGATTAGCACTCAGTAATACTTAAGTGCATTTGTGAATAGAATGTAGTCTTAAAAAAAAATATGGCATTTTCTGTAGAGGAAGAAAATGAAAATGTTTAAGGGGAAAGAAAACTTAATAGCTTGAGCCAGCATAAAACACATTGATAGTTACTGGTAAGTCCCATGCTGAAAGTTCAGTGTGTATGTGTATACTGCTTTGAAACCTAAGATCTGAGAAAAGAAACTTTGGTGCAGGCTGTTTGGCTCAGTTGCCTACGGTGGGCCTTACTGAAGTTTTACCACAAGCTTGCAAAAACTGGAACGTAAATCAAACCACTTTAGTCCCTGTTTCCCAGGGCTGTTGATATGATCCTGTAATTACAAAGTATTTATCCTATTGAGGAAGCCCGGAATAAGCAACAAAAATAAATATCTTATTTTGTATACTAAATCTAAAACTTGAGGTCCTCATCAGCCCTGGGTTCTGACAGACCGCTGAAAGCAATTTCTTAGCAGGCATTGCTCTGCCAAACACAGCCTACCATATGCCCTTTTAGGATTCTGCTGATGCAAAGGCAGGAAAAGGCTGTCTAATTTATCTGGAGCCCGGCATCTTCCCAACCTCGCCTTGCACCAGGAGACAGACAAGAATGCAAGTGCAGAGTTTTGAAGGTTCACCTAAGCAGGTTCGCTTATTTTCTTCTTACCAGAAGCTTTTGAACAGTTTGTCAAATAATTAACCTCCTCCAAGCTACTGCTATGTAACAAGAAGATGAGAGATCTTGTTTTAAATATTGTGAACCACTAGTTTACCATCAACGGTAAATTATCAAGTGAAGCAGCAATGTCATTGCTTTCAAACTGAGTGTCTAAAATTAGGCATAAATAATGCTTATATTCCTTTTATGGAATGAAATGCTTGGGTTTTAGGGTGCAAATCTGTAAATGTTGGACAAAGTGGAGTAACCATACCCTACCCTAAGGTCGGGTGGATCAGAAGGAGGAGGAACTGGGATGGTGCCAGGGCTGATTTTGCCATATCGCTAATTATCTCAAATGTTTCTGCTTTGAGAACAAGATAGAAAAATGGTCATTCTGGCTCACAGAAGTATGTTGCACTGATTCCAAATAAATTCAAGAGCATCCATAGAAACAGGTTATACCGATCTAATTAAATCAATTTAGAAAGAGATTCGGTTAAATCAGTGCAATTTGTGTGTTCATAGATCAATCCTCAAATCAGGATAAGGTCTCTTGAGCTAATGAGGCATAGCAGTTATTTACTTTGGGGTGCTGGGCACTGGTCATCAATTAAGAGTCATTAATAAACCCTGGCAATAAAGAGCGCAAGTACCCCCAGTGACTAATGGGGAGCAGTTGCAGAATGTATTAGCATAGTGCTCTGCCTCTGTGTTTCTCTGCAAATCACTTCTCTCACTTTGGGCATTACATAAAAATAACGCGTGCTGGTGACTGATGATGGGACTTGGAGGTTCCTCTGGAAGGAGGATTTAGAAATTACCTGTGATTTCCGGCTGGGTATAGCAGTGGGCTTTTTACTGCTGCATAAAGCTTTATGCCTGTTTTCTGATCTTATTACCAGAACAAAAGCAGTAGTAGTTGCGCTTTTTCATGATCAAATAGCTATAATTACAGTTTCACAAACCTGGGAAATGAGCGGTGAGATGAGGTTGACTGATGTGTCACCCATATAAATCTAATCTAAGACACAAACTGAGGGAGATGCCAAAAATACTGTAGCATTGGAAATTCAACTTTCAAGCAGGGATGAGGGGGTAGGCAGTTTACAAGTCTTTCCAGGGAACGAAAGCATTGACTTGGCAGATGGAGAATGCAAAATAATGTTGCCAAACGTCTGTGTCCCATTCCCCTTCCACTGGAGGAGCCCTCCTGCATTCTGCCGTGGGCTACTTCCATGTGGCCTCGGTGTGCCAGGTCGGCACAGAGGCCTCCCTGAGCTAAGCTTTATGCATTGCCGAGGGATGCTGGAGAAGCCCTTCTCTGGTAGAAACTTCCATTCTTTCCCATAATGCTTGGGAGTGACCCTGGCCGCGAGTGGGGCTTCATTTAGGATCAGGGTGCAGAGCGGGCACCCCTCGTTATTTGGGAGCCTGCTTGATGCCATGTAATCTATCAGAATTTTATTAATCCCACTAACGCAGCCGCCATCTGGCCCCGCTGCCGGGCCGGCTCGCACGAGCCCCCGTGATGGATGGCCTCAGGAATTGATTAGTTGTTGTGTGAGACAAATGAACTGTTTTGGCAGAAAATACCAGAGGTCGCTGCGTGTGGTCAGGCACAAAGGCTGCTGAATTTTAAAGAGCTGCTTCCAGCATCCATTGCAAGGATGCCGCTTTGGAGCGGCGACAGCTTTTTGAGACGAGCCCAGCGCTCCGGAGCACGACTGGGGTTTTGTTCTCTCCCTTCGTCCCCACTGTCGGCAGCGCAAAGCTGCGGAGGTGTGGGAGGCAGGCATCCTTGCCGTGTTGGGAATCACGGGCTCGGGCTGGTATTGTGCATGCGTTTGGGTGGTTGTGCCGCAGATGTCCGTCGCTTGCACAAATGCCGGGCTGTGCAATCCCTGCAGAAGAGCTTTCCCGGTTGTGCGGAGCCCACGCAGCCCCTGGCGTGCTCAGCCGTGGCGCGTCTCAAACAAAACACCTGCGGGTCCAGGCAGCTGGGCTTGGGGTTGGTATTTTTTTCAGGTCAGTGTTATTTAGAAATGGATGCTCTTCTGGTGATCTTTAGCAGTCAAGTCCCTGACTTCAAGATGATTGCCAAGTTTATTGCTTTCCCACCCCCTTTTTATTGTCCCCGGAGCAGTGACCCTTGGGGCTTCGCTTTGTTGTGCAAAGGGGCAGCTGGGCTCGGCCTGCCTTCCCTTTGGGAGAGCTCATCCTTTGGTGGCGGCTCCTGTTTGGGGTTTGCACGGCCGCCTCCCCTCTGGTGCTGCCACTAATCTGCCAAAGTGCGTGGCGCAGCGCAGCGACGGGTGGGGAATTGGATGACACGTGTCTCGCTATGTCCCGGCTGCTCTCAGAGGACGGCGCGTGAGTGTGCCAGCAAGTGGGCAACACTTCCCCCGGGACAGCCTGCCGGCTCAAAATAAACTTGAGTTATGGATTTATTCAGCTTGTAAAACCTCAGCTGGCATAAATAATTGAGAAAGCAAAGGTTTGTCTGTGGTGCATACCTCAGGGACCCGCTCCTGCCTCCCTCCCTCCCACCACCCTTTCTTATGAAAATGATCCCAGTTGCACTGATAGATAATAACAACACCAAGCAATTAAAAGCTATGGGTGGCTGGAGAGAGGAGAAAAGGTTCAGTTAATGAGCTTTTCCTCTTCCTGTGCCCAGGAGAGCCTCAGAAGTGACGAGGCGATTAAAGCGAAGAGATAATTATAGATTATGTGAAAATGGGTCCCTTGGGGGCCGAGGGCCTTGACATAAACAGTAAGTGTTGCGAGTGTCTCTCAGCTCCCTGTGCGCTGCCTGCTCCGCTCTGCCGCGCTCCCGCTCTCCCGGCTGCAGTGTGCCAAGCTGGACAGGCAAAGCCACCTGTTAGTGGCAACCGGGGCCGCTCCGCTGGGACATGGCTTGGACCAGCCCTGGGAAAAAGGGGAGAGGACGCCCAAACTAGCACCTGATCGCAGCCCCCTGCCCAGAGCTTTGTGCTGGAGGTAACCTGCAAGGGGGGGAGGAAGGGGACGCGGCAAACCTGGAGGACGCTCTCTGCGCACAAGCGGAATATCTGAATTTCAGTGTCTCTTCTGTGCCCTTTTTCATGGCAGTCTCGGTGGCTGTTTAGGAAGTAAATAGGTTCATAGCACTCCAGGTAAGAAGTGAAGGCTGATTAACCAGTGGCAGATCTTTCCCATGAGCTGTTTAATAACGGTAGGCTCAAAACGTCTGTTTTGGACAGCTTATGAAGCCTTCCAGGCCTGGGAAGAGATGGCTTGGTTTAAGTCATTCCACATCCTTTTGTTCAAGGGTGGTAAAGCTGCCCATGTGTTACCTGCAGGCAACAGAGAGGCTTCAGCTCGACATTAAATCAGAGTTAGCATCTCTTACTGGGGATGGGGGAGAGCAGAAGAAATTAGCTTTGGGAGTTGAACATGTGTCAGCAAGGGAGAAGAGAAACCCTTCTGGCCGTCCTCAAGAAATAATTATAAACATATTCGCTGCTTTTACTGACAGTCAAGTGGTCACTGATTTGAAGACTCTTTTTTAGCTCAACAAAAAGTGCTGTTGCTTGTATATCAGACAATGTGACATGGAAACAAAATTGCGTCTCAGTCTTCTTTTAGCTACAAGTTTTAAATAGTTGTGCACATCTCCATTAGGTTGAGTTTTATGGTCTTTCCCATCTGAAGATGTCTTGAATGCTGTATTTCTACTTAAATGAAGATTTTTATTTTTTTTTCTGAAAACACTGATACAAATGCCATGGGATCATTCGTCTCCGTCCCCCACCCAGCCACCCCCCAACATTATCTGAGCAATGTCTTTGCAGTGTCACTTTTGTATTTCTGATGTCCCTCTGTCTGTGTGGTTTTCAGACTGTTTCTACCAGTTTCTAGCCCTTGCTGCTGACTCCTACCAGTTTTATGGGGAATGCGAATTCCTGCTGGGAACTGGTCTGATAAAAACACGGCATCCTTTTTGTTTTCCTGTAGCTACTACGGTGGAGGGATTATTCAGCATGTACGCATGCACACATGTGCAATAAAGGGGGGGGAAAACCCCAACCCTGAGCTGCAATGTTCTCAAGCTATGTTCCTTACTTGCCCTGTGTGGTTTTGAATGCAAAGTTAGCAAATAACAGTAACTTATCTTTATTCCATTTACCATTCAAGCCAAGCTTTTTCCCCAGTGTTGGTCCCTCCAAAAATCTTTAAAATGGTTTTAACTCCTCTGAGCTCTTTTCTCCATTTCCCTTCCTGGTTTTGGCATGTGACTAGATCAAATTGTTTTAATTAATGCAGACATTTAAATGTGATTATTTGGTTTGCAGACAAGATGTCTTTCTTAGGACTATATGGACTTCTCTCAAATCTATTCAGGAAAGGGCTCATTTCTCTTTGGCAATATCTATAGAAAAGTTGTAGATAATATATGCTAATGTTCATTTTAAAGGAGGCATCAGGAACAGAGGAATGGTTTAAAGCTTGACCGATAAATGCAAGCAGAAAGACAAAATTTCCCAAAACCATATCTTCATGTGGGGAAATTGCTATTCTGGATAAATTCCATTGTGGAGACCTCTGAAAGAAAAGTGGTTTTTTGGAAGGGGGGGGTATATAGAGCATTTGCAGAGGTGGTTATTCCAGAAAAGCTAAATCATATCCAAATAGCTGTGTCATGTCATTTCCACCTTACAGACAATAATATACTTGGGAAAAGACTGTAGAAGTCTTGTCTGGAGGCTGTGGTAGGAAGATTGCCTGGTTTTGCTGCGTCAGTATTAATGTTCCCTCTCTCTGCTGGTGCAGACCCCGCAGCACGCTCCCCATGGAGCACGGTCGCTTTATCGCTGCCACGTACCTTCTGCTCTGCTGGTACCTCTGGCTTGCGTTTGTGACATGGAAGATCATCCAGGAGTAACTGAGGATGGTTGTGGACTTTTCTAGCAAGGAGAGACTGGGCTCTGCTTTGGTGTTACGGAAGAAAGAGTGATCTCTAATAAACAAAGTGTAATGGGGGAAAAAGCTGCTGGAACCAAGTTACTATACAGCGTTGTCTGAAAAGCAGCTTCACCCAAAGGGCTGCTTTCAGCAGCTACGGGTGTGTTTGAGAGGTTGGACTAACAAGGTAGGACTAGAGGGACTTCCCAGCACATCAAGTCAGCCCTTGTTAGTGGGGGCAGGCATGTCTCATAACCTCCATCATGAATCTGTCAAGTTCCATCTCGAGCAAAATAAGCTTTTGCCTTTTCTAATCCCGCCATGGGATTCTTTTGTTTTCCCCCCCCCCAGATTTCAAAGTAATTGCATCTAAAGCATGCAGTGATCTATTTCCCAGGAGCTTGTGTAGTGTACAGACAAGATGTCCAGCAAATGAGTTCATGAGAGGCTGGTTAAGAACCTGGAAGACTTCTGTAATGTCCCTAGGCCTATACATGGACTGTGAAATCTTGTGCAGCATCTGGCTCTGCCAGAAAAGTGCAAGTTGGCTATCAGGAAGGACTCTTTGTGTATAAAGAACAGGGGTGGTGTGCAGGAGAACAGTGCTACTAAAGGAGCAACGTGCGAGAGAGGTCAGAGGAAGTTATTTCTTTGGGGAAAGCAGCACTTTAGTACAGGAGCTAAATATCAGTACATTTTTCCCCACCTTTTACTGGCACTGAGGAAGAAAAGGGATGCTTGAGGTCTGAAGAACAGAGCGTAGCTTAGTAAGCCAGGTGTGTAATAATAAGAGTGGAAGTAAAAGTTGAGTCATGGAGCTCTGCCTGTCCTGATGGGAGCAGGGAACATGATCTTGGTGACATTGGTATTTTCATTTTTCTGGGGACTACAGGTTGAAGAGCATCACTTTTTGTTTGTAACCCATTGCTCAGAAATGCAAATAACGTTTAGATTGTACTTTTCCTTGCTCTGATGCTCTTCAGCCTGTGAGGTTCAAGAGCAGTGCAGATGAATAGGAGTTGCCTTTTAGCACCAGGGGATTGGTTCTCGAACTGACCCATTGTGTTGCAGAGGTGGTTCTCTCCTGCCCAAAAGGCCCACAGCAGAATGACCTCCCTGGTGGGTTTGACCTTCTCCAGCAACAATTTTTTTTATGACAAATTTCCTTTGAGGCTGTCGGGCCTGAGTTCTGCTGAACATCCCAGACTGTCTTAAGTTAAGGTGAAACTGGAGATGTCACGAGAGGCAACTGTTTTGCGTTTAACTCTTGTGAAGCTGCCAAGTCCCATAGCAATGCTGATGGGTCCGTGAGCCAGCAATGTGCCCTTGTGGCCCAGAAGGCCAATGGTCTCCTACAGTGTATTAAAAAGAGTGTGGCCAGCAGGTCGAGGGAGGTCATCCTCCTCCTCTGCTCTGCCCTGGTGAGGCCACATCTGGAGTACTCTGTCCAGTTCTGGGCTCCCCAGTTCAAGAAAGACAGGGAACTACTGGAAGGAGTCCAGTGGAGGACTACAAAGATAAGGGAATGGAGCACGTCTGATGAGGAAAGGCTGAGAGAGCTGGGTCTGCTCAGCCTGGGGAAGAGAAGACTGAGAGGGGACCTCATCAGTGCTTGTCAATATCTAAAGGGTGGGTGTCAGGAGGATGGGGCCTGACTCTTTTCAGTGGTGCCAGGCAACAGGACAAGGGGCAACAGGCACAAGCTGGAACACAGGAAATTCCATCTCAACACAAGGAAAAACTTCTTTACTTTAAGGGTGACAGAGCAACTGCCACGAAGCACTGTAGCTCCAGTCACTCATACAAAGCTCTTTTGTAATGTTTTAAGAATCCGTGAAAGGCCTTAACTTCATTACAGGTTTGGTTGGCTGGTAAGAATAGAAGTTTTACTGGGTCTGAAGCCAGGGTATTACTTCTAGCTGTAGAAGAAGCTATAGGTGTAACTCAAGCACCTGTGACACCACAACTTGATCTTTCTGCCTGCAGGCAGGTGTAAGCGAGGACGCCCTGGCATCCTGGCACAGACCCGTGCCGGTCCCTCTCCATACACCAGCCTGCTGCTCTGAGCAGAGATCACCGTCAAGTTTGTCTTAACACTGTCAACAAAAAAAAGGAGGAGTGCAATTAGGTCACTTGCAGGGTGGTAAATTAAAAAAAAAAAATTAGGAAAAACCAAGCCCTGTGGTCAGATTCCAAGACAAACACCAAAGATTTCACAAATACCTGGAGAATCACTTACCAAAGAGTATCCAATAATAGCAGGCACCTGTTTTGAAGTCACCATGAGAAAGCACTTGCCCAGTGTTCACCCCTTCACACACAAAATGCTAAGTTGTGGAGCTCGTCCTTTAGAGAGGCCAAGAGTATGAACGGGCTAAAGAGCAGAACAGAGTGGAAAAAGGACCTGGAAAAGGCTGATAAAAATCTCATCTGGATGCAGCCTCTAGCTACAGAAATCCTTAAGCCACTGCGTTTCTGAAGCTGGGAGGATCTAACCAGGGCCAGATTACTTTGCGTGTGTCCTGTTTCATCTGCTTTTTTCTCCAAGCCACCGTTAGTGGCCACTGTCTGAGATGGATGGCATCAGAAGGGTCTTTGGTGTGACCCTGCATGGCTGTTACAAGTTTGTATAGCGGGGAGAAGAGCAGCTTTAGCCTTTTACCTTCTGTGGGATCGCAGTGATTTGTACCAGGACTGGAATGTGATTTTTTGCTGGCTAACTTTATAGACTTCTTGTGCAATTTACAGAAGTAAGCTGACTTTTGTCCTGGCATAATATTGTTTAAAAACAACCTTTGTTTTTTAGGAAGCAGGATCTTCTGTCTCTTACCTTGGAAAAAAAAAAACATATTATTCTACATGTGCAATACTAGGTGTCTATTTCAGTCCAGTGATACTATTAAAACGTCTGTACCAAAGTCAGAGTGTATGATGTGCATGTGGCCTTTGTGTTGTGCAGTAACATGATGCTCCTTTTGCTTTTGTTTCCTGAATAGGGAAGAGGACAAGAACATTTTTGATTACTGCAGAGAAAACAACATTGACTATGTAACCAAAGCCATTCGATCAAAAAAAGTGGATGTGAACGTCACAGATGAGGAGGTATGGAGAAAAAGATGAGCACTGTCAGTCTTTTGTTTTGTCTATTAATTCAGTGCTGCTCCTTTTCAAAATTCCCTGGTTAGGACTGTTAGAACAAGGTACTAAACAGTCGGACAAACATTTGGTCATCAAGACAGGGATAATCTATTTGAAAATCTAGAAAATCTATTTTCCACTGGATTTCTGGTAGTGTGGATGTACTGACTGCGATGCTGTAGCATACCAGAAACTTACTTTCTATGTTATTTTAAGCAACGCCAGCAGCCACTTGCAGAATAAGATCTTCTGAAGACCCCCTTTTCCCCACCTTGTATGCAAAATGTGGTCAAATAGAAGTAGGAAGTGAGGGAAATGGCTTTTCTTGAATGATGAACTCTGTCCATGGGTGAAGGAGGGTTTCTGCTGCGCCATCAGCTTTTCGTCGTTCCCAAGCAGAAGGCACATGAGTGCCACAGGCTTTCCAGCTTCACAAAAGCAGTGACATTGTCTGGTTTTTTCCCTGCTCATCAAACTCAAAACATCATTTTCCCCATAGGGAGGTAATACAGGCATTGCCAGAAACCCCAAGAAAAAGATATTTGTCTAAAATTGCGAATTGGCTTGATCCTTTTCTTGGTAAAAGTAAACACCCTGGTGTGGATGGTTTTTCCTGTTCATCCTTCAGGAAACATAGCAGTACCAGCTTTACTGCCTTGGTTTTGATGCTTGCATACTGCCACCTAGCCCTGCTCCTGGTCCATCGTACGTACAGCTACTTTTGCCCGCTGCTTTCCAGCACATTGTGTTTTGGTGAACAGATGAAGTGCTTACACATTCATAGACTGAGACGCCACAAATTCAGTTGGGTTCTCCTGTAGCTCTAAGCAGATTTCTGCCCTCTGAGCCATGACAGCCCCGGCTGGGGCTCTGAATGCTGATGGCACGGCCTTTTATTATTAATCAGGAATTCATGTGAATTAATTTTCAGAGGAGAGGAGGGGAGGGTGTTCACGATCAGGGTTGGAATTTCACATCATAAATTCAATGAACTGAAACTGTCATGTGCCACACAGTGGCTGCAACAGCGCTGTTGCCGAGCTCCATCCCTCCTTCTGCCGATCACAGGTTACAGAAGTAAATGTCCAGGGCAGTCCCACAGAACGTGGCTGGAATCCTTTCATTAATAAAAGATCATTTTGGGGATCACACGCTTGCATGATGTTATTATACACTTATTGCTAGCATTGCTTTGTTTCCACTGCTCAGCTGCTCTTGCATAGTTAGAAGCGTCCAGAAGCTTGTACCTCACTTTGTATTCAAGCAGCAAATGTGCTTGTTTTCAGCCAAATAAATTTTGGGGTTTTAAAAAAAAAAAAAAAAATCAAAATATTTTGTGAAAGAGGGCTGAGATATTTTAGATCTGTTTAGAGCCAGATCTGAAAAATGCCAGGTGACATCCTCTTTGGGAATTATCCATGAGTCTCTGATGTAAGAGGAGACCTAGTTCTGAACTAATGGGTATTAGCACATGACTCTTGCAGAGTACGGAATTGCTTCGGCACAGAGAGGAGCTGAAAAGGCTGCCTGCTTGTGAAGGGCTCAGGGGAAGATTCCCCCTGGTGCAAAATTCCCTCAGAGATGAAATTCTCACAGACTCGGTGATTTTTGGCTTACCTCAGCAAATGCTCAAACAGGGAAGTAAGAACTTTTTTATTCCGTGCTGGCTTCCTTAGGCTTTTCTCTAACTGGTCCAAAAAAAAAAAAAAATTAGCATACCAAAAAGAAAAATCTGAAAGAAATATTTCATGTCACGTTAAGGAGCTGAAACCATTACCGATGTTGTTTGGTATCCAAACATGTTCTTCACGTAGGGTAGCTTATTTTCCAGTATCATGCCGGTTGATTGAAGTTTTAGAACCTATTTTAGACTGGAGATAACCCAGACCGAGCCTTTGGTATAGTGAAGTGTACGCAAGCATAATCTTGTCGTTTTTATTAACTCTTTTAGTGTTACTGTATAAATACATCCTGCCATATCCAAAAGATGCCTCTCCTAGCCCTCTGAACATAACTCACGCTGTCAGTCCTTTGATTTAAATGCCTATAAATTTAAAATGGCAGCAGAAATACATACAAAGAGTTAACTTGTTAGGAAACAAAATCTACTGAAGCACCAAATAGCCTCATGCTAAACTGCAAAGATGCTGGGCTCAGCCTTTCCTTGTACAATAAAGCCTTGACTGAGGTTGTAACGTGTTTAGATTTTATTTTTATGTGATGCGTTAGTACTGTATCTAATTGTGTCCCCTCATTTTGTGCAAACCTGAAATAAGTTAGCAAAAGGAGAAAAGAAATCAAGAATTAAAACGTAAAATGGGGACAAGCCAACTTACTCAAATCAATAGGGTTTAAAAAAGGGTAATAGAAATCTCTGGGGCTTAGATAGATGCGCTTGGTAACTTTCAAAGCATAAGTGGTCTTCTCCCCACAAGAAATAAAGATCCTCATGTAGAGCATTCAAGCCAGCATACCTGCTAACAGTTTGGATATAATAAACTTCAATTTAGAATTAAACAAAGAATCTAATGACAGTAATCATGTACCGGCTTCCATTTACTGTATCTAAATTGCCCAGAGTTCAACAGAATAGCTTGCATTCACTTAGAAGAAGTAGCGCAGACTAAAAACAAGCCGTTTCTCTTGCGTATGTCAGCAGGACTAATGAAATAAGAAATGGACTGTGGCTGTGAAGTCGCCGCAGGCACATCCCGGTAGCGTGGATTGCTTCCTGCCTTTTTGAGAACAGTATTTCTTCAACTTTTTAACAAACCAGAAACTGTTCAAAAGTATAGATGAGTTGCTTTTGTAATTTGTGCCAAAGGCTGGGGAGGTTGTAGATAGAGAAATATTTATTATTTTTTTTTAATCATTGGAGAAAACCCAGCAAACAAACATGTTACCTGTGTGCAGTATTTAAGCCCTTGCCAAAACTTTAACAAAAGGCGTCTGAAATGACGCTCGCTTAGTCCCCGATCCTCGTGCTTTTGAGACGGCAAGTGCCAAATTGCTGCCAGCTTGCCAAGGAAAGGACGGGGGGGGGAAAAATGGGTTTGAAGAAGGATCTCGTACTTCTGGATTTACAGGCTTTCTCCCATTAGAAAAACTTCCCCAAATGTTTCAGAGCTCTGGAAATGATTGACTCCCGAATCAAATCTGGAGTTTACCTGTATAATCACAACAACGACCCTTCCGTTCACTGTTTTTGCTGTCATGGGCGGATGCAGCCATTCTATATATACATATCTCTCTTCTTAATTACCGGTAATAAAACACTTGCCACAAGTTAGAGTGGCTCTCATCACTATACAGCCATTCCAGCTGCAAACAACGTGCCTAGAAGTATAGCTTAATATTGTAGCACATCCATTCAGTTTGGCTTTGTTCTCCTCTTTCTCTGCATTGGCTAATTGATGTGAAAATCATTCCCATCCGTTTGTCTGCCGAGACTCGGTCTATCTGAGACAAATCCCTGTCCTGTGCTTTGTTTGTGAACACCCTGTGACTTGGAGCTGAGCAAAATTGATGTGCTGTTGGCTTGAGAAACTGCTGCAGAAGCTGGCCAAGCTGGCAGCGGTTACCCAAGCAAAGCACAGAAGATTTAAGAGGCAGGGTTAGTGCACTGGGGCTATTTTTATGCTTTTTTTATTAAATACTTCAAAGGCAGGGGGAAGTGCATCCTCTCAAGTAACTTCTGCAGCAACTGTTGTGTGTTTGAGTTGCATGGAGGGAGTACCTTGATGTTTGATTGCATTTAGTCAAGACCTCGCTACTGCAGTGCTTTCCGATACGAAATTATTTGTGTTGCTCTGAGTCTCTCGCTGCTTAATGAAATAGTCATATGGGAACTGTTTTGGGGAAGCTCAATCTGTGGCCCTTAAGATTTTTGCCATGTTATTTAAACACACAGACGCATGCTATATGCTGATATAAAGCAGCAGCTGTGCAGACTAAAGGATTTTGCAACGCGCACAGGTGATACCCGTGCTATACAGAGAGTTGAACTGTACATTCAGCTTGTTTGCCTTATTGCTGAGGTTTGTTTTAAGGAAGACGTGGGAAACAAGTGGACTTTGTAGCTGTAGAGCTGCGTAAGTACATTAGCTAGAACTCCTCAGTGTTTTAATTTGTCTGATGTAAACAGTAGTGAATGTTATCTTGTTTTAAATACAAGTTTCTTAGTAATGCTTTTTGTTATATGGTAAGTATGTTGAGATACTTCCATATCAACTGGTATGCTCTTGCACAGGATGTCTCCGAAGTCCCTTACGCCCCGTGTTTACGGCATAGGATGCTGCAAGGATGCAGACGTTTCTTGGGTGGAACGCGTCAGCTTTTTAATAGCGCACAATTACAATGCGGAGCCATTTAAGGCACTAATTGGAAAATATTGTATCCATTTAGAATTGCAGAGAAAATATATAGGTAAGCAGAGTGTAATTACCCAAAGTGGAATTGGCCCAAGACTTGAAATCCATACTCCTGCAAATAGCACAAGGAGATTTTTAATGACTATAGATGAACAGGCTTCGGTTTCTTTTCTTGTTCAAAAGGCAATGTTTGCAGCAGGACCGGCCTTCCGGTGTCACGGGCAGGGACCAGTCGCGCAGTGCGGCAGTACCCCTGAGCTGACAGAATTGGTTTTCCTCTATTGGTCTCAGCCAAGTTCAGTACCAATAAAATGAGATTGTGCTTGTCCAGAGACAAACGCAAACCAGCCTATGACAGCCACTAGCCTGTAATGTGAGTTTTGATATAAAGGATGGAAATGCCTTTGTTTTGTCGTGTAATTGCACAATGATTACGCTTGTGTAATTACAATATTATTCCTCTACACATATATAAAGAAACTGAAATCATTTGTTGAAGTATTTATTGCTGTTGTGCATATTGCAGGTAGTGCTTCTTTGTTTTGAAATAAACATCTGTAGCAAAAAAACTTGGTATTTGTCCAACTGAAATCTTACATCTTAAGTAATTACCAGTCCAGAGATGAGCTAAGGATGCTAAACATGAATTAAAGTTATTTCCATGTTTACCAATTGTTTTAAATTGTATCTTTCCCCCTTTTAGACTTTGATAGTGGTGTTGAGTTCAAGAACATTAATCATTAAATGGCCCGTGGATGTCATCAGTGCTTCCATAGACAGTCATGGTCAGAAAATTCATTCTAATTCAAGGTTAATTAGTGTAACATTAAAATTATGTGTTACAAAAATTAATTACTTGCTGGGTCAAAAAGTGTGTTAAAAAGCTTAATGCCTTGTGTCTGAGATCACATTTCCATACTCAAAATCATGTTCTACCTCTGCTGCCTTGCCCAAGAATATCCAGCAGAAGCAGCGTGAGCTTCGCTTGCAGGTGTCTTCTGCCCTTCCTGCTGTTTTGGCACTGTGGTCGGGAAATTTGGCTCTCGGTTCCCATTAGCAGATAAATGAGTTGCTCACCTTGTTCCCCACTGCTCTGGCAAGAGATTTATGAGCAGGCGTGGGCTAATTTAGCTGATTTCATCTGTGAAGGTCTGCGACTGTTTTGTGTAGCACACTGGAAAACACGGGTCAGCCTGACGGTGTCACAGCTTCGGGGGATGATTTCTTGGTTATCTGCAGGGTGATTTCCAAGGAATCCCCTGCAAACGTGCCACATGCCATGCTAAATCAGGAGAGACTGGTACTAACAGTAAGTGCTAAGTGTACATAGCAAACAAAGAAGAAAACCTTCCATCTCAAACTACTTTGAGCTACCTTGGAGTACCTTGAGCTCCCTTTGGAGTGGCCGATATATAAAATCTTCTGTAGTTCATAGAAAATGCCTGAGAGCTGCTGGTCAGAAGGCTCTGTTGCTGCTTCAAATGCATTTTGGGAATTTAAGAGGATAAGCACTCCGGCCTCAGCACAGGACTGTTAGAGGGTGTGAGACTGTGTCACGGCTCTGCTCTGATGTCCTGTTGCGAAAACAAGTGTTACCCTTCACAGGGTTTGGGCTGTGCTAGCCCAAAATCAGTGCGGCGCCCGTGACCCCGGGCCCAAAAGCTTGACTTCACTTCATTACATCCACAGCCCTTTCCGAGGCCAGCTGGGTTGTTCAGATGTGCGTGTCAGCCCCCGGAGGGGTCCTGGGCCACTTCCCATGTCCTTGACAGGCAGGAAGATCTGAACCTCCATCGCATCCTCTCCCGTGGTGGCGGCGACTTATAGGAGGACGATGGGAAGAAAACTGCGGAGGTTTGGGAGGGGCTGGAGCCATGGATGCAGCAGCCCGTGTTGCAGAGCTGAGAGGGGGACGGCGGTGGGTGACGCCTGCCCAGACACCCGGTTTTAATCTTCTCTTGCAGCAGAGGCGGGGCCCGTGGGCTGGGTGTTTCAGACCTGCCAGAGGAATGAGCTTTTGGGGACTTAGTGACTTAGGCAGCATTGAAAATCTTACCCTTAACTGTGTAAGTCGTCGCTCCCAGAAAAGTCAGAGGTGTCAAAATCCCAAATCTATGTAGGGGGGAAAAAAAAAAAAAAAATCATGTCATGGCTCCTGCTTTTCATGCTTTGCTGCTTTTCCCCTCTATAGTTTTTGCTGGCTTTTGGGTTTGATGCTAAATTAACGAAAAATCGAACCATGCATCACTTGCAACGTTTCTGGCATTGTTCTCTAAGTCCAAATCAGGAGCAATAGCGTGTTGCATCCTAATATTAGTGTGGGTTTTTTTTAAAAGTCTGTGTTAATTTTGTTGTTAGCATTCAATACTTAATAGCAAGACTTAATTGCCACACTGTGATTTTTTGGCTGGCTTTGTTAATTTTCTCCTGGATGTTGCAGGGCCGGGCTCTGCTCCACTGGGCGTGCGACAGAGGACACAAGGAGCTGGTTTCAGTACTGTTACAGCATGCTGCTGACGTTAACAGCCAGGTAAGAAAAGAATAAGAAGTTGAATTTGATTGATGTCTTATGTAGCCTCCTGACCAAATGTTTCAAATGAAACGGAGTTCTTCCAAAACTCCATAGAAAGTTCTCTCAGGGCAGAAGAACATCCAAAAAAGTAACCTGGGAAAAATAACAGAATTTGGTTGCATGAAATATATAGTCATAAGGGGCCTTTTTCAGTTCCTGATGAAACTTCTCCCTGCAGTAAAGTTTTTTGATCACTGGCTGTGGCTTCCAGTGTGACTCATGGTACTGATGGAAATAGGGATTTCCTGCGTACGAGGTGTTTGGCAGCTTCCTACATAAAGTGCGTTCTCCAATGTATTTTTTGTAAGACTATACTCTTAGCAGACCTTTATGGACTAACGGAAAGGGAATCCCACTTTGCCTAGCAGAAAAGGATCCACTAAGTGCCTGGTTTTGGCAGAGCACCCCCCAGGGTTAGGTGATGCCTCAGGTCACGGCGTGGTGGGCATGTGACGGCTACAGTAGGATCTCGGTGCTGACTGAGGGCAAAGTCCAACGGTTTATGCCACTTCCATCCCCACGTACCCACCTCACCCCCTTGGGGGTCACTATTTCTAGCACAGTTTGACTTAACATAAAGCAGCTTTTTAGCCACCGCGGTTTGCAGCCCGCGCGTCTGAGCTGAACTAGCAGCAGTTTTCGGGTAACCTTAACAGACCAGGCTGTGAACTGCTCAGCAACTGCTTTGCAAGTGGTTCCTTCCAGCCAGCCAGCTCGAGTCTGCCTGCGCTCATGAGTCAACGCTCCTAGTTTTGTCAGCTTGTTGTAATTAAGGGCTGACCTGTGTAACTGCGATCGTGTTCGGAAATAATTGTCCAACATATTTCTGTCAAATTATGATTGACTGCTCTTTACCAGTGTGGCACTTACTGGCATTGTTCCCCTGCCCGGTTTGGACATAGATACACCTCTGCTGACAAATTTGCTAGCTCTTACCAGTGAGATCTTAAGCAGCCTTGCGATAAATGCTTCAGGAATTTGTAAGAGGTAGACCTTAAGTACCGTTGCAATCTGAAGGCTTGTCAGCAGGCCTGTAGCGTTCGCAGGCTACAAACAGCTGTCTTGGTATTTGCCCACATGAAATCATTGTAAAAAAAACTCACTCTTGCCCTTGCCTGGGCAGAATTGCAGGTGGAATGGGTGTTAGGAAGCGTGGCTCTGCAGTAGCTGGTAAGAGACATATCTTCATAGAATCATAGAATCATTTCGTGCTTAAACCGCGGGGATTTTGATTGTAATGGATTTTATAGGAGTTTTTCCGTACATGGGAGAGGGGCAGTAGAACCAGTCCAAATGGGGGGCTTTGCATGCCCCACTGTCAGCTGCGGCCTTTCAGTCAGAGCTGGTGAGTGACGTGTCAGATAAACGTGGGAACAGCTTTGCCTTGAAATCAGGGAAGAACTGGATCAGGCACCTGCCTGCCCCCTTTGCCCTGGCAGCCGGGTTCTGTCTGGGATGCCGTACCACCGCAGCAGTTTGAAAAGTCACTTCTCTGATGCTTGTCTCATTTCTTTGGAGGTAAAGTCTGACTCAGAAGAAAAGGCTGAAGGGAAAGTCATCTTATTTTCTCCCTGAACAATAACTTTCTGTTAAATTCTTCTTCTCTTTTTTTTTTTCTTTTTGATGTATTGCACATTTCCCAACCAGATTATTTTTGGCCAGTAACAAAAGGTTAATAATAGCCATTAAAAAAAAAAATCAATCTTTGAATATTTTTTTTCCCCACCAAGGTAATAAAGGAGAATTTTTTATAAAGGTCTCTGCTCACACGTAGGTGTGTTCCTAGAGAAGGCAGATACATTTTTATTCTCAGCCATATATAAATTGCAATAACATTTCAAGACTTTGCGACCTAATGTTTATTTCTTTTTTTTTCTTTTTTGACCTTTACCCCCTAAGAATTCACATCCAAAGCAAAAGCAGAAGGAATTTTAAGAGCAGAGCAACCAGAAGAAAAAGGGGGAGGGAAAAACTCTGCCTTCCTAACAGGCCATAAGCACCGCAGCGCCTGCTATTATACATTACCAAATGCAGTATCAGTTAATGTGTAGGCTATAAAGAACGGCGGGTTAAGTGTAAGGGAATCTCTGGTGACTTGGATCAGTGTCGCTGTTATTCCAGCGCGATGTGCTCCCGGTAGAGGTTCCCTTTGCAGGCTGCATGTGACACCTCTGCTGACACATGCCGCTGCGATTTCCACCCACTGCTCAGGTCTTCAGGTGTTTTTATGTCTTGCTCAATTTTACAACGGTACCTGGGTGCAGGAAGCATATGAGATAAAGAATAAATTAGGGATTATGAGAGTTACGAGCAGGTAGTGAAGGAGAGAAATGTTACAGACCAATTATTTTTTTTAATTGCCTGTGTTTTAGTAGGCTTCTAAAAAGTTAGTCAAACAGCATGGCAGATTTATGCTCTCTTCCATTGCCTTTTTAATAAATGCTCTTCCATCTTGGCTCTCTTGGTGTGTGCTAAAGGATTTAGCTGCCCTAAGCAGATGGTGACGGTGGTGCTCTTGCTAGGTGACCTGGAGCGAGTCATACCAGTTCTCTGTGCCTGTAGATGTGCCTTGTTCACGTGTCGCTGCCTTATTTTAGTTATATTTGTACTACCTATTGTCCATCTACTTGCAGTCTCTGTGTCGAGAGGCTCGGCAAGAGTCAACTTACTGCTCTTTGTTGGTAAACAGACAGCTTGGGAGCAGGAGGAAGGGTCGCCTGGCTCTGCTTGATTCCTGTAGCATCCTCAAAACCGCTTTAATTCTGGGAATACCCACACACTGCTGGACTGCAGTGGTCCAGCGCCTGCGCTTTTGGCTTTAAACAGTGGTACTGCAGTTTCAAAAGGGTGGTTCACTAAATGTCGGTGAAAAGCTACAGCCATTGAGTTCTCTGATTGTTCATAATTAGTTCTAATAGCATATTTGAAAAGAGGTGGTAAGCGATTGCCATGGGCAAGGGGATACAGAAAGGCAACAGGCCTCTCTACTTTGTTGAAAAGGGGCATTTGTGTAATTGAATTACCTAAATCTTCAGAGCCAGAGGCCATTTCAAAGTGGGTGGTGGTATGGTATTTTGGAGCTCTGCTGGAAATAGCCAGAGCTTGGGGCTTAGTCTTGAAAACAGCCTCCTTCCACCGGAACTGTTTGCCCAACATGTAGGCTTTTAATTGTGCAATGAAGTGAAAGGAAGGGGAGTATATTCATAACATAACAGTTACGAAGGAGCTCGGCAACATGATTATAATACCCGTTTCTAGCTTAAAATATATGAAGACGTGAATGTTTTTTTCCTTGCAGAGGATGAGCAACAAAGGGAAACCTTTTCCCCCTACAAGGGAGAGTTCTTCCTTGCAATGTTTTCTCTGGCCTTGGCAAGGAGGTTTTCTGGGGCCGGGGGAGGCACCGAATGGAAGAATCGCACCCCGGCTTCGTGCTCCCCGGCGGCTCTGCCATGGCATCCTCAGCCTTCCCCGCGCCAAGAGCAGCAAGCTGGCCCCGTCACGGGCATTATTGGTCCTCAGCTGTACCTGTGGTGCAGTGCCAGCGTGGAGGAGACAGCAGAACTTGTCTCCGCTCCTGGATGTGAGATGCTGCTCAACCAGCTTTCAGAAGAGCTCCTTTAGTGTATTTAGGGGGAAATTTAGACAGAGCGTACTGCTTCCGTGCTATGAGCTGGAAGAGTGCTCTTGGGGCCAGATCTAAGTCTGGTCACCTCCTCCTGCAAGAGCAAGGCAAGTAAGGTGGCTTGAAAAGGCGGATTCTGCCCTCTGGTGAAAAGGCCCCCACGTGACTGCTCGTCCTGCGCAGGGAGCATTGCAGGTATACAAATTACTAGTGCTGTTTTAAGAAAGATGAAGGGCATTGTGGTATAGTAATTGTCCAATGAGAGAGAGAAAGACAAATAGCATCTCTCATTTGTAACATCAAAACAGTAGACGATAGACTCTCCTCCCGGACTTGCTGTGGCTGCACTTTGTTCCATTTGTGAGTACTCTTTGCTCCCAAATAATAATCTGTGCATTCAGGGCGTGCCCTTCGGAATGCTCGGGGAACTATGTTGGAGCGGTTGCTCAGATCAGCTTACTCTGAAAAAGCTTTTCAAGCCTATCTGACCATGAAAACAAGTCTTAAAATAAATACTGTTAGTTGTAAGTGGAACCGTATCACTTGGCGTGCAGGATAATTAAGAGCTGTGTACGTGTGTATCTGTGTGGTAGAGCAGCTCGGTTAAAATTGTATCTAAATATTATTTTTAAACTACATCATTGTACAGGTCTATTAAGCAGTTTACCAATGTTACGGTAATCATTTGTGTATGCTAAAATTGTACTCTAATTATTACTGCAAGTATGAAAAAAAGCTGTAACTGATCTTCAGTTTTTAGTTGCTGGCCTTTCGCTTTCCTAGTAAAGGTGCAGATCACTGCACTGGGACTTTAAACCGCTTGTCAGCAAGTTCTCAGTGGTCACCTGTGGATCGTCAGGGGTTCCAGAACGACGTAGTTTGAGAACCCAAGCTGAAAATCACCAGGATAGGAAATCTGTTGCTAGTATACGTGGACTTTATTTTAGTCATTCATATCCACCAGTAATTTCAGTGAAAAGCATGTAGTGTCTGTGCTGTCTGCAGGAAGAGTTGGTTGCTCTTTGGTGCCACTGTTGTGTTTGTGTCTTGTACCCATTCACTGCACGGCTGTGTGAAGTCATGCTTCTTAGCATGTGAATTAGCTGGATTTTTTTTCCTTTTTTTTTTTTTTTTTTTTTTTCCCTAAAAGACATCTAGAGTAGCAGGAGGAGTGTGGTTGCCTCCCCACCTCCTCCCTATTTGCATGCTAACAGGCTTGTGAGTCGGAGAGCTTCTGGAGAGGGGGAGATGTGGAGTAGCCATCCCTTTGTAATACCTTCACTCACATCCTTATTGGGGGAACAAAAAAAAAAAAAAAGAAAAAGAAAAAATCTTTTCAAATGAAGACAATACAAACATAATAAATGGCAGGGAGGGTTCATCTCCCTCATGACTCAATCCTTCTCAAACAACATTATTATTGACTGGCCTATTGGTTGCCAAAAAGGAAAATCAATTGTACTGGAAGTAGTTGCTGGGCCACAGATCATGGTACTAACCCAGCAGAGACAGGTTGATTTTTATCAACTACCCAAAGACTAATTTCCACCATTAGCTAAAAATGAAGTAGAAATTACAGACGTTGAAGATTGTTGAGATTGGTGGTCTGTTGGTTTTTGTTTATTTGTATATTTTTTCTGTTTTCCTCCCTGACTCTAAAAGGATTGTGTCTGTAGAGGAAAAAAAAAAGAAGCACGGAAAAGTCAGGCCTGCTTGCCTGCCTGTCATTGCCTGGTTTTTTTTCTTTTCAGTCTTGTTCGTTTGGATTTCACAGCAAGAATACAAACTGCTTCAGTCTCTGCACGGGCCTCGGGTTGGAGGCGTTGTGTAGACACTTAAAAATGAAGCTGGTCCCAGCAAACGCGCGTCCCTTCCCTGCCTCCTGCACTGAATACGGGTCATGCCCTCATTTTTCTGTAGCTGTAGGGACACGTTGAGGAAATCAGCGTGGGCATCTTGGCTGTTCTGACCAAGGACCAAAGGCCACAGGCGGTGTCTACACAGCCTTCCCCCTCCCCAGCGAGCGCGCGTGTGTGTCCACGCAGCCACCGTCTCTGCTGCAAGCTGATCGGTGCAAAGACACTTGCAGATGGGACGCCGTCTGCCAAAGCGCTCTGTCGTTACGGCCATTCTCTAAACCTGGCTGGCATTAAAAAGGAAAATGTCTGAGCCTTGTGCCCTTGCAGTTAATGTCCCTAGTATAAATTTTCCCCCTAAATAGACTAAAAGCCTGGCTCATAAAGCCAGGAGGGACCCTGTCCTGGATCTGATGATTGCTGCAGAGGGTTTGGCATAGTTAACGCTCGCAGCAAGCAAAGGATGTCTCAGGTACTGCTGAATTGGCCATTGCTGTGGTGGGAAGGGATGGTGGCAAATGGATGAAGGCACTAAACAAAGATGAAAAGCAAAGCAATGAGAGCAGAATTATTAACCGCAATCATTTCTTTCTTTCCTTATACCTCCCTGGCCCCCCAGTCCCTGTCTCGATATTTCTGTAGTCAGCTTTGCCAGGCAGATCTCAGAAGGCTCTGCAGGCTCGTACCCCTTCAGTCTTGACATTGTTGCCAATGGGTGTGAAAGCCATTAGCCAAAAGAAAGGAGAGATCTGCTTAGTGACAGAGGGTAGCTTTCTACATTAAAGCATTGACATGGTGCCAGTCACACAGTTATTAGAAGTGGCACAGCTCCATGTCTCTCCTGCGGGTCTCTCTGTGGAATGTCGATTGGCAGCAGGTTGAATGTTAAATGGTCACCACTCAGCAGATGCTGATTTTACCTACTGGGAGAAAAGTCCCTTTCAGCAGAAACATTTGCAAAATATTTGCAGCTCTAAATTTATGCTGGGGGATGCAGAGATTTACCCCTGGTTTGCTCTTCAGCTTCTGAAGACACCTCAAGCCTCATCAACACAAACTGTAGGTTGTACAGATAACGAGATGTCTCCTCCTGCTTGTGCAGGCTCGGCTTTTTTGCATTGTTTCTTCCCATCTTCCAGCTCGACGTGTACAGTCTTTGTTTCTTCTGCTCCCCGTAGACACATGAATCATTGCTTCGTTGCTGGTGCAGCAAAGCAGTTGGCACCCTCGCTCAGGCAGTACGCGTCCAGCATTGCCTGCAAAGCAGGCTCACCAGCCGAGAAAGCAACTGCAGGGCTTCTGCCTTGTTCCAGCAGAAATTTCAGGGTCCACGCGGTCCTTTCAACCGCTACATGCAAAACCAGCATTTGAAAAGTGAAATCCAAAAGCTGGTCCTGAAAAAACTGGCAGTAGTCTCTGCTTTGCCCTCAAAATCTAAGGCTGCTTTCAGGGTAATCAAAATGCAGGGTTTAAAGCCGGGGATGGAGGACAGCAGCACCTTTTAGCGGATTGCTGGGAGATTGCGTGGCTTGTGGGCATCACCTTGTACTGAGAGCCGTGTTGTGCAGAGGGAGGCACTTTGGTGGCCAGTGCTGGCGCAGAAGGAATGCAGTCTGGTGGTAGGCACGCAGTTTTAGCTCAGGGAGCGTGACCACCTTCCGCATCAAGGAGCCTTGTGCCTGTTCACATGCCTGACCAGCACAGCTATTTCGTGGTGTAGTGTCTGCAATCTCTGACAAAGCTCACAGTAGACAGAGGCCAGCAACAGTGAGCTTTGGGGTCAGTACAGGTGGCACCACGGTGCTGTCGTATGTTCTGGTGCAGAGGAGAAACGGGTATCTTTCTACTGTCTTGATATGTCTGCAGAGGCAGGGAAGGACCTTACCTTGAAAGCCTCTCTTCGAGGCCATGGGGTGGTCCTGTGCCCCTTTTTCTCTTGGTCCCCAGGTCATCTTTGAAATACGCATGTGTTAAAACGCCTGTAATTTGTGAAGTCATTGTTGGAAATGCTTTAGCCCCTTATTAAGGTGTTTGGTTAACTGCACAAACAGGATACCACGGATGGCCGGGCTGGTTTTTCAGGTGAACACATCACCATAGGAATGGTCTCTAATCACCATAGGAATGGTCTCTAGCCTTGCTTCATTTCCGCTAGCCTTGGCGTCACCTCTCCCTGCCAGAGGAACCACCTTTGCCAAGCAATCAGCTACTCTGCTCAGGAGAGAGGGTTCCTAGAACATTTTTGTGTGTGTGTGTTTGTTTGTGTGTTTGTTTGTGTGTGTGTGTGTGTGTTCAGCCTCTTGAAAAAGCGTTCCCTGTTTTGAAGGAGTTCTGCCACTCACCTTCCCCCTGAGGACTTTCCAATATGAGAAAGTCTGGGTTTACTTTCCAAATGGAATTTTGTATTCACCTGTTTTCAGCAGTTGAATCTTCCACTTTGCTCTAAAAAACAAAACTAAACAAACCAACAAAAAAGCAATTCTGAGGGCATCGTTGGGGCATGTTGAATTTGCAGTCTTGGGTGCAAAATATTTTTGTACGTTTTCCTAAATAAGATTGTTCTAACACTTTAGATGTCAGGGGAACACTGCCTATGCTTATTTCATTTAGACTTTAAGATATTTTTTTGTGTGTGATCATAGCTGTTTCTTGGCGTCATGAATTGTAAGTGGCAAGACGACACTCAAAATGGCAAAGCTAATTTAGGAGGTTCCTGTCTCTCAACTTCCACGTCTTACTTGTGCATCCATGAGAATAGCTGTCAGTGCAGTCGTCTTTCCAGCTCAGGATCACATCTCCAGCAGCAGGGAAGAGTGAATGCGTAGGGGACAGAGTAGGGTAAGAATGCAGTGATAATTTCATATACTTTCCCAGAGTCTGTGGCTCGGAGGCTTTCTGAACCATTGGTATTATCTTTGCGCTCCTGGATTTTTCTTTGATAAATTTCTCTCATCCCTCTTTGGATTCCCAACCTTTTATGCCAGTGGGAGCTCTGTAGTTTAACTGTGCATTTGCTTTGCACTTGCCACGGTCATTTCATGTGAGAGCCCATCGTTCTTGTGTAATGAGAAACAGTAATTGTTCCCACAGTTACCTTCTCTGTCCTGCTTTTGACTTTATTGGCCTCCTTGATTCCCCTTGATCACTTCTTTTTCAGATGGAGAAGTTTAATCTATTTAATCGTACCCTGTTTGGAAGATGCTCAGTAACTTTGCTCCTCCTTGTCACCCTTTGAATCATTTCTAGTTCTTCCTTATTTCCTTCCAAATGAGGGGAGCAGCAGTGGCATTTCTCTCGACACCCAAGCTGTAAGTGCGATATGAGGTTTAATGAAGCAACATAACAATGTTTTCTTATTTAATCTTTTTTTTTTCCCCAAATGCCTCCTTGTTGTTTGCCTCATATTAACTACCATTGAATACTGAGCTGGTGTTATAATAGAGCTGTCTATTATAACTCATGATCTGTTTCCGCAGAGGTAATAGCTAGTTTGGAGCCCATCACTCTGGATTTAGACTGAAGATTGTTTTTCCACATGTGCATTACTTGGTGCTTATTAGCGCTGAATTTCATCGGCAGATTTTTCACCTTGTCACTCCGAGATCCTTTTGTAGCATTTTACAGTCAGCTTTTGGTTTAACAGACTTGGATGCTTCACTCTCAGCCTGCTTCCCCTCTTCATTTGTGTGCGTTGAACAACCCAAGCCCTTGCACAGATGCCTCAGAGACTCCAACCATCACCAGCAGTTGTGCCAGCTGGTTGGTTATTCCTCTCCAACCTTTACTTTTGTAATCCGTTGTCAAGCAGTGCAAAGACTTCCCGCTTGCTCTACGACAGAATCGTTTAATAGCCTTTGGCGAGAGGATGTATCAAAAGGCTTTTGGAAATCCATGTGAAGAGGCATCCCCACTGGTGTGAGGGGTAGCAGAAGTTTTCTGACACGTTTGTTCTTGGGTTAAGAGTTGACTATCTGCAAGCTGGGTAGCAGGGTTGGAAGAATTGGTAAACTTCCATCATCTAAATCCGTTTCTGTTGTTCCAGCCAATTAAACGTTAAAATGAGCATGACAAATAAGCGTTCATTTATGGGTCAATAACTCTGTAGTGTGTCTGTGACATGGCTGGCCGAGACAATCCATTTTGGTACAGTCCTGGGCAACCCGACATCTTCGAGCATGTAATTGCTTTTATAGGGAAAGAGAAGTAATAAGGATAATGTAGCTATCGGGCCCCGACTCACTAGTTGAGAAACTTCTCCTTGCCAATCACATTTCTTCGGTATTCAGCCCATTTTTAGGCTCCTTCCAAAGGCATTATTGTGACGTCAGAAAATACCCTGATGGATGTATGCATTTTCTCCAGTCTTAGATGTTACCTTCTTGATAACGCTTGGTTTTGTCCACCAGCCAGTTAACTGTCTGTATAAAGAGCCCTCGGTGCACGCTTTATGGCGATAGGCAGGGATGCCTTGTCCCTCTCCCTTCCTTTTCCCCTCCCCTATTATATATATATTTTCTCAGCACTATTAGAGTATTAAAAATGCTTAATGACTATTCCATTCCTGCTAACTATACTTTTGATGAGCTGCAGTAATAAAACTTTGTAACAGCAAAGCGTGTGTCTGGTTCCTTTATAGGAAGGGCACATTTGGGGAGCTGAAGTAATGGGGGATAAAACTCAATTAATGAATAGAAATAAAAAGAAGTAAATGAGGTAATCAAACTCAGAGAAATTAGTATTGGCAGGTTCTGAATGATGCTCTTGGATGAACAATCTTTCAAAATCCTTCCTTGTATGCTGCTGCCGTCTCTTTATTTATTATTAAAATAACATGATCCATGAGGCGCTCGGGGTGACTCCCAGCCTAGCTAATTCTAATTAATCCAGTCAGGGAGAGCAGCAGGGTAAGTGGAGCAGTCTATCGGATTGAAATTCATAACTTAATTGAGGTCAAAGTCCCGGGTTGGGAGAACAAAAGTCTTTCGCTGGGACCAGGCAGATCAATAGCAATAAATATCTGGCTTGGATACAAGTAGCTTATAGTGACGGATTATCTGACACTGGCCAGAGGTCTTGGTCTTGTTCAGGGCAAAGTCCTGTGGCATGTACAGTGTAGGGTGACTTTTGTCAGTGTTCCTTCCAAAACCCTGAAGAACCCGCAAAGGCCTCATGGGAGCCCCAGCAGAAGAACACCCATAGAGAAGTCCGTGTGAGTCACATTGAAATTTGCATTTGGTTTGTCAAGGTACGGGTCCCTTATCGGTAGCACAAGGGCATGTGTCACATTAGTGCTGATGGAGGCTGGAAGAAGTTGCTCAGGCTTACAGGAACTTGGAGCTAAATCACAGCTTGTCCAGAGAAAGACCTTTAGGACCGGGGGAAGCTGAGCAGTAGATTGATGGGCTTTATGCCAAGTCTGTATTTATAGTATGTTTACATAAGAGGAGAGAGGAAGGTTGGAAGAGAGAAGTGTAAATAATCATTTGTAGTGTGAGAGAAACCAGCAGAGGCAGATGTGGTCTCATCTGGTCTTCAGAAAAGCAGTCGGTGTGTCTGTTCTGACCTCCAAAACGTTTGTAGGGTTTTGTATGTGCTCGTGATGGCTGGTTTTCCAAGCCCTTACCCAAGGACAGCATGACTTTGGGTGTTGACTGCAACACTGATCCCCTAACTCCCCAACCAGGGCAAGAAGCATGAGGTCCTGGCCTGAGACCTGTGGCATTGCATTGTCCACACAGCCTTCCCTAGGAGTGGGAATTGAAATATTCGTCAATACTAACAACTGAAGAAGCTTCTCTGAACTTTTAAACAGGTAGGTACTCCAACTTGAGTTAAATATTAAAATGCAATCTTCACCCGGTCTGTTATTAATGCGATGTTTATGCAGATTTGACTGTTCCGCTCGTATCCTCTTTGCAGAGGACAAATACTGCTGTGGTCAGCATTCGATACATCCCTGATGGATGTTGTTCTGCCAATGTACTTCAACACGGCTTGGAAGAGAGATGGAAACCGCAGCTTGGACGCAGCTAGTGACTTAGTTTGACATACCTGCTCCTCCCATTAACACTGCATAAGTCTAAAGCATCTGTTAACGTCTGACTTGCCAAAAATACTCAGAAGATCTCTTCGGCTGCATGGTTGAGGTTTAGAGGTTTAGGTCAAATGCCTTGTCTGGTCAGCTTTTGGGTTTTAACATAATGAGCAACTGTTGCTATTTCTGCTGGAACTGTCTCTGGAAAACATCTCTTGTTTTCCACTGCGGGTCGTTGCTTCGTATGGGCGGAATGCAGTGAACAAGGCAGCTCTTCAGTACATATATACACTTGCTATTACTATAGACTACTTTTACTATATACTACTTTACTATCCTCCTTCATGTCCCATTCACAGCACAACCTCGGCCTCTGCCTTATAAATTGATGGCTTTCCTCTCCACGTTTCTGTTGTGTTGTTTGTGCGCTCCAGCTTCATTCCTGCCCAGCCCAGACAGGAGCAAAAGAGAGTTCCTGAGGCTGTTAAACACGTAACAGTCGCAAACAAAACTGCGTTGGCAACTGTCATTTTCCCCATTACCGGGGAGAGAGGAGGGTTGAGTAATTTATTTTGTGTGCGTATAAAAACTAACAGAAAAATCCAGACATACCGCAGTGCCAGACAATTCACCAGTTAACAGTAACGTGTCGTGAGCCACGTGTGTCCTTTAGCTTGCGTTATGGCTCTGCTAAGGTTTAGGAGAAAAAATTTAAAATATTACCATTTTTTTTCTTCTTCATAGAGACACACCTGGGATGCAGACCAGCTATTTGAAATTTTCAGAACGAGCAATTGATACACTTTCAAGTGCATTTGCTAAACTTCCAGCTCCCCCCACCAGGTAGTGGCCAGAGGCTAGTTTTGTTTATTAGTGAGAGAGTTTTCTTTTTTCTTTTTCAGCTGAGAGAGATAACAGGATCTGTCCATTCAGAGCTGGGTTATCCACAGTTATGTATGTTATTAAAAAACATAGCAGTAGGTGTCCAGATCTGTAGACTTTCTGTTGATTCAGTGAGGAAATTCCCTTTATGGTTATTTTCAGGCTCGAGTTCAGGTTTCTAATTCTCCAGTTTTGCTACAGAATCCTGGCATGACCTTGAACAAGCCACTTGATTTCTTTCTGTCTTGGTTTCCCATTTGGGAAACGCTGGGGCAAATAATCGTTTTTTATCTCATGGATATAACAAGATTATAAAAATATGGTACTTCTAAGACCCTTAGAAAACTGATCAAATGAAATTAAACAGATCTTGCAGTCCGGATAAAATGAGATGAAACAAGCATGAAACTATTAGTGAAAGAAATGTTTCTTTATCTTCTGCAAATAAAAATGCAAAGTGATTAAGTGGGTCTTTTCTAGCTATTAGCAATAACAGCTCCAGCCAGCTGACTTCTGTCACCCTTGAAAATTAATTCGCGGGGTACAGTCGTGAATTTAGTATGCCTACAATAAATACCCCTAAAAATGTTGTCGCTTTCTTTGAAGCATGATGTTACTGCCGCAATAGTACTGCAATTACTTGCCCTATAGATAAAAAGTGGCTCCTCTAAATGAGATGCTCAAATACAATGGTTTGCAAATTTCTTTTAATTGATTCCGCCCCCCCCGTGGTATTTCCTTCCTTTACTGTACACCCAGCAGTATTTTTGTGAAGCAAGGGAGAGGACTGGGAATAACATTAAATGTTATTCTCATCCAGGACTGTTTCGGAGGTCTGGTTCATGGCATGCACGTGCTTCGGGCAGCTGTGCCTCTGCCAGCGGAGCCATGGTGAGGGGTAGCAACCAAGGGGAGCCGAGTGGCCAGAGATGGCCATACCTCCGGGCAGCATCTCTGCTGAGGCGAACCTGTCATGGAGAAAACGCCATGCATCCCTGCTGCCAATGGAGAGGCTGGGCACGGTTAGTGGTGAGCTCTGTGTATGTGTGAGACGTTTGGGAGAGAGGTGGAAAGCACCAGCTTTGGTGGTCAGATGAGAAAAGTCTCCCTTTCAGCATGGCCCTTAAAACAAAGTAGTGATGAATGACCAAAACAGTAAGGAAGGAGTTTTGACTGGTTAGAATGGTTCGAGTTGGAAGGGACCTTAAAGATCATCTAGTTCCAAAAGTGGTTGACTTTCTCCAACACAGAAGGAAGACAAGAGAAGTATTTCAGAAACCTATAGGCTGGAACAAGTTACAGAGAAACCTTGACACATGCTTGGACTCGGCCAGAGGCAGGGTTACCTGCGTGCAGGAAATTTCAATTTACTCTTTCTTTTTTTTTTTTTTTAAACTCAAGTTTTAATCACGTTCAGACTGTACAGATGAAATCTGAGTCAGAATCCAGGTCTGCTGAAGCTGCCTGGTTACCTTCTCTGTGGTGCCCTATTCCAGGTGCTATTGTCAGGATATTTTCAAGCGGTGCTCACAGATTACATGGTAATTTGGCTTCTGAAGTGGTATGAAATTGAGCATTGCACTTTAAATTCCAGTGGTCAAACTCAGAAGAGATTTGTAAAGTTATGGCTCAGCGATTGCAAATGATCAATTCTTCATAGCTTAATAACCGAGTGCTTGTTTTTTGAATGACGGGAAGTGATCCTATACACCCTCACCTCCGGTCCTAATTGCAAAGTAAAAGAGGTTAATTTAAACCGTGAAGGCTGTTTCGATCTGGATGTTTCACAGCAGCAGAAAAACTTAGAGTTGTGGTGCCTTCAAATCATCAATTTTACTTCTCGGATGGAAAAGTTAAGTGCGGATGTGGTCAGTTTGCCCCCATCAGCTGGTAAGAAACAACTTGCTAAGCCACGGGAGCCCAGTTGCTTGGGATTAACCACAATGTGTAAATGTATCTTGAGTCTAAAACTGAAGATGAAATAAACTATTCATTTAGGCCTGTTTTAAGTAATCTTTTTTTTTTTTCTTTTTTGCTTATCGGCTCAAGTGTTCCTCTTGTGCACGGTAAATTATAATATGAAAAGGTCTCTGGATTTACCTAAGAATAACTCAAAATCATAGAGAAACTGTTATGTTATGTTTTGCCTAGGGGGAAGGAAAGCCCAACTTGAGCAGAAACGAAAAGCTTTTCAAGCTTTTAAAACGTTTACTGAAAACGCAAGTTTCCACTGCCCTGCCCAGTTCTCTCCTCAGATGCACGTGAGCAGTGAGTGTGACCACAGTGCCTTTCCATGCGCCCATGGAACTGGGTAAACTGGCACATAGATAACGGCAGGTTTAATTTTGCCTCAGCTTTTCTACCTTATTTTGTCTGTCATAGCTAGTAGAAATGTCAGTCAAGGCATCAAGCAAGAGCGAAGACCGTCCCTAACCCAAAGAAATCATCTTGGCATCAGATACAGCGCAACAGGTAGTGCAGATGGAAAGGTTGAGTGAATGGAAGTAAAAAGAAAAGAACAAAACAGAGATCAGCAGAAAAATGGTATTCTTGGCTCATCGTTTCCCCAAGCAATGCCAGACAGCGGTGACACAGAGGGTCATGGCAGAAGTAGTCTGACTGAGGATTTAAAGGATGGAAAGGTGTCTTTATTGAGGACTTCTGATGAAGGATAAACACATGAATTCTCTGCTTAAGTCAATGGGACTTTTACTGGCCTGTATCTTAGGACTCAATGTGTCCCTTTCTGTGATCGGTTAAAAAAAAAAAAACAAACGGCAAGTGTTGCATTTTATCAAGTCCATTGGGAGATAAATTCAGTGATGGGGAAGAAATGGGAGACTTTTCATAGAGAAAGAGAGAAAATTGCTTCATTTGCATAGGAATGTATCACAGCTGTACCCAGCGCAGAAAGTGTTTCCTCCTGGGATAGGGTAGTTTGAAAACACAGTCATCCAGCTGCAAAATTGTTTCTGATTTAAGCAGACAGTGGCATTGCATTTCTGGACGGATGATGCTTTCAACTTTGTGCCCAGCTACTGAAAACACCTGGTACAGTGCTGGTCTCCAGGATGTCATCTTCCATTTAAATGTAGGAGTTTGCTGCTCCTAAACTGAAAATATCTGAACAATATTCCTTAAGTTGGGAATTGACCATCTAGATTTACCAACCACAACCCATCTTGTTTGAGGAGACTGCTTGTTAGCTCCTATGGTAGCATCTCCTGCATCATCAGATAGCAAATAAACATCCAACTTGGTGCTTTTCAATCATCGTTTTGTCTTTGAGACATTTAGTTTGTAGCTGGTGCTACACTTCAGTGAGTCAGCTGTGTATCCTGTGAATCCGGAGTTACAGCTAGTCGCAGATGGTCCAAGAGATCAGCAGATGTGTATAAGATTACGTTGCGGGTGTCTGGTGTGCTTTTAGCAACACTCCTCATTTCCCAAACACAAGCAGATTAGTGGTTCCTTTATTGTGTTTGCTTTTGCTGTTAGGCAGGACAGACCTGGGAGTCCTGGTGGACAACAGGATGACCATGAGCCAGCAATGTGCCCTTGTGGCCAAGAAGGCCAAGGGCATCCTGGGCTGCATCAAGAAGAGTGTGGCCAGCAGGTGGAGGGAGGTCATCCTCCCCCTCTGCTCTGCTCTGCCCTGGTGAGGCCGCACCTGGAGTGTTGTGTCCAATTCTGGGCTGCCTGGTTCAAGAAGGACAGGGAACTGCTGGAGAGGGGACAGCAAAGGGCTACCAAGATGCTGAGGGGACTGGAACACCTCTCTTATGAAGAAAGGCTGAGGGATTTGGGTCTCTTTAGTCTGGAAAAAAGACGGCTGAGGGGGGACCTTATCCATGCTTATAAATACTGAAAGGGTGGGTGTCAGCAGGATGGGGCCAGGCTCTTCTCAGTGGTGCCCGGGGACAGGACAAGAGGTAACGGGCACAAACTTGACCATAGGAAGTTCCATCTCAATGTGAGGAGGAACTTCTCTCCTTTGAGGGTGGCAGAGCCCTGGCACAGGCTGCCCAGAAAGGTGGTGGAGTCTCCGTCCCTGGAGACATTCAAAACCTGCCTGGACGCATTCCTGTGCAACCTGCTCTAAGACAACCCTTCTCTGGCAGGGGGTTGGACTAGATGAGCTCCAGAGGTCCCTTCCAACCCTGTGATTCTATGATTGAGGTAACAAGGTAGAGAAGGTAGAATAAGAGGAGGGTTTTGCCATGTTTTGTTGGCTATATAAATCCTCTTGAGTATGTGAGTTCTAATTATTGTTGCTGCCACCGACTTTGCATCCTACTCTAACCCTGGGGAGTTGTATTTGAGATGTGGTATCAGGACGTGTCCCCATTGCCACAGTGTCTTGCCCAGGCGTGGGTTTTCCCCTTGTCTTCCATTCCAGCAAGATCCTTTTTGTTTCATCTCTTTTTAAAATACCCAGCTGGTTTTCCCCTCCATTTCTCTTGTGTGTCCCTCATAGCTACTGGGCGGCTAAGCTACAGGTCTACAAAACATCAAGTCGCTAACGCCTGATCAAGCCTCCCACTGTTAAAGTCTGTTGGAGCGAGGTGCCTAGGTATCCCCAGGAATTAATCCTTGTGTTTTCTTTTTCCTAACATCCTAGTTATCTGATATCCACAGCTTCAGCATCTGGTATTTTTGCACCCAGTTACCGGGCTTTGCTCCATTCTGCTGCGGCCGATAGCACATGATGATAAGCAGCAAGGGGGGTTGCTCTTCGATACCGTCTAGGAAAAAGAGAGAAGCGCAGTCCATGTCTGATCTTTAGCACCAAGGGTTTTGTCTTGCTGCGGAAATAAAAAAATCCTCAGCAATGTTTTAGAGTGAGATTCAGAAGGTTTCAAAGAGGCATCAGTTAAACCTGCCTGCTCTGTGATAGCCAACAAGTGGATCTTTCAGATGTCTGAGTGTTCCCTGGAGGTTCACATTATTAATATCTGCCTTATGACAAGGTGGCTGTGCTGATGCCAGGTTTTTTTTTTCCCCAGCCGGCATGATTAATTTTTCTTTCCTTTCTTAATATCTCTGAGCCAGATGCTTCTAAATGTCCTCATAGGGGTGTATTGCTGTTCTTAACCGCTCCTCCTTCCCCCCCACCCCTTTCCAACTAATTCATATAATGGCTCCAGAGATGCGTTTTGTAGAGTCACAAAAAGCAAAACTTTGAAAGCCTCCTAAGGTGATGGACTTGACATGTGCAAATCTGGCCTCCTGACGTTCCTGCTGGGTTTGAAAGCTTGGTGCCAGGTAGTCTGTCAATAACATTTCCCATTTCAGAGTGTGCTTATTTGCCTAGCACTTTACAAATTATATCCATGCAGAACTGCTGAAACGCAAGTATTTCTGGTGGGGAGAATGACAGCAGGGTGTTGAACTGACGTTTTGGAGAAAGCAAAGGAGTTTTGGCTGAGGAAAAAGAGGCACGCTTGTATTACTTTTGGAAAGTGGTGGTGTGGATCTTCAAGCACTGGTTTATTTTAAAGGCTCCAAAACATTGCGGTACTTAAAAAGGTCTTTATTCTGCAAACAGAACAGGAATTAATTTGCCTTTGGAGCTTTTGTTCCAAAGCGCATCTGCACAGGCTTGAGTTTTACCCGCTTGGAGAGCAGAAGACCTTAGCAAGCTCTACCAGCAAATGCCTTCTTTCCAAGGAGTTTGTACTTTTGTTCTATCTATCCATCAGTTTCCTTCAGATAACAGATTTGTGGGTCTCCAGTATTTACCCTCAGCTGGATTCAGTCATTAGGGCATTCACCTGCATCTCAGGGGATTTTTTTCCTGGAGGAAGCAAAACCCAGAAACAGTCAGTGGTAAATAGATTAGGATTTAGTCGCTTATTTTTATGTGCGTTAATACTGTATATGAGAGGTAGATCACTGGATTTAATGATGAAAGTCTTCATTTAAGAAGCCTGGAAAATAGCGTTTCTTAATTTCTTACAGGGCAGGCTTAAATGTCCTTATATCTATTATGTTCTACTGTATTTTTTTTTTATTTTTTTTTTTGCAATTTAGTAGATACAATACAAAGCAATGGATTTGCTGGTGCAAATACAGCTATCATTAAGTGTTTACTTTCAGCCTCTCTTTTTGCAGGGAGATGAGGAATACTACGAATATCCTCAGAGAAAGGATACTCTCAGGAGTATCCTAACAGTAAG
This sequence comes from Larus michahellis, assembly GCF_964199755.1. Taxonomy (NCBI): domain Eukaryota; kingdom Metazoa; phylum Chordata; class Aves; order Charadriiformes; family Laridae; genus Larus; species Larus michahellis. The sequence goes on along the minus strand of NC_133903.1, from coordinate 23,990,252 downwards.
AGCAGGAGGGCTCCTACCGCCTTCCTTTCCGGAATACGTCGCTGGTCATTTAGCTGCGCATCAGGCAGCCTCAGACAGCAGGCAGCCCTTTAGCCCGCAGCAGCATGGGAATTAAGTTAAAATTAACCTGAGTTTGGAAAACAACTAGCACCACTTTATTTGTCCATTTAATTGAATTATATGACGCTGTGTAAGTACGCTGACCCGCAGACGTAAATTGCTCCACCCTACCCATTTGCCTCCTTAATTCTTTCATGCTAATGGAGCCGACGGGGAGGTTGACTACACAGCGAGAGAGGAAAAAGGGTTGGAAATAAAAGGGACCGTTCCAGCCTCATGCAAACCTTCCCCTTTGGTGAAATGCTTCCGAGTGTCACAGCTGCACTAACCGCGCTGTGATCTTTGTTGCCATTAAGCTGATTATATCCGCTGAAGGATTCATCCAACTAATCCCGCAATGCTGCAACTGGTTGCTTTATATTTAAACACAAATATTTTTTTTTTTTCCCCTCTAAGAAATAAAAGTCAGTTTGGCTTCGCTGGACTCTCAAAACGGGTCGGACTGTTACAGGGACCCCGCTTTTTAATGTTTGGTTGGTTAAGACGGGAAAATAGGACACATTAACGGGCTTCACGTATTAATGGACGCCCTGGGTTTGGGAGAGGTGTGTGCGTGCATTAGGATTCGGCAGTGCCTGGCGTAGTTTTGGGTGGACGTGCCGTGCAGGTGCTGTGCTATCGCTGACCTTTGCCACTGCAGCGTTTTGTGTTTTGCCTGCGTTTTGGGGGCATACCACACAGGCAGCAGCTTTGCATCTAACAGTGACGCTAATGAGAGAGATTCCGACAGGTTGGATTGATTTAATTGATTTAATAATCAATTTAAATCTAGTTCTTGGTTATTTTTCCTAAGGAAAGGTTGATTTTCATTGGTTAGTAGCCATTAGAATGTGTTCATTCACAGCTAAATATAGCCTTTATAGTAAATTCAGTTCTTCTTTTTGCTAATCACATACACAGTGTCTGTCCATGTTTACTTAATTATGTATTTTAACCTAGTGTATTCACATTCTTAATTTTTACATTTGAATCAGGCTAGAAAACAGCAAATGAATCGTTTCTTCTCTGCTAGACTTAGTCATTTTGGTTTCGCTTGTGTCTAAGCACATCTGAATGGAAATTAGGGGGTTTTTTAAATGAAATTTAAAGGAAGTTTTCAAACACTTCTTTAAAATAACTTTAAACCTCACCATAAATATGATGGGTTTGGTTTTGGAAGGAGACAAATAAATAGAATTTTCCTTGTCTTTATGAATAACATACTTCTTAAAGGAGACGTCACCTGGCACAGTCTGGTAGGCAACTTTCCTGCTCAAGTTTTGGTAACAAAATCAAGGATTTTAGCAGCGAAGTCAAGGAGCAACTGGAGAAAGATGAGGACTAAATATAGGCTTTAATTCTGTCATTAAGTGTTTGGTAAAGTTTTATCCTCTTTTCTCATGTTGTCTCTTGTCTACCCTGAGACTTTGGGCTTGACTTTGGGCTTCCTAAGAAGCACGCTTCTCATGTTCTGGGCAAACTGAGAGTGGAAAGAACATACCGTGACATAAAGAACATAGAGTGACACAAATTATAAAGAAGTTTGCATAACGCATTGGCATGATTTTCCTGCAGGGTTTTGCAGTATTCTTTGAATTTCATGTCTTCTAAAAGCTCTACCTTCAGACATAGTGTGTAGGTAGTTATCACTCAGATACTTTTACCTTTTTGCAGTGCTCCCATGCTGCCGACATGGCTATCGTGTACAAAACCCTATGGTCATTCTTCCCAGTTAGTCAGGATTTTAAAGCTAGGAGATCTGTTGTCTCATACTGTGTTTTTATCCATGAGTAGTCCAAAGATGGTCTTATACCCCAAAAGAATGGTTACGGGGGATTACAGAGTGACTTACCTGCTCAATAGTTTGACTTTAGAAAGCAGACATCAGATGTGTGCTGCCTGAAAACATGCACCGTTTTTCATTTAACTGTAGTGGTTTTATGGAATTGTGTTCTGTTGAGCCATCGCTTAGCTTTCCCTAACTTCAGATATATTAGGGAAGTATTTTTTATTTTAGCAGGGGACAATAATTGAATTTTATCCCTCCTAGGCAGTGGTTACTTTCTTTTGTTCCGTGGGAGCTTTTAAAAAAGAATTGGAGCTTTTAAAAAAGAATGTATTCATGATTCCAAGCACAAGTTTTCATATAAGCTTTAAGGTCCCATTAAAACTGGTGGAACAAATTATATTAATTCCTTTGGGATTTTTGTCTTTAATTGTTTGATTGATTTGTGAAAGCTGCCTGCGAGTGGTCCTTGGTAAAAGCAGAACAAGACCAAAGACAACCATCCAGGAGGCATGTGCTAACTAAGATGCCAACCCGGTTGTGGCGGGTCTCCTTAGCAGCTGGGAGAGATTCGGTTCATGGCTTATGGTTTTCAACTTTTGGCTCTTCGTTATTTTTTTCTTCCCAGATTACTAAATGAAGGTGAGACTGAACATAGGCTTAGGTGAAGATGTATCTTATGAGAAGCGGGTAGACCTAGCGTGGAAAAGGACAGCATGTCCTGATAGTCAGAGCATAGCGCTGGGAGCTCAGGATCCTGAAACTAATCCTGGCTGTGGGCTGTGTTCCTCGTTTGACCTTGAGTAAGTCAGACAGTGGGTTGGTTTTTTTTTTTTTTGCGTGTCTCAGTTTCTGTAACTAACGGGGGAATACTATGTGCAGATGTCCCTGGGTCTTGCTTAGATTAATAAATCAATATTTGTAAAGTAAGCCTTGATAAATGCTAACGGTATTAATACACGTACTTGAACCTTGCACCGAACTTTTAGGAATGCACCTGCATTTCTGCTGTGCGAGCGGCTGGGGTACGTCAGGGCCCTGGGCCGGGATGTTCACCGGTGAGAGAGACCAGTTTGGGTCATTTTCTTCCTCCCAAGGGACTGCCCATAGCACATATCTGCAAGAAGGTCTTGAATACAACTTTTCCACTTAACATGCTCCCCCATCACCCACTGTCAGCAATGAGATTAAATTCTGTGCGACTGCAGAGGACGTTGCATGATTAAAATCCTCTTTTAGAAATTAATATGTACCATCGCTCTATAGTACTGTGCCTCTTCTCAGAGAAGGGTATTGTCTCCTGAGCACTCAAGGTGTGAAAAGCCACCAAGTGAAGCTATCTATCTTTGAATTTTATGCTGTTGCACAGTTGCTCTGATGACAGCTACAACCGCATAAAATCATAGGGACTTGGGGGGCTTCTCCCTTCACAGGGTCACAGAGATGTGGGGCAAGTTTTGCAGAACAAGCAACAGAATGGCGCAAGGAGTGTTTGAACTAGGAGTCCTGCCTACAGCAGAAAAGGTTTCCTGAGGGGGAAGGATGATCAAAGTCCACATTCACCCATTCTCCTTAGTAAGCATCGTCCATAACTGGGTATTGTGAAGAAAAAAAAGATAAAAAAAAAGATTAAAAAAACACCACCAAAAAAACCCCAAACCACTTGGCCCCCAGATATCACATAGCTTTTCCATACCTTGCTGCTTGTATCACCTCAGAGAAATACAGTAATGAATGCATTTCCATATCCAAATTCAGTCTTGGTTAGGCATCAGGCATTGATGCAGCCCACAGAAGGGCTTCGCTTACCTAAACTTTGCATGCTTTCAGTAGATACATTTAGATACGGAGGGCTGCTGCCTCCAGTACAAACTGGAGCTCCTGAGCAGTCATTTCCATTCTGCTTTAGGTGCTGGGAGGCGTTGTGGTGTGACCAAGAAGTGCAGTAAGGGTGAGCTCATAGAATCATGGGATGTGTTGGGTTGGAAGGGACCTCTAAAGGCCATCTAGTCCAACCCCCCTGCAGTGAGCAGGGACATCTTCAACTAGATCAGGTTGCTCAGAGCCTCATCCAGCCTGGCCTTGAATGTCTCCAGGGATGGGGCCTCCACCACCTCTCTGGGCAACCTGGGCCAGTGTCTCACCACCCTCACTGTAAAGAGCTTCTTCCTAATGTCTCATCTAAACCCGCCCTGCTCTAGTTTCAAACCATTGCCCCTCGTCCTATCGCTGCCTGCCCTTGTAAACAGCCCCTCCCCATCCTTCCTGTAGCCCCCTTCAGGTACTGGAAGGGGCTCTAAGGTCTCCCTGGAGCCTTCTCTTCTCCAGGCTGAGCCCCCCCAACTCTCTCAGCCTGTCCTCACAGCAGAAGTGCTCCAGCCCTCAGATCATCTTTGTGGCCTCCTCTGGACCTGTTCCAACAGGTCCATGTCCTTCTTGTGCTAAGGACTCCAGAGCTGGATGCAGTACTGCAGGTGGGGTCTCACGAGAGTGGAGCAGAGGGGCAGAATCCCCTCCCTCGGCCTGCTAGCCACGCTTCTTTTGATGCAGCCCAGGATGCGATTGGCCTGCTGGGCTGCGAGCACACACATTGTTGGCTCATGTCTAGCTTTTCATCTACCACTACCCCCAAGTCCTTTTCTGCAGGGCTGCTCTCTATCACATCATCCCCCAGCCTGTATTGATAACGAGGGCTGTCCTGACCCAAGTGTAGGACCTTCCACTTGGCCTTGTTGAACTTCAACAATCCAGGAGTTATCCTGGATGGATTGTCAGTTTTCTGGAGGAGCTTTTCAGGAAGGAGCTGATATTTGAATAGCCGTGTTTAATACAGCTATCAGGCTTCACGTTGCTTTCGGCAGAGCTGAGAGGTCTCCCCTTCCACTCACACGTCCTCAGTAGCTGCAGTGCAGAGCAGCCGATACTACCACGTCTCACAGGTGTTCCCTCTTAATAGACTCAGGAATGTGATTTCGGCCAATTTAAATCCTGCAACAAACCTGGTGCTCTGAATCCCTATTTAAGGCTTCATTGGCAAGTGCAAATACTTTTGCTGGTGTGAATTATCCACCAATTGAGAAAGGGCTGATGGTGCCAGCCCACCCTGTGGGGCTGGTGTCTGTGGGTGAGTTGTCCTATGCCTGCAGGGACACTCCTGTGGGTAAGGGTTTGCCCTGCCACCCTCTGTGGCTTCTCCTTAAAAGCTTTCTTATCCCAGCCTTTGGCAGCTGGGATGGGGAGTGAAAATAGCAACTGTGCCTTTTTTACAGCGGTCAGTATTTTGTTTTAGAGCTGGCTTAGTAGTGATACTCTCCCATTTGTTCAGGGCTCCTTCAGCTGCAGGAGATTGTTTTAGGTCACTTAGATGGAAACCAGTGAGGAGGATGTTGATCTATTCCTCTTGATCATTCTTTTACAATATATGAAGAAAACTTTGAAACTGTTTGTTTAAAAAGGAAGGGGGGAGAATTCATCTTTAAAGACAGAAGTCCTAGTTTTTATATGTTAATTTTTTTTTCTAGCATATATTTAAGAGTTCATAAAAATATGGATTTTGGAGGGAGGAAATCTCATTTAGTGGAATGATTTTTCATTTGAGAGTGTGTAAAATTGTGGATTTACTTGCTGTTAATGTTTGCCTGGCATTTGAGTTTAAAATGCGCTTGTTGGAGCGCTCCTCCTGCGCTGCCTTCGGTGGGTGATAGACAGCGCTCCCACTCCTATTGCCAAGGCTTTCGAAGAAGATCTCCCGTGAAATTAGCTTTTACCAGGTTAGACCTTCCTCCTTTTTTCCCTAATAAAAAGGAAATTCTGAACATCGTGAAGAAGTGTTGAAAAAACATGAAGGTCACAAGTGTTTTTCTTCCTTCCACCAGTAAAAGCGAGGTTTTTGAATATTGATCTTTCTCTGGACTGTGCTTTGTCTGCCAGCTTCCCATTGTGCTTGATTCTTCTTTTCCGAGTTGTACAGTGGACCTCCAAGGGCCCCAGGGACTGGGTTTGTTCAGATCCATTGCCATAGCACGTTTCTGTGCTTCAAGCAGCCTGATCATGTCCCACGCTTTCCTGATTTGCCTCTGGCTTATTGCTAGCGATTGTGTAGGAGCAGTGGGATTTCAAAGGAGTCTATGTCTCTTCCATTCTCTTAGTGCTGTTGCGTTCTTAAAAGTGAATTCGGCGTGCCTTAGAGAAATAGCTGCCTTCAGAAGTGTGCCTGCTGGCCGACTCGGATAGACAGGCTAAGGGGGTCCGGGTTAAAAAAATGACATAGTTTTGAAAGGCGTGCACAGGTGCAGTGTGTCTGATCACAGGCTGGAGATGCACCTTGTCTGCTGGGCTGAGGGGCCCTGAACACACCAGTGTGTTCCCTGGCCGGCAGCGCGGGCTGGGAAATGAGGATAACCCCGAGTCCTTTTTTTCTAAGGCTGGGTCTGAAATGCCTGCTGGAGGGGAGCATCGATGTAGTTTTAATTATTCCTGTGTAGTCCTTACTCCCCGTTTGCGTTTGATACTATTTTGGGAATTTGACACAATTCAGGCAACTGCATATGGGGGCTTTAAGGCATCTGTGTGTTTTTAGACTATACTTTTTCACGTACAGACGCTGAAGCTGCTGTCAGGAGCTGCAGGCCGGTGCACAGGAGCTGTTCTCCTCTTGTAATGCAGTCCCCGTTGTTGAAGCATACCCCTTAACTCCTGCTCTCCAGACCTGCCGAGCCTCAGTGAGACACACAGCACTGCTTCAGCGGAATTCCCCTCCTGAAATGGGAGGCACGGGGACAAGTGCCCCGGCTGGAAGGCACATGGCATGTTCCCCATTTTACAGGTGGGGAAACTGAGGCACGGAATGATTGGGGTTCAGCCACTGTTTCTGGCAGAGCTCCTTCTCCCCACGCTGTGCTTTGCCTGTCTCCGTAGGGAAGAAGGGCTGGAGCTAAGACTCTGAACATGGATACTTTTGCCACAGGGACTGGATTATGTGGCAGACTGGATTTGTGCCTGCTGTTCCGTGTTCTGAATGCACATTTCTGCTAAAGCCTTTCCCTGGCTGCTGGCAGGCCCCTGGCTTCCAAGAGCTCAGTCCCTTTTTTCCTTCAGAAAACGGGGGATCTGGGGACATTTGTAAAAACGCTAACTCAATGCAGACAAGTGGTTTCCAAAATTGAGTCTGGCTTTCCGCAGCTTTTAGCAGAAGGGTTGATTTGGGTCAAAATTAATGTAAACACTTGTGTGGACCATTTAACATTTAGTTTATGGACCTGTTAAGGCAGCAGGATAATCCCTTTAGATTACCCGTGTAATTCCTAGTGAATATTTATTTTAAAGTGACTTCAGTGCCCTTAGTCATTAGCAAAGGTTAGTAATGCGTCTCACAGCTGCCAGGCTCAATACGACAGCATTTGTCAATGGGAGGGATTTCTTTGTCGTTTCTTTTTTGTTTGTTTGTTTGTTTGTTTTTTAACATTTCTCCAACTCTTGCCGGCTTAATCCCATGAGCTCACCTCTAATCGCAGGGAAGCATCCGAGCCGTGTCGACTTCCACTTGAGCGAGGCTAAGGAGGGTGCCTAATCCTGGGCTTTTCTGCGGCTGCCTGCCGAGGGTGTTGGGTACCCAGCCTGCGTGGGCTGCCGGGGGGAGGATGGAGTACGCTGCGGGTTCAAGGACACGCTCCCGCTTTAATGTGCACAGACATGCTCCTGCTCGCTCTCTGATTGGCAAGGTTAACTCGGAGAGGCTGCAGCTTTTTAAACTGATTTGATTAGACCCACTACTTTATCCCATTCCCTCCCCCACCGCTCGGCCCACCACCTCCTGATCCTTTTAACACAGCCCTTGGTCCAATAACCAGCCAGTCTGGGATATTTCCCCCCACCACCACCACCCTTTTTCCAATTTTCATGCTGAATTTTGACATTCTGTAAAATAGATTATGCAGCCCTACAGGGAAGATCAGGAGGCAGCATCTTAGTCGCTGGGCTGTGTTTTATTGTAACTAGTTGAGAGGCTGGGGTTTGCCCCCTCCTCCTTGCTCTCCCCGTCTCTGCTCCTTCCCCAGCTCTCGGTGTGTACATGTGGATTTGAGGACAGGAGGCTGAGGGCTCACGTACCCCAGCTTGGATGCTCGTTGCCCTCTAATTCCTCCTTTCCCTACAAAACCAGGGCTGGGGAGGATTATACAGTCAGCCCAAAATGACTCAGCCCCCCCCCCCCCGCCCCAGGTCCTTTTCTGCTGTGCTGTGACAACGTGTTCGCAGTTTGCAAAAAGGACGGGGCGGACAGAGAACTCCCTTATCCTGCAGGAGCGAAATAATGGTGTATTTTAGTAGCAAATGTTACTAGTTGGCATTACTCTGGGAGAACAGGTCACCCGTCTCTTACAGGCTGGCTGACAAGTGGGATGGGCTTGGAGCGGCCGGGAGAAGCTGTTTTGGCGTTAATGCCCCACGGCCATTGGGGCAGCAAGGGTTGAGCGGGCACCAGCCCGGCCTTTAAAGAGTAAGTGACCCTGTCGCTGCCTTTAGCCGGCAGGCTTTAGCGCTTTGTGCGCTGCCAGTTTTCAATCCTGGGCTCCGCCTCTGGTATGCGGCTTATGTTTGTCATATTAAATACTCCGGGGGAATCTGGAGCCTTGTGTACATAAGTGCCTCTTGCCAAGTCTCTCTAGTCCTCCTGTAAATAAGTAAATAAAGCCTATAAATTACGAGCTCTCACAAAAGCAGAGGCCGCCCCATCTCACAGAGCAGAATTACTGGAGAGTGGCAGGCACTGCTGAATTTTCGGGAATCCCGGACTGATCTGGGAAGGCACGTCTCGTCTCGTTATCGCTTGTCTATTTGTTTGACCAGAACTGATCTAAAGAGGTGCGAGCTGGGTGAGCAGCTGGGTGCTGGCAGGGACCGAATCCAGCAAACAGGACCGACCCGCCAGAGTCACCCTGGTGAAACAGCACAGAATATAGAGAATCTCCTACGCGCAATGTATTAAACCTTGACATACTGCATTACTTAAGAGGTCTCAGGGAAAATTAAACCCCTTTTGACTGGGTTTTGCAATGCAGGGAAAATTTTAGTGACATTTAAAAGGTTTCTCTTGTGTTCCTCTAATGGGATAAATAAAAAAAGGCTTGTTTTAGGCCAGCAAATGGGGGGACAATCCAATTTCCCTGATTCCATCAAGACACTCTTAAAGCATTAGCTTGTGCAGTTTTAAAAAAACCCACAACAGACTGACCCCTCTGCCTGATGGCTTTGAAAAGTGTCCTGATGTGTAGGTATTTATGCTACGCAACATGCTTCATCGAGGCACTCCAGCAGCGCTCCTAAAGATACTCCTTTGTTATTAAACTATTTAGGAGGACAGCATGCACAGGAGGAAGCACAAACACCAGTTTATTATTTACTGCAGCAATCCACACTGGGGCCGCGCTCGGAGACTAATGCGTGATGACGTGCTCTTTAAATTTGGTACGTGGAAGAGGAAAAGGATGGCATTAAATAGTAACATTGATGAAAGAACGAAACCGAAGAATGCCCTTAACTTTAGGTTTTTAAGCTTTTATTATTTTGGCTCAAAATAATAAAAGATTCCCCCATGGAACGTTATATTTGCAGTTTGTTTCCATCAGTCAGAAAGATTAATGTATCAACACTTACTTCGGAGGGGGCTCTGGGGATTGATAATGGGAGATACGAAGCCTTTCACCTCAGGGTCACTGGTTCAGCTCTGCCCCACGTCGGTCGCCACCACCAGTCCTTGCCATCTGCTCCTCCCCAGCCATCCGCCCAGTGCCAAATGGGCTGGTCCCAGTTCTGGGCGCTGAGGACAGATGTCCGGGTCCCGGCGGGCTCCCTGGGCTGCATTAGTCAGAAATGGGATGGACCGGCTCGGCGCAGGCCCAGCCTTTGGCTCGTACTGAGCACCGCCGGGGAACTTGACCTTCTGCCGCGCTTGTACGACCCGTGAATGGCGAACCTGTTATTCCTGCCCTGTGCAGAATAACTCATTCAAAAAGCAGGACATCTCTGAACATAAATCTGCCTGTTATGGAGTTGGCTGCGGTTTTCCTTGGTTGCCTCCAGCCCCTGCTGAATTTCATTAGGAACGCCTCTATTATACAGCACAAGGAGGGAGCAAGTGCTGCCTCTCGACTTTGAAAGAGCCCTTTAAAGTGAAGATCAATTTTGCATCTCACTAAATAAGTAATGACAGACCAAACTGCAAGTACTTAGTTCAGCTTGATTTTAATAGCATTGTGGCTCCATCGAGAAATCCCAGTAACTGATACGGTTTGATGTCCTGTGGCGGTTTTCTGCAGACGTTTTTCCTTTTCTCCTTTAGTATTGACACTTTATTAATAGCTGTTTGGAAACCTGTCTATCTGCGAATACGCAGCACCAATTTTGCTTCTGTATTTCTTTCTCCTTTCTTCCATCAGGGAACAGTCCCAATGATCGTAGGCTGAGAGGGGAGTTTTCAGTCTGACGTGTAGTTGTACTTGGTGGTGGACGATCACATGAAAGAGCAGCTTCATGCCGTATAAAATAAAAAATGGTAAATCAGCTACTAAAAGAATTTGCAGAGGCTGCTAAAAGGCTGTTGGATGTCACAAAAGCAGCAGCCCTTTGAGGTGATGAGACGGGAGCTTCTTAACTCAACACGTGCAGTCAGCTTGTCCCTGGCAGTGGTCCACTTCGGGCCAGGATCCGGGCTCTGATGCCTTCCCCCTCTGGCAGACGGCTGTGAGTGCGCGAACGTCCTCTCTAATTCCAGATTAGCCACAAAGAGGAGTCGGCATGCTTAAGAAACAGGCGTGCTTGGGAAGGAAAGGCTGTCTGGAGGCTGCAGGGCACAGCACTGTCCTGAGATGCTTTAAAACGTCTGAGCAAGCTCCCAGGTATTGGGTTTTTCTAAAGGAGAATAAAAAAAAAATGTGCCTTTCAAGCTGAGGGCCATGGGCCACTGTAACTCATCTCCCGTGTGAGCCCAGGCTTCCCCAAGCTTGGCTTAATAAAATCCGGCTCTCATTTAATGAGTTCAGAGGATGGTTCAGGCCGTCTCAACGTGGAAAGTTTTGATTTTGCACACCAAGACAGGGAAGGTTTATGAGACCAAAACAGCATCTTCAGAGTATTTATCCTCGCTGACTTAAAAGAGGAAAAGATCCCTCGGCCGTTAGCGGCACCTCTGCTCCTCCTGCGGCATGTCACCATGTGCAGCGTAGCTGTACTTTTATTGCAGACATGGTTTTGTTGCAAGTCGTCACGATACTGCGACCTCCCTCCAGCCGCGACTGCAGGGTTCCTGGGCATTTCAGCTGACCCTGCCTTTTGCCCAAATTAGCAGAAATCAAACTGTGGGTTCAGACAGGGCACTGCTTTAGCCCACACAGGGGTGCTTTCTCTGTTTTTTTTTTATTATTTCTTTATCTCTAATGGCCACTGGGTTGTTGGCTTTAAAATGACACTTTATACGAAGAGGGCGTCCTGAAATGCAGAGTGGCTGCTCTGAGTCCATGCTAGCTGACAATTAAAAGTGCAACGTCTCCTTGGCTGCCCAGGGCTGTCGCTTCAAGCCTGTATAGGAAAAGAGGTATTTATTTCCCTTTAAATAAATATAAGCCAGCATTTGCCTTGAAGTCAGAAAGGGCTCAGGAGAACTGGGCAGTGGCAGCAATGCTCTCGGCTCCCGCTGTCCCCTGCCCAACCTGCTAGATTTAGCAGCCTAATCAAGCTTCTTCTCCCTCTTTAATCAGGTGGAGCAAGTGGCATGTTGACTTGCCGGCTGGGGCCGGATCCCATCCTGCTCGCAGCATTTCCAGCCCCGGGAAATGAGAGGTGACAAGGGGAGCTGTATGCGGGGCAGCAGCGTGTCTGCCGGGCCACCGCCGCGGCGCTTCCGCTTAATCTCTCTGCTCCCGTCCACACGTGCTGTCCTGATATCCGACAGCCGGTCCCACGCGGGCACGGTGCCAGCAGTGACTTTACAGGCTTTGTGGCAGAGATTATTTAAAGGAGATTAACCCTTCTAAACCCCTTAGATTTTAATTATTTCTGTATGTATTTATAAAACCTGCAGTCTGCTAGTTCCAGGGCACAACTGCCCCAGTCCCCATCCTTAACCTGGATTCGTGAATATACAACGCTGCCATGTCACAGGACAGGGGCTGGAAAGGACAGGGGTCATTTAACTTATTTATTGCTGTTCTGAAACAATTCACATCTGGGCTGCAAATGAAACGTTATGGTTTCAAATTGTAAAAGGAGCTAATAATTCAAATTACTTTAAAATACCAGCGCTAACACTGCATTAATCGAATTGTTTGAGTCGATGCGGCATCTCTCGCTAATTGTTTTGGTTAAGGCAGCTCGGTCATTGACACGTACTGTTGCCTCCCCACTGCTCGCGTTGCGAGCACGGAGCACCCTGCGTCTCTCTGGAGGGTCGCTGTATCGGCAGCCAGGAGAAGGAAGGCCTGTTTCTTTCAGTCAGTCTCCTAGCAAGTTTTTTGTATGCATATTAATGCTGTGAAACGATGAAGTCCAGAAAAAACTCTCGTAGCTAGCAGGTACTGTTAAAAAGAAAAGGGGAAAAAAAAAAAGTGTCCACCTCCATCCTTTCATGCGTTCTCTCCTATTTGTCGCGTGTGCTGGGCTAATTAGGTTTTTAGAATTAAGGAGTGATGGAGGGAATTTTTCCACTCTGCCCGCAAGCTGTAAAATCCAAATGAAACTGGAAATATTGTATTGCTGTTTCCCAGAGCAACCTGGCTACTCTCAGGTGATGTACACCTGGCAGAGGTGGGAAAAACAGCTGAAGAGTTGGTCAGCTGTTGCCGCTGAGACTGTTGGATCAGAGTTACTCCAGAGGCCACCTCTCGATACGGGTTACAGTCCTGGCATGAGTGCTGTAGCTCTGTTTGTTTCTGTATATTCTGGGATTGCTGCTTAAAGAATGACAGTATTCAAATGTGTATCTGCCTGGTTTGTAAATGCAAGCATCAAAGGTGGCTGTTAGAAGGAAACAAAACCCACAGCGTCATGGACCCCAGTGATCTGAGAAAAAAATAAGTAATTTTGAATACGTGTCTTAAAATCAGATGATTTTTATTTATTCTTGTCTCCCAAGCAAGGAAATAAATGCGGACAGTGCCAAGGAGGCCATAAATAAATTTTGTTCTCGGAGAATCTCTTTAACATGCATACAGTCCTGCTTCTGTAATAGTGAACATTTGACCAGTAGCAATTAATTTCTTATCACGGTCTTTCTATGAGGTAAGAAAACATTAGTGTCTCCATTAGGAGGTGGGGAACGGGAGCTCTCCGAGAGCAAATGGTGTGCCCGGCGGCTTCTCTCCCCTGCCCTGCGGCTTGCCAAGAGCGGCTGGAGGGAGAGGGCACTGCAGCGATGCCTCTCCTGCAGCGCGGCTGGATGCTCCTCTCCAGGCAGGTCTGCCCTCCTCATCGAATGAGAGACTCAGAAAACGTTCAATATCTGTATATTTCAGAAAAAATATCTTTAAGGTTATGCGTTTTCGGCCACTTACTGTGAAGTGTACGGTATTTCCTATAACGGCAGGTGGTAAAAATAGAGAAGAAAAAAAAAAATTAAGGTCCACAGTATAAATCTCTTCTGTCTAGAAAGGGTGAAGAGAGGGCTTCTTGCAAAATTAACCTTATGGAGAATAACGTGTGATCCCGTGGCACGTTGATGATTAGGCAAACCATCCCAAAGATTAATATATTTTTTCTCACTCAGACAGGTCGGATCTCAAGCTGAAAGTGCCAGACCGATGCGTTCAGCCCCGTGCCCTGGGGACGGGGAGCGGGGAAGCAAAGGGTTAAATTTCGGGGCTGTAGAAGCAGATTGTGTTTTCCTTCTATGATGTGGGCTGACAAGACATCAGTATTCTATTCATCTGTTGGGAATTAGGCTGTTAATCCAATCAATGACTCTTGAGCGAGCTGCAGCCTGCCTCCCCACTGGGGAACAATCGGATCAGACGGGAGATTGTTTAAGAGCACAGCGCGGTCCCGGTGTCAGGTGGAATTTCCAAGCATTCCCTAGTGAATTGGGGATGGGAAAGCTGTCTCAGCCCATTTATCCTGCCCCTTAAATAACCAGGTATCTGCCTCAGCCACGCTAAAGTGATAAAGCCGTACAAGAGCTACTAACTTTTACGCAGGGAGGGGGCAGGGAAGCACCCTGAGAAGGGAGATTTTAGCATCTTGCCTTTAGGAATATTGTCCTGTTTGCAGGGTTTTGTGGGAGGCCGGCTCAGCTGCAGCGCCGTGACGCTTGTTACAGCTCTGGGCACCGTCTCTTTCCAAACACGTTTTTGATCCCCGGGCAGAGGAAGCTCCCCCGCAGCTTTCTATATAGCAGCAACACACTTGTTTGATTACCAGAAAGATGCCTGATGCTGGAAGTAACAAGCGGCAGCAAATACTCTTTGGAGCAAGCTATAAATACGTACGTACAAATACGCAGCTGTGCTCTGAATGCCGGCTGCAAATTGAGGTGAAAATGCTCAATAGGAAAACAGCCCGGAGAGTTTCAGAGCCGCTGTGTGCGATTCAGAAATCGGTTTGTTCTGCAATTAAAGACAGCCGTGTCTGTGGTGGGATATGGAGAGCCTGTATCTGTGCCAGCGGCGCTACACGCTGATGATAGTAGACGTGATAAATCCCATTGAAATTGCACTTGGAAATTTAGGTACACCACCAGTTAGAAACTAGGGCGATGAGGGATTAGCGTAACCCTGGCACGCTGAACTCCTCGGGCCGGTGGTGTTTGGGTGCATTAGCAGATGCAGGCTTCGGGAGGGAGGGAGGGAGGGACCGGCAGGCAGTTCCTGGGCATCGTGTCCTCTCTGAGTTTTCTTAGCGCTGGTTTTCGCAGCAGCTTTGCAAGTGGAGGGCTCCTCCGAATTAGTGCACCTAAATGAACCGGGAGTATGAGCTGAGGCAGCCGATATGAATAGGGAGGTCCCCAGGCAGAATGATCCCCAGCTCAGAGGCTTGGCTTTAAAGGGCTTCAACATCCCTCTTCCCTCGATCGTAATTTTGAATCAAACAAAAGCTAATGCAATTTCCTTTGCCTTTCAGTAGCAGATTGTGCTGTAAGGGTCCATGCCATTAGAAATGTAATAATTGCTTCTCTATGCAGATTTAATTTATCTGTAGGCACTTAGAAGATAGGCCAAATGATAGCCTGGCGATAGGCTCTGGAGAACGGCCCACGAGGTGATGATAAAGATCTGTCTAGCACCTTCCATCCTTACGGATATCTGCCCGGCACAGTGCAGGCGAAGGTCCGAATGGGAGGAAGGGGGCAGAGGAGAGAGCTCTTGGAGACAGAGAGCTCAGTAAGAGAAGGGTCCCGGCCAAGCCTACCCACATGCAAGGGAAGTGGAAGATTTAATTGGGGAACCAAACTTAGGGGATATCCAAGTCCTGTTCTTGTTAGCTTGGGCTATTTGCAATCCCCAAATAAGCTGCCTGTGACAGCGCATGGATTTTGGTTTTGCTTCTACCGGAGGTTGCTCTGTATCCTTTGTCCCGCGGCGTTGGTCCTTGGCAAGTGCCTGAGCTGACTTTGAGCTGGTACCAAGGATGCGCATCACGGCGTCTCACAACAGCCCACGCTTAACAATAACGCAAGCGCTTCATAAACACCAGCCAACCAGTTATCCTCGTATGGGACACCCAGTCTGAAAAAGGAGGTGAAGCTGAGCTGTCACAAGTGTATTTTGCTTTCGCGAAATCAGAAGCTGAAAAATGAGGAGAAAAGATAAAAGTCCACTTCATTTTCCTACTGTCGGAGCTATTTGGGACTCTAGATGTTCTGGCACAAAGCCGTCTTGTTTCTCAGATTGCACTGTTGCTGGCATTTCTTAAAGGGTCAGAAGGCAACTAAAAGCAAAAGTCCTGGTGCGTGTGGGCACACACTGGTCTAAGGTTCTGTTTTTAAAAGAGCAGTATCAGTTTGCAAACTGAACCCCTCCTTTTCTATGCCAGCATTTGCACACACAGCGATTTGCACTTGTCTGTCTGCTTCGATCGGGCAAGCATTCATTTTACATGTATTAGTGTGCGTGTCCAAACCCAGGCTGCTGTGTGTAAAATGAAAATAAAGACCGTGTTGAGGCCATCTACTGAATTGTCTGGTGGAGTTCAGACTGGTCGTATTAGCCCGCATTGCCTGGTTTTACGTATTGGTGGGTATTAGCATGTAAATCCTGGTGTGCTTTTAGCTGTAGTCTCACCCTCAGTCATCTTGGGGATAAAATTTCAGAGAGAGAAAAAGAAGATGATGAGGTTAAAGTAAATTGTTGGGAAGTTGAAGTCTAAAGTGGAAATAAATGAGAAATAAAACCCTTTTTAAAAGTGGAGGGAAGTATTTTCTTGCTATTTTTCATCTCCCTGGCTTGAGTGAGTGTGTGTCGGGAGGCTGCAGAGATTTATATTCACAGCTCCTAAGCACCAGTGCTTGTTCAGAGGCTGTATTCTAGCCCTTTTTATTCACTCGCCTTCTAAAGATGTAGTGTAAATGTTTATCTTCCCTCCGGCCCATCCATGCTGCCCAGGACCCAGCGCTGTTAAACACTCTTATCACCTCATCGCTCTTATCTCCTGCGATCCCTGCCAACATTTGGAGTCTGTCAATGGGAACGAGTGTGCACCTTAGAAGGTGCGCAAATGAACAGAAAGAAGAGGTGATGCGGCGGTGGTAGGGGGGGAAGAATACCTTAAAATAAAGAGTGCATGTGCTATCCCTCAAAAGGGAGAGGCTAGTGTGTATGTTTTCTGCTGTGCTTTCCGCGCTGGCGGTGTCTGCGCTTGGCGATGCGCTGGAAGGCACAGAGACGAGGTCTCAGTGTGGGCCAGCACTCAAGGAGGTCTGGGATCCTGTGCAGACCCTCACAGACGGTGTGGGGGGCTGTCCGGCCCCAGCTTCATCACCCATAGGGGGTCCACGTGAACCAAAGATCACCAAGGTAACCAGCAGGGTTTTGTTTTGCCTCTTTCTGTACTTGGGCTAAATAAAACACCTGAGATGAAGAGACGGGGTCTCCCTTAGGGCCGCCCTCCCACTCGCAGAGGTTTCTGCACGCAGCTTTGAGAGTGAAGGTCAATGCGTGTCTAACACTGCTTTAAAAACTGTCCCGTGAAACCAGCAGAGTCAAACACCGGCACATCAAGGTCTGCTTGCCATGGCAGGGCAGCAGGAATCGTGTTTTATAGCATGTGCGGCATCTCAGCAGCGCTCAGCCGAGCCGATTCCATGTCTCTGCCCCTCAGTCCCAAAACCTTGTGTTAGGTTAAGCAGGGTACAGAAATTCCCAAGGAAGGAACGTGGGATGGCAACACCGATATAATCCTATCACTTATAAGACAAAATTGATGTGCAGTAGCCATAGTACCACTTAACGGATAAGACAGTTGGTCCATCTGCACTCGGTCCATCTTCTCTCATTTCTCTTGCTTCAATTTCTCAGGAGCAGAACACAATCCTGTTATCCAATAAGTTACCCACTAGTAGTTGGATTTTCATTGAGTGACATCTGTCGCAGGCCATGGACGTAGGAGGTACTGGTGATTTTGCAGCATCTTTGTTTTGATGGTTTTGGTGGTCGTGGACATTTGGTTTTGTTTTTGAAGTCTTTGGAAACGCTCTCGTCTCCCTCGAAGGCCGTGCAGCTCGGCTGTCATCCTGCCACGGCCAGATGTGCCAGGAGGCTGTAAAAGGCACCGGGGACGGCACGCAGCGTTAGATGGCAAGAAGAAAGCTTGGAATCGACCTGGTTTTGGTCAGTAACTTGCATATGTGGGACTGAGTGCATTTGAGTGTGTAATGAATGGTCGTTCCTTTCTTTCTGGTTGTCTTCTGTCTGCCTCTATGGGTTCTGCCATTTCCACAAGCTCCTTCTTTTTAGCCCAGGCTATTGCTAAAAGGGCTCTGGGACAGGTACCTGCCGGTGCCTTGCAAGCGGAAAGCAAAGCTGTACAGAAACACTAAGCGTTACTGCTTTGAGCCTGGCCTTTTCTCCCTTTTGTGTTGGAGTTCACGGAATCGGAGCGCCGAGTGCCTCCTTTTTAACCTGTGGCATTGACATTATTCCAGCTGATGCGCGAATGTTGAAAGGGCATTTCTGAGAAGCATCCTGGCATAGAGCAGAGCTCGGTGTTGGCCCCAGAGCTGCGCTCTTTTCTCTTGCTCTCCCTGACACCAGCTCCCCTACTCAGCACCTTCGCTTTGTGCTCCTCTCGCGCTACAGAAGATCTTATTGCAGGAAAAAAAAAAAAAAAAGTCTAATTTCTTTTCACATGCCTTAGCACAGAAATGATAACACAGTGTGATTACCTAACTTTCCATAAGCACAGTTTCGGAATAACTGGTTACGGTATTCAGGTTTTTACGTTACAGATTTATCAAATGATTGGTTTCAGTGTGTGTTGACAGACTCTGGGTCTTGTTGCACTTGCAGCTCTGTGTGATTTACATTTCTGTAATCTGAAAGCTAAACTGGAGGGAGAAGAAGTAAACAATCGTGACAGACACCCCCCTCCAACTCAGTACTTTGTGTAAAATAAACCAACAAAAATCCTGATGGCTTTCAATGGAGAAAAATTAGCTGCCCCGCTTAGAAGCCAGGTGAGTGGAACAGCCTGTCTGTTTGCTGCCGGCATCTGCGTTCCTCCCGGCTGCAGAGATTTGAGCGGGATGCCCTGCTCCTGGCTGGTGCCGGCGATCCCAGGCTGGGAGGTGACATTTACGGGTGCCCTGGGCAGGGTGCAGCGAGGTGAGGGCAGAGGCTGTGTCAGGCTGTCCCTGCCCGCTCACCGTTTGGGGTCATTCGTCCCAACAGAGGCACATCCTGGGAGAAGGTCACTCTGCACCTTCCCTAGGATGCTCCAGAAACCACTGCTTTCTGTCACACGTCAGGAAATATCCGTTGCACGAGCTACAATTCATCTTAAGACCACTTCTGTGCGTCTTATTTCGTTGTAAAAGAAACATTTCCCGCGCCTGGGAGGCAATATTTGTCTCCCATAATTTCCGCGGTGGGAGCTGTAATCCTTGCTTTCACGGCCCGTCTTTGATTAGTTCCCAGGTGTGACCGTGTCGCGCTGAAGGCTCAGCGCTGCCGTACCTGGAGGCAGGCGCCGTGCGTGGAGCAGCTGGGCGCGTCGGGCTCCCATTAGCCACGGTGCTCGGAAAAGCCCAGTCAAAGAGGGATTGAGATCAGCAGCCTCTGGAGGGCATTTCAAGGCCCTTAGTGAGTGACCACACTAGAGCTTTTTCCATTTACCTGGATTAAAATTTGTCACAGAGAAAATACAAGCAAATAGCATAGCATCTGAGAAGTATAACAAATAGCATTTGGCCAGCCATCAGGCTCAAAGGGGAAAAAAAAAAACAAATCCGCGGTGTAAATAAAGTGTAACCAGTGTTTGCATAACATTGGATTAATAGTTCTTTTTAAAAACCATGCTGGGATTAAAGAGATGCATCTCGTATGCTGGGACTTGCACTCTCTTCTCAGCCTAATAAATGCCAGAAAGTACATCTAAGAGAAATAAAAAGCCTCGTTAGCCAAAAGCCTGCTGCTGAAGGTTTCCTTTTTCTTCCTTTGGAAGAGGAGCAAATGGCTGTGGTATTCCCGGAGCAGCCCTACGTATTTTCTAAGGAGTTTTGCAGCAAAGCGTTCCCATGGAAAGGGATTTCTGCTGCACGTCTCCAATCCCGTTCACCCGCGGGTTTTGCCGGCCTCAAAAGTTTTGAAGGCGGCAATGCAGAGGGGAGCTGGCTTCCCACCCCCCAGCACACACACGACCCGCCTATTTGAAAGCCTGCCTTTCCACTAACTCACTCGTAGCCCTCCTGCCTCTTCTTCCCCAGCCCTGCTCCGTATTTTGCTGAAGTCAGTACTGGCCCTGTCACTCCTCCGAGAAGGCATGTGCTTAAGGACCTCTCGGGGGCTCTGGCTCAGATCCGTTACCTTATTAGTGTGGAATAATCAATGGATGCCGTCTTTGATTCCTTCAGTTCTTTGGTTTGTGGGATCTTCTAGTGACAGCCGTTCGCGTTGCGCTGCTAGCAGTTTGGGCAGAAGCAGGCTTCTGAAGTGAGGCGCCTCCAAACGATGGCGTGAGGGCCACGCATGGAGCAGGGGGAAGGAACAATCTCACCCCCTGCATTTTCCCCAGCAAAGACGTGAAATGGATGTTTAGGCGGCAGATGCCTTTTAAATCGGGCATTTCTCTTTTGTCCCTGTTGCTCCCGTGCTTGTTGTGTTGGAACGGTGTCCCAGAGCAAAGCGTTGCACCTCCCGCCCTGAGACCCAAGTCATTCCTAGGTCCTCAGCTGAACACGGCTAATGTCAAAAGAATATTAGGCTGGGAAACCAGAAGGCCCAAAACAGCTACGGGTGGGATTTCTACCTGTTTTCCTGTTCTTCTTTTCCCTTTCGCCTGCTCCAGAATCCCCAGCAGACTGTAGAATTTGCACCTTAATCCCAAAGATAATGGTAATTAAAAACTTAAGTCTCCATAAACAGATGCAAATAAATTAAGGAGGCAAAGAACTGAATTAGAGGCTAATCCCGGTGGGGTAGTGAAAGCAAAGGGGCCAATAATTCTTTCCTTCTGTTATTTCACCTGTTCTGTGGCAGGACGGGGCTGCGGCACGGGGCTGTGCCTGGGTTTGCGGTGCTGGACGTGCCACGGGAGCACGAGCTGCTCACAGGCAAAGCCCTGCCCACGCTTGCTGAGGCCAGGAACGGGACACGCTTCCCAAACCACTGCGGCCGATGCAGCGGCGTATGTGTTAGTTGAAGAGGGAACTGCGTGCCCATGTCTTCAAATCGCGTGCTTTGCTCTGCCGTTGCACTGCAGGTGCTTCGCAAGGTTGAGCTCAGCAACCGGCTCTCATTCCCGAGCGTTGCGCCTAGCCCTTTCCTCACCCTCATCCTGCGGGGATTTCATAGAATCATAGAATGATAGGGTTGGAAGGGACCTCTGGAGATCATCTAGTCCAACCCCCCTGCCAGAGCAGGGTCACCCAGAGCAGGTGGCACAGGAACGCATCCAGGCGGGTTTGGAATGTCTCCAGAGACAGAGACTCCACCACATCTCTGGGCAGCCTGTGCCAGGGCTCTGCCACCCTCAAATGAAAGAAGTTCCTCCTCGTGTTTAGGTGGAACTTCCTATGCTCCAGTTTGTGCCCATTACCTCTTGTCCTGTTGCCAGGCACCACTGAGAAGAGCCTGGCCCCATCCTGCTGACACCCACCCTTTCAAGTATTGATAAACATGGATAAGGTCCCCCCTCAGCCGTCTTTTTTCCAGACTGAAGAGACCCAAATCCCTCAGCCTTTCTTCATAAGAGAGGTGTTCTGGTCCCCTCAGCATCTTGGTAGCCCTTTGCTGTCCCCTCTCCAGCAGTTCCCTGTCCCTCTTGAACCAGGGAGCCCAGAACTGGACACAGTACTCCAGGTGCAGCCTCACCAGGGCAGAGCAGAGCAGAGGGGGAGGATGACCTCCCTCCACCTGCTGGCCACACTCTTCTTGATGCAGCCCAGGATGCCCTTGGCCTTCTTGGCCACAAGGGCACATTGCTGGCTCATGGTCATCCTGTTGTCCCCCAGGACTCACAGGTCTCTTTCCACCGAGACCTTGATTTACTTGGGCTTTGTGGGTCTACCTATGTCCAGACCTGAATTCTGAAGGGCAAGGACCTAAGATTCGTTCAGCTAGAGGAAAAGTGGGGTTTTCCCCTGTGTGCTCCCTTGTGCTGAAGAGTGCAGCACATCACAGCGTCCCACCGCTTTACCCTTCTCTGTAGTAGCCGGCCAAGGCTGGGCTTGCACGGAAGCATCTTGCACTAAAGCATCGGGATTAGCGAGGGTCCCAAAGTAAGGCCGTAGGACTGAAATCCTTCATTTTTATGGGCTGGAAGTGATAACGCTTATGAACTGAATTATACTCGTGTCATGACGTGATCCACGCACTCTTATGGGTGGATAGGTATTGATTATCCATCAATATGGATTGATGGGGGATGGTGATTCAAAGCCTAACTGCCAGGTAGCTGGGTGTCCTGGGCTGTTTATCTAGTCAATTAAATATTGCCGTGATTCAGCTTTTTTATTTAAAACTGGGATTTACTTGTATCCCCACGACGTTACCAGTACCTCTAAAATCAAGTCTCTCTCTCTCTGTTTCAGGACGGGGAAGGCCAGACTGCACTCCATTACGGTAAGCTGCCTTTTAGCTTGGTTGTTCCCTCTTAACAGGATGGGTTTGCAGCTGGAGTAAATGGTCTACGTACAGAAAGCAAATTTCAGTAGAAATACGAGCGGGGAAACTGGATTTGATTAACCAGCGGCTACCTCCGCCAGCAAATCCCAGCGTGGTATGAGTAGGAGTCCTGGGAGAAGCAGCGAGGAAGACTGCTGTGCTCCCTTCCTTCTCCTCTGCAAATTTCCCCTTAAAGCCTCCCTTTCCCCCCCAGTTAGCGATGTACTTTCTCCAGCGTTTGTTTTGCGCGCCTGTCATGTCTCCAAGATGTGGTTCCGCCACCTCCAAGACTTGGTTCTGTCACCTCCAGCCCCAGGAGTGGCTCTGGTTGGGGGATGCCAAGGCAGAGAGGAGGGTCTGTCCTGGCTTTAAGAGGTTTCGCAGGGGAGGGGAAGGGGACAAGCAAGCTGGACTTCACCTCCACGTGTCCTGGTGACAAACCTGTCTGATGGTAACTGAGAGAGAGCAGCAGCTCCTCTACTTACCAAAACCAGCAGAGCGAAGTTACGGTTTGTGTCCCTCCTACAATTACATGCTAATTAGATATGAGATTTTGTATCAATCCTTTTAATTGAAAGGTTGTTCCGTCTCCAAATGAGAGAAGTAGAGACTAAAGTGACACACGCAGAGCTGATGCGTGGGGAATAGGAAAAAAGTATCGATTTAGTCTAGATCATAATTTTTTTCCAAAATTAAGACGTACCAGTTCTTATTTTATGCCTGCCACTGTGTAATTAAGAGCATACTTGTTATGCTGAAGTGTTTGTGTCTTTTTCTCTCGTTCTGATCTCTCCACAAGGACGTTAGCGGGAAGGCAAAATTGCTTTGCAGACGATCAGTCCAAGGCACAGCATTTGGACCTGGATCTAAACTACCAGATTCCAGGGCCCCTGAACTGAGACTGTAATTACGATCGCGTATGATTTCTCCCCATGCCCTCTTTCCCGTGGGATGCTTTATTTTTCAAGTTCTTACCCTTCTGACCGAAGTAGCGAATCTGCTGCCGTCCGCAGAACGACAGCACTCAATGCCAGGTTGCCTTTTTTTCTGCCCAGCTCATTCCGCATTTCGGGCTTTCTCTCTCCCGGGGAGATGCTTTTCCCCCACTCCCCATTCTGTCACCGACATCTACCTACCCCGGGGGTGCGTGGCGGGTTATAGTAGGTTGTGCAAAAGCAGAGCGTAAGTTATCCGAGAGCACCTGCTTCAAGCAAGTTCAATACGTGAGAGGAGAGGGTGGCTGCATCGCCTCAATGTAAATTCTTTGCAAGTGGATCCCTGTGGCTGGCGCAGGTTGTTTGACACAAGCAAACAAACATAACTGATTTAATTAACGTTATTTCACATGTGGTTTCTCTGATCCACCCTGACAGCTCAGATGGTTCCATCGTGACGCTTTTGCAGGCTTTTTCCATGAATTTTTTTGAGTCTTAAGATTTTTTCGCTTCCCCTCCCTGTCCGTTATCTTTGGGGAGGCCTCTCTGCGTCACTGGCACACGGGTCCGGTGTCCCCGCGGGTGCCCCGCTGTCCCTGGCCGACCATCGCTGCACCCAGGCTGTCCTCATTCCCTTACTTAGCTGATCTGGTCATATAATCACCCCCATCTTGAAAACAGCTTGTTAAATGAGAGAACGGGTTTGATTCGAGTGGCTATTGGCCTGAAACTGGAACTCACTGAAAATCTCCTCGGTAAGCACTTCATCACCGAGCCGTTAATTGCAGCGGGGAGGCATGAGAGCTTGTATGAAAACTGTCTCTGGCGGTGCTGAGCAGAGCAGTGCGTTTATAAGGCCTCCCCTTTTGTTAGAGGCTGTTCAGGGAAGGGTTAAATCCCACGAGCAAGGCCAGCAAGGCAGCCACTGCTTTTAGGGTGTCTCCATCCCTTTTTATGAGCCGGCGTGGGCCTGACAGCTGTCCTTGTGGTGACAGCTCTCCTGATTACAGCCGGTGTCAAACTGCATCCTGCTGCGGGTTATAAATCCTGCCTCCTTCCGATTGGCGCCGACCCCGGCTTTAATCGGAGGTTAAGTGGAGGCCAGCTGGCAGCATGGTCCGAAGGCACCGGCTCATCGGTGGGACCCAAGGTGGGACCGGCTCTCCTCCGGGTTGGAGGCGGCGGTCGGGGCTGGGTTGATGGGTATGAGCACAGTCTCCCCGCTCAACAGCCCGTTAGTCTTCAGCTCCTCTC
Organism: Larus michahellis; assembly: GCF_964199755.1. NCBI lineage: Eukaryota > Metazoa > Chordata > Aves > Charadriiformes > Laridae > Larus > Larus michahellis. The sequence continues at coordinate 23,965,878 of NC_133903.1, read as the reverse complement.
CATCCATCCATCCACCCACCCGCCGGGAATACTAAAATCATTGCCGCTGCCTCTCCCAGAGGAAATCAAGGCTTCTCCGAGCACTTGTGGCCACGTGGCCGTGGAGTGGGCAGGCTCTGTATCCTCATGGGCGCTCCGGCTTCCCTGCAAAGCACCATCTGTTCGGCTCTTTCTCTGCTGTGGCAGGGCAGTGGGAGGGGACGCTGGCGGGAAAATAAATAATAAAAAAAAAAAAAAAAGAAAGAAATTCATCATCTGAACCCTGAGGATTAATGGAGTCGGAAGGCGAACTGCGCTGAATGGAAATCCATCTTCACCCGTGCCAGTGTCAGGGCTGCCGCTCCGGCCCTTGACAAATCGAGGCTCCCAGGGTGCGATAAATCCAGCAGCCGTGCTCGTCCCCGGGGGGGGGGGACATCCCAGGGCCCGCTCAGGGACACGGGCTGTGCCTGCCAGCGGCACCAGACGAGGAAGCCACCTTTCCCCAGGCGGGCACCAGCTCCCCATCCCCAGGAGCTGCCACCACAGCATCCTTGGCACCCCTGGAAGTCAGCTTTCTGCAAGGGTGCTGTGCCGTCGCCCCGGGATGTGCCCCCGGCCCTTCAGCTCAGCCTCACCCACACCCCCACCTGCTTCCTCACCAACCCCATACCCCTTTTTTCATTCCCTTTTTTTTTATCTTTTTCAGTATAAGCTCCGGTCACACATCAAATTTAGTTTAATGAAACATTGCTGCTTGTCCCTTTGGGTCAGTAGAAAACTGCAGAGTTAATGCAAAAAGACGCTCTAATTACTATGTTTAACGGCAAAAAAAAAAAAGAGTTGGTTGTGTTGTAAAAGCGCCTGAAATATAATTAAAACCAATTGCTGCCAGCGTGATAGGAAGCTGCCGGCTTCGCGGTACCGTAAGGCAGGTGAGGGCTGAGGCAGTTTTCAGCTTCGCTGGGATCTGCTCTGCGTGGGCTTAAGGGAGAATCCAGGCACCGGGACTTCTGCTGCCATCGGCCAAGCCCAGCTCTTCAGTATTGAGAGTTTTCCTGCTTTTCCTGGTTCTTACTTAAAAAAGCTTAGGCAAGGTCGGAGAGGGAGCTGCAAGCTGCCAGGCTGTCCTCGGGACAGGGAAGAACTCGGGTCAAAACTTGATTCTATCTCGGCAGAGGAAATCAGGGTTCAAAAAATAGTTGCTAGTGGACGTACGGGTTAGAAATACCCATACCGGCTGTCCGTGGGCACTGGCCTGTGCCCTTGGAGCTGGTGCTCAGGAAAAGTCCAGCCGGCAGCTAAGAACCATCCAAATTTTCTGCAAGGAGAAACGATGGATGAAAGCAGGGAGCGAGGCAGTGCTGACACTGTCCGGCCTGGGACGTGCCACCTGCGGAGCCCTGGGAGGTTCAGGGGGCAGGTGAGGGGCAAGGGTTTATAAATGTGTTATAAATTATAAATCCATTATAAATTCTGGGTACAAAAGCAGGCAGGGAAGGCTTTCCCAGGTGGCACTTTGGGGCTCTCTGTGGTGCTGCAGTAGCGCTTCCCAGGGTCTTCTCCCATCCTGGAGGTGAAGGAGCATTAGCCGAACTGCGCCCGGGCACCCTGTGCGTCCTCCCGCCTGATGCCCTGCAAACCGGCCGGGCTCTGGGGCCGTGGCTGCACCAGTAACACCCTCTCAGGGCTTCTGGCTTTTCATCGCTCTCGCTCTGTCTTTTCTCTTTCCTTTGCACTGTGAAATCCGAAGGCAAGCAATACATTGAGTACTGAACACTGCCCTGAAAAATGATGTGCTCCGCCGGGCCAGGTGCTGAGATGGCGTTTCTTGCCTCTGGCACAAGCATGGGAAGTCACCAGCGACAGCACCGTTCCAGAAACGCCCATCACCCCCGCCTCGGGTCAGGATCCCCAGACTAACCCTTTCCCTTTCTTCCTCCAGCTGCCGCCTGCGAGTTTTTGGATATCGTGGAACTGTTGCTGAAGTCGGGAGCTGACCCCGCGCTCCGGGACCAGGAGGGCTGCCTGCCGGAGGAGGTGACAGACTGTAAAGCCATCACTTCGGCTCTGCGGCAGCACACCGCCAGTGAGACCTAACCCCGCGGCGACCAGCGGCACGGGAGGACAGAGATGCTCCGCAATAACGCCCCTTCTCTTCCCCCGTTGCCCTCTGAAATGCCATGGGGGTTATAAGGGGAGCTTTTAGAGCACCGGGGCTGGGTGAGCGCTCCAGCAGGAGGGCTGGCCGGCCCAGCGCATATCCGGGGCAGGATGGGATCAGGGTTTTGCATGCTCTGACATTAATCAGTATTTTGGGGGAGGGGGGGAATGGGGAGGGAGCGAGGGAGGGGAGCGGGGGCCTGGAGAAGGCCCCAGCTATCGTTTTAATGTATTAAACACAAATACTGCGTTGGATGTCTCACCAGGGCAGCCTGTGCTGACCGGGCGGCTCCTCCGTGGGGAGGGGAGGGTGGCTGGGCCAGGTGAAATGCTCGACTTTTCTCTTCGGGGTGAGTTTTAGTTTCTTATTTTTTTTCCTCTGGGTCCAAACGAAATATTATAAATAAAAGCACAGCGTTGGGATGGAGCCTCTGCGCGTTTGTCTTGCAGGGAGCGACTTTATTCCTTGGAAGCAATGAGGGTGGGAGGCAGCTCCGCGCTGGCATAGCCCTTGGAAAGTTCTGCCCCTGGGGAGAGGGGGCTACAAAAGACAGCGGGGTTGTACAGCTGTCTGTCCATCCCTCTGGTTCTCACCTAACGTATGGAAGACAAGTGCTTTATGGCTACAACCAACCTCTCCAAGCCGACAGGACTTTTACCACGTCTCACAACCGCTTTGCTGAATTAAGCAGCGTTAAAACCCCTTCACCGTCAGCAGCTCCAGGTCCTCCTGTCACATGCGGGTCCCCGGGGTGGCTCATTCAGGGCTGGGCTGTAAGAGCCGGGTGTGGAGATAAACTTGCACTCAGCCTGTCACCCTGTGGGCCTGCCTCGGCCGCTTCTCAGCTGGCCAAATACCCAGAAAAATGGGAAGTCCGTGTCAATACCTCAGGTGCTGGAGTGAGGTGGGATGGATGCGGGGCTTCCTGCATCCTCATGGGGTTCCCCCCTGGGTCAGCCGTGGTCCAGGGGACCTGCTGGGGATGGGTTTGTGCTGCGGGCTAACTCCAGGCTGGGAGGGGGCCAGCTGTGGGTGGGTGTACACGGCAAGAGGAGACCCTGCAGGGCATTGTCATGCCACCTGCTTTTCCCCGGACAAAGAGGTTTACAGCCTGGGGGGGAGCGTAGGAAATCTCCATCACTCTTGATGGGAAGCTGCTTGCCATCCACGGGAAGCAGCGCATCCAGCCATAGGAAAAGAAATGGAAGCATTCCCTCTGCTAAGGACTGGCTGGGCTGGAGGCACGCGTGGGTTTTGGCCCCTGCCGGCACCTGCCGGCTCCTGCCAGCTTTTGCTAACGCTGACGAAGTTTGCTGCGCTGGCCTGAACGCTGCCAGCAGCCGAAACACGGCCACAGCATGGCTCATGCATGCGAGGCACGGGCAGGCTCGGTGGCGGGGACAAAAAAGGCTTGGGCAAGTTAATGGGCCATGTGAGCCCTTGTATCGGCCACGTCAACTTATTTTCCATCAACTTAATATTGGAGGGGGTTTGATGGGCTGGGGAGCTGCAGCGATGGGTTTTTTGAAGGGGCGGGGGGAAAAGGCCTCTTCAGGGTTTTTTCGGAAATTTCGGGTGCTTATTTCGGATGTTTATTTGATGGAAGCGTTGCAGCAGCCCCCTGACCCTCGAGCGAGGACCTGCCGTGGCTTCTGCTCACCTCCCACCCTGCCAAGAGTGGCGGTGCCCGGTCTACATCGCAGCCAGAGCGCGTGCGGTCGAAAAGCCATCGGTGACGACAGCAACGCCGTCGTCGGTGACGGCATCCGGGTGCCGATGAGGCGAAGACGCCGACCCCTTTGGGATGCGGGCATGGGGTTGGCATCAAGGTGAGGGACGAGCGAGGCCACCTTTGTGCGGCGCCACCACGCACACAGCCACCGCCTGGTTCGATGGGCAATAAAATAAATAAATAAATAAAAAAACACAAAACACCTCTCTTTCTTTTAAAAACAGGGCTGAAAAGCAGTAGCCGCGATGCCAGTGCTTTCAGCGAGCACATTTGGGGGTTGGTGGCGGGTGGGGGGGGGGGTGCGGGGGGTGGGAGGGCCGAGCACTCAGCCCTGGAGATGTTTATAGCACTTTAGGTCTGTTTGTGAGGTTGGAGCCTTTCCAAAAAATAGCAAACAACTAGGAGGGGTTGGGGGGGGTAGGGGGGGTAAGAAGAGAAAGACATATATTATTGTTTATAATCTGCTTTATTCAGCCAACCCTTTCCCCAGCGGCCCTGCGGATTGCTGTTTAAATCCCTCGCTGCCTTTAACTACCGCTATGGAAAGTGGTTAATGTGCAGCCAGCCTAAGCTTGGCATCTACTCCGGGAAATCACTTTAATTGAGAAGCATTAAATGTTAAAATGATTAAAACAGAGAAAGCCAACACACCTGTGCCCACTGAGTGCTGCGGTGGTGTGGGTGGGCAACGGCGGTGGGTGCCCGTGGTCCTCCCCCGGTGCCGGCCGGCACCGGGGGAGGACCACGGGCACCCACCGCCGTTGCTGCGTGGTGGCAGGAAAGCTGCAAACATTCTGGGATGCCCAAACATTTTGGGATACCCGCCCACCTCTCCGTGCCTGCAAAAAAGCCGGGGCACAGCCACGGGTGTCGCTTGCCCCATCCAGGGATGGCGGTTCCTCCATCCGGACAAGACCCGGGGGGATCCCCCCCCCGGCTCCAAAAAGCCGACGGCGCCCGAGACGGGCGATGCCCGATGGTGGCCGCTGCCCTCCCCGACGAGGAAGAAGAAAAGAAAAAAAAAAAAAAATCCCCAAGACAGCAGCTTGCTAAAGAGCATCCCGAGTTTATTTGACATCGCTTTCCCTCCAGGCGAGGGGACGCGGGGGGTGGGCGGGGGGGGGGGGGGTGACCATACACATCTCATGCCAACGCACAGGGTACAAAAGCAGCGCCCCGGGCCCGAATTCAGGGGGATTGTTGGGGAAGGGGGGAGGGGGGGTGTGTGTCCTTTCTCCCCAAAGACATGGCAATAAATTAAGGTTTTATTCTTTGAAATTTTTTTATTATTATTTTTTGTTGGGTTTTTTTCGTTTTGTTTTGTTTTGTTTTTTTTTATTCCCCTTCCCCCCCACCCCAGGAAACAAGACTCTCACTTTCTGGAACTGTACAAAATTTACACAGCGAGGGGAGGGGGCTTTTGGCCTTCTCGAAGTGGGGGGGGGGTGGGGTGGAGAGCAGCAGATGTAGCTCCCCTCCCACCCCCCACTGTCCCCCTCCCCAACCAGCCACCCCCAGTGCCCGACGAGGCCGGGGGCTTGGCACAAAGCAGCACCCAAGGCAGGGAGGGGGGAGGCACATGGGTGCCACCGGAGCAATTCCTGCAGCACCAGCACACCCAGCCGGGGTTGGGTTCGGGGCGGGGCGGGGGGGGGGACAGGGACATACCAGTGATGTGCTTTCTTGTGTGGCTTTTTTTTTTTTTTTAATACACTTATCTTTTCTCTCCTTTGCTTTTGGAGCTCCCCCCCCAGCCCCGCAACACCCCCACCTGCCTCAACGCAGCCTCTGGCAGCAGCCAGCTAATGGGATCCAGCCCCCCCTCCCCGCCCCCCCCGCCGTGAAGGGCAGCTTGGGATCATCAGCATCACCCTGGAGCTGGGGGTGACAGCGGGGACCCAAGGGCCGAGGCAGCCCCATGCGGCCGGGGCAGAGCCAGGCACCCCGATGCAGCGAGCGTGGACCTGGATTTTATCCATTGGGATGAACGTCTCCATCCTGATGGGGGGTGTGGGGGGGGGGGGTGTGTGTGCGGGCTGTGCTGGGTGAGATGGGCAAGTGGGCGTCAGGAGCCCAGGGATGTGGGTTTTGAGAAAGGGGCTGGTCCTGCTCAGCCAGGAGTGACCCCACGGGGCTCACGGGCTGTGTCGGAACCACCCGGGTCCTCCCTGGCTGCCTGCACCCCCCAGCTCGGTCCCCTCGGCCCCGTGGCACCGTGGAGGTGGGTGGCCGATGCCAGGGGTCTCACCCCACCTTCTCCTCCAGTCCCTAGCGCGCGGAGGCCTCTGCAGCTGACGAAAAGTCCTTTTTCCCCTTGGTTTTGGGGAGGTTTTCGCAACACCCTGGGAGCAAACATTCCCCACCTTTCCCACCCACCCTCCCCCAGCACTGCTCTCCGTGTGCCAGCCCCCAGCATCCCCCGCCACAGCCCAGCTCGGCCAGGGGGCATCTCGGGCTAGAGGCGGGTTTTTGTGTTGTTTTTTTTTTTCTTTTCTAATTCTTCCCTGTCGCTTGACCAAGGTAAAACCCACAGCGATGCACCGTAAGCACTCCTGCGTGCCCGGGGGACAAGCGACGTCCCCCAAAGCCACCACATGACAGCTCCGCTCCCACCGCACCCGGAGTGGGCAGCATTGCCCCCGGGCAGCGGCCCTGCCTGGACATGTCCCCGGCCTCGCTAAAATAAACCCTTCTACAATATAGACTTCTCTTTCCGCTGAGGCTCCAGGCAAGCGCCAAGTCGCGTTTCAACTCCGTATTGAAAAATAACTCTTGAAAATAGCAGCGGTGCTCGGCCGGGGCGGTGTGGGGCTGGCGGGGGCGCTGGGACGGACTCTGCCATCCCTGATTGTCCTTCCCTCCCGCCGGCTCGAGCTGTCGCACATCCCGCCGTGCCCCAGCCCTCGCCGGAGTCCTCGCCGTGCGTCCCATGTGCCGACACCTCTCTTGTGCTTACACCCAAAGGCATCCATGCCCCCCCCCCTCCGCCCCCGCCCTGGGCACAGCCCCCCCCAGCCGTCGCCGATGCTACCCCCTCCCTTCCTCCAGCCCTCCTCCGGGGACGATTCCCATGGGAAATCCTGGAAAGGTCCACCGCCGGCGGGTGCCCTCAGTGCTGCGCTTGCCGGCTGGGGGGGGGACCGAGGAGGGGGCTGGGGCAGGGGGCGAGCGGCGCTTAGAAAGGAGGGTGATCCATGTCATCCAGCCAGGAGGCCGGGCTGGTGGGAAAGTCTGGGTACCCGACGCTGCTCCCCGTGGAGATGTCGGAGGTGGGGCCCCCCCCAGCCATGGCCCGCAGCGTCTGACTCACCCCCTGCGCCCCGTGGGCCACCAGCCCCAGGCTGCCGTCCATGGCGTAGTCCAGCCCGTTGAGCAAGGGCGGGTGGGAGGGCAGGGAGGAGATGGAGGACGGCGACTGGGGGAGGCCGTAGGGACTGCCGTCCCGCAAGTCCTGGTACGACTGTCCCGTCCCCTCCATGGAGAAGCTGCCATTCAGCAACTGTCCGCCCGCCACGTCCCCCACGGTGCCGTAAACCCTGTTGGTGTGGCCGAGCTCGGAGAGGATCTGGTCTTCTGCCGAGGAGAAGAGGGAGAGCAGAGCGAGGGGGTCAGTGCCAGGGGGAGCCCCACAGCCCCTCCACCCCACGCCAGCGCCCCACTCACCACGGAAGCTGAGCTCGCTGTCGCTGACGCCGCAGTCCTCGGCCGAGCTCTCCTTCTCCAGCTTCCCGCCCCCGCGGCTCCGCTTGACGCTCTTGTAAAACTGTCCCCAGCGGTGCCGACCCGCATCCTTCTTCAGCCGCTTCTCCTTGGCCCGGCGGTTCTGGAACCACACCTGGGGAGAAACGGGGATATCGATGGCACCGTGGCACCCTGGCACCCCTGCATGCTGGCACCTCTGCCACCCAACATACCAGCACCCCTGCATCCCGGCACGCCAGCACCCGGGCATCCCTACATCCCAGCATGCCAGCATCCCTGCACCTCTGCCACCCAGCACCCACACACCCATGCAACCCAGCACCCCTGCACTCCAGCGTGCCAGCACCCTGGCACCCTTGCATCCCAACACCCCAGGGACCCTGCAATCCAACTCCTACACACCCATGCAACCCAGCACCCCTGCACTCCAGCATGCCAGCACCCTGGCACCCTTGCATCCCAACACCCCAGGGACCCTGCAACCCAACTCCTACACACCCATGCAACTCAGCACCCCTGGAACCCTACATGCCAGCATCCCAGCTCCCACACAGGATGCCAGCCAGCACTCCGGCAACCCAGCATCCAGGCACCCCTGCATCCCGGCATGCCGGCGCCTGGCCATCCCCACATCCCAGCATGCCAGCTTCCCTGCACCTCTGTCACCCAGCACCCATGTAAACCCGCAAGCCAGCACCCCGGCAACCCAGCATGCCAACACCTATGTACCCCGGCTCCCACACGCTCATGCAACCCAGTACCCCTGCAACCCTGCGTCCAGGCACCCCTGCATCCCGGCATGCCAGCACCATGGCACCCCTACAATCCCAGCACACCAGCGTCCCTACACCTCTGACACCCCACACGCCAGCACCCCTGCAGCCCAGCACCCCTGCATCCCGGCATGCCAGCACCTTGGCTCACCAGCACCCTGGCACCCCTGCATGCCGGCACCCCTGCTACCCAGCTCCCACACACCCACGCACCCCAGCATCCCCGCAATCCGGCTCCTGGGCACCCATGCCACCCCAGTACCCCTGGCACCCCTGCATCCCCTGCACCCTGGCACCCCTGCAGCCCCGTGGGACCCCAGTGTCCCCCTTCCCTAGGGGCAGGGTGGAGAGGGGCATCCCCATGGTCTCACCTGCACCACCCTCATGTCAAGCCCCGTCTCGGAGGAGAGCTGCTCCCGAACGTGCCGGGCGGGCTTGGGGGAATTTTTGTAGGCGTTCTTCAGTGTCTCCAGCTGCTTGGCCGTGATGGTCGTCCGGGGCCGCTTAGCACCCGCCTCGGAGTCGTCTGCAAGCCAAGGAGTCCGTACCAGCCCCAACTACAGCAGCGTGAGCATCCCTGAACTGCCAGCCCACGGCACTGGGGAAAAGCTCCCTAAAACCAGCCGCCTCAGAGCCCGCAGCAACCCCTTCCCACAGGGACAACGCCGGTGACATGACCCGTGGCCACCCCTCGGTGTGATGTCCCACCTCGTCGCCCTTTCGGGGTGCCTACCGTTCTGCTTGGCGGTCTCGTAGTCCTCCTTGCAGACCAGGCGCCCGTCCTCCATCAGGTAGAATTCGTCGCCGGTGGCCAGCTGCCGGCTGCAGATGATGCAGGCGAAGCAGTGGAGGTGGTAGACGAAGTCCTGGGCTTTGCGGACCACCTGGGTAGGGGGGATGCCCTGCTGGCACGCCGTGCATTTGGTCCCGAAACGCCTGCAAGGAGAAGAGGGCAACCCTGAGCTCCCCACCGAGGTGGGCTTCGCCGGAGGCTGGGTGGGGACCAGGAGACGGGGCAGAGTTTAAACCAGCAATCAACCTAATTATGCATGACACTTCACACAGCAGGGGTTTATCTTCTTCAGTGTGAGAGACTGGCCTAATGGAGATGAGGAAGGTTTGATTTTAATGGTTCTTTTAACTAATGCTTATAGGCTGCCTGATTTTTCCCCTGCAAGGACAGTACATATTTCATCCACATTAATACCAAATAAATTAATTACGCCGCCCCGCTAGCATGATGAATCCCAGATTAATGCAGAATGATGGGGCTCTTACACCGTAATGACAGCCCGCCGGGTGCGCCGGGTGGGCCAGCGTGGGGTAGGCGTGGGCCCAAGCAAGCTCGCCAGCATGGCGGCAAGGAGCGCGCAAGAAGAGGACAAGAAGCAGGGAAGGAACATGCAACAATAGTGCAAGGGGTGCGCAAGGAGCATGCAAGAAGAGGACAAGCATGGAAGGAGCATGCAAGAAGCGTTGTGGAAGCACGCGAGGACCATGTAAGAACAGTGCAAGAAGTGCAGAAGGTGCGTGCAAGGAGTGTGTGAGAAGTGTGCGAGGAGCATGCCAGGACCACGTAAGAATTGTGCAAGAAGTGTGGAGTGAGGATGCAAGGAGTGTGGGAGCAGCATGCAAGGAGCATGCAAGAATAGTGCAAGGAGTGTGCAAGGAGCATGCAAGAAGTGTTGCAGAAGCATACGAGGGCCATGTAAGAAAGGTGCAAGAAGTGCAGAAGGTGCATGCCAGGACCATGTAAGAATTGTGCAAGAAGTGTGGAGTGAGTGTGCAAGGAGCATGCAAGAAGTGTGGAAGCAGCATGCAAAGAGAGTGCAAAGAGCATGCAAGAAGAGGACAAGAAGCATGGAAGGAGCATGCAAGAAGCGTTGCAGAAGCATGTGAGGACCATGTAAGAACGGTGCAAGAAGTGCAGAAGGTGCGTGCAAGGAGTATGCATGGGCCACATAAGAATTGTGCAAGGAAGGTGCACGCAGTAAGTGTGCAAGAAGCATGGAAGCAGCGTGCAAGGAACTTGCAAGAATGGTGCAACAAGTGTGGAAGGAGCCTGCAAGGAGCATGTAAGAATGGTGCAAGGAGCGTGCACGGAGCGCATGTGTCGCCCCGCAGTCCCCGCAGCTCGCAGGCGCTCTGCTGCAGCCATCCTGGGGGACCCATCGCTCCGGCTGCACCCGTGAGCCGGCTGCCCATGTGTGGGTGCAGCCCAGGCCGTGGTGGGGTGCCGTTGCCCTGCACAGACTTGACGCCCAGATAACACCCAATAACACCCGACGTCAACTGAATTAGCGGCGCGAGGGTGACACGTGCCACGAGGTGGTGGCAACGCAGGAGGAAGTCAAAAATAAGCGGCCATTCCGCTGGAGTTTTCAGCGACAGATGGGGTGGGCTTTGGGATTGACATGGGGCAGATCCCCGCCTCCCACCGGCTCCGCTGGGTCTCCCCTGCTCCCCCCAGCACACCGTCAGTGGGGTGCTGGGACCCCGTGGAGCCTCCCGGCGTCGCAGCAGCAGCCTGTGCAGCAAAGCTATTGGAATAAATCAGTCCCCTATGCCTTAAAAAACAGAGCCATCTGCTTCAAAGGAGGCAGCCCAGGAAAATCCAAGCCTTTCAGAACCCAGCCCCATGGCTGCAGGGGCAGGCGGTGGCATTTGGGGGTGCTCAGGGGGTACAGACACTCCGGGCACCTCTCTCTGCCCCGCCGAGGGCTGAACATCCCCTGGTCATGCAAAATCACCCCGTGAGCCTGCGGCTGCCCCGTGCCCTCCTGCCGTCCGGAAAGCAGGGGCACAGCCACCAAAGCTGGGTCCCTGAGACTGTCCCCGAATCCCGCAGGTGTCACCCAGGGATGGGCAGCGGGCACTGGGCGTGAGTGGAGCCGGTGCAATTTCCGCAGCTGCCCAAAGGGGTGTTGGGAAGCAGAAGCTGAGGAGGGAAAACCTATTTTGTCTCATTTTCTGGGCTTGTATCCTAAAGGGACAGTCCCCGGACACCTGCTGGGGAGACCTCAGCTGTCCTGGAGCCAGCCGGAGGGATAGGATTGGAGATGGAGGGAGGAAGGGAGGGAGGAAATGGAGGGGTGGAGGGAGGGATGGGATAGAAGATGGAGGGAGGGATGGAGGGATGAAAGAAGGGAGGGGTGGGAGGTGGAGGGAGGGATGCAGGGAATGGAGGGATGGAGGGAGTGATGGGATAGGAGATGGAGGATGGGAGGGAGGGAGGGAGGGAGGGATGAAGGGAATGGAGGGAGGAAGGGATAGGACAGACAGACAGACAGACAATGCTTCTCTATGCCCAAGGCTGAGCCAGTGCATGCTCTGCAGCCCCATCCTCCCCCTGTCCATCCACACCATCCCTCACATAACACTACTAAAGCCATTTAAAAAAAAAAAAAAACAACACAGCATC